>NC_142212.1:13795690-16195690 GCF_049639895.1 Pseudopodoces humilis
GAAAAACGAGTGCGGTGCCCGGGCCGGCCGGGCCGGCCCCGTGCGGGACACGCCGAGTCACCCGGGGCTTCTCCAGCACCCGCTCCCCTCGGGGGTCCCGTACGCGCCCTGCAGCCCCAGCCCCAAATGCTCCCCGGCCGCTGACATCGAAAACCGGCGGGGGTTCCCCTTCCTCTCCTCCACAGCCAGACCCGCCTGGTGAGGGGCTCCCGGGGACCCGTCCTGGCTGGGTCCCGGGCGGGGGCAGCGCTGGGCCCCGCGGGCTCGGCCCGGCTCCCCTCGTCCGCCGGGCCGCCTCCGCCCAGGCAGTCGGCACTGGGCATTTCTGGTCCACTGGAAGATAACTTAGGATCCTCCTAGTTATTTAACTTGGCAGCTGCTTAAACTCCGCAGTGGAAGCTGCCGAAAGTTATTAGCATTATGCTTCAGTCTCCCCGAAATGGTGGCTTTGATTTCCATGCTGCTTTGCTTTTTATAGGTATTTTTCTAAATACTTTTTTTTCCCAATTCTTTTCCTTATTATTTTTTAATGGAAGGCGATGGACTGCCGGGTGAGCCACCGGGCCAGGCAATTAGGATGGGGCTGTCTTTGTGAGCCAGGGTGGGGGATCAGCTTTTTCCGTGGCTTTGTAGCTTTGTGCAAAGGTGCGCTGGAGGGGCCCAGAGTTGGGCTGGGAGGAGGGCTGGGCTGCGGTGCTGCCCGGCCCTGGCCCCACCGTGCTGGATCTGGGTCTGTCTCCGTGCAAGGCAGCAATTTCGACCTCGAGGGGCCAGCCCAGGGATGCTCCCAAGGTGTTTGGCTGCAACTCAGTTTGCACTGGTCAGAGACAGACACCGTTTGGACAAATTAATGACCAATGAACGGAGAAGTCAGGATAGCAAAGTTTGGGGTGGAGGTGAAGCCAGGGTCGTTACCCATGTGAATCTTGCCGGTTACTCCTTTGAAACCTCAATACTTTGTCCAACTGCAGGAGAAAGAGCAGTAGCCCTGCAGTCCTGTGTGCCTCAGTCCCCACGGGCTGTCCACCTCATCCTGCAGGGCCCAAAGCATTGGTGGGGTGACCCTGCTGCCCTGTCACCCAATGGACTCTGCCACACCGGGGCAGGGGTAGTGCCTGGCAAAAACACCTTGGAGGGAGCAGTGGCTTTGAGACCCTCCAGAGTATTTTTTCATCCCTTTTATTGAGCTATGTACGTTACTACCTATCTATAGGCAGATAATTCTATTTTATATTTTTAGATTTTTTTTTTATTTTTATTGGGGAGCTTAGTTTTTGGAGCACTGTACAGGTCCCAGAGAATGTGTGGTTAGTGGGAATTTAGAAGCTAACTGGCTCGGAGTCCTTGCATGGCTATCCTGGTCTATATTGTCAGGGATGGCAGGAGTAACATCGACATTTTCAACCTGAATCCAATTTTAAAAGCTGGTATCTGACCTGCTTCTAAAACTGTTTGAAATCTAGTCCCACTGCAAAGCAACCGGCAGGGCACCGTGGCAGGAGCTGCACAGAGTGCCTCGATGGCAATCAAATGGGCTTATGTAATTCTAAAAATGGCAACTCCTTACTTGCCACATCTCTTTCTGTCTGTGCGGAGAGTCCTGCAGAGCTGCCAAACAGAAGCAATTGAATGAACTCTTTTCCCGGCTCATTCCTCCTTCCGCAGCTCGGAGAAAGTGAGCCAGAGCCTATTCTAGTTTGCCTGTCAACAGGAATGGTAACTAACGGCTCGATCCCAGCCAGGCTTTATGCCCCAAAAACGCTGCCTGCCTGCCTGTGAGGAGCAGAGAGAGACATCAAGAGGGAAATCTAGTTCCTGGCGCGAGACTGGTCTAGCCCAGGAGGCAGGTGAGGAGTCGTTGGAATCCACACCATGTCCAAAGCCAACCTGTCCAGTAATCCAAGGAAGAAATTGTTGAAAGGGTGAGCTGCTATTCTCCATCTTTATTGTCAGAAATAGTCATCCTTCGCATTGCAGTAATGGAGCAATGCTGCGTTTCATTTCTGAACACTGAAACTGAAAGATGTTCCT
This sequence comes from Pseudopodoces humilis, assembly GCF_049639895.1. NCBI lineage: Eukaryota > Metazoa > Chordata > Aves > Passeriformes > Paridae > Pseudopodoces > Pseudopodoces humilis. Next base: position 13,797,722 of record NC_142212.1, read on the forward strand.
TCCTAATGTTTTGAAATGTTGTACTTTTTTTTTTGAAAGAGTGGGAGCTTTTAAGTTTTTCTGGGTTTGTAGGGGTTTTTTCCCCTTATTTTCTATTTAGGAGAAAAGGTGGGAGGAAGTAGAGAAGGAGAATATAATGGGGGGATGGCCTTGTTCTCACTTTCCTACTGAAAACGTTTCAGGAAAAGGAACAAAAAACAGTGAAAATGGGTAGAAGCCCACTTCAGTTTCATGTTCCTATTCCTTCCCTTTTTTGCTTGAAAGAAGGAAGGCCAAAAAAGTAAGTGGGACAAACTCCACGTGTTTTGAATTATTCTTCCCTTAATGAGATAGAAAAACATCTCATTTTCAAAATTACTTGCTTTTTCAAAGAAGAAAACCAAATAGAGAAATAATCTTTCCAAAACCAATCTTTCCACTGTCATTTTGCCACTCATACTCACTCAGTATTGTCCAGTCTTTCTGGCTATGCCACGTTAGGTTGTTTGAGATTTGTATTTGCCATTGTTTGAACTGTTGTCACAGGTGTCCCCATCTGCTGCAGAGCTGGACTCCACGGGCTGCAGGGTGTGGAGGTGGCAGTGGATGGCATCACCTTGTCCCCTTTTTCTGGGGTGTGTGGGACTGGCTGGAGTGCAGCATCCCCTTCCCTCATGGTGGCTAAGTCAGAGAGAGCTTGGCAAGACTCCCAGATTGACAAGTGAAAGTGCTGCTGTGCTGCTTGGGCACAAGAAATGGGTTGATTTCATCCCAGAAGACGTGATCTAGAAAAAACACAAAAAATTCCCCCAATAATGCGAGCCCAAACTAAAAATCCAGATGTCTTACTGGAGGAAAAAACTTGAATGCACAACCCAAGTATTTGCTGAATGTTCAAGAACACCCACAAATTATGTAAAAATAGATGATAATTTATTTATTTGATTTAATTATGAGCCTAGGTTGTGATTTTGGGGTGGGGCTGGAGATAGTGATATTGAAAAAACAGTTGTGAGAAAAGCCCAAGGCAAGTAATCAGCCCTGGGGCACAGAGGAGCTGCCTCAGCTCTTCCTCACAAAACACAGAGCACTGCAGAACCCACTGAGAGCTCTGAGACTTCTTGCTGTGGAGGACCTCACCAGGGTAACTGTTTCTCCATGGAGAGCTCTAGACCTTTGGTCCCACAGTCCATGGATGAGACTGGTGTTCCATGGCCATGGCCACTTTGTGCTGGAGGGACTGGCTCATCAATTCCTGCTTATACACCAAGCACATGATCAAGGATGGATCTATCATGGGGAGCATCAGCTGCCCCTGGTGGGTCATCCTTCCTATCCCCATTGGGCTGTGCTACTCCCAGAACTGCTGAGCATGGCTATGGGAGATGTTCCTGTCCCTGACATGAGGGTCTGGATGGGCTTGGAGGCTGCCACATGCTCTTCCTCTGATGTAAAACCAAACCCACCATCTTTGCCTGTTTAGCTGGATAGAAAAATACCTTCCCTGTTATCAGAGTTCATCACCATGTTCACTACCAGTCTTTGAGTTATTTATCTCCTCCTACCTCCCTTCCAGTGCGTGCTTCTCCTCTCCAGCTGACAGCCTGGGACAGCCCCGACATCAGCTGCTTGTGGAGCTCTCTGTGCAGAAAGCCAGTCCTAAACAGTGTGGCCTTTGCTCTCCCCAGCTGTCATATTCTCCGGGATCTGCAACAAGTCCTGATTTTACAGACCCCATCTTGACAGTCCCCAATCTGATCTGACCACCTGGTTTGTTTTTGAATCGAGCACTTGAGTCATAACATTTCTGTTTATTTCAACAACTGTATTCCTTGCATAGGAAATGAGCCAAGATGGTCTAAGGCAGGGATAGTGAAGCATGTCATGGTTGTAATTGCTTTTGCTCTCCCAAGACAAAATTTTACAGTATAATCAAAACCTTATTTTTATAGCACTGGACTCTGTTATTGACTTAATCTTCTTAAGTGCTCCTATTATTCCAGTGATTTCATCGTTGTATGTTGATTTTAATCTTTTGATCTCCATATTAGCTACTGCCTGCAACTAATTTGTTGCTCAGTGTTTTTCTTTGTTTTGACCTGTGAGGCATTTTCCTCATGGCACACAACTCTGCTGGCAGATTGCATATAATCTCTGCACTTTTTTTCTCCCATATTTTGCATAGTTACAACAAATGGGGATTTACGACTTGAAATGGAATATGTATCTTTCAGAAAGGCTGAGGAAAATATCACTTCAGGTTTTGCTTGAAAGCCTGAAAGTGTTTGATTAAAGGAAATATCATGGAATACAGCTCACCAGAGAGAGGTGTCACACAGGCTTTTTTTAGTCCAGCAAGTTCATGATGGGTGAAAACTGCAACAATTATATGCAGTTGGGATCGAAGAGTTCTGAAAGCAGTGCTAGACCTAAGATGCAGAGGACTGGGTTTTGTGAATGGCTCAAAGGTCTCTCCTAGCTGAGCTTGGTTTGATACAACAATGGCTTTGTTAAATCCTGGCAACATGGAGCGGGTTTTTGAACAAATACTGGTGATGGAAGCGCAGAGTTGTGAACTTCACAGCCAAAGTGCAGAGGTTGACATGCTCAGCTCAGCTGCATTTTGGTTGGCCCTTAGCAGCTTTTCCCCTTGGTAGCTGATGGTTTAACCTGTGCTGATTTATCATGTGCTTTGTTTGCATTAGCTTTTTCTTTTAAAGCTTAGAGAAATAATTTTTGCCTTAGGTTTGCTGTGACTTTTTAAAAAAGAACACAGCCTGAACGTTGGCAAAATCATCTTTGCTTTGTTGCGTGCCTGTTTATGCTTCTGAACACAAATTGTCTTCTAATATTTTTGACGTTTTGGTCACTAGAAAGGCAGAAAAGCAATTTCTAAGATGCCTATGGGCCAGAAGACATGCATTACAGCAGAGGGAAAAGAATCTGTTAGTTGGTGAAATATAAAACAAATTGGATGAACAGCTGCTGACACTTGTCAGTCAAATAGTTGATAGCATTTTCAGTGTCCATGCCACATGCTTTAAGTAAGTCTGTCAAAAAAAGGATATTTTCGCTGGACTTCCCTGTAAATATGAGAGAAGTTTTGGCCTGATCTATCATTTAAAATTTTGCTGGCAGAAGAATGAAATTTTCCTCTTTTCCCAAAACTGACTGACATAACTGTGCAGGCAGATTCTTCATCTAGGTGTGGTTGTACTGGCAGAAAGTCCTTTGACTGTGGGAGCTTGTTCCATCACAGCAATGGGCTGAAGTGAGCCAGCAGCAGATCTTTGCATTCCTCAGGCACCTTGGCCAGTGCTCTCATCTATCCACAAGCTCTTTTGGGTGCTGCCCAAGGTGTTGCTTTGCTCTGCAGGAGCTGAGCCCTATCCAGACTGCAGTCTGTGGCCAGGAGGGATTTCAACCCAGACTGATATTTTTCAGGCAAAACTAAACCATACTGGATTTAACATTTCTGCAGGATTGACCCAAGGTGGCTCTTCCCACTCCTGGTACCACAGTGCAGAACCCATTTAGGAGAGGCTTGGGCTGCCAGCACCCCCCTGGTCACATGCAGGGTTAAAGGCAGTGGGGATCAGGGTGCAGTGCATTCCTTTGCTTAGCCACAAGCTGCAGGCTGTGGAGTGGGAGGTTAAATCCTGCTTTGCAGCAACGCTGTATGCAAGATCTCTCTGCTTACACTGAAGTACATAAGCTTGAAGCTCATCTTTTGGGTCCAAATGCCTTCAAAATAGTGAGCCCTCTTCTGTGGTCAAGCCTCAGGGCTGTGGAATTTCCGGGATGCTTTTCTGGGGTTTGAGAACACAAAAATCTGTCACAGGCCATAGGGTCACTGCTCGTGACAGAGGCACTCACTCGAGGGTGTCCAACCACTGCTGTCTCAGGGAGGCACCGACGTGCGTTAGCAACGCTCAGCCAAGGAGCATCTCCTGAAGGCTGCACCCACACTCTCTCATTCAAAAAACTGAGCAGGGCTCACTATTTTGAAAGGTGGCAGGTGGAAGTGGGCTGTGTTTTTACCCAATAAATATTTTGTGTTTAAAAAAAAAAAAAAGGGAGACATTTCCAGAGCAGAATCAAGCTGTTTCTCCAGCTCTGCTCTGCCTGACTGCCAGCAGAGCTATAAATTTCTATGTCCTTCAGTGCTCTTTGCTACCAGCCTGGTGACCACCCCAGCAAGGCTTTCCTAGGACTTCCTCTTGGAGCTGCTGTCCTTCACATAAATATTTGTCACAGCTGAGGGAGAGGATAAAGAGGGCATGAACACACGTGTGCAGCAGTATGTGTGTGGGTCTCAAGTGGGTCTCAGCCCTCTGGAAAGAAAGGACCAGGTGGTGCTTGCAGTTTGTTCTTTGCCTTATATCTTGTGAGACTTGCTTTGTCAGGGAAGTCCTGGGAGGACTTCAGGGTGGGATTGAAGGCTCCAAGCATAATGAGGTCAAGGAATAAATATTTTTGTGCGCATGCCAGTGACAGACCTGCAGAGGCATCTGAACTGGTTTTGATAGACTGAGTATGACTTGAACACTCAACTACTACCCCTCAGTTCCTCTGAGGACTCAGGGCCAAGTAGCTGCACATATGAAGGGTGGGTAAGAAGAGGGTAAAGCTTCCTGTGTCAGTGGTCACAAAGCCATATTCCTGCCTAAGTCCTCAGGAGCAGCTTTTTCTGGCAATGTGCTTCCCTCTACCAGCAGCATAGAGCAAGTCAAAAATCAACTCTCCTGGGCTACAGTTAGGGTTCAAAATTCATTATTCTGGTGCATCAGATGACTTCTCAACATGTAAATGGTGCTAAATGTGTGCATCTACCACTCACTCCTAAAGTGAAGCCCCTGCTAATGCCCCTGTTCCAAGGGGGTGGTGTTCCCAGGACACCTGGGAAAAGTGGATGCTGAATGTGTAGGGTGTGGCTAGCCAGGTGTGACTGCACAGCACCCCCACAGCAAATGCTAAACTCTGACACAGAGGGAAGGGACCCAAAAATCCAGCACTGCAGATGAATATGCTCCAGGCTCCATAACCCAGACCAGTCTGGGACTCAACACCCCCTTCACAGGCAGTTCCAGAGGTCCCAATCTCCTCCCATATGTCCAGGGTGGGTCTCATGTCTTTTGGGCTCTGGAAGATGGTTTAGTTTAATTGTTCATTATGTCAGGAGAGCTCATCTAGGTAGGATGTTTTTCCATTTGCCCATGTATTTGTGAGGGGTGAACATTTGTCCTGGTTCCCCAGGCTGGCAGCAGGTTGTTGTGTTTGGGGTTAAAGCACATCAGTTCTTCTGCTCTCTCAAATGACTGAGACCTGGGCTACAGGAATCAGTTCTGGTGTGAATTGACTGATAGGAGGGAGGGACTGCAAAACCTCTCAGAAATCTCTGAGCCTAACAGAGAATCACAGAATGGATTGGGGTGGAAAGGACCTTAAAGATGATCTAGTTCCAACCCCCTGCCATGGGCAGGGACACCTTCCACTAAACCAGGCTGCTCAGAGCCCCTGACATTGAACATTTTCAGGGATGGGGTACCCATGACCTCTCTGGGCAGCTAGTTCAAGTGTGCTTCCATTAAACATGTTTTCCATCAAACCAGACTTTTATTTAATTTCAGCTCAGGGTTTGTCTCTGCCCTGTGTGTCTAAGTGCTGCTGCAGTTGGCTGCTTTGGGAGAAGTTAAAGAACAAACTGAGACCTTTCGAAGGGAGGTGTTGGGTAAAGCTGATGGCCATATAAAAACAGGGGCTGAACCAGAGCAGATGTCATTTAGATGTTGAGGGACAAATCACAGGACAGGTGAGGTAACAGTAACAAGTGAGGTAACTAGTGCAGGTAACAGTGGAAACAGCTGTGGCAGTCATACAGAAATGCCCTTGTACCTGGGGTATAGACAGTGTGCTCCCAATCCTGACCTGGGGAGCAAATCAGGAAACCATCTTCTTAATTAATAAACTAAAGAACACCCATGAGAAAAGAAAATGCCTTTATTCTGTGAGGTTGGGGCTCTTACATCTCAGCTTGGTTTGGTTTTTTTTTCTAAGGCAGACATAAAAAGACTCCATAATTTATTATTAGGACATCTGAATAGTTATTTATTGAGAAGCCACAGTTCTCACACTTTTACAACTGTCGGCTTGTATAAGGCAAAAAAAGCAAGATGGATCACTATTTTACACAGAAAGTAAAAGCTCTGGAGAAGGAACTGATGGACATGCAGTTACTGGTCAAAATGCAATGTACATGACATATATAAAAACCATTGTGAAACAGAGGAATTGTAAATTATGGTTACAATCTACTGAAATAAATATTCAATATATTATTATAAACACATTTGTAGAGTCTAAGATTGTAATTAAAGTTGTCTTTGTACATACACGGTTATTTGAAATTTAAACAAAAATGTAACATTTAGAGGAGCAAACGTCAACATAAAACAACTGCTTTGGACTTGTAATGTGGCATGATATATCCATAATGATAGGATTAATCTGGTGTGGCAATTAGAATGACTAATCCTTTGGGATGTAGTCTTTATGGAGTTAACTGCATATTGAAGGGAAGAGCCTGGTACATTAACAAGGATGCAGAATGATTCAAACGGCTGTCTGGGTTTGTTTGTTTTCTGGTTTTTAAATGAACAGAGAGAGAACAAAAAAATCATTTGTAATTGCCTGGTTTTTCTTTTAAAAACAAAGCTGTTTTTTTAATTAATTTTAAGCACTTGGCATCCACAGAAGAGAAAGAAATGAAAGGACTCGAGTCACTCATCTTCACAACAATTTACCATCAATGTATATACAGTACATTAATGAAGCATTGTTTAAACTTTAATAACAGGGACACACCTAGGATGTTTTCTATGTAGTTTTTCCATTAACAGTATTAAACAATGGTGCTCCATATTGCTTATGAACATATAGATATGAAATTAGGAAACTGATGAATCAAAGAGAGGTGCTAATCTTATTACCACACAGCTAACATGGCATTTGTATTGGTAAACTTCTCATGGGCATTTAGAGCTGACATAAAAATTCCTAATGTGGCTAACTGAGTTAAAGACGAGGTACATGCACGGATACCAGGCGACCCCCAGCCAGTGCTCCAGCTTCCCTAGTCGTCCTCTTCATCCTCCTCATCACTGTCCTTCATGGTGATTCCCTGGAGCCCCCCGCCCTCACTGACCGATGCCGTGGCCTCCTCTACCGTCAGCCGGTTCCGGATGGTCTCGTAGGTTTTGCTGTTCAGGGTGGAGTCCAGCACGCCTTGCAATCGGAAATCTCGGTACGTTTTCTAGAGTAGAGACAGAGAGAGGTCAGGGCCAACACCAGCTCCCCTGCAGGAGCCCACCTGTGCCCCTGGGGCCACTAATGGGAGAGGCTGGGAAATCCAGCCCTGGGGACATTTTGCATCACCTGGGAAGCACAGAGGCCACAGGGACATCCCTGCTGGCCACCACTCTGGCGTGGCAGAGCTCCCTTTAGGGCGCCTTGGGCAACAAATTACAGCTCTGTGACCCCAGCCCTGCCTTTGTGGGCTGGGCAGCTTCAAAGCAGCTCAGGGGAGCTTTGAGTAGGGTGGGCTGGTGTCTAAAAAGACATCAAAGCAATAAAAGGGCTCTGATCCAACTAACTTCCCTTGCTCCTGGATGTGTTCATCCTGCCTCTAATGTCAGTTATTTCTCTTCAAGCAGCAGGATGCTTATCCCCAGTACCCACAGACACGATTACACATTCCCGGAATGCTCCATATTAAACAATCCTACCTGCAGTATAGGGATTAAATAAACTAAGTCCAGGATACTGGACGAAATTATTGATATATAAATATAAGCACAGGGCACATGTTTCTTAAATCTCCCTTTCTTCACCTCAATCTGAAATTGTATTTCCATGGTTCTCATACTTCCCTTGATATTACAATTAACATCTCTTATTTGAATTTATGTTTAAAAACTTCTCAACTCTGTGAGATAAAACTCTGGTCTCGTTGTTCATTTAATTCTGCTCTGTGCTCTGCATAGAAACTATTTACTGTTCTGCTATTTCAGAAAGTCCTTGGGTTTGTTATAGCTGCTTCTGAATGTAATATTGGTATAAATAAAGCACAAGGAAAAAAGCTTTCCTCAGCTAGCTGACAAGCAGGAATAATCTGTCTGTGCCTGTTGTTTTCAGTTATGAAAAGCACATTTAATGCATTTCAGTTTTAATTTATTCATGCCTTCAATGTGTTCACTGCACACAAGACCATAAACATTATAAAATACGAGACCAAAAAGCATTAGATAGAACCTAAAATGATCAAAAATATATTTACCCCCTTCTGTGATCTTATTATTTCATGTAAACCACTGTGATTTCACACTGAAATAATTATCATTAGTCCAAGGCACGCACACACACACATATACACATACACGTGCACTTAAGGAAAAAAAATGCTACTTTCAGGGTATGTTATCTCACCTTTGTGATCTCTTAGAGCTGATTATATACACCCATTGTAAAAGAAACAACTTCAATTAACTATGAGAACAACCTCATTTGCATTTCGACAATAATCACAACCCATAGCTGGGCTTAAATGTTTCTAGCAAAACAGCATTAAAAACTTTTGGGTCGATTTAACCCATTTTAACACCAGAGATCACTGGTGGTTTTTTCCACAAAAAGGCTTATTTTGGTGCACTTACTGTACAAGTAAGGTCAAATAGCAAGAGAGTTTGGTTTTTGTTTTTAATGCAAGGAGTTACTTTGTTCTTATTTCTACACCTGTATTTTACATCCCTGTGCATTTAAAGCTCCTGTTTATCCAGTGCTACCTGCCATAGACACAGACATCTTAATTCTTGTAAAGAATTTTAACAAATCCTTAATTTATCTGCCGGTGACAGTTTGCCTAAAGCAGGTGCCACACAGATGCAGGCAGACAGACACGACAGCGAGGGGCCCTGGGCACACCCTGGGTGCTCACCTTTACTATCCTAATGAGAGTTTTCAGTTGGTAGATGTGGAGCTGCAGGTCCATGCGGTCTGTCAGCCAGGTGCACACGACACTCATGGAGCTGGTGTACCATTGCTGCAAGAGAGACACGATTTCTCCAGCAGCCACTGACACCTGTGCCCCCAGCACCCCCCACACCCACCTCTGCCACCTGCCAGCCCGCTCCTGGGGGCCACAGACTGAGAGGGGAGACAGGCATCTGCTCTTACACAGAATTTCCATGCATGAGCTTGAAAATTTTAACAACAACAACAACAACAACAACAAACTTATTAGGAGGGTAATGGCCACCAGTAGCACCGCAAGGTTTCGTAATCTGATTTTGCCATTGATGGCACTTGGCAGCAGTGATGTCTGTTTGGCTCGAGCCATGTTTTAACCTGTTTCCCCCACAGTGAGAGCACAGTCCTCCCTTTAAGGATGTCAGTCCCACACTCAGGTTACTTACCATCTTCAAATTCAATCCTCAACAGCCACAGGATGAGTCTGGGTCCCCGAGGGTGAGTGGAGGGGAGGCTCATGCGGGGCAAGGTTTGGCTGAGGGGAAAGCACCTCATGCTGGTCTGAGCAACTACAGGTGCCTGCCCAGGCTGTGTGGGAAATGCTCTGGTTTCACCCTGATAGTTATGAAAGATGGAAAAGCAGCAAAGAAATCAGCTTGTTTCAAGCTGCTGAACTCACAGGGCCCCTCCAGGGGCTGAAATTGTGCTGTAGTCTGTGAAAAAGGCTCGCAGCAGTGTGGCAGCAGCCTGCCACTCCCGCAGTGCAGGAAGGCTCTGGTGGGCTGTGGATCAGAGTCCTGCACGTCTGATGCCACACAGATGAGCAGCGAGCCCTTGAGAGGAGGAAAAGCAAGGGCTGAGGGGTGGGTGGGGAACCACAAAATCTCTCCATGGTGCTCAGCACAAGGGGTGGTTATAAAGCAGGCAAAAACCCATTACACCTCTGTATGCACAGTTGCACCCTTCTTGTGATCTCTCTTACATGCAGAGATCAAATCCCGTACTGCAGACCAGATGCAAGTAATCTAGAACCGGCTAAAATACTAAAGAAACCCCACCAGACCAGTTTATGAAAATCCTGATAGAGCACCATCCAAATTAGTCTGGAATGCAGCTGCCTCCCAACGAGCCTAAAACCTCACACCAGTCCAAGTCAGGTCTTGCTGCCCCCTCAGGTCGGGGGTCTCTGACACAGAACATGCCCTTGTCCCGCTGGAGCAGCAGGGGAACAGAGACAACTGAACATTCTGTAACTGCAAAACTGAGGCCACTGATTTGTTACCCTCCATCCTTTGACACCGGCACCCACAAGGTGGCATACAGCTCACCAAAGCAAACAAATGAGTCTGATCTAAAACAGCCCTGCACCACAAAAATGTGTGCTCAACACCCGGGAGCTGCACAGGGAACAGTTTTCCCCCAACTCCAAAGATGTTCCTCTGCTTTAACTTCTACACCACCTCTTTAAAAAATGGAGGAAATAAGGAGATGAAAAAGTCACCGAAGAAATGGCATGTGGTGACCTCATGCTCAGTGCTCACACCTTGTGCAACTTGTGACAGAGATTCTGCTGAGCCTTCATCTCCAGGCCAGAAACCTGGCAAGAGCTTGGATGAGACTAATTGAGACTGGCAAGCAGGAGCTCTCAGCTGTCACCTGGGGTCCTGTGACAGGCTGAACAGTGAGTGAAGCAATCTGGGCAGCTGGTGTGGACCTGATGAGCATAGGAGACATGAAGGTCTGGTGGGCTTCATACCTTCCAATCCCTCAGACTAGTCTGAGAAGTCAGAGTGTCCCTGGGTATCCCCTTGGGGTCCCAGGTACCTTGACCCAAGACAGCCAGCAGCCAGCTGGTGGCTGAGTGGCACAGAGCAACTGCTGTCACTGGGGGATCTGCCTGGGTTCCCATGAAATGCTGCACACCCACGTGGACAAAACAGAGAAAATGTTAATGTTCATAAAGCTGCTTTTCTGCAATCAGTGCTTAACTGAGTCATGCTCTTGGGTGACACTAGCTCTGATCCAGGACTGTGCTGGTACATGGATGCCCAGGTCAGCCAAACACCTCCTTCCCCTTCTGCCACCTCTTCAGATCAAAACCCCCAGAAGAACAGCACAACTGTGTGTTGCACACACACACCCTCTCCCTTCCCCTGCCACCTCCCTACATCTCCCTTCATCTGCTGGGTACTTGTGTCAACTCTACATGAGATGAGAAGTCCCTGACAGGGGCAGGTCCTGCCATTTCTGTCTGTCCCACACCACACACGCCCACATGGCTCTGTGATCCCAAACAGAAATTATAACCTCTGCCTGGAGGTTATTGGCAAGGTGACTTTACTGCTGCAAGACCTTCAGAGTAAGCAAAATTAAATGTTTTTCTATGTTTCTGGAGGGCACTTTAACACTCTGGGTTCTGGGGAAGTGCAAACTCCTTGGAACCAAATGTGAATTGCACCCCTCTCCTCTTGAGCAGCGGCTGACAAGGGCTCAGCCAGGCGTAGCGCTCGGCTGCATGAAAGGAGCTCTCTTTCTCAAAGCCAACTTACTCCTAAGACTTTCTGCTTTATGAGAAAAAGACAAAGTCTAATTCATTGATCTTGATACACAAAACCGTCACGTCACTTCATAGAGCACACACCAACTGCTGAATTTAAGCCCTGCATATTCATAAAAATAAGTTAGCCCATAAATTAAATGTTCCCTTTAGCTATCGCTAGTGTTGATGTGCTATAAGACGCATAAGCCCTCTGATTCATGACTAACCTACCAAAGAAGATAACATTTGCATATGACTATATTATTAAAAAAACAACAAAAAAGCCAAATGCTCCTAAACAGAAACGTATTCACCTCAGACAAAAGAGCACAGAGTGGTCCTGTGGGGACACTGGCCACCTTGCTTTCCCCAAGGGGGTCTGCCATTCCCTCAGGGGCAGTGGGGTTCATGCTGGGGACACAGGGTCCCCTTGGGGATCCAGCTCCAGCCTTGTGGCTTGTCCCCAAAGACAAAGTGCAGAGGCCAGAGGCCAAATACTGAACTTTGGGGCTCTGCCAAGGGGTTTGCAACACATTTCAGGCACATTTCTGGAGCCACAGCACAGCTGTGGCATGAGCACACCAAATACCATAAATATATTTTCTGCTAAAAAGTCCTCATGCCTGGTTGTAAAGAACAAATAGACCTCACTGATGGCCCAGGCCCATGGACAAAACCCCACATGTAACTCACTGCAGTACACACACATTACTGGTGCTGCTGGCAACCCTGTCCCCCGCCTAGGGCACAATTTACACTCAGTCTGGGGCACAGGGCGAGGACAGGCTGTGGAGCCTGCATCCTCTTGGACACATGGTGGGTACCACTCATCCAGCAGGATGTCAGCAGGGAAGGGAGCAGGGCTCTAGCAGAGGCAAACCCCCATGGCTGCACACCATGAGACAGCCCCAGCAGAGGAAACACACTGCCAGAGCCCAGACACTGCAAGCAGGTACTGTATTTGTACAGAAAAGCATTTGATCCCTCTTTCAGGTTTGTTTTCCTGTTCTCCTGTCTTTCACAGCAACCTTCATTGCTGGGTGCTAGGCTGGGTAGATGAGATGGGCCATGGGCCACCTGGGATGCACCAGGATGGGCATTAGAGGAGCTGGAGCATTACAAGAGGTGCACTTCTATGGATACTGATCCAACACCCCAACCAGCTTGAGCAATAAGCTTCCTTTTTCCCCAGCCCTGTGCCTTAATTTTTTTTTTTTTTTGAATGCAAAAACATGATCAATAAGTTCCTGAAATAGCAAGTTTGTCTCTGAATACATAAATTGTAGAAATTGGTATGAATAAATCTGCAAGTAGCACACTGAATGTGGCACATTTTATCAAAACCCAGCCCTGTGCTGGGTTCCTGTGCTTTCTGGGAGGTGGTGTCATTACACACACCCAGGAACATCTGCAAACCCCCGTTCTCTTTGGTGTGAGCTGAATGGAAGCATGACCTCCTGTTCCTTGCCATGAACCTTCAGTTCACACTCATATTTTACATGTTACAGGAAGCCACAGCTCACCCCAGGAGTGCTGCAAACAGAATCTCGTAAGCCAGATGCAACACTGCTTCTTAAGGCACCTGAAGGAGCTGTATTCTTCATTCAAAAGCTTACATACTAGTAGCTTAAGGTCACTTCAGCTTTTGTAAAGAGTGGGACAAAACCAGGAATGCTTATAGGGCTGGGTTGTCAGCAGGGTAGCAGAGGGATTACAAGGAACCTGTGACTCTGCCTCTTTCTGCCTTTACTGGTAGTTTTTTTGTGTGTGAACAAGTGCCATACAACAGATTGAGGCTGGTATAAAGGCCTGGGACTGTGCAAGAGCACCCTGCTGAGCCTCAGCTGTGCTTGCAATTAGCAATAGGCATGAAATGATTATTGTTGTGGTGGCTGATGGCAATCTGAAGTGACAAGTTTTATGGGGGAAGTTGTAGTAGGGATGTTCAGCAAGTTTCTGCAAACCATTAATCGAAGGCTGCAGCACAGTTTAGTCAAAGCTATTTTATGTCATTCCAAAGGTCTCACAAGGATGCTGAAAGAATATTTTTCTGCTCTCAGTGCCTTGGAACAGAGTTTTTCTAGGTCAGGGATTCTTTACTGCCCTATTTAGTGTCAAAAATACCCATTTGCCTCAAATTAGCAGAAAGCTTGTAGTTAAGGGCTAGAGATTAGGCATACAAAATTACTCAGCAGGTGACTGCTGGGTGGATTTGGGGTTGAGAAGTCTTTAAAACTGACTACAAGACATTATATACTTCTGACAAAAGAACATAGTAATCCTACCTGCTTGCTTTAACCACTGTTGTTTGTCTATTATTATGTGCTTTAATGCTCATAAGAGCAAAACTACTGGTGATACTACTCAATTACCATAGTAACTCTCCCCTATGACCTCTCATTTCAGTACTCGCTTTCCAACCAGAACCAATCCAAGCAGGGCAAATCTATTTAAAACTGTGACACACACTGCACAAAGAGGCTCCGAATGCTGGCTGGCTCCCTCTCTTTGTCCAGGACATGGGCTTGTTTTGAAGCTGCTGAAAGGCAGCTTTGAAATGAACCCTTGAATTCAAGGTGTTTCAAAGACGAGGAACTGGATGCTGGGCAGACGCCACCACAGCATCCCTGAGCCAGCCAGCACAAAGTGAGGGGACCACAGAGGTGGGAAGGGAGAAAGGAAGAGGCTGACTGTGAGTCTTCCCAAAGGAAAACTGAACCTGCTCTCAGGCAACAGCTCAAAGCAATTTGATCAGCCAGGAAAAAAAAAAATATAGATAAAATTACCAACTCTTTGTTTCTGGCATTTGCATCCCTATCCAATGGGCCAGAAGCTCAGCTGGTGGAAGGCACAGTGGGGCTGTGATGATTTACAACTGCTGACAGTAGGTGACAGCTGACAGAGCCGTGTCCATCCCAGTCCTGGGTGGCCCTGAGATCAAATTGGGTATTCGGCGTTGTCACATGTATTCACGGCAGCCACCTCCCCTGAGCAGGTGTCATCTCCACAGGGAAGGCAGGGATGCAGCCACAGCAGCACAGGGACATGCTGTCTGGGGACCAGCCCTGTGCACACAGCTGCCAGTGTTGGAGGAGGACTTGCATGGAGAGTGGGAACTCTTCAGGAGCAGCCTGCCAGCCACAGGCACCACGGTCCTTCCTTCACTCTTGGTGTGCTCACTAGCACAGCCAGGATTGTACACCAGAAATGGCTTCAGCCCTGCAACCCAAAGCCCAGATTGCCCTGTGGCAGTCATGGAAGGATCATTCTTGTCCATTCAGTCTTCTGTGGCCACCAAAGTGCTCCTCTCCACCTTCCCTCAACATTTCTTTCACTGTTGGTTCCCGGCAGTCATTGCTGCTCCAAAAACTTGGTAAAGATGGCAAGCCCAAAGCACAGGGCCTCACAGTAAATGCAATCTACTCCTGTCTATCAGAAATAAAGAGATGTTCCCAGCATGAACATACACAGCAGCTTATGCAATCCCTTTTCCAAAGGCCAGCTCTGCTGGGATGCCGGATGTGGATGGATGTGGACACTGGTAGCATGGAGCGTGACTCAGCCTGCTCCCAAGCACTGCTAGCAAAGTCTTGGCCAGGCTGGCAGAGCTGAGCCCAGCTGTGTTTCAGGCTGTTCTGGAAACCTGAGTTTTGTGTTGCTGCAGAAGATATGCAGCTGTGTCCCAGGCTGAGAGAGAGGGCATAGCAGAGACAGGTGACACAAATGTGTCTGAAATGCTTGAGTTAACATAGGTGGCCCTGGAGGAGGAGGTGGCAGAGCCAAGGTGGGTGAAGAGCCACAGTCACTCAAGCACAAACATCATTCTGGTCCCCAGTGTCAGTGAGGAGACTGAGATGGACCTTCTGCCACACAATGAAGAAGGAATGGCAAGCAGAGACCTGCCCAGGCAGCAAACCCCATCCCATCCATTTGTCACTCTCTTTGCTGCTGCTCTGGGTATTACTCCACAGAGCCCAGCCGATGGGCTCCCCTGCCCTGCCCTTCACTGGGGAGCAAAGAATCACCCAAGGGCAGCTCAGCATTTGGAGCTATAAAACCTCCTCCAGCACAGAGGGCCAAACCTGCAGTGGGCTCAGGGCTGAACCCCCAGGCAAAGAGCATCTGGCTCGGTCGTGTCCTGGCCGCAGCCATGGGTGGCACCAATAATGACCCAGCGACTCTTTGGATTTACACCTGCCAAGGATTTGGATCATTCCCCCAAGCCGGGCAGGGCACAAGGCTCAGGGCACTGAGAACGACATTGCCGTGAGTGCCCAGGTTTTCCAGAAGAACAGAAATTGGTGTGACATTGCCCATGTTACAGAAATAAGTTTAGTGGCTGCGGCTCTCGGAGCACACAGCTAACCATAAAATAAGCAATGAGTTAATATTGCAGGCATTGATCAGCTAGTCTTACAATTAATGCTTCCAATAAAAAAAAAGCTCCCCTTTTATTCAACAGAATAAGAAATTAAACACTTGAGGGCTCATTCTAAAGAATGAATGAAATTGAATAAGCTACCTAGCACTTGAGATTCCCAGCGAGTGCTTGAATAGAGCAAACCTCCTGAGTTGAATGGATTGCCTTTTGGGACCAATTTGTCTCTTTTCACTCTTTATTCCTCCTTTTTTGCTGACAGATGTACAAAGGCGGAACTGCGCTGTGCAGCTTAGCTACATGCACCCACAGCAGCTGTCACTTTTGTCGAGCAAGTTAATCAAGCAAATGCCACCATATCCCACTTTCTATAAGGAACAACATGTTATAGACAGTAGTCTTGGGAGACGGGGAGGGAGGGAGAGAGACTTTATTTTAACTTTGAGTAGCTGGTATTTTTTTTTTTCCCCCTCTGTGTGTAAAAAAAAAAAAAAAAAGGAGAAAAAAAGAAACAGCTAAACCTGGTAGCACAAGCTGACACTTTTGTTTTCCCGTGGAACAAATATTTAATATGATTTTAACTCTAATTTGTACTAGAAGGAGAGCTGTCTGGTTTTAATTAAATTTAAGGGACTTAGGGGAACACAGTTAAAAAAAGAAATAGAAGCTTTTTGTTTGCATTAACGCTTGTTGATAATAATATATTGATTGTCAATTGCTAAGCCCAAAAGATTAGTGTAGTAAATACTATTATCTGAATGCCACAAGTGAAGTGCTAGCTTCCCGTCCCTGCTTTTCCTTTTGTGAGGCACTTTGAATCACTGGTTGTTATTTATACATTTTCTTTGATAAAACCAACTTGTGTGGCTGATTTTTTTTTTTTTTTAAACCCTGCCTCATTAAGTGTATAATAGCATTTACGTGTGGGGCTTTCTGCTTTTTAGCCTTTCAAGCTTAAGCTTATATTCCTCTCTCACAACCATGTTTCAAAACTTGGGATGTTCACAAACAATTGGATACACACCAATATTGTATATATCAGATGCTCTCTTGCTATTGCCAAAGACGAGAAAATAACGGAACATTATCCATAAAGAGTAAATAAATAGTTATCGTCCTGCTATGCTGCTGCATGCCAGATAACAATGCTGTCCGGTCATTAGGCAGCTTTTCTATGGCACATAATTCTTTAAGTTAGGTAAGAAAAGCCAACATCAAAAGTAAGTCTGTCAGTGCAGCTCCACAGAGCACACGGCAGAGCACTGGCAGGGCTTCAGGCAGCCCTTGGGTTGCTGGTAGAAAGGTGATTCACCCCCAAATTCAGACCCTTTGGAAAGGATCTTTCAGAAAACAAATCTAAGTTTTGGTGACAGTTTGCACTGTGCTAATTTAACTCCTCTGCAGGGTCTTTGCCTTGGTGTGTTCAGGAACTGCGTGCATGAACTGTCAGTGTTTGGGATTCGTGACCCCCTTGCCAAACTGGGGACCCCATGTCTGCACCTCGTCCCTGTGAGCGAAGCCTCTGTAAGCCGTGCTCAGCAGGGCTCTGGGCGAGTGCTCCTCACAGCAGCCAACATGACCCTCATTTTCAGAATGAAACCTCCCTATAAAATTCCACGTTAAATTAAATTCTAGAGATCGGGCAAAGTACTAGCAATTTGATAAAAATCCCTGGAAGCCTTGGGGTCTTTTTTTTTTATTTTTTTAAATAAAATTTTGACCTTGATCTACCAGAGCCTTGTGAATTAGTCTGGAGTCTCCTAGGTCACACTCACACTGAGCTATTACTGATGAAGTAAAAGTACTTCTTTTCCTGGTATTTTATGTACCACTATAATGCTATCACTGCAAGTACACACAGCGTGTTCTTCAACATCCACCCCAGAGCTGTGAATTCTGGATGCCTTTTACTCTATTTTATATTCCTTAACTACGAAATTTCATTCTTGTTGACAACGTACCAATACGAGGAAGTTACAAAGTCAAAGGGTCTTGATATGAAAATAATTTGTATTATTATTTAATAAAGTCACAGTCCCTAACGTTGCCTAATAGGGTTAAGCTGCTAGCCAGAGCAACTCATCATCTGTCTAGGATGCAAATGGCATCACCGAATTACATTATTTTTTTCTCCCCCCCCTTTTCCCAAAAATAAACCACAAAACAACTTCGAATCGCGTAAGAGCTCTGCCTTCCAACGGGGAAGAGCATTCAGCAGGAACGCGGAGCGCAGACCCCAGCGCGTGGAAGTGCGGCACGCTCTTTGCAGTACATATGGCACCTGAGAGCACCCACTGCTCGGGGATCTCGGCTCCAGGGTGTGCTCAGGCTGCCGCCTCACCCGGAATTGCCCGCAGGTTGGACCCGGCGGGGCTCCGCAGGTCGGTGCCACAGGTGTTAATGGGAGGGAGGCCGGGGCTCCCGGGGGTACTGCTTGTGCTGGTGGGATAAATTCCCCGCTCGCCAAAGGGCCACAGCCCCACCTGCATGCTCCCTGCTGCAGATTTCTCCCTGCTCTTAACCCAAAATTTAATTCCTTTTCAGAGAATACAGGGAGGGTCAATATCTTTTGTGTTGGTGGGGCCAAGGTCCACAACAAACACATATGCCCAAGAAGCTCATCCCTAATAGCCCCTGCTCTCGGTGCTGCACAAACCAGTAACACCTACACCTGTCCTGTGCAGCTGTGACTCCACAGGCCACGGTGGGTGCAGGTTTGTTTGTGCCAACCCTCAGTGGCTTTGTAGGCGATGTGTGCACTCTCAGCACACAGGCAAAGGCTTCCCACGGCAGGGACACAGCCAGAAAGGGATCTGCAACACTACTGCTCCTTCAGGGGGAAGGAACAATTCTGATGCTGAGGATATCATGCCTTGTACTCATTCAGGTGGCCCTGATCTGTGTGTCAGGGTGGTCTGCTCTGCTAGCCAGACACCAAAGTCTCTGCCTAGCAAAAAGCATACACCCATCCCCGGCAGAAGTGATGGGTGAATGTGACAATGACTCCCCTTCTGCCCTGGGGGGAATCTCATGGAAAAAGTAACTGCAGTGCTGGCTCCTCTCTTCCTACAGCCAGGGATATCCTGGTCCCAATCTGCTGGGGTTTGCTGTGAGCAAACACCAACGCCAGCCCACGCATAGATCATCTCAGAATCCTTCCAGAGTGCTGCTGCACTCTGAGGAGGGCAGACCTGCCAGGCCATGTGCCTCCACGGTTGGAGGGCAGCAGGCAGAGAAAACTGCAGGGGAGACCCCTGTGCAAACAACTTGTCCATGGCAGGGGGTACAGGAGTTGGTGCTCATGGTGATCTGGGAAGGAAGCCCCAAATTCCTCTCCCATCCACAATGTCCTCAAACCAGGGACATCCCATACTTAAACCAAATTCCTCTCCCATCCACAATGTCCTCAAACCAGGGACATCCCATACTTAAACCAGTTGGGTTTGGAGGCTGACTGCCTCAGCAGGTGCCTCATTTCCCCTCTGAGACAGTCCTAATCCTGTTTATACACTGAATTACACACCTCCAGGAAATGATCCCTTTAGGTAACAGGTAAAGGCTGTCCTGGCTACATGAACCCCTGAACTGGGAGACCCTGCCTATCCAGGCTGTGCTGGCATGGAGCATCCCATATCCCTGCACACAGACTGGGGGCCTGCGCACACCACCAGGTGGGCTCTGGGTGCTGAGCTCTCTCTCCTCTGCAGATACAGCTCTGCAAAGTGCACAGCATTCACTAGGAACTGCCAAATTAAATCCCCAAAAACCTGCTGCTTTGCAGGAATTTGCAGACCTCCCTTTTCCTAAATGAAAGAGCTTCTGCATAAAAACCTATAATGGCACACAAACAGAAAACCACTTCTGTACGGATGCTTGTTCTCAAATACATTTTTAACCTATAAAATATTCTCTGTTTATTTCCATTTTTCAAAAAAGAAATGAAGTTGACATGTTAAAATCTGAGTTTCTATATAAAGCAGCCTAGTAAAACACAATATCTGCACAACTGCTATTTTTCTGTCCTGATTCCAAAGCCCTGTTAGTGTGAGGCAGTGATGATAAAACTGGCTGCACACTTGTTCAGAAAGATGCACAGCAATGCATGCTAGAGAATACTTTCATTATACTTGTTTATCAGTTTAAATTGGAAGCTGTCATGAAGTGGGACTTGATAAACTTTATCTGCTTCCTTTAAAGCCTGCATATTCCAAAAAAAGTATCTAGAGGCTGCCTGGACATCTCGGTCCTGACTGCAGCAGCTCTCCTGGTGTCCTTCCTGGGGTTAAACACCGGACACAGCGCGCTCCGTGCCCGAGTCCCACCAGGCATTTTTGAATGCTGATATCATACATCCAGGGCGAGGCTTAAGGGAGCACCAGGAAAGGAAAGAGCCGCAGATCAAGAGAAACAAAATGACCTGGGACGGCTAATCTGGCACGCACCGCTGGCTGGCGCGGGCTGAGCAGCGATTGTGTGGGGCTGGGATGCAGGGGGAGAAAAGGAAAGGATGGATTGAAGGCGCTGCTGGAAATCAGACAATCCGTCATTGTCCGCGCATTGTCTCCCCTGTGTGCACCGAGAGCTCCTTTGGGCAAAGGCTCTTTGCAGAGCCTGGAGGGAGGGAGCAAAGCCACCGGCTCGACCCACGGGCTGGGGTCAGCCCCGCACACCTGCGGGCACCGGGGCGTCCCGGCCCTTCCCACGCTCCTCGCACCCCTGGACGCAGCTGGGACCCCCATGAGCCGCGGCTCACCAGCCACCTCCAGGCTCTCCTCCCTGCTGACCCACGGGACTCAGCCCCAATTAGCTACAGCCTCTTAAACTCAGCTGGAAGGCCGAGTGCACCGTGTAACTCGTCCGCAGAGAGCTCCTGGTCAGAGGCTGCTCGGAAAAAGGCTCTCTCTGGCTGGAGGATTCCATGCTCCTGCTTCCCCAAAACCCTGGCTACTCACATCTACCAGGAAATAAATGATCTTCTGCTCAGTGCCAGCCCCAAAACACAAATCTCTGATGCTCAAAAGCACGGTGCAGATGATGTTAGCAAGCCTATGCTGACCTTAACGTAACGGAGCAATCAGTCTGCCTTCTTAGAATGATTAATGGAAAATCTCCTCTGGAAAAGAAATCAAATTAACTGTCTTCAACCAAATGTCTACTGGAACACGAAAAGCTGTTCTGATAAAGACATTTAGGAGGGGAAAAAACCCCTTTCAAGCATGTAAAATCCAGTGACAGATCTAGGATTTATTTTATTAAGACTCTCCCTAAAATAAATTAAATGGAACCTACTTAAATGAGCACTTCAGGAAAGAAGCCTTGCTGAGGGGGAGCCGGGAGGCCATGTGCCCAGTGCATGCCTGGGCCGTGTGAAGCTAACAGAGGGAAATATCAGAGGACAAGGGCTGGCTCCGAGGAGTGGTGTCAGTGCTAAGCTCCTCTCTCCACTCCCGTGTGAGTCCAAGAGGACACAGTGTACTCTATGCCCCTCTGCACAAAGAGAATTCATCCCCGAGAAGATACACTGACAACTGCCACCACAATTTTATGTTTTTTCCCAGCAAAAGTCTTGCAGTGAGATCAGTTCCAGGTCCAGGTCTGAGCCTTGCCAAGCCAGCAAAGGGCAGCAAAAGCTGCATGGCCCCAGCTCCTCCAAAGATGCACAGGGAAGGAAAAGTAAGCTGTGTTCCCTTGAGATCAGTGTGCCTAATTGTCTGCATTTCACAACTCGCTCTGGAAGGGGAGAGAAAAAAAAAAGCAAAAAACAACGCAGAAGAAATAGCTCTGTGGAGGCCATATCAGGATGGGAGTGGGAGAGAGTTAGTGCCCTAATGAGCAGTCTAGCTGCGTGGGAGGGAAACAGGTTGTTGTCTGTCTAAGAGAAAGCGGTGAGTGTGGCTACAAGCAGATACGAGATGGGAGCCCTGCGCGCAGCCTGATATCCGTTCTTCCCCTGATCCCGCAACCCGGCCTCCTGTGAATAATTCTAACTCACAGTGCAGCTCCACTGACTCACAAGCAGGCTTTTGAGACTGAACAGGGAAAGGAGAGGGGAGGATGGGAAGGGCTCCGTTTTGGCATTTGATTGTGCCGTGCAAGGCTTACGGTCTAGCAAGAAATGCCATGATCCTGCAAGCATGCCTTGAAGGAGCTGCCAAAATTTAAGTGAGTAACCCTACTGAGGGCAGAAGCTTTGATTTTAAGAATAAGCTAATGCCTCAGTGTCTGCAGAGGACTTGCTGAATTAACTGATCTAGCTGTTTTGTATTTTTTCAATATACTCAGGTGTGCTATCAGGCTCTAACGTGTAGGTACTGAAACATATGCTGAGATGCCTGTGGATCTTCCACTGGCAAATGCTTACTCAGGCTCCTGGAAATGTATATACGGATTTTGCTGAAGTCTTGAGTCTCACACAGTGTCCTGTATCTCTATTATCTCTGATATTTAGAAGTCAGATACCAGCAAGGGCAGCCTGCTTTGGAAATATGAATGCAGTCCTGCACCATGTCCCCAGCACTCCTGCGGGGCTCCTGGTTGAGGGAAGAAACCCAAAATCCAACAAAATCCACCAGATGCAATATCTGCCTGGGGATATCACTGGGGCTTCCTAAAAGGCCAACTCAGCTGAGCCTGAGGGACAGAACTCGATGCTGGAGCCTCAGCCAGGGGCTTTTGCCTCTCTGAAGGTGGTGGGAAGGAGATGCTGGCTCCTCTAGCTGATAGGAGGTGCTGGAGTGACTGTTCCTCTGCACTGAGGACAGCTGAGAGCAGAGCAAACCCTGGTGTCCCCACTGCCCTCCCCGCTACACCTGCCAGACCCCGCTAATCCCACCCTGCCATCAAGACTAAGAGCCATTTCTGCCTTGCAGAGAAGAACCGGCTCGTTTCTTGTTTCCGAAGTGAATTCTCTGTCTGCTATCCCGGCTGTGACACAGACCGAGGGAGCTGAACGCTCCCAGTGACAGTGAAGTGGTAAAACTGCCTTCTGCAAAAAGCACGGTGGCTGCTGCCACCTCGGCGGGCGGTATCACTGCGTGATTAAGTTCTTACCAGACTTTTTGGTATAGGCAACCTTCCTGATCTGATAACTGCCAAGGACAAGCCAAATACGCAGGGTCAATCCATGCACACTTAATCTCCAGAAGGCAGATTAAGTGTATAATTGACCCATATAATCCGTGTATCATCTCCAGTGAAATGTTTTCTATGTCCGGTTTAGGCAGACATGAGGCCCATAAGACAGCGATCAGAGACACAGAATTACCATTGCAGTGGATTTCATCAAAGTCAGAGATGGCTTTTTAATCACTGATCTCAGAGACTGCTAGATTTAAGCAGATGAACTACCACTAAGCACATCTGTTTTAATCCTTATCTTCTACTCAGGCTGGGGTCTTCAAGAACTACAAGGAGGAAAAAAATAAATTAATTTTTTTTTTTAGGTCCTCACAATCTTAGGAGCTTCTCTTGGTGTTTTGATCCCTCATATCAAAAGCATGTTTTTGTTTTTTTCGGTAAGATATTGAATTAATCATCAGAGAGAAAAATGCCATCTGCGCTATTCAGGGACTGCATCAGGATGCTGGAATTCGCAGGATCTCGGGGAGCTCACCCGATGTTCAGTAGCCTTTTGTGTATGTGACACTCGCTGTGGCTGGGGAGGAAATAGTCACCCTATACTTTACATTAGTGTTTACCAATTTATGTGGAAGAAAGGTTGGCATTCACACTATCTACTAGTCAATCATAGACTTTCTGGATCACATATGTCGTGACGGGTTGAAACCTATACTGTGAGTATCTAAGGGTGTTTGTAAAGACCCGCACACATACATGGATCTACAAATAAATTCTGCCAAAGGGCACAACCCTCACAAGTAAAACTCCCACAGCCTTCAGATAAAATGATGGATGTATAAACTCTGATCCTATGAAATTCTGAGTGACCTAAGACAAAGAGGACCTGAATTTTGCAGGATTGGTCTGAAGACTCAAGATCACTCTGAAGATATTTTCCCATGCTTAAGATACACCCACCTGCTTCTGCCTCATTGTTCCTATAAAAAGTTCCATTCTGCATGTCAACTCTGCTCCCCTCTCCGGGCAAAAAGTGATAATATTTTACTTCCTATCAGGCACCACACAGAGTTTGTCATCCTTCTGCATTATGTGCAAAGTACCACAGGGTTTAAATCCCAAAGCACCCAGGCAGGCACAGGAGTGCAGGGAGCGGATGCTACAACGCTATTCTGAAACTCCTCTGTTACCACTGCTCTCTACCAATGGGCCTTATTACAGTGCTTTAGCGTTAAATGTTATCAAATTAGTGAGCCAGGCCAAGTAAATAAGTCATGTTACTCTGCAGTAAACAGCACTGCCAAAAAGCTAGTTAGGTTTTGATTACCAGCAGAACTCCACGATCAATCTGTTCATTCAATGATCCCAAGAATACAGATTTTTAAAATTAAGATGACTCTATTTCAGGGAGGGGGGAAAACCCATCCTGACTAATTTGCAGAATTAAGAGGATTAACATAGAGACCACACAGAAATATAACAATAATCTGCCGCAAACACCAGTATCTCCCAAAGAGCTGAGCCCTATTCTGCAGGCACGAGCAAGTCAGGCGATGCAGAGGAAGAGAGATGGTTTCTGAGCTAAGAAATCATGGCAAATGCCAAGAAAAGACATATTAACCCAGCTTCTCTGGAGACATGTCCTAACACACTCTGCAGCCGCTGCTCCTGGGAGGAAAAAAATGGGGAATAAATAGAAACACAGGGCAGGATCGCAGAGAAGTGCAGGGATCAGAGATATCCCAGGAGCTCAAACCCCACAGAACGTGCAATTGACAACCTTGTACTGTGCACCTCTGGTCCTGTACTGCTCAGGACTGTGCAGAAAAGGGATGTAGCCCCACACCATGAGTGTCTTTACTGTGACCCCACTGGGTGCCCAGGACCTGCCTGCAGGCAGGTTTAAGCTGTTTGCTGCCACTGCTGCCCCTATTGTCATACAACAGCCTAAACCGGACCGAGATTTGACCAGGGCAAGCCAGCACCGCTGCACTAAAGCAGCTGAGGACCTGGCTGTGAAAGTGTTAATAATCTCATTGCCTGGAGAAACTGCAGCTAAGAGGATTTCTCCCCTGCCATGCTGGGGGAAGAGGGAACAAAATCAGGTCCAACTCTAACTTAGCATAATAAATACCATTTCTGATTATTTCTCTTCTCCTTCTTATTAGAGGTAGTTAGTAACTAAAACATCCTAGGAAAATAAGACCAAAGGAGCTTAAAAGACCCCACGACCATGCTGCTTTGCTGGGTTAGGTGAGAGGGGCGAAAGGCTGCAGGGCTCTGTCTGAGCTCAATAATGGAGTTAAGCACTTGCTTCACCCAAACATGACTGAACCCAGCACCAACTTAAATGGGGTCTGGTGACCCCCATGTAAACCCTGTGCTGCTGCTGACCACAGGAGCCAGCTCCTTCTGCTGCAACCTGACAGAGACAACACATGACTGCTCAAAACATAATTCCAAGTTCTGGGTGACAAGTGTTTGGCACAATCCATTCCCTCCTTGCAAAGCCACCGCCCCACAGCTCACCCTGCTCATGGGCACACACTCACGTACATGAGACACATGCAAACATGCCAGCAGCATTAGATCCCAACCCTGTCCCACTGGGATGGGAACAGAAATGGGAACAGCTCCCACATGCTGCAATTCCCACCTGCAGCCAGTGCAGGTCAAAACAGGCAGAGCAATGTAAAAACCCCATCCTTGATTATTTAATTCCACATGGATCAGGGAGACTTGACGTAGGCAGGGAGGGAAAGAAGGGTTTTGCATTCTTTGCTTTCCAGCAAGGTAGCTGCTCTTTCATTTTTTTGTTCATGTCAACTGTTGATTTGTTTAAAATACGGCTTGGTAAAACCAAGTATGAGTGGATCAAACTGAAATCAATATTTGTGTTAATTAAAGCCTTTTGAAAATTGAAAATAATGGCCCAAATCGGTACAAACACACCAACTGTGAATCATAGGGAAAGGATGAGGGAAAAGGCAGTGTGGGCATTGAAAAGAACAGTCCAGATGAGCTCTGGAAATTTAACTGCTCGTGGAATAAATTTCAACACAAACGAGCAATGCACTCGCAGGCCCGCTGCAGATGGAAGCGACAGTCTTTTGTTTTATGTTTTGTTTTTTCTCCCCATGCCTGCTTGATGGGTGATTTGCGTCTGGTGCTCACGCTGCAAACTCTCCCGGGAGCGAGCACGAGCGAGCCCGGCGGAGGCACTGCTGTGCTCTGTGCATGAATGAGGCATTCTCAGTGGATATGGGTCATGCTAGTAGATGTACACAGTAAGATTATTTGACTCTTAATTCATGCCACTTGATATAATGTGATAAAACATTTGACATGAGAGATAAGTTCCATTTTAATCTGGTAAATTACGGGGGAAAAGAAAGAGTGGGAATTGTAAAGGAAGAAGAGGTTTCTGAGGGACAGGTAATGTGCAGAAAGAGAAGTATTGAGTGAAGGAAAGAGGTTGGTTGGGGAAAAGCAGCTTTCCTTGCACACTGAGGAAGCAAAAGAGTGAGTAAAGAAAGCACAGAAGGCTGTCAGAGTTCCAGAGCCAGGAGACAGAGACATGGCACTGCTGAGAGATGGAAGGAAGGAAGGAAAGTAGGGAAAGAAGCTACTTCAAACATAAATTGAGATACAGACAAATATCCTAGAGAGACTGAAACACTAATGCTGCAGGCTGGTCATCAACAGATAACCTTTACTATAGAACAGCTAGAAGGACAGAAAGGCTGTAACAGAACAAGAGCAACAGAAACAGAGATACTTTTAACATGCATCCAAACCTAAAAAACCAGGCATCACAGGTCACTGTTCTCTCACAGTCCAACAAACTGATCTTGTCCAACTGAAAATTAGCTGTGAACATCTGGGTCAGTTCCTACCAGCCATCTTCATCAAGGAGACCATGTCTCAAATTTAACTTTGCTGGCAGACACCACAACATGGTCCTTCTTTATACCAAATCCTGTTCATAATCAGCTGTTTTGATTAGCTTTCAAAATTAAAGTTTAGTATGTTAAATCTGCTGTCAGATTCGGAGTGCTTGTCAATGAAACAATGCAAAATGTGCAGAAGAGCCGGCCCTTAGCAAACACATCTGCCAAAAACCTGGCTCATATTGGAACAGTGAGAACAATGGCTGAGATGTTCTGATACAGAGAAATTTACACAAGCTTAAACATACTAAAGAGCTCTCTTAGAAGATACTGTTTATTTAAAATCCACACACAGACTAAGACAGTAGACTAAAGATTTAAAGCAGGCAGAGAGCAGATACGAGCCTTAGTCAGAAAGAAAGGAAAGATTTATTTATTTTTTAAAGCTATAACTAATAAATTTTCTCAAAATGTGACTTATCCTCCTGTCTTATTTTGTCACATTTTGGGTCTCTCCTGCTTGGTGTCCAAGGAGGAGAGGGCATTTACTTACATCAAATAACCTTTCTATATACATCTCCTCATTGACCTTATCACGCAGGACATCCTGAGAGTGGCGGACAAATGTCACATAGGCATCAGCAACATCCATTCCTGGCTTCTGCATGGAGGAGAGAAGAAGAGAGACAGAGAAAAACATGAATAGTGACACAGGGGGCAGCTTCTCTGTGCAGCCTCATCACTGCTTTTCTTTCTCTTCCATCTCCTGCTGTCCTCCTGCAGTTTGCCCTTTCCTTACCTGATGGAAACTTACCTGATGTCACATTTCTACAGCTCTCTGCAGAATTTAACTGGTTTTTAAAGAGTAACCTATAAGCATCCAAGATTTTGGGGATAACAGCAAAAAGCGAAACAGCTTTAAAGCAAATGGCAACTGAAGCAGCTGGATGGGAAAATATTAAAAAAAAAATCTTGTTTGAGTTCACATTGCTTGATATATTGGATTCAAACTTACCTCAAAGGAAACCCATTAAAATATGGTAACACGAGTCATTACAAGAGCTGCCAGAAAACCTTAAATTTGTGTGGCACATTGTAAGTTTGTTAATAACTAGTGTCATTAGTTTCCATTACTGTGATTTACCTCAGATCACAGAGTATCATTTCTCTGCAAGATACGATTGTCAGCCGCTGTAAATTGAAGTTAGTTAACACATCCGTGTAATTTCCAGGGTGAAAATGAGGACAGTTTGGAAAGCAGTAGGAAGGGAGTTTTTTAATACAAAGCAAACAATTATCAAGCAAAGGGCCAGTGCTTGGCCCTTGGGAAGGCAGTGACATTTCTTAACACTTACTGCAACAATGACAAGGTATTAATTTGAAAAACAATGAGGACAACACAAATGTGGCAGCAGTCAAGTGTTACACTTTCAAGCAATTTTCAGTCTGCTGATCGTGCCCATTCCAAGGCAGGATTAGACGGATTGGTTTGTACCAAGACAATTGCAACAGAATTACAGAATTAGATTTAACTAACATTTGCAGCATTAAATTTAACTGGTGGGTTTGTGTTCAACACCAGGATTTCCCCTCTGTCCTGTAATCAAACAGGTTTTTTTTTCCTCCTTCCCCTGGAAAGGCAGTGGCTCATGGACCACGGGGTGGCTCCTGCCCATCTCTGGCAGCTGTGTGGGGCTGGTGGTTGAGTTCATAAAAAATGTTGAGGCTGTCAAGGAAGCCACTGTAATCTGGTTTTGTTTCCAGGGGCAGGTGGGGAAACAGCTGAAAATGAACCCAGGTGAATGATTTCTGCTCTGATTTACACAAAGAACTGGAGCATCTGTCTGGCTTTGAGGAGAGGAGCAGACCCTGCTGCAGACCTCCCAAGGGTGTCCAAGACACAAAGGTTTTGGAAAAGCTTGAAAGGGTTACATAGCATTTTACTAAGACCACTTCCCTGGAGATGCTTTACTTTCCAGGAACATAGAGGCCTCAGAGAAGATCATGTTTCACCCTAGAACTGTTCTGTGTTCAAATTCCTGATGACTAAATGTTTAAGATGCACTGAAACAACTAGGAATTTCATCTGAAGGATCTCCACATTTTCAGGGCAAGAAATAAATTCTGAGTTTTTCTTCCCAAGGCTCTCAAAATCTTGCTTTTATTACTCCAAGATAACAGGATGCCAAGATCTGCACTGTGGTACTTTAAATCAAGCAACACCTCTTACTGTTCAAGAGTTTGTCTTTTCCATGCTAGGCTAAAGATGTGATAATTTTGTAGGCAACATTTAGGTTGGGCTAAAGGGCTGAAAGCACCAAATGCAGATGACGTGGTCCAAGATGTCTGATAAATTTATCACATTGTCATATAAGGACATGCAGAAAAATACATCTGCATTAAATATACACACATTTTACACACACATCATCAAACTCAGCCAAGTTATTCTTGATTTCCACCACCCAGTCTAACCAGGTGCAGGAACTGGTGTGGTATATAAAGATCTATTTTTCTGCATTTGCAGTTGCTCAGGATCTTTCTGCCTGTAAATGTTACAGTAACCCCTTATTCCAGCCAACATTCATATATTACACTTCAACTTAATTTAAATGTAAATTTCTGGCAAGTTAAGTGCTCTGTCTAAGAACATTAAGGGCTCTTTTCCTTATGAATCAAGGTCTAATTAGAGGAGACGATGTACAGTTTTCCTACACCAATTACAGAAAAATGGAAAAAATTATTTTCATTAACAATTTCCCAAACACATGTTGGTAGCTCATCACCATTTCCCCAAAGTAATAAAAAAGTCATTTTCCAAAAGAGTAAAATAAACCAACAATTAGAAGAACAAAAATAAAATAGATTAGCTAATGTGTTAGATGTGTGTTGGCTCAGTTCTAACATGTCTGGACTTTTTGTTTGGAAATTATACTGTATTTGTACAAGTCCAAATGAAGAATTAACAGAATGCACTGCTCCCATTTTTTTTTTTTTTTTTCAAATGTGATTCAAGCCAATTGCATAAATATGGTACCTTTTTGACACCATCTGCAAATTGTTGCCTAAACAGCCTCATAGGTCTCCATTAGAGGGTAACTGCTCATTATTAACATAATGGAGATATCCTTTCCAGTTCAAATGTTAGAAGTATGAAGGCCCATGGCTCAATTTTGGCTGTTAATGCATAATGTGGGTTGCT
The DNA here is from genome assembly GCF_049639895.1 of Pseudopodoces humilis. NCBI lineage: Eukaryota > Metazoa > Chordata > Aves > Passeriformes > Paridae > Pseudopodoces > Pseudopodoces humilis. The sequence continues at coordinate 13,827,811 of NC_142212.1, forward strand.
ACACATGCCATAAACCAAAGCACGATGCAAATTACTATGACAGAAGTTGTTTAAATTGTGCTTACGGGTACATCCACGTATTTGGAAGCAGCCTTCACCTGTAAAATGAAAAAGAAGAGAGTTTTAACACCATCAATACCTTTTCAGGTATTTTCTTTTATTCTTTAAACTCTGTAAGACAATCTCTAGCCAAGACCTGGGACAACATAATGCTGAGTAGGTTGAAAAGGGTGATGAAACTCACTTTCCTGTCTAAAAGGGTGGTATTTTTGTTGTTGTTTTTTTTTGGAGAGGTAACTTTACTGCTGCTAAAGCTCTAATAGCAGCAGATGATAGTGTGGGAGTTGTGCTTCTACTTCAGCGAGCGGGGGAAGACGGGGTTCGTAAGAAGACATCGTTATTTTCTTTGGAGGCCTCGCTCTCCACCTGATGCCACGTGTCTCCCAAGGCATTGCATGTCTCTCCTGCTGGGAGCTGGATCCCAGGAGCAATGGCAGCTCCCCTGGGAGCAGGGGCATGATGGCATGGTGAGGCTGGCAGGGGCCTGTACCAAGCTAGACACAAGAAAGCACCCGAAGGACCCTAATTTTGCTCCTTTCCCATCGTCCTGCCCACGTCCCACGTCCTGCCACAGTGCTTCCCCCAGCAGTGCAGGCTGCAGCCTGGGATATTGTTAAGACCAGGCTGCCTGAGTAACTTGGATAGTGGAAGGTGTCCTTGCCTGTGGGAGAAGGGTTGGAATGAGATGATTTTTAAGGTCCCTTCCAACCCAAACCATTCTGTGATGCTCTGCTGGGCTGAGGGTTTTCTGAGAAGTGTAGCACATGAGTGCCTGTGGCTGGGCTGCTTGGAAAGTTGTGCTCTTGTTTCACAACCCAGCCCTGTTGCCTTCACATGCAGCCTCTTCTGCACTTGTTCCTCCCTGATATCAGTGAACTCAAAACAAAAACTATTTTCCCCCTTTTTGCTGGCCCTGATGCTGGCAAGAGCTTGCAGACCATGTTGGGGCAGTGTGCTCGTGCCATGCCACGCAAAAGTGCCCTGAAGCTTTTCTGCTTCCCAGACTGAACAGCTCTCTCATTTTTACAAGATGCTATTGGAGGGAGGGTATCAGAGATGGACACTGCACCCTGTGGTGTTATCACAAGCTGGTGTGATCTGCAAGACCCCAAACTGACTTTGTCTGTGGTTTTCCATGCAGCAGGGTGCACATTGCCTGGCGCAGGAGGCGGGGTGGCCCCTGACGTCAGGGCCAACTCTTCCAACTGAGCAGTGCCCAGCTGGCCACAGAGACCTTTTTCCCACTGTAGCATAAGGCACAGTGTCTAGAAAGAGTATGGCGGGGATTTTCCACAACGCTTCTGCTTTTAATTAGGGTAAGCGTTGCCGGCCATCTTTGTTTGGGTGTAAAAGCTCACCTGCTTTTAAATATTTCTAAAGCTACCATTAAAACAGCCTAAATATAACACGCACACAGTTGCATCTTGGGATGAATAAATTATGTGTCCCGAATGAGAGAATGAATGTATGTGTGAGACAGAATGTGAGAGTGGGTGGAAGCACTCATATGGTGTGTGTGGGGGGTGCATAATTAAGCACAATGAGGCGATACAAAAGACCAGACTGGTGGTAATTGCCGAGGTGAACGCGGCGAGTATTGGCAGCGCCTGGGCTGCCGAGCCAGGGGGCAAGAACAGAGGGAAGGGCAGGAGGAGGGCACCGAGCGCCTGCTGCTGCCGTGAGACCCTGGGGCTGGCTGCCGGAGAGGCTGCAGGGGAACGGGGCATGTCCCAGCACACGAGTTTACGAAGGAGGCAGCAAAACTGGCACCAGAGCAAACACTTGTCTCCAGGTATTCGTGTTTCCAGCCAGCTGTCTGGACACCTTGCCCTGTTCTCTGCATTTATCCTCACAACTTTCTTGGGAGGTGGTGAAGCGCTGTCCCTTGCTCCTGCGGAATGGGAGCAGAGGAGCCTCAGCCTCCGTGCGTGAAGGCAGCTGGAACCCATCCAGCAGATGCAGCTCCAGGAGAGCAGGCAGTCATGGCACACCCACGCAGGCAGGGTGCCCATGCAAGCACCAAACCAGCAGTTTTTCTGAGCAGAAAAGCCCAACAACCAGGAGGAAAGCCTGGAAAAACAATGTGGCTCAACAGCCTGCAGAACTCAAGCTGGGGTCCTTGCTCAGAGTTACACCTGTACCTTCAAATATCACATGGAACATGAAGTCAGGCAGAGGCAAACCTGCCAGCTGAGTGTGGATTTAGCACTCTTGAGTCCAGCTTAGCGCCACTTTCAAACTACCTTCTCCAAAGCCAAGAGGCGACAAGAATAACTCAGCTTCCTGCGATCTCCTCCCTCCACCCACAAAAAAACTGAGCTGCTTCTCCTGCCCACTCTCCTTTAATCAGAATAATTACTTGTTTTTCTTTAAAGTCAGATTTGGCTACATTTAGTGAAATTTCCAAACTGCCGGATGTTGTGTGATTTTTGCTAGGCTGCCGTTTTTCACAAAGTATGTGACTTTGCCATGAAACATCTCAGTTTACCATACAAATTTTGCGCAGAACAAAAATAAGATCTTTTACTTCTGTCTCCCTTGGGTAACATGGAATCTTTGGTTATAATTACCACAGGTGTAATGCTCTGCCTACGGAGGCCATCCAGATTACAGGAAATTTTAGCAGCTGCCATTCCTGAGAGTCAGTGGATCTCCACATGCAGACACCCAGCCAGGGCCTGGGCTGCTGCCGCCAAGATGCACTCAAATGTAGCAACAAACAGAAAAAAAAAAAAAAAAAAAAGTCTGGCCAAATTTAGAAGGGTGTTTTCCTCTCAAAGTGCTCTGCAAGGAGAAGTGGCTAGTGAGAATTTATTAGGACAACAGATGCATTAATTTTATCTTGAATTTCGAGGCAGGAATTGGAAATGAGGATATCCTACTAGGTGATAAAACTGTCTGTCACAAGACCCCCGAGTACATGTCACTTGCAGAGCGCCTGGAAAACACGCGATGAAAGAAGTTGGTGGAAGGGAGTGGGAGACTAATGCTTTCTGGAGCTCAGTGGCTTGGACCATCACACTTTGTTGTATTTGTTCAGACAGGGAAAACGTGGGAGGTGCTGCAAGCATGCTGTAACAAGAGAGAGATTCTGTATTTATCACTGCAAAGACTAAACACAGCAAGTCACATTACTACTGCAGGGAGAGGAGACTTGCTAAGCCCAGTGCCAGAGGGGTCAGGGCTGCTCCTCAGCCTCCTCTCCCAGTGGCTCCCAGCAAATATGGGGGCCAAAGCGAGAGACGTCCCTTTGTCAGGAAGGAGCAATCCTGCTCCTCTGTCGTGTGCCCAGCCCACTTGCTGTGGGCGAGGGACCAACACTTTCCTGGAGACATGCACACACCACGCACAGCAGCTATTTGGATATACATCCCTTCCTGACTGAAAACTCATGAAATCCAGGCATTGGGACCATGGTCGAAGGCGGTGAAGCTGTTGGAGTGGGACAGACTGTTTTGCTGCTGCTGGGGCAGTTAACTGTCAGTAAGTGTCTGAGGAGCAGCAGAGAGGATGCCTGAACCCCATGCACCCACGTGCTGGTCCTGACAGGTGCCCAGAGCCCAGGTGCAGCCAGGGCTTTGCTCAGCAATCAAAGGGAGCAGCACTCGGCAGTGTAAACAGTAGGATGTGGTGGGAGCAGCGCAGCATCAACCGAGGAACAGCTTGGATTCACGGAGAAGGAAGGGCTGCACATTACACTGTCTACACCGGCTGATGCTGGTACTTCCGATGCCTGGAAAGCTGCCGCCTCCACATCCTCTGCTGCTGGCACACAAGCATTTCCTAACCCTCCACAGCACTGGAATGAAGGAAGGTATCCAGGTATCCAACCCAAGCCATCCCCTGCATCCCCTCAAGCACAGGTGAGCACAGCCCTGGGGCTGTAACCACACGGGGTTTATCCTGGGAGAAGAGCTGCACTGCAGGGCAGGGAATGGAACACCCTCCCTTCCTCTCTTCTCTGAAGAACAAAGTGCCTCCAGCACACCTGAAAAGGCAGAATGCTTAGTTTGAACCCCATGGTGGTTCAGATAAGCTGCCAGACTGTGTGCACAAAGCTGCCAAGAGCAGTTTCTTGCCTCTGCTGTTAAGCCTTCCTAAATCCATCTCCATTTCCAGATGGATCCTACAAACTGCCTCAAACTCAGCAAAAGGGCCCAAGAGTAGCAAACAGCAGACATTTGCAAGTAACTAAGACAACTCCAAAATGAGATTTTGGAAAGCCTTCCCAGTTTGCAGAGCAGTGCCTTCTGCCTCTTGCCCAGTCTCTGTGAACAAGTCAGTGCAGGAGAGGCTGCACATGAAGGCAACAGGGCCAGGGTGTGAAATGTGAACACAACTTTCCAAGCAGCCCAGCCACAGGCATTCCTGTACACAACTGTCTGTGAGCTGAGCATGTGAAGTCCTGCTTGCACAGAGACACTCCTGTAAACTTTCTGGCACATGCATTTTCAGAAGACCTTTGGAAATCAGCTGCCATGTGTTCATCCTAAGAAGCTGTCACAACACTTTTCTGGAATACAGCTCTGATTGTTAAACCATTGCTGGATACTGAGGCCAGTTTTGCACAGATACTGGTCTGGTCCTATACCTTGCTAGGAAATACGTGGTGAGCTGTGGATTCCTTCCTCAGTGTTAGGGAGAAATATGGTATTAGAGGCATCTGGTGTATTGTGACCTCATGGAATTTCCTCTACCTTGTTCCCTTTTAGAAACACATTGTCACTCCCTACATCTCCCTTATTTTGCTGTTTACTATTTAAGATGGTCACTGTTATGGCCAGAAGACTGAGAGGAACACACCCGTCACATGAAGCAACAATGAAGCTAATTGCATGTACAGTGCAACGGTTTTTTTCATCTTCATACGTATCCTCTACAGAATAAACTTCACCAAGTGTGAATCATGGATGGAGATGGCTTTTCTCTGTGCATCCTGGATGTTTATGTACTGTATATCTGCATACAGATCGTTTGTCTATTCATGTGGAGTGATCAAGCATCACAGAAAGGAAGAATTATTAGGTAGCTGATCTAGTCCTGAGAGAGCAGGAAGTTACAACTCAGAAAAAAAACCCCAAAAAACCCAAAAACTATAGTCTGTACTTACAGTAAATGACAGGAATGAAGAAAACAAAGTTCCTTCATCATATCTAGACAGTTTGGCCAAGACTCCTTCCAAAATGGTGACAAACTACAAAGACAAAGAATACTGCAGTTATTTTTAATAGGTGGACAAGCGTGTAAAAATCTGCATCACTTTCAAAGGAGCCAGTGGACCTCTCAGCATTGCCAAAGGAATGGACCACCTACCCACCCCTGAGCACAGTGGGTGGGGAGTGGGGAGAAAGAAGTTCTTCCTTTTAGGTGCTGTGGTGCAACTCTTGCTGACTGGGAATCACCCCTCAGCATCCTGGGTGGTGCAGGGGACAGGAGGTGGGTGCAGTGTGTGGGGAATCCAGCAGAGCCTCTCTGGGTGGGGAAGGCTGGGGCTCCTGCTCCCCGTATGCAGTGGCAAGCACGCAGCTAGCTGGGTATTCTTGCAGAAGAATTGAACTGGCATATGTTGGCGGATTATGTTTAAAGGTCTCCACTGTATAATAGGGATGACTTGTTCTCAGAAAGTTTGAAACTAGAAGAAAACACACCCCACCATCTTTCTCCTTACATACCAATTCCCCTCCGTGTTAGCACGGCACACCAGACCTACACAACCACCCAAGGGGAATGCTGGCAGCTGAGCTACAGAAGCTGACTCTGATGAAAAACAATTTCCAAACAATTAAACCTGACATTTTGGAATGTATTTCCCACTACTGTCATCTCTAAATTAATTTCTTAGAAGAGCATATGGTGATTTTGCACAAGATGAGCTATTTTGTCCACACAACCTCATGCGTAGGAGTGGTGACCACCTCTGCATGCCACCCCAATGGTTCTGCAGCAGCATTTAGCAGTGCCACCCCCTGACTACAGCTACCCCAGTGCTGTGAGGTGATGCTGACCATGGGGTGCTACCCCATGAACGTAACACCCATTCCTTAAAGCCACCTCTGGGCCCAGTATGGTAATCCTGCTAGCAGAGTATCACGTTTCACGCAGTTCCTTATCAACAAAGAGTCACCATGAAAGGACTGGGAGATGTATGATCTTGCCTGTGAGAAACAAGAAGCCAATTCAACATCCTAATGTGTCACATTTTAATGGAAACGCACATATTAAAAATGCAATGTTAACAGTGAATCACTTCACCTGAAGCCGAGGGTTACCTTTGCCACTAGGAGTGTTATCATTTCTTTGACGGTTTCCTCAATTAGTTCATCTATTTTTGAATGGTACTGGTGCTAAAGAAAAATAAAAGGAGAGGGGGAGGAAAATATTAGCATTGATCACAGCCAACAGCTCTACACTTGTCAGTCTCTTCCCTTGGTAAGCCACAATACATAGTATTAAACCAAATAATTATGCAGCTTATTACCCTGGGTCCCACTGCAGTGACCAGCGACTACTTACACTTGTAGGAGAGACCTTGAATTCAGGAGAATCCCGCATCAGTCTTGAAGCATGGGCAAACCCTGCCCTGTTCCGTGTGCCCGCAGCTCTGGGAGCCATGTGTGGATGTTGGAGGGGAGGCTCTACCATCCCTGTGAGAACCAGCACCCAGTGCTCCTAGAGATTCTGACATCCCTTTGCTCCACTTCTGTGGGCATTATCCTGTCCTGGCACATGGATTGCAGCGGACAGTGGGACACACTTGTTGCTGAAGGGGAGCAGGCACTTGCCCTTTCCAAGGGCACTGCAAACCACCCAGCCCTCAGCGTGGGAATGGGGAGGATGTGCTGCTCTGGGGGAGCTGGCAGTGGGCTCAGCCACTGGCAGTGGTGCTGCACCCTTCCCACCTGCTGCAGCAAAGCAGCTGAACCTGTGTTACCCCGGGGTCAGCGGGCACATGGCTCCAGTTAAGCACTCGTTCAAATGCTCTGCTGTTTTGTACTGTGAGATAGATTTAAAAACCACCCAACAAACCACGGTGAGCCTTTTGTCCCATGCAAAAGCCAGCAGGCAGTGCAGCGCTGAGCCCCGGGCAATGGCAGATCCCGTGGCAGTAGCTCAGCACTGGCTGACCAAGGCCTGTGCCTGCAGCACCAGCATTTGAGTCTTCAACCCAATTTCTGCACATGCCAAACCTTGCTTAGCTTGGGAGCTCTGATGCGATCAGCTGCAATATGGCTAGAATAGGTACTAAAATACAGTCTTCTACTAATTTAGAAAAGACCTGTTTCCAATACAAGATTTAATTAGTGAAAACATACAGTATATTCTTATTTTCAATGGACTGAGAAAATACTGATTATGACTGCTTTCCAACACAAAACATTTGATTTTTCAGTCAAACATTTCAAGCACTGGTGCTAGTCACTATATTCATTACCACTTGGCATTAATATTGTTTTAAAATGTTAACATCAAATCACATTGAAAGAGACAAATCTGCTTTAAATACTAATCAGACTTTGGGAAGGAAGACTGTGAGGGCTTTACAAATGCTAGCTGCTGGTCTCAGTGTCTGATCAGTACTCTGAACTGCTCTACAGTTTGGGGATTTTTTTCTATGGCAGTAACATTAATATAGGAATTTGGGAAAAAGAAAATAAAAGTAGGACACACTTACCCACTCTTTTGCAAACTTTTCAGATGATTGGGGACAGAAATAAAGAGGAAAGTGCAAAAGACAGGAAAAAGAACATATGAAGATAAACAATAAATAAACCAAAATCTTTTAAAAAAAGAGACGTATGAGAACAGCAGCATCATGCACAGAAACAATAAGCAATGGAAAATGAAATGGGGTCAAAACCTCCTTTTGCTGAAATACCAGAGATCGCTACCTGTAGGATTTGGTGGCAGTAAAACAGTGGGAAGGGACCGGATTGTAGCTGACACCTGGCACTCTCTTATGGTTTTATTTGGCTCCGAAGAGGAAGGGAACCGGCTGTCGACAGGCAGGGTTCAGCCTCGGGGCAGCCACACAGCCCACACCGGGGCGGCAGGGCCAGGGCAGGGACATGGCACAGCACATCCCAGCCCAAGGCCTGGCTGGGGGCACTCAGAGCCTCACCTGGACACGAGGACAAACCGGCACCGCCACGCCACAGGCTGCGATCTGCTGGGCCCACGCAGGGGAAAAACATACACGAACAAGCAGGTGATACTTGCATTGGCAGCTCCCATTCCCATGTCCTGCTTTGCAGGTCAAGACATACACAAGTCCCTTATGGGATCATAGTTATGATTAATGCAGAGCTAGGCCTTATCAGCTCCCAGGATTGACCTGGCCTTTCCCAGTACAGCTGGAATGCAGCTGTGGGGTGACAGGAACCTGTAACAGATTGGTACAGGCAGAAGCTGCTGATGTGCTTGGCAGACACAGGCACATCTTGGCAGCCAGGAATTCCTAAGGGAAATGGAGAAGGGGTTGTGCATATATTGGGGTGACTCTCTCATTATGTTTTCCTTCTGCAACTGCATTTTCTGTGTGTGTAAAACTTTGCAAACAAGTATTCAGCTAACTGCTTTCGTCAAGTAAGTCATGAGTTTGAATTCAAACATGACTAGCTATGTGCAAAGCAATTCACTGTGAAATGCACTGACTGATGCATGTTCAATTACAAGCTTGTTTCAAAAGCAAATAAGAGCCCCAATGGAATAAAACCACAGCTCTGAGAGCAGGAGAGGAGCCTGTGCATGCACCAAGGTGGTGTAGCAGTACCCTGAGCGCTCATTCCCATCGCAGCCGCAATCCTCAGGGCAGAGTGAGCCCCGGTGCCCCGGCAGTGACCATGCAGGACAGGGCCTGCCCCAGGCAGCCACAGCCATGTGCACCCTGTGCCACCAGTGCCACAGCCCCAGCTCCCCCTCAGGAAGGGGAGCCTCGGCCAGGACAGGGGCAGAGACGGCGGCGGTTTGGAAAGCGAGCGCCTGGTGCTGCTACAGATGCCTGGCTCGCAAAACCAGCAATTCCAACAGCTCCTTCCACATTCCTCATGAAAACACTCAAGGTTAAAGATCGCAGAGCTGGTTTGCTTTACCAAGCATAGCCCCCACTCTCGATCAAGTTCATCATAGCTTTCTATTAGCTCAATTATTACAATCCATAATCAGTGCACTACAATGATTCAACTTGACTTTATGTGATGAGTATCTTGCCTTGTCATGTAACAGATTGTGTGTATGTTGTATTTCTCTAAGGACCATCTGACCTTAGATATTAAATAGAAACATACTAGACCAACTGAGAAACATTTAATACATACATTTATCCCCTTAGATGTATTAAAAATTCAGAGGAAAAATAAATATTTAAGATGGTAAAGTATGTTTACCAAATGTTTTAACAGCTGCCTTTAGAGACAAGGAAATGGAATGAAATGATGGGTGTTTGTTTCACAGGGTAATGCTTGCAAAACGCATTCAAGTGTCTGTAAAGGGAGTGTGGCTGAAGGTAGTGTGAGAGGGAAGGCCTTTGGGGTGGGAGGGAACCCACAGAGCAAGGTCAAGGAAGGTGTCCAGAGAGTCTCTGCCCACGTACAGATTGAACTGTCAGAAAAATCAGCGGTTCGTTTCTAACAAAAATGTCATCTCTGGTTAGGTCTGGGCCAAAGGCCCTGCCTGAACTCTCTGGTGGGCAGCGTGAGCCCTTTTTGCTGCTACTGAACTGTCTGCACAGGGACATGGGCTGCAGGAGCCGTGTGCTGGCTGTGGCACTGATGAATGGTCCCATCAGCAAGTTTCTGTCCCTCCCTGTCTGTTCATTCCTCCCCTTGCTGACCCGGGCAGCTGCTACACACCAGAGATGGGGGCACAGAGGGACTCAGTGAGGCACAGACACAACTCCTCATATTACTGAGAAGGACACAGGCTGGAAACCCAGGTTCCCATGCCTCTGCTGCGTATCTGTCTCATCATTTTCAGTGGGACTGGAAGAGGTGGGGTGGCATTTTGTCTTCCCCTCCCAGGTTGTAATGGCAGATCTATATAGGAACTTTTACCCCCCTCAGCTTGACCATCTTGGCATACAGGTTTAGACAGCTTCAAGAAGAGGAGATGGAGGTAGCCGAAACAGAGAGTGGCACGAGTGAATGGAGGGGGAGGTAGTAACACTAATTAAATGGAAAAAAAAAGAAAAAGGGAGTGTGTATAAAATACTGCAGCCCTAAGTGGTAACCTATGCACCAGTAATTTATGTCTGCTTTACAGGTCTATTAGTTTAGCTATCTGTTGAAAACCTCAGGTCCCAGCAACTGCTGCTTGCCACAGGGGTTCAGCTGTCTCCGAGCTGCTGCACCTAACACCTCTGGAAGTGACCCAGGCAGATTTGCAGCTGACCCCAGCTGCAGCCCAGGAGCAACCACACAGCTGCCTGCTCCCCTGTCTCCTGCAGTCTGAGTCAGGCCAAACCTGCAGTGGGACTGATGCTCAGAATTTGGAGGAAACTGTGGCAACCAGAGGGCATCCATCACAAGTCAGCATGGAAAGATGCAGCGAGTGCCTGGTGACACAGGCACAGCGCTGATGTTATCAGTCTTGGGCCATCTGAATACTTAACCTGACAGTTTAATGAATGCAATGAGCCTCCTCTGTCTTGTGATCTCTAAAATCTTCCCGTCCTCAGGGAGTATAAGGTGCCAGTGCCTCAGTGCCAGTATAAGGGTCTGATCCTGGTTTGCAGTGGGGAGAATCACAAACATGGACCTTTGCAGCTGATGGGGCACTGCCAAGGTAGATGCTGCAGCAGCTGCAGGCTGAGGGATTTGGGGAGACAAATGAGTATGAATATGGAACAGAAAATGGTAGAGAAGTTCATGTCCAGGCCTGGACAACAAAAGCCCACTCCAAATCTACTCCAGCAGACCTGGAGGACAAGGGAAGACCTGATGATGGGCAGTATGAAATCTTTTACAAGGTGTGTGTCACAAATAAAATGTCAGAACTGAAATATGTATAAGAAAAATAAAAAGAACAGCTGAATCTGATCCAAACACCACTGACATCAGGGCAGAGAGCCCTGCTACATCCAGTGGCCTTTGGAACAAGTTCTTTCAGAGGAACAAATTGAAGTGAACAACTGAAAAAACACAGGAACAACTAGAAATGATTCACTGCAAAATCTGACCATGGAAAGCTGTAGTGAAAAGGCTTATCTAGGAAATGCTGACAAGCAGCGGACTAGGTGAGCCAAACAGTATTTGTGAATTTATTCTAGACTGGTATATGAATATTTAATTTAGCTTGAAGTCACTGGAGCAAAATGAACATTCTGATGCATTCAATTCATTCCAATTTGCCATGCCTTTTTAATTCATAGATCAATTCACAGAAACTTCAACCTGCAACTATGGCTTCAGAAGAAAATAAAAATCAGCAATTAATTAAAACAAGTTTGTTGTTTGGGAACTTGAATCATTATGAATCTGGAAATCCAGAATGATCAAGTGTGCTGATTATAGCCAGTACTCAAGGAAGGCAAAGCAGCTGGGATTTCAATCTACTTTTGGAAGTTATTTATTTTTGTGGTGTTTTTTTTTTTTTTTCTTCCTTACATGCATCGCAGCAACAACTTGGCAGTCCTGTTTTCCTTATGTTTGTCTACAGAAAATAGCCATACACAGAAAGTGTGTTGCCGACACCTGGCTCCAAGGTGCAGTTAATGACTCAATTTATATGGTCATCATGCAACAACCAAGCTTGAGAGATACCGTATGCATACCACAGTCCTTGCAAAAAGCCACTCCTAAGTGACAGGGATTCCGAATGTTTCTATTCATTAGATTTGAGAGCAACCCCCTGTACATTCATCTGCACACTCTCTATGGAAGGCTAAATCCACAAACGATACAACGTCTCTGAAACGAGCACAACAGGAGACAGGAAATTTCATGACATTGCCTTTAAAAGCTGTGAAAGGAAGAACCTGCATTTTTACCTCTTGGCCCATTTCCATACTGCAAAGCTTTGTAGACTGAGCTTTGGCATCCACCATGACATTAAACATGGTGCATATTGATTGAGGGACTCGGAAATCTGTTGATCGGCTGGTTTTCTGCAGTTTTACTTCAAATGCAATCCTTGTTCTGTGAAGGAAAGTAGAAAAAGATGTTTCAGTTGCTTTTAAACACACTGAAGCCAATGATAATAATTTGAAACAATACTGAGAGGAGTTTGAGACATCAGAAAGCTGAATGCTGCTGGGAGTGCCACAGTGCAATTGTTACAAATGTGTTTTTTCCTAAAAATGATTTTCCTGTTTAAAAAGAAACCCCCTTTCCAGAACACACACTATTTATAAAGTGTTCAACAGTTTCAGGGAAACTGTGACTCTCTTATGCTTGATAAACAGTGTGATGATGTTATAAACAGCAGTGTCAGTGCACACCTTTAATTTGGTTGCATTACCTGATTGATAACCACAGCCTGCTGCATTAAGGAAGCTCCTACTGCTCCCTGATATCAACTACAAATAACAGAAATTCCTTCACTGCTTGGCTGAAAGGACACTGCCATATCATTGCATTTATAGTGATATGATAGTATTTGTTCACTTGAACTTCTTCATTGCCTTGTAAGTTCACAGAAGCAGTTTCCCTGCACCACACAAATTCACCAGAATCTATCTGCAAAGCGTGCACAGGCACAGTCATGTGGACACACTTGTATCACACACCTCCCTGTTCTCCTGAGGTTTCACTGAGACCAAATCTGACATCCCTGGCAGGAACAAACCATAATACGCCAAAAGCTTTCTTAGCCCAAACCTACAAAATCTGATCCTGTATCATATTTTAAATAGCAAGGCATTTGTGAGTCTAACACGGGAATGCTTTCCAGTGTGGTGGGAACTGCCTTGCCTTTCTTCAGAGCTCCTCTTCATATTCCAGAGGTACTTCACTAATCTAACCTAACACAGAACAATTATTTCACCACACAGAATCTGCCAATAAATTAACATAGGAGCTTCAATTTAGAAATAACAAATAATATCAGCTGCAGCTCAGGAATAATTTCAAACTTGAACGATCCCCCAAGGGTTATGCAAATGAAAACTCACTTATGAATGTGAAGCTCCTGTTTTGGGGATCAGATCTGAGCTGGTATATAGGTCCTTCTGCCTGGATTATTAGTTAACAGGCCTTCCTTGCAAGGGTTGCTTTCCTGACAGCCCCGAAATACAACCCAGTGTGGAAGGCGGGGTGGCTCCTCCATGGATTCAACAGTTCAGAGACAGACGCGAAGAAAAATGTTGTGTCAAACTGAAATTGCTAAAGAAACCTTAGCCAGGCCCTGTTTGCAGGTGATATAAATAGGGAAGGCAGCATATTGGTTTACATCAGCAGTGGCATTTGAACTGATTTAATTACCAGTGCCAGATTTAGCCTGGACTCGGGGACTAGAATCTTGATAATTACTGAAAGGACCCAAGGAGACTGGGATTTTCCATCTCCTCATGGAAAGGAGCATGTTCCTACTTATGCTCACAACCATTATATATAGTTGTACCAATACAAGCTGGGCTAGATTTTTACAGAGGGACAACACATTTGTAGAAAGGTTGAGGCAAATCAGGGAAAAAAACCACCTGGCTTCCATGCACACAAGCCCTTCTTTAGATGTACCTGGAAATTTGCTTATTTTTCCCAGTTATCTCAGATGAGCTAACTTGGTCTGATTTTTAGAGATCATTGCAGCTATAACTGTGCTGTAGGGACAGCAAAGGGGCCTTAGTTCCAAGTGAAAAAATAAAAAAGATAAAATAAGTTTTTCTGGTGGTGCTGGAGCAGAGCAGAGAGCAGAGCTCCAGCACTGGGTCTTCTCCTGAAGGACAGCCGGATAACTGGAGAACAACTAAAGGTCAGTGCTTGTGCCAGACAAAGGACCATAGATAGGCTTCTGCAATAAATTGCTTTATGTCAAAGACATTAAATGCAATACATCTCATTGCACTTAAAATGTACTGGGGTTTATTTTCCAGAATGGTGAGAGAACAAGCGTTGAGCTGTCTGCCTTCCTGCCTGCATCTCAGGGACTGAACGTGCCTTCCCCTGTGCTGACACTGCACATCCAAGCTAGTGAGGATTGTACTGAAAATAAATGCCACACTCACACTTGCAGAGTGGCCAGGAAATTATGGTACAGAACAGCCACATCACACACTGCAGTTAATATTAGCATGTATTGGCTATATTTGGCATCAATTTTTCCTTTGGTTCATCTCTTTGTCTATGAATTTTTGCACAATGAAATACAAGGTTCATTTTTTCTTCTTGCCTCGTTACCTCTGATTCAAATGGACATAAATTGCAGTGGAAAAGTTGGAAATTTAACTTCAATATTTTGCTTTCAAAATGACAGCTGCCAGCATGTCTAAAAGTTGCTTAAAGATATCTCTGTTTTGGAAGATCTGCAGGTAACTATGCTATAATGTGGCTGATGATACAACAGCTTTTCCCAATCAACGGCAGACGTGAAACCTGTGTGCCAAGCAACACACTATCCCACTTTTAAAATAATTTTTTCTTGTTTTTTCTTTTCACATATCTGTGCTTTTTAGGTGGGTGCTGGGATCTTTCTTATAGCTATGCTTTCAGTAGTCAGCACCATCACACCAACCTGTGAAGATCTGGCCTCACGTGTGGCACTGAAAATAAATAATTACCTACAAAGCCCAAAAGAATGAGTGATTTATTGTGACTAAGCACTCTCGAGTCTCAGCAGAGAAGTGCCTGCTTGGGAGAGTCCACAATTCACAGCAATGGGGTGAATTCCAGTTTTAGGGTGGAATAGGCTTTGCATCCTGTGAGCTCTTGTGAGAAACATGCCTGTCTCGCTCATGGGCACCTACCTTTTCACACAGGACTCGATCATGTCACTTGCCATAAGCTTCAAGCGCTGCTCTAAGTGTTTCCCAAACTCCTCCTCAGGCCAGTGCAAATCCCGAATGAAGGTCTGTAGGGCATCAAGTTTCCAGAACATATCTTCTGAGGTGCCTGATCCATTGCTGGCAGGGCAAAATGAGAACAAAAGTCAGAAGTGGCATCAGGGTCTTTGCAACCTGATGTGGAGACCATTCCTGCAACAAGTGTAAGGCAGACAGCAGTTTCATACACAGGACAACGCTGGCCATCTCCACCATCAGGATTTTGAGTTTTACCATACAGTTGCCTAATCTACCTTGCTGTCATCACCCACAAAACTTTCCAGACCAGATGAGTAAGACAACATCATGAATTACACATATTAACGGGAAGAACGTGTGTATGGTAAAAATCAGCCTTAGTTAATAGCCACATTAATGTATGTGATTATTAAGAATTAAGGCTAGAAATTGTGGGAGAAAATCCTCAATCAATAATAACTGCCATACCAGACTGTATGCAGTTATTAAGATTTAGGGTTTCATGCAATTCTCCCCCCTCCAAATTACATCTTGAGTTTGCCTTGTCCCCCCCAGTGCGGCCCCATTTCCAGGTAAGGGACAGTGCTAACAAGTGGTGAGCGAGGACACACTTTATCTCTTGAACAGCTGAAAAAAAATTGGGGTAAGTCAATTGAGCTAAGGGTACCTCTTATATCCAGGAGTTTCGGCAGGATTTACTGCTGCACCTTTTTCTTTGCAAAGGCAATTACAGGACAACAAATTTACATTTTTAAAAATTTATTTTGCAACAACTTTGGTCTGCCACAGAATTCTCAATTTCTTTCCCAAGCATATATTCTTGTACCCACACCCCTGCCCAGATGGAAGTCTTTAGTCCTGCAGTGTGTAGCTACACCAGCTCTTTTCACAGTATAATTATATCTCAAACCTCCACTTACAGAATAAAAATACAGGACTGGATTGCACTCTGTTTGTGCAGAGAAATTTATGCATCCATAACCCTTTTCTCTCCCTCTCGTCTTCTCCCTCACTTTTTTTTTTCAGAACAATTACCAAGGGAGCTTCAAGAGTTTCAACCCCCTCCTCGCATACCACTAATGCTAACACAGTAATTTATAAGATATTTAACACACCATGCATTACCACTTGTGCTGACATCATCTATAGAAACAGATGAGGGAGGGTGTTTCTATTGTGACAGATGCCAGCTGCATTGAGTTAATGCTAGAGGAGCTTGGAACTAATGCAAACAGGGCTACTCCTGGGTGAGAACTCTAGTCCCAACATGCCAGAGGGGTCCTGCGGGATCCTGGGCTAGCAGAGTCAACAAGATAAAGAATGAATAGTCTTGGTTGTAGGAAAAACGTATCTGACACTAAGCAACAGGTAACATGTCCTTGATGGAGGGGAAGGGGAGTAAAAGGAAACCAGGGAGATGAAAAGATAAAGAATCAGGCATTTGCTTTAGCCAGGGGACCAGTTTGGACAACAGTTTTACATGTTCATCTACTGACAGTTTTCAGTTCAAACCTGTGCTTGGGTGTAAGCAAGCTTTAACAGTCTAAACCCGGCTTTGGAAGTGCATGAATTTACATTTTAAGTGATATAATGTGTACAAATACAATAATTGGTATTTACTACAGCAATATTATGACATCCATTTTGTTTCAAAATTTTTGAAGACTTATTCTCAGTCTTTTTCTGACTTTTGATTAGGGCTCCATCCAAGTAAGCAATATAGTATATTCATTTCCAAAATGCACTCTTCATATTTTGCTTGTGAGCACCACAATTACTCTAATCACGCTGGCAGCTAACAATATACCATTGATGCTCAAGCATTTTCAGAGAGATTATCCAATTTTCTGTCATTACATGATTCTTATCTTTTCAAGGGCAATACCACAAAGCATGCACAGAGCAAGATTAAAACTTTCAAGTACTCTTTACAGACAACTGCCTAAGCTAGCCTTTAAAATAACTATCTTAGCATGAATATGAGTTGTATGGCTTTGAAACGTAAAAAACCATGCTAATACTTTAAAAGGTTTTAAAATCTATTTAAAAAGATCTCACATCAGTGTTTTCTTTACTTTCATTCATTACCAGTGCTCTGCAATCCTGCCTCTGCCAGACTAATGGCAGAGGCCTTCTGGTGGACTCCAGGTGTAGATGTAATTGAGGGTGTTTCAGTAAAAGTGAACAGGGGATTCTTGGGTGAGTTATTCAGTATTGTCTATTAAGTGAGAGGACAGAGGAAATGCACCACAGTGCTGACCGAGACCACCCTATGCCAACCCTAAATAACTCTCTAGGATTTTAGGAGAATGGACAAATGCAGTTCCCATGATAGGACATCCTGGGAGATGAGTTACCTCAAATGATGAGATTGGAGCCCACTGTGTACCACCCTTCACACTGCTCAGTGGGAAATCTCCTATAAGAGAACTTGCTGAGGATTTGTGGTGTGTTCCCCCAGAGCTTTACACCTGTACCCTGGGACACAGACAGGAAGCTGGGAGCACAGAGCACAAGGCTCCTACAGAGAGACTGCTTTGACACTATTTTCCAAGCCATAATCTAAAACTCACATTGAAAATATCTTTCTTTAGTTGGTCATGGCATTATTTGGGCAGTAATGAAGGCTATGGAGCTTTAATTGCTCTCTGGGGCATACCCCAATATGAATAAAACTGTTACAGGGTGCTCCTCTTTCTTGGACTGCTTCATCCAATTCAAGACAAAAATTACCTGGGAAATGCAGAGCTTGCATTAAATAACATTTATTTTTAGATCTACATCTGGTCCACAGAAATTGGTTGACTGGCATTGAAATTGGTTCATCTTCTCTTTTGGACAAAACTCTTTGCTGAGACACATAATGTCACATTGTAAGTTCTGTGGTTGGTATGTTATTCAGACCATGCCCCATTGTTGACAGCTATTTTATAAAGCAAGATACTAGCTCAAACTCTCAGTGGGAGTTGAGACAAATTTTCAAGGTTTATACAAAAAAACCCTCAAAATACACATGCCAGAAATTCACTAGTGTCTCATTCAGAAAACATCTAATTAACTGTATCACTCTTTAAAGTTTTATGTAATGCACAGAAACAAACAATACATATCCATGCCAAGATTACTTTAAATTTAAATGAGATCTAATTTGAACTGAATACACACTCAGAATCATAAATAGCAGCCATCCATGACGGTGCAGAAAAGCTAGGCATTTGTGGGATGCCTAGTGGGATGTTAACTGGTAGATTTGGTACTTTAGGGAGATTCACATTTGGTAGATTCACATTGGGCAGATTACTTGTTAAACTCCTGTGGAAGAAACAGACAGAAAGAAAAAATACCATAACAGTGACAATGCCGATGTAGCAGAAGCACATGACACTCAGAAACAAATCTGCAAAGTTCACAGCATGAGGACAGTTAAAAAACTAAAGCAAAACATTTCAGAAAGAAGCATGGGTATGGAAGCTTAAATGTACTGTGTTTGCAGTCTGCTATAAAATTCAAATTCCTTTCAAAGAAAAACAAAGCAAAAAAAAAAAAGCAAACCAGAATGAAAAGAAGAATCACAAAGTGCAAATTAACAGAGAACTTAAACACCTGTGAAAATAACTGCACCTTCAAGTCCTGATACCATTTCAAAGTGCAGAGAGCAGCTTTTCTTCCAAAAAATCTCTTTTAAGGCAGAGTCTCAGTTCTTACATACACAGGCTTGATTAAAGCGCTATATTAAGAGATCTGCTAAGGGACTGGAATATATAATAATTACTACTACTGATAATTAATAATATATATAATAATATAAAATATATAATAATATATAATAATTTGAAATAATAGAGTCTGGAATTCCAGCCATAAGAGGTTTTTCTTGCCACCAAGCTCAATGGAGTTGCAATTTTGCTTCAAAACCTCTCTGTCTTAGACACTCCACAAATAAAGATGGGCTAATCTGGAGTGATGAAACAGTGAACTACAATGTTCTTCTTCTGTGAAGACTGCCTTGATCCTCCCTTGCATTTCTGTGTGCAAAAAAAAGGATTGTCCAGCCCCACTATCTGTGCACTATGAATGAACTGCACTTTGTAAATAAATCCAGGACTAGTATGTGACCGTTTCATGGCTGGAAGTGGGCCACAAGGTGATCAAGATTTTCAAAGGTTAATATGAAGCATGTCTGCTTGGGCATCATGACTTCAATCAGTATTTTCAGATGTTCAACTGTTATGCAAATAGGGATCTTTAAAAAGTGGACAGCTGTATTGATTTAATGCAACATTCACTCCTGGAACAAGGTGTGTGTAACAGCACTGCATGCCCCAAGTTTTGAATCCACCCCGACATATTTCATTGTACCATGTCTCTAGATGTTGTAATTGGTCTAATTCTGCTTTAGTGAGTATCTCACCACAGTTATATTCGACATGCAAAATAAAAACATCAGGATATCTGGGAATCAGCAAGACACAGAACTTAATTACCCAAGTCACATATTACCTGGCTCTCAGAAGAGAGGCCAGCTCCAGAAAAATGCCTCATTTCTGCCCTCTCCCAGGAACACTGACCCACTGGTACTGAACACACAGGTGGTTTTACAGTCCCATGTGAGGAACAAAGCCAGATGCTTTGACACCATTTTCCCCAGATTGTTACTTGGACTCAGTGAAAATGGAATCAGAAATTCAGGATTTCAGCTTCACCCTGCACTGCTGAAGCTACTGAAAGCTTTTCTATTGATGCACACAGGCACTGCTTCAGCATCCAAACTTGCCTGCTCTCAGTGACTGCATCAGGATATGCCACCTTTGGAGGTTACTCCCATTCCCCTAGATTAAATGAGTTACTTTACTGACACCATTATCTGGATTCCTGTGAAACTATCCAATTATACACTATGTCTTTCAAGGCACATTAAAATCTTAGTAATTTCCCTGAGACATATTTGGCACTTCATTTCTTATTGCAAGTTTTATATATCAACTCCCAAAGTAATGGAATTGAGCTGCCTGAATAAATGTTTCCTAACGCAACAGACGATGTGAACCACATCTCTGCAAGAGCTCAGCTTGTCATTGGTGGTGAATGTTAGGGAACAGACTTCATTCTTTGTGAATAAAATCCCTTGCTGGGGAGGAAAATCACAAATCAAAGTTTTTTCTAGCGAAAAAAAACTCCATGACTGTGTTCTGATTTCTAATTATTACTATGATTCTTAGTAGATTCAACTTCCTGCTATCTGTGTGTTCCCTTTTTCAGGCAAACAGGAGAATTCACTATGTCACAAAGCTGCCCATTGTTTCCATTCATACTGTATCTGCTGCTAAGATGATATGACTATTGAATGAGACATATACTACATAGTGATTGAGAGAGTGTTAAATCTTCAGAAATGGCAGTGCATGTGGTTAGATACTGATATGGAATAAATAAAGAAATAGCAAGAGGTGGACAACATATAAATGTATAAGGAAAAGCAACTTAAATAACTTAGCCAGATGGTAAATACATAAATCAGAGGACCTTTGGTTTTAATATTAAAATTCAAGAAGTGACAGTGTTATATTAATAAAAACACTGTATTAATAAAATATGACTTCTAGAGTAAACAGTATACTATATTCACACGGAAACATATTTCTTTTATACAACACACTATTTTGCTGATGCAAGAATATGTTGCAAGAATAAGTTAGTACTCTTAAAACAAAACAAAACAGCAAAATAATGGAGTATATTATGCTAACATACAGTAACTAATATAAAAAAGAATATTCTTCTGAATTGACATGCACAGTTTTTCAGGTTCAACTGATCTAATTATCTGACTAACAGTTGCAGTGAGACCTCTAAAAAATGATTAATATTACCAACAAATGTTCCATGAAGCCTGCAATTGTTCAGACCATAAAACTACAGGTCCAAGATGAGAAACTGTTTCTAGAAGCCAGCCATGCCTATTTAATATAGATGGCTAAATATAACCTCAGCCATCAGGCAGGGAATGTGGGCATTTGCATCAACAAGATGAAGGCTGTCTGATTTAAGACGACTCAGCTTCAGGACTGGATCCTGATACATTTGATGAGAGGCACACACTCTGGAGCTGCACCACTTGTTTTCCTGGTATCTTCTGCTTCAGCCCTGTTTGTGTGTGTGAGCTGTGGAAATGGCTTTCACCTGGACTGTCTGCTGGGAAATTCTCAGTGCAAACAGACTGGAAATGTACCCCTGCACAACCTCCCAGCGCTCACGCTGTACCGCAGCACCGCTCACACGGAACACGTCCAGTTGCAGCTCCTGCAGAGCTGCCCTAGCAATGAAAGGAGGGCAGAAAAATCACAGTATTTTTACTGAGCTGTCTCCTGGGTTCAGAATAGTGCTGAACGAGACCCTCGGCCACACCTAAAATGCTCAGTTCCTACAGGATGCCTGAAATGATTCAGTGATGGAAGACGCAAATGCCTGTCTCTTCCATCACTATAAACACTTGCAACCTCACTGTCGAGGCTGAGCAAATGCTCAAGAGCAAATCTTTTCACAAAAGCCTTGATGTGAAGCAAAGAGCTTGATAGTGAAGTAGGCAGTCAAATCTGTGCTCTTCCTGTGACTGACACCCAGAATAGTAACAAAAATACTCACTTTCACTACAGCGGTGCTTCTTTTCAGGGGAAACATTTTTCACTATCATTCTGTAGTTGTACAACCTTATAAAATTATTAGTATAATCATATTGTTCAAGTTCTGACATTTATATTAATGATACATTTACAAATAGTTTGCAAAGGGTTAGTGAGCAATTAATAGATGCTAAAGCCAGGACTACAGAGCGGTAGAGAGAGCGCTGGGTCAATGAGTAATGTCCTAGTCAAGCCACTGAAACTGGTTGTCATTGCATGAGCTTTAGCATTTGCTCAAAAAGATCTTTCAACACAGACACACACACAGAGACACACACACATACGTGTCAGCTGGCTGCGAGATAAATCAGCACTCTCCGAGAAGCTAGCATGAAAAAAACCCATTGCAAACCCTACTTTTCAAGACCTCTCAACTCACCAGAGAACAGACCTACTCTGTATCCTGCATACTTGGATGACTGTGCGAAGGACAAGTGTTCCACATTTCTCTGCGTGGATTCATACAAGCGCACCAGCTGCTCTAGCTATAGGGCACGGACCCCCTGCAAATTCAGCAGCTCTGCAGAGGCAGATTACAGAGCCCTCATGAGCACATAACATCCATGCTTTTCCCCCCTAATTTTTTTCAATACTTAACAGTATCTCTCTCTCACTATGATTTCTATACCTAACTCCTCAGAGCATAAGGTGCAGAGTATTCAGCAATGAAAATAGAAGAAATACATGCTTGCAAACTGCCATCTGGTCAGGTTATGGAGGGCTACATATTTCAGCCTTGACTGCAAACACAAGTACAGAGAAACCCTTTCAAAAGATTCTGCGTTGTGGAATAATTTCTTGGTTAAGAAGAGATAATGAGATTTCCTTCTCATAATGCACTGTAGAGATCCAGGAAAACAACAAGCTTGGTGGAATGGTCAGCTTTGATGATCTGTCTTTGCTGGCCAACTTGAAGGTCTATCTCCAAAGCAGAGGAAAGCTGTAGAAGAACATTCTGCAGTGCTCCTGATTTCCAAAAAAAGCTCTGCTGGAGAGGTGTCAATAGAAGGTCAAAATTTGGTTGGGAACTGGCTGCTCCAAACTATTTGAGAATCCATGGCCAAAAATGCAACTGTTCTACAGTATGGACATGTGGGGTGAGAAGAGAGTAGATTCAGGAGGGCAAATCAAACAAAATAAGTCTCTAACCTGAATTTTTCTGCAAGTTCCCTGTCGATCAGACAAAGAGGAGCAGGTGGTCTGCCCAGGAGGCAAAGATGAAGATGCCTTAACATTTAGTTCTGAACAGCACATGAAAAATGTCTTAAGATCCTAGGAATGACACTCCTCCTTTCCTTTGCACTGTATGTGGCACCCTCTGGCACTCACTGGTGCCTCCCTTCACCGGGCCACATCACGTTGAGCCAGCATTTGCAACTCACACTTTTGTGTGCGAGACATAAGAACAAAATATCAACACGTGAAAAAAAAACATGGTGCATCTTTTCACCAGATGGACAGAAGCTTCTCATGGAAAGCACCCACTTTCCTGCTGGAAGAAATCTTTTAAATACCCAAGTCTGTAAGAGAAAGAGTCCATCCTGGGCTTTTGCTTGGAGATGCAATGCTCAAAGCACGCTGTAACTGGAACTCCAGAAGGGAATAACCATCACAAGAGAACTAAGAAAAGATCTTTTATAACTATCAGAGATAACTTGGAAATGATAGATGCTGGCATCCCCAGGGACAAAGCATTTTGACAGGCAAGTAGCACATCCAAGTACTTATGGACATCTATAGTTAACTCCCTGAAGTCATTAAAAAGCAAAAAGATGTCAGCTTCCGATAAAAGAAAAAAAGGCAGAATGATTTGTTTATTGAGTGCTTGACCCAGGTGAACAGGTACACAGAGTTAACTGCTTCTGTTTCATAACAGACAAGGAAATACATATTTTTTACTAAAGCAGAGCTCTGAAACTGAAGTTAATGCTAACTTCGAAGTGCAATTCTGCTTGAAGGAGTGGCTGTAAAAATGGCATTCTCCTACTCGAAAGATCTATTTCTTGTATGTTTTCTGGGTCACATCTGCTTATTTGAAACAAGATTTTTTAGAATCTTTAATCCTGTTAGCCTGCAGACCAAAGACAGCAAATGGAAAGTGAGAGAGGCTCCTGAATGCCAGCCACTTAACCCCACTCAAAACAGAGGGGATGATCAGGTGTCAAGAAAAAGCCCGAGATTTGGCAGGCAGAATCCTTACGGATGCTGAGGATGCACAAGAAAGAAAGGAAAAAACCTGGGTACTCAGACTCCAGGTTGCATATGGGAGGCTGGCTGCTGAACAAAATCTCTTTTCCTTATAAACGGAACATATTTGGTGTGAAAAGCCCTGAAAGACCACACGTTCTTTTATACAGCAACCTCTGAGAGCGCGGTGCCGTTTCACTTCGCCTAGAGAATGACAAAAAAAGCGAGGAAAAGACTCTCTCCAGAGGTCACCTGGTCCCAGTTCCTGGTCTGAGGCACTGCCAGGCTCATCTTCCTTGCAAAGGGTCCATCTTTCTCTTTTAATATCTTTATTAGAAGGAAAAGTCAGCTACATCCTTTTGTAGGATCTGACTTGGCTTTATAGAGCAAGCATGACAGGGTTCAGCAATGCTTCAAAACCTGTGAAATAACAACAGTAATCCAAAGCACATGTCACATTTTTATCATTCACCAGCTCTTGAGTTCAATTTGGGTTTTTCTCAGGCTCCCAGTTTCTTGCTGGTAAACTCCTAGCTTTCCAAATGTAAGAAATGATTATGCTTGAATCATCTTGCCCGTGTTTCACTTTGGTTTCTGCACTTCTAATCCTACAGGCAGGGGAGCTGGGACTGACAGAGCTGCCCTGGACATGGGGACATGTGCAGCCACCAGCCATGGGGCTGATGCCAGAGGCACACACTGCACTATCCCCCCCACAGGGTGGGTGGAAAAAATGAGTATTGAGAATAAATACAGCAATGACTCACAGGGGTTATAGGGCTGGAACTGAACACAGTGAAGCGAGTTTTTTTTGTTCTGAAAAGGAGCTGTGCGAGCTCAAAAGCAGCATTGGAAAAGGCCTTTTAGAATGGGTTCCAAAAAGCCATGGCAGTTAAGAAGGTTTTCCCACTTTCATGCTTCCCTGTTCAAAGGCACACGGTTCAAACTGAGGCAGCAATGCATTTCAAAAAGCCAATACCACTTCCCTCATTAACCTGAAAACCCTGAAGAGATCAGGCCTCCTAGATTATAGCATTGAACTAGAATGTTGAAAGCATTTTCTACATGTCCAGTCTAACGTTCGCTAATTCACCTCTATATGAATCTCCATCCATTTGCACCCAAATTCCGATTGTATCAAAGGAGGTTTCCTTACTTTACTGGCTCCCATGACTCCCGCTCAAAGCCCCTGTGAATTGACTGTGCAATTGAGGACTCCATCAGATCGACATATCTAACAACAAGTGGAGCAAACAGGTCTTGGAGGTGTTTGTGGAATTTTCCATTGCACAAATTATCTAGAATAGATAAATAAAAGTATAGTAAGACACTACTGTTACTACAACCTCTGTAACAAACCACAGCATCAAACACAGAATTTGTCAGTGAACAGGAAAACTTCAAGAACATAACAGGAGCCGGAGTTCATGACACAGACAGCAGGAATAACTTCTTACTCCAAACAAATAAACAGACAATGAACCTTCTTTTCCATTAATGTCAAACTGACAAATACATTATCACTTCCTGTGAATAAAACCAGTGTAAGAAACACAGCATGGCAAACATTATGGCTTTAGCAGGTGGGAGAATAATTTCTTCTTTGGTTGCACAGTACCATGATGCTGGAACTTGC
This sequence comes from Pseudopodoces humilis, assembly GCF_049639895.1. Classification (NCBI taxonomy): domain Eukaryota; kingdom Metazoa; phylum Chordata; class Aves; order Passeriformes; family Paridae; genus Pseudopodoces; species Pseudopodoces humilis. The sequence goes on from NC_142212.1 coordinate 13,853,324, forward strand.
CTTCTGAGGATGAGTCCCTGGCTTTTTTCACGTAGTCTTAGAAAGCTAGCTGGGGTCCTGGTCTAGGACCTAGCTAAGGCAATGCCAGTTTTACCACCAGCTCCCCAGGGAGGGCTGGACTACCCAGGAAAGTGCCAAATCCTCACATGGGTTTTGAAAGCATGGGCCCAAGTGCTTCGGAGAATTGCCTTACTTCACAAAGCACTTTTCTTCTGAACTACTCCTGCTTCCATTTACTTTAATATTTTCCTCCCTTCAACAAAATCTTAAAGCAGGGATTGCTTTACTCCATGCTAAATAAATGAGGTACACACATATAAAACAATACACACATTTAATGACAGTAAGATACAGAGTACCTAATTCCCTCCTTATCAGGCAGCCATTACCAAGAGACTTGAGAAGATGAAGCAAAATAAAAGTTCAGCTTCCCACCTTTAAATCTGCAGCGACTTAAGGGGTGCTCTTTTTTTCTAGGCAACGGACTAAAATCAAGCTGATGCTAAAAAGAGTTTGTAAATCTGTAAATCTCTACCCATCTCAGTTTTCTGTGCAGTAAGGAGAGGCTGAAAGCATTATCAGTAACCTGAGCCGCCCACTGAAAAGGAAATGATCAGAATACAAAATACATACAGTCGCTACGGAGGGAATCGTTTATGAGCTGGAAGAGCGGGAAGCTGTCCCAGGTGTCTGGGGGTTGCACCTCTAACGCTGCATCCATATCCACTGCAAACAGGGACAGGAAGGTCTCCGCATGCTCAACCATTAGGTCTGACCACCAAGCAAAGGCCTTCAGAGTTGGTAGAAAAAGATAATAAAGACGTGTATTAGTTCTAATAAAGCACAGGGAAAGATATTAGGCCACATAGCTTTAAAAAAAAAAAAAATAAAAAATTGCATCTCATGGAAACTACCTTTATTGTAAAGAGAACAGTGCTTTGGAGCGCTAGCCTGCTAGAATTGGGAGCTGCTGTTCTAACAGAAAGGTTTCTTGTAGAGGATCTCTTCAGAGCTCCACTGTAAAGGCATGCAAGTGTAATGTGGCAGAGAAGGTTTCATCTGTTCAATTTACAATAAATGACTTAATTCATCATTAATGATGCTAATTATCAGGAAAAAACCTACTAATTCTTATTTCTAAAGTACAGAAATTTGGGAGTTTCTTCACTGTGCCTGTAAGTTTTCTGAAGTGTTTTTCAACAGCTTAAATTCTACTTGGATTCACTACTTGCATTTGTCTTGAAAATATAGAAACCTGAGACATTAAAAGCTGTCCTAAATCACTCACACTCTGTTTTAAAGATACTTCAAGCATCACCAGTAAAAGTTATTACAGCACTGTTCATTTTACATGGTTAGCTAACACACTACCACCTTCATGATTAGGTACCCTTTACAAAGCTCTACTATCAACATGCCAAGGTGAAAAAAAAAATATCTATGGCAAGCCTATATTTTCACAGAGGCAGGAAAAACATATGTTTAAACTTGAAAACCAAAAAATATCAGTGAGGTAACTCATTCTCATGCACATGGGGTCCTCAAAATTCGCTGTGCGGGCTCTCTGAGGTGACATTCACATCATACATGGCTCAGATGTGAATGCTGAAAATGCATGCATGCGTGTTCGGTAGTCACTTCTGGCTGGGAACATGCAATATGAGAAGAGCTGTCCACAGGACCATGTGCTGTCACTTTGAAGTGACAGGAAATTACTTGGTGACTTAAAGGAGCTAAGGAATAGCTTCATGGCACTTGGCAAGAAAAAGAAACCTCTAGCTTAGGCACAAGAGTGGAGATGAAACGGAAGAGATTGGGAATGGAGAAATCCGTTTGAAGAGGAATTGCCAGTCAGGGAGGAGCATTTTTTGCAGGTTTTAGCAGACATGAATAAGCAGAATGGGCTTGCACTCTCTCAGGGTTGAGCTTTGATTCACTGATGAAGAAATGCACTGATGTGCACAGCACAACTCCAGCTACTGGTTCACTTGGTCACAGAGAGGGAACAGCACCCCCAAAACAAGTTACTGCCATAATTTTTCCTGTTTTGGCTCAACTTTTCAGCTGCCAGTGATACTGGCAAGGGGTCTTTGGAACTATTTCCACTCTTTCAATCCTTTAAAACATAAAGCAGACTGACACTGCCCTGCTATTATTCCATGAGTTGATATAGAATTGATGTGAAATCATGGACAGATTGGGCATTGCGATTGGACATTGCACTTGGCATTCTCTTCCCAGAGCACATCCAAGATGTAAAATAACAAAAATAACCACACAATCCCCAAACTAATCTTAGTATTGGGTCTGCCCTGTAATGGGGGTGAAGATGTGGACGAGGTGAGCTGTGCCATGGAGGCACAGCTTCAGTGTCTGCCCACACCTGAAGCAGCAACACCAGCAGGTGAGTGTCCCAGTGGTCAGGGCATGGGGACAAGGTGGCTATGGCAGAGTCCTTTGTCTGCAAACTCTCCTCAGCTTCAGGCCCATGGAAGAAGCTACCCAGCTCTGCTGCTGCATCTCCTGCTTGGGGATGCTCGAGGGCACAGAGGTAGTGGTGACAGTGGCCCTGGGTGTCTGCAGAGCCATCACTCTGGAAAAGCCTTAACCAAGGTGAGGGAGCCTGTGTGGGGCTGAGCGTGGGGCAGTGCTCTTCAGCTCTTCTGCTCTTCTCCACATTTGGTGCGGGTGTCCAGCCAGGCACAGGGCTGAATGCCAGTGAGTGCCATGCTGGGAGGCAGCAAACAGCTGAGAGACCACAGGGGAACCAAACCCATCGAGACACAGGTGTGCTCCTGATGCCTGCTCCAACCTGCTCACAAAGGTGGGCGGGAAAGGAGCGCTGCGGAGCACTGGGGCTGTGCAGGGTCCTCTCACGTTAGCCACGCCTGGCTGTGGTTTCCAGGGAGGCTGCAGGGGCTGTCCTTGCTCTGATGTGATTTCTCTGGCTGTGCCTCTGCCTGCCCAGAGCCTGCTGTGCTGGCACCCACCCCACACTGCCCACAGGCATGGAGCGACTGCCACGAAGGACCGATGGCAACCGATATTTGGGGGGAAGGGAAAAGAGGGGAGGCCAAAGAATGTCTTCTGTAACAAATCCCAACATAAAGACTTCAGAGTCCTGCAGTAAGAACCTGCTTCCATATAAAGGGGAAAAACAAGAGCTATTTTAAAAAAAGAAAAGCATGTGATCATTGGTGGAAAAAAAAATTGCCCAAACCGGTAACAGTTTCTTTTTTGCTTGAAAAGTCAAATTTTAACTCGGTAATTCTCTAACTTATGAGAGTATCCTCAGCCTTCTCCCTAATTTCTGTAAGAAGGATTGGTAACACCATACTTAGAAAACCTCCTTCAAGATGGTAACATTCCATTTATTTACCATCTACTTACCTGCTTTGCTTAAATAATAATGTAAAGGGGGGGAAAAGTGTGCTTTCTAGCCAAACACACCTATTATTGTATATTTTACACATGGATACACATGTATATATGTATGACCTCAAGGAGTTAAGATACATATATACATATACACATATGTATACATAGAGAGAGAAAACACAAGTTTAAAAACAGGTGAATGGCATTGTCTCTGGCATCTGTCATCAGTCATCCAGAGGAAGGGAAAGGGAGCTAGGAGACATCTGATGGGAGAGATGATACAATGACAGAGACCTCCTGCTCCCAGATTACAGACATAGGCACATGGATTCTGCTGTTTCTGCCTGTGCTGGGCTGCTTCCTTCTTATGGGTAAGACAAACCCAACCGACTAGACACGATACTCCTCTTGTAATGATTTTTGAACAAGCTCTGAGTGTTATTTTCTACATTCTCATTAGGGAGTCTGCCTGGATGTCCACATGGGTAAAAAAGGGGGCATGTGTTAATTGCAAAAACTATTGTTTTTCAGTAAAGTAAGGCATTTCTTCAGTAAGCAGTGCAATTAAATTTTCTGCTGAATAACTGAAGTAGACCAAAGAGTAACACCTCACAGGTCAAGCCTTCTTCAGGTGAGTGACAACATAGAAAAAAAAGTCACCTGGAATTAAATGGGGGGGAAAAAAGGTGTAATACTTCAGCAATGCTCACTGCACTGTGACAGCATAATGTGGCTACAACACATAATAAAAATCAGTGATAAACCACCCAGCCTCTTCTCTCTCTTCCCTGGGTGCAATTCAAAGTGTGTAGAGAGCTGGCCAACTGCCTGTGCACTGCTGAAATGCCACAGCCACCCTTAGGACAGGGATTCAAAAATGTACCGACAGTGTGCTGGGCTTCTGGAGAGAGATGGATTTCATCCTTCCAAGTCACCGTTCAGAACAAGGGACCGGGATGCCTCCTATCTGTGTTGGCATTAACCTTCTGTCTCTAATCAAAACCTTGTGACACAAAAGATGCTGGAGAACAGTTCTGAGCCTTCCTCCTCATGTGAGGATCTTGGCAGCGTGGCTGGCTGAGTGTGACTGGTCCTGCAACTGCTTCCTCTTTTCAAAATAAGCCGTGTTTTAAAAAACAGCTCCTTCCCAGCTGGTTGTACATCCAGCCTGTGCTGGTGAGGAGTGGAATAAAACAGTTTTTGTACAAGCATAGCGCTCTCAAGCACCCCTTGCTTTAGCAAAAAGGAGGTTTATTTCACTCTTCACCCCATATATTCTCTCTCTACATATAAATACTGTATATCCAGTACAAGGCACATACAGACAAAACCAGAGGAAGACCACTACCATTCTAGGCACTCGTGTAGTACTTAGCCCATCTCCACCACAGTGTACTAGAGGTCGGGTGAATGCAAACGACAGGTAACAACAGGCTGAGGAGCGAGTCCAGGCAGGTAGGGTTGTGTTGGGATGTAACTGCAGCGCTCGTAAAATATACCCATTGCTGCATGCATGGACTGGACTGCTATGCCACATTTACCCTCCTGTGTCAGGCTACCAGCTCCGCAAGCAGCCGACCCAAAGTTGCTGTTACATTCCTCGGTCAAAGTTACGGAAGCGAGGGCAACCAGGGTAAAATCCCAGTAGGAAACATGGCACTGAGAGGGCATGCACGGAATATGACAGGAGTGACTCGTTTCATTCGGTTTAGTCACATACCTCTTTCCCCTGCCAGGATCATCCAAGATTGAATGAACAGTAGAAAAACAGGGAGGAAATTTAAATATGTAATCAGGCATTAGTTGGGTTTTGTGGATTGCTGTGTACTATCAATAAGTAAAACTATACTGCATATTTAATACACACTGGAATGATTTTCAGGTGATTGTGAAATTATTTATCAAATGCTCTTAATGCAAAATATTGTGAGTATATCTATATCTATATCTATATATCTATCAGTGGGAAGAAAGAGAAAATAGTGAAAGAGTGCAACAATACCTACTGTCATAAACAATAACTGTTCACTCTGAATTTTAAAATTATTCACTTCTCAATACGCATTCAAGAGCACCAGATTTACAGAGAACTCAGGGCTGAATCCTGCAAATACTTACATGGGTATGCAACATCACCTGCTTAGGCAGAAATGTCCTGATGTGCTGAGAGCAGGACTACAGCCAGCCATGCCAGCTGCCTGTGGGATCAAGTGTTTCCAGGATCAAGCCTCACGATTTTCTGGTGTATATTTGACTATGACATGGTCTCAGTGGTTTTAAAACATGAATCTTTCTGTCAAGGTGCTTCAAAGAGTTAAAAGTGGTTGTATTAGGCCTTAGATAACCCAGACAATGAGTAAAAGAGCACAGTTCATCCTAACCTCTGTGACTAGCAATTGAGGTATTCCCAATAAGTCAAGGCAGAAGAGGCCAAAAGGAAACCAGGTGAGTTCATCATGTACTGGAGGGGCCCAGGGAGACCCCAGGAAACAACCTGAATTCTCAGAAAGGGGCAGAAAGGAGAACTGTTCTGTTTAGTTGCAGTTGTCCTTGATCCCCTCTGGACAGCAGGAGCGGCAGGTGTGGCAGGGACCCCGCTCATGCTAGCTGGAGGCACACACACACACAGGTTATGATTTGGAAATATGACCTTTCTGGAAAGTGGACAGGCTTGCTCTTGCAGGTAGTTGGTGGTGACTATTTTGGCCAGATTCAGCTCCTGCTGGCACTGTCAGAAAGGCTGCAAACTGACATTGAGGAGAGCACAACTCAATTAATTCATCCTTTGGCCCTCCCTCCCCTCTGAAAACACATTCCTCCTGAAGTGTACTTTGACTTCTTGAGTACTTGAGCGTACTTCCAGCTTTTAAAAAAGATAACCCAGCACCAGTTGGGAAGACATCACACAAATACATAAACTCCTGCCGGATCCTGCGGAAGACCTGGGGGGACATGACCTCGCCGAGGACGCTGCTCACCTCTGCGTGGTGCTCTTCGTTTTGCTGTAGGACTTCAATTACCAACTCTGCCAGACGTATTGTATCTTCTAACTTTTTAGCTGGAGTGACTAACCGGCCTACATTCTCTGTAGTACAAGAACTCAAGTTAAAAGGAAGGCAGGGTGAAAAGCTAGATGAACAGTAAGTTATTTTAGAGGTTAAAAAAAACCCATAATATTCTGCAGCTCTGAAGATCTTTTCATGCATATGTTAAATGCTTATATAATTAGTACTGAGCAAACCAGAAAGCCACATTCGTTATTATACTATGAAAATACAGTGCTCCAGCTCCAAATTTCACAATACTGTCAGAGTTGGTTTGCTTTATGATGGCACTTTATTAGCTCAAATAAGAACATCACATTCCCTAAAGACAGCATCTGGCCATTAACGTATGAACAGTATGTATCCTTTGATGTAGATGATGCTATTATAGGAATCATGTCTATATTATTTAAAAATTCTTTTAAGAAGATCAATTAAAACAAATCTGTCTGCACTTGTAATAAATTGTCAGACTCGAGCAATTTAAATGTCACCTGCTACTAAAAGCAAAACTCGCAGGTCTGTCTTGCTCCAGGATTTAACTCCACAAGGGTCAGGAGTTATGCATGCTGGAGGGAGTGAAAAGTGGTAAATCCCACGCTCACAGGTAAGATTTATATGGGAAAAGAGATGCAACTTTACAACAAAAACCCCGCAAAACAAACCAAAGAGTTTAAATCCTGGAGCTTGGTGTTTACCTATGTTGAGTTATTTTGCAGTGTTTTCTGAAAACTATATAAAATAATTAAAATGTATTTTTCCAGGTAATTTATATTATGAATAACACATTAAAAATATGAGATGCTAACAATACGGAACATTTAGAGTATTTCACTAGAAATAATGTAGAGGAAAAGAAAATAATCACAATTTCCCTGAACAACAGCTTCTGCAAAGCTGACCACAGGCACACCCAGGTCCCAGACCCAGTTCTCCTGAGCAGCAAGGGCAAAGAGGGGCATTTCACTACAGCTCATATCTCTGCATCCATAGGTATTTTGGCATCTCCATGGTATCAGACAGCAGCTCACTTCCCTGGGGTGTGCAAACTCTCCCTGTGATGGTTGTTCAGAGCAGGAGTGGAGTGGGAGACCTGCCCCCTTGGGATCCATATGCCAACAGGCCAGGTACTGACAGGGCATCTCACTCCAGTCTTCCACACACCCTGTTTTTTTCCTAGTGTTTTGGTCTTGTTTACTGGTGGGACAGAAACTTGAGGTTGCACAAATTCTGCTTGAGTGGGTCACCCAGGGAGAAATCCCTGCCTTGCTGAAGGCTCAGGAAGCTTCCAGGATTTCATTTGCCCCCTCAAAGTCCTGCCAGCCCCTTGTTTTCCCTGAATACCTGTTTACAGGTTACAGAGTTCCCATGAAAAGGAAAGCTGCATGTTTCAGGACAGTCCCAAATGTGGCTGGTTTTTGGAGGAGCTCAGCAAGCTGAAGTCTGGCACTGTAGAGGCTTAGCTTGGCTGAGGGATGGTAAAGCACCATGCAAATGAACTCTACAGTTTTACTCATTTATGGCACAGATAAGGGCCTTGGGTGTTTCTCAAGTTTTGCTGCTGTTTCTTGTATCATTTGAAACAAAAAAAAATCAAGGTTCCCCTTAATATAATTTACTGAGCAAATATTGAAATTGGAGAGTTCCTGGTTAACTCCCCAGTCTATCCTATACTATCTAGCACCTCAATGGCTACAAGAAGTAGAAATCACTTCCCTTTGCAAAAGGAGCCCAAAGACAGGTCCCTCAGTAAGATCTGGTTGTTTCTGCACCTCTGAAGCCAAGGGAAAGCTTTTCCATTGATCAGTGCAGCATCAGGCCCATTCTCATTTGCAACATTGATCTGCTCTCAAATATAACTAAAAGACAAAAGTGTTAATAAGAACAACTGCTCAAAGATGCTGTCTTTAAAGAAAATATTGATGCTTATATAACTTTGGCAGCCAGCAGATGTCAATCTTAATTTTTTTCCTTCTTATTTTAAATATTTCCCTGGTTAAGTTACTATACATCAGAATATTCTGCTAAGATAGCTGGAGCACTGACAGTTACATGAAACGTATACGATATACTTATCAAACATTTCATCCAACATCATGTAAAGCTCATACATATTTATAGTTTCCATGCAAAATGTTATGCAACAACAATGTTATTTTGTGCTGACGTTGATATTTGAAAATGTTGCATATGTCAGACATTGCTAGACAAAAAAATGTGGACATTTTGAAATAAATGCTACCTCTAAATCTCTAAAACCTACCACGTCGCACTAGGTGTTCTGTATAAAGCTGCATATGAGGACTAGCTTTCTACTGCTACACGAGCGGCTGCTAGACTAGAAAACCACTGAATAAAAGAAAGGAAGACTATTACAGTACTTGGCGGCTGTTTGGCCATGCCTTTGAGCATATGATCTATCATGTTAGTCTGCGTTTGAGGAGATGATGGTGGCCCAGCCGGCGGCTTGGGCTTGGGCGGACGGGCTGGTTGTGCATGACGGAGAGAGAGAGACGCCAAAAGTAAAGAGACAAAATGACTTTATAAACAGTGACAAAAAGATGGGAATTTCAAAAGGAACATAAGCAGAAATGATCAAATACAAATGGAATAAGCTGCTGGGCTTTTGCTTATCGGTATTTGGGGTATTACATGGTAATGACACCATTTGACAACACATATTCTAGAAGTCAGCAGATTCGAACATCCTGAAGTACTGTGCAATCAGAAAGATAAAAATTCAATGCAAGTATGAAACCACACTCCGTGCAGTCACACGAGGAGACTGAGATGGGTTAATTCAGTTAAAACTCTGGAATTCAGAAAAGGTGAACTAAAAAACACGACTTGAAGTCGGCTCCCCAGTACTTAGGCACGTTTAGCAATAGAATAATGAGCCATAAGAATTAATTGCTTTGCAAATATCAATTACACATTTTAGAATTAAACGTCACTGTTGGTTAAAGGGAGCTATAAAATATTCTTGTGCAATTTAAACATGTAAAAAAATCTGTCACTTAAAAATGTGTGGTTCCTGATCGTTTCCAGCTCATTTAATTATTTTCAACTTGGAATTCTAGTGGCTTTTATATTCTGGGTTGAATCATATATAAAAACTTGCCAGCTCTATCAAATATGTTACTTGCTATTCCAAATGTTAGAATACTGCAATCAGGACTTGACCCATCTGTCATATAGTTTACAATATCAGCATAGGAAAAATTCAAAGAAAATAGCCTTTCCTTTTACATACACCCAAAGAATAAATTATATACTGTGAATATATTAACACAATAGTTTCTATTGCTTTTAATAACAGTTTTTAGCAGCATTGTGACTATTTTTAATCATGTCATTTGCAAGGAATCTGGCATATTTATCTGGACATTCTATTGCCAAAAGTCCTTGCCATTTTGCTTGCATTTTCCAGTGGGGGAAAAAAAAATCAGTTGGCTTGTGCAAAGGAGATTTCTGATTGCTTTTATTTCTCACAGAACTGTAACACTTATCGAAGTATAATAAAGAATATTCGAGTAAACCATTAAGGAGTGTGAGTTAGGCTGGTGCCCCTCTCCATACACAGGGGTAGATACGCATACATACATAAAAACACACACAATGCACACACGTGTGCACATGCACACTCACACACACACATTTTTAATCTTTTAAGCTGTGTAATGATTAATTCAAACTCTCAGATTCAAGCTACTGGCTTTCTTTCTTTTCCTTGTTTTCTTACAACAGGAAAAACAAACCTATTCATTCATCTCTGGAGTAATCCTGATCTTTGTTCAATGTTTACCAAGGGTGACTTTGTCCCCAGAAACAAACCTCTCAAGCTCAAGTGACAAAAATAACTGCTTTTTGGGCATTGGCCTAATGACTTTTTCTCTACTTTAAAACATAAGCAAGAATTCAATTTGGCTATGCACTGACTGCTCATGGAAATGTAGGAAGAATATTTTACTGCCCATCTCTATGGAGTGAAGTTTGTGCCAAGGTCTCTGGATGGGAAGGGATGGTGGGGAGAGGGAATTGCACATCTCCTCCCACCCATATCTGACAACCACAGGGTGGAAACCCCTCACTACCCAGGGGAGTCTGTTCAGTGGCAAATTTGGGGGTGTCAAAGACAGAGAGCTCTTCCTAAGAGTGCCAAAGCCAATGTGAAAGGAATCTGAGTTGCACAGCATTGCACACCTCAGCACTGCAGCCCTCAAGCATCCTTAAATGTGGAGTCCAGCCCCTGCATCCCTAACAGCTACCCATCCAAAAATAGCTCTTAGGCTTCACAGACATCCAGACTCCAGAGTGTTGAACGGGCCCGATTAGCACAAGTGTTTTCTGTCCTAGGGAAAAGTCATTAATAGAGAAGGAGGAGGAGGAGGAAAAGGCAAGAGATGCAGCAGCATCTTCACGAGTCGCTAGTGCAGCGCGTACAGAACAGCTTGGAGGAGGCTCCCGCTGTGCAGTTGTCAGCACAGTGCCCTGGGGTGGCTCTCACTTCTCTGGGGGGCCTGTGAGAGACCCCTCCAGCACCTTACCCTGCTCCTGGCATCCCCCCACCACCACCCGCTCTTGGAAACAGGCTCCCACAAGGCACTGGAGCAGGCTAAGAAACAAACTCTTGATATAATTCTGATCTGGCCCAATCTGCACAAATATTCAGCTTTTTTTCACACATTTCAGTTTTTCAGACCCAAATTCAAGGCTCTTGCATGATGGCTGCAGAACCACCTGGAGCTGAAGGAGGGGAAGGGTTCTCTCTGTTCCTGGGGCACTGAACACATAAGCCCCACCTCATGCTTTTCTTTGTCATCTCTTTATTGCAAGAACATTTAAAAGATTAAGGAAATTGTTTAATTTCCTCTGCAAATTTAAACAGAAATGGGGTTGTGACAGCCCTGCACTAGGAGGCACCAGAATTCATATACTTCTCTAGCTTCAGGTCTCAGAGATGACAAGTGAGGTCCCTTTCAGGGACTCAGCTCCTGCTCAGAGCAAGGGAAATGTGTGAGGCTGGATGAGTTTTACAGCACTTGCTAGTGATCAGCTGTGGTGTATGGCAAGTTTTGTTTCACTTTGGTTTTTCTTTTTCCCTGTCCTTTTCCTCTCTGATCCCTCACTACAGCCAGTTTAGTATCAGAAATGCTCTTGTACCTGCTGCTCATGTGTGTCAGATGAGTTTTAAACACCTTCATCACTGAAATCAGAGCCAGGAGCAGCTTTTTACTGCCCGACAAAGTGCTTTCCTGGACAAACTTCTAAAGGTTTTTATGCTTCTGCATGACATATAAAATACTTGCAGAAGCTCAAATTACTTGGAAAATTCTGGGTTTGTGCTTGCAATGAGCTTCAGCCTGCAATAACAGGTATATTGATAAATCTGTGCTACTTTGGGAATAGATATTGCATACATTTCATTGTGTGTGACTGTACAGACTAGAAGATTTTTGAACTATGTATTTCTCCCTCAGCACCATGATTTCTGCTACATGGGTTACTAAAACATCAACAACATTAAGAATGCAATAGGAGAAGAATATGATGGACTTTCCATATTTTTTAGAAGCATAGCCACTGGTTCAATGATTTCCTCATAATAATGAAAAATATATGACCCTTGCTAAAGGCTTTAGCATCCAAGTGTTATGTGTGCATTCATTTGTGAGCCAATCATCAAAACAATATAAAAAGCTGCTGTTCTCAAGACAACTATCAAGCATAATGGACTTAGCCCAAGGACAAGGCAGGGCAGCCTTCTATTATACCCATGAAATTAATCTGCGTGTATCTGAAAGGGATTTCAGTGATGATATTTTTTCTCTCAAAATAAGATGTTTAATTTTAAAGAAAAGAAAAAATTATAGAAATGTTTTGTCTTTTTAATTCAGAAAGAGATGCCAATGCACCTCAAAACCTCATCATACCGAAGAGATAACTGCTTTCCTGATTTTCTAAAGATTATTGAACCTACTGAAGAATCTGTGCCTTCTGAATTGTGTCTCATGCCCCAGGCAGCAAGTTGCTCCCGCAGTTGGTGAGAGACTCACAGAAAGATAACATCAGAATGCAGATCTTCAGATTTCTGAAGCTCCTGCAACAACTTTGTACTGCTTTAGACACTGCCTTTGAAAGGGCAAGAGGAAATCTTGAAAGCTGCGTAATGATTCTTTGTTAAACACAGCCGAATGCCACTTCAAGGAATGAAACAAATAAAGCAGCATTTCAGCACACATGGATACAGCCTGAGTGAAAGTATAGGATTTATTAATGACTTCACCCTCCGCTCCTGCACACAAAGATGGATGTTTTCATATATTTTACATATTTATTTACTCAAAGAATGCAATTTTATTTTCTTTTTAAGCTTTGTGCTTTATGACAAATGCTGGAGTGATTGCCCAGCAGGGGTTGGGCTGACAGAGCACCAGGACCTCTCCTTGCCTCGGACCTGGTCAATTGACAGGCAGCTCAGCTCCTCAGCTGAGTTATGGATATGTGCACAGAGCCTCCCAGGCTGAGATCCAGAAATAGGGAAGGCGAGTGACGTAAAGTGAGCATGGGACTGTGACAAGGGCCAGTACGAATGCCTTGGAAAATGCCACTGCTTCTCAACAACCTGCTGTGTTGCTCTAGTCTAAAACCAACCTCTCCTGCCTTCCATGCCTGCTGGGGCGAGGGTAGGATCAAGATGCTCCATGGCTGGTGCCAGCTCGGGCTGACGCAGCCCAAGCTGCCGTGCTCAGCCCCTCTCCTACGGGCGCAGGAGGGTCCCCAGCCTGACACAGGCACCTGAGGGATGTCTGCCTCTGTCCAGGCACTGCAGCTGCCCCTCGCTGCTCTGTGGGCAGCACTGAGCCCTGAACTGACCGGGTTCCAGCTTCACACCCACCTGGCACCACCACTGGGGGTGTTTTCAAGTGAGGTCAAGCTTCTCCAGGAGCCCACCCAGCGAGGCCAGTGTGTGCCAGCCGCGCAGCATGGCGAGATGTGGTGCCTTGGGAGACTCTTTCCCTGCACAGGGGATGGAGTGGCTGCTGGACATGCAAAAACCTGGTGTTTCTGGATAGCCCAAGAGTAGGTGATTTGCCTTGGGGACTTCAGTGGGTCCCTCTGCTCTCCAGCTTCTTTCCATGAGATGTCCCACTGCTCTGCCACCCACGCCCTGGCACTAAGCACCGAGGTGAGACCTGTCTCCATCCCCATGTCTCCTCTCTGCACCAACTCAGCAGTACCTTGAGAAACCTCTCCTTACAGAGACCAAACCCAAACTGCAATATGAGAATTACTCAGTCTGAAAACTGAACCCCCCTGGCCCCAGTCTTACACCAAACAATCAATTGTCAAACTAACAACTATTGTCTTGGCTGGCACCACCTCTGAAGCTGCCTGTACCCAACTCCAGCAGTGCAAGGTGGCATTTGTGTTCATGGGATCCTTGTGCATAAGAGATGGAGAAGTTATTAATTTCTAAAATAATTACGTATTCCTGACTTACATAAATAAACAAACATTTATTAAAAGGTGACAATTATTTATCTGAGTGTTAGCAGCAGTTAGTGTCTGATTAATAATTAAAGTATTTTATTTTTAATTATTTTAGCACAGTTTCCTGTTTAATGTCCTATTTCAATATTTTAATGCAAGGCAAGAAACTACACACTTCTCAGGAGAAAGGAGAACCAAAGGGTGACACTTGTGTGTTTAAGTTGTTTTCAGCATCTTATTTTTATCCTTGCTTCTGGCAAAATAAAAAAGTCAGGCCAAACCCCAGTCACTTTTGACTCCACTTAAGCTGAGGAACCAGTTTCAAGTGAGTCTTGCTGACCTTGTCTGAATTTTTTTTTATTTAAAACAAAGGGAGATTTGTGGGCACAAAGCAGTGGAGTCACAGCTCCCTGTGCCCTTTCACTTGCTGTAAGCATTGGGAAGAAGCAGGTTATTTTTAAACAAGCTGGACCATAGGAATGTCCTTCTGAATTTCTAAACTGCAGGCACGTGACAGGTTGTTGCAGTGAGCACGATGCTCTGTGTAGTTATTGTGCTTAATGCACAACAGCCTGTGCTCACTCTAATTGTTACAGTTAATGGTAGTAATTGGGACTGTTCTATTTACTTTTGTTTATTTGCACCTTTCATAGATGTAAGGAAAATTATTCTCCATTTTCTAAATATTGATTGCTATTTACAATTCATTTTATATGATGCTATATATTATGGGCCAAATTTGAGCTAAGAAGATCTGGGAAAGCCAGAACCTGTCCCAGCCTCTTGTAGTGCTCCTCTAAAGCAATTTCTCCGTGCAAACAGAGCTGAAATCAACTGGATCCTGTCTTTTTTCCCCACAAAACAGAACAATCTACTCACAGAAAGAAATGAACAGTTCAGGTTTCAAGGACTTTGGAACTAGGACTCTGGGATACAACAGAAACGAGAAGAGGGGCTGCAGAGCTCCACCATCCCTTCTGCAGAGATGTGCACTTGAGCTGAGCCTTTGCCTTGTTACATGTCACCACAGGTTATAAACGAGAGACAAACACGACTTCTGTCCCACCAGATTGTTTGTTACACATTAACAAATAAATAGAAATAAAGAAATAAAGAAAAACCCAGTCCTCCCATTAGGGCAGAAAACAGAAGGTATGAAAACCAAAAATGAACGTTAGTTTACTTATAAATGTGCTTGTTAGGTGTGGAAAATTAATGGCCAAATTACCAACAATTTTTCACCCAAAATGAGCTGCAGTTCTTTGTAAAAACAAGAAACCTTCTCTTCACAAAGATTAGATTCTTCTCTACAACTGTCTCCTAAGAAGGCACTACATCTCTACAGGGTATTTTTATTCTACGCTCTATTCTATGAAAGGAGGAAAAGGAGATTATGTAGACAGCACAAATTAACTCCTTAAGTATCAATGCATCTCCATTTTCAGCCTGAAGGAGTACATATCTTAAGGAGCTATGAAAATAGAAAACAAAATAAATATAACTCAACAGTCCTAACAATTTATAATGCATATACAATTGTTCACCTGCATCCTTTTGATTCTCTATATGAAAGAGAGAAAGCAACAAGGAGAGAAAAGAGAGAAACAAGAACAGATATGCAGGATTAATGAGCAAGTGGACTGCACAGCCCCCCAGTTATGCATGATATATGACATTCGAAAAAAAGAAAAGTCGCCCCGTCTCGCCCCCCGCCCCCCCGAGCGTGGGGTTACCAAAGGAAGCTCCTTTCACGGAGGTGAGAGAAAACGCTGCACAAATAGAAAACCAGAGAGGGAGAGCTCTGAGGACACAGAGGGGGTCTCCGAGTGACAGCAGGGTCGGGGTGTCCCCTCCAGAGCTCGGTGCAAAGGAGTAAGTAAAAAAACTGAGGAGGAGAGCAAGTAGAGTGCATCCTTTGGCTGAGAGCTAACAGACAGGAGACATTAAGATCTGATGTACAGAGAAAGGACAGCCTTATACGATCTTATACACAGGATTGGGTAAAGATTTTTATACGCAGGCAAAGGGATGGCTTTTTCCAAGTGTCCTTTATCTGACCTCTAGCTCACTTCACAATGTAGCTGCTACCTTTTGATTGTGTACCAGTGACAAGCACTTTACAAACTGGGGTTACACAGAAGCAAAGTAAAAATGCATTCAGGTCACGGACATAAAGAAGAACTGAAAAAACTTACAGACAGTCTGAGTTTGTCACAAACAGATGGGTTAATTGTCTAACCTTGTTTAGGCTGATAGAAAGTGACTGGACTTCTCACACTGGGTTTCACAGACAGAAGCAACAGACAAGCCAATGCTAAAAGACTTGAAGCAAGGAGAGTGAGTTGGTTTGGATCTGGACTTTCTTGAGGTAATGAGAACAGAGAAAGTGAGGACAGCATGGAGAGGAGGGTGGTAGGTACTCACGAATGGTTAAATCCATCACTTGAGAGGCCAAGCAGAAGACAGGATGCTCATACATTTCTCTCTTTTTCCCTATAAAAGAGGATTTGGGCATGCAAGAGGCTTAGGTCAGAGGTAAAGAGGTTACAGGCTATAGGTCAGAGGAAAACTTTATATCAGGTTAAAAGGAAAGCCACAGAGTATTTTGGGATACACACAGAATAAAAAGAAGGAAAAAAACAAAAAGAAAAAAAGAAAAAGGAGGGTTACAATTTTGAGATCTACTGGATTAACCATTCAGCATGCCCATGAGTCACAAGAGAGGTTGTGACCATGACTCTAGAGGTTTGCTCTGAACTGTTTGCAAGAATATAATGATCAAAACATCATGAATAGAGGGAAATAGAATTTCATTGGTTTAAGGCTCCGAGATACTAAGGATTTCAGCCTTCAGTATCTAAGGCTTTCACGGGTATTTCTTCATAAGCATAGCCTCAAGCACTGCTGCCACAGATTTGGTTCTGGATTTCTGACAAAAGTGCCATAAACATGTGGCTATTCAAATGTCATTCAAAAGCAAAATTTCAAAGCCATGTCCAGCAAACAGGAATGTGTCTCACCAAGGTAAACTTGTCATTTGCTCTTCTAAGGAAGAATTTGAATATACAGTGGACTATGCTCATGAGAGAAAACCTGATGCATGCAGCTGGCGGATGTTGGGTTGTTCAAATTAACAATCCCAGCATGCTTGGAAATTGGTGTTACAACCACTTTTGTAGAAAGAGCATCAAAAAGTGGCTGTGGCCAATCACAGATAAAGGAGAAGAAAAGCAGAAGAGAGCAGATAGTGTGGAATGAACTATTTCTCTGAAAAGGCAGCTGGAAAAAAAATAGGTTTGTTGCTTCAAAGTATTCCCAGACCTAAAAGTCACAGTGCAAAAAGAGAGTGCAGATAATTAACACAACCAAGAAGAATTGAGGCACAAAAGGAAAAGTACACACTAACTGTTCTACTTTGGAAATGAATGCATTTTTACTTACAGATCATAAAGTTTGTTTTTGCATAGATTTATCTGAAAGAAGAGAGCAAATCTTACCAACGAGTTAGTGATATTTATACAGAGAACCTAAGGGGGCCAGCCCTGGGTAGAAGCATCCATCAACAGAAAAGCTGTTTTTGATTCTCAGTCCTTCTCCATCCTTGTCAAGTATATTTAAATATTGCATTTTACAGAATACACCAATTAAAGTATCCTCTGAAGCTGAGTACTTCGATAAATTGCCTGATAATACAGTGCTTATGAAACCTTTGTTCCTCCTCTATTTTTGTCACTCATTACCAAGTCAAGAGTTGATAAACATCCTTTTAGTGCCCAATTCTTAAGTGTTTCTCACTGGATGCATAACAATGAATTCATTACCACTGGTACACAATTTGCATCATTAGACAGAAAAAAAATGGAAAAAGAGAGGACATGTCATGTACAGAACCTGGACAATTTGCCATATAATAACAACCCAATTTTTCAAGTAAACAAGAACTAAGAACAAATCAGAGAGAGTTTGAGTTTGGGGTTTTTTTTTCCTCCTCTCAATATTGTCCTATAGGCATACAACAATAATCTTGGCTGTGGGAAAGCTTCACATCACACATGACAGAAACCCAGAGTCTAGAGCAGAACATACCATTTATCTGGAACACACAGGTTTAAGTAATTGGGAACTTGGAAAAAGTTGGATGGGAGTTTCAAGTTGGGAATAGCAGCCAACAAGGTACCAACATAAACTGATAACATATAAAGAACGACGAGTCATAGAGCTTCAGTAACACATATCCTCCAGCAAACTTTAAAATGTCTTTTTGATGGCTACATGTGTCTCTGGTCACTGGTTATTATTCTCCCATAACTTAAAAGGTCAAAAATATCAGCTTTGCCAGATTCAGAGTGACAAGAAAGAAATCCGATGCAAGTATGGGATCACTGATCAATGACTGCAATGCAAACTGCAAAGACAATGAAACACACCCAGAAAAAAAGACATTTTAAACTGGCTACAAATGATTAAACATAGATTAAACAGTTTTTCAGCTTTTTATTTGTCATTTGTCTCCTGAAGTGTCACAAGCAATTAGTTGCACTATACCTTCAGCTGTAAAGATGACATCCCAAGTATTTCTCAATTTGTTTTTTAAAACCACGACGTGAGTCTGAATACTACACCACTGGCCAAATGCACTAACGATCAAAGGAAAAAAAGCTACAGTTCTTTTTAACTGCTTCCTCTCTCTTTTCCAGAAAAAGAAATGATTTGCATAGCTTCCATTCTTAACTGCTTCCGAAGCCAACACCATAAAAATGATTCTGAATCACAACAGTTTTACTGACAAGAGAGTAAATAGCAAATGAGCTTTTTTTAAAGAGCTCCCAGCCACCTAAGTTGCCACCTAGAAACATAAGAAAAATTGTAATTTCAGAAAGAAAGAGCCTTACCTTCAATTTTGGCATACTCTGATAGTCGAGTATAATTGACTAGAGCTGCTTGCTCCAAGCATTTACGGATGACTGTTTTTACCTCCTCTTGAGGGACCGGAGTAACTATGTCTTTCATCAGAACCTTGACACAAGAAAATCTGATTTGTTGTGGCACACAGAACTGCTTTTCTCCAAGCCCAGCACAAACATCCATTCCTATGCTAGTGCTGTGTGGCTCTCAGGGCATGTGTACAATCCACAGGACTCACTACAAGGTCACCTTGGCCAGCCTAAGATGTGGGACCTATCCCTGCTGCATTACTCCCCTTCTGTATCTACACTGTACGACATGCCCTGAAGTCTGTGATGATTTTTCAGGGTATGACATTAAGATCTATCACAACTTGCCCAGTGCCAGGCAATGTTTCTCCCTTCCCAGGCCCTACTGACTGACCGGGTTTGGGTCTGGACTTGGCCATAGTGCAGGTTAGCAGAGGTGGGAAGAATGTTGGAGCAGCAGGAATGCAGGAATGGGGAGGATCATAGTGAGCAGGTTTTATACATCCAGAGAGAACAAGTCTGCCTCAAGATGGGAATATCACGAGGCAGCAGCCAGGCACTGCTGACAAGAGTCTGTGATGTGGATCTTTGCAGGCAGACCCTTCACCCTTACCTGACAACACAGACATGGGCCCTGCTGCCTTTACTGGTCAGGCTACACTGAGGCAGGAGACACCAATCCCACCCAAGCCCCACACTTCAGAGTAAAATACCATTAATTACCTGTCCTATGCAAAGCCAACAGCTCCTCAAGCCTTTTGAGATGGAAGGATGCATGAAAACAGATCATTTTAATTACTCTCTGCTATTTCTGTGCTTACCCTTTCCAGCAGTGACAGAGTGGCTTTCAGTGCACCCTCTGGACGGCCAAACGGAAAGCAGTACCTAGAAAAAGCACATCATCTTAGCATTAGACCAAGTGCACATGAACAAGCCTTTCCTGAGCTATAAGGATGCTTTCCTAAATAAGTCCAAGCAATTCTCTAGTCTCTCTGCCTGAAATGAGCAGTATTTCTATAGAGCAACTTTCTGAAAGGGTTTTTTGGTGTAGATGCAGCAAAAGAGAATATGGGTTAGTAATAAGCTGATCAATTTAGCAGTTTCTTAAACCTGAGTGTCACCTGGAGTGTTTTTAGATCTCCTTGGAGAAATAATACCATCTTCTTGTAAAAATGGGGAGAAAAAGCTCCTCTGTAAAGGACATTTACTTCCACCCTGGTGCATTGCACCTGGCCATCACCCATCTGTGTGTGAATTTGCACAGCCTGCCCAACCTGACCAGCGTGCTGGGGACCATTCATCCTTTTTTTGGGGGGATATCAAACCTTTCTGTCCTGTGACATCCCTGCAGAAAGCCGTGCCTGTCAATACTAGAGAGAAAGTAAATGCGTAATAACTGAGCAGAGAGGAACAGAGAAATATGAGGATAAAAGATTTTCTGTTGTTATATTTTAGAAAAAATCCACAGCTTTACCATGCCTATGGGAGCAGGATGGTTTGAAATATCCTTTAAAGGATATATATTTAAAATCACACGCCAGCTATAAACATGCTTCACTGCCCTGTGTAGGTCTGTGTCACTTATGCAAAATTCCTGTGTGCATTCAAAACCTGCCTTTTGGCTTTGCTGCTTATAGGAGGGAGCTGTGAGGAAATCATTCCTCTCGCACTCAGCCTGGGCTCTGTGCCTTTACCTGAAATGTGTGATCTGATTCTCCAGCAGCACACGAAGCCGCTCCTTGATCTCTTCGAAACGCTCTTTCTCATCCACGGTCACAGTTCCTATCCCGTCAGGCCTGCAGGAGAAACGCCACAATGACTCAGACTCCACCCTGGGACCTCATTCCACAGCACACTGCCCCTTCCAAAAGGACCCTCACCAACTGTGAGACCTGGGACACAGGATGTGCCATGCTGAGACAGGGGTGGCTGCCAAAGTAACAAAAATAAACAAGTATCCTCTCTCACAGTGATAATCTAGATGTGGACACCCCACTACCTCCTTATTTTCATTAATAAAGAAGTTGGGAAAAGCAGATTTCCCTCTAAATACAGGTATAGGCAGGGAATGTAATGTTAGCTCTCACGTCAGGATTGAGCTGGTTGCTGGTAAAATAGGGACTGAATTTCCCCAGAAAAATTCAGTCACTAATTTATCACAATTCACAGTATAAAATAATATCAATGACATATATATAAACATTAATAATATACATTAAACATTATATAAACATTAATAATATAAAATTTTGCACTCCTTCCTAGCTGCTGAATCACCCCATTACAGAGATTTCTTGAAGTGAACCATCTTCAATATATTCTGCTGAAATGTGCCTGAAGAGTGACATGCACTTTGTATTGAAAATGCAATGCCTCTTCAGTCCTTTAATTTTAATTTATAAAAATGAACACATTATGCAATTTATTGTAAATTTTCTCAGACTACTTGATGCTCCTCTATTTGAGGAGTGCACAGGAGTGTGTTGTGAGACACCCAGGTCCTGCCTGCTGCCTTGGGGTATTTCTCATCTTTCACAGAGCACAGTGTGCAGACAATCCCTGCTGAGGCTCTTCCTGGGGGCTGGATAATGCTGTGATCCCCGTGCTCTTCAGTCCCATACCTCTGCTGATGCCAACCCACCCAAGAGCAGAGAGCAGCAATCCCCTCCTTCTCCCCCACACGGCGAAATCCGCTGTGCAGCAGCATCCCAGGCGAGGGGAGAGAGCCTAATCCATCCCTCCAGCCAAGGGATCGGCCAGGCACACAATCATTGGCACTGCTTCCATTGCTGGAGAGCAAAGTCTGTGGATTTGTGTACTCCTGGGCAACTCTGCTGGCACAGGCCATCTTTAGGTAACGTAAGACATCTTGAAATTGAACAAATGTTCTTACTTAAAGGCCTCCCCCAGTGTTCAGCTTAAGCTGCATAAATCCGCACTACTAGACTGGTTTGGCTTTACAAAAGACTTGGCAAGGGATTACAAAGCTTCTAATGAACCTCCTGTCAGGGGTTAATTGGTTGGCTTTATTTTCCTCTTAAAGAATCAAAGGCCCTAAACTTAAAAAGGAAAAAAAAAAAATCTATAAAAAAATTAAAATCTATAAAATCTGTGCAATCACTTCTCCTCGACCCTACATTTAGTAGGCTCTTAATATCATAAATATGAACTCTGATATTCCAACACAGGTGAATAAACCATTAAAACATTTGGGAAGAGGAACTTGCAAACCGTACATGATATTTACTGCAAAATTTTAAAGCTAAATATACATTAAATAAAACTTGCAACATGGACACAGAAAGAGACTTGAATACCAGGGCATGTATTTAAAGTTAAACAGCATTTAATCAGAATCTTTATTTGATTATTTGCCAAATTCAGTTGTGTATTAAGGAAAAAAACAGGAAAAAAGGATTTAGGCTGAAACTTGGATAAAATGTCTCAGCTGGGGAACACATTTCATAAACAATTTTGGAAGTATGGATCTGGTCTCATTAGTAACTAATTAGTACTAGTTATTTTGAAAAAATGAGCAAGCCACAAAAAACCCAAATTAGATATTGAGCAAAAATTAATGTCTTAACATGCTTAATATAATTTATTCCAAAGTTCCATAAAATATTTAATATTCAGATAGAGATGTCCGTGCCTTTTGTGATGCTGTGCACCTCACAGTGCCTGGTTTGCTCCCAGGCAGAGAGAGATAATTCAAGGCAGACCACAATAAATGTCATATATTAAGGTGCAGGGTTGAAGCCCTCATTTGACTTTTGGCATTTGGTCCTTGCCCTGTACCCACAACAGCTCAGAGTGTCACTGGGTTAATTGTATCAGCACTGACAAACGAGGCAGTAAAAGCTGCCTGCCCTGGCAGTGATTTGCTGTGGGACTGGAAATGGTCTTAAAATTGTGTTACCCTTTGCTGGGTCAATAACCTCAAGTGGTTGAGATTTAATGGCAGGCTCTGACAGCTCGGGCTGGGTTGCAGCCCTCTCACATGAATCTCAGCTTCTCACTGTACTCAAAGCACTCACCATGTAAGAACCTGTGGTGGACACCCAGCACAGGCTGACCTGACAGCATCAGCTGTGTCCTGGCTGGGCAGTGGCAGCTCTGCAAGCATCACTCACCCACACAAAGACAAAGGGTGAGCTCTGGAGAGAAAACCTCTGGCAGCTTTTGCCCAAGTTACAACATCTGAAGGGATGCCAACAAAATCCCTAAGTCACACACACACACACACACGATGAAAGCTTAATCCTTTGGTCTTCCCCTTTCTTGGGACCTGTGTGAGCCAGGAGGACACAAACCCAGTGGCTCTGGCCTCCGGTCCCTCCGCACCGGGTGTGAGCACCAGCCGCTCTCATGTCGCATGCAAACTTGAGACAATCCACAGGTCAGCTGTAGCCATTTTTGGAGCAGTGTGGATGTCTGGAAGGGCCTGCCAAGCGAGAGCCATCACCATGGCAAGGACTCCCTTTCTCACCCAGCTGTGGACTATATTGCATCTGACATGATGAGCATCTCTTGAATCTACCTTTCAGATTTTCGGCAAACCATTTTCTCATTGTCCTTCACAAAGTTGACATTTTCGGCAGCATGATAGGAAAGATGTCATGTCGGCTGCTTTTCAAGTTGTTGTCACAGTGGTTAGCACCAGTTCTGTCATCTTTGCTTTCCTCACAATCCCCCATCTTGAGCCATGTCACAAATAATAATACTTCCGATGTTTTTGTCAAATTTCAAATACTATAACCCAGTTGCACATCTTTGGATTTACTGGTTATGTTAATCTTTGTTGCTCATCTTCCCAGAAGCTGAAGCATTAGAAACTCATTAATTAGTGACAAATGCAGGATATAGATAGAACTGGAAAAACACTACCCAAAGCCTTCCACTTAATTTATTAGCTCGATAATTTTGAAACCTAATTAAATATTCAAGTCAAATATACTTTGAAAATATAATCTTTCTGAGGGAACATATTTATTTTCCCTTTTGCAAGAACACAAAGGGTAACTTAGCATCACTGTAATTTAAGATTCACTTCTGTGCTCTAGACAATTTAAGTACATGGCTGATGGGGCTGAAAAAAATCTCCAGGAGAAGCTCAAGGTGTACAGCTCATTCTGATGCTTATTGGCAATTTTATTCTCAGCAAAGGTCCCTCTTTCAGCTCAACTTTGGTACTAGCTTTTTGATCTCATGGACAGAAGCACCAACTCCTCCAATGAGCAGCATCTCTCGAAGCTGCAGGAACTGATGTTGTCACACACAATTCACAACCACATCACTATTGCACTGAAGCAGTGATGAGAAGTGAGAGGAGAGCAAAAAGGTGGAACAGAAGTTTTGGATGTACACGGTATATACAAATGCACGAGGGACAAAATGGGTTTGGGTCTATGAATTCAGTTGGACAAACAATATTAACGTCTCCATCTGTGTGGAGACACAATTCCATCCAATTCTCTATGGCTCCTGCTCACGGGTACTTGAGGTGTACGGCAGAAGCTGTGGGCAGAGAGGGAAGCAGAAGGGCAAAAAAGGCAAGAAAAATAACTAACGAGATTTTTAATTATAAGTAAACAAGTTTCAGATCACTCCTTCTGCTGCAGATTCACTGTGTTGGCTCTAAACTAGTAAATTCCCACTGTAAATATTTCATATGAAAAGTTTTAAATGCCACTTTCCTAATCCCCCCATGTTTTTAAGTTTTAAGCCACAAAAACAACAACATCAACAAAGCAGGTGGTGAAATTTAAAAAAAAGGGTTGCAATTTAAACAGCAAAAATGATAGTCCTTGTTTAGCTTAGATGGTTTGTGCAAATTCCGGGGTTAATTATAAATTATAATTAGGACCTGTGATCCTAAGGCCACTGCTTTATTCTACAAGTCCCGCCTCCCCCCATGCCCTTTTCTAATTATACCCGGTGCCCCCAGGGCTAGTTATGCTGCTAAAACAAATATATCAAAATGATTTTTTAACAAAGACTAATATATGAAGCAATAGCATGCATTTGTATGCAATTATAAATATACAGTATAGCTCCAGCGCGTTAATCTCTTTGACATAAGCCTCCATGAAATACCACGTCGGCTTCTAAATGAAAAGACATATCATCTTTTACACCTTTTATGTTTAACTTGTCTACACTTTTTTTTTTTACTGGGGAAAATATTGCTTACACGTAGCAAACAGATCTTTGCACGCACTGTGAGCCCTGGCATGCAGAGCCAAGGGAAAAAAAACAATGTCAAAAACTGATGCAAATAATTTGATTTTTTAAGTAACAACTCAAATATAAAACACGTGCTGCCTTCAGCTCCCTTGCTGGTTGCCAGGTGCAGCACATATGAGCTATACAGTAAACATCGATGATTAGTGCCTTGGACGGCATGTGTCAGGAGAGGCTTTCGCAGGATCCCTCGCAGGAGGAGTTGCCTGCGCAGTCCCACCGGTTGCACGAGGACGGGCTCTGGGGATGTGGGCAGGATCATCTGGGGATGTGGGCAGGATGTGATCTGCCTCTCACATCTCCCCCAGCGGACCAGACCTGAAAGAGTCCACCTGCCTACACCCCCGGGAAAAAAAGTGTATTCAGCAAACGCCGCTTTTCCCCAGCTCCCCTTTCTTCTGGGGACTCACCCCGTGCAGGAAACATCGGTGAGAAGCCCTTTGTTCACCTCGGGGCTCCTGGGCTGCCGAGCATGGGAACCACTCAATCTCCCAACTCCTGCTTTCCCTCCGCTCAGGCTCTCCTCCACGCCGCAGCGCCGAGCCAAGTCACGGCTCATCGATTCTCATGTGCGATCCGCACCCCTGACGCACCGCGCCGGCACCCGATGGTTTCTGAGCCCTGCCATCCTACACCCATTGTGATGAATCGTGTCAGCCTCCTGCGCTGAGCTGGTGACCTGCTGGTGGCTGGCAACCCAGCCCTTCAGCACAGGCAGCGCATCCCATCCGACAGACAGCGGGAGCACCTGCTGTGTCACCACGGGCTGATGGTGGGGCTGGATGGGACACGGAGCCTTACGACAGGGTAGAGCATCACACCCTGCCAGGCTGAACCTGCCTCACTGCAGCCAGGGCGGGGCATCTGAAGTGGAAACTCAACACAAAGCTCTAGGGGAGCACACGAAGATATCATGATAAAGTGTACTTTACTACTTAAGGGAAAAAATAATCCTGTATTTCTTTTGTTTCAACTAGCTGTGTGGAAATCTTTATGTGAAACAGACCAGATATGTAATTACAATACAATGGAAAAAATTGCAGGTATGTCATGTAGAGTTTTCAATTCCTGAAGATTTATGACATTAGCATATTCTGCTGGGTTTATAGTTGTAAAACAGTAATGATAGCTAATTAGCTATCGAAATAGCTTCTTGAAAACAAGTTTGAGGCCATAAACTACAGTTTACAGAAGAAAGGGAAGTCACTAATATACCCAATTAATTAACAGAGACACTCGTAGCTGCTTGCACCCTAGGTAAATAGTAGTTGTACGACTTGCAGAAAAATATGGTACTTAGTTGTTATTAGACTGAAAAGAATTCAGTCCAGCATCCTGATTTTGATAAGCTCAGTCTGCTAATATTTAGCATGCAAACAATCAACATTTAAGGCTGATTTTTAAAAGTTTGGGATTAACAAGCACAAAAAGAATTTTTCACAGTGCTAACTTTAACATTTAAAAATTAAGCTATTCTATGCCTAAATAAAAAAAAAATTGCACAAGTGAAACCAAGGCCATTCCTGAAAGACACTTCTTTCCAAGGGACAGGAGCCATTGCTCAAGATTTAGACACTAACTTTGGACCTTTTCTAGGTCCAAAAGCTGAGCTCAACTTTCTGTTCCACAATGCTTCTCCCATGTGCAGACAGGGAAGCAGTGAGGCTCCTCTAACACATCACCTCTCTGTGTGTCAAACAGCACTGGCAGTACTGTCACAGCCCTCCAACATGAGGAGAGCAAAAAGAAGGGAGAGAGAAGGCAGGGAAAAACCTCAGTGACCATGTAAATATTTCCAGAATTTAATCTCAAATCACAGTATCTTTTCAAAACCCTTCCTGCTCCTGCCTTTACTAGTTCTCTGGAGCACTACTGATAAAGAAAAGCAACACAGTGCTGGTACCACAAGCAAAGAGACATCAATAAATATATGACATGTGTTGTCAGATGTCTGGATAACCCTGTGCCTTTACTACCTGTCACCTATGTAAATACTTCAGAAATCACATTTTTTCATAATGATAGGTCTTTACAAAAGGCATCCTGTGACACCAAGTGCACAAAACTCCATTACCAACTAATGAGTGACCACAACAATTAAAAAGCACTGAGTTTCTCATTCTCAGTGAAGAGCAAGTACATGAGGACAGTATGGACCCTGCCTTCCCCACACCCTGAACCTGCATAGTTAGGTGTCCCAGGAGGCGAAACTTAGGGCAAGTAATTTACATTTAACTCCACGTCTACTTGTGAAAAATATGAAATTAAAAGAAAAATGATGTGGACTGTCATGCAAATAGCAGTGATCTAAAGCCTTGGTATGCAGAGATCATGTCAGGGGTCTGAATAAGATACATGAGCCCAAAGGAGGGGGAGACCAAACTCTGACATGCAAGGCAACAAACTGTCCACAAAATCCCATTTTGACCACTTCACCTGCTGCAGCCACGGGGCCAGCCCCAAGCTAGAGCTGCATTTCCACCAGCAGCCTCCCTGCTCCCGTCCTGGCTGCGGCAGCGCTGCCGAGGCGGGAGCCGGACGGGCGAGGAGGCATCATCCCCACACTGACACCTGTCATCCTGTCAGCCTTGACCTTCAGGCTGTCCTCAGCATCCACAGCCTGCCTGCACTTCCCGCTGACTGCGAGCGACTGTTGTCTCGCTGCCTGACCTTATGCAAACACGATACAAACAGACAGCCCACCTCAGCTCCATCACTGTCTGCTGCTAATACAGGAGATTGATAGCCACATGAAATTATCTCGCTGCTCGACCTTCATTACTGGGTGGCATATTCTGTCTGACAGCCAACTTCATCCTGGGGAAAGCAAAACCACCCGTTCAGGGGGTTTTACTGTCTAAAAGTGAAGGAACTCTTCTTTATGAAGAAAATCAACACTTTTTCAGATTTGATGGAAAAAGAAGCCTTTGTTAAACACAAAAATGTCTTGTAACTCAGTCTTTCCCAGACCACTGTGCATCCCAACATCAATGCAATGCATGGACACTCCAAGATGTTCTGTTGGGTGCTGTGCCGGGTCCTGGGGCACCTTGACAACTTTTACATGGAAAGTTTCAGCTCTTCCATGAGCTGGAAGTTTCCTGGGGAGAACAGGGCCATCATAAGGCAATGAGCAATGTATGGACACAGCAGGTGGGAGGGAGGGACAGAGCTAAAGCGAGTGCAGCTTTACATACGGCACGGGTAAATACTGGCTTTCCATCCCTCTCTGCCAGCCAGCTCGCAAATGCACGATGCATGTGACCTCAACAGCTCTCTGAAAAGAAATCGTGACTCTTCCACTCAGATATTCAGATTGCTTAGAGTAGACAAGAAAGATACGGAGTCGCGTTTTTCTCTGAGACCTCCTGTGGTCCCTTTCTGTGACCTTCTGGTAGCAAAAGGCAGACGCTGCACCCCGCAGACTCCATAGCAAACTGTTAGGTGTTAAGCAGAGCCTGCCCTTGGTGGGAACACGCAATGCTGCAGCCTTGCAGCTCCCACACTGAGCCTCCCGCAATCCCCAGGCAACAGAGAGACAGCACAGACCAAGAAGGAACGTGAACCTTCAGCTTTCGGATGTGAAGTCAACAGTCAGCTAAAGACAGCTAAATCATATAGCAAGACACCTCATTCCTTTCTTGGAATATTTTAAATGAGTGACTGGAATAGCCCATCTGTGGCCAAACTGCCCCTCTGGTGATGCCCAGCAGGTCCCCATACAGTGCAGCAGCCACACACATCCCTGGACAGCTGTACAGCATGGGACTGTTTGAAAGCATGACATTTTCCCGTGCCCACATCTCTCCAGCCCCATGGAGAGAGAATTGTTGTCACTCTGGCCGATACCATCAGATACCTCCTGCCACCAACCCTGATGAAGAGGAAGCTTCAGCCCTGGCTGTGCTGGACCCTGTGCAGGGGTACATGGAGTAGCTGTGATGAGCATCCCACCTCCTCTCTGCTATGGGCCAGATGGGCTTTGAGCCAAGTCCTGTTCCCACACCAGCTGTCTGCTGCGATGAGTCCTGCCTAGGACAAAGGGCAATGGGGCAGCCACTTCCACTGCCCGGTCCCATCCCCAAAACACCATATGAGCCGTCTTCTAAACACACACCTAAGAACCTAAGTCTCAGATCCCCTACAGGACCTGGGTGCCCAGATGCTATCCAGCTCCCAGGAGAGCACGTGACCCGAACTCAGGGGAGTCAGGCCTCCCTGAGCCATGGGATGCAACTGCCCAGTGTGCTCAGTGACTGAGGAGCCCTCTGCAACACACTCCTGTGCACTGCACACTTTTGCTTACCTTTTCGGCTCTGGATTCGGCTGGGTTTTGGGCTCCTTCTTTTTTTTGGACTCCTTTTTGGAATCCTTTTTTGTCTCCGTTTCAGCGGCAGAGGCTTTGCCCCCGTCACCGTCTGCACTTGGCTGTGACCCACCAAGTAATTCTGCCATGAGTTGGCTTGGGGGAGTGATTGAAATGCGGGGGGCAAGGCCGGCAGCAAAAGCAAAAGAAACAAGAAGAAAGCATGAAAAACCTCAAAATAAAACAAAAGGAAATTAAGCTGAAAGGAAACAACAGAAATCATATAACAATTGGCAAGGAAAGAACGAATGAGCAACGGAAAGTCAGAACTAAAAAAGAAACTAAGGAAGCAAAACTTGGTTTCCATGACAAGATGTATGAAAGTAACTGCAAAAGCAAGCGACAGCCTTGCAATGTGAAACCTGGGCAATGTGTGTTGTAATTCAGGGTGGTATTTACCAGAGGGTATATGAAAACACCTAATTATTTTATAACATTCCATTCTTCAGCAACATATGTAGGATACAAAGTGATATCTCAAAGTATACAATATAAATTAACAGAAAAAAAAAGCAGAAAAAGGAGCTGCAATAGATGCCACAGCTGTCAACAAAATAAACGGAGAGGGGTGAAAAGCACAGCTCCAGTTCCTCCCATCAAAGATTTGTCACATTTGAGAGAAAGGAACTGTCTTCTGAAACTGAAATTGCTTTGTAACAGAGCAAGATAAAAGTTTCAGTCATGTCTAAGCAATTTTTGAACTGATGTCACGTGGGCTTTAAATGAGACATGGGTGCCCAAGGGCTTAAAGCCCTTCTGAGCACTGAAGTTTGATACTGCTGAAAATTTCAGTGCTACAACTTGTCAGATCCTCTTGCACAGCAATTAAATCAGCACAGTGTATCATTTGCTTCTATTTATTCAACCCGTGACAGTCACAGGGACGCAACTGTATCTTGTTCAGAACTGCATCTTAGAAAGTGCCTGGGCAAGTAAGTTAAAAACCTTCATTTCTGGATCCTCTATGTGCATTTTTACTGCTTACATTAAACAAGCAATGAAACAAACAAACAAACCGACTATGCCACTAGAAGTGCTGCTGCCAAACATCCACCGTGAGAACAAATTGGGGACTGTTGTGCATTATCCAAGGAAACCTATATTTGACAAAGTCATCCCTTGATGGCAGGGCGCTGCTAGCCAAGAAGAATTCCTTACCTGTTGCCATGAACATGTGATGCACAAAAGGCAAAGCTGTAGTGAAGTAAGGTGGGGTCAATCATAGCTCCGTTTTCTGCGCGCTCTAGCAAATCTCTGAGGTAGCAGAGATGTCTGTGACAGCCTCTCACTCCATTACGTGCACAATACTCATCTAGCACAAAGACCTGGCCAGGACTAAACCAGCCCTGTTTAGAAATAAAGAGACTTGATTTTAAATATAAGTTATTAAATACAAAGGCTATCAGATTTGGAGGTGTAGTGGTCAACTGTTCTAATAAATGAAATACAAACCTAAGGCTACATTAAGGAAAAAGGAGAGAGGTCACTTAAACAATACAGTCTGTACATCATCACTCAAACACAGTATATACTCAGTGCAACCATTAACAAAAATGTATTATGCTACCATTAAAGGGAAATGTCATTTAAAATGCTGAAAAGTTAGGCCAGTTCATGTCAGTGCCTAGCAAAAAAATACAAAGGAAAAAAAAGACACCTTTAAAAGATGACAAGGTTGGGTTATTTAAACAGTGTGAAACAGTAGTCTCATTCTGGGGATGGGATCGTAAATTTGGCCAGGAGCAGGAAGATTGATCGGGGGAAGAGGACAGAGGATTACACTGAAATGTGACTTCTCTTGCATCTGGCAGGTAGGAATGTCCTGCAGACGGAGAAACGCAATTCTGCAGTACCAGAAAGGGACGTTTCCCACTGTCCTCATTGCGTGCCGCCGGCGACACGCTCTGACATCGCCCAGCTCCTTGGCACCGAAACAAGGGGAGCTCTCCTCAAGAGCAGGGTTCCTTTACACATCCAGGAACCTCAGACCATCTCTTTGTATCAGTCCTGAAGGGCTGCTGACACAAGGCTTGTGGTGCAGTGTCCGGACTCCCAAGGAGGACGCCCTTCCCTGCAAGGGGATGGCTCTGGTGAAGGTCCTGGGACAGCCGAAGTGGAGCGTGCCTCTGCCTTCAGGAAAGGGGCTAACGAGAACAAGAATAATCTCGTAGATTGCTTTTCAAAACGCTGCAAAATCGTCAATATTTACATGGAAATTTGGATGCTAAACAATTGCTAAGACGCAGCTCTGGAATGCATCAAGCTGCAAAATCTTTCATCATTTAATTGAAAAGTTCCTGCAGCGGGCGGGAGAGTAGTTGAGGCAGAGCACTGCCCCTATAGGCAACTTCTTTGCCACCCCATCTGTTACCCCAAATGCTACATCTTAGAAACAACACTGCTGTGAAAGATTAAAATATATTTTCTACCACTCAGATGACACCAAATCTTTTCTAGATGCCAAAATAGCTGCTTTGAAAAGAGTTGAAGAAATATCAATTAAGAGCTCAAAGACATAGAGAAGGATTTGCTCATCCTTATTGGGCCAACTCCAAAACAGATTGAGAAAAGAATTAAAATAATGAGGGGAAAATGATAGATATAGGGAGTAGCTACAGTGCTGGGATCACTAGAAGTGCACATTTCAAAATGAAGACACAGAACAATGCAGATGGGACGGCCCTCTGGAAGGCTGTTTTTTGGGAGGGGTATATTTGCCTTCACCACTTTTAATGGTAATTTTGTCTGCTTTTTGTTGGTGTATTATGTTTGATTCTGGAGTTCTTTATGTTGCCTGTTTGTTACATCCTTAGACCATCTCTTGTCTCTCTTCGCGTAAGTCTTCTGTGATCAGGCATGGTAAAAATATGGAAATACTGTGATTGCTCTGCTTTTGGGTATAGGGGTAGAAGTGCAGCTGAAATTGTTATATTCACCTAGTACAAAGAAAGAACTCATTTCTCCCTATGGGGTGAAATCTTGGCTCTACTGACAGTGATGGGAAGGCTGGCACTGATTTCACTGGAGTCAAGTATCAGAGTCTGAGGCAAAGGAAGCAGAGGCTGAACCCAGCGATCTGGAGCATGCCACATTGCTCCCCTGAACTGGGGTCTGTGATGTGCTGGTGCTCAGGAGAACAGAAGGGATGATGGTAAACACCCAAAATCGCTGCCATGGTGCAATGAAGGGAAGAGTGAGCAGAGATCAGAGGTTCAGTGATGAGCCCCAGACCTCATGAGAGCACAGGCAGCAGATACGGAGCCCAGGAGGATGAGGAGATCTTCCTTTGCATGGCAGAGGTAAGAAATAAAATACTTGCTGCTGAATGGGGATCCAAAGGAGCAGTAAATGCTGCTCCCCACAGCCCCAGAAAACCCCGCCAAGGTTTGATGAAAAGCAGTATTCAGGCAGATCCCAAACATCTTCAAGCAGATCCTGGCTCCTGATGAAGATCTGCCTGGCCCGAGCCGCTGACATCCAGCCAGCCTGGCAAACGCAGTTGACAGTGATGACACACGGGGTGTCTGTCCCCAGGGCAGATAGGCGCAGTTCAGCGTGGCCTCACAGATTGTCTCCAATGACATGAGGAAACCTGGAGGGGACGATGGAGGAAGGGCAGAGAGCACAAGGAGCTCCACTGACTGTGTTCAACAAGCTGAACTGCTCTGATAAGGACACACATCCCAGGCAGCAGCAGGGAATGCCAGGGGAGCTATGGAGCTGGGAAAAGCAGGGCTTGGTCAAGGCTGGTCACACATAGACCAGTTGTCTAAAGGCAAATGCAACTTTTGAGAAAACCAGAGTTTTTGTGGGAAATCACACATTTCAGTAGCTGAATTTTCCCATTTATCATAGGAAGTCTAAGAAAATTTTTTCTTGGTGGCCTGCTTCATGGATCTCTTAACCTGACTCCCTCACATCATCTAG
Organism: Pseudopodoces humilis; assembly: GCF_049639895.1. NCBI lineage: Eukaryota > Metazoa > Chordata > Aves > Passeriformes > Paridae > Pseudopodoces > Pseudopodoces humilis. The sequence continues at coordinate 13,886,710 of NC_142212.1, forward strand.
GTTAGGCTGGGTACTCTGAAGACCTTCCCCTGGTATGTGCTGTGCTGCATAATGCAAATTCTGTGGATGCTGATATATCATGGGCAATACAGCTCCAGCAGAGAGATGGCTGTGTGAGCTGGATGCTGGCAGTGGGTGAAGTCTTGGGAAGAGTTGGAGGGCAGTTTCAGAAACAACACACACGTCCAAGTGAAAAGAATGAAGACCCATGCAAGTATGGGGCCCATACTAAGCTGGAACTGCTGAATACTCTTCTCAAAAGTCCAGGAAATACTCTGAGTGTGACTAAATCATCCATTTGTGGATAATGGGCAAGACCCCTCTGTAAGCTCTGCAGAAAGAGTTCTTCCCCCTCCCAACACAGAGCTCTCTGCCAGTAAACATCACTTCTACCATGGCTGGGATGAGTCAGCCAGGCTGTTTGTTTTCCTAGGGACGCCTGGCTCAGCCCATGACTGGGCTCACAATAGTGTTGTTTAACCTGGTTCCACAGAAAGGAAGTAATGCTGAATTATCCTCTGTGCCAGGGTAAGTCTTTCCTGTCACCTCCACATCCACGTTTGAAAACAACAAGAGGTGTGACGAGGCAAAACTCAGTGGGACCTTGCACGGAATGGCCTGTAGGGAATAAGAATTGCCCAGTGGCACACAGTGGACACAGCAGGCTTACCACGGGCTCACAGCTCCTCCAGCCAGCTCAGCACTGTGCTATCACCAACATTCCAAAGACACAGCAAGAATAGTGGGAGCTCTTTGCAGTTTTTGAGGGCAGTCTGTTTTTACACCATAATCAGGACAAAAACATGGCAAAGTAAGTCAAGAAGCACGTGAAACCAAGCATAGGTGAACACAGGCCATTATTCTGTTCCTTACAACACTGCAATGGGTGATTTGAAAGAAGATGGTTAATTGGTGATGCTCCACTCTGAAGAGGATGAGTCTTGGTGCTGAGGGGAGCTCCACCGCTCTGGTAGCTTCTAGCAAGGATCTAAACATCTCCATAACAAGCAGAAGTGCGGCTGGTGGCTTTCTTGAAGAAAAACATTGTTAATCATTTTCAGTGATGGCCTCTCACCTCTCCATGAGTTTAAATCAACGGCCACAGCTCTCTCACTAGGCCCAAGACTGCACAGAGACAAACCAGCAGCAAGCCAACCTCTCAGACATGCATGGATGGGGATGGTCTTCCTAGGGTCAGCCATGCGTGGGGAGCAGAAGCTGCATGCCAAAGTCACTGCCTGCCAGAGCAAGGACCTTGATGGAACCAGTGAGGAACCTGCTGCAGGTCTGACAATGCTCCCACCAAGCCTACTTGTACCACTTGGGTATCTGCAGGTAAAGTGCAGCCTTCCCCCACCCCGTCCTTACCTCAGGGGATGTCCACAACTGTTCCTCCTATCCCTGCCTCTCCTCAGGAAGGTGACAACTCACTACTGCTAGTGGCATTTACTGCATCTCAGTCCTTCAGAGGAGACTGGCCCTTGTGTGTGGTACAAGGAGTAGGGCAGTGAGAAGAGCACCATGGTGGAGGGGGAACATGGAGGGCAGGATTTGAGACTGACAGCCTCCTTGCCAACTGCTCAGTTGTGTTCCCAGGCTGCTGCTTTTAACAGCAAGGCATTCAAGATCTCCAGGGACTGCACAGCTGGAAAAGGCTCTTGGCACAGCATGGTCTTTCTGTTGAAGGAGCCCACCACAACACCCCAGTGTGCCACCCTGCGCAACAGTAGGAGGGCTGCAGGTCAGAATCTGTCCCATGCCATGTTCAGGACAAGTCCTCTGTTTCAGGAATCTCTAGAAAGGATTAATCCTGTTGTTTTCTCAAAAGAGCCACTTCATCCTCCTCACTGAAACTGCTAAAAATTAATTGCTCAGGTTGCATTGTTATTCATTATTTGCTATTTAAGCCCTTACAGTACATAAGAGCCCCCAAGCACTGCACCCCAGTCAAAGGCTACAAGCTAACCTGAAACGTCTCAGCATCACTGTCCTACAGTGGGCAACAGGCTGCAACTGCTGCTCATGGGAGTATTCAGGATGGGCATGCAACTCTGTGAGCATGGACAGACTGCAGCAGCACTGCAGTTACCCACACAGTCCCATCTGTTACCTGCTTGGGACCCCTGCTCATAAAGAGACACAAAGCTGGGCCACAGTTATTCCTGGTGGGACTCCATTGACATGGGAGGTGGTACCAGTCATCTTTTCCCTGTTCTTTCATCCAGAAGACTCTGGAAGGCAGTGCAGGAGGCTGCAAAACACTGCTCTCTACTTCACATTCCCACACTGGAGTTTTTCTTTGCAGGAAGAAACATTTTAAACATTGCAAACAGAAATTATAAAGACAGTGCGACTGGAGAAGAACAGCCGTCAGCTCACTGCAGGCAGCCTCTCAAAAGAAAATACCTCTGGGCCAAATTCAAACCTGGTGTAAACAGAAGTTAATCTTCCAGCAACAGGGGGATTAGCCCCCAGTCACACTAGCTTTGACTTTGCTGCTTGATGTTTATATCACTAGAGACCAAAGAATATACTTGCCAGACAAGAATAGGAATCATTAAGTCTGTGGTCCAAAGTGAGGCGCTGAACCATCTCAAAGAGTGAAGCGTGGTCAAAGTTACAGGGATTGGAAGAGATAAATTCATCCATGCCATGCTTTTGAGCTCTATCTGCATCTGTTCATTTATACATATAGAGAAAGACACCATTTAGAGAGATATAAGACATTTTAGTTGACAAATATAACAGAAAAAAATATACAGTATGAAGCATGAAAGCCAAGTATTTCCTCTTCGCTCCATTGCCATTAAGTTTTCTCTTTGCAGGCTATACAGTACACTTCACCTCCCATTGTCAACTTGCATCAGTTATGGACTATATTATTGCATCTAGGCAAAAGATTTTTAGAATTAACATCTTGTCAACTGCTCATTATAGTGCATTTATTCTGTACTTAAAATCAGAACACAAACGCACAAATTCACTCTGCATCTTACAATAGGCTATGAGTTAACAGAATTTTGGCTCACATAAGTAAATTAGCTCCTATTTAGATAGTTGTGGTTAATTGTAATAATAGATTCTGCCATTCTAATGAAGTTACAGCTTTTTTTCTCTACATTTACTAGGTTTTCTAGGTATCACACCAGTTACGTTGCTCTTTCTCCAAATGCCAATGTTTGTCTTCCCCACGGCAATTTTTTTTCCTAACAGCAACTTTAAATGCTACCTCACTGAAATAAAAAGATGCTCTTTTAAGCATTGCTAAGAAGTTAAATTGATATGTAGTTTGTTGTCACAGAGGCAGTAACCCGACAGTGCGTCGGAGCTGCCAGTCATCCCGATGGAGAGACTGAATTTCCTCTGCCTAGATTACAAGCTGCCATTTTTGGGTGAATTAACAGCCTCAACGTATTCACACTTCTCTGCTTTGGGTGACGTTTATGGGCACTAACTCCTAGGGGCTAATTAATTAATCTCAACGTGGTTAACTAAACTACACCGAATTCAGCAGTTGAAATGAAGCCTCCAAGCCAGCCTGGGTGCGGCCAGCCAGGACCCCGCTGGGAGCAGGTTTTGTTCTGGCAGCGGCTGGGGAATTAAAGGACACCTTTCACTTGGTTTTGTCTGTGCTCAGCTTCCTACTATATGGGTTCTTGCCAAATCCTCGACAAAGAAAATAGGATTTAAATCCTTCCCCTGTTTATAGCCTCCTAGGGGAACTGGGTGGCCTTGAAACAATGTGGCTGAAAGGACACAAAAATGCAGTTTTCCGCAGCAGGAGTATATGGTAATTGTATTTGTTTTAAAACAAAATCCCTCTTTAACAGAAAAAAAAAACCCACCAAAAATCTTTAATTAAAAGGAAAAAAAAGTTTTAAATGAGAGTGAGAATGTTCTTTTATATATGTTTTTCTATTCAATATTTAGCTGTGAAGGATGGCATGTCTTTCCAAATACCTCATTTGTGTCAGTGCTCTCACATAGTAATGATCATTGGTAGCAATCTTTACATTTTCTGTATAGTCTGTCGTTATCTATATACAAACTGTATAAATAACATCACTCACTGGAAAGAAATCAGACGAACTGAAACATGTAGCATTTCAATTAGCTGCTAGCAATACTTAATTCAGCTGTAGCTGGCAATTTTCCTCACTATAACCCCGCTGAATAAACACTGATGTTTTTCCTACAGAGGATTAATTTTGGAGGGTCTGCTCCCCTGTTTCGCTGTATGTGCTGGGTCCTGCTGCCTCCCTCCCAGGACCCAAATCCCACCCCTGCCTCTGCTGTGCATTCTGCACCAGGACAGAAGCAGCTGCCGATGATGCTGAGTGAGGTGGCAGCACGAGGGCTGGCTCAGGGGAAGGGAACAATCTCCCTGGGGAGCGCATCACCTCCATGGCACCTCTTCAGCATCCCTGGGCATGGGATGTGAAGCCCACCCAGCCCTGTGGCCTGCAGCACAGACTGGCTCCTGTCTGTTTTGACAGCTTTCTGCCCCATTGTCTCTGTCCCTCTGGGCCAAGATGGATTTGATTGCATTCACTCCCAAAGAGTTCAGATTTGCTGTTTTCATACCATCCCCAGTGCCCGGAAAATGTTTTAACAGCTATTATCAGACTATTTTTAATGGCTTGCTGCTCTGCCCGGCTCCTTGGAGTTGACTGCAAGCTGACAAATTGGCTGGAGGCCTTCATTTGCCAGCTTTGCTCAGAGATTTTATTACTTTTCAATTAGGAGCCCTGATACACTGTCAATCCTCCTGCTCAGCCAACGAGGCTCTGAGAGCTGAGTAAATCAGCTGGAAATTGGAAGAGTCCTCTAGCCCTTTAGCTGGTGAACCTTTTTGAGCATATGTGCTAGAAAGCATGTTCGAAATGAGTATTTTTTATTCCAGACTAATAAGCTTTTTCCCATATTACATTCTCTGAGCAAGGTGGGCACACAGCAGACCTGCTGGTGGGAACCGGCTGAAGCGCCGCTGGATTCCACAGAGCTGAGGGTCTGGCTGGGCTTTTTACAATCTCCCTGCCCAGGGCAGGGGGCACAGACAGTTCCCTGACAAGTGTGAGAACAGACACAGTGATTAAATATCCTCCACAACTGTCCATAATCTGGGGCAATTTTACTTTCATTAAACACTTTGAAGCCACATCTTCTGTTGGGTGCCTGCTCGAAAGCCCATTTGCCCCAAATCTCTCCTCATCAGAACAACCACATGAAGAGAGAGACATCAGACATGGCACTGTGTGAGCTCAAGTGACCAGAAAAGCATTATGCACATGACTTCTGCTCAGTCAGTGATTTAAAATGTGGATTTCTGCCATGGGAAGGAGGATGAGCAGCTACAACTCTCCCTGCATAGCCCAGCGCCACAGCTCCTGCATGGCCAAACCATTTTGCACCAGCAGAGATGCAGGGCTGGGTGGATGCACACCACCCACACAGGGGATACAGCTGTCATGACGTGAACTGGAGATGTCTGTGAAGAATGGTAATACAAATGTGTATTTCTTTCAAATGGAATATCAGCTCTGGACCAGATGCTTCACTGGGCCAAAATTCTTAAAAATAATAAGGAGCAGGTTAAAGAAATCAATACTATACTAAACTCACCTTTCCTTAATTATTCTAAATAAACATCCCACACACCTTGCAATTTATTTTTGCATTTTGATTTTTCCAATGGGCTCACTTTTAAAAATGAAATTCATTAATCAAATGATGCCATTAAACTTCGTAGGCAACAGAAAAAGAAAAGAACATATCTAAATATATTGTGACTCTGCTTCAGAAAAATATGGCAATTTAAAATAATGCCAACATCTGCATATGAAGTAAGTTTTACGTATAATCCACCTTTCAAAATGGCATATACAGTTTGAATGTGATCTTAAACGAAGTACAAAACGATAATGGCTAATATTCACACCCAAACAGTACAGAAAATTTTTAAGTACTTTAAATTAATTGTTTCAGTCAAATACAGCTGCTTTTTTGACCCTGCTCTGTTATTCTAGCTAAAAAGGAAGGAGAAACCAAAGAAAGAAAGTTATATGATGCTCCAGTAATTTGCAATCCCTTCCCAAGGTGCCGTGCCAAACTCGCTGGTGTTTCTTTGTTCGGGGCCCCAGCTGAAATGCTGCTGCAGGCCCACAGAAGTTATCTTACATATTTAGACAAGCTGCACACAACTGCAGCTGAAAGGTGTTCGATGGTGGTCTCAGGAGGGAGGCTGCCAGTGGAGGGACGTGGCCAGCACAGGCTCCACAAACCTTTCTTCTGCAAAACTGCAGACTCTGGCCTTTTATATAACATTTGGTCCCCTACATTATTGCCTTTTTTTAATACTGCTGGGTTTATTTTGTCCATTTTTATCCAGTTTGCATTTTGTGCTAACTCCATTAACTGGACCCCTGTCATACACACCCTCTCAAAATGTGTTTGAAATCAGAGTCTTAAAAATCTGCCAGTGTCAGGAACACAAAGATTTCAACAGTAACAAGAAGCATGAAAACCAAAGGACTGTCCCACTGTTTGGTTCTCTGAGGGCTGTATTTCTCTTTATCTATCTGTTATTTAAAAAAGAAGAGACAAACCAGTCAGATCCCTCATTCTTTTTTTTTTCTTAAATGTATTTTCCTGCTCTCTGCATTTCTTTTGCTCCAGCAATAATTTTGGCAGATTTTGCTTCGAGAGCAGTGAAGTTAATAGTGGGGGACAAGCTCCATAAAAGAATTCTTGTTATAAAAGGCTTTAGGTAGCCATTTTATTGTAAGAATTTCTTACTCCAGAATTGTTTCTTTTCGTTAATGAGTGACTTTGTCTTAGTACCAAAGGCAACTGAAAATCTAATAAATTTTACAACACATTTCCCTGTTGCAAGAACAATAAAAATCCACCAAACAAACAAAAACCCAAACAACTGTAAATTAAAAGGTGACTTTGTATCTTACTCATCTGGAAAATGTGTGCTTGTCATATCTGCTTGACATTACAAGAATGAAGATGTGGTTTGGACAGTAACAAACAATGACACTAGTCAACCTCATCAGGAGACATGAAATAAAGGAATGACAATGATTGATGGCAGCTATTCATTTACAGATATTTCTAGAAAAGTCTTTGCTGGCCTGGCTGGGCAAAGCGGGAGAACTTTTCCAGCAATGCACCAGGGCGGACGGCTCACGGAGCGCCCACTGCTACCCACTGCCTGTCCTGAGGGGCAGCAGGGTCCCCATCTGCTCTCAGACACATTTGGGCCGTGACTTGTTAAAGAAATACCCAAGAAGTGCCTGAAAACCCCATTTGGTTTGCCTGTGTGAAGCAAGAGACTTCTCCAGCAAACAGCCGTGTTCTGGAGGGGGAAACGCTAAATCCCTGTACCTGGATTAAAAAGCCGGGTGGACTGTGAGTTAGCTGCTGGCAGTGCTAGCTGGTGACTCACCACATCCCCTCCTCACTGTGCACTGTGCCATTGCCACCTCTGAGAAGTGATGTGTGTGTGCTCAGGGCTCCCCAAACCTGCTCCCCAGACCTCCTCCCCAAACCTGCTCCCCAAACCTCCTCCCTGTGCGGAGCTGTGGCCACCGCAGGAGCCTCAATTCACCCCTCAGCTGCAAAGCCAAGAGTTCTTTCTTCTCCCTTTTGTATTATTGCATGTTAGAAGATAGTTTTAAATATAATGGGCTAGTTTTAAAGATAAAGGGCTGTTTACTCCTGTGGCTTATGGCTTTTCCCCTGCTGCAAACAAATACTTTTCTGCTTCAGTTAGAATTTTAATAAATTGTTATAAATGCTCCTGTAAATCACCAGATACACCAGGCACTGAACTGCAGTCTAAGTTGTCTAAGGATTGGTAGTTAGATGAATAAGAATTTGTAATATGCACTTACATAATTCCTTGTGTGGCAAGTTAAAAACACAGTTTTAGAAAAGCTATTTATAATATAAAGCATTGTTTCACAGCATTTTTATAACTATTTAAAAATATTTTGAATTGGATGGCTGCAGAAACCTGTGAATTTGTATTTTATAAGTTAGAGTTCCAGGCTTCTTAAAGCTTGTAGAAGAGATTTCCAGGCTAGTTTTAAATTCATGCAAGTTATGTGAGACTGATTTAACATCTTAATTCTGCAATCCTGCAATGAAGCATCTGCAAGTTGACAATACAGAAGATACAGCAGCGTTCTCATGATATCTTTAACTATCTAAAAAAAGTAAAGCAATTAAAGCACAAAACTAATAATCTAATAAGATAGCGATGCATTGTAGTGCAAATACATGTAATGTTGCCAAACCCAGGTTCATTCATTCTTTCATTCATTCACTCTTTCTTTCTTTCTTTCAAAGTGGCAAAAATCTGTATTTCATCAAAATTAAACTTTTGTGGGGTTTTTTTGTTTTTTTTTTTCAGTAAAATTTGGTAAGAATTCTCTTTGGAAATCCAAACATTTAGAAAACAAAATAAAGAAAGAAAAAAGAAAGTGTCTGCTGAGAAGGAATTCTGCCTGCTACCCAGGGGGATATTTGTACACACACGCACATACTCACACATAGGAAAAACGAAGAAAAAAAAGAAATAAAAGGAGGAGGAAGGAAAAAAGGAGTCTTGTTGATGGCCAAGAGGGATGACACCGCCTGTTCCTTCTCATAATTGCATTCAGATACTCCGGATACATATTTGCCAGCTCTCGTGACCCACTGATGTTATTCCCTCCTAAGGAAAGCAGGCACTCACCAGATATTACAGAAGATTTTAACACCAATAAAGGATTTGTGTTGGGTGTGTTTAGGACTGTGCAAACTAAGGAGAAGCTCTCTTACAGCACAGGTCTGGGCTTTTATCTTTTGCAAAGTAGGTATACCAGTGGGAAAAAGTAAAATAGCAATTCCCCTGGCTTATTCTTAGACTAGCACAACTTTGATTGCTGACTGAGACCCATGCCAAAACAATAATTTATGATAATTTTGGGGAACAGCAGCATCCCTCCATGGAAAATGCATTTAAGAGTGAGTAGGCCAGCATCTCCAAATGCAGGGTGACCCAGAGAGCTGCCATTTGCTGCTGAAATCCTTCCCTACCGAGTAACAGGAGAGGGAACTAATCCAACCTCGATGATTCAGGGCTTTTTCCACAGGGCATGTGTGGAGGGGTTTCTGGGGTCTCCTCTGGAGTACTGCACCTTCTCTGGGTCTCCTGGGGTCTCCTGCCCTACCTTTCTATACTTTGAAGTGTCCATGGTTAGCCCCGCACTCTGGTGCGCTGCACCAAGCTAATCATCGGCACGGAGAGAAAGGATATTGTCAGAGTGCAAAATGATCTGTTTTCAGGCAGGAAGCAGTCAACTAGATGTAATTTCCATGAAACAAAAGAAGGTATTATTTACAGTTTTATTGTGATGTTAATTAATATTTACATCTTGGAATGAAAAATAGAAATGTTAATGATTGGCTTTACTAAGAGGATCACTTGATGCCAATGTGAAAGCCAGGGAGAGAAGGCAATTATGCAAACATCACATGCATCCCAATTTCAGTATGGAAACTTACATTTCAAATCTCAATTCAGGAAAATAACATGGAAAGTTTGTACTACAAAATCTAAACATGAGAAAGATTTAAGAGAAAAAAAAAAAAAAAGCACATTGCATATGTCAGATAATCTAGTCTGATTATCTGAGCTGTGCTAGCTACAGGGAAGCACTTACCCTTGAGTCCAGCTAGAAGTTAGCAGGGTAAGAAGGAACAAACCAGAATAACATAAAGACTAGCAACAAGGCTCAGGAAAGCAGACAGGAGCCCTAACCTAGCAGCTAAATATTTGGGTTCAAGCAAAGAATGAAAAAGAAACTTAAAGAAAATCAACCAAAAAGAAAACCACTTACAGCTGAAAATTTCTCAAGCAGCTCAATAAACCTTGCTACTTATTATGGGAGAACAAATCATCACAAATTCTCAAAACAACCAACTCACTGTACATGGTGTGATTAACAGTTATTAAATATAAACAGACATTAAAAACTAAATATAGCCACAAATGATACGTAAAACAAGTACACACCAATCTTTCATGTTAAAAAAAAAGGGCTTCAAGAAAAAAAAAAAATGTTGAGCACGTTTGGGAATTTTCTTTGATACATCACTAACACAGAACAAACAAAGATTGGTGCTTTCAGACAAGTGACCACTTTTATGAAGCTTAAATATTGCCAAAAGGTGTAAAATGTATTGGCAGCATTATTGACTATAATACTGTGAATGATTTCAACAGTAAACAAGAACAGTTTGGGTTTTTTTCTTTTATAATGTGAACACTGGAGAAAAGCACAGCTTTGTGTAAATGGAGTTTTTCTTTGAAATTGTAGCAAAACAAAAAAAGCAAAACTTTTCACTCTAACAGGTATTGTTCACCCACGCAAAAAGAACTGTAAGTCATACAAAAATTAATGAATAGCAGGATCTATTTTTTTTTTCAGTACTTAAATTGCAAATAAAATAAACTCCACCCTGGTTCGGAGCTGTCTGTTTACTTCTAAGTCAAGCGCTGCCATCGAACTGTGGATGTGAATTCAGTTGCTGCTCAAACTTTATATTTACTGAATCAAAAGAGGTGGGAACCAAACGGAATGCACTATTTCTCCCAAGTTTCCCAAACAGCAAGATAAGTGCTTCCCAAGTTTCTGTGCAACAGACAGCTCCATGCCAGGCACGGAGGGCTGGATTTTCTGTGCGTGTGCATGCATGCGCATGAGCCGTCTCGGACTGCTACGACATGGAAGCTGTAACAACAGTTACTCGTCAAATGGCTTAACATTTACTTCTTTGCACATCCTCATTCACCATAGCCTCTAATAAGCACAAAAAAAATTTTAAAAATATGACAGGTATAAAGATAAATGTACAAGAATAAAATGTCTCACAGAAGTCCTTACCTTTCTGTAGGCAAAAAAAAAAACAAACCAAAACCCAAACCCCAAAGCGAAACACCCAAGCCAAATAAAAAACCAGTAACAAACCTAGACCCTTTTAAAAATGCAATACTTGGTATGTTCGGATTTCAAGACTGAAGGAGCTGAGATATTTGTGCATTTAAGACTCCCCATATGTGGCTTGCATGACTCACTGTTGCTTCAGATCATTTAACTGCTGTGCCCCATGACTTTTGCAATGAACACTGCCATGTATAGATGTTGAAATATGAAAAATGAGCAGCCTTTCCCGTTGAGATGAAGGTGTATTATGGCATGTTGCCCTCCTCCTCTTGTAGGATGTGCACAAAGACCTGTCAGAGGGATCTAGATTCCAAAGGGGGAGGAGGAAGGAAAACCAAGGACAAAACCCACTAGCCCAGAAGATGCTCAAATAGTAAGTCATCACACTGATGAACTGATGACCCAACTAGTTTCTCTCTCCCAGGCTTTGGCACAACACATTCAAGAGGGCTTCCCAGCTCTTGCAGCAAAAAGGGGAGACTGACGCTGTGCAACTTACAGAAAAATACATTGTGGATGGAAAGAGGGTGGTGGTGTTATAAAAAGCAAAATGATCCAGATTTGGAGCTGGTATTGGCATGAGAACAAGTGAGAGAAACTGAGGTCAGATCCTGACTCCCTCAAATGCCCTGGAGGGCCCAGGGGGTGAAATCTTGTCTGTTTTCACCAGAAGCAGGGAAGAGGGAGCCCTGCCTCCTGGCAAGTGAGCGAGATGCAAAAACAAGGTCAAGCCTGTGGCATGTCTATAGCTCTGAGCACAGTCAGGCTGAGAGTCTGGAGGACCACAAGCAGCACAAGGCTCTGATGGACATGCTGAACTGTGTAGATGCAGACTTGACTCCTGGACCCAGTCACTGACTTCCCTGATCTGTGGCAAGGATTAGGACAAGTCAACAGCCCCTTCTCCACCCCAGGTACCTTAAGCAGAGAAGTTCAGCTCTCCCACACAAACAGTGCTTGGCTGTGCAAGCAAATCATACACCCAAGTGTCCACAGCCCTGGGCAATCCCTTTTTCTCCTCAAAATCCTGGCGGATTTTGCTACAGCTGCTACGATGTGTCTTGGAAACCAACACTTCACCTGACCCTTCATATTGGTCTGGTGAACTGAAAAATCTGTAAATATCAGGAATTTACGCAGGAGAAAAATTCTCCAAGCTTGATGTCTGCAGGGATGAGAGAAGACTGCAGGGAAAGGTGTTTCCTCGGTTTGATGTTCTCTGCTCTCATCCTGCCCTGCAGGGATCATGCTGGGATGAACAAGAGTGCATCCTCTATGCACCAACCCCACAACTAAGAGCACCCTTCAGATTCACTGGTTAGGAGAGGCAGGCACAAGCAGAATCCCTCTGTTGCTCTCCCTTGCTATGCTTTGAAGGCTTTTAGCATGTGAAAAAGCAGCAGTAGAAGGATCTGTGCCTGCTATTTCTGAGAACTCTGATTAAACATTCTGGGCAGAGGGACACAAACCCCTGGGAATGCTCTGGGGTCAGCACAACTCAGCTGGGCCTAGAGGCTTATCACAGCCAGTAAACGTCCACTTGCAAGAGGTCAATTCCTCCCATTCTGGCTTTCTGAGAGGTGTCCTTCTCTCTCAAACCTAGTTCTTTACATCTTGCACTCCCAAAGTCAGTGACTGCAATGAAGAGGATGAGTATCATCGAAATGAAAACACTGAGTATAGGTCACCACACTATGTTTCACTTGCAGCAGCAGCAATGCAAGGCAGAAGGGAGGACAGAACACACAGGCATGTAGAAGATACTAAAAAATGAAAAAGCAGCAAGTGGAGGTTTTTTGCTGTAGCACTGGTTGTACAGCTGTATGTCTTGTACTGTTACTTTCTATAAATACAGACATGAAGAAGTCAAACAAATATAAAAGATGGTCAAGTGCTTGATAAGGAAAGCTCAGATTTTCTGAGTTCCTTACAACAATATACTCCATAACTGCTTTACAGAGACTATTTAAAAAAAAGTTGAAATCTATTTTAATCAGAAAAATTCTCTAATTATTTACCACTTTTCCTTATTTTCCTTATATTTAATGTTATTAATTCTTAAATTTTGATGAAACTAGCAAGAACTGCTGTATGTTACATAACAAAGGGGCTGCAGATGATTGAGACCTTCAAGAAAAATGAGCGAAGAGGCATTTGTGTGGTTTATAATCAAATTACATTTGCAAGAGAAAAGAAATTTCTCTAAATTTCAGATGAAGCAAAATGTGTATAACTGCATAGGACATGCAGCATAGCTACGACTTAAAAGATGATTGCTTTAAATTCACATCTAACTGGCCTGCAAAGCAACCTGTTAAAAATACCATATGTTTTCCTACAGTTGAATATTCAACAGGAGACCTCTTTTTGTGTGTGCATTTCATACTTGCAAGATTTGCACCTGTAGTTTTGAGCACGTGATGCATTTGACAGACAGCTAATGGTGCTAATGAATTGCTCTGATCTGGGTGTGCAATTTATTGTGTGGGGGTAAAACACGTGTCTGTGGAAAGCAAGGTGGGTCTCAGGCTCTCAGATCCCAGTCTCTCTCCTCCATCAAGTATTGCACTTTAAAATACCCACTGACAAGTTCCCCAAGGAATTTTGTTTCTTGGGTTTGGCTCTGTCAAACACACAGGTTAACTGCTTCTGGATCTACTAATATAAAAAGCAGCTTTATGATAATGAAAAAACATTTTGTTTTGAAATCAGAAACGTGTGTGAATATTGATTTACATCAGTGCAGAAAATCTCTTCATCAAAGACTTTGGCTGTCTAGGAGAACTTATTTACTTACAAAATTGAGAGATTGGAGCATCTATCTGGGGTACATTTCCTCCTTTAGCATTTAGCTTTTGCACTTGGGTAGGTGGCACAGGTTTGTGAGACTGGCCAGTGGCTCGGTACATGGCTTGGACCCACAGGATACGGTCCTGCTCATCGTCACTCGCAAAAATCACCGTGTCTCCTTCTTTCACAGCGTTGAAGAATGTTCTGCCACCATCCAAACCTGGCAGGAAAGGAAGTGACAATGCAGTTTCACAGACTTCGAGGCCAGCCAGAAGATCTTCCCTGGTTTCCCACCCCACCACTGCTCTGGTGTGTCATCACCCAGTCCCATGCTGCTCCCAGCTCAGTCCCCTCCTCTGCACCAAACTCACCTGCAACACAGCCCACAGGTCCCCAGGTAACCCAATGACTAAAACATGCCCCAACACCCTCAGATTAATTGCTTCTCTCACCTACAGCTCCATCTGTGCAAGTCCCATGCGGGCACCACTGGATCCCAATTAAAAATGGGGTTCGAGTGGGAGGCTCCCCATTAGACTGAAAGCATCAGTGCTCACAGTGCAGAAAAAGGTTCTTGGGTGATATCCTAATTTCTATCTTAGCCCTGATTTGGCACCCATCTGCCCATCTCCCTGATATGAGAGCAAAACTGGAATAAAGGTCTTGACAACCAACCTACATACTGTATCTTTTCTCATCTCCTCTGGGGATACCATTACCCAGGGTGTGGTGAGGATCACCATGCTCAGCATGTTGCCTCACTGAAATAAAAGAAAAATAGTGCTCATCCACTTGAAGAAGGGTCTCAACCACCACCAGGTACCTCCAGGTAGCAGGGGCTTTCTGTCCCTGCCCCTTCCATGCACTGACATCCATCCTAGAGAGAATAGGGCAGGCAAAAATGCTGGCTTGGTCCCATAAATATTTTCTACAATAAAGAAAAGCATAGCTGCGAGCCTTTAATTTAGGGAATATAATCTGAAGGCACAGGTTAGAATCATTACTCAATTTGAGCATTCAGCTCACAATTAAATTTCATTGGGATTTAAGTGTCTAATTCACTTAGGCTCCCCAGAAGAGATGAGTCTTTCCCTCCTTTGCTGCAACTCCTAGCTCAGTCCCTTAGCTCTATTTATAGTAAAGTCATGCATAGCTAATGATCAGTATAAACACAAACATATTTAGAATAATGCTGATCACAGTTCAGCTGCAGGCAGGGAGAGGAAGAGAGAGGACTCCCTTTGGAGTGGTGAGTGCAGCACCCGTGGGAGCTGCCAGCCCCGTACCTGGCTGTGGGTCGGTGTAGTCCACAGTGTATCCGTCGAGCTGCAGCAGCTCTTGAGGTTCTGCTTTTTTCTCCCGGTAGCTGCACATAGCAAATGTATATTGACTAACCTGAGGAAAATCACAAAGCTAAGATGGCACCGGGTGACCACCACAAGGCAATCAGAAGCGCTTATGAACGCTGCACGCCGACAGCGTGTTTGCAGGGGCTGGGGGTGGTGGGGTAATTTGGATGCTCATTGCCCATTAGAGACAGACTAAACTTTTTACCAGGCTTTTGCAGAGCCCTCTCTTAGCACACCCTCCTGCAGCACGCATCTGATTCTCCGCATCAGTACATACAGCGGTTTAATTTCCTCCAAAAGATGAAGCTCCACGGCTTAAAACCCTCTATCATTCATCCCCAGACAAGTGCAAGAGTGACACCCTGTCACAAACAATGTGAGCTAAATTGCTAGGTGCCAGTCATATTAAAGCAATCTTAAGATCCCACTGATCTCGGCAGTTGTTGTCATCAGTGCTGTAAATGGCAGCTCTCACTCCTCTGAGGTACCATCTGCATGACACGATACATTCAATGTCAAGCTCTTGACGGAAGCCGACTCAGCTGCGGGGGCTCTGCCAGGCTCCCGAATCGCCTTTAGGAGCCCATCAGGCCGCATCAAGAGCCCGCGCGTACTCGGCGTGCCGCGATCTGGATGGTCGGCAAGGAGCTCATCCAGGGAGGAGAGGAGAGGATTCTCCGTGCCCCAGGCTAGGAACTCACAGGGAAATTTACTGTCAAATGATTTCAAATGACTTTGTTAAGGTTGTGTCACATTCTGGACGCCTGACGTAATTTTATTCATCTGGACATTTTCTTGACCTCTGGAGGAAACTTTAAAACTCTGGTGGGTGGCAATGAATTGTGCTTGTCATTTTTTGGAAGTTGGGAGAGATCCTGAAAGATGGGAGCATGGCTGGGCTGGGGAGGGCTTGCCTTCAAACTCCAGCCAAATTTCTTGGCTACAAAGATACCTGCAGCACTTATTTTGGTGGCATCTCTCACCAATAAAATGTAATTTATTGAAGTCGGGGGACCCATCTATTGGCACAGCGTCTTCCAGTTGCCACTCGGTTTATTGCTGCCCTCTATGGGATTCTGCTCGCTGCCAGCCTGCTCCAGCAGCCCTGCCTGCACCGAGCCTTCCTCCAGGAACAGCTCCAAAAGCTACCTAAGAATAAACTCTATCATTAACACATTTGTGGGAGTAAGACTAAAAGTGATGCTTTAAGCATCTTGCATCCTCCTTAAAACTACCAGCACTGACGGAAGATTGACAAGTAGCAGACCAATAGCAGGAGCACACCAGTGCATATTCCCTGTTCTGAACTTTGCATGCCTACCATCGTATGGGCAACACAAAAATTAAAAAGATTAACACGAAGGAATCTAAAAATAACCCAGTGCCCCACAGCACAACATTCAGACTCCTGTGGTGCTCATTCAGTTGTACTTGCAGTATGTTGCTGCCATCTCCTGGAGAAACTCTGGAATGTGCTTTATTTATGGGAAAATCCTAGAGATCTGTCTGAGCAGTAAGGATTTGATTTCTCTATGTTAGAGAGCCTGAACTTCAGGGACTGCATGATAAATGCAATTCCTGAAATGAGTCAGTGCTAACCTATGCTGACATTTATTGAAAACCTTAATACCACTAATTCTTTTTTTCCTTCTCCTGTATGGTCTATAGCAACAGGTAAATTTATCAGTAGTTCATCTGTTCTCTGACCCTGAACATTATGTCTAAATTTTGGTCTCTTCTTCATATACAATTCCACTCCTCTTTGGACCCAGGAAATATTCTTTTGCCCTAGCAATAAGACAAACACATCAGCACAGTGGCAACATAGGGAAAAAGGCATTTCAGAGCTTGTATTTCTCATGTTAAAGGTTATAAACAGCAGGTGTAGACAGTAGGCTCTGGTGGAGCCATCCCAGGACAGAGGCAAAGCAAACTGGTCTCTCCTGTTAGGATGCACAGGATTTCCTTGAAAGAACATTGTTACCAGAAGAGACCTTGAAGAGAAACCTACAGGTGGGTCTACAACATGCAGTGAGCCAGGTTCACATCCTACTTCTTTACTCACACAGCCCAGAAGCCCAAGCTCAGGAATGCCACAAAGCTTACTGGCAGGACCAAGCAAGGATCAGGCTGGAGAGAGGACAAAGCTAATGATGGCCTCTGGAAGAGATGCCAACTGTGCCATGCACAGTGCCTGCACCTAAACGACTCAAGCTACTGACTTCAAGGACTGACAGACCAGCCTGTGTGCCCTATCCTGCTGCCTAGAGCATTTACTGCTTGGGCTCAGACAGAAGTTGGTGCCATGGCCACAAGTGCAATGTGTCTCCCTCCATTTACAGGCAGTGGTAAAGCCAAGCCCAAGAAAATGGGATTCTAGAAAGCTCAGTATGTCACAGTTGTGCTTTGCTGCTAAACAGCACCACAGGGTCAAGAGGAGATTGCACTTGCCTTTCATCAGTCCCCCAAAATACTGTTTTACAGAGCCTGCTCTCTGTAAAGCTCAAAAGTGGCCAGACAAGTGAAACAGTTAATAGCAGAAATTAATCTTACAGCCTGCTGAGTTCACTCTGAACCATAGCTGAGTATGAGAGTGAGCGAGCAGATGGGATGGGCAAGATGAATGGTTTGAGTAATTGGAAAAAACACAGCTACAGAGAGGAAACTGAAGGAAGACAGAGGAGAAATCTCTGCCCAGTGAGGGACAAACTCTCAAAGCAGCTGGGATTTCATCCAGGGACTCGATGACAGCCAGGAAAGGAGCATCTAAGGAAGCTGAACTGAGAGAAAGTAAAAGAAGGGAACTAATCCAAGGCACCCCTGGTTGGTTCATTACAAAAAAGGGAAAACACTTGGAGAAATAATTTGAGACAAAAGAACATAAGGGAAAAAACGGTGGGGAAAAAGACAAAGAAATTCAGGAAAGGGGAAGCAGACAGCAGGAGACAAATGCCAAAGTTCACTATTCCCAGGCTACTAAATTAAATCTGACTTTCTTGGCACTTGACCATATTCTGTCACCAGCTATACAATCCAACTGATTAATAAATACAGCAGATATGCATTAACTAGTCCTGACTTTGTCCTGGTTTCTCCACCAGAGACTCCTGCTCTAGCAAGCACTGCTTTCCCCAGGATCCTGCTCAAACCTGTTAATTGTCATGCCTCACACTCTCAACTCAGTCATTTGCTTCCCCTTTTTTACTGTTGACACAACACAGCCCTACTTGGGTTAAATTCTTAAATGGACCTTTTCTAAATTAACAGCATGCATTTTGTCCCAAGGGAGAGAAACTGTGTGAAGATACTGCCAGCTGTAATACAGCTTTCCACTTTGATGGGAGACTCTTGTCCTCTGGTTGCAGCTGTACGTTGCCTCCCAAGCCCTTTCCTGACATAAATGAGCAGAGGAAATGATCTAGATTAAAGAAAAGAACGTGAAAACAACAGTTTTCACATCTCAGCATATCCATTCAGCTCTAAAATACTGCACAAAACAGTTGTCCCAGCTTCTCTCTTCAGGCAGGAGAGTTATGTGCTCTCCTGGGCAGGGCTGTGTGGTGGGACTTCGTCCTGTGTGAGTATGGACAGGTACGCAGGACCTACTGCAGCCAGGTGCAACAAACTGCGGCATTAGTTTAACCAGCAGTTTCCAGATATTTTGTATGTATCATCACACTCGATATTTCACAAAAATCACCATCTATGCCTAGTTCTCAGCAATGTTTTCTAAGAGAAAACATTATTTAATATGATTATGGGGACCAGCTATGGGTCATTCACCTCAGCTTGAAGACCACAGTCTAGGACTGCTGGTGTACCACACTGCAGTTCTGCAGAATTATCTTCAATTTCTGGGTGATATTCAGACTTAGTGAACACTTACTTCATTTCATTTTATCCCGAGTCAGCTGAGTTTTGCTAAAAGCAAGAACTGTCACTGTTAGTCTAAATGATACTGAGTTTAGGGAGTCTGTCACTAGAACAATAGATCCAGGCGTAGACACTGCAACTGGTTTTAATCTGCAGAGAGTTGATCTGGTTCCAGCAACATTCTGCAAACACCATCAGACACAATCAGCTGAAAACTGCTTCAAGCTACTCAGCAGACATGTCATCCAGGTACCATGGAGTGTTACTTCCCATATGCTGCCAGAGCACAGAAATGGGGTTATGATAAGAGATGAACAGATTCAGTCTGAAATCTCAGTGTAATTAATTCACTTGCCCTTAAAAATCATTATAAGAAATTTCCTAATGCAAAGACAGCAAACCCACCAGAACCAACCATGGTGTTATTGCCAGTACAGCACATTAGACCTTGCAAAGAATTAATACAAGCTCTGTCAGCTATCAAAAATCCCAGCTTTTGCACGAGGGTCTAATTGGCAAACTGGCTGAAATTTGTGTGCTGTGCTCAAGCAGCTGATGCAGCAACTTAAGAAATACTTACTTACAACATCTGCAATGGATGCACATTTTCTTTCCTAACCAGTGATGGAGAACTTTGCCCTAAATAGCTTAATTGCTTTTGCTTACCACTGCCACTGGCATTACTGTCGCCTTTACGAAGCATTTTCCTCGCTTGTGATGCTGCGGACCATTTCCATCCAAGCTCAGGGCCATATTCTGCCATCATTTTCACACTGCATATCTCAGGATTTAAAATTAGGCAAGTAACGAGTCTCTGCCATGTAATTTACATCTAATCAGTATTCTGCTCTTCTGCTGCTCATCTCAAAGGATGTCTATGAGAAGGGTGGGCAGTGTACGGAGAGGACTGCGATTCATTCGGAAGGGAAAACTAACCCCTCTTAAATGCACAGATCGGTGCCGGAGGAGCACACACGCTTGCTCTGCCAGCCATGCCATGCCATAACCCTTCCCCGAGTGCTTGAGCCAAATCCACCCAGCAAGGCAGGTGCTGGAGAGTTGAGGCTCAGGTCTAGAAATGACACAAAGGAACTGCTCGCACTCACTACACCCAAACAAATCACTCCTGTATAACCCTTGCAGTTACACAGACACAGAAGGTGCGAGGGATTATTCCACCCAAATTACAAGGCAGTTATTGCTCCTTTCCCCTTCTCTCCAGGGCTTACACAAGCCAAGTAGCAGTGGAAGCGCTCCCAGCAGAGCTGCTTTCTCTCCATACGCGCGCAAAGCCTCCGTTCATGGCGGCAAGGCATCACTGACACAAAAGAGACAAACTGCCATCAACACCTTCCTCCTTGGTGCCACCCATGCAGTTTGGCACTTTTGTGCCTTGTTTAAATAGTTATGAAGAGTTTGAGCATTTATTACCACGAATTTCTTAACCACTGGTACCAGAAGACAGAGTAGTACCAGCCAATAGCACTGAAGGAACCAATGCTGTGTCCATCTGAAAGAGGGAGAGAGCACAAGACCACGAGGGGGAGGTTATTCTGCAAGCAGCAGGAGAGGAAACAGCTGCAATAGAACATGCTACAGGTAAGGGACAGAGACAAGGGATCAGAAAGGAAATGTGTAGTTACTCCTCCAAACAGCCCTGCCCTCCTGGCAGTGTCAGGGACTGACCAGACCACTACCTGCCAAACGGACTTTATGATTTGGGCTCTGTCTTTCAGCTCTGGTGCAGACAGGAGCCTGGTGTGGATCAAGCTCCTGAAAGAGGGGCTGCTCCTTGTTAATTCTCTGTAACAAGGGCCAGCTCACCTTCCTGCAGGGGTTATTTTCTGCCTCTGGTTTAGCAGAGTTCAGAGCATCCTGGACATCAACACCTTTACTGCCAATCCCTGTTCGTATCAGCACCCATCCTTTGCATTGCATGAAAAGCAAATGACAAACATACGGACAGCAAAGTATTTTTATTCCATCTTTATTGCCTGCTGACATGTTCAATATGCTCAAACTACATCTGAGGGACTGCATAGAGAGTGTTTCTTGTTTATATTTGATGTACGGCAGAACACTTTACATTGCACCAAATGTTGAGCAAACGGTAACATAACAGAGAAGCTGCAGTGGCAGCTGGAATTTCTGAGGTGGGCTACAGAGACTCTCTGGGGGCAAAAGTCTGCTCATCTTATTCAAATGAATTGCTTTTCTGGCCAAATTCTGCTCTGATATGCCAACTGACGAATACAGACCTAGTAACATGAGAAAACATGGAATAACTCTGAGAGCTTCAATTCCACAGCAAGCTGAAGAATATATAGCAGCTAAAAACCAGAGAAGCAACTGCAACCACACTGAATGGCCAGAAGGCTCTGAGAGAGATGAGGGAATCCATGTCCAAACCTGCAAACCCTTGCACAGAAGAGTATCAACAGAATTATTTATGGGAGAAATGAGGTTAGGAAAAATGACTCTGCTTTGGAGCATCCCTGTTCACAGGGAAAAAAAGAACTGAGAACTTGGTCTAACAGGACTGAATTGTCTCTCAGGGAAAAGCAATACCAGTTGCACTACAGGTGATCATGGACTGCCATACCACTTCTAACTTCATTTCAGAACATAATAAAGGAAACATACAGAGAAAAGCAACCCTTCAATCTCTGCCCAAGAACAGGATCAGTATATAATGTTCCCAAAAGGGAAAGGCAGACAGAGGCATCCTGTGGCTGCTCTACACTGCCTCCCCGCTCTGTGTGGCCATTTTGACCCCATGTAGAATACAAAATGAGCACTTAAATTGTCTCTGCTGGTCATACTTGGTTATGGGAATAGGTACTCAATGGGTCTCTCTAAATAGCCTCTTACTTACATGGGTCCTACACATCATAAATCCCCTTTACTTCCTATGGACGGATGTCCTTATCTGCCTCATAGTTTCATGCTACGGAAGCCAGCAAAAGGGCTAAAAGGGGAATAAATACTATTAAATTTCCTACTGAGACAGCTGAACTTGGAACAATAATTAGCACAACAGAAACAGCTTATACCAGGTATTTAGGACCAGAGAAAGCAGGTGTCTAAGGTGGAAGAGGGACTGCTTGGACTCCTGCCCTTACCAGCACAGAACAGACAGCACACAAGCATGCTCCAAATGTGGAGTCTGGTGCCATCTCTGTTCTTACACTTTGCCCCTCTACAACTGACCTGCCATCTGCTTCAGCAGCAGCAGGGTTTTACCCTCTGACCTGATCAGTTTGGATCTGTGTTGCCACAAGATCTCAGTTGGATCCCGTGTTATTCCATCAGAGCATCTCTGTGTTGCTTCCATAGAAAACCCTGAACACAGGCTTTATTCCTCACACAACACACCCTGAGAGTGCAGAGAGGAGGGGGACAGGTGGACCCAAGAGGGCTGTGACTTCCTTAGGCTGGTGTCACCCACACTGGGGCCACACACTTCTATGGCCAATGCAGTGGTTTCACCTGCTCTTGGAAAGTGAGGGAACACCTAACACACAAAGTACTGACCAGATCCTTTTGGGTTACAGAGGACATCTGCCTGTTTCCTTGAAATTCTTAGCAGTAGTCAAATATACAGGTCTACTGAAACTGGGAGGGCAAAAAGTAAAAACAAGAAAAAAGGGAAAAAAGGAAGACACTGCAAAATGGTGACTGCAAAATGATCAGTGAGAGCTGTAGACAATGAGAAGCAGTAATAAATGTGAAGGCAAGATAAATGCCAAGAATGATTTGTTTCTGACTCTGACATAGCCACTGATAAAACTTCAAATGGGCTCCAAATTCAACCTGGACGTTCAAAAGTGAGCCAAAGAACCTCCAACCAAGACAGACTGAGCTTCCTCCTCACCTCATTAATTCCTCATTAAAATTGATTCTCCATTTTATCAAGCATTCAAGCGCATCTGGAAACTCATGGCTGTAAGTCTGCAACTGGGATATCCTTGAGAACACCCATACATTTAGAAAAGAATCCATGATTAACAGATACACTCCACAGAACCACAGCTCAGCTCAATCACATGGCACTGAAAATGGCCAGAGGACAGACTCAAGTATCTCATGCTGTGATTTAAGATCACCTCTAGTTACATCTGTTACCTGGACCAGGACAAAGAATCGTTTCTTCCATCTCTTCCAAACATTTTTACCAATGGCCCATAAATACCTAGGAGAAAAGAACAGGTAAATTCAGTACACAAGTGTCAATCTGTTATCTTGCTTTTCAGTATACTTTGTTTACACTTAGAAACTGAAGTTCACGCACAAGGAGTAATTACAAGATTCTCAAGCTCAGCAGCATTCATGAATGGGTTTATTTGTAGCCTGAACAAATTGCCTGCAAAGAAACAGACGTAAAAATCTTACAGAGTCTTAGTGTTACAGTATTAATTCTCTCTTTCCCTTTGACTTTCACAACTTGCTCAGAATTTGAAGCCCTTTAGTGCCAGTGAATAGCTATAACATGGTTGGATGGACAAAGAATGCATTTGTAATAGAAGAATTAAGGAAGAGAATCCCCAAATCTGCTTTAGCCTTCATAAAACCATTTTGCTGAGGGGAGCTGTCAAACAGAGGGACACTTCTTACATCAAACCCAGTACACAGGATCTCATGCACTGGACTGACTAAACCAGGACACTTCACTGAGCAGCTCTAAGACGAAATCCGAGAAATTGCTTGGCTATAGATAATTCAAGCAAACTGAATAATTTCTGAGGAGGAGTGAATTTACTGTTTTCTACAAAGGAAGAATTAACTTTTAAAATGAATGTCAAAATAAGCATTTAATCTCTGTGATGAATTGGCCACTGTGATACTGTAACACAAACACTGGCAAAACTAGCAGCAGCACCAGGCTAATAATAAACATAAGGATATTATTCAGCATTAATATGTTTTATGTATCATTATAATTACTTTAGTTCTGGCTCAATAAATAGAAAAAAATACTTTATTTTTGGTTATGCAGGGGGTTCCTTATGCCAGAAGATACCATACTCTTGGTGAAAGTTTAAACAACAGAACACCACGTCATGCTGATGTGGGCTTTGAGTCCTCAGCTAGTCCAAGAGGAGGATAATAAGTGTCCTTTTGGCTACTGCTCATAATCTCAGTTCTGGGAGCAAGGGCTACAAACCTCAGAATTTTAAGCAGTATCATGTAAATCAAATATTACTTGAAGAAAGCTAGGGAACAGCCCTGCTATCAGCTGAGGTCAAGGAAATAAACAGGACAGAGGAACTGTCCTCTCTGGCTTTGGTGCCTGTAATCATGGTGAAAAAATTAAACTTCACACAAGACTACTGTGTCTGATCTCATCAGCAGAGAAAACAGGAGGAAGAGGAATTAGAAAAAATGAATTATCTAAATTACTTTCTAATGGATGGAATTTAACAAAACACTATGAAAACAAAAGGGAAACAAAGTCACTTTTATAGCACCAAAAACAGACTGGAGAGTTATTTCCAACAGTGACTTTCCTGGGTAGTTTCCATTTTTTGTCAGCTCTGAAGAGCAATCAGAGCCTTGCCAATGCCTTAATTAGATCTTCCCGTGGATGATCTAATTTGTAATTATATGAAGGTAGAAGTGGTCAGGCATCCCTCTGGCCCCAGATCTTCTGACACTCTCTCCTGGAGGAGAAAGGTATCCCTTTTAACCTTCACAATTATTAGTCCTACACCAGGCAACTGCTATTTAATTGTGGTGTGTATTTCACTCTAAATAATGCCGGTCACACTGAGGTTTATTTCAAGTGGAAAGGCCACTGTGATTTTGGTTTTGAGAAATCAATACAAGGATACACAGGAATAACTTTAAAAATTGTATTATTCTCTGTAAGAGAGTTAGGCAGTTCAGTTATTATTTCTCACAGGAAAAAACATCATTTCCTGTGAGGAAAACTGTTTAAAATTTAAACTGTTTGGCTGATATGCATTAAAAAAGTCTATGCTAAGAATATGGGAAGTGCACTATAAATGACTGAACTAATGCCATTTTTATATTTATCTTTCTGCTTCACCTCCTGTGAACTTGAGAAAAAGAGTTTCTCTTTCAGCATCTTAAAAAAAGCGAAATTTCCTAATGCACATTCAAAACAAAATTACTTTAGATTGAGACAAGTGTTTACCCAGAGTGCTTCATGTTTTGAGGCTTATCCATTCGCACAGCAAGCTTGATCTTCAGGTCTTGATCTGGGCAGTTTTTGGAAACAGTCATTTTGTGCCACTCTGACTGCTTTGGGCTGTTAGGAGTAGGGTGGAGAACAACCTGTAAGAATTAAAACCAACAATGTTAAAGGGAAAAAATTATTCACAAAATGGGGTTTAATGTGGAACAGAAATACATCAGATGACCTAGTTTTGTCCTGGAAGTCAGTCTGGATATATCTATTCACATCAATGAGGATGGTTTTTTATTGCTTTTTTAAAGTGCAGCTTATTATTTTGAGATTAGGTCATATATTCTTTGGCTCCTCAATTAGCTCATGGTGCTGTGCAGACAGAGCTGCATGATCAGTTCCTATCAGCTCAGGATGGTACATCTGCCTGAGCTACAACAGCAGATAAAAGCTGCATCCCATGTCATGGCATGAGAGGCTGCAGGACTCTGCTTCCATTTCATGCAGCAGGAAATGCTGGGAGGGTCTCCAGCTGGAGCACATCCATGCAACACCAGTGGCTACAGATGAACACCAATGCAAGCACTTGGCCCAAAGAAACTGAAAGCTCCAAGAGGTGAATAGTCTTTTCTGATCATAGCTTTCCCATTCATCCATTATCACTACAAAGCAGACCAGTCCCCTGGAGAGTAAGATATAGAGTATTCCCCTAGGACAACACCACATCCACCATCTTCTCCTGGTATTTCCGTGTTTCCTCTGAGGTGGCCTAACCTCCTTCCTTGTATAACTGCTCCCCTTCTGATGCTTTCACTCTCAGAGGTAATTTTGCCTGGTACAAATTTATTCTAGTTTCCACTGTGCTGTAGTGAGATGAATCTTCCTTAAATCCATTAATCTTTATGCAAGCAAATTGTTTCACAATTCTTACAAATGGCAGCATTCACCCTCATTAACTGATGTGCTGCCATCACTCATTTCGTGCTCATGCTTAGTCTATGCTCCTGCCAAACTCCAGCCCAGACTAGAATGTTGTATTCCTCTCCTCTTCAACTCTGCTGCTGAGTCAACAATCTAGGGGCTGTTTTCCACCAAAATATCATTGATGCTATTATCCTCTGATGAATTGCTCTAAAACTTATTTTATTGCCTCCTCTAAAGCCTGAGGTAAACATCAGTATATTCTCAACTTTACCCTTATCCATTAATGTTATTTATCACTTCTTTTATTGAATTGCTGTCTCTGTTAGGAATCTGAAGCTGTTATTAGTCACACAGATAACCGGGCAACACCAGTCTGTACTGCATCACTCTCGGCAGAAAACACATTTAAGCAAATCCTGAAGATGAGAAATGAGTTCTCCACATGAGGCAGGCGGTGTTAGAAGCATGACAGACCCAAGCTCTGAGCAGCATCCAAAGAACCCCAGTGACAGACAGGTCATGCAAGAACATACACCTGCACTAAGCTGCATCTCTTAGCGAGGCAGCAGACACTCAGTGTGTTTGGGATGCTCTCTACTTTGATTCTAACTCTTTTTTCAACAAAAGACACAAACATTTCTCAGTGGTTCTGCAATTCACAGCTCTTCCCCTCCTTGCCCTCAGCAGATGAAGTACTGGCATGGCTGAAATCCACGGGAGCCCTGCCATCGGCTTCAATAGGGTCAGGATGTATTCCCATGCCTTCAGCTGCCCATTCAGCAGTGCAGGGCTTGGGAGCATTTTCCAGTTCTCTCTTGGATAAAAGTGGCGAGCTGAGGAGTGGCGGCCGGTTGCCAACTTAACACTCGCAATAGAAAGTGGGCTTTGTACCCGCCTGGCAGAGCACAAAGCCACTGCTCAAAGGGCGGCTGAGCAGGGTGTTTTGTGTATAAAACCTGCTTTCCTCCTCTCTCCATGCAGGCAGGTTCCTGCCCACTCCAACAGCTAAACCAGGGGCTTAACACACTCCCGGTTTCATTATTACTTTAAAGAAGAAATCTTGATGCAGCCTGAGCAGACACGCGTCATCTTTCGGCTGCTCCGGGCACACTGAGCATCCCTTTGAAGTTCGGCCGACTGAAAGCACTGGTGGCCACGGGCCAGGAGGAATCATTGCCAGCTCCCCACACTTGCTGGCCTATGTCCTTCAGCCTGCAGAAACTCAGGGCTGAGGGATGGTTTCCCGCTGGACCAGGAATTAAAGCACATTGGTAGGGCTGGCTCATCAGCCTTTCAGGGCAAGAGGGGTTGCTTTGGGTGCTGACATCTTTCTCAGAACAACATGCACAGCTAATTGCTTCCCAAGACCAGCAAAGTCAGCACTGCTCATGGCTGCCAGTGGAAACAAGATTTACAAAGCAAAGGGGGCTGCACTGAGTGTAACCACTCAGGGGAAAATCCCTGAATGGCAGTGTGGCCGGCTGGGTGAAAAGCTCTGCTCAGCATGCCACAGCGGATAAAGGCCGGGTGCCAGGCTGTTTGAAGTAGGAGGTTTTGAAAATAATCCTGAAAATATTATGATGCTGTGCAGCAAAACAATTGTAGGTCTTCAGCTGTGGTACTGCAGCCTAGAGGGGTCATCCTTTTTGTCAAAAAAAGGAGGACAGGGAGAAAGCAAGGATCAAGGTGTGGATGAGGAAAGTCTGAAGGGGCTATTTGAAGAGAAGACTGAGAGGAGAAAAGAAGGGGTAGCTTTACTTTTCTCTCTCTCAAGTGCAAGAACGAAGGATACTTCATGAATATGAAAACACAAATAATTAAAATGAAAATTAATTACATGAGAAAAAATTGCATGCAGCATTCTCCACCATAAAGCTATAAATTTAAATCAACAGCTCACTAGGACCTAAGGATGTTTGGCACTTTTATGAACAGGATTAACACAAAACCATGTTAATTGGGAAAAATGTTGAATGGACACAGACTCTTCCTTGTCAAGGCACAAACAGCCAAGGAGTTAGCAAGAAACATCCCAACAAGTTAGTCCATAACTGGAAATACCATTCTTGGGCTTGTGACAGGATCAGTGGCTTTCCTGACCATGGATTTTTTAGCCATAACCATACAGACAGGAAGGAGAGCAAAGAGTGCTGCAGGGCTGGGCAGACAGAGCCCACGCTGCCCCTGGAGATCACCTGGGTCATGCTGAGCCATGACAGGAGGTGACAAATCCTCTTCCCCCAAACTGATCATCATCATACTGATCTCAGCCTGAGAGGCTGAGGAAGGCATGGCAAGGAGTTTGCTGCCACTTCTGCCTGGGGCCAATACAAATTAAACAGCTGCACAAAATCCATGGAGACTAGTGAAGTGTCCCAAAGCCATAGGAAAGTGCCATCCACAGATATTCTGGAGCTGTGGGCTGCAGGGATCAAGGGCTACCAGTGCCAGGGCACTGGATTAGGGACCACAGGTGAGGGGCAGAGATGGGGTGGGAATGTTTGCTCTGTGGCCAATACCCTGGGAATCTAAAATCTTTGCATTAACACCATTGATGGGAGCAATGAACCCTCATGTTTCACTCCCCAGTCCAGCCTCACTGAAGCCACCAGCTCAGCCACCATCCATCCCCAGGGAAGCCAGAGCTCCAAGCCTTTTGCAGGGAGTACTGCAGTCAGTGCTTTCAAAAGCTCAAACCATGCACCGGCTGCTCAGCAGATATGAGAGAAACTTAACAGTCCCTTGCCAAACTTAAATCCCCTCTTTTTGCTTCAGCATAATCCCCTTTTCTGCCTCAGGAATGTCCATTTCCGCAAGTAACTTTTAAGGCTTTCCAGACTGCCAATATTGCATACAAGATCCTCTGCCTTTGCTCAGAGCAGGCACAGCCAGCTGAAATGCTGCCATTAGAAACTCACAACAAAGACAGCATGCGGGATGCACTCCTTTCCAGCAGCGAAGCGCTTGCTTTCTTTCCCCCTCCTGAAGCTTGGCATAAAAGCAGAGCATGTTGTGCTCCAAAGATATTTCTGTACAGGAGAGATTTCTCTAGAAGAGCAGGGCCAGAAAGAAACATTATTAAAATCAAAATCTCCTTACCCTCCCAAGCTCCTTATCCTCCAGAGCCAGAACTCCTGTGCTCTCCGTGAACAGCTTCACCTTCACTGCAGGAAGTGCGTGGGTTGTCGTGAAGTCTCCTTGGGTGCCCCAGCTGTGAAAAAAGGACATAGAGCAGTTCAGCTCAGCTGGCAGGTCAGCAGCAACACTCAAGAATGAAATAGTTAACCTAAAATGTGTCTGACACAAGCCAATGTGGTTGGGTTGTGTGAGTGACAAGGGCATTAATTATCTTCTTTGGGAAATATGGAACAGATGTTTGGAAAACCCATGATGGTCCTTGGGGGAAAAAAAGAGAGCATCTGGGAGCAGCATGAAACCAAGTTTAAGAGAACTTTCTTATTTAGAAAGAACAATGTCTCCTGCAGTGCCAGCCTGTATAGTCACAAGAGAAGTAGAGGACTGAAGACATCTGCACCCAGGATGTCTGTAATCACTCATGCCTGTGCTTCTCTCTTGCCTAATTAACCTCTCCCTTCCAGGCTGAGTGAGGTTTGCTTTTTCTGAAGAAATTGCAACCTAACCTGGGTTGCTTTCCAAGTCTAAGCCCAGCCCAGTCTAAGTCCAAGCCATTATGTCTGGAGGAATCTTAGTTTGCTAGGACTGCAGAGCAGGACACCAGCTCCTTCTGGGTGGGACTGCAGTGGCCAGGAAGACATCATCTCTGCAACCACACCACGATCCACTGTCTACTATTTGTACTCTGTGAGTCATTCCCTGGCTTGGAAAGGAGTGCTGTGGAGGATGAATTATCCACAGCCTCTAGACATACATGCCATCTATAAGTTTCTGCAATCACAAGTTGCCCAAACGCACATAAAACATGAACTCGTTCCATGTGGGACCCTGCCAAGAGTGTGCCAGGAGCAACACCTCTGAGTGATGTGGTGGAACACACATTGCAACCCAGAATGCTTCAAGCCAGATGAGAGATTATGCCATAACTCACTAACCACTTCTATTCAGCCTCACTCTGTTAATCACACTTCCTCACTTTAGGCTGTCCTCAAATTAAATCCTCTGCTGCAGAGAGGCAGGTCCCTTGAAAAGGCTCAGAAGACACAGCCAAGTGACTAGATGTTCCTCAAAGATGAACACCAAGCAGCAGGTTTAGCATTTGGAAAATTATCAGTAAAAATAATTCACCTTGTGCTCTAGGAATATGGGTTTATGCTTTGCTCCCCACTGAGCAAATCTTGTCCAGCCAAGCTCAGCAGATGAGTGTGTTTGGCACAGAGCTGATTAACAAACTTGGGTTCTCCATCAGCTTTGCTCTGAAGCTTCCTCTCCTGGTGTCACTGTTTCATATGTTTTGTTTTTTATGATGCTGCAACAAACTGCCACCGGTACCAGAGAGCAGAGGTTTGGCTTATAAGTACTGTTAGTCCAGTCAGGTCCTTTATATCATATCTTTTTCATATGTGAGCCATCAGCTATCTAATAAGTGTTTTGAGGGTAAGAAGCAAGAAACAACTTAATTTTCTAATCACAGTTCCAGATCACAGGTTGTTTTCTCTCAAAAAACTGCTTTGTCACCAGGAGGGAAAGTAGGATGACTATCTTGCTTTGGGTAAGAGGCAAAAGTAAGAAAATATCCAACCTTACACTGTGTATTTTGACAGCATCTGCTTTATAGAACTCGTATCTCTGTTTACTATTAAAAAGCTCTTATTTGCTGAAGCATTCCCAGACCATATGTTATCAACAAATGTTACTAACCAAATACAAACAGTAATTTTCATTAGGTTTCCTTCATGGGAACAACATTAACCACAAAGAGAATAAATGTTTCAAATGACAGCAAACATACATAGCAAACCCTTGACAGCACTGGTGCTTACATATTCATACCCCCAAAAGCCCTGAAAAGATCTGTGCCAACAAATGGAGACCATCAAAAGTTGAGTTTTGTGCTGGTTGGAGCCTGTGGTGATGTCATTAGTTGCCATAGTGATACTCAGCATAAGGCCATAATTCATGCCACTGAAACACAATTTGTATTCAATCTGAGTACCCAGTTTATCTGGGCTGTGTATTAAATTATTGTTCAGAAAATTAGCTCTGGACAGTAGCTAGGTATTAGGATCTTCTGAGGGACTAACAGTGTAATGGTTTCATTTCCATATTTAATCATTAAGCAGGTTATCACTGCAGGAGCTCATTTGTTGGGAGAGTGCACTGGGACCCATTGTGGACAAATGCCATGCTATTTTGTCCCCCTATCACAAAACTCATGCTGACACTTCAAAGCAATAAAGCATCTGCAAATGCAGACAAACAAATGTCATTCTGGCCAAAAGGATACACACATACAGATGGATACATATGGATGTACAAACACCACAAAAAAAGGTACACAAGCAGAACAATCCTGACAGTACTTCCTCAGTCAGGAACATATTAACTATCTGAATCCTGCCTCAACTCCTCAGCATTTCTTATTGGCCAGTGGATCCCAAAGTCTGGAACTGATATAAAAATGCTGCTGTGCATAGCAAATTTACTGGAATCACTGCCCTGTTTATGGCATCTGTGCTGTTCCAGTGCTATCACCAGGATCTACTTTTGTCTCCAGAGTTTCTATTTAGGCATCAAACTTAGGATAAGCAGCTAAACTCTTTGGTTTTAGTGCCAGAGGTTGAGATATGCCCCAGGTGCTAACTTGACAGATGCTGGCCCTTGTTTTACCTTTTACAAGTATAATAAGGAGATCATCACTGCAGACTTTGTGTCTACAGATTCACATAGAGGTGCCATCACAGTTACTGACCAAACAGCCTAAAGTGCTAGGATTTTATCCTGAATGGAACACAAAATGACATATATCCAGAGGGTGTGAGTGGCCAACAAGTAACAAAGGTCAGCTCTTGTCTCCCATTACATCCACAGCCTCATGGAGAACTTGAAGGATGGGCTCACCTATCTGATTTCAGGAGCATTTGGGAGCATAGACACTGCCCTTTCTTGCATGTGGGGGCAGTGATGCCATTGCCAGTGCTGCTGCTAGGCTGCTCAGACCTAGCTGCTCTCAGCTGTCTTGCACTGCTGATCTGAAAAACCTTCAGGCTGATGCTATTCAGCCATTCCCAATTTATGACCAAGATCTGTAAGACCACTCTCCTCCCATTGATGCTGTACCAAGCTCTTACCTTTTCTTGCCATAAGGTCACTTCAGAAACAACTGCCTTCATCCTATGGAAGTGCAGTGCTTTACTGAACTTTGGCTGTAGGGCTGAGGGCTTCTAAAATGCAGATACAGCAATTATAAAGCTAACTACCACACAGCTAACAGACAAAAATATTAAAACACCATGGCACTGCTATGCTAAAATTAATGATTGAAATACTATTTGGGATATGAATAAGGCTTGAGCAAAATCCTGTAAAGATCCCTGTCCTGACTGCACTCATGTATCACATGAAACCAGACAGGAGGGTCTCTGACTTCAGCTGCTTTTCTTCACAATATCCCACTTAAGTGACCTACAATTTTGTCAGCTGTACTTGAGAGACAATGATTTAGTAATTTCTGTTGAACTCTAGTATGTTTGTCTAAAGGAAATTTTAGCACCCATGACCTTTCTAAAAGCAAACATACACATTTGATACCCAGGAAAATTCGTTAAATTCACTCATATACTGTGTTCTCCAGCAAGTCTGCTCTGCCCCTGCCTAATTTAAAACAGTCACCCTTCTTCCATCAATGCTCTGGTAACTTGATGTAGCCAGAACACTGATGCCTGTGATTTATATAAACAATGAACAAATGCAACTGGGTTGTATTGCTGGGCCATGAATCAGCCCTGCTAACCGGGCTGACAGGGGAGCAGCTGCAGAGCCGTGTGCTTTCACATCTTCTACGACTGCTTCTCATGGGCTTCAAAACTACCAGAGGATATCTTTTATCCCTCTCCAGCTTGCAAGGAATAAACATAAAAAAAACCAGAAAATGAAAGTAAAAATGTGTACTAAAGGAGAGCTAAGCTGTCCCCTCAGTGGGTTCACTCCAGGTGTGCATGATGCTCAATGGACACGGCAGTTTCCTTGGACAGATCTCTGCTGGAGATGCTGCCCTTCTGCCTTCCTCCCATATATTCACCACTTAAGTAAAAAAGTCTCGCAGAATAATATTTCTACACATTGGCTAGATTTGCAGGAGTTTAGTGAGCCACCTGTTTGGTATAGTTTTCCCAAACTAACCAACTCAGCAGCAATGCCTGTCCCCTCCCAAGACAGGAACACATCCTTGGGAAGGTAGGGACATGGCAGGCAGCTGCTTCCACCCCTGCAGGGTTACCAAAACCAGCAGTAGCATCACCTACCTTCCTGCACAGCTAGCTGGCTGTGAACAAGGGCACAGAGGTCCAGCTGAAAGGAGTTTAATATACATGACTATGTTTGGGACAACAGTTGCAAGGACAGCTTAGCCTCCCTTGCTGTCTTCTACTGTCAGAGTGGGATCTGGTGAGGATGACTGGCAAGTCTGGCTGCCTCCCTCCCTTGTGGAATGCTGGTGGAGGGGGTTGTGCTTCAGGTACTTATTTTTATTTACAACCCTCATCTCTTTTCTTCTGGCATGCCTGTGTCCCTCCAGGTGTACTTGTAGCTAGGTCTCCAAAGTGAGCTGGCTGGTAAAGCAAAGTTTATCAAGAGGGCAGCACCGACAGTAGCCTGACAGACACTGCCTGGGCTTGGTGACTGCTTCACCTTGTGTGGTGTGATGCTTTTAATCCAGCCTTGGTTTCTCAGCTTACTGTGGTGCTCAGACACGGTCCCTGCTGCTTCTGGATCCTGCTCTGAGGATGGAGAGTTCAGATCCCACTTCATTGCTGAAGACTGAAATGCTACATACAGCCTCAATTTAGTTCTCCCAGAAATCCTGTCTAACAAATGATGGTTTTATTACTTCAGCACACTCCTCCCCTCCCAGAAGAGACCTTTAAATCATGGGCCATAAATCATGTATGCCCATGCTTGAGTACCGGGAAAAACGAAGCAGAAGCACACCAGGCACTGAGCTAACCTACCTTCATGCAGCTGATGGAGTAGTGTACCTTTTCCTCTAATGTAATGCTAAGCTGTGTTTCTTTTCTACATATTCCTAGAGACACAAGCGAGGAGGAAAATAAACAGGTTTGAAGTATCTTTAACAGTTAACTCTATATGAAGCACACAGGATAGCTTTTTACTGTATTCTCTAATGCTTTATCTATAGCAACCATTCAAAAACATGAACTAGAGGTTGATGACCACAATTATCAGTGATTTATCTGAACTTCCCTTGACCATACATGGAGGTGATAGTTCATTATAAATGAGCACACACAGACTTACTCAGGTCAACAACAAAACCTCACGCAGGGTTGGCATTAATCCCACTGGGATGAAAATAGCCATTTTTAAAAATGAAAAGAGTGCTTGGGAACTTCTAGGAACACCATAAACCAGATAATGGTGAGCCCTTCACAAGCAGAGGCTGGGAGAGCTGACAGCTCCTTGTAGGAGCAGTGCAGGTGAGGCCCTGAACTGGCAGGGATGTGGCAGAACAGATGTGTCTGTGACACATGGCAGAGGCAGGTGCTCACCCCTGTACCAGCTGGGTCACAAAACCATAATAAATGGAAGCAGGGAATTCCAAAGCCTTTGAGAAAATATGTATTCTTTGCAGCTCTTGTGGGCAATGGCAATGGATAATAGATTTTTTGTTTGTGTCTTTAGTATTTGAAATAACCCAAAGGCACAGAAGAAATCCAGCTTTTTTTAGGCACTCCAAGAAAACTCACAGTCTGGGTCACATACCTGGAGACCTGTGGGATGCACACACAACTCCACACACACAACTCTTGTTTCAGCAGGGGAATGCTATAAACAACTGCCAGTTTGGGGATGCTGTACTAGCTACAAACTAGTTTGTGATTTCCTGCAGTAGGACTACAAACCTCCACTGAAAACCCACAAATTTAGGGGACTGTACTACTGTGTACGTGTGCCTCAGTTACCTGCTTTGGTCTCCTGCTATTGCAATAAGGAGAGGTCTAATTAAGTCAGTAGAGATAGGCCTTAATTTGCCCCATCCCAATTTAGAGAAAGCAAGAAGATGAAATTATGATCTTTCCACTGCTAGAAAGGTGTGCTGGAGGTGACTACTGCAGATTCACAGAAAAGATTTGAAATTAAAATCTCAAAGAACACATATAGATATATATACATTGCTCATGCAAAACCATCCTGGGCTAGGAAATAGCACTCAGGTGCTAAGAAAGGCACCTTTCTATTCTGCCTGCAGAAATGCATTGAGAATGGTTTGCATCCACAATACATCTTGATACTCAAGGGCTGCTGAGCCTCCTCTGGGATTCCTCCCACGGTAAAACTTTGATGTGTTTACTCACCTTCAAAACAGAATAACCAAAGACATCAGACACAGATTGACAACACAGCCTATTTTTGTTTACATTTGTTTCCTCCCCTCCCTTTCAGCTGCCAGAACAGCCTTTCAGTCCCATCCCCTGGGAACAAGCTGAGCTGAAGTGGGAGTGACAGCACAAACAGATTTGATTCCTCCTAGACTTTCCCGCACAGACTTTGTGGGGATTTAAAATGCGCTTCCACTGACGCATCTCCCGTGCAGGTGGTGACAAATCAGCATTCCTGCAGGCACTGCCCAGCAC
The DNA here is from genome assembly GCF_049639895.1 of Pseudopodoces humilis. NCBI lineage: Eukaryota > Metazoa > Chordata > Aves > Passeriformes > Paridae > Pseudopodoces > Pseudopodoces humilis. The sequence continues at coordinate 13,922,582 of NC_142212.1, forward strand.
AGGTGGCTGTACCTGCCTTCCCTGGAGCCACAGAACACTGAGTGAGGCCATGCCTCTGCATGGAGCACTGCTCTGATGGGATAACCCAAGGATGCTCCGAGTGCATCCATTGTTTCCCATGGCACCCTAATTCCTGCTGCGCATACAGCACTCCCTCTGCTAAATAGAACACCACTGGTAAATATTTTGCTTACAAAAAGGGTGTTTATTTTCCCAAAACCACCACTGCAGACAGCACTATGGTGTTATTCAAAAGGCGAGCAGAGACAGTGTTTCTCTAAGGACTGGGCTCCTTCTACAGCATCTAAGGTGTTCCAACCTAAAGCATTCCATGGTCTGTCCTTTTTCTGTTTCCCCAGCTCTGAGACACAAGGTATGTGTCACACACACAGGCACCATCTTGCTTAACATCATGCAGACAGCAGTACCAGACCATCTCTCCCTCCAGGAGCTGTAACTCCCACATCCTCAGACTGGCTACGGCAGCACTACACTGCCGGCTGAGGGAGAAATATGTCTTGGAGAGCATCACATCTGTGCCTGAGTGTGCAAGGCACAGAAGGAACAGGGTAAAGCTGACAGAGACTGCAGCAAAGCAAAGCCTGCAAAGGTCTGCTCTTGATCTGCTTGTGGCTCACACACAATCCCCGTGGATCCCGTCCCAGTGCCAGCACAGGGCACCACAGCCAAGAGGAGCTGCTGAGCCCGACAGCACAGATTCAGGAACCCAAAAAGGGACGATCTCTGCTATGCAGAAAATACAGCTTGATTTGTGTTTCCTGAGAATGACTGATACACTGGGGAAGTGTCATGAGGAAGGAAGAAGGGATGGGAGGTGGATTTAAAATCACATAATAGCTATTTATGGCCACGAGATGGCATTCCTGCCCCAGAGATGTCCCTCTGCCTTGCCTGCACCCAGCCCAGGACCACACACCCCTCCCACACTGCTGCACCCCAGGCTGGACTCTGCTGCAGAAATCCCTCAGTTGGTTTGGAAGTGAAATTGTGGCAGTGCTATTCACAATCTTTTAGGTATTAACAGGGGAAATTAAAAAGTTGCATGATTACTTTCCATGATTTAAATGATGACTGCTTTCCAAATGCCCTGTGCTCTTGTTTAATACTACCACAATTAGAGGAAAAAAACTCAGCAGGGGGAAATGGAAATGAAAGCCCAGCACTGTTTTACTGGGAGGTGTGAACTGAAAGAAAGATTGCTTCTACAAGGGCTGCCTACTGTATGTGCTCCATCAGTGTATCTGCTTGGATACAGCATGAGTTTACAGCTTCATTCATTAAATGCCTGTGTGCATTTACTGTCTGTGGCTGTGACCAATTCTTGAACAGGGTGACTTCAATGCCACACACATGCTAATCAAAGTTTCCTTTGGCCAAAGATGCTCCACTGAACCAGCCACAGTGCTGCTCACTTTGCAGAATGACCAAATACAATTAATCACTTCTATCAGATCTTGTCACCCTGGAAGAAAATACAGCTGCAGAGGACTCCCATTGGTTAAGGCTTGCTCATGATTTTGGACTTAATAAGGCCATACCCTGCCAGATTTACATAAACTTAGTATGTCACAGACCACGGAAAACGAGACAGAAATCCTCTACCTGAAAACATAGGTTACTGGTTTGTTTCAACATAGTCTAGACCCCCCTTTGTAAAACTTAGTAGAGAGAGCAGTGAAATATTTCTAAATGCAAACAGAAGAAAACAACATAAGGTATTGAGAGGATCAATCTGACTTTTTTTTATGCCTCAACATATGCTATATTCTTATAGGGGCTTCCCAACTCCCCCTTCCATCGCGGAACGGGACAGGTACCCTTCAAAAATCATCTAAAAGGATGAACAAGAAGCGTGAGACCATCTCTTATTGTGCCACCACTCACATTTTTGCTGTCCTATATTTTTCTAAGCCAGGATCCAGGACAGGAAGCTCAAATCCAGCCAGTCACTTGGGTTTGCCTTGCCCAACTTCTGACCACTAGAAGCAAAGTTCACACTAGCATCCCCTGGGTCAGTGGAGGTGAGTGGACAATTTCAGGAGGTGATGCCCACCCAGCCATCTGCAAGCCCTTCTCTCCATGAGCATGCCTTGTCCACGTAGTGACAACAGTATGTTGCTCCCTTTGAGTGCTTTTACACTTAGTTCTGTGGTTTGTTGGGAGATGCAGGCACATTCACAAAGCCAGCACACACTCTACCTTCATTTCACAGAAAGGACACCTAAAATGTTGGAAAATCACTATCAAGGTTGATCTTCTCATTTCACCGTTCTAGAGCTTTGTCCAGACAGGAGCAGGTGCAGTACCAATTCTTTAAAGTGTGTCCTCTATCTCCCTACACTGTTCTGCAGCAACAGCAGCACCCCTCATTAAATAACAATGTGCACTACTTGTACACAGCACTTAATAAATAAACCAACAACTGAGCCCTTTCACATGTCTCATCCCCTGCCTTTCCCTTGGCAAATGATGTGCTGAACTTACACTAAGGCATGCCTTATTTTTTTTTTTTTTAGAACACCAACTATGAGCAGTAAGCATCATGACTGAACGTATCCCAGAACCTGCATTTTGCAGTCCTCCTCTTAATAAAGCACTATTTCAGATCACTGAGTCTCAGTCTCATTTCAATGTCCTTTTGGTTTTTCCTATCCCCATCTTAAGGCTGCAAGTGATGAAGCAGACGGGTGTCGATGAAAATTGCCTTGGGCATCATCACACCTTCTGGAATACTTAAATTTGAATGTATGTGCTATCACAGGAATACATAATTCCCAAGTGCATAGGAACACTCAAGAAATTAGACAGCTGGCAAGAAAAGCAAGACATTCATCTGTGAAAGAGAAGGTGCTTGAGCTCAACCCTTACTAGACACCAGAGAATCCATGTGAAAGCAATGCTGTGTGAGCTCTAAAAGTCAGGGAAAACACAGAGCTTGAACTTACTTGATACTGGAAGAAACCAAGTACAAGGGGTAAGCATAAAGAAACAAGCCTTCATTATTCTTCAAGATAGCTTCTAGTGTGGTACAGGAGAGCAGGGACTGAACATGAGACCTTTGGGAACAGGGCCCCACCTGGGATCACCGTTGACAATCCCAGAAGAGTATTCCACGTATTCCAGAGTATTCCATGGCTGTCCAGGAGGCTCCTCCACAGCAGTGTGGCTGTCTGGATGGCACTTGAGGTAAGGGAATCCCTACAGGATCTTGCCCTTATTCTGGTGAAAAAATTAGTTGCTTAATCTAAAGCAGAGTTTTTATCCCACAGTGGCTGAGCTGGGTGAGAACCAATCCTGCAGAACAGCTTTGAGGGAGCATCAGAGAAGGTTCTGAATTCCTAATTAAAAAGGGTAGTAAATCACTTGCATGAAGACCTCCCATAACAGATCGCATGCTTGCACTCGGGTAATAACCTTTTAGTGCAGTTCTTGCTGTGCTTAATGACTTGTCCACAACCTCCACTTTCAGAAATGGGAACATCATGCCATAAATCTCAGGAGCATTATGGAAATACTGTCACACAAAAGGGGCCTTGAAGAGCAGGTGAAACCAAGATAACATCAGGTTATCTTAACTTCAGGTGCAAAGTCATGCACAGTCTCATCAGAAAACTCTCCTAGGCATTCTAAATAGCTGTAAGTGAAGAAATTTTGGACACCACATTGTACACTTCAGCCTTAGGCATGGGGGCTAAAAGCAGCTGCCCTGAAGTTCCTGTCCCTGTCATTTTCACCTCTTAGCCCAGCAGCATCACGGGCTCACGGCATCTGCACCACGCTCACAGAGACCAAAGCTGAAGACCTCTCCAGGGTAACATTTCCCCAACAGATGCCTTGGGGCAGACTGACCCTCTGCTCAGAGCCTCACCCCAGGAACACAGACTGTATTTCACAAACAATGGTGTCTGATGTTTTCTGTACCCTGTCACCTGCTTTAACACATTACTAGGGCTCCCAGAGATGTCCTAAGGAGAAAGAGCTGCAAACATCTGCACAGCTGTGAAATGAAGTAATGTAACTGGAAAAGCAATCCAATCAGTGTGGGTAATTAAGACAGCTTATATTTAATGCTGAAGCCAATTAAAAGGAGGAGGAGGAGGAGGGAAAAAAAGCAAGAAAAAGCAGCTATTTCCTAAAATTTCCTTCTGCTTTGTTTTTTACCCAGCATCATGAATTTTGCTTACACAGGGCTTAGCTAAGCATGCAAACCTAAATATGAACATTTACTTAAAACTGTGTAGCCACACAGGACCTGTGCCTGAGTTCTGCCATGTCTGGAAGAGACCTACCAGGCCTGGCAACAACAACTGTACTGAGGGAGGCACACCAAGAATTAAACTCTACTCTCACTCACATCAACATAAAACCCTTTACTATAGCAGAGTCAAATTAGATGTATGGAATATGGAATATTCATTTGGAATTTATGCAACTTGGATGGACTTTTCTCATTTTACCATGGGGGAGTGTTCACAGCATCTCCCAAGGCGGCAGCAAAATACTGACTGCAACAGAACACTCCTATCACAGTCCTCTCTGTGCAAAGCCACTGGGCATCACTTCAAACTCCAGGGCCTGAGGCAGGGGATTCCTGAATGAAAAGACCAGATTTTCCCCTTCTGCAGAGAAAGCATCCCTGCTTGCCAGCCTCCCTTCCCACAAAGCTTCTCCCTTTGCTGCTCAGTGCCCATCTCCCAGCAGGAGAAGGTGACTAAACAGCACTGAGGAAGGATGCTGTGCAGGTCCTGTCCCTCTTCATGGTCAGGCAGAGGGTTCTGATGGATGTGGCACACCAATTTGAAACAAAAACTCTGCCTGAGTGATAAGCTTGGAGGTTTGGTGCAGGGAACAAGGGCAGCCTGCCGCAGCAGAGATAAGCAGCAGAGCTGTCAGAGCACCTTGAAACAAATCAGGGAGCAGCAGCAGAGCAAGCACAAAGATAAAACCAAACACCTCCATATCCTAGGGAGGTGGCTAAGGGAAAGGAGATAGGAGAGGTTTAGAAGTTTACCAAAGACATTACTTTATCAAGAGTGAATTTCAGGAAAGGGCACAAGGCTGAAGCCCTTGGTCATGACAAACGTGAGACATTGCATGGAGTCAGATGAAAGCCACTGAGTGTCCTTTCTCCAGCACTGTCCTACAGCACATGCTGAAGAAAACAACATGGAAAAAAATCTCAAACAATGAAGAATGGTCTTTCTTCCTTCAGAACACAAGCTCCATCCTCACTTTCCATTCTCTGAGCTACTGCACAACCCTTGCACTAGGACTGAAAAGACTGCTCTGCTAGGGGGATATATAACCTCAAAAAGAAAACACTTCCAGAGGAGCAGCCCACACCCCTCTCCCTTCCTGCCATGTCAAATGCACAGGTTGGCCAGATTCTTCTCTCAGCAGTATTTACTGCTTTTACCACAAATGATTCAGCTCAGTTCAATGCAGCGACACCCAATTTTCACTGCTGTGATAGAGGAGAAAATATGACTTATCTGGGTGCCAAAATAAGTCCAGAATCTATAGCATTTATTCACAAGGCACACAGGCCCTTGCTGTTGTTTGGGTCTCTTCTTTTGTTCTGCTCACATCAGAGAAAGGTGATGTAAGATGCTGACCATGAGCACTGTTTATGTCACTCTTTAAATATACCCAGCAGCTTCTCTAGAAACTTTAGGACAGGGGGATTGTGGCTGGATCTTCTGTGCTATTCCCAAGCCCCTTGACAACCCTTGACAGTTCCCAGACTGCACAAACAGCAGCACTACTAACACAGCTCCTGGAAGGGCATTTTGGAGACATGCAGAGGGCAGACCACAGGCCAGTATGCAGGGCAGGGGGGGAGAGATATAAACCCCACAAACATCTGCAAGAATACAGTTCCAGCATGAAAAGCAGCAAAATCCTTCTCACACTGGGATTTGAAATATCTTTTAGAGACATCTGTGTGTTAGAGCATAATACACAAAAGCTTCTTCTTACACAACTTATTAAAAGCACTACTAGTAAAACACTGCAAGCCTGATCTGAAATAAACCTTGCTATTTCAGATTTGGTTTTCTCTAGAACTGTGCCATCGCCTGCATCTGCGCTGAGACAGATAATCCTCACATGAAGGGATTGGGCTTAATATGTCAGGAATCCAACATGAAGCCTGAGAAGAAATAGAAGGCCAGTATTTACTGTTGTCCCAGAAACCACACTCCTTGCACACAACTCATCTGATTGCTGGCCATGTGTGGCTGCTAACCCTCCTGCTGCCCTGCCTCTCTCAAGATCTGCAAATGGGATTCAAGCTCCAAAGTCACTAAGATGCTTTCTTCTCAAAAACTGCTAGTTTTACACCAGAAAGATGAAAGAAGTATCTCTCACAGACCTAGACCAGTGCTTTTGGAAATTCTTCCCTGGCTGGTGAACTGCCTTTTGCCATCAGAGATGTAGAAGCTGGGCTGGAAGCTGACACTGAGTTGAAGAGCAGCCACCATCAGCAGTGTGCTGTGACTTGGGTGCTCCAGCTGAGGGCTGGCATTTCAAGGACAAGTGAGAATATAGTGAACAACTCCATGAGTTAGGTGCAAAGATGTCCTACAAAGTTAAGTGGCCCCTAACATTCCCCACCCCAGGACACAGGGCTGTCATAGAAAAGTGGAGTCTTCCAGTGAATCTTACTGTTCAAATGTAATTTTTATCCCCTGATGCTTGTGAGAAATCTAGCCTTTTGTAGCCTGTAGAGCCTCCAGATAATGGCAAAGGTGAATTTCAAACAGTTTCAAGACTGGCAGTTTAAAAATGCTGCCTATTTCCAGAACTGCATTCACTACATATTCTGAGCATGGGTGCTTAACCCACGTTTTTTGAGCCTCTGAGACATAAAACTTCCGGGATGTACAGAGATAACTTGCTTCAATGTTTACAGTTTCATAGTGCTGAGGTTCAAAATCCCCAAGCATTCTTCACCCCGAGGCCAGGCAGCATTCCCTGCCAAAGCACACAAATCCTGGGATGCTGGGCAGCGAGCAGCCCCTCATGCCTTCACTGAGCTGCTCCTTTCTTTAGCGGTGGTTTGCTTATTACAAAAAGTACAGAAGCAAACAGGTGTGAATGACCTCAGTGAGACCAATGTTGGCATCTAAACTAAGACCTCAGAAGGCTGTTCTGCCTGGCCATAAATCCTTTGTTTCTAAGGCAGCACTGCTCAAAAATTCTCCAGTATGTGTGAGCTGTTTCTATCACTGCCCTCCATCACCAGAGTACCTGAGGGCCTTCAAGTCTTGTATTAAGCAAGATGACAAACATGTCACATCTGATTCATTCTCTTTCCTTCTTGAGAGGAGAACTTAGGTACAGTAAATTGCTTTCAGAGCTTTGGTTTCCTGTATCTCTGCTGCAGTGCCTGGGAGGGGAAGCAAGGTGAAAGAAACACCTCTAACACAGAGAGGAAAGAAGGACAAGCGTTTTGTGATGGCCTCTGGGTTCTGTGAAGGTTATTATAGAGCCTTGTCTGGTCTTTGGTTCTGGAATGGAAAATTCCAAAAAAAATTCCCTCTAGGAATACAACTGTCAAATCTACTCTCCTCCTATTTCCAGCCATTTCCATAGGTACTAGCCCAAGTGCTGGAGCAATCCAGAAGTCTTTAAGCCTGGCTCACACCTCTATAGGAAGCCAGTGCAGAGAGAGGATGAGTGTGATGGACTTGCATAACTTTTATCACACCGCAGCACTCAGTGTTGGCCGCATCTTCTTGAGGGCTGATGGCTTCATGCCCAGACACTGTACATTTAATTATAATAAAATGATCCACTCAATTAAAGAGTTTACTCCTGCAGGTCTTATTTTCAAAGCAATTCTCATAGAAATGGCCCTACATCTTGCAGTAAGAACACCTGTGCATGGAAGGGCAGATGCTGTGTGCAAAAGAGGGATGAACAGACCAATCTAAAGAAGTACACGTAACCCAGGAGAAGTATGCTTTTTCAGTATGAATAGTAGTAATTTCCCCTAAATAAAGCCCAACTTTCTCCACTGAAGCAGTAAGAATACCTAAAATAGTGACAATTGTAAGTTCTCATGGAAATTTTGCTCTAAGCACAGCTCTCTTCCTTCCTTCCTTCTCTAAAGCAGATTTCAAAGCATTTTGAAAAGTCAGCCAGGCTCTAGCACTTTTCCTGATTGGGAATATTGTTTTTGAACTGCTTACTGCAGATTCCTGCTGCTCTGGTGCAGCACAGGGCATGAGGCACCAGCAATTTCTGTGCCTCTGTGGGAGGAGAGTGACAGAGGGAAGGCAGCCCGACCTTGTCTCTGCTCTGTCCTGCGTGCATTCACTGCTCCTGAGCTGCCTGCAGAGCTTGTGCACTCCCATCTCCTGCAGCCAGGTGGTTCTGGATTTCCTTCCACGAGCCTGGGAAGCTGCTGGCAAAGCACCTCTGAGGGCTGGCCACTGGGAATGGGACACGAGCACAATAGCACTGCTCCCTACTCCTGCAGGAGGCTTCATACCACCTTAGCAATTCTCCACTGTGAGGAAGCACACTGAGAATTTAATTTAAGTGTGAAATCTCTGCAGTCATCCAGAGAAAAACTAACTTAAATCCATAGTGTTTCAAGTTAACTAATCCCACAAATAGGAAAGGAAATAAGCCATTCATCATTTTCTCCTTCCAAATAGGAAAGGCAAATCACTACTGGTAGACAATAACACCCAGGTAAGACAAAAGAAAGCCAAGCATGGGTTCAAAAGTGGGGATTTGGGGACAAGGTGGAAGAGGACAGAACAAGACTCTGCCCTTGAACAGGACTGGGCCAGAGAGGCCTCAGATAAAGCTTTAACTGAGTCATTTGAAGCTTTTCCCAGATCCCCTCCTCCACCTCTGGCTGTGGCTGCCAGACTGTGTCCCTGCCAGCTGTTCTCTTTCTTGTAGGACTGCCAAAATCATGACAGTGAGGACAAGATAATGTACCTATACCTGATGGCACCAGTTCAGATGGACTCTCAGACAAGTACTTATCTAAGCACATACTTAACTACATCCCTATTTAGTAAAGCACTTACGTATAGGCACAAATTTATCTCTCTGTGGCTACACGAGACATAAGCCTCTCATTAACACTTTATTCCCCTCAATCAGGGCTTATGTGCCACACTCAGCTGCAGGACAACACTCTGCATGTGTGGAAGGCCACGTTTCTCCTCTGCTTCTGAGAGTTCCCCCTGCCCTCACCATGCAGGAGCCAGAGCTATCTGCAGTGACTGGGCAGAGGAGAGCATGGTGGAGAGACCAAAGAGCAAATCAAGGCTTACGTTGGCTTTGAGGCTTCAGCCTGGTCCGTCTGCAGCTTCTCCCCACCTTCAACTTCCATGGTGCAGTACACGATGCGGTTGGGGGCCAGCGACTTCAGCCCCTGCACCTCCATGATGACAACCTGCAGGCAGAGGAGAAATGTAAGAGGAGCAGCCTCCTTCAGACCTTGCTGTGGCTGCTGAACCCACTGGTCAGCCAGTGCTGGGGTCCTTCACATGCTGCTGGATGCCCAGGGACTGTGGCACTGCCCAGCCTGAGTGGGGACTGTGGCAGCCAGCCAGGTCTGTATGGAGACCAGGATTCCCTCTGACTGCCCATGGGCTCATTGAAACTCTTGGGTGTCCAGGGCTGTACCAAGCTTCAGGAGATGGGCTTCACAGACATGGTCCTGCCCCATCTAGAAGTGAATATGAAAGTGAAATCCAGAAAAAAAAAACCCCACACAACTACTCAGCTTGTGTCAAAAGCATATTTTCCATATTAATCATAGAATAGTTTGGGGTTGACATTTGAAGATCATCTGGTCCAATCCTCATGCTGAAGCAGGGATATCTGTCAGTAGATCAGGTTGCTCAGAGCCCCATCCAGCCTGATCTTAAAAAATTCCAAGGATGAAACACCTATGTCCCAGTTGTTCCCTTTTCCCATGTCCTATCACCCTCATAGAAGCAATTTTCTTTCTTATACTCAATCTAGATCTACCCTCTTCCAGTTTAAAACTGCTGCCCCTTGTCCACTCTACAGCTCTGGAAAAAAAAAAAAAGAAAATCTTTCTTCATCTTGCTTATACAAAATCTTTCTAATTAAGAAATCACCACCTAAGTTTCTTGAAGGTAATTAATTTTTTTTTAAAGGTGATTAATCCCATTAACCACACACCTTAAACATTTCTACAAGAATCACTGTGGGAGTTTCTGTTCATGTTTTATTACAGCTATTTATGTAGTATATACACAGGGGTTTAAAATTCCTTTTCTCAGGTCTTCTGATCCGTCTGGAGCTGAGGATCCTCTCCCTGGCACACAGAGCTCCCCAAACCCTCTGATGAGTGCACATTTTTGGTAAAAGCTTTCTTGCAGCAGGAGTTTTGTGCACTGAGCAATGCCCAGAGCTGCCAGCTGCTGAAGTCAGTGCTGGGCTTTGACTTGCCCCCAGATGGGATTCAGCTGGAGCAGAGCATTTGTGACACTCTGGTGTAAGGGTGTCCCTTCACACACAGCTGTACACACTGCACAGCTTCTGCAACAGGGGAATGCTGCTCTGTCATAGTTCCCTGCTCCTCTACATGGGAATGCTCGGAAGTGAGCCTTATCTGATGCTGCTCTTGAAGGTACCATCTCTGGGTTCACAGCCCCACTTTTAAATAAATGGAACTGAATACTATAAAATGGTTTCAGACACCTAATGAGTTAAATTCTGAGACTGGACAACTACAGCTGTTAAGTTTTGCATTAGCATGATATGTATAACAAGAGATGCCCTAGGAAGAGAAATAAACAGGAAACGACACAAAAATAGAATTTTCTGATTTTTCTGCATCCTACATTTTTGACTCCATCCTGGTAGCTGTTTTGACAATGTAACATAAACCCACTCATTGACAGACAACAACAATTCTGTGCGGGTGAGCTGGTGACTCCTTGAAGTAAATATGCCCACAAATAGACCACAAATGTGTTTGCACAAAACAACTGAGTTGGCTGAAAGCGGCTACTGTACAACACTGCTCCAGGACTGAGGCAGCCCGAGTCAGAGGCAGCAGCAGCACCCTGCCTTGCTCTGGGCTGCACAGGCAAACTGCTCGACACAGCACTGAGCAGAAAGTCAGCATGCAACAGAGAGCAAAGAGCAACCCAGCACAGCACAGTATTTCCACACAAACTGCAAACCAATCTGTTGGGTGAATTCAAACCCCAGGAATTTTTAACAATTCTTCAAAGAGGAAGCAATTCTTCCAGGGAAATACAGCAACCCTTCTAGCACGTTCAACATGCTGATATTTACAGTTTTGCATTATTGTAATGGTTTTGGGGACAATACAGGTTCAGGGTTACTGGGCTACACTCAATAACAAACTGCATGAAGAGATCAGTTAATGATGCAGATTTCTGAGCCATTTGATACAACATCATCACAAAATGCCAGACAGTGGAAATGGAAAAAATATCACACAGATTGTTCCAACAAGGTGGTAAGACACCAGAATGGACACAGTATTTAATCACAGGCAAAGCTTCCAGTAAACAGAGAGTGATTTCTACTCACCTCTCTCCACCTAACCTAAATATGAACTGAGCAGAAGTTGGCTGTTGCACTTTTTACTCTCATGAACTCTTCATCCTGTTGTGTACACGTAGCTTACCTCCAGGGAGAATGACAACACAACGTCTGACTTGGAAAGCTGGTTCTCATTTTCCTCTCCCATGTCAATTATTGAGGTGTTGTGACTACGTTTCAGCTTCTGCAGCTTGAACTCGGAGCCTCCTTTAGACACAGGCATGCTCTCCAAGTTTGCCATCAGGAGATTGACAGATGACTTCAGCTCCTCAATGTACATGTTCTCCATTTCTTTGGACACAAACTTGGGAAACTTGCGCTCCTTGGATTTGGAAACAAACACAACAGAATGAATGTTTGTGACAATCAACAACCACCTGATGCAGTGGGAGAATTACCCAAGAGCACTGGTGTAGGACAAGTTTGGGAGGAAACTTCCAAAGGGGTCCCTCTAGAAAGTGGATTCAAGCACCTCCTCTCCCAACTGGTTCAGGAAAAGATTTCCTTGAAGAAAAGTGGAAAAACCTGTTTATTTAACAAGCAAAGTATTCACAAGCATAACAAATGAATAATATTAAATAATAAAACCTCTCACTGTTCTGAAGAGATGGCAAATTGAGAAAGTCCTTGTTGTGGGGTGTAGCTGGGCTTGCTCAGTCTCTTATCAGTCCCTCCTGTGCTGGAAAATGCTGCGTGTCCCAGGCCCTGGTGGGCCATAAGTGTGAGCTCCCAGTGTCTTTCTGGGTTTTTAGTGGAGAGCAGGGCCCATCAGTTCCAAGAAAAAGAAAAGCCACAGTCTGGGGAACTTCTCTGCCTCAGCTAGCTAAAAACTAACTAAATTCCAAAGAGAGCTCTCTCCCGCTGTCTGGACAGCAGAGTCTGGAGAGGGATGTGGAGCAGTGAGTGCCATTTCTGAAGACAAACTGTGGCTTCTTCTCCCCACTTTGCTCTCAGAACCAGTGTTAAAGGTGCAGAACCTAACATCCAGCACAAACAGAAATGATGACTGGGGATACAAGCATCATAAAGTCACCCTAGGACAAGCATCTGCAGAGGTTTGTGAGCAGGGAACTCCTACAAACCAGATGACAAATTGCAGCTTCCCCCTGAGTAATGCAGAAACATTACTGCTAGTTTTTCATAGAATTACTACTTGGTACTTGTCCAACTTTCCTGTATCTTGCATGCACTTGCATTTCACTGACTTTTCCATCTGCAAATGGGCCTTTTCCTATGGATGTATTCTCAGTAACAAACATTCCAGACCAGATCTCAACTGAACTTTGTGATCAACAACAACTTATTAAGGATTCAGAGAATGCTAACAGTATGAAATTTGTTTTCCAGTCTGCCAATTGTGCCAGCTCTTTTTAAAATACTTCTGAGCAGTTGCTTCATCAGGTTTCTAGGCTGAAAGGAGCCCAAAGAGGGAAAACCAGCCACGTGTGGGCAGGAATGTTTGGACCTAACTGGAAGAAGGGGTAATACATCCTTTCCACTACTTGCCAAGGCCTGAGCCTCCCCACAAGAAGACAGCCTTTCACTGTTAGACCCTCCAGTGGCTGCTTGCTGTCAACATGAAATTTAAACTCTAAAACCAAGGGTGACACTGAGAGCAAAATATGATATTCCCCAATGCACGCTCTCATTTGAACTGCTGCCCATCACTGGCCTGAGCCTTACATCTTCTGACAACTTTTTCCATGGCCTGAACCTGCTCAGGACTGGAATGTCTCTGTGGGCTACGAGACATTGTGCAAGGTGTAAGACAGTGAGGCAGCACCTGCAGCCAGGGAACACGAGGCTGATGTGCAAACAATCTCGGTGGTAACTCACAACATTGTAAAAAGCCATTTGTAAAATGTATGCTAGAAAAGAAAACAAGGTCATGTTTCTTCTAGAAGACTGTCATCAGGCTGCTGAAAGAGTTCTCCTCTGCACTAGTTCTTGCATCTGTCCTCAAGGTCTTACCACTACAAGCAGAGCTCACAGCAGCACTCACACCGAGCAGTTGAAGTATAGTCATCTGTTTCCAGCCTCAGTCTCGGGAAGCAATTCCCTCATGTAAATTAGACTTAAAGTGAAATAAACTACCTAATCAGCTTCCTATATTGTCTGTGCATTATATAAGTTGCAAGTCACCCCCAGGAAAAAAAAATAAAAAACAAACAACAAACAACTGTTTTGTGGATTTTGAGAGTTACTGCTGCAGCAATGATGTTCAGACATTATTGCTTTTCTATCCTGCTCTTATCCATCTCTCCAGGGACTGCAATTTTGGCACTGCCCTCACAAACCTTTTCAGCAGTGCAGCAAGGACTGAGACATTTCACTGTGTGCCACCAGCAACTTCCTGTATTAAGGCTAAAAATGTAGTTTGAAGTGCTGCATAACACAGTCCCAGTTTAACTGGGACTGTTTAACTGATGCTGGAAATGCAGAGTTGCAGATGTGGTCTCAAGTCACCCATCAGACTGGAGATAAAGCTGGGGGAAGTCTGGAGTAGGGCACTATCATGAGATGCAGACAAGAGCAAGAAAGGGCATTAGTCACCTCCTCATGCACTGGGGGCAGAGAGAGGATCAGGAATATGGAGAGAGGCAGAGGTAAGATATTGAGGAATGACCTCTGCAGGATCAAAGTGGGTCCAGCCCCAGACAGACATATCACTCCAGTGTCACCACAATGTCTCATTTAGTTGCCCCTACATGTGTTCCTCCTTGTCCTTGAGGCCAGGTGACTGGGAGGGAGAAAAGGCACCACAGGACAGCAGAGTCCTTGCTACTGCAGAGGAAAATACATGCCTGCCTTGGCATCACTAAGCTCTCAGCTGTAATGCTGCTCTATTTAGCCACAGGAAAAGTACAACATGCAGACTGAAAATCCTGTCCAGATTCAGCTTTAAAACATCTGCCTGCCACAGAGCGTGATCCTCAAGCCACCTGGCTCCAAGGCTGGGCTGATGTGCTTCAATGGAGTCAGGCTCAGTGGGAGACCTTGCCCAGACTGCCCCAGTGCTGCACTGAACTGCACTCTCCTGGGCACATGGGAAGGCAGGAAGACACAGAGCTGTGTCCTGGTATCCAGAGGCAGGAAAGCTGGCATGAACAGTGACTTGTTCAAGGTCACACAACAGCTCAGACAAAGCCTTGCAGAGCCACTGGTCCAATAAGACTCCACAGCCTTTGCTGCCTCTGAAATGCAAATGCCCTAGTCTGAATTTCTTAATTTATCATCGAGGCATTAATGTGCCTTGAGAATGGAATCTCCATGACAGACACCTCAGTGCTGGTTTCACAAGCACTGTAAGACTCCCAGCAAATCTGTATTGAAAGCTGCAAATTGGAGATAAAAATGGAAATGCTATCCTTTCACCAAGCTGAACTGTGAACCTGCCCTCTGTTACAGGGAAAGCAGCCCTGCCCAGAAAGGTGGCTACAGAAAAGGATTCAAAAGGTCATTTGGATGCCTCCAAAATACAGTATTCATGGATCTGAAAGAACGAGGTTTCTCGCAGGCAGATGCTGGTGGGACCTGACATTCTGAAGAGGAAGTCTTTTGCAGTACCATGACGGAGATTAAATATCCCTAGCTGCCAACTGAAATGCAGGAAAGTCCCTTTCACTCTAAACCACCCTCCAAGCTGCAGTGTTGTAGTTTGAAGGTTGAATTGTGCACATTGATATGTCAGGTTATGTTGAGGAGTTTCCCCCGACTGTCTCTCGGACAGCCAGCAGTGTCATGGTTTGTTTTCAGCATCCTTGGGGGAAGAATGGAAATGGAAAATTCTCATTTGCAAAAAATAATTCATGAAGCTGCAGCTTCTGCTGGCTGCTACTGAATCATGCATATTGTTGTTCTACATGGCATAAAGAGAAAATGAAATAACAAAACCAGGCAATCTTTTTCTGGCACTCAGGGCCTGGCTACCCATCTCAGAACCAGAGCAGCTGCACTCAGTGCAGAGGCTTACATTTCACAGCAAATAAATACTGTAGGTTTTCTTGACAAGAATGAAGTGGTAAAGGGCCAAATGCTAAACAGAAGAGCTACAGTCAGTTTGCTGTTTTGCTGCACCTTTGATTGGCCATGTGGTCCTAGGCCATCTCACTAATTTTATCTGTGAAGTGGAGAAAACCAGAGCCTATGCCCCCAAAGATGAAACAGCAGCAGATGTTTAACAGAGGTGGTAGCGAGGAGGAGCTGTGCAGGCTTCACCAGCACCATTGTTAATGCCTGACTATAAATCAATATGCTCTGCTTTTCACACCCAGGCATATCAGTGTGGTTGCAAACAGCTCTGATATTACCTTTCTTATAAAAAAATCCTAATTTGGGTGCAGCTCAGTGCTGGGAGGACTGCTGCTGAAAGGCAGGCCCCTAGACTGAGTGTGTCTCTCTGATTAGATCTTTTTTTTTGCCTTGTAGTAATGGTTTCTTGATTATCAAGAACAGCCAGATAGATCATTCCAAATTACTTCAGCCCCATTAGGGCTTTATCAGTGACTCAGAGCATCTGATTAGAGGCAAGGATAAAACTCAGCCATACTGATGTCAACAGGATCTTCTCCATCATCTCTGGTCCACTGGAGGCCATGTGAACCTGCCCTGTGTGAGGCTGTGATTTGCTCCTAGGAGATGTCTCCTTACAGAGGGGTCTCTAGGGAGATTAGCTGAGTGCTTGGTTATCAAAGCTGTTTGGAAGTCCTGTGCCTACTGCTCCAAACAGCAGCAATGTTTGCAGGGGGCAATGATGGTCTGACTGCTCTCAAGCACAGTGTGAACTTCTTTAGGACAATACATCTGAAAGACCTTTATTGAGGCAGCATTTACCTACAGGCAGGAAATTGTGGCTCCCATCAGTCCAGCAAACAACACAAATCACATTAGGACTATTCCTGGCTCCTTTTTTACACACCATCATCCACGTTATTGTCTAGCATAGAAATGTGACACCTTGGAGGATTCACAAGGGATTTTTCAGGAAGCTAAACTGTCCCAGCTCATCAGGACAGTCCAATAAATGCACATGAAAACAGCTCCGTCTTGTTTTGTTTGCAGCTAAAAATCCGATCATTTTTAACTTGTAATTATTGTGAGAAGAAAACCATAAGAGAATGACAGGACTTGAGGGCTGCATCAAACTCCTTGTATACTCCTAAATGAAGTTATAAATAACAGTAGACTTTTTTTTTTACCTTGGCAATTTGTTCTGCCATTTGGAGACGTCCATCTAACTCGCGTCTGATCTGCGCTGCTTGCTCATCAGGGTTGTCCAGCTGTACAGAAACAAAAGGCAAATCAAGGTGAAAAATTAACCAATGCAACACCTTTAGGAGCAGTTCAGTTCTTCAGGCTGACCACCTGTGCCACATTGTTGATAGACAGAGCGAGTGGTGAGGGACCACATTCTGGAACAGAAGCCCCCACAAAGGACAAACACAATGTTCAACAACCCAAGAAAGTTTTTGATGCCTGCCCTGCTGCCTCCTGGGGCCAAGCACTCTCACCCTGAGGCAGTCTGGTGCAGTGTAGTCTGTTACAGCTATAGTGATGACAAAAGTTCTGATTCTCAGCCTGATGAATGATGAGCTCATCTGTTGGTGCTCACTGGATCAGCTGAAAAACCACGTTGCCCCCACCCCATCACTTTCCACGGCATCTCCTCCTCTGCCTGCCCATCCCTTGCCTCTGCCACACACACTTGTGCAGATCTGCACAGGAACAGGTGCTATTTCTGCATTCTGCTTCACCACTGATTTTCCAGAGAGCCAACAATGAGATGGCTGAGATTGACGGAAAGCATATTTTTTATTAGGTTTTGAAAGCCTTTGTTCTGGATTTAATTCAGGAAAACTACAAAGTGTCCTGACTGTGAACCAAATCCATTGAAGCTTCAATGATTTCATTCACACCAGCTACATGACATAACCTGCTGGTGTGGTTCATCTTGATATTCCTGATCCCAGCACCAGTACTGAGCCATGGATTACCAGCACCTTTCAGGATCAGCTGCCTCTATTACAGTGTCTCCATGAAAAAATGTATCTCACAACTATCCTGCACCCATGTGGAAGCACCTCTCAGAGCTGCTTCATTAAGGGTAGGAAATGTACAGAGCCAGATTTCCCTTTCTTTGCAATTCTGAAAGAGGGGGCATTATGTGAATCCTATCTGAGCTACAGTAATTGAGGTTAATCACACACTACCCAAAATAACTCAGGAGCTAAATTTAGAAATTGAGGATGTTGCTGTGGAGGAGGGTTGATTTTGCAGTATGATAACGAGCCAACAAACTGCTTCATGCTTTCTGCACCATCTTGATTGTGCAGATGTTTTCCAGTGATTCTACAGGTGCCAAAGACAGATCGGACTGCAAAAGATTATTTTTCTTAGGAGCCAACAAGCAGCCTAAGAAGTCTCTGTGGCAGTGGTAGAATGGGTAAGGTATTGCTTTCCAGGACTGGGCTTCCCAAGATTAAGTAGTGATGCCAAGCCAAGTAACCTGGTATTTAAAAGAAACAAAAAAATCTTTCCAGGCTGTATTTTCAATGATTCTGCATGATAGCTCCATGATGAAAACTGATCTTTAGGAAGGCAATTCTAGACTGTAGCAGCCAAAATAACATTTTCTTCTTGTTTTCTACAGAATGGTACTAATGAGACAGCCCCTGCCTGTCCTCCTGGCACCTCCCAGAAGATCTCTTGTGACTAAGAGCAGCAGCCCAACAGCTCAGCCACTGTCTTGTCTTACACCTAGGAAGGACTCCTGCTGCCATCAGAGCAACCAGAGTATATTTTACACAGCCATAACAATCTCTCTATATATATTTATATTTATAGTTATATATAGTTATATATAGTTATGAATATATAAAGTTATATAAGGCCATTAAGAGAGTAACGCTGGTACCTATAAAATATACTTTGCTTGTAAAATAAGGCAAGGTGCAAATGTGACGCATGCCAGCTAAGCAAGAGCAAGTAAGGCAACACAGACCTTAATATCATTAAAACTCAATTTCTTAACTAGAGAATCAGCTATTTATTATCTGCCACATGCCCACTTTATATTCAAGTACTTGACAGCCAAATAAATAAATTCTTTTAAAAGTCAAAGAGAAAATGAATTAGTTTCATTCTGCATTATGACTAT
This sequence comes from Pseudopodoces humilis, assembly GCF_049639895.1. NCBI lineage: Eukaryota > Metazoa > Chordata > Aves > Passeriformes > Paridae > Pseudopodoces > Pseudopodoces humilis. Next base: position 13,941,336 of record NC_142212.1, read on the forward strand.
GTTATGGGTATGCTGTGAATAAAGCAAAGATATAAATCATAAGGTTGCCCCGGTCAATTAAATGTGAAAAGTATTATATATTTCAATATATACATGATTTGTCATATGCACTGGGCTTTTCTTCAGCAGCATGCCACAAACACATGATTTACATAATTTGTAATTCTCAACTGATCATTACCCAACTGCCTGCTGGTAAATTAGATATTTTCATACGTCTACCCGCAACCACATTAGTTCTCTGCCTGCCCTGCAGAGACTATCTACATTGGTGCAACAGTTGCTAAAGCAAAAGAATGAAAATTAAAAGCTATATGTAGACTAAATTTTAAGTGGAACTCAAAACTGACCAGCACTGCAACCAGCCTGTCACTGCAGGCACTGCAGGGCAGGTGCCTACTCTAACTCCTGGTGAGGGTTCAATTGCAAGAAAAAGACCTTGCAAGAAGACAGGTTTTGTACATATAAACTGTTAATAAGGAATACTTTTTAGTGGGCACTAGTAAATAAGAGAAATGGGTTTAAAACATTCCTCATGAGAGTTTTGATTGCCAGTAAGAACCAATTTCTGGCCTGCAGAAGAAACCCTTTGTTTCCATCCCCCTGAAACAAACTCACTGAGAGAATTTTCTTCCTATCCCAAAAGGATGGGAGATAATCCCTCTGTATCTCTGAAAGGCAGAAGCAGACACAAACCAACCATCCTAATTAGTCTGTAAGATCTTCACCAAGATGCACAGGCACCTACCAAATCCATATTTAAAGAATTTGCTGCATCAGCTCATCCACACATCGCCCAGCCTGAGCCTTGTAGCTTTTAAAGCAAAGAGCCCAGTCCCACTTCTGCTTATACAGGAAATGCCAAAGCAGTGCAAGGACATGAGTGGTATTAGGGGATTTTAAACCCCCATGCTTCTGGAGTCCAAGTGTTTTATTTGAAGAGTTTATATTGAAAACTCCAGCTTTGGTTTATCACAGTTTAAAGTCAAACCATTTACAATTACCGCCATGGCCCCGAAAGAGCCACTGGAGCAGCCCAGGCTGCTGTCCTCTTTCCTTTGCTGTGCACAAAGTGCTATGGTTGGGATTCACACCTCAGATCCACCCACCTGCCTGGGGACTGAGCAGGGCACAGTTTTCGTGCCATTGACTACAGCAAGAGGGCTGCAGATGGGACAAACCCTCCCAGTCTGGGGACTATGCTGGTGGCACAAGTGACATGCTGTACACAGCCCCAGGCTGGTTGGTAAGAGCACAGTGGGTCTGGCTGTTCCACCAAACATAGATTGATGTGGTATAGTCCCAATACACACAGGGAGTGAAACACAGCACAGGAGCTAAACCCACGCTCTGAGCTCAGCTGGGAGTAACGTTGTTGTTCACTAACAGGGTTTATAATGAAATAGCATCGTTGTAAGCTAAGAGGGTTTGTAATGACAGGAAGCAACATACAGATACAACCTTCAATGCCTGGTATTTACACTGTGGAGGTGACAGGTACTGGTGTAACTGCCATCAGCACCAGCCAGAAACCACCAGGACCATTTAACAGCTTAATCCCTCCCTGCCAGCCACGGCTAATGCTGATTTCCTGCCTCCCAGCAAAGGCAGCAGGTGTCACAACATCCCTGTTCCTGAACCCCACCTGGGGCCTGCCCCAGGGCATCTCCACTCCTGGGACAAAGGTTACAGTGTGCTGGTGGAACCAGTGCCCTCCCATGACATGTGCTCCAGCCATTTGCAACGGGTTCTGGAAAAACACATTTTATATGCTCTGGCAGCACAAATGCTGAGCTGCAGCAACCTGCTTTATGCGACATTGGGAGCAGAAATACACCTGGCTTTTATTCTTCTGGAAAGGAAAGCATTTAGTCCAGGTCTCTGTGAAATCCTCAGATATTGCTAGTGTTAGTTTTCCTCCCTGGCAGTACTGGCACCCAGGAATAGGTGATCAGGTGGGCTGCTGCTGAGCAGGGACTGTCCTGGCTGGGGGCACTCTCAGCAATCCCAAACATTAATTTTCCCTATCCTGGTATCCAGCACACCACCATGCAGCCTGGGGGTCTGAAAATGCCACTTTTTAAATTATTTTCTGTGGCTAGAGGACTAAGACAAAAGCCATGACCCACTTATGTTCTTCCTAGGCCTGGCATAACTCCTCCCAAAATAATCAGTGCAGCCAAATGCATGTGCCATGCATGGTTACAGGTGCCAAATGCCTCAAAGACAAAGTTTCAAGGCACTCATCCTTTAACATGCCAGGAGCTCTGTAGCTCAGCAAATGGTTGATTAAGTATTTCAAAGCAAACATGTTCATGGTGAAGGCTGAACAAGATCACAATATGGGTGACAATTTTGCAGCTTTGATGTAGGGCTTTAGGAAAGATCTTTGTCTCATAAAAGGTGGTTTCACTTTGTGATGCACAGCGTGAGAAAACGCTGAAAAATTCATAAGCCACATCAATTAATAATTGATCTGTCAGTCCAGGAGTACTCACAACATGTGGCACCAGCATCATGGAGTGCTCCAGCTAAAAGAAACATGGCCCCCGAAGTGACTCATTGCAGGGATGCCCTCGGTTTCTTACCACAAAGCTGCTGTTCAGGAGATAAAGTGCAATGAGGCAGGACACAGTGGCACCATGTGGCACACATATGCTCCATGTCAATGTCACAGACTGCTCTGCAGCATCCTTTTCCCACTAATGGTGAATGTTCCTCTCTACAAGCAGCCAAGGGCAGTGGGATGGCAGCAGTCTGGTGCTTAAGGCCCCGACCTCTTCCCACAAGCCTGAGGCAGAAAGCGAAGGAGGATCTGAACATTCCCTCTTCAGCCACAGGTGGGGTTCTGACTTCCCTTTCAATTGGGAACATGAATGATGCTAAGCTGCCTCAGAAGGGTAAGTCACTAATGTCCTGGGCAACATGCTCACCCTCTGAGCAGCAAACTGCAGGCTGCTGGCTGCCGTGGGATCTGAAACAGGAGCAAGGAAGAGGAACAAGGACAGCTTCCCCACATTAGGCACCTCCTGCATCAGCAGCCACGGCAGCATCAGCACAGCCCAACTGTGGATTCAACAACTCTCACTCCTGCAGTTCAAGAAAGGATTTTGAAAGATTTGGAGGGACCTGCAGAACGTGATTTCTTCACCAGCCTTTAGGATTTCAGTGGCAATGATCCCCTGACATTCCAGGGGACTGATCTCCTCGGTGCCACTGCATAGCAGGGATACTTAAGGCTACCTCTCCTCTGTCCAGTCAGAGCTCCCCAAATCAGTCTTTTAGGTTCAGTCATGCAGAATCTTCCTGGTACAACATAAAGTTCCCCTTAATTCAAGGAACCTGTGCCTATTACATCACCAAAATTTTCTTTTGCCCTTTGGTCAGCCCTAGCTCCTCACAAAACCCCAGGGTTCCAGCACCCCAAAATGTGACAAACCCCCTCCCCTGGGGAGGAGATTACCTTATTTTGCTCATGTGTAGGTAAAACAGGCTACACTGCAGGGATTCAGTCATTTCCATAATAATTCAGTAAGGGCTGCACAGTTGCTGGCTGCTGTTTGCTGTGGATAGGTGCTGGCTCCTGCTATCCCAGCAAACGCCTAGGTTATCTAATGAACACCTTCTGCATGAGAGCACTCAGGGGGTCCTGGGAGGGTGATTTAAAACAATCGAAAGGACTTGGATAATTCAGTAAGGGCTGATGATTCTCTCTTAAAGAGAAATCTTATTTCATGCTTCACAAACTTAGGGTTGCACTAGATTCATCTGTGAAAACATTCTCTGGGATGCAGAGCAGCCTCTCTCCCTGCCTCAGTGTGAATCCCAGAGTGCTGCAATACATCTCTGTGCCTCAGCATCCACCAGGGCTGTGCAGGCTCTCACCCATTACATCTGCCTGTGGATGCTGGGACCATGCCTGCTTCACCAGGTGAGGTCGAGAGGTCCACCCTTGGTTTCACCTTGGTCTGAGTGCTGTCTTAGATAGCTATTTATCCCATGAAATGAGATGATTTTCCACCCGAGCAGTTCTGGTGGCACGAGCAGGCAGAGGTTTCTCATGTCCTTTCTGCTGCTGGCAGCAGCACCCCTGGGTACTCACTGCTCACCTGCAGAGTGCTGATGGATCACCCAGCACAAACTGGTGCCATGGCAAGGGAAGGCAGGTGCCAGGCATGGATCCTGTGCAGGGAAAGATGGTATTTCTCCATGGCCTCTCGGTTCCCCACCTGCCTGCCACCACACCTCTCCACAGCTTTGCAAGGCTGCACCGTGGGGCTGAAGAAAGCTGAGACAAGCAAACCCAGTGTGAATCTTTCCAGCAGGTTGTGCAAAGGTACCTCCAGATTTATGTGCAATGATAAATCAAAGCAAATGAGAAACTAGATTCAGCAAAACAGGAAGGGGAAGAAAAAAAGTGCTGCCTGCCTTTGCAAATGCTTTGCAAGCTGTTAAGAAAAGGGATGGCAGAGCACAGCCACTCGGAAGGCACGTCCTTTCCATCTGTGGCCAGAGAACTTTTGAACCCTGCAAATCCCTCTGCAAGATCATGTGTGCAAGGTGTATGACACTGAAAAGGATTGCAGACTAAAGCTGTCCAGAGGCTCTGACCTCTGAGCATGCCTTAATACCATCTTCTTATAGCATTGCATAAGGATGCTTGGAGGCGTGTGGGCAGCATACGTGAGCTATGGCACCATGAGAGAAACTGGAGCACTGGCTGGTTGATGCTGCCTGAGGTACATCACTACATTCAGCTTGCCTGTGTTTCCTTTCTATATGCTGAATTTCACATCAGTTAATGCAAAGAGAATCACCTGAATTTCCTCAAACTACTGTTGAGTTCCAAATAAGTTTTACAGCTAGAATCAGCTGTAATTAGTTCATCCCAATCCATCATGGAAGAGGGATCTACATATCCTCAAATCCTCATCTTTGATTAAAAGCTTAATAGCAGACACATTCACCACTTAATTCAAAATGGGCTTTGGCTTTTGGAGCTAAAGCAAGTTGCACAAGAACCTAGTCCAGCAAAGCTGCACTGCAGGATTAAATGTGACGGAATAAGATGTGGGAACATCTCCAATAGTGTCCACGCAATAATTGTTTTTCTTCAGAAAGCTCTGGGCAAAAAACTGGCAAAACAGAAACTGGCCATGAAACAGCAACATTTTGGTTTTATTATATGCTAAATCAGCAGAAAACAAGAGTAAGGGAATATAAAAAGAAGTTTATGGCTTCCACTTTTTCAAGGACTAGGATAGCAAAGATTGCAGTCCTGCCCATTACAGTTCATTTTTGTATTTCTGAAGTCTAGGTTTATCACAGCCAGAGATCTAAAGAGACCGACCTCCTGAACAGGCTGATGTTTTTCACACTGGTTTGATGTAGCAAACTTTCCCATGAGGTCAAGGAGAAAGCAGTCAGGAGAATTAAACCACTAGGCAGCAAATTTGCAGCACATATAGAGGTTGCTACATGTTCTCAGGGGATGGCATCCTATGGTGGAGGTGGGAGCTGAAGCTGCTGGTCTCACCTGTGAGTAGGATCACACTTCTCCAGAAGTCTCTGTATAGGTCACCACCAGACCCCTTCCTACAGCAACAGAGAACTGGAAGGGAGCTGCCTTCCACTGCAAATGCAGCTATTTTAGTCCCTCTGACTTGCACCTAATATGCTGCTCACTAATTGGTATCAGCTTATCAAAATCCACAGCAGAAACACCACATCTCTAAGTCCCTTTGATCAATACATAACAACAACTATAAATGATTAATAAGCACTCAGTACGGCTATCCTAAATTACTATATTACGCTAATTAAAAGGTCAATTCCTTGCTTTTCTTAAAGCAGTGCCTAAACATCTGTGCTCTAAGTAATTCAAAGGTTTCAGAGAGGTTTACCTCAGAGACAATCTCCTGGTTTTGAACAGAAGCAATATCAATCTTTAGCCTTATCAGTCCTATCTAATCTATCATTGCATTTCAGAAAAGTCACCTCTTTTTAAAATAGTTAGCATTTAACAACATGAAAAAAAAAAATCACAATAAATACGGACTGGAATCCTAGCTTCACTAATTGAGAACATCCACCACCTCTCTTACTGCCTGATCCCCTCCAACAACACCTATTCTGCCCCTGAAGAACCAGTGGCATAAAATGGATGTCTGGCATCTCTGAGAAGGGCCATGAGGAGCTGAGAGCTGTCATGTGGGATCTAACCTCACATAATACCCTTGTGAGATGCTCTGGCGCCTGCATTAAGGATCAAGGATGTGAGAAGAATTGAAGGAGACAGAGAAAAGCAGCAAGAGGCATAGCTATGAAGAAACTAACACAGGGAGCAAAAACGTGATGCTTTTAAAAGCAGTGAGTCTGTAAGTTGAGAGGAGGAATACAGCACAGGTACCATGTGTGGGGAGAGCTTAGCAGGTGGGGCAAGTCCTCCCATGGGGTGCACCATCCTCATCCCCTTAATGGTGGGGACAGTCAGCCCAGCAAACCATCTACACAATATGGAAAATGCTGTTATTTGTCCATATTGAATCTATGATGAATAACTTCTGTGTACGCATACACACACTGTAACAATTACAGAATAAGGTGTTTCAGCCTGGCAGCAGCAGCTCCCTCTGCACACAGCATGGCACTGCTGCTCCCGGGCCTCCACTGGCTTTACTCTAATCAGCTCAAATCAGGGCCCTGCATGCAGCCCTGCCTGGGTAGAGGAGGAGGGATGAGCTTTTGGGGCTCTGGGGTTTGAAGACCCTAAAAATCCCCCTTAGTTTTAGAACCACTGCCTTCCAGATGTCATACTGATGCTCAGAGCAGGCTCTGGGACCACAGCAATTGTACACTCGTGTAGTGTCACGAGACTCCAGACCTCACCATGTTACCACACTGCGGACAACAAACATTTCCTCTTCTTGTCAGGGAGCCAAATGAATCCTAGATTTCCTGACCATAACACACACACAGAACCAGCTACAGACCTCAATTTCTGACACATTAGCTGTGAAGGCAAGAAACTGCAGATAAGAGAGCATCAAGGCTTTGAGGACACTGCCAGACCCAGTGCACAGTACTAGGAACGATTAGTTTTTTCCAGACCATGTATCGCATGTAATAGAAAATATTAACACACGTTCCAAATATTTATGAAAAGCTCAGACATAATTAAACAATTCACAATTGAAAATTAACAATCTAAAAATTCAGCCGTGTAGACAGAGAACATTAAATATAACTGCAGTTAATGTAAGCTGATTTAAGTACAGCTAATACAGCAGCGACAGAAAAAGGCAATCAATCACATCCCCTGTCATTAACAGCCTTCTTCAGGTGAAATATTATTATGTGAAGCTTTCAAGCAGCTCTGCTGTTCCAGTGTGCGCAGGAGAGCTGTTTGCATACAACCTGCTCCAGCTGGAGCAGAGGGATGGGGTGTCCATCTGTCCACCACCCCCAGGTGTCTGTCTGTCCGCCCTACTCGCCCAGTCAAGGCTGTCCCTGTCCCTCCCACACCTGAGCCCCGGCCACCACGAGATGGTGAATGCAGCCAGGCTGCTGTGGAACATTCCGGAGCAGTGCCTGCACCCCCATGCTCCCAGCTGCCCACAGGGGCTCTGAGTGCCAAGGACCCCAAACCCCTGTGGATGGGGGGCCCAGGGCAGGAGACAGAGCGGTGTTGTCCTGATGGTGGTGCACTGTGCTCATGGCAGCACCAGCTTTCCCCCAGGCCCACTCTGGGCTTCCCCCACTGCCTCTCAATTATCTTTCCTCAGAGCTCAATAGGGATAGAACCTCCAGACAGAGCTTTTCCATCCCCAGTGAGTGGAGAGCTCTTTTTCCACACTGCTTCACTGATTATTCTTTGTATTTAGAGCCAAGTAAAATACTAATTGCCCAACACATCCATCCCAGCCCAGCCTGGACTAGCTCACCCTAGGCACAGCTGGAGAAGAGAGAAGAGAGAGCAGCACCCACCACCCTTGAACCCTGTGGGCAGCCTGAAGGACAGGGCTGGGATGCCAGCAGAGATGGCACAGTCCTCTGCAGCAGACTTCCATGAACAACAGACTATGGATTTAGGGATGGGTGCTGGGTGATTTTAGGTGCTGGGTGGCGGGTCAGGCCCCAGTGTAGCTGCACAGTAACTCTTCCAGACAGCTTCTCTGCCAGAAACACTGTCATCTCCTTTTTTCTGAGGAAATGTAGTTTATTTCAAACTACATTCAGCAAGGCATGACCTTTTTCCTTTGAAATTGTTACCAGGGCAGGAGGCTTTTGCTTAGAGAGCTAGGGAGAATATACTCAAGAGAGTATGGCATTACAGTCTCTGCTATTGTTGAAGTTCCTCAGTGCTTTCTGTGTGGCAGAATTCTGAAAAAATAAGGTGATAATCTGTTCTCTGATCCCATTTCATCTGAGTCTACCCTCAACCTTCCCTTTAAGCTTTCACTGAGGATATTCCTTTCACTGAGGAAGAAAGAGATGTAAGAGAGTAAAGCAAAATATACAGCTGGGATCCAGATGTGAGACAGAGTGCAACCATGACCACAGGTCTGCAGCAACAGGACCTGTTCACCTCATCCAGCTGCTGCAGTTCTTTTTAGAAATTAGGAAAAACATCAATGAAAATATTAAAGACAAAAGCCACGCTTGAAGCATTCTCATGGAATTCAGCTTTTTTTTTTTTGCATTCTTCTATGTAAACTGGTCAAAACTGCTCTGCTAGAACCACCCTCTTATCTCAAATGAAGGTACCACCAGATGTTACCAGCAATAAACCCACAGGAACAGACACATATGGAACCTACAGCTGAAACCCTTCCCCTCTCTTTCTTATTAATTATCAAAGATCAATGGAAATCAAGGGCAGGAGAGCAGTGCTCAGGGCACTAATAAAAAAAATAATGCATGTGTGGAACCCATGGGGTCAGACTGCTGTTCCTGGTGCATACCCTCTGCATCCCCCTCTTTCTCCAGTGGAGTTACAGGGTAAAACAACAGGGAAAAGCAGGCTCTGATAGGACTGATGCCCCAAATACTGAGAAAGCTGTTAAGACAGGTGGACAAAAACAAGGGAGCTCTTGCTGGGACCAGCAAAGCTGGGAAATGCTCTGGTACCTGTCTGTGCTGCTTTGCAGGTGCAAAGGAATCAACTGAGGTTTATGCTGTGACCTTGCATGAGAACTGAGGGAATAACAAAATCATTTGGTTCACAGGGTGAGCATAATCCACAACAGATCTCACCCTGCCAAAAAGTATTCATCTTCAGACGGTTTTCCTCCTAACATTTTTATGCAACCTTAAAAACCTAAGCTGTCCTGTTCCTAAAATGCTCTGAGACCTATCTTAAATCCATTCTCCTGTTCTTTTTTAGTGGAGTTTAGAGTGGAGGGTAAAACATTGCTGAAACAATTCAACCAGTTCTTTAAAAACCTGAAAAAATGCTTCACTCAGCCCAAATATGCCTACGTTATAAACCATGTGCAGCTCACTCCACAGCATGCATCTACTGAAAATTAAGAGATGTAAGACTGCCTCCTCCATATTCCACTAGGAGAAAAAGCAGCAATCCTGTCCCATTTTTTCCAGAGCCATTTTCACACCCAGCCAAACACCTCCCAGCTGTGCCAGATGTGCTTTCCACCACAGGTAAAATGAATGGAGGGGGTGATAAAGCAGCTGGCTCTGCAAGATGCTGGCTTGTGGAAGCAGGAGCCCAGCCGAGAGAATGAGTACCCAAGCATGGGGAGGAGAAAATGGGCAAAGCAGAAAATCCCATCTCAGCCCAATCACCATACAGAGTTATTCTGGTTTATGCTGCTGGCAGCCTTCTTAACTGCACAATGACACACACTAAAAATATTTGCCGTTTGGACTACATTTCATGTTTAAAAATGTATAACAAATAATTACTTGTACAAGCACAAACCTTATAGCTTCTGCTTTTGAGCAGATGGGAATTTGTAACAAACTTCATCTGGCAAAGCAGTGTCCCCTCATCTGCCATCACCTCATCCTCACTGCCATGCAGCACCAAGCGCTCCATGCATGCCAGCCCTGCTTCCTAACACAGGCAGCTCCATAGCAAAGGCTTTTGGCTGCAGGTGGCCAGGGAACAGCTCCAATCTGCCTGGCTGCAAGACTTTCAGAGCTCACCACAACTTCCACTGCAGACTGATATGAGATAACCAGCCTAGACAAAGTTCAGTTGAATAACTGAGTCTATATTCAGCAATAACACTTTCATGATACCCAAAACCTGCCCAGACACAGGATGGATTCCCAGCCCAAAATTAACCACTTGCCCCTTCCTGTGCAATCTCTTGTACATCCCTAGTAAAAATTCAGCACACAATTGCTATGTTAAGGTCCATCCTTCCCTTTAAACTTAAGAATTATCTGATAGGAAAAGATCCAGTGTATCCTCCAGGTGAGAGAAAGGCTGTCACAACCTTTGCCCAGTGCTCCCACCCCTGTCAGTGGCAGCCAAGAATGACTGCTTTGATCCCAGTTTTACTGCTCCTGTACACGGACAGTTAAACACTGCTCCAATACATCTGCAAACAAATTACTTGGACCATTTCCCCAGGTGAGTCAAACTTTTAGTTCTTCCTTATCCCTTCACATAACTCTCAAGACCTTTCCAACATATTTTTATAGTACAGATTCCAGATTGGGATATAGGAGTGGATTTTTTTTTGCTGCCCTATAGAAAGACAACAGTTACTCACAATGTTTCCTGGGGTACCTTCACACATGCCAAAGGCTCAGCACACCCACTGTGACTGCATCCTATTCTCCATGCCCACCAATGTCCTGAGAATCCTTAGCTGATGCCCACAAGGCATCAATCAGACACAAGCTTTGAAAACCTTTCACAGCTCTGTCACCACTGTCTCAGGTACCTTGTTATCTTACTGTGAGTCTGACTCTTGTTTTAACACTATTTATGACAGCTTGTACTTCCTCACTGTTTGTTTTAAGTCCTCTCCAGAGTCTCTTTTGAAGCAGAAAAAAAAGGAAAGAAAAAAGGGGGAGGACGGATTAAAAAAAGGAGCTGATTTTCCTTTCGATTTTGCTAAAGCTTCTCTTGAAGGTTACATCCTGAGGCTTGCATCCTGAAAAGCAAGAGCAGCACAGTGGTTTCAGATGCTGGAAAACAGGGCAAGCAAACTGCTGTAGCAAGGTGGGACTGGCCCCATATCCAGTTCAGCTGTGTCCACCTCCCCCAGGGTTTTCCAGAACATCCCAGAGCAGCTGGAAAAGCTCTCCACAGATCACTGCCATCACACCAGAGGGATGAGTTTTGTTCATCTTACAGCAGGAATCATTGCAGCAGACAGCTAATGACACTTTTGAAAGGAAATGCTCCTGTTCCAAGCTGAACTCTGGTTTGCTTGGTCAATTTTTCTGAGACCATCCTTTGTTGTCAGCTGCCCTTCCCTTCTCCAGGGATCACACTGGCATAGGCCACTTCATGTACCGCAGAGTTTACAGTTACATCCAATTTCATGCTATCAATAAGCATTTACTCCTTCTTCAGCAGAACTTTATTTTTCTTTTCCTCTGCTCCCTAGCACCCCTTCCCAGCAGCCTCTGCACAGGGAGAGTTCTGTTATTAAAGATTCTTATGAACTCTTCATCTTTGAACAGGAGAGATTTACTTTTGACTGGTACTTGAGTAAATTCAGGCAACAGTGGAGAGAGAGATTCTCTTCTGCTGTGATGCTGGTTTGGCAGGATGCCTTAGGGAGACAGATGCGCCTCCTGCCCTGCCCTTGCACACTGCTCTGCCCTTCCTCCATCATCCCCTGCTCTACTGCTACCCTGACTGCAGACAAGACAAAATATATGACAGAGATACCAGGGTCAGTTCCTGGCTTGCAGTGGTGCTTCACATGATGGTGATAACCACTGATCTGGTTAAACAAAATGTATTTTGATTGTCATCATCCAGGAAGCCACTCTTATTTTGAACCACATCAGGTTTTCCCAAGATCACTAAAGACAAAGCTCAGATCAGGCTCATGCTCTGATGTTACAATGCCAGCATTTCTATTTGTATATTTAGGATAGAAATTGATATTATTTTTTATGTTTTTATCCATACAATAGATGAAGCTGCAACTGGCATTATAATAGGGAAGTGTAATGATCCAAATGATCTCATTGAACATATATTTGGCTACTTTAATTGACAGAAATAAAACTTCTATTGCCTGCCAGACATCCTCAGCTATTTTGCAGTTGCCATACATAAAGCCAGAACAAATTGGCCAATCAATGACCCTGAATAATTGCCTATGTTGACTGTTAATAAAGGGGATCAGGAGTTACACAGCTGGGCAAAGGACTGCATGTCAAGGGAGCAGAGTCACCTCCCAGCACTGAGCAGCAGGGCTTCAGCTGGTACCCCTGGGGAGAACAGCAGCTCATCAATGAGCCAAACCGGCAGCAAAAACCATGTCCAGTTTTCTTTTCTTGCTTTGCTAAGGACCACCCTGTCAGCAGGGACTTCCCAGAGGAAAGCTGTTGTACCAGCCTCAAAGAAACCCGAGCTCCTCATCTCAAATAATGCAGATGTTCATGGGAAACAGACCCTTTCCCAAATACTGCTGCTGCTGCACACTCACGAGGGGCCACTATAACTTGAAGGATCTCTGACAGCATTTAAGCCAGTATTTAAGAGCACACTGCTCTTCTATTAATCCAACTGGCATTATCCCCTCTAACTCCATTCCCCTCAAGCAGACCCAAACCATGCTTCTCTCGTCTGACCTGACCATCACTCTCCCACACAAAGTTATTTTGGAATCATTTTGACAGTGGCAGCCACAGCTCCTTCAGCTAATTTACACTCAACTGATACCTAACCATTTGAGCACAGCTATTCCCAGCCAAAATACACTGTTACAGAGGAAAAGGGCAAATAAAGAGAAAATCTACAAGCAGAAAGGTCAATGAAGAGCAGAGTTAGAAGGTGAATGAAAATGACTACTTGATATTTTACATTTTCCATAGAAATACAGAATCATAGAATAGTTTGGGTTGAAAAGGAACATAAAGAACATCTTTTTCCAACCCTTTCTGCCACAGGCAGAGACACCTTCCACTAGACCAGATTGCCCTAAGCCCCATTCAAGCTGGCCTTGAAAACTTCAACAATAGGGCATCCACAGCTGCTCTGGACAACTTGTGCCAGTGTGTCACCACCCCCAGAGGAAAGAATTCCTTCCTAATACCTAATCTAATGCTCTTCTCTTTTACTTTAAAATTGCTCCTTCTTGTCTTATCACTATCTGCCTGTGTTGACAGTAAGAATTTGGATATGCATGGGAAGGGAATAAAACTTCAAGCTATGAGGGGATGGTGAGAACCATGATGAGGAACGGTTGCTGATATTACAACCTGCATCAGAAATAAAGAGCACTGGGTTTTAATATGATTGCAAAATACAAAATAAAATGCTACACTTGGTAAATGGCATTCTCTTCAGACCTAACAGGCATCATGGGACTTAATAAAATAATTCTGTCAATAATTTCTCCATGAACAACATCTCTGTTTTGCAGCTGTTTTGTCAGTCCTGGTCTCAGTTCTGCACATTTGGCAATGGCAGCCAAACCCATGCCTGCAGCTCATTCCAGCAATGTTGCACAACATGAGCTCTCCAACAAACTGGCAGAAATATCAGCACAATAAATGACTGATGCTGAGAAGAAACATGAGACCATTTAATTACTCCACTATTAGAATTTAATCACTTAAAACACCCAAAAGGCTTTCTTCCCTGTCAAGTTTGGACTTAACTAGGTCACAAAAGAAGATAGTTCTATTTAGCAAAACTCTCCACAGAAGACAACTCATGGTCCTCAGCCTGGGAAAAAGAGAACTTGTCATTGCTGCTCCTTCTGCTAATGAGCAGCCAAGGAGTAAAACCTTACACTCCCTCCAGCATCCCACTGCAATTTGTGTCATCTTCCAAGATCTCCCACCTTTGTTGGTGATTTAGTATTTTGATTTCTGGGCCCTACATTTTACATTTTTATGTTGACACCTGGAGCAAAATACCATCAATGTAGACCTTGTCTAGTTTCCCTTTCTGTGGACTAATGATGACTGGAGATGTGCAGTTTTGCTGCTGGTGCCAGTACAGCTGCACACACAGGCAGCAGTCAGGCAAGATGCAGAAAGGAGCAGAACCCAAGAGAATGAGCAGGTAATTAACCAAAACTCAACAAGCTGTTGGGCAAAGTCTGGGTGCCTGACCTGTGGTCATTGTCTGTCACCATGCCTGCTTCCTCCCCAGCACCCTTTTTTAACTGCAAACATCATTCCCCACGCAGCACATTCAGAAGAGGACAGCAAAATTATGCATTTGTTCTTTGTTCTCATTTATTGTGGGAAATGCCTGTAATTTTAGCTGTCTCCTCCTCTGCACATCTGAGGAATGATTAAGGCTCAAGCCTGAACACACAAGCAGGCAGCCTGGTTCCACCAATGCCCAAGAGTCCCCAGGGCACTGGAACCTGGCTGTGGTTGGGGCACAGTAGGGTTCAGACTCCAACCTCCACCCCACACCGCGCTCTCCTGGGCCACCAGCACTCAGGGCTGGCACACAGAGCTCTTGGGAAACTCCACTCACTTCCCTGTCACAGCTATCAATGTTCCTACAAAGACTTCATGACAAATACGTGACAAATAGCATTGTTCCATCACCTCCCCGTATTCTTACTGTTCTCTGTCAGAGACAAAAGAACAGGACCCAAAGGCTGGCTACAACACTTGAAAAACACATGCACAAATCACTGCTCTTAGGAAACATCACTGCTTCCCTGCATTATACAACAAAATCTGTGCTATGGAGCCCAACACAGTTCTTACATGATATTAGGCTACTACAGGCCTTTTAAATACATGAGAAGCTGTATTTAAAGTTGTGTTGCATCCAATTCTGTATTGAACTTGCTCTCTAAGTTCTCACAAACATGAGTAGAATCAGATGTTCCAGAAAAAATGTAGTGTATTGAATATGAAAACTCAGCACTGAAACAGAGGTAAGGAGCAGCTTACATAAGTTAGGGATATTGAGGCTGAGCCTTTGAAATGCATGAAATCTACTTTGTTGATCATTTTCCAATTTACAGTCAGCTCAGTAGGAACAAATATGTGCCTACTTTGATATCCTTTTGAAGAACATTCTTGGCAGTTAATTTCTGCTAAGAAATACATCTAATTTTCTTTTTAATTTGGTACTTTTTAGATGAAAACTGGAAGATTAACCCATCTGTATTTTATATTCATGAAGTACTTTCTATGGCCTGATCCATTTGTCTCCCAAAGTTTCTTCTGAATTAAAATTATACTGTCCATCATATCCCAAACTGTGACATGTAGCATTTTTCAAGTTGCATGGAACACTGGTGGCCTGAAGAATGAAATGTAAGGAGTGGAGGAAAGGTCTGATGAATAACTTTAGTTTTTTTTAATAATTCCCTTTTCTGTAAATCTGAACACAATATGGACTGCAAAGAAGCAGCCTTGAGGAAACTACATCTTACAGAAATAAGATTAGAGAAAACCTAGTAAAATATGAATGTAGAACTTTCAAAATATTCCCTTAGTGGATGATGTATGTCAGAAGAGTGATCTCTCTACACAACATGATAAAAAGAAAACCAAAAGAATAGTATGTAACCTTAGGCTAGCACAGCTCAGTGGGAACCAGTCCAGGCTCTCCGACAAGACATTGCATGCTGCAATGAAGATCCTGGAGCTCTGGCACAAGTCAGCATGACAATGTATAACCCCCACTATGTGCAACTATGACTGCATCTTTCCATTTTGCTCCTGAGATAGGCATTAAAAGTTCCCCAGGAAGGTAATCACTGATAAAATACACGAGCAAGGGTTGAAGGGCTGCAAAGCATTGAGATTTTCATGTGGAATTCAAATTAGATGTAAAGACCTACGGGCAAAATTAAATTCTAGCGGCTCCATTGTATTTCCAGTTAAAAGGAAGAGGAAGAGAAAGAGAGGCATTAACATAGTGCAGGGTCATGCACCAGTTATGTCTTATTAAGTATTCCAGCCTTCCTCAAGATAAGCATCGCATATGGGTTCTTTTGCAGCTAGCAGTTCCTTGCTTAAAGAGAGAGAGGTCTGGATAACACCCCTTCTGTCTCCCAAGGCCTCCTGGGCTGATTGACAGGAACATGTACTGCAGGGAACAAATGCTGCTCAAAGAAAAAATAAGATTACGTTCTCCAAAAGGGGCCAGTGGGGGCATTTCTTTGTCATGTCTTCTGCTCATCATCTCTGGTTGAGGGAAAGACAAACAGGAGGAGTGACATTTTCCTTTCCTAACAAGACACAGTCCACAATGTTTCTCCACATTGAGAAACTGGTTTTCATGTACAGTGGCTTGCACTGAATTCAAAGTTAGGGAAGCAAGAGAGATTGCTCAAAATAAAGACAGCATCTTGAGAGCCAAGTCCCAGCTTTGGAAACTTTGGAACCAGACCCCATGGAAGCCAACTCAGAAATTGCACTCCAGCCCATCTCAGGGGTTAAGGTAAATTTGAAATGTCAAGTCATCAATGTGATGTTTTATAAGGTAACCATGGTTATTTTTTATGCAGTCCTTTGCAGCATGAATGCAGATGATGAGACGTATTCATGGGCCAATTGAAACAAAAATAAATGAAAGAGATATTTTGATGGTAATTTCAGCCTTAAACTGCAAAAATTAATCAGTCCACACAGACAACAAAGAGCGTTCAGCTGATGCTGCACCACAAAAACACCTTGTTAATTAGATGAGGGTAAAAAAGGGTTTTTATCATTTCACAAAGGATGAACATCTTGAAAATCACCCTGATTTTAGCTCTGATGTACCTGCAGGGATCCATGTTGCTGAGGCAGGAACTTTCCACATGGCCTCTGGATAAAGTACAACTGTTTCTAATTTAATGTGTGCATGCTGGTGGAAAGGTAGAGGAAGGGGCATACTTGCAGCCCTTTGTGTAGCCCAGGGAGGGGGTCACTCATGGGCTGTATGCAGGATTCTGCTCTACTGCAGCTTCTTGAGAACATCTGGCATGATCTTCCATGAGATTGACAAGCTCTCTTGGTGGCTCTTACCAAGTGGTGTCAGCCCTTACAGCGAGGGCAGGGGAGCAGATCAGAAGTGGGGGACAGGAAATGGTGAGGGTGCCCAGTTCTAAGTCACAGACTTTGAAAAGAAGGCTTCAGCTCAGAGGAGTCCTCGTGGACTCCTGCAGCAAATAATGAATTAAACCCATCTCCAGAGCATCTAGGAAGAGAGGCTTCCAGCAGCCAAGATGTTTTGCATGGCAGCAGGGAGCTGATATAAGAGCCTGCTCCTCCACTCCAGAACCTGTCTGGATGCTGAAGCCATTTTCTGTCCCCTAAATAACACACCATGACAAGCCACTTCTTGTTTTGGTGGAACAAGTGACATTTGTCTAGGCTGTGGAGAGACAGCCACACCCCTAAACCCAGAGGGAAGGCTGGCAGGAGGTAGGGTAGGAAGGATTCATTGCAGAAGATTTCTTCAGGCTAGTAAACATCTCTGGTTAGTGTTAGAAGAAAACAACTGAATTTTCCTCTGCAAGTCTTCACTACTACTGCATGACATTATAATTTTTCTGCCAGATATATGCTCTTTAGATGCACTCTTTGGCCTGGTTTCTGTAAAGAGACTGAAAACCAGAAGAATTCCATAGAAGGGCCAGAACTGGAAGTTCCTAGTACACAAAAACACATCCCCAACTGGCAGCTAACAGGGTTAAAACACCCTCTGATTAAATGAAAGCATCTTTAATTAGTTTAATTGACCATGCCTCAGCCAAGACCATCTGCTCAGCAGCATTTGCCTGCTCTTTGCAGGAGCAATTGATCAGCCATAGCTGGAGAATACAGCATTAGGCTACATCAGATTTATTTTGTTTAATAGAAGAGCTAATTTGCTTTAAATTTAATTACAGGGGCCAAGATTGCTCTCTAAGTCCATAACAGCACATAACATAAGCTGATCCCACAGCTAATGGGTGCACACGTAGGTCCACACGTGTCTGTGCAAATCAGACACAGGATGCTGACAGCCTTGCAGGGTGATCTCTGCACTGTCCTCCCCAAAAGGCTGCAGTGCTGTGGCACACTGCTGGGCTGGCAGGGCCACCCTGCCCACTGCCCTGTCACTCCAGCAGGCTCAGGGCTTCCTTGCAGCTCTCACTGGATGCTGGGGCTAACAGATGTCCCATCTCAACCACCTCTCCTGCTCCAAACTACAGATCTCAAATGATGCATCGCACATAGGGTCACTGTTTCTGCACTGCCTGGGACCAACAGGGACAGTCAAGGCACCTGTCTGCTCCTCCTGGGTCAGCAAACCCCTTCCAAAGGATGGGGCTGGCAACCGAGGCTCCAGCAGAGGCAGGCACCACCCTCACCCCTCTGCCCTGACATTGCACTGTCCCTCTCAGTTTCTCTGCCCTCCCGTGCCAAATCGTTCTTCAAAACATTGCACGCTGAGCTGATGGAGAAGGGCAATTGCCCCTCCTCCCCAAAGGACCACATGTGTATCTACGTTGTGTTGTTGTGACAGGGAAGATTTCATTCACTTCCCAGTGCTTTTTCCTTTTTCAATTTCCCACTGGGTGCTAAATCATGGCAGGCTCTGGGAGATGCTCAGGCCCTGACAGGAAGCTGCAGCTGCTGCTGGCTGCTGCAGGAGTAATTACAACCCTGCAGAAGGCTCCAGGCTGCCATTTCCGTTTCCATGGAAATAAATACAGAATTACTGAAAACAGCCCGTGATGCTTTATGGATTTTGAGGCTTTTGATCATCTCTAAACCACTTTAACCCATTTTTATTGGTCATGGCTTTGTTTTAAATGGGGGGGGAGAAGGCGGAATGGGGATGATGCTCACGGTGTGAAAATAGGTGGAGCAATCAAAAGGAGTTTTAAATAGTGAAAGAGGGGAAAAAAAAGCCATAGGGTAAGGCTGATGCCCAGGTGATTTGCAAGGGGGAGAGCAGTGCTGGCCAAAGCTGCTGGTTATCCATGGCACATGCATCCAGCCTTGGAGAGAAGAGCCCATGGAGGCTCACTGCAGCAGTCCCAGCTCATCACCACCATCCCAAGGACAGGCAGTTTGTAGGGGGCTCTGGGGTCCCAGCAAACCTCCCTCCCTTTCAGAGGGGCATTACAGCCACAGTTAGTGCTTAGATGCTCAGAATTGCAGATACATATTTCATAGACATTGAGCTTCAAGATGAAGCCAGAATAAAAAGGAATTGCTTTGTGTTCTTCAAACAGGGAGCAGAATGGAGGGATCTGATCCTAAACCTCTGAGGCCCTGGACTGAAGGGACAGAGATGTGTACAGACAGGTAACTCCACGCTGTGCACAACAGTCCTGGACTCAATGCCCATTGCAAGGCATGGCTGGGAATTCTCCATCACAACAAACTAAGTGAAATACTTGGTCTGGAGAGTATACACACAAATCAAACATTTATTCTGAGGTGACCTTAGCCTTCATCTCACTACCTGAGCTGTCACAGTGCCCCACATGAGTTTCTGCCCCTACTTGGGCTGCAGCTTCCAAGTACCACTACAGCTTCTCTGCAAACAGAAAGGATTTAGGAAATATTTTTAAGGAGATTTCTCCAACTTTCAGCTAAGTCAGCAAAGGCAGCTCATGCCACGTGTTTGGCACACACTGGGTACATGATGGCAGTGTGACCATGTGCCAGGCACATGATTGACACACGTTGGGTGTGTAATGGGCACGTGAAGGGCTCAACACACCAAAGCAAGTGAAGAAACCAAGTTTGGTAGAACCACACGAATTGCAGAGATGAGAGAGGGGCAGAAGGCAAGATACCACCTCAGCAAATCATTTCTAATACTGACTTGAGCTAAAATCAGTCAGGTTTTTTTGGCAGGGGAACTTTCTGCTATGTGAGAAATGTCAGCCTTTGGACATAGTGTCCTAATTCAGCTGCGAAAATAAATGTCAAAACAGTGAATTCTAGTTTTAAGTCAGCTCTGTTTGAGAAAATTTGGGTTGAAATGTTTCCTAGTTAAAATCCCAGGGCCCCAAAACTTATGAAACAATTCCACTGGTGAGAAGTCTTTATGCCTTTACATGAAATAGCCACCAGACAGCAATGAGACCTAGTGTGTGTTGCAGCCCACCCACACATGCATACTTCTCTGATGTTTTGTCTTCTACATGGATGGACAGAAATAGATGCTGAAAAACCATGACCATGTATTAGCATCACTCAGCAGGTTGCATATGCCTATATTTAGTTATTTGCTTTCAAATCTCACATCTAAGGGCATTATGCTTAGCACAGGTTATTTTGCCACAGTATATGGGACACTTCAGGCCTGGGAAAGAAGAGAAAGTCTGACTGTGAATCCTGAGAGTTCAGACAGTTTTGCAGGGAGACCCCACTCTTCCTCTAAAGCAGGAGGATGGACCTGCACAGCTCATCACAGACACGATCTGAACATCTGCTCCTGCTGCAGGATTAACTGAACAGCACTGTACCAGCTACGGCTCTTCTCACTGTAGCTAAAAATTACTTCCAAACACAGCTTGAGACAGAAAAGTAAATCACTGCCCTACGGCTGTGATTTAAAGAATGAGACAGGAGAACACCACAGCCTGATTTTCAGAGATGCTCTGAATTCAGTCGTCATGAAGGTCAGCAGGAAACAGAGTACCCTAGGAAATGCCAACTGCAGCAAGAACCCAAGTTTGGAATTGCCCAATACGTACAGAAAATAGCTTCTTTAGTACTCTTCCACAGCCACAGGTTAATTACAAAGCAGAAGAGCTAAATTTAGGTTTTGCCAACAGGTTCTGAACCAGAAAGCCCAGACTGAAACACATTTCTCCCTCCACCACACCTCTCACACAGCAGAGGAGCTCGCTGCTGGAGCCAGAGATGCTCAATTCCCATGCTGACTCCACTGGAGCAGAAACACCAAGCCACGTGGCATGTGTTATGCAAAAAGCACAAGACTCTGTGTATTATTTAAAATGTTCTAGTCAGAGCTTGTGCTTAACAACACTGAAATCTTCACAACTATGCTGCTACAACACCCCTTCCCATCTTTGCTTCCTAAAAGCCTTTCCAGCTGCATTAATACCTTGCTATCAGTAACTGCTATCTCAGATCCTGCTAAATCACTGCTATCACATTAAAAATACACTTATCTCATACCACCTGGGGATACTTTATTAAAAAATCTCTTTAGAAATCATCCTCCTTCTGCACAAACAAAATGTTATCTCAGAAGTGAATGGAAATGCAGTCCCAGTGATGCAATCATTATGCAATTAGAGTGATGTAACAGGAGGCTGCATAGAGAAAAGCATCTACTTTCAAACCAGCAGTGTTTGGGGCTCTCAGCACCATTCCTGTTCATGCTTTCAATGGACAACTTGGCAAAGCCTTGTTACCCCTTGCCTACTTGCACAGCCTCTAGGCAATTTCACCCTGCACACCAAGGCAAGGCAGAGCACAGCCCAGCCAGCCCCTCCACAGAAGAAAATAGGCTTTGCTTTTCTAATCACAGGTGACTGACTGATAAACTGCATGAACAGCACAGTGCTGCCACTCTGGAGAGGCTGATGGCATTCAGACAGCCTGCCAGGGAAAAGGCTGCTTTTCCCAATTCCTCCCATGCATGGCAGACAAGCACAGGTCAAAAAAGTGTAGCTTATTCCATACCAAATTACCACTGAGAAGCTCGTGACTACGCCCCACAGACTGGCTGCAAGCAATGGCTGTGCTCCTGGGGAAAGAGTAATGGTCAACACTAATTTCCACAGCAAGAGGGAAGTACAGAATGTCTGCTGCTGGCCAGAGAGCCCCAAAGGCCCTGCTGGTGTAGCCCACATGACAGGACCACAAGCAGCATCAAAAAATGGTTCTCAGAGCAAAGCCTGTGGTTTCCCTGGGTGCTCACTGCTGCCTTTCCTCTGCAGCTGGAGAAGGAGCGGAAGAGACCAGGTCCCCCTGGTACAGGGTCCCACCCCACAGCATCCCACTCCCACTGCATCCCCCAAAAACACTCAGCTGCTCAGTGACTGCTGACCTTGCAGCTTTCTGAGGTGTGCACTGCATAAAGGGCTTTCCCTTCTGCACAGCTAATCCTCACTATCCAGGTATTACAAACAGTAACTGCCATGCTAATTCTCACTTTCATCAGAAATTATGTCTTCCTGTAAAAGCTTAAATTACAGGTTTACTGCCTCCAAGTATTAGAAAAGACCCAGAATTAAGTTCTCTGCTTTCAGATTAAAACCAGGACCCATGCAGGAAAAAGATTGCTTGATGCAACAGGGCAATTTGCAGGGAGCAACCTCTGGGTTCATGGTGTCAGCCAGCAAAGTTCTAACAAGCAGAGATCACAAATCAGGGCAGCTGTGATCAAACACTGTTTTCTGCATCAGTGGGAAGCACAAACCAGGAGGGAAGGATCACACACACACTCGCACAGAGCTGCCCTGGTCTTTATCAAAGCACAGGTTAAGGAAGGATGAGAGACACAGGGCTGGAGTTGGTTTAAGTTAAAAAATAAACCAAAACATGACTCAGTTCTTAACACACCACTGAAAATATTACAGTTTTGATTATAAAGAATTCTTCCAACAGAGGATGGAAGCACAAAATCTGTGTAAACACAATTTATGAGGGCCACTACAGTTTTTGCTATGAAGACACATTACTCAGGGACATTTATTATCCTCTGCCCACTCTGCCATTAAGGTCTGAGATGAAGAAGAACAAATGCAAGATAACTAATCTGTTCACAGGGGTAAAAACAGATCAAACATAATTTTCCATGTCTTAAAAAGAATTGGAAATGTCTAGACAGAAGACAGACAGAATTGGTCTCAAATGTATTCATTTCAATAAGAAGCTGAAGCCCTGAATTACCGGGAAAAGACTGAAGTCTGCTCCTCCTCCAAAAACTTTCCATACCTTACTCTCTCTGTGACTCTGGCATCCTTTATCCCGCCTGTGATATTTATATCCAACAGCAGGGGACCATAATCTGGGTCACCAGCAGTCTGGATAGCCACGGCCAGCCCTCAGCAAGGGCTGCTGGAAACACAGGCAGCACTGCAGAGTCCCAGCCATGCAACTCTGGAGAACTGGCCCTTCTGGGGCAGAAAGAGATGAATGGGAAAGGTTTTCAAGTGTAAGCAGAGCTACCCTGAGGTCATGGGGATTTGGGATGCTCTTTCCTTCCACCACAGGCATAAAGGGATCACAGAGCACCCTCTTCTTAAGGAGAACCTGTCTAACGTCACTGGGCAAGTCTGCATAAGCCACCCACCCCAGGCACTCCTGGGATCTGGCTGCTGATATCACAGGCTCTCTGTCATTTAGACTGGTGGTGTGACACAGGATGGGCAAACAAGCCACAGGCAAACAGCCCACTTAAGCACCTCAAAGACCTGCTCACCCAGATACAGAGCTGAGGAATAAAACATTCCCATCTCAGCAATCCTATGGAATTGTGCATGAAAATGAGCAAGAGAAGGAGGCCAACTTGGATAGCCAGAACAACACTGGCAGTGCTGAAGTCCCACCATAAACCAACCCCAATTTCTTGGTAGAAGTTCTTTCCAAAAGTGTCTGGTCAGAAAGTTTCCAGTTCATAACAACAGTATTTCCCATTGGCAAGCCTTCCCCAAAAAACCCTCTTCCATTCCCACCTTACCTGACATGCATTGTACAGAAGCTGATGCTCAAATTTCTTGATCCCTAAAATGTTCTGGAACATCTCATAGAGCTGCTCCTTGCTGAGAATGAGCTCTGAGGCAGCACTCGCTGTCATCCTGGCCTGTTGCTTCCGGGGATCCTCCTCCCCACGGTAAATAGCATCGAACTTTGCCATCCAAGAGCTCAGGACTGTCTCCTTGCTGAGGCCATCAATTTCTGGCAGGCTGCGCACTCTCTTCTCAATGTGCTTCTTGAAGACCTCTCGGGAGTCATTTGCTGAGCACCCTCCGCTCTGCACCATCCTGGCAACGCGGTCGCTTTTCAGGAATACCTGCAAAGAAAAGCGTGATTTCAAATGGTGCCAGCTTAAAAAAAAATCCCCCTTAAGTACCACAAAAGGTGGTTTCACTGCTGGGAAGCTGCTTATTGACTGCCAGGACATTCTCCAACTCCTTGCTCAACTGCCAGATGTTGCCAGGGGTTTCAACTGTACTTTGGGAAACGTAATGAAATCGGGTGAAGCTTCTGCTTTGCCTCCACTAAAATGCAATATTTTGATGCAGTTAGGACTTGATGTGATGTTATGGTCACACCTCACCAGATACATAAATGTCCCTTGGGAAAGCAGGATTTTATTTTGTTGTATCTGATGTTTTAATAAGGAAGTTTCTGCACAACTACGTGCACCTAACCAAGTTCTGCCCTGTTAGAGGGAGCAGAGTCATCTTATTGAAGCCAACAGCACTGCACTGGATTTATTCTGGTAGCCAGGCCCCTGGGAAACCTCTGCAGGGACCAGGTTGACACCCTCATTCTACTACACCAGATGAGATCCCTGCTGTCTGCCCTGCTGTCCCAGGAATGGGAAGTGCAAGATGGTTCAGCATGGCTTGAACCTTTGCAGAGATGCAGGGCACTGACAGCAGAAGAAAGGGAAGGAGAAGACATTTCATAAGATGTTCTTCTCACTGCAAGAGCAGCAGAAGGGTCAAACATGGCAAACTCCCACAGACCACAGATGTCCTGGGAACAACACAGAGCTCAAGGGTTAGAGAGACAGAGGGGTATTGTGTTGACTCTCCTCTCCCAAACCCTGAACACAGAAGAGCAAACAATATCCAATAAGAAAACTGTTTTTTTATTAATAATACTGAGAACTTATGAATACAGCAGCTTGGGAAGAAGCTGTGCCCTCACAAGGGTGTATCTGTCAGCTCTCAATAATTCAAGAGCTTAAGGATGACCTAAGGCCACGATGGATTTTTTTTTTATATACCATTCAGCAACACAGTACTCCATCTTCCCAGATGCTTGATGGCACAGGCATCTGTTGGCAGTAGTACTGGGTTTTGTCCAAGGACCAGACCAAAAATGATGCTGAGAAAGAGCTGAGTTGTTTCCTTCCAGTATCACCACGGGAGCACTCTCCCTGCAGACATGACAGGCAGAATGCCACCAGCAACCTCTTCAGTCCATGCTGAAACAACAGCAGCATGTGCTTTGTTTCCTCATGGAGATTAAATATGAGTGATAATGCCCCAGGTGTGTGCAGATGCTGTCAAATAATGGGTGAGAGCTATCAAGAGCCAAGTTCCTGATGCAGCCATGGAAATCATCACTGACTGCAGGAAATGGTGGGAGGTCACAGTGACCAGTCCACTGCAACATTCTGGGCTCTCATGTCCCCTCATCCATGCCAGGTGCCCAGACCTGAACCTCCCGTACCTGCCAGCCCCAGTGGCTGTTGTTAGCCATGGTCCTCACCCCCAGTATCGTGAGCAGTGGGATCTGGCTCCCCATATTCCCTCAGCCCTGATTTTTCCTCCCTGGATATAGAGCAGCAGCCAGCAGAGGAAAGGAAGGCTGCAGCTGGCAGGGAGGAGGCAGGCACAGGGGAGCACTCATCAGACACAAAGCAGCAGAAACTATGACATAGGAAGATAAAAAAAAAAGATTTAAAAAAGGTGTTCTGTCCTGCTTTATTTAGAAAATACCAGGTGAATTGCCTGGCTGTAGGACTGCTTAGTAGGGTTGCCAGGAGCCAAGAACTGCCTACAACAAAACCCTAGCATGGGTGCACACACCGAATCTTGCAGAAGGGAGCTGACCTCCAGGAGCTGTGCTTACCCTGACAGCCAGAATTAACAGCAAAATGTGGCCGTGCAAACACATTCAGGGCAACAGCAAGTGCATTTCTGACCTACAATGTCACCCTTACCTTTTTCCCTCTGCAAAAACCCAATCATTCCCAGATAATGAATTTATTCTGCACCATTAATAAGTGGACCTTTTAGAAACATCAGCCATGTCCTGCACAACTGTGTGTTTCCCAAGCCATCTTGCAGATTTATAAATCAGTAAAGGCTGATTTCTAGATAGCACCCAGCATAAGGGTTCAAGTTAATTGAATAAAACTGAGATTTGCAGGAGATGAGCTAAGCAGGATCTGCTGTGATTTGCCCAATGGATCAACCAAGAGGGGCACATCTCTGCAGAGATAGGAGAACACTCAGCAGGGAACTCTGCTCAGGCACTGAGGGGCAGAGGCTTTCTGTGGCAAGGCTTTTTCTTGTGCCACTGCAGCTGATGCTGAGGAAGAGCCACAGAGGCAAGCTTCAGCTGCACAGAAGCTGAAAGCACATGGCCATCAATTAAAGGAGACCAACAGCTAAGGAGAATAAAAATAAAGTTGTGCTAAAGGACACTGATTGATGCATTACACTTTATGTGGCCTGTTTTAAGTAGGACAGAGCCAGTGGAGGGTCCACTTGAAGACATGAGTTTGTGTACATCTAGTGCTAATCTACTGCTGTTTTTCAGATTGTTAACTTGGGGCATTTACACAGCACAGGACTTCTGGAGCTGACACACTCACCCAGACCCAGAAGTGAAACAGGGATGTATTTTTCCTGGTTTAAAGCAGTTTTCTTTTCCTGCCCACTAATTTTATCTAAACAGATTATGCTCTTCTTGCATCCTAAAACACAGCTCACTCCAATTTGAAAATTTTCTTTGAGAGCACCTGTTCAGTGAAGCTGTGACGATTCCTTGGCAATTTCTTTTCTGATAAAAGATGCAAATGACTGTTGGCTTCTTTCCTGTACAGAGAACAATGGAGCAGGAACTACTAGACTGGTTTAACAGAGTTAAACCAGAGATAATTTGTGCTTTCCTTACACAGAAGCAGCTGCTGTCATATCCTATAGAGTTAAAATTTTCTTCAGTTTTAGTGTCTGATTTTGGTCCCCTCTTAGATTGCACTTCTAGAGAAATATTTTATGTAGGCAATTCAAAATCTTCACCTTCTATGACAGAACAGCTCTAGGGAGAAAGAGAAATCGTTTGCAGAAAGGCTAGTAAAAAAAATAAACAACACTCCTCATAGAAATGACAAGCACTGATTTCCTTCTAAACCAGAAACTCTTCCCTTCTAAGCAGAGATATAAAAGGCAGCATTATGGGCTGCATACAAAGAGGTGCAAAAAGACTGATATGCATAATTATTCTTTTCCACAATTATGGACAATGTTTTATGTTCTCCAGTATCATCTGGTTTATCATCACTCCCCCTTTGCTTTGCAGCACTTTTCAGGCCAAAGAGAAAAGACAAGACTGTTGCTGAAAATCCAAAAGTCAATTGGACACAATGCAAAAGCTCCCACAAGAACTGAATGTGCTGCCCAGATTTCTCTTGGTATTTTTCACAGGGAGCACATGACATTGATTTTACTGATTTTTCCATCTTCCCTGTTTTAGAATACACCGTTTAAAAGTACCAGGAAATTATTTTTCAGCTCAAAGGAAGGGCAGTCTTCCCCATAATCAAGCTATAAGGACACACCATGGCATAGGGGTTGCTATGGTTGTTTCATGGCTTACATTCAAATCCTGAACCTCCCAAACACTATGATGTACCAGACATCAGACAGAAGTCACTTTGCACTTGCCTTTGCTTCATACTGTGTGATAATGGACAAACTGTTAATTCAGAATTCAACCCCATCTGTGAATAGGGGTGAGGACAGGAATTCGTAAGAGCATTGCATTGTCTCTCCTTACCTCGTAGTAGCTCTGGACAGCATTTATAAATGCTTCATCGGCCACAATCTGGGTTTCTCCATTGAGAAAGGCCTGGAAACGATCTTTGATTGTCTGGAGCTGCTGCTTACTTATCTGTAAAACATGCCAAAAGAAGAAAATTAATCAAAAAAGGTTTATGTATGAGGAAAAAAAAACAGCAATTGACCTGCAATATCTTATTGAGGTGCTTATGACATGCATTTCTGCTCTCCTTTGGGGACAGCCAGCAATAGCTGAGGAACCAGCCACACATGGGTACACACACACACGTGCACTCTGCAGCCTGGCATGTTCATTTAGGCATCACAACCACCTGAAGTCACCCTGAACATCATTTCTAAACAACTCTGCCACCACAAAATGAACACAAGACTTTTACTACTTCAGGTATACTTAATTTAAAAGCAAGCTGCTGTGTGAGTGCTTGGAAGAATCTGTTTTGGTGCAACCTTTTCTCCACTCAGCCTCTCCTCCCTTTCAGAAGCTGAGGTTTCATACCAAATGGAAAGCCTTGCAAGCTAGCTGTTGGTTCTTGGATTTTTGTTTTTGATTTTTTGTCCTTGCTCATTTATTCTGGCTTCTCACACACAAAACATCAGTCAAAACCAGCAGTGAAAGAATTTAATGTTGAAATCCTTTGACAGCAAACCTATTCTCCTTATCCTAGCAAGGACTTTCTCTGCTGTCTCTTTGCTGCTCAAAACACTTTCTGTTTAGCATACAGCTGGTATAACTTACAAGACAATTCGAATTCTGTCACAATGACACCAACAGAAAGTTTACAAGGGTTTATTCCAGCCTTGTAAGATAACATACCATTATTTTTCCAATTTACCTGTCAGTTTAAAACCAGACATAGCTAAAAACCCACCACTTCAGCTTAAAATGCAGACAAAGTCACAGCAGGCACATAAGTCATGTATCAGAATGCCAGCCTAACATTCTAAGATGCAGACAACACTCATGCTGAAAAGCTGCAGGGATTGCAATGTAGCTGGGGCTGCTTTACCATGGGGTTACTTCATGTTTGAGGATAAGAATTAATTTTGACAGAAGGAAGCAAAAAATGTGTATATATTGCAACTTCAAACTTAAAGCATAAGTTATGCAGTAAGAATTAGGACAGGTATTTATTAGTGACCAAAAAGTCTAGAGAAGAGTCTTTTTTTTCTCATTTGCATGCCAATGGAAGAAATGAGCCCATTAGAATGGAAGAGAATGATAAAATTAATGTCTCTAAGTGTCTAAATGGCTTTGAATAAAGTATAAAAAACTGCAGAGATTCAAACAACTAGAGCAGAATGATGCCTGGTAAATACCACTAGTGATAAAAAGCAGGAGAGGGACCACTTGGAAAATTCAGTGATAAATATCACTGGAGCTACAATCACGATGTGCTACGTGGGGTGTTTAGGGACTGCGGTAGTGAACATCATGAACACTGGTAATTAATTCCTCAACACCACGCTGAGGGGGGTTAGTGAGCAATAGCCATTTGATGTGATAATCTGGAATTATCTTACTGCTAATGGAGAGGTGCTCATCAAAGTGACAAAGTGAGACTCACTATGCTCTGCTTTAGAAGATGTGGAACAGCCTTCACCACCTCATGGGGGCTGCAAAGGTGGGTCATTCCCACCCCCAAAAACACCCGCCCACACTTCACAGGGTCTGACACATGCAACAAAGCTCAGCATCACAGGGCTGGAGTAAGGATTGTCCCTTAACCTGACTCATCTCAGCCTTGGACCATGAGCACAGCAGAAAAGCACTGCCAAAAGCTTCTTGCTTTTAGGATGGCAGACTCTTAGGACCAAAAATTAGATCCTACCTGCCATGTCAGGAACCTAAACCCTTTTGGAGTGTTTTCCAACAGCACCCTAGACCCTAGATCAAGAACCCTTGGGCAACATGCACAACATCAGCTGTAAAATAGGCTCCAAACCTATCTGAGCTCGAAATTGAAAAATGATAAGAGGAGCCAGAGACAATGAAGTGATCAAGTGGGAGACACCTGTGCTTGGTCTCTTTTTATTAATAATTTAATTATCTCAAACAAATAGCAAAGAAATAGAAAGGCAATATGTTAATTAAATGTATTGATGATTTTTTATTAGTGAGCATTGTGAATGTCAGAAAGATGACAGGTTTTTTAAAACCACGACAAGATGCTATAAAAACTAAGGGAAGAAACACAAAAACTACAGGTAGCCTTGAAATTAGGGTGCTGAGGCACAAGGAAAGACATACTAAGAGTCTCTTTCATTTGGGATTTTTAACAACATGCATGGCATATTTATTACATTTTTGGGTCCAGATTATTTCTTACGACAACCTCCAAAAGTCCTTGCTTGTTCAATTCCTGTAATGCCATCTAGCAGCAGCATTTTATCCTCCTTCCTCAGTACTGAATGGGATACCTTCAGAACAAATGATGCTCCTTGAAATTCCTAGAAATTCCCAATCCGCAGCTCACACGCAAGCTCCCGGGGGCTGTGGAAATGAATCATCGGATTTGTCTCTACTAGAGTGTCAGTTGCTTCCTCCTCAGCCAAGCTGTATGCCAGCATTTTCCCCATCCAGGGAGAAGGAGATCCTCTCTGATCACAGCAGGCTGCAGCACAGTCCAGTCCTCAGCTAACAAGACCCTCAGTCTGACACCCCCACCAGAGGTGAGACAGCACTGGCTATTGATACGTGTCTGTGCCACTGTTGGGGATGTTATCAAGGAGGCAGTCAGTCTGAGACACAATTTAACTGTTTTCATATTAAACTTAGCTTCTGCAGCACAGCAGCAAACACCGGGTGCAGAAAGCTGGCACCGCAAGGGAGCAGAGGAGAACAGACCTGCAGGTCAACCAAATGTGCCCAACACACTTCACCTCCTATTTTATGCCTCTTTCCTTCCCCATCAGGCTGCACAGGCATTGCTGCCAAATCCCAGAAGCACTTCTGGGGCAGCTGGGAGGCTGCACCTCTCAGCAAAGGCTGGAGCAAGGCTGGGCAGTCTCAGCACCAGCATCACACTGCCTTGAAGCAGTGCCAAGTGATGCCACTAATTCAGCCACAGGCTTAAAAGAGCACATGCCCTGAACACTCAACTGGAAGCTTAAGTGCTTTAAAGGCAGGGGTGTTATTTTATCTCTTGTAATTAGAGGCAGTTGATAAGTGATAAGCTAGAAATCCATATAAAGCGAGCCAACAGCCTCTGCAGATCCAGTAAAGCCACTAAGGGGCCAATACAAACCACTTCTCAGTTACCTTCCAGAGGGTGCTCACAAATAGCAGAAAACAGCATAATTACTTCCATTTGGAAGGACATCAGTACAACATCACAGCCTTCATACCAGCTGTGGCAGGAGGTGAAACCCTGTTGGGCTGCAAGCCCAGGTGTGTGGGTGTTGGGGGCACAGCCTCGCTGCCTCCCATGCGAACACAAATCCAAGTGCCATCACACAGGAGAGCTGGGAGTTAGCAGGAAAACTGGTGGATTGAAGAGGTTTATTCTGCTTACCTTCCCTCACTTTTCCAAACCTCTCTGATGCTCCCTACAACTGCTTCCCACATGTGAGCCATTAGAAAATGAACAGTCATTTCTGCATTCCAGAGAGATCACAGAACACAGCACTCTGGACCCAAGAGAACTCTCCCAAGTTGATACTGTGGTGTGCTTATGCAGCAGGGTGTTTCCCAGACCTTCACCTGTCTAAAGCATGGGAGTATTTAACTTGCCAGATATACACAGACATATTAAAAACTGTAATCAATTGAGGCAGTGAACTCCTGGCACAGGTATCAGGCACAGCACCCATGGAGCTTTTGGGCTGGCATCCCTGGTGGATTGCGTGGCATTTAATATGAAGCTTGGCAGATGCCTTTCCCGTAACAAGACTACATTATGGGGAAGAGCTCACCAGTGACTAGACAAAGGCCCCAAATGATTCCTACCTTCTTGGTCTAACTTTGTTAAGAAAAACCACATAGCCAGCACAATCTAGTGACCTCACAACCTGACTAAAGACCCACCGGCCACAAGCAAATCACAGAGGCAACCAAACGAATTTCCTTGATGCAGATCCCAGCAAACAGCGCATCAGCGTCTTTGGGACAAACTTTCATCAGCAGCTTTTTTTGCTCTGTGTTATTTTTGCACATACTCGGTCTGACTCAGAGCCAAATGCCAACCTGGATGCAGGGAGCCATGGCACCTTCTCCAAAGAGTTCCAGCCAGTGAACACCTGGCACCATCTCTGCACATTGTCTCCAGCCTCCTTTGCCTACACCAGGGAAGCACAAGCACTGCAAAGAGGAGTTGCTTGCTACAGAAAACTTCCCTGAAAAAAGTTATACACAGCAATGTGCCTCACTAAGCCATCCTCTCTCCAGAATGCTTTGCTGAGTCTGAGCATGCAGGAATAAACAAGTACAGCATCAAAATGAGCCCAGAGAGGCTGTAGCATCTCCAGTCTTGCAAATTTCCACAGCCTGACTGCATGAAAATTATCTGGTTTGGGAGGGAGCCCTGCTTTAAACAGGGAAATGGGGCCAGAGACCTCTAGAACTCCACTGAAATCCACATTATACTACAGCAATACCATAACCAACAGAAGATTTGGAAGGAAGTGCCATCTTAGATTGTAGATTGCTGAATCTGTCAGTAAGTATCAAGCTCCAGTATAACACATCCACACCTGTACAGATACTCAAACCTGCTAATACAGCCCTGTCCATCAATGTGGCTGCTGCTGAAATCAATCAGATTTGGGCTCTGTAGAAGGATTATTCCAAGTGAAAGGTACCCTGTGGCCCCCTTCACTGCCACACTTGAAAACCTCTGATGAACACAGAATGTTTCAGCATTCTGATGTCTCACACAGCCCTGGCACACTGCATATCCCACTGGAAGGGTCTTTCCTGCAGGCAGGACATGAGGATGCAACACAGCACTGCACACTGGTCCCTGGTGGCTCAGCCCATCAGCATCACCCCTGTCCCAAAGGAATGATTTCAGCTGAGGACTGCAGGTAATTCCCAGGGAAAGCACCTCTGCTTTTTATCCAGAAAGCCCAGCAGCAGTCAACCACAAGCAGCACTGAGCTCTTCCTTCTTAGGGCACCTGCTGCTCAGGGACCGCTGCAGGGAGGAAAGGAGGAATATTTAACTGCTCACTGTGCTGTTGCTCTGGGTTTGGTTTTGTAACATCTAATAAATATTTCATTACTCCTCAGCACCAAGTGATTTAGGAAAAATCTAAGCCAACCAAATGAGCATCTCTCATCATTGCTGCTTTCACAGCCAGAAAACCAGTCACAACACGAACAATGTGGGAGGGAAGGTGTGGGGAGGAGGCCAGAGCAGCTGAGCACTGGTCTCAAGAGAGGCCTGAGGCCCCAGCAATGGACATGAGACTAGGAAAAAAAAACAATCAGGTTATTTTGCACTGGCAAAAAGTATCAGGTTGTCCCTCTGCTGATGCTGATTTCTCTGCTACAAGAGAGGGCCACAGGTGGGGTGACTCACAGCTCCAGAATCTGGGGTTTTAATTGCAAACTCTCTTGGGCAGACGTGGCTGCTCTGCAAACCGCTGAACACTGCTGGCTTTTCAGTGCTCCCATACACAACTAGTATTAATTGCCAGTCTCAGGAAACTGTTCCCAGCCACCTAACAATGCCTTTTCTGGTTGATTCAGAGACATTTAATACTTATCACCAGAAAGAGCTTCTTGTGCTTTGGTTCCTGATAGCCACCATACATCTTTCCAGGGATACCCTTACAGTCTGACCATGTGCAGACCACTGTGCACACACCCACTGTTTTGCTGCTGCCTGTACAATTCCCTCTTTGTGGGTGCTTGATTTGTTTGGTCCATGCTTTACAGGCCCTGCTGAGTCCACACTGGCCACCCACTCTCCAGCCACACTCATCCTTTGTGAGTGGCAGACAAGAAAAAGACACGGTCCTGGCAAGCCACCCCAGTGTCACCCACTCCTCTCTCAGAAGATGTCCAGCTGATTTGTTGCAGAGAAAATGACTGCACCGTGACCATGCCTGGGTTTACACACGTGGGCAGTGAAGAGCACACAACCCCTTGTGCCTGCAGCAGCTCATGCCTTGTCTGCTCAGCCCACCTGAGATGCTGGGGATGGGTCAGAGCAATGGGGATCCCCCAGGAGAAACACTCCTACATGCCCACCTGCCCTGTGCTCAGAGATCAGGCTGGGTTTGAGCACAAACAATGTGAACAGCTCCTGGGTCCTTACACACCAGCACAGCACCCATCTGGAGGTCAGACACTGAACCAACCTCTCACTCAAGCAGGCCAAGAAAACAAAAATAGTATTTCCTGACCTATCTGCTTCAGCAATGTGACCAAAGGGGAGAGAAAACCCACTAAAGCAGCCTGCAGAGGAAGAAAGCCCCTTCCTCTGCTCAGCCACAGAGCTACCACCCAGCCATGCCTCCCCACACAGCTCCAATCCCTGCCAGGACCTCTCACTACCTTCGCTATTACAAGCAAACTCCAGCAGCTATGCAGCAAAAGCAGTGAGTGTTAAATGACTTTGGCACTTGCTGGACCATTTCTCCTGTAAAGAGGCTCAAGTATTGCTGAGTAACTATGGGAAGGCAAAACATCAATCCCTTTGGTTAAGCCAGCTGCAGACACAGAGGCTCTAGATCAAGCAGTGCAGATCTCCTCTTTCCACTGTCCCAGACTACATCCAGTAGCAGATTTATTGGAGAGACAAAGCACAGGCTCTGAGTTGCTCTCTGAAATACATGGATGTGCTTTTTTATCCTCTCAAACCCTGAGTATATTTCTTTTCTATGATTCACTCTGGCACACTTCTTTGACATATATGAAAGACCTAAAATGCAACTATAGCTGCTCCTACTTTCTGCAATGCTGCGGTGCACAATGCTAAAAAGGGAAAGCAAACCCAGGATTTGGGACTGGGCCTTGCCATGATGACTTTCCCCCTGTGCTTTCCAAACTACATCTTCCTTTTTCAACTTGCCACCACAGAGCAAGCCTAGATGCAGGTACATCAAAAGATACCTTGCCACAGCCTGCTTCACTTTCTTTGTTTGTACCAGGGATTTCTATCCAACACTCACATACCACCCTTGCATCTGTCCCCTTGCATCTCTCCCCTGCAAAGGGTCCCCTTTTCCTTGAACATCACAGAATTACAGAATTGTTTGGAAGGGACCTCAAAGATCACTCTGTTCCACTCCCTCTGTCAAGGGCAGGCACACCTCCCACTAGACCAGGTGGCTCAGCTGTAGTTCCAATCAGGAAATTCTGCTCCTGACTGCAAGTTTCTTTCTCCTGTGTGTCTCCTCTTGGCTGGTTCCTCCTCTGCAGCTGATGTGCTGGCAAGTAACCCCAAGATGGAGCCACCTGACAAGAGCACAGAAAACTTGGAACTTTTTCCACCTTTGATCTTATTTTACCTAAGCAAGCCATTAGCAGAGTGAGTTTGTGACAGATCCAACAGACTAAGCTAGCCATGCTGGGTATCTTTCTGTGTATGATCAAACAGATTCAGGCCCCTATTTTTTTACTGCTAATAAAAATATGACTTTGATCTTAGAAGAATAGAGAAGCCAGCACAAAACAGAAGCAAGAAATAGCAATAATGAAATACTAGGCCAGTGACTGAGGATGGGCTGAGGGGTGATTGCTGCTCTGAGAAACCTCCCTGGTGACTTCTGCTGTGCCTAGAACCTTGCCTGGTGAGGTCTGCTGGGTAAAACACATCATCATGATGTGTCAGCTTTCAGCAGAAAGCCCAGCGTCATCCTGCCTGTGGTAAAAGTGCAGCTGTTCTGTTAATAAAACAGAAAAAACAAAGCCATAAAAATACTAGCAGAAATATAGCTAGGAAATAAATCCAGGAGACAGAATAGAGGCTGTCTAGAATGGGCAGAGTGACAACCAAAGCCCCCCCAACACTGGATGCCCCTTTGGGTGCCCCAAAATCCCTTTACTCCCAGGCTGGACTCTGCAGCTGGATTATCTCCTCCACCTCTTCTCTCTGGCTCAAACACCTTCCTTAATCAGTTCCTGTCTGATTAACCTCAAGTCCTGAGGACCACTAATACAACTGCTTACACAGCCTGCTCCAGCAAGCCCCCCTAGCAAGGGCCCGGCCAGAGGGGTACTTGGAGCATGTTTGCTCTGACTGATGTAGGAACTCTGTAAATGCAACAGACATTGCTTGACCTTGCCCTTTCACTCCACCAGTGCAGTACATGTGGTACATACAGTGCATTGCTGCTCTGAGACCTCAAAAAACACTTAGCCCAGGATAAAGGATTGAGGGAAGATCTTCCTTCTCCTCTGGAACATCACAGGCAGTCTTGGAAAGTAACATTTTCATTCGTTTTTTTCTGTTGGATGGAAAACAACAGATGGTCTATGGAAGCTTGTGAGTGCTAATGTGACACAGCTTCTGAGACATTACCTCCCATCCTTTCATGCCTCAGGACCTTGGTGTGCTGCAGTGGAGGAGGGAGGTGGGGAGCTGGAGAACATCACAGGTCCTTCTCCATGAGACACCCATGTCCGGACCCTTGGGAAAGCCAGGAACAGGCTGGGCTATGATCCTGCTAGAATTTATATTTATTTCAGAATATTCTGAGGACAACTTCCAGAACTTCGATGTTCAGAGCCTCACTGAAAGGAAGTAAAAATGACAGTTTGGGGTATGGATATTACACATCTATTGCCCAGTGGCTGTAAAGCCCTAATCCTCCTGCTCTGTCACCATCACAGGTATGCAAAACCTCTCATTCAATCATCTGCAATAGATAGCTGATACTGTATTTATTTGATAATAAAAAACAAGTGCAAAATCTCTTACAAATGCTACAAAGGAGCAAACAATTCCCAGATGCCCAAAAGAAAGAATTGTACAGAAGTGGTGGTTTTACACTGCTATTCAATGTGGCCAGAGCCCCTTTGACCAGGAACACTCTGCCAGCCCCCCTGAGGGGTAACTAACAGCACAGAACCTCTTTCCACCACCCAGGCCAGTGTTATTTGGACAGTTCAACACCCTGAAGATCAGTAACCCATAATGCTGCTGACACCACCCAAGTATCTCCATTCTTGGATTAGGGGCTAGGAATGGCTCAGTATATTGTGGGTTTGGAGATCCCATGCACAACCTAAGGACAGTTAAATATCCATAAACTAACTGATCCACAAATGGGGGTGAGGGACGAGGAGGGAACAAAAGGTGGTCTATGCTGGGGGCTTCTGGGATTCAGGCAAGTCCTGCTGTCCAACAGCCCATTTGTCTGCTCCCTCCTGTGCTGCATTTCCCATCTGTGGAGAGTAACAGCATTTTTCTTCTCTCCAGAAGTGGCTACATGCATGAAAAAACTGAGAGCCTCTCACAGACTAGGATGGTGCATATCCAAGAAGAAAAGCAAGCTAGTTTTAGAGATGTGTTTAAATCACTACTTGAACTATTTCCATCTCTGTGTTCCTATTCCAGGCAGACCTTACAGATTGCAGAAGCCAATCATCCTTCCTGGTGGATATATACAGGGACTCATGCTGACTTAAAAATATTAAACAATCAGAGCTAAAGATCTCCTACCGACACTTCAGATGTCCAAACAAGAAATCCAGGCTTCTCTCCATTCTTTTTTAAGGTAAAAAAAAAGCACATCTACCATCACTGGTGTTATTTTTGCATCATTTTCATCATTAAACTCTGCCTCTCCTCCATGTCACAAGCTATTTTAAAAACAGTTCTTACTGAGCAGAAGTGGTAGACAAATGAATGGAGACTCAAGGACTCCTGGTGTGCCCCAGCCTCTGTGAAAATGCTGGTTTCAGCCTGACAGAGTTAGCAGGGGAGGGAATATCTGTGATGGGAATGAACAAGATGGCAAGAAATGAAGAGGAGCTCCCAGGCAGACAAGGCTAAAATGGTGAGCCCTACTGTGGGGCACCCCATATGCCCACGCTGCCCCTGCCAAGAGCTGGAGAAACCACCAGCCCCCAAACCAGAGGGCTGCTGTCTGAATCAACATGAAATTGGGCTGCTGGAGCAGAAGAGGAAGCAGATGCAGGTCAGAGCAATATTTCTTTTCCAAAGAAAGCACATTTTCAAAGCAGCCCACCAAGAGGCATGACCAGAGATGTGACCATGGCTCTGGCTAAGTACAACTTGTCGTGTTTGAAATTTTCCTTTATTCTATGAATCTGCCATGAGTTCCAAGAAACAAACAAAAAGAAAACACTCCAGATTTTAAGAAAATCTGTGTAAGAGCCAAATGCATCTCTGATCCAGTAAAAGAGAAGCTGTCTCCTTCAGAGAGCACTTGAAAAAGCTTCAAGCAATCAGTCAAACCAGAACAGAATTTGCTTCTAGATAGAAAAACAAGAGAAAAGGTGTGAAACTGTAGTGTACGTCCTCCTCCACCTCACATTTCCTGCTAAAGTGAGTAATATCAGATTTTACAAGGGCATGTTGTTTGGAGCTGGAGGAGAAAGTTTAGTAAAAGGTAGTTTGTTCTGAGGCAACAAACAACTGCAAGGAAACAGCATTTCAACTTTCCATGCCTACCCCCAGGCAGATAAATGGAAATATACCTCCGCAGGATGGCTGGTATGTACCTGGAATAGCTGAGAATGTCCGTCTGCTCCTTCAAAGACATCAGGGAAATTCATCTGCCTAATAACATCATTCCACTGGGGTGACTTATTATTATTTAAAGAAAGGAGCTGTTAAAATGATCCAATTTGTTTCCCACAGCCCTAGCGTTTGGACCCAGTTTCTGTCAGGAGGCTGAAAACAAGGGGGCAAATATTGCAAATTATCTGAGGCATCAGAGATGGGATGAAAGCCCCATGGGGACATACCCCCACGGGTGGCTTTGCGCAAGCAAGTGCTCAGATTTCCAGGCTTGGAGCACACTCACTTGACAGGGAAAGCTGGAGGAAGCAGTGACCTTTTCTCAGCTTTAGGCTGTAAGTATAAATGAAATCCAGCTAGGGCAGTCATGGTACACACAGCCTGTATGCGGTGTGAGCAGGGCCCACACTGGCATCTGCAAAGGGACAATTAACTGCTTGCTTGAAATTAGGCATGAAGTTCAACCGTGGTTTTCAAGGTAAGGGAGAGGCCATTTGCTGGCTGACAGGCTGCAGTGATCAGTCTGAGCCTTGCAGCCCAGGGAGATCTCCTGGGGAA
This sequence comes from Pseudopodoces humilis, assembly GCF_049639895.1. Classification (NCBI taxonomy): domain Eukaryota; kingdom Metazoa; phylum Chordata; class Aves; order Passeriformes; family Paridae; genus Pseudopodoces; species Pseudopodoces humilis. The sequence goes on from NC_142212.1 coordinate 13,980,423, forward strand.
CCGGTAGAAGGACAGGGATGAGGCATCTGAGCACAGCTTGGTACCAGGACCTTCCCCACACAAACCCTGCCTGTGGAAGGAAAGCAGCAGCACCACAACCAGCACTTGATTGAATCCTCCCTGGGGCACTTGGCCAGGGCAAGAGGGACTTCTTGGCTCCCTGAGCGAGTAGCCTTCTGCCCTTGGTGCCTCTGGCCAGCATGCTGGCTGTCTTTTGCCTTCCACCTCCTACCAAGTTTAATTAGAGCTAAAGAACATCCCCCCAAAGCTGCTTGCTGTGACCCAGCACCAGCCATCAAGTCCCAGTGGCAGCACCCAAACACACAAATCTTTCCTGCTGGCTCTGGGGCAGAGGGAGCAAATGCAGCCAGATCAGGTCTGGTCCAACCACCTTCCCATCACCCTAGAGACACAGTACTGGTAAACTGGATGTAAAAGAAAAAAAAAAACAAAACAAACAACCAAAAAAACCCTAAAAAAGCCTTTTTTTTGTGCCTCTGATGGCCTGTGGGGCTTCTTTTGGCCAAATCTCAGAGATAATAGTTCAAAACATCCATTCAAAACATTTGTTTCCTAACATACCCAAAAGAGTAAGGTTGGTACCACTATTATACATTAACTCTCTAAAGTCTGGCAGTTTTCAACACAGCAGTTGTATATGGCCCTATGTAAAAATCCTCTCCAAAAACACATGCCTACACATTAAAAACTCTCTCATTTAAGCCAGGAAAGCTGTTTTAAGAATTCCTGTGAAGTGTAGTATATTGCAGGCTGTCTCCAAAAGAAGAAACATTAATTTTTCTGCTTTGGACTTGAGGCAGAATAATTTTAAAGGCTTTGAGTGAGTGATGAGCTCTGTGCATTTCTGCTGGGAGGGTCAGAGCCCCCTGCTATCCTCTGCCCATCAGATGAGCTGTCTCTGCTCCTCATTTGCTGTGGGTTGCTCAGAAGAATTGCAGGCTGATGCTACAAGAACAGTGACCTGCAGCAGAAGGGGATGTAACAGATGGAGTAAATATCCTCTTCAACACACCCCCACAATACGCTGTCCAAGCTCAAAATCCAGATTTCCTATGTGTCTTACACTACCTTACATTGGCCCAAAAAAACCAGGAGGAGGAAGGAGAGCAGGCTGTGCACAGAGAGAGCAGAACACAGTCCCAAAGGGCAGGAGGGAAGAACTGCCTGTTTCTACATCTGGTAGTGAGTTTGTCTACACCTTAATAGATCAAGTTGAAACCCCCACAAAAAGCAGCAAAGCTACTGCAGAACTGAAGCATATAATTTCAGAGGAGAGTTTGTAGGAGCAGAAAAACACGTGGGCATACAGAAAGAGGAAAAGACAAAATGAAATTATTCTTCATAAAAGGCAGCTGTGCTAGCATTTGCCTACAGCATTCTCTATCCTGGAGCTTGCCTTCTGCTTCTAGGAGCCCTGCAAGAGATCACTGAAATCATAACAGTAAAAACTACAAAAAAAAGGGAAAATAAACTCCCCAAATGAGCACAATGCATTGCATCACTGCTCTCATTTTGCTCCTCTCAATAAGTGTGAGGAGCGAGCTACAGCCTGGAAAAAGGTCAATGCAGGTGGCAGATCCCAGAGCTTGGTGGCAACTGGACCACAGTACTCCATGTTACTCTGATCCCATAAACCAGATCCCACATTATGCTCTATGTGCACAATCAATCCAGCTCACCTCCCCCTAAAGCATGGTTTGCCTTTTTTTTTTTTTTTCAACTCAAACATTCCTATTAGAAGCCTCAGCCTACGCTGAAGAATTAGAGATAACTGGTACCTGCAGAAATTGGAAGGAAATGCACTACTCTTAAATATTGCCTGAATAAAAGCTGCAGAACTGAGGATGTGGGAATCCAGTCGCTTACCTGAAAATGCCCCAAAATATTTGAATGAAAGGAGCTTGGAGTTTCACTCCTGGTGCTGATTGCTGGGCCAGCACCAGCACAGCCAGAGATGGCTTCTCCCTTGGCATGACACACGCTGCAGAGAGGGCCCACACAGCCTGCTCCAGAACAGGCAGCCCTGATTGGCAGTTGTCTCAGAGACAAATGCTTTCCCAGCCCTCTGGAATGTCAGCAGTGAGCTTCCCTGGCAGCTGGATGAGGGAGTAGGCACGCTGGAAGATGGGCAGGGAGCCTGCAGGGTGTGAAGGTCAAGGCAGGTGATCCAGGTACCAGCTGCACTGGCTCATGCAGCTCCTTTGGCCTCAAAACCTCATGAAGAGGGGATCACGCTGAACTGTGACCAAGCAGGCTTTTTTCCAGAAACCTGGGCCATGCACAAAGGGGAAATGCCAGAAAGCAGCACAAACAAGCCCATTCCCCTCGGTTCCACATTGGCAGGGCTTTCTCCAGCAATGCCAATGTTACTTTGCCATCTAGCCTCTCCTTGTCTGCAGTTTTCAAACTTCAGAGTTTTACACACAATGAGTGTGTATTGAGTGGGCAAGTATCCTGACCACACCAACAAGAGAAGGACAAACTGGTGGGAAACTTTGTTCCACCTCCAACTCACTTCCAGCCAGGTTTCAGCACTTGGCTTGACCCACACAGCAGAGAAGGTTCCAGCTGAAACCCTGGCTCTGGGCTTGGAAAGCCAGACATTATGCATCCTGTAGCAAACAAAATCAGCAATAAAATCTTCCCCCCCAGGAAATATTGGAAAAAAATTGCCAGGGAAGCTGGCAACAGAAGTCACTTGAGAACTTCAGCATCCCTGCCCATCAGTTCCAGTCCTGGAGAAGATATTTCTGCCTTCACTGACAAAAGCTCAAGTATTTACGAGGAGCAAAGTTCCCCAAACCTGAATGCAGAACTAGGCACAAGTCACTCCTTCTGATTGATGTCTGTCTTTGCAATCTCACTTTTCTCTCTGATACTATATCCCACAATACAATAAAGCTCCCCTTAAATTTAAGTGGCAAATATAAATTTTTATTTCCTTTAGCCTTTTGAACTGTGACTACTTTTTTACAAACCATGTACTATTTTTGAGCTTCGTGATTAATTCCTTAGACATTTTTTACAGAAATGTGCTTTAAACATGCAAAACAAATCCCAATTCTTCCTGGTACAATGAAGAAGCAAAGAAACTGAAGATAGCATCAGAAAAAAAAACCCACAAAGACAGAATCCTTTGCCACATTGCAGGCTAACAGCAAGAACACAGCAGAATAAAGATGCTTATCTTGAGCAACCGAGAGCCTGCACAACATGAGTCAGTAAGAGCAAGGCATCAGCCTGTTTGGGAGACCAAGGAGATTTCTGAATGGGGCTGGTAGCTGAGCCCTCTGCTAAGCTGTGCACAAATCCTCTTTGCCTACGGGCTGACATTTGGGTGGGTGACAGAGGCTGCCTTTCCTGCTTGGGGGCTGCTGCTGAAGAGAGAGCAATGTACCCTGCAGTTATGGAGGGCCACAGGGAAAGCCACTGAAGCACTCTGTCAAAGGCTGGAATTCAAAAGAAGACTTTTCTTCCCTTATTCTCGGTGCCTAAGAACCAGCATTAACCCCTACCATACTCCTCAGCTCCCAAGAAAGAAAATAACAGAACATTAAGCTGGCACAGTACTTATGAAGTGACAGCAAGACCCCTTGCAGTAAAATCTCTGTGTGATGCAGAAGGAATTACCTCCACAATTCCACACCTGTCAGACAGCAGAGCACAGCACAGGGGGTGCAGTGCTGCTGATGCCAGAGTGTGATTTCCATTAGTGTTAATAGGAACTACTGACAGAAGCAGCAGCCAAGGAGCCAAAAAGCCTCCAGTCTTGATGAGTGCCTTTGATGAGTACAGAACTGCATTAAGTCAGCCGCAGCAGCTGTACCAGGCAAATGATCATGGCTGTGGGGATAAGAAAAGAGCCAGGGCTCAGGCTCCAAAGAAGGGCTGGATCCCAGCTGGGATGGGGCATTGGAGCTGGAGCAGCACTAATGGCCAGTGAAGTGCCAGCAATGGCACAAGGCAAGCCCCACTCCAGTGTCCATGTGGCAGTCAGTCACAGCCCTCAGCAGCAAGCTTGAGGGAACCAGGTGGCCACTGCAGCATTTCTTGAAACTACTCCATGAACAGCTACTGCCAACAACCACCAAGCTCCTTGGGATGGGGAACAGAAAATCATTTCTATCCCCAGTGGAAACAGAAGATAGTTCACAAGAAAGTATAGGTTTGGAAAAACAAGGGCTTGGGATCAGAAAATGATATAACAAAAACCAAAAGGTGGACCATGAGAAAACTGCATGTATGGAAGAACAGGGGCTTAAAACTTACAGACGTTGTTTTGGTCCTTGTTAGGGTCCAGCAGTTCAGACCAAGAGAAAAAGCCATCATTACAACCATCACTTCAAGTCACTGACAATTTTTGGATAAGCAAAGGCCTAGAGAAAATTCATCCCCAAGATATAAAAATGTATTTTTATTAATTAGAGAAAAAGCCAGATACAAATCACAATCCCCTGAGAATGGATAAACTAGATGCCAAGGTTATTTTCTTCAAAACAGTTTAATAAGCAGGTGCTGGGCCGGTGGTGGCCATCTCCCAAGTGTGCCACACGAGACGAGTCGCTGGCATAGCCTTGGCCCTTACAATTTGCAGCAAAACCATCAGGTCTCACAGCAGATCCCCTGAAAGTGCCTACCCACCACCTCCACCACTCGTTGCTCATCAGCTCTCCACAGACAGCAACAGATTATTTCATCCTGTTACTTATGCCACAGAAATTTAGACTCGAGGAAAAATAGGCATAACAACATTACATCATTTAAGCAACCAACTTAGCTGACTACATCAAAATTCTGCAAGAGCAACAGGCCTTTAATTAAACTAACTAGCCCTGGGCTAGAGAAAGACTTCTTTCCTGCTGATTCATTTGATAGGAGGTGATGGTGCTGCAATCACTGTCACAATTCAAAGCACTTCTGAGTACTCACCCACAGCTCACTCAAATTCCTTTGGTTGCACATGACTCTGCAGAAGCCAGTGCTACCCAGGCACCTGCCTTCACCCATTTGCACACAGGTCAGTTCCAGGGCCTGCTTTTGTGCTGATAACATAGCCTTGTGACCTCCCTGTACCATTTGGTGCAAAATGAAAATAACAGAAAACCCTCCCAGGTCTAGCCCCAAGGTGCTCATAACTCAAATAATTTCACATGGTGAGCCATGAGAGCCAGGAGCAGTCCCCTTCACAGGGCTGTGCCAAGGACACAAGTCTGTGTCCCTTGGGCAGGGACTGATGCTGAGCTCTGGAAGGGGAGCCCAAGCTTGTGCCAAGAGGGTCTGGACAGAGGAGAGAGACAGCAATCCCTCCCACTGTAACTGCACTTGTCCTCCTCAGGTTTGCCAAATGCCTCAGGAAAAGCCAGATTCTTCACAGGAGCACACTGCTGTAGGGAAGAGACACAGCTCTGTACAACCCAGAACGATGCTCCATCATGTGGCACTGCTCCAGCCCACATAAGGCTTCATCTTCTACTACACACTGAAGTGAACTGCATTTTTTTATGTTTTTTTCTTTTCTTCTGGAAAGAAGCTAATTAGAGTGGAAAAAGATCTCTACGACTCACATATACGACTTCTGTATTTCAGATTTTAATTTGTGTTATGCAACTACCACACACACACTGTACTTGAAACTATATAGCATGCAACCTAATCAAACTCCACTAACACCACCAGGTAGTTAAATCATGCTGTGATAAACAAGGAAAGCAATTCTGTGTAAGCATGGCAAATTCTCCCTCACACCTTGGTCAAAGTGGCACCTACTACAAATTATCAGGTTGGTAAAATGCATCTGTTATTTAGGGTAATGGTTTAATTTAACGTGTAAAGTGAATGGCTCAGGGTGCACTAAGTACTCACAAAGTGCAGGGAAAGGGCACCTTGGTGGCACTGACCACCCAGGGAGCCCCTGAGAAGGAGAGCAGGAGCAAAGCAACAAATGCGAGCCCAGGGCAGGGCTGTAAGGAGCAAAAAGCTCCCTCAGGAAGGCTTTGAGGAAAAGACTCTTCAAAGTATGGAAAAATCTGCTGAAAAAAAACAACAAACAAAACAAACTCATTCCCACACATATCCACAACAAAAAGTTAAAAGTATGTGTTACAGCAAGGAAGCCAGGCTGAATACTGGAGAAAAAGCCCTGTCCCAGTAAGGATGCAGATGCACAGGAGGAGCTGACCCAGGAATTCATGTCCCCACATCCCCAGTGGGACCAGCTGGACAAGTGCCACCAAGAACAACCCGGGCATGCTCAATCCAGCTTTAAGAGAGGAAGATGTTCAGATAGCCTGAGGTCCTTCCAGCCCTATTTTTAACAGGATTTCTCTCCTTTACTCCAGCTGCCCTCCCATACCTCACAAGAGGCATCCTGCAGCCAATGCTGCTCTGCAGCGGCCCCCGCAAGAGGCACAGGCTATATTTATTCTGGTACATTGCAGTGGGAAGCTTTAATCTGTGTAATCGCCTCAGAGAAGATTTCATTCAGTGAGGGGAAAGCAATTACTGTTTCATTTGCAACCAGTTGCCATCCCTGGGTCTTAATCTATCAGAGCTGGAGGGTCCTGTCAGCCCCTGCACCTGCCTGGACAGTTTTTGTGAGGTAGGTTTATGCCTCTGATAAAAGCACCTGCTGATACTCAAGGTTTTCAGCCCCTGTTTGAGGCAATATTTCTTCTCCCAGATGCTATTGCTTTTATCTGACAGACCCTGCATGAAGAAAACAACTGGATATAATCCTAGATTAAAGGGATTGTAATGCAGAATTAAATACAAGCCATACCCTTCATAGGGTTTGCTGTCGTCATTCACCAAGCACAGAGCTCGGCTGTTTGGGAGGTGGTCAGATGGTGGTGGCATTTCAGATTGTCTCTGCAGCTCCTGACTTCTCTAGACAGGCAGACAGACATTTACATCTCCCCACAGGGGTGGGAAGAAAAAAACCCACCTAAAATAAAACAAAATTAACCCAGCAACGAAACAAACAATCCTTGGTGTTTCCATATGATGCTGCATTAAAATCCCTTTAAGATTTCCCTTCAAAAACTAGCAACTAAAATCCAAATTCTCAGCAGGGCTCTGCACACGTTGGAGCTGCTGCACCTCAGTGCTAGGAAGGTTTGTGATCCCACAACAACCATGCCAGAAACCAGAAGAAGGTAACTGAGGCTCAAATCAGACAAGAAAACAGTCCCAAGGAAAGGACATTCACTGTCTACTGCAGCAAGAACCACAATAGCAGAGCAATGCAAAAGCCCACCAGGAACTCTTTATGACTTTATCTTACGTCAGGAAAGACACCATATACTTATATGCACAGCTGCATGCTTGGGGGAAAAAAAAAAAGGCGCTTTAATCTTCTGCTTTTTCCAGCCTGGCAGCCAAAGCAGTTTGACATGATAAAGAGACTTGAGAGTTGTGAAAACTACATATTAAAAGGAGAAAATTTCTAACTGTCTTTTTCTTGTAAATTCTGGCAGCCAAAAAATCCAGCCCTAAAATAAAGACGTGCCTGAAGGTAGCAATTTTACAATCAGCAACATAATGATTTATATCACTGCTGTCATCTTTGTTGGGGAAAAGGAAGCCAGGTATTGTGATCATTAGCTTTTTGATACAGATGATATTTTCAAATGAGGAAAAACACATGCATTTTAATCAGGAACTGAAAGAAATTGCCCCAAAATACTAACAGAAGAATTTGCAGCACACGCCAAGATTTGCAAACACAGGAGATGAATATTAATGTGACAAACATCATCAGCGACATCCTGAGCTGCTGCACATCCCTGGGTACACGTGTGGGAGCTCACTCACTCTGGAACACGGAATCCCACGCCCTCCCAAAATACACATCCTCATGCCACAGGTCCCAAGCAGGCATAGCCTGCAAACTGGCCCCACTCCCACCGAAGCCTGTGGCTTTCCAGGTGCTGGTCTCAGCCAGCAAGCTGCATCACTCCCACCCAGAATTCAGCTGCACACAGCACTGGGGCTCCCCAGTCCCCACCGATGGCAGGCACAGAGCAGCAGCGTTGGGTACCACTGAGAGACAGCAGCACCAGGCTCTTCTCTTAAAAAAAAATCAACTAAGAGCAAAGATGTTACTGCCTCTTTTTTCCCAGAAAAATTCCAGAAGCAAAGCCTGGCCTACCTGGTACTCAAATTCTAAGCTCCTGCCTATGCCTTGGCAGACATACATGAAGTCACAGGTGTAAAAGAGAGGAGGCTGCTGCTGCTGAAGAACTAAAAATCAACTGAATTTGACCTTTAATGCAACAATGTGGCTTCTAATGCTTCCATTCCCCAGTGTAACCATAATCACATTTGTTGCTGAGAACCAGGAAACTGTTTTCAGAGACCAGTTAACATGCAGGCTTCCACAAGCCTGCGTGATGTGACAGCCAGGGCACCAGCACAGTCTTTCTTAAACCAAACGGAGCAGGTTTGAAATTGGGATGCATTTTAAAGCCACAGAACAGAACATCCTGCAGATGACATCAGCAACACATCAAACTTTACTGAGTGTTTGTGGAGAAGAACAGCAGAGAAAGCACTGAGAGTGCTCAGCTGAGATGGAAAGTCCTTGTACAGGAACTCCAAGCCAAACAACAACTCTCTGCTCACAAACACTCTCAGAGCTCAATACAGATGTACAAGACAGAGATTAAGTCTAAAAGACTAATTTTTGCCTCCTGTCCCCCCATATTTTAATAGAATACAGGAAAGATTCAGCCTGTACTGGAGTAAGTTTTGTTTATAAATCCCACACAATATGCAAAAAAACCTCTCCTTCAGAGAAATAGCTGTGTCACCTCCCAGTTCACAGCTTGCACTGACAGCCATGTAATCTCAGCCTGCGTACAGCAGTTTCAGACCTTCAGCACGGATTCCTCAGCCTGACAAGGATGCAGTGAGCATGTCCAGCAGTCCAGCACTGTGCCATGCCTGTGGGAGTAGCTAGCAGTCATCCTGCACCATTCAGCCCATGGATCAGTACTCCTGCCTCTCAGACTGAGTATTTCTGGCCCTGTGGGTCTGCAGTACCTAAATGCTGCTTGCCCTCCCGTGTTTGCCATTGAAAAGCACTGATAGCACCAGAAGTTGCGCTGTTTTCTGAAAGCGACTCTAATTAAGTATAAAAGCAAGTCTAATTAAGTATGGTCTGCTCTGTGAATCCCCTGGGAAGGCAGAGGAATACCATCAACCTTTGCATCCAGTCATCCTCCTTTTGTGTGTTGTAACCAGCTGACAGCAGATGAAGCCCTGATGTGAATGTGCACCTGCAGCTGTGCTGAGCAACACAGAGGCACATCCCAAGTAGAAGGTGCCACGTAGTGAAGGGCTAAAACACTTCTCATCCTCGCCAACCCACTGGGAACAGGACTCTGCCATCCATCCTCGTGTCAACAAATCCTCCCCATCCCTGTTAAAATCACACCTCAGCCTCAGGCATACCCATATCTCATTCTTGAGGCTTCTGCGGGAAGTTGTAGGTACAGAAAGCAGTCAGGCTCAGGTCTGGAGCATCCCGGTGGCAGGGCCTTTCCCACAGCCAGGCAGAGAGCTCTTGCCTGCTCTCCTGTTTCATCTCTGCATGACAGCACAGATTGCAGGTGCTCACCTGGGAATTCATCCTGCTCTGTGCAATGCCACTAACGATTAAAAGCTAACAGCAAAACCTCCAGTGAGGCAAAGAGAACCAGAGCACAGCCCCAAAACATTAGTCACTATGAACACACCTGAAGCTCAACACATGTGCAGCACATTTAAATTTACTTTTCTTTAATTATGAATGTTTATTTGGTGTTTACTGCAGGGCAGTAATAAGAACACATTCAAAATTATAAATCCCCTGCAAAGAGCCATCACCAGTGGTTGCCCACCTTAGCCACCTGGCTCAGTGCAAGTACATGGAGATACAACTGAATGACAATTTCCATGCCTGAAAGGGAGAATATTCCTTATTTTCTATCCTTATACACTGCTGTGTGCACTTTCAGTAGATGCCCACCTACACCCCCTGCTTAAGTTACTTATTCTTTTGCATCTACTTATTAAACCAAAGGTTGAAAAGCAAGAAGAAACCCCACCCAGGAATGGAACTGTGTAAGGAAGCATTGACTGGATTCATCAGGACAATTGATAATCATAGCTCTGATCTTGGGTTGCAATTGATTAGTTATAAATACACAGCACCAAAGGTACCAGGGCAAGGAAAAAGCTTTTTCGGAAAGGCACAGAAACAGACCCCAGAAGCAGAGTGCTCATGACTCTCCAACAGATAGCCCTAAGTGCCTGCTGAAAATGGGCGATACTTTCCTGCTCACAGTGGACAGAAGGGAGAATGATATCATTAAAGCCCACACTGTGTCTCAAAGTCCTTGGAGGAAAGGGGAAGAGGTACTTCATATTTCTATAAAACAATTAGTATTGACAGAATGAACTATAATACAGCACTCAGACCAGAGCAGTAATTAACTATCTGGTAGCTCGCTTACTGGATGCAGATAGGAAGCACCGAGGCAGCAATTAGAGAGCAGAAAGGCAAGGCAGGCACATGGCTTTGCTCTAACGAGGTATTGACCTCCCAGCCGTCTGCTCAGGTGTCTGACGAGACATCCTGCATCCCACACCGAGCACGGGAGCATCCCTGGCACAGCCACTGGCACCTCCCTGGGCACAGTGAGGAAAGAGCTGGCAGCCAGCACTGATTTGAGAGCACCTTCTCAGGTTGTGCTCAGCCTCTCTTCCCCTTGCCTTGGTTTCTCTGTGCCTTAAAGAGTGTGGCTATAAGCCAAGTAGACAGCTCTGGCCACAGACACCATCAGTGATGGAAAAGTACCACTGACAGGGGATGGTGCCTGGGAAATAATCTGCAAGACGCCACATACCATCAAATGATGTACCACTGAAGCTAAAGGTAACTGGTTTCAGCACCTTTCTAATTTGCGAATCTCTGAACAATCTTGAAAATTGAAGCCTCGTGGAGAGCTGGGGTTGCTTGCACACCATTTCAGCCTTGTGAGGATTAGCTTTAAACATCTTTGGGGGGAAAGTATTTGCAGTCCAGTTTGAGCTCCATAAAAAAAAAGACATTAAGTGCCCAAACCTTCAGCATTTCTTTCCCCCAAACCCAAAGGTACCATGGATCTGTTTCTAAACAGCTACTCTTGGGTAGCCTTTGCTCTACCTTATTCCCACATACAGAGGGAAGTGTCCTTGCACAGTCCAAAGGCCCTCCTTGTCTCTTTGCAGGGAGGTGAAGCAGAAGCAAATGGTGTTTCTGCTTCAAGATGAGCACCTTCCTCCCACCTCTCCTCTTTCCTCCCTCTTTTCCCCCAGGAGTTTTCCAGCACTGGCTGGCGATGCTCCTCAACGGGGCAGCCACAAGCACACAGAAAACAGGTCCATGTAAAGCCAATGCATTTACACCCGCCACATGCAAATAGCTCACCAGTTGGGCTGACATAAATGATGGAGTACGAGAAATAGAGCTCTTTCCTGCTGTGGCATTTTAAAACAATTCAGCAAGCTTTTCACACCAGGAAAAGCTGGGGCTGGGTGTGCAGCGAGGAGTGAACGTGCTGCAGCTCTGTACGTGGCTCCAGAGGCAGAAAATTACTCTGCAGCAATGCAAGCGACTGCTTCATTCCTGATATCCCTGAGGAAAGGACAGAAACTGGACCAGCAAGGGTTTCACAAGGACACCATACTCTCCTGGGTGCAGGTGCCAAGGCTCTGTAATGATGAAGGACAGCAAAGGACCCAAAAGACATCAGGCGTCACTGAACCGGAGTGAGTACCAGAATCACTAAGTCATTCTTGCTGGCCAGACCAAACTCTCACAGCATAGTAAATGGTTATTTAAGAAATCAATCTGAATTTGGAGGCAACACTAATTTCTGGATACTGAGACTCTGCATAAGCTAGCTAAGGAAAGCAAGGCTGCCACAGGGCTGCCCTGCAAGTGGTTTTAGACATGAGACCTGCTGGGAGGTGACAGTTTAACATCCAGACTTTCCAGAAACCAAAGCTACAGAGACCTTCAAGTCAAAGGCACAATTCCCATCTAGATGATGCCAAACTTCACCCAGTATTCAGAGCAGTAGCTATTCCCCTGCTACCTTCTCCTGAGAGCAAATCAAAGAGGGCAGCTGGAAAAACCTCATGGATGCCAAGTACAGCACTAAGGTTTTAGACACAGGATTTTAAAACAGAATCCTGACAAACCTTTTGTCACACTTACATGGGACACAGCACTTGGACCAGTTTGCCGTCACTGAATGCACGATTTCATTCATTTTAGCAGCAGCAGCAGCACTCACTCCTAGGCTTTCTGGTGGCAGGGACCAGCACACCATGCACCAGGAAGATACCAGGAAGGGAACAATGCATTTTCCAAAAAATATCACTGTGTCAAATAATCTCATCAGCTCTGGGGAATCTCGGCTTCTGAAGTCACAGCAGCTGAGGACAGACAGAGCTGCTGCTGCATGAATGACAGAGCCATTTAAAAGCAGAGCACATTTAATTCTTCTCTTCCCAAAATGCCATTGTCGATCCAAACACACTAGAATGAGAAAGCTTTGTTTTCACTGGAATGTTCCACCAGCAACCACTGGCTTCCTGCAGCATTAACAAAATAAGCCAGATCTTGTCCCCAATGAAAGTAATTTTTTGCTACAGACGAGTCGCTGCTTTGCCTCACTTCAACATCCCAGCTCATATTGGTAATTTATATCTAAATTACCTTAAAAGTGGCGCCTGTTTTCACAGCACAATTAATGCAGCAGCAGGTAACAGCCAACATGCAACTCCTGCCAACACAAATGTGCTGGTTTCATCTTGGGACCTTCTCCTCTGCTGACAGAGCTCAATACTGCTCCACTAGCATCAACACGAGTAAAATAAACCACAGATTAAAAACTGACAGCAACAACCCAAAACACTGTGGTCCTGCTGCAGTAGTTGATAAATCCTAGTTACGTATCAAATAAGCTCTAAAGGAGAGGGTAAAGGAAGCCAGCAGGATATGGAATAAAATTTGGCAGCTGCAATTCTGCTGCCAGAAAGGCAGTGGGGCAGGACCATGTCTGGATGGCATCGATTACAGCGGCAGCTCCAAGGCACTCAGGGCATCCTGTACTACTACAGAGAGCAAGAAGCTCTTCCCCACTCTATCCTCGTGCAGATTATTTCAGGAAGGAAAGAAATTGGGAATCATTGCTGGGCCACAATGCTGAAATACTTTCCCTGTGTAGGCAAGAAACTGCTCCCATCACAAAAAGTATCATTTTAGCGTGCATGTGCATAAATGCACAAGGTAAGAACTAAAAATAGAGGTACCCTATTTCCACGCATCAAGTCAGCAGGTACGGAAACAGCATAAACAGTGATTCAGCAGTAGCCCGCATGATGCAGGAGGTTGTTTCTTTGCCTCTGCTCCTCTGTTTGTAGCCCTTCCCACCTCTGCTGAGTTACCAAGGCCCAGCAACTCCCTAGAACAAAGCCCAGGTCTGCTGTGCAAAAAGAGCCCCAGCCCCACAAGGCCCAGGGAGATCTACCAGCCATGGGGAACTCACTGGATGCTTGGCTCCCTTGGGAAGGGGGTGATATGAGTTGGCTGCAAATGCTCTTCACACAACGTACAGCTCTCAAGAACACAGACATTTAGAGAGTTTTTCTGTCTACAGTAGTTTTTCTAGTGCAGGGTCTACATGCTAGCATAATTACATGTTTTTTTAAACAAGATAGATGTATAATTTGCATTTTTGCTATTTTTTCATTAAGCTTCTGTGTCATACCTACAAAGTAGGATCATTCAAACTGGGTACAAAGAGGTGCACAATGTGCAATTACAGTGTATGGCTGCAATTTTTGGTGCAAAGTAGTGCTGTGACTCCATAAATACTTCTGAAAAATTGCACAAGACAACTCCAAGGACATTTTTTGAATCCTGTGAGATTTGTTACATAAACAGCTACGACCTTGTACCCATGGTTTCAACAGGGACAAGTAGTTTTTTTTGCTGGTTCTCACCCCCAATTTTTTCATTAATGTTTGCTTGAGAAGTCAGAAGGAGATACAAGAAAAAGAGAATGAACAGTAGGAATTTCATTTACATTTCATAAAACCATAGCTAATCTCTTCAAGCAGAAATTTAAAAAATACTTCAGTCTTCCCACTGCCCAGGCTCTGTCATTCACCCTTTCAAACACCGCAGTCTCCCCAGCATCCAGGTGAGCAAATCCCTCCTCTAGCTTCTGAAGTCCTGGGACTAAAAATATTTTTGAAGGGCTTCCTTGAACAACTGTGACTTACCCCCACACCATTCCTAGACAGCGTAACTAACCAAGAACAAATAAAGTGCTCAAGGATTTCAATTTAATCTCAGAATGTATTAAAGTCCTTTCTACTCTCACCTTGACATACTTTGAAGTCCGGATGATTTGCATTTTGATGTCTAATTGAAATGAGGATTGCTGCCTGACAGGCCTTAATCTTCTCAAAAACATAGTTGTTCCTCTCTCCCCAAAGCAAGTATTTATCACAAGTTTCACCTTGAATATAGGTCACAGCATTGCAAAGCAAGTAATCAGAGCTCTAAAAAAACCAAACAAACTACCACGAAGATTCTGTCTAGGTAAAAAAAAAAACAAATTCAAAAGGCACATCTGTTCCCCTGAGTCACAGGAAAGATTATTACCATTAGCATGAGGGTTATACAGCAAATGAAACAACTGGCTAAGAAAAAAAAAAAGAGAAATCACATTTAAGTGTAATCTTTCATCATTAAATTTTAATAGGAAAACTACTGTGATTTGCTTAGTCTGAATATATATGCAATGTAAAGAGACCCTCTGACATCGTCAAGGCATAACACCACAAGATAAATGGAGATGATTTGCCACACTAGTGGAGCAGCTGGAGCTCCCTCCCAAACCTGCAGTAAACAAACAGCAAGGCAGCTGCTTCTGGCTGGCCATTGGCTCTTATGCCTTTGGCCGAGAGGAAAGAATCAGAGGTCTTACTCATCTCCTGGCTGTGTGGGCTTTAACAGAGGGCAGCTGAGCTGCTACACTAGTCAAAATGCCCATTTTCTGTTAGTCACAGTTGGTTGTCCCTGAAGCCTGAGCCATCACCAGAGCACAAACATCTGAAGGCCGCGTTTTGCACTGAGAGCGCCCCAAGCAAGGGCAGCCAGAGCACATCCATATGCATCCCGAGAGAGCCCATCTGGAGCAGAGCCTTGCTCCACAGACTCCCAACAACGCAAAACTAGGCTCAGGACTCCAGACTGCCTTCCTTTCATACCGCAGTTTGGTTTTAAGAACAATAAAGATGAAGACTTTCCTGTCCTGCTTCTGTTATTCTAGTGCAATTCTCCCTCCTGAAGGAGGACAGCACCCGTGACAAGCTCAGGAAATGTCAGAGGAGCAGGCTGCAGGCAAGCCAGGCACTGCCCTGCCGATGGGAACAGCAGGCAGCCTGCTGTCCACCTGCCCAAACACAAACAGCAAGAAAGGGTGCATGGCTGCTGTGCACAGAGCTGGTAAGATCTATATGAAGCCCCATGTGTGTAAATGAAACATCAGCTTCTTCTATCATCAAATGTCTACAACTTGTAAGCATGAATTATGCAAGACTATTAACTGTCTTATTTTAAGAGGGAGCAGCTGTAGAAGCTGCTTGGAGGACACATCAAGTCACAGAAGGGGCAGCCCCTGGTGCTCAGTGTCAGAGTGTGTCTGAGCTACAGCACAGCCACTCTCACCAGGTCCAGCCCCAGTGCTCCCCCAGACCTGTATCCTGCACTAAGCAATTAATTCATCATCTCACAAGCTCTCACTGTCTTACAGTGCTCTATGCAGGAAGGAGTAATATTTTCACCACCTCCTTATTGATGACAGCTTAAGAAAGATCTGGATAATTGTGTGAGTCTGTGAAGAAGTGAGCAGAGCTGAGCCTGTAACCTGGCCCAAACTCAAGCCCCCAGTCAATGCCCAAACTGCCAAGCTCTGCCTTTGCTTTCACCTTTCACAAGGAACCTGAAACAGCAAACTCCCACTGAGACCAAGGAGCTCCAGGCTGCTTCAGTTCAGTAATTTTCTTGTTGGCTAACAAACCCTCACACTCAGCCAGAGCCCACAGATGAGGCTCCAGCCTAGAGTAACGCTGCACAGCCCATGTCACAAGTGCCACCACGTTGGAGGCTGAGACCAGCGGGCAGCTGGATGCTGGCTCCCAGCATGGAGCACTCACCTGTCCTCAGCCCCAAGCCACAGAGCACTGCAGACACTGAGCTCAGCCCTCCCTGAGCAGACACCGTGCTTAGCAGACATGCTCAAGTTGCTAATGGCAAGTTCTGGCCATAAATTACCTATAGGGTGAGAAGGTTTTTGAGAGTTTTACGTAAGACATTAATTCCTGTGTTCAATATGAATGCTGGGAGATCTGAGTGGCAGGGCTGCACACAGCAAGTAAGCATGTTGGAACATAAGAAGTGCTGAAAGGGGAGGCACAGATGGGTATTAAGACCGGTTTCATTCATTGTATATATCACGGACGTGGAAGAACAAACATCAAACACCGTGATTACATTTACCGATGATTCAGATTTGTGTGGGCTCCTCAATACACAAGAGGAGGGCAATAAAGTCCTGGACAACTGTGAGCAAGCAAGCACCTCGGGGGATAATTAAATTAATCTGAGCTATGGAAATGCCACACAACAAGGCTAAAACATAAAGCAAACAACATTGTAAAGGACTTTGCACTCAAGAAACTATATGAGACAAACACAGGCTTGTCTCCAGTGACCCACCAGGGTGCCAGGTGCTGTACAAGCCCATCAGGTGAAAACTGGTACAGGATATACACGAAGCTCTAAAAAATACAATCTCAGTGATACCAGTTGTATGCATCCCCAGCCTAAGAGGCTGTGTCTCTAGAGAAGGGCCTTGTCTCAAGGGGACCACTGATGACACAGCAGCTCTGGGGCCACCCTGGCAAAACAAACCCATGCAGGGCAACCCAGGCCACAGCACCTGCCTTACCAATTCCCAGTCCCCATTACCAGCTGCTCCCCAGACTCCTGACTGTCACCCCCCATTTGGAAATCATGTACTTGCTCCTAACTGCCTGGGCAGCCTCACCACGCTCAACAGCCCTGTCTGATGCAAGACAGCTGCCCCAGAGACACTGAGGCATCTGCCCTGAGCCACCCTGCCCAGCAAAGGGATCACTGACAGGGTATCACAGCAGGCACAGAGCCCTTCCAGGAGACAGCTCCCAAGAGCACGTCAGACCAAGACAGGGGAACGCAGAGCATCTGGAACAGCAACACAAGCGAGGACATGGGAGAAGTCAAAAAGTGGCAGAGCTGCCCAAGGCCCTGGAGGCATGAAGATGTTAAATTTGATGATATTGAGGAAGGGAGCCAAAGGAGGAATAAATAGAGCTAATGAGAACACAAGGCATGAGCATTCAAAAACCTTTAGCACACTACAAACAGCAATAAAAAGGCAATTAGAATTCCGAGATGCATGGAGGGTAATTGCATGCACTATAAATAGGTGGTGGGAAGACTGTCCTGCTCAGCAGGATCTGATTCACTTTTGGGGTGACTTCTGTGCAGAAAGGAATATTTTGGCATGCAACAGAAGCTGAGGGAAGGGAGTTTACAGAGAGATGAAATTACGGGAAGAATTTCTATCACTCACATCCTGCTGCATGAAATATGTACTAAGCAGGAGCTTTGCCACAGAGGCTTCAGAGGTCAGAGGCTTTGAGGAACTCCAAATATAAGTTCAGCAGCAGGGATGCAATGCAGCCTTAGAAGGAAACACATTTTATATCAGCCAGCAATACGTATGGCACAGGAGTCCAGGCACTTCTGTGGCTTTCACTGTTGATGGAGAAATCTAACAATGCCCATGCAGACCACGTCCTGCTCAGTTCATAACCTCTGCACAAGCACAGGCACTTGTAACAGCACTTACAAACAAACAAAAATAGAAGTTTAAAAGTGTAATTCAAGTGTCAAATTCACTTCTTCCATCCTCCATCATGCCTCCGGCATGATCCACCACTCTGCTCATAACCCCCTTCCCAGGCTGGTGTAACCCTCAAGGAGCTGCCCATGGCTCAGCCATGCAGGCTCACGGGAGCTGGTACAAGCAGCCAGCTCACTGTTTAAAAAACAGGCTCTCTTGATGCCATTCCCTGCCCAGTCTTCCCTCCCTACACCAGTTAGGCTGGAACAAGAGCACAAACTGCTGCTCTCCCTGCTGGGCATGTGGCTCAGGCTGTGTGGGAATGTGCCATGAGAGATTGTGGGAAAGAAGTAGCCCTTGGAGTAGATAAAACCCACGAGACCACAGCCAGGTAGGGGTAGGGTCTTTGCAGAATTACAACCAACATCTTTCAGAGTAGAAGGTACCACTAAAGTCCAGGAGCCCATAAATAAGCAGAAATCATATCAGGCTGAGCCTTGGCCAACATAACCCACCACTGCATGATCAACTCAAGTCTTTTGAGGACACCAGCTCTCTCTTGAGACAGCTAGAGGCTAGAAGAGTATTACTCCCCATCACTATAGCCTGGGCATACCTGATGCAGAGAAAATGGGAGATGGAAAAGGAAAACACAGCCACACCTGAGAACTGCCAGCAATCCCTCCTCTCTGCCCCAGCTCCTTCACAGGTACCCTTTTCCAGAGGAGGAAAGTTTGCAGACTAAAACTCCAAACACTTGATAAAGGGAAGGAGCAAAGCTGAAACCGACTCCAAACTCCCTCAGACAGACCTCATGCCCTTCCCAGCTCCCTGTTCTTTCCCAGTGCAGAGCATCAGCATCAATTCACGTTTGGAAGCTGCCCTGTCCTCACAAATGACTGAGCACACACAAAGTCTCTGCAGTCCTAACTCCAGCTAACTCTTTGCTATGCACCAAGAACCAGCACCATGCAGCTCAGAACATCCCCAGATAACATCAGCAGATGGCTTCTGCCTAGAGGTCTCAGTGGCACAGGGTGGTCTGCGGAGCCAGGGTGGGAGGCACAGTGCTGGTTCTTGCAGTGTGCACCACTGTCAGGTCATGCAGCCTCGCCCGTGGCTGAAGATGTTCTGGCTGTGGCCTTCCTTCCTCCCTGCACTGTCACCATGCAGGTAGCAAGGCAGCTGGCTCCTGCTGCGTCACCCCATTAGCTTCCTCCCAAGGCAGAGACGAGTCTGTCATCTCTGGGTGCAAGAAGAATGGGAGCAGTCTGCTAGGAGGGAAGCAAGTCTAGTGGTGGAAACAATAAAAGCAAACTCGTCACATGCAACACGCAAAGCATTTGTGTCTTCTTGCTCAATCAGGAAAAGGTATTTGACATCTTAGAAGAAAATTGCCTTTTGCTTGATGTTCTGCTTATGTGATATGATCACCTTCCAGCTGCCTAAATCATCTGCTGCTGAGGTGTGGAAGGAGCTGACCCCCTGCAACAGCACATCAGGTGAAGTGAAGCCAGCTCCTTGCAAAAACCATCCCCTTGCTGCCCCTGGCAGCATCAGCAGCAGTCCAACAGAACTTCTAGATGGCTGCAACTTATTGTTCCCAAATCATTCTGTATTTTCTGTGCCTTAAACACAACACCTGAATGCTCCTTCCTTCCTAGCCCACACCCATCAGAGAGGGATACCTGAGGGGAGTGCTGAATGGAACACAGGTTGCATCTGGCTGGCTGTTCATGGAGCAGCTTCTCCCTTTCACAGCCACTTGTACCAGCCACATGTCAAGGCGGGCCAGAGCAAGTCCAGAAATTTCTTCCCAAAGTGTCTTTGCAGTATTTAGGTTCACTTGGCCAACTGGCTGGACAGGGCTCCTCTGAATCACTCCTTGGGATAAGAGTTTGTTTCCAAGCAAAGCACCAGCTGGAAATCAGATGGGTGGGTGCCTTCTTGTAGAACCAACATCAGTGAGCACGGAGCTTTATTTAGGAGTACCGGTCTATTTTCCTCTAATATAAAAAAATATAAAAAATATTAAAAAATATTAAAAAATATAAAAAAATATACAAAAATATAAAAAATATACAAAAATATAAAAAATATAAAAAAATAAAAAATATAAAAAAAATATAAAAAATATAAAAAAAATATAAAAAATATAAAAAAATATAAAAATATATAAAAAAATATATATAAAAATATATATAAAATATATATAAAAATATATATAAAAATATATAAAAATATATAAAAAATATATATAAAAATATATATAAAAATATATATAAAAATATATATAAAATATATATAAAATATATATAAAATATATATATAAATATATATAAATATATATATATAAATATATATAAAAATATATAAAAAAATATATATAAAAATATATATAAAAATATATATAAAAATATATATAAAAATATATATAAAAATATATATAAAAATATATATAAAATATATATAAAAATATATAAAAATATATAAAAATAACTTGGTCTAAACACCAAGTCCCTTTATCTCACCAGGATGCCACCAGCCAGGCACCTTGTCCTCTCCAGTGCCAGCCAGAGACAGCATCTTGGCTGTGACCCTCCAGACTCTGAAATGACCCTCATGCATGCACCCATGACCCTACCAACAAAGGCAAATCACTGCTCCTGAAGGGTCTGAGGAAAGCATGAGGCTGCTCCTCTGTGATGGGGAGGTGGGGAAAAACTTGTGGGTTGTGGTCATATGTTGGGGTGCTTAAAGCAGCAAAATCCTTCAACAGGATTGAAGCCTTCTGCACCTCAGGGCAATGCCAACTTAGCATCATGTGCCTTGGTAATTTAAATTCCCCAGGAAAGGGAGAATAGCATCCTACAGGAGTCAGCCAGCCCCACAACCTTATTGATTGAAAGCACACACTGCAACTAACAGACATCAGTGGCTGCTACAAACTTAAAGAATGTGCAAATTTCCTCTGCCATCCTCTCCAGCTCAATGGGTTCTCAGTATCAAATGCAAATGCTAGAAATAAAATTCAAATGCTAGAGCAGACACCTCTCTTTACAAGGTAACTTGTGAGACTGTTTCAACAACACAATTATTAAAAATTAGATTCTTCTATCAGTAGTCCCTCAAGGTGTGTTCTTGGAAAACAGCCTTTCCTCCCTATTACTGTCCTCCCCTGTGCCAGACAGGCAATTGGGAATCAAATCATCCCCTTTTATCCCTGCTCCAAGAGATTGAACTGAGCCTGTATGCACAGTGCTGCAGCTTCTCTGGATACAAGGCCTCTTTCTCCTGCAGAAGTACATCAGGCAACCACAACACCCTAAACAAGTACTTCTTTTCCACTGCCAAAAAGTTTATTAAATCTTTTGCCCCCCAAAATTCTTCACCTGGCTGAAGGCATACATGGAGTGATAGACTTGCAGGGACAGGCTCACTCTGCTCCATGCTTGTACAGGATCAGATCCAGTTCATAAATACTAATCCTAAATCATCAAATCCCACCCCAAAAAGGGGGCAGAAGGTCTACAGACAAAGCTAGATTTGATGACTCTTCATTTTAGAAAGTCTAAAAGCACCCTGCCCTTGTGTGAATGTCACCCTAATTTAGCACAGGAGATCACAAAAGGCCAGTGCTGGACCATCAGCCTGTTTGTCAGGGCATTACACAAATGCATTGTGGCATCAGCTCAAAGTCCTACCAAAGTCAATGGGGTTCTTTCAAGATTTGCACACTGCATCACCAATCCCCAAAGACAAACACCACAGCACCGTCACTAAAAAATCCACCCTTCTGGCCTGGAAAAACATGACTAAATCTATATTTCATTAAGTTTCTTCATCAAATATTAACATTTAGGTATGGGGAGACACCCATGAGGGTCACCATATACCTGACACTACTAAAAGGCCAAGCTCCCAACCTTACTGTGAAGTAGACAGACAGGTTTTGAACTATGACAACTACAAACACAGCATCACTTACCCCAAGCTCAATAAATATTTGCATGACACTTTGACTCAGGTGTTTAAATTCTAGAAAATGTCTGACTTTATCAGCCTGAATCACAGACAAACAATACCAAATATTATCACTAAAAGCACCTTTTCAAACAATTTCAAAAGGTTAACATCAAATGCTCCGTGACTGCACTTTATGTCCTGCTTTAAGAACGAAGCCCACACAATTCAGAGGAAAACTTGGCTGAAGTAACCCAAATATCCTGTACCCACAAGTAACAACTGCCAGGTTAGGATGCTCTATGTATTTTTGTCAGTACCTACAAGATAATGACACAGGAGAACTCCCCAGGAACCTTCCCTCTCTTGCATCTCCCCTCTCCCGCACTCATGAAGAGGCAGCTGGACCCTATTGCTGGACCTTGGAGCACGCCCTTCAGGAAGGGTGGCCCAATTCTGACCCCCTGGGAGCTGGTGGTGCCACTTGCACAAGGAACATCCAGGGTGAGCAGATAATTCTGATTGTCCTGCCATGCCTGCACCACTCTCTAAAAGAGCTGGGCAGGGAGGTGGCACCTTCCCTTGGACCTCCCCCTGTTCTATTTCCAGGAAGGGAAGACCTTTAAGGGGCCATCCATCAAATCCCACCCACCCTCCTGGGTGACAAATGGAGAAGAGCTGCTCACCACCAGCAGAAGTCCCTTTGTCTGCTGTTTTAAGGGAACTCCACTGTTTTAATTAGAGTTAATTCTCAAAGACACACTAAAATATGTGATTTCTAGAGATCATTTTGTAGGTGCAACCCTGGTGCTGCTGGATACACATCAATACCCTCCAAGCAACAGCTTTATTGATCATACTGAATTGATTGGTCTTAATATACTGATCAAGTTTACATAATGAAATAGAAATAGGATATTTACCTTGTAGCACTCTGGACTACAGCACTGGCAGTAGCTCTGGGCCTTATATACATACACTGCTAGTAGCAGAGTGTTAAAGGCTGGGCTGCTCCTGCTACATAAGCTAAAAACAAATTAAATATTTCTCCAGCTAACAAAAAACTTGCATAGGTAAATGACTTGCTGACCACTTTCCACATAGGTAAATGGAGAATAAGTGACTCACCATTTAGCAGAAGAAATTACAAGCTGTGCAAGAGGCAAAGTGCTTCAGGGAGAGTGTCTAGACTATGCAAAGGAAGGCCATAAATTACGCCTTTTGAAACAATGGGCTGTAGCAGGGCTTGGAGCTGCATGATCTGATAAATCTTCTCCACTCTTAGTTCGTAACATCTCTGGCCCAAGAGGTGCCACCCACAATAATTGAAATGTCAGGCTATGGGTCAGGAGTACAAAGTTTTACAACAGCTAAAGACCAAGCTCACAGCCTGTTTAATTACCCACTTCACAATCCAATAAACTGCAAATATATAAATAGCCAAAATATGACAAATATTTAATATCTCCTAGAATTAAATTAAGATAAAGCACTGGAAAAATAAATTATAAGGGTTTTAACTGAAAACAACCGTTTTCTGCAGATTCTAGACACTATGAGCACAGTAACCACATTCTGCACTCCACAATGCTATGCAGCACAGCATCTCAGATGTGTCAGACCTTCCTTGCCATGGTGATGCTCTTCACGCAGGCTCACCTTCACTTCAGGGCTGGCACAGAGGTGGGGACAGCCCTGGACAAGAGCCCAGCCACAAACACAGATCTCATTTGATGGTGGCACTGGCCTGTGCCTACATTAAGCCATTAAGTGGTGAAGCCAGCCCCTCACTACCCTTCCAGGTTTGTACAGGCATAGCACATATAATTATCCTGCAAGCTTTGCTGCAGCAGAACTGTGCATGAGGTCCAGCTCATGCTTGAGAGCTGCCTGGACCTTGCATCTACTTCTTAAACAGCACTAGACAGCAACTGAGGGACAGACATGAAACAAGCAGAGCATCGTCTTTAACTCTCCTGCCCTGCAGAGCTGAGGAAAACAAAAATCTCTAAGGGTTTCTTGGGACCAGCAGAGCAGAATCTGAGCACAAAAACAAATTCCTCTGGCAGAAAGCTGCTAAAACAAGTCCCAACACCAGCTGACTTCAGGGTCTGTCCCAGAAGAACAAGGTGTTGGTTTTATGAGAGAACTTGTGTAAGTATAGCATGAGAGTAACAATCCAACCCACGATAAGGAGAAATATGTGGATATTTGAAGGCTGCACTAGCTTTACTATGTCCTAACTGTTGTGTCCCAGCTGAAATGGCAGGAATTGCAGTATTTTAAGATGCACTGTAACCAATATAACAGCTTCTGACCTCTCACACCTGTTCTGCATTAAGCATTGAGCTTAAATCAATCACCATTCAGCAAAGCATAAGCTTAAGCACTTTGCTGAATTTGACTGAGAATTTTGCTAATGCACCTGACGTCATCCCACAGGCTTACACAGGAACCCAAATCATGAGCCACTTCTCCCAGGAGTAGCCCTGGTAATCTGCAACAAATCTGGAACTTTTTTCATCCCACATTTATCCCACTGGGAGCTGATTTACTCTCCTGCCTGCCTACTTCCATGTTCTGTAGGAAGGAAAGCAGGCAACTGCAACAATGTCTGACCTAACGTGCTCTCCACATTTTATCTCCTAAAAAGTTCTTCCTGCTGCCCCTTTCCCAACAAGTCTTTCCAGTTAATGCTATTTTGAAGGAGCAAACACCGATTCCAGGGCTGTGCTTCCAGCCTTTTGACTGCTGTGCTGCGGAGGTATTTAGCAAGAGGTACAACCCACATCCAAGGATGCTTGGTTTGCATCACTACAGACACACACCTTGTCCAGCATCCCTGGTCTGCCGGCTGAGCTCTCTTCCCAAAGGCTTCAGACAGATGGGATCAAGTGGGAAGAGGCACCAAGCACAGCTGGTCGTCTCAACTCCACTTCCAACAAATCAGCATGAGCTAGAGATAAGACCACACACATCCTGGGCAAGCAATTACCAAGCTCAGAGCCATCTGCAGTAATAAAACACGTTGTTCTGAGAGCCACGGAGCTGGCAAAGCCACTTTCCTCCTGAGCTGCATCATGAGGCTGGAGCCTTCCATGTCCAGCAATATTGTAAGCTCTGATGGGAGTTTTTCCTCCACATTGAGTAGGTTCCTCTCCCAGATTCCTCAGTGTCTAGTAAAGGCTGCCCACACACTGCACCTTCCTCTCATCTGGGGTAGAAGATAAAAATGAAATCTCCTTATTTTCACCAAGTTTTACAGGGATGAGTATCTTGCAGACCACTCTGCATCTCAAATGTGTCTGGAATTCAGTGGTGGCTTAAAAAAGAAACCTAAGAGGGAAGTAAGACAGCACAGGCAGGTATCTAATAAGCCTTTTTTCTTTTCCCTTAGGAAATACTGCTAGAAAGATGTAAATAAAAGAACTTACAGGTAGACATCGCAGATGTGTAGTTACTCAAGTGGAGCCTTACCCCATAAAAATCAAAATAAACCCAAAGCAGAGGTGTAGACCTGAACACAGAGATGTTAAAAAAAGTTTTTCTTCTGTTGCTGAAATTTCTAGGGTGTCAGGATCAGAAAAATACCAGTTCTGAGTGGCATCTGCTTAAATTCATCTGGAAATCTGAAACAGTTTGCTGCAGGTGTAAACAAGCAGTGCTATAATGCCCACATGAAGTAAATACCCAGCTACACCATCCATTCACACTTTGCTGCTGCTCTCTTCGCTCTCATATACATTCTAATTTATCAAACAGCAGGTAATTACCTTTGTGGTGCAACAGCACCTTAACTACACAGTTCCCTTTGTTCCAGGGTGGTTCATGGGTGATGCAGAACACCAGGCTGCATTTTCCAGCTCCAAAGCACTACACCTGTGTGTGTGGCTACACTAGTGGTGCCCGCTGTGTCTGTGCACTCACAGCACTGGAACACATGGCCCCCGGGGCACCAGCCAGCTCTGACACAGCAGCACTGCAGGACCAAGGAGGGAGGATTGCACACCTCAGAGGAGGTACCACAGGGATCTACAGCCCGGGCAAGAACTTCAGTGCTGCGGCCACAAGAAAATCAACACTTTCTTATCTGAGGAAATTGCAAAGGTGAAGCTTCCCAGGCTCTGGGAGCCTGGCAGGGGCTGACTGCAACACAGCCCATCTCAGCTGCAGTCTTCCAGCTGTGGTGGGGAGGGCTGGCTGTTATCAGGTAGCCCAGCCAGGAAACCACTCTGCAGGGCAACAGCTTGACTGTCTCACCTGCAAAGCCATGGTCACCTGTCTGGGCTGTGCTCGAGGTTACAGCATCTCCCGTTCTACAGGGGATAGCTGCGAGCCAGGTAAAGCCAAACCTCATCCTTCTTCTTCCAGCACTGGGCAGAACCTGAGCAGCGCTGGGGACAGGTCCCCAGCACTTACTGCTGAACAGCTCTGCCCAGACACCTCTGTGGTGGCACTTCCCTGCCATGGGAGTGGGGCCTGAGCAGCCTGGCGTGAAGCTGGTCCCCTCACCTGGGCAGAGCCCCAGTGGGGCTCCCAGACACCCTGTCCTGTCCATGGGCAGTGGGGCAGATTCTGGTCCTGGCATCTCCTCGGGCCCGCAAGTCCAGTGGATCAAGCAGCACCTTCTGCAGCCTCTCTGTCCAGCACCACTGGGAGAGGAGGGAGTGTGGTCCTGGCACACCAGCCTGGATACTGCAAATGACAATGCCTAGGGATCTTCTGCTCCCTATTTCTTCAAGGATGAAACAATTCCCTGGCAAACTGCAGACTGTGAGGGTGGAGAGGCAAATGGCACATGGGAAAGGAAGCAGTTCATCCCTCTTCTGTTGAGCAAACTGACCCAAGAGCCCCCATTAGAGCAGAACCAAAATCCAGTTTTCTCTCACCTTTCCCCTAAGAAGCAAAATGCATTTGTTCCAGTCTGGTGAGTCTTAACCACCTGATACTTTTATCATTACTGAAGACCCAACCAATACATTGCAACTGAAGCTCAGTGCTCAAGCTGATCAAATCCTGCACCTTCACCCTCTGGTCCCCCTCCAGCCAGAGAAGGAAGGGTGCACCTTCCCAGAGGGATGTGTGAGGAAAGCAAAGCAGAGGAGCACATGAAGTTCAACAACAAACTCCAGGCTCTGGTAGTCCTTTAATTGACTTCAACAGAAGTCATGGCTAAGAAAAAAGGGCAGGGATCTACTCCCAGCATGACAACTGAATATAGGAATATAGAGAAGACAAAAAACCAGAATTAATTCACCTTTTAAAGGGCAAATTCAATTTTACATGTGTTATCATGGTAAATTTAGCTTTCCCAATTCCACTCCACTGCTAAGTTTGAGGGGAGATGGTCAGCCTCCAAGACACACCTTTTTTAGCTATGTTAATAAGCCAGAAATGTTTCCCTATGTTCATTTTACAGAGAATGGATTATTTCCTCCCAAGATGCTATATAACTTCCACATACCCTTGAGTATTGCTGCCATTTTGTATTTTTTCTCATTACTTCTCCTTTCTTTGTTTCACCTGCACTTTATTCCCCACCTTTTCCTTTCCCTTCTCTTGTCCTTTCACAATGCACTATTTTGATTTTACGGACTATAAACTGTCCTTCCCAGACACTCTGAACTGCTAAGGTGCTGCGTGCTCCTTTGGATAAACTACTTGACAATTTCAGTTCACTTTCATGTGGGAAACAGTTGCAGGACTTATTTGGTTTTATTTCAGTGAAACTAACAAGCACGTAACTTTCATCATCTTTCTCTAACACAAAGAAGTAGCACATCAAACAAAAGCCAAAACTACTTCGGAAATTCACAATCTGTTGAAAAGCATTGTAGGCAAAATGAACAAATAAAAGAAACTCCAAACCTGGCTATAATTTCAGCTGTGTACTTTGTTCAGCAAACAAAAGCAGATCATTCAACCTTCCAGCAACAGATTGTCCTATATTGCCTTTAAACTACATGATACAGTACGGATACACTTTCCTACCTCCGTATGTTGCAATGACTAATAATAGTCCTGTGGTGTAGCAGAACTGAATGTCGTTTGCATCACTACATCCAGAAGTCTGCCTGAATTGTAAAGGTCATTTGTGAACACAGAACAGTATCAAGGCTAAAACTGCAGTCTAAGAAACTCAACCGAAAATGGTGACAAAAAGTCAGCCAGCTGTTTCAGAGAGCTAAATTACATCACACATCCAACTCTGTCTGGCATAGGGAAAAAGTTGGCTGCGTATGACTGAAAGATGCCTGAGTCCAGAGGCAGAAGAAACTTAATTTCTGCCCTGGCCCACAAACTAGTGCCTCAGAGGAGAAACAAGCTCCAAGACAGCTCCTGGTGATGGGGAGTCCAGGTGAAGCTCCTGCCCAGCTGCCTGGAGCAGCACATGGCCCTGCTGTGCTGGCACACTTGGGGAGGAAGAGTCAAGACTGTGACAGAGACTTCATCGCAAACCTCTGCTGATGTATTTTGCCAGGAAGCTGGTCTTGGGGAGCTCGCCACACATAAACACTTGCAAGAAGTTGAAATGAGACTCAGCAACTCCCCAAGTCAGTGCCAGCACTCCCAGTTAAACAAACTTTGCAGTAAGCATGGAGTTGTGGAATCTCTTTACAGGAGGCAACAGCACATGCCTGGTGTTTTCCAGCAATATAACCCTTCTCTCTCCTTTTGACAACCTTCAAATGGCCAACATCCCAAACTTCCCGAATCCCGATGTTGCGTAACTAGAAGCAACGATGTATGTCACCGCGCCGGCTTTGTGCGGGAGACCGTGTCGGGGAGCAGCACGGAGGGTGACAAGGGGTCAGGGGGCTTCTGCGAGCCCCGGGACAGGGCTGCTGCCAGCAAGCCGCACCACGTGGGCCCAAGGTGCCCTGAGCCGGGAGTGCCCTTGGGGTGCCCGGGGAGCTGCAGGCCTGGGGAGCAGCAGGAGAGGCGAGGAACGGGCAGGGATGCAGACAGAGGGGGTATCTAGAGGAGCGTGCAGAAGGGTAAGTCAACAGCGGGTAGGTAAGAAGGGGGCAGGCAGGTGGGTGGATGGCAGGGGCAGGCAGGGAGCAGCCAAAGGTGGGTGATGGAGAGGAGGCAGGGCCTGGCCGGCAGGGCAGAGCCGGGCAGCGCAGGGCAGCGCACGGCCGGTACCTTCTGCTGCCGGCGGGCCATGTCGGTGGGCTGCTTGGCATTGAAGGGGTAGGCGATGCAGCGCATGACGAAGACGTAGAGCTGCAGCTTCTTCTTCCTCTCCTCCTCCTCCCGCTGCAGCCGCTCCAGCTCGTCCTTCTCCTTCTCGCTGGCCACCGAGGGGCTGGGGCTGGCGGGCCGCGCCGCGCTGCTGCCGCGCCCGCCGGGCTGCAGCCCCCCAGCGCTCCCACCGCCGCCGGCGCCGCCGCCACCGCCGCCCCCCCGGCCCCCGCCGGGGCGGCTGGGCGAGAGCCGCGCCGCGGCGGGCGCCAGCGGCTCCTTGCCGCTCTCCTCCTCCACCAGCTCTTCCGACTCCTCCTCGCTGGACGACGGGTCCAACATCGCGGCAGCGACGGCTGGGCTCGGCCGGGCGAGCTCTGGACTACGCTGGGCTGCGCTCCGCTCGGCGCAGCCGTGTCCGTGCCCGGCTCCGCGCGCCGCCGCGCCCGCGCGCGCCCCCGCCCCGGCCCGCCCCGCCCGGCCCCGCCCCGGCCCGCCCCGCCCCGCCCCGTGCGCGCGGGCGCTGGCCGCGGTGCTGCACGCGCCGGCCGAGGGGAGCGAGCGCCGAGCGGGCCCCGCGCATGCCCGGTGGGAGCCAGGCCTCCGCCATGACCGCGGGGGTCGGGGCGGTGCGGGGTGGGGGCCCGGCCGGGGCGTGTGCCCGCGGTGTCCCCGCAGCCCCACACAGGCACCGCGGTGTCCCCGCAGCCCCACACAGGCACCGCGGTGTTCTCCGTGTCCCCACAGCCCCGCACAGGCACCGCGGTGTCCCCGCAGCCCCACACAGGCACCGCGGTGTTCTCCCTGTCCCCGCAGCCCCACACAGGCACCGCGGTGTCCCCGCAGCCCCACACAGGCATCGCGGTGTTCTCCGTGTCCCCACAGCCCCACACAGGCACCGTCGTGCCCGTGGTGTACCCACAGCACTGTCCCTCCGAACGTCCGCAACCACACACAGACCCTGCTGTGTCTTCAATGTCCCCCTGGACACCCATGTCCCTGCTGTGCCCCCACAGCCCCACACAGACATTACTGTGTCCCCACAGCAGCCTAAGCCGCACAAATCCCCACAGACTTGAGGCTCGCAGTATTGGTTTTCCACCAAGCAGTTCTTGCACCTCAGTGCAGCTAAAAGTCTTAATCGAAAAGTGGTACTGCTGATACGTTTCATCCAAGTCACTAATTATTACACATATCATGATATCGTGGTGTACTGCTATGAAGATTACCTGGGGCAAGCTAAGGACTTCAGGAGCTGCTCTTAGGGATGAGTCAGTGAAGGCATCGTGTACTCAATGGTTTAATTTTTGGTGATTTTCACATCTGATTGAGACTTCATTTACATGTATTTTGTGTATTTATGGTCGATGGGTGTTTTCAAGGTGTGTTTTTTCTTCTCAATTAGCAGTGCTTCTTTTTTAAATGTCAAAATACCTGTCACCTGTTAATTCATGTTAATAAATATTTAGGGAGAATAGATAAACATTGGCTCATGGTAATGGGGCTGTGAGAATAGCTTGCGGGAGAGGAGATAGGCGCTGCTTCTTACAATGTGTTCCAACATTTTCACAACAGCTGGGCTTTCTGAGCTTCTTGCCTACTTCTAATTAAAAGCTTAGTGTAGCAGATGACTCTGGAAAAGCTTCTGAGTCCTACATTTCCAAAAGGCATGAGAAGTGGCTGAAAAATTGGTGTA
Source organism: Pseudopodoces humilis (assembly GCF_049639895.1). NCBI lineage: Eukaryota > Metazoa > Chordata > Aves > Passeriformes > Paridae > Pseudopodoces > Pseudopodoces humilis. Next base: position 14,011,284 of record NC_142212.1, read on the forward strand.
GAGAGTGAAAAATGTCTTTCTCCATTTCCATCAGCCTTATCTGCTAGAGCTGTGGCATTTTGCACATCACCTTGCCATGATGCTTGTCCTGTGAGCAATGTGGGAAGACCTGAGCATGACAGACTCTCTGTGGGGAAGAGCAAAATTGTAAAGTTCCCGCAAACAGTTTTCCATGTGCTTTCCACTGAAAGGAGCTGTCCAAGCTGAAGTTAGGAAGAGATTTTTCAGCCCCTCTCAATCTTTCTCAGTATCATTTAATTTTATGCCTCCCTATTTATTTTTTCCCAGACAAACAACTGGAAGAACCATGATGTCACTGCTGTGATGCAAATAACCCTGCTCAGCCAAGATGCGTAGTTGTGCTGCCAATCCCTTGCTAGGGGACAGGTCATACAGCACCTGCTAGTGCCATTTGTCCCCTAACATTTCTAATGCAAGGATAACTACCACCAGAGTGATGGGAATGTCTCAAAAGTCTCTTCCACAGCAAAGTTCTCTTGGTTTCTTAGTTGCCTTTTAGTTTTGCATTTCCTTCTTTTGACTGATGCCATTTTTATAGCATCCATGAGAACAAAACCCTTGTCCTGAGTCCTGTTGGATGAACTGTGAATGCAGAAAAATTTGAATAAATTTCATCAGTGCCTATGATGATATTACCTATAGGTGATCACACAACAGAAGAGAAAGCAGAAGTCTTTGGGATTTTCAAGAAAGAGATGTCATTTATTGTATAGGAGAATGGAAAAAAAAATCTGTAACATGACGCTGCAGATGCTCTCCCTCATAGTTGAGCAGGCAGATGTTCAGAAGCTGCAGCTGTCTTCCCTCTCCTGGACAACATAGCAACAAAGCTCTCTTAGATGATCAGAGGAAAATTGCACCATTTTTTATGAAAGGTTTTCTTTCTGTGGTGATTGCTCTGATTGTTGAGGTAACTCTGCAGAGGTGGATTCACTAGAGGAAAGCAGCTGAGGATGACAGAAATAACTTTTGCTGGTAGGAGCATCACAGACATTGAGTATCTGACTGTAAAGACAGATTGACTTTTCTGATGGATTGTCAGAAAAGATTCCTTTAATTAATTGATGTAAAATAGATACAACCACAAAAAAAAAAAAAAAAAAAAAAGCATGTTCTTTTTTTAAGGACCTTCAGAATTATATTTATCTTTTAGTGGGTGAGATTTGGCTCCCTAGAGAACTTTGAACTTGGTTATGTTTTGAAAGGCCTGGCTGAATATTGAGGTATAGTTCATCTGGAAGTTCTACTGGTCCAGAGAAGCAGGGACACATCACAGTCAATGTGATCAACACTTTATTTCCTTAACTCACACAGCCAAGTTTCCACACTTGACTGTGTTTGAATGTACAATTACAACATTCATGCTTTTTACTGAGTAAAGGAAAGAATCAGGTCAAAAAATTCTCAGGCCTCTTGCTTTCTCTTTCCAAATGCCTTATTTGTCCAGAGAGGTGTATGCAGCTTCTTCTAAAACATCTCTCATTTGCAGTTGTTTGCATCTTAATGCAAGACAGTCTGTCTGGCATCATGCAGGAAGGGAAGCAGTGGAGTGATTATGAAAATTATATGTGCCTAACTTCCAGTGGTATGATTTCATGGTGGATGCTTGTGTAATTACCCATCACAAGAGGGTAAATGTAGATAAATAGGAGCATTAGCTAAGTAATTTTTGATGTTATATTGGTTTTTATTGCTGTTTTCTCAGGATGCTTAAAACAAAGGCTCTTTGTGTTAAAAGGATGGCTAATGTTGGATAGTTCATTTTCAAGATGAAACATAACTGCAAACTGGTCCTTTCTAGCTTATCACTTCGGAACAGGCTTCAGGAGGTTTTAAAAATCTGCCCCTACATATTTGTTCCCAGCATCATGAGTTAATTGCATCTGCTAAAACACTTTCCAGAATAATTACTAAATGAGATCCAAAGTACCTGCATTACCTGCTCTCATGCAAATTCCAGTAAGAGGCAATACTCACCACATGGGAATACTCCGCCTCTGTGTCTGTGCCTGTTTACACTACAAACAAGAAGCAGCAAATACACAAACACCAATCCCTGCCGAGGGTGTAATGCTTCCCACCTCTTATAGCTGGATCCACTGCAGCTGAGTAAAGGAGATTCCAGGTGACCTCCTCAGGCATTGAAAGCAGAGTTGGATGAAGAATAGTCAAAGTATTTTGTGAAATGTTTCAATTATGCTTCCACTTTAAACAGTGTAAAAGAGAAGAACCTGCTGATATTAGAAAAATCGCTACTGTAGCGATTGTATCTGTCTCCAGTTATTTCCATTACATGGGGGAAATCAGTGTAGATTATAATTTGTGGAAATGACTGTAAAAAAAGGAGAGATGAAGCAGAAGCTTTGGCTTTGGGAAGAGACTTCCTGTGTATATGGCGCTGGGAGCTGTGGCACTGCCTATGCGAGCAAGCCGGCAGGACCCAATGCTTGGGAGAAACCATCAGAAAGATTGAACTCCGCTTAAAAGCAGCCATTTGGGAGAGCTTAACAGAATATCTCCCTCAAGGAGGCTTGCATTTTCATGAAAACCAAATAAACCCACACTCTTTACTAATCCTGGTTAAAGGCCCAAACCAGAATATTTATAAAAGCTGGAAACAATTAGCACCTTTGTAACATCTATGTGCTCTGATGGCAGGGAGTTGCAGGGACTGTGTAGAAGAGGAAAGAGAGTGAGGCCCATCTCTTGTGCTGATTAACCTCCTCTGAGATTCCTTTCTGCCATGGTGTATGACAGAATCATTAGGGTAGAAAGGACCAACCATTAACCCAACACCACCCTGTTCATCACTGAATCATGTCCCCAGGGGCTACATCCACACACCTTTTGAACACTTCCAGGGATAGTGATTCCATCACATCCTTGGGCAACCTGTTCAAATGCTTGACCATTCTTTCAGTGAAGAAATTTTTCCTTAATATCCACTCTAAACCTCCCCTGGCAGAATGTGAGGTCATTTGCACTGAACATGAGATTTGGAAATAAAGTGACAGTGCAGACTCTGGGGCACTCACTGCTTCTCCCTGCCAGTCACGCACTGCCTCCTGTAGCTCCTACCCCTATTCCAGCTTGGATGGTGCTGTTTTAATGAGCCTGAGATGATTTGCTTTATTTATGCAGTATGCTGGGTATGGATCAGAAAACACCTCTGGAGGGGTGTGCAGAATTCACCCTCACTTTGAGACTGACTGCAGAGCAGCTCCTGATTTTTGACAGGGCTGCCCAGTGCCAGCTCCCCAGCAATCACACGGTGCCTGCCGGCTGCTACTCTCCGTGTTTATAGGAATCCAGCATCAGAGATCATTTGTTCTTCTGGCTGTTACCTACTGCAAATTTGGCCCTTTGGCAACATGCCATCAAAACATGAGAAAAGTTTTTGCTTAGAAAAGCAATTTTGCAATACAATTCTGAATTCTGTACATTATCAGGTGAAAATGAAAGGGAAAAAGGAGGAGAAGGAGGTGGCAAAGACTCTATTTAAAAATATCTTTCAGCTCATAAAGATGAGAAATTTCAGCAGCAACTGAAAGAGGAAGCGGAGGAGCTGCTGAGGGCCAGCCTGTCTTAGGCTGTGCAACAGGTAATGCCGAGTAAATGGTACCTTCTCCTGAGGACTTGCTGCCACGTCCTTTGGCACATGCTGTGAGGGGCTAGACAGTTTGCACCTTGCAACAGGGCACTTTAAAGAACTGGATAATGGGAGTATGTGAGTGGGCAGGTTTGACCAGCACATCCTTTGATTCAGGCATGAATAGAGTCTGGCTACAGAGTGCCACTAGAAAACACTGCCTCTGGGTAATAACACTCATTTACAGGGTGGAAATAGAAATCCTGGTGTGTCCTAGGCTCCATTTGTTTCACTGTTTCCTAAAATAGCGGAGGAAACAATCCTTGTTTCTTGGTAACAGCATTATATAGATTTCTGTGTCTCCCAAACAGAGTGGCTTAAACTGGTGCTCTTTTCACCTGTTCACACACACTCAGCTAATATTTACTTTGGGATCCTGGCTGCACCGGAGCTGTGGCAGAAGCAAAGCAGGGGCCAGCCAGAGCTGCTGGCTTACTTAATCCTTGACATCAGGGAAGCGTGAGATGGGGAAAGGAGGCACCGTGGGACACAGCCGCTGCAGCTGCAGATGGTGCAAGAGCTGGGGCGTCACTGCTTCAGTTCAGCATTTCTCTTATCAGTGCTCAGCCTGCTCCTTGCCCTGCACACAGAGCATTTACAGTCCTGAAATATCAAGGGTAAGCAAGTTTCCTTTCTTCAGCAAACTGCCACCTGAAAGGGAAACTTCCAGCCAGATGAGGGTCTGTGTCTCACAGTGGGACCAGTCATCTGTGTCCTGTGCAGTGGTAACTGCTCACTGGGGCCTGGTAGGGCATTGAAGAAATGGAGTTCCCCTCTCTACCTGCACTGCTGGAAAACTGCAGTTTGCAATAACCTCCTAATCCATTTCTGGACAGTGTATTTGAAGGTGCTTTGGAAAGGCTCTTCAGTCCCTTGAAAAAGTCTGTTGAGCCATCATTTTCTCTCTCTTCTCCCTCCTTTGCAGGTGCCGGGTTCTGCTCTCCAGGCCTGATTAGCATCTGCAGGAAAATGAGACTTTCCACAGCATTCAGGTTCTGGAATCAGAAATAGCCCTGTGTGCTGAGGTAGGAGTGCTTATTCCACCCTGTAACTGGATTTATATACACCACAGCTGCAGCTGTGTGGGGGATGCTTTTGGCTGGGTTTGAAGCAATGCTGGCCTCCACAAGCAATGTTGCTGCCTCTCAAACCTCTGCATCCGGCAGTTCTTCTTCAGGAAGGAGGCAGTCGGCACATTGGCTTTAGTGCCTCCTGTGCCTGGAGGCTGATGCTCATGATGATCTACCTGATGTGTTTCTTCCAGGCACATATTACTGCTCAGAGGCACTGTGAGAGCAAATACTGCAGGGAGAGAAGGAGGGATGTACTGTAAGAGGCATCTCAGGGCAGAGACAGAGGGGGAGAGGTTGAATCTCCTTCTTTGACAACACTAAGCAGGAGATGGGGAAATTTAATAGTGATAGGAAACATACTATTTACTCCTGCTCTCCTCCACTGGCCTGGGCAGATCCTGCTTGCCATAGATGATGCACTTGGTCCTGACACTGGTTCTGGTCTTCAGCCTCCTCCTAGGGTTTATTATACAAGGTGTGAAAATAAATAACAACAAATTAGCCTGACCCAGCAGGCCCTGAAAGAGACCAGACTCTCCCCATGTCTGCAGCTACTCAGCAAAATCCACAAGTGAGCTGTTTATCTCCACTTTCTGGCCAGACTGGCAGTATCACATCCGTGTCAGGTTCAGCACTGAAATCCTTTTCCAAACCCTATTGAGAGGATTGCAGCAATATTTTGCTGCCCAATCAGCACTGGCTCCCAGCTTTCAAGGCGTTTATAATTAAAAATGACTGAGTCTTACTGCAGATAGGAGGACCATGGGCAATTTATCAAATGCACCCTATTCTGCTCCCCCAGAGCCTGGAAATAATTGTGGCTGATCTATTCCAGCATTCACAGGGCTCCTACAGAACCTGGGCTGGATTTCTGCCACCAGTGAGTGCCTGATTGCCATTCCTGGGGTCATTGCAATTCAAGGTACATCTATTTACTTTTTAATTTTTTTGTGGTAGTTTTTCAACCAGTCCTCATCTGGTTGATGCGCCAGTCCCAGAGAATGGAGCAATTGATTTGTAGCAATTATGCTCTAGCTGTGTGCTTGCTTCTCTGACTGTACAGTCCTCCCACTGCTAAGGAAATAACACCGAATTTCTACTAGGCTTTGAAGTATCTTTGTTCTGGAAGAGCTGATTTTACTGGTCTTCAACACATCACTAAAAACTTACAGCTAGTGCTTTTTTCTTGGTAATTATGAACTCTTGAATTTCCTTTCACATGAGCCACTTCAAGAGGTTTACAGAAATGACTAGATGGGCTTCCTCTGGGGCCACGAATCTCTCTTTTTATTAAACAGCCCAATCATGACAAATGCCTCAGAGTCACCATTTTAAAATAAATGCATTATCAGTACTGCAAAATCTATGTGAATTAATATGTAATATCAGTAAGTAGGACGCTTGAGCAGTATTTTAGGCACAGAATAAATATTTAATGATTTCTGCTCCAAATTTAGTGTGAAAGTGATTTAAATGCACAGCATGCTCCCTGCTTACATATCAACAATTTGACACAAATACCAGCAGGCTGTTAGTTGATTCCCTGTGATGCTGCTCGGGTGTGTCCAAGTGTCCTCACCAGTGGCACAGCTATGGCTCACAATACTTAGAAATTCCTCTGCTATTGATTCAGCAAAAGACTGCCTCAGACTTGGTAATCTGACTTGATGCTGTTCCTAAGGACTTTGCTGTTGCCACCCAGATAGGATGAAATAACATCCAGCCCATTGCATGTCCCATCCAGAAGCTTGGCCAGGGCTGGCAGGAGCGAATGAGTTTGCAGAGGTAGGGACTGGGGGATTTACTCAAACTGAAAACTCACAGACCTAGAAAGGGGCTGTTTCTCCTATGATTATTTTGGAAATGATGGTGATCATCTTGACATTCAAAGACCCATTGGGAAGAGAACTCTTGTGTCCCCTCCTGAGTTGTTCAGGAGTTGCTGATTTTGGTTGACTTTTGTCCAAGAAATTTCTCTGGTCACTCCAAAGGAACATTTTTTAATTATTCACATGGACAATGCCACTGTCAGGTTCCCTGGGAAATTCTTGATGGATTGCTCTGGGAAAGTTTTAGGCTCCCACAAACTCAGAGAGGTTGAAAGCTGCTTTTAACCAATCCATCACAAATTCTGGGGGGAAAAAAGAAAAATTAAAAAAAATAAACTTTATCTGGATGCAACAAATAAAAACAAAGAAACTCAGTTACATGCCTTTTGCTTGGAATCCCCTACTATTGCAATGTCTCTGCTACACAAACATTGTTATAGATGAGTTAGAAGCACAGCACCAGAGCACCACAAGGTAAACCTGAAGAGGCCTGTACTTGTGGTTTCATCATGGGAGCTGCTGCACTCAGGAGACCCGTGATGACTTTGGAAAAATCAGTGAAGAGCAATGCTTGACTTTTTCCTCTTCTCCTGCCATAAGCAGCCAGCTTGGATGAGAGGCTGATTCGGGGTCTGACTGATGCCACAGCTCTGCTGCCGACCTCACCCTTCCCACTACAGTTCTGCCGTCTCAGGCAAAGCAAATCACAAAGCTCTGTCTTATAAAATCCCCCATTGTAACCACCTTTGCTGATTGGGAAAATTTTCTTCCAAATGAGACACAGCTGGCCCAGTTTCATGGAGAAATACAGCTCAAATATAGCCCTGGTAAATTTACAGACTGATAAAGCTCCTGAAGTTTGCACAGAGAAAGTGAGTTCCCTTGGCAGTGAGACATCTGGGGCTGTACTCATACTGCACATTTTACAAGTTGTTAAAGCAACTACTGGTTGAATTTGTCCCTTAAAAGCCTATTAATGCCTCTTTACACAATGAACACCTCTAATAGTTTAATTCCACTTTGATTCTCTAATTTACTGATGGGAAAGGTGCTGAATTGCATAGATTTCAGCCTTCTAAGTAATTTGACGTCTTGTACATGATACCACACAGCAGCAGCAGCAACAGAGGAGGAAGGTTTGATGTACGTTTTAAAAGCATTGGTTTGGATCCCTTCCAAGCATCTGCGCAGAATTTGCATTTCCCTTTACTCCCTAAGTATTTTTGTGGCTAGCAGTATCTTAGATGCAAAATTTTCTCCTTCTCTGAGAAACTTGATCCTGGAGTAATATCAAGCACTGTATACATACATACACACAAACAAATTAGTATTTCTAAATGTAAGAGGTGGTTAAGTGGATAATAATGACAGTAAAATTGCTACAGAACTGCCTTAGTGCCTATTACTAAAAAATATTCTGTTCTTTGTAATGATCCTAGGACGCTATTACTTCTAAATAAATTGTAAAAATGGTCAGTTCACTTATTAAAAATATTTCTCCCGTATCATGGTTTCTGTGATTTGTAGGAACACCTTATTGCCTTGGTCTTGAGCAGTGCTCTGAAATGAACATTGTTTGCTGAAATATTGCACAGAACAGAAAAGATCCTGTTGAACAGCAAGTCCACCTGCAAAAGGTAGTCAGTGTCAGATGTAATTTTTTCAATTGCAAACCTGCTAAGCTGCTTCCACCACCACCCTCAGCCAGAGCATGGCTTGTCCTACAGAAAAACTGTTTCAGCAGGTGGTTTGCAGCAGCTGGTCTGTGACACTGGCAAAGTGCTGCGATGGAACAGAAGCTGCTCTGCTCTCCCAGGTCTAATGCAGATCTCCCCATCTGGCATTGCCTTGAGGGCTGTGTGTGCTCTGGGTACAAGGGCATTCCAGCTTACAGCCACACAAATGCTGAGTTTCCAGGACACCCTCAGCCTCACCCTCAGGCTCCCCATCAGCCTTGGTGTGAGCTACTCTGCCTAGATCCTCTTTATCCTGTGTGTATCAATCAATCAATCAATCAATCAATCAATCACATGCCTTTAGGACAAGTCCTAAAGCTGCAGTTTCACAGACCCAGTCTTTATTTCTCTGACCAGGATTGTGTGGTCAAAACAGAGCCTTCTAAACAGGAAATTTTGAAGTGCAGGCCTGAAACTCTGAACACTTGTTGCTTTATTGGCCTTGCTGGTATGATCTCTGCCAAGCTGATTTACTGTAAGCCATTTTACTGTCTGTAGAGTAGAGGGACCAAGTCTGTGTGCCTGTCTAGCAGCTTTTTGGATCAAAGAAAACAGCTCCAGTCAGCCTCATGCCACTGTGGTGAGATGGCAGAGTAAAGGATGAACAAGTTGATGTGGTCTTGGATAGGCTGGGATGGAGGTGGAAAGGCTGCATGGGGCAGCCTGACTCTGTCAGAGCCAGCAGGACTGAATCTACTGGGGAGTTCAGGTCCTCTGGAGCCCCTCAGGTGACTTCCAACCAGGCCTTAGAGGGACCTCATTGGAGCCCAATACAGGTTTGTGACCTTGGGCATTGTGCTGTACATGCTGAACATGCACCACCATTTATGTGTACCATGATGGCATGTGCACTGTTCTGGCTGCACTGTGTGTACCTGCACCTGGTTGTGTGTTCACTGAGGTGTACATGCCCAGTGCTGCATGTTCACCATGTCATACACTGCCCCATTGTACGTGTGCTGTGCTGCCTGTGCCATGTCTGCTACATGTATGGCAGCCTCTGCTTGGTGCCCAGGCAGCATGTGGAAGGACAGCAAACCTCTGTGAATATTTGTGGAATCACTGCTAGCAAAAAAAACATGTGAAAACCACGAGCAACAGCTCATGCTGAGGAGGACCAGCAACAGGACAGAACTACTGCTGAGGGCAGGCTGGTGTTCTACAATGATTACATGGAGATGGAAATAACTGTGAAGCCAAATAACTCTAGTGGTGTTTGCAATGAGAACGAGAGACAATTCGCTCCCTGGACTCATCCAAATTTCCAAACACATCTTCAGATGGGAAGACAGCCAAAATATTCCCCTCAGGGAGGCAAGCAGTGGCAGAGGGTAGAAGAAAAGCAACACTGCTGACTAGATTTCAAACAGCTGGGAAAAGGCTAATATCAGTTAAACCCTGTAGCTTGAAGAGCAGTGGGAGGTAAAGAACTCTTCACTGGGAATAACTGTAACTACAAAAACCTGCCTGCTAGCTCCCCAGTCATCACAGGAACCAGCAGTTGTATTACCCAGACAAGCTGTTCCTGAGCAGGCTTCATGCTGTGCCTTTTCCTTGGAGGATCCCACTTCCATTCCATGTGGTCCCATCAGTGCACAAAGGTGTCTGAGGCCACAGACAGTAAGGACAAATTCCAGAGCCTGCTCCATTATTATGTAGAAGCTTGAACATGCTCCTGTGTGATCAGAAATCCTGTGTGGGATGCCTCCCAGCAGAGAGGGAGGAAGGTGCCCAAGCTACTCTGCCTTGCAGTGACACTACCCAAGCTGAAATCACAGGACACAATCAAGTGGTTTTTCACCCACAAGTGATGAGAATGGATTTTTGAGGCTGACTGCAGCCTCCAAAACTGAATCTCACCCCCCAATTCCTGATTGAACATGCCTGCATTTCAGCAGTGCTTAGTTCAAGGGCCCAGTCCTTTTGAAAAACCCTGCAGGGTGGGAGAAGCTGATGTATCTACATGGCTTGCTGAATATTGTCTTTATTAAACATTTTATGCTGTTCTTTTTAGCCTTCGGCTCCCATTTCATTGTGCCATTTTCTGCTAGGTGACAGCATCATATACTTCCCCTGCATTGAATTGTGCAGAGTCTGGTCAAGCTGGTTCTTTAGAGGCAATAAATTCTACTGAAGTATAAAATGCCAAGCTCAGAGCTGTTCATCAAATTCTTGATTGACTTCCTTGCACTGTTTCATGGAAAGCTCTACAGCAGTGCAAAGACACCTTTATTTTCTATAATATTTTCTACATATTAAATAGCATGTTTCTCTGTCTAAAAATATCCAAATCAATAAGGGTGTCATGTTTATTTCTTGCCTTCTTACTGTCCTTCATCTGTTAAAAGTGTTACAATTGTAGATGAGAGAGAGTGAGAGAGAGATAAGCCTGTTGCAGGGCCACTTTCCTTAATATTTGCTGCCCTTTTGCAGCTCTGAAATACAAAGTGGAGGACTAGGTAAATACTGCTGCAGTTGATGAAGCCCTCTGAGGGCATATGTCACAGCATCTATAATTGGATTGTCTCTTACTGCCTAATTTCCCATGGTAATTCCCAGCTGAGAAGCTGCTGCTCCTGGTCCTATCAGCAAAGCATTGTCTGCACTAGGGAGGGCAGGGAGCAGCAGGCTTCCCAGGAAACCCATCTCAAAACGACTGCACATGGAGGGTGTTTTTGAGGGAAGGTGTTTTTTAAACATTCTCTGCTTGCTTGTAAACGCCCCCACGTGCAGCTGGCTCAGATGCACAGGACTGGACACAGAACAATGTTTGAAAGGGCAATGTAGCACGTGGGTGGTCATGAAAAACAGCTGAGACCACAAACATTCCTGAGACCCAAAGGCACCAATAAAAGCAGAATTGCTGCTGCCTGTGATTAACAGATACCACGGGGACTTTGACAAGCCTCTTTGAACAGATGTATTCACCCCATCTGTAAGAGGGATAATCAAGGTATGTAAAAGAGATAATCAAGGTATGAGCCAATCTCTGAAAATGCAAATACAATGTATATTCTTCAAAAATCTGCCATTACTCATTTTTCGCCTTTAAGAATAAATCCAAGCCTTTTCAATTTTAACAAAAAGATGCTATATTTCAGCTCTTTAGAGATTTCATTAGTGCTCTTAGTGCTGAAAAGCTTTGGGTAATTAACTAAGGAAAAAATGGTACTAAAAAGGGCATAAGATACCAGTTTAATAATGCCACACAAATGAATCTTCCCTTAATGACAAAGGGCATTTGTCCAATATTTTCCAAGCATTTTGAAGACTAATTTAATCTGACAGGGATGAATATGAGTAAATAAAACATAAGATTTACTGAGTGGTTGCCAGTCATACACTCCTCTGCTTGTAGCATTGTGTCTTGCTCATTTCACTGGCTTCAGCAAATACTTGAGTTTTTTGATGGGTTGCACAGACTCAGTGTCCCACTGCCCGTGATGGTGGGGCAGAAGAGGACAGCACCGCTGAAACAGTGACCTTTTCTTTCCCTTTAATTTTCTCCTTGTTCTATAACACTCTGATATTTGAAGTTACACATTTGAATGTGTGGTGTGTTGTTAACATACTGCACTGCAAACTTTAAAATCTGGAGGTTTGGGGATTTACAGGCAGTATGGGAGGCAAGGCTTTAGGCTTTTTTGGGGCAATAAAGCAGAGCAGAAGATCTTCAAGCTCTGCTGCTTCTGGGTCTCCAGCCCATATGGCCACTGTGGTAAAGCTGCAGTGACAGCCATCATGGAGCACAGACTGTTTCAGGATAAGGAGGTGGTGGAGGAAGCAGGAGACAGGAGTTTGCGAAAAGAGAAGGAGTGAAAGGGCTGATGGTCCATGGCATTCCTGTGAGATGTGCTGCAAGCACCCTTCAAGCCATCTATCACCAAAACTGCAGGTTCCTTAAAACAGGAACCATCTTTTGCAGAGATAGCAGCACAATGGGCTTTTTCAGGCTATGGTCAATCCCCTTTTATGGCAGGTACCTTCAATGTGTCTGATAGCTCCTGTCTTAGCAGTCTGGATTTGTCTCCTCAGCCCTAAAAGGAGGCTGTGTGACAAATGGGGATATTAATAACAACATCTCCAGTGTCAGGGGAGATGTAATGTACCCCAAAGAACTGACTTTCACTTGCTTCTGTGTTGTTCTAGGATAATTTATCCTAACATTTCTCCCAACTATAGAACATATGCTGTATTACATCCATAGCTTGAGGTACCTAGAGAGAAATATCAATGGAAGAAACTTTGTCAAACTCCAAGGTAAGATCCATTTATGTTTGACTTCGCCAGTGAATCTTTACATTTTTGGACTGCAGCCATGCTGACATTTATTTCCACAAGAATTCTCCAATAAAATAGAGTATCTGATATTAATGTGATTGACCTGCTGGCCTTGCTGAAGCTGCAGGGAAGTAAGTGTGCATTTAATCAATTTTGCTGCGCATGTAGAGGTCATCATTGTGAGTGGTACCCTGGAGACGCTGTTCAGTTACTTGCTCTCCGTAGAAAAGGAGATTTTGGATCCTGGTATCATCTAAAGAATGCAAATGTCAAGCAAATGCCTTCCTACAAGAGCCTGTTGGGAAGAACCTTGATGCTGCAGATGCACAGAGTGCCATGTGCTTTGGAAATTTGGTTTTTCCTTGCTCCCTGGATACTGTGAACATCCTGTCATCTGGTAATGGGTCACTGCAGAGAGCATGCTCAAAACTGATGAGTGCAAATTATGGGCTGCCATATGAAAGTTTTTGTAGTAAAAAGAGAAAAGCAGAATTCCTGAGATTCTCAATGGCTGGGAAATGCATAGGCTGGTGTACAAGATGAGGAAGATGTTAGCAAGGCTTTGCTCTAATAGATTTTATTTTTTTAAAATTTAAATTAAACTTAACCCAGATTCTGGTTCTGTGTTGGGTTGTTTTGGGTTTTTTTTTCCTTAAATGAATAAGTGACTTTCTATAATAATTTCAGCGTGAGCAGTCAGAGTTGACACTTGTGATTTAGTTGTATTTTATTTGATAGCAACCTGATTTGATGGCTAACTGTGTAAATTAAGCCCACCATGAAGTTCCTATATTTGTTTAAGTGGCACTATTTTCTGTGTTATTTGAACTGTAAATTCCTAGCACAGGGGCTACTTTTCTATTTTGTATTTATACAAAGCTTCACACAAGAGTATCACCAGAAAATAATTACAACCTGGTGACATAAGTAAGTGGAGAACTAATTGTTTGGCTCCCATGTGGATCAAGCAGTTATCCAAGTGGGGAGTCATATGCTGGAGGACTAAAATTTTTCAGGAATATAACATGTTGTTCTCCATTCATTCACAACCCAGTGTGCCATTTTTTAAGATTCAGACTGTGCAGTGTGAAGGAAATGGATACGATTTGTTTTAAATTATTTGAGCAAAATGCAAAGATAGATATCCTCATCAGAGAGAAGGATGCTGCCTTCATGGCTTGCTGGCTTTTGTCTTCTGCTGAAGACCCCTTAAGAGTGTGTGACCAACTCACATGCTATCCAGATGAGCTGAATTTTGCATTGGAACCTCTTTTTTTTGAGAAATGCACAGAAAAAAATAGAGTGCCTGTATTTGAGAAAGTGGTTAAAAACTGAATTTTCTCAAGTCTGGCACTGTGTGATTAGTACAAATCTCCAGAGCCTGGCTGAGAAGTGAGAGAGGTGCCATCCCAGAGAGGAGAGGTTCAGGACCACAGATGCCAGCCCTTGAACACACACCCAGTCCCAGAGCTGACCTGGGAAAGGCAGCAGCCCCTGGAATAGCCATCCAACACACTGTATGTCCTGCCAGCTTTCCTCACTCATCTCACCAACTTCATGGTAGAGTCACCATGGAGGTGAACACTTCCTGAAAGAAAGCAAGACACCATCATCACTTGCATCAAGAGTTTCCTGTCAACCTCTTTTCCTCTAAAAATTCTGCCACTGGGAATATCATATGGCTCTGACTGCAGAAGCTGGGCCAGACTCGTATCTTTAAAGATGGCCATAGGATGGCTTCTGATGATCTAGGTCTGTTACCTAAAGGCAGAAACAGAAATAATCACAAAGATGTGCTCCCTATCCAGCAGAAAACACTCATCAAGTGATCTATTAACCCATGTAGAAAAGTCAAAATCAGAAATCCCTGAACCAATTATCCCAGCAATGGGGAAATGTTTGCAGTTTTGGGACATCTTTTGAGGAATAAGCTGCTGCTCATGTGGGTGAATGGTGTGTAGCTCAGGGTACTCCTCTGACAGAAGTGAGAAAGTGCCTAGGGAGGGCTGCCCAAACTCAGGTATTTCTGTGCACCTGTCAGCACCCCAAAGCTCTAAAGTTTATTTTAGCTAATGCAAAAACAAGTGGGATCCAACAAGATAATATTTGCTCTCAGTAGAGAGGAATTAACTGAAGAACAGAGGCGTAGCCGTTCCTCTGGGGGCCCAAGATCAACAGTTGATCACTGATTACTCATGGAAAGCGAGAAAAAATCTCAGTCACACATCCATTTGGTACTTCAAAAAAGTCAGTTTCCCCATGCAAAACAATTATACACCAGGGCAAAATTTGAAACAGAACTCAGAAGACACACAAATATATTTATAGGCCACTTCAGCCAAAGCCTTGGAGAGCCCCAGTGTCTCTGCTGGCAAAGGATACCTGAGATGGTTACAGAAATGGAACGTCTCAGAGAAACAATGAAAAGAGCAATATTTGCATCCAAATGGAAAATAAACAGAAAAAGGGAATGTTGCAATTACTGTAATTTGGATATTAGAAACTGGAAAAATAAGATAAGCAAAGGAAAAGAATAGAAAGAACAGGCTACAGTTACAGAGAAAAGAGCAGTAAGGAAGTCTTTAAAATGTATTAGGGATGAAGATAAACCAAATTATATCTTTGGACTATTACCATATTGAAAATATAGAAATGACAACAATTATGCAGAAGGGAAAATATTTTTAATGAACAAATACTCCTGTTCTGAATCTAGGAGAAAAACAACCATGAATGATATATTCCACCAGATGATGATACAACAATTTGCATAACAGCAGAAGTTCAAAGGATAGCAAGCAACACTTACACTCAGCATCTTCAAATCAGAAGTGTAAATAATTTGCAAGGAAGTGTTTTGAGGAGAACTTACAGGTTTTTTCTGGCCTGCTAATGCTGATTTTGAAGTGATCATGGAGTACTGGCAAAATTACAACAGGAGAAGAAAAGATGCTGTTTAAGGGAAAGTTAAATGGTTTGGATGCCTGCTGAGTTCTGATCCTGTGGAGATAATGGATCCCAGACAATGAGAAAAAACTGCAGAAATTAAAAAATAGGAAGGGATAAGATCATTAATACACATCAACAGGAATAGATCTCCTAAAACTGACTAGATTTTTATTTTTTTAATGAGATTACGGTTTTGCTTAATAAAGGGAATAGTGTTGATTTAAGCTTCTGTAAAATATTTGACTTGGTATTCCACAATGTAATTTTCAAGAAGATAGTTCAGTAGAAAATTAACACAGCACACAAAGTGAATCAAATATGAGCTAAACAATTACCTCTCCAAGACCAGTTGATGTGGATATGTTTCAAGTGGAATTTCCACAGAAATCACTGCTTGGTCTCAAAGCAGGCAGTTTTACTGGTACCTGGAAAAAACTACATGAAACCCCATCAGATCTGGCTGGCCACATGGTGGGGCAAGAAGTGAGCAGTGGAAAGGAGAGGTCCCTGATTCAGGGGCAGATGTTCTGCTTAACCAAACACAATGAAACCATACTCAATTTCTTTTAGTTACAGGTAAAGTCAGTGCTGAAAGGGACTGGGCACTTGTGCTTGGCAAGAATGAGGATACGGTGGAGCTGTGCCCAGAAGATCAGCTTCTGAGAGAGAGAACTGGGTCTGAGGAGGGGTAATTAGGCATAAAATGGATAAAGGCCTAGTACAGGGGAGCCTGAGACAATTTTTTCTGAAACACTGTGCACTGTGAGGCTGCTGGCCACAGCAGCATGCTCCTAAGTGCTGAAGTGGATCCATTGACAGTGAAAATGTTTTTGTCAGGCTTTGCACTGGAAAACAGCATCTTTTATTAGAGTGATGGCACAGTTTGAGACTGCAGCCACTACTCTCAGATAGGATTCTACCTATTGAACCAAGACTTCTATTTTATTCCAACATAAAGTCCAATGGTTTTCTTTTTTAGAAGCTACTTCAGTACAACAAAACCAATGTCTCATTTATTGGAAAGAGCTTAGTTTAGTGTAGACAGCTTCCTCTGTCTTTCCCCTTCCTCTGTGTTTCATAGCATAGTTTCATCTCTTCCATGATCAACTGCTGAAGCACCTCATCATGCATCATTTAATAGCTGGCACATGTAATGATTCTTCATTTAGCTTCCATACAGTAATTATGGATTTTTGGTTATTAGTAGGTGATGATGGCTAAAGTGCTTTAGGATACATTTCCCTCTGAGCAGCTCTCATGCTGGGTGCCAGGACAGAGCCAGGCAGTGAGGAGACAAGAGCCATGCAGATGTGACACCCTCACTGTCTTAGAGTATACACATGGTGATCAGCAAAAGCACGTCTAAGCTGGTGCATCTCCCAGGGGGAGGATGGAGGAGGAAAAGGGCAATAAGAGCCATTATTAATCACTTGTGGGCTGACTGATTATATGGCATTAGTAAGGAAGTAGCAATGCAGAACTGCATGGACCCCACTGCCGATGCTCTTACCTCTCGGGAATTCCCTGTACAAAAAGGCACTGCTGGTCACAAGGAGAAGGAACAGTGTCCCCACGGGACATACCAAATCTCTGCACCCCAGAACCAGCTGGGACCTGCTAGTGCCTCCAAAAAAAACGCCTGTCTAAAAGGCGTTTTGGTAGGTTCATGCCATCCCATGTAGGGTTCCACAGAGAGTCCTCTGGTGGCACATCCTTTCCTGGTCACAGCCATGGGGACACTGCAGGACACACAGGCTCAAACTCATGTATTCATGGAATTTAGGCAGTGCCAAAGGCAGCCAAGGATGCTGAGCTCCCAAAGTGAAAATCTCCCCAGAGAGATGAAAAATGGTCTTTAGAATTGTAATTCCCCTCCCCCAGCTGAACAGAACAGAGAGATCAGAGCCTAAAAGTAGAGACCTTCTAAGCAGCAAACTTACCTATGACAGGAAGAGTTGCAAAAGTATGATGATTTTCTTGACTGAAGATGAAGGTGTTGCATTGCTCAGCCACATGGGAGGCCACAAATTTGTGATGGAAACAGATACTTTAGAAAGATGGAAAACCTAAATATTTGATACTGTTTTTTGGAAGTAATGATCAGATACTTTATTTATATTTTTTAAAGATGCTGAATTATTTATTTTGTGACTGACTTATCTTTCTTATTTAAAAAATTCTGGGAAAACAAATGTAAAACAAACGCCTTAACAGAGATCCCCAAAAGCTTGCCAGCACAGCTATTATTTCATATCCTATTTCCAAGGAAAAGTCTGTTTAAAGTTTCTATTTATTCAGACAGCTTTATCTGAGCACGTGAAGCATTTCTTAGTTTCATCTGTCAGTTGCCGCCACTGAAATCAAAGGCTTTACCAGGGGACCAAACCTGTTGTGCCACTTTATTACATATTAGTCATCCCCAACTCTCCTCCAGCAGCTGAAGATCACAGTGATTTGTCCTCAGTGGAGGCAGCACTGTGCTGCTCCTCCCACGCCTTGCCAAAAGGCTATTTCGTTTTGATGAGATATTAGCTGAAAGCAGCTTATCTTCAGGCAGCTCCTGAGCACCACCCTTGCAGGGCTAAGGAAGCAGGAGTTTGTGGGGGAGCACACAGCTCCCCAGGGACAGGGGAGAGAAGCAGACTCTCCATCGTCAGACCAGCCCAGGAGCCTGATGTGCGTAGAGGGGATGGAGCCCTGCTCCCACAGAGGGCATGTCTGGTACATATGTAATAAGAAATATATAAAGCTCCCAGCCAGTGCAGCAGCCAGCTCAGTGCACTGGCCAATCTCTTGAGGTGCTCATCTCAAACTAACTTCAGCTTTAGATGCCTGCATCTAAGTCTTAGTGTGGCTAGGAATATGTGAAGACACACATTTTCTGGCAATCCTTGTGCATTATTCACTTTTCTCAAAGTTGCTCCTTTTTTATTTTAACAATTTGGGTGATGACTTGTTCTTAGAGTGATGTGTTTGTTTCCTAGTGGGCTGAAGACTTTATGTCTCCGCTGTGTTTGTTGCACTGCAAGGGAAAATATGAACATAAAAAAAAAATAAACACACAAAATGGATTTTGAACCCACATTTTTGGAGTGATTCAAAGTAATTGCAGCAATACAGATTTTCAAGAGTGCTTTGGGTTTCTGGGCTTGCAGAGTTTAGAGCAATCTAAAATTAATGGAGTACTTAAAGTTCTTAAGAGCACTTCACTTTGCAAGTGATCAGAGTTCAGGGATGCAGAGAAAAAGTAAATTAAAATAACTGGAAGTGTTTTTCAGAGCATTTATCGTAACTCTGGCATAAATGGCACCATGTTCAAGGGCTACCAGCACTTCTATTGTGCCCTGTATGCCATGGAGCTTTATCTCTATGACAATCAGCTCTTCAGCAAAATCAACTGGCTGGTCATGGCCTCTTAAGAGAAAATTTATATTTCTAAACAGCAAAAAACCTTCTCACTCTTTGGGCAAATTTTTTTTGTCAAAAGCTTCTTTCAACATATTTGAAAGGACTTAGACCTAGGTGAAAAGTTAGGGAAATCCACAAGGCCAGATTGAAAGATGCCGCCACATGTGCTGCTGGTTGGATGTGATGTGCAACAGCCCTTTTGGGCACCCACATGCTCACAAAAGTCTTCTGGCACCATTACACCTCTAGGCTTAATTTCCAGTTCTCTGGTTTCCCCTAAATGCCCTGCTGCAGGAAGACAGCAGGAATGGCATTCCTTCCTCTGCACAGGGATGTCATATCTAAAGGCATATAAGTACACAAGGCCTAAAAAAAAATAAAATTTTTTTAACACATTAATTTACCTTAAAGAGAAGCTATCACATCTTACAAAACAAAAACCAAGTAAAGTAACCCTCTGAGGTTTCCTAGAAAATACACTCATGAAGGTATATTTTCATGCTAGGATGAAGGCTGTTACACTGCTGTGAAAGCCCTCACACAAATTAATGTCTAATCCTCAATGGACTATGAGGACATTTCTTATGTATCTATAGAAGCTTGTGAGTAATTTTTTGTGAGTAAGTTGCTCCATTCATCTGCAATAAATCTCATGACTGTAGAGGGAAAGATGCCATCCTGAAATTACAGCTTCCCCATCAATGTCCTTGAACAGGTTAACCAGGGATTGTCATTTTTCACCTGAAAGCAGACATCAGAGTTCCTTTTTCAAAGTGTTATTTGAAGTAGTAGATGATGTGGAGAAAAGAGCTGACAGCAGAAAGGAAAATAGCATTTTCACGTCTTGCACAGCAATTTGAGAGAAGGCAGGTGCCAGAGGAAGAGCGGATCCAAAGTGCAGGGGGATGATGGGTAGGTTCTATCTGCAGTAGGGGAGTTACCTGGGCTTGAACCCCAAGCTGACTTCTCTCTAAATGTTCAAAGCTTTTCATTTGTTTTCTTTTCAGCATGCACTCAGCAAATCCTGTCAAAAGAGCTGATAAGATAATTAGTTTCAGAAATAACTCAGACCACAGAAAATGCCCACGAACCTCAGTGCAATGAGTCCTGCCCACGACTGTGTTTTCTGAACATTACAAAGAAGGAGGAGGAGAATGTGAGGAGGAGGATTTTCCTGCTAAGATCCTGCAGTGGATGCAGAAGGGATCAGCTGGAAGAAGCAAAGGGTTCAGCAAACCTACACAACCTTGGAAATGAGTAGGGAGAAAGGTAAAACAGAAAGTATTTGAATGAGAAACTTTCAAAAGTTTCTCATCTTTAATCTATATATTCCTAGGGGAAGAGAAACAAAAAGTGTAATAGAGGGAACCTCCACTGGTAACAGATATTACCATGGCCCTTGCACTCTCCTAGATCCATGGGCTGCCATTGTGCTCTTGGAGATGGAGCCTTGTTTGTGAGAAAGCAGTCACCTGAATTTGTCTGCACCACCCAATTCAGCAGGGCAAAGGTGGGACTTCCCTTCCCTGGGAAGTGTTCCAAGGCTCACCAAACAAAGACATCCAAAGAGCTGGATTAAAGTGAATGAACTCCCTGTTAAGCAGTGCAAACAACTGTAAGTGAATTCCCATGTGACAACCGGGTTGGCACAGAGCCTCCCACTGAATGGCTTTGTTGTCAGATCCTGGATGCTCCCAGGTCCTTCTGGGGCACACACCTGACAGCTGCTGCTCTTTGGGAGCAAACCAACCCCAGCTCTCAAGAGGTGAGGGGCTGAGTCTCTCGGCAGCTTGGCAAAGGAAACCCCATTTATGTGAGCCATGATAGATGTGCATCCTCTGCAGCCCAGCATGGGGGCATGGAGGACACCAAATGAGAAGCCATAAGAGGTGGGCACTGTTCCTCCTCACCTCCATGAGTCCCTCATTTCCCTCATTACCCTCCCTCCTTACCCTGTTGCTTCACCCACCCTTCTGTGAGCACAGCATGGTCACAAGAGAAAACCATTGGGCCACATATTGCCAGGAAAAGGGCTGAGAAGAGAGGCCACCCAATCCAACATCACAAACCCACTCCCTCCTAATCTGCTCTTGATTATCAAGCTATTTAAAGTTAATCACTCATCGCAAAACTCTGTGCAATATCAGGTAGCAGAATTACGTGCCCTGTAAATTAGTAGTCTTTGCTGATGGATGCTGTGTGTATGGTCCCAGGGAATATTGCTGTCCTCTGAATGGGAATAATCAGGCCTGATTATTTCCTGAGGCACTGGGAAATTGCTTAAAATTCAGTAGTAATACTTTTAGATAGCTATGGGTAGCTGTGATCTAACTTATTTAACCTATGCCCTGAGTTATGAAAACATTGGAGCCAAGATACTACATTTAAAATTGTGAGATACAAAAGGTGTTTGTCATGAAATATGATGCATAAGTCTACATACATTATTTTTAAGACATTTATAGCTGGGTTTTTGTAAAAAAAGCCTGAGATGCAAATAGGCAGTTTAAGGGATTTTGTAAATTGCCTGCAAATTGGGAAGTCATGAGCAAGAAAGGACAACGCAAATGCCTGTTTTGTGCATTCATTGTTATTACAATTAGTAAGTGCCTTCCACTTTACAGAACTCTTTGGAAAGCCTCTATAGGATAGACAATGCAATTATGTCTGGGAAAGGCAATCACATCTCCCGCAGAATAATTTACGAGGACATTAAATCAATAGGCAAATCATAATTAATTAAGAAGCTTAATGTGTTGATTTTTTAATGCCTAATTATACCCTTATTTATATCAGTTACAGGTAAGAGTTGAAGAAGTGGAGGCAGAATGCTTTTTAAAGAGTTACCTGTTTAAAAAAAAATAAACAACCATACAACATTTCCCAGAGGAGTATGAGCTGGGAGCTTGAATTACAAAACAGGTAAAAGAGATGAGATAGTGAAGGAAGAGCTCTATAAGTAAAAATTTCATCATTTCATATAATAAAATATTTTTATCATTGAAATACTTGAATGCAAACTTAGCTTCTCTATTGAAATAAAGTACTTATTGCTCTGCCTCTCCAAACACAAACATGAAACAATTTGGCTTTGTGAATTTAAAGCAATTCTTGCATGATAGACTTGGGCTTTCTGCTCATCAGGAATGTGCTGTGTTGATCATCCAGAAATGCTGCCATCATCTTCTGTCACAAGCTGGACTATGGCAATGAACATTCCTCTTAAAAAAAATTTAGAAGTGTTTTCCAGTCTCCAGTGAATGCAGCTTTTGGAGGTTTTCCCAGCCTTACTAGGGTGGAGAAGCTCCACTGGAGTGAGGATAGCAGCGATGCATCACAGAATTTACCAGGAACAGTAAAAAGGCTGCAGATGTCATCTTCCCTGTCGCTTGCCTCCTCCCACGTGCTGCCACTGGCAGGTGACTGATGCCCAACACAGAACACCCGTTCTCATGGTGTCTGAACATGCTCTGTGTCTGCTGAAGCAGTGATCAGAAGATGTGTGTTGCAGACAGGTAAAAGATGTTATTAAAAAAAAGCCTTATGAAATCAGGCCTTGCTTTGCTGAGCTGCCAAGCTGACCTGTTACTTCTTCTAAGTACAGTTAGCCAGGTTCCCAAGTGAAACAACCTTGGGAATTGAATTTGTTTGCATAACAACTTATTCTCAGGGACAAAAACAAGTCTGCACCTGCATAAACAATAGATCTGTCCCATGAGAATCAGTGAAGAAGATATGTAAGCATCTGAGTGAAAGAGACAGCCTTTTACACACAAAACATTTTGACCAATGAATTAGGTGGCAAAAATACCACAATCAGAGTTGCACACATGATCTGTGAAAACTGTATTAAAAAACTGTATAAAAACATCCCAGGCTGACATGGTGTGTGCGCAGGGATCCTGGTAACTAACCTGCTTTATAGGAAAAGCACAAACCATGACAGTAATTTACTTAGCTCCCATCAAACAACAACCTTTCCACCAGGTGTAGTTTCCTGAGAGTAGTCTGGTTTGATTTTAGTTTTACTCCATGGCACAGAGATTCATCAAGCCAGCTTGGCATTATAAAGCACCACAAAGCATGGAATACAAACTTGCCATCTTCAGGGTGGAAAAAAATGTCACAAATTGTATGAAGAGGTGTTAAGGTTTTTATGAAGGCAAGATTTTATATGTGTTTAATAAGGAACAAGTTTAAGAATGGGAAAAAGTAAAAAGTGGAGGGAGAAAGGAGGTAAAATGTAAATTTTTTTAAAAAAAGTCTTTTAAAAATTATAATTTGCAGAAGAGAATATTTTAACTACTTCCTAGCCTGCTTCATTTCCCCATCATGAACTAGTGTCACAGCTTTAGTCCCAAATGTAGACTAATATGCCAGGCTACCCATGGCAAGGGAAAAGGAATGTAGACTCACTTGCCACATCCCAGCTGTTGGTGGCATTCCTGTAGGGTTTAGGTCATGAACCTCTTCTGATTTGCAGACCCTGCTAGATTTAGCTGTGGCTGCTGGTTTGAAGCTGTCTGACCTGCTTCTTCCCTTCAGATCTCCCCCCTCTGGATCTGCAGACATGTCCATTGATTTGTATCACTACAGGTTTAAATCTCTACAGTTTCTCTGGATATTATTAATTCTCCACTTTCCCAAGGATAGAATTGCTCACTATAAATCAGAGGTCTTCTTCATAAATTCTCATCTGTGGTAAGGAAGGATTGAAGTTAATTTCCACAGCCCCAGTGTGATGCCTGTTATTGCTCATATTTTCAGTGTACTCAGTGTGGTAAAAACAACATTGATACAAATACTTCCCAGAAAACCATAAACCACAGAGAACCTTTACATATTCAGCTAAAATCCTTGCCTGCAGGAGCCATACTGGTTTTCCTGACCCCTGTTTGGAGGTGAGTCACAGCTACAACAATGACACTAAGCACAAAAAGGGGAAATGTGAATAGTTTTATCACCACTATCACCTAGATATTTTTCAGAGAATTAGTAGGTCTTCATCTATTAAACTGTGTATTTTTTTATCAATTCTAGTAAAAATGTATTAGGCTGAAAAAGATCTCACAGGTATTTTTCTTTTTTTAATGCCCATTGCTGTTGCAATGAGAGCTGCAGAGCCAGGCGGGCCAGGAACCACCGTGCTTTATCTGGTTAGGAAATCAAGTGATGGATGCAGGGTGAATTCCAATGAGGAGTCCCACAGTACATCTGGAGACCTCAGGAGAAGATTAACTATTGCTCAGACTAATTTTAAACCCTTCTTCAGCCAGCAAGATACTGAAAACTTTTGCATTAATGAAGGATGGACTCTGATAGTGGTAATATATATATACCAGTATATCTATTATATATATATATATACACCAGTAATATCTATTCAGATACTGAAGCCTGTTTATTGTGTGTAGTTTCCTGTGAAAATTTCATTTTCAGATAAAGGCAGATAAGTTCATGACCACTGAGCTCTGGGAGGGGATATCAGCTGCACAGACATAAGGTAGCACAGACTAAAGATCTCCTGGAGAAGGACAGGCTGAGCAAAATGGAAGGAAGAGAAAAATTGGGATGTTCTGAAAAGTGCAGTTTTTCTCTCTGAAAAAAAGTGAAGGAGTAACAATAATGTCAGTTATCTCTAGTAAAGTCACATAAATAATGCATTAGTTGAAATGGAGGTCTGGGTAGAATTTTTTTTCCAGTTTTAACATTTTTCCTTAGTTGGTGACTCCTAAAGGGTATCTGCAAGTCAATTAAAAACTATATTTTTCATTGCTGACAATGGGGCCAAAGCACTCAGTAGCTTCCTTTCCTCACTTCTGGGAGCTGTCCTTCATGCATATGAATTCTCTGTTTGAAGAAAGATGGTTAAAATAAAAGGATTTAATTATCAAGCAGAACAAACGAACAAAGATGTTTAATTAAATAAACCCAGAAACCTCAAGGAAAAAGAGAAATCTATAAAACAACTGAAGGCAGCCAGATTTGTCAGCAGTGGTGAAAGAGTTTGAAATCCTTAATGATAGTAGAGGTACAAAGGGAGGAGGAGAACAACATTTTTGCTCAGCCAAGCCTGCAAGCAACAGAATTACTGAGCTAGAAAGACAACCTGTCCTGTTTCACAGGGCCATTGCAGAAGAACACATTCAGCAACCTCTGCCTGTATTTTGCAATGAGCAGAGAGTTAATGAAGATCTCCTGTAAGGAAGATACTAATATTGGATGAAAGCTGGCTCACTGGGCATGTTGCTCATCCTGTAGCTCAAAGCTAAATCCTGTAGCTGAAAGCACAGCCAGGCAGCAAATGTCTGGTATTGGTGGTTATTAAAGCCCATCAATAGGCTGCAATATAGGTAGCCATTAACTATGATGTTAAAGCAAGCTTTTGCATTGTTAAACTGTAATGTAAAATTAATTGATTAATCATTCTTAAACAGTTGGCTCTTTATAATCTATAAAATGATCTTTACTATGAAATGAAATGACAACTTCTGCTTGCCACAGCATCCACACCACCACTGTGTACAAAAGTGCAGCCCTCTGCTTCCCCTGCCCAGCCATCCCACGATCATCCTCTTGCTCTGTCTGGGTTGATCTCTCACAAAGGAAAAAAGACATTTGCACCTTTTCCATCCTGCCACGTTGAGTAATATAAAGTCTGTTGTTCTACCCTCCTGCCAGGAGCAGACATCTCACTGTCCTGAGAGGTATTTTATCCCATTGACTGAAGATAAATCACCGAATTTAACATATTTTCCAAAAGCAATTCCACTAATTATTCACATAGAATGAAAACCGAAGGCTTTTTAAAATGTTTACTTCCCCTTTATAGCTGGCAAATTGGTTACTGGTTCAGCTCCATTGAAATCACCAGCAAAGGACAGTTAAATTACTTTTACAGAATGAAATGTAGAAAACAAAAACTCACTGTTAATTTGGTTGGGTCCTTACAAGTGCTTCAGAGATTTTGTTAGCAGAGGTGCTAACATTATCACATTGTACTACTTAAAACCCAACACATTTCTCACTATGTTTTCAAACATAACACTTGATTTTATTTTTAAATACTGATGTGGCCTGTGAAAATTTCTTGGAAATCTTCTGTGGAAAGGGCAATACTGAGTAATTCTGGTTTTATCTTTAAGGGACCTTTCAAGCACTGCGTGTATTTTTCTCTTCTGGGAGAAAGATTTAACTTGCTTTAGAGAAAAAGCAGGTTCTATTAAGAAAAGTGATCAGCAAATGCTTATATAACTTGCTGAAATATAAAATTAGACTCTGTTTTCAAGCTGCTGACCTACTAGATTTCTTTGTGTCATGTGGAGTTCTAACACAATAGTAACTGTGAAAGTACTGCTAAAATTGGAGCTGCAAAACTTGACTGCTTTAATTTTCGCTTTCCTATGTAACACAACAAAACAGGAGGGTCTAGCAACGCCGACGGTGCAGAGGAAAGCTGGAGTGGGATTTATCAAGCATGGAGCAGGAGGGGCTTGGCCTTCTCTAAAAAGACTGAAATCTGTTTCTGTTACCACAAGGAGCTGTTTTGTGCAGGACTGTCTGGGCGGAGGATGAAACCACTTTAATTTTCAGCAGAGCTGAGCATCTGCTACTTTTAACTTCTAACAGCTCTGAGAGCATGTTGATACACTAGATACTATTTCAGAGACTTTATTCAGCCAAAAGCTAACCACACCCAGTATCTGCATGGTTCTGTGAGGCAGGATAATTCCCTTTGGGATTACCTCAGCTTCACATCAGGTGCTTGTACCTGCAGGGCCCTGAACCACCAAATGCTTTAGGTTGCAGAGATACAGTCCAGAAGACCTAAACCTGGGTCTCTGGGCATCTCTCCAGGACCTGAGTCACCTCCATGAAAACAAGTTTCACTGGGGTTTGCAGGAGGCTAAATTAACTGCAATTCACATTTTCCTGTGAATAATTCACTGCCCTGTTAGGTATGTGACTAGTCAAATAAATTTAATATTCCAGTCATAGAAATCAAATTAAATAAACCCAATCCATGTATTGCAATCTCATTTGGAACATGCTATTATTTTTTTTTATTGCAGGCTCACACATTGAATAAAAATAATATACCTATTCTAATCTCCTTAGGGAAGGAAAGATACGGTAACAAAATGTTTTCCACTCTGAAACTAACAGACAGATCTATTTATTCTTACAGGTATTGATGATGGAGAAGATACAAATAGAGTACAAATGGCACACTTGTCTGATCATAAGCCATGGACACCCGGTCTGGCTGAGCCTGCAATAGGCTGAAAGTGGCAGCCTAGGACCAGGAGTGTGGATACTCTTTGGAAGGGGCAATGACGTTGCCAAAGCCCAGCCACGCACTCATCAGCCCTGTCAATGTTTTGATGCCAGAAGAATGCTCCAAAAAAATCCTTTGCAAGCACCTGTGTCATCTAACAGTGATCCTCTGCAGTGTCACTCATGGGTCATGCAGCCAGGGCTAGGGGTGCAGGCTCTTGGTCTCATAATTACACGTGCTGGTCATTTGTCCTTCAAATTTTTATTTTTGTAGTACTTTTAAATGTTTGAAAACTGTTTAGTAGAATGTGAAACCTCCCACAAAACTTGCAGCTCATGGAAATCCATAAACTCTCTAAAGAGGGCATGACATAGGCCAGTCTCTGAATCCTGGAGGGCTTTCTTGTTTTACTGGTTAAGCCAAGGAAAATAGAACATTTTGACTGTGCTGGAAAGATGAGGACTCACACCTCATGTTCTGACCTGAACTTCTTCAAGCATTGTTTACCTCACTCATCATTGTAGGGAAAAGTACAAAGGAAAGCACACCAAGATGTTCAGTGACTGCTTCCTCTGTGTGACAGACCATGGCCACCCAAAGAATCCAGCTAAGAGCACAAAACCAAGTTCTGTCAGTCTGGTAAGGAAAAGGGGAAATGGAGAACAAATAGCAGAGTTCAGTTCTGCCAGTCGCCTCCTAAGGAAATGACATTTGCTGGTTGATATGTTTTGCTTGGTCTGGCTTCTGATGAGTTTGAGGGACACTGTCAAGATGATTCATGGCAGCGAAGGCTGGAAAATCAAGCACATTTTTGGTAATTTAAGACCAAGAAGTGATTTCATCCTTTCCTCTTGAAAGCAGAACTTTCCTTGGTGTTGATAGTTTGTAATGAAGACTCAGCATTTATCAAAATTCCTCCCTCTCAAATTTTCCTGTAAGACAATTAAGAATAGAGATAGTTGTACATTTTTATAAGATACACACGTGTGAGGTAATAAGGGATAGTATTTAGGGTGTTGTCTTTGTATTTGACATCAGGATATATCAAATAGAGAAGTGTTAATGTAGAAAGTTGCTGGTATGGGCTTACTATGTCCTTGATGTGTTGACTTCCTCTCCTTTTTTTCCCTGCAGTTTCCCAATTTTTGATATTTTTTTGTATTTTGTATTCCAAAAAGAAAGTCCCAAACCAGCCAAAGCAAGCCTCAGGCAGGACTAATAAAAGAGATGTTTAAGTGAAATATTGGCCTGATAGGTTCATGGCTTAGTTTGCTGTTAGTTAAGTCACACCAAGAGCCATTGCAATTAACCTAGGATCCACAGTGTAGGATTCCTAGGTGATGTTCCTTTTTATAAGGAAAACAAGGCAACCCCCTGAAATAAGATGTCATATAAAATTGTCAAGCTCAGAACACAATCTTGTAATTTTACTAACTCTAAATAAGGAAAAAACTCACACAAGTGAGGGACTTTGTAGCCTAAGATAAAAATGAGCATGCTGAACACTTTAATCTGTTTCCAAGGGTGATCTTCATCACCCTTGCTGGGCACTGTGTGAGATGCTCCAGACCAGGGAGGTACCCTTGGTGAGGCACCCCTGACTGCTCACCCCGCCAAAAATCGTTCCCTTGTCCCTGGTTCTGTCTCACGCACTGAGCCTGCTTGAGCTGGAAGTCATTGTCATCTGGGATGCTCAGGGGTTTCTGTGAGCTGTGGCTGCAGACAGAGAGGAATGCACAGATGAGCTGAGACTGATAACCATTCCTCTTGCTGAGTAAGTAAAAGTAAAAAAAAAAAGTCTGTTTCCAGCTGTGGTGGCCAGGTTGCTACTCAATGCCACGTCAGCAGCCAGACTTCATTTTGCTCAGAATCTTGGGCTCTGCTGCAGGTTTGGCTGAAACAGCACTCAGGGGAAGAGCCAAGAATCAATTCTGGGGAGCTAATTGATCAGAAATCTGGGTGCAATATCCTGCTGTTGGGTTGTAAAAGGTCAGGTGGGAATAGCTGCCAAAGGCCAGGCATGGATGGGCATCTCCACACAGCATTTTGGCTGCTGAACTGGCTAAAAGCTGGAGAAATCTTTCAGCCTGAAGATGCCCTTCAGTCATCCTGGCGGTCAGCATCTGTGCAAAGTGGGATGCCTTTTTCTCTTGGGCAGGGAATGCATCATCCCTTCTGGTACCTGTCTTGGCTGCCACAAACTGACCTTAGGGCAGGATTTTCTCAGCCTTTAAAGACCTTCAAAGGCACAGCAAAGGGTGGGCAGCATTTGAAAAACATGCAGCTCACAGTCATTTCGTGCTAGACCTTGCCTACCCCAGAAGCTAAAATACTGAAATCCATCATATACAAAATAAGCACAGCAATATCAATAACCACTAAAAAACACAGCAGTAATGATAAATATTAATCTAGAGAAGTGCCTTATAGATGAAAATTGCAGAGAAAGCAGGTTACCTAATGCACAACTAATGGCTGCCTGCAGTAACAAAATCACAAAATAAATAATAAACTATTAGAACCTGATCTGTGCTGTCTCTAGAACAGGAAACTTTTGGTGGTGTTCTCCTTGGGGAGTGTGGGGCCATCCAAGTTCTGACATTTTGCCATATAAGATACTTTCAGAAACTCATGGCAGTAGGCAGCTTCTGACCCATTTTTTGGTGTATTTAACTCAAAATTTTATTCAACTGAATAAATGTTCAGGGTATAAACCTCAGCTTTGCTGCATATCTGGAGCAAAACACTCCTTGAAGTAATCAGATGCTAAAGACAAGGAAATAACAACAGCCTGATTCACAGCTACCAGTTTGTAAATATTTACATTGTAAATAAATAGCTGAAATATGCTGTTTATCCCAGAAAAAAAGCAATGTTTCATAAAGTAAAATCAAATGTGTATTATGCATTACAATTCTTAAATTTCTCATTCTATCAGCATCAGTTTTCATTTCCAAATTTCAGTCTGGTGAGAGTACTTAGGAATCTTGTTGCATTTATGGGTTGCTTGAGATTGCTTTACTGATCCAATGATAAAACAAAAAACCCTCCCCTGTAAGGACTACTCAGGCAGTGATAAATTTGAATGTACTTTGGCAGATTTTTCTATAACAATCTGGTTGCAAATAAATGAACAGTTTTAAACCTACATAATGAACTCTTTGTTCTTGAAGAGCTTTACATTACTTAAAGCCTTTTACCCAGCTTTGGTCTGCAAGTTCTTTCAAAGCATTTTCTTTTGGATACAATGGTATCTGAAGAGGGATATAAAGGTTAAAATGCAAAATAACAATCTGCTGAGCAGATGGAAACTGCACAGAGTGAAGGTGCCCAAGCTAAAACAATTCTTCCTTTGAATTATCAACCACTCCACTTTTTCCATAGAAATAATTGCAAGTAAATTATGCTGGTGTTGAGACAAGGCATGAGCATGGCAGGACAAATGAACCAGCTACTGAACTTTGGCTGCAGATCCTTCATGGCCCCAGCACACAGCAATGCTGGCCAGCCAAACCCCTCTCCTCTCCACAGATAAAATGTAAAATGTAATGTAAAACCTGGGCACGGTCATGAAGTTCTTCCCAGAGCCCTTCAGTGCCAGCAGTCCTTCAGGGCGATGAGGACAAGATTGCCTAACCACAGCTCCCGAGATAAAACGGGAATGAAAGATGCAAAAACCCCCACAAAATCCATACAGACACAAAGGGCTTCCCACAGGGCTGGAGCTGCAGGGACAGGGATTAAAGGGATGAATTAGCCAATATCTCACTGAATGGCTTGGGATCTCTGCTCAGTTTCTGCTGGACAAATGGTTTAGTTTAACACTGCTAGGATTTAAATGCCAATACATAAAGTCAAAGAGACTTCATTGAATCGTGAATTGTCTGAGGTTTAAAGGCAAATTCCACTGTTCTCTCTCTTCACTCATATAGCTTTTGTGTTAAGACCTGAATCAAGGAGATATTTATTCCTAGCCCTTCCTTACCTTACCTAGTCATACAGCTTTTGTTATAGGAATGGTGCAATCACTGGTGGATACATTGCAAACCGGTACTTTGTAAAAAATGGTGAAGTGGTAACTGAGTGCAAGATTCTTCTCTTGCTAACAAGTGATGCTCTAATAGTTCTCTTGTGATAAAAAGGCAAAAAAAAAAGAAACCAAACAAAAGGCATGTGAGGAAATATTAATAGCTGTATTTCCATCGCAAGGCTGTAGAAGTCATTGATTAAATTTCTGAGAAGTCTCATTAATACATCAACTTTCCCTGAACTCCCCTGTGACATGCATGATAAAATGTGTTTTTCTAGTTTTTTGGCGACTAAGCCCTTTAGAACTGATGGTGGAGAGTGAAGGAGACACCACTGAATTGTTGACAGGGAGTGTCAGATAATGTTTCACAATCACATTTAGCTGCTTTTCTGATTCCTGGAGTTCTTGGACTGAGTCCTAGAGCTGGTGCAGTGTCTGCAGAGTCTCTTGCTGACAAGCATCCTGCCACACTGATGCCTTATCTCTCTGTTTTGCTCCTGCTGAGACGGCCAGTGCCAGCCTGCTGCTGCCAGAGGTAGATTGGTTCACACAGACCCCTCAGCCCTCTGAAAATGGGAATTAAACTATCTCAGATAGAGCCTGTGTGTAGGGAAGCCTGGTGTGTTGTATCATAGGGATCCTGGCTGGCCTGATCCTGATCAGAGCCTCAGCCTGTGCACCCACCACCACATCCTACTGAAAGACCAAGGAAGGTCAAGATGTGTCTTTCCTGTAGCTAAAAAAAGCACCAAGCTCCATGTAAGAAGCCAAACTCTTTGTGTAACACCTCTCCATCCTGGCTGAGGGAGCCAAGTGAATGACTCAGGTCTGTCAAGAGAGAGTAGAACTCATCCTTCTCTGCTTTTTATCATCCTCATCCTGAAATTAATGCTCTGAAGAGGCTTGTCTGCCTGTGGGTCACGTCAGCCATGACGTGTCATAATGTGTGCCAGGACTGCAGAATTCAAAGATAATTTTGGCCAATTTACTCACAAATTCTTCTAGGAACATATATGCCACTGAGAGGCACATTTCATACACTTATTTTTCTTTTTTCTTACTGGAGCAACCAAGCACCAAGTTAGAGGCTGAAATGCTTGAAGGAGAGTTTTCTCCTGTACATAGTATTTTTAAAATCACAAGCCTTTAAGGTTGCCTTGGTATCCAATACCCTTGTGGAAATCGAGTTCTCATCCATTTTTGTCAGGTGCTCTGTGTCCCCTGGTCTTGAGAGCAAAGTGAAGCAGAATCATTTCATAATGGACTGAGAGATGGATGACTGCAGGATGTCAGACCACAGGCATCATCTGTGCATCACTTTTGTGCCTGGTGACTTCAGAGTTTTTCTCTCTGCCTGACAGCTGTAGTCTCCTTGCCTTGATCCTTAGGAAATGTAAGGAGCAATAAGACTGGGAATTAAATTGTGCAGGGGAATAAATTGAAAGGAATGACTAAAGATCTGCTGCACACTGGCGGCTTGAGAGGCTCAAGGAATTTTTTATGTTTGAGAAACTGAATAGAATTGAAAGTGTTTTTGTGCATGCAAATTCACAGTGACACCACTGATTATGATATCAGGAAATAAAGCTGAAAGAACATATTTACTGATATTATAATTACACAAAAGTAATAATTGTCAGTCGTTCTTATCTGCACTGTGAATGCCACCAGCAAAGGGATCTGAATATGACCAGAATTATAGTACTACATGTGGTCATTTAAACCTGGAATTTTTGTGCATACAGAGTCCCCTACCACATAATAAAGATGGACCTCTTTTGGAGTTTATTTATTTTTAAGGAGATATGCCCTAAGAGTATGATCTGCCTATTATACTCACAGGCAAACAGAAGTCATTATCTAAGGTGAGAAATAACTTACGGTGACATGCAGAGCTGAGCCTGTGATGACATGTTTTCCTTAAAAATAATTTGTAACTTCATGTCAAATACCTATTAAACAGCAGAAATACTTGTTTACGTTGCACAGTGGCATGGAAGAGTTAATCATGGGAAAATATTTTGAAGCTAGATTTATTTTTCTCCTAATGCTCTCATTAGGAAATCTATTTCTGACATCCATCAGCCACAGAGGTTCACTGATAGTCTGATTAAAAACCTATTCACTCTATCAATGAGAAGACTCACTGATTTCAAGGAAGTTTTGGCTTGAATTTCATTTTGTTGTCTTATGTAGCTAGGTATTCTGATGTTTCTTATGCTTTTATATTACACTTCTGGATTTTTTGTCCTGGGTTATTCATTGTACCATATACATAATGCCTGAATTCCCAAGTGCCTTGGGATACAGATGTCAGAACGACTGGTATTTTCTCAGTATTTCTATCTTGGTTAGAACATGGGAATGGGCTGTCATACACAGTGGCATAGTTAGAGCTCTCATGTATGAGAGAGCATGGATCAAGCCCTACAAATGTTTTTATTTTTGATTTATTTTTTTTATTTTAAAATCTGTTTAGATTGATGACTGAGCAATTGATATCTGATCAAGTCTTGGTGACTGATGCTGGGGTTTGAAGTGGGATGCAGTGATGCATCAAATTTCCAGGTGCTGTAATTTTCAATTTTCTTCCCAATTACCCAAAAGTTGTTAGAAAAGCACCCCTAAAACAACAAGAATTCTTTTCACTCAGCAGCTCAGAGACCTGTGCAGGGATTACTCTGAGCTCTGCTGTTAGGATGAAGCTGGGAAGGCTGGTTTGTTGTTTTTTTTTTGTTGTAGGCAGAAGCATTTCTTGGGTGTCATAAGCCCAACTTCTCCTTTCATGTGACACATCTGGGTTACGGTGAGCCGCCCCAGGCAGACGGCTGGCGGTGGTTGTGTAACATTACAATCCAGCAGCCCTGCACAAAGGAGCAAAGGAAGGAAAATACAGAGGAAGAAAAAGAAATCACACAGGAATTAAAAAGTAATGATGCAGGGGATAGGGAGGATGGAAGGGTGTTTTTCATCCTGCAGTGAGTAGAGGAAATGTCACCCGCTGCTGCTTTTCTCAAGTAAAACATTATTTTTGGCAGGGCTGAGGCAGCCAAGCAGGGGATGATGTGGGGGAGTCCTTGGCCTGGGCCTCCCAGCCCTAAAGAAGGAAGCACATGGTGCTGCTGGCGAGCTGGCAGGGCTTGCTCAGAGCCACAGCACCCAGCCTGGTGCCCATGGCACTTGGGAAGGAAGCAGAAAGCAAATGCTGAATCTTCCATCTGAGGTTTTCCATACTCAGAGCAGCAAGAGGAGGGAAATAACTGCTGTTGCCTTTGCCTTGCCCCTGGCAGCCTCAGGAGCACTGCTGCGCTGTGACACGCTTGCGCCCTGGAAAAACATTCTGCTCTTTTCAGATTACATGAGCATTTACATTCACATTGGCAATTCCCTGATATCCAGACCTTTTCTCTCAGCCCAGAGTACCTCAGAACATCACTGTACAAAACTGCTGTAGGAAACTGTTTTTCACGTGTTTAAATTCAAATAAAGTCATCAACCAACAGCTGTAATATGAACTGCGTGTTCAAACAAGTGCATCTGAATTTACATCTTCCTTCTGTCCACCTTCCCCCTGTGCTTTACTGCCCCAGGTGCCTTTGCAGGGGTGGAGGAGGCCAAGGAACAAATGCAGGAACCCCTTAGCTCTATGGACAATGAAAAGCAATATGTATTTGCTGAGTGGTGCATTGGGTCACAAAGTTTTGAATTACAGAAGCAATGAACTGGCAGCTAGAGCTTTCCTCTCATGAGAGTAAGTCACAGCCACAAGGATCATTATTCACTGCTCAGAAATGTCATCCTCTAATAACACATTCTATGCTTAGATTCCTTTTAATGCTTTTGTCTTAGCAAAGAAAGACATGAGTTCGTTTTCCTTTTGAATAGCCTCCTCTGGTAGCTTTATTAAAATGCAAACTGAAGAATGATGAAGTGGACAAATGCTAAATAGAAATGGAAATTCCAGCTAGCTTTGAAGCACTTAAAACTTCTGAGAAGGGCAAAATTACACAGAAAATTAATTCTGTAAGTTCTTAAAATTTGCAGAAAGGAGAAAATACTTATAACTTCCCTAACTTGGCCATCAAATTTTTCACTTTGCTGTTGTTTAAAAACTCATGAGAAAGGAACAACAATTCAGTCTCAGTCAAAGACTGAGAAATGAAACTGCAGATGTTGATTAGCAATTCTCAGTGAGATCTCTCACAGCCTTCCTGCCTAGCCTTGTAACACATTGTTATTATATTATATATAAAAATAGCATGTTGCTATTTTCAACTGATTCTTGAAGAATTAACCCCAGAAGTCCTCTCCTGTGACTGTTGGGGATATCAGTGAATGCACTGTCATTAGATAATCTTGTTGAAGGGCAGGTGATGAACGACGTCAGCAGAGCGTGGCACGCGGTGCCCGACTGCAAAGGAACGCCACAGCTCTCTTGGAGGATGTGAGACTCTTCCTCATCTCTGCTGCAGTGGATGTGACACTACCAAAGTCTACAGGCACTGAGCAAAACAGGGCAGTTCTCCTTTTGCCTCCCATTTTCCCCCACCAAAGGGGCTCTTCTCATCACTTGCTGCATTTTCTTCCAGGTATCAGCAGTAAATATTCAGCGCTCCAAAAAAGACCACCACACATAGGTAGGATCTCTCAGGGAACATGAAAACATTTACATGTCTGAGCTAGAACATCAATTTCAATGCTGTAGGAGATCATCTCTATGAAATTATTCATATTACTACTTTCCAAAGAGAGAAAATGCCTTTGAGCCTTCCTTGCTACTGAAAAATACTTTAGATAAGCTGTAAGCACATAGAAAGTTAAACTATTTCCCTTTATTTTCACTGATGTTACAAAGTAAGCAAAGTATTACATATTTCAATGTTGTGGTGACATTTTTTGGTGGCTTCTCTCCAGAACAGCGATTTATGCTTTGGAGGGTGGGGGAGGCTTCTTTAGACAAACAGAAAGGGGAAGATTTGGAGATGTGTTCTGGCTGGCTGGAGCCAAGACATGATCATGATTTTGTCACAGGACACTAAAAACATAAAATCTCAAGCAAAAAAAGAAAAACCTATAGTCCCTTAAGGTAGCTGAACACAGAGCTCACCTCCCCAGACACATTTCTACCAGTGTTCATCATCTGCAGTGAATTTCCACTACAGCTCTGAGGCTGCAATTGTCATATTTTCAATTACTTATTTTAATGCAAATTGATCATCCAAATGTTTTCTGAACTACAAAAATTACAGCCAAGAATAAAGTGCCTTTTAATGATGCTCTGGTTTACAACTCTGAGACAGTCAGGAGACTGAGCTTTGGAAAAAAATATCCAGGATCCATGGAAAATTTTCTGGTGTGCCAGTGGCGATACAAGACTGACAATTTGGGTATAAGACACTTTGTTCTATAACTTCTACTAATTTTTTGAGTCTTTGGCATCTGAAAACACATGAGGGTATCAATTGTTGGTAGAAATTCCTTTAAATCAATATTCTCAAGCTTTTTTTGACCTCACCACTAAAGAAAATTTCATAAGAATGGGAAAAACTCATGATTTTCTGCATGTTTTTAATAGTGGTCTAGAAAGAGTCTAGACATAACCAGGAATGTACACCTCTCTAAAACTCAGGAATTTGTCTCAGGAATCAGCCACATGATTAGCATCTGCCATGGACCTTTGGGCTGAAATCTGGAATTTGTGCCCCATCTTACTCCATAAATCCAAACAGGAAACACTTGACTAATTCTGCTGCGAACAGGAGCTTTAAAATGTCCAGCTTTTTATTTGACCAAGGTGTTTGTTGGAGAAGACTAAGGAAAAGGATTATATGGGAATCCTGCCTGGCTGAGCATGACCACTGGAGACAGGATCTCTTAGTGCAGTGTGTCTTTTTCTCTGAAACACCAGCCTTCTGTTTTTTAGTCCTTTCTTCCTTTTCCCCACCTTTGATCATTCCTGTAAGCACTAGCCAGTGCTGACAGCAGGAATTTGTGTGAGCACAGCTCTGCCTACCTTTCTTTCTAATGCGTCCATCAGTTTTTCTTTTGGCTCTCCTTAGCTCCAGTTAATTCTGATCCTCCCATCCTACTGCTGGGAAATGGTTTTGCCATATATTGTTTATCTCCTTTCATATTTTAGTGAAAGGCATGAAAGATAATGGCTGAAATTGTATCGTGGCAGAAGGACTTGGTAGATGATGCTATTGTCACTGGGTCGCTATAAATACAGAAACTCTACAATTATCATTAGAAGGTTTGTTAAAATTGAAAAGCAGGGGAATGCCAGTTTCCCATAAATGAAAATCACTCACTTCTCCTGTTACTCTTGGTAGAAACTGGCAAGCTGTTCCCTATTCTAGATATTGTTCCCTTACCTCCATCCTGTTCTTTCCACTCCAGTCAAAGCCTGCAATGCCTTCATCACTGTGTTCCTCACAGAAAAAGATGCAGCTCATTTAGTGTAAGCATTTTTATTTGATCCAGATGCATTGCTTCTGCACTATTTTATTTCCTGAACACACCCCAGTGGTTGTGGGCACAGAATTAAATATCTGGGAGCTCATGCATGCTAACCACAGCCTGGAACTCACCTTCCTTCTGCGTGGAATGGAGCAGGTCAGTGAGCACCAGCTGCAGCAATCATCACCTTCTCTTCACAGTGCACTCTGTCAGATGTGGCATGGCATCAGAATCTGGATTTGCATCCAGGTGATTCCTCAGTAGGCTGCATCTGCATGAAGATCACTTTTATACATGTATCTGTGTATTTACACACAATATGCATGCACACACACACATATATTTCCACGAATATATATTTATGTATTTCTAATTCTATATAAATATTCATTACATAAATAGAATTGCAAAACTTGGGACTAAATATCAAAACCTGGCCATAAGTCATGGTGAAACTAGGCAAACTGTTTTGTTTAATAATTTAGGTTATTGAAAGCACTCCATTTCAGGATCAACCATGATTTAATTTTTTTTAATTGAATGAAGTTGAAGCTTGTTGGGTGAAGTGCAGGGTTTTGTACTGCATGACAAACATCAGCATCAAAATATTTGGACACTTCTAGGCACTTTTTCCTCCTTTGGAGCTAAGGAATCCAGTAGAACTGGTCCACTCCCACAAACAGTTTTATGTGTGAAGTCTTATTTCCAGGGAAGATATATGTTTATTCCAGGTAATATATGTTAAATTATGCATATGTATAATTAAACCACATCATTCATACTCAGATTTAACTTTAATCTGAAATTTGAAAAATTGGATACAAAAACTCAAGCAAGATTTCTTCTGCAATTGCCAAGGAAAGGCTTTCTCACTGGTTTTTTCCAGCCCCATCATGAGCCAGGAGTGAAGAAATGAGTAAATATACACAGTTGTCTGAACACCATCCGTGAGTACAGAAATGCCCATTTTTCAGTGATACAGGGAATGACTCATTCCTGCCCTGCAGAGATCAGAAACCCAACGTGGGGAGCAGTTCTGCTGCTCTAAGCTCCTCTTCATCCACGGGATGAGTACTGTAAGCCCAAGGGGAGATGTTTTCCCCAAATCTCAGCCATCATTCAATATTGTGGTTTATCCTGTTCCAGGGCACTTGACTGAAGCATGATGAGACTCCCAAAACTGTAATTTAAAGTACAATTTTGGTGAATCAATGTTAGATTTCTTTCTCAGAGGTTATGAAGATGTCTTTTCATCTCTCATTTTCTAAGAGCCAAGAGTAACTGGTTGTTACTGCACCTCAGAAGCTGAGGAGTAAGGAGTTGTGTCAGGGTTCCCAGCACAGGGGGAATAACACAACAGAACATGCACACAAACACACCCTTAAATTTATATTGAATATAAATGTTTAAAAATATAATATATGATAATATATATGTAATATAATATATATACTAATATAATTATATATAATATGCTAAACATCTTCACATTAAAAACCTGTAATTATGCATTGAGGATGACACAGGAATGGCCCAGAAATGTTTGGCATTCAATGTGGAGCCACAGACAATTTATAATCATGTATTAAAAAAATCTGCAGTTATGAATACATGGAATTTACCTGCAGATGTCTTTGGGGCAGTAATCACTCAGCTGGGGAAAATCCACTCTGCTTATTGCTTTTTGCAACCCTTATTATAATTTAACATTCAGATGGCCAGGCATCAATTTAGAAGCAGGAATTTAGCTACCAGTTTTCAAAAATATTCCTTTAAATCTTAGCATGGAAAGGTCACTGTGCTGCTCATTGTATTGTCAGTTCTGACACCACAGCTTCTGGGAGAAGCAGAAGCTCCACTTGCAGACACAGAGTATTCACACTACTGGGTTGAATTGCAGATTATCCTTTTATTTATTTTTCCCTTTCATCTGAATTGGGATGTTAGATAGGAAGGTTATCCAAGAAATGCAGTGTATTTTGGCAAAGCAATTATTTCCCATTTCTTCCCATTTCCGACCTAACTGATTGATTTTGAGTTTCATCTAGTGGTGGTTGATTACATGGATCCCTGTGAATCCCTCTGACTCAGGACATTCTTTGATTCTGTGATTCTGCTGTCCCTAGAGCTCTCCTCTGACAGTACTTTACTGAGGTGGCATCACATCTCTAGGAGATAATTCAATTGATTATTGAAGGGCAAATCAGGAAAAATTGATGGCAAAGGGAAACAAGTGTTGTCATACAAAGGAGCATCTAAAGGCAGTGTGATAAAGGCAGTTAGCCCTGGCCTATTTAAATGTTTCTGGCCTTGGGCAGCAAAGCTGATGAAGAAATGAAATGGATAACAATGCCCAAATGACATTCCCATCTGCAATGCTGAATGTGCTTCATAGCTGGATTTGTCTGTAATTCTAGGCTAATCACATTATCTCAAGCATATGATATATTGCAAAGAAAAGAAATCCAACAACTTTATAATACCCATCAGCTACTTATATTAGGCTAAAAATCTATGTTTATGTAGATAATAACTGCTGCTTTACTAATACTTCTCTGAA
The DNA here is from genome assembly GCF_049639895.1 of Pseudopodoces humilis. Classification (NCBI taxonomy): domain Eukaryota; kingdom Metazoa; phylum Chordata; class Aves; order Passeriformes; family Paridae; genus Pseudopodoces; species Pseudopodoces humilis. Next base: position 14,051,557 of record NC_142212.1, read on the forward strand.
TTTTCTCTCTTCCACCTCTCTCTGGACATAGGAGAGCTTGTAAAAACTGTGGCTTGTGCCAGATGCATACAGGACTCTTGGAGCTTCCCACTCCTCTATTTTTGTGTAACTAGGAATAATAAATAATTTGTTGGTGCTCAGCCATTCCTTTACTGTAGCACCACAATGCAAAGGATATCACTTGTAAAGTTAGAGAGAAATATGCCTTTCATGAAACATAAATAATTTTATTGACTCTCTAGCTAATGTCCCCATAAAATCTTGGGCTTCTGTGATCACAGGTGGCATGCTCAGGTAGTACAATGTACAGTTCAGTGGTTTGACTTCCTCAGAAAGGTTTACCTTGCTCATAGATCCTACCACCCTGTTGGTCTGAGGCTTAAAACAGAGCTGTCAATACCACTTTTCTTGGAAGAATGCAATGCTGTTAAGCTGTTATTCTGTATAACAATAGAACTTCCAAAGGAAACATTCTGCTTAATTTGGAAAAAAATAATGCAGAAGCTATGGAATCAAAAAACAAGCTTTTCTCTCTTTGGCCTGGGTTCCTGCTGTGAGCTAGCCTGAGGGAATCAATGGTGTCCTGACAAACAATGGAATAATTGCTATCCACCCTTGCCCTCTTCAAGCAAAGATGATTTTCTCTGATTTTTTTTTATACAAACAGCATTACTGACTGAATAGATATTGAAGATGTTTTCCTGCCCTGCAACCTCTGAGGCTGGCTATCAGCTCCCTAAGGAAGCAAGAGCCTTGCCTGGATGTGTTCATTGTGTTCTTGCCTGGGTGTGAGTTCACTTTCTTTAGGGACCGCAACTGGTCTCTGCCAGAGAGCAGATGAGCAACAAGACATTCATTGACCTCAGGGAGCTGCAGCAGAGCCACGGGTTTGGGGCAGTCTCCACGCACTCACTGCAGCCCCAGCTGCACCTACAGGTGCTATTGCCTCTGTCACCCCAGGTGTGTCCCAGCTTCCTGCTCCTGAGCGCACAGAGGTGCAGAACTGGCACTGGCACCGGGCAGCGTCTCCCTGCAGCCCTCTGCTGGCAGCTCTGTCTTCCCATTAGTCTCATCCAGTTACTTGAAAGACTCAAGAAGGTCTTGACATCAGCAGGCTGGACTGGGAGCAGTTTGCATGAAGTAGGGATGTCAGCCCAAAGCAGTGTGAGGAGGTGCACTGAGCAGTCTTCTGAACTAGCAGCTCACTCTGCGGCTGTATCAAACAAAGGCACCCGTGTTTTTCAGAGAGATAATTGCAAATTAGCTTTCTTGGGCTGAGGCATTAAATCCAGGCACAGCTGCCCTACCACCAGCTCGTGACTTGGTTTGTATTTTTATGAGCTGTCCAATGGTTATTAAACTCTGCCCTTGCTATTCAACACAGAATTGTTATGTCACAGGGAATGAGTACTGGAAGAAGAATGATGTGGAAAAGGGACGAGCTTCCTGGGCTCTCTGCAGCACCATGTGTGTTGCAGGTGAGGAGCCAGGGATGGTGACACGAGCCCCTCCCTCACTGCCTGGGCTGGTGACCATCATTCTGGCATGGCTGGGTCAGGGCAGCCAAAACAGGGAAGTTATTTGCAGAGTGAGTCATACCAGGAGCAGTTGCTTCCTAGAACAAAAACCTGAAAGGGGGGTACTGGTGGAAGGCTTTGCAGCTGTGCAAGCATTGAAGAAAATGATGGAAACCACCACAGTTTGTAGAAACACCACAGTTTGCAGCAATGCAGAAGGAGGGACAGGGCACTGTACTGAGTATAACGTCTGGAAACCTTGACTTGGGAGATAATGATGTTGACTTTGCTTATTGTGAATTGGCAATTCTTTCAAGAAGAAGAGGGAAAGAGATTGTGGTTGCTAAGTAAAACCTGCTCTTTCCAGAAAGTTCTTTTCATTTAGGATTTATGCAGTTTTTAGCATTATTGCTTCATGTTTTGCACTTGGAATAGATCGCTCTTTCAAACATGCTGAACCCCACTCCAGCATCCCCAGTCACAACCTGCCATGTGAGAGGTATTTTAAACACCTAAGCTTGGACAAATACACTTGTCCTTGCTCACCCAGATCCTGTGCATGACAGATTTTTTTTATTTTTCTGAAAATGAAAAGGTCTCAGTGTAAATACCTTGTCTCAGGGAACCTCAGCATATGGTGGTCCTGGCACTGCACCATGTACCAGGTGCCCTCTTGCCCACGTCTGAATGAATGACTAACATTTGCTTTAAATTTTCTATGCTAATGGCAGCAGCAACATTGAAGATTGTTTAAAGTTTCATATTTTGTAGCTGTCTAGAGGGTTTTTGATGAATCATTGAAGTGAAGATCTTTGTGTAAGATCATTGCTAAGTTATGCACATCTTAGCTCTCCCCAGCAAGTCTTTGACATTTCTGCTGAACAAACTCAATCGTTAAGGTGATATGCAGCCTCACAGGCTCATTGAGCATCCCTACCCCCAAACCTAGCCTTAGAAATTTTAAAATCTTCCATCTGATTGTTTTTAAGTGGGCTAATGCCTCATGTAACAAGCTTTCCCTTGCACATTGCAGTTCTGTTGAACACTTCATCTGGCATGTCACATTGTTGACTTCAGTTTGTCAGGTTTTTCTCCATCTTTGCTTTTCTAGGAACTTGAGCCATTTCTGCCACTGAGGTTTCTGCATGGGTGCAGGAAAGTGTTGCCTTTACCCACAGTGATGGTAATCTTTTCATGTCAATTTGGAAATAGACTGTCTACATTTCAAATTCTGAATTAAGTTTCATTGCTTGAATGTTCCTGTACAGATCTCCTCCATAACAAATCAGTTTTGCCACCGATTTTGTGTCTGACTAGGTTGTTTATTTCAGTGCCTTGCTTATTGCTCATAACAATAGACATAGCACAGGGATCTTCTCTCCCACATATCGTTCACTGCCATCCATCATCATTTAGAATAGAGAAGATTAAAATTTCCACTAGACATCTTCTTTTAATTTGTCTTATTTTTTGGTCACTTGATGAGAGCTAAGCAATACCTGAGCTTATCCAAAGGTTCCCTGTCCATTAGAGGAGTGTGGCATCCATCCAGGTAAGGGAGATGGTGCTCCAAAAAGTGGATATGTGGGGATTGGGTATAAAAGAGTTGCTCCTTGGTGATTATCTGGTTTAATGCAGAGAATCAACCAGCATTTATTTAGAAGGTCAAAAGTCTCTTTGTGTGACTGCTGTGGCAGAGACAGTTCTCACCATTTGTTTGCCATTAAAATTTAATTTCTTATCTGTCAATAAAATGCACTTCTGTTCCAAAACTAACTGCTCCTAGAAGTTATGTGAAACTACCTGTTCTGCACATTAATTTGTTCCCACCTTGTGGAGGTGTCTGTGAAGCGTTTGGGGAAGGCAGAATATCAGGGCTCAGCCAGCAAGCAGCAGTGTCTGAGCTGTGGGTGTTCAGCTGCCTTCCTGGGAGAGAGAGAAGGGAGCAGAGCCAGAGCATCTCTCTGTGTCACATCAGTGGGATGTTGTCCTTGGGCTGGACCCTACATGAGCCAAAGGCAGCAGTTCACAGAGAAGCATTCTGAGAGAGAATATTTCTGTTTTGCTCCTAACAGGCTGCACTAAGGATAAATGGGTTCAGGTCAAAGGACATGAGAAGACATTGAATCGTTTACCATCCAGCAGGGTTCTCCCAAACTCTGCTGGCCTGCCCTTGGAGCAGTAAGCTGTACTCAGGCCACTTGCAGTTTTGGTCTAAAAGCCCCTTTAGGTTTTGGTGCAGCCAATCCAGGCCATATCTAAGTATTGTTACAGTCAGGTTTTTTTGAACATTGACTCCCAGGCAAAGCACAGATAAAAGACAATGGGTAGCTTTCAGATTGGTCAAGTCTCATATGTACCTGATCTATCTGTCTGATATGCATGCCTAGCTGCATGCTAAAGAGCTTCTTTGGGAAGTTTCTGTAAGCAGTGGGACTGTAAGGAGCTCATCTTTCCCAGCAGGCTGGAAAGCCTTGGTATGTGTCTTGCTTCAAATAAAAATAATAATACCGGCTGTGACAGGCAGTTTGTGTGCTCTGCTCTACCATATGTCTCCTCTGCCTTGTGCTATCAGTAGGCAGCAGGAATCTTCAGAAAGGTGAAGAAGCAAACCCTCCATCTTCTGTGCCCCAGGAGTATCCAGGAGGTCAATCTCTCTGCAGGAGCAACTTGTACTGAGAGGAGCTGTGGAATCTGTTCATCAAAAAGAGCCATCCTGGAGGACAGGTTGCTGAGTCGAGAGCACCACTGTGCCCCTCTCTCACAGCTGGGAGGGAGGTGACAGCAGTTCCCCTCTCTGGAGGAATAAATGCAATCCCTCCTCCTACAGGTATCAGTGGAGGTCTCCAAAGAAGGTACTGAGTGCACTGCTTTGGCTTTCTTTGACCTAATTCTACCTGATCATTTAAATCAACCTGCTGATGAGATGAAAGTGGGCCTGCCAGATGGGTAACTGGAAGTTATTTTTAATATATGTCAGGGTATGAAATATACTGAAACTAAATTATGGTAACTGCTAGTGGGTCAAATCTGCTTCTTCTGTGAGGGAAAAGGAGAATAAAAACATGGTAAGACTAGATTTCTCTTTGAAATTTCCAGAACAGTTAGGATATAACTGTTTCCAGGGGACAATGACCATGTAAGTGACATGGGGAGCTTGAGGAAGTATGTGTGGAAAGGCTCTGACAGGGGACAGTTGTCACATGAGGACACAGATGGCACTTCTAATGTCTACAGTGATTTCTACATGCGAATGCATCATCACTCAGAGTGCAACCCAACCAACCATAGGAGAAGCCAGAGTATGCAAACCTACAGATTGCAGGGCTTTTGAGGTTTTCCAGCTCTGCTGTTATCTTGGAGATACTTTTAGCCATTTTCCTGCTGGTGGCCAATAGGATTCCCCAACAGCAGGATCTCCTGGAGCCTGAGGGCCAGCACAGAAGGCTGCAAGGGTCTTGTGCAACAAATGTGCTTTTCCACATTCAACTGCTCCTCTTTCCTGTGTTGCACACAGCATCTTTCTGGGGAACACATTGTCACTAGTGCTGGTGGGATGTTCACGTATAAATCCTCTGGATGAAAAGGACAGTTTGGATGAGTAGAATGATAATTTGTCTCTGCTGGGAATAATAAAAGCAGCATTTAGCACCTGAGTGCTTGTCCTTGTTTTCAAAGAATTCTGTCCTTCCAAGCACCTTGCCTTGTTTGTTTTTTCACTGTCTGAAAAATGGAGCTCCATGAAATGATGCATATCAGACACCAGAAACAGAGCAAATCTGCAGAAGGAGAGATGCCCTCCAAGCTTGGAGCAGGTGTAACCAAGACTTCCTGAGTGACTGCTGCATTCATCCAGGAAGGCTTCTGTCTGACAAATGTGTTTGAGTTCTCTGAGTACATTGGGGCATAACTAGAGAAGTGAGTAATAGAGGACATCATCCATCATGATTGCAGGGAAGCGTTTGACAGTGTTCCACAAAGGGAGTATGATTTACAAAGTAAGTATAAGGAAACTATTGATATAAATTAAAAATCAGATTGGCAGTTTGAGGGAGAGGATAGGGATGGGACATAAAAGAAAATCAGAAGACTGGACAAAGCTGGAATTCTCTGAATAATGTTCAAAGTAACCCTAATCTAATCTCCCTGATTACTTCAGACAATGAAAAAAGAGAAAGCAAATGTGTAGAAGCAGAGTAAGGCTGGCTAAAATGAAATTACATACTGTTATTCAGCAAGGCAAGGGAACAGAAGGAGAAAACCATCAGGAACCATATTCCATGAGCCATTTATAAAACATTATTTGGAGAGGGACTCATCAGAGCAGCCTCCCACAGGACTCTGCAGCCACTGCATCAGCAGCAGAAGTGCTCTGTCCCCTTGGGAGCAGCCTGGCCAGCAAATATGGACAGAGCCAGCACATTGCTCTTGCAAAGCAAAAATCGAGCACAGGCTTACTGGAAGGTGCATAAGGAAACCTTCTAATAAAACAACTTTACTGAAGTATCTGACTGTATCTGGCACAGACATTTTGGCTGAAGGGTGCCTGAATGGCCTGGCTGCATATTTCCTTGCACAGTAGCATTTTGCAAAAAAACCTCTGCCATGAGCTGGTGCACTCACAGAGCCCAGCACAGGAGAGGGAAGTGTTGGGAAAATGTAGAATGGTGGGATTTAGTCAGGCTCCTTATAGCACTGTTTGGGGAGGAAGGATTTTTAGTCCTATCAGATGGATTTAAACACATAATAGCCCTCACAACCATTGCATGATCACAGCACCCTCGTTCTGGTGCACTGAGGTGAGCACTCCACTCTCACTATCATGGACAAGATTTCCTGAGCTCCTTCCAGGGCAGGCAGCAGGGAAGCAATGATGGATTTGGTTTGGCTGGAAATGGTTGGCTATTTGCACCATCATGTCTTACAAGAAATGATCACTAGGAAGAGGAAGGCAGAGCTGCACAGTTCCTAGGACCTGTAAGACACCCAGCTGGGGAATTTTTCATGGCTGCAGCTCAGGAAACCTGAATCAGCTGCACAGTCCTGCCCCCTGCATTTCCTTCTTGCCATCCTCTCTTTGGGCCAGAAGATCTCTAGAGATGGTCTCTTTCTGGGGGATTGTGCCACAGTTTTGCAAATGGACTCTTGTGACCCTTGTGGCTGCTGCAATGCTACCAAGCAATACCCTCCCTGTCTGGCTCAGGAGTGCTCCCTCCTTGCTCCCTTGCAGGCAGCTGGCCAGGGGTAATGCTCCTCACTATGTGTGCCATGGGTGAGTGGCAAATATCCACCTCTGCCAGAAGTACATCCCAAAATGGCAGAGGGAAAGGCACAACAAGAAATTTCCTGGTTTTGCTCCTGCAAGGCTGAGGGTGTGAAGCTTGAAATTTGTGCTTGTTTTCTGTTTTTTTCCAATGCCTGATTATGGCAAAGAATTTCATATAGACACAGCAATTTAGTTAGATTGATGGCCCTTGTCTCCCTAGTGACAAATGCCACGCCTGCCAGACACTTGGCTCTAAACAGCTTTTACAATCATTCTGCTTTTTTCAAAGTTTAAATGCCCACTAGAGAAAAAATTAGTTTGTCATTTAGACTGGCCTTGGCTAAATTAGTTCGTTCCTTAGCAAGCATAAAATACAAAATGAATACACTACTCTGGGAGGCATGAGAGCTCCTCATAAAGAACAGCTAAAGGGTGGGTTTAAATTCACATCAAGAAAAACAATTAAAGCAGCATTTGGGGCAGGAAGGTAATGTCAAAAAGCAGATATATCCAGCAAGTGCGTTGTGAGAGTCCAGGCTGCGTCACAACGACAGTGAAAGATGGAGGGAGGTATGAGTGAGCCAGGGAGGGATGAAACCTTGGTTTTCCTGCAGTCACCAGGAGCAGTGTCACAGTCTCTCTGAGGTGCTGCATCAGCATCAGGCTCTCGTGAAGCTGCGCAGTTTGAAGAGAAACATTCTCCTTGGTTTAAGGACACCAGCCTATAAATCCCTTGTGGAAGCAGGAGCCATGTCTGACCATCCAGGCTTTATTAGGGGGGGGGAAATTAACACTTGTCTAGAGGATGCAGGATCAACTGGATATTTGAAGGACCTTTCTGCATGCATCAGAAATGTTGATTGCTGGTGCCTCACAGGAAATTGTATTTGAGATCCCTGATTTTATACTTTTGGGGGAGCACAAGTGCAGGTGGAGGCCAGAGCCCCGTGGTAAGAAGTGTTGACACAGAGTTTCCCAGGGTGGGGTCTCAAGTCAGGAGCAGAAGCAGCCATGCAATGGGGCTGATTTACAGCTGATCTTTTCTCCTCGGTCCTTACGCCTGACACCAACCTCTCATGTCGCTTTTACCTTCAGTCTGCTGCCCAAGGTGCTGCCCACAGACTCTGCTCCCCTCTCCCTTCTGCCACAGACAGAGCTGGGCAGTCTGCACTGGAGCCATCCTATCCCTAAGAGCTGCATGGAGCATTTTCTGCACAGGCTTTGTTAGGCAGGAGGTTTGAGCCCTGTCCATGTGGAGTGATGTGGAAACCTGCCACATCTGGCCAGTTTCTACCCCCAACACAGGCTCTTCTGGAGTGAACGAGCTGGTTTCAGTCAAGCCCGTGATGAGTCAGAACAGTCTATGCCTCACATAAAACAAAACTAAATGGTTCCCCAGGGGGCAGAAAATATTTGTTACTAGGAAAAGCATTGCAACATGTCAGTTTCCAATTCCCTTTATTTTTATGCATCTTTCAGAACTCCTAACTCTACACATTCAAAAATACTGTTCAAAAATTAATCTCCTCTTAGGTGACACTTTAAATATTAACTCTGAGCCTAGAGTAAATATTCACAGGCAAGATAGAAAACTCTGAAAACAGGATTTAATAATGGTAATGCTGACAAAGCCTCTTCTGCAGCAATGATAGTAGGTGCTTGTTGTATACCCAGCAAATAGTTAGGCTTAAAAAAATATGGGAGAGACCAAATTTATTACTACCTGAGTGCACTCCTGAAAGCTTCGTAATTCAGAGACCTTCCTTTTCAGACTGATAAAAGTCTTGACCTAGAGACAGATTAATGATTCTGATTTCTCCACTTTCTCCACTTGTATTATTTTATTAGACTCACTGTGGCAAAGTGGTATTTTAGTGGGCCCTATGCACCTATTTCTTCATGTGCCATATGCAGCATGTGTTCCATCATGCCTGCAAGAATAATTTGGTTAAAAATACTAAAACTGAGCCTGATACTCCTCTAAGTATAAGAGTTATGAAAAATACCTGGCAGGAGCTGAGTGCAGAACAGACAGGAATTTACTTAGACTGGGAGAGAATGTACCCTCTGATTTAGTGTTCACCTCAGGTCCACATTTTATGCATGTACATAAAGAAAGGAAAAATTCATTTATTTGCTTCAGAAATATTTATGTGTTGGTGGAGCACAGCATGTAAGTTCCTGCTGAAGTCTATTCCCATAAAGTGTTTAAGCAGCTGCCTATGTCCCACTAATGAGGATATAAGATTTAAGAGTTGGGGGAATGTTCTCAGAAGCTTTGCTGTCCTGAGGCCTGATGCATGTTGCTGTATTCTGGTCATGCAGGCTAAGGATGCAGAAATGAAGAGCAGAATGGTCATTACCTTGTCACTACATGATAGCTTGCTCAGACTTTCTCCAGATAAAGCTCTGGGGTTATATTTTAAGTGTTATCAGCATATATACACAGGGATTTATTTTCAAACCCTTCTCATGCTCCCAATCATGTGAGTAGTTCATCCCCAGAACTAGCAGAGATTTGCATGATCAAAACTAGTACAGGAACATTCTCCACCACAGTGATGGCTGTGAGAAAGCCAGCAGCAACCCCTCTGAGGTTATCCAAATCTCTCATCCTTTTTTCCTCTTTTTCATCTGCAGTGGTCTGAGAAGGGAATCTTCTCAGAAGCACTTGATCTCCAGAGTGTTTTTTGCAGCTTGGAGCTGTATTTCAGGCAGAGTGGAGCTTTGCGTGGGTGGGAGAGGAGGGGAGGTATGGGCTCCTCCTGCTTGGGGTTGTAACATTCTGCGGTATGGTATAAATGAGTGTAATAGCAAGGGAAACTCTAAAAATATTTAACATCATATCTGTGAGGCTGTCTTCTTTGGGAAGGAGGCCCAAGCCCCTGTGACAGCCCCATAACCAATGGTGTTTTGTACAAGGGAACAAGTTTGGCAACATCAGAGACTTTGTGCAAAATAATTAATCCACCCTCTCCCAAAAAAACCCACCCAAATAATAACCAGTAAAAAAATATGGAGTGCTAATTTGGAGGATCAAGGACCCCTAATATTGAAAACTGTCCACTTCTGTAGGGTTCAATTTTGCAGCTCAGATGGGATATGCAGGGCTCAGTCCTGCTTGGGGCACATCACAGTGGTTATCCTCAGCCCTGTGTCCTGTTTGTCCCTAGGAACAGGTGGCTGAGCAGAAGCAGCACCTCTCAGGGTCTGACCCACGTGCTGATGAAGTACAAAGTCTAGAACTGATGACAAAACCTTTGGGCTTGGAAACAAACCTAAAACAACAGCTCTGGGAAAAGTTCTTGCTTTTGCTTTCTCCCATGCAATCAGTGCAGTTATTAAAATTTACTGTGGTTGCTATTTCCAGAGAAGATTTGGGAGCTGAACTGAGGGTTCCTTTTTCCAAGTGCTTTTTAGTGTTGACAGTGCGGAAGAGTCATCTGTGACAATTTCAATTTTTCTGTCATTGCCGCTTCCTACATGGGATTTATTTTTACAGACAGGATCCTTCAGAATATTTCTTTTTTTAAATTCCATTTTCATTTAGCAAAGTAGCTTCAGTGGGTTGTCCCCACTCAGATATTTTTACACCCTCTAGAAAGCTGAGTTTCTATGCTGACTATGGACATAAATCTCCATCATCTGCGCTTTGCAAAGGAATTATTTTAAATCCATATTAGAATTGTGGATCCCAATAGAAATTCTGCCATGGTCATCTATGGCAATATCAGTCTACATAAATATTTGAGTTGCACACAATGAAACAATGAGGTTTTTTCTGAGGTGTGATATCCATGGATAAGTGGACTGTGAAATTCATTTATCAGATAAAACATCATAATCTTTTCTCTTCCTTCTGAACATCTTTGTCCTCACTTTTGTGTTTATTTTTTATTTTCATGTTACGTTAAAATTATAGATAACTTGGGGCAAGGAATACCATGTTTTATTAGTAATATTGAAAGACATTTTTGAGTAGAATTTATGCATTAATGCAAATATTTAATATTTGGGAAAAAGGATTGCTGTATAGTAGCAAATCTAAGCATTCAGCTGTCCAGGAGCTCATTAGTCCTGTGTGCTTCCCTGGGATCAGATTAAATGGTGAGCCCTGGGATCACACAACATAGTTTTCCACAGGGCCTGGAGTTGCATGTGCCATATATAGTACAAGGCTCTGGTGTGGTGCCTGCCATTATATTTCAGATACTAAGCAAATAAAAACATGTATTTCCACAGACACTATAATGTGTGCCAAATACTGCCCTTAAGTATGAAAATATATCTTCTAATATAGTCAAACTGAGCTGTTACTATAGTCTAAACAAGAATTTGGTGCCATTTATGGTAGATGAGTACGAATCACCTACATGTATCCCCACACCTGCATTTAAACTCCTGTTTTTACCTTTGACTGTTGCATGACCCTGTGAACACAGCATGATCTGGTGAGCACCCATGGCTGGACCCCAGGATCCAGACTACAGGACTTTCAGGGGAGGGGAACAAGTCTAGTACAGTCCTAGACCCACAGGAACTCAGAGGAAACTGAGTTACTTAAAATGAGACATTTAAAAAGAAAGGTCATTGCACAGGATTAAACAGCTAAAGAGAAAATTGGAGAGACTATAAGTGTCTGCTGCACTGTCTCTGTTATTCCCAGGCAAACCTCAAGTTTTAAATCACTGTCACCTCTTATCTTTTTCCTCGTTAAAAAAGTCCAGTTTCCATATGCCTTCTCTGAAATCCTGCAGGTGGAAATGTATTTTTCTTCCCAAGTACAAAGTTATTCACATTTGACCAAAATGAGAACCATTACCATTTGATGAAACATTTATAGAAAATAAAAATTTTGGGTATATCTGAAACTTTTGTTTGGCTTGGAATGGAAAGCTCTGATTCACTGTAAACAGCTTAATGATTTTCTTTCGTTAAAAATTCAAGTCAGATTTTACAAGGAAAAAAAAGTAGTCTTTCAAATGAAGAGTCTGAAATATCTGTTTGAAAGTATTGAAGCGAAGTTCTCTAACTTTCCAAAAATATTTCTTTTTGAAATTGCAAAACCTCCATATTTTCCTTTATTTTATTCTCCACTTCCTCAGTTCTTTTCAGTTGGAAATTTCATACTTTCCCCCCTTTGCAATACACCTTGTGCAGAGAATTTAAGACTTGTTTCAGTAAGATCATTATCCAAAATACAAATCTTGCTGCATGCAAAGGTCCAAAACATTAACAACTCCTACAAGGGCCCATGTAAAGGGTTTTGGTTTCTCACTTACAACCCACAAGTTCTCCATAGGCAGAGAGAGTATCTCAGTTTTGATTCCTGACCTATGTTACATTGAAATAATCCACTGCAGATGGATACTGCTCCTTTTTAATCATACTGGTCTTTCGGAACATTTAATCATCAATTTGACGGGGAAAAAAAGGAAGTTAAAAGTAAATTATATTATTTTGTTGGAGAGGATAATTTTTGTGTTAAGAAGTTGCATAAGATTTCAGCTAAAATTACTTACTAGTTTTTAAAATGATTAATTATTCCTTAAACAGATGTTTGTGTTAAAATTCCTTGAATTTTTTACCATGTTTCAGTTCCAAATCTCCTGTTTGAAGCCAAAGTTAATAATTGATGACAGTGAGCAAGCATGGCACGTGAAAGCACTGCCCCAAGTTAGAGCTCCAAAGACATTGCCCTTTAAGGCACCTGTAGTCACACTGCTGCTTTTGGGGGTTCAAAGCAGGGAGTCGCCTCTTGTTCTTCTCTGGAACCCTGAAATATTAAATGAATCCCTTACATGAATGCTTGGAAAATAAACCTTTAGCACAGACTGGCTACTGGCTGTTTGCATGCCATTTTCCATGTTGATCTTGCTTTTATTAACTATTATAAAATTCAGTCTTTCAGGTCCAGCAGTGCAGAGCAGCCTCCAGGACACCTGGGCTTTGTCTCTGCTGTAAATATTCCTGCAAGGGGCTCTGCAGAAAGCTAAGACTAAAATAATCAAAATGTATTCTAATAGACGGAAACAAAGTGTCCTTAAAGTGTAAACAGGGCTGTGTGAGATACAATAAAGGAAATTTAACTACTAAACCATGTTAACTGTGGTGATTTTTCTGCAGTTGGGGAAGATGATTTATGTAGTGATCCTCGGAGCTGTTGGACTTTCCACCGTAAGATCTTGAAGGTCATCAGCTGAGTTGGGACGTTAACCTTTCCAAAGGCAAAGATAATATTTTCAATTAGATTGAACCTCATTATTAACTTCCAAGCCATTCTCTCTTTCATTGCAGAGCTGGAGCTGCATGGGATATTTCTGCAGTCTGGGTGCAGCCCCAGCATAAAGCAGGACCTGCAGCTCCTGAGCAGCAGCCACCATTTATCCACGTCCTCAGCCCAGGGTTGCTTTTCTCCACAGCAGATGTAGTAGAAGAAAGAGTTTGGGAATGTGGCTCCCTTCCTCTAGGCTGCATTTGCCAAAAAAGTTGTGGTTTTAGGCTAATAAATAATTCCAAAGTAGCTGGTTTCTGATTAGAAATGCTCTTTCAAGGGAGAGTGGCTTCAGATGAATTTTTGAAATTTGAAGTTAATAATTTTTATTTACTATTTTTTTTTTTTATTGTGTCAAAATACTTTATTTCATAATAGTTCAGAGCTGTTTCACCTAGACCTTGGTATAGTAGAATATTAGCTGTAATAATAAGGTGAGTACTAGACTATAGCTTTTTTCATGTTATTGAAATAAAATGTAGTCCTGTATCACAACTACATGATCCAGTATTAATGAAAAGAAAGGCTCCCATGTCTCAAATCAAATAAAACTAAAAAAATCTGTTTACAGGAAAAATTTAGGTTGCTTTCTGTCTGGGTTTTTTTTTTCCATTTAGAATGAAAACAAACCTCAGAATATTCTTCAGAGCTGAGAACCTGACCAATGTCCCCTGAGACTGTTCACTGGTTCAGCTGCTGAAGACATGCTAAATGAAAACACAAAATATCTTGCAAGACTCAGACTCAGCCTCTACTCTAAAGGTGGCTTTTTGGGTCCTTTCCTCTGAATTATTTTCAAAGTCAATGATTTTGAAAAGGAAAAGGCAGAGCCACTCTCCCTACAAATAGTGACCCCAAGGGTTTACAAACTGATGTCCTCACAGCTGCAAGTGCAACATGCCCTGAAGAGCTTGTTGATCTTTAAAAAAAATTTTAATTACAGTAAATTATTGATCAAAAAGTACTTCTGAAATTATCTCGCTGATTTCAGTAAAGACCTGAAGGAATTAGCTCTGCTGTGCCAAATCCAGGGAGCCAGCAGCATCTGAGGCTTATCTCTTGGAAAAGTGTCATGGTCTCACATATTCACTTTTTAAACCATGCCCCAGGTTTCTGCCCACAAGATTTTACCCTGTGGCAATGGAGAAGATGTACAGTTTTGAAGAGGAACAAGAATGCACTAAATAACCTCTGCCAATAGCAGGATAGTTCACTGCCAACTCCTGATGCTTTTTTTAATCAAACAGTGCAATATTGATGGCCTCTGCCCAAGCCCTTTCACTAATTGCCTTCCACCGTGAACTCTGCAAATGTACAATAAACCCAAATTTCCACCAAAGATAAGGCTGGGACAAAGATATATTTTGTGAGAACAGGCAAAAGACAGGAAACAGGAAATTGTGACACTTAAGGGTTCTTATGAAGATGTTTTCATTGACTTCTCTGGATCTTGAAATGCATAATTTAACATATTTTGCTTTAACTCATATAAAGAAGCTGCCAAGGGCTCAGCTCCTTACCCACAGTTTTAAGGCAGTCTGTAACACTTCCAGAGGAGCTGTGCTAAGGATTCAATGTTCTCTGCTCCTTTCCATTATGTTTACTATGCAGCTGTACTATTAAGTTCCTGCTATTTCTCATACTACAGTATGTGATATTAAAGTTCTCAGATTTTCAGCATTCATCTACACAAATGTCTAATTAATTTCAGCTTCTGAAATTTGTGTTAAAATTGGTATTTAAGAGGGATTAATAGCATAAATACAAACATAGCTGTAAACTGGTGAGATATATTCTAACATTACAGAAAGCTTGGAACCTGATGGAAGAGCTTTTCACAGTTGCCTGCTGTTTCTTATAGGAAATATGCATTCAAGAGCCTACAGATGAAAAGGGGGAGATATCTGAGCTGACATTTTTTACCATCTGAGTTAACTGCTCTGTTCTTTAACTGTGAAGAAGATGACACTGCTCTCAATTACACACTTTATTCCCTGTTCCTGAGGGTTATCACTAATACACTTTGTCCTTGGAGATGTTCAGAGCTTAGAATGTGCTGCAAATTATGATGAACAAAGCTAAATCCTTTATTTTTATCAATTTCTTTCTCTTTATGGACATTTCCACTCAGAGGCCTTATTGTGCCCTCTCTCCAGTGCCTTCAACATTTTCAGCCTTAAAAGACAAGAGGGGAGCCCTTCTCTTTCAGTAGCTGCTCTCCATTGGGGGATTTCAAAGCTGAAACTGCTGGAGAGCTGGAGGGTGATGCAGAGAGCTGCAGAGAGGGTTGGTGTGAGGTTTGAGTTAGATGGTGCCTGCTGCCCATGGGGAGGAGTATGAACCTGGCAAAGCACCAGTGCAAAGTACTCCCTTATGACAGCTCCTTGGGCTGGGAGAAGCTAAAGTATGGCCTTTTCCCTGGAGAGATGGCACAGGAAAAACACACAGGATGAGCACCAGCTGAGGGCCCCAAAAGTGCCAATTGGAGCAAACATCAGGGAGAGGCAAAGAAGGTGAGGGTGGTCACTGCAGAGATGTGTTTGCAGAGGGGAACCCATCCTGAGCTTGTGTCTGAAGCCTGTTCTCAGAGACAGCCTGAGCAGCACAGGGAGATGCCAGAGGTTTAGAACAGAGAGCATCCATCAGGGCTTCCTGGGCTGTGCAGGGACTCTCACCTGCTGACACTGAACATCAGCCCTCTCCCACCAGTCTGCAAATGAATAGGAGGCTGCTCTGATGTTGTGGAGGTGTCTTCCACCTCTCAGCATTCAACAATCCACTGTCCAAATGTGCCTGCTCATGCTGCCCCTTCCAGAACTCATCCAGAGCTTCCATCTGTATAAATCTCTCTGTGCTCTCAGTGATCTGCCCAGCTGCCCTGGGGTCTGGCTGCTTAACTGCATTAAGGGACAGTAATTTCCTGGTGAGACAGCCAGCCATCTCCCACATTTCTAAATTTCTGTTTAATTTCATTTTCTGTTTAAATTAATGTTTTTTCTCTATGCATTGCAAATAGCAATTTCTCTCCCAATAGAGGCTCTCTGGATTTTCTGCCTCAAGCATCGGCTCTGCAGTTTTCAGTGGGACATCAGGTCCCTGGGTGATGCTGCCAGAAGATGTGTGATGGGAATGTCCCTCCATCCCTCTCCTTGCTGCACCTGGAGAGTCAGAGCATCAGGACCTTGGCTTTCACTGTGCAAGATGAGGGAGGTTTTGACAGCGACCTTGGGCACACTCCCTCCCAGAACGTCCATGTCGAGATCTGAGAGGGTGGCAAATCTGCTTTACCCTTTTTGTTTCTATGAGCCCTGTGTTTGGAGCAGAAAGTCCTCATGTCTCTCATGTAGAAGAAATTATAGGTCCCCTTCCTGCAAGGGTGAGCAGGTTTCTTGTCCTAAAACCAAAACTGTCATAGAGTCACAGAATTATAAAATGGTTTGGGTTGGAAGAGATATGAAAGACATCTAGTTCAAACCCCCTGCTATGGGTAGACACACTTTCTACTAGATCAGGTTGCTACAAACCAAATCCAATCTAGATTTGAGCTAGATTGAAATCTAGTGATTTCAGCACTCCAAGGGATGGGCCAGACACAGGTTCTGTGGACACCCTGAACACCCTGTGAGTGCCTCACCATGTTCACAGGAAAGACTTGTCCTAATGACCAGTCTAAACCTACTTTTTTTCAGTTTAATGCCATTTTCCTTTGTCCTGTCACTACCAAACTGGTAAAAAGTCCTTCTCCAGGGCCCTACATGGACCCCCACTTGGTTACATGTCCCAGGGGTTCACAAGTGCCACCCAGGGTGATGGTGGGAGAGACGGAGCCCGTCACTTGTGTAGAAGCGTGGGTGAACCTTTCAAGGTGAGGGACCCTCCCTCTGCCTTTTTAAGCAAGCAACTGCAACTTTTTCTGATCAGGGAGGACAGCCTGGCTTCACACATCTTGTCTTCACTCCATCACTTCTCAATTGCTCAGAAAACCTCAGTGTTAACCCACCTTTGTAAACAGTCTTTGGGTGTTTGTCTACAACAAAAGGATTGCTGAGTTTGCATTAAGCCATATGAGGGGCTGTAATTTTAATTTTGCACAAACCACTCAAACCACTCAAGAATTAGAATGCAGAGCTAATAGGGCTTTCAAAGAGGGTCAATTCATTGATATTACTGGAAGTCTCTGAGGTCAGCCTTCCAATGCACTCAACACTCCATGGCACAATTAAAATTGCTGGAACTCCTGCAGGTATTTTCCATTTTAATTTACCAGCAGAGCAAAGTGAAGAAAAACCCAATGCAGAAAACAGTGGGTTATGCAGTACTGTGACATTTGCTCAGCTCTGTGAGAAGGGAAATAAAACTTTCCAGCAAACAATTTTAAGCACATCTTTGTGTTTAGGACTAACAGGTTTATATGGAATGAGTCACGGTGCCATGTTCTGTTTTTAAGCACCGTGACGCAGTCAGCATAAGCCTTTCTGAAGGTATAGCCCAGGGCCTGCCCACAAAATCCAGCTTGTCAGTGAGCAGGGGGTCACTGCCTGGCAGGCACAGCCTCGCCTCCCTCAGGCACTGAGAACTTGAGGGGCTCTGCCACGCCAAGGGCTGGGGTTCATGAGGGGCAATGTCAGCTCCCACGGACACGAGAGGGAATTCTGTAGTGATGGATGTCTGCAAGCAAAGCATTAAGTTCCCCACTGCTGGGTTAATTCTGCAATTCTGCAAATGTGATGGGTGGAACAGTCGCTTTGGGAAGTGAGAGGGGCCCAGGTGCCCAGAGGCCCTGGCAAGGCCCTCACGTGTCCCCTCCTGGTTTGACCACTTATTTTATCTCTTATTAAACTCAATGGGAACAAAGACCAGCTAAATCATGTCAGGGATTTTCTTCAAGTGATTCAGCAAAACTGGAGTGGGCATTAAAAAGCTTTTCTAACAAAAGTAACGACAAGATGGGTCTGTATACACTGCGGTACTGTGTTTGAACAAAGCACAACTTCCATTTTAATTTTGAAAAAGCATTCATCCTTCAAGTCCACGTAATTTATCACCTCAGTCTTCTCCATGCAAAGGTCTTTTCAAAAGCATTTCTTTTTAGCAAAATGTATTAACTCACTGGCTCTGAGCTGACTTCTGCTTTCAGCTTGACATGCCAAGAATGTTTCCATTTGGATAAAAACTTGGAAAATGCCAGGAGATGGAGAAAACTTCCTGTCTTTCATCAATGGGAATCACTTTGTCCACACATTTCCCTTGCTGTAAGCATGGGGTGAGTCACACTGAGGTCCAACTCCCACAGTGGCTGGTGGCAAAGTGCCAGGAGGCGATTAGAAGAATTAAAATGGATGAGAATTGATCAAGCAAAAGGTAGGAAAATCCCAAATGCTTCTGCATTTGCAGCAAATACTGTCAGCTCCTGTGTTGTGCCAGCTTTCCTGAGAAGTACTTAGAAATGTAATATGTTTTTTTAATGCTAGTAAGAGTCATCACAAAGGCCTTGAGGAGCAAATGGATGAAAATAGGTGTGTGCTTCCCACTGTAGCTGGGCCAGGCCCTGTTAGTCCCCTGTAATTGCTGGTGTAGTTACAGCTCTGTGGTGCTGTTGCTAGGCCCTCTGCACTGGTATTTTCTCCTTCACACACAAGAGCAATGAATCACAAAGCTTATTATTCCTTATCTAAGTTTTACCTCCAGGGAATTCAAATGAAATACTGGCACGGAGGAAAGCCGGCTCACTGCTGTGGGAGGATGTCGATATCTTAATATCAATTTGGAAAGATAAGCTCCCCCAGATTTAAATCCCAAAGGAGCCTCTGATGGACTGAAATGCAGAAAATGATCATCATGCCAGTAAAGACTGAGCAGGTGCCAGGCCTAAGAATCAACAAACTTTTGTTGCATCATCTCAATTTTTAAAAGAATTGTCTCAAATACTGCAGTCAGCACCTGCCTCAAACAACCACTGTGAAGATTACCTAAAGCTGGAGCAATGCCTTGAAGTCAAATCATATGTAGGAAGGCTATTTATCATTAAGGTGTTACTAATAAGGTTATTTTGAACTCAAACTAGGTTACTGAAGCAGTTTCATAAAAAGCCCCTGCAAAACACAAGTATTTAGAACAATGTTAGCTGAGAACAAAGGACTAACAGTCTGTAACGAAAGCAGTAGACCAAGAATTAGGCAGTGCCTTTTAATGGGCACTGTGCAGCAGCTGCCACAAGCCAGTGAGGTCTGTGCCAGAGCCAGCCTGCATGATGAGCCCATTCCTGCGGCCTTCTGAGCCCTTCCTGTCAGGTTTTCTCTCCCAGTCCCAATTGCCCTTGCAAAAGTCACCACATCTGAGAAAATCCCACTGGCCATGATAGATCCAATTGGCTTTTTGGCTCTTTGCTCTGCTGGGAAGGGGAGGAAAGTTGTGAAGAAGTTGAAGCACAGTGTGGTTTCTATACAAAATGGAGGGGGGTAAGGTGTTTAGCTGAATTTTAAAAATTTTTTGTAAGGTTGAGTCCTTAGTCATGGTGCCGTCACAGTGCTGGGTTTGGCAGTGCCACCAGATCCAGACCAAGACTGGATTTTCTCTCTTTCCCTGTGCAAGGTGGTTCTGACAGCTGCTCAAAAGCTTGCCAAAGATTGCTGTCACTGGTCACTGGAGAGAGGAGTGTAGGTGTCCCAAGCCTAGTGACACCGTGATCTTGTAGCACCAGCTCCCAGCCTCGGAGCCACTCACCTCAGGAACCTTCACCTGATCCAAAGATCATTACTGTCACACCCTAAAGATCTGGAATCCTGACAAATGGGGATGAAGGTTAAGCCAGATTGCTTTTGTCTAAAATCCAGTGTATTAAGTGCACTGAGTACAGAGCAAAGCTACAGAGTATGTTTTCTTTTTGTCTACCTGTCTTTCCTGAGTGTGGGAGACTTAGCGGTGGAGGGAGAGCAATGGTGAGGAACAGACCCCTTGATGGGGGTCCAGCATCATCATGGCCATGAGGAATCACCTAAATCGCTTTTAATGACAAAGCCAGAAATGTGAACATGGGGATAAAAAACCAACCAAAGCAGAATGAGCCTCCTGCACTTTATTAGCTAATTCCACTCTGCAGTTCAGCTATGCTTATCCATGAGCTTATAGTGGATTTTACATGAGATTGCAGGGTATGTGCTAATATAAAAAATATTTTGCATGTAAAAGGGCCATAATTACCTTTGCTGATGAAGATTCTCTCTCCATCCCACAGGCTCTAGATCCCTCAGGTGTCACCAGGTCCCAAGGGTTTGCACTCCCACAAGCCTCCTCTTATCCCAAGCAAGCAGCTGATCCTGGGATAATTGCTGGCGCTGCTAGCAAAGAGCATGGATGTGGTACATTACTGCCATAATGATAATAAATGGAGGCTTTCACTAATCCACACTGGGCAAAAAGGCATTGCACTCCCAGAAAATGAACCAGATGTTGATGCTGCTGTTCAAAACTGGGAGAAGTATAAGTGTTTCAGGCCATCCTGGGTTTTCCAAAGGATGCACTTGCAGAAGGAAGAGGACCTTTTCCCCTAATCCTCTATGCATGAGGCTACCTAATACCTCATGGACAACTTGGGCTTACATTGTAAGTAAACTATTCTAGACCAGAGCATCTGGAGATGAAGGGTGAAGTATGATGAGCTGATGGAGTAGCACAAAAATGTGGCTGTGAGGTGCAGACTTGGCTGACAAGGGGCTGGTTGGGGTGCTTGATTGAAAACATTTGCCACAAGACTCTGCCCTGGAAGATCCCTAAGTAAATTCAAGTTAAAGTCCACAGGTCCTGTGCAGTACTCTGTCATCTGTTTTAATCAGACTGCAGCAGATAATAAACCCCTTTGTCTGGAGTGCAACCTGAGGGAAGAGCAGACTCAGCTCTGACAAAAAGACAAAGTGCAGGCTCATGCTAAGTGACTGATCCACAGCAGCCCCTTGGGCCATGGGGGCTACTGGCTTTTTTCTTTAGAAATGGTTATTGCGGCAACAAAAGTTGATTTCTGGATCTTGGAAGGCTTCCTTAGCTAATTCACTTTGGCCTTCTAATACTCTAATATTTGTCCATGACTGTACCTACCTGTAAATAAATTAGGCTGACATATTATATTGCACCTGAATCAACTGACTTCTTTGCTGGCAGTAAGATACTTATTTTTCTGCAGCCCAGTGTTTCCTGGCCAGTGCAATAATCTCTGTATGTTTGAAGTTCAGGTGAAGCAGCATTCTGGATCCCCCTGCTACCCAGTTTGGTTCATTCACTTCCCTTCACTCTCCCTAAAGTCCTGTCTTAAATGAGAGCCCCAAAACTCTCATCAATTCTTCTTGTGAGCTTAATTTACAGTCATGCATGTGTGTAGGACCTATGACTATTTATTTCTGTAAATAATTATTTAAACCAATTTTTATTCCTATGTCTATATACTATCTGAAAAGTAAAATACCATGAAAGACTGGGAGCTCTTCGGTTTATGATGTTTTAAAGAATAAAGGCCAGGCCAGATAATCCAAGAAGGTTCCCTCCAACCTGGGTTGTTCTATGTTTCTATGAAAACAACTTCCAAAAGCTTTGTACAACCAGAAATGAGGAGGACAGGCTTCTCTTTCATTCATTTCTATTAGCCTTAAAAGTATGTTGAACATAAGTTTGTTTCTATGCAATGTAATTTTAAACCTAATTTTCATTTTAAGATGTAGCAATTAACAACAAAATCACTACTGATTGGTGGGGCAGCAGCCTGGGCTAGGTACCTTGAGGACGAAGAGAACATCAGGGAATGCCAGGAAAAATTACTCTAAATTACAGGAAGCTTCTAAAAATTTAAAGCTTTAATTATTACCTCATAACACCAAGTGAGAAAAGGCTGCCATAGTGACAAGGTGCAGCACCAGCACTTCTTAATCGTGTTTGTTAATTATGGTGAGGAGGAACAATGGGCTGGGGACTGCTGGTCCAGCATGCAGAAAGGCACTCACAGGTAAAAGCTGCCAAGAGGCAGAGGGGAGGGCCCAGTAGAGACAGGGACACACTTACAGTCAGCATGGGAGGGGCTGCTATGTTCCCATCTGCCTGTTTTTGGGGTGACAAAGGTGTGTGCACAATAGACAGGGGAGACCCAGTTTTTGTCCAGTCCTTATTCAGGCTCTTCCATGCACCCACTGTGAGTGTGGGTATCCCAGGAGGCAGCGCTGGGGTGGACCCAAAGCTGGGAATGCACCCAACCCAGCCCCACTGCTCGTGGGGAGAGCTCTGCTGCCCTGTACACCCCAGGGAGCTCATGGGGACGCCTTCTGTGAGTACTTGAGATGATATTAGGGAGGAGGCTGTGTAGTAATATAGACCTGGAATCTTCACATTTGCATTTCACACTCCTCCATACACTCATATGGACCTTTTCCCAATTAGCTTCACTTCTGTCTTGACAGAACCAGGACAGCAGGAAATATCCTGAATGTCAGGGACTTAAAATATAACCTCTTCAGAGCATGGTTGGATTCTGACCACAGCTGAGGTATCTAAATGATACTTTAAAGGAGATAAACAAATGTAAAGTTTGTCATAATTAAAAATGCAATTTACCTTCATAGCCAGAGGGAATATAAGCTTGTATTTTGTTCTTTGCCATTAATGTTCTGCCAGCTAATGCAGTGGGTTTCCATAATTATCAGCTCTCCTATCATTATGCTAGTGGCTGTTTGAATATTCAGAGACACACACTGACCCCTCGACCTACAGCTTGCCCCCAGTTTATCAAATAGTGGCAGCCAAGGCTCTGCCTATTGAATAAGATGGAGTCACTAAAGGGAGCTCTGCAGATGCTGCTGTTTGCAACAGAAAAAGTAAATAGCTGCAGCTTTGATCTGAGCAGTTACCCCTGTGCACAGCACACTCATTAATTATATCTAATGGCGTGATGCTGCAGACAGGTTTTAAGAAACTTTTAAACAAAGTTTGGCAGCCGAGTGCTTGTAATTTTGTGATCTGTGCATGGGGCTAGACAGCTCCTGGAAATATGTAATGTATTCCTGAGATCTACTGAAATCTCCTCACGCTCCTGGCTCTGAGGTGTGCTGGGACAGGGCTGAGCACTGCTGCCCACACACCTCAGCCTTGGCTCTGCCCCCAGGCAGCTGCTGCTCCCCAGGAGCATCCTCCCTTATCCACTCACTATGCTGAATGTCCAGGTCAGACAGGTGTCATCTGGGGGGAAAAAATCAAAAAGCACAAAGATCGTTTATCTAAAGTCTGTAATATTCCCCATTTTTGTAATATCCGCTGTGCATAGGTTATGCAAAAGGAAATCTAAGGGTGAGCAATTTACAGAACTGAAGTGTCTAAATGCAAATATTTTAGAAAACATGAAGGGTTTTGTTGCATTGCATATCTTGCCATGTTTTCTGGATATTTTGCTGATGCACATGTTTGGGATGGAAATTACGGCCCTTTCAAAAACTGATGTGCCCTCTTCCTCAAATATATTTTAAAAATAGAGATCACTCAGAAACCCTGAAATTTTTGAATTAGGTGCTAATTTTCAGCCATGTCAATATCTTCTGCAATGTTGCTTTTTCTTTCTCCTTATATCCATATGAAGACTTTTGCATTTCCTACCTAAAGAAAATTATGTGAAACATGCTTGGATGTGGGGCATTTGTTTCTACTTTGGATAGATCACAGAATCATAGAATTGTTTGGGTTTGAAGGGACTTTAGAGACAGCTATTCCCACTCCTCTGGCTTCAGGCAGCAGCAGGCACAGCAGTGACAGAGATGAAGGAGGATGAGCTTTGCCTGCAGGGCAGCACTTGTGTCCTTATCCTCAGCACTGGCAAAAAAACCAGTCATAATGGGGACCTCCATTATTGCAAGAGCTCATAAGATAATTAACAGCAAAAATAAAATTAACAAACAAATTGATCCAAAGTAAAGGGACAGAGAGGGGATCTGTCATCTGTCAATTAGGAAAATACCCTGCCATATACAGGCTTGCTGTTTTCAAAGCAAGGGAGAAAGAGCTGGGAAACCACCAGAGCAACAGAGAATCCCAGAATCACCCAGAATCACCAGGTTGCAAAAGACCTTCAAGATCATCGAGTTCAACCCAGCCCTAACACCTTAACTAGACCATGGCCAGTGCCATATCCTACCTTTTTTAAAACACATCCAGGGATGGTGACTCCACCACCTCCCCAAGCAGATCATTCCAGTACTTTATCTCCCTTTCTGTAAAAAACTTTTTCCTAATATCCAACCTATCTTTCCCTTGGTGCATCCTAAGGCTGTGTCCTCTCCTTCTGTCAGTGGCTGCCTGGAGAAAGAGCCCGACCCCCATCTGACCACAAACACCTTTCAGGAAGATGTAGAGTGATGAGGTCACCTCTGAGTCTCCTTTACTCCAGGCTAAACAACCCCAGCTCCCTCAGCTGTTCCTCACAGGGTTTGTGTTCCCAGCCCCTCACCAGCCTTGTCTCTCCTCTGGACACTCTCAAAAAGGTGGTCCAGATGTTAACTGCAATGTTAGTAGCTGTGTGAGTAGAACTTAAAATCTGTGATAATGTTTCTGTAACTAGGAAGTCCTGGAATCCATAAAGTAAATGGAAAGAGACTTGTGGAAGCTGGGAGACTTCAGAATGCAGAAAAAGAAGAACCTAATAAAAAGCCTGAATGCGTGGGTCACATCTTTAGAGTGAAGAAGAGCTGCACTTCACAATTTTTACGAGTGATTTGAAAATTGCAACAGGAGTAGTTCTTGCAAAATAAAAGCATCTACTGATAAAATGGCTTGCAAACTGTACATTTACACAGAAACTAGGGCAAAAAAATTCACAAAACTAACTGTGAGAACAAAGAGATTTCCATTTGAATCCAGGGTGCTGCAAAAGCACCTCTTGCTCACAAGTGCTTTGTAGAACATTAAAGAGAATGAAGTTTGTGTGTTATAAGACAGATAACCTTACATTTCCCCTGAAATTTGGATGATCTGAATCCCCTGCTCAGCTTTGCCCTCTGTGAGACTCCCTGCCTTGCCTTGAATTGGCAAAGGCCTGTGGTCCATCAGATGGGAATCTCACCTGGGAGAAAGGCTGCCTGCTAGGTTCAGGGCAAGGACATGGAGCAGTCTCCCAGAGCCTGGCCCCTGTGACACACTCCCAACTCTCACACACCCTCCTCCCTCTCTTCTCCTTCAGATAAAGAAATAAAATATGAGTCAGGTTGTAGAGAGCCTCAATCACACTCAAAATGTCCTTCTGGAATAAAAATCCCCATTTTTTAGTAATTATTGCACTTAAAGCCCCACCTAAACATTATTACCAGGAAGGGCAGGTCTTGCCTGGACTCCAGCACCTTACAGCCTGTGCATTTATGTACTTCTGGACAGTGTCTGCTGTGTCTTCTGGTTCTCTTGTGTCTCTGAGATAATGCCCAGTGCAGCCAGTTGGTCTGGGAGAGCAGCTCCGACGGGGAGCCAGGGCTGGCAGCTGGGAGCCATCTGGGTGCATGGATATCAGTCATGCTGCTCATGTCCCAGGGTGATTAAGGCAGAGATAATAAGCAGCCAGATTCGCTGCTTTTGGGGATGTGGCAGCTGCCAGCAGGGAGGTGCAGACTGTGCGAACCTGAGAGCATCACCAGAGCTCTCGTCTTGTGCCCATCCCCTTCAGGGACCAAATTCTTTTTCCCAGGAATATGCAAACTCAGACAGAGCTGGACAGTGAAAATCAGCCTCTGGAAGACATTTTATCTTTTCCTGAAGATTGCGAGGCATCTGCTGTGCTCTGGGTTTCCAAAATGCTGCTAATGCTGGCTATCTCAGCTTGCAAATGAAGGTGAGCATCCTGTCAGGCTTCCAGGTGAATTGGGCTCATTTTTACCCGCAGACTTGTGAAGAGGCTGCATAATCTTTTCATAGACCCTGAAGACTGTCTTGGCTCTTTCACAGGTTGTGGGAAAAGAGAGCACAGAGCAAATCTGAGAGGAGTCTTGTACATTTTAATCACCTGATGTAACTGCAGAATTCTTAAAATGTCATGAAACTGATGGAATTTTTTAAAAAATAAATCAACAGCACTCTCTGTTCATAAATAGCAGCTATCCCACCATTGTAAATTTTAAGAATATGAAGTGTAAAAAATGCACTTTGAGAGGAAAAAGCAAAGAGGTATAAGAAAAAACTACTAAAATAAATTAGGAGTACTTTTTATGAAGCACTGCCACTTAATTCATCATGAACATCTGATGAAGGCTGCTCACCAACCTGACAGGAGGCACCAGCAGCATCACAGCCTGTGGGTGCCTGTGTAGCCTCTGGGATAATATAGAAAGTTCCCATTTCTGTGCCCTGTGCTGCTCGTGGGCATCCTCAGCAGCACAGTGCTTCAGCATCATCACATCACAGTCTGGTTTCCAGGCTTTAGAAACAGCTCATGCAAGGAAAAAAGCCCCTAGCCCAATTCTGCTTCATGAGGATGGGAGCCCGAGGACTCAGCTCCCCAAGCAGGTGAAGGGAGCACAGTGCCTGCAGTCTGGGGCCGTGCTCAGTCAATGTCTGCACCTCCACAGAACCCTCATCTCTCCACACACAGACTTTTGACCCCAGAGGGTCCTCAGGTACTCCTGCTGCCTGATGTTGTCTGGAACAAATATCCTCCAGCCTGGGAAGTTGAGAAAGAATCAACTTTCCATGGGAAAATGAGCTTGGAAACAAACAGGAGCGTCATGACCTCAGCTGATTGTCCCTCTGCTGCAGGGGTGTCCCTGACACCTTTGGGACACTGAGGTTCCACTCCCCAGCACCACAGACATTGCCCCTCTCCTCAGCACCCACCATGCAGAGGCCAGCAAAGCCCTCAGTCACCAGTATCTTTATACAAGAAGCCTTTGCTCTCCCAGACCATCTTCTGCCTGCTCTTGCTTTGCTCCCACTTCTGGCTGTACATTCCCGGATTTCAGCAGCGTCTGGCTGCTCCCAGAAGAAGCACCAGCTCAGCCAGTGGCTGTCTCCACAACTCCTGTTCCCCAGATCTGTCTGCCGGCCATGGGAAATGGGAGGAGGATTGCTGGCACCAAGTCTGCATCAGACCAGCTGCGTGCAGCCAGGAGAGGGAGAGGTGCCATTCATTACAGCTGGGCTTTCTTTCCTTCTCTGCCTCTTCTATGAGAAATGCCTGCCAGGCCCACTCTGATTCCCTGTTAATTTTGCAGAGCTGGGCTGTCTGCAGGAGCAGGGAGGAGCAGAGGGAGGATGTCTCACAGCTGTGCTGGCAGCAGCTCCTGGTGTGACTCTGCGGGTACCGGGGATGGCACAGCCTGGGTCTGCTCACAGCTTCAGACACATCTCTGAAACTGCTGTCTGGTTAAACCCACCATTCTCATGAGCTAAATCCCTCTCCTGTCCCTCTTAACACATCTGAGCTCCAAGAGGCTTACTACACTGCTAAATTAATGCTAGAAAACGAGCTTTCCCCCTGCTGATATATTTAATCTCTCCTCCTAAAAACATTTCCTGAAAATGTGTAAGAGCAGGAACCTTCTAAGATATTTTTTAAACGTAAAGTACTGAAATGACTTAATGACACCTTTATCTTTTCTCCTTTTCTTCTCAGATACATTCCAAGCTGTGCCCATTGTATCAGCCTTTCAAAGATGCAGCCAAGCTGGTGCTATTTCACACACGAAGCTGTCACACCTTCATCGTGTCAAGTGCAATCATCTAGTTAGGGGGGAATGTTTCTCCTAGATGCTGGTGACAGGTACCAAAGTCCCCTTGGGTTTGAGAAGTCCCCTTGGGTGCTGTGTGATCCTGTGTTACATAAACTTCTGCCCTGATCTACACCCTTGGTCATCGGCTTGTGAAGGCGCTGAGCGCCTGAGCATCGCACGGGCTGGGGATGAGGCCTCGGTCGTCTTGCATGGCTCAGCAGTGCCAGCAGCAATGAGCAAACTTCTTCCCTCTTCCATCTTTCATTATAATATATTTCCTTTTTATTACCCTTCCAAGCAGCTCTCATCATCTTGGACATCTTCATAATTTCTCAGAGTATTTTTAATACATCTTCCCAAGTTCCCTTCAGTTGTCTTTCACATGTCACAGCTCATATGGCTGGGGCTCATTGTAGTGCCATGCCTGTCTATTTGCTTCCTAAATCCCTGCAGATTTTTGGGGTGGCATTTCAGTACTTCTGAGTTGTCTTCTGTTTGTACTGTAATGTTTTATATGAAAATATGCTGGTCTTGAGATCTGACAAGAAAGAGACAGCAACAAGTTAAACAACTTCCCATACTTGGGAGAGCAACAACAACATATGAGGAGCCATGTTTTGGGACATGAAAATCCAAAGAAGCAGAGAAATCACAGGTCAAAAGTACTGTTGGTCCTTCCCTTGACATGTGAGCTTCTGTAACTTTATAGGTTGCTCTGTGGTGTTGAAGATCCCAAGAGTGCCTGAATGTGGGTTATTGCATAACAACTCTTTTCCTGTGAAACTCCCTACTTAATCTTGTTGAACACCTGCATACCTCAATAAATACATCAAAATAAAAACATATTAAAATGTCACAAATGAATTGTGCTCCAAATGGACTAAACATATTTCTTGAGTGAGGCATAATTGAACCAAATTTGGATTTTCTGAGCCTTCCAATTGCAATTACTTTCTGGTAAACAAACAAACACAAAATTAGTTTGCAGATGTGAGAGAGAGACCCTCAACTTCTGGATTTTTCTACTGCCCACTAATCAATTCAGTCTCCTTATGGACAAAGAATTTCTCCTTTATCTTAAATATTACTGTGCTTCAAAGAAGGAAATCATGTCAACTCTTCAGAAGTCGCCTGCTCCTGACCTCTCTGTAAAAACTGGACTGTCTTAGAAGGTATTTTAGTCTGTGTTTTGTGCAAAGAAAGCACGAGAATCTATTTGATAGCAACACTTTCCATGAAGGCAGCAGCCTCCTACCAAAAAACCCAGAAGGGCAGACCTGGCATTCCTGGAGACAGGTCCAGGGCAAAGCTCTGCAGTGCTCTGATGCAGAGCCATTCCCACCTCCCTGACAAGGATCCTGCAGCCACAGCTGGGACAAATCAAACACACTGTCTCAAACCAAACTGCCTTCTATGAAATAAGGCATGAACCTCTCCTCGACAAGAAAATTTTCTTGGAAATGTTGGCAGGTATCGAAGCAAAAAAAGACTTTCTCTTTTCTCTCAGAGCACATGTGGACTTTCACTGCACTGTACTCTCAGAGGCCAAAAGGGGCCTACTCCAAAATGCTGACAAGTGTCAAGAGGTGATTCCCAGCTGATGAGGGAGCAGAAGAAAACACAAACCACAACAGAGTACAGAAATGGCTCACACTGATGCTATTTGTATAAGGATATTATTGATTAAGTAACAGACTCTAAGTAATTAGAGTAATTAATTGATCTAACTAAGTAATGCTTAGACAAGATATGAGCTTATGTTGTCTTGACTTTTTTAGTGATGGTTCATTAAAATAGTGTGAAATAAAACACATTCCTGTATGAAACTCTCAAAACCCTGAAAGCATTGCATGCCATAGGTTGAGGGAAGGAAAATTTGTGCAAGCTGTCATTGCACAAGTGCATGAACCTCTCATCTTGTTAAACTCAACACAATGTTACTGCAAATAGCTGGACAATGTGCAGGTATTTGAATGGTGTTTGTCGATGTTATAAAATCTTAAAATATAAAATATTCTGCTGTTGCTTTTTCCTCAACTGCTTTTGAGCATAATCAGAATCAATGGGACAGTACTGTACGTGACAGGGTACTTAACAAATATCCAACATTTATATGATGGTGAATGTGCCTGGAAATGCAGGACTTTGTATT
Source organism: Pseudopodoces humilis (assembly GCF_049639895.1). Lineage (NCBI taxonomy): Eukaryota > Metazoa > Chordata > Aves > Passeriformes > Paridae > Pseudopodoces > Pseudopodoces humilis. Next base: position 14,081,477 of record NC_142212.1, read on the forward strand.
CAGATAATTAGCATAGGCACATCAAAAGAAGAGCCCAATGTGAAGTTGACAGGAACCCCCTCACTGGCATCAGCCACACAAGGCTGCTCTGCAATGGCTGGCATTTTGCCTTCCAGAGGGCTGGGCCTTTTAGGAACATTTTGAAGAAGGAAAGTTGCAGGCAACTAAAGGGAGCCACCAGTGCTGGCAGAGTTGGTGACAGGGAGGCTCATAGAAGCTTCTATGAATGCTAAAAATTTCAAAGGTTTCTATACAATTAATAATTTTGACATATTTAATTGAGGTGGGGATAGGGATAATACAGCCTTTTTCATTAAACACTCTGAAAGGGCTCAATTTCCTCTTGATGGAATGTGCCTGCAATTTGCTTTCATAAAAATCTCCCCTCCACGGACCCCTACAGTCTTGGGTGTGCTGCCCCAGAGCATTATAAGCCAGTCAGAGACCTGGAATAACACAGGACCAGCTACTTCTCAAAATGTCTTAATTTCCATGTCAGCCTCAGGTATGCTACCAAGAAAATCGTGTAAAATATGTAAAATAATCCTTTGTTTCTGAGGCAAAGGCAGAAGAAATGGAAAAAAAATTATTATTAAGACTTTCTTTCAAAGAGGGGTCCCCTGCTAGCTCTCTCAAACCCAGAGAAAATCAAAATGACTGGGGATGAAATGAATATGTATGGCTGGCTCTGTGCTGCGCTGATAAGAGCCTCTCCAGCTCTGCTGGCAGCCCCATCCAGCCTCACTCCCCGCTCCCTGCATCCCTCCTCTTCCCGGAGGCAGCACCCAGCCAGTGGGAGCTGTGAAGGGCAGCGTGAGGAGGAAGGAGCAGAGCCAGCATCGCAGTCACAGGAGCCTTGCAAGCCCCCAGTCACTGCTCCTGTAGCTGGATGGGAACACACAGCCGTGCTTATCCCTCTGAGGAGACTTTCCCCTCTCAGCCCCACTGTTTGAAGGGAGGGAGGCACAGAGGGACCTGCAGAACAAAATGATGGTCTCAGCTGCCAACACAGTGGGCATCTGCAGGCTCGACAGTGTCCCCATACCTAGGGTGTCTGCAAGAGGCACTTGCTCTACCCCTTCAGCTGCAGCCAATCTCACTGTCCCAGAAAGTTAATCAGCCACATATTGCTCTTTTGTACTTAATGAACAACTGCTTATTTTTGCCAGTTATCCTAATTTCTCACTCACCTCCACCCCTCAGCGCTGGCAAACTGCCAGGGACCTCCCTGCTGGACACACAGTCCCACGACCAGCAAAGCCTTCAGGTGTCAGCATCACTCAGAGCTGTGCTCGGTGGGGCCAAGGGAGGTGACATGCCATGCTGTGCCCCTCTGTGCCACACTGCTTGTCACCAACCACATCACCTGCTGCTGCAGAGAGCTGTGCCCTGAGCTAAGCGGGTCCCACAGGCACTGTGCCACTTACAGCTGGGGCTTCTGGGCAAGGTCCTTCCCTTAAACACCGTAGACAGCCTTTGTTTTGTGTGGCAAATGATGAGTTTTCACTGACTTATATCCCCAGCGTGACAATATTCCCATTCAGGACATCTTTGGTTGAGACAGGGCTCACCAGTGTCCCATTAGATCCATGTTAGGATTACAAGACACTCTGCTGCTACATCCTTAGTTCCCATTTCTGTCATACATACTTTATGTCCCTCAACCTGTTAGCAACAGATAGATGGAGAGCAATCAGTTCCAAATAATGTGCCCTTGACTTACAGCAGCAGTGCTCATTAAAAGCATTACCTGGTGTTTTGATTCTACTTATTTATATCCCATATTTATTCCCCAGTGGTCAGATTTTCTTTGTGGTGAAAATGCCTCAAACTTACTTTCTTTCTTTGCTAAATTTCATAACCTTACACTGTTTTCAAAGGCTGTGAATACATGGAACAGGCTCAAGCCTGCAGTGCTCTTTGAGGAACAGCATCTTTACTGTCTCTTTAGACTGCTGTTGTGCTAAAAAGATGCTGGTTTCTCATGTTTAACTAACTTTTAAAAATCATCAGCCACTTTTTACATAATCATGTCTTAACTAGCTTAAGTTATGCCATAACTATCATAACAAATAGTATCTCCTGGGGACACCATCACAAAACAATTTGTGGACGTACAAATCTGTTAAACAGATTTCACTTGTATTACAAATCAACTTTGTCTGAAAGTGATATAGAGTCAGAGAATCACATAATCATGGATTTGTTTGGGTTAGAAGGAACCTTAAGGATCTTTTTGTTCTAACCCTTCCACCAGGGGCAGGGACACCTTCCACTAGACCAAGTTGCTCCAAGCCCTGTCCAACCTGGCCTTGAACAATTCAGGGAATGGGGGACAACTTCAGCTTCTCTAAGTAGCCTATGCCAGGGCTTCATCACATTCACTGTAAAGAATTACCTTGTCACATCTAATCTAAATCTCTCCTGATTTAGTTTAGAACTGTTCCCCCTTGTTCTATCACCATCTGCCCATGAAAAGGTCACAATTCATTGCTGAGTAACTCAAAGTAGTAAACTTTTGTGAAAGCAGTTAGAAGCACTTGTCTGCAAGTAGCTGTGATCAAACAGGGGAGGAAAAAGCCTTTGATTAACCCTTCCCTCACAAGCTGCTGTCCCTTGGCCCTTGGTGCTGTTGCCATCCTGCTTTGCTCCTCCTATGGGCTGGTAATGAGCTGCAGTCTTTGAGTTACCACGCAGAGATGCTTCTGGTGTTATAAAAAGAACTCTATGTTTAAACTCGTACTCAGAGTTGATGCAATTTAGCACCACTGCTTTGCCTGCCAGCATACAGCATGTTTGTGCAGTATCAGGGACTTTCTTTACCAACAGCAGAGTATTAAGATAGCAATGTTGGCCCCTTTGGGTGTTGTGCTCCCAAAGCCGTGCCAAATAATGGTTGGGAAGTTTGAAGACCTCACCCTCAGCCAGACCATGAATGCTACACAGCCTGATAGCTCTGGGGCTTGGAACTGCTGCAGTATCCTGCAAGCCTAAACCCTCCACCTGGTTTACTTCCTTTTTTCCCTCATGTCATCAGGTGTTTATTCTTTATAAACATATATGACCGTCCCATATTTGTCAGTTCAACCAAGGACATTCCAGGTTAGACCACATGTAATGAATTACTGGCTTTTTTTTTTAGTACATCTGAGCCTCAGACCCAGCCACCAGCTCAGACAGAGGTAATTCCAAATGGTGCGGTGCCACTTCTGCAGCCCCATTCCCTGAATGTGTGGCTTTCCTGGGCCACCCAGGTACAGCTGTACAAGGCTTGGTTTGGATTCTCTTATTTACCTTGACACACACCTTTCTTTGCATTATTTCCAGAATATGCGAGGCCTGTGGTCAGCCCAGCTGATATCCTACAACTCTACAGCTGTTTGCTCCAGCGAGGAGGGAGCAGGGGACAACAGCTTCTTTTAGCAGCAACCCCAGCACAGACACCTGCAAGTTATGGTGTTCCATTACATTGCCCTTTAGCATGTAACCCAGACCTTTGGCATTTTATCAGCTCTCTAAGACTCCCTCTATTATTTTTCCACATTCCTTTTCAACTGATGGAACCCAAAGTGGATGTTTTACATCAGGTTCTTTGAGGGAAGGAAGAAGATTACTTCCTTTCTGTTGGGAAGGATTTTAATGAATGGTTTTGGACATACTCAGCAAGTGACGTTAGGCAAACAATTTCCTCTGGCTTCTTCAGGGAGGTCAGATCCATGCATTTGGTGAGGCCACTTGACCTGTCCGAAAGAGCCAGATGCTCCATACCAGCCCTTTGCCATTAGCTGCAGGACGGGTACCACTTTCTCCTGGTGCAAAGCAGAAGTGTTTAGAGAACAATTTTATGTGCAGCCATGAATTAGCACAGGAGGAGGCAAGGGAAGCACGGTGAGATTTGGGAAGGCGTGACAGACTGCCAGCATGGTGATGGTTTCGAAAGACGGGGATGGAGTACCACCAGCACCGTCCCTCGCCCTGCCCAGCGCTCCCTGCGCATCCCCGGCCGGCGGGGGAAGAGAGCGGCTCCTGCCGCAAAAGGAGACGTTCGGCCCCATCAAGTGGCAGCTGAACAAATTGCAGGAAAATACAGTTCAATTGCATGTACTTCAGCATTAAATATTTATGTATTTTCCTACTGCCCTGTCACCGCCAGAGTTATGCTCTTTGGCGAACGAAAAGGCTGCTGGCCACTATAAACAGCCCCGATTTAAATGGTTACACTTGTTCAATGGCAAACGTAAAAAAATAATCACTTGCTTTGCAATAATAAGTTCAGTTAATATAAGTATTAATTGGTTTTTTTCCAAGTACTGACTTTTACAACAGCTGTTCTTCCCTTAAAGTGTTGCCAGGTTTATGAGGCTGTAGTGTAATATACTTGCAATTATTTAGTGTAATTCTTAGAAATGTAGCTATGATTATAGTATGTGTCTCTTCTCACACAAATGAATGTACAACTACCCTATGTCCTCCATAAGTGGGTTACAAATTAAACTGTTTTGGGAAAGGTTGGTTTTAACACCAACAAAGGCTCCAAATCATTCCCTGACCCTTACCCCAGCACAGGCAAGAAGGGACACAAGTACAACACTGCAAACATAGTTTTCCCACTATTGCAAGCTCAGTACAAAATGAATTTTGGATTAGATGTTATTTCCCACCACATGAGCTACAGGCTTAGAAACCTCCAGTGTGTATTTCAACACTTGAAATTGCCACAGCAGTAAATGGATATGAAATGATGCTGTTACTGGTATTGAAGGGTTGATCAGGGTTACAAACCCTGGGGCTTGTCATCAATAAATAGTTGAGCTGTTTGACATCCTGGTTTCTAATGCTGCCTGTACAGGTAGGGGAGAGCAGGGACCAGGCTCTGCTGTTAGCAAGCCTCTGCAGCACAGCTCAGCTCAGTTTCAAGTACACTCCAGAAACCTTCATAGGACAGAAAGCTGTTAGGAAGCCTACGAGACTTGCACAGCAGGAAGTTTCCAGCAGTTCTTGCTGGAAGGGCTCACAAGCCACAACTCACAGACCTTCTTTTCACTCCTCTACACGCTGATCCATCAACAATATAATGGCTTCTTGGCATGGTTAGAAGGGGTGGGTCCTGCTGGGAAAGCAGCTCCTTCTCCAGCAAGAGATCTGTGTCTCAAACTCAGCCAACCTGGGACCGTTTGTTATTATGATCAGCACACTCAAAATCTTCCAATCAGTTAGGTATTTTCTTTCTCTAGTACGTCTGAAGAGCCCTGAAAGCAATTCTGTGATTGAATCTGTTAATTATTTTCTCTCCTCCTCACCTTCTGTTATGTTCATGTAAGGAAATATCAATCTAAACCCTCCTTCTCCTGTGCAAATGAATGCAGACCCCCCTGAAGAAGAGATCAGCTCCTTTGCATCTACCTCAGCATGAGATATCCCACAAGAAATCCCTGCACCTCTGCTGCTGAAAAACCAAAAACCTCACTTCTGATGAATTTTGATGGTGACAGTCCTGCTGCTTTTGGATTCAGAGCACAGCTTTTCTGATGGATCACACACATGGAAAGCCATCACACGAGCCACCCAGCTAGAACCGTTCCCATTGCGTTGGACCCAGTAGCTTGTGCTGGCAGCTCAGAGATTTAATAGAGGGCAGGGAGCCGGCCTGAAAGCAAGGAGACTCCAGCATCCTCCATTGAAATTCAAAATAATTCCAATAATCTGCTGAAAGGTCACTGAATAGTGAGTAATTCAGCAGGCAGCCGATAGCATTCCTGGCACCAGGCCTAGTCATTCTCACAGATAACTTGATAAGTGGGGCCATTTTCCCTGAAAGACAAAGCTTGGGCTAGAAACACAGCCCTCTCACTGGGAGCTGGGATTTTTGGTTTAATTTCCTGTTAGAGGATTTCTAACACCCCCAAGGCACCCAGATGGATCCCAGAAAGGGAAAACGAGCGGATGCGTGCTCCTAACTGCTGCACCAGTGAATTACCACGCATCTGAAATAGCAGCCAAAAAACAACATAGCATTGCTGGGGAAAGCACTTGTCTGGAGGGAGGAAGCAGGGCTCCATTTCTGGGTGCATTTGGGCAAAGAGGGAAGGTGCTCAGAGGGTGCTGAGGCTCAGAGAATCCCTCCTGCACTGCCACAATGCCTGCCTGCAGCCAGCAGCTCTGCAAAGTGCCCACTGGCTACTCCTGTGCTGGCTTGTGGCTCTAGCAGGTGCCTGATGCTCATGGCATGCCCAGCCAGCCTGAGGGTTTCCAGGTGATCTGGGCTGTTGGTTCTCACTGTCCTCACCGCTGGAGAGGCTAGTACTCTGAACACCAAATAATTCCAGCACCACCTGAACACCAAATAATTCCTCTTGCAGCACCGGCGGTGATGCATCCTCCCTGCAGTGCAGGGAAAGAGGCTGCTCTCCAGACCAGCCATAGCTGACTGGGCTTGTGTGGGGCATTTGGGGTCAGATTCCCAGCCAGCAACAAGGATCTTCATCCCTGAGGTCAGTTTTTGGATGAGAACCAAGTTCAGGTTGAAAAAACAGCTGAGTTTTGTGTTGAGGCAGGAGAAATATGCAACTGCTGCTTTGGTCTAACAAACTCACTGTTCTTTACATTCCCAAGGATCTTATACAAAACCTCTGATCTGCTGTAATAAATAGAGCATGAAAATCAGGTTTGGGCTGCAATTTTATCCATGACATTAGCTCTGCCTTCGTTTTTTTCTCCTGCAGGGAGAAGTCCTAATGAAAAAGGCAAAAGTCAATGCTAATAATCTGGGTAGTATTTTTCCTTCTTTTCTTTCAAGCCTGAGTCAGGTGGACTTCAGCAAGTAGATTTACAGTTCAGAGCTCTCCCACAATCCCTCATTGCATTCTGGCTAAGTCACCATAACATTGACATCTCCTAGTGCAGCACCTTCCAGTCCCCAGCACCAGACAGGATCCACCTAACTCCAAATCTCACCTCTTCCTGAAGCAAAATGGCTGATGAAAATTAAAGTAAAATCCATCAATCAACTTCTTTCCTACCAAAAAGCTCCATTTTCTCAGAAAGGGTGCATGGGAAAAAGGGTGCATGCATCTACTTTTTGTTGTTTAAAAGGTTACTGGGGCCTGGGTGATGAGTGGTGTTACAGGCCACAGGTTTGGGTCACTCACCCAGGACTTATTTCTTGCCCCTTTCGCATCCTCACTAGGCAAGGCTTTTTATAATCTTTTCTATACAGGCTGATATCCACCCCGGGCATCCAGGGTGGGAGTCATTTACCAGGGAACTCCTGCTTTTGGGATGCACTGGGAGCGTCACACTCAGCTGCTCAGAAGCAAAGTCCAGCTATAGCCATAGCCAGGCCTGTCCAAAGCTGTAAAAAGCCTGATGGACTCATCCCACTGTGTGGTTCGCTGTACTCATCAAAGCAGAGCACGGCAGCACGGCATCTCTCTCTTGAAAGGGACTGGCAGCAAGCGTGGGTGGAAACACAGTCGTGGCTCCGATCAGATCATCAATCATCCCTTCACAACGTGGCTGGTGGTGCCGCTCACTGAGCGAACAACCCGCAGTTGCCAGAAAACCACATGGCCCAAGCAGCTGCTGAGCAGTCAGCCAAGCAAATGCCGAGGGGAGAAGCAGAGTCTTCAGCCACTATTCCCAATTAAGGTAAGAACTATATTTAAGTTTGGTGACAGGCTTGGTTATTACCCCCAGTGTAACTGAACAGGGGGTTTCACCCGGGATGATTGGCTGCCAAATTCAGCCCCAGTGGGGAGCTGCCCCGAGCTCTGCTGAAGCAGAGGATGGTTTCCTGAAGTGCAAAGTGCTGTGGGAATCCAGGCAGGTTCCTGGCTGTACAGAGATACTTGTTGTAGAGATCAAAGTAATTTTCTAACTCAGGAGAGAATTACTTAACTAATATTGTAGTGTGTTGAATGAATAGTGCCTGGATAGTAAAAGACTCCCTGGCTTGGCAGAAGTTGCCCTGTGATGCTTATCTAGAGAAAGTCAGATTACTTTCCAGAAATTCATAACCAGCAGTTCCTTTGCATCATAAAAATGTCCTGTTGCTCCACTAATATCTTCCAGAGGGTTATTTTGGAAAAACTTGCAGGATCAAGGCCTTTGTGTCACTGCACGGTCCATTTGCTAGCTACAGTCCTATTAGTGCTCATTTCAGCTCCACTTGCTATGGGAAATCTTGCCTGTTGCTAATGTTACTGACCTCCAAAAAGACTTTGAGTTCCAGCAGTGGCAAACAGTTTATAAAAGCAAGATGTTATTGCAATTAGCCAGAGTTGTTAGGTGCATCCTGGCAGGTAATGAGTAGGTGACGTATGCCTGTACAATAATTCAGCAGTGTAAGAGTGCTGAGAAAGAGCTTGTGTTTTCTAAATGCTGTAGGTTTTATAGAAGGGAATGAGGCCACAGCTGCTTTTCAGAGAGGAGCCACGTGAGAGTGAAGCTGGGAGCTGCTGAGGCTGTGGGAAAGGACAGCCCCAGCCGAGCATCTCTCCCCATCCCTGTCATCCAAGTGAGGAAGAGGGGGCTGCCTATTGTGAGTGTTTGCCCTGGAGGTCACCTTTAGGTGATAAATCCAGCCACCCTGGCAAGGTTGAAGCATCACTGTGGGAGGGTGGCAGGGGACCCACACCCCCAACATGCTCATGTGTCTGTGCCCAGCCACCACAAAAAGCCAGGTCATGATGTTAGCTTCTAAAAGGTCCAGGACTGAGCCACGGTTGTAAAGTATCATCAGCTCCTGCTGCCAGCACTGAAGTCCCTGCTGGCTCCTCCTGCACATCTCCTGTCAGCAGCAGGAAACCCTCCTCTCTCGAGCCGTTGTGTCCGGGTTAATCCGAACAGTAAACGTACAGCTTGAGTGTGAATCAACAGCGTGATTCATCCTTCCTGCAATGGATCCTTTCACTATGATTAAAGAGCTATTCTGTAAGACATGAACTTCACTTAAGACTACATGGTTTATTTGGGTTTGGGAATACAGATGCGGTCTTGTTCAAACTGCCATGCCTGGGAGCCAATGACAGAATATAAAAATAGCTTATGCTGTCAGCATGGCTTTTTCTTATTTGTATTCTGAGTATCATCACTTTGGCAGGCACAGGAAGCTCTTCTTGTTTGCATTTTATTTTGCCTGCAGAAAATTTACAGTTCAAATGACTTCTCTATGCTTCATCAGACTAATCGGATGACAAATTGGTAGAGCTACAGAGAAGAGACCTCAGACAACAGAAAATTGTAATGGAAGAAAAAATTAAACGCCTGCTTTTCGTAGGAGCAAAGATTTTGCTTCGTACCAATCTCAGTTTTCATTTTTTCCTTCTATGTTAGTGCAAAGCTTTGTGAAATGGAAATCAGATTATTTAATCTCGTTACAGGGATCTACAGGCTTGACCTCATCATTTTCTTCAGAGACACAGAGCCTCAGAAATACTGTCCTTCCTTAACCAACAGAAACAGCTCCAGCCTCTAATACTGCACTTCCTACTGCCACTGAAGCCTCCTGAAGCATTCAGAACAAGGCTTATTTTGTCCTCATCTTATTTGTCATTTTTGATATCTTACTGCTATCCAGAACAAGCAGTTTAACAAATACCCAAAGATGGGTCCCTTTTTCAGAAGGGAATGGAGAGATGGGAAGGGTTTTCTCTTCCTTGCTGTGCTGGCTGACCTTGCCTGGAGTGACACAGAGCAAAAGCAATGAAGATACATTGCCCTAGTTTTCAATAAGAGCCTTAACACAGACCTAATGTCAGGTTTGGAGCTCTGAACTGCCCCTGAAAATAGGTTTGATCTTTAATTTCTATGAAATAGTATTTTCTCTGCAAGGACTCTCTTCTGGGCTGGTGTTCATTTCACAGGCAGAACTGTGGCACCATCTTCTGGATGACTCTTCAGACAATAAATAATAACCCACCTAAAGAGAAGATGTTTCTTTATCATCCCTAACAATGAGAACAGCTTGAATATTCATTGACTGTGCACTCCTGATTATAGCAGGCTTTACATCATTTAATTATGCCATCCATTTTGGAAGCACTAAGAGCTAGTCAAACTCTTGATTGCTGAATTTTATTGTGAGGGAATTCAGATTTTGCATCTGAGAGGATATTTCTACCCACAGAGCAATAACAAGAAGTGCCCCACTTACTAAACACAGGGGCATAACTCTTCCTACTGTGAGGTTATAAGCTCAAGCTATTTTGTGGTGAACCAGGAGTGGGCTATTCCACCTCAGATTGTTAGTCATGAAAACTTCATTTTTATAATAGGCAAATGGAAGAAAGAGGTGCAAAAGGACCTTTGAAGAGCAGCCTGGGGATGCCTTCAAATGTAATGTGCAGCCCAAGCCACCTGCTACTGCCTAACACAGGTCTAAGGAATCAGGAAATTTTACAGACTTCTTAGAATCACAGCTTTCCTGAACACAGATTGTAGACCAGTAATTACAGTGAAACCCCTAAGGCATCCAACTACCTAAGGGTAGCCAGCGGCGCCTTGGCACTTGGGAGCTTTGGGAAAAAATGCTGAAGCATGGCAACTCTTCTGCCCCTCAGCTGCTAGATTTGTGCACCCCCCACCCAGTGCAACTGATTTTCAAAAAGCATTTTGAATCATGTATTTGTGTCATTTTATTTGGTGGTGACCACTGTAAATTCTGTAACAGGTGAGATTATCTGTTGGATGCCAATTATTGTGGGTATCCATCACTTGTTTTTTTTCTTTTTTTCTTATAACAATCCGATATTGATTTTGATTCTTTTTTACTGTAATAAAAATGTCTTTGCATTGTGTTTTGATTGAAGATAAGGAACTGAAGGCTGCAGAAGCTTTTTACCTCCTCTGGCGGTTACGCCCTGAGAAATATGAAGCAAGTGGGCTGCAATTTTTCTCCTTTCTGCCTCCCCTTCACATCTCAGAGCCTCACTTCCCCTTGGGAACTCATTGCACCAGTTATCACCTAAATTTTGCCTGAAAGGCAAATCCAAATACCCAAACCATACCTGGGGCTCCCCATCTTCAGATGCTGTGAGGTAGAAGTCAGATATTTCTGTCCCTCGTACTTCAGGTGAGCTGCTTTTCCTTGTTATGCTCCAGGGTATATTCAGCTGTACTATCTGTCCTGATTCCTAAATATCCAGAGTACTAAAGCATCAGCCTATCTAAGGGATTCTTTTTACTCTGTGCTTGAAACCCTGTAATGAGGAAGCACGAACCACACTCCCATCCAAGTGAAGCCAGAGAGTCTGGACTGCGTAAGTCTGGTGCTCTGCCTTTTGATGCCTCTCACATGTTATCTGTGGTCATAATCACAGCATTTATCTTGAATGAGGGGTAATTGGGTTGTTTTCACAGTTCCACACCAAGCCATGCATGATCGATCCGAAGGAATGCCATGACTGGTGCAGCCTGACATTCACATGGTGCGACCAAGCTGCTCAGTCATGGGCTGAGACTTGCTGCAGCTCCCAGAACCAGCAGCATATTATCACATCAGATGAGATCTCATGCTGCTGTATCTATAAGCACAAGAGACAGCAAAGTTGTCTCCTTCAGTGAAGATGACATACCTGGCTTGAAATATGCAAGGAATCAGAGACCCAACCCTGCCCCCAGGAAATTCATGGGACTCCTCTTGCCACTGGCAATAGTTTCTGGAGGTACTCTCACACTCCTACAGCACCCAATACTTCATCTCTGCTGCAAACAGCAGCCAGAGCTGCCCAGCTCACTCTGGTATGATGAGGAGGCCGCTGAGCACCCCTCACTCACTGAACAGCCCTGATCCTGTGCAGAAAGCAGCTCCTGGAACTGCTCCAAGGTCCTCACTGGTCACTGTGTGCCACTTACCCTGCACCACTGCTAATCCTATCAGTAGCAGTTTCCTCACTCAGGTGTCCAGTAATTGAAAGTACTGGGAATTTTGACTTGCATGCTGTGTTATAGAAAAATATTATGGCAAGGCATTAAACTCCTGCTGTGAAAATATAACACATGCTGGAGGAGAATATCAGATGTTCCTGCTCCTTTCCCTGTGAGGTTATACACAATCAGGGTACATCAAGCTTGGAGAAACATGGGCAAAAGTTGCCTCTCTCAGGTGGCAAAACAGGTATGAACTTTCAGGGAAAAACCTCTGTCTCTCTCCCTAGATGTAAACTCCAGCTATAGAGAACAGCACACTCCTCTGCTCCATTTCTCTCTGTTCAAAATTACACTTGAGCTATGTAATGGACCACAGATGTCTTCTCCATTTCTCTCTCCCCAAATTAGTCCACCTGCAAAAAATAGCTCCAAAGAGAGCTTTTCATATCATAGCTATAACATGTATTTGAGAAAGCATATGCATAATGTCATTAAGGAACCTGTACAATGAAAAATTATGTATATTTTAGTCACTTGCTATTCTTGGTGTTATTTTGATGTCTTTCTATGCCTGAATCCAAAGCAAGAGGAGTTCATTGGAATATACAGGTGCTTTGCTCTTCTGAGCCTCCAAGAATCAAAAGTCCAGATGCTCTGCTGCAGATTAGAGTGGGACCAATGCTGCGCAATTGATTCACAATATCCAAATCTAGTCGTGTTTGGATCACCCTCTCTTTTTGACTTTCTCCACAATAATGTGTGTGACAGGGTCTGACTGCACAGATGTTTAGGAAGAAGCTTTCACCTGTGCAAATTCAAGGGCTCCTGCACAAGCAAAAGTATTCAGGTCTGTACAGAAGTCCTTACAGAACCATTTGTTCTCCCTCTTCAGCAACACAATTACCTATGAAGAAAATCAAATGTCAGATCTGCTAAACATCCAATATGGACCTGGTTTTCTTAGCAAAGCTTTCAAACAAAGCGGTTTTTTTCTCCATTCCCAGAGCTTCCAGCACATGACCAAGAGGGTAAATTACTCTTCAATACGAGTAATAAACCCTGTCTGCTTCACTCTGAGTTAAATGCAACCAGCTTTGGAAATCATATGTTCATCAGAACCAGGCAAGATTTCTCTTCGCTCTGGAAGAAAAGATGAATTGCCCTTGTTCAGCTTTGGACAGTATGAAGTTTGCTTACATCCTCTGGGAGAGGCAGAGACATACCAGGAAGGAACCTGGGACTTCAGGGTGGTTTGGTGCTGTTGAAAAGTCTGTTCAATAGAAGAAAATGGTTTATGTGTGGCCAGCACCAGAGCAAGGAATGGGAGATGAAAAACAGTGACCATATTTGGCTGAGAGATTAAAAGGGGCTGCTCTGCACGCTCTGGTGCTCACAGATCTCATTATTTAATCACGAGCCTTGAAATACTTAGGGGTATTTTACAGTTGTGGTCACCTGAGGAACAGTTCCAGGTTTTTTTCATGAAATTAAAGATTTCACCCCTAAGATTGTATAAACTATTGATCCCTGTGTATCCTAAATTTGACTGTGGCAATCCTAAGCTTTATTTTAGCAAAACATTTCTAAGGTGCCAGACCTGTGTTTAGGAGCAACGAAACTGAGCTCCTGAAAAAATAAGGTGGACAAACAATAAGTACTAGCTGGCTCTCCTGGATCCCCAAGCTAAAGCTGAGGTGAAGGCAAGAACCCGGGAACAGCTTGGAAGGTGCAGACAGTCAAACCCGCTCTGTGCCGGCGCCGCAGCGGCTGCAGAAAGTGACATCTGGTCCGGGATAATCTGCCTTTCCTACAGTGGCTTTATGCGAGGGAAGCACCACTGATCTCAGAGGACTTGTTCCAGATTTAGCTCCGTGTGGGATGAGGATGAGACCGGCTGCAGCTGCTCCAGGCTGCAGCCCCGAAGGCCGGGGCAGCCCCGGGTGGGTGCCGCAGCATCCCCCGAATGCAGAGCTGGGGGGCTTCAGTGCCAGGGGTGGATGCAGCCAGCAAAGGAATTCCTGACCCCCAGGCACAGATTGGGCTTACCCCAATCTCCTGACACACATCACAGCCCCGCAGCTGGGAATGGCCTGAGAGAGGGGTGGCAGGTCACCACACGCTGGGGCTCTGTTTCTAACCTGTGCGTTCAACATCCTTCTCCCGGAGCTCACATCACCGATTTAAAGCCTCTGGGTGACAGATTTCTCACCCCAATCCTTTTATCGGTATCTGGACACTGTTTGTTTTTGTTGTTTGTTTTTCTTAATTTGCTCTTTGCTATCCCAAACCCTTTAAGAATTTCAAAACCAGAGGTGGAGGAAAGTCCCTTTGTGCCCTCTGGCTGTGGCACAAGGAATGGAGATGGTGACTGGTATGTGCAGCCAGGCATGTCAAGGTGTTATGATGGCAACATAGAGTTAGTTTGACTAAATAATATCCTCTATGACAAATTTCCCAAAAAAAACAAAGAAAAAAATTAATATTTTTTAAATATTTAGGCTTCCCTGGTTTTCACTTTGAACTTCTTTCTTGCAAACTTAGATTAACATGTAAATATGCATATAATTAGGCCATTACATACAAAAAATTATCCTGACACCATGGAAAACAGACAGGTTTCCTTTTGGATATATTTTAGGTAAGGGGTCTGATTCTCATTCATACTACATTCTTCATGTTGTGCCAGCAAAATGATCTTGGTTTTAGGCCCATTTTGCTTTACTGAAAAGATGTAAAAAGATACAAAATATCTTTTGTATAGGTGAGGGTTGAGAATGTCCTGTTGTTTTGTGAATTAGAATTGTATTTCACCTGAGTTACAAAAGAGAGAAAAAAATAGTTCAAATACTAGAGAAGTACCACAATAAAATACAAAATGCATGAATTTTAACGTGTATTACTGAAATGTTTATTGGTTATCAGTGGTCATCAATTTATGCTTTCCCCCCCCCATGACCTAAATGCTTGGTTTTTACAAGACAAATGTGGATTTCTTCATAACAAAGTGAATTGGTATGAAAGAATTAGATGAATGGCAACTAAACCACCCCAAATCCTGCAACTCTCATATTCACATGGAGCAGATTTTGCCCTGCTTGGGACCTGTGAAAATTGTCCTAAGAATCTATATTCCTCCTGTTGTTATGTGCACATAATTTGCATTACTGGTAAGGGTTGTAACAAAAAGAAAATACTCTTTAAAATCAAAAGAATGTTGTTCTATTTTTGTTCATTCTGTGGCTTAATTGCATTCTTCATTTGGTGATATGGTTGTTTGTGGCAATAGAGATTTTACAGTAGGATAAAAAGAGCTTTCTCCCTGCTTTCCCATCAAAGGAAAAAATTGTGTTATGAAATACTTTTTGAAAAGCATTTAAATCACCTGACCTTATATTTTCAAATTAATCCAATTATTTTAGTTGATAGAGTGTTTAGTATGACACTGTAGATATGGCCCTGGTTTTAAATCAGTAAGTCACAATAAGACATTTTTCACGGTAAATACCGTGATTTTTTATTCTGAGATGTAGCTGGTCCTGGTCCTGAGAGCTCAAACCCTCCAGCAGTGAGTAAAAATAGTGAGAGAGATCATTCCTTCAGCTGGGGAAGTCCTGCCCTTTGCTCCTTCAATCTGTTACCTGCCCATGATCAATTTTTTTAAATCCTTTCCTCTAGCACAAGAGGACTGGATCAGGTACTTTTACACATACACATGTTCATGTACACTGGTTAAGACCTCATTAATATTTTAAGATTAAAAATTCCTTGTTTTAACAAATTCCTCAGAATTTACTCTTCTTTTCCTTCATTTCACGTGATGTGTCATCCCTCCATCATAGGAGACATCAGTCACTGCCTCTCCCTAACCTGGTCCATCTCAGGGCAACGGCAGGACTGGGGAGCAGAACAAGCTGGATGCCACACTCCAGTTTTCCACATGTTTGGATTTTGAATTTCCAGGGTCCCTGAGTTAAAATCAGGAGGAGAGGAAAGAGGCTGTCCCACAGAGACTCGTGAGGCTTTTGCTTTATTTATAGAGCATCCAAACCTAGAATATTAAATACTGCTGAGGAACAAGTCTGGGCACAGCAAGACAGATTTTGGGATATGCTCCTCTCTGTCACACCAGGAAAAGATGTCAAAACACAATTGAGCTTTCAGTCTAAACATTACCAGCACAATCAGATCCAGCCTCAGAGAGAAACCATAAGCCTACATTTCACTCTCCCAAGAGTCCCTCTGTATCAGGAACCAATTCAGCCAGACTTGGGTTCAGGTTTGAACCAAAACCCCAGCACTAAACTCTCACTGCACAACTGCTTCACAAGGCTCCCTCTCACATCAGGGACAGCTGCTGGAGATTCAGGAGAAAAAGAGCAGAGAAGAACCACATGGCAAGCTCCCTATCTGAAAACACCAACATTTGCCCATTGAAGCCTGGATTTCCCCATTTATTTTCTATACTGACAGCTCACACCACGGTACCTACCCAGGGAAGTGTGGAGATGCTGACATGGCCTCTTGGACCAGGGACCAGCAGCAGACATGTGGGAATTGCTGCTCCTGGCCAGACAGACTGAGCTGGAGACTTGTGCCTTTTCCTGGCCATGTCACACCACTCAAAGTTGTTATTTGACACATGAACAGCCACACCCTGTCCTTCTAGTCACACTTGCTGAGCTCCCTGCTTAAGACCAGAACAGCTGGATTTGGTGATTTGGTCACACACAGCCTTTTTATGGCTTACAGGGCTAAGGGGAAACACTGCCAGTGAAATCATTGTTCCTTCTAAGTGCTAGGACTGTCACCCACCAAAGTATGGGGTACAAATACACATCTCTGTGGGTGTATAGACCTATCTATGTATATATATATATATATATATTTAGATACACTTCCCCATCCCTGGAAGTGTTCAGGGTCACTTTGAACAGCCTGGTCCAGTGGAAGGTGTCCCTGACCATGACAGGGGTGTTGGAACTGGATGGTCTTTAAGGTCACTTCCAACCCAAACCATTCTGTGATTCTCTGTGCACACATGGAGATTGTCTACAGATCTCCAGCCTCTCCAGGAAGTTCTGGTATACAGAAATAATAAACTCTATGGCCTCTATAAAGACCAGACTGCTCTAGAAGTTGCTCCTGCCAAGGCAGATTTGGAGAAAAGCAGTGCAGTATCACTACACCGCCTTTTGTTGACAACAGCCTGGGGATAAAAGAACTTCTTTTATTTCCTTCTCCAGCCTCCCATTCTTCTATAGGCCTAGCAAATGCTCTCAGACAGCCTGAGCTTATAATTTCTCCCAGATAAGTTATTTCACATACTCAAACCTTTGTTTTCTATTCCCCAGAATGATTCTGTGAGAGCTGCCATAGCTCCCAGCTCCTTCTGCACCTGAGAGATGTCCTTGAAGGACTTCAAATTATGAAAATTGAAGCAGGAAATGTAGTCAAAAGCCAGAGTCTGAGGAAGAGAAACAAGAGGTGATAACATATAAGCAGGAGAACAGAAAGAAAGAAGATGCTGCATAATTCCCTTCTGCTACTACTTTTTAAAGGCCTCAAAACTCAAGATCTTTGCCATATCTAAGAAAAATTACCTTTAACAAGAAAAGAAAAATTCATGTCTCTTGGGAGGCACATAGATGTAAAGGTGATCAAACTAGGAAACACTCAGCAGACTACCCAGACTTAGGAACAGCTCTGTGCATAACCCACTGCTGCCTTACACAAAGCTCTGTTTACCATTCTTATCCCCCCAAAAAAGGCAGTTGTCCTGCTGGGGGTCTATTCAGAGCTTTCCCCACCCCTTGCTGATTGATTTAACAAGACTTTGGGAGGAGAAAACTCAATATAATCCCTCTCCCCAGTACAGATCTCTCTACCTCTTCTCAACAACAGCTATTTGGGATTTTTGTGATGGGCTGTGTCTGCTTTCTTTTTAAATACTGTGTTGCTTATATCTCTGAGTTTTACATTCCATTTTGTCATTTTTCCACCCATATTTTTCACTTCATATTTCATGCTGCTTCTTCTGTTTGGTAACACCCTCTCACTGTGGGTTTTGTGTTAGTAGTCCCTGCCTGCTCTCTGTCCTGCGGGGTCCTCTGGTGTTTCTTTTTCCATCAAAGTACTGGGGTCTGAGTTCTTCAAAACAAAACCAAAAGTCACCTTCTCTGTAGCATCAGGGACTGATGGCTGGTTCTAAGAGGGTATTTCTAACCAGATGGGAAAGCTAATTTACCCTCATGAAAACTGTGTGTTGCTTGGTAAGTAGGAATAATACACTGGCTGGCTCTCTGTGTTTTACATCCCTTAAAAAATCATTTTAGGAGTATTAACTAAACTCCCTCAGAAACAAACTGAGAGCAGGATCTTTCCCCTTTCACACTGTCCCTGGGGCAGAGGAGAGCCTGACCAGGGTTTGACTAATGGTGAGGATCCAGTCTCTGCTCCACTTTTGTGGGTACATGTGGAGCTGTTGTGAAGTCCTTGGTGGGGAATTAGATTTCAGTGCAGTACACCTTGGGCTGGGAAGAACTGGTTCTGTGCTGGGTGAGCTGTACCCCTCCCTGTGAGTGCCTTGCAAGGCAAAGTGGACTCAAAAGGCTGTTGAAATGACCAGGAAAAAGTGTGCACCTTTTTTTCCCTTTTTTTTTTTTTTGTACTTTAATCTTTCCACCAAGCCTAAAAAAACACTTTTTTTTTTTCTTTTCTTTTTCTTTTCTTAGTTCCAATTTGGTGAAACCCAATTTTAAAAACACAGCATCCTGAGAGCAGAAAATGGATTTCAGTGTTCTCAACATTGCTATAAATAGTATGTCCGCAACCAGCTTGACTTGTACAACAGCTTTAGCCAGATTGCAAATCTGAAGGAAATTCGGATAATATTTAGAATGAGAAAGGGTTGTTATATTCATTGTTATGGAAAGGAAGGTCCCCAGATATTTTTTTTAAATTATGTATCATTATAAAAAGTTTATTTTATGACATTAGTAATCTCCTGTTCTGAAGTCTTGCCAATAATGACTTCAGCACGTACTGACAAATGGTTAGCAAAATTTCCAATTAGATGCAGAGACCACCTTATTAAGACCTGAAAGCGTACAGCACTGCTTCTTGCTCAACCCCAGAGCCTGAGAAAGCACTTGGGAAAACTGTAGTCAGTGTGAGGAAAGCAAAGATAATGTGTGAATTGCCTGCAAGGAGGGCAAGAGTGGGGGATGATCTTCAGGGATGTTATAGGCACTTTTTTGAGGGCTGTAGATTCTTGCTT
Organism: Pseudopodoces humilis; assembly: GCF_049639895.1. Lineage (NCBI taxonomy): Eukaryota > Metazoa > Chordata > Aves > Passeriformes > Paridae > Pseudopodoces > Pseudopodoces humilis. The sequence goes on from NC_142212.1 coordinate 14,100,621, forward strand.
CCCCATAATTTACACTTGTGTAGTTCATTATATGTTTCTGATCCACAAAAGCAGGATGTAGAGAGCTGCTCATTTCCTAAAAGTTTTGTGGAATTCTGTCAGAGATGACAGGAGCTCCTCCATCCCCCCATCAAGTACTAATTAAGTGCCTTTTACAAGAACATCCGAGCAGGTCACTGTCTTTAATGCCTTGCATGCCCAGGCTTTCACCAGTGGAACCTGCTGAGTGTTTTGATCTAATTTAGAGCATCCCCCCTTGCTGCTGTGACCTTGCTTGGGCTGCACACCACATGATGCTTTGCCTCTCAGCCTGGTCTCATCTGCATCCCTGTGCTTGGGGCACCCTCTGGAAAGCATGACGTGAACTTGAATTTTCCCTGGCTGGAGAAGAGGCTGGGTTTTCCTCTGATGGTTTGTGTGAGAGCTCAGACCAGCAAGCAGCAATTTGAAGGAGAACGTGCTGTTCTTCTCTGCAGTGATGGGGCACCAGCTCCTGACTCCAGGCTGTGGGTGCACAGGGAGTTGGAAGGGTATCCCTTGGAGAGTGATGGTGCTTGGATGTTTCTTGTCCTTTGCATTTTTATTAGCTGTCTTACACAGCCAGCTGTGAAAAACACCTTCCAAGTTGCAGGGCTGTGCTGGTGTGAATTTGAGGATTTTGGTGGGTTTGCATTTTCTACGTTATGTCATAGGAGATTTGCACCTACCATGCTGTCAAAGCAGTAATCCAGACTGAAGGAGGTAAATAAACGCTCCCCTAGCAAGGAAAGGACAGGTGAGATATGTCTTGGCATACAGAGATGTGTATGCAGTATGCCTACCTCATCCCTCCTTAAGGATGTAAGTGATGTGAATGTGCTTTGTACCAGTATTGAGGAGCAAAGTTTGGGTTTGTGCTATTTCTCCTTCAGTCCTAGAGCTGGCAAGGTGAGTGCTCCCCACCACATCCCCACCTGACCCTCTAATTCCTTACCCTGAAAAGAGATTTTTCTCATGCAAACCAGCAGCAAGGTGGGTTAGGGTTTTGTTGTTGCTCTTGTGCCCTAAATGGGCACTGGGCCAGGGCACAGCATGGGGACATCTCCCTCATGGGGCTGGGACAGCTGAGAGCATCATCTCCACGCAGGATGTGGTGCAAGGCCCTTCCTCCGTGGTTAACCCAAAGTAGGTCTGGTTTCTGCAGCTCTTCCTTGGAGCCAGTGCACTGACATTTTCCCCTCTTCCTTTAAGGAAAAAAAATAAAAATCTAGCATTTAAATATTTGCTTTGGTAAAGGATGAAATGGAAAAGTAGGTCAGATTTGAAGGATCCCAGCCCTGACAGTGTCCCTTCTAGAGCTCCAGACCCAGGTTTTTGGGGAGAGACTGAATATGACTGCAGCAGTGCTTCTCTCGCTGATTTGTGCTCTTCGTGTTCCTGTGTATAAAATCACCCTCAAAACACCCAGGACAAATTATATCCCCACGATTTCAAGGGACAAATTTGGTTGCCAATGATACATTTATGAAATGAAGTTCCCCCTGTTCAGCTCCATTGAAACTTAGCTGGGTTTTACCATGAAACAAGGTTATTTTTTTTACTTTTAAATAGTCAAAGCTAAATTAGCTGGAACCTAATTACAGAATGCTTTTGATTAAAGCCAGACAATGTGCTCTCAAAGCTAGGATCAAAAATGACAAGACAGGATGGCAGTGAAAGATTAGAAAGGAAAAGAAAAATGACTGATTTGTTTTTAAAATCAAATCAGGATTGCTTTTTGTACATGGAACAAAGGTTGCAGCCAAGTCAGGCAAACATTTTGGACCAAGGAAAACTTGACTTTCAATAATATATTTTTTACTTTTATTTCACAGGCATATAACTGAAATCCAAAAAGAATCCAAAAAGAAAAACTAAAGATTATTTCTGCATCTATTCTTAGAGACCAGAAGATAAACAGTTGCAAGCCTTATGTGAGATCGAGAAATCTTTCTAAGACAGCTTGACTTGTAGACATGATACTTTTGGTCAACATCAGCTGTGCAGCCAAACAGCTGGCTGCTCTTGCCTTAATCACTGAACCTTTAGAAAGTACTCCATAATTATTTTCATTCCATACTCCAAAAATAACCCTGTTTAAAGAAATTGTGTATGTTGCTAGAAAAACAAATGCTGATCCAACAAAACTCCTTTCAAAAATACTTTTGTACCTTTAGCTTAATAATGAGCAATAGCCTCATTGCTCTGCTTTTTTGAATCCTGAAGACTTTTTATTGTCTGGCAACACATTGAGATGTGCATTTTTTTCCCAAGCTATTTTGCTCTAAAACAAGCACATGTGGGTTTCTGTATGCAGACTTTATTCAGCTTCTGAGGATGGAATATTCTGCAGTCCTGTGGCATTTCAAGCTATTTACCTCAGCATACAGTGAGGGGGGATTGATGTCCAAGCTTGGCCCTATCATGAGCACACAGGGAAAACTGAGAAATGAGATTCCCTGAGAAATTAGGTTTAATAAGGATTATTTCTAGCCAGGGGTATACACCTAGGATTTGAAAATGCAGTTGTGGAGGGAGCTTATGGGTGTTGGAAAATGTGGTACAGGACGTGGCTGGGACCTAAGGTCTCTCCCATGGATCACCATATGTGATTCCTGGCCAAATGGAAGGCAATTCTTGGCTAACCCAAGGCCTCATATTTTGTTGCTCTTCTGTTATTAAATTTTAGAGTGAACACACCAAAAAAGTGAAGCCAAGCCATGAAATGACTGGCAGTAGGCTTTGGGATGGGTGAGTGAACTCTGTGCCAGGAAAAGGTGAAAAGCTCCCTGGTGCAGAATACAGCCCCAGGGGAAAATATTGAAACCTAATCAAAATGACTGGGAGATTTAAAAACAGTTGAAAGATCCAAGAGATGGCACCAAGCTCTCCTTTCTAGGAGATAATGTATTGCAAACAAATTTGATGGAGACCCTGAGAGGATGAAGTGACCCTCGACAGTGTGGATCTCGAGAAGAATGACAGGTAGAGTGTGAGACTGAGGCCTGGCTGGAGCTGGGAAATCTGGTGTGCTAAGCGCCATATGGTCCTCCTAGCGCGTGTGTGAGACCTCATTTCCACACCCAACTGCTCACAAAAAAATTGCACTGGTGCTATCACCAGTTGCCTTAAATTCTCTCCAAACTGGGTGACCCCACCATCTGGCCCTTGCTGCTGCAGCTTGGATGACCCATGGGCCGTAGGCTTTGTGCTCTGCCACATGCAAGGAAAGATACTTTCTCTAATATTTACCCTTTGTGCACACACCTGCAGATACACCTGGCTTACATTTAATGTCCAGCCCAGGAGAACAAGAGATTAGCCTTACCCTTTCCACATCAGCAGGCAAAACTAAGGTTTAAATCAAAGACATCCCAAGGGGAAAAAAAGCCTCAGTGTCCTTTTCAGCCCCTCAAGGCTGGCATGGCTCTCACTGGTGCAGTCCTGGGCAGGGGCAGGAGCACTCCCATCCCTTCAGCTAGTGTCCCCATCTCACAGTGACCATTTCTCCATTCCCACAGGGAAAATTTGATCTGGAGCCATGTGCTGAGGAGTGGTGCTGGCACAGTCGTGCTTCCATGGATCTGCTGCTTTTCCCATGTGGTCTGCAGTCCATGGGTGTGCAGAAAAAGCCTGGATTCACTTGGTCTGGTGTTTTGACCACACTGTAGGAAATTATTTATGAGAACACAGTTTTAGACAGCCTTAGGAAGAAGTCTAACACACATCTCTTGGCAAAGCCCTTTGAGAAAAACCTTTCCAAGGTGCAAATGAGGGGCAGGCACATATTGATGCTTTTCCTACTGACACATAACATCTAAGAGATCCAGTTCTCACACTTGCCATTAACCAGGGAAGCTTCCCACCTTCTATCCAAATGAAAAATTAAGGTATGTGCTTCCTAGAAACAGGAAAGAAATCACTGCTGTTAGCTGGACAAAATGCTAATCCTGAAATTAGGACTGTAGCTTTTAAACTTGCCCTATTAGGACTTGGGCCAGTTGAATTTATTTTTTTTGATGAGCACTAAAGCTCCACTAGTGTCCTGTGGAAAACTTTGGCCCTCAGCAGTGTTGCAAGACTGGCACATGGCTGCTTCCTCTTACAGCACTGCTGGACTCTTTCCAAGGAAAGGAAAGGGCAGGAGCCTCCTGTGTGTGAGATTCTGTGCCTATGAAATACTCTGTCTTTCCAGCCTATATTTCATTCAGCATGGAGATTTGTAACTGCATCTCTCTGGCTTTTATTGATTCATGCATGTCAAGCCCAGTCATCCAGGTGTGAGAAGAGTGAATATAATGTAGTGTCCTGGGGTACAGCTTCTTGCTGTATCACCAGTAATTGCAGACTTATCATATCTTCTATCCTGAATGTGCATTTCAGAGTGTGTATTATTACACAGGATCAAAAAACTGTGGAGCTTTAATGTCAATTTCAGAGCAAGGTTTGCATTAGGATGCTCAGGAACTGGGATGGAGGTGCTCTTATTTCTGAGCTGACTGGGATAGAATTTAGAGAGAAAAGAGCAGCTGTGAGAGCCAGAGACACTCTGCCATATCCAACAGCAAATGCTAATAGCCACCTGGAAGAGTTAATAATGGCAAGAGGCACTGAACACTGGCTATAAATGCAGGCTCCTGCCATGGTTCTGCAAGGATTTCCAGCCATTGGGGGAGCTGAGGTGGGGATGGCCAAGCACTGAGGAGCACCAAGAGGAAGCACAGCTGGAATGGTGGAGAGGGAATGAAAAAAACCCCAAGAAGAGCATGAGGGAGCTCCTATATCTGTTGAAAACCCAAGTGTACTGACCTAGAGAACAGTGGGGGAAATAATCCCAGTTTGCAGCCTGCTGGTGGTAAAGGTTTTAGGGGCATTTGCTTTTATTTTCCTTTCTTTGATAATTTTTGAAAACTGAAGTTCAAGTGCTACTTTCATCTCAGGCTTGAAATTGGAGGTGATTAGTAAAGGGTTAGTGAATTAAGCTTCCACTTCTCTGTGGCAGACAATGGAGATGGGGCAGACGTCTTTTTCCAAAATACACTACTGATAAAATTAAGGAAAAAAATTTCTCCACATCTTCCCCAGTCCACTGCTAAGTTATTCCCTTACTAAATGTTTCAGCATTTTTTTGAATCTCTCAGGAGGTTTTTGAACTGCTTCAATACATCCACAGCTGTTAAGTCTCTCCATGAAAGAAACCTATTAAAGGAAACAGCACATGAGAGTCACAGTAAACAGCAAGTGATGAAACTTCCCACAGCCAAGGGCTTTGTTGGTGGGAATACCAGACACCAGAGCAGGAAATCTCTGCAGGGGGGAGAATGGTTACCCTGCTGCTCTTGGGGACTAGACTAATTCACACACAGTGATCTTTGTGGTCCTCCCAGTATGGGATATTCCATGATAATTTCTTCTTCAGGCATGACAACTGAAGGCAGGTGGCTTGCAGTGACCTGGCTCTGCATCTATACCAGTGGGAGAAGTTCTGGCTGGAAGTCAGATGGATGATTGTGCATCCCTGCCTGCTTGTGCATCTTGGAGATTTATGGATGCTCTGTCCTTCTGCCTCTGTAAGGGGACTCTGCCTCCCACAGCACCGGGCCACCAGCAGGCAGTTCCTAGAATTGCTGAGAAATGTTTCGTATTTCCTAGAGGATGTTATATAAATAAATAAAAGCATGCTTGATAATATTTTTTAAGGAAAAGTATCCATTTTCCTCCCCTGTTTTTTCTCCTAGGGTAGAAAGAAAGTAACACAGAAAATACAAGAATTTTTAATTGAAAAAAAATTAAATGTAATTCTAACCTGAAAGCTGGTTTTGATATGGTTAAAAAAAATTATTTACATTTTCAAAAATCTGGACCCAGTCCCACTGCTACCAGACTTCAGCTGAGTTTGTTCCAGATATATAATTTTGACACAAAATCGCCTGCCTCAAGTTCCAGTGAAAACTTCATAAATTAATGTCCTTCCAACTCCCCCCCACCCTGTTTCCCTCCCATCCTGTTTACTCCAAGAGCGCATTTAGACTATTGTTTGTGGTTTTTATAATAGAGATTTAGTTTGAGCAAAACTAATTGACTTATTTAACTTTTGCAGATGGCTGATTCCTTAAAGAGAGTAAAAGCTTCAGGTATTTTTTAGGCACATCTCTGACCTACTTATGGCCGAAATCCTATTTGAGTGCTGGTGTCCTTCTGGTGGCACAACCGGCTATCAGGGTGGCAGTGAAGTTAGATCTGCAAATGTTTGCAGACTCGGGCTCTCAATCTAAAGGCTGTTGTGCTCTTAAACGGGGTGATGGGTTTGTGTCCAGAGCCTTTACTGGGGCAGGACTTTGCTCCATCGCAAAATGCTCACAGTGCCGTTTTAATGCCACAAGGAGTGCTGCCGGTGAGCGTGGATGGACACGGGGAACCTCCGCTCCTGCCGGGCTGTGCCACCCGGGATGCATTAGAATTGTTACGGCTCTGCTGGGAAACGAGGCCAGGACAACATCAAGGCAGAAAACGCGGTTCTGCTGTCAAGGAAATGCTCGAAAAGCGGGAGGGAGCGAGGGCTGAGAGCACAGCGCTGCAGCCCTGCGGCCGCGGGGGAGACGAGCGAGTTCGTCCCGGGAGGGGGAAAGGGGAAGGAAGAGCACAGGGCAGCGGGTACCATCCCCTACAATATTAATAGTTTCTGTGCGTGCAGTCAGGAGGCAGTCTGTTTTCTTTTTTTTATTTTTTTTTTAAATTTTATTTTTCCCGATGTCTTCCTTCTCCTTCCTGTCAGAAATAAAATTTAAAATAAAAAAAAAAAAGAGAATAATAATAATAAAAAACAAGAATAACAACAGTAATTTGAAAAAGACGGCCACCGCTATAAAAAGTGCCGGCTCGGCGGGGGCAGCGGGCGGGGGCCGGGCGGCTCCGCGGGGCGGGGCGGGGCCCGCCCGCCTGCTCCGCCCGGCCTGCGCGGGGGCAGCGCCGCGCATCCCGGCTGGCTGGGCGGGAGGGAGGCGCCGGGAGGCCCCGCGCCGCTCGGCTCCGCCCCGCGGGGCTGCGGCGCCATGGAGGCGGTGGACCAGGTACGCGGAGCTCCGCGGGCGGGGGGCGGGCTGCGCTGAGGGGCGCGGAGCGGGCGCGGTGCTGACCCCTCTCTCTGCCCGCAGCTCGCCTCCGCGGGCACTTTCCGCGTGGTGAAGGAGCCGCTGGCCTTCCTCAGGGTGCTGGAGTGGGTGAGTCCCGGGCTGGCAGGGGTTGCGGGGGGGGCTGTCGCCAAAGTGCGCGCCCGGCGGAACAGGTGGGAGCTGGGCCGGGCGCAGGGACGGGGACGCGGGGCGAGGGGCCGGGGACTCGGGTCCTCCAGCGCTGTGGCCGGCGGGGCGGGCTGGGGGCTGGGTTTGTGGGTTACCCCCCCCCCATCCTTGTGCTGGCTGTAAACGAATTTAAAAAAAAAAAAAAAAAAATTCCACCAACCAACACCGAGGAAAACAAAATCCTCGTTATGCATTTAGCAAACTTGTCTCTGGGCCGAGCGGGGAAGGAGGCAGATAATTGGTGTGCGGAGCAATGTCACTGTGTGTTGCTCTGATGCTCATTCGTAGTGAAGTCTGCAGGTCAAATGACATCCATCGCCAGTAGGTTTGCGGGAGCAGAGAGCCTCTCTGAACGGAAAGTTCAGAACATGTCATGGAGGATTAATCACATTCCCCTAACGCCGACTGGCTGGGGAATTATGTAAGGCGTGTATTTTGGGGGGCGCATCCCTGTGCGGGTGCGTTTATCCACATGTCAGCACCTGCAACGTGCAGCCTGGACCAGGGTGCCTCTGAGGGGCTGTTCTGGTGTGCTGGGGTCAGCTTCTCATCCCAGACTCTGTCCCTGCTCACCAGAAGCAGCTCCTCTTCCCCGCTGGGCACCTTGAAGCATCAGGTCCTGTGGAGTTGGGTGATGGTGATGTGGTGGTGCCATGGCCTGGGACAGGGTGGCCCCACAGTGGGGTCACCTGTGTGCAACAGTGAATGGACAAGGTCCCTTGTGTTCTTTGCCCAGAGCTCTACAAACCCAGCCAGCACTGCTGCCTCTGCCTCAAGGAGAAGTCAGGACATCCAGGGGCTGAGCCCAGGGCGCTGGTCGGAGGGTGCTTCAGTCACTCTGCAGCGCTCACTGCGGGGCAGAAGAATGGGGAGCAAAGCTGTTCCCATGGCAAACAGCCGCTGGCAGCATGGTCTTTTGGCTGTCTGCCTGATGAGGCTATGTCTGATGGAGCTTGGGAAGCGAGCCCTTCTGGGAAGGACTCTGGGCTGATGGGCATGGGCTGTGCCATCGAGAAAATCATTCCCGCCCCAGTCAGTGTGTTGGCATCCTCGGGACAGCGAGTGGGAACTCTTCTCTTGGCACTTTCCTGGGTCTGTAACTTCTTCCAACAGCTGAATATAAAAGCTGCCTTTTTCATGGTTGGAAGCCACAAGTGGAACTCTTCTGGCTGCTGGAAGTGCACGTTGCCTGTGTGTGTACACATACGTGCACACGCGGCTGTGCGTAAACAGCTCTCCCGACACGGCCCCAGTGGAACTGTCCTTGGCAATAAGGGAGTATAGGAGAAGGGTGCAGAGTGTGTGAACATTTAAGATGATCTGAGAAATTACTTTCTCTCCATTTGACATGTATGAGTAAGTAGAATTAAGTACAGTTTATGATATTTCAGAGTGTGGAAGACCTTATTTTTTTTTTAATATACTTGAAAGGCTTTTTGGATTACTGAAATTCCATCTCTATTCAATTAATCTTATTACTCCCATCTTTCTTCTCTTCTCACCATGCCTCCAAACCATTGTCCGCCTTTCTCTACCATTTCCAGTCTCAACTAATTGCCCACATCTCCCTCAGACTCCTTTTATCAGCCTAATCATAATTTTAAACTTTAAAAGAAGACCAAATGCTCCAGTCAATTCTGTGTCCACTTGCATGTCCCCCGGCAGCCTCACAGACCTTGTTGCACTTGATCAGTTCAGTCAAATTACACCCCTAAATACCTCCCACTTGAGTCCTAGATTGCATCTGCAAGGAAATAAAGTTCATAGCCCATCTGGTGACGCAGCGATCCTGGGCGTTGGGTGGCTCTCGTGCCTGGGGGGGAGGCTGTGTGGTGTTGCAGCACAGATGGCAGAGCTGTGGGAGTTCCTCAGAAAGGCTGGTAGGGTGGAGGTGGTGCAGGCTGAAAATGTCCTCAGCTTGTCCATGCAGTCCAGCCTTGAATTTTCACTCTTGTTTGGGCAGGTTGGGGTGGCTCAATAGTGACTCTGGGGTGAGCTTAATTCATGAACCTCTGCTGCTGAAATTCCTGTGTTTGTGGGTGCACACATCTGCTGGTCTGGAGGCAGCTGAAGTGGCTGTGGGTTTCTCAGATGTGAAACTGTAACTGTTGCAGAATTAATCTTTAGGTGTGCAGATTGCAGTTTTCCTGTAGTGTGGCTCAGACATGGACCTCTGTCTTGAGGTGCAGGGACCTTATCTGACCTTCTCAATTTCCTACTTTGATGGTCACCTAACACCCAGAGAGAAGCTGCTGAGATAAGGCTGATTCTTCTGACTATTCATAGCACTGTAATATGTCTTCATTTGTATTTCCCATGTACATTGTAATCTTATTTTCAGACAAGAAATTGCATTTAGAAACCATTAAGAGACAACATTGGCTCACGCCTGGGAAAGGTTAAGAGAAAGAAAAGAACCCAAGAAACTGACTTGTAGCAATTATGCAAGAGTTGCGTTTTCTGAGCTCTACCTTGCCAATAAAGCATGTGATCACAAATCTGAGCTTGGAAAAATGCACACAGCTGTACTGGGTGAGGCCTGGGTGTTTCCAGCTTTGAGTCAACTCATGGCATATGCTGGGGCAGGGAAGAGCTGTTCAGAAGCTATATTTGTTCTTGCTCCTCTTTAGTCCTTTGGCTGTTACTCCACAGATCTTTGCATGAGAAGAATGTTCTTCTGAAGCTTATTTCTCAGGTAATCCACTGTGGCACTACAACCAGTAGCAATGTCACAAACACTCTTACAACATCATTTGAAAAATAACTCTCTTATACATGCACCTGACAATAATGAATAAGGAAAGATGCAAGAGAAGAAAGATGTTCGTTCATCTCCCTGGATTAATTTCAGTCCTGTGACTCTCTGGGTGTGTTTACAGTGCTCTTATTGGGGTCTGCAAAAAGTGAGCAAGACAAGCAATTTTGTCACTTTCGGTCTATTTGTTTTGCACTTGGTGCCTCTCTGGAACCCTAGAAGAGGAAATTAAAAAAAAGCAAAAAGCAAAGCTCTCCCCATGCAGTGTGTTGGGTATAGGAACAACCTGCTGTACTCAGGCTGCTACTGGCAAAAATATTTTTGTAAAAATGGGAACTTTGTATCTCTAGGCTGGGGGATGGGAATGGGTGGTGGTGGGGGGGTTTGTGGGTGTATGTTTAATTTTGTGTAAGCCAGTACAGCTTTTATCAGGGCATGAAGAATCATTTATGTTGCAAGACAAATCTTGTGGATGTTATGGCTTTTCTTAATAGGACAACTTGGAAGTGAACATTAGGATGTTCAGTGAACTCAAATGTGTCTGAGTTGTTTTATTTCTTTATAAAAAAAAAAAAACAACACATTGCAGGCCTTGCATGGTGGGCTTTTATCACTGTTCATTAGCATCTTCATGGGATGTACCAAAGAGTTCCAGAGCACTGCAGGGCATTTGGATGACAAATCTCTGGGGGAAATTGGATGAAGATGGTTTGAAAAATCTGTGTATGGTACACACAGACCAAGCTAACCTTGCTTTGCCTCCTTTTCTTCGTGCTGTGATTACTTGACTGGTGAGCCAGGAAAAAGGCCAGGCTGTTGCCTGCCTGGCAAGAGTCAAGCTTGCTTTGATGGTATAGATTCTGAAAGGGTTAGCACCTCTTGCCTTGCACACAGATGTGTGTTCAGAAGGCAGAGGGAATCTGAATCTTGAAAGACTGATAATAAGTCTTGTCTTTTGTCCTAGTGCTGATTGCTCATCTGGCCGTGCAGCGCTTTTGTTGGATTATATTTGCATGCATATGAATGGACATAAGTAGCTGTGTGCTTTCAAGTGTGCCCTAGAAAAGCCTAGATATCTTGAGATGCTGAAAATAAATGGGAAAGAAATAAGAAGGTAATGCTTGCATGAAGCATGTGTGATTAGTAGTTTGCTCTGTCTAGTGTATCATAGGCCTGAGACATTTTATAGTTGCTTCAGACTCTTCATCATATTTCCATATATTTGTTTGGCCTTTGCTTAACCGGAAGGCTGCTGGCTACTCTGGTGTGGGCAGACTTAGTTGATGGAGCAGGGTTAGCTTGCTAAAGCTTAGTGCTCCTCAAGGATGCAGGGTGGAAGAGTTGAATGTTGTATCTTCTCTACCCACATATTGAAAGAAAAGCCTTAAAAAAAAGTAATATTTCTTATTGCCTGATGATTTTGCTTATACAGTGCCAGGATCAGATGCTGCATTTGGTGCTGGGCCCATCCATCTTGATGTGTAAGAAGCATATACACATGTTAAAAACTGTCAAGTCTTCTGATGTCTGCCTGGGGATGTAGGTACTTGGCTGTTCTTGTAAACTGGGTCCCAGTTGCTACCTCAGTGGTCTTGTATGTGTAGTGTCAGGTCAGTAAAACATGTGCTACCAAATTAAAAAAATGTAAATCCATTTCTACGGTATTTTAATATTAGAAAGGTAATTACCGTGTAACTAACCCTTCCCTATAAGCTGTCATTAATTGGATGATTTCTTATAGGCAGCTTAGTATAATGCATGCAAAATACACTGCAGCTCTGGGCAGGCAAAAACTGCTGTGATGAACCAACAAGATGTGAGCATCCAAGAGACCTGAGCCCTGGGAACAGGCTTCATTTGTCCTTGGCTTTGGGCCTGCAACTTCTGAGCACTTATTGGGGTAATCTGTAGGTAGGGAACTCTGTCAGACAAGTTATTTTTATTAGGAAAAAGGCAGGAAGTGGGTTTTGCCATTAGACATGAGACTCTGTGGTGTGCAATAGGAAGGATCTGAGAAGTTTTTGTAGTCTCACTGGGGGCAGATGTGGAAGCCATATGTCACTCTGCCAGTGGGACTGCCATAGAGGCACCAGAAGCACTAGCAGTGCCTACATGGTGTTTTACCTTGTGGTCTCAAAATCTCAGCTTCTACAAGTCTCATGATTCAGAAACCTCTGGCTTTGAAAAAAGATACAGTTTTAGATCAAGGTAGCAGAAGAAAGATGGGAGCTCTAAAGACTGAAAACCCAGAACACAAGTGAAAGAATCGGAAATCTGTCTTGTGGTCCCACATTTTATGCAGTCTTCAGAGGACTGACTGCTTTGCTGTTCACATCTGTGATTATCTGCATGCATATCTGGTTGGAAACTGAGAACTGTGTTTATCAGCAAGTTGCTGTTAAAATGGTACAAATGCTGATACAGGGGAAGAGAAAAGGTCAGCAGTGCCTGGCCACATTGCAAATAAATGACATCTTTCATCTGGAAAATGCCTACCATTTTCCATTTTAGGACCATGTTGTGATCATGGAAGAGCTGATTTTAAAAGGTCACCTAATAATTTGTTTAAATTCTGATGTTTCTCAAGCAACCCAGAGTGTGACCTGGTATAAAATAGTTATGTAGGCTTGGCACATATGCTTGAGAGACAGGGCTTCAGGAGCAGGACTTTTTGGAGTTATGTGCTGCTAGTGTGGGAGCACCTGGGAGAAACTGGTAAAATCTCATGGTAAGCCATATCAATGGCTGCTCTTATCTGAGTGCAGCTGTTTGAAGCATTAGGAACAGAAGATGAGGAAAGAGACTCATTAATGCTAAATTTGATTATATATGCAAACCAGGTTTCTATGAAAAGAAGAACAAAAATGATCTGACTTTCAAACTAGCAGTAAGATGTGTGGAGATAGAGGGTTCTGCTATTAGACAAACACAGTTAAAATCTCCTTGACAATTTTTATGAGGGTGATGTTTCAGTCATCACTCCTGTAAATCAGCATCTGCATAATTGGAGCTCCGGGTAAAAGCCCTGCATGTTGACATCTCTGGATTCAGATGTTGCAGTTGGGAGAGGACAGGCTTGGAGCTGCTTCTGATAAAACCCTTTTTATCATTTGGATGCTCAGGTCCCTGGCTTAACCTGCATTCATGGCACTGTGTACGATCCCAAGGGGCAGGAGATGTTGCTTGGTGAAGTTCTCCACTCTGCTCCAGGGGAGAGGACCTTGTCTTGAGCAGGGAAAGAGGAGAGGCAGAAAGCAGGTAACACTGAGCTGGTGGTGGAAGACAAAGCTACACCTTTGCAAGCCCAGCTTTCCCCTTGGGCACTGAATAAAATGCTTCTTAGTATGGGCCTGGGGTGCAGTGTGGAAAACAGCACTTGGCTGGCTGTCCAGCCCAGCAGCTGCCAGAGGGGTCTTCATGGATTTTACTCCTGGGGGGATCTGCAGGGTGCTGTTAAGAACATTACAGAAAGTAACATACAGTGTGGAGATGCTGTGTTTAAGGTGTTTGTTCAAAGTGGCATATGTGCTGCAAAGTGTGACATTGTTGCTAAGGTGACAGTGTGCTTGCTTTTTGGCAAAAGCAAAAGAATACTGAATATAGGCAAACTGTAAGCTTTTGCTTTAATTTGCACAGTTTTATCTTCTGGCCATTGTAAGAAAGTTCTCAAGTTTGTGTTTGGAAGCAGTACTGAATACTTTGCTCAGTTAAAATAGCTAATAGTGCTTCTCAGTCTTAAGGAAAATACTAAATCACATAAAATAATGGGGATTCCAATTATTGTAATTGTAGATATTATTTATGTCATTGAAAGGCTTTGATATATAACATTTATTTAAGTAAGGAAGTATTATCTAAGAATATTTTATATGAACAAAAATATTAGATGTTGCATCCTTAGCAGCCTGTGGATGCAGGCATATCCATGGATGCGTGCTCCAGGTTTTTGGATGGGGTATTTGCATGCATTTGCAAGCGCTCAGACCTAAGCTGGAATGGATGGTGCAGGAAGAACTCCTGTGGGTCAGGCTCAGAGGTTGGTTGTGGTGGGAGGGAACAGAGTCTTGTGTCGGACGGTTCTGCCATGGTGAAGTATTTTCATAATGCTGCCAGGGGAGAAGGATCAGCAGAGGATTAGACTGGCGTGGCCCCTAAGGAGAGAGGGTTTTCCAGATGAGCAGCCATCTGTGGCATGAAGCAAATGTTATGGACCTTAGTGTTGAGGGCAAAGCAGAAAGGTCTCACAAGATGAATGTCAGCTTTGGCCCTTAAAGCAGCAGGGTAGGTGCATGACCCAGGAAGAAGGCTCAGGAAAGGCTGAATTAATGTGCTCATTGCCCTTTATTGTTTTACCTTTCCTTTTTTCTGATGTTCTGATGGATAGATAAATGTGTTTCTCTGAGCAAGCTGTTCTGTCTGTGCCCTTTCCAGAATGGTTTAGCATCTGGGAGAAGGCTGTGTTAGAGGCAGAGCCTGTGGGAGCTGCTGGGCTAATACTGTGGGGAGTAGAAAGTGCTGCAGCCTGAGGCATGGGTAAACATTGTGGGGAGCTCTGAGGGCTCCAGGTCCTGGATAACTGCTGGTGCAGATGTTCCAGCCCAGTTTGGCAGTGCCATGGCAAGGCAGAAGTTGTTCAGGATGTTTTTAGTGATCCAACCATGACGCAGAGGGCTTTTACTGGATTGGAGAAGCCTCTTTGATAAGATGACCCTATCATAGTCACCAAAATTTGCAGGAGTGAAGTAGTGTTAAGGAAGCAGGAGAAAAACTGAAGCAGGAAGATTTCAATGAAGTGTTATACATTTTCAGAGGAGAGGTGTACAGTCCCAGACTTGCTGTCAGAAATAAATCTGATTTGACTCTCTTGCAAAAGTCCCAATCTGTCAACTTGATCTTCATTCTATGAGAAATACCAGAGACTGCTGGGAACAGCCTGACTTGAGTTCACTAGAAGTACTCAAAAGTCAGAAGTATTGAGGGTGAAATTCTACCCAGAAGATTTCAAAGTGAAATGCTATCCAACATCAGCAAGATCATTGGCACATCAGAAAATAATTTATAGTAGCAGCTCTACTGTAGTTCTTTGAATTTCAAACAGAAGTTTACTGTGTTTGTCCTCAGTCTTTTCCTGATATTAATGCTCTCTCCTCCTGTGTAATTTCTCAGGTAATGCAAGTCCGAAGTATCTTTGGCTTGAAGGGATAAGCCCCGGCTCAAATCCTTTGTCACATGTATGTTGAGTGCTTGTTTTGGGGTCCCATGTTTGACACTGCATTTGACATTCTTCATATTAGGTGAAAAGCTTCTGTGGCATCCCAAATAGTATTAAAGAAGTAGCAAAGTCTTTCTTTTTAGGTTCCCAAAAACGAAGGAGACATCTGGCTTCCTGGTTCAGCCTCCCTGAGGTGGGCTGTGTGGTCCATGGCTGCCTTAAGCATTCAGCCCAAAATACTCCAGGAAGCCAGGAAACATCTTAAAGTTATTGAACAAGCAAACTTGAGCATTGCTTGAACTGTTTTCAGAATAATCTTCTCCCTGGCTGTGTGCTGGGGGTATGCTCAAAGCAAAACCAAACAAGACAAGGCCCCCATCTGCATGCAAGATCTAAAACCACATTGTTGTGTACCCCTGCTCCTCCCCACACAGAAGCTATGTTGCACACAAAACACCACTTCTTTGCATCAGTTTTTTACCCCATTTCCAACAGCCTTTGTATGGAGGGAAGGGTGTCTTGAAGTGGTTGGACGTGGCAAGGTCACATCTCCCTGTTGGGACTGCAAAGGGGAATGATGCTCTTGGGTCTGTATCTTGTGCCCATCCCAAGGGGCTTAGGTTGGATACTGGAAATTGATTTATTACTAGTGAATATGAATATAGCAGTAATTATCCTTTGAAGCTGAGCAGTTTCTCTTAGTGATTTTTTAGGGACTGTGCTTGAAAGCCAAAGCAAGCGTGGGATTCCCCCACCGCCAAATCCAGCAGCTGATAAATCCGGCAGAGCTCTCCTGATTGCCATCTCCAAGGGCAGACAGCGTGCTGGAATGGAATTAGGACCCGGTTTGAATGAAGATGCCTGCCAAAAAATTAAACAATGGATGCCTTCCTGTTTAATTTTAACATTTTAATTAAATTCTTCACTGCTGTGTGCCTTTGATCTTGGTGAGCTGATACACATGGTGTGTGCTGTTGTGTCGTAGCAGCATTTTGTTCTAATCTTTCACGCAGATGCAAGGATGCATTTGAGGATGGATAAAAGTGCAAAAGCTGCTCACTGCCAAGTACTGAGTGCATTGCAAGCTGCCTTTTCCAACTGGTGACCCATGGGCATGTGGACAGAGGGATTACTCACAAGTATGGTTCAGTAGAGTTTCTCTCTAAACATATTGACTCCCTTTTTTTAATCTTCTGTGAACGGTGCTGCAAGAAGAGTTTCCTTGATGGAATTACTCATTGAGAGGGTTGAGGCCAAGAGTGGAGATTTTATTGCAAAAGGGATTTAACTTCAAGTGGAATAATTAATAAACTTTGATTCTTCAGTCAGAGAGCAGAAGCAATGCTGTTATGTTGTTGGTTGGGCACATGCATTGATTAATCCCAGCCAAGTGCCCAGTTTGGGAGCATTTGGCAAGCAGTTGCCTTTCCTTGCAGCCAGGCACAGAGCAGCATGAAAGGTATTGGAAAGAGTTTCCTTGTGGATTATAGGCTGGGGAAGGTGATTGAGGACCATATGGAATATTTGTCCTTTGCAATGTGGGTTTGTTCCTAAGATGTCAGGGAAGAAACTGTCATTGCTGCATCAAAAGAAGTCCTTGGTAGAGCTGCTTTGGGAAAAGAAATTTCATTTACTTGAGGGAAAAATAATTCTTAATCTTTGTAAAATGCCACTTTGGTGAGATCATGAATAGAGGAATATTTGTGACAGAAACTACATTAATTCAACAAAAAATATTTCTGTAAAGAGATGTTCTCTACAGAAATGGCTGTATTCTCCTTCACTGCATGCCCTGCTGCGATGCCCCAGGCTCACTCCTTCTGGAGAAGTCAGTGATGGGACCCTTCTGCCCATTGCAATGATGTAGTCTGGCTGTGACACCAGATTTCCAGAGCAGGGGCAGTGTGAGGGGCCAACCCAAGCTTGCTGAAGGTACAGCACTGGTGTTCCCAGGGCAGATGTTGCAAGCCCTGAGCACTGGCACTTAGAAAGAAAAGTCAAGATTTTTTTGGAGAGATGGCAACTCTTCTGGAAAAAGACACGCGCGTCTAAAATGCAGAAAATTGTTTTGGTTGAAAATCATCATCTGGCATCTAAGTCCATGAGTGCATGCTGGGGTTGTGGTCTATGCATATATTGTGTGCCTAGCCCTTTTTCTGGCCGACTGTGGCATTTTTCAGAGCTGTGCAGGGGCAGCACAGTCCACTCAGCAGAGAATCGGCATTCCTTCGCCTCCGTGTTTTGCTGCGTTGGCTCCGTGGGCTGCGCGTGGTCCCGGGGCTGCGGCGGCAGCCTGTCACTCGTGGCAGGCAGCTCTGCGGAGAGGGCGCCCGTTCCAGCACAAAATCTGTGCCTGTCCAGATTGCGAGGCCCTGGCAGGCAGCAGGAGCTGGCTCCACGGCGGGCCGACATATGCAGGGGACGCTGGCTGTGCCACGGGGTATGAGCCTCCTGCCACTGCTGCTTCCCAGGCGGGGATGATGCCATGAAAATGAGCTCCTTGCTCCCACGGCCCAGCGGTGGTCCCCACTGCAGGGACCAAGTGCTGTCACTGCTTTTTTCTTTCCGCTTCTCCTTTTTTCATTCTCTCCACCATGGTTTTCACAGCAGAATGACAGCAACTGGAGAGGGAGATGGGGTTCGGGTCTCATGGCAGAGCTGCAAGAGCACAGCTTGTGTTGCTGAAAAATCAAATAGAAAAGCTCTTTCTGCCATATAGCTCACCATGGCGTAGTTCGCTCATTTCTAAAAATGGCTTTCCCTCTTCAAATTTATGTGCTCATTAGTGCTGGCCACCCATGGGTGCAGAGTTGTTTGTTCATGCAGCTGGAGGAGCTCTGACAGAGCTCATAAATGTTCATTGTGCAGCTTAGTCCCCCAAAAGTAGTGACTCAGCAGTGATCAGACATCTCTCATGGGACAAACAGTTCCCAGCTATTCCCAAATTGCACTGAAACCCGCGTGTCACTGGGCTGCCAAAAGGCAGGCCTTGAGTACCCCACATCTGTATTGCTTCTGCACAGAGAGATTGCTAAGCATGTCCTGGGTGTTAGGACAAGAGTACTCTTGCTTCATTTAAAGGAGAATTTATTTTTTTCCTGGAGATTTTTACACTCCACCCCATGATGCGCTTTGGGATGCGTTCAGCTTTCTCTTCTGAATAGGGCTCCAGATGATGGAAATAAATTATCATAAATTAGAATAGATTGCACTCTTCAGCATCTCTACATCTGTCATTATGTTTCTTTAACAGTTCAGTTTAACATTTATACACACTCTGACAGCAGCTACTGGTGTGTATGCTATAAATATTGGCTTGCAGAAGACATTAATGGAGTTTAGGTAAACGTTTGATGCTGCTGAGATTCTCTTCCATATGGTGGTACGCAGAAAAATCAGATTCAACACGCCACATATAGTGGTCACGTATTCCCTATGGACTGGCCTCCTGGCGTTGTAGCAGCTCACTACCCCACCAAGAAAGCACAGGTGCCTTCAAAGAGGAAGGTGAGATTCTTGCAGTCTATCCTGATTTTTATCACCTGTATTTGTCTGTGATGCTTAAAGCCAACATGTAGCATGTAGAGATGGGAAGTGCTTGTGAAAACGAGACCTCTCCCAGAAGCAGCAGTCAGGCAGCAAGATGTGGGAATGCTCTGCTTTGAGCATGTCTAAAGAAAACTATTGGGATTTTCTGGCCCAAGGTGCCATTTTGTTAGACAGCAACTGAGTGGCAGGGTGAAAACTTTGTGCATTGCTTGGCCACAGGTGCTAAACTGTGCTAATTTTTTGCTCTACCCCTAATGCAATTATAATCAAAACTACATGGGGGGAGCGTGGCATGAGGGTTTGAGGAGTCTGGCTTGCATCCCTCTGACTTACAGGAGGACAAATAGCTGAGACCATCATGACAAGAAGCAGGAAGAAATACATTCTGATTCCTCTATGTTTCTTCTGTAGTTCAAGAGAATTTGGGTGTCTCCCATAGGTTTGGGGTTTTTGGGTGGTTTGTTGGGTTTTTTTGTTAGTTTGTTTTTTCATTTTGCTAATTGCAACACTTGGATTAGTGTAGCCTGCTGACGTGGCTCTGTCCTTTGCAGTTTCTTGGATTTACCCCACTTTCAAACTAGAAGGAAGGTGAGAGGTCTGTGCCAGGCTCAGCACTGCAGAGGAGCAGTTGGGGTAAAGCAGCCCAGCCCCTGCTCCTGATGTGGGGCCCTGGGAAACATCTGGCTCGTGTGGCCCTGGGTCACATCTGCTGCAGAGAGCAGTGCCTGCTGCATTTGCCCCTGTGTAATGCAATGTAAGTAATGAAGTAACCATAATGTACAAACTGACTCAAAGCAGGGCAGTCTGAGGAGAAAGTGCTCTTCACACTGGTAAATTGCTAAAGGTCTTTATGATGCCAGTGAATTAAAAATCTGAGAAGAAAAAGCCCTCCAGTGCTGTAAGTTCAAGATGAATCTTTTAAAAGCTGCTGGTGGGGAGGGGAAGAGATAACTTATCTGAATGGAAATGTATTTAAACTCTGTATCTTGTATAGTTCTGGGTAGCTGCAAAGCAAACAGTGTGTTCCCTGTCACTTGGAGAGCTGGAGAGGTTTTTGTATAGACTGAATAGGTTTCCGTGTAGATGTTACCCCTTTTGATGTTAATCATTAGTCAGGTTTTCAGTCCTTTGCAGGTTATTTCTTTTAAAAGAAGTTGCTTCAGATGTTTTAGTGATTCATTCTTGTTTTTTCACACTGGCAGTACAGAGGAGCCTGGTGTGCTCCTGCATCCTGTGAGTGTCTGGAGCCACCTTCCCCCTGACTTTGCAGAAACCTCTCTCTTACCTTTGAGTTTCCAGGTTTTATTGTTGTTCTGACTGCTTGTGTGGTTCTTCTGCCTTAACTTTCCTCTGCTTTTTTGCTCCTGTGGAGAAAAAAAAAGTTTTACGAAACCATTAGCAAAATCTTTTTGCCCAGAGCAAATCCTTGCCCATGAATTTCCTTTGAACACTTACTCATGGCTGAGCTTGAGGCTGGCATTTAGGTCTCTTGAATGGTGCTTTAAAAGAACTAAACTGTACTTAAAGAAAGGCAGCATTTACATTGGCCTGATGCTAAAGATATTTTAGCCCAAACAGTGAAATTTTTATGCTGAGCCTTGGTCAAGCAAGGAGCCCTTCAGCCTTCTCCAAGCTGAAAGAGAAGCTGGACTCTGGGGAACAGTTTCAAAGCATTGAAACTCTTTTATCATTGTTTGTTGTATTTGGGTTTTTTTTGTGTCTCTTAATTCTTTGAGGACTGGAGAATTCAGATCTTTATAGATTGGGTGCAACTAGGACAGGTGTGGATTTCTCCATGGTGCCCTAATATAAGCATTCAGAATTTGGGAAGGAATGTCCAGTGAGAGGAAATGAAAAAAATCTGTATTGGATCACTTGTCATGAGAATATCTCTGTGAATTATGTATTTAATTAACTACATTTTTTTTAAATTTAGCTCTTATCTATACTGTAAAGATAGTTTTGGCTGGAGAGGAGAGAAAGGAGCCCTTATTCTGGATGGGTTTTTCTGTTTGTTTTCAAATACACATGATGTTCTCATAGGAAAGAAGTCTGTGTACTTCTTTTTCATCAAACCTTTTAGCTTTCCCATATGGCTGACATTCATAAATTCTAAAGCTGTTTCTTTTAAGCCTTCTCCCCCCATTGTAAATCTGGATATGACCCACTCCTAGTTCCTACTGTCACCTGTCCCTGGCTGAAAGGCCCTTTGGGGTAGGACGGGAGAAAAGTCACACTTTTTGCATTCCAATCAGTGCTGGATCTCAGAGTTTAAAAATATCGCAAGTGAAAAACATGGATGTGAGTCATACAGAAAGCACCCTTCATTTCTCAGGAAGTAAAAATATCAGAAAAACACATTCTTCAGATGTTTCCTCCTGTTGAGAGGTAGCCACATCTAAGATTTCCATTTGAAGTGTTGAATCATAAACATTGGTTCCCTGCTGTCACAGTGACCACTGGATACAGGAGACGCCTATTAAACATTAACAGCTCATGCTGTGCCAGTGCTACATCAGTCACAAGGCTCTGGGTGAGCTTTACATGAAGAGCAAAATGTGGAGGAGGCTGTGATGTCATTTCTTGGGTCAAGATACTCCAGTGCTCAATCCCAGTCTGCAGTAAATGTCCCACTTCTGGAAAGTTCTGCTCTCACTTTGGACCTAAACACTCATCCACATGTGACACCTGTATATTCCAGGGCAGTATATCTGCATGCTTTTGGGGGAGCGACCTCTTTTCAGTCATGGCCTTTATCCCTCAGGGGCTGCAAGACCATGGTTTTGTATCAGCCTGCTTTAGTGGTATTTGTGAAGCAAGCACGTTTTAAAATGCATATGCATTTCCCTCTGTTTTTACAAGATTAATATTTGAAAGGCTATTTAATACAAAAAATGCCTAAAATTGTTTAAATCTGAGACATGCTGGAGAGATCAGAGAACTCTTATCAGCTGTTGAATTAGTAATGTTGAATTAGAAGTAAGAAAATCCTTTTCAATTTAAGTGGCTTTTCTCAGAACTTTTTTCATGTTTAATATCTTCATTCATCCTTCTCATAATTGTTCCAATTTCAGCACACCCTGAGTATCCATGCAGGTGTGCACAATGCACACTGTTCAGGCCCTGATCTATCCAGCCAGGCTTTACATCCCTGAGGACCATTTGGAAGCCCCCAAACCATTTGTCTAACATTTTCTTCTTGTGGATGAAAAGATTGAGTCCTTCATGGATAATGTCATACTTGTGTTTGAAAAACCTGCTTGTGCTGCTGTCTGAGAGATTGGAGAGATCATGAGTGCTCTTCAGTGTAGATGCTTTACTATTATCTTCCAAGAATCTTTAAAAAATTTGAACTGGAAATAACATTTGCATAATACTTTGTAAGAACGCTACCATGAAGCTCTTCAAGGGGAATTACAAGCATTGTGTTTTTTTCTTCATAACTCTTGGAGGGGTCAGCCTCTCTCCAGTCCCCCTTGATAGCAAGCTGCTGTGAGAGCTTGGCAGAGCAATGTGTGTCCTGGTCACATCAGATGGATCTCATTTGTGTTGTCGTTCATAGTCATGATAGGCAGCAAATGGAGTGGAGCCCGAGGCAGCACTTTGCTGCCTGAAGTTGATGCCTGATGAATTATGGAGATAAATAAGGCGAGAGTCTACCTTTGCTTTTCCCTTTGAGTGTGCACATAAGTGTTAGGTAGCTCACGTTTGAGAAGACAAAGTGAAATGAGCTTTCAAATATTTCCTTGAAGTTGTCTTAATTATTTCATTATACTGTAAGGAACAAAGCAGAAGAATCAATACGCCTAATTATTACATCTAAATGCAAGAGAAATTAGTCAGTGAACTCTCCCTTCTCTAGGGAGGATTAATCTTCCTATGCTCTATTTCAAATGTCTTTCAGGAAAATGAAAGGCTTATCACCTAGGAAACACGCGGTCCTAATCGCCCAGGTCTGGCTCTTGGATTTATAGATGGTGAGAGGACTCTTAGTTGATCTTCTGAAGCACAAAATTAGATTGTTTTGCTTGTATTTCACCGTTGTAGTTGAGTTTTGTAGCTGGGTGATTTGAATGACAAGCGCAGTTGGGGCATGTGCCTCATGTCACCCCAGCAGGCCTTGGCCGGCTCTGGGTGAGCCGTGGGGATCAGCTCAGCACCAGGCAGGGCCATGTGGAGGGGATGGCTTGGATCCCAATGTGATGCTGTCAGTGGGGCAGTGCTAATTAGCTCAGGTTCTCAGTAATAAGTGCTGTACTGATGAATCTGTATACTTGGAGAGCTGTCTCATTGCCTTTTTGATTGCTGTGTGAGACTCCAAAACAACTGGCATTTGGCTGTGGCTTGATGGCACACAGCCACAAGATGATTACAGGTGTTCCTGGCACGACCTGATTCTTTACCTGAATTAGTCCCTGGATTGAAATGGCAATAATGTTTCCTGCATGCTAGGTTTGGTATGGCAGTAAATTCTGGTCCTGTCTCCTTGCTGTTGTCTTGCACCAAGCCGATAGCATCTTGTGATACTTTCTACTAGATTGCTTATAAGAATTTCAAGCTGTGATACAGATGTAAGGTGATTTCAGATTAAGTGTTACGTTAATAAATGAATCTTCAGCCTCTGCCCTCCGTAAGCTCTGACTTTCTTTAGATTTTGTCATTTGTAGTCATGTGTTGTGGTGGTGGAAATACAAGTCTGGAAGTACTAAGATGTGCTTCCCAAAAATAATTCCAGATTTTTGCATAGGCAGATCATGCCCAGGAATAGAAGCTTGGGTTTATTCCTTGCCTGCAAATCCAACTTAGTGTAAAGAAGACTCAGTAGCTGAAATATGAAGTCTAAATAAAAGAAAAAAGGGCTGTTTCTTTGCATAACGCTGGGGAAATCAGTCTTACAGTTCACAAACTGAGATGACAGCTAGCTGTAGGGGAAGCTTCAGTCCATCATTATTTTGCCTTTTTGGGTTGCTTTACTCATGGCAGTTTATTAATTAGTTTCTAGTTTGCACTCTTTCTTAAAAGAAAAATATTTCAACTCATTATGTATCACCCTGTACCTTTCTTTCTTCCCAAATTACTCTGCATCGTGGTCAGTTCCCATCTTCCCTGGCTGTTGAGATGATTAACTGGGTGATGCTGACTGGAGGGCATGGGACAGGCCACTGATGCACCACCTGATTATGTGGTCATGGAAACCCCTGGAGGTAAGACCTCTTATCAAAATAAATTGGGATTTTCTGCCAACTAATGGTTGGCGAAGCTTGCGCTAATGCTAGATTCTGATGGATGATGTGCTATGGAAGCCAATTAGCCTTTGCTGATAAGCTAGACTTTGATTAAGCTCTTCCAGGCTTTCTCATCACAAGGAACATGTACTTCTCATTGAACATGCAAATGTATTTGCAGTGTGTAATTACAAAATTTTCTAAAGGAGCAACCTATTTTAAACAGGGCTTTTGTTTCACTCTTATTCCTTCATTGCACTCACCAACTCAGTCACACAGGCTAATTCAGCAAACGTAATTGACTGGTTTTAGGAGTTAAAATATCCTGCTGTTGAATGTTTTATGCTTCAGATATCGATTATAATGAAGACCTCTGTGGTGGGTACGCAGCTCTGCAGCCACTCTGAAAGACTTGCCCTTTGCTGTGAGCCTTTGGGATGTGGAGGGCTGGCAGTGCTGGGATCTGCAGCCCCAGCCAATTTAAAAGGGATCTTTTCCCAGTAATGCTGAGAACAGACTCTGTAGCCATAGGCAGGGATAACTTAGGCTGCTGAATGTGCAGCTCATTGCAGTTGATGGGAATTCTGTTATTGATCCAATTAGCTCCTGACTTGTTTACAGGGTGATGGTTATAATGAAAATTGATTATGGCTGTATATCGTGACTTCAGTCTTTGATGCTGGGGATTTGGATATTATGGCCTGCCTCTTGTAGCTGGTAATGGATTGTGAAGAGCATCAAGGAGTTAATGTATTTTCACACTCCTCAGTCACATTTTCTGTGTTAGATTCTCATTTCTGGTGCTGTTAACTGAATGACACTATCATGGTACTTACCCAGGCATACATATTTTGATGGCTTTAGTCACTTTGCTAAGAGATGGCGTGAGCTCCTGTACCTGCATCTATCCATATCATGGTGCTTTAGGAAATAAACTAGAAAATGGACATTTTGTTTCCAGGTATTCATAGCTGTAGTCCTCAGCTGTACCAAAGGCATTCCTATAGCTGTCTGCATGTACCTCCTAGTTGTGGTGCCTTTAGGTTATTGCATGCCTAAGAGCATGGAAATCAGAGTTACATTCTGTTGCACTGATCTGATGGGATCAAAATTTGGTATAGTTACCATTTCCTGATAGAAATGCCATCACAAATTCTCCAATCAGAGCAGTAGAAACACAGAGAAATGGGCAGTGCAATGCCCCATCTGCACTTTCCCTGTTGTCCATCTCCTCTGCTGTGGCTGTGGGGTCAGAGGGTAGGAGTGGAAGGAGCAGAGCAGGTTGCAGATGCACCATCTCCTGTGATTTCTCCAAACTCCCAGTGCTGCACTGACACCTGGGGTAGGGGTAATGGTCTGTCAGGGTATGTCCCTCCTGTCACAGACCCTCTGAGGTTTTTAGGATGGAGAAAACCAAGGATTTGACTGCTGCAGAAACCTGTGGTTGAGTCTGATCCTGCAGGAGCAATCTGTGTGATGCAGGTTTTGACCCTTTTGCAGGTTATCATTGATAACTTCACCTTACAAAGCCTTAGCACTGGGGCTAGTGGGTTCAAAAAATGCTGGATACAAGGAGCATGGTTATTCTTCCCTTCTGAGGCTTTGCTCCCCCAGTCTCTGTCCTCTTGCTGAGCCAGCTTCCTGTGCTCCTCACATGGATATTCCAGGATTTCGGCTAATGACCACAGAGAACACTTCCTGCTCTAAAATCATGTGTCTGTCCTCTTCCAAATTAGCAGTTTTCAGATATCCCACTGGACATTTGGCCTAAAATAATCTGAGTATTTCTACTGTTTCATGGTCATCAGCAGCTTTCATGACAGGCTCTGTGAGGCCACAGTCTGAACACACACTATTGCAGCCTTTATTAAAATTAAAGTCCACCTATAGGTAGGAGTGTTGCAAGGGAAGGTTTCAGGACTGATGTCTGAGTGTAAATACCTGAATTATAAATTAAATTCTGCAGCATTCTGGCTTAAGAATTTTTATGAAATCTTGAGAATTGTCATTCTTTCACATTCTATCAATAGTAACTGCAAGCTTGAGCATATGCTGCAAAAGGCATTGAGGTGAAGTATTCACTTAGAGAGAGAACACAAGTGCCTTTTTCATCTGAGGCAAATTAGCAGAAAAGGAGACAACTTCCAGCAAACTGTAGCTTCCGATCTACAAGCTGATAAAATCTGCATATTAGTCACAAGTTATTTTTCCAGATTTCTAGTTCATTCTCTTTTCTGAATTAAAGATGCTGAAATTCCCTTTCAGTCTCTGTTTCATAACTAGTATACTTGGTGGGAAGGGGAGAAAACAAAATAATCACCACCACCATTATTACAGCTCACATCCAGCAGGTTTTGAATTGGCTGGGTTTTTTGGGAGTAAATCTAAGGAAGAATGCAATCTTTATTGTGACCATGGTCTGTAAAAATTGGATTTTTCTCAAAGAAATGTTACTTTATGACAACAATCTCCCATCTGTTGGATTATTAAATCCAAACCCTTTCAATTTTTAAAACTAAACCCTTCATTGCATGGGTTTGGGGCTCAGCGTCCCAGCACATCCCGTATTAGCACACTGAGTTCGTAAAATCTGAGGTAGGTGTGCACATTGTGTGCAAGTGTGAAAGCAGAGAGCCATTCTGAATCTTTGCAGTGGTGGATGTGTGTCTGTCCAGGGCTTGCTCTGTACTGAATGAATTAATGGTACTTCACTGATTTCACTTGCCTATCAAGGGGTTTAAGTGCCATGAGCTTTTCCCAATTGCAGGAGACATCCCTGGCTGGGAGAAGGGGTAACATCCCTTGCCTCATTTTGTAGCAGTGAAATTAAGGTCTTCTTGTATCAGAAAACACATCCCTTTTTTGTGTAGCAGTCATCAGAGAATCAGCTTTTCTGCCAGAAGTAGCAACCACTGGCTACAGCATGGGCGTTGCTGCTTAGGATAATTCATACGGGTGTTTTGGCTGCAAAACTTGGCTTTTTACAACTCTGTGGCATTACAGTGACTGAGGGCATCTCTTGAGCTTCACTTCAGTCACAGAAGGTGTTTTCTGCACTGTTTTGGCATGTGCTAGTTTGTGTAAGAGTTGCTGAGCCTGAGTTTCTGCCACATTGTGAGGTCTAGAAACGTATTGCTGTTCTCAGTGTTGCCCGTAGTGCAGCTGGCACAATCAGAGCAAGGCCATAAAATGAGTTGTCCCTCATGGATTTTAATACTTCCCTAGTTTGGTGCCACTTTTGGTTAGTGTATGTCAATTTTTGATTGGCTTTTACTGGGTTTTGTAGCCTAAATTTAAATTGTATTCACTTCCCTAGCATGAAGGGATGCACAAGAGGGAGGGTGCATCAGAGGTTATCAGGGAACATACACAGGATTAGCAGACTGGGAATATTGACCTACAAGCAGAAGACAGCAAAGGCTAGTTTGATATATACAGCTCATGGTTCCATTTTAATTGGGTCGGTTTGTGGCAGAATGCTGTTCCACTCTATGCGTTATTTTTCCAGTCAAGAAATCTGCACTTGTGCTTTTCACTGTCTGTCTTTTTCTCCACACCTCTCTTGTCCCAGTTTCCCTGCCCTCAGCCTGATCATTGCCTAGAGATGTACAGGCATTGGTCCATCACTCATGAGGAACATTTTCTTTGGTTGAAATAAGTCTTCCCAGAAGGGCTAACACAGCATTCATATTTTATTCTTCCAATTCACTCTGATTGATGTAAGAGTTGAAGTGAATCTGCACATTTAGATACAGCAAAGACTGTTTTTATCTCTGATGAAAAACTAAAATGCCATTAAAGCAGAATGTTTGCAGTAATTTTCTGTGTATGTGTGCATAAAGGCCATAAGAAGTGGACCTTATTGATTTGATGGCACTCATTATCCTAGAGCTATTTTTTCCACAGGGTCCTTCTACCACAGTTCTAGACTATTTTTCTCTTAAAATTTGCACTGACATGTTTGTGTTTTGGAGGAATTTTCTCTCCACAAGATGAAACACCATCCTGTCATCTAACTTATTTCTTTATTTTTTCACTTGTGGCAAATTCATGGAAGTTAAATGCTAAATTCATGGTGGGCTTGGAGGAATGCATGATTGCATTAGCCTTTATGCACTGTTTTATACTGAATGTCCTCTATTTATTTTCTGTTCAGGAAAATTAATTGATTAAGCCGTGCAAGATTTTACATCCCCAGTGACATGTCATTAATAAAGATAATGTTTTCTAACATCTATATCATTGTGGAGTTTTTTTAATAATTATTGTTTTCAGTATGACCTTCATGTTGGTTTTGTCTTTTGGTAGGTGGAGCAAGCAATGATGTTCTGCAGGGTTAAAACAGTCTGTAATACTGTTGAGGTATAAATTGTGACTATTGTTGCACAGAGTATAGAGGCAATGGGTGATTTCCATGCTACCAAAATTCTACTCTTCTGACAGACCAGTGTATGTAAAATATCTCGTGGCTGAAGGAATGTTTCAGGAAAAAAAAACATGTTCTGTAAGAAGCACCTATGCTGTACGAGGTGGCCTAAACAAACAGGCTTAGCCAACATCTCAGTGTCTGCACCCACAAAATCCAGGTGGGAATCTAGCTGGGGCGGGTACCAATTCTCTCTGAGTCATTCCTACTGGGTGGCATCACCATGGGTTGTCATGACCCATCTCCCTGACTTTGCAGCAAATCTGCCTTTGGCAGTGGATAGAAGTTGATTTTTTTCATGTTACTGTGGTAAGAGATTTACAGTCATGGCTCTGGATGCATCCAAGGCAGAGAATGAGGGATGAGTGTGTGTGCCCAGCATGGAGCTGGGCTGGTACCCATCACCTGGGCAGGATACATGCTGCTTTTGGAGCAGTTGCTGCTGAGATATTGCCGTGCTGTGCTCGAGTATTTTGATCTCTGCAAAAGATTTGGTTGCCATTCAGTTGGATTTCCTACAAAAATGACCCCAAAGCATTTTGGATGATGGGAGAAACTTAAGGCATGGTTCACAGGGAAGCATCTCTGGAACTGAGCAAAGGAGGTGAGACAGCCTGATTTGGTGGTGATTTTGACATGTGCCCTTCCCCTGCATCTCCTGGAGGCAGAGAGGCTTCTGCTTGGGTGCTGAGATACAGGAAAGCCTGCAGGAAACCTTCCCTGGAAGCTAGAGAATTACTGTTCCCATTTTAAAAATTAATCCAGATATTCTTCATTTAAATTTGTCTTACCTCTCACATGCTTAAAACTTCTCTACCTGAAATGTGCAATGGAAAACCATTCTGCAAGGATCTGTAGGTTGAAAAAAAGCCCAAACAAGGTATTTCTACAGACATAATAATTTTATTTTCTAAAATCAGACTGTGACTGGACTCTGTCTCTCCCAGGAACTCGTTTAGAGCGGATATATTCTAAAGATTTAATGACCAGAAGCATTTTCCTTGTTTCACAATTACTTTTTTTTTTTTTTTTGAAGTGAATACTCATAAAACATGGGCAAAATGTAAAGCTGAAAGGAAGAGAAGCCAGGAATACTAAAGAGAGAGAGCGCTTGCTTGAAAGTGTTGGCCAAGCAGCTGTTCATGCCTCCTATTTAGCATGAATGGAAGACATAGCCCTGATTAAAAATGGTAGGTAGCAGCTGCACAGCCTGGGCTAAGGATTACCAGATGGTTAACTCTGATTGACTTGTCTCCATGGAGCTCAGTGGGGAGGGAGGAATGGAATATCTGAAATGTGATGAACATGCTAGGTACACAGTTTTTTTATAATGAATGTGCCAGATTTGTTTACATGCTTCTTGAATAAAATATGGCTGCTAGCTTGACTTAAGACAGACATCTTTAGTACATGCTATGTTGCAAAACCTTGCTCTTTTGATTGTAGGTGTGATGATTCCCCCTCATCTCTCCCCCCCATACCCCGGTGCTGTGATACAGCATAAAATAATTGGTTGACAGAATGTTGATTCTGCAGCACGGGGAGGATTTGCACAGATGGGAGTCAAAATATGTCTCCTTGCCTTATGCTAATGCCACCACAAAGGTTAGGGAGAAGTTCAGAGCTGAATGTGGAATCCTTGTGCTGCTTTAGCTGTTGCAAAGTGTTTGAAGTCAGTACCTGGAGGAAGAAGATCTGGATCCAAATGCTCTGTGTGTCTGTTCCCTCTGTTTTACAGCAAAAGGGTACCAGCACTTGCTACATATTCATCATATTATGGTGCCTGTGTGGCTGCTTTTCTTTGACATGTGCCCATGGTGGCCAAAGTGGGATTTTTTTCTACCTTGGAAAGGGCTAGAAATCAGTTATGTCTAAAAAACTGTGGCAAGAGGATGATGCATCAACGTGATTCCAAACAGCACTTTCTTAAGGGGTTTGGCTACATTCCTTACAAATGCCAAACAATTGTCCCTTGTTTAAACAACATGTTCTGTAGGGCTGTAGCTATGTGCAAGGTGGTGATTTCCTCATAAAACCTGCTTTTGGGGTGGTAGGAGAAAGTGGGAATTGGTCAGTTGAGGACTAGAAAGGCTCACCCACCTCTTCTGGACAGTCCCTGGGAAGTAGCAGCCCCATGACTTGGTTTCCCCTCCCCTCCCTTTGATCTCAACTCCTTTTGTTTGGGCAGCAGCTCTCCCAGAGTGTTTTTGGAGAAGTCCTGGAGCTGTGGCACCCTCAAGGCCATGGGTTTCATGGGTAAACAGTCCCTCATGCTTCATCCTGTAGTTTCATGTGATTGCCCTGACTTGCATGGGAGATAAAAAAATTGCAGATAGCTAACAATAGAGGCCAGTAATTTGGAAAGTAATACTGTAGCATGTATTTAGGAAAAAAAAATAGTAATAACAGTGAATAATTTAGAAATGCCAAGATAAATACCATGTTTGAGGGAATGTGTCGCCTCCAGCTGTGGGGAGTGGGAGATGTTGATTGTGTTTCTTTATCCTCTGTGTTGAACATTTTTACTTTGTGTTTGCATTACTTTTTAAAAGCAAAGTACAAATATGTCAAAAAGATGGAGCTGTCGGTTGTGCCAACTCATTTCCTCACATTTGAGTATGAATGGAATTGTGATGCCGATTTTTCTTCATAAATGCTTTTTACCTAGAAAAAATTACTTCTGAACCTGTGACACTTAGTACTTTATTATTGGTCTCACCTGAATGTTGTCACTATATACAAACACAAATAAAATGCTAGTTCAAGCTACTGATATTGATAAGCAAATGTGGGGTTTTTTTATGTGGTTGATTTTTTTATAATTTTTTTTTGGCAACATCAGAGCTTCCTTCCTTCTTCCCAAAATACAAAACCAAACCAAGATGCCATCTGATTTTTTGAAGGTGACAGAGTCTTAAAAGCAGTGATTTGAAGTCTCATTATACTCAAACAATATTGCCAAAGAGGGGAGATTGGGCTGGGGATGGTGGCCACAACCTCTGCCTCTTTGTGGGATAAAATGACTGAGTTTCATGATCCTAGTGTAAGGAGCATCCTGGCTCCAGAGGCACCACAGTATTTCCTACATGTTTCAAGTGTAAAAGGAAAGGCTTACGAGGAAAACAAAGCCATTTTTTCCAGGCTGAGCATGAAGACTGTGAAGTTTGTGGTAGGTTTTGTGAGGCTTTTGGTCTCCCATTGGGAATTGAGCCATTTGGATGTGGTGGGCACCCACGCTTGGCTCTCTCAAGATGGCAGGGTAGTTGTCAGGTGTCCTTGTATTTCCTTTCTCCTGCATGCTGCTAGAAGCCTGATTTCTGCGGAAGACTCATCTTCAGTATGGTCTGCTTCTCAGCGTACAACAAACTGGATTAATCGTGAATATCATGGGCCAGGTAATAGATGAAGGTGATAAATTTGTTAGCAGCCACACTGAAAAGGCTGAAAATTCTGCATTTATGGAGGTTAAGCACTGTTTGTGAAAATACGCCTTTATGGTTGGGCCACACCTTGCAAAAACAGCAAAAGAGGTGGCCTGGGAGAACTGTCCTGCCTGGTGTTGGATTTTAAATTTTCTGATAGCAGAGAAAAGTATGAAAAAGTGCTGGTGTGATGAGAAACTGCTGTACAAGAGTGAGAGAAAAGAGGTTTTTCAGGTGTAATGGGCACACTTAAAAATAACACTGCTGTTTGGATGCACAAAGGGGAGAACAGCTGTTTGAGCTAATGAGCCAACTTGGTGTGGCTGCAGGCACCCTGCAGAGAACTGCAGCCTTTGGGAGCACAAAGCTCCTCTGCCAGCATGGAGGGAAGAAGAGAAGCAAAGGCAGTTTTGTGAGAAAAGGAAGGAATTGATGGGAGGTGCTGTTCTTCCACAGCATGAGTCTTCAGTGACCCTTGTGTTGCTTCAAGCCCTCTGGGAGCCAGGGAGACTGGGATGGGATGGGGATGGGAGATGGCCCTGGTTGCCACAGCTGGGCATTTCATTGTGTGGCTACCACCATATTCTCAGGGGCCTGTCTCAGAGTGTGGGGCATGGGAGGAGAAAAATCTGCCCTCTTCTCACACATGAGGGTAATTTCTGCCTCAGTGATGCTTGGCAAAGCCACGTGTGAAACAGCCTTCATGTCTCACTGAAAAAAGGCAAGACTGCCAAAATTTTGTCTGTTTTGAGTCAGGAAAGAATGTTTAAATCTTGAAAGTCTGTTTGCCTTGAAAAAGATACCAACACCCCAAAACTCAGATCTGGTCAACTGAAGTACTTTGATTTTGATGTGTTACACTGTCTTTTTCATGTGTGTATAAATTTTGTAACACAGTATTTTTCAAGCAAAACTGTTCATTTTGAAAACTCAGAGCAAGGATTTTGACAATGTAATAGATTTCTGTAGAGAACATGTCATCCTTCCTGTCTACAATTATGTGGGACAAATCAAAGCTTTAAAGGAAAAACACGCATGTGCAATAATAGTTCTTTGGGACTTTCCAGCTGCATCATTTAATACCTTATTTCAATTTTAATAGAAAAGGAAAAGGCTAGTGTAGACCCATGTATTTTGAGAATCAATGGCAATTTCTTTTGGGGCTCAGTCAGCTGGTCTCTTGTTGGTGGGAGGGGAAGATGAACCTTCTGCTGTCCCAGCAGCTTTTGGGGGAATGCTCAGGACCATGTCCCACCACTAACCCCACTGACAGGAGCCTTCAGAATGACATGGCTGATGACACCACTGTCACAATCCCAATGGGACATGTGGCTTTATCTGCTGAAGAATGAAGAAATGTAGAGGCATGTGAATGCTGAGGAGCCAGCAGCTGTGCAGCCTTGGCTCTGTGCAGGTTCCTCATTCCTTTTGGAAAGGCAAGGAAGGGGCACAGGTCAGGCTGGCAGCTCTTCTGGGAAGAAGTAGGATTCACAAGGTGATCTTGGAAGAAATGCCAGGTCCTGGGGAGTACAGGTTTGCACAGAGTCTCCTCATGGGTGCTGCTGTTTTCCTCCAGAAGCAACAGGCACCTGTGTATCAGCTATAGGGCAGAGGGGACAGGAGTGAGTGCACCCTGCAAAAGGTGTGTTCCCAAATACAGAGGAGCCTCTTGCCCCTTGGGAGGGGACATGCCCCTGTGCAGCACTGTGTTCAGTACTAGTGCTGTAGCTACTTCTAAAGAGAGAACATTCCTGGCCATCAGAACGTGGTCAAAGTGTGTGGGGAGGATGGGTAGAGCTGCAAATGTTTCTGAAGCTGCCCTTGAAGGTAAGTGTTGATGGCCATGGGTTTTTGTGTCATTTACTGCTCCATGTTGTAAATACCAATAAATGTGAAGTGTTAAACTGTATTGCTCTGGCACATTCCTGTGTTCTGGTGGTACAAGGATGCTTGATGAATTCTCTGTGATAAAATATTTTCGTTTTATTGAGCTACACATCAATAACTGCTTGATGGCAAACAAAAGGTATTTGACTGCTGCTTATGACTCCATGGTAAATGGAACAGATGCAAGTGGGTTTTCATTTTAGTGTTGTGTGCTGAGCTTCAGCCTTCAGAAGAAACAGTGCCGTCCAAACGTTTTTGCATTCTGTATTTTGCCATTTTACTCTCAGCAAAAACTTGTCTTCTCCATGTCATTCTATCACAGATAACTCATTGCTTGACATTTTCCCAGCAATATTTCTAAGGAAACGTTTTGTCCCCAGTAGCATAAACACTGTGAACTAGGATTTATGGGTTGTAAATCAAGGTCTGGTATGCTCTATTGAGAATAACATTTTGCTTTGAATAAAAGCTTGGTGTCCCCATGTCAGGTGACTACAGCATCCTGCCCTCTGCACCACAGGAATTGTCTTGGAATGAGTGTGATGAATTGACTGTTTGGAACTCAGCCTCTGTGTGTGCAGTTGTTTTATGGGTGCTTGGGTGACTCCCTAATACTCATGCAATGTAAATCAAATCTCTCTCGCTGGCTGAATGGTACCTTGAATGTAGACAGTAACAGAATTTGTCTTCTTAGAAACTGCCTTGTTTATTAGCATGAATTGACTGTTAAAATGAATTGTTTGCATGGATATAGAAAAATGTGACAATTGATCAGTTTAAGACAAGTAAACATTGATTTTGTGTAAATCTAGTACATGTTTTGCAATTATAAAGCAGTACAGAGTTGGCTGAAAAGAAACTGTCTTTAATGTGTGTGTTTGCCTTACCCATACTGAGAAATAAAATCTTACCATTGCCCTCCTTCAGTATAAGATACATCTATATATAGATCCAGTGGCTGACATCCCTGCCCATGGAAGGGGGGTTGGAACTAAAATATCTTTAAAGTGCCTTTCAACCCAAGCCATTCTGTGATAGATTATATATTTTTTAAGTATATGTAGGGAGAACATGAATGCATTTACTCATGCAGGTGCATGCACACATACAGAAATTAAGTAGAGAGCGCATGTGTAGGAATGACTTTGAAGTGTCTGGTTTGAAGTGTCACCTCTGAGTTTGACATCTGAACCAAACCTTAATGTCACAAGATTTCATTCTGCTGTTGGTGTGTGGATGTGCCAATGGTAGGCTGCATTAGATGAGGCTGGATTAAATCTCCTCAGTGCTGTACAGGTCATGAGCAATATGGGTTGGCTTTGATTGCCCTCCATGCCTCACTATTCACTTTTCTTTTTTGCCATGATGCTTCCTTGCATCCTTAAGAGTAAGCTGTGAGTTGGAATCTTCAAGGCCTTTTCTGACCTGGCTATAGAGTGAGCCCTCTATTTGGGATCATGCATCATGGACATGTGCAGACATCCCAGCACTGCTGTCATGATGTATGTGATCCCTGAAGTTCTGTATTTAAAGCTTGGGTAGTCCAGGGAAGCTGAGCAGTAGGTTTTACATCTATCTCTGCCTTGCATCCCTGCATTTTGTGTACAAAAGCAGCATTACCCCTGTGGACTGTTTCTGCAACACAAAGTGGGGCTGGACTCTTATACTGGGGGTCCTGGGGGTGTGTGGAGCCACACAGTACTCCAGGGCCATTTGCAGATGTGGAGAGGTGCCTCAGCACCTTGCTCAGGGCCCAGATGCATTTTCTCTTCTTGTGGTACAAAAATCTCATCACAGAGGATTAGAGTGTTTAGTTCTTCATTGTGTGGTTGAACCAGTTAAGCTGCACTTGGTTTATCCACGTGCCCAGATATCATAATGAATTCATCCTGCCCTACAGCATGTGCACGTTCTGCTGAGAATTAGATTCATGTTTTTAAGTTTCTGGGGAAAAAATCCAAGTAAACAGAGTTGAGCAATTGGTCTGGATTAATGGGGACCAACTCTATTAGCCTAATACAACACTAATCTGATTCCAAACTGTTAACATATTAAAGCTGCTTAATTATATGTTTGTTTGACACAATGTGGTAATCCTGTATGATTTAGGGTATATTGTCACAGCTATTGACTTGCAGTGCCTCACCATTGATAAAAACACAATTAAAACCTGTTAGTGTGAGTTAGTGCCTAACTTCAGCCTTTGCTGTATTGAAGTGTGGTTGTTTTAAGGGCTGCCAAGCATCCTCCCTGCTTTATAGAAATAGTCACCACCTCTGTTTCATGCATGAAAGCAAGGAGCTGGAAAGGCTGGTGTTTGCTTTTGCAAGGAATGAATGACTGAAGTGAGAATTTAATCCAAGGATCCTGAGAAGGTCTGGAATTACTTCTAGATTAAACCAGAAGGTTAAGGGATAAGGGCATATAGTACTTGGATGTATTTGGGCAGTTTTCTGGTGTTGTGCAGTATTTTCTCTCTGGTCTGGATGCAGCCATGTTCCAAAAAGTGAAAAGCTTCCTCACATCTGTTCACTGTGAAGAGTGGGATAATGAGATGCAAAATCAAGGCAGAGCACAAGCCCTCTTTGCTTGTTTGAGCCAGGCACTGTCAGAGGAGGAAAAGCCTTCCCAGGAAAAATGGCTCAGCCCTTGCTGAGGTTCCCTGTGCAAAGGGCCTGATCCTGGGCTTGTGCAGAAGCAGCTGCCCTGGTCCGTGATGGGAGCAGGACCAAACCTGGGACATTTCTGCCTCACTCACTTTGCATTCCTGTGATGTTTTACATTTTTCACAGCAGAATCCTTGTGCAGAATACAACATCTGTGTGACTCTGCAGAGAACCAGAGAGAGGGGAGAGATTTGTGACTCCTGGTGTTAAATGATCTGAACACACCAAGGTCACTTACTATTGAAGATCTCACTAGAACTGTTCACTCATATGCCCATGCTAAAACAGGTAGCACCTCTGCTTTTCAGACTGTGAAAACCTCTCCTGTCCCAGATTATAAATTCTTTTTGACATTTTGTACAATACTCTTGAGATTTTCATTGCTCTTAGGCAAGGTTGGTCTGCAAATTTTACATATCATTGAAATCAATACAGATTTGAGGCATTTTTACTTAAAGCTTTCCTATGAATTGAAAATTTTCAGATTTTTAAATGCAATTGAAAATCTTGAAGCATTTCTTGAAGCCTTGATATGAAGATTTTAACTTAAATGTGATATGGGGCTTTGGTGGCTATCCAAAGTGAAAATATTCCTGATACGGATGCCATGTAAAGTGATGCCTTGAAAGCAGAGTAAAACATTTCTGGTTTTGTGTCTGTTTCTGAGTTCAGCATCTGTAAGGCCTAATTTGGAAAAAAAAAACCAAACCAACAAATTTCAGGGATTAATTGATATGAAGATAAGGACAATATCCTCTTTGGCCCTAATGGATAGTGTGTGCTGTGATGGTACCTTCAGTTGACATTATAGTGACAATCTGAAAGAATACAAGGACCTGTGATAGATTATATATTTTTTAAGTATATGTAGGGAGAACATGAATGCATTTACTCATGCAGGTGCATGCACACATACAGAAATTAAGTAGAGAGCGCATGTGTAGGAATGACTTTGAAGTGTCTGGTTTGAAGTGTCACCTCTGAGTTTGACATCTGAACCAAACCTTAATGTCACAAGATTTCACTCTGCTGTTGGTGTGTGGATGTGCCAATGGTAGGCTGCATTAGATGAGGCTGGATTAAATCTCCTCAGAGGACCTGCCTGAGGACCTGCCAGATGGATGCTGTGAGTTTTGAGGTGTTTGACAAGGCTCTGACATTGGGATGGATAATCAGAGGGATAGAGAAGAGGAACAGAAAGTCCTGATTTTCATATGATTCTGAAGGTTTCAAGGCCACTAAATTTTTTTCACTCAGCAGGGCTTTGCTTGCTTCAACCGAAGGACCTGGGGCTTATTGACCAGTAAGGAAGGTTTGTTCCCAGTTAGAGACATTTGCAAGCATGGCAGCTCAAATCAGAATAAATAGAGAGTTTTGAGTCCCTCCGGGAGTGTCTTTCATATGCTGAGGCAGTGTCCAGATGCTGCAAGAATATTTCCTCGTTGATCATCTTCAAAGTGTGGCAATATCTGTAGGCACAGAGTATAGTGGCAGCATTCCCAGTGCTGGTGCTGGGTGCTGGTTTTGTGTATCATTGCTCTATGCATGACATTTCACTGGGAGCCTCAGATAGATTATCTCCTGTGATAACATTTTTTTTTTCAAAAGTTCCGTAACTGATGAAGAGGTATTTGTAACTCATGTTTTCTCTCTAGTTCTTAAATTGACTGTTAAATATCATGCATGTGCATAAAGATATGAGACTGGAAAGATGATAGTCCCCATCTGAGTAAGTTTTCTTTCTGTTGCTCCCACTTTTTGGGCAGCACCATTAGCTCAGACATTAGGGTAAGTAATGGTGCTTTTTACAGTTGTCACTTACCTTTTTCCAAGATACTCTAACCTTCATATCTTATACCTTGTTTTACACATCTGGGAGCTAACTGCTCTTCAGCTGGAATTGTGGGGTTGACCCAAACTGTTTTCCCTGTGGAAATTTAGACCATAAGTGCTCAGTGGGTTGCTTTTTGATAGTAAAGCAAATGTTGGAATAGTAGGTTTCCCTATGGGCTGGGGCAGGCTTGGGTCTCCTCGTTCAGAGACAGCACATGTCATCCTCAAACCCCTACATCCCTCATGGGAACAGGATTAAACTTCACAGTTGGCTTGGGCTCTGTTTTTCTGTAAGGTGCCAGGCTGTGGGACTGACTGTAAATACTGGGAGTTAACACAGGGAGAGACACCTGAACGGGAACAAGCAGCGTGCGGATTTGGAGGAGAAAGTGCCGGTCTTTTCTGGTTATTTGGATAGCGTGGGACAGTCCCCGTGAGTGGTAAACGGGCTGATTGAGCCGCATTTTGGGATCAGATCTGCGTTGATCAAGAAGTTGGTGACACCTGGTGGCGGGCGCTGGCCAAACCCGGGCTCTGCCGCCTGACCCAGATTCAGTCACTCTCCTTTGAATGAGCTGCTGCAGAATTAATGCTGTTTTCTGACAAGGGCAAAATGCTCCACGTGAGAGTTACTGTTTTCCCAGGTTTTGCAGGGATAAAACCCGTTTGAGGTAGTTGTGAGCAGCGGCAGGAGCATCCCAACTCTGCCGTGGCTCTGTGTCTGCACAGGCAGGATCATGTCCCTGACACCATCTGTGGCTTCGCCTTGCTGCTTGAATTTACCAGATCCCCTCTGCTCACATCACCTGGAGTGTATGATCAGTGAAGGATGGGAAATTTTGGGAAGAACAGACTATTAAAGAGGTCAAGTACAACTGGCTTCTTATCTGGTATACTTTGGAGAAAATATACATTTCTATGTATCAAAATTCTTAAGTTTTTTATCACTGGTGAGTATGTGGATCATTTTGCATTGGCAACCAATTAAAAATAATACAATAACATGTTTGCATTAATCCATACCTACTGTACTTGCCAGAGTCTTAACTTGGAAGAAAACCTTTGCCTGGTTAGGGGATTTTTGGAGTCACGGACCCTTTTTGTTGAAAGGACCCTTCCTGCAGCCAGCTGGAGCCTGCCAGGATGGGGCACATCTGGAGCAGTGGCTTGAGATGTGCAGCCTCTGCTGTTCAGGGTGGTGTTCACCCCTGCAGAGCCAAAGAGTGACTCAGCCAGGCTGCAGTTGGGATCCTTGTGCATCTCAAAGAGTAAAATGTACAGTCCCAAAACTCTGTAAAATGAAAACCAATTAAAAGATCCTTGAAGATTTCTTTAAAGTGACTTTTCATCCTTTAAAGTCACATCTCCTGAAGTGTAGCAGCATTATATCAGAGAAATTACATGAAAGGGTTCTTGGGAAGGTAATGTTGCTGCTATCTTTCCCCAGTGATGGCTTTATTGCAAGAGATGAACTATAAAACATATTTCTTGGACAGCCTAAGATCCCAGTATTTTAAAATCAGAGAAATAGAGACTTTTCCAAAATCCTGTCAGTTCAGTTGTACTAAGATGTCTTTTCAGACATAGTTTAATATTTTGGAAGACTTTTTATGCTCAGTTTAATTAGTTTCCTCCAATTGAATTTGGATTTTGCTTGTTGACTTAGTGATTCTTCCCCAAACTGCCTGAGGCATCAAGTTGATCTTGACAGAAATGCTGAAGTAAACATTATTATTTGGTAACTGTGACTGTTCAGAGCTGCACCACTGGTGCCAAACTGTTACTCACTATGACAGCTCATTATCTCTCTGATTCCCAATTCTCTACATATCTTTTTGTTTATTCTGGTGGGCTGAAAATAGATGTGTGTCCATTTTTGTGTGTATTGTTGTTTTCTGTACAGCAGTGAAACCACATTTATTAAGTGTACAACATCTTGTGTAGTTCTAGTGGTGCTGAGGCCAATGGAGAGGCATACCCTGATATAAGCTTGTTTTGTGAAGTCCAGGGTATTATTTATATTTCTATCTATATATAAAACCATAAAGCATATGCTTTTATTTTATTTTTTTTACACATATACACATTTATAATAGTGTGTGAGCAGCTCAGCCTGTGCATGGATGAAGATGACCACTGTCAGTCTTGACTCAGTCAAGGTCAAGTCTGTGTTTACCTGCCAGAGTCAATAAAGAGCATTCCTGATCTAAACACTTAGAGATGTCTTTTTGAGCTCATCTGGCTTCTGGACAGTAACATTTTCCACTCTAGATGACTTCTTTAATAACCCTGGCCAAGTGTATCTGCTGTAATCCATGGGCCATTGTTGGAATTGCTGTAAATTGTTTGGAACTGTTCTGAATCTCTATTAGAGATTTCTTTTTAATGCTTCATCTCAATAAAGGTGAAAACACTAAGCACTGAAACTTGTTAGCACTGTAACTTGCTTCTATACTGTATTATTCAGATGGAATATGAAGATCTGTAAGCCCATATTTAATTGGTAGTTTGTCCCAGTTTTAGTTTGGAAGATGGCCTTTCAGGCACACATGTCCGGAAGATGGAGCAGAGTGAGAACTGTTACTTCCTTTTCTGGTTTGTGTTTCACTGAGCATTGCTGCAGCCTGGGTCACCTTGGCAGTTGATCTTATTTTGAATGGGAGTTTCCTGATTTTGCCCAGGTAGCTGTATCCATGTTGGCTCCCATAAATCTTAACAAAAGCAAACTAAAAAGTGTTAGTTCTTTTTTTCTTACGTACTAGGGGAAGCAGTGATGGAATCATAATTGCAGAGACTTCTCCAGATCAATTGATTGTGCCACGTGGATGGAGGACTCCAAATACAGGATGATGTATTTTTCATGAAACATCTCTCAGCTTGAACAGCTCGTGCAGCATCACCAGGTTGATGAAAGTCAGTATTTCAATTACTTTTAAAATATTTTTAAGGAAAGATGTTGCATTTTTGTCTGTGACCTGGGACAATTTTGATTCTGATCTTTTAACCAAGCAAGTAGCTATTTTTATGTTTAAGCAGAGTCTGTAATCTGCATTACACAGATCAACAGATTATGGCATATTTGGAAAAAGAACTAAAGCAAACAAATTGAAAACCAGATATCTGGCCTTATCTAGGCAACAAACTGCCTTGCCACCCTCATGAGAAATAGGGACAGAGCCCTGGAAGGCTGCAGGTCTCGCTGCAGATATGGTTTAGAACCCACTTCAGAAAGCTACCGATTGTGGCAGGTGCTGCAAAATGCCACTGCAGGGGAAGGATGTCCTGCTCACAGGGCATCCAAATATCTCTGCCCTGTGCAGACTCCAGATGCAACAGGTTGCACTTGTCTACCAAGCCTTGTTCAAAGGGATTCTGCCCTTGCAAGGCACTGGACTGAGAAGCTCCACTAACGTGATCTGCCTGGGTCTCAAGCCCTTACGGTGATGCCTTTTGAAGCAGTAATGTGATTTAGTCAGATAGGAAACATTATTAATCTCAAAGCTCCAAGATAACAAATGCATACAGTTGAATGTGTTACAGGTGTGTGTGATGGTGAATCAGGGCCTTGGAAAGCTTCCAAACAACTTTGGTGCTGGTTGTCGTGCACTACACAAGCTTGTGACAGAACCCTGTTTTCCCTGCATACCTTGGTGGAGTGGGAATGGCAGGGAAGGTTCAAGGGATTGTCTGCAGATTGTTAAGAAACTTATCTGCTTCTCCTTAATTCTGTTTTGTTTATGTTTATTTGCAATAAATTTCACCAGTGAAGAAAACAATGAATAATTTTATGAAAATACTGACAGTTATTCCAGTCCAGAATATTTTTTCCTAAATCTAATTTTCTCAGAAGTACTGGCTTTTTTCTTCAGTGAGCTGGAGTCATTATATTCTGTATGTATCCATTGTCATAAAAATGCTGACAAAAGAATTTGCCAAAATAGCATTTGCTTGCATAAATTTAGCATATAAAAACTTACTTGTGATGAAGTTGAATACAAGGAAAAGCTATTTGCTACAATGAGCACTGGCCCCCATTTGCTGTGCCATCAGTTACAGCTCCAGTATCAGAGACAACTAAAGGTATTCCTGTGCATGGATTAGTGCATATTTATGTGTACTGTATGTCAGGAGTGGTATTTAATGATATTTTAAATAGTGTGGAAGGGGCCTGTGTTGCTGCAGTGAAACACTGAGATGCTGAGGGAGAGGGTCTGACTGCCACTCACCTCTCTTCTGGGATACTCCTGCCTGCTGGGATCAAACTCCTGTGCTTGGCAGCATCTGCGTAGTCATAAGGATTTTAGAAAAACTAGATTTTGCATAGTTTTGTCTTGTAATATCCAAAATGTGGCAAATGGCTCAGTCCCCATTCCTTTGCCTGTTCACCTCCTGCCACATTTTATTTGCCTGTCCCCAATGCACATGCTGTCCATGGTGTAAGAACATGGGAAAGGAAAAAAAAACCAACAAAAAACCCCAAAACCCAAACTAAACTGACCAAACAAAACAAAAGCCAGGAAAGAAATATGGGGAAGTTTAAAGGCTAAGCCTTATAGTGAATGTGCACAGCTCTCAGACTCATTTAAGTCCATTTGATCCTGTCACATCCCTGCATGGGGGATGATTCCCTGTGAAGAGAATTTATGTTTATCTGGAGAACTTCAACCACCCTGATAATTAAAAGCAGGTACAAGGGGTTCAATGCAGATGTTCACAGGTGAGTGAGGAGGCAACCAGATGTTATTTAGCAGCAAGGACTGATGGAAAATGAGCAGCTGTGGGTAAAAAGCAGGATCGTGTCCAGGCATTCCTCAACATGTGTGTATATTTGATCATGCTCAAAGGCTGGCACAGAGGGGGCTGTCTTCATGGATGGAGGGTACAAAAGGAACAAATATGTCTTTCCCTGATGCAGCCCTGATCCAATGCTGTTTTCTCAGAGAAATGCTGTAATAGGCTGAGCTCAGCTGCTGAAATGGCTGCTGTTGCTGCTGCTTGTGAGGTAGGCATAGGTTAGAGAAAGTCAAACTCTTCTAAACTGGCTGAGCCCCAGCATGGTTCACAGCTTTGAGGGTGCTGATGTCCTGGGCAGAGCATGCAGGGAATGCCTTTTCCTAAGAGCTGCTCATCTTGGAAACCCCCGAGAAGAATCAGGTGTACAGGCAGCATAGATGGAAGCTGGAGTGGGATTGACACAAGGAATGTTTGCTGAGAGCTCTTTAATGAACTTCACTGTCTGTCCTTCTTGGGCACTGCAGTGACTGCAGCTTTGTAACTCACTTAGGAGACTTCCCTTGCTTTTAATAGACTGATTTTCTGTGCTCCTTGGTGTTCCAAGCTATTCTGTTACTCTGTTGTCTTCATTGCCAGGGGAACGATGCAAAATCATCTGCTGTCAAGAGGTGAACAGTGACATTTCTGGGCACAGAAAATTATCCCACATCAAGCTATCTGTGTGTACCAAAAACACCTCATGCTACACATATTGTGAGAGTCAGAAAAGTCAGAAGTCAGTTTAAGAAGCTACTTAAGAAGCCCCATCTGGAGTCCATCACAAGGAAAGCATCATTCTGGTGTTCCTCATTTTGTGTTCCTTTTCCCAGCAGGTAAAAGGGGGTACGGGCAGGGATGGTACAGCATGCCTATGGTCTGGCAGGTAGCATGACACCATCTGCATCCCAGCTGCCACAGGTTTGCTCTGTAAAACATTCTGCACTGTTTCATCTTCCTGGGCTTTTCATGGTAAGTGCCTCTGTGCATTGCCAGCTTTCCATGGCTCAACTGGCAAAGCAGTACCTGGGGAGATGGTCCCTGAAGTCAGACTGCTGCTGCAGAAGTCCTTTGTGTAATCCCACACTCATACCTTGAGAAACTTGTCCCTAGATATTCTATATCAATTCAGGTTAAGGGAATTATAATTGAAAATTTTTTTCCTTGTTACCTATGTTTTACATTGTCCTGTATAGTTTCATTTCAGTCTTCATAGTTATTAAAAGCATTTTAGCCTGTTTTCTCAGTGAGTGCACAAATGGTGGTCCCTTACAGTAGAATTTAAAGCAGAGTATATCTTTTCTGTTCCATGTTTGTTTAAGCAACTGTGACAAACTCCCTGGCTTTACAGGTGCATTCCTTTCTTTCCTGGAGTGCATCAAATTACTTTCCTTCTCACTGCTGATCATCAGAAAACTCATTCCTCTCCCAAGTGCTACACTTCTTACCTTGCCTGTGAATCCTGCTGTGGCTGTCTGGCACCTGTGGCTGATACTGGCTGAGGAGGTGTTAAGCTGAGCAGCCACCCCAGAGGTGAGGTGTGGCTTTGTGACACACTTCAGTCTTCAATTCATATGCCGCCCAGATACATACACAAAATAATGTGCTTGATAACAAATTCTGATTTATGAAAGTAGAACTAAACTGCAGACTGATAAATTGGCAAAGTAGTACAGCAATTGTAAAAGATTTATTTTGCTTGACATCACAAGTAACCTTTAGTTCTTCCCTTTGGGTCAAACTGGAAACTCCATGCCTTACTTTAAGATGAAGTTTCTTGCTTGTATTTTCTAGAGGTT
Source organism: Pseudopodoces humilis (assembly GCF_049639895.1). Taxonomy (NCBI): domain Eukaryota; kingdom Metazoa; phylum Chordata; class Aves; order Passeriformes; family Paridae; genus Pseudopodoces; species Pseudopodoces humilis. The sequence continues at coordinate 14,145,484 of NC_142212.1, forward strand.
GCAGCACCTACCTTCTTCCAATTTTTTTGGAAGGAAATTACCTAGGCAGGAAAAAAAGCCAAGTCCTGCATCACTGCAGACAAGAATGCAGCACCTGTACCTATTTCAGAGTTTTTCCTGTATTTGTATACTGGACAGTCCTGGTTTCTCACTCTCTCTCCTCCCCTTTTCTTAAGTGGCACAGGTCATTTCTGAGAGGGAATAGATGGCATTGAGGTGGAACCTTGGGCACACCCCATTTACCCTGTGGAAGACGCTCTTGGGTGAGTGCCATGTGCTGTGCCATGACTGTAGTATTCCTCTCCAGGTTCCAGCACATTGCTGTGATAGTGCAGAGCAGCATGAGGCATTTGTGTGACATTTATGAGAGGAGACAAATTCCTCTTGACCTGGAGTGATGCATTTCACAGACACGGAGGAGTGTTTTCTTGATTAGGTTAATTACTTAATTTTCTTGTATGGATTTGCACTGTCAGGGCATTTCTACCAGCCTTCCTTTGATAGAGAAAATGTGTTCATGATGCTGGACTGCCACTGATAAATCTGGGCTCAGTTCTTGGCTGGGTCACAGACTTTATGAGATGCTGGCAAGCAGTTCCTTCTTGTGCCTTGGCTGTGAATGAGAAGATCTTTTGTTCTTCTATTGGGAGCTCAGGGCTGTTCCTTTTAATAATGAACTAGCCTCAATGCTATGATGTAAATAAGGCTTTCTTTTGCATATTTCTGTGCAGTAGTTTGATGCCTTAAGGAACCTGTAAATGAAGCAACACACACTTTCAAGATAATATTTGTATAGGAGGTAATATAAAGGTTGATCTTTCTTGGAGGCCTCCAGGGACAGATATGGAAAATATCCACAAAAGCCCACTCACACAGGGTGAATACAGTTTCTATAAATTTAGAAAATTAGCATAATTGACAAGAATTCCCAATTAGAAGCACAGGTGATGAGGTAATTCCCCCTTCTGGTTCAACCCTTTTCTGGAGCCCCCACCTTGGTAATGGCTGTACTTTGTTCATGAAGAAATGTCTCGAAGAGCTGTTCTCAACCTTGGTAGCCAGGGAGAACCAAGATAGGATAGGGGCCCTTGGAATGTGTTTTGTCTTTCTGCCTAAGGAAAGAGCATGAAAAACTACTGGGAAAAGTATCCAGTAGTACCATAATATGCCACAAACATATGTGTAAAGAATACAGAGAATATATAAAAGAAAAAGGCAAAAATCAGCACAGTATGAGTTTGATCCATCAGTTCCAATTGTCTCCAGATTTTTCGTTCTTTTTTCCTATGGGCAACATTATCCTCTCTCACATTTTCATTCTCCTTTGTCTAACAGTGATGAAGAGATACACGTGTTGATAAAGTACTATAAGGGTAAGATGGGGTGAAGATTTTATCTGTTGCAAGTCTCCTCTCTTGTAATCCTGAAAGGTTAGTTGGAGCACTAAAAGGACTCTTTCTGAAAGATATTGGATGGAGTGTTCAGCTCATAAATATTTGTGTTTCATTACCATATCAATGAAAATCTGGAAGGCTGTTATACCCTGTTGGTTCTGTCCTCACTGACTGTAAAATTTTAATTGGTTTTACTTCTGGTGCTTGTTAACCCAAATGTAATGTTGAGTTCCAGGGGAGATGAAATCCCTTCCAAAATTTTGGAAATAATTGTTTAAATAGAGGCATGTTTTTTGTGATTAATTTTTTTCAAGACAAACTGTGTTCTGCTCTTTGCAGGGGAAAAGCCTTCCACTGCCTTTATCCATATCTTTAATTCAGCCAATGTGTTTACAAGGATTGAGCATTAAAATCAAAGCACCATCAGGACTCAGCTGTAACTTTGCCTACAATGACAAGATTGCTAAATAACTGTTGTGTTATTTGTGCTGTAAACTCTGTGAAAGTGGCAGACTTTGCTCTTTTTTTTTTTAATTCCACCTGCTCCAAAATATGTGCCCTAGCTGACACATCCACCCTGACCTTCCTGTGGGAAGCTAATGCTGGCCCTATCCCCACAAACCCCAAACTGGGACCAGAGTCAATGAGAATGGAGAGATCAAGGTGGATCTGCAGAAGAGGCAACTGATGAGCAAAAGAAATGCTCTGGAGGAGACTGTTGCTCACCACAGGGTCAGCATCATCATCTAATCTTTCAGTGCTGTTAGTTATTTCAGAAATCATGTGCCTTATGAATAATGGTCCATTTTCCCCATCACCTCCCAGCACTTAATGCATGTAAAATTGTGGGCAGAGTCCAACTTCCATCTGATTTCTATGCAATTGCTTTTAGTCATTGCATTTAGTCATTTTAGTCATCAACAATCAGTGTTGATACCCTGAAAGCTGAGTGAAAGCAATCATTTTAGCACCCTTCAGTATCACTGTCTACAGAGCGTTGTTTAAGCCTGTCTTAAACATCATCTGCATCAGAGACCCCAAGCTGGATCCTTTTCCTCCCTGCCATGGGAGGGAACACTGGCTGCATCCAGGTTTTGGGAGAGACAGCTTTTGTGGGCATGGGAACCATCACATGAAATGGCACCTGCACGTCTCCACAGGATCCTCCTGGTTGGCCAGCTATCCAAAATACCATATCAGTGTTCATTAGTGGGTGGCAGCCCTGCCCATGGCAGAGGCCTTGGAACTGGATGATCCTTAAGGTCCCTGCCAACCCAAACCAGTCTGTGATTCATTCTGTGATTCTATAAATGTCATGTTTAATATGGTAATATGTATAGTCAAATACTATACACACAGAGAGATTTGTCCTTTAAATTGTTTGAAGACTCTTGTTTACTATAGATTTGTGCCAGCCTTGCTCTTATTTTAAATCCATCCAGGCCTTGGTGTTCTTTGACTTTGATGCTTTCATACTCCTCAGATAGCAATTTATGTGTTTCATTTATAACCTCATGACAGGCCTTGTGTTTCGCAGTAATAAAAAGGGTGTTTTACACTTAAAATGATTAAATTGTCAGCTTCTGAGCACACACTGAAAAACTGTCTATGTCAATTGTCTATTTATGATTTTCATGAGAATTTGCATGTGCAAGTCAGAGGTTTTGTTGCACAATCACATCTGAGTTGTCATAAATTAATAAAAATCCAGGCAGATTTGACAGGTATGTTTGTGATAAAGAATTACTAAAATATGCTAAAAACCTAAAGGGTGGCTGAAACTCAGATTTGGTAATTGACATTAAAAGGATGTGATTTTACAATGCTGCTTAAACCTTCTTTGGCTTAATTTCATTTTATGCAAGGGTGTTTTATTTTGTGTTTTCCTTGGTAGGGAATTAGTCCTGTTACATGCTTTATATGTTTTCTGACTTTTTACTTATATATATGTACTGTTTATCACTTTGAATTTTCATAAGCTTTATATTTATTTTTTTTCTGATTGATCTGTACTTCAGAGTCAGCATCTATGAAAGAATGAAGTATTGTTTTCTTCAGGCTGGTCATGAGACTTTGCAGCAGATGCAGCACTTGGAGATGAAGTGTAAATTCAGTGAGCCCAGCACAGTGCTCTGACACCAGTGTACAAGATAGCCAAAGTAGAGGATGGTCATGTAACTAGAGAAAAAAATACCTCTAATATTAGTATACTACTATAATTTGTAACTGTTTGAAGAATAGGAATAGTATCCATCTTAGTTCTCTGCCCAGTTGTATTTAAGGATGATAACTGCATGCTAAATCGTTAAGTAGACAGAGTGAAGATATTTTATCTGCAAATCTAAGTGTTGCTCAGGTTTCACACAACCCCAGAGTTGCTCTGCACAGCCTCTTGGTGAGGCTAGCCGGTGTCCAGGGAAGGAGAAAGGAATGGGCTAAAGAAGAATCCAGCTGCACCTGGGGTGCACTTGGATTTGTGAGCATGGACATAATCACCAAGCCTAGCATTCCTGGGGTCTGTGCAGGTGAGCTGAGGTCAACCCAAGTGAAAATTTAAGAGGCCATCATCAATTACAGCTCCAGAATCACATACAGCCATTGCTTTTAAGGGAGGGAGAGGGAAGGAGCAGCAGTTTGGACTGAAGAGCTGGTGCAGGTGTGAGCTGAGCAGGTGATGTGCTCAGGTAAGCCAGACCTGCTTGGTCCTTGCTGTTGCTTTCTCTATAATTCCTGTGCAGAGATCTATGGGGCAGGACTGAAAACATGCACAAGGTAAGTCAGTGAGAAAGGGGATCAAGTGATTTTAGGCTTACTAAATAGTCTGTGTAGCCATTGGAAAGAGCTAGGCTGCTCCTTAAGGTAAGGGATGAGGTTGATGCTGAGAAAATATCTGGAGGCATCTGATTTCATGTAAATGTCCTTTGGGAAGGTGCAGGAACAGATTCATAAGTTCCCTGGAATGGGACTCTGCAGGAAGGGGAGTTTTGAGGAAGGGTTGGTGTTGGTGAGGACAGGGTGCTTCACAGACTGGAAGTAAGAAGTCTTCTGCAAAGTGGCCAGATAGTGTGTGGGGCTACAGCAAACTGGGAGAGCTGAGTGATGGGCAGGTGAGGTAATCCTTCCTGTCTTCCTCTTTTCTAGTTAGACTCTGGGAAACCATCACTTTTTGGGCTTCATCCTAAGAAAAATAAAGAAAGAGACACTAAAAATGAATTGAGAGTAGAGGCTGTGGGGAGAAAAGTTGTGGGCTTCAGGCTATTTACTGTGAGGGGTCAAAAAAGAGGTAACTGGGAGGAGGTGAGATCATGTTTGAGTTCTCCTGGGCTGCTGCACAGAGGAGAGGAAGGGAATGGGCAGTTCTCTTGTATGTGCTGGTTGGGAGGAAAAGATATGCTATTGAGGGATAAACAATTTTAAGAGGCAGATGGAGAAACACTGGGGTAGATTTGCCCCAGGAAGTTGTGAGGTTGCAGTCACTGGGAGTCAGAAGTTAGATAAACATCTGCCAGAAAAGATAGAGCTGCCTGGCCTCAGCTCTGAGGGTCCTTTCAGCCCTCTTTGCAATGATGACTTTGAAATCAAATTCTGCACAAAAATAAGACAACACATTGCCTTTCCTCTGCAGAGGAGAAGATGCAGGGTGTGCCCAGGAGGAAGAGATGTGGAATAAAGTGGTTGTGGCAAGGGACAAAATGTGACCGAGACCTGAAACCAGTATTATTTCCTTCCTTCTCTTTAAATATTAATAGACTTTTTTTCCACGCTATTAAGATAGCCAACATTATTCTAAGCTGTTGCCTAAGCCATTAATGCACTGTGCTCTGAGTTATATTTTGCAGGTACTTTCCTTCCCCTGTCCAGAGATTTTGTTATGAAGTACCCTCACTGGTAGCACAGCTGGGATATGATGCAGTGTGGTACTTCATGAACAAGTTCCTTAGACTCTCAAAGTAGTAGTGACTTCCTGGGGCAAGACTCCTTTGCTTCCTTACTCAACAGTAAACAGGCTTGCAGGATGACTGATCTTGATAATAATAAAGGAAAACACACTGTGTGCACAGGGGAAATAATAAGTAAAGGACTTAGGAGTGGTTTGGAGTGGGATTCTTGGGGCTATAATCCTCATCCAAGGATGCTCTCACTACCAGGACGCTGTGGAAAAGTCTGTTGTAGTTAGCAGGTGTATACCATCCAAAAACCTTTGCATGTAATAGAGTGTCAATTTTGGGAGTTACAGTCCCTCCCCCGCCTCCTGAGCCAAGTGCAGTGAGCTGAGGTCCAGGAGATGTAGTGATGGCTGTTGGAGGTGCTCTCTGGAATGTAAATCCTGTGGTTCATGGGGTAGATGTGCATTCAGACAGTTCTGTTTGCCCACCTACAGGGGTTCTCTTGGCCTCTGGTCATCTGCTCAGAACAAAAGCTAAAATCCTGAAGATTTCACCTGTTTGGAAGCACTTGCCATCTGTTGAGATGCTTAGCAGCAAGCCTGGGTGTCAAGCCTTAGCAGCAGCATGTCAGTGTGGTCCATAATTTCTGGTCTCTGTGATCAAAGCTTCCTGATGAGTTAAGCCTTTTCATCCACATCAGTGATGGGAGAACAGGCTTTGTTACCCACTCCTGCTGGCAAGGGACCTGTGTTACTTGTATTGCCCTGTGTGCCCTGGAGTGCAGAGAGCCAGGGCAGGCCCAGGCTGCTGCTGCCTTGGCAAGAGGCTGTCACTCCCCTCCAGCTCTTCAGTCTCAGTAAAGACAGAGCAGGGAACTGCAGGCTCTCTGTTGGCTTGTTAATGCCTGTGCTTGTCACTCTGAGCAGAAATATATGTGGTGGCTTTTGTGTATTAAAGGCTTTTGGTGTTGGACAGGACTGTGGAGAATTCAGAAGCAGCCCAGAAGTTGTGGATTTTTCCCCTTGTCTCAGATATGCTGAGAGTAAATAGCTCTGCCCTCTAGTGCCATTTGCCAGACCTGGTAAAGTGATCCAGGGAACACGGAGCATCCTTTGGAGCACACTGACCTGTGCTGGTCCAGGCTGCTCGGGGCATTCCCATGAGCAGCTGGAACCAGGAAAGGAGAATTTTAGCCCCACACGAGGCAGAAAAGCATGGCATGTATTGGCACTCCTGCTGCACAGCATCCCCACATTCATTTCTGTGTTCTCCCTCAAACAACCCCGCTTAGCCTGGTATTTGCTTTCCCATTATGTTTGTTATGCCTCTGGGAGACATGCAGAAGAGCTAAATGATTTCAGCAGCTTTGCTCTTTCAGCCCCATAAATAATGAATTCATCAGGGTGAGAAAACACATGCCCAGACACAAACACATGCAGAGCCCTGCAGAGGAAAGGGAGTAAAGACAGAAGCTTGAGATCTAAATGCGGAGCCCTGTGACAGTAAATGGGAGCTGCTTTTTGGAGTGAGATAGTGTCAAGGGGTGGGTATGGAGTTAATTGCCTTAAGAAGAGACTAAAAACAATTAGAAGTGCAAGTGAGTGCTGGCTGAGATTGGAAGTGATAAGTTGCTACCTGCTTGGCTTTTGGACAGGGCCATTAGTTCGAAGGAGATATTTGTTTTATCATCTGTAAGCCCTGTCTTCAAGCATCAGATGAAATAATTTGGTTGTGGCTGGCACCCTGCAACATGACAAGGGGTACAAATGCATTGTGAACCAGCTGGACAGCCCCAGCTTGATGGGGCAGGATAGTAGGGTTTCAAAGAATCTGCATTTCTAGAAGTTTTGTAGAAGTAAATAAAAAAATAAATGGAACTTCTCAAGTCCCACACTTCCCCTGCTGAGAGTACTGGCAGAGATGGTGTATGTGCAACTAGACACCAGGGAATCCACCCATTCCTCCTCCTCTGCTTGGCTTGTTGTGAACTTCTCAGGCTTGCAAGAGCTCTTTCCTTGCTGATGCTTTGAGTGCTCTTTCCAGGAGAGATAATGTGCAGTGGGAGGTGTGAGCCTGGCTGGTGTGGGGAGCACAGCAGCCCAAAAATCAGATGTCTGCAATCCTGGGCTTCACCAGTGTGGTAAATGAAATACAAGAGGTTCACCTGGGGAGCCTTAGCAATGTTATGCTGGCTGGAGATCTTTGTGTTAACTGTTAAATTATTTTCTGGAAAAATTGCAAAGAGAAATACACTGGTTTGCAGTTAGTCTTTCAAACATGAGTACTCCTGGACAGCCAGGGGAGCACATGGGCAGCTCTTGAGTTTAGCAAATGCTGCAACTTCAATTCTCTGAGCCATCTTAGCTTGATTTGCACTGATAAGAACTAGGGCATTTTCATAAAATTTGGTCCTCTACCTATAGCCATATCTAAAAGGTTTTACAGGTCAGCTGCCAAGATTAGGTTATCTTTTGTGAAATTAAAAATTTGTTTGGGGAAGTCTGGACAATTCCATTTGGAGGCACTTTACTGCTCAGCAGGTGACGAGGAGCGAAAAAATTTGTGCGCACAGCCTGAAGATACTGAATTTCTGATCTTAACTGGTGCTTAGAGTTCTTACCTTGGCATCAAAACTGTAACTCCTTGACTATTGCATAAATAACCTTCCAATATGCATGCACTGATTAATTTTCTTCCCCTTGATGCTCAGGCCATCTCTGACAACTCATACGACCTCTCTTGACCTGCTGTATTAGTCTCCTTGATCTCTGAAGCAAGTGACTTCTACAATATTGTGCTGAGCTCCTTCCTTCTCCCCACAGATTTTGAACGTCATTAACTTCTCTTACCCACTTTGACTGGGGATAAACACTGTGTCACTGTGGGTTTTGTGAACCCAGCTGGCTGGGCTGAGCAGAGGCCTCTTGGTGCCTTCAGATGTTCACCCTAGAGCTGACAAAGTGAGGGTGAAGGGAAAAGAAGCATTAGTAATTCCTGAGTTCAGGAGAAGTTCAGCCAGAGCTTCCCCCAGTAACTGCCAGTTTCCTTCTCATCCCCCTTTATATATTTAGTTGTAATGATGAAAGTTCATGTATGAATGCAATTACCAGATAATTTTGCGGATCATCATTCCTAGGAGTGCTACAATCATTACAGGCTGAAATAATACAAGTAGAAACATAATAGCAAAGAGAGAGAGGCGTGAGCAAAAAAGAAAGTAAGTTTTTAGCTGAATTTTGGAAGGAGACAGAGCTAATGAGTTTGAGCTCATCCAGATGGCAACAGCAGGCATTACTTTCCCTAACAAGAGGTGATATGCGTCTGGAAAATAAAAGTGAATTAAAAAGTTGCCTGATTAGTGATATGGGGGTGGAAGGGGCTAGGAGTAGACTGAAACAACTAAGGTATTGTGGATTTGCATGTACTTAATTTTATTCAGAGTGACTGATACTAGGCAGTTCATAAAAGCAGGCTGCTATATCTGTGTAATCCCTAGCTGTCTTTATTTTTAAAATAGTACTTGGGCTGAGCAGTTTTGTTCCTGTTGCTGCAACAGAGTGGCCAGGGAAGAACAGAGGTGGCAGCAGTAGGTTTGCCCCAGCCTGGAGATCAGCACCATGATGTGCCAGGCTTTTGGACCACTGGTGTGCCCACTGTTCCATGCCCTTCTGGAAGACAGTCCACAGCATCAAACCAGAGGCATGTGCATTTTATGGGCTCAGTTATCCTCCTCCCTGTCCTGTCAAACCCAGAGCACAAAGCCCCTTGGGGTGGCTGCAGCCTTTTGCAGCTCCTTTGCCTTTTTTTTTTTTTTGTTTCTTTTTTTGTGAATCCTGGTTAAGCAGGCTGACAGAGCCAGGAGCTGTATAATTAGTGGGAGCAGGTCCCCGTGTTTGCATCGGGCAGTTGTTAGCAAGGCAGTTCCAGGCTGAGCTCACCAGGCTCTGCCCTCACGCTGTGCCAGACGGAGCTGTCGGTGAAAATGGGCACAGGTGGGCTGCTTAGCGAGATGGAAAATAATTATGAGAGCATTAGTTTTAGGTTGAAATAAATGGATTGTCCAGCTGTAGCTGCTGTAGAGAGGAAGCTGAATGTTAATTAGATGCCACCAGTAATTATGGTGATTATGTATTTTTTGAGTGGCTGTTGGGAATAGTTCAATTCACTTCCACAGGGTAATGTGAATGACATTTCTAATCGGTTTAAGGAAGTGGAAAGGTACTTTTTTTTATTTGCTTTTTGTTCCTCTTTAAACAATGACAATTGCAGTAAAACAAAGCTACTGGAGGATGCAAAAAAATGTAAGTTGTTTGATGTAACTGCTCAGAAAAAATGATTGTTTATTGAAGTAAGAGAAAATGCTTTGTGTTTGCTGCAAGAAATACATCCTACTTTTCTACAGAGAAAAATTAGACCCTGGCAGAGATGGGACTTAAATCTGTTTTTCCATCTCATGGTGCATTTTCTTAACTGTGAGACAAGCAGACCTCTTGAAAACAACTCTGAATTTATTTTGCTGGCTTTCAGGCCTGTTTGATGCTTCTCTCTCCTTCTTGCACAGATTAAGGTGATGCCATAAAATTAATTGAAACAGTGATTTTGTAAGAGACTATTATTTATATTACTTGCCAAGGGCCAATTTTAATATTTAGATCAGAAAACTAATTTTACAGGCTTGTCCATGCATGGGGCCTCTCTGAAACAGTTGCTCCATACATATTTATGTAGGCATTGTGATAAATCAAGTGCCCACATGCGAATCTGTTCAGCAGTATCTGTTGTGCTGTATATTCAATTTTTCTTTCAGTTTTTTCTTTCAGTTGTAGATCAAGCCTCTCGCTTATACCCACTAGTTAAGATGTGAACACATTAACATGCCACCCACTGTGTCTGATAACCTAACTAACACCTGTGATCTCAGACAGCCTCAGCTCAAATTCACTCTTAGCATTATTTGTCAAGATTATTTGTAGAACAGATTTGCATAAATTGCCAACAAGCATGTACTGAACACCCAGACTTTTGTGGACTGATTTACTGGAAATGACTGGTGCGGGAGAATGTTGTTTTCCATGTAAACCAAGCACTGCTCCTGAGGGGGGATTCTCATTTCAAGAAATAATAACAAATACTTGAATCTTACACACACGAAATGTGCAAAAGCCCAAGGACAGTGAGCTGCTTTGCACAGAAAGCCTCTGCTGGTTGGACAAGGACAGTCTTCTGCGATCCACAGGGAAGGTCAACCTAAAGCACTTGTGTGGCTGCCTCACGTGAAACTTAAAAAATGCACCATTCGCCTTCGTTCACAGGGAAATACAATACATCAGCCCCTGACCTTCCTGAAGGTGAAGTTTGGAAGAACCTTGCTGATGGTGATTCAGGTAAGACATTGCCTGGTGTTTGCATTGGCCACGTTACTTTCTTTTGGGGGCATGAATGATTTTTCTGAGCTTTAGGACAATCCCAGATACCCTGATGACATGCAGTAGTCAGCGTATCTCAGACAGAACTGAAGATGTCCCCAGCACAGCATCCTACACTTTCATTTTTGGGGAAATCAGTTGGAGAGGTGAAACCTTTTACCACATGGCCCAACCCTTGCTTTCCTTCAGCTTTGTTGTCCTTGTGGAGTTTCTTCAGTGGTCCCTGGTTGTGTTACAAGGGACCACCTACTTCTTTGGGTGTGACTGGAAGTCCATTACAGAGCTGAGTGCAAGTGTCCTGCAGCATGAGATGGGCACATACAGACATCTCCTCTGCCCTGTACCCTGGCACGGGGGCAGGTCTGTGGCATGGTGTGCCCTTCTCAGAAGCAGCTGTGTTTTGTTCGATAACAGATGCAGTTACGTAGGGGGGAAGGATTTGCACATCCCATGGAGCTGGAGCAGTGGGTGGGTTGATTGCTGGAGCAGCAGGGTGCCCCACATCTGGGAACAAGCCTTGGGCTTACAGCTGGCTCAAAACTTTTGGTAGGTTGGATGCATCTGGGAGCATGTGATTTGCCAAGGGGAAGGCTCCTGTCTCCACTGCAAACACAACAGCCTGTGCTTTCCTTAATTACTTCCATCTAAGAAAGCTGATGGCTTCTTTGATTGAACTATGTTTAATGAAAAATAGGTAGCAAGATGAATGCATTGTTCTTGCATCTAAAATCCACAGGTAATTAGAACTTGTGGAAGCAGTAATGTACTTCCTTTTCATTTCTCCCTGACCAGTGAGTCAATTGAAATACATTTTCATCCTTTCATCCACAGTACATTAATTTGGGGAATACAGGGACCCTGCACACATTTTCTTGCATGCTTGGGCCGCTGTGCAAATGGGAAAATTAGGCTGGCCTTGATTTACCCACTGCTTACACAACCTGTGCTCTCCTCTTCCAGATTCATCCTGAAGGATCTACTGCTGTTTGATGGGAATTCATCAAAACACACTGTGTCACTTCACGAAGAGCACAGAACAGCCTGTGACTCTCGTTTCTCCTCTTCTTTAAGGATGAAGAGTTAGAAATTTTAAATGGACACATCACAAGCAGTATAGTCAAGAGGAAGATTAGGAGTTTTGGCAGGTTTTGAATCTTTGAAGAATCAGACCACAAGGATGGTGATCTTGATATTAAGGCCTGTGTTTGTAAGAGTGATTGCTTTGCCATGTTCTCCTTGAGGACCTGGCTGAGCATCCAGAGAGGGCACATATGTTGTCACCTCCACTGAGGCAGGCTGGCTCATGCTACCAGATGTGTTTTGTTGCTTTGAGCTCCTCTGTGTGCTGTGCATTACCAGCACTTGTAGGAACAGTAGGAGATTTTGCTGCTTCTGTTGCATCCTCAGTTTTCCTTGTTGTCCTTTACTCTCCTCCTGTACTTGGACACAGGAATAGTTCTCAGTGAGGCTGTGGGCCCTGCTTGCTGGCAGGGAGGTGGCAGCTCATTGACAGTGCCACCACCAGGGTGACTTTGGCCATGACACAGTTTCTCTGTGTCTTTGCAGCTTTCTGAGTAAGGAGGTCTGTCAGCCTGAGGGTTCATTTGCACAAACACCATGGGTGGGAAACCTAACACTATGTTGGGCCATGTTTATTTTAAGTGTCAGGGCTGCCGAGAGCTCTGTCAGCCTAGGCAGTCCCCCAAGCCATGGGAGCACCAGAGCTCTCCAGGCTGGACATGGTGGAAGTTTTCCTGGTTTGACTGGGAGCACTGTGGTACTGCTTGGCAGCCCAAACAATGGCAAAAATTATTTTTTTATATTCTTGTCTTCAATAGTGAATGAAGTTTAGTGATGAGAAGAGGACAGAATAACACAGCTCAGGGAAGAGATGTCTTCCCAGAGAGCTCTCACAGCACACAAAAGGGTTTTTTAACCCTGTGGTTCCTCTGGCCAGGGTGTCTCAGGCTTGCACAGGAAGCAGTAGTTTTCTGTGTGGCTGCAGAGCATTGTGCTGGGGCTGGTCCATCCTTGCTGTGGGGTGGGAGAAAGGGTGAGCAATTTTATTTATTTTTTTTACACATTTTTAAACTGGTGCTCTGTTTCTCTCACTCCTGTGTTGATGGACACTGCTCTTGTCCATCCCAAGGATGGCTCCAGGAGCAGGCTGAGTGAAGGCTGGGGTGCTGTACCCCTGCCTCTGGTTGTAGGAGGCAGGGTGGTGGTTCTTCCAGGAGGAAAAACACCTCAGATGAAGCAGTCTCCCATGGTTCCCACATGGACCTGGTGGTGCAGTGAGTGTGCTGCTATGCTCTGTGTTCTTGTCCGTGTGTCATTCCCAGCACAGGGAGGGGCTCCTCCAGGCAAGAGAGGTGACTCTGGAGCTGGTCTAGGTGCATGTAGGGCCCTGGCACTGGTCCCCCCCAGCATGGGCACCTTCCTCTGGGACACCACTTTGGGAAATGTGTTGTTTCCTGTCTTTTCCTTGCCAGCTCTCAGCAGTTTCTGTGCATGCCCACCAGAGAGCAACCCCAGCACAGGGTTGTTGTCTCCAGAGACATAGATTGTAGGGCTGAGTGTGAGGTCAAATCCATCTTTCCTCACCCTTTCCAGCCCTATCACCTCATCCCAAACCTGAGCTGAGCAGTGAGTTCAGGCCCTCTATGTCCTGGGCAAGAGGAGTATCCCACAGGGAAAGAAGGACATGCTGGAGGAGAGAGGCAGGAGACCCGGGCAAACCCAGTGCCATCTCTGGGAAAGGACCATGCCATGAATTAGCAAGGGACATCTATCCAGGATGTACAGGAAACAAGGGTTCAGACAGAGCTGAACTATTTGGATGGCCAAAAATCTGGTGCTTTTTGCAGTTTCCTGTAAGTGCATAGACAAATTGTACTCATCTTGGAGAAGCACAGAGTCATTTAGTCTGGAAAAGACCTTTAGGATCCTGGAGCCAAACAGACATCTCAGTGGGTATCTCTGATGCTTGAACAGGTAGCTGGGTATCTTGGTGGGGTTTTCTGTGTGAGACTCTGTCCCAGTGTTTGGGGAAGGAACAAAGCCATGTTTTTCATGTCTCCTTAGGCTTTGTGAGGTCATCTCAGCCTCTGGGCTGGCAAGAAGTCCCAGGGTAGGCAGCTGGGCTTGGAGGTGGGGTTCAACTGTGCAACATCAAATATCTTAATTGAGCTGCCTGGGTCGGGAGGGAGGGGTGGGTAAGACTGGCCTTTCCTGGGATAGACACAGCTCAAGGGACCGAATCTCCTGCAGGAAGGACCTGTCCCTCCTCTCTGCTTCCTCTGAGCCGTAGGAGCAGCATTCACAGGCCAGTGGTGGTGCCAAGATCTGTGGCATTGCTGAGCTGCAGCCCCAGTGCCTGCAGAAATGGGCTTTGAGAGAAAGCTGAGGGAAGAAACAACTGCTTGCTATTTTTATCCTTGCACCAGCCCCCGGGGATTTCGATTGACAGGATTAGTTATGAAGCCAATATTATGAGTTTAACTATGAGTGAAATAACACAACTTCTGTGGGAAGCAGAGTAAAAGAGGCAATTATACAGTAGTTTAATAACAGCGCACTGCTGGCTGGGTAGCTGAAAACTTACAGTTGACAGTAATTAGATTTTTCCATTCTTCCTGTTAAATAGCTATAAAAATTACAACAGAAAATAATCTGATTCTCTTTTATTTTGTGCTGTTTTCATCATCCAGTTGGTATCCATTTGGCCTTCTGATTGTTCTTTATATGGTTTTAGTATCTGGTATTTAAGACATGCAGAAATGGGACAACGTTAAAATGCAGAAAGCACTAGGAATGAGGGAATGGCTGTAACACTCTTCTGAGCATGAGGAATCCAGGGGATGCTTGAATGGACAGTGAGAGCTTTCCAAATTGACTAACTCTGAATAACAGTTGGACTTCTAACTGCAGGAGTTATTCCAAATCATTTAAAATTAATGTAAAAAAATGAGAAGTTAGGAATGAAATCCCCATTTACCTGTCTGTTACTGTAATGTGCCAGGTGTAGATAAGCAGGAGGGATGGAGGGAGGTGCTGTGGCACATCAGTCTGCACTGGTTGCTTGCTGCCTTCATCTCCCTGCTGGGATGGGAGTCCATGCTGTGATGCGATTCTGGGCTTCACTCCCACCTTGGGCTCCGTGCTGGGATGGGAGTGTGACTGGTGGGGGTGTTTGTCGTCTGGCAAAAACCGGACTTGGACAAAAATCAGTGAGGTCCCTCAGATCTGCAGGGCATCTTCTCTTCCCAGTCTTTGCTGCTCTTCCATAGCCCTGCAGTGCTGGGATTTGTGCCCCGTGGTGCTGGGGCTGTACAGGCATCTCATGTCCCTGTTGTTCATATCCCAAGTGATGCTTCTTTGTCTGCTGCCCTCCTTTCAAGCACTGTCCTTTTTTTTTCCCCTCGGTGTCTAGACAGCAGTAAGTTTTCTCTTATGGCATAAAAATGTGAATTACTTTAGAAATATACAGTTGTTAAACTTGCAGGGTGAAACTTAATGAGCCAACAAATGTGTGTCGTTTGGCTGCTTATGATCATAGCTTGAAAGTGCAGTGCAGCACAAAGGGAAGAACTCTCAAGCTTGCTCTCACCATTGAAAGCTCAGGATGGGATATTTGCTTGGAGATTAAAAGTACTCTTCCTTTTGCTCTCCTTTTCCTTGTAATGTAAAAGATCCAGGTATGGTAAATGGTATCCTGGTTGTGATGTTGTGCAGGGAATTTAATGTGAGGTGGTGTTTGTAGCTCTGGTGCCTGGTGGGATCTCTGACACACAATAAATACATTCTGTGGCAGCACACCCAACCTCAAAGCACAGCATGTCTCTGATTTTATTGTTTTTACTCTGTCATGGCAGGAGCATCACAATTAAACTTCTCACGGGTGTTTCAGTTTTAAAGCACTGTGGAGGTGCCCAGAGCTGATAGCAGGCCAAAGGCCACCTCCAGGTTTGCCTCTACCCTGTTTGGTTCCACTAGTCAAAGAAATGCGCCAAGCTTTTGGCAGATGCAAATGCTCCAGATGGTACTGGGAAAAGTGCAAATGAAAGATTTGATTTTGGCCCTTCCTCATTCCAGTAAAATCATGCTCATCTCTCTGGTAGAGCCTTTTTTTTTTTAGGGCCTTTTAAAAACTTACCCCTTTTTTTTTTTTTCTTTTTTTTTTCCTACCTCTGAGCCTGTGAGTTGCAGCTCATCCCTGTGTCACTGGCAGTTGTTCTGCTGGTTGTTGCAATCTGCCATTCTTAGTGGGTACCTCCCAGCATGTTTTTCTGGTGCTAGTCTTTAAAAAGTGGATCTAATCCATTAAGCACAGTGTCTGACTTTCTGCATTGCCAGGTTTGAGCTAGGTGGGCAAGGTACTGAGTAGTGCCTGGGGTCTTGATACCTGGACATGTACTGGTGAAGTGCAAACTTTTATTGTGTGCTGAAACAAATATTCCCTCGTGTTCTGGGTTCCTACTGGCCCATGTGAAGGACAGGGGCAGCTCAAAACAGCTGGTGCTGCTCTTGGGCTGTGTCTGCTGCCTCCATAGGCAGCATCATTCTTCTGCAAAGCTCTGGTGGAAGAGCAAGAGGCTGGAAGGAGTCACCTTCTGGGGCTGCTCCAACCCGTGGGCCACTACCTGGACCTAATTTTGGCTTGGGGGGATGAGGGAGAGGAGAGCTGTCATCTCCCCCCTCAGTTCCATCTGGAATGGCATGTGTGCTCCCAGGCATGTGCTGTGCTCACACAGTGCCCAAGTCACCACCCTGTATTAGCTTATTCCAGCACATGTCCTTGTTACAAAATTAGATCCATTTTGCAAATTGCTGCTGCACTAGTAATTGAATTGAAGAGGTATTTTTGTTAGTTTTCTTTCTCTTCTTCCCCCCCACCCTTTTTTTTAACTGGAGTAAATCAGGAATAAGTCAACAGAATCAAGCCCTTAGTGCTTTCAGCAACATGCTCATTTAAATTGGATGCAAGAGGGTGTCTGTGTTTACATTTGGCCTGCCAAGAATCTCTGTTTCAGAAACTGGCTTACATAATATGTCAAAATTGGTTTACTCATTAGCATTGCAAACTGCGTGAAACAAGCCGCAGATTGATAAACTCGCAGCAATATTTGCATCCGGATCTGAGTGGCACAGGGGGAGGGGAAGTTCATTAGGAAACGTTCCATTTCCACAAGAAAAACAAATGGTTTCCAGTTACAGATCTCAGACTTCGTTAATTTTCTGTCTTCCCAAATTTAAATAAAGATTGAGAGGGAAATGTGAAAATCTCTGTTGGCAAACAGGCAGCCTGTCTTAATATTCCCTGTACTGGTGGGCTGTTTACAGCAGAGGCTGCAGGTAGGCTGATTATCCTCTCCCAGCTGGAGCTCCAGCCCCTCTGCCAGGCTTCAGCCTTCTTGGACACCACTGCTGCCTTGATTGATGCTTTCTCTGCAGCACAGGTGGGATGGACACTTTAATATTAATTAATTAACTTTTCCAAATGTGGAATGGTCACCAATGCAGTAGCATGGTCCAAAGGGTCTTTGTTGGTGCTGTCTGTTCCTGGCTTTACCTGGGCAGGGCGAGGGTGCAGTCCAGCCTTGGGCAGAGCTGAGGATCCTGATGTGGTTTAGTGGTGGACTTGGCAGTGCTCTGTTACGTTGGACTCAGTGATCTGAGGGGTCTTTTCCAACTTCTGTAATTCTGAGCTGACCTTATGCAGATGCCTTCCCTGAGTCCTGCAGTATATGCTGCCTGTCCTGTTGCTGGTGTCACTGCATCCCTTTCAGCAACACTGGCCATGAACCTTGCACAAAGTTGATGCAAATCTGCTATATGTATACTGCTTTTCAATAGTACCTAAATTAGTTTGGGGCTTAAATCCCAGGTAGTTTTTTAGTTTGCTTTGAAACTCCCAACTCAAAAATCAGAAGTAAAAAGCTGTGATACAGCACAGAGACATGGCATAGCAGTGCTGGTGTTGGCAGTAGTTCTTCTCGTGTTTGGTGATGCTGAGTGCCCCATCAAGTATTTCAGATGAATTTTTGGAAACTACTCTAATAAAGCTGGAGAAAGGACCGTGCTGCAGGGTCTGCTGCAGCCTGACAAGTGTTTTGCCTTGTCAGCAAACACCAGCACATTTGCCTTCCAGTAGTGTTAGAACTGACCTACAGCATTTGTGGTGTGTTACCAGTTAGGGAAAAAAAGCAGTCCTTGGTTTCTGTATCCTGTGGAGTTGTGTTACTGTGTTGTTTGGAGGAGGTTTGTTACAGGACAGGTCCTCATCTGCCACAACCCACTGTGCTCTGGCTAAAGCTGCATCCCTACATCCCACACAGGTGCCCAGGAGCACACATGTTTTGAGGGCTGAGACATGGCAGCTCTCAGCTCAGCAAAACTCTTTTAATGTATGTTTTTCAAAGTTTTCAGAAGACTTTAGTGAGTTTAAGTAAGCAGTTGTTAGCTGTGGGAAGGGATTTTTCTCAGTGGAAAATGAAATGAGAGGTGTTTGCATTTCACTCTCACACCTTGCAGCAAGAGGCTGGTCACCATGAGATACAGCGCATTTGAGTGCCAGCTGGAGAACTGAATGCAGTGAAGAAGGCCAGGAGCAGTGAGATGCATCAGCTGGGGAGCTGAGGCAAGCTGAGTATCCTCCTGCCATCCTCCACCAATGTGCACCCACAGGCTGGAGAAGAGCTCCCAGGGCTGCGGGAGAGCCAGCATCACTCTTTGTGCTGATGCAGTGGGTGGTAAGTTTTGTGTGGTCCTTGGTCACCTTTGACCACGTGGAGTATGAATGTGACTGCAGAGTGCAGGTCCTGCCTGCATTTATAAGGCATCTAAGGGCTGCTCACACTTCAGGGGGGGAGCAAATGCTGCCCAGCTCTGCAGACCAGAGCCGCTGTGGTGTTTAATCTTCGTGGCTGGCGCTCAGGAGGTGTGCAGGTAGCTGGTGAACGTTTTTGTGTATGTTAAAATGCACCACACAGCAGAGCAGTGCTTCAGCCTGAAATACTCTCTGAGCATCAGAGCATCTCCTCATTACAGCATCCACCAGTATCAGGCTGTATCTGCTGGAAACACAGGGCCACATCGACAGCAGTGACATCTGTCAGCCTGGCTGTGCAGCTCCTGCTTGTGGGAAAGGGGCCTGGAGTACTATACTCATAAAGGGTTGTCAGAGCATCCTCTGTGCCTGGATTATGCCAGAAGTGCCAGCCCCCAACAGATAATAACAACTGTATTACCAGATGAATTCAGCCTCCTTGCTTTTGTCTTCAGGATTTTCCTGTGAATTCCAGTACTTATTGTAAATCCCAAGCCATTGGGGAAAAGCAATTGTGCTCCAATTTTGTAGTGCAGAGAACTGTTGTCACCTCACAGGTGTATCTGTATACCAGCATGTAACTTCTGTCTCCTAATAAAAGGGAAATTTGCTTTATGTCACGTGTATTTGTAAATGTTTGATGCCGTGGGTGAAAAAAGAGGGTAAAACAGTGATCAGCTCAGCACTGATCAATAAACAGCACAGTATGGTTTAGTCTTTGTTACACTGAGTGGTGTTGGGGCACAGGTAAGTGCAGAGCGGACACCTTTCCAAAAGGGATCCACAGATTCATTCCTGCTCTTAATGTACTGATGTCCTGAATGCAGAGCAGAGTTGTGGGACTGGCCTGAAACCCCTCTTGTGAGGAAGTTTGCTGTGACAGGGTGTGGGGTTTGTGTGGAGCTACTGGGGGGAGCAAATGTGGCACCTTCCCAAAAAGTGGTGTTTGGCTGCCACTGATGTGTCCAGCTCACAAACAGGTGCCTGAGCTCATCCTCTGATACATCCTCCTCCCCCCAACACATGTGGCACAGCAAAGATGTTGTTTGCGTGGATTAATAGCACAAAAATTCTCCCTCTTGGTGCAGGGCAACCCATGGGTTTCCCACTGGTTTTCTCTGATACACAAAAAGGGACAAAAGCTCAGATTTCAGGAGGATGCTTTGGAGGTCTGTGCAAGCACAGGGTGTGCTCAGTACACGTGAAGGTATGGGAGACTTTTCCCCTTTCTGGATGGGCTCCTTGCTGCAGCTGCAGGGCAGCTGTCTGAGGTGCAGTGAAAGGCATCTCAAAATGTAACAGAGTCCAAACAGCCCCCAAGCCCCACAATGAGGAAGCAAGCCTCCAGTGACAGTTTGGAGGATGTTCAAGCTTTTCTCAACTTCAGCCCAAAATTGTGAGCTGATTCTTTTCTATGGAGCACACATGAGGACCAAAGCAATGCTGCATTAGCAGTGGGTGGGAAGGGGCTGCATCTCCCAGCCCACCATGGTGGTACCTGCACCACAACAAAGCAATCAGCCCCTCGCCGAGGGGAAACGCTTTCTCCACTCAGGCTGTGTGTAGTCAGTGTCTAATAATATGAGCATTTTGCCATCCCTCTGCAAACAAGTCTGAGGCTGCTGCCTGATTGGTATATCATCTCACTTTCTCTCAGCATTGATTTTCTTGCTCTCCTTATTTGCTTCATAAAAAGCGAGGCAAGGAGCTGATGCTCGCTTGCTCGCTCTCCCTCCCTCCCTCTCTCTCTCTCTCTCTCTCTCTCTCTCTCTCTCTCTCTCTCTCTCTCCTGTGAGAAGCTTTTGGGAGCCTTTATTTTTAGTATGAGACAAACCTTGCTTTATTTCAGGAGACGCAAGTTGGATTATAAATCCTTTTGTAAATGTGTATGGTGATATTTGCTCCGGTAAGTTATATGCATCTCTATTTATTTGTGTAACTGTACTGGCTGGGGGAGAAGTGGCGTTTTTCAGGAATCGTGAAGCCCACAAAATTGTGTTTAGGCTTGGTTTCTTTATAGTCTCATGCTGAGTCAAACTGTTCTGTGATTTTTAGATATGCTGAAATATTTTCAGTTTGTATTTGTCTTTGCAGAGAGGGATGCCTGCTTTGAAAACTTGTTTTGCACTTCATTTTACTGCAGAAACATGGACAATTATGATTAAAGGGAAAAGGAATTCTTATTTATTGTGTTCCTTCTGGCATTTTAAATCAGAGGTGCCTCCAAAATAATGCTGCAATGTTCAATAGAAAAATAAATCAGAGCTATTTAATATTGATCAAGCTGAAGTATGAAATCTGAATGCCCATTACCTTAGATCAATCTAAAGTATGACAGCTTGGCAGCAACATGCTCCTCATCAAAATATGTTAATGAAATAAAGAAAATCTTTAATTAAGAAAATAGTTTACTTTTCAGAGTGTAACACCATTAGTACAGGTCAATAGACTGTTGCTCTGAATTTCTGCTCCCTGCCTTTGCTTTTACAGCTCAGCAGCCTCATTCCTCAGCCCTCTTGGTTAACTTGGAGACCTCCTTGTTACCTGTGAATAACAGCGAGGTGCAGTTATTTCTCTCTTGCCATCATAGCTCCTGGTGAGCTTTCCAGGCAGCACAAGTCAGAGACTGTAATAATAGGCTGAGGAAAACAAGATGTATAGCTTTATTACTTTCAGACTACCTAATACTTGAGTTTGCAGCATTATATTAACTAATTTATTGACACTTTAATTCTCTCATACTTGAACTGTATCCATGAGTCAATAACTTTGGTGCTCCAGAAGTCTTTAAGAACTCCAGCTGTAGCACAAGTTGGAGCTGCTATGAGAACATGTTTGAGTATGTATCTGCTCAGAAAATCAACAGATTAAACCTAGAATAGTCTGCTACTCTCATGATACCAGGGTATGCTAATAGATATATGAAATGTACTTTAATAGATGTTAGAAGGCTGTAACTGAGTTTATTGAACCGACAGGAGAAGGTAAGGTTGTTGTGTAAGCCAAAGCTAAACTCTTCTAAAATCTGGGAGAAATTTCAGATTGCCAATAACTGCTTAGTCATTTTAAGCTGCTTTTGGACAGCTTTAATTGTTCATTCCCCCTCCCCCCCCCCTTTTTTTTTTTAATGTAATAGTTCGTGTGTCTTCTCACCTGCTTGAAGAGCAGCTGATGGGAATATTTGGTGGTGTGACCCTCAGAGTGGCTCATGGGCTTTGCTGGGTCTGTGCCCTGGCTGGGCTGAGCTGATGCTGGTGCACAGCCAGGGCATTCCACAGGCGAGCCCATGTGCTTTGTTCCTGAAAATGTAGTTAATAGGCACTCAGTTCAGAGGCTTTCTGGTGCTTTTGTGATTGCTGCTTCATAAGGACCATATATATTTATGCAGCTGCATAGCTTGAACGTGTGTGCTTGGCACAGGAAACATGGTACATAAAATGTGCCGTGTGCCACCATGTTAGAGAACAAGGTACATAACAATAGTTGTCTTTTTCATGGTCCTTTAGCTCCTCAGGTGTGGAGGGTATGGGTGTCTGAGCAATGCACATCTCACACACTTTATAACCATAATGCTGCTTGCCTGAGAACAGTGTTGAGCATTTCTAACTTTGCTCAGCCCGAGTATTTGGCTCAGTGCAGTCCTTGAGGTGAACGGGGTGATGGTCAGAGAACATCTTTGGGTGACCCAGGAGGGGAGGGGATGGAAAAGCACAGGTCCTGCTCCTACTGTGCAAAACTAAAGGCCTGGTTTTTCTGTGCCACATAAGTCATCATAGCAGAGGTGCCAGACTGCCCTGAAGCCAGGTTGTGGTTTATTAAGGAAGGCAGTTTATCTCATCCTAATAGCTTTGAAGCGGGAAAAGTGGCTTGAAATGGCTGGTTTGACTGCAGGCAGGGGCAAGTCTCATCCCTGTCCCTGAGGGCAGGTTGCCAACAGCCAAGGGGCTTAAGGCACAAAGAGAAAATGTGGTTAAGTATATTGCTGCAAGACTTTCTTTTGGCAGAGGAGCTTTTGGCAGAGCAGAAATGATCCCATCAGCCCTACGTCTCTACAGGGTATGGCTGACAAACTTGGGGACAGGTGAGCTTGCCCTGCTCGTCATGTCATACATACAGAAGTCTTCAGTGTTTGTGAGGTTTGTCTCTGTCCTTTTGCCCATCCTCATGCTGTAATGTGTGGTGATCCTTCATCTCCAGCTACTTGGTGATAGCAGGTCTGGGGGCAGCTGTACCACCAGTACTCAGCTCTCAGACCTTGGAGCAGCCTCCATCACCTCCCCAGGAGTGTGATGCTCACTCTGCAAGGTGACTTCAGGCTAATGTGCAAACTAGGCTTGGTGCAACTGCAGGGACAGGTTCACAGCATGGTGCTTTGCAAGCCTTGGGACTGAAAATTTCTGATTTGTGCCAGTGGGATGGAGGCATCGCTGTCCCCTGCTAGGAGGTGCATCAGGGTTTGAAAGGGGTTTGAAACATTATTATAGGGAGCTTCATTTTCTTTGAGACCTGTCCTTCTGTCTGCTCCTCTAGCAGCTCATACAGTTCTTAGAGAAATTCCATAAACCCTTTAAAAAATTGATTTCTTATATATCTGTCTCCTTCTGAATGTCCAATACTCTTTTTTAGCCAAGTCCTTGTAAGACATAATGAGTGCTTTCCTCACCTCTGTTGATCCTGTTCAGATTCAATAGAAACTCTACAGGGGGAAAGGCATTTGTATTGATATTGGGTAGCAGCTGCCTATCAGTGCTGGTGATGGCAAGTGGCACTTTATTCTCCATGTTACTCTTGATTAAGAGTTCCTGTGGAATTATATGACCATTTTTTTCCTGGGAATTTTTCTGTGAACATAGGATGGTAGATGACAGCCTAACCTGGAGTTTGGTTTTTCCTGATTTTGCTTGTGGGCTCTCTTTCCCTCAGCAAGCTGAGTACAAGTAGTTTCAAACATTGTGGATTTGACTCATTTGTGCATGGTGGGTTGGAGACTCAACTCATCTGGTCTGAGCAGAACTGGGGTCTCTGGGTCCCTCTTGAGCTTGAGGTAATCAGCTGAGATGTGGGATGCAGGCATTTGAGAGCTGTGCCATGGATTGGGAGCAGGGAAGGTCCACATTTCCATTCAGTTATGCCTGCTCCTTCATCCAGAGCCAGTGCAGGGAGCCTGATGTGAGATGAAGAGATGAAGCTGCACCTGCCAGTGCTGCAGCTGTGTGTCCCTGCACAGAAGGCAGGCTTGCTGGGGAGCCCAGGGGCATGTGGTGACACAGTGCCAGCCCTGAAGAAGCTGGAAGTGCCCATGGGTGTGTCTGGGCTGCAGCTGAGGTTGGGGCTGGGAACACACCCCCCTGTAGAACCGTGGAGCTTGCTCAACCTTTATTTCCTTCAGTGTCCAGTGCAGATGGAGGGTCTGGCTCTGCCTGTCCTTAGTTTGCAGATGTGACCAAAAAACTGCAAAGAGCCCTTGCACCTGCAGTGAAACTCTTTGGTAAATGATTTCTGGATCTAGAGACGTGACAGTACTGTGAAACTCTTCAGCAGTCCTCTCCTGTCATGTGCCACCTCTTATTTTGGAGGAGAGAAAAAAAAAAAAAAAAAAGGGCAAGGAAAGAAGAGAAAATGAGAAAGATGTGCTAGGCTGTCTGTAGAGAGAGAGGAAGAGACAGGTGATCAGCATGGGGTATCTGCAGTGCTGTACCTTCCCTCTCCTCTCTTTTCCAAACCGCTGTGTGTGTGTGTGTCAGGGCTGTCTGTCCATCTGTCCCTCAGGCTGGGTGGGTGGGAGAGCCCTGTGCCACCTGAACCTGTGCAGAGGCTCATCTGTCACCGAAACTCCCCGGCGCCATGGCAAAGCAAATATGCTGCAGCAGGCTGTAAAGCTGTAAACATATGGGCACTAACAACAGATTAAGTGAGTGATTTAGTCTAAGGGGCTTGGTAGATTACCATAAAATGTATCTTAATTAGAAAAGCAATCAAAGTTGCACAGAGTCAATGAGGATGAAACATCTCTGTTGGCAACAATGAGTGTTCTGTCCCCCGCACCAGGGGATGTGGATGGCGATGGATGCAGCTCATCCCTGCTTTGGGGGGGGTTTCCTGGGGTTTGCTCAGTCCAGCCTTGAGTGCAGGCTGCCTTCATGCTGGATTATTTGTTCTTTGAGATGAGACCATCCTGTGAGCTGCTCAGAATGAGTCTGATGGTGGACTCGGGTTCCTTTAAAAGCATTAACAAACCAGAAACTGCTGAAGGCGAAGGAAGAGAGCATTTGCACATTTTCCTTAAAACTCTGTACCAGTACCCAAAGATACATCTAAGTGTTTGCCGTGTATAGTACAGCTAGTCCCAGATAAAGGATTGGGGCTTCTAAGTGCTACCATAACACAAATAATTAATAAGTCTATCTCCCTCACTGTGTCCTTATCTTTTCAGTGAGCATGGCCATAATTAGCTTTCGCCTGATTCTAAGTTTATAGCATGTTCAATTGCTTTTTCCATTCTGATTGTATTTTCTCTGCTTCCTTATTTTAGTGGTCCTGGCTTTATTCCACAGGCCAGAGTCTATAGATTAAAAAAAAGCTGGATGTTCATCTCCAGCAGTGCAGATGTAAAGATTGCAACAGCCAAACACATATAGATACATTATTGGTTTTGTACAAGTGTCTGTTTCTTTTCCGGGGTCTGGGAGGATTTGAAGTACTTTGGGAAGTGGCACAGAAGATTTGCAGCAGCTGGTGGCAGCTGAGAGAAAGAGAAAGATGACTGGCAGTCTCAGAATTAAGTATTTTGAACCATGAAAGAAATGGAGAACATCCAGGCAAGATTTTTGAAAAGTTTTTTCTCTTTGTATTTGGAAGCAGGTATGGGTACAGATTTCAGGGAACGTGAATTAAGGGGTGTGAATAAAAAAGAGACAGGCAAGAGGTGTGGAGCAGCACAGGAAGGGGGAGGATGTAGGGGAGCAGGACAGCTTATAACCTGTCCAGATGAAGTGTTTCAGAGCTGGTGAGATAAGAACAGTGTTGTTAGCATTTCCTAAATATGTTGTGTTTAGGTGTTGCTTTTTATGATTTAAGTGTGGGAAGGAGAGCAATACCATCTCTGGGGACAGAGTATGAGAGGAGTGGCAGAAAAGAAGAGGAGAGGGAGGTTTTAATTTTAAAAATGTTTCTTGTTCAAAATGTTCCCTGTGAATTCCCAGAGCTCAGCAAAGCAAATGCTCATTTATAGCCCATCATCTTAATTATTAAAAAATAAATTATTTTTACCATGTGGGCTGATATTTAGCCAGGAGCAAGTTCTTCTTCCAGCCTTTTGCATAGAGGTGGGTTTTGAGGTCAAAGCCAGTTCCAGTGGATTTTTCCATCCAAAACTGGTTTGAGATGAGGCAATGGGCCCCATGTTTGGAGACAGAGCCAGGGCAGGCGTGTGGGACAGCAGGTGACAGGCAGCAGATGACACCAGATAGTTACACTGGAACCTAGGGAGCTGAGAGGAAGCTACTAATGGCCTCTGATGAGCATGGACGTGATAATAATGAGGTTAATGCCCTTTCATTCACCCAGAAACATCTTCAGGAATGTATAATCCCTGCTAGTCAATGGGCAATCATTAGGTCATAAATAATACAGTGTGATTGAAGGACAAGAGCCTTTCCTGTAATAGTCATTTTCCATCAGTGCCGACCCAGGGAGGGTTTGGTTGGAGCCCCCTCACTGTGCCACATTGCAGGAACCCAGCTGTTAGAGCATTTTCTGGCCAGAGGAGCGCTCCAGCCTCGGTTCTGCTGTGTGCATCTGTCACCAGAGCAGGAAAACTCTCCTCAGGAGCCCAGCTCCATGCAGTAGTGCTGGGAAAGGAGCTGAAGCTAATGGGAAGAACAAGGGCACAAATTAGGCGAGGAAGCAGTTCCAGGAGCCATCAGGGAATGTTGCCAACAGACAGTGGTGCCTGGTGGTGATGCTGGGAGAGCTGGGAATGGGGCCGGGCTCCCTGGCTGGGAGAGGGGCCTTGTCCCAGCCCCAGCCCAGGGCAGATGTTGTGCACACTGTGTACAGCGCTACTTTTGCTAGCTGGGTTTGTGGTCCGTGCCATGCAGGGCTGCAGTGTGCTCTAGCCTTGGTTGTGGTTGAGTCCCTGCGCCTGCGTTGGCCAGCCAGGGTTTAAAGACGTTAAGTTTGGGGGCACTTTCCCTTCCCAGAGTGCTTCCTGTGTGTGCATGTCACTCAGCCATAATGTAAATCCCTGTGATTATTAGAGGGAGTAAATCCTACTTGGTAATAGCTTGGATTGTGCTCTGTATGCATTTATATTACATTATGGGCCATTTTAAGCCCAGATGCTTTTGAACCCACCAGGCAAAAGAGGAAACGAGCAGCAGTCCAATGTTTTTTATTTTATAATTAAATGTTTACACTTGTTACACAAGAAATCCCATAACGCAATAAATCCCATATAATCAGGCTGTAGAGGCTGTACAAAACCTGTTGTTTTCTGGAGGGAGCAGAAACAATTACATTTTTCATTAACCCGAGTGTTTGCTGGGTTGTTGCACATCACCTGTTAGTAAAATGAGAATTGACTTGACCTATTAGAAAAGCTCTCTTGTACCTTACCGTGACTTTCCACGGTTTTGCCTGCGGTGGTCACATGTGGGTGGTGCCAAAGCAGCTCATGAGACAGGAGGACAGGGGAAGGGAACACAGACTGGGGGTGGCTGCTCTCCAGGACTCTGGGCACTTGTGATGCTCTGGGCAGTGTCACAATGTGGATCCTGGTAGAGACCGCCACGGTTGGTTTTTTGATTTTATTTTTTTTCTGGAAGTCTAGGACTAGAAAAGCTCTCAGGCCTAAAAAGGAGCACATCTCTACTGCAGTGACATATGTCACAGCATGAGTCATTCAGGGATTATATGTACAAATCTAAACATGTCTGTCCAACTTGTGCTCCCGTGTCCTTAAATGAAAAGGGCACGAAGGGGAAGCTGTGGAGGCTGCAGAGGAAGAGTCATAACTTCCAGGCTGTTCTGAGGGCAGAGGGCTGTAGGTATGTCTGTGATACATCCCAAATGAAGCCATGTACACCCAGTAATTACTCCAGGTACTCCTAAACCTGTTTGCAGGTTGTATCAGTTTTGTTTCATGGAAGACACATTACCCATGTGTCAGTGTCCATGTGCTGAAAGCAATTTATACAATAAATTTAAAAAGCCCCCCAGCTCCTTGTAAATGCTGACCTCAGACCTTTGACTTATGGTTAGAGGTGCTGGGAGAGCTTGGCAGCTCTGCCCAGTTTGTGGAAGTACCTTTGTACTCCAGCAGCTTTTAACTGCATCCAAGAAGAGATGATCTGTATGTGTCTCTATTTTCTGCCTGTTAACTCTTCCATGCATGCTACCAACCTTAGCTTTAGCTTTCAACTTTGTGGCTGACCCATTAAATACTGGATGAAACAGCTTGCATTACATTTTGAACTTAATAAAAAGGAAAGGCATTACACAGATTCTGTCTGGCCATCTGGAGGAGCAGTGTTCTTTACCCCAACGAATGGCTGTCTAATCCTGTCATATACAGTTGGGCTTTATTCTATTAAAATATAATGAGAAAAGACTACCATACCATTATTTGGTGGAGCTAAATGGGATTTTTAGAATAATCAATGGATGATAAATGAAAAAGATAAAGGTTTTCTTCAAAGCAAAAGAGAGAAAATTGCCTCCTTGGGATTAAAGTATTGTATAACCAAGTTATTATAAAATGATCTTTACTCACTAAAAATACCGCAATTTCATTTCCATAAGTTTTTCCATTAAGAATCAAATCAGGTTGTTGGGATTTTTTTTTCATTTAAAAAAATGCTAAGCATTAAATGAGGTGTTGTGCTTTAAACAGAGGATGTTGTAGGGTTCCTGCCTGCTCTGGGGTCAGGTCTTTCCATCCAGGTGGCATCAAGGGCTGCTTTTTGTGGGTGTGCTAAAATTCCAGACAGAGGTTTACTGCTGTAGTTGGCCTCAGGAAGACTCCATGGCCCAGTGTGGAAGTCATGGAGCAGATTGGTCTCCTCCAGGTGGATGACAGTGGCATGTGTGGTTCTTGATGCCCAAACTTTGAGCTGCTCCCTCATCCCTGGAGTTTTCACTCCACACAGACCAGGGCTGGGCTGGCACAGGAGCCTTCTTAGCAATGCTGCTATTTATAAGGTGGGGACACTAAATCCCAGCAATCAGTGAACTGTGGCTTTAGGGTTTGTTTCTCAGCAGGAGCAGAATATATTTCAGCTTTCTCCCTGTGTAGCTGTTGAAGGAAAATGACTCCAGCTAGTTGTCACCCCCACAAGAACTGCGTCGGCTGCGATGCTATCCACCTCCAATTCATCAACCAGTCAAGTTGATATAATTAGGAATCCCAAAGTCAATAATCTGATAATCTCCAGTGCACAAAGGCTTGTATGTAGGAGAAGTGATTCCAGGAAGTCTGCAGCTCAGATCCGTGCAGGAAAAATGCCAGATTTTAAAAAAGAAACAGGCAGAGACCCAGAGGAGAGAGTGCTTCCTAATCCTTCACTGGTGACATATTTTGGGCCATCAATTCTGCAGTAAATGTTTCTCATACAGTCATTTAGTGCCTTCAAACCTTCCCTTTGCAACCTTAATAACAATGTTCAATTACTGGTTCTACCCTATAAATAAATAATCTCAGTTTAACGAGACACTCTGCTGGGTGAGCAGTGCGGGGGGGGACGTCTCCAGAGCCCTCAGAGCAATGTGCTCCCTCCTCGCTCCACACACACTCTTGGCCACAGTGGGAAATGTAAGGCAATGGAACATTTGGCAAAGGTTTTGCAGTCTCTCTGTTATGGTGGTATGGAGAGAGGGAGGTCTCAGATCCAGAAATTATGCCAGAAAAATAGGTCTGCTTTAGAAACACTTTGAACATGTAAAATGACTAATAATAGTGCAGGCGTTTTGAATATTTCAGGTTGCTCTTTAAAAATGTTAAGAGTTCCACTTGGCTTTCCAGTGTTAGGGCAGGAGTAGGGGACTGGGGGGACCTCTTTGGGAAAGCATCCAGCAGGTTCATTCCCATTTTCCTTCCTCATTGCCAAGAGAAAACATTGGAGCCTAACCACATAGTGAACTGTGTCCCTCACAGCCTGTTTTTGGCCACCACAGCTCCAGGCAAGACTAACACTTTCTTTTTAAGATCTTGCCCTCCTGGAGAACCCACCAAGGAGCCCTCAGGCAGAGCAGATCCTCTCCTTTGCAGCACAATAGGTTTGGGGTGCATCCCCAGCACGTCTCCATCCTGTCAGCCAGCAGGCTGCTGCACAGGGCAGACGTGCTCCCAGAAAAAGCAAGTGGTTTATATAGAATTTTCATCAATTTTAAATGACAGTGTTGTCTTCCTACTGGGATGTTTCAGCTGTAACATGTGCCACATAAGCCTTTTAACTTGCCTTGTCAGGAGCTGTTCTGCCTTCCCCTGGTGCGCAGAGCAGGACTGTTGCTCAGCAGGCATTGCGGGGAATTGTCGCAAAGCCAAACAGGGAGAAGCGATACAAAATCCTCCTGTTTTTCCCTTCCACGGTGGGATAAGTGATGTCCAGGGTCCCATGCTAAGGCACTACCAACTGCTTAATTCACAGCTGGGACTTGGGATCCCTCAGGGCATCATCACACACCACAAGCCCCTGGCCACTGGGTTGGGAAACAAAGGAACCAGCCTTGAGCCTGGATAAATGACAGCACCTGAATGCTGAATTACAGGATTCATTGCCATTGTGTTGAAACCTGGCATTGAAAGAAGGGAGGTGGTTCCATAAATCATATGATGAACTTTTCCCTCCCCTGTGCTGGTGTGAGAAGCAGTTGTGCTCTGCTGGATGTTGCATTGCTTTTTTTTCTCAAAGTGCTAAGGAGCCAACTGGTCTTTAAAACATGCTTGTCTGATTTGACAGGGAAAGCTGGTTTATTGTTGCACAGTACCATAATAAATATAATTTCTGTTGGTTAAGTTATACTGTGGGATTATACTTCTTTATAAAAATATACCTATAGTCCAGGCCAAGGCTGGAGGTCAAAGAGGGAATATCACCATAACAGGATCTGGGAATGGTGTTAATCACTTTACAGAAACTCATTACCTTCTCAGCTTTGTGTCTGAGACCATGAGGAGGAAGGATGATCTTCCAGCCAGGCTAGGCTGGACATGTGAGATGTGCATTGCTCCAGTCTGTGCTGAGATGCACAAATAATGTTCCTTCCTCTCCCTCCCTTCGGGCTGTGGCCTCATTGGGTGGCCTGGTAACTGCTTCCATAGCACACACTGAACTTGTGGGATGGTTTGTGTTATCCCACACAGAATGTGGACCCCTGATCCAGGCTGGGAACAGGCATTTTCCATTTCCCTGCAAGGATCCAGGCACATTTGAAGGCAGCAACCTCCCCACTGTGTAACAATGGCAAGGCAATAGCTGCAGCTGCAGGAGGGATGGAGAGCACAGGAAAAAGCAGGGTTTGCCCTGAGTAGTAGCCTGGCACAGCCAGGGCAGCAAGGATTTATTGCCTCAAGGGCAGCAGGTTTCTCCCATTCCAGGGAATCCAGGCACAGGAATCAGGCTGTCAGGCCTGAGCCTTGGCAGGCAGCAGCCATGGGATAAACAGAAATAACTGCAGCTGGGGAGATTTATCTCGTGTGTAGGGGGAAGCAGGATGTGTGCACACTTGCAGATAGGCCTAGTGCCGAGTGTTGATTTATAGGCAAAGAGTAAATAGGAACATGGGGAAACACTTTCTCTTTCTCCATAAACTTTTCAATTTCAGAGCAGCCAGATTCAATAAAATTATCTCACAGATGGGGGTTTTATTGAATCTGGCCCATAAAGCTCCCATTATGGGGTTTACAACTGCCATTTACACAAATCCTGCTATAATAAAATACAGTGGTGTTTACAGTATTCCTGAAATGGCCACAGAATTACTGTGTGCACAAAAAAACAGCTAGTAATTCTTGGCTTATTGCTCCAGGCACTCCTCTGACAACATAAAGCAGCACAACTTGGGGTGGGGGGGAAGGAGAAATGCAGAGGTGGGAAGAGAAGAATTATGCTGCTGCTTGGCCAGGATACCCCAGGGAAATACCATTGATTTACTGCCCTCACTCTGCACTCCCTTGATGGAAACTGTAAATATGCTTCCTAAAGGTGCTTTGTGCCCTCAGCATGGGGCTGTGGGCACTGGCTGGGCATTACTGGCAGCTGGGTGATCCCAGCCATCAGCAGCATCTGCTCCAACCACAGCAGGGAGCCAAGCTGGAGCTGGCTGAGGCATTGCTGACATTTGGTAGAAAGGTCTGGTAGCATGGTCCTGGTCCTTTTCCTTTTCCCACCTGCCTTGTGGGTGCTGGGTAAGGGTGGGAGCCGGTGGTTGTGCCTGGAGGGGTTTGCTGAAAAGCTTCTGGTTAAGAGCTGGTTGTGGGGCTAAAGGGTGAGTAAAGGCTGCATCTGAGCTGTCTCCTGGTGAGAGTCTGCTGTCAGAGATGTTCCCAATAGGGGAGAGGAAAAACTAGGAATTCTGGAGGAGATGCTTCCTGGGAAGGAATGGCCTGAGCTGTGTTTTTGGGCATGGCTCTATGCCCTTGGTGAAAAAACACGATGACACCCATTATGCTGATTTCTAATGCGTGATTAAAGGAGAGGCATTTCAATTGCACCTCTTTACTCCGCTTGTCCCCTTGCTGAGAGGTTTTGCTCTTTCTTTATGGCAGGTCTCACACTGCTGGCTTTCAAGTTCCCTCTTTATATATCACTGTTAATCTTTGTGCCTATGTACCTGCAAAACATTTGCATTTGCAACTCTGTTAATTAGGCCAGAAAGCAGGTCAGCGTTCCCTCCTGTTCTCCTTAATTTATTGTTTTCTGACATCACCTCACAAATTAACCTGAGGTGATTAATGCTGATTTTCAGTGCTGTGTTACATATAAGGGCAGAAACTTCTTGTGTGTACAGAGGAAGTGTCTCATTTAGGATGAAGGAACACTATTTAAGTTGTAGTGAAAACATTTATTTTGTGACATATTTAACAAGTCAATTCATAGTGAAGTTCAGGTTTCCTCTTTTTCAGTGAGCTCAGCAAGAAAAATTGATTCAGTCAAAGTTTTTATTAACTTTTCTTGTCATTTGGTGCCTAAATACCTTTACAAATCTATCCTCCATGTATGATATACCCTGATCACATTGGAAGAGAGTGGCAGGGTGGAATCTTGAATCATCCTCCTGTTATTCCCCGTGCTCCATCGTGCTCAGCACATTGCTCTGCACCCAGGGAGGGTTGGTCTCCCTGCCCCAGTGTTCAGGTGTCACCCCTGTAATCTGTCACTCTCTGGGGAAAAGGTGCACATGCAAAGCTGAATTCCAAGGAGGATTGTGAAACCTGGGGCTTTGTTTATGCTGCAAATTGGGAGAACTAAGATTAATGGCATGTTTTGCAAAGCCTTGTACAACAAGAAAAGATCTCATTTTTCTATTTATTATATTTTCAGTCTGTTATTTTGCCATTACATCTGCTTGCTGCATAATTTTTCAGTGTCCAAAAACATGGTTTCCTTCCCAGATGTGTTCTGTCTTCCTTTCCTCTGGGTTGCTGATTTTAGCTTATTTAGTTGTGGCTGGGATTGGGCATTTGCTTGCCATTTCCCTTATCTGCCCGTCTGTAGATCTCACAGTAATTCTGTTAAAACTAATGGAGTTACTTCAGAGCTATAGTGCTGCAATCAACAAAATCTAACCTGTCCTTTAATTTAAATTACAACTGCATAAATTGTCCCCACTTCTACTTAGGATCATCCAAGGAGGCCTGCACCAATGGTGTTTGAAGATACCCATGCCTGTTTCCAATTCTTTTCTTTGAACCCTTGATATGAAAGCTTATGTGTCTCTGCCCTGCATATTCCCTCCTTCATTATTTTTCTCCTGGAAGATTAAGATGTGGTAGATTTGCATCAGAACCACCCAAGCTCTTTTTTCCTTTCCAGTTTGCCTGACTTCAGCCAAAGTCTGTAATTCCTTTCTGCTTTGCAGTCAGTTTACTTCACCTCTATGTCCACTTTGGATTATGATAGTAATTTAGGAAAAGTAATTTTAAAAAACACTGTGGTTTTTTTCTAAGTCATACACGAGCTGGGAGAAGGGCAGCTCAGCTCTGTGTTTTGCCACAAAATGGGATGGCAGCTGTGTGAGCTGTCTGGGTCTGCTACTGCTACTTCTGGTTGCACCTTTTAAATATTTCTGCCAGTGTTTTGTTTGGGTTAAGAATTACTCATTATGTTCAGTCAATATTCATCCTTCTCTTCTTGTCCAATGTCACCTGTCAGTGGGGTGATTTAAATAACTGCTTGGGTTGTGAATCCCAAATGGGGTTCAAGACAGGAGGGATGAGCTGAGACACCTGGCATGGACAAATGGTGATGTGTCTGTCTGTGTGGCAACAGAGCTTCGTGTGTCGTGGTTCTCTGCTTTTGGGAAGGGTGCAGGGATAATGTATGGCAATGCTTTAAATGCAAGCAGTGATGGATGACCTGACCCGAGGGGGCCGGTGCTGCAGCTAGAGTTACTGCATGGATCTGCTTGTGGTGGTCGCTGAAACGAAATAAAATAAAAATGTTGTTTGTTTTTGACAGCTTTTTGCAATCTTTGCATTTGCAACATGCGGCGGGTACTCTGGAGAGCTGCGCCTCAGTGTGGACTGTGCAAACAAGTCAGAGAGTGACCTCAGCATTGACATAGCCTTTGCCTACCCCTTCAGGTAACCCCGGCTGGCTCGCGGCGGTTCGGCACTCGGGGGCTGGGGCTGGCCCAGCTCCACTGAGGTTTCCTTCGTTTATAGCAGATTGCAGTTAAGCACCAGGCTGGGGCTCCAGAATTTTCCTCTGGTGTGCAGGAGGAATGAATTTGGCTAGACCTGGTGTGGATGGGGCCATGGCAACTGCTGGGAATGGCAGCTCAGCGGAGGAGAAGACAGATTCCAGAGCCCTGTGGAGGCCAGGAAAGCTTGGGGAGTGGAAAATGGCAGGCAAGGAAAAATGAACAACACATCATCCCAAGATGAAAAACTGTAGTGTAGCCATTAACTTAAACTGGAAATGAGAGAGGTTTCCCATCAATTGCAGTGGCAAGGATCTGAAATAGCTACTCCAAGGGAGGGGGAAGCAAAAAACCAAAATGAGTTTGAACCATAATTTTGAAATGCTTTTTTGAAAATTTTATTAATTGTCTGTTTGCATCTCTTGGTGTCTGAATGCTTTAAACCTAGTGATTTAGGAAAACAGTTTTTATAGGTTTTTTATGGTTTTTTTAAGTACATCTGAAAACTGTAGTATAGTTATAAATACATATATATATATATATAAAATGTTCATGCCATTTAAGATCCTGCTTCAAAAGAGCATTTACAGTTTTCTAGTTTTAGATATGCCAAGTCCACTGCAGAAACTGCTCACATTTGTATAAGGGATTTCTTCAAGGAATTGAGATGATTAAGAAAAGAATGCATAATTCAATCTCAAGTCTAGTACACTGTGACTCTAAAATTATTTTTCTTCCTTGGGAAATCACATGCTGTTTTGCTTATGATCGCTGTGCACAGACCAGACTTGAAAGCATCTATTTCTTTAACATGTTCTAAGATACAGCAAATTCCAAACAGTGGGAACTGAATTTGATTCCTTGAAATGTTATTCTTGCCTGACATACATTTATTACTCCAAAAGTCACATTTCCTGGTATTACATGTTTATTTTTTGTCTTAAACATGTCCACATTTTCTTTCATTTCTGCTTAGTATGCATGGGAGAGATCCTGAAAATTGAGTTATGTGAGTTTGTAATTTGATTCACTTCCAAATAGGTCATTTCTCCAACATTCATTACAAATACACCCTGTAGTGAAGTGCTTTAAGTTTACACAATTATAAAATACTATTTTATTTTAAAAGTTAATAAAACAGAGAGAAGTAGCCATCAAGTGTCTCCTGGTGCTTCACCGGGCACATTGACCATTGTTTCTAGAAGGAAATGGCTGGATCTGCAATTTCCCACAGTTTTACTTATTAGAAAACTGGAAGTAATTGATGGATAATGTAACATTCCAGCATGTTGCAGACATGATGGAAAACAAGGTTTATTTGCAGGAGGGATCCAGCTGTGGCTGTGGCTGGCCCTTGAACTCAGCATGCACAGATGGGATGTCTGGCATGTACAGTGGGGTGGTTGGCTACATGGTGCAAATATACCTGAAATGTGCAGGTGAGAAGGGAGATGACACTTAGCTGCTGTTATAGGAGAAGCATGAATATACTCAGATTTTGTGCAATTTGAGATTTTGTTTGGACACCTGAGGTATATACAAAAAGTGTCCAGAGATACGCAGATTACATGAGGCAGCAGATGTGTGCCTGGAAAATCCGGCTCAGTGCTACCTTGGTGTCATCTCAGTGTTTCATCTAAATAGTCCTGTGTCTTTCTCATGTGTTTGCTATTTTTGCTTTTCTTCAGTGCTCCCTCCACAGAATGGAGATGGGATGCTCTAAAAACAGAAGTGAGTTTAGTTGGGAAAGGCAAGATCTCAGAGCAGTGAATCTGCTTGGAAAAAGCAGCTCAGAAAAGTTGAGGCGCTCTAATCAAGACTGTGCTCCTGGGGCTGAAGCTCATCTCCCTTCATGGGCTTGCAGGCATTGTTAGGTAGGATGACTTTCCCACCAGTTGTCTTGCATTCAGGTCCATCTTCCCATGACATTTTCGTTTCAAATGCCTTCACAGTCCTGATTATTGGCTGTCAACTGGGGGAGGTGTAGGTGGAAGGAGAGAAGCTGCTGAGCATCTGACACCCTGCTGCTGTTGGGGCTGTCAGCAGTGACACTGAAGCAGTCAAAATACCTGAGTGCTGCTTTTTATGAGCTGCACCTTCCAGCATGACTTGAAACGAAGAAAGTCGTGCTACCAGCTGCTTTCATTTCTGTTGCTGTGAATTTGAGGCTTTATTTTCTTCTCCCAAAAGATTAACTGCTAGACCTTGGCCAGTAGATGACAAGCACTGAGAGCTTTAAGCTGGCAAACAAAGTGGTAAGGCTGAATGGGACAGCTTGGCAAAGCAAGAAGGCTTGGTTGTTTTGGAAATGAGATTGAAGGAACCTGAAAACATTCCTATTAAAGCAAGATCACAGTGGGGAGGGAGTCTTCCAGACTGAAAGGATGGACATTGCACTTGCTTCTGAGGCCAATCACCTGAGCTAAGGAAAAGGAGGATGCGGGAGGGTAAAACTAGTGCTGGTGGCAAGTGAGGGTGATTCATGTGGCCACAGGCCAGTCTTGAATGCACCAAAGCAGCGCTGCATTTCTCAGCAGGTAGCTCCAGATGCTCCCAAAACAAAGGACAATCTTCACACCTGCTTATTGAGATTTTTCTCAGCCCCAACCTACAAATAGCAAAAGTCTCCAGCAAGAAATAAAAATGAGTCCAAGGGAAATAATTAGTACAATTAGACAGAGAGTTTTGAAACCTACCTTTAAACTAAGATTAATTCTTTCTTGTTTTTTTGTTTTTTTTTAAAGTTATGATTATATGGAAGTTATGCTTGGCTTCTGTTTTGTCTTATTGCTGTTGTAACTCTGGTAGCAGGAAATTGTGGAGCACCAAAAGGAAAACCCAAAGAAACCTTTTTAATGAGGTGCCTGCTTCTCATTTCTGCTGGAATCACTTTCTTAGGTAGTTCTGGACCTGGATTAATTTTCCCTTTGAAAAGGGGGAAGTGAGGAAAAGGATAAAAGTGTACTAATCACTAGACACTAGCAGAGCAATCTGGTTCAGTGGTGCTTTTGCATGGCTGGGAGACAGGATCCCTGGGAGAAAAGCCCATGTGGTGGTGCCTGTGCAGGGTGGTTGTGTCAGGAGTGTGAGGAGGCTGAGCCATTCCCATCTGAGCTTCTGCTCTGAGCTTGTGCTACTGGGGTGCTGTAACCACTGAAGAGTCTCCCCAGAATTGACATCATTGACCCCAAATCTGGCTCCACCATCTCTTCTGGAACAGATCAGATGGATGCTTTTCCATCCACAATTACACTGATTCATTTAAGCTTCCTGCAACCCACATCCTGGAGTCACCCTGTAATGTGGAAATTAACGTGAAGTCTAAACCCTAATATCCTCCAGCAGTGTCTCCTGGAGCTCTGCCACACTCTTCTACAGGTCCTGCCAGACACTTCCATGCCTAATGTGATATTTATAAAGATGTTTCAAATATTCACGTGAGGTTTTTTTCTCATTTAGGCCTGATTCTAGTTTTATCACAAAACATTTCTTCCTTCCTCATGTTTTAAAGCACAAATCAGCCACTATTCTGGGTACCTGTATATGAATTTTGAAAGTTTTATAAGATCAAATATGGAATAAATTTCTCTGTCCCTACAGTAGCAGTTTTTCTCTAGCATTAGGATCTGTGCTTGATACAGTTTTTTGCAAATTTGGCACACATTAGGATGTTCATTAACTTGACCCTCACCCAGGCAATTATTCTTTGAGGGGTGGAAAAAAAATTCAGCATCTTGGGATTATTTGTTGGCCTCACAGTCCATCACCCTTTCAGATTGGATTTGTCACTTACCCAAGTGCCCTGAAGCAATATGTTTTGTCTGTAATAAGAGTCCTAGTGAAGGTCCTATTTGTTTATTATTTTCTGTGATCCCAGCAACATTTTTATCAGGTACTTTGGGTTTACTTTGATAATAAGTGATTGAATAGTACACCTGTGTACATATTTGTTACTGGTATTCACTATTTTTAAGATGCTTTTTCATCAGTCCTCCTAAAAGCATTTTTGTTTGCTTACTGAGTCAGTACTGGAGATTTTTTGCTACATAATTATTTGTGTCACAAACATGATGTTTTACTTGCAGCTGGCAGAGTTGCACTGAAACACTTGGGCTTCTTCAAGGAGTGATTTAAACGAACCTTTGCATCTCAGAAGCGCTCTGGTGATGATGAGAGGTACTCTGTGCTGATGCCATCACCTGTTCTCTGTGGTTATGCCCTGTCCTGGCCAGGGGAGGAATGCTGTGCCAAACCCTGGCTGTGGGTGATGCTGGTGGGGTCTGTGGCTCGTGGGAGTCCCATGAGCAGAGGTGATGTGCTGGACAGGTCTGCAGGGCAGTGGGAAGGGAGAGCCATCTCAGTCCAAGCCCCTAAGTGTGCTGCCTGGTAAGTCTTGAGGCAGACCCTGGACTAAAATCTCTTTGCCTGTAGCTTTTGGAGGTGCTTTAACCCAAGCCTGCATACGCAGTGTCTGCCCAAGTTAAATGCTGCAAAGGAATTAATTTGGAGTATCTCTTGTCTTTTCTTGGGGCATTCATCCTGAAAACTACTTGGAAAATATTGGCCTAGAGGATGATGTTGTTAAATTTTAAACAGTCTCAGCTAAGCCAGTGGTTAGGTGAAGTGTGTGCAGAGGTGTTAGGAGCACTGAGCCACGTTACTAAAAGGACAGAGTAGGATTTCCTGGTGGTGCTAACTTGAGACCTGGGTGAAAATAAGTCTTTGCATATCTTTGTATCACAGCAGTGAGCAAAACAAATGTTTTCCATTTTATTCTAGATCACCTATTAGTATCTTTTCAGTGTGCTAGTAAAGCTGTCTCTTCAAGTGATTCTTCCTTCTGACGGAAAAGGAAATTGTGTTTTATGGGAGCTTTTCATTCACTTTAAGCATCTCATTTGAATAAAGACATTCCCATTGAGCACCCTTGAAAGTGTTCACCTCATCTGCATGCGATGGGTAGTCTAGTCTTCCATTTGAAATATGACAGCCAGATCTAAATTGCCTGCTTAGAAGCTACAAATGATAATTAAGGAGAGAGCATCTAACTTTTTGAGCTTTGCATCTATCTTTCTTTGGAAAAGGCTTCTGCTAATGTTAGCACATTTCTGTGCCAGTGTGTACTATCCTTCTATTTTTTGTAATCCATTTGTAGTAAATTTTTCTTCAGAATTCAATGAAAAACATTCTGGCTGAAAGATTATAAATGTCTGTGATGGCTGGGAGACTGAGAGCTGCTGATAAATAGGAATTCTTTCAACTAAGTAGTTGCCTGCAGTGCTGACTTTCAGGCGGCTGTGGTGAGCTCTGCTCCTAGACTTCCTGGGAGGTTGGAGATAGGAAGGAATAAAGTCATGGAAGCAGCTGAACTCCTTAAGGTTTGTGTTTTATTTTGGCTGTCTTCATCTTACAGAAGATGCCACTTCTGCAAAACCAGGCTGTGGCCTCATAAACCTCCTGTGCATAGACAGGAGCAAAAGCAAGCCAGCAGGAGTTGTGCACTGGCTTCAGGTGGAACCTGTGCCAAAATGTAGATGCCCCAGTTCCCAGGTGGATTTGGCAGAGCTCCTGGAAAGGTGAGAGGTGCTGGTTAAACTTTGCATGACCCATTCCAGCTTAATGAAAGGATAAATCTCCACCCTGGAACTTCTTAGAACAAAATTTGGTGCTTTTGAGAAGTATATTTTGCACAAGCACGAGTTGCAGGGATGATGGGATGGAGTTCAGAAGACCACAAGCTGTGTCAGAGTGGTCCCTTCTGGATCTGCAGTAGGCTGGTCCATGAAAGCTGCATTAGTTTAATCCCTTTTCTTGCCAAACTGTGACCACCTCATCTAGAATGACAGATCTGAGGTTAACAGCTGAACTGATGAGGAAAAATGTTCAATAATACATCAGCTAAACTGAAGATTTTCACCAATATCCCTGTTATATAAACTAGCTGTGTAGGATGGGCACTGAGGGCTCAGTCAGGGCTTTAATTATCTGTAACAACTGTTTCGAACTCTGATCTCAGCAGTGCTTTTTATACCTAATTTTGACCTCTTAACAAATAATTTGGCTAACCAGAACTTCTACATTTTAACTACTGTTAGCAGAAAGTGGAAATTATGTGAATGAGGGAGATAATGTTGCATCCTGTTGAGTAAAATTCAGAAAATCCTTCAGGTTACAAATATCTCTGATTGTGACACCACGATCTCATGATGGGACCAGGTAACATTGGATAGTTGTTTATGTAGTGATGCAAATGTATGCCAGTGGCATTTCCAGGTCCTATAATTTTCCTTGTTCTATGAACATGATGACTTTTTTTAAAGATAATTAAGGGTTACCTTCCTTCAGAGACAGTAGCAAAGTTTCCCAGAGACTAGAAAGCAGTTTGTCCCAAGAAAATAGCTCAGTGAAGGGAAATCAGAGTATAATGCCACTAGTCTGTACCACAAAGAATGCAAGTGCCCAGTCTGGGAAGGTAGTTGGGCTATAAAGACTGGTGGAGCATGTCTTTGAGCACTGTGCTCTGTTTGCACAGCATGTGTTCCCGAGAAGAGCTGTGAAATTATCTTGGGAGATAAATCTGGGTCTTGGATAAAGGCTTGGAAGTGGGGTTGGGATCACCCACTCAGCTTTCCGAGCACTCCCAGCAGCATGTGTTCTATAATGAGCCTTTTTTGTTGGCTTTTTGGTGCTACGATGGAGTAGTAGGGTTTGCATTCCTGCTACGTGCACAGTCTGAGGAGGCTCATTCCCGCGGCTGGTGCTAGTCTGGGTGTTTCTTCCCCCAGGAGTGTTGTGCAGGCTGTTTCCCAAGAGTTTTGTGCATTTAGGCACAGGGGTTGGGTCCTGCAGGGGGATCTCAAGCTGGGGGTATGGCACTGGTGCCTTCTCCCCACCACCAGTGTTGTCCCTGTTCCATGCCTGCAGACCCCGTCCTCAAAAGGACGTTCAAAAGAAGTTGTGTAGCTTCTCTTCCTGGAGGCCTGAGCACCTCAGAGGGGTTCAGACTCACTGTCTTAACAGGAGAAATGAAATGAGGGTAGAGGGATGGAGCAGAGGGACCCATGTGGTGCTCAGCTCTGGAAAGGCATCGAGGTGAGCCTGCTCTGAGATGCCTGATAAACCAGCATTGTAGGAAAATTGTGCTGGCCAAACATCTGCAGCACAACTATGTGCTCGTGAGGGCCAGGAACCTGACAAACTAAGAAATCGAAAGTGTTAGGAGGGAAGTACTTTATATTATTTTGACTGGACATAAACCAGAAAAGAGTGTAGGTTGCTGCAGCTTTCCTGGTTAGCTTCCCAGCAGCATCTTCTGGGGTTTTTTTGGTTATGCTGCTCTGGACATGGATTTGGATGGGTATAAGCTACTGAAGTCAGCTGTGACAAAGCTCCATCTTTGGGATGGTCAAATGTCCAGGTTAGGAGCTAGGAGTAAATATTTGTAAGATGATGTATGTATTTGTGTGAAATAACTGGTAGTGTTGAATAATTCTAGAGTGATGTGGGCTTTGGAATTTTTTTTTTTGTCATAAATGGAGACATTTTATTGAGGGGACAGAAGTTCAAAGTGAAATATTTTCAAATACTCTTTGATCAGCCAGCTCTATTCTTTCTTCCTGTAGAAAGGAAAGAAACAAAAGACCAGGCTTGGATTGTTGAGTCGGATGGCGAATTTTAATTTTGCTTTCTGTCTCCAGAGAAAAATGAAGCGATTTTGTAGGGGCAGGTTTGTGGTGAAAACAAATGTGCTGCTGCTCTGTAGGGGAGCAGGGTACTGAAGGCACCTTTGGGTGCTGGGGAGTCTGGAAGGGTGTTGTTTTTTGGGGCAGCTGATGGTGTGAGGTATGGAAAACTGCTGGGATAGTTAGCAGGGATGGATAAGCAGCTCTGTTTTGAAGGGCTGTGGTATGTGCAGGCAGCACTGAGATGTGCATCATGGCAGATGGGCAATGAGAAGGCAAGGGATGGGAATACTTGAGTAAGTGGTAATTTCTTCATCATGGGAAAAGAGCTGTTGGAGAGCAGTTTGGGGTGAGAAACAGTCCTGTCATTGTTAGCAAAAGGGTAGAAACCTCAGATTTTACCAGAATTGCACAGGTGCAAAAGGGCCAGGGAGCAGTCACCTCCATGGTAGCTGCTGTCATGCCGAGGGGCAAACACCATCTCCCCCCACAGTTGTCCAGGGCTTGAATAACATCTCAGCTATTTGACTTTGAAAGGCTGGAGAGAACTTCAGCATTAATGGTTTCAAGGTGTTCAAATGTGGTATTACCAGGCTGTCTGCCTGAGACTAACTTCAGCAGCTCCTGGATGCCTGGGTGCAAGGATTCAGATCCTGTTGCTGGATAATGGTTTTGATACTGCAGGGTCTCCCCACTCAGAAGTTTGTCCTTACAGAGCAGATTTGGGGGAAGGAGGAGGATGAGAAAGCTGCAGAGCTTTTCACTCCATCCAGCCTCTTGGAGACTGGAAGGAAGCCTGTTC
This sequence comes from Pseudopodoces humilis, assembly GCF_049639895.1. Classification (NCBI taxonomy): domain Eukaryota; kingdom Metazoa; phylum Chordata; class Aves; order Passeriformes; family Paridae; genus Pseudopodoces; species Pseudopodoces humilis. The sequence goes on from NC_142212.1 coordinate 14,188,364, forward strand.
CCTGCTGTGTGAGCAGCCTTAAAGATAGCCAGGATTTAATGCCAAACATTCAGGAATTCCCAGCATTGGGGGAAGTGTTCTTTGCAGTGAGAAGAGCAGGCTGGGAAGAGTGTTGGAAGAGTCAGTGGACCCCAATTTCCTTCAAGAAAAGACTTTTTATTTGTAAGCAGATTTTTGCTTTCACCTGACTATTAGAGATGACTTTCAAAGTGTTTTTCTTAATGTAGGTAATATCTCTAGAGAAGTTTTACAGCGATGATGATCTCTTTTGTGTGAGAAAAGGCTCCCATTTATTTGTATTCTTCCACTAAACCTACAAAAAATACGTATTTGGCACCTCTAAAGGTATATTTTCCCAGGGACTGGCTGGCTGGAGGGAGCAGTGTCAAAGCACACCAGCATAGTCCTCTGAAATGAGGGAACTCCACTGTGTTCAGGGCTAGCTAAAAGAAATGCCTTTACTCTGTATCCCAGAGAAAGAAAGATGTAAACCTTTGTCACGTTTTTGTGCCTCAACAGAGCACTTTGACTTGCTGAGGGGTTCTCTGCATGTCAGCATTTCACTATTGTATTTTGAAAATTCATTTTCCCCTCATTTTGGAGATTATCAGCCAAGATAAACATTTCCCAAGAAACCCCTCCACAAGCACTACTCCAATAACTCACTTCTAGCAATGTATTTCTCTCAGGGATTTGCAGACACTAAAGGCAATTGACAGTTTGACTTCCAGAAACAACTTGGGGGGAAACACAGCCCAATGAAAAGATAATGGATCTCTGGGTTTTTGCAAGCATGTATGTGGGTGTTGCAGATTTTGTTCCAGCATGTTGTAGACAGGTTGGAGGGTGGATTACAAGATGCTATTTTCAGAAAATAGGACAACCTGCCAAAACAGAGTGCTTTTTTTTTTTTTTTGCCTGTTTTTCACTAGATCCTAGTAAAGGAATGGAGAAACACTAACTCTCATTGAGAATTTTTGGAGGCAGAACTTTATCTGTTATTTATTAATCCACACACTGATCAAAGCCCAGAAGAGGAGATCCATGCTGGTTCATCAATAACATTTGAGTACATTTTTGTGTTAATTACGTGTTCTGTTGGCTTCAAGTCTAAGCCCTGTGTGCATCCCTGTGTGAAGGGAGTGAATCAGACAAGATTAGATCACTCACCCTTCTGCCTGGGCTCTTCTTTGTGCTGGTGGAGTGAGACAGGTCTTTGGGGCAGTTGGCTCTGACCATTTTCATGGTCAAGGATCTTTAGGGGAGCTGAGCTGCTCAAAAAAATGGTGGGTTATGATTAGAAGAAAGCTGTGGTATGAATACTGTGCTGAGGAAGTTGAGGAAGAAAAGGCAGCTTCACATTCACATGGAGAGAGCCCAACTTCTGCTCCCCCATGCACACGTAACAGCTGTAGCTTTGTTCACTGTGTCTGGCTTCATATATTGTTTTCAGAGCAAGGGTAATTAGCATCTGAAAATGTAACTGTTCTTCGCTATTACATGGAACAATGTAAAAATCCCTTTTTTCACTGTAAAACATTCCTGCCCTCTTTTGATCTTGTCAAGCTAGACAATACAGCTGTCTTGTCATCATATTTCCCACGGCAATGGAAAGTTTGCCAAGTGGTAGAAGAAGCCTCAGAAGCCCTTAATTACTGTGACTTCATCAGTGAAACTTGACTGCTTTTGGTGGACTTGCTTCAGATTGAAGTGAATTTGGTGGAATTTGGGCCTGGATGGCTTGGCCATGGCAGTTGCTGTTGACAAAGGGGGTGGTGCTGGTAACAATGAGCAGCGAGGATGACCTCAGTGCAGCTCTGCTGAGTGTGGGGTGCAAGGTCACATTCCAAAGGCAGGAGCTTTATTTCTGAATTAATAGCAATACCCAGGGCAGTACAAGGCAGAAAAAGCCATGGTGGAACTTACAGGGGGAAAGGTTTCCCTAATTAAGTAAATTCATTACCGTTGTGTGCCTTATTTGCATTGTCCATCAATCAGTGAAAATAATTCTTGTTAATGCAGCCTAACAAATGTTAACAAAGTGCAAAGGGTGTGATTGCAAAGGGTCACTCCTGATTTTGTTTAGCAAATGGAGAGTCAAAGGTGGAATGGAGGGGTGGTGTTTGAATTGGAAAAGCAGCAGAAGGAAGGCACTGGCCAAGGGTGACTTGAAAGAAAAAGTGGGGTGTAAACAAAGAGAGATAAGAGAAGATGGAACAAGAGTAAGTCAGAGGAAGTAAGAGACAGAACAGGTAGAATTATATCAAAAGTGGGAGGCAGAGGCAATTAATGTTTTGTGAGTCATCACCAAACCATTCTGCCCCCAGAAAGGCTGACTCAGCAACATCAGTGCGGAAAAAAAATCAGAGTTTTCTTTTGGAGATGTCATTCCAGATCAAAAAGGTTTTGATTAGAGAAACCAGAGTTTCTGTCACTGATCCTCCCCTGCCTAAAAGAAACTTTTCAGATGTATCATGTAAAGTCAGCATCCACCCTTACCACCGCAGGGCTTGGCTCTCTCACTTCTCTTCCCTGTCACAGCTTCTCTTCCCAGGTCTGAATCATGGTCTGTTTTGGGGCCCTTTGCACAACAGAGATCTCAGTTGTTTTGCCATAGGTGAGGTGGCCACAAGAGGCATCAATTAGTGCACATCCTCTTAGATTTCCTCAAGGAAATCTAAAAAAAAAAAAGCAAGTGAATAAAAATACCTTGATGGAAGAAGGTTTCTGTGATCTCGTATCCCTGACAGGTGCCTGGCCACAAAAGCACTACTGAGAAGGTACAAGTGTGGTGTTAATATATGAACATTTTTTTCTGTCTTATGATTCAGAACCAAGGTGCAGTCAGGAAAACAGAGAATAGAAAAGGAAAATGGTCTCCCTTGCTTTACCATGTATTGTAAAGGCTGGTGGTTGTGAGGATGAGACTGGGCTGTGTTGACAGCGGACAGAGGGGCAGGGGTGGGCAGCAACTCCAAGTCTGAATCTTGATAGAAACATTCCGTAAGTTATTTCCTCTTTGGTGTGCACAGGAGTTTGAGCTGCTACTTGCAACAACACATGTGGTCCAGTCTGCACTTCAGGGCTTCTGGGGAGGGAAAGAAAACAACACTATAAAGACATGTTGTACACAATAAAATGCATGCAGAATTGCCTTGTTCTTCTTTTCCCCAAAGCACTTGGATTGTATTTAATGTAGCTCAGCCCAGTTTCACAGTGCTTGTGCAAGTGATGTGAAAGGAGGTGGTAGCAAAAGCATAGAGCTCTCCCCACTGCAGCAAAGCCTGGCTTTTGCTGGGTTCAGCTACAGAAACAGATCCCACATCATTTAGGGCAGCAGGGCCCTAAAACCGCAGCTGTGGTACCTGAGTGTGGCCCTTCAAACACAGCAAATGCCATGAGTTATTGAAGAATCAGAAATTTGAAGGTTTGGACTAACAATAACAACCAGCCAAAGAAACCCCTCCTAGCCTTGACCGTTGAGTTGCGAAGGCTGGGCTGACAAGGAGACTCTTGGTCTGCTGGTGGGCAGAAGCAGACAGCAGTACCCACCTCTGGCTCTGCACACCATTGCTGTTGTCCTTCCTGCCCCAGACTGCAGCTCCATGGGCTGGGTGGGGTGTGAAACCTGCCTTGAAGCTGGCCTTGAGCCCTGATGAGGACTGAGGACAGCCTTTGGCTGCACAGCACTGCATTCCCCTGGGGAAGGAGGGAGGGATGGGCCATGTTTCTTACTGATCCAGAGCCCCACAAAGCCTTCCACAATTTTCAAGGTACTTTGAAACATGGTTTTGTTCTGTGTTAGTACAGCACCCAAGCAGCTTTGTCGTGGTTAGACACTAGCCAAAGAAAAATTGTGTGCCCTTTGTCTTGATTTTCTTCTTAAATCTGCTATCACAGAGCATTACCAACCTCTGTAACTGGCCCAGCCATGGCCAGAAGCATGTCCATGTTCAGAGCCCTGAGGGATTGGCTCTGCTGGACGTGGTGGAAGCTTCCAGCAGCTTCTCACAGAAGCCACCTCTTTGGCCCCCCACTACCAAAAAACAGCCTGTGCAAAACCAACACACAGCTGTAAAAGGAAAGCAGAGAAATCTTCCTTTTTAGACCATGCAAATCATGCATTTCAAATCTTTCCATTGTTGTGGTATTGGTTAAAACAATACCACTTTCTCTCCAGACTGCAAAACTGGCATGACAGGCACTAGGAAATCTTACTTCTTCTTTTATCCCCCAGTTTTAGAAAATAACAATAAGCCCGGATGAAAAGTGTGTGTGCAGTGATGCCAGGAAACAGTAAAGTCAGGAAACTGATCATGAACATTAGGATCTATCTTATGTTTTCAGATTTCATCAGGCTTTGTTGGCTTTATGCAAGAAAGGTGATTCAGCCACTGCTCATCTCTGCAATCTGGGCATACTTGGTTTTTGTTTTCATCCCACCACTACTATGATGACAGGGAATAAAACCTCTGAGGCAAATAACTGGCGTTATTCATCAACCTCTGATGAAAAGGTCCTGCCTACATTTAGGTACATTTAATCGGGACCAGCAAAAGCAAAAAGTCATCCAATCTTCCAATGTCCATTAATCCGTCTTCTGTGATTTCTTTTGTGGGTACTTTGTTTTCCTCTGGGGAATTAACTTTTTATTTAGCCAAATACAGTTATGGCTGCTGATGCTGCCATTGGCTTGCTGTTGCACACATTAATTGCCATTGAGCAGAGGAATGTCTCCCAGAAGGCCTAATCCTTTCTCAGCACCAGATCATCAGTTTTTTAATTGCTGCTGGCTTCGTCCCCTCCACTCACCCTGTGTGGAGCAGAACAACATGATCCCTCATTGGGCTCCACATCTCCAGTGATGAGAATCTGGGCCGTACAACAGGACCTGCCAAAATGACCCCTCCATGTGTCCTCTTTCTTTTTCTGTGTCAGAAATTAAAATTATTACAGAAAAAAGTCTCTTGCTGGAGCTTCCAGACAGAACTATTAATCTGTTTAGATGTGACTGAGTTTATCAGCTCAGTCACTGATAAACACTATGTGAATATCAAGTTAGGACTTAGGTTGCTTAAACCAGTGCATGCAGACTTTTTCTTTGATCCAAGTTGTGTATTTCTGCTGCAGCTTGATTTTAAAAGCCTGTAATGTAGAAGCACTATGTAGCCTGCAGCCCTGTGGGCTAACAGCACAGGTAGCTCTACATTAGACAATTTTATGCAAGGAATTTGTGAACATCCAAACATGGATATCCTATGGGCTTAGTACTGAGGATAAGACCTGTTTTCTTCTGCCTGGATTGTAAGAATTTGAGAATCAAATTGTTTCTCATGTTATCCTTTTTCAGTTGTTGCCATGGCAAAACCCCAGAGAGGAGAGGGAGGGTTGTACCAAACCACTGGAATATAAACTTTTCTCTGGGATTAATTAAAAGATGTGTTCATGTGCTCAGTCTCACCTTGGCACTCACAGGGTTCTGAGGAGCACTACCCACAGGTGCCAGTTATTCACAGGGGTCAAGGTGCATCAGGAATGAAACAGAGCAAATGTATTCATCTTTATTCAGATGACAGTTTCCATTTTCTGTACTTCACCTGCTGCTCTATGGGATGTTTTCCAGGTTGCATCAAGTGAATTTTGAGGCTCCCACTTGTGAAGGCAAGCGCCGGGAAACACTCGCCTTGATAGGGGACTTCTCCTCTTCAGCCGAGTTCTTCGTCACCATCGCGGTCTTCGCCTTCCTCTACTCGCTGGCTGCCACCGTGGTTTATATCTTCTTCCAGAACAAGTACCGTGAAAACAACAGAGGGCCTTTAATTGTAAGTGTTTACAGCATTTGCAGTGTTTTCAGGCATAGGTCTTCAGCTCTTGCTTTTTCAGTTGTTGAGGTTTTGGCATGGTCTGGGAGATCGAGGTGTCCTGCTGCCCAAAACATCTCTGCATTCACCTGTTTTTTATCTTAATGGTGATTTAATATTTTAACAACAAAGGTAATGGAGGCTGTATGCAGGAGAAGTTTAGTCCTATGTATACTTGTGAAATTCTGTGCTTCTCTCCTGCTGCCCAGAGGATGATCACACAAATGATGAACATGTAGCAGGATTGGCATCTCAGCCCTATGTCTGTGATAGTAGAGCTTTATTGGTGGGGAAAAAAGGGAAGAGGAGATCTTAAGCATTGTCCTAGCAGACAGATGAAGCCATGCCCCTGATCAAAGCCTAGCCCGGGAGATTGCTTATTGCTAATTAATGCAGGGTTAAGCCAAATTATTTTGCTTTGAAGAATGCTATGGCTGTATTCCTAGCATGACACTGAGCTCCCAGCATGGTTCTCCACACTGGTTTATGAGCTTTCCAGTTATCATTGTCTGCACCCATCAAACTGTGTCTGTTTATGCTTTTATTTTTATTTTTACTGATTCCTGAAGGCTTGTGATAAAAAGCAAGTGCTGCTGTGCATATATTTGCTCATAAATTGAGACTGTAAAGCCAGTGAGGGCTGTTTTGGTCCAGTTGTCTGTTGCCTGTCAGTACATTTTGGCCCATGATGCACTCCATGGTCTTGCTGGGCAGCCAAACACTGGGTGCTGACCCTCCCCTGAATTTGGGTCAGGTCTCTGTATCTGTGGGCTGTAGAGTTGCAGCACAGTCTCCCTTTCATGGACAACCCTCTTCTTCATGACTGCAAGGAGAAGGTTACTAAGGAAAAGAAAATACTTCTCTGAAGTCTTGGTGTGAAGGTGGGTGGAGTTTATCAAGGACCCATGTAAGGAAAAAGTTAGCTCTGGATTTCAGAAAATTCTAAAATTTATGAAAGACAGAAACCAGACATTTTGCTGAAACTTAAGTGGCTAAAAGCCACCAGTAAAGAATATCAGAAACATATAATGGGAAGAAAAATAAATCACCAGTGCAGAAAAGCTGAATCTATTAAAGGAAGTAACTACAATAACAGCCAGCAAAAGATTAAACTGGAGGAAGGTAAACTTCGCATCTTGGGGGTTTGAGGGAAAGATTTTCCTGCTACAGGGAGATGTGAACTATTCTTTTGAGTTTGCATAATTCAAAACTGATGAACTTTTACCAAAAAAGTTCTCTTTCCATATCAAAGGAAATGAATCCACTTCATTTGGGGTTTCTTTGGTGTCATGGTTTGATACAGGCCAAATGCCAGGCACCCACAAGAGTCATTTACTTACCCTCTTCTGCTACAGTTGGACAGAGGAGAGGGAAAAAAAGAAAAGTAATTAATGTAGGGTTCATGAGTGGAGATAAGGATTGGGAGAAAAACACTCTGAGGGCAAAATGAGCTCAAATTTAAAGGTATAAATTTATCATTAACAGAGTGAGAGGAGGATAATAATTCAAATAAGAAGTAAAATAAGCCCTTAAAACACTCTTTTTCCTGCAGCCACTGACAGCTCAGGGAGACAGGACATGGGAGTTTTGGTCAGTTTGTCACTCAAGATCTTCTGTTCGCTCAGGGAGAGGAGACTTTTTTCTCCTATTCCACGAGTCCCTCCCACGGGCAAACAGTCTTCCCAAAACTGCTCTGGTGTGGGTCACTTGTCCATGGGGTGCAGTCCTCGAAGGATGGGCTGCTCTAGTTTGGAGCAGAGGCCCTCTGTCTCTCTATCTCTGGGAGCAGGGCCTCTGTCTCTGTTCGGGGCTCCACTGGATCTCAGCTTTCTCTGCCATCCACCCGCTCCAGCCTGAGCGCTTTTCCCACGGGCTGCGAGTGCATCTCTGCATCCCCCGTGGACTTCCTGCATTCCGAGGGGACAGTTTGTTTCACCGTGATCCTCCCCACGGCCTGCAGAGGAATCTCGGCTCCGACACTTGGAGCGCCTCCTCCCCCTCTTTCTTTTCCAGTGACCTTGGTGCCGCCATGTTGTTTTCCCTCACACCTCCTCACATCCTCCTCCTGTCTGACTGGAAGAAAACCGCTGCTTGTGGGTACCATTGCCATCAAGTTCCACTAATTCAAAGGTTCTTGCAAGGTCCCACAGCACCGAGGAGTTGGTCTGGCCTTGGTTCGGCGTCGGGGAATCGCTCGCCACGCTTCCGCAGCAGGCCAGGCGGCCCCGCCGCCGTGGCGCGGGCAGTGGCGGCCACCGCGGCCCCGGCGCTGTTTAACGCCTCTCCTCGTGCCGGGTGCTGGGAAGGGGAAGCCGCTGCCGGCCCTGCCCTTCTGCTCGTGGTGGGGCTGCCCAGGGGCGGCCAGGCAGGCACAGCTCGCCGCGGGCCGCACCGAGATGGCCCTGGCAGTGGTGCCTCGCCACTCCTGGAAAAACTGCCCATACAAGTTTTGATTTTCTTCTTAAATGCCATCACAGAGGCATTACCAACCTCTCTGACTGGGCCAGCAGCATGTCCATCTTCAGAACCAACAGAGACTGGCTCTGTTGGACATGGTGGAAGCTTCCAGCAGCTTCTCACAGAAACCAAATCTGTGGCCCTCTCCCAGTACCAAAAACCAGCCTGTGCCAAACCAGCACGTTGGGACCTTGAGGAAATGTAAGGAAATCCTCACAGAGGAGACAAAGAACAGGCAAAATAAAGGGTATCTTGCTTCTTCTTGGTATCAAGTAAGATCTCATTTCAAACTATCTCATGAAAGGATTTGTTACAGAATTCTTCCATCTTAATTTTCTTACGGAAAAGGATTCTTGTTTTTGACCAACCACATTTTCCACTGTAGCAATAGAAAAAGGAAAGAGAAACGATAGTATTAATATGTCACATGATGATGTGGCCATGTCTTGCCTTTGTCCAGGACTTCCCTGAAACTGCTGCTGCAGTCGTGTCTGTCACAGGATGCATAGCACAATCCGCTACATCATTAATGTCACACTGACTTAATTTGTTCTGTGTAATGGATTGTAATTGAATCTACAGGTTAAATTTAACCAGTGTCTGTTACCAAAGCCTCTGTTTGTATTTTCCCAGTATTTAATCCAATTCTATATGGCCTTATTTTTTCAGAATATAAAGATGCTTTTGAGTTTGTCTTACTGGTGAGTGGTTCTGGGAATGGCTGAGGGTTATGGTCAGGTTATGCCTGACAGGAGACGAGTCCCATCTTCCCCAGCCAAATGCTCCTGCAGCTCCTGTGCACTACATGCTCTGTTGTATTTGGTATTTTTAGCAAAAAAGAACCTTTTCTGCCTGGAGCACATCCTTGCTGGTTTCCCTGGACACTGTCCAATGCAATGATTGCAGCACCACAGCCTGGCTGAGGACAGGTGTTGAGTTCCTCTGTGCAGTGGAGTTGTAGGGAAAATGCAGAGCCCCAGAGAGAGGAAAAGCTGGCAGCTGGAGCCAGGAGGGATTCAGTGGTCAAGGAAAAAGAAAACTCGGAGTGAAAACCAGTTTCTCAGGGCTGCAGTGCTCACCTACAGGATGTCACACACTCTGTGAGGGAGGCAGGCAGTGTGTCCTCCAGCTCCAGGCAGATGCTGCTCGGAACTGACGTGTATCAGATCAGATGTGTGAGTATGTCTCATCCCTGAGATTGTTACTTCCAAAGAAAAGTGCTGCAGAAATCTGTGGTGCAGCACGTGTTGGTGCAGCAGACAAGGCAGCCCTTGCTCTGTTTCATCACCAGGCAGGATCAGTGCATCAGGCATCTTATCCAGACTACCAGTTTTCTCTCATAGTGAAGACTTTGAAGATGATAGTTTCATCCATCCTTGCTTCTGCTGCAGTGACTGATCACAATTTCATAGTTAAAACCATTCCTGTTTTAAGCCTTGTATTTCCTCTTGGCTTCATATTTTTTCAGTCTGGGATGACATCTGCCTTTAAGCAGCACTCTCTCAGAGCTGCCTTTTCTCCTGACAAATTTTCAGGATTTGAAAAATGAGTATGACAGGAGAAGCTGAGAGAGGAAAAAACCCCTTTTGCTTGAAATTTTATAATATTTTTTCAAAAGGTCCCTGCACAGGCAGTCACAGACAGAACACTGTCAATACATTGCCAAATTGCAGAAGCCTGACTGGGTGCAGAAGATACGATTATTAGGAATTTAATGACCATTAAGTCACAAGAAACTTGCAGGGAAAACTTCAGTCACAAATGTTTCAAGTTTACTTTGTTTATACAGATACAGGGATATGAGCTGGATGTGCTGAGATCTCAGTGAAGCATCACTTTAACTGTGGAAAAATATTTTAGCATTCAGTGTGGAGTGAGGCATGATAGCAAGGAAATATTTCCAGTGGGAGAAGCAGTTAACTCCTTCCCTGTCTGTTTGGATGGCAGTGGTGTGTTTATTCACTATGCAGTAAACCATTTCTGTTGCTAATGTTGTTTGTCAGGTTTTGGGGATAAAAATCTTTGTTTTGGTCGCACAGGGCCCTGGTTGTGTTACTTATCCACTCCCACAGAGGGAGCAGCAGTGAGATCTTGCACTATGCACCCTCTGCTTCCCTTGCTGGCTCCCTTGAGGGATCATCCGAGGGGGTTCCTACAGATAGATGAACCTAAGAGAGGACCTTGGATTCCCAGTTTCTGAAGGAACAAGGAGCAGGTTACCAGGGATTCAGTACCTCATAGAAACCTGTCATGTGTTTCTGAGCTCTGCAAACCACAGCTGTGATTTTCATTCCATTGCAAACTCCCACGGTGCACGTGTGCAGTGAGGAGCTGGGGTCTCACCTTGGTGGGTACAATGAGGGCAAGGCGGCTTCTCAAGTGACTGATTAGTGCTCAAGAGCCAGAAACTTTTAAAAGAAATTAATTGGAGGTGGTGACTTAGATTTTAAAGGATGTGATGTATAAAATGCCTCCAGTTTTCAGTACATCCCCATCTCTCAGACCAAACTAATCTAAGCTGGTTTCCACTTGTTTAACACCACATACCTGGAGAGGAGCTGCACCCTGGGACTGCCAGCCCAGGCACCTGTGTTGGTGCTCTGCTTCAGGTCTATACATTTGGAGCTTCTTGCAAGTAGAGAGTAACCAACCCAGCTGTGCTGAAATTTTCGGGGATCAGGGATGGGATGCTTCCATATGTCTCTCAGAAAAGAAAGAATAGTCACAGTCAATGGGTATCAGTCCCCATCACTCAGACTTCTTACTTTTCCTATGGTTTCTTTGCCCCATATGCGCTCTATTTAAAATCCACATGCTGACAGCCCTATGTGCCTTCAGGTTTTTCTCTGAGAAGTTATAGCTTGGCCATGAGAAACCACATGCATTCATGTATAAATGTAAATCACTTTATTAATATTCCAGTCAATTAATATAAAAGCATAAAATTATTCAGCCAAGAAAAGTGACTGACATAGCCCTGAAAAGATATATTTCATTTTTATAGTGATTACTTGATAATCTCATTCTTGTGGTGCATAAAGATGCTTATATCTTAAGAAGATGAGATCTTTCCTTTGCATCTGGAATCCCATGAATAATCACATTATGCAAAAAGGCATTTGGTTCTTTACATATGTTGCAGATCAAATGAGTTAAGTACACCCTGGTCTGCTCTTTGGATGCTTCTTTGATTAAACATGTTGTCCTTCCTCACCAGTGTCCAGTTGTCTAAAATAAAGAGCCATCTATAAAAACAAAGACTGGATTCTTTGCAGTTGAAAAATGAAATTAGGAAGAACCTGAATATTTCTTTGCATTTCAAAGAGCTGTTTCAGCCTGCTCTTGTCATCTCCTTTTAAAGCACAAGCCAGGGTGACCTTGCTGTACATGCTGGTGCCTCCCAAAAGGCTCTGCACTTCCCTGCCAGAAGCAGGCTTGCAAGGCCTTAAACTATTGCAAGAAGGATGTAATTCTTTCAAAGCTTCATTCGGCAGAAAATCTGGGGTGGGACCTCGTTCAAACCAAAAAAGAGCTAAAATGCCACTGTAGGAAGGCGTTTGCTGCCTGCGGCAATCTGCTGTTGGCCGCTTTCCCGGCTGGGACCAGGGCTGTGGCTCTTGCTGGGGTAGTTCTTGAATTTTTAGGATGGTTATCACTGTGAAAGCAAATCCTCTGAGTGGTTTGCCTCTGCTGGGTAAAGAAATCTCCCTCTTCTGCTGCATGGCTGGCCATGAAACCTGTTGGCAATGCTAGACAGGCACTAGGAGGGTTTCTGGACCTCAGCATTTGAGGGGCTGCTCCCTTGGGGGCTGTAAATGCGTGAGAGAGCTTTTGCGAATGGAAAGCTTTTGTAGCACGAGCCCTGCATGGAAGCCAGTTACAAGGCATCATCTGCTGCTCTGTGAGGGAGGAGGGATGCCAGGAGCACTCTGGCCAGGCCAGAGCTGAGGTTTTGCCTGTTTCCAGCCATGACAGCCCAAAACCATCCTGCCAGGCTTGGCTGGGAGGGGGAGCAGGGCGCAGAGGGCACACAGGGACATGTGTGTCACAGCCTTCAGGGGTTGATGAAGCCACTGACCAGCTTGGAGCAGATGAAACACGTCCCCTTTCTGAGTGAATGAGCAGCTTCTACAGAGGCTCTTGGTTGGGTGAGGTTGTGCCAGACACTGGGCAATCCAAAACTGTGCTCAGGACGCTTAAGTGACTGTAATGCCCCTTTCAAAGAGGGGCATTTTGCAAAAGCCAGTAAGTAGCTTGTTAGCAAGGAGAAATATTTCAATTATTATGGAAAGAAAAGGCATTCACAGTTCTATTCTAAAATGTATAATATATAAAATTGTTCCAAGTAGGCATTTTTGGCAAACTCATTAATAACAAGTTTCAGCTTGAAAAAGGCAGCAAGAATTTTATTTCTTTTTTCCCGCATACTTCAGGATCTGAAAAAGTCCCTCCTTGTATCCTCAGAGTATTTTAAATTTTGATTTTTGCCTTTCTTTACATGTTCCTATTTTCCTTCTTTCCCAAAGGCATCTGTAGGCACAGCAAAGTATCTCAGCTGCGATCTGAGAGAGAAACTTGGCAATTAGGAGTATAGTGTAATCGTACAACAATACACACTGAAGAGATCTGTAGACACCACTTTAAGAGAGCAACTACAAAAAAATTACTTTGTTCCGAAGGAAAAAAATACTCACCCATGCTGTAGGGATATTAAACATTGAAATGCAAGATTTGTTTTAGTATGCAGGCACTCTGGCCTTAATTACCAAGGAGAAATTCCCCAGATAGACATTAAGCCACAGAACAGCTTAGCTTGAAATTCACTTTTATTTTCAGCATGTCATTATCTTGTAACTCTGTTCCACCCAGAGCTGTGAAAATGTTCACAGAGCCAGAGCCAGAAATGCAAACCCACTTGAAAACAAGAGAGGTTCAAGTTCCAGCCAAAGCTAAAGGTTCACAAAGATTCAAAATAAATAGGAAGATGCAAGTTCTCTCTAGTCATAGAAACATACATTTTGCTCCTTGCATTGCACAGAGAAAGAAAAAGTACTCCGAGAGCCTGAGTCTGGCCATGTAGCCTTGATGACAACACCTACTGAAGAAATCCCAGTGTTCCATTAGCTTTTCTGTCCTGTCTCCTTGGCCAGCTGTTGGCCAGCTAGTGGACAGGCTGCACAGTTCCCTCTTTGAGTCCCACTGTGCCATCTTTCACTTCTGGCTGGGTGTGTTTCCTGCACCCAGCCAGACTTTATGGTTTATGGGAGTTCCTCTATACAAGAGCTGATCCTGGCACCCGAAGAGTAAGAACCCTTTCCCCAAGGCTCTGACCTGCTCTGAAGTGTAGGGGAGCTTGCAGCAGGTTTAAGACTTTGTGAACACCCTGGCACAGGGGAGCAGAGGAAGTCGGGAGAAGGCTGGAGCATGGGGTGTGATGGGGAAGACAAAACCTGAGAAATAACATGAAATTGAGGGCCATCCCCTCAAGGGCACAGTGCCTTGGGATGTTCTAGAAGGGCTTCCAGCCCGGGACATGGGCTATACCAGCAGTCAGACTGCTCCTGCAGATGCAATTATTTGTGCAATGGGCCTCACCAACATGGGGTCAGAGCCTGTAAGCTCAACAGCTGGTGTGTACCCCTGCTGCTGTCACCTGCTTCAAGAATTTCTCTCGCTTTTAAAATTTCTCTCTTTTTAGCAAGTTTTGATCTCCTGTGTTGCATTAGTTTTAGTCAGTTTGTCTCTGTTTGCATCAAATTTCTACCTGCTGTTAAGCATGTCTTTAATTGGAACACCAGTGCACTGATTACAGAGCTGGATTTTGTTTGCTCCAAGTGTGGTGGCCTTGAGAGAGTTGCTTGTCATTTGGAAAATACATTCCCCAAAACTCTGCTGTGTCCCCATCTCTTGTGTCAGTCTGAAACTGCAGGAGGGCTTGGCATCTGGGTTGATAGCATGTCAAACCTCACAGCAAATAAAGAGCATCTCCCATCATCATCCACAGCTCAGCAGACACCTTGTGTTTCTACCAGCTGGAATTTTTAGGAAATGTTTGCAATTGAACTGTTGCCTCTAGGAATCTGTTTCTCATTCACTGCTAAGGCATATGAGATACAATAATTTCTTTTGCTGGAAATCTCCCTGAGAAGAAAAATTACTATGGGCTATATGCCTCTTCCCACACGGAGTCCCTTCGGGTGTTAAGGGAGTTGTCAGCTCCTGGGCTTCACGCTCTTCAAGAGAGCCCATGTGGACAGCATGAAGGAGGTCAGAGGAACTCAGAGCTCGGTGGCAGACATAGGCCTGCCGAAAACAAATTGTTAAAAGAGAAGGATGTATCCTTTGGGAAAGCATCCAAGCACAGTTAATTTAAGCCCATCTGCGTCAGTGGAGACATCCTTTGTTCATGGCTCGCTTGTGCGGCGGCTTTATCGGCTGGTGCCTCTTCCGGCGTGACGGAGGCTCGCGCCCTCCACCCCTGTGGTGCCACGGAGAGCTCCTTCCCCAAATGTCAGGTGTGCTTGTAGATGAGAATGGTGTTTCCTAGGGGTTGCTTATTTCTTTGAGAATCAACCTGAAATGCTGGGTTCTTAATGAGTGTTTTCCCTTCTTTCCGCACACACCTTTATTTTGCAAGGGGGAAGGGGAAGCAGCCCCATGGGAGGTGGGATATCAAGACGCAGCGATGCAGTTAGTGGTATGTTAGACTTTGGCACCTCTGCCATCTGTTGTGGGCTGACAGATGGGATGAAATATGACAGCAGAAAGGCTCTTCTGTTTTAGCAAGACACAAGAAAGCTTGAAAAATCACACCTCCTCCCTCCTTTCCCCCCAAACCCACACAACAACAGTGTCACTTGGCCACTTGTTCTGGCTAAGACAAGGAGAAGTTTATGCCTGTGCATGCTCCTGAGAGTCTTTCGAGGGGAAAGTGAGCAGAGTGGATCAGAGCAGAGCTGCTGGAACCTGGAGGGACCACCCCACCTTCTCCCCTCTTTTCACATGGATGGGAATTAGGAACTAGTGCTCCCAGGGCCAGGGAGGCATCTCTGCTTGGCAAGTCTTGCTGTTTACTTGGTCACTCATGGTAATTAGTGTCTGCTTGGCTTATGCAGCAGGGACATTTGGCCTTACCTGTGGCTGGTGAGAAAATTCCTCATCTGGTACCTGAGAATTAGCCAATTTCAGGTTTTCCCTAAGACAGAAACACTTCCTATTGGAAACCCACCCTGACTGTAGGAGTACCCAGGGCAAGATGCAGCCCTCAGGAGAGCTCAGCTTCTTTACAGGCATGTGTATTTTGTAATTCCTCCCTGTGCATCAGCCTGGTACTGTGAATAGCCACATTTTCAAGGCAACTCAGCATCCTGGGTACCAGCCACATGTTTGTGGGAATCTTGCCTCAAGGCCAGAGGTGCAAATGTCAGCCAAAGGGCTCCACCCCATTAGACATGTCAAGCACTTCTGAAAATTATCTCTATGGGTGATGACAGTAACAAAACCTTCCACTAAGTAATAAACTCTTGGTATTTCTCTCCTCTGACACAAGCTTTCAGTTTTCTGGTGATTTTTAATATTTTTTTCCTTTCCAATGGACACACCAGTATAATGCTTCTAACTAATTTGTCTTTTAGGATTTCATTGTGACAGTGGTCTTCTCATTCTTGTGGCTAGTGAGCTCATCTGCTTGGGCTAAAGGACTGTCAGATGTAAAGGTTGCCACCGACCCTGATGAAGTGCTGCTGCTGATGTCTGCCTGCAAACAGCAGTCCAACAAATGCTTGCCTGTTCGCAGCCCTGTTATGTCCAGCCTCAACACTTCGGTTGTAAGTGACTTTGATTGCTGCTGTTCACCCTTACCTTGCAATGTATTTTCATCTCTTACCCATGTATTGACCTAAACTGACTGGTGTAAACCAGGTAGCTGACATGATTTAATTGGAAGTTCAGGAAAAGGCAGGCTGTGACTCACAGCAGCTCTGCCATGGAGCAGCAGCAGGATGAGTACGCAGGGTTGGGATGGGGAAAAGGCAGTGTCTGTTCAAGTGCATTGATTGCCGCTCTGCTTTTAATTTACTCACTGCAGCTCTTTTGCAAAGGGGTCTGTGTGCTCCTTTAGGAAGGAAAGGTTTGTGCCTTACAGATTCCTCTGAAAAGCCTCAAAATACCAACATAAAATTTGACTTCAGCATGTTAAGGAAACAAACACAAAAATTCCCTCTGGGCCACCTGACCAGTTAGGATCTCTCTTTTTAATTAGTTTCTTTCAATTTTATCTTTACACAATTTCTTTAAACTAGATTATGTTTTCAAACAACAACAAAAAATTTCGGTCTAAAACTCAAGCATTTTTTTGGAGACAAAAAGCAAAGCAGACACTTTGTGAGCTACAGCTAAGGGAGGTGAATTTGTGAATTTTCTCCAAAGCTGAGAAAATTTTCCAGCAGATTTTGGGAGAATCATAGAATCATTTAGGCTGGAAAAGATCTCTTAAGATTATAGAGTCCAACCACTAAGCCAGCACTGCCAAGTCCAGCACTAAACCATGTCCCCAGGTGCCACATCTACACTTACCCCACAGATGGTCACCCCACCACTTCCCTGGGCAGCTTGTTCCAGTGCTTGACAATCATTTCAGTGAAGAGATTTTTTTTTTCTAATAATCAATCTGAGCCTCCTCTTGCACAACTTGAGGCCAGCTCCTCTTGTCCTTGGGAAGGAGGGGTTGGGAACAGCTTTGCCTTATCCCAGGACCGTGCAGGGTCCATAACATTAGGTTGAGCTGTGTGACTGTGGCTGCTGGTGACGAGCTCCTCTTCTTCCCACCCAGGTCTTTGGCTACTTGAACTTTATCCTCTGGGCAGGCAACATTTGGTTTGTGTTTAAGGAGACGGGCTGGCATTCCTCAGGCCAGCGGCACCCTGCGGACACCATGGAGAAGCAGCCTGGTGGCTACAACCAAGGTGGCTACAACCAAGACAGCTACGGGCCCGCTGGTGGCTACAACCAGCCAGGCTCCTATGGCCAGGTGGGTGAATATGGCCAGTCCCAGAGCTATGGGCAGAGCGGGCCAACCTCCTTTGCTAATCAAATTTAGGGTTTGATTGAGGACGCAGCGCAAGCTCTTGCATCCCTCACAAGTAGAGAGTTTAACAGGTCTCAAGTTTCAGTGGCACCAGATTTTTAAGGGTTCTACATAAATTAATACTACAACAGGGTGTTTAATGTCCATTGAAGGTCTAAGCCCACCTCCTTTGGCAGATGAGAGGTGGCCAGTTGGCTGGAGTTGGCCTTTCTTTCCCTGACTAGCCAGACACAGGGGATGTGCTCCTTGCCGGTGACCTGGAGTTGCTGTTGTAGTACGTACTGTAGAGATAACTTTATGGTAGTTTTGTATGTGTTAAGATGGTAGAAGCTTTTTGTAGCCTCAAGTCTGTAGTATTTAATATGCATAATATAATTGAATTTCCTTCTGCATTTTGGTGAAAAACAAAAGTGTTTTACTATGATTTCTACAAATTATTCTGTATATCCATGCATGTAACATTGCACCTAAATTTTCAAAACTGCCTGTCTGTGACTCTTCAGAGCATTTGTTTTGGTTATACCTTTTTGTTTCAGAAGATTTTACTATTATTTCAGTTAACTGAGTCATCCATCTGTAATTTAGTGCATGGATAAGCATTTTCATACTACCAAATGTCTGGACTGTGTAAATGGAACTTCTCGACTTCTGCCACTACGTTTTGTTAAATGTCTGTTTAAAAGAAGTATGCATCTTTTATATATTTTGCAGAGTTGAATATATGGCTTACCCAAGTTCTGAATGCTTTGTAACTAAACTGTTTTTCCTTGAAATGGCATTCAGTAGTATATATGGTACTTGACCAATGTTTATTCCATTTAACTCAGCTAAGTATTCCTTCTATAAATCACTATTTCTATGGATGTTTTGTGAATCTTTTAACGTGAGCTGTGGAGAATAAGGACCAAGTAACTGTGTTATATGTTTACAAAGGTATTTATTTAACTAAGATAACAGAGGTGCAGATATCAGTATATAAAATCATGTGAAAACGCCCTGTTGCTTGATACAGCAACATGAAAACCGCACGTATTGTTGTGACCTTACAAAGCATAAATATTCCTTTATGCCCTCTAATGAGAAGAAAACCTTTCTGTCCGTGCTGTTTCAAGATTGTTAGATATCCCTCTGTTAGGTTGCTGCTCTGAGCGCTAGCTTGGTGCTAATGGAGAATGTAACTGGATTGACCAAATAACCCAGGCTCAGAGGAACTCATCCTAAAAGAGCCAGACTTGTAGCCTGTTTGGATTCCTCCCTGGGAAATTCAGCCCTCCCTCACTACAGCATATGGGATGCATTGACACAAATGAAAGCCTGAAGCACAATGTACTAATCAAAACTGATCATCTGCATTTCTAGATCAAAGTGTATCAGTATATAATCTTATTGTATGAGCTGTAATGTTGAAAGCATCTTAGCTTAAAACAGCTTAGTCTCTTCTATGATTGTTGTAACCAATTTATGGCTACTCAGTGGATGAATCTATATTGTGATATCTATTTGACCCTAATAAAGTTATTGCATACAATGCATGTTTTCAGAGTATGTTAATATTGAAATGTCACTGCCAAATAACAAAGATAACCATTAAAGAAAAATAACTATTCCTGTGCCTGACCTTATTGGTCACATTCTTACTGTTTTCCAACACTTTTATGGGGATTGTTTTAATGTACAGTGGAGTATGACACTTCTGCAGACACCTGTCATTAAAGGTCAGTACCACAAACTTTTTTAAAAAATTAAAAGTGTGCAGTTTAATACCTGCCTGCCTCTTTACCTCTATTTCCACTGCCAGTAGGACTAGTCCAGTACTGTGGAACCATCCCAGTTCTGAGGATTGCTGGAAAGCTATGTGTGATTTGTAGAGAAAACAAACTGGAATATCTAAATGTACTCCTATTCCAAATGAGGGCAAAATACAATTTTCTGGGTTAGTGAAAAAGGTTATTTTGGCTCTTGGTTAATTTGTTTGGGGTTTTTTTGTTTGTTTGTTTGTTTCTTTGGGTGTTTTTTTTTTGTTTTTGAGGTTGGTTGTTTGTTTGTCTGTTTGGGAGAGGTGGGTTTTTTGTTGGTTGGTTGTTTTTCTTCTTTTAAGTTTGGAAAAAACTTAGACATCAGCAAGTCAGAAGAAACTGAAATGTGTGTGTGGCAAGGGGTGTGATGGGATGTCTGCTCCTCATACCCTCTCCCACATAGTCCTGCTTCTACTGGTTTTTTTGTTATTGTTGTTCTTTTGAATTCCCTTTCTATAAATTGATTATGAATATCCCAAACTAATGTCCCATATATAAGCTTCTCCACTAGAAGAAGTTTTTGTGTCAACTAGCTTTCTTTTCATTAATTTTTCCTCCCAGATCAGCAGGATCCCATTCCTAAACTTTACTGTCCAATGCTGAGGGATGGAAATTAGTTTTTCTTTTGTTTATTCCTGCATTTCAAACCAGATTAAATTCTTGTGTAACCATGTGAACACAGGACTGCAGTTTTCTGGAGTTCACACCCCTGAAGGGCAGTTTCTAATACAAGGCTGGGAACAGAATTAAACTTATGTAGTATTTTGGGTACTATTTATGTAACTCTAGGTCTAAGGTTTTTCTCATGAAGGGCAGAACTTGTGGAAGAGTTAGCAAAACGTAGTGTAAGAGGCACATGTTTTCATGGAAGACTTGCCCTTGCTTTACCCAGCTGGCCAGATCTTCACAGGTACCTCAGCTCCTTACTGCTGTACAGAACAGTAGAGCTGGTTGTTACCCTTTGGGGACTGTAATCTTCACTCTGAATTAGGAGATAAAAAAATCTCTTCATCTATACCTTCTCAGATTAATAAACTATGGCAGCAGCAAAAGTGAAAACAAAAATGATGCATGCACTTGTCTGTGTTATGTAAGAAAATGTATTTGAATGTTTCTTCCTCTGGATCTGAGTCTTATCACATCCTTTTGCAGTTGTTGAGAAATTGAAAGTTTATTTCAGCTGGGGATGGTGACTGCATAGCCAAGGGTGGAGCAACTGATGAAAAAGACTGTATTTGATGTTACTTGGATTTAAGACAAATAGCGAAGTAAACTTGAGCATTCTTTGTGAAACTGCTTCTGGCAGCCTTGTTGCTTTCCTACTTCATCATTAGTGAGTATCTCTGCCAGTTAGTTGAATAACTGGGTCAGCCTGGGAGAGAAAAAACATGTTCCTTGATCTTGTGTGCTGTCCCTCCTGTTTTCCCATGTGTTTCTCTTTATAGCCCATTTCTCAGCTACCCAAGTTAGGAGCATGTTTGCGTTATGAAGTGTGAAGCTATGGGGGAGAGACAGGTACATCTGGTGAGTGTGGTGAGGAGAGAGAGCACAGGACTTTCTTCTCTCCAGGTGCCTCGGAGGCCAAGGAAGGGGCACATTCAGCTGCTGGTTTGGGGTTTCCCCCATTGCTCTTGGTTGGGGAGGGGATGCACTTTGCAGAGGTGGAGCATCAATGCCCTCCATGGGAAGGTGCTGAAGAGGGCAGGGAGGGTAATTTTGGGTACCACTGGATCTGCAGCCTGATTCACTTCCTGCCCAGTACATCAAGGAGACAAGGATGAGTTCAGGTGCAAACACAGCCCAGAGGGCTCTGCCCTGGCTAGATGGGGTTGGGGTTTTTGTGTGTGATATTTCTCCTGATGACCAAATCTCCTTCAGTGTAGCCACGAGCTACACATAACAAGAGCCTTAGTGATGGCTAAGACTTGGAGAAAGTTTATGGTCTTGTTGCATGAATTCATGTTGCGATTGCCTGACCTAATTAGGTTAATTGTTTCCAATCTTTATATGCTCTCAAACTGAAAGAGCAATCCAGGCTGTAGCCCTGAATCAATCTTGGCTGAAAGTGTGATGTGCTGATGAAAGAAGCAGTGGCATCAACATGCATTGCACCTCCCTGTAGTCCGCTGCTGACAATATCTTCAGAGTTTCACAGTTAATATGACAGACAGATAAAGAACTGCTGAATAAAAACTGCTACATATTATTTAATTTATTTATGAAAAAATTATTTTTATATTATGCCATATCATGTCACCAGCATTAAGTCCTTTGTCCACTAGTTTTAAGATAGATTTGAGTCAAAATTCCTTATGTATGTGAATGGACGGTCTACTTAGCTTGTGCTCTCCCTAACTTAAATATTCTTTTTTAGGATTTCTTTTTATTCCCTAGTTCTGCTAAACCCAAGAGCTTTTTCTTTTGGAATTCTCTAACATCACCAATATTTTGCTAACATCTAACATCAGCAGTATTTTGCTATTAATATTTGGTGCTGATTGTCCCATCATTTGTCAATGCCATCTATCTTTACTATGAAGACATTATCATTTTGATAGTCTCCCTTAGCAGGGAGGCATCCTGTTTGTTGCATTTAGTTTCTGTTCTTATGTTTTTATTGTTGTGTCCCCCATGAATGAGATTTTAGGTTTTTAAGAATACAGCTGCCTTTCTGAAGTCTAAATGTCCTGTAATAAAATATTTCTCAGAGGGAAAATTACTTGGCAATAGTGTGTTCAGGATTAAAGATCATCTGGTTCCCAAGCCCTGTACAACCTGGCCTTGAATGTTTCCAGAAATGGGACAGTCACAGTTTCTCTGGGTGAAGAGTTCAAGCTATTGCCTGCCTGGGTGCAAGTTAGCAGCTCTTCTCCTGCAGCTCCTGAAGAGTTTCCTGGTGAAATGCAGCCTGAGAGGCCAGGTGTATCTCCTGTTCCAGGTATTTCCTTGTGCCTGTGTCCCTGGGATCCTGCCCGCTGTGGGCTGGCCTCCCCTGCCCAGGGTCATCTCTAAGGGAGTCAGGGCTCTGTCACACACACATTTCACAACATCAGCCTTCTTGAAATGCAAAAAGCATTTCCTTAAAAAAGGAGGGTTAAACTCTGGGAAAATTCCAAAAGGAAAGAGAGGCTGTGACTTTTTGCAGTGGCAATTATTTGAAGTGAACTGCCTGTAAAGATTTTGCAGTTTGAAGTGGCAGGTTGCGTATTTTGTGCAGACAGGATTGTTAACGTGTGAAACATGCTAAAAATTGACCGATAAAGGCACCTGGATATTTCAAACATAAATAGTGTGTACCAAAATAGCTACAGAGCAGATGGCCTGGCTCCACACACACCTTGCTGACCAGAATACTCGAGCAACACACACAGCCAAAATCTCACTGTCTTCAAAGCTGATCATCTGCAAAGGCAAGGGTTATCCTCATGCTACCCTTTATCTGTCAGGCACAAACACTCCTGCATACGCTAATTAGTGTATCCTAGAGGGATAATGAACCCCGGGTTTGTTTGAACTTGCTACTACCCCAGCAAAGCAAATCACCTGTTCTAGAGCTTAGGCTCTCAAAAGTCGGTGAGATTAAAACAACTGTGAGCTGAAACCTGATCTACGGTGGAAAGATCCCAAAACACAGAGGGCTGGGTTTGCCAGCCCGCTCACAGTACTGCCTGCCACTGATAAACAGGCAACTGAGTCTATTTCTCACTCTCATTTTTTACCTTGGACGCTAAGACCAAACATCCCCATTTCACTTATTAACTGGGATGTAACGCTTTTCATGCCTCATTGTATGGTTCAACAGATGTGAAAAGGAATTATCACTTCAACATGATATCAAGACTCTCTTTTTTTTCTTTTTTTTTTTTAAGCTGATGGCAGATTACTAAGCCTGAATTCTTGTTTAATTTTAGTGTGTTAATTGATGGAATAATGAGCATTGATTATATGTGTTTTGGCTTCGTCATTGCAATTACAGGCTCTGTTTTATTCATGAGCCTGTCCTAAAGAATGCACTAGAGATCTAAGACAGCTTAAACCCCTCAGAAAAAGGCTCT
The DNA here is from genome assembly GCF_049639895.1 of Pseudopodoces humilis. Classification (NCBI taxonomy): domain Eukaryota; kingdom Metazoa; phylum Chordata; class Aves; order Passeriformes; family Paridae; genus Pseudopodoces; species Pseudopodoces humilis. Next base: position 14,211,618 of record NC_142212.1, read on the forward strand.
GAATTGTTTGAGTAATGACACTCTTAGATGGAAAATTAAAGGTTCTCTTTTCCCATGCTTTTTAAGATAATTAAAATCCAGGAACGGTAAGGTGGTGAACATCCTTATTCATTAGCCTTCAGTAATTTAGCTTCTACTAAATGAGGAAAACATTTTAATTCTCTAGGCCATCTGTTGCAGTCTCCTTTGTGTGTCCCGTTACATAAAGTCTCATCATGGATAGTTTTAACATCAGTATTGTATCCTTTCACCAGGAACCATGAGCTGGGTGAGGTAGTTGAAGTCACTACCTATTAACAGACCACCATGGAATTAAAGTGGCTGCTTGGTGTTTTAAGTTATCCTGTCTAGACACCTCTAGGCAAAGGATCCGCAGAGAGGAGCCCGTGCATGGAGATAGGCGGTGTGACAAGCTGTGTTTTCTAATAGCGATATCCATGCCAATAAATAACAAAGTTCATTGGAGCCCTTCCAGTTCCACTAATGTGCGACTGCTCTGCCATATGGCTCCGTGCTGCTTTTGGAAGCAGCCACTCTCTGCTCGGGCGGGAACCACGGCAGAGGCTCCGTGCTGGATGCTGCTTTGGAAGCGGAGGCAGAGCGGGTCTATCCACTGTGGCGGGGAAATAGAATAAATATTAGAGTAGGAGTGTGCTCACCTAGGAGTAAATGCTGGATCAGGAATGAGGAAATGCTTGGATTCTGACTCTGGCTGTAGGAATAGCTCACTTTATAGCTTGGGGCAAGTTACTTTATCCCACACTGGGAAAGTTTCTCATTAAAATTATAATTTGTATAAATGAACGGATGCAGTGTCAAAGTTATTTGTGATGAAAAGTTACATCCCCACAGGTCTAAGAGGATCCAGGTTCCATTATGAGTTTGTTTCTGTCAAATTCCCCTGTAAAGTACAAGCCCCAGTACTTGCCAGCCCAGCAGTGCCTTCCAGGGGCTGCTGCAGGCTGGTGTATTTAACAGGCTCCACGATTGCCAGGTAGTGTTTACATTATTGATAGGCATGGCTACAAGCAGACTGCTTCCACGGGGCAGAGCTTCAATCCACCTGCTTGCTATTACTCCCGTTGCTTGGAGATCACAAACAGCCAGGCCTTGAGATGTGTGGCTGCAGAGCAAGTGTTCCAAGTATGAAGCAGTACTCGGTCAGTCAGCCAGCTCCTGCTTCCACCAAAAAAGACCCTCCAGCTGCTGAAGGCGTGCCCAAGGGGTAAGTCATCGCTTTGTTAGGGCATCTGGGTGATCTGCCATTTGTCTTGAAACTCATTATCTGGGTGTGTTTGTCTCTGTCACATGCTCTGTAATTAGTTTCTAGCAATTCAGCACAAGGTAAGCAGGTTTTAGGTTTTGATTGAAAGCAGGGAGGTGCTTCTCATGAATGTGAGTCCTGCTGGAAATAAAAGCTATGTGCCTGCTTCAAACTGAGAGTATTGGTGAGGAGGGGGTGGTAGACCACTCTCTCCTGGGAATGGGTGTAAAACTGAGAAATCTCTGGGACCTCTTTCATGTTCATGAAGAAATTACATTGTGTTGCAATGTCCCTCACTTAAAATTAATAATCAGTTTCAGTAACAACTCCAGGCTACTCACTTAGGTGAGGGATTAGAAGCTATGTGATGTTCTTGTGCTGCTTGTAGAGGCCAGTTTCCTTTCCACTGTGAAGGAATGACACTGTCTCTTGGGAAGGTCTGAGTTCCTGGGGTATTAAATAAAACAGAAATGAGCAAACTCATTCATGGAGAAATTAAATACCCAACGCAATTTATTGAGTGATAATTGTGCCTCTCTGCTTTCTCACCACCAGCATACCCATAGCCAAGCAGCTGGCATCAGTAAAAGGTAAGGGGAGCCCTTCTTTGCCCCTTTGGGGTTCAGGTCTTTCATAGCCCACATGCAGAAAGTTCTGGCAGTGTCACAGGGCTTGCAGAGGCCGTGCAGATCCTCAGCTGATGTAAGTCAAGAGGGTCTCATGGGTCCCTGTGCTCCCAGGGACCCATGACAAGGGATGTTGTCACATCTCTTGTGCTTGCCTTTTCATAAAAAATCACAACACAAATCCTCTGTGTAACCTCTGCTGACAGAGGCTTGTGAGTGTGCAATCTTTGAGTCATGCACGAGTGGGGGGAATGAATCCAGCCCAAATCCCAAGTATGCCATAATGCTGAAGTGCAGCACTGACGCTCAGACACGGACATTCCTGTACAGCCAGGCTTCCAAACGGGCCATGTTTTCCCTGATACAGCTCTCTGGGAGTCCAAATGCATCTGGGAGGTGGTCACCATGGCCTGTCCCCATGGTGTGGCAGGTCCTTACTGGATGCCTAGGGTCAGGATAGACCAGATGGGTCTCAAGCCCCATGTTGTGTCATAGCCCTAGCTCCTAAGGAAAGCTTCCTTCAGGGTGTAATTGCATGGGATATGAGGCATGTTGCTGGCCCACTCCAAATAAAATCTGGGCCAGATCCTCTGTGGGTATAAACAGTTTCAGTCTCATTAACTTTAATGAAACTACACAGATCTCCACCCACCCAGGACGGTTCTAACAGAGTCCTTTCAATTATATCTCAAAAGCCTTATTTTTTCCTTTTTTTTTTTTGGACAAACTTTTCCTCCCTCCAGCTCTAAGAAAAGGCTCAGACCTTGAAAAGGCTTTTGCTACAGCAGCTATGGTGTATAACAACTATGCTGACCCCGAGAACAAGCTCAGCAAAGCTGAAACCAAGAGCTTACTGCAGTCCCAGTTTTGGCATTTCATACAGGTGAGGGGATCTGCGTTGATTTCTCACTGGGACAGTCCTGGCTGGGCACTTTGGGTGCAGGAATGGCAGCTCAGGCTCTGTCCTGCAGCTCAGCAAGCATGGGGTAATCCCAAACGAGACTTTAGGGATTTGGTACAAACATATTCTGTGACTTAGTTGCTTTATGTTGAGCCTGTGTCTAACATGGCCAAGGGAGAGCACAGCAATAAACCACATGATGCCTGCTTGAATTTGTTTAAAGAAAACAGGGCAATTGCAAAAAAAACCCAAACCAACCAACGAAACAAATTAAAACCCTTGGATGATGACAGGAGGCTGGATTTGTGAAGAGAAGAAACCCATGGTATTTAATGAGGTGTTTGGTGGTTTGCCAGGGCACTGAGCCCGCACTGAGAGCCTGCCCTGTGCCACAGAGCCATGCTCACTGCAGTCACTGATGGGGTTCCTGGGAGAGAGGGGCAGAAAGCCTCACCCACCTGGCTGGGTATGGTGAAAAGCTGCCATAGTAGCACTGGTGGCTGTAAACTTCCTGCAGGGGTTTTTTCCCCTCCCTAAATTAAAAAAAAAAAAAAAAAAAAATCATCAAGTGGTAGGAAAAGCTATATAGGACTAATAAAAAAGAGCTCAGTAAGTAAATGAGACAGGTAATACCTTTACTTCCAAAAATAACAAAATCACATATCTGGTTGGGGAGGGGAAATTGGCACCAAATTAGAAACTAGGCACCTTATTGAAAAAGAATTGAAAATATCACTGGAAGCAATTAAGCTTGGGGTCCTGAGATGTTTTGGAAATTATTAAGCTAAAAAACAACCCTGGAAATTTAGCAAGTTTTTTTCATAAGGAAATATAAATAATAGATATGTTACAGAATTTTAATAATCCATTCCAATAGGATTGCCCAAAAGAACCAAGAGTAGCAGTACTAAAGTTATGCCTGTAAAATCAACAGTTCCTAAGACCTTCATAGTATGTATTTCTATATATTTGATTATTAAATTTAAGAGGGTTGGTCACTTGGTTGTTCCCTCCTCCCAGTTTTACCAAGACACAGGGCTCCCTTTTTTCCCTAGCAGTTACCAGCTATCATCATTGTCAGATTTTCAGTCACTATTAGCTGTCTTTTTAAAGTTATATTCTGGATTCTGGTAGAAACTTTGAGGAATGTTTTTTCTCCTTTCTGGTTGAAATAATATTTCTGTTTGAATTTCCTTGGATAACTTTTGAAAAACTAAAATGGGTGTGGACATAACAACCTGAATGGGAAAATAAAAAGTACATTAATATTTACATAAGTAGATGTCTTGTTTTTTTCTAATGATGCAATAAAAAAGGAACTTCATGCTTTTTTTTTTCCATTTAAAATCCTCCATAGGGCCAAGAAAACAAACCAAAATACCAGGAAATAATTTCTTCCTTGGATGAGGAGTCGGAGAACAAAATCAATTTTGAAGATTTCATGATATTGTTAGTCAGTCTCACTCTAATGTCTGACCTGCTGCAGGAGATCAAAAATGTGAAAACCACAAAATGATCTGTGGTTTTAAAGAAGAAATGGCTTGGCAGCATATGAGGAAAGCATGAGTGAGCTACACAGAGATACCACTGTGTGCCTGAATACCCTGTGCTGGTTCCTTTTAAATTGAATAAAGTTGTGTCCAAACCTGGTTAAACTTACCCCTCTCTTGAAACACTCCACGAAATCGCTGCACAGGGACTTGTGTCCACTACATTCGTGCTTTGTGAGAGTGAGTGACTGGCTCCTGCTGGGTCCAAGACCAGTTAACAGCTAGGGGCAACCCCCAGCCCAGTTTAATGCCAGGGAAAGGCAGCCCCTGCTCTCCCAGACCTCTCCCTATGATAGTGTGGAGATGATGGAGAGATAGCTGGCAAAATGTGCAGCCCCATCCCTTGAGGCAGGGCTGCCCAGCTCCCCTGGCTCTCCCAGTCACGCAGGGGGTTCAGCCCTGAGCAGAGCCCTACCAGTGATGGGTTTCACAAGGGGCAATGACCACAAAATCTGTTGCTGTCTTAGGTAAAGATGGATTTTAGCCTGTGTGGTTTCCACCCCACCTGTAACCCTGCTGAAGGGAGCATTTATTAGCTTTTATTTCCTCCTCCAACTGCTCTCTTTGTTTAGAGATCACAATGGCAGGAATTTCAAGTCCAACATTTGCAGGGCACCTTTGGCAGTGCTGTGCTTGTATGACCAGGGGTGTGACCCAAACACGCCAGCCAGCTGAATCTGCTGTTCCATGAAACTGTGAAAAGCAGAAGCCAGATAAGAAGTGGTCCAGAACAGGGATGGTGGGAAAGAAGGGTGGCCAATAAATTGTTTGTATTGGAACTGAGTGATATTGGTAAGGGCCAGAGCCTCAGTATTAAATTCTCATCATCCTAATATTTGGTTTGATTCCTACCTACAAAGTCCTGGCTCAGAGCCAGCATTTATCCCACTGTGACATCCCTTTGGGACACAAAAAGTAGTCTCACACGCCAGGAACAGGACAGCCTCTCTAAGGATTTAATAAGACTCTACCAAGATGAACCAGCCAGCAAAACATTGGAGTCTTTTTAATTTTTTCTTCTTCCTTGGCTGAAAAAGAGAAGACAGCAATGATTTAGCTTTGGTGTATGAATTTTTAACAGGAAGGGATCAAACCCTCTAGTGTTAATAGAGGGAAATTAATGCCAGCTGAGTAATGAGATTTAACTCTGACATAAAAAGGCTTTCAGGAGCTCAGATGATGTTTTGTAGTGGATTTTGATGTGAAGGAAAGACTACATAGAAGACCAGCAGCCAATTGTTTGGAGAAGGAAGGTCTCTGTGTCATGTGGGATGGAGCTGAAGGAAGAAATGCAAATGGATATGGTGGGTTTTGAAATGAAACTCAGCAGGTAAGGTACTGGGCCTGCACCTCAGCCAGGACATGGCCTTGTCTGGGGGCTAAAAATTCACAACTAGTCCTACTACAAATAAAACCTCTTATTAGCAAAGAGGTTTTCTCTTTCATCCCTTCTGTGATGGTGGGTTGCAAGAACAGGCAGCACTCAGCCTGTGGCAAGAAGTGGCAAAGCCAGCACACAACATTTCTGTCTGTTTGACTGCTCAGGGGCATCAGCACATCCTCCTGCTGAGGGACTGGTGTCCCAGCGCTGTGAGGGTGGCTGCTCCCATGGGGTGCCCACCAAGCCTCCCAGGGGTAGGATCACCCACATTGGTTTCACAGTTTGACACTGATACTGTGTCCCTGGTGTTTATTCAGTCTCTTTCCCTGTCCTTCTCTTGTTTTTTGGCCAGGTAGATTTGTGAAAGCCTAAACTATCAGCTGATGCTCCTTTTCTGGGGTAGGAAGATGGACAGAATGTGAGTCTCTTGGCAGGTTTTCCATTTACTCAGGCAAAGAAAACACAGCACAGCCCTGAAAAGATTGTTTGGGAGCCACTGGTGATACTGGAAACATAAATTTCCTAACATCCCTCTGTTACCAAAAAAAAAAGAGTGAAAGGAAAAAATATTGTGAAGCCAACTAACAAAAAGTTCTTTGAAATTGCTAAGGCTCTAACAGAGTTTTTGTTATTGCTGAAATGTTTCTAAATCTTGCATGACTTGAATGAATGACTTAAGAGCCTTTTATCAGATCAATTCACTCTGTCACCTCATCATGTGCAAACCCTTTTTATCCCAGTTTGGTATGTTGTGAGCAGCATCCTGAGTCCCTGGCTTGGATCAAAATCTCCTTGCGCTAAGCACAGTGAAAATTCAAAGTAAGAAGCAATTCCTGAACAGCTCAACAGCAAAGATATTAAAATGGTAGGGAAGAGGAACTAAGTGTCTTTTGAGCACATATAGCAGAGCTGGATTCAAGCCTACACTGGGCTCCTCACACAGAAGCCGAGGTACTGTGATGGTTTCTGCAAGAGTTTCTGAACAAAGTGAATGGCATGTGCAAGGCTCGATCTGCAGCAGCCCTTGAAAGTCCCACCTGATGCTCAAAAGCAGAAGGACGTACTTGGAAGAGCCCCAGCATCTTCTTTTAGTTATGAGTAGGCAGAAATTTGCACCTTGACTGTGGAAGATGCTCTTTTATTAACTCAAGACTATTTGTGGCTGCCTGAGCACTCTCAGTTACTGGCTTTGAAGCTGATCTGGTGCAGACAGCATGTCTGGCTGCATCCTCAGGGAGCTGGCGCTACACTTGCTGAAAAGGCTACTGTTGTGCTTTATTTTGTTCCTAGCTTGCTCCTGTTGGAAGCAAAGAGAGTTCATCACTGATTTCTCAGAGCAGAGCCCAGCAAGTGCTGAGGAGTTGAGCAGAAGCTGTGCTGATGAAATCTGCAGGTTCCTCTGCCTCAGCAAGTGGGAACATCATGTCAGTATCTGATACCTTCAGAAGTGAAAGTGGCATGAAAAGTAGCCAGTCAAGGCCTAACCTTTGTGTGCTTGGGGTTGTGGTGGGAGGTTGGGAGGACCTTGGGACGGTCTGTAGACTTTGGATCTAAGCTTCAAGTTCTGTTCTGAAAAGTCTGAATCATCTCTGCAGTTACATGAACTTTCAGATGACTGCCAGAGAAGAAATGAAGATCAGGGAGAATTTCAGCCTCAGATCTTCAGCTTCCATTTCCAAATATCAGCTCAGGACGGCAGGCTCATGCTCATACTTTAATTAGGACACCTACAGCTTCTCCCCATGATTTCTTACTTTGTATCTGGCCTTAACTCTTTGGCCTGCTGAATTTAGAAAGTTTTTTAAATCTGGCTTTAGCCTAATTTCTGAGGGGCTCTCACAGACTGCAGGGGAACTGTCACATCCCAGTGCACTGCCTTTGAGGAGGTGAGACAGGGCAGGGCTTTGCATGCTGAACTTTCTTCTGGGAGCCCAGGGCCACACACACTGTATGTACAATGTTTTGTGAGTCTTTCAGGGGAGAAAAATACGTTTTTCCACTGTCTTGTTACTGTACCTTCAGTAAAACCTCATATCTGGGGCACTGGAGTCTGGATGCTGAGTGAACCCTGCAGTCTGAGATGTGTTTTCCTTGTCTCTTCCTCCCTCAGAGGACATGTTGTGTTACTTTTTCATGTAAGTTTAAACTTGCCCTGGGTGCATACATCTTGAAAGTACCTGTGTGATGCACACCCCACCTCAGTGCTGCCATGTGTCCTGGCCCATGAAAGCTTCTCAGCAGCTACATCCACTCAAGTGGTTGTTGCAGCAGAGAGAGGTAGAATTTTGCATTGTAGTCTGCAAAGAAAGTGGTTAAATTGTGGCTACATAGCAGGAAAACCTTCTCCAGGAGTGTTGGAATGACTTCTCCAGGAGAGCTGGAAAGTTGCTATGTGGTACAGCCCCTTAGGAGCTCACACAGAGCAGAAGAAAAACTTTGTCCCAGAATTACATTCTCTGCAAAGTGTGATAATTTGTGAGCCTCAAAGGAGTGCTCTGAAATGTCTCTTGAAAAAATAAAATCTCTTTGTTTCAAGCTCAGTCAGGGAACATAGATGTAGAAGTGGTGTGGTTTATGGCTTTTTGCATTGACAGCTTTTAATCCTGCATTGACTTTCACGGCAGTCAGTGGTTTACAAGCTTTCCAGTGAAGCTGCCTCCTCACTTTGCTCACCTGCTATTCCCTCCCCCTATATAAGGGTTTATAGCCCTAGAATTGCATCTTCATCCAACAAGGGTAAACAGCAAATAGCATTCATTCTGGGCCAAAGTGCAAATTTGGGTTTATAACAAATGAGTGTATGATTGCTTGTCAAAGATCCACTGAGTCTCAAACAGGACCTGGAGCACTGAGGAGCTCTGGGCAGGGAAGGACCCTGATGCCCAAGATGTCTCTCTCTCTTCAAGCAGCATGATCTGCAGCCCTGTGTGGGGATGGGTGGCAGCCTCACATTTCTGACATCCATAGCACAAACCCTGGAACCCGGGGACCAATTTCCATCTGTGATTTTCTCTTCCTTTTATTCCCCTAACCATGATTTTGCTTCCTTGGCTTCTATCTGCTGGATCCTGATGTGCAGAGAAACACAAAACATGGCACATGCTCCCGGGAAGCTGCTGCTGGAATCAGCGAGAGGGCAGGACCTCTGGGGTGGAGGGAAGCAGCTCTCAAGAGAGCATGTTTCTACCCCTCCAGTAAAACCAGCAGCCAAAACAGATGCAGCAGCTCATCAGTGGGCAAAATCAAGCCTCTGATTGTCCTGAGATGATCAATAAGTGATGTACAGGATACCAGGAGCTCCTCCACACCTGCAATGTCTCTCACACAGAAGCTGGTTGGCCTCTGGGCACTCAAGCATCACTGGGGCAAAGGAGAACAAGCATCATGGGAGCTGATTTTGGTGAGTCTTGCTGCATGTGATCACTGCGAGTCTTGTTTAGCATTAGTCAATGTTACAAACTGAAAAAGGAGCTCTCTGGAAAGGCAGCTTGGACTGGATAAACTGATGGATGCCAGGTCCCTGCTTGACTTTGGAAAATAAAGCTGAGCAGTCCAAGTATTCTTACAGTGGAGACAAGCAGAAAAATCTACAACCCAACCCTAAGACCCTTCCTTCTCCTCCAGTGGTTTCCCAGACAGCCTTCCCACTATTTCTTTGGTTTGTTTTCCCAGGAGTAGGAGATGTGTTTACTTTGATACCTGGGACAGTTGGAGGAAGTCCATGCACAGGTGCTGACCCATTTCCTGCATTTGCTGGTGAATTTTTCTTGATACAGTTTTTTTGCCTCCATCCCTACACAATGCTCTTTTGAGGTTTGTTTGAAGAAAACTTGCACTAGCAGACACATTAAGATTAAGCATTATATGACATCTTTTTTCCTCTGAAGCTGGCAGAGGCAAAAACCACACTGGGGATAGAATATCCACAGGTAAATATCCCTTTTTTCTCAGGACATCATAGCTGGTGTCATGGCATCCCTGGGTTTATACACCACTATGTGGTTTATATAGGGTTTTGCCTAATTAATTAATGAAACCAAATTGCAAAATTACTTTCTTATTAAACTGATCTCACTGCAGAAATAAGTCTGATTACTTCCCTGAAAAATTTTAATTAGGCAGCTACAACAAACTGTAATAAAGGGCACAAATTAAAAACAGATCATATTAGATGTGGTTTTATCAAATGCTGTGTTAGTACCAGGCAACATACACAGTGATTAAATTATACAGAAAAAGTCCTTTTTTCCTCCTCTGGTAAAAATTGATCTTCCTTCTAGGGGAAGAAGCATTTATATAAAAACATCACATTAATAATAAGTGTTTATTGGTAGTTGCTTTCCAACAACAGCTCTTGTACATTCTGCAAGACTCAACTATTAGGGCACTCTTTATTTCTCCTCTAAATTTATACTTGTAGTACACATGACCCAAGGTTACTGCAAAGCCTCTGGAAAAGGCTTTATTACCTGCACATATACTCCTCAATTTGTCTTTCCTCTTTTAGCTTTTTAGGGCTTGGATCCAGCTCAGCTGAAAACAGAACACAATTTGATAAGCATTTGCATAAGAATTGTAAGCAGAGGCCCACACAAATTAAGCATTAATTAATGAGCACCTGAAGCCTTCTGCTGAGTACAGCCTGAGGCCAAGCAATGCTGGGAGTGCTCAAGTGTATGTGAAGGAAAGAGTGGGTAAGCACAGCAAATTAAAGATAAATGCTTAATTCTTCCCTAATGCCTATTCCAGCCCTTGAGACTGTACAAGAATTGCAGACTTCTTATCCCTTTTAGAGGATGATAAAGATCAAAATGAAAGCTCTTCCACGTGGAACTGAATTCACCTAGAAGCTCCCATCCTGTGTTGTGTCCAGGATGTTGGGCTCTGGTTGAGGAGCACTGGTGCTCTGAGCTGCCCCCCAAGGAGGGAGAGGCTGCCCCACAGCCTGGGCAGTGTGTGGGTGCAAAGTGGGGCTTTGGGGTGGCTGTTTGGGGTCTGCTGCTGCCCTGGGACAAGCAGGCAGTTCCTCAGAGTTGCAGATCTGTGCTGCCTGGTCTGGGGGGATTCACCTCCTCTGTGGCAGTCTTTACTGATGGAACAGGGCTTTGGACTTGAAAGAAGGCCAAGAGAGATTTTTGAAATCTCAGTGGCCATTTTCCTTATGTTGTTGGATGCATACATCTAACACGTTGGCAAAAGGGCTCCTAAGGAAAATAGCTTGTAGCTTTCATGGGTGATAGCCACATTCTGGACACATCTGCTGCCCCCACCCATTATAGCCAGAGCCTTCACAGGACAGCACTTTGGCTCTGGTTCTCTCATTTTTTCTAGCCCTGAGAAATGTTTAGCAGTTCTTCCTCAGGCATTTAACTGGGAGCTCTCAGCTGCTACATATTTCAAATCAGCTCAGAAATTCTGATTAAAGGAAAACACCCTTTTTTACAGAGCTCATGGGAGAGGGGTCAGGCTGTTGGCCTTCCTAGGCTGAGCAGATAGAGAGCTGTTTTGTCCTGCCTTACAGGTATGTGAAATACCTCCTTGCACTAGAGATCTGTTAATATACTAGAAAATAAATGCTGGTATTAACTGGAGATGGGAGGTTATTGGTGTCCATGACCTAGTGCAGTTGTGTAGCTGTCTTGAGCAAAAAACTTGTATCCTGGTAGCCTTAGAAAGGTCCAGAAAGGTCTTGTTGGTGTTTTTGTTGTTGTTTTGGGGGTTTTTTGTGAGCAGCAAGAGCTTGGGAAAGGCAGGCCCGTCCCCTTGAGCTGGAAGCCTCTTGATCTGTCTGTGTGCTGTGCTGCAGCCTGGGAGCATTTTGCTGTTGACAATTATTTCATGACAAGATTCCTGGCTAGATGTGTGCATCCTGATGAGTGCCAGGAGCTGACAGGGGCCAAGAGGTGCCTGAAGATCGATTGGGGCACACAGTCAGTTTGATAATGTAATGGGGGAGAGCCTGAACTGTGGCTAATAAGCGAATGCACTGAAACAGCTGCACCGATGGCTGCAACCCCTCGGGTGCAGCAGGGAGTCAGGAGTGAGCGCTGCCCTCAGGGTGTTTGGGAGCTGTGGCTGTCCCTGCCTGTGCTGGTGCTGCCCCAGGTTCTGCTTCTGGGGTCGTAGGGAGTTACTTTGCTCTGGAGGAATGTATTTAACTTGTTGCTAAGATGCTTCTGCTGATGTACTCCTATGGAGCCCTACAAGTGCTGAGCTGCCTCCCTCCACATCTGCCCTGCAGCCTGGTACCTAGGGAAAGGTGGCAGAAAATGAGGTGGGGTATTAGTTTATGTAGACTTGTGTGTGTATGTGAAATATATTGATTTAAAAATATATGAAATATATTTTGACTTATCTATACACAAGTTTTAATGTCATATATATGTAATATGTACAATATATAACTACTAACATGCACATGCTGCATATAAAATATCTCTATGTGCATATACACATATAAAATCTCTTCCAGTTTTCATTATTCTGATTTATCTCACCTAGGAACTAAATGATTTTCTAGGCCACCTATGGCTGCAGTGAGCAGTACAAATCACTGGATACATTCCTTTTCTGTAGAAAAACTGGAGCTTATTCCTAGTCTTGTGGGGTTTAGGTTTTTATCCCTCTATTTATTAATGCATTAAAAGATCCTCCTTCTCATCCTGTGACATCCTAGCCGCTTTAAGTGCCTTGGGCAGGGCCTTTGGTAAAAGCCCTTTGGCATTAAAATGCTGCTAAACGGGGTAGGCAATCATTCTGCTGGTGCGACAGTGCCTTCCTCTGCCAGGAGACATCCTGGGCCCTCCCTGCTGCTGCTCTTTCTGACAAAGCTTTTCCCCAGCTTGCAGGTACTGGTCTCCTAACCTTTAGTAGGCTCTCTCTTAAACCTGCTCTCACAGTTGTCATTTCTCTTTTCTCTGGTATTGATGCCAATGAGAGCAGGGTTGTCACCCACCACAGGCAGCTGAGACCGGGATCTGTGGTGGAAGATCCTTAAAAAATGTTTTTTTTTTTCTTTTCTTATTATCTGTGAGCTGAATACTGCTTTACTGCCAGTGAGAGTGTAAAGAGTACAAAGCTAGTCTTATTCATAACTTAATATTTCTATTCTCTCCCTTCCTGCTAGTCAGAACCCAAAGGGTGCCAAATTTTCATGAGGGTTTGGGACTTTCCTGCTGCACACCAATTTTATTTTTTTTTTAATATCATTTCTTGTTATTTTTTTCTCCTCAGAAGCTCCTCCACTGTAATCTAGCCCACTAGTTTAGCGGGAGGGGGGCCATGGTGATAGCAGAGCCCTGCTGCTTTGCCATTTTGCCTGTGATACACTGCTGCGCTCTAACCGCATCTTGCTGAAGGTAATTACCATGGAAAAGTCATCAGCTCCTTCTCCAGACACACACCCCACACCTCCCCCAGCTGCATTTGGCAGGAGCCAAGTGCTCACGTGGTGTTAGCTCTGAGACACTGCTCCAAAATCGTGTATTTCAATTATTCATTAGGTAATGGCTCCCTGGGGATGTGAGGAAGGCTGGGACTGTAAGGAGCCTGTCTGGAAATACGAGTCCAAAGGTACAAAGGGTTCATCTTTACAAGAACAGATGTGCTGGAGATGCCCTGTGTGAACCTGATTTCAAGGAGGGGCACAGCCCTGTTTGTGCCCATTGGCCATGGGGAGCCTTCACAGTGCAGGGACTGTCCCCTTGTCCTCGCACTGGTGAGGGCACACCTCAGATCCTGTGCTCAGGTTTGGGCTCCTCACCACAAGAAGGACCTTGAGGGGCTGGAGCATGTCCAGAGAAGGGAATGGAGCTGGGAAAGGGTCTGGAGCATAAATTTGATGAGGAGAAGCTGGGGGGACTCAGCCTGGACAAAAGGAGGCTCGGGGGGGACTTAGTTGCTCCCTGAACGGAGGCTGCAGTCAGGTGGGGGTCAGGCTTCTCTTCCAGGTAACAAGTGACAGGACAAGAAGAAACAGCCTTAAGTTGCTCCAGAGGAGGTTTAGACTGGATATCAGGAAATCTTTCCTCACTGGATGGTCAGGCGCTGGAACAAGCTGCCCAGTGGTGGAGTTTCCACTCCTGACAGTGTTCAAAAAATGTGAAGGTGGCACTTAGGGACATGGTTTTATGGTGAACACGGCAGTGCTGGGTTAGAGATTGGATTAAATGAGGATAGAGGTCTCTTCCAACCTAAACTATTCCATGGCTCCTCACACGCAGACTTGTCCCAGAGACTGTTGAGTGACTGCAGCCCCACAGGGTAGGGATGCTGTTGGTTGAAGTATCCAAAACAAAATTGTGGGGAATATTTAACAAGATTTTTTTTTTTCCCCTCCAACAAGTTTTCTTTGCTTTACTGCAGGGCTCTTAATTTGATGAATTAATGTGAGAAGTGCTAATGTACCAGCAAAGACAGCAGGCAAAGATCTGTCTGCTGATCCCAGACACGACTGATTTCAGCTGTGCTGCTGAGCATTGTATGTGCTGATGCCACTAAAAACTGCCATAAAGATAACAGCAGTATCTGTTCAGCCTCACAGGAAGGTGTTTGTAGCCTTTCATTTCTTCTCTCCCTCCCAGATAAGACTGTGGGCAAGTATCTGTGAGAAAGAAGTGCAGGATGCTGGGACTCTGTTCTCAGCTGCACTGGACAGAGGAGCCCATGCTGTGAATGGTGACACTCAAGCCTTCCTTCCAGAGGGTTTCTTTTAAAGCTGTGGAGGATGAACCCCATCCTGGAGCCCACTGCAGGCTGTGATTCTCCTGCACTGGCTGCCCAAGTGCATCCTCCGTGCTGCAAGGGCTCTGCTCCTGCAGCAAGCAGCTTTGATTGCCCAGTGCTGGGGCCTGAGGAAAGAAGCTCACAGCTCTAACATCTGCAGTTCAACCCCAGAGAGACACCTAGACTGAGGACAAGTCAGAAGCCCCAGTGCTCCTGTTACTGTGTTCAAAAGAGGCCAGGTTAAAGTGTCTGAAGGGGAGGCATTGCCTTGTTCCTGATGTCTCTGGGTAGGCAGCTCAGGCATTCCACACATACCCTATCTAATCTTACAAAACCTATTTGAAGGGCATATAGTGATCGGGCAAGGGGGGAATGGCTTCAAACTGAAAGAGTATGTTTAGGTTGGATAATAGATATTATTCTTTCCTGCCAGGGTGATGAGGTGCTGGCACTGACTGCCCAGAGATGTGATTGCCCCACTCCTGAAAGTGCTTCAGACCAGGCTGAATGGGGCTTGGAGCAATGTGATTTAATTAAAAGTGTCCCTGCCCATGGCAGGAGGGCTGGAACTAGATGATCTTTAATATCCTTTCCAACCCAAGTCATTCTACCACAGAAATAGAGGTCTGTTGTTGGGTTCTTACAGTGTTTCTAGAAGCAGCTCTCACATGGTCACTGTGCATGGTGATGTCACTTCTTTCACAGCATAAAATATCAGTCACAGTTTGCATATGGAAAAACACCTTTACAACTTCCTGCCTGGCTGAACTTGTCCACAGCAGGTTCTCAAGTGATGCATATTGAAATGGAGCCACCTTGAAATGCCTGTTTCTCAAGAGACCTCCAAGCAGAGAGGACAAGATTGCTCTGTTGCTTTTTTGAAAGATAAATGATGTGACTGCAAGACAGTCTGCTCACATGAGGAGTGTTCAGTCATTTGGCATGAAGCAGAATATCTAAACCATTAAGGTGTGTGGGCTCTGCAGTGCATAAATAAGTTACAAATTAGGGATTCTGGGTGGCTGCTTGCCCCTTGCATGCAGTGATTACTCCAACTGATTACTGCTCTCTTTGTCTAATCAAAGTTCCTCAGCTCAGAGCAGGCTTCTAATTTAAACACTTGAGTACAACATATTTCGCTAAATTAAGTCATTGCAGAAATCTGTGTCTTATACACAACAGATTCTACCCCCACCTTATATATTACTTTATTCCTTGACTCTCTAACACATTTTCCTCTGAAGGGTAAATGACTCCTGATATAAATATGAATAACTTTGGCTTTGCAATAGTGTATTTTCAAGCAACTCATTTAAGATGTCTTCTAGAAAATGCCGAAAGCAGCTTGTAACATAAAGCACGTGTGCAAATATTGTAGCACTGCTCCAAAAAGGAGCCTTCTCAGAGGAAATGCCCCTTTATGTAAACAAGTGGTAGGGGAAGCAGTAAATGGTCATCAACACAGGAGTTTCCCCTACAGCCCTAACAGCATGTGCATCTTTCCTGCCCTGCCCTGGGTCTCAGCTCCTGGCAGCCCTGCCTGCAGGGTTGAATGCAGACTTTAAGCCTGTCTGATGACAAAACCACCGTGCTACAGCTGGCTGTGGTCCAAACTGGAGAGGGCTTTGGTTCCCTGTATAGTCATGGAAAGATACTTTAGGTGTCCAAGGCTGAGAAAGCTTATAAATGTTAATTCCTGTGCTTGACCCAATGACAGGGAGAGTGTGCTGTGCTTGCTAAATGGTGACACCTGGCAAAAGGTACACACTGGGGCTGAGGGATGCAAACAGAGCATCCTGTAAGTGGAGGGAGAGGATATGGCAATGCATGTGCAGAGGAGAAGATTACCCTTGCCTGCAGTGACTTAACTTGGAGCCTGACTTAAGTGTGTGCTTGGGCTGTAAGTCAAACAGGGCCTTTGAAGGGTTTCTTTTTTCCTCTGCCAGAGGCAGAGACATCTCAATTGCCTGTACAGCAGCTGCTGAGCTGCTGCACTGGGCAGATGAGCACATTATTGCACAGCTGATGCAACTTGGCTCAATTTGCTGAGCTTGGAGCTGTGGCCACTCAATAGATGCCTGAGATACCACAGCATCCATGTGAGGGGGAATGCTGCAGCCAGCAGATACACTTTATATGTAGGTTATTGCTTGCTGGGCTTATCCTACAAGGGTAGTGAAGCAGACCTTTAGCTACATTAAAATATTCAAATATATGATTTTACAAGATCTGTGAAACTGTGGCTTTTAAAGGATTTTTGGGAGAGGATTATGGCAGTAAACACCTTTTGGAACCTTGGGTGAAAGGGGTTAGCCCTGTGCTTTGCTTATGGAGGGTGTCTCATTGACTTATCTGAATCAGTTCTGGCTTTTATGGAGCTCAGCTGCTTATCACCTTGGGGAGAGTTACATCTTCTGCTCTGTGTTTTTGGCCAAGTTTTCCTGTGGAGACTGGTGCTGTCTTTTGGCCAGCATGGGGATGGTGGTTGGGCAAAACCTCTCTGTCCCTGCCCAGCCCTAAAGAACCAGTGTGCAGAAGCTCATGTACAGAGGAGCTGGACTTGCTTCTGGCTGTGACAGAAGAGTTCAAGAGCACCTGTGTCAGGAAACACCCATATTTTAAGTACAGTTCTTTGCAGACCAGGGGTAGGTCTGGTTTTATCGATAGTTTGATAATCTTTCTGCCTGTTCTGTAACCCTCTGTGCACAAAGCTGGGGAAGCAGCTCCAGTCTGTGCACGCCCTGGCCCTTGCAGGGAGCAGGATCATCACAGCAACACCAGCCTCAGGCAGAAGTGCCATCCACCAACATGGTGGGAGCAGCAATCAGCGTGGAGCTGACACAGTCAGGTGATGAGCTGCAAATTAGATCTCTTTCTCAATAAGCAGTTAATTTACAGAGTGTTTCCAGGGTTGCTTGTTGGGTTTGGTGTTTTTTTTAATCCAAGTGATCAACAGCTCATCACTTCTGGATGTGTATGCTTCAGACAAGGGACTGCTCACAGATCATTGACTGGAATTGTTCCTGCCTTCTGGTTTTGATCTAAACCATGCGCTGAGAAATGAGAGAAATATTTTTAAGGACAAGAGGATGGTGGATGCCATATTTCTGGTGTAAACTGAATAAGGAGGCATGTGCTAAAACTCACGGAAATTTTGTGAGCATCTCTCAGAAATGCCAATCTCTCCTTGGCATGTGAATAATCCTTAATAATGAATAAAGCTGTTGATACACCAAAACAAATGTGAGGGAATAGTTTGCCAAAGGAGCAGATGCTGTGTTGCATCCCATTGTATGGTTAAAACTCCCAGAAATTAATTATCCCCAAACATTTTGCTTTTCTATTAAGTGAGAATTCACAGAGTTGTCTCGTTCTGCAAAATTCCAGTTCCTCAGCAGAAGCAGAGAGCACTAGAAGTAAGACAATAATTTCTGTCTGTGAAATGAAAAAGTTCTGAAGAATGTTTTGGTTGGTTAGTTGGTTTTTTAGTAGGAGAAAGCAATTCTTTTTTTCTTTAGCTTCTTTTAACCATTAAGTACATTTCTTTTGAAGCCTAGAATTTTTTTCTTTTAATTTTTCCTTCACTTTTTCCAGTCAGTTCAGTAGCCCCCCCACCAACACTATTTTAGGAGATACTTGCATTCTAGTGCAAAATCATCCTGAAAGAGACTCCACATAGTCTTTCCTGTTCTTGTTGCTGGGATCAGAATGTGAAACCCCTCCAGGTGTATTGTGTAGAAACAAATCAACCTTTGCAGTGTGCTGGCTATGCCAAAGCATCCCTGTGAGACCCAGCCATGGTTTAACCCCTGAAATTACCATCTTCCCAGAGGAAGCCCAGCATCACCACTGCTGCTATATAAACTCCTTGAACAGAGTGTAACCTCTCATGGGGCACGGGGCTGCTGTTAAAAATAATGTTTTTGTTTTTGCTTTGCCGTGGAATAGAATAAAATAAATAAAAAAAACCTTCCATGACAAATGATTGTGCTGTGAGAAGTGGCATCAACTGGAAATAACTACTCCTGGTTCAGCCTGGAGAAAAAGGAGGCTCAGGGGAAACATTATTGCTCTCCAAAACCCTCTGAAAGGATGTTGTAGCCAGATTGGGGTCAGCCTCTTCTCTCAGGTGAAAAGTGACTGCTCAAGAGGAAACGGCCTCAAGTTATACCAGCAGAGGTTTAGGCTGAATATTAGGAAATATATCCTCACCAAAAGGGTTGAAGTGTGGGAACAGGCTCCCCAAGGAAGTGGTGGAGTCACCATCCCTGGAGGAATTTAAAAGACATGTAGACATGGCTCTCAGGGACATGATTTGGTGGTGGGCTTGGCAGTGCTGATAGTGGCTAGACTTGATGATCTTAGGAGGTTTTTCAACCTGAATGATGATATGATTTTTGCAATGGTTAATTTATTCTCACTGTTGCTTTGCAAGCCTGTGTTGGTCAGTCTCCACCCCAGTGTTGTCTGTACTGTACACACAAACACTGCAGCCTGTGGGCAGACACAGAACAGCATCCAGTGTAATGGAATGATTGGGATGTCTGGATTGGCCCTGTCCAAGCATGGCCAACCAGGCTGGGTTGGGGTCAGAGTCTGCAGCTCTTCATGATGCCTTGGACATCACAGAAGGGCAGGGGGTTGTTCTGAAGGATGTAGGGAGCACCTGCAGCCCCTGGCTGGGCTGCCCTGATCAACCCAGGGTCTGCTCTTTGAGTTCACACTTGCTGTTTCTCAGACACTGAATTGCACCCATGGGCTTGGCAATAGCTGTGTGGGTTTTAACCCTGATAACAAAAATGAAATTAGCGTGGTTGATAGGCTCATTATCCAGTCCTTTTAATACATTTTGCTCACTAAATGGGAGGTAGGACTCTGCTAGGTTGCACAGACAAGTTTATCCAAAAGAAATGGCCAATAACGCATCCCTAATTGCAGTGAGCACAGGAGAGTACGAAGCACATTACCAGCTACTCTCTGAATCCACAGTGCAGAGCTGCTCCAGTCCCCAATATAACAGATTAGCTGGGAGCTTTGGAGGTCTGTCCCACCAGTTCCACTGTTGGATGCAATAGCCTTTTACAGGGAGGGCTCACAAAGTGGCTGCTCATCACTGTTCTCTTCAATGTCAGTTGTAACCTGTCAGGCGCTGAAATAAAACAAGCTGTTGACACTGTAATATGTATTTATGTCACCTTCTGTGCACATCATGGATCCTATAGACCACATGAATCTACATAATCAATTTACTCACTGTGAAAAGCTGCAATTCACAGCCCTGACATGGCCAAAATATTAAAACTCCCTAGAGAGGCACTCCCCACCAGCTAGACAGCCAGATCCCTGCAGATTTCACCCTCTATCTGTCAAAATGTGCTTCCTTTGATGTTGCAGGTACAGCCCAAGGCTGTGGCATTCGAGCAGTTTACAATATGAAACAGTTTAGCAATATGAAATCCGGTGTGTTAAATGATTTTCTCAGGAATTTAACCAAGGAGGAAAATGGTATAAACATCTTTAGCCAGAGATGCTGTAGGGGAACTTGAGCCCCCTACTTGACACACAGGAGTCTGCTTGCCATCATTTTAAACACAAAGATCCCCTGTGGAGGCAGAGATCCAGCTGCCAGCAGTGCTTCATGGTGGGGGGGAGAGGCTCTGGAGAGCTGGGGCAGGTGTCCCAGTTTGGACTGGTTGGGAGGAGGCTGAAGTCACAGCTCCAGCATCTTGCTGGTGGAGGAAGACCTGGAGGAATTGCAGTTGGAAGAGGCTGGTCAGTGATGGCAATACCTTGAGGTGCCTCCCATGAGGTGTTTTGACCACCAGCTCTCAGATAAAGTCCCAGCAAAGCAGGTGTGAGAGTCCCTGCTAACTGCTGGAACCTCTGAAATTTAGAAGTGTGTGTTTGTTTCCTCAACCTGTTAAATGGGCTCAGGAACTTTGCTGTTCCATGATCCTAAAATAGAATTGTATTCCCTCAGCCTTGTCTTAACTTCTTCTGGGGCTCAGGGAAGCTCTCCTTTCTGGCCACAGCAAGAGGGGCTCCCCAGAATGTGTTTTCTCTTGTTGCATGGGTGCTGCACCAAGCAGCTCTGCAAGCTGGGGGACAGAGGTTGCAGCTAAAACATTGAGGTGACAGAACAGGTTTGTGTGTATTTGGGGAAGCTCTTCAATTCCCCTGCTCTGTTAGCAGTTTGGGTTTTTTATTTGAAGGATTGACACAGTTCAGAATCTCCTAAAAGATAAAACACTGCTTTGTATCCATCCTAGTTCACAATCCTTCCACGCAGCTATCATTTATTCAGGAAAACCGGATAGTAAAATGACCGTGACTGCATGCTTCGGAGTGAGTGATTAGAAGAATGTAACTGAGCTGTGGCAGAAAAGCTGAACAAGGATCCTGGAGTCTGATGGTAAATGAATTACTGGATGTTCATAGGAACTTCTTTATCTGAGATTAATGACAGGAGGTTAGTGGCATCTTGCTCGAGACCCTTTTTTGGCTCTGGGACCCTTGCCAAAGTTTAGACTCCCATTCTGAGTGTTGACAGGTGGAGAGAGCACTTCAAAATGTGTTATGGACATAATTAGTTACTGTTATCACAGTTTTCTTAATTAGAATATCATAAAAAGGGGAAGTGTGATGATTTACACGAGGAAGATTGGAAGAGCAGCAATTCTAAAGGCTAGAGACTGAATACCACAGAGAAATATAAAGGTTATCTGCCTTTGGGGTGAGGGATGGTGCTCACCTGGGACTTTCAGAGGTGCTCTCAGTAATGACTGAATTTTTTTCAACTTTCCACTAACTCAGCCAAACTGAAGGAGCCTTTGTTCAGCAATTGTCCATCCATCTCCTGCAGGATGGCTCACCAGCTCCCAGGATCCTGGCAATGCTGATAACTTGCAAATTGTAAAAGGAAGCCTTACTTTTGAAAAGACTTCTTCCTTAAGCTACATTTCTCTTCCTATTTCTAGACAACAGAATCCCAGACATCGAAGTTATTCATTCTCATAATTGTGGAGGGAAATTATAGCCCTTTTTAAAAAGGAATGCAAGCAGCTAAAGAAACCCAGATGTTTTATCACTCTCTTGCCTGGCAGTTCCTTATCAGGCTGTGCCTCACTTGCCAGCCATACCAGCCTTTACAAAGGCAAGGTCCCAGCTCTCCCAGAGCACAGCTTAGGAAGAACTGGCTGCTCCCAGCCTCCACCCCTGGCTGAAGGCTGCTTCTCCAAGCTGTTTTCTATATCCCCTTGCTGGTGATGAATTCAGACGGAGCTGTTTGCAGGCCTGGCTTTCTCTGCCATGCTGAGGTTTGCTTTGCTGTTTCAGGGAAGAGCATCTGGGTGTCTTTCAGGCCAATGCTCTGGAGCATGGGATGCCCTCAGCTATTTCTTTGGGGCTATGGATCTAAGGCTTGCAACAAAATTTCCCCAAACTGCCACAAACCCGAGAGCTGCTTCTGAACAAGCTGGACTTGGAGAAGGTACTTCAATGCTGGTGCCTGAGCTGTGCCACTCTGCCTCCCCTGCAGCTCCCTGCCCTGCCATAAAGAAGCACAGGCAGGGGTGTAACTCACAGTCAATAAGCCTTTCTTCTGTTGTATTAATCCTTTGTCTGCAAATAGTGATTAATTGGATCAGCCAGGGAACAGCCCACACACTGATCCCAGCTGGGTGTGTCAGTGGCCCTGTGCTGCACCCCAGTCAGATGGGGGGAGATGGCAGCTCTGCAGGTCCCCTGAGCTCTGGGAACAGCCCCTGTGTCCCTCATTCCTCAGGCAGGAGCCCCCAGCAATGACAGGGAGCATTGAGCAATGATAAACACGCCTTGCACAGAGGCATGGTACCAGGATTCATTGGGATAAATTAATCCCCTCCTTCTTCCTCTTCCCTTGACAAGTAATTTCTGGTGTGACTGAACTTAAAATACCTAAATGAAATTCAGTGTGACTTCTTTTCCCCCCCATAAGGTAGTGACTGAATCATGTTTTTCTTGGAGGCAAAAACTATTATTTTCCCTAATGGCATTCCTTGTGCATACAAGGCTGCACAAACTCTCTCCTCTCTGCCTGTATCCACCCCCTCCAGCTCTGTGCACGCTCACGCTCACACATGCACTTGTTGCATGGAGGAATGATGGTTCTGGGAGCCAGGAGGTGTCTGTATCCATCAGAGGTAGCTGAAACTACTGCTACAAGTTCTCTCTGTGTTTAATTGCTGGGAAGCTGGGATCTGAGAAGCCGAGGGGGAAGTGCTGCTTTTGGGGAAGTGCGGGTTGCCAGACACAAAACCGTAAAAGTGTCCCATTTGCAGGGACTTTCTCAAGTCGTGGGAGGCTGAAGTTCAGGCTATGTCACAAAATAATTACAACAAGGTATATAGCCCTAGATGCTGAGAAGTGTCTTCTTGGCATTCCTCTGGCTCTTCAGGATTGGCTCCAGGGAAACATTGCCCCACCCTGCAGGAGTGATGGGCTCGGTGTACCTTGGTGGAATGGGATGTTGCACCAAGTGCCACCAGAAGTATTTCATTGTTTGTGCCCTAATCCTGCCCCTCCAGTGGGAGATGAGATGGGAGCAGGCTGGCTCCCAATGGCAGGTTTCACTCCAACAGAAAATACAGCTGATGGGATGGGGAAGGAGCAAATTTCTTCTTTACCTACCCCTTGTCTGTACTTTCCAAGCAGCAAGGTGAGCCCGGAGATGCTGTGGTGTTTTTTGAGACACCTTGGCATAAATCTGTGAAGAATTAGTATTGTTCAAGCCTTCTCCCAAGGAAATGTCCCCTTTTGCCTTCTGTACTGGGTGTTCTTCAGGTGTGGGCTACCACAGCTCCCCACCCTGCACTGCTGGTACCCACATTACTGCAGCTGGTGATGTCCTGCAGCTCTCACCCAGGGCTGATTTGGGATTATGTGGTGTTGGTGTTGCAGGCAGCCCCATGCCTGTTGCACCTTGGTTCCACCAGGAAAGAATGGAAAATCAGGGTGGGTTAAAAATTCAACAATCTCTGCACATTCATAGAGAAGGCACTGTAATTTTTGCATTTAACACTCTGTTAGATCTAATGGAAAGCTGATATTTTTCTGTAGGTGTGAAATTAACCTTTCAATAAAACTAAAAGCTATCTTGAGCTTTTTCAAGATGAAGTTTAAAATAGAGCAATTATGAAACTTGCTGAAAGACTGCCAAGTTTTCTTGTTGAAAACTGCTGCAAATGAATTATGTTTCCCTTGTGATTTACAGCACAGTGTGAAGGAACTATAGTTTGTATTTAAATCTGTTTCCATTAAAGACTATTTGCAGCTTACAGAATTTTTTTTTTTGACAAAATTGTCAAACTCCATCAGAAAAAGTTCCTTTCAATGTTCAGTGCCACAAATTGCTAAACATGGCATTGTTTATGAGCCCCACGTGTAGTAATTGAATGCCTTGAAAGAATATTTTCTTTCTGGGCAAGGACGGCTGACACTAAACAAATTAGCTCAATTTCTTGTTGAGGCTGCTGGAGGAAAGCAGGGGGATGAGAGAGGATTTTCTTGCCTTAAATCCCAGCAAAACTGGGATTTTCCATGCCATGCTTCCTTATTCTCATTTAGATTAAAAAAGAGAAGCTGAAACCATGTAGGTTTTGCACTCACACATGTCCAGGCATTCGTGGTGCTTGTGCAGGAAATGATGTTTGCCAATGGGATTGCTACAGGACACTGGAAAACTCATTGAGTCAGCATCCATTCTGGAAATGCAGCCAACTTTGCATCCTACTCCTAGAAACAAGGGATTAAATAACAATTAAAAACTCACTGCTCTCTTTCACTCAGTAGCATTCACTTCAGACAGCAAAGAGGAAATTCCTGGGGACATGGAGCATGGGGATGATTGGTCACAGTAACACAGCTGTAGTGTCTGGAGTGGAAGCTGCTCCATTGGCCAGCTTTCTTGGAAATGGATTGCATTTTTGGTGAAATCCAGCTCATGGGTATGAAGGATAGGAAAATCAGATGGGTCTGAAAAACAGATTTTTAAATAAGGAGTTAACATTAAAAATATTCCTGTGTGGAAAGGCCTCATGTCACATTATAGATACCAGCATTTCATGTACATTGACACCTGCTGCTTCAGTTGGATCCTCATAAACTCACTCATCAGTGACCTTGAAAGCTTGATAAAGCAAAGCAGACCTCCAGTTCTAGGTGGTTGCTAAAAATATATTCCATATAATGACAAGGTATTTCTATGAGGTATTCATATCTGAGGTCAAAAGCAAAAAAGCATTTATGTTTGGGCTTTTTTTTAACTCTGAAAATAGTATGTTAGAGGCAATAACCAATCTCCTGTTCAAAGCCACCTCCATTCCCAGCAGAAGCATCCCCTTCCCCAGGTACCTCTCCTCCTTTCCCTGATGCAGCCATGTACCCCAACCCTGTAGCACCAGCTGCTTTGTACCACATCCACCTTGCTTCCAAGCCTGGCCTTGGGGCAGGCTGGGCACCACCATAGACTGGGTAGTTTTTTGCAAACAAGGTGCTTGGGCTATGTTTTACTTCACAGATGGTGTTCCCAGCCTTTATTTTGCTTGAAGATCTTCCCCACACTTGATGGACTGCTCTCTGGCACAGAATGAAGTATATCTGGGGACCTGTCCTGGTAAAGACACAAGCAAATTATTTGCAGCTACCCCTGTGCCTGTGCATCTAATTAAAAAGAAACCATTAACCTGTCAAAGTAACTGATATACTTGCAGTCTCCATAATTATCCTCCATAAATGTCTGTCAGCTGTACAAGGCTCATATTTTGCCATCCATCCTAATAGGAGACAGGCTGATTGCCTGGCTTGTGTGGGTGGGCTTGGTGCTTGCCATGGCTTCAGCAAGGTGATGCTCATTTACATCATTGGAAACCTGTTCTGATAAATGTAATAGCTAGCAGGTAATTTATTTCTTGGTAAAATTTCTCTGAGTGTCGTGATTCTTGAAAAACACAGCAAAGCGGCTTCTGAAAGTGATGAATCACACTTGTGACTGCATTTATGTCAGTCTTGCATCAACCTAGTGGTGAAATTTGCTGGCTGCAGGTTCAGCTGCTCTGGCACTGAAGTCAGCACTGATTTAGATGGTTTAAATTATTAAAATTATTTAAATGATGCTGTGTCTCGCTCTGCTGTCCCAGAGCTGTGTGTGCAGCCCCACGAAGGGCCAGCTCCAGAAAACACAGAGGATCTGATGCACTGTTAATAGAGTCTGACTGGAGTGAATCAAGCACCCAGCACAGGTGCTGAGGGTGGGCAGCGACTCCCAAAAGAGCAGGAAAGGGACTTTTGTCACGGCTGTGTGTTGAGTCAGAAGACAAAAGGTGAGTCACTAACACTGCAGAATGAAAAGCTGAAGTGCAGTGCTCACCATCAGTGCTCCAGCACACAGCTGTGGGCTCCTGGGGGCTCAGCTTGACAGTCACAATTGTGCTGTGTAGGAACACTGGGATTTTTGGTGTATTTTTAGCATGCAGAAAATCACTAAAGGCTGTAGAGAAAAGATGAAATTTTTTTATTTTTTTCTTAGGGGAAAAAAGTGCTTCTTTTCCTCATGCAAATACTCTGCAGGAACTTGAGTGGTGGGAATGCTCCCTTTGCCATGGGTGTTCGGATGGGGAGGGTTCTGCCCTAGTGGATAACTCTGGGAAATTACTTGCTCTGCTGTCTGAAACTGCTCGACTGCACTTTCAACCATATTTATAGTTGTCAAAAGGCTGCAACAGATACTGATATCTTGCCAAAGCTATTCTTGGAAAACGAGCTATACCTGGGCTTGTGCTATAAACAGCAGCAAGAGTTCATCAGGAACTCCTCAGTATAATAAATATTGAAAACTCTGCCACACCAACAATCAGGAGCTTAGCAGCAGCCAGGGGTAATACTTCTGTCTGCAGTTATTTTTCTGCAGTCTTGTCAGAATGGCCAAATTAACTCAAAATAGGGCTAGGTTTTTGTGTGTCCACTTTGCCTGAATATTTTGCTATTTGGGCATCCACAGCTTCTCTGGGTAACCTGGTCTAGTGTGCCACTACCCTCATAGTAAAAACCTTCTTCTCTTTATATCTAATCTAAGGTGCAAGAGGGAAATATTTTTGATGGATTTCTGAAATTACCAGATTATTGGAAACAAGATTCTTACTAATCTTGGCAGATGATAAAAGAGATTAAAAATCCCATTTCCTATTTCGTGGTTTAACACTGTTCCTAGGCCAGTTAACAGCACAAGAAACATAATTTTCACAGAAACCTCCAAAGCTTTAAGTTTTTTGTTGTTAAGAAAGTAATATTTTCTTCAACACACCTCCTCTTTCCAAGGTCTCTGTCTACATGGAAGTGCTCAGTAGAACACAGTTGAGAGGCTTCAACCAGCTCTCATTTTAGACAAATAAGTGAACACAACCCTCTTTACCCTGTAGAAGAGACTTTGATATCAACTTACCTGCTGCTGCTGCCAAGTCTTTCTGCTTTTGAGTTATCAGTTAGTTGTGGCTGCCCCATCCCTGTTCAAGACTGGGTTGGATGGGATTGTGAGCAACCTGGTGTAGTAAAAGGCAGGGGGGTTGAAACTGGATGAGTTTTAAGGTCCCTTCCAACCCAAACCATCCTGTAATTGTGTGATGAATGGTGCTTGCTTGGGTTGTGCTGTGTGAAGTGGAGCTCTAGAGAGGATAAGGGGTTGTGCAAAGTCCTTCTCACTCACCACTTCCACTGTTTGTGGTTATTTCCTATTCTCACCACTGGATCCTGCACACATGTAATGGAGATAAAAGTTCTGCTGATTAAATTATGTCTCTGTAAAGTAGAGAAGAGAGTGTACAGTGCAAAAATTTCTAAATTTCCCATCAAAAGAGGGGTAAAATCACAGTACCTATAGAGGTAGATGGCCTGCCCCAGCTCCCCAGCAGCAATAAATGGCCATTTAAGGAATTTCACAAGCTTTTTGGAGGTGGGATGACTATCATAATCAATTATTTCATGGCTAAGCTTAGGGAAAAAAAAATGCCTGTTAAAAACAGATTAAAGAGAATAGGCTTCTATATTTAACAAGGCCAGGCAATATTAATATGCAAGTGCAGAGACATGGCTAATGAATAGGATTTGTTATTACTAAGGCAATCTATAACTTCTTTGAGTGCCACAAGTGGCAGGGAAGTCACTGCTGAAGTGACTGGAATTAATGAGCTGTCTCAGGAATTTCATCAAGTTCTCTATAAAAGGCTTTCCCTTCCTTCTGAAGAGATGGATATATTCAGAGAGAGGCAGAGAAAAATTTTCTTTGTATCTGCTCAAAGGCTGAATGATCATGAAGGCCCTGAGCTTAGGAAGATCTTCATGCTGAATTTTTATGGGAGCTTTGAACAGCATCAGGCCCATTAACAAAGAAATCCATCTAACCTCTTCAATCTGCTGGTCTACCTCCTACGGCTCACATCCATCAGGGCTCCCTGGTGTATGAGCACAGTTAAAACGAGAGCGGTGATGGGAATTGACTGGGCTGGACACGGGTTTTGATGTAGTTTTTAATAAGGACTCTGCTCTGCAGCTTGCACAAAAGTTATTGTTTTGTGTTTTCCCGGGGCCAGATCGATTGAACCACCCTACACCAAACAGATTTTTTATGTAGCAATTATAGGAGTTTTAGAAGAACACAAAACCCCAAGTAATTTGTCAGTGGCTGGATCTCAGGTGGAGCTGCCTCATATCTTTGTTAGCTACACTGAAAGTGAGGAAGATGTGAAGCCCCACTCCCCTCTCCTGTTGAGGACAGCTGGTGCACACAGTTGTCACAGAAAGCACTTACCCCTCCACATGCCCTACCTTGCAGTAGTGGGAGTGTAAATGCATATTTATTAGAATAGCTGTGCTATGGCTGACTTGGAGACAACTTATTCACGTACTCATGTCACAAAATGTTCTCTTTCCGTGTTTTTTTGTAACATATTCTCTTATATCAGAACTCTTGAGGGAGACTCAGGTTCACCCCCTTTTCTGCTACTGAGCTCTTGGTTTGAGTGGGATCTAACAGGGGGGCATCACACTTCTCTAAAAAGTATTTTCTTGAAGAAATGGAAAGGTCTCAGGGTGCCTATTTGAATCAATGTATATACGTCTGTATTCATAATTTCCCGTGGCAACTGTCATCCTCTTTTTAATAAAAATTTCTCACACATATCTACAGATATATATAAATTGCACGTAGGAGTTGCTCTCTCCTGTATCCTAAGAAGAGTGCTGAATAAGTTAGGGAACATACAGGGTAGAAATGTGCTCTCCTGACATTAACACTGTGCCTGTGTTTAAAAGTGCCATCCATAATTAATGTGAGCAAAGAGCAGCAATCTTTCTCCTGTTTTTTGCTGCTCTTTTACACTCAGGGCTGTGGGTCATTACTCAGCAAGTACAGGAACCTGCCAGGCTGCAGCAGGGGGATGGCTGGCAGCTGAGGATCTCTGCTTCCTGCAGGGCAGCGATGCTTGAAGAGCTCCGCTCCAAGTGCTGCTGAGATGTGCGTGGAGAGAAGGTGGCCAAGGCAAGTTGCAAGGCAGCCCTATGCAGACAACACAGACACAAGAGAGGGAAACAAGTCCTTTCACAGGGTTGATTCTTGGTTATTTTTATTTTAGAATATGAGATAAGGGGCCTGAACAAAGAGCTGGAAGTAAATAGGTAAGAACCTTGTGATGCCTAAAGCGCTGCATGTGCAGAACAAATGAATGACTTCAGGGTTTGCCATCAGTCTTTTTAAGATGCAACTTTAGGATCCAAGAGGTTTTTTTTTCCAGTTAGGAACAAAAAATATGAAGTTTCTGTTTTAAACATTTCAAAGTATTTTTCTGAACCTCAGGTTGTTAAACATGATTTTCTTTGCTGGAGAGCCCTAACACCAAGTGTGCAGGGGTCTGTCATAGCACCCAGTACCTCACAAATCTTCCAGTTTACTCCAGATACAAATGAGTCTCTGCTGTCAGCACTGAGCCCTGCACAGGGGTCACAGGTACCTGTGAGGTTACAAAGATCTCCCCCAGGGCCCAGAGCTGGGCTCTTCTGGGGAACAAAGAGCCTGTCTCCCTTCCACAGAAGAATGCAGGCACAAAATGCGCTTCAAATTCGAGCTTCTAGCAGGCACTAGTGACATTTAAAAAAAGCCCCTTTTGTTTCATGCTGAAACCTTATGAACCATGATTTGACACCTTTTCCACGAGCTTTGGAGCTGTGGTGAAGGAGAGGGAGGATTAGCCTTGAGGCAGGTCATGAGCAAGGACAGAAACTGGGGCTTGTTCATCACTCAGCTGATCACTTCTTATTCCAGGGCTAGTTATGAGATATGTTAATTTGAACTGGCAGCAGATTTTGCATAACTACATCTCAAAACACCAGTCAGCCCTAACATTTGCCATGGAATTTAGTTTTCATATTATTAAAACCTTACAATGAAGTTTTACAGTGTAGCTCTTTCTTCAAGCATTGCTGCAGTGACATTCAATGCTAGTAGAGAACAGACTGCAAGGGGTGAAGGCTGGGATTTTATTACTATTAAGTGTCTTGTGCCTGGGCTTGATGTCTTCACAGTGCAGTACACTAAGAAAAGTGGCTATTATGTCCATAGAACTTGTAGCATCCTTCTTTTCATGTGTGTTACAGAACTACCTAGAACTTTTATGCAGGAACAAAGCATTTACTGTTGATGATACCAGAACAATTTCTGTGGCATCTTCTTTTTGTCTAGAATTGTATGTATTTTATCCTCACTTTGTAAAGGTAGTTCCACCAATGTGGTTACCACTCTTCAAGGAATATTCCCCAGTGAGGTTGTGTTTCCCTTCAGAAACCACAGACACAGGGAGGGCAGGCACACCCAGGCAGGAAGGCAGCAGCTGCTGGAGGAAGCAGAGTTGCAGGGTCCAGAGAAATGGGAAGGAGCTGGACAAGTGAACTTTCTGCCCAGCAGCTCCTTAGCTGAGGTTGATGCCTTGCCCTTGCCTGCTAATCAGAGCTCTTCTCTTGCAACCCAGCCAGATGTGGGGGTCACTGGGGGTGTGATGCCCCAAGGGAGAGGCTGTGGGTGACAGCAGGGGCCTCGTCCATCTCAGAGATCCCTGTACTGGCTGCGTTGTGGTAAACTCACCCCCTGACAGGCTTCACATCTTTATTTTCCCATCCTCGTATCGGTGATGCTGGCAGTACTGATTCTGTGTAATTAAGACACAGCACATCTCGTTCAGCAGGCTTTTATTCCCAAGGGTTGCCTCTGCTAAGCTCTGTGGGGACTTTCCCTTGAGCCAGGCCTGCCGGATGAAAATGTGTTCACAGAAGTGCTTGCCAGCGTGGGTGATTCCCCATGCAGTGAATGTCTCTGTGGGAAGTGTGAGCATCCCTGGGTGTCCCCAGGCAAGGGATGAGGGAAAAGCCTCTGTGCTGATCCTCACTGGAGACCTGTGCTGGAAAAGGCAGGGAGATGAGGAGGGGGCATGCCCTGGCTGGGGTTTTGTAGCAAGGGCAGGGCTGAATGTGTGTGCAGCCAGCACAGCTCATAATGCTGGGTGTCAGGAGACAGAGGAGGCTGCACTCTCCTACCTTGCAGGGAGGTAACATCAGCTGCCACGAGCATTTCCTGCTGTAACCTGTATGTCCTGGCAGCAGCCAGCACAATCCTGGTGTTTGGTTCCTGCACACCCATCACTGGTGGCCTCTGGGCCATGTGCTGGTGGCTGCCCTGCCCCCTGGACCTGCCCCACTGCTGGGTCGAGCCCAGGCTTGGGGAGTGGCAATCCTTGTAGGGACAGCCCAGAGGGGCTCCATGTCTACAACATCCTAACACTTGGAATTCCTGAATGAAGAAAAATGTAAAGTGAACCACAGTTCTGTTCTGCAGTGGGTCAGAAGCAGAAGATGGGGAAAGGATATGCTTCATCCTGTTTTTAGTATTTTTAATATTGCAAACTGCTGAGTTCTTAGCCCTGTTGTGCTTAATGATGTTTCAGTGCTTAAAAGGTAGTTCTATATTTTATGTAATAACTAAATAAATCCTCACTGGTGCTTGAGGTACTCTCCAAAAAGGGTTCAGCTAAGCTCCTTGGTCACACTGGGCAATAGCTGGACCAATGATTTGAAGGTGGAAAATGTTAAAGCAGCACTGAGCTGGCTTTAGTGTGATGGGGGAAAGCCTGGTGAGACACTTGCTGGCCTCAGGATGTCTCCACCCAATATTGTGAGAGGAATCATTGAAAGTGAAAGGAAAGCTCACTAGTCATTCACATAAGGACTTTACTGAAATTTCCCCAAAGCCTTTAACAAGCAAGAAACACATCTTAATAAGCAAGAAGTACAGAAAACCTCCTAAAACTTTAATTGCTGGTCTGTAACTCTGGAACTGGCAATCTCATTTTTTATCGGGTCTGCTGAACAGCTGGATTGTCATCCACTGAAGATATTAGTTTATAATTAAAATGCTGGCAGTTCCTTAATTACAGGCACTGCTACAATATCATTCACCACTCTAATTTTTTGCCATTCTGAAGGAGAGCATGAGTAATTATTTTTTTTCAAGATTTTCAAATAAAACATTATTGGAAAGGACACGTTCATGTTGTCACTCTGCTACTGGGAGGAGTGTGCTTTGCTGGAGCAATGCACAGTGTGAGGGTTCAGCAGGTGACTCTGAAGGCAAAACTGCTTCCAGAAAGGAAAGCATAGGGGCGAGGTTTTCAGACTGGATAGTCTGATGGGAGAGCAGAATCCAACATGATAAATCCTGTAATTGATCTCTCCCCTTGGCTGCTGAAGAGCTGGGGTGGCTGCGCTCTTGGTAGGGAGATAATAACACCGCCTGAGAGCTCAGTTTGTGTCTTATGTGCAGCTCTAACCCTTCATCTCCTATTTTGCCATGAGGAAAACCAGAGCACAGTCAATAGAGGAGCTTTTTCAACCTCTTCAATTCTTTGTCTAAATGAGCAGTAGTAGACTTTAACTTAGGGGTCAAAAAACTTCCCAAGAGTCAAATATTGGGACCCATAGAGGCAGTGGGACCTTCATCCCTGGGGACACTCAAACACCCAAATTCAGGCTTAGAGCAACCTCACCTAAATATGAAGCTTGCTCTACTCTGAGCAGGAGGTGGGACTAGAGACCTCCAGGAAGTCTTTTCAGCTGAAATAATTGAATGATCCTATATGGCCAGTTTAGGTACCTTTTACATGTGAGCTAAGAGACGACAAAGAGGAGCAGGTGCAGGAGGGGATGGGGGGACGTGCAGCATCCACACAGCGAGTGTGGGACCAGGGGAACACACCTGGAGCTGCTGCGGAGCCCCAGGAGCAGAAAGCTCAATGTGACCCAGTGTATTTCTGGCTTGAGCACTCCATCCACGGAGCTTTACAGCCTTTTAGCAAACAAACACAACTTGCTGCCATTTCACGCCCTGGGAATGGCTGCTGAAATTAATGAGCAGGAGAAGTACGGGTGCTGAACCCAGCCTGCTGAGTCTGACGTGGTTAATCACAGGCACAGAGACTGGCAGGGAGCAATTTGGAAATAACTCAGCTGGGAATGTTTCTTGTCTCATTTGCGCTGATGCATCCATGCAATCAGTACATTTTGGTCAGCTGCTATTATTTCTCAGCGAAATTGCAGCTCTCTGCTCCATGTGCCCAGTCTCCTTCCTGCTGTTCCCCCAAGGGATGAGCAATGGTAAAGCAAAGAGGAGGAGGAAGTTTGACAATGGGTGGTGACAGGGCAATGTGAAATAACAAGGTAGCTGAACTTTCCAGTGCTTCCCCAAGTGTCAAGACAAATAATGCCAAGTATTTACTCCTCCACAGTGGCTCTGTGTTTCTATTGTTGGTGGGAGCGTGGGAGTGGAGGCAGCGCAGGGGCCTCTGGGCCATGGTAGTGATGGGTGTGAGGCTGTGAGCTACAGTCAGAGAGAATGGGAGTCACTGAGATGTGTGTTGATTTAATCAATTTAAGCTTTCAGATGTGCTTTGTGCAGTGTACCCAGCAATCTGCAAGGTTTCCAGTGGCAGGGGGTGTGTGTGTCTGCAAATGTACACATATACCTGCACACATGCACATAGAGAGGCTATAGGTCTGGCCCTATAACAGGAATGAGGAATGGACAATCAGCTCACAGTTAACTGGCTTTGCTTTTTCCTTTCTTTTTGCTTCCTTTCTGCTCTTCCAAGACGATGAGCCCGCTGGCTCGCATCCCTTCCATGGTCACTCCCTGCCTGCAGTGGTTTGATGCTGCAGCCTCTTGGAGCACTCTGCCCTGAGCTTTTGCTGTGTGCTAGCTGTTTGTCCCTGTGGCACTCTATCCCGTGGTTCCTGCTTGCCCCCAGCCAGGCTTGGTCTGCAGCTGACTGCATGCAGGTTACAAGGGTTTCTAAATCCTCTGCTTGCTACTTGCATGTGCAGGAGAAAGTAAATATTCCCACTGCTTTTTAGGAATTCTCCTCCTCATGCGCTGTTAGTGGCATAAACCATCTATCAGTTGGCAGCAGGCTACAGCGGCGACTGGCACACTTGAAAAGCCCATGACATCGGATTCCAAAGGATCCACAGGCCAAGAAAACACTGGCAAGGCCTGGGGCTGTGGGTGCAGGCAGAGCCTGCAGCCCTGGGCTGTGTCACCAAGGCTGGGTTTGCACAGCCTTGCTGCTTCTCCTGCAGCCCAAACTGCAGGGAAATGCTGTGCTGCCAAACAACCCTGCTGCTTCCCTTGGGATTTTGGTCTCTAGCCATGCTGTGATGTATTTGTTCTTTCTTACTTTATTTGTTAGTTTATCTGAATAGTTTTGCAACCTCCCCGCACCATTTCCTACACAGCCCCTTACCCAGATTGCAGGAGCTGTGTGATTTCTTTCCTAAAACTCACTTGTTGGATGCTAGCTGCTTACCTAGTAAATTAGCACCATGTGAGAGGCCTGAAATAGAGGTGAACAGGGTTTTTTCATTGATTTGGTGTAGGATGGCACAGTGTTAGCTGATGTTCTTGTAGGATTGGGGTTTGGGTTTAGTCCTATCAAGCTTAGGGAGTGTCTTGACCTGCATCTTGAGAGACGATGCAGTGGAGCACAAATCCCCTTTTTACTTCTCTACATTCAGTAAATATGCTGGCTATTTCTGTATTGGAACAAGATTACACAAGGGTTTTTCCCCATGAGCCTTGTGATCCTTTGCCATGGCTTGGTGTGCTCAGTGCAGCAGCTGTCAGGTTTGGTGGGTTAGGCAGTAAAGAAGAGAAAGGGAGAGAAACCACCACAAGATAAATACAAATATAAACTGTCTATTCAAAGAGGGATTTGCTGACTCTTATGCCAACCTCCTGAATGAGTAGTACTGGCAAGTCCCAAAAAAGTCCCAAATATGCCTTTCTGCTCCCCCAGCTCTTCAGCACTGCTTTTCTGCCCAGGCAGGTTGTGGAGAGCAGTGCCCATGTGGCCAGCGCAGTTCCTGTCCCCCCTCACTGCCACCCCGTGCCCCATGTACACAATCAAAGGCACCCTCGGGCAGTGCCAGAGCCCACACAGGGGAGAAAGCTTTCCTTCACTTTGCTGAGTGTTGTGGGCTGGGAAAGGTTCATTGAGGTGCTGGGAAGAACCTGCTTTTCTATATAAGAAATTGAACAGATATGTGCCCTGACAAGCCAAGTCCCAAGATGCACAAGTTCTCTCATTCCTTCAGCAAATCCTGCTGCTGTTACCTACCAGCAAATTGTTCTGCTGCTCACATTTTATTTGAATGAGGTACAGGTATCCCAGGGAAGGTTTCTGTCATCAAAACCACCAGTTTGCCTTCAATCACTCCTCAAGTCACCTGAATAACATGACATGTCTGTACGTCAGAAGGGCAGAAATCTCACACAGATGTGCAAGCTTTGAAAAATAACCAGCATGTGTCAGCCAGGGAGGGAAAAGCTCCAACATAACCAATCTCCTGACACCAGGGCATTCGTGGGTGTGTGGGCTGGATGCTCCCATGGCAGGAGATGTCCCCACTATAGTTTTGCACCTTGCTGGGCACAGGGGACACTAAAAACATGGTGTGGTGGCCCCAGTGTGCCATGACCCTTCCCATCTCTTGTAGCCACAACAACAGAGCAACAGAGAATTGATCTGAAAGCTCTCTGTGAATTCATGCAGAGTGAGTCAGATACTGACATTAATAGCCACTAAGAAAAAAACCCAAGACTTTTGTTCCCTATGTTTTCTCTTGTAAATTAAAACATCTTCACCTCTGAATTTCCACTAGGTTGTGAAAGTTTCCTTAATGTAAGTGGGAGAAGCTGCACTGGGCAGTGGTGGTTGTTTCCATGTGTTGTGTCTAAATTTGTGTCTTATGCTTGGTAATCTACCAGAGCCTTCTGTTTTTAGCTTTGAAGATTAGTGCTGTTTGGGAGATTTTAGCAACAATATAGGACTTTTGGGAAGGTACATAGTTTGAAATAGGAGCTCACTCATGGGATTTTGGTGCAGCAAATGTAAATGTGAATTTCATTTAGGTTCATATAAGATTTAAGTGTAGTAGTATTTTATATAAGTCTTTGGGAAGGTGTCTGCAGTCAGCCCTGCCAGATCATAAATTATATATTTTGTTTTCATTCCAAATGGGGTCCTATTGGGCCCTATTTGTTACATGCAGCACACACTGTTACATCCAGCATACACTTCTGATGAAACTCTTGTTTTGAGAAGAGACAAATCCTTTCCTCCTTGGAGATAAACCATCATTTTAAATTCTCTTGATGGTGACTTTTCACTGTGAGCAAACTGGCAAAACATAAAAAAAGGTTGTTTAGGTAGTTTGCTTTTCATTTTCTCTTTATTGTGAAAGCAATTCAAAAACACATGTCTTTTCTGTTAAATATTATAGCAACTTTCATGCACTATAACACTTTTAGCAAACTTTTGTAAAGTTTCTCACTGTGATAATGCAAATTCAGAACAATCCAGTAGGTAATGATCCTGAAACAATGGATCCAATCTAGTGTGTAATGATCCTGAAACAACTCTTGTCCTGTTTTCAGGATCATGGGGCTAGATGTGTTGGAGGCAGCAGAATCTTGCATGCATACGGATGCAGGGATCCTGGGAGAGGGTAGGTGGGATGCAGGGATCCCAGGAACAGGCAGGTGGGATGCAGGGATCCTGGGAGAGGGTCGGTGGGATGCAGGGGATGGATGCAGGGGATGGAGGCAGGGACGGACGGATGGACGGACGGATGGATGCAGGGGATGGATGCAGGGATCCCAGGAGAGGGTCAGTGGGATGCAGGGATGGATGGACGGATGGATGCAGGGGATGGATGCAGGGATCCCAGGAGAGGGTCAGTGGGATGCAGGGATGGATGGACGGATGGATGCAGGGGATGGATGCAGGGATCCCAGGAGAGGGTCGGTGGCATGCAGGGGATGGAGGCAGGGGATGGAGGCAGGGATGGAGGCAGGGATCCCAGGAGAGGGTCGGTGGGATGCAGGGGATGGAGGCAGGGATGGATGGAGGCAGGGATGGATGGAGGCAGGGGATGGAGGCAGGGATGGATGGAGGCAGGGGATGGAGGCAGGGATGGATGGAGGCAGGGGATGGAGGCAGGGATGGATGGACGGAGAGATGCAGGGATGGATGGACGGATGGATGCAGGGGATGGAGGCAGGGATGCAGGGATGGATGGATGCAGGGGATGGAGGCAGGGATGCAGGGATGGATGGATGCAGGGGATGGAGGCAGGGATGCAGGGATGGATGGATGCAGGGGATGGATGCAGGGATGGATGGATGGAGGGATGGATGGACGGATGGATGCAGGGATCCCGGGAAGCGCCGCGCCCGCCCGGCCCGGCCTCTGCTGCCCTCTGGCGGCCCCGCCGGGAGCGGCCCCGCTCGGTCCCGGGCACCGCGGGCAGCGCCTCCCTCGAGCCGCCGTGGTTCGCTTCCTCCGGACGTGCGGCCTCTCACAAAAGCTACACAGACATAAATGTCACAAGTGTGGAAAAACGAATCTGTTCCCAATTTCCTTCCTGGTGCGTTCCTCGATGAAGGCCGGCTCCTGCCACTCAAGCCAGGAACGGCTGTCCAACACAGGCAGTGCTGCCCCTGGCCAGGACAGATACAGAGGTGCTCTTTCCATGAAAAGGGCCCTGCATCGTTTCACCTGGCACAGAGGTGTAAGGCCCCTCATCCTTGCCTTCAGGACTCTGCTAGCCCGGGCAAATTTCACATCATACTGCATTCCTGACTTTAGGATGACTCTTGAGTACCTGGGAAGCTCCGTAGTACAAGGATGCTGAGTTTCCTTTGCTGGGATGTCCTGGTATCCCGTTTCTCGAGTGCCTTTGGCACATCACTGAACAGCCTCACACAGCCATGCTCCTGCTGGATGCTTTCCTGCTGCCAGCAGGCAGGTGAA
Source organism: Pseudopodoces humilis (assembly GCF_049639895.1). NCBI lineage: Eukaryota > Metazoa > Chordata > Aves > Passeriformes > Paridae > Pseudopodoces > Pseudopodoces humilis. Next base: position 14,249,502 of record NC_142212.1, read on the forward strand.
TCACACCAGGCCAGGGTGGACACAAGCCAAAGCCAAACCTGGCTTTGCCTCCAGGCTGCTGTGGCACTGCCCAGCACACAGGAGCAGCCTTTCTGTTCTATCTTTGCACCGTGTAGCCCTGGGCTATGAGTGGAGGGAATTCTGCAACAGTGCTAACAACCTTCATTAAAACAGACTTGGGAAATGAAGGTTGAGGTAACCCAAGAACACCTCTGACAGTTGGGGTGAAGTACAAAAGGTGGAGCACTTCTCTGTTGCTAGCTTGCTTTACCCAGGGTCTGTTTCATTTGGATCTATAAAATGGTTTATACACTGGATGTGTCTCTAATGCAGCTAGTCTAGAAAGAAAAAAACACACAGGTTCCCAGAGCAAAACTAACAGTACTTGCCTGCATTGCTGAATTTTTTTCTTCATTTTATTAAACTCATATGAAAAGGAAACCCAGCTGAGCCTTGAGTAAAGGAGGGAAGGCATGGTACAAGCCAGCTCTGACATCTGAAAAACTTACAAGTATCTAAGTATCTCAAATAACTCCTAGTTTCTAGCTGATAAATCTTTGGAGTTTTGTTTTGTTTTGTTTTTTCAGTTTTCTTTGCTGGCAGCAGCTTTCTTCAAATTAACATGGTTTCAGAGATATCCCATCATTTGACAGTGTGTCACGGAGACATTCTTTCTCTTCCTTCTTCCATCCCTTCATGAAGCCTGCTAAATCTGTCTTACCAAATCCTGTCCAAGTTACCAATTCTGTCCAATGTTCCACTCTCCCTCTGCTGCTCTCATTTGGACAGGACAGAAAAACAAGTTCTGGTGTTGAAAATGTCAGTTTATCACTTCAGCAATTCCCTGCTTGTATTTTTGCATCCATATGACGAGGGCACTGAGATAGACCATTTAGGCATATAATAATCTTTCAGTTTAGATAGGGTCAAGGCAAATCATAAATCCAGGAAACAGCTTTTTAAAATATTATGGCTGTTGAGATTCTGAATTTATGTACCTGGGTTTTTATACATGTACATTTAGAGTCAATGCAGGTAAGCAGCATGACAGAGAACTTTCTAGGCAGGGATGTAACAGTGACCATCGTGTGCCTTGCAAACGTGACACACAGAAAACTTCTGGAACAGAAGATGGACATGCAGATACACATTTCCAGCATATGCAGGGCAGATTCAAAGTTGAAACCTGAGTCTTGGTAACAAAGCAGGTTAAATACTGGCTGGTATATGAATTCCACTTGGTTTTGCTTCTTTTTTGGCACGAATCTAATGTTCAAGAGGTTAGAGGTATAAATACTGACAAAACAGGAGCAAATATTTTGGGTGTTCCACTGAGGCTGTGCTTGCAATGAATTGATGTTACCTTTTCCTTTGATTGGCCCGGTGACATCACCTTCTTGCTGCCACATTGCACTAGGGCAACTTGATTTTCTAGCGCAGTAATTTCTTCTCAAGACTGCATCACTGTGATTTGGTCTAGAATATATTCCTGTGCCATACATTTGTATTGCTTCTCTTGTGTACAACTCTTACTTCTCTGTAAATATTCCTTACTAGAGGGACAGACTTAGGTGTTGGCATGTTTCTGGTCAGGTCAGAACTCGCATGGCTCTGTAGCTGAGATAAGATACTTGACTGATCCAAGTAATTTCCAAAGAATTGTGTAAAAAAATGAATGGAAAAATTTGAGATTTTCACTGTTACAGAGACTGTTTTTACCTGGTGAATATCATCCTCCTCTGCACTAGAATATAGTCCAGATAGCTCATGGGGGCCATTTTTCTAAAGAAAAATTTAATATGCTTTAAAATTGTCCTTGAGTCCTTTTAACTTATGATCTTCATAATTTATACATTCATGACAATGACTCCTCCCTGATTTGGCAATAATTTAGTGTTGCTGCTTTACAAAATATTTTACTATTCCCTGCTTTTAGGAGGGGAAAACCCCTGTAAACAATACTTTTTGATGGTGTACCTCTCCTATTAAATACCTGTTGTCTGCTTAGCCACCCCTCAACCTGCCAAATTTGTAGTGCTTGAGAAACATTGCATGTCTGTACAGGCTCCATCAGGCAAACCTGAGCTTGTGTTCTGAGCTGACCAGCTGTGAACTAGAAGACTTCTGGCAGCTTATTAGTTCAGGGCTGCACTGTGCTACTGAAGTTGTGTGACTTCTTATTCAGCTGCCTTGCCTCTAGAAAACTTGGAATGTGAGCAAAACAAGCTCAGATATGTCTGTTCAGCCCAATCCACAGATCCACAGCCACTGAGAGTGGGAATTATGTAGCATCGAGGTTATAAATGCCTGAAGTCTCAATTGTGGAAATCCCCCTCAGCTGTCAGCTAGTGAGACAGCAGCTTTATTCTGCGTAACATTATTATTGCACTTGAACCATATAAGCTTATGGCACAGTCTGAGTGACATCCAAAATGTTTTTCTTTACCCAAACCACTGGAAGACTCCATTTAGTGTTTTAGAACATGACCTACTACTGACCCTTGTTCCTTCCTCTCTGCCTTACAAAAGCATAAGAGCACATTCCATTCTCTTCTCTTTTGGGGAACATTGAAACTTTTCCCATTCCCAACCGATTGCTCAGACATTAGGACGATCCAGGTGGATGGACAGATTCCACTTTGCTTATTAATAACAAAAGTATCTCTGATTCTTTAACATCATGATTATTGCGCTACTACTTCCATTTTTCATCATGAGTAAAGAGGGGTTTCAACATCTGTTTCAGAAATTATGATGTATTTTGATAATAGTCAATTGACAGATAAAATCCAGAAGAAAATTATAAACGGTATCAGGATGAGATTCCTGGTTCTTCAAGAACAAAGCTTTTAAATTGACATTTTAAACATGCCATTTCAAAATGTGACTACTGATGTGGTACAACAAACATAGAAGAGCAAGGCTTGGATCACTGCAGTTCTTTGCATCACTTTGAGGAAAAAATTAAACCAAGTGCAGTATCATTTTTGGTTTTTTATGATCTTTAGTAAGTATTAATTCTACAGAAGTAATTTATTTTATGTGAAACTATGAAATTCTACTCTAGTCACAGTAAGTTCTAAAATGGCAGCTACTTTGAAAAACTAAGAGCCTACTTAGTTCAGATTTAGGTCCCATCTAGAACAGGGCATGGAAGCTGGGACTCATGAAAAATGCACTGTCCTCAGTCTGATGTCATGTAAGAAAATAAGCCCTTATTATAAGGCTCAATCCCGACTAAAAATAGGAAAATCTGTGAAAACACCTTTTATTGGCAAAGTTTTGCAAACACTTTAATTCACAAGTATGGTGTAAAAGCTTCATCCTTTGTGAAACAAAGTATATTCATCACAAATTACAAAGTTTGTGGATTAACACTGAGTGCCTGTCTGCAAACATCTGCAACTGTTTTCCCCTGAAGCATATGCAAAACACATATTTTTATACAAAAATTCACAGGAGCAGTAGGAAACTATTTCCAGCTCCATCTCTTACTGTTGATTTCAACAAAAAGTGAAGATACTTGGACTTTCTTATGTTGTATTATCAGTCTTCATATGACACCTACTGCTTGGCCTCTGCTTCCATCTGAGTTTCTTGGGATTCCTCAGCTTCTGAAAGTTTTTCATCATCTAAAATTCAATATTACTGTTAGTCAAACATGCTTGTTCATATATACAGGCTATATTGCAGAACTTTGTCCCACTTAAATATTTTATTTTGATTGCCTTAAATGTGTAGTTGAGTATCTCATTCTATAAAATGCTATGTTCAAACAAAGAAAAAAATGCTTCAAAGTTTTTAAGGACGTTATCTCTAACAGCTATTACTGGAAATATGGGTTGCATTCTATAGTATCAATTGAAACAAATGGTACTAGATTGATTCCAACCCCTTCATCTCTTTGCCTACTAGTGGTTTATTTTATACTGAAGTCTTTACACTAAACTGCTACTTTCTTCACAAAATCCTGAAAGGTGATCTATACATTCACATGAATTTTCATTTTCAAGACTAATACTTAAGCAAGTGCTAGTAACACATAATAACAATGACCTTCTGCTAAAGTGCACCTAGGATTAACAGTTCATTCTGCTTAAGAAGATCTTAGAGAATGAAAGTCTGCTCTTACAGTCCTCTCTGAATTTAATCAGGTCATGCTCAGAGGCTGCACCAATTGTTCTGTCTTTGAAAGACATGGCAAATATACAGCAAATAATATTTAAAACAATATTACCTGTATTAGAGTATGAAAAGTTAGTGCTGATTTGAAAATATTAAGTATTTGTATGACAAAAGATGAGTATGACCAATTCCTGAATTTAGCTCTTGTGTCTGAGTTTTAGTCCCCGCTCTATCACAGATTCACAGTCTGAGTCTTCTTTGTATTTCAATTTCTTTTTAGTAAAGCCTCAAATGATACCATGATAGTAGTGACATGTGCAAAACTACTGAAATAGGAATTATAAAATTAAATTTGGAAATATGCACAAGAACAATTTTCTGTAAGAAATACTTTCTATTAAAAAAAACCAAACAAACCTCAAATTGCTGTTCTCCATCCTCACATTTTAAAGAATTCTGCTGCCTACAAATTAATCTGAAGCTAGTCAGGAAATAGCACAGTGGGTAGCTTGCAGAAGAAAAAAACCAAAACTGAGCAGTCTCAGGCTCTGGATTACTACTGGGGAAAAAATTCTGCCAATGCAAGAGGTCACCAGCCTCAATTGCACAGAGCTATCCCCCTGCTGGAAGTTGTGATTCCTTTTGATCTGCTAAAACCAAAGAACAGCACTTACTCTCCAAGGTTTGCTGAAGTTCATGGATGGTGCTCAGGAGAACATGGAACTGCTTCCTTCTCAGCTCCAACTGGAATGGTAAAATACATGTTGTAGGGAGCAGAGAGCACATACAGCCAAACAACTCATAACAGACTCTACATTTATTGTATTGCTAATAAATTATTATGAAAAACTTACCTTATCTTCAACATTTTCTTTAATGTGAGAAAGATTCTGCAGTTCTTTTCCCAAAGCTTCTAGCTGCCTGAAAAGATTGTCAGAGTATTCTTTAAAAAATCTGTAAAATTCTTGCAAAACAGATTTGCTCTAAGTAGAGGAGAAAGAACTATAAAATAAACTGTTTACATAAAACAAGTGAAATTATTTAGAGGTAAGGTCATTTCATTAACTATTAAACTGTTATGTTCTAGACTTGTAATTTCAGGACTTTTACAAAAAATTAGACCTCCAAGCTGGAACACAGCTGTACCCTAGGCATTTTTAACAATCCAGTCCTGACACAACATGTTATTTACTTGACCCTACAATACAAGTTAAAGACGGAGATTCATAGAGTCTTAGAATATCCTGAGCCAGAATGGACCCACAAGGAACATCAATTCCTGGCCCTGCACAGGATACCCCAAGAGTCATGCCCTGTGCCTGAGAGCACTGTCCAAATGCTCTTTGAACTCTGTCAGGATTGGTGCTGTGACCACTTCCTTGGGGAGTCTGTTCAGTGCCTGACCACCCTCTGAGGGAAGAACCTTCTGTTTTCACTTGAACTCACCCTGGACCACCACAATCCTTTCTGAAGCAAAGAATAGCAGGTACCGTAATATACCTCTCAAATGAAGATGGAGCACCAACTCTTACAGCCAAACCTCCAGTTTGATCCTTCTGCTTCCAATGCCTATCATAGTTCATGCACCATGCAGTGAGAGCAAACTGCTCCTTTAAAGGTGAAGTGGACTGAAGTTCATCATCCCTGACTCATTAGCAAGCAGAGTCATAGAAGGGTCAGCAAGGAAATCAACATTTTTTCCTGAAGCCATTGACAGCTGCTGCAACTAGTCTGGGTAAGCAACCACAAGAAGTCCTCCAATCCTAAGTACCTCACTGTGGATGGGAAAAGGTCTATTTTAGTGCTGCCTGAGGGTGCTGTCTTTTTCTGAGCCCGTGGACCTTAATGGGAATACCTGAGAGAGCTGTGTGTGACATTACTCCTTCCTTTGAGGGAAGCAAGCTAACAGCGTACGGGCTCATACACTGATTTTGGAAGCATTTGGTTTCTAGTTTCTGAAAAACTTCCACTTAGCCAAATCTTGCTGTTTACACTGTATTGTCAGGTGTAAGCAGACTGAGAAAGGACAGACTTTTTTTCAAGTAACATTCAAGCTCTTTATTCACTTTACATTCCAGAAAATCTTTGTTTAGCCTTCTTACTTTCATATCTCCTTTTTTTAAGACTCAGTGTCACTTCTTGGTCCTCTGAAGAGCTCTTCTGATACTGCATCTAATGACACTGTGGGCACTGCTGTTTAGTACTTCAGCTCCTATCACTTTCCTGAATTGGCTCCTGTGCAGTACTTGTGACTAAGCTGTTAACAGCTTCTTTTGTGCTGTATGACTTGTTCCAAGAAACAGACACTTAAAAGCATAAAGAAAGTGGTTTTCTAAACTTTGTCCTATTATGCCACATAACCTGCAAAAGCTATAAATGTAACTCTTGCAATAAACCTTTCTGTTTCTTCTCACAAGATTTCTCAAGTGTTCTTAGTGATTAAGAGTTCTATGAAAAGTGTGACATTGTTAGTGAGGCTTCCTCTATCCTGAATTTAGGGTGGCCTTTGGTTCATTGTGTCATTTTCTGTATACCTTCCTATAGACTGCATTCTTACCAGCTGTAACTTACCACTCCTTCTAGCTTTGCTTAAGAAACTTATGCTTGCATGTGTTAAGCAAAATTAGAATAATCCCTCCAAACCCAAACAACTCAGCATCCTCTAAAATAAGAAAGTATAATTTATCACAGAATTATAGAATAGTTTGGGTTGGAAGGGACCATAAACCAACCCCCTGCCTTGGGGAGGGACATCTTTCACTAGACCAGATTGCTCAAAGCCCCATCCAAACTGGCCTTGAACACTTCCAGGGATGGGGCAGTCACAACTTCTCTCATTTAGTTGTTTCTATTTTTAATTGACTTGTATGAAAAGCTGCATTTTTGGTAGTACTTTATTAAAGTCTCACTTGATAAATATCAAATGCTGACTAATGAGCAAAGAAGTAGTCAAGCCTCATGAGAATTGCCTGTAATAATCAAAGTTGGGGTAATGAAATCAAGGCACAGAAGAACAACATACAAGAAAGAAATGTGTGATATATTGTCAGTGGCTTAGAGCTATAAAAATGCTATTATTAGGGTAATAGCATAACCAAAACACTTCCATTTGCTATGAAAGGCTATGGAATATGCAAAGACAGCCTCCCTGGGCAATTCCACTGAAAGTGGGAGCAGGATAAGTGCACAGCTGCACTTAAATGGGAACAGTAATCCCACACTGTATCTTTAATCAGTTTAAGAACAACAAACTCATAGATGAAATAAGTCCTGGAATATTTCTATGGCTCAGTAAAATTAATCTCCCCACAACTGCCCCAAAAGCACAGACAGTGATGCAAACCCAGAATGTGACAAGCAGCACTGTGAGTTACAGGCAAGACGAGTTGGACAACAGGTAGGTCTGACCTGCATGCCAGGGCAGGTTCTTTGTGGTGCACAACACAGCCTTTTATAACCAGGCATGCAGGAACAGCGACCAGAAGGAAAACATTAAAAAGAACCCTAGGAGCTTTCTCCTGATTTCTCTCATTCCTTGCTTGTGTGTTACCCATTTCAAGTGACTACTGAATCTGGCTGGTGCAAGTTAAAGGACATCCCACCATTAGTCTTTTCTAGGACTCATAGGTAAACTGACATCAGATGTGCATTTACATCTCAGTCCACTCATTCACCTTAACAGTGGAAAAATTTCAACTACAGAACAATTAGCAATGCTTCTGACGCATACAGATGGGAGACTAAGGAAAGTTCCTAAGGGCAGAGAAACACAAGTTTTTATTGTGTCAAAGAAACTGTATAAATGTGAGGAAAAGTCAAACTGAAATCAAGGAAATATCAAGTCTGGTGACTGAGTTTACTGCTCTATTACAGTTTAATGTAGTTTTATACTTACTTTAGTGTTTCATGTCTGTCTGGGTGATGCTGTATGACTTTGGCCAATGCATCATATTCTGAAAGACATTGAAATAGTTAATCTAAATACTTCTGAAATGATGGATTCAAGGACCCAAACTCATGAACCACAGAATGGCAGATTTTTTCTCCTTGAAAAACTGTTTTAATGTTTTTCAAAACCCCTTAAGATAGCTCTGCATTACTGCACACTTAGTCTTCTGTGTCTGATTCATAAACATTGGCTTTAGATACAATCAAATGTATATGTACAGAAAATGGTGCTGATGTTACAAATGAACATCAAAGATTTTTAGAAAAAAGTAAAAAATGATGCATGGATTTATTTTTTTTTTAATTTTTAGGATTTTTTAAAAACTATAAAACATTAAGAACAATATTATGCTTATACAGGCAACTAACACAGCCATTTCCCAATAGTAAGACTATATATATGGCAACTACTTAATTCACCTGGAAAAATTTGTGCTGCAGACTGGACTGAATATATCAAAAAGCAAACACTTCAGATCTGTTTGTGAAGATGTAAGAACTCCACATTCCTACTGGGTAAGGTTATTTTAATTTCCACTTGAGCTCAAGAGTATCCACAGCATTGATTAAACACTTGTATTTAAAACTTTTCATGTTATATTTCTAAAATTTCTTTTTAGCATTTCATTGGCATATCATGAAAAAGAAAATTTTTGCTTCTTCTCAACTGCTCATCCTTTAGAGTGTTTTAGGTATCAATGAATGATGAGTATATAATTTTAAAAGAGGGGAAAAAACACACCTCTTAAAACAGGTGTTCAGAAAGGACACTGTTTTAGGTTTTCCTGATGCTGCATGTCATTGAGAGCTGGTTCAATCCTGCCTGTGTCATCCATCCAAAACTTTCAGTAGTGAGTGGAACCCACCATGCTGACTATAGCAACTACGATGGCTTGCACTTCCAAAAATTTAGAATCTATTTTCCAATACAATGTATTCTAAAAGATAAGAAAACAATGAAGCCCACCACTGTACATACAGATATGGTGCCTTACCCTGGCGATTTTTTCGAATCCTTTTTGCTTGAAGGATTTGTTTTTTGCATTCAGATATCTTCTCATGAGCTGCAGCTATACTATTTTCTAAAAAAAAAAAAAAAGGAAGAAAGAGATAGATTTATGTTGAACTCAAACAATAAAAGTAAATAAGGTAATCTGCTAAACTAAAAAAGAGCTGTTTGTGACATGGTGGCTTGTTAGCTCCATCAGTTTAAAAACTATATATACTTCAACAGGTTAAAAAAGCCTCTTGTTTGTATGTATTTTACATAATTCCAAGATGGTTATAGCACATATATGAGTGTTATCTAGTAGGGAAAAAACAAATCCCAAAAACACTCCAAACCACTCATCAGATGTCTATATTATGTTCATCAGAACTGGCTTGAGCTCGCTCACAAGAGAAACTGTCAAACAGAAACCAGCAACATTTTCTCATGTTTACCTATATCCTTATAGATTTTTTCATAATTTTCCATCTCTCTTAGGTTCATGTCATACACCAGAAGAGTTTTTCCCATTGAAAATTCACACTGTGATAAAGTACTCAGCATTCGTTGGTACTGGCTGTATCTGAAAACAGACAAAACATTTACTCCCGAGCAGCATTAAAATAGTTCCTAACTTTACAGAGCAAGAAAACAAAACTTCATGTTGCATAAGGGACTGCTAAATAATAATTATTTAATAAAGACAACACTTCAAAGATTCAGTGTATAATTTTTTTTGGAAGTTCAGTCAGAAGAGTTACCTAATTTAGGCGTAAAAAAAAAAAAAGAGAACGACAGCAGCAGAAATACCAGCAGTATTTCCCTTCTCTAAGAGAACAAACGCAGAACTGCCAACTACAATATCCGAGTCATGATCCCGTTATAAGAGCGGGCCTCCCGGCTGGATCACGCAGCAGGCACAGCAATCCTGAGGGCATTCGAGCGGTGCTGGCAGATTTCAGATACAGCCCGCAGCCTTCAGTGATTTCTGACCCGTCTGTAGCCCTCCTCTCCCAGCACAGCCCTCGGCGTTTGTCCTGGAAACACCACAGAGCCAAAGAAAAGCAGCTGTGCACGTTTTAACACGGATCTCTTCCAAATGGATCGAGCCCTGCTTTCCACTGAAACGCAAGCTAAGCAGTTCCAAGACTTAAAAACACAAAGCAAAACAACAGATACCCTTCCTCCTGAGATCCGGAATTACACCACTTAATGAAACTCTTCACCAACAAATTGATCCGCCTGTCGTCACCAGCTCCATCGCCATCGATCAGCAGCCGCTTGCGGATAACTTCATCTGAGGAAAAACTCCTGTTAAACCCTCACGCCATGGCAGCCGCCTCCCGGCTCTCTCCCGGCCCTCCAGGGAGCGACTCCCGGTGCCCGAGCGGGCGGATCTGCTGAGCCGCGGGGCCGGGGCGCACGGAGGGCCGGGGCCGCCATGGAGGCCCGCCTGTGGGGTGAGCGGCCCCGGGGCGGGCGCGGGGACCGCGGGCAGCCGCTCCCCGGAGGGCGGGCGGGGGGCGCGGCGCTGCGGGGAGCCCCGGCGGGGGTCGCGGCGCGGGGCGGGAGGAAGGAGGGGAGGATGGCGAAAGGGAGGGAGGGAGGTCTCACCGTCGGTCACGGCCCCCATGGCGGCGAGTGCCGGAGCCGGCGGGGCGGCGGCAGCAGCGAGTGAGGTCAGCTTCCCACAATGCAGCCGGCGAGAGCGGCGGCCATGGAGGGGGAGGCGGCGGCTGCTGGGGCCTGAGCCGGCGGGCGGCGGACGCGCGGCCCGGGGAGGGCGGGCGGGTGAGCCCCGAGCCCCGGGTGGAACCGGCCCCCTGGCGAGGGGCGGCCCCGCCAGGTGAGCGCCCGACGGGGGAGGGAAGCGGCGGTCCCGCAGCCAGGCTCCACCTCCCCGCCCCCGCCACCCGCACCGGCCCCGCCGCCCCCCGCCCGGCCGCCCCGCCATGCCCCCGGCACATGGTCCCGCGCCATCGAGGCCGCCGGGAGCGGGGGCGCCTCCGCTGCCCTTCCGCCACGGCCCTGGCTCGGGGTGTCCTTTCCGGGGTGTCCTCCCCGGGGTGCCCTCTCCGGGGTGCCGTCACCATCGCCCTCGCTGCTCCCGGCCTCCCCGCACAGGGCTCCCGCACGGCCGCGGCGGCGTCGTCCCACCTGCAGTGATGGTGGTGATGGCGCAAGGAGGCAGGCGGACATCGCCGTGGTGGCGATGACCCAGCGAGCAGGTGGATGGATGGTCCCGTCACGGTGCCCGGTGTCATGGACATGGCGCTGTTAGGGTGGTGGGATCCCCTGTGGTGGCTGGAAGGAGCGGGAGCGCTGGCTCCTCGGTGCCTTTTCCCTGGTGAGGATGTGGAGGACGTGCCCGTGGCGCGGGTGCCGGGGAGCTGGGCTGGCCTCCCCTGGCCGCCCTCGGGCTCATCCCCACTCGCTGCTGGGAGGACAAGCAGCAGGGCCTGGGGCGTGCAAAAACTCATTTTTCTGGTGTTTCCTGGCGAGTTTGGCTATGATCAGCAGATAGGAACAATAGTTGTTCCTTCCTGTCCTGGCAAGCTTAAGATGGTGCTGGAAAAAGTAGCTAGAGGTGACTGAAGACATACTAAGGTGATACCATGTGGTGAATTTTAGGCTTTTGGTCCATTGGCTTGGATGCTTGGACAGTGCTGGTAATGTTACTGTAGTGTATATCACAGTACCGGAGGCGTTGCCACAGCCTGACACCTTTCTATTCCCTCTTCATTTTGGTTTGGACAGCTAAGTGGCTTATGGTCTTGTTCTATTTAGCACTATTCACTGACAGTTTTAGGGTGGTGGGGAAAAATCAGGGTGGGAAAAGAACGAAGTTAGTATGTTCTGTAATCTGTTCCTGGGTTTAGAGCTGTGAGTGATTAAGAGGCACTTTTTTGTTCTGGATAGAGGCATTTAACAGCTCTTTACGGATTTGTAGATTGTTTCAAGTCAGTAGTTGTCTTCAATAGGCAGCTTATCAGGAGGTCCTTTGGAAGGTGCTACTAGGGAAGCATTACTGGGAGTTGTCATTGAAACTCTGACAGAACTTTTAGGAATAAAGTTTTTCCAAGATAAGAAACTTGGATAAGTGGCTTCTGTTCTTGAACTTTTTATGTACACTTATGTGATTGGTGAGTGATATAATTTTATATGAAAACCTACCAATCTATCCATTTACCCAGGTTTGGGCCAAACAATGGGCCATGCATTTGTGAACTATATAAGTGCTGCTGAAAGTGCTCACTTTTATGAACTCTGATTATGTTGCCATTTAATTTGTTTGGCTAAAACCTTTGTTCTTCTTAAGGCTTTGGTTACTATGGTACAGCCTAGTCTTTTGCCAAAGGGTGAGAAGACCTAGCTGAACTTCTCTATGCAAATTTTGTACAGTTACTGCCTTTCTCTCTTTATCCACTTAATTCCTTTTGGATGTCTTAAGCATCTTGAAACATTCAGTTTAATCAAGACTCAATATTTTTCTTACACCTCTGAGCTCTTTCCATTTTCTGAGACCTTTTGGTTTTTATCACAGAGGCAAGTTTGTCAGAACTGAAGACTATTGTAGGTGAAAATCCTCAATTATTTATTTCATCATCTCAGAACTTCTGTGTGATTTTCTGTAATTTAATCCAATACAATCTTCTCTCACTTTTTGTTCATCATTCCACTCTTGGTCAGATAGTCTTATTAGCTCTCCTCAATGACAAATAGATAGTCCTTGAGTAATTAATTTAGAATACAGTACATATGACTACTTAATAATATTGAATGACTTTTGTACCATTCTTCATATGTGTTACTAATTCCGAGTTTCTATGAATTTTTTTATTCTGGGTCTTAGGCTCATAAGAACAATTTTGAGAACAAAGGCATTATTTTTCTTTTTAAGAGTGGGCTTTCAGGCATCATCGATGTTCATTAACTTTTCTCCTTTAGGATGAAAATAGAACTTAGTAAATACATCATCAAGAATCTCACCAAGGCTGGGTATTGATGCAGCAGCCTGTTCTCTCTCCTGCTCTGTTTTGACATATTAAATATCCATGAGATGTTTTTGCTTGGGAAGCCAGTTCCACCTTGCTGGGTTTCTATACACTTTTGAGAATTCACTCTGTCTTAGGAGGTTTTGTTTTGCTTTGCTCCATTTCCAAATAGAATTCCTCATTTTTTAAGTATGAAACAAGCCTTGTTTCTCCTGCGTGGATGGTGTTGCACTGGGCTGAATACATCCATGTCTTTGCCATTAATTCAGTGTGATGTATGATGTAGATCTCTGGAACAGGATTGACTTACTTTTATTTATTTGTCCTTCACCACTTTCTATCAGCTGCAGTCTTTTATATAATCCTTCAACTGACCAGCTGAATCACTGAGTAGCACTGGACCTTCTCTAAAGCATCAGTAGTGGAGATTCACGCAGTAGGGAAAAATGTCTTGCACAGGGGATAGCACCTGACTCTGTGCCAGCTCTTTTGGAATAAGTACCTGTGTGTGCTTTCAACCAAGCTAAAATATCCTGCAGTTTTCCCTCTTTCCTTGAATTCTTTTATGTGTGCCATATGGTAAGATCCTGGAGCAGCTTATACATAAAAATTTGTTGCGCATCTGTCCTTGTCAAAAGTGTTAAATAATCCTTTGTAATGTTTCCAGGTGACTCTGGATGCAAGAAGTATAACCTAGGTAAGTTTAGTACTGCAAGATGTTACATGTGTGTGGAACTGGCTTTGATTTTTCTTAAGTATACTTTTTTTTTGTTCCTGAAAATATGGCTTTTAAGTGCACTGATTTTTTTTTTTTTTTATTGAGGAAATCTGTTAATGCTGAAGTTTTCTTTCCTGAAAAACAATCTATGAGAGTAAAAGTTTAAAGTGACTTTATACCTCCTCCCTTTAACTGTGTATATATATGATTTTTTTTTCCCAACTGCACAAAAAGTTAAAGGGGAAGAAGCTTTTTATAGTATTTCAGGCTATAATGAGCTATGATTTTTAAGAGCTAAGAAAACAGCTTTAACTATTGACTGTGTGGATGTAAAATATTTTTCTTTAGCCTCCCTAATAATTCATGAGGTGGTTTTAGATTCCAGGTTTTCTTTGTGTTGACTAATTCTAAGTCAGACTTTTGTGTAGCACTAAATCTTACCGAGATCTAAGTATAGTAGGTCAGAAACTGTGGGTATTTTTATCCAGTCCAACCTATATTCTTGTCAGAAAGCCATACCAAATTTATTTAGCGAGACCTATTTTCTGTAAGCCTATGTTTAGCATTACTTTTTACCACCATCCTTTTTTTTTTGTTGTTGATTATATACCAGGATTTTGTGCAAGGCTGATACCAAGCTAACCTATCAGGCTGTTTTTCTCATTTTAAATTATGTTAGTGTTTTATTTTCTTTCCAGTCTTCTGTAGCCTCAGCATTTACTGAAAATTAGAATCGGTGTTCCAAGAGCTTGTCATCTTGTTCTGTAAAAATTCTAAGACACTGACTGTCTAATTCTGCAGATATTAAAATAGTCACTCTTGGCAGATAAACCTGAAATTTTTCAATCCAGTGACTGAGGTATAAAAAGTAGTGAATGGTTCTTAGCCTTGTAAAGAGCTTTCCTGACATGGACCCTTTTGTTTCTGCAGAGCCAGCCCATTTTCACAGAATTACAGCAGAATGACAGAAGGGACCGTGAAAATACTTGTAGTGACTGTAGTGACAATACCAATAATTTTAAAATGCAACATTTTATTATCTGAACAATAATCAATTTTAATTAATAATAAATAATAATAAACAATTGTCTACTGTCTGTGTTACCAAGATTGATTAAATGTACTGTTAATCTCATACTTTAAAAACCAAGCTCCTGTCAAATAATAGTGAAACTACAAGTTGTGGTCTACAGTATTGGTTTTATTTGTTATTTTTATTTTGTAACTGAAAGAAACCTATAAAATTCCAGACGTTTTGACAGAAGCACTTTGCAAAATATTAGCCCTGGAACTATTTTGTTCATTATAAAAACATTTTATCACTACTACTTCTCTCCTGAAGGGAGAAAAGCTTATTTTAGTCACAAAAAAAGTAGTGCTGCATGGTCCTTTGAAATATTTTTTTTCTAAGGGCTCTGTGTCTTAGTTAATCTCAATTACACAGGTGGCATTCTGGTATTGTCCTCTTTCAGCTGTCTTCACAGGAATTATGTAACAGCTTTCCAAATTTCATATCCGGATCCTACTGAATATTTATGAAGCTTGAGGATCAATTTTTGTACATTTTAGGATGATCCGTGACTAATTTATTAAAGCTCGTCAAACTCAGCTTGAAATTTTATGATACTGGAAGTGTAGGTATTGAGTGTAGAAGCCAGAGCTTTCAGGTGCAGGGATGCAAGTGAAATTGTGCATTGCGTGTGTGCTAAAAGGGGCACTGTTTGAGGAGTGGAATTAGCAGGAGTGGCACCATGGGTCATGATACTTATTCCCAGGGACTTGGTAGATTCCTACTGAGCAAGAAACTCAAGGTGTTGTAACAGGTGTCCTGAGAAACTCTGTGTCATGAAGCTACTGTGAGACAGATTAGCTGGTTGGAATTTTCTTTTAATCTAAAAATCATTAACACTGTAGACTTCAGCTGCTTCTGCAATGGCTCAGAGATACCACATGATGTCTGCATTCTGTGATTTAAAGTGAC
Source organism: Pseudopodoces humilis (assembly GCF_049639895.1). NCBI lineage: Eukaryota > Metazoa > Chordata > Aves > Passeriformes > Paridae > Pseudopodoces > Pseudopodoces humilis. The sequence goes on from NC_142212.1 coordinate 14,265,257, forward strand.
TTAGGTAATTTTAGGGTGGCATTTCATGCTGTTCTGTGATTCTGTTTCATGTGTTTTATAAGAAAGCAGACATTTATTATTTTGGAGGTTTTTTTGACAGGATGTCTTGGTTTGAAAAGACAGGTATCTGCTAAGGAAGGCAGGAACCTTCCTTGAAATGGAAAAATGTTAACACCCCCCCCCCCCAAATTATTATAATCTTGGAATCAAGGGGCTCTCAGGCAAAGATATGGGAATACGAATTAACAGTTCTTTACTAGGAAAATTAAAATAAAAACACAGTAGTACAAAAAACCCACAGACAGAGTCCGAATACAACCTGACACCCTGTTGGTCAGGGTGTTGGTAGCAGTCTGATTAAGTGGTGGCTGCAGTCCTCCTGGAGTGACAGATGTAGCTCTGTTAAAGCAATGATCCTGTAGAAGGGTGTAATTTTCCTCTGAAGGTCCAGTGGTGTAGATGGGTCTGGTCTTCCTCTGGGAATCCATTGGAGAAAGGCTGCCTGTGGTGTTCCCAGTCTCAGGCTATATCCAGGTGGGAATGCTTGGCTCCTCCCCCTGGGTGGAGCATCTCCCAATGGGATGATGTGATTTTAGCAGTCCTGCAGTGAGACTCAATGGCCCAAAACAGAAGATATCCCCCTGAGAGATGGACCATGGGAGAGATAAAGAACACTGCCACACCTGGTCTTAACAGATGGATAGACAGAATACATACTTTTAGTTACATCTTGCATTGCAACCCAAGACACAGGAATAGGCAGTTATTTAGCATTCTCTTAATTTGTAGGCAGGATGGTTTCAGGGTGACTATTTTATTTTACTAATGAAAAAGAACATATTTTTGTTTTTTTCTTCCTCAGTCCTTCAGTTCATGGATGTTATAGTGGTCTGTGTTGTGTCAGGGTTTTCAGAGGAAGAGGTAGATATTTTATGAAGTTTTACCACTGATTTAGAAGAGTTTGTCTTTGCTGGCATTGGGCCAAATGGTAAATGTTTTTATTTAACTGTGGTTTGAAACATTGGATGAACAATAAGAAGGCTGTGAATATCATATTGACTTGTATCAAGTTTAAATAAATAACTGTTGTGCAAAATTTCCTCAGTAGCACTAATGATTACAAGGGAAAACAAGCATTTCCTCCTTTGGAAAGCTGCTCTTGCCCGACTTCAGAGCGGTGTGTTCTGAGTCACGTGGCCAGATGCTTTGACTCAGCTAAGAAAGCTGAATCAGAGCTATTGCGCAGCTTCTTAGTCAGCTTTTTGAAGTTTAAAAAAATTGGTTGGTTAAGTTTATTTTCTTTTTTTTTTAAAAACAGTCCCAAACTGTAAAAGAAGACAGAATTTTTGCAAGGCTTTGAGCTTGGCCACACCATGGAGAGATGTTGAAAGAAAGGCTTCTTTCTCAGGAGGTGGAGAAAAAGTATCAGGTCTATTGCTAAACATCTGTTTGTTTTAAATTTGGTTTATATTTTGCTTCGTATTATTTTATGGTTTATTTTCTTGTAATAGAGGAACTCTGCCAGTGGGGAATGTTCAAGCACAACTACGATTTACAGTTCCCATTAAACATGATACACTGACACACGTTCTCACCCCTGATTTCTGAGGTACAAGCCTGAGCAGAGAAATAGAAATAATTGGAGGCATGATTACATGCCTGGGTGATGCCTGCTCGGGTTTTAATTTGTAAAATGCTGAATGAAATATGGGTGGCACTGGTTGGGCACTGGAACAGGCTCCCCAGGGAACGGTCACAGCCCCAAACTTGCCAGAGCTCAGGGAGTGTTTGGACAACACAGTCTGGCACAGGAGGGATTGTTGGGGTGTCCTGGACAGGGCCAGGAGTTGGGGTTCAATGATCCTTGTGGGTTTCTTCCAGCTCATAATATTCTGTGGTTCTATGATTCCATGATCTTGTGGAAACACTGAACTCTGTTTCTGACCACTGTTAGCCTACTAGTAAGGACTGGAAACAGTGTAAAAACCCCGAAGTGAAGTTGTGGCATTAGGAAGATGGCATGTTCTCGTCTTTCTTTTTCTGGTGTGCCAAATGTAGCTTCTAAACTATTGCTTCAGTTGCTATCTAAACAGATGGTTTAAACAAATATTTCAAGAAAAATGTGATGAGAGAATAACTGGGCATTTCCAGCAGAGACTGTCAGATCCAGAAGGGGCAGATCCAGGCTGTGGCTCAAGCTCCTTCTACTAAAAGGGAAGGCTGGTCTGGCTGAGGCCAGTTGGGTCATGTTTCTATGAAGGTGGGGAAGCCAAATTCTTTTATTTGCTGGTGTTTTTGTTAAAATTATACCAGCCAGAAAGGCTTGAAGGAGATGATGAATCTGCACATTTTCTACGCAGTAGCAGAAGGAGGAATGTGCTTAAATCCTGCCTCTTTCCAGGGCTAAGCACCTTTCTCCAGGGAGCATTTTGGATTCACGCTCTCTTGAAATTAGGATCATAAGCCTTTTCTTTCAAAAAGGGAGCAAAGGTCAATCTTTGCTTTCAAAACCCAGGAGGAGGTGGTGGTTCTGGTTCCCTTTTCATCATTAGCAGAGCTGTTATCTGCTGGACTGCTCACCACATGTGTGGGAGACTTCAACCCAGCTACCCTCCTTCCTGAGGGGATTAATGCCCATAATTCTTTCCATCAGAGTGAATTTTGTAATCACCAGACTGTTGACTAGTACGAGGTGGTGTTGCTGTCAGAATGATAGACTGAACACAGCAGTGAAACCCAACACAAAAGATATTCAGTGACTGAGGACTAAGGTGTTTAAGGGAGTAATTCATAGAAGAAAACCAGTAATTTCAGAAGTGCAAGAAGAGAACAATCAAGATAATTTTTGCATTGCAGGTCAGATTCTGTTCAAAGACATACAAGTGCCTCCCTGGTGATTTCTGTGCTTTATTTTCAAGCACAGGGATAGAATTTGAGCTTGAAAAGTATGAGCAACCGGAAAAAAAAAAACCCTCAACAAATTGTGGAATAAAATAATTCATTGAATGTTTTGGTGAGTTACAAAAGGTAAATAGACAAGCTAATGTCAAGCATTGGGAAAAAGATGAATTGGACACAAAATACATTATCTATAAAGTATCTCTATATCCGTGTGTATGTATACATACACATACATTTTCAGTTGAGATATGGAAGGGGCTATATGTGTGCCCAAAACATTAAACCCAAAGTGTTATTTCTCTTAGTAGTGCTTATGAAATTTGGTAACCATGTATCTGTTCTTACAATGTTTTATTTTGCATAGGTTACAAGGTAACTTTTTCTTATAATAATATTTAGTAGACACGCTATAAACAAGCATTCAGATTTGCTTGTTGGGTTTCTTTTTTTGCTTGAAAACCATGAGTTCTTTTTGGTCCTCTGCCTTCTGCTTTTATTCTAATAAAAATTTAAGTTTTGATTATACATAGAGAGAATTGAACTAATAAAAGAGGCAAGGCAGATAAGTTGGATTTTATAACTTAGATTAATAAAGATTGGCTTGTAGGAGATCAGAGTAAAACAAAGCCATGCTGCTATTAATAAGTATGCACCTGTGATTTTGTGGTTCATGGTAAATATTTTCACTTCAGTTTCATTCCAGTGTCACTTTGGCAGTTATGATTTGGTGGGTTTTTTTTCATTTTTGAGAACTGCTTGTGGTTTTTGGGGTGTGTGTGTATGTATGTTTATGAAGTTAGGATGGTGTTGAACAATAACATATCCTAAAATACAATTGTGCACATATATATTAAAATGAAACATATGAGATTTTTTTTTTAAGTGTCATTAGTTTGAAATTTAATTTTAGAAGTATCCAAATTGCACTTGAGCTGCAGCCACTTTGTCTGGATTGGATTAGGAGGATATTTATTGTCAGATTTTCTGGTGGAGCTTTCTATCCTGTTGCTATGTGAAAGGCTTGCACAAGCAGGAGTGACTGTAACTGTACTTCATGTCATCAAATAAATGGAAGGAAATAGCTCCAGAGCTGTTGTTTTCAAATGTTTAAAGAAGTCTGTCCTGGTCTTGCAAGCCTTTGAAGGGATTTTGAGCCTTACTCATCTTCTCAAATGTTGGCATAGACTTATGATGATAATACAGGTAACAAATTTCCCAATGACAGGATTATTCTTATCGAATCTTGATTTTTAATTGCCTCCCAGTCTTTCTAGGACTGGTCTACTAAATTTGGCACAGGGAGTTTCAGCTCTAAGACAGCCATTTTAGGAGCTACATTTTCTTCTCTTTCTGCTAATAGCAGTTAGTGAAATTGCTGTTCTGCATCTTCTTTTGAGATGGATGCTATGAGACTGTGTTGCTTCTTTGCAAAGGCCTCTAAAAGTTAAGTTGCCTTTAAATAAGCAGTTATTCTCTGCTGTCTCTGCTGGCTTCTGTGCAGGTGATGTCTTTTAAGCAGCTGCAACAACTGTCATGGCTTGGGGAAAAATAAGTAACTGGCAGCCCTGGCACAGGGCACCTTCTGGGAGGTGTGTGTACGGTATAGCACCATGCATTGTGGTTGAGAAATGTACAGCAATTCACAACAAAATGTAATTTATTTTTTTTTTACAAAGCTATAGAAATAGGAAAATATTACCTTAACTATGTGTCAGTACAGTTAAAGGAATGGTTTGTGCTAATCCAGTTTTCATCAGAGCCCAGACTTGGCTAAGCTCCATTATCCTTTTGGTTGAGAAAGGAGGAAGGAGTAATTGGAAATTCCATGATCTCTGGTGTCAAGTCAAAGACCTTCCCAGGCAAGTGTCTCATCGAGAGCAATGTTGATATGAGATACAGTTGTCTCTTGTTATCAGACAATTTAAAGCTTAAGAGTGATATTTGCCTTAGAAATACTTCAAAAAGAGAAAACACAACTGTTGAGACTTTATGCACATAAATATAGTATTGTATGGAGGATATGTAAAAGAAAACCTTGCTTTCATGTGGTCATGTTTTTTGAAGATTTACTTTGAAGCTTTCTGATCAATTTATGAATTTTTATTTTTCTTGCCATTTGATGAGTATTTTTCTGTGTTTCTGGTTTGTCACAGCTCTTCTTTGAGCACAATCTCTGATATCAATGGAGAGCTGCATAGTTTTGTTGCAGGGTGATGGCTCCAACCTCCTTATCTTTGTACTCACATTGTAATAGTGACATGTTATTAACTCATGAACAGGACTTGAATTTTTAAAATAATAGGAATATCTTCTATGCTTTTATTTGTTTTACTTATATATAAAATCATTGCATAGAGGTGCATGCTGTGCTCTAGCTGAGCTTTGTAAACTTCCTTAGACAAAAAAAACATAGTAAATCTGTATAATGCTAAGGATCCTGAGTTTGTGAAAATAACTCAACTTGATCTGCTTTTTTGAAATAAAGTATTAATTTATTGCACACATGGTAGACATCATGTCTGTAGTGAATGAAATTAGGAAAAAGATGTGGAGATGCCAGTGCAGTTGCTTGAAGATCTCACAAACCATGCTTCATAAACAATGTGTGCCTGCCACAAGAATGCAATTCCTTACAGTAAAAAAGAGGGGACTCAGAGGATGAGAACACAGATCTGTTGAAGGGAATTGAAAAGCAGGGGGCTTATCACAGGGGGAGAAATAATTAGGTCGTATTCAAGCAATGAAGATTGATCATGGACAAACACAATTCTCTAGGGGAAGTATTGAAAGGCTGGAATAATCACCCGTGGGGCAATGGCTTGTCCATTGCCCCAGGTCTTCAAGAACAGGTTTGATTACTTGTATTGTTCCCACCAGGTAGCTTAGTTATCATGCCTTGGGGCTGAGGGATGGACTGGCTGACCTTTGGATGTTCCTTCTGTCTCTCCTTTGGTTAACAGATCTCTAACTACACATTGGACACATTTTAATAGTATCATGCTGAAACCTGTTCTCCATCTCTGTAACCTGTTCATCAGTTCTGTTTCAAGTGGAATTTGTTGTATCTGTAAGAGAAGCTGTGGTAGTTGTCAAGGAATGGTTGTGTTTTTCAACAGGTTTGGGTTTTTTGGCAGTGCTTCTTTCATGTCATCCTCCAGGACGATTCTACAGCAAGTGCTTGTCATCCTTCTGTTTAAATATTCTTCTCTGCTGTACTGTTGCATCTAGGCCAGTTGCAGAATTGTTATTCTGCTTGGAAAAATGATGGGGATTCATGGAGTGCCTTGTGGGGGAAAGCATGTCCTGAGTGTGGATAAGAATGAGCAATTTTTCCAGTTGGCTGCATTCAAACTGTTGATTTCAGTAACTACAGCTTGACATTTAGTTCATACGAAGCCATGTTCGACAGTGAGATTTGTAGTTCCATTTAATTTCATTTTATCTGTGAACATGTATCCCCTTAGGAAAAATTAATTTCTTAGTGGGACTAGCAGTAAAAGGAGGGATACTGTGGAACCTGGAGGTTGTGTATCTAATGGAATGATAAATGTGAGAAGAAATCCTCTGTTTTTCTAATGCTCATTTACTAGTCTGCCTGTCCATGAGCAGCAGAGTGAGGAAACTGGAGAAGCGATTTCTTCACAAGGCATTATTAGTCATAGCTAATAAATTATTTTAATAGCTAAAGAATATGCTGACACTCACACAGCTTTGACTTTGCATCTGTGTATAGTTCACAGAGAAGGGAACTGCTACTGGGAATATTTTAAAATGCAAATTATTATATTCTCCAGGTAAATGATAACAAAAAAATCCTTCCTTTTATTCTGTTAAAGAGTATCTAGTGGTTGTTTGACTAATGCTTGAGAATTAGGCACCTTATTAATAGTTACATAAGTAGTAGTTAGAAAAAGATATGATTTTATACAGTATAATAAGCAGCTATGAATTAATACAGTTTATAAATATGTGTTAAGCTTACAGTGTGTCAGAAGTGCTGTTTGCTTGGGTGGGCTTTTATAGATATTTAAACCACTGGTATATTTTGGTGACTGTATTTCTTAAAATGAAAATATTAGGGTTTTTAAATTAAGTTTCACGTCACTAAAAAGACACTTCTTGTCTTGTTAATATCACTAATGTCATGAATGTTAAAGTCTTGTCAGCATTTTAACACAGGTAGTCTTTGAAATTTCAGTCCAAATGCTGATTAATCAGAAGGCATGTTGAGAAGAGAAACCTAACGAATTTAATCTTTTAAGTTTGTTGTAATTTTCTAGAGTGTGAGTTCTTGTTTTGTTTTTTTATTTTGGCTGGGATTGACATTTCTGTTGTTGCTGTAACATTTCTGTCCTGCTTGTCTGAGGCAGTGCACTCTGGCTCTAGGTGGCAGTCATTGGTAGGCAAAGAGAAGAGTCGTTCTGGGATGGATGCTGGGCTTGGTCCCTGCACTGATTGGCTTCTCCAGCTGAAATTTTTATGGTGTTGGACAGCAGTAAAAGTGTCACTTCTGCTTCTTTCCCTTCTGAACTGCAACAGAGATACTATGAAGAAAGTGGGGGGAAAAAAAGGGAAAAAAGGACAGAAGTTGGCAGTGATTCACAAAAGAGAGCTTTAGTAGTGCTGACAATTTGGAAGAGGTTTCTTTTCTATCAGCATGATTCCTATCCTAGATTAACAAACATAAATTTGTTTATAATGGAAGAAACACCAGTTTTTCACTAAATTCAGTTTCAAAGAGTAAAATAGATTGACTGAAGTGCAGTCAGGGATAATAGGAGTGGAGAAATGTGTAATTGTAATTTCATTTAATTGAGTGAGGGTTTCCCCACATTATTATGGGCAAGTGTTGAAGAAGAAATTCTCTTTTTTGCTTAAGACCTTGGGTCTTCCACCCTACCCCCTGCATCGCCATCCTCCCTTTGAAATGTCCATGCTTTCTCCATTTCCAAGCTCTTTCCCATCATTATACAGGCAGTTCCCTTCCTTTATGTTTGTTAGCTGTCTGTCTCTTGATTCTCCACTCTGTCTCTTCCCTATAAAGTAGGATGGGCTTTAAGGTTTTTCTTTCTTGGTATAGGTGCTGTTTTGCTTCCCTAACTCCTCCCTGCTAAACAGTTTGATAGAAAGTTGCTGTTGGAAAAGGCAGCAGCCCTCAAACAAATGAGCAACAGTTTCTCACCCCTTGCTGTGTAGGGCTGATTGCACTTCTTGAGATGCATGCTGCTTGATAAGAAAGCTGCTGTTACCATAAAATCACAGTTCAAACACAGGATTAGTCTATACATTTTATTGATCTCTGGTTTCAAATACCATGGCAAATTACAGTCTTGTTTACCTGTGAGCAAATCCCAAGAAACTCTTTGGAAAGAGCTGAAGTAATTCTGGATGTATGGAGAGATACTTAAGATCATGTTTTGGCTTTCAGTTTTAAAGATAAAGAAATTACTTACTGTTATTTTGTATTAACTAACAGCTCTAGTAAAGGGACTCTGATCCTCTGAGTGCTTTGCAGATACTCTGCAGGATATTTTTGCACTAAAGAACAAAAACCAAAAGATCTTGATTTTTGTTTAATACAAGCCTAGCAACAAGCTTTAATTTACTAGCATACTAGTTTTAACTATGGAAAACTACAGATTTTTGAAAAGAAAGGTGCTTTAGCTGCAGAAGAATAAAAAACACAAACCACAGAAAAAAAAAACAAAAAACCCACCCAAAGATTTAATTAGTTCTATATTTTCACATGTTTGTGATGAAAAAGACCATTAACATTTCCAGAGCTGAGTTTTACAGCTCAGCCAAATTAATTTCCAGAGTATTTCCAGTTTTAGAAATGTGGACCATCATTTGTGAGGAAAACCTTTCTGAGAGTTAGGAGTAATTTAGTACAGATTTCTGTATGAAATTCATGTGCAAGAAATACAACACAGAGATAATTCTGGTATTATGTCAAGATTATACATTAGGGTGACAGGTATCACAGTCCCTGATAGATTGCAAAGGACAGAGATAATGAAGAGTGATGCTTTGTGTTCCCAAGCCTGCCTTGGGCCTGGTATCTTCCTGTAGGCAAATCACTCCTTCCTTAATTCCTCTGTCTGTAAAAGGGACGATAATGATGTGGATTATTTTGTCTTTTGTTTTGAGATCTTAAGGGAATACATGGAAATGAAGTGGTAGGAACATGAGAGGAAGTACAAGGTAGTAAAATAAACATCTGTATTGCAGACAGCTTTGTTCTGGCAACTGATTATAAAATTATTGATTCTACTGTTCTTTCCTATTGAGGGTGTCAGTATGTACTTGTTCACAGGACTGTAGGAAAAAAATTTGCTATTTCTTACACTTGCCTATCTTTCAGCTTGTCATTCAGAATTTATGATAAGGTTATTCTGCTTTTATTCTTGCCCATTACTTCTTCCACGAGGGACAGTTAAAGCTGTAGTTGGTTGAGGATAAGGACAGCAAAGGTCTGTCTTTATTTTCTCTATCTCCTCCCTTTCTATCTCTCTGTCTCTCTTTGGCCGTTGAAAATGTAGGTCATATTGCATCACCATAAAATGGAACAGTCAGAAAGGTGTTTGAAAAATGCTGACATCCTTAGCCTGGGGTGCATGCCAGTGTCCTTTGTTTACATTGGGGATAGTGTTGTACCTGTGTAGGAACCAGCATCTCTGTTAAGGTTAGTGGTATGGTACCTGAATTATGAGTCAGATTTTAGGATGACTTTCATCTGCCTGAAGTAATTTAAAATTAGACAGATAAAATGCAGCTACTCAGAATAATGATATACACAAGGAGCTAATTTGAAATCCTTAATCTGCAATAACTGTGACTGTGTCGTTTGAATAATGTTGCCTTTAACAGAGGAGCTCTGTAATAAATTTTGCGAATCATATTAATCATGAATCTCAATTACCTTGATTAGCTGTGCCTTTCTGTCTTGAAAAGTATGTTTATATTATATGTTTGTATATTTTTCTTAGTTTTTTACTTCATTACTGTTTTATTCATTCACCCTTTTAAATGATCCAATCAGGATATTTTTATTTTAAAAATGGAAAATCCTGATGTCCAGTGTCTTACTTCCAGCTACCAGGCTTTCATTGTTTGTGTTTCTGATGTAATACAAATTGTAATTAGTTTGAAATATTCCTGTGGCTTAAAATGCAGAACATATCTTTTTCTTCTCTACAAACATATATAAATAACTTTTTTAAAGAAATGTATAAATCTAATTTAATCTGTCCATATTTATCTTAGTTTGCTGCAGTAAGATAATGTATTTTAGGGATTGAACTTTCAAATAAATAGTGGCATAAATCATACTGCAAGATGTGGGTGTTTTGAAATATAAGACAAAATACTTGCTTATAGAAAATCTCGCATTATTTCTGAAATGAGGTATGTTTTTTACCTTTCTGTTCAATGCTTTGTGTGGTTTTACTTAAATCGTTGAAGTGGAATATGCAAAGGGTTCTTATGACTTTGTTAATCTTACTGCTGGAGAAGACTTATAAGTTAAAAGAGAAATTGTTGGAAGATAAAATCAGTGATGACATGATTTGTTGAGGAAGATAATGAAAGCTGGTCTTTGCCTGTTGTCATTAGACAAAGGAAAATTATAGTAGTCAAAGTTAAGACCCATCAAGTGCACTTTGCTGTGCATAATTATTTAGTAACTTTTAGCAATTATCCAAAAGGTGTTATTGCTTCTCCATTGATTAAGGTATTAGTTATGTAGTAACTAAAATATTAGTTATGAAAGTTTGATCCTTCTTGTTATTAGTTAAGATACCTATGCATGTTTGAAATAGTTTCAGAATAACTTCTATCATTGTTATATTTTACACCGAATATCCTGTTGTATTTGTGTTTGCACGAGTAATAGTAAATATTTAGGTAATTCTGAGAAGCACTTCCTATTGGTATACATAGGAAATACATGAAATCTTGAGAATCTGCAATTTTGTAATTGGTGTTTGCAGAAGTTTGGTATTTAATCTCTGAATGGAGCTGGTAGTTTTTTTTCTGTCTGTAAAGAAGTGAAGAATTGTGTCTCCTGGAGAGACTAACATGGCCAATTATGCAATTGGTGGTTCTGATACCATCTTTGACCCCCTGAGATTCTGTAGTTGATGGGTTCAGAGTCAGTCTCCAGCACAGCCAGGATTACCCTGGGGACTGCTGGGGTTTACCCTTGAGTTTTCAGCTGGCCATAACAGCAGCCCCTGGCCTGCTGCTGCCCCACTCCTGTTCCCTCCACACCCCCCTCCTGCTCCTGCCTCTCCAAGGGGCACAATGAGACCTCGTGAGGTTCTTCCCACACTTACAAAATGCCTCAATGAAGCCCAGTACTGGGTGTGACTGTACCCTGCGTATCCATGTCTTTGTTTATGTAAATATAGACTTTGTATTTTATCTTGAGTATTTAGTAGGTAACATGGAGGAAAGAGCGTTCCAAAATTTAGGCACATTCTTTGGTGCATATTTCTGGCATCTGAAAAGAAACAGAGTTAGAGGATCTTGGATGGCTGAAGCATTAGTTGTGACGCTTTCAAAAGTTAGGGATGCTCTATCACATACATTTCCATTTTCTTTATTTTAATGAATTGATTTGCAATTACAATTTTCATGTAAATGTGTTTGCCCTTAAATGGACAATATACATTTGTAATTGTAACTCTGCCTATATTATATGTAATCTGTGTAGATACAGATTTGACTTGGGTATAGCTATTGCTCTGCTAGGCTGTGGTTTCCCATCTTGCCTATCAGTAACTTCTCAAAGTATTAAACAGAATTTTGTCCAAGTTCTTTGATAGTCAGGCCATGGGAGTGACATAATGCTTCACTGGTTTGGAAAAGCAGGCCTTTTTCCATTTTCCTGGATTGGCTGCTTTAGCTTCTTTTGTCATTTTTCCTCCTTTCAGCTAGCTCTCTTTTCCAGGGTACCAAGGAGAGAGCTCCACCTGGCTTGTTCTCAATCATCCCATGACTTCCTTGCATTACTCTCTGCTGACAGTTGTGGTTGTAATTGACCTGCTGTAAATTCTCAACAAGAATCATTCCTGTTCTCTGCCACCCATTATCCAGAGAAAGAGTTCTCTTTAAAGGGTCATTAAGCTGTCAATTTATTCTTTTGAGACTTACTCTTTTAACTTCATTCAAACTCAACTGCAGGTGTAATCCCTACAGCAAAATTCACAGGTGGTGACATAGTATGCTCTGATCTTTGGTGTACAGGAATAAAATTTTTGCTGATCCTTCCTTCACCCTTGTCTTGTTTGTTTCTTTAGTGCGCTATTTCTAGATTTGTAAGTCTTTGGAGATGTCTTCTGCTTTATAGTTTTTGTTTTCATTTTTGCATGAAGCAACAGAACTTGCCTTTTATGAAAAAGTAACATTTACATCAGGATAAAAGAGTGTTTTGAATGCAGAGCTCTCATATCCCCTAAAAAATTTGGGGTAGAGATGGAGGAGTGAACGCAGCAGGTAGGTCACATGCTCAAAGGGCTTGGAACTTGGAAGCTGTACATTGAATGATCTTCTGGGAAGGGGATGATTCATATCAATTCAGAGTCTCCTGTCCTAAAGTAATAAACGACAAAAATGATTTTTGGGTAAACCCTGCATGGCATTTTCCTAGTTAGCAGGAGTTGAAGACAAAGTTTTGTACTATAGTATTCAGTAAGATTTGTATGTGTAACAAAGAAGTACAGTGTTTTCTGAGACTTCTACTACTGTAGAAATTTGCTAAGGATCACTTCTATTAAGCATAAAGCAAAACTATGCCTGCAGAGGGGAGAAAAAATAATCCTGGACTTGCTCTAAAGCCTTGTCCATTGAAAACAAGAAAAAATTGGATTTCATGTGGTAACTAGAATATAATTAAGTGAGGATGTTCTTCTTAGGATCAGCTATGTCACTGAGCAGAATCTATCTTAGAAATAGTAAATATATCTCTAGAGGATCTCGGTCAAGGTAATGTTAGCTGCTAAGCTGCAGTTTAAAGGAAAAGATGAAGAAAGGATTTATCCTCAGTGCATAAAATGACTTTAAAGATATAAACTCAGTTGGCAGACATCTTCCCAGAGGAGCAGGCAGAAGCCAGGAAAAGCTTAATTTGGCACCTTCCACTGGAGCAGAGCTCTACAGACTGGGAGACAGCTTGGATGCCCTCTTGCACTGCATTGCTTTTGTCTGGACTTTAGTCTTATGAGGGAAAAAAATAGTTTTCTCTGAAGTGTCATCCAGTCCCAGTGCTGGCTTGGCTTATTTATATGTATTTTCATGGCTTTTTAGTGATAAAAAAAAATAACCAGTTTAATTTCAAAGCACCTGTGAAAATCAATTGATCTTAAATATAACCTGTACACAAAAATAGTTGAACTTTTTTCTAAGTTTTAACAGGGCTTTTGTTTAGCTTTAACTAGTTTGGCATTGATGTATGCTAAACCAAATCAAACTGGGGTTTATTTTAGTTTATATAAACAAGTTTATAAGCATTGAGTGAAAGGATCTCAAAAACCTGAGCTTGAGATGATAAAGGTCCTGTTTGTGGGAAGGCCTCAATCTGTACATTTCTCTAAATTCTTCATCAGTGGTACAGTGACAGTCCCTGATGTTGGTTATGTGAAGGATCATTTTTACCTCTCCATGTTCTGTGGCATGGTGGTAAAGCTGTCAATGGCTACATCCTGAGAGCCCCTGTACTTGGAGTGGTGCTGTATTTTGGAAAAATCCTGTGCAGAAAATCCAGCACTGTCGTATTTCCAGCATGTGATACAGACACAGCCACGTGCTTGGGAACCTGGTCAGTCAGAGTCAGGGCAAGTGCGGTAACTGGGCTGAAGATTGAAGTTTCATCCAATGCATGCCTTTCTGGTAATGTCAGGCTGCCATTTAGAGAGCTGCTCTGCACAGAGCACACCATAACAGCTCCCTGCTTACCTTTCAATTTGAAATCCATTGCAGAAAATGTGTTTGTAAAACTGATAAAATGTTTTGTATTAGTTTTTAAATAGACACTTTTATCGTTAGGAAACGGAGTTAAGGTTTCAAATGTCTTAGTACTGTACTCTTTTTCTTTTCTTTCAGAATTAATCAGGTACAAGTTAGGAAAAGCTTCCAAAATCTGAACAGATGAAGATCAATTGATAAATCAACCCAGCGATTCACCATACTTTCAAGGTACTGTGACATACTTAACCAAATATTTCCTTAAGCATAAGATTCTCATTCTTTAGATGTGAGAAGCGTAGAGAGCAGGATATTAGCAGGGTTGCAAATCAAGTCTGAAGCGTTACCAGATGCAGTGGGGAGACTTTTTTAAAATGCAGATGTTTAATGTATGTTTCAGTGGGAAATAAAATGATATTACAGTCAACCTAGAAGGAGTTCAACTTGGCATGCAGCTGGCAAACTTAAAAAGATACAACTAAGCTGGATTATACCTTTCAATCAGTTAGGTGAAGTGATTTGGAAAAGTAAATTGCGTCAGACAGGGAATATAGTAGAATCAATATAAATTTATTTATTTTTATATTTTAGAAGAAGTAATCTCAATTTTCTGAATAATTATTTTTTCTATTTCCATGTTTCCATGATATGTTAAAGCATTTGAAGGCTGTTAGGCACTGGCATATGCCATAGCCTACCAGCTGCATCAGTCCTATTATTTTACAAGTTCAGAAAGTGGAATTGTAATTTGAGATAAGACTGTACAGTTGCCAAACACAGTGGGTTTATTCTTCATGGCTAATGTTCATTGCAGAATGTTAGAAAAAAGAGGAAATTGTGATAATAAATTGAAATTTTGTCTGAAGGGCTGCTAGTGCAGATTATTTTATCAGGTACTGCTAATTCATTGAAAGATTATCTGTTTCTTTCTCTGTTTCCCTTACATTTATCTTTACTCTTTATCATCACGTGCATTTCACCATTTTGTATATTTTTTGCTTAACTCCATGAAAAAAAAGACTTCACTCTTATGCACAGATATGAAGAATCCAGACTATTACAGCCTGGCCAGTATTTGCTGGGCAAATAATCTTTTAATATATTTTAAAATAGATTGTAGCAGAAAGGGCCATTACAGTTAGCATGGATCTGGCCTGCAGAGCTTATTTAAGTGGCAGAGTTAACCTGTGCTCAAGAATTGTGAGGAATGTTTGTTACTGTCTGGATCTTGCAATATGTAACTTTTGAAGCTGTAATACCTGAAGTTTTTATAGCAAAATATTTCCCTGGATTTTCCAGCAACCAGAGAGGTGGCTGTCTTAGTGAACCCAGAGTGTCTGGGTTGCAAGAACAGGCTTTGTTCTTTCTATTTCTTTACTACTCATCACTGAAAAGGGCCACAATATCTATCAGGCTTTCATATAATCCTGGGAAAGTCTAGGTTGGAACAGTCCTCTGGGCATCATCTCGTCCAACTTTCTGTTTAAGGCAGGTTATCTGAGGCCTGGTCAAGCTAAGGGTTAAATATTTTTGGCAAGAGAAACTTCACAATTTCTCTGGGCAGCCTGTTCCAATATGTCATTGTCCTCATTGAAAATAATTGGTTGTTGCATCTGAAGTTCTGAACCAACTTGTGCCTGTTGGCTCTTGCCCTGTCACCTTGTTCCTTGTGAAGAGAGTCTGTAACTGTCTTTTACTTCTTGGAAGACTGTGAGTACTTCTCACCTGAATCTTCTCTTCTTTAGGCTGAATGAACCCAATTCCTTTTAATTTTTTCACAAAGTTTCCCAACCTTCTAATCACTTTGTTGGCTCTCTGCTGGACCCTGTCTAGTTTTTTAATGTGTCTCTTGAAGTGGCTCATTCTTCCAGCCCGTCACAATCTCTGTACATACGGACATTTTGGGTGGATCTATTTGTTTTCCAAGTTTTTGTGTCATCTGCAAACTTGACGATGTATTTTTTCCAATCATTCAGAGAATTCTAAAAGATATCAGATAGGATTGAGCCCAGTATTGATCCCCAAGGAACTCTGACTGATTACCATTTGATTTTGTGCCATTCCCACCCTTTCAGCACAGCAGTTTAACCAGTTTGCTGGCAATCTCATGGTTCCCATCTGTGACCTTTCAAACTAACTCTCCTAGCACCCTCCTGTGCTTCTTGTCAAGTCCCACAGACCTGCCCATGTCCAATTTGTGTAATATTTTGTTGTTAACTTGCAAAGCATGTGGTCAGGGCAGGTAGCATCAGCAAAGCATCAGCAGGCAGCAGTCAAACATGAGAAAAAATTTCCTTATGCCAGGGTTCTTAGGATCCTTGGTTTGATGTTAAAAGCACATCAGAGGTTATGGGGCCTCAGCAGTTTCCCTTCATAGATAGTGGGGCAGTGGCCACAAGAAGCTCGAGTCCTCTGAGCTGTGCTTGGACAAGAGTCTTGAACTGGCAAGAAACCAGGCAAGGTTATGAAACCTTGCATGGTAGCTGGGTTCCAGGAGAAGATCAGTAGTACCAAATTGTCCCCATCAAGTGCTTTGCTTTCAATAAATGGAAATCCAGCACTAATGTTTTGTTACAATTGGCCTGAACGGCTGTGTACTTGAATATTTCTAAGCTGTAATATCATATTCTCTGTGTATAAATGAGAATCTAAAAGGTCAAACCTGTTTATGATTCCTCTGATTAAAATGATTCATCTCCACAGTTAGGTTGTTGAAATTGTTTTAACAGTTCCAAATTCAAAAGGTAATTTCAATACCTTAAGTAAAATTAGTAAACATTAGTTTGATTTCCAGATCATTAACTGGGTGTATTTTGTGTAGTTTTGCTTATTTATCTTTAACACTTGGAAACTTTGTATCACTACAGAGTGTTTTTTCTGTAAATTTCCTTCCAAGAATTGACAGTATTTGGTGTCATTAAGCAGGGCAAAGATCTCTTCTCCTCTATTCATTATTCTGCTTGAGATCACTGTGTCGTGAATTCTTGCAGACATATTTGAAAGTTAACTAAAGAAGGAAGTGGTTGTAGTCTTTTGCTAGATTCTTAATGCATGGTAATAACATTGTCTTATAATTTGGGTGTAAAAGTGTTATTGTGATGTTTGGATAAACATACAAGGGCATCTGTTGCATTTTCACCCTAATGCAGAATTCCTTGCAGATTTACTTACTAGCCTCCATTCCCCAATTCTTCCTTCTCTGTAGAGAGGTACCTTAAGTTAGCCTTCTAATACTAACAATATTTCCCCCGGTACAGGTGGTTTGTAGTAGGTATGCACAATCATTTATATTCCAGCATTTAAAGCAGCTGTATTCCAATGCTTCTGAGCATCTCCAGTTTCACCTTTGAAGTGTTACTCATAAATAAAATTGTACACATCAACTGTTCCCAGGATCCGTGGGAAAAAGGATAATAGACTAGCATGATTTCTTATTTAATTTTTTTATTGTGTGCTGCTTATGATTAGTATCATTTTGCAGGATCACAATCTTGTGTATAGTTATAAAGGGAGAAGTTGCTGATTTCCTGGACGTGAACTACAGATTACCATAATGTATTTTTCTTAGTGAACTAATATTTTTCCATAATGTGTCTTACATTAAATGCTCTGTTTGTTATGGCTGGGTAGTTCTGTTTTCATCTGGGTGTTTTGATTTATGTGAACTTTATATAGCTTCCATACTTGCCCAATTATAGTCTTACATTTCTCATACTGGAGATACATTTTAAAATGCATAGAATGTGCTCCCTGTTTCAGTGTTTTCAGCAAGAGCTGATAGGAGGGTCAGGACTTCAGCATATCAGTTGTTTGAATTGTCACTTCATCCTGAATCCCAGCTACCAAAAAATAAGTACATTTGTTCTTAGTTTTTATGCCCTTCTTGGTCATTTCATACCTTTGGCTAGAATTAACTTACTTGATTTTGTTTAGTGCCATAATGCCCCTTAGAGCTTCTCCTTGACAGGCATTTTGTGAATTCACTATTTTCCTTTCTTCTGAGTACTCATAAAGTGACACTCCCGTGGATTCTCCCTGTCTCTCCCTTTGCACTTCAACTCTCACATCCTTTCACTTCCATTGTGGAAAATCATCGGTGAATCGTATCATTGTACTTCTGCTCTTAAAAGAGTTCAGCTGCAGATTCATCCTTCCTTTTTCATTCCAGTTAAGAGTTGTCATATCTCAGGTCCTATACAGAGGCTGTCATACAGATTCTAACTGAACAGCTGAAGTAGGTGTTCCCTGTTTGAACGGCTTTCCCGGACCACCTGGCAAAAGAATGAAACCTGCTGGTACAGGTGAAAAAATGCCTGCAGTGTCATGCCATGAAATAACCATCCGCTGCAGTTTTCAGCAGTTGCATGCTGTTTGTAGGCATACATTTAATCATAGTGTTGCCACCCATGTTTAATATATTGTTAAATCTACTTAATGAGCTTTAAAACTGTGAGTTTTCTTTTTCTGTATGTTTTGTTTCCTATTTTTGTCTTCTTTCTTTGCTTTTGCAGGCTGTGTTATATGTTTTGTTTGTTTATGCTTTCTTCACATCATTATTTGACTGTTTTCATCATCCACTGTTCTCTGCTGTTTTCCTGCCTCATATTTTTCCTTCTCTACTTTCTCCTTGAGCTTAACTTCTCCTTGTGTTTTCACTCTGTTCTCCAAATACTTGTTCTCATTCACAGGTATGAGCAGTTCATGGTTTTTCACACATTATCTCAATCCCAATGCTACTGCTTGGGCTATTTTGCTTCCTCAGATAAGTCTTTAGAACCAGTGACATTTCCAACCTCCTTTTTGTTCTGTTAAAGAGAAATATTGGCTTCTAGGCAGTTTTACACATTCAAATGTTCCTCCCACTCCTGGCCAGCTTCACCCCACTTAATTCTGGATACCTAATGCAGGTGCCTAATTTATGTGTGTGGTCATCCATGGTTACTTCTGTGGTCAGTGAGAAGAGAAGGGCTTCTTCAAATAATGGTTTGAACCAGGAGGGACCAAACTGATCCCAGAAGTATTCCTTCCTCTGCTGACCACCAAGGGAGCTTTGGATGACTGCTTTTCTAACCGGATGTCTCAGATTTGTAACAGTCACCTCTGTTAAAAGTCTACTGCTTGTACATGTGTTTTCAATTCTGATCTCCTTCTAACATGATGGATTTTCAGGGGTTTCCCTATTTTTGCCTAAAATAATCAATGCATCCATGTACAGCATTATGGAAACAATGTAAGAAAATTGAATTAGTTTGCTTTAAAGAGCCCGAACAACATATTCAGCCTAATGACTGTGGGGAAAGAAAGTTCTCGCCACTTCCAGTCCTTGTAAAATTAGTTTTTCATCTGCCCCTATTCCTGCTGTCTGACTAATCAGTCTTGTGCACTGAACTGATGAACTGATCCTTCTGCTGCCACTTCCCTCCCTCTGCTGGAACACTGATGTACTCACGGCACAGTGAGAAAATATTTCAGTAGCGGAAGGTTTACTAAAGGACAGCCTGAGGCCCAGACTGCAGAATTAGATCTTGAGTGGGAATATATAGGGAAAGAAAAAATCTGTGAAAGAAGGAGGCTGAAAATGCAACAGCCAGATTGAAAGAGCAGAGAAGAGCCATAAAGGGCATAATCAAAGCTGTATGAAATAACAGAGGCGTGTGCTTTTACCTGTTTGGCTGGCACTTCTGAAGCAAGAGGCACTTCTGAGTAACCTGATGAGTGTCCACATTAGAAACTAAGAAATTTATTGTCCATTGGCATGTTAATGTAGTTAGTTAATTGATGTAGTTTTTCCAATTTTTACATAATTTGACATAAATACATAGGTAATGTTTAAAGAAAAGAATCATGTGATGTGTGAACATGAAATTGATCTGCCATGGTCAACTCTGTCACTGTTAGCCAGAGGGTAGGTGATTTTGTTCTATGGCTCTGTTTGGTCACTCGCCACTATATTTGCTTTATGATTTATGTAAAGTAAATAATAGAAAATAATAGAAAAATCCCTTTATGAATTTGTTGGACACTTAGACGTATCAAGGTTTCTTTTTCAAACTGCAGTTGGAGCAGCTTTCTGACAGCTTACTCCAGGACAAAGGAAAGCTGCATGAATGACGTTTGTAATATAAATGAGAATATTTGACACAGGCAATATAGATCTGTCTGTAACTTGCTTTATCCTATGGCTGGAGTCTGTGTTCAGCTATGGATACTATCTTAGACTCCATTTGTGAGGAACTGTTGAAGAACTAAGCTTGAAAGAAATCAGGCATAGGTTTTTTTCCTATCTGGCTTCTACACCACAAAAAAAGCTGAGGTTCTGTTCACAAACTGTTTGGCACCTGACAGACATTTTTCTTCCAGTGATGTTCTTAGCTTTAATTATAAGTAGTTTTCTATATTATAAAGTATGCTATATGATAATTACTCAAATAATAATGCACTCCATTCATCTTTAGGCTCTAGTTCCATGAACACCTTTATTCATGCTCAGACTAAAATGAAGAGTTTTAGGAAGCTACAGACAGAGCAGCGAAGAGCCAGTGTAACTGTCTGAAACATCAGGGCCCAGCTCAAGAGGCTGATGGCCTTTGATAATTAATCCTGCTGCAAATGTCTGCAGTAGAAGTCAGCTTTGCTGTCTTTACCTAAATTTTATGGTGTTGGCCTTTTATGAAGGAGCTGAGTTAGACTCAAGTTGATCAGGGGGAGAGAAAAATCATGCTAGCTGCTCTGTATTTGATCTGCAGTTTTACGAGATATGTTCTGAGTGTGACATAAATTATCAGTTGGGTGGAACAGTGAAACTATTCTTATAATTACAGCCTATGCTATCCCATATGACTATGGTGTGATGAGCTTGAATTTATAGATCTTTTATATGCATAAATTTGGAAAGAAACATTTCTAGCTTGTGTAGCCCCACACTCCAAATGAAAACAGAAAATGACAATTAGCTAAGCCTGCGTGCATATGCATCTCTGCAGGTTAAACAAATTTGTTTACAGCTCTGATTTCTGCTGTGTGGTTTTGCTAATACATGTCTGGGATCTGTGAACAGTTCCACTGTCAGTGCCAGTCCTGAGCTCTTGAGTACCTGTAGAGGAGGCAGCACATCAGATTTACATATTTTTTAGCTGTTCTTCAAGGATGGTGTTACTGACAGTGGCATCAAGTGTGGCCAGAAATCTTTGCAGATCATGGCTTGACATTTTTGACAATGGT
The DNA here is from genome assembly GCF_049639895.1 of Pseudopodoces humilis. Classification (NCBI taxonomy): domain Eukaryota; kingdom Metazoa; phylum Chordata; class Aves; order Passeriformes; family Paridae; genus Pseudopodoces; species Pseudopodoces humilis. The sequence goes on from NC_142212.1 coordinate 14,286,344, forward strand.
ACTTGAACACTTTAGTGGAGAAAACGCTGTAATAAATGAATTCTAAACCCGGGGGTTGTTATCAAAGAACTTGATTTTGCAAAGCTTAGACTTTGTTACTTGGAGTTAGCAGGTAGGACAGCATCCTTTAATCATCGCTTTTGACGCGGCACGACGTCATCGCAAAGTTTAGGCAAGGAAAAAAAGAAAAATAGCTGTTTAAAAAAGAAATGTGGAATAACAGTGAGAAGGCCTTCTCCCTGGGAGGCAGGTTACGGGTATAACGAGGGCAGCAGCGCGCAGGAAACTCGCTCGGTGTCCCCTCTGTGCCCGGGGCCGTGCGGCAGCCGCGGGCGAGGAGCGGAGGGAGGAGATGGGAGGGAGGAGATGGAATGGGAGGGAGGAGATGGAATGGGAGGGAGGAGATGGGAGAGAGGGAGCCGGGGGGGGGGGGGACAGGGACGCGCCCGCCCGGAGCGAGTTTCCTGCTCGCCGCTGCCTTTAAGGAGGCGCCGGGTTTAAGGTGGACCGGCGCTGAGGGCGGGGCGCGCCCGCCCGGCTCCGCCCGCCGCGTCGCTCTCCGGTCCGCCCCCCTCGCCGGGGCAGCGGGTGCCAGGCGGGGTTGTGATGCGGGCGTTGTTTTTGTAGGGTCGCGGGGCCGCGGTGCGGAGGTAGCGAGGCGGCCCATGGAGCTGGGGTACGCCTGGCAGGCGGCGTAGCCCTGCCCGCCCCCGCTCCCTTCCGCCGCTTTGTTAGCGCGAACACAAGCGCGCCTCACCTACACGGTGAAGAGGAAGGCAGCGCTCCCCGCACAATAATGGGCACCCGGGCGCTGCCCCCCGGGCCGCCGCAGAGGTGAGTCGGCGCCGCCGCAGGGCCGCAGGTTCCCCGCGGGGAGGAAGCAGAGCGAGCGGGCGGGCTGACAGCGCCGCGGCGCTGCCTTAAGAGCGGGGCGCCACCTTAAGCGGCCGCTGACTTTTCTCGTTACATTGTAGCAGCGGAAAGAATGTCGGCGCGGGCCGCGGGTGACGTCAGGAGGGAGCAGCGCGGCGCGGCCGCCAGGCAGCGGCAGCGGCGGCCCCGCCACGGCGAGGGAGGAGGCGGAGGAGGCGGGAGCGGCGCCGGCCCCTCCGCCACCGCAGGGGCTATGGCGCCCGTCGGGGAGCGCAGGTCCCTGCCCAGCCCCGAGGCGATGTTGGGGCAGCCCTGGAGCCACTGGGTCGATGCTGCTAAACTTCACGGGAACGACGGTGAGCGGCCGCCAACCACCACCCCCCTCCCCCCTCCCCCCGCTCCTCCCCAGCGCACCCCGCGGGTGCCCCGGCACGGCACGGCGGGGTGCCGGGCCCGGCGGGGAGGTTGGGTCCGTTCCCACCCCCGGCATTCGCGGCCGAGTTCGTTGTCCGGTGCGCGCCCCCCGGCCGGGCTCGGGAGCGGCGCGGAGCGGGCAGCGCCTGCCCCAGTTCCTGTAATCCGGGACACGGTGCGAGGAGCGAGGAGCCGGTCCCCGGAGCCCGGCACCTCCTGCCCTCGATTCAGCCTCGGCGTGGGGCGGGGAGCTTCCGCCGCAGGTGAGGCATCCCCGCCGCTGACAGCGGCTCCCCCGCTCCGGGGCCCAGGAGTCCGGGCTCCCTCTGCTCCTGTGTTTACTGTCGTGTCCCTGGGTGCCCACGGGGAAATGGGCTTCGGGTCACCATCGCGGGGTCGCTCCTACCCTCTGGCTTTTCCGTGGATTGAGACCTTGTGACTTTTTTGGTTTTAGGAACAGCATTAGAAGAAAGTTTCAAGGAATACGGAAGAAACCGAGAAGCAATGCGACTTTGCCGAGAAGGTGAGTGCAATTCATTCTTGAAGAAAAGTGCACGGAGAAGTTTTCTTTCTAATAACTACTTAGCAGAGGGTCAGGTATGGGAAAGAGAAAGGATCAAAGTTTCATATCTGTTTGGATTTAGGACTGGTGGCTTGTCAGTGACTGATGTTATTAGCATTATTATTACATTGTTATGTATTTTGAAAACTATGAATTAGGGCATAGACTGTCTTTACTGTGTTTCTATATGTTGTTGTTTTGTTTTTTTCTTTAAACTATAAATAGTCCTAAGGAAGCTCTGTGACCAACGCTGATAAAATCTTCTCTTGAGTCACAATATTTTTTGTTCTTGGTATAATCCATGTCAGTATTTCAGTACCAGTCCCTTCCTCTGTCATGTCAATGTGTTATGTTTATTGCTTGGTACTTTGCTAAATGAGAATGACCTTTCACCTGTGATTAGCAAAAGCCCATTACGGCCTAGTTTCTTGCAAGAGTAACAATGCTACTTGAAGTTGTAAGCAGATGATGAATGAAAGCTATAGATTATTATTTACTTTCTAAAAGGCACTGGAAAAAAGGAAGCGATGAGTCTGATTTATTATGTTAGTTTTTGTTTGTTTGTTTTTCTAATTTAATGATTGTTTAAGAACAGAGAAAGTTTTAGAATCTTTCTTAATATTGTTGGTTTTTGGTTCTCTCCGATTGCCTGAGACATGTGCCAGAGAATAGGCCCAGCTGTTTTAAATACTAGAGCAGTCAGACCCAAGTCATTTATTTGATGTTGTTAGAAATGGAAGATTGAGTTTGTAGACATGGTTTACAACACGGGAAGCAGAACTTGCCAGCGACCTTAGGAGATGATCTGATTCAGCACTTACCCACTTGTGAGCTGCAAGCAGCAAATGAAACCTAAAGCAAGGTGGCACAGGCTAGCAGGATTGGGAGGCAGTGATCCATATTGAGTCTGAATCAAAATGACTATTTTGTGTAGAATTCTTAATGTTGCTAAAATTTGGAGTTGGTGATCAGTGGCATGGAAGAAAGATGCAATGGACAGCTGTGTTGCGGTGTTCAGATTCACTTCAGATACACATCTTCTTAAGTGTATCTGTGAGTTCTTAGACATTTGAAAAATTACTTTATTGCTTCATTACCAAGTTCCAATCTAATCATTGTTCTGGATATGTAATTTATTTTTCAGAATAGACAGATTATTCAAATGCTAAAAAGCATTTACAGCAATAAACATACACATTATCCTAGTCAAGATTTTACCAATAAGGATTTTTAAACATTTGCTGTTATTTCTACCTTTTAAAATGCAAGCATCTAAGGTTTCTAGATTCTAAAGATTAGCTGGCAGGGTAAAAAATAATCTATCCTATTTTTTTTCCCACTGGAGAGAGATCATGGAACTGTTTTTTGCACAGGCTGATCACTGAGACACAGCTTTTCATCCCTGACTCCAGCCCTGTGAATGATTTGTAGGGTTATGAGTTGCAGGAAGTTCATAAAATACTTTGAGAATTAAAAGTGAAACTTAGTAGCCCTGTCAGGCTTCCAGAAGTCTATTTATTTTGGTTGCTTTATGACATATGAACAAGACACTGACTTGGCATATACCTGTAGCTGGTCTGCAGGGAGCTTGGCCTGCTGCAAAATACAGCTAAAGTAGTATTAATTAAGTTTAGATTAACTTAACTTAAGGAACTAGGGGAGCAGCAAACATGCCAGCATATGTATGCGTTATCAAATAAAACTTTGAAAATATTGTAAATTATTCCTTTCTCCAGGAAGAATTTTGCGTTCAAAATTGAGGAACAAACATTTATAAAGTAATTGGACTTTCTAAACCTTGTTTCTTAACAGAGAAAGGTGAACCAAAAGTATAAATTTTGTTAAATCTACTTTAACCTCAACACTTTTGTCGTGGTACCCCACAGTATTTTAAATACAAGTAACAACAAAACTCCTTCTGTAAGAAAGTTATTTCTCTACAGATCGGGAGTTGACTCTGAGGCCCAGCTTCACAAAAGGATTTCAAGGTTATTTAGGCTAATTTAACCTTGCACTGCAACTCTTCCAGTTTGCATAAAAGAATTAAATATTCATGGCCTGGAGAGGGAGCAAAAGAAGGAACATGACTTTACAGCCCACATATTAGAATCGGGTTCAAAACCAAGAACCATTTTCTTTATTTAACAATTGTCAGGCTCCCACTGGCCTGTGTCCCCACTGGGGTATGGGTGGTAGTTGTTTCTTTCCCCATGTGCTGTTTCTGTGCATCTCCTGGTGGGAATGGCCTCGTCCTCAGTATGCCTGGTGGCAAGAAGTGGATTTCAGCCTCACAGGCAGTTGAGTGTGAGCCTCCTGAAGGAAGAGTGAGTGTTCCTCTTGTTGTAACATTGTATTAGAAAAGAGTTTAACATTGCCAGCTTTTCCTTTTGTTAGGCTTTAAAGGCAAAGAATGATGCGTGGTATTTCTTTTAAAGGAATAAAGGAGGATGTAACTGTGTAATTCCAGGGCAATATTTGCAAGCAGTGGAGAGAGGCTGGATTTCAGACACACCTTTGCAGTGGCACTTTCTATTTGCTGATCAGGTAGCTCCTCTCTCAGCATTTTAGATGATTGTGAAGCTTGATGAGTCCTTAATACCTGTCAATGATGTTAGTTCCATGCAGGGACCAGGAAACATGTCTCAAACATGTTTGTTTTTTTCTGTATCTAACCCTCTTCATCGTAACCAAGCTCACACTGAAGTAAGAACTAGAATCTGAGTTTGGGTTTCCCAGACTCCCAGTGTTTGTGTCTCATACGTCCCTGTTTCTTTTTCACTGCTTTCTGTGCTACTGATACATAATACTAAATCATTCCTGCTGGGATCATCACTGGCCTTCATCAAAGTGAGAAACTCACTGGATACTTTCCTACATGTTGCTTTTAGAGACAGTAACAGTCCACACTGCGCTTTGATGTAGAAATCAGAGCTGCAGCACTAAGGTATGGGCCCAATGGACTTGACTCGCTCTTGGTATGGAAAATCCCCTGGAGATGGAAGTGAGAGAGGGATACCCAATGGGATGGGAAGATTTTACTTTAAAATAAGCCTTAAACTTTACTTTGACTTTGTACACTGAAACCTTCTTCTGCTGAGCAATCCTATCAAGGTGAGAACATGTAAGAAGCAATTGTGCTTATTAGTTATTTTCATATGTAATTGAAATATGTGACAGAATCTTTTGGCTCATGCAGTCTCTTAATTACTTATTGCTTTGTGAACCAGTTAAAGGTGTGAATTCCCTGCCCCTCACTTGTGCTGCGATGAAGCAAGCATAGTATATTGCATTTTAATACGTAGATGAATTCCAAAACAGCAAGGCAGAAAATCCCATCCTCTTCATGCATTTTTCCTAACTTTTAAAATGAAGTTTTGTTGAAGTACATCTTCCAAACTTGTGTGATAGTGGGAGCAAGTACCATCAGATGCAGCCAAAAATGTTTTCAGACGCTCAGTTCATCTTGAAGGTGCAATAGATCTTAAAAGGAGGTTGATGTGTCTGTGGTACCTGACACTGATTTAAAAAAAGATTCTTCATATCAAACCTCATAATCGGTGCTTGGAACAGTTTTTCAGGAGATCCTTGCTAACTTGTGCTGAATTTAGTTTGCTTTTAAGAATTTTTCTAGCCCATTGTTGCGAAGAGGATCTCTAAATAGAACTGTGAGTGTAGAGTTCATGCGTGGTAACTTTGACAGGCTTCAACAGAGGCAACTGTTGCACCTTGCAAAATTTAATGACAGGTTGGCTCATTTTGCTCTGTGAAAGAGTAGAGAAGCTGTGGATAGAAACAGTGAGGACCAAAGTTGTTTATTAATTGTTTAGGGTTGGGGGCCTAACCCTCTCCCACCACCCAAGGAACTCTTGATTCTCCCCACAGTAAATTTTTAATTGCTAAGGGTTGTCATGTATGTTCCTTTAAATAAAACAAAAACATGGGGAAAAAAAATCCAATATAGGAAACCCAAAACCAAGCCATCCCCACCCCCAAATCTATAGTGGAGAGTCAAGAGAGAGACAACCCATGTACATTATCATTACATACATCATTACTTATTAATTTGTGCAACCCTTTTGAAGTGGTTGGGATAAAAGTCTGTTACATTCTTGCACTGACTCATAAAATAATTTTGAAATACTTAAAATCATAAAAATCACAAAAAAGGAAACTAGCATCTCAGATGGGAGTATAAAAGCATGGGGAGCAGAAAAGAGATTTGGTTAGACAATTTAAAATTGAGTGTTTCTTTTTATTGCTGTATTCAGTGCATGCTGAAACTGGTGTATTTACTAGAGCTTTGAGCTCTAGTATTGTTGTATTGTTACACATACAACACCTCTTTTTAGTTTGTTTGGGTATTTTTGTGTGTGTTGCATCCTTTGAGAGGTGAATCCCTTGGTGCTGTCTCTTTCAAGCACTTCACTCTTACTGTCACCATAGCTTAGAGTTAACTGGCAACAAAGTGGAGGAGGAGGACAGAACATCTGTAACAGGTCATAGGTCAGAATTGGTGTTGGCTGTGGGGTGATGTAGTACAGTACCAGTCCTACAGCTTTTAGACTATACTGTCTTAATAAAGCAAGAATTTTCTGTTGGAATGCAGATTGTCAGTTTTAGGTAGGCACCTTCAGAAGACACTCTGGAAGGCTTAGTGACAGTAGGAATCAGTCAGGAGAGCAGGTGGGAGCAAACTCTTCAGCATCGTGTCACCTGCTAACAGCTGAACTTCAGGGTCTTTGACAGTTAATATGTCTTGGGGATAAAAAAAAGGCTCTGTGAACCTCTAGGGCATTCAGCAGAAGCTTTGAGGTTTGATTATATTAATTGCTATTAATGGAAGTTACCAGAGCTGTGACAGTACTAAGAGGCATGTGATGAACCTTTGTTCTTCTTGAGCTCTCTCTGGGCAGGGTTGAGCAGTGAAATCCAGGCCTGGGAGGCTCACTAGAAACATCTTTATCACATAGACCCAAGGTCTAGAATTTTCCCAGCAGCAGGTTCCATAAATAATTAAAGCACTGGTGAAACTTCTGTTCCAATATTAAACTGTAAATACAAGTAAGAGACAGCATCTTATTTCAAATTTAAATTTGTTTTTATTCAGCCTTGGGAGGTGCTTAGTTGAGTTGATTTTTTGTTGTGTCAAATCATATCAGAGAGATGCTTAGATGGCTCTGTAGTCCTTGACTACCTGCAAATACACTTGTGAGAATTTTTAATACATTGAAGTAAATATTTTAAGGTAGCAGTACAAAGTGCCATGCTTCTTTTTTGACATTCTGCATAGCTCTTCACGGTCTGCAATCAGATAAATCTCTTCTTCATTTCATTGCATTTTAATTGACTATTTACACAAACTGTTTTAAGGTTTTGTGGAGTGGTTATCATAAAACAATTACAGGGACACTTTAAATTGTATTGAACTGTTCAGGAAAATTGTCCAGGTTTTATGAGATTGCTTGAAAAAATGCAGTTTGAAAGGATGTTACTTCTCAAATTCTATTCAGTGATTTGCCCTAATTTTTTTTCTTGTTATTTTTTTCCTTTAAATCTAAGTTCTGTTTACAATATTTAATTATTTCTGGCGAGATGAGTCAGGTGTTATAAATAGAATATTGTGATGTTTGACTGCAAGTTAGAACTGTGTCATCTCATATGCTTTAAAGATACTTTGCAGGTTTTAGGTATTACCATAGTTCTAGTGTGATATTGCAGGGCCTTGGGGACTTTGGCTGGAACTGCAGCCACAAGACTGTCTTGATCTGTGCATAATATGTGAGGAGGCAGGCTATTTTCTTTTTTATAAGAACCTTTTGAAATAGTTGTCTGTACACATACGTAACAGTCAGGAATTCACTGTTATCTAATGCTTCTTAAGAGGTATGTATGATTAGCTAGGTTATCCCTGTGCAGAAGAGGTGATGTCTTGATAATACTTGGTTAAAGATTCGTTTCTGTATCGTTTCTGTGCTATATTTAACAACAAAAACTCAGTGAGAGAAGAACAATGCAATAAATATGTATAAATGTGACTTTCATACAAGGTAACTTTGTCATCTAAGTAGAGCAGGAAAGACAAAAAGGCTGAGTGAAGGATACTTTTAAATAAATTGGGTTAAGAGGATGCAGATTACTCTCTCTAAGGTAACTATTTTAAAAGGTATTTCCTCCATTGCAGCAGATCTAGAAAAGTGAATGTGTCCAGTTCTTACAGCTCTCCTGGCCATGCCCAGCCTGTGGCTGGAACTGCTGCAGGTTGTCTGGGGATAGGTGTCATTTCTTATCTCTTACAAAACAGAAAAGATTTCATCTTTTACAAATCATTGTAACATTTGACTTAAAATTAACTATTTTAAAAAATCTCTAGGATGCTTGAAAATTGTTTCTCTTCCTGTGTAATGAATGAAATAGTCCACGGCTGTGGAAGTTCCCCATACGTATGATATTCAGTGTTATTTCCTGGGCGTTCTTACAATGTAGGTGACAGCACAGAGATGAATAGAGCTTTGTACTTACACTTCAAGTTTTTTAGCAGCAAGTGTTAAAATCTGACAGAGGGAATTCAAAGTCTAATGTAGCGAAGTAGCACGATTATAAAAGCAGTTGTCATAGAAGGCAATAAATTTATTGTAATCTGTGTTCCCACTGCTAGAAGGCTTTGCACAGTCAAATGCTGTCCCTGCTTGTGCAGGCTGTGTGCAGCTGTGAGCCAGGACTGGTGCTGGTGGCTCTCACACTGATTCTTGTGGCAAGTCAGACACTCATGGTAACCCCAGATACTGCAGGGTATGACAGGATGTGACTTCATCAAAGTCAACTGTGCACGCATCTGCTCCCACATTGCTTGGAGTCATGATTGTTAGGTTTGGAAATAACAGATATTCTGGGTTATTGGCTCAGGTAGATTAGAAATACTCAAATGCTCAGTTACTTGTGTGTACACATGGCCATCAGCCCTGTGAAATAAGCTGGTTTGTGGTAGCGTGAGTTCCAAATGAGAAAGATTGATTATTTACAAGCTTCCCCCTGCCCTGATCTCCACTTCTGATAGCTTTGGTATAGCCCATGGATAACTTCATTGATAACATAAGGGGAAAGGGATAATTGGTTATGCCTTGTTTTTCTTCTGGGAGGATTATAATAGGCAGAAAACATGTAGCATTCTTGATCTGCTCTTCCTTCTGTTGCTAAGCAGGACTTGAATCTTCATTGACTGTCTGTAGTGCAACAGAAAATGCAGCTTTCTCAACTGGCACTGAAAAAATATGTACAAAAGAGCTGAAGGACTAAAATCCTGTAGGGAGTAATTTTGAGGTTAAGTCCATTTGCTTTGGTTCTGAAATCTAGAGCTCATTGTTTTCTTTGCAAGCAGGTTGGTTGGATGCTTTCTCACTGATACAGTTGCCTGGAAGTCCTATAGTAGTTTGCCTTAAAATTAAGTGTGGAGGCTTTAATGAGTTAAATCTGAAAATCAAGTTCTATGATGAATAAACAGTAGATTGGATGTTTGCTTTCTTTTCCATGGACATAAAATTCTGTTGTATTTTACCCTTCATAAATTTAACTTTCAGTCTATGGTTTTGTTCATTGACTGCATAAGTGGCGTAGTAGATGCTGTGAGTGGGAAAATGGGAATTCTGATGGTTTATTAAGTGTTACCTGGGGATGTGGGGTCTTGTTGTGAGCCACTGAAGTCAGCAGGGTTTTTCTTGTGACTGGAAGGAGAATATAGGACCAGCTTGTGGGGCTCAGTGGGTGAGAGGGGAGACAGCTGTGTTCACTGCAACCTTACCATCGGACAGACACCAAAGGTGCTTCACTATGCAAACATTTAATTGTCAGTCACTAAATACTATAGCCATGGCTTTGTCAAGGTGTCTATACCCTAAATTACACCCTCTGGCTATTGTTTCAGGCGAAACTACAGAGGAAAATCTGTATCAGTTTACACCTAGGGTGTGGTTCTACAATCTTTTTTTTTCCTCCTAGTAACATTGGATTAAGCAGCTCCTCTGTCTCTGCTGAAACACTTGTGAAATAATTGTAGTATTCTAACTGTAAAGTTGTTTCCAAAGCAAGGTGATGGCTCCTTAAGAGAACCTTAATTTTCCATCATTTAATTGGTCTGGAAATCTAGAATCCATTGGACTGTGCTTGATTATGTACCTTTTCAGAGTCAATCTGATCTGATTTTTGCACGTCTGTATCTTGGTTATCTTTGAATGTTAGAGATGTCATGTTGGTGAATAACCTCAGTGTAAATCAGGACCAGTTGTAAGTGGTGTATTGTGAAAACTAAACAAGTAAGACCTAGTTATTATTATTATTAGTTAGTATTTTTTTTAATTCCTTTTTCATAATTAGTTATGTCAGGAGGCCAGGTAATAGAAATTGGAAGTTTTCTGGCATTCCTGAGGTAGTTCCCAGTAACTTTGTGAACTGGAGAAAATACAGTTTGAATTTGTGTTACCCTGCTGGACAAGACTTACAGCATCATTTATCTTTACCTCTTACTGGAGTGCTGTTTCAGATGATGCCAAAAGGAGAAAGAAGCATCATTTATACAGTATACATAAACGTGTTCCATACCAAATACTCCTTTTATCCCTTCAGAACAAATCTATAGTTGTGTGGAATATCCAGAAGCCTCAAATGCTGCAAAGATTTGGGTTAACTGGCAGTATTTTTGATGGATATGTCAAAGGAATAGAAAGTGTTCCCAATAGTCAGACAGCGTGGGTGTTGGATTATTGAGACAGCCATGTAAAATAATTTGGAAAGCACTTTTCAAAATAATACATTTTCCAAATAATTTTTCTACTCTTCCCAGGAAACGTTAAAATCATCTATTTCATTCCTGTTCAATTAGAATGACTCGAGAAGTATATTAAAGGAGTTTAACTTGCCTCTGAGAACTAGAAGGCTTTGTTAGGCTTTGGTTTATAAGGAATATAGTTTTGAGATTTAGGATATTGTCATGGTTTGACACTGGCCAAATGCCATGCACCCATGACAGTCTCTCACTCAACCCCCACCTGTCACAGCTGGGCAGAGGAGAGAAAAATTTAATGAAGGCTTCATGAGTTGAGATAAAAGCCAGGAGAAAACACTGCAGGGGCAAAACAGGCTCAGCTTAGAGGTATAAAGTGAATTTATTACTAACAATGTCAGAGGAGAATAATGAGAGGTAAAATAAGCCCTTAAAACACTTTTTCTTCCCCCAACCCCTGGGGAGACACAGGGTGTGGGGGATTTTTGGGTCGGTTCATCACCTGAGGTTTTCTTCTGCTGCTCAGGGAGAGGAGTCCTTCCCCTGGGAGGCCGTGGGGTCTCTCCCACAGGAGACAGTTCTCTGTGAACTTCTCCAGCATGGCTCCACTCTCAGGAGCAGCAGTCCTAGGACACCCTCTGCAACATGAATTCCCCCCACGGGCAGACAGTCCCCCCAAAACTGCTGTGCCATGGGTCATTCTTCCACGGGGTGCAGCCCTCCAAGGACAGGCTGCTCCAGCCTGGAACAAGGGCCCCCCTCTCTCCTCCAGGTCTCCCACGGGATCACAGCCTCCTCCAGGCATCCACCTGCTCTGGGCACCTCCTCCATGGGCTGTGGGTGGATCCCTGCATCCCCCCCCCTGGATCCCTGCATCCCCCCCCCTGGATCCCTGCATCCCCCCCCCGGATCCCTGCATCCCCCCCCTGGATCCCTGCATCCCCCCCCCCGGATCCCTGCATCCCCCCCCTGGGTCCCTGCATCCCCCCCCTGGGTCCCTGCATCCCCCCCTGGATCCCTGCATCCCCCCCTGGATCCCCAGGGGCTGCAGGGGCCCAGCTGCTTCACTGTGGTCATCACCACAGCCTGCAGAGGAACCTCAGCTCCCAGATCACCTCCTCCCCCTTTCTCCACAGAGCTTGGCCATCTCCAGGTTGTTTCCCTCACATGTTCTCACCTCCTCCTCTTCTCTGGCTAGAAAAACTGTGTCCACTTTGCCTTGATTTTCTTCTTAAATCTGCTATCACAGAGCATTACCAACCTCTGTAACTGGCCCAGCCATGGCCAGCAGCATGTCCATGTTCAGAGCCCTCAGAGATTGGCTCTGCTGGACATGGTGGAAGCTTCCAGCAGCTTCTCACAGAAGCCACCTCTCTGGCCCCCCACTACCAAAAACCAGCCTGTGCAAAACCAACACAGATGTTCACAGAATTTGTTTTTTAAAACACAGACTCCGTGTTTCAATGTCTGTTCTGCTCAGCTAGGAGAGATGGCAGTTGTCCTGTTCTCACTGGTACTAAATGAAAGTATTTGAGAGCAAGGGCCTAAATTAATTTCCTGATAGGCAGCATTTACTTCATAAAAGTACTTAAAGATGAATTCCCAAAAGCAATTTTGTTTTTCATTTCTGTGAAGTTGTGTTACACAAATCAACTGTCTAGAAATCGTGCTTGTTAAGAAGTTTTTGTTCCACATTATAGTTTGTAATTTATAGAGGAGAAGTTTTGAGCCAAATTCAATATATCTGTGTTACCTACCAAAGGCAGTGTAATATGTGCTTATAATTTTTGTCCTAAATACAGGGCTGGGGCTTTTTGTGGCCAAGTGATTGAGGGAAGACTTTTACTACCAAGTTGTGTTGTGAGATTTTAGGGGAAATATTGATGTCTGAGCTGTACCTGATATGGTTTGATTATGGTTTGTATCTAGGCTGGACAGAGCCTTCTCCTTGTCTGATATTTCTTCTGTAGAACCTGCTTTAACAGCTGACTGTGCCTGGCTGTTTCAGCACCACTATTTCCATGGGGTGTTTGGAGAAGTCCTGAATGCATCAGTCCTTGTTTGGGCAGTTTCCTTTTGGTTCTGCCTGACTCCTACCTTGTGGCCTGAAATGTAGGGGCACAGACTACTATGTCATTTGCTGGAATAAAACTTGTAAGTTTCTTTTTTTGTTTTTGTGGCCTGAATTTAATGATCTGAAGTGTTAGCTTGATAGCCTTGGAGATAAGAATACTATTTTTATCCTCTGAGTAGAGCACAGTAGTAAAATCTTCAGTGTACTGTCAACATGTCTCATCTGAGGCTTGTTTACAACTGCTTGGGATGCAAAAGGGGTTCTCTGTGCAACAGTGCAATTCTCTGTCCTCCTGCGGATAGTATCCAAAATTCTCATGGATAACAAAAACAATGTGAAGAAAGGTCCCTGTCCCAGGAAAAGGCAAAAATCACAGCCTGGGTACATGGTGTTCTTCACTGTGAAGTAGGAAGACATGATGGTAAGGTGCAGCATCAGCAGTTTTATTTATAATTTAATCCCTCCAAGACTTTTCCTGCACTGGTGTGAGAAGTGTTGTGAGTGAGGTCTGGCAGGAAGCGTGATGGTGTTCGTCATGGCAGTGCCTCAGGGTGATGTCACTGACTCACCGGAGCATTTGGGGTGTCCCTACTGTTGTGGTGGCCTGGCAATATCCTTTCCTAGACTCCTTTGGCATTTTTCCCCAAGTGTTCCACACTGTTGCTGGAAGCAAAAGCTTCTGAGCAATCTCCAAACACAAAGCAGTGCATTGTGGGCCAGCACTGGGAGGACTGGATCAACAAGTTTGGCAGCAGCAGCAGCTTTGGCTTCCTGCCTACCCTGGATAGGCACCAGGAGAGATTGCCTTAGTCTCCCAGTCAGTTTGAGCTGAAGGTCCCAGCCTGGGTCCTGAAAGTCATGGTGTGCAACTGCTGTGCCTGGCAGAGGATCTGCTTCTGTTGTCAACCATAGTTTTCGTTATCCTGGATATGTTTGCAGTAGTTATCTTTTATCTGCTTTAGAAAGGTGGATGTTCTGGGTTTTTTTCAGTGTACTGGAGGGTGGTAAACTCTACAAATTTGTTAAAATATCAAAGGATTCTGTTTACCTTTCAGTTTTCTGTTGTCTATTTAATCTTACTGTTTTCAACCTGAGTCATCCAGAGGCAGTTGACTGATGCTCTGAAGTGTCCTGTGTGTTTTTGAAATACCAACACTGTGTTCTTTGTTGTGCCTGTTTGTTAATTCTGACCCCATATGTCTTCTGTGAGTTCCCCTTTGGAAATAGGCTTCATCTTGTTACACAATGCATCACGAACACCACTTGAGGTCTGGGGGTTTCCTGGGGGAGCAGGACACCACTTGCCTGTGTCTCATTGCACAGTTGTGCTCTGAATATGTCTAATCTTGTACCTGGATGAAGATGACTTTGTTGTGCTGCTTATATCATCAGGTTTATTGGTTTTATGTCCTTTTTGACATGAGATGTCTAAAACTTAAAGCTGGTGCCTATTTCAGTGCTTTTTCCTTAGAGTAGAGCATTTTGTTCCCTAGCTGGCCTAAGAAAGAGAGAAAAGTTCCTTTTTTCACCTCCCACTGTGTGTTTAGGTCCATTCATAAATATCCAATACCTTCTTCCCAAGTGTGATGAGTGCTCTTATCTGCAGAGAGACCAGAGGAGGGAAGTAGTTTTAGAAGTATCTGTCAAAAATGTGAGTTGGCCCAAACCAACCAAATCAAAACATTAAGTACTCTGCGCAAATTTTCTCCTTTCCATTCATTTTGTTCTGCTGAAGGTGTTATCTTCTGTGTATATCACAAGTGGGCTGGTGTTCTGGTTATGTTCAAGAGTCCCAGACCATGAAAGAGCAGAAAAACTACTTTAAAACAGTTCAGTCCTTTCAGATCTTCAGCATGTATAATATGATCTAAATGATCTTAATTTTTTAATACATCTTAATTTAAAAATATTAGAAGTTGCAGTTCTTCCCAACCCATTTCTTGGGTTGAAGAGTGAAATGGGTGATTTCAGTAATGGAGAGGTAGTGCCAGATAAGGAAGAATAATACCTGATGCAGATTTGTTCACCCAGTGTTTTCAAAGTAATTTTTTAATTTTTTTTTTTTTTTCCTCTGTAGCAAACACATATCATATGTTTTACATGTAATGTTTGGAGACAGTATTTTGGAAGATTTTGTGAAGGCAGGCTCTAAAAATAAGGCAAACCTCTCCTCATAAACAGTGAAGAAATATGTCTTGGAATAGGGGTAGGGTTTATTCTAAAGAGGAGGTGACATGCAAAGGCAAAACCTAAATTTCTTCTTTAGAAGGATTCAAAATTCCATAACAACAAAAAAATTCACTTCCAGAAAGATTTATTTTAGGCTGAACTGTGTTTGTGCTGTATCACAAATAACCAGCAGTAAAATTACTGACCTTATTCTGTGAATGGGTAGCCTGATTTTTTTTCCCTGCTTACCTATTTAATTCATATAACTGTGTGTCAGAGGACAGCTAGCACGGGTTTAAAGCCTAACCCTTCTGAACAGGTGGGGTCCCTCTTGGAAGGAAAGCTCTGATGACAGTAGCTCTGTATGTTCTGGAATATATCAACTGTAAGAAGTAAGGACTCAGGTTTGCCTGTTCCTCAGATTGAGATAGATAATTGAAATATTTCATCATTTATTTATCATATTTTGTCATATTTCTTTGTATAAAGGTATGCAGTAGCCAAGTTCAAAATACTTCGTGTAACTACATGTGTGTTCAAATACATAACAAGTAGGTTAGCCCTTTTACTGCACTATTATAACAAAAACAGTTTTATTTTCCACTTTATCTTTTGATCTTTTTAACTATCACAGTGCTGTTGGGTTTTTTTTTGCTATACTACATTTATAAGCCTGTTGCTGTGCAACTTACATTATTTTTTTTTATTGTATCAAATCAAGTCCCAGTAAATCTGCAAAGCAAAGGAAGTAAATTTTAATGGAAAAACTAATAGTGCCTGCCAAATTGAGAGGAGTGAGGAAGTGTAAGCTGGTATGTGAAAATCAACAGGCATCAGTTTCCTTATGGCTATATGAGGCACGATTGAAACAGTCTTATTTTTGAGGTGGATGTTCCAGTGCATGGAGAATGGGAGTGGCAGGGGTGGGGTGGCTTTAGGTAGTTGGCTTGCCTAATTAAAGAAAATATTGATACATAATTCAGTTGACAGGTCCTGTGTATTGTTTTCCTTACTTATGTTTTTTCTTACTATTTTTTGAATATGCTGAATATGGTTGATTTGCTCTCTCAGGTGAGAGGTGCATGATGTGAAAAGTGGCCAGTGTTCTTTGCACAAATTAAAGAATTAACACCATGCTGCTGTCATGTGGGATTTGGGGCTGTGGCCATCAGGGACAAGGTGAAAAGATGAGCACTGTGCATGTCCCAGGTAGCAGGGAAAAAGGTGCACTTTATTATTGCTACATTTTGGGGTGTTCTCCTATCACAAAAGATGTAGTCATGGGCACACTGTGCCCATTAATAAGAAAATGTGTAAATCGAAGTGGCTGTTACTGCTTGTCTCCATCAGTCACTGAGTTACAGCCAACACCCAGTCACATGGCTGGATATGACAGTCACACAGGAGAGAGGCAAAAATGCCACACAGATGCCAGGTTTGTTTTCCCTTAAAAGCATGTCTAGGTAGGAGATGGGAGAGGCTGAGAAGCCTGGAACATGTTCACCGTTTGCAGTCACGTCGTATCAAAATACTTCTGCTGCGACGAGCAGTTTTATGTAAACTGTGAGTTTAGGTTTAAATAAAACAAACTTCCTTTTTCCTACTCCAGAAGTACAGCTGCTGTAGAGTACACGGAGTGCTGTGTGTGAAACAGGAGAAAAATACCAAACCTGTTGATGTTAGAACAATTCATAATTGTAGTGTGCTTCAGGCTGTGTGACTTAAGATACATTTTAGAATATTCTGTAGGTGATTTATTTCAGTTTGAGGCTGTGTTTGACTAGTGGCTTATCCAGAACTTTTCTCCCCCTTTTCTGCATAATAATTGAAGTGTTTCTGTGTAAACTTTCATATTAGCTTAGTCCAGATTTTAATTTTACTGTGCAAATTATAGGGTTTTTATTCCCTGAATTCAGTTTCATTTTTGTGTCATAATTGCAAAACTCAATTAATTATTGAGGGTTCCTTAAGCTATTTCAGAATTGGTTGGTTGTTGTTTTTTTTTTTTTTACAGAAAAACATAAATAATAGTTTTTTGGCTTTCCCAAAATACAGCAGCGGCACGATGAGATCATGCCAACTAAAAATAATGCATGACTTTGAATGAAGATATCTTACATGACAAATTACGTGTTCAACATTTGTGTAATATACAAATTGGTTGGAGAAATTAAAAATATCTTTAGATCTGAAAACTCATTAAAAAGTAAATGGGAATGGTTTTTGCAGATGACTGACTTCATTCAAATTGCTGATGAAAAATTGATTTAACAGGATACGATGTGAGTAGGGAGACTTATAAAGCTTTTCAGCAGATTAAAATATGCTACTTGTGTTTCATTGAGAAATTTATTCATCAGTCTTTCTACAGTCAATCTTCTGTAAGCTTATTCACTGAAATTATTTATTATTCTGTACAATAAACCTAGAAAACCTGTTTAATAGTTTGAATGAAGAATTTGACATGCATTTTGTGTTAGATTTTCAAAAAAATTGTGTCTAGATGAATTCATATACAAGGAATTTAACTAAATACTTAGATGTCTACTTTAATATGCTTTATATGTAATTAAAGGAACATTGAAATCTTGGGAGCCTAAAATTAGAATTCCCAGCTGTGCCCTAGGCTGCAGGTGCACGTGTACATGACACACTTCTCTTTGGTATCTGCTGCTCAGTTTTTATCCTTGGGTATGATACAGACATTTTCCAGAACTGTTAAATTTTAGAGAACTAAAATTTAGTGTTTCATTCTGCATCCTGGCAGAGAGAGGGAGGAAGGGCTCTGGGGGAATTGCTGTGCCTGTAGCCTTGCACAAGGATGGCTGTTTGGATTTGCCACCTGTGTGTGCACAGAGGAGTGTTGCTGCCTGCAGCAAACCTTTTTGCTGGAAGTGTAGCTCCAGGGGATGATGCAGGGAATGGGATTTTGGGAATGCAACACAGCTGAACCTATGGAAAAGAGGTGTGTCATCCTTTGTCCCTTCACCAGGGCAATCTGTCTTGAATTTGGAAAAAGCAAAGTAAAATCTACAGAGCTTTAGCTTTGGAAAGACAGACTGTCACGAGTTTTGAAAGGAGACTGAATAGAGAGGACTCCCCTTTCAGAGATGAACCTAGTGTTCCAGCACTAGTAGAGATTTATGACAATGATCAAATCTCGTAATGCAGCTCCTGTGTCTAGTTAAACCAGACTGTGGGGTTTTTTGGCCTTGAAATGAAAAGTCAATTCTCTGAGCCAAAACTTAGAGGTTTGAGTATTCAATAAAATGCTGGGTAATTGCTGTATTTGCTGAAGTGGAAAACACAGTCAAAACAGTTAATCAAGTCTTCAGCTGTTCCTTCCTTCAGCTGATCAATCAGCAACTACTCAGTGAAACAAAGTTCATGCACTTATGCTCAGAACTCAGGGAGAGCTCTGCCTTTCAAATGTCCCCTCAAGGAGCTGGACTTCCAAAGCTGTATGTGCAGGAAACGTAAGTTATTTAATGTACAGAGCAGCGTTGGCAAGGAATTTTGAAAATGAAGAAAATTGAAGAAAATACTTCAGCAGTGCTTCCCCTCTGAACCTAAATGAAACAGCTCAGATATAGGAATGTGCATTTGGTTTGTTTTATTTTGTATTAAAAGGCTGTTTTGTATCTGAGGCAACATGAACATAAACCTTATGGGAGACGTTTTTTGAAAAGTGTTTCTGAGTGTGGATTTGATCATTTTATGTTTTGTTTGTTTAATTATATGTATGTTCTTTGCAGGCATAAATTTGTTAGGCCTGCACGTATGGTTTATAAAATACTTGTGTTCTATTAATACCTAAGTGTTAATTACTTGAAATTTTGCAGAAAACCCTCAAGTATGTATGTTTTATTAGAATCTCTTCCTTTGGTTCAAAACTTGTGTAAACCAGAGCACTCTAATTTCTGTATGGGTTTAGTTATTTTGTTCTTAATATCTGTTTAGAAATAGTCTTCTTTTGTTATCATCTTGCATGGTACATGGTAAAAAAAGTGCAGTAGTTTAATTTTACGTCAGCATTGATAAGTATACAAAAACACATCTGTTCATGAATGATAAGCACTTGAGTGTTTCTCTAAAATAGTTTGGAAGATATTGTTTAGAAAAAAATTGTTTAGTTGCAGAAAGTGAAGTATCTGTGTATAAAAGGGAAGCTTTGAGGACCTAATTTTGATCACTTAATTTTTTTCATAAAGCATTCATATCAGTTAAAATAAGGGCATATATTACTTTAAATAAATGGGAGCTTTACTTAAGATAACCAGGTTAGTTAAGATACATTGCAGTGCTGTTTGTAGCTGCCTCAGTTGGCAGCCAAGAGTCTCCTTTGGCCTGACGATTACTTGGTATTGACAATTAGTGTCAGCAATAGATTCAGCAGGACTTACCTGCTGTGCAGATTTCTTGGCAGAAGTTTAGTTTTTGGGGCTGACTGCAAGTCTGGTGGTAACAGAGCTGAGCTTTCTGTCTGACACTGGCCTGGTTTTGGTACAGTCTGTTTCATGTGGTCCTCAGTGCTGGTTAGGCACCTTCCTTCTTCTTTGTGCCTCTCCCTCAGATCACAAGCTCTTAAAATAGTCATTTGGGAGGTTTTGTCTGCTTTCAAATGACAAATGACATGTTCACTACAGCCATAAAGGGCAAAACAATAGCAATATTTTTATTGCTTTATCAGGATCTGACAGTACCTGAGAGAGGTGTTACAAGCAAATTATGGGAGTTGTGACAAAATTTCTTTTCCTCCAAGATGTCAGC
Organism: Pseudopodoces humilis; assembly: GCF_049639895.1. Classification (NCBI taxonomy): domain Eukaryota; kingdom Metazoa; phylum Chordata; class Aves; order Passeriformes; family Paridae; genus Pseudopodoces; species Pseudopodoces humilis. The sequence continues at coordinate 14,305,979 of NC_142212.1, forward strand.
TACTTTGTTATCACAACTGTGGTGTTTTCTCCCCTTTTCAAAAATTTTTCAGATGTTAGTGGAGAGTTCTCTTAAATAAAAGAGATCTGCCAGGTAAGTTAAAACAAGGTGTACTCACATATTTTTTACCTTAGTATGATCAAGACTAGTTACCTTCTAATGAGAACAGACAAAACCCAGCTAATACAGAACAAGTGTATTCAAGATAGCTGTTGGTGGACATAACTTAAACTTACTTGGTCCATGAAGTAAATAGTTCAAACAATCCAGATTTTGGCAACATTTAAAAATAATGGGCTCTATTTACAATTTCCTTATATAGTACTTCTGAAACAGTTCCCTGATATCTTAATGGAAAAACTAGTAAATTGATAAAAGTTAGTACATTTACTTAAGGTGGGTTTGGATCAGACTCCACTAAAAAAAATTAAATTCTGTGTTTGGGGGATTATAATAGAGATAGATAATAGAGTTATAGCTGGGCTGTCAGTATAAATTTAATAATGTAGGGCACTGTGATTTTAATGCATCTAATATTAACTATAGTGATTAAAATTATTCTGGAAGTATAACCAGGTTATTGTAGTGCTGAAAGTATGTTATGCTGTTCTGTGGAATCTTTGTAGCCGAAACTTTTTACTGTTCATATCAGGCATCAGCCTACAATGTCCATTGTAAAATTACACTTAGTGGTGAGTAGTATGTACATCTTTGTTTTAAATCAGGCTTGGACTTTAAAAACCAATCTTAATAAGCAGATGTTTATGCTGAGAATGTGTAGGGGAGAACAAGCATTAGCAATGTTCTGGCTTAAAAATATTTCTGCAGAGCTTTTACATACTCCTTTTGCTTTTTTTGATCAAGTTTTCTATTCTTTTGTCATAACCTTGATAGTTTGTTCTTTGCCCTTTCACCTCTTGGTAGTTTTGCTTTCTCTTCCTCTGATTCAGTTTTCACTCTCCTCCTTTGAATTGCAGTAAGCAGACTTCTGGCAAATAGGAAACTGATGTTCTGGTCTCTGCACACAGGCTGCCTTTACTCTTTTCCTCCAGCATTTTCTGTCCTCACTTTTTTTGTTGATATTTAATTTCATTTCTAGAAGGGATGTTGTCTTATTAGATACTAGGATAGATGGACTCTGCAATGGTCCCTGTCTGAAGAGGCAACAAGGTTTGTAGGAGATTTGATTTATTTGGGGAGTTAAAAAAGAAAAATCCATTTAAAGTACGTAGCACTGGTAGTCACTGAAATCTAGTGGCTAAATAAATGCAAGCTGCTGTCCTGTTCTCTACCTGTGGTAGTTTTAGCCTGTTTTATGTGTTCTGTATGATGTTAAGTAATAGAATCGAGAGATTGAGAGTACGCGAGCACAGTTCTAATGAGCATGAGCTTCTTTAGTGTAGCTGTCCTGAAAGAGAATGCTGGAAAGACAAAAAAATTATTGAATCATTTGTGTGTTTCCACAATGTGTTTCAGAGAAGAAGAGATGGCAGATCAGTGCAAGAAAGTTTTCCAGATGAGGCATGCTGTGCTCTATTTTACTTGATGTACAATATGCCAAATTATCCATCATTGCTTTTTCTTTTTTTGTTAGAAAATGATGCTACATTGACCTTTTCCAATTAAGAAGCATTTTCCTTATTACATGCTCAACAACTGATGCAGTTATGTCACAATTGTGTATGGCATGGGATTGTTCTGGTCTTAGTCAAGAGTGCAGTAATGCATAATTTGAAGTTATTTTTTAAAAAACTCAGTTATGTTTGAAAGAAGTGAATTCTGGAGATGACAGTGTCCAGAGGCTTCCTATTATGGAGGCAAATGAAGTTGTTTTTCTTTCTAGTGTTAATAGAATTAATGTAACTAACAGCTCTTATAATAGTATCTGTATATTGATACAATGAATACTGTATTTATGGAAAAATACATGGAAAGTTTGAGGTCTTGATTTAAATTTTTAGTTTGACCTTGAAAAATATTCCCAGATGGGAGAGAGTTAAATGAGCCCAGCTTTGAAAGAGGAACATATGAATCACGGTTGCCAGGCTCTTCCTTAAGAGGCACAGGCTTTACATAGTGAAGTATTTCAAAAAGTAATCTTCAAACCCAGAGTAACAGTGCATTGAGATGACACTGATGAAATACTAGAAACTTCATTAGACTTCTAAATAGAGAACGTGCATGTCATGAAGTGGACCAGGTATAAAGTATTAGATGTTAGAATAACAACTGCATGATATATGTGAGCTTTCATAAATGGCTGACATGGGACAGAAAAATTAGGCATCCATCACCTACTCCTGTTATATACCTTCTGTGCAAGTTTCGTTAAACTGTTCTGTTCTCTAAAATTCTCATGGGCTAATTTGTCACTCTCTAATGGTGCCACATAGGTGTTTGTCCCGTTGGAACACAGAGAAGTAACATTTCCCTGAAACCTGCTCAGCTAATGACAGTGAGGCACACTAAAGATGTGAGAGCTTACCTGCCTAAGAATGAGGCTTCTGGATTGGGAAGGGTGGGCTCAGGTCACTTACAGTTGCTTTAAATGATCTTGGTTGGGTCACACTGCTTAGAGTTTCAAAGCCATTGTTAAATTGCATTTTGGCTTCTAACCTTTGCTACTCCTTCGCTGGTTATGTTGAGATATTGTTCTGATATTGGAGCTGTAGGAGACCACTGTGGGGTACAAGATCTTTTACATTGATTTGTGTGGTCTGGCTGGAGTCTTGTGCATGACTTCATTTGAAATCAGGTTGTGATTTTGTGTGCAGCAAATCCTTTTCTCTGTGTCAAGTGGTTTCATTCTCAGAATGGTCACTTTGTGAGTTTGTGTATTTCCTGGTGTGTTCTGTCTTTGTTTTCTGTCACTTGGAGTTGATTTTAAAACTGAAGGTGTTTCACTGTGTAAACGACCTTTGTAAATGATTCAGATTACTTGAGATCCTCAAACTGAACTAGGAGGATACTTCTGTTTCCATCAATTTCTCTCAATTTGTCTCAGTTGCCATTTAAAATTGCAGTTCTGTATTGCCAGCAAATATTCATAGGTTTCTTAGAGTGATGGTATGTGGATGTGGTGTCTCTGACTGGTCTGAAGGAGTGCAATCCTTCTCTCCTGTTAACAATTCCCCCCTGCATTCAGTACAAGCTGGTGTAAAGTCTGAGAATCCAGCTCAATCTGAAAGGTACAGCTATGGGAACAGGTTCCAGGGTGTGGATTTACAGTTGCCTCAGCATCACACAGGAGAAGCCTCTCTGTGGGCTATTAACAATGTAAATATCAGGCAGGGGATGCTGTTACTGTCCCATTCATCCCAGTGTATTGGGTGAAAGTGACCCGTGTATAAACGTGGATACACACAAAGAGAATACTCCTGCACGAAATACTAGCAATCACATTTAAGCTTATACTTGTTTTCTTACGTAGCTTAATATTACATCACTGAAAGTAGATATTGAAAAATAGAAGTTTATTATTCCTATCTGATTTTTTCCACCCCTCAGCATATATTTACTAATTTTGCCTGGCTTGCAGCAGTTGGGCATGCCACAGGTTTTCATGCTTTTTTCAATAAATATTATATAAATCAATAAGCAAGAGTTGCTATTTAAAGACGTGCAAACCAGATTATTTGTTTATTTGATGTAACCTCGGTTGTGAAAAGGTGCCTGTGACTTAGGTGAGGGTAGCTGTGATCTGTTTCAGCCAAGTTAGATGTCTTCAGTCATTGCATTTGCATCCAACTGCAGAATCCAGTTGGGGCTGTTATTGCAGGTGTCATGCTTAATTCTGATCTAGCACCAGTAAGATGTGTGGAATGTGTGGGATAGACCTTATGTCTTTTAAATAAAAGTATTCAATGTTTTTATGATAAAGATACATAATAATTCTGGAAGCAGTTTTGGTGTGGGTATGTTCTCTGTCAGTGAGGAACAAAGTGGACAGGACGGATGGTGTCTTTCTGTGAGCAGTTGCCTGGAATTACAGCACACACAATGTGCAACACACTCAATTTATTTCATAATTGCTGTTCTATTAATGGACATAGCAGTGGATGTTGCTAAAAGCATGCATAGGCAAATTAGCTGTAAAACAAAACTCTGGGGTCTAGCACAGTTCTAGCACAAGAGTAAATAAGTTTAACTTATTTTCTAAGTTTCTGTTAAGATAAATCTATTACTTGAGGGTTTTTAAAAGAAAAAAGTTTGCTTATGTCAATTTTTAACCTTTAAATAGTGTTACAGAGCCTTAGCCACGTATTATGTTTGCTGTTTCCTGTTTTTTATCTTTTAATGATTAAGTAACATTTTCAGCTATGTAAATGTAATATACTTTTAAGTTGTGTAGTGAATGCTGAATTTATTGCTCCAGTAGTCTCTGAATGCAGTTATAACTGTTATATATATTCTTAACAAACTGTATTCTTAAAAACAAAATTGTAGAAACTAATTTTATTTGTAAAAGTCTCCAAGTATGTGTGTTATCTCCGCAATCCACACATGCTCTGACATACTGTTATCTCTGGTTCTCTCCCCTGTGTAGCTGTTCCATGGATCTCTGGCAGCAGATGGCTGGACTATAATGCACTGTTAAACAAATAAAACCATTAGGCATGTAATTCTGCCCAGTGAATGACTGTGTGTTTAAAATGGTTTAAAAAAATTAAATAGCAAATGAAGTTCACTTTTGAATTCATTTAATGACATTGGAATAAAATCCAAAGCCATTTTCAGAATACTTAAAACATCCCCTCTTATGTTGTGTTTGTCTCAATTGAAGTCAGTCTTTTTTCATTGCATTCTTGCATCTGGTATAAAATAATCAGTCCTAAATCAGTTTTCTAATAGATGTTTTCTAAAAGTAATCGCTCATTTTACATTTATCTTTGTAGTAAGATTTTTGCTTTTGTAATATTCCAGCACAAAATTATCTATTGCATTATATGCTTTTTTTTCCTCATTTTCAAATTTGATACAAATGTCTCTAAAATTTTGATTCAACACTAGTGTCACGGCTCTGTAATTAAATTGTTTTTCTATAATTGTCAGCAGCTGAGAGATGCCATTTTGTCTTTTTGTTTTTAGATATGCCAATATTTGGTCTTTGCCCGGCTCATGATGATTTCTATTTGGTGATGTGTAACCACTGTAATCAGGTCGTAAAACCACAGGCATTTCAATCACATTATGGTAAGTGCTTAACTATTTTTAATAATTAAGGGTGAGGTTAAATCAGGATTAAGCCTGGCATTTTTTTTTCTTAATTGATGGTAAATAGATCATTAAATTATAAAAAATGTCAAAGAACATAACCTGTATTTAATCTTTTTATATACATTGTAATGCAGTTACATAAAGATCTTGTTCTTTTTAGTTTTTAATGCTTTCTTGAAATGCTGCATAGCTACAGTTCAGTTTTGAAACGACATCTCTAGTGTATTTCACAGCCAATATGTGTAGTGTGTTTGTGTCTCTGTGTGTCATTTCTCTTTGTATATTTATACAGATTATTTTTACATGGGTTCTGGTACAGTGTGAACTTGAACTGAAAGCTGAACTTACAGGGGAACTTGTAAAATGTAGTAGGCTTCCAATAGCCTGTAAGCTTATTTATTTATTTTTGGAATTATCAATTTGTATTTGTTTTACTGGTCCAGTGGTTTTGTATATAAACTATGTAAGGAAGCTCTTGTTGTGTTGGTTGGCCAGTGTTTAGAGAGGACTGAGAAAATGTGAAGTGCTACACCAGTTCAAGTGCTTGGTTACTTCCTCCAAGCCTGACTGGGGGTGGTTGGCAGTTCTGCTTTTCCATGCTCCTCTCAAGACTAGAAATTAACCTCAAACAATTTAATGCCAATATTTGGATAGGAGGTTTTTCAGAATTCAGCTTTTTGTTTGTTAAGAAATTAATGAAATGTTTGTTAGGAGTTGGTCAGAAAACACGATGGACAAAGCATCTTCTGGACTAGTCCTTCCTCCCTGTGTGTGCATGTATTTGTACACTGTCTCTTTTCTCTAGGACAGTGCACCTCCTGGTTGGCTTGGTGTTTATAAGGATATGAGCTGCTATGGGCAGGGAACCTCTTCTAGTGTTGAGAAAAAGGGATAACCTTTCAGGCATTTTAAGTAATCCAACCCTTTGGTGAGAAAAGATGTACTCACTTCTGCTTCCTCGAGACTGGAGAAGGGCCTTTCTGGGCAATGCAGAGGGTGAACTTGTTATCCTTTCTCCCTCTCACTTGGCTTTGTTATACTGCCTTCTGGATTATAGCCCTACACTTGCTGCTGGATCCTGCAGTTGTGTCACACAACGTGACACAGAGAAGAACCTGAATAGGTTTTGTGTCATAATTCTTAATAGTTTGCTTGTTTTTCTGTGGATGGCTGTACTAATAATTTTTTTTAACCCCCAGTTTTGTGGATATGTCTCCAGAGCTGTTGGGAACCAGAAGAAGAAAAGGCCATCTTGCTTTTCTTGCTTTGGTTGCTGTAAGCCTTTTTACTAGCCAAGAGCAAGTCTACCCCTTGCCAGTGACATTCCTCACGTGTCACTGAATATCAACTTAAGACGTCCAATAACTCCTTCTAAAATATCATATTAAACTGATTCTGACAGCTAAAAATAAATTTATGGGGGAGGACTGGATGATACAGAGTTCTGAGTGATGGCATATTGAATATTCCATCTTGAGGTCAGTAATATTGTAGTGATGGAGAGCTGTGGATAGCTGCAGACACTTAAGGCTATCTTTATGAAATGAGCAGGTGATCTCCAAACACTGACAAACAGGTGTCTGGTAGGAAGCAGCATCGTGTTTGCCCTCATGGACAGGTGGCAGAAGCAGCTCAGGAGCTGAGTAGGTACAGCATTGTCTCTTGAGCGTGGACATGAAGACATGGCATGTTGTAATGCTGCTTGTACTGCTGTTAGACTTGTTATGTGAAGTTAATTCCAGCTCTTCTGTAAGCACTGTTTGCAATTTAAAAGGCGCAGAGTGAACAGGGAACTGCAAAATGAAGGTATGGAAAGTATTTTTAAAAGTTGTAATAAATGCTAACATAATGTTTCTATTCCGTATCACTTTGTAGAATTGTGATCTCTAAATGTGAACATTTCTCTAATACAAGCCTTATATCAGTGGCAGATTCACACTTTAAGAGAAGTGTAGAGGGAGCAGATAGAAATGATGAGGTTATTCTTAGTATTTCTTAAGCTTATTCTGAACAATGAAGAGTCTCGGCTCGGGCTGTGGCGTGCAGAGGAAACAGGCGGGGTCATTCTGATGAGAAAAACAGGCTTGGGTGGGGTGAACATCATTAAAGGACCTTAGTTTGCCAATCTAATAGCCTCAGAAAGGTAAGAAGGCTGACTTGGTGATTTTGTGTAGCGCTCGTTATCAAAGTCTTGTATCAGCCTTCCCATTTTTTAAATCCTTACACAGTTCTCCCTTCACTTAGAAAATTAAATATGAAAGCTGATAAATATGGCAGGTGACTGATTGCCAGACAATGATCTGGTTTTTTAAATGCTTTATAGCTCAGGAGAAGGAAATTGAAGTCTTCAAAACACAAGGTTATTTTAAAGCAAAAAGTATTACCATGATAACAAAAAGTAAAGCACCCTTTGGATTCACCACAGTCAGTTTATCCTGAATTAAGTTTTTTATTGATGGTATGATTTTGGGGATTGAAAAATTCTGAAAATTTGCGGTCCATCAATGTATCTTTTTGTTATATTCTTAGGGTATTTTATTTTTAATTGTTGCTAGAGAAATATTAATCTGTTAAAATATTCTACAGCTCCTGGTGTGGTGTGTGTTGCTGTACTTGATGTTCTTTGAAATTTGTCATGTGGAATTTTGCTTTCTGAAGAAGTAGAATATGCTCTGTTAAAATGTCACTTTTGTCAAAGGAAAGCTAAACAAACTATTAGTTAGAGCTAATGAGCTAATTAATTTCTTCCAAAGCATATTTGTGATAAACTACTTAACTAGGTAGGCTGAAAGCGCTTTGCAGGACATATGTTGGCTTTTTTCTCTGGACCATAAGTAGTCAGAAATAATTTAAATATAACCTTATTAATTAGAATATGTCACCTTTTTACTCAAATACTTTATTGATACAAATGACAGATTTGTATATGTAATTGATTCTTTTCTGTTTTATGCATTTGACTAGAAAAGATACTAATTTAAAATTAAATTATACTTTTTTAGGCAATCCAAGCATGTGTTTGGGCTATGAATTTCCATTTTAATAATTTATTCCATGGTGTTGGTATACTATGCTTAATTTGTAAAGTTGGTATACATAACACCACTTTCAAGTTTATTTTTAAGAGCAGTCTAATATAATGAGATATCTGAAATCAGCTTGTAGCATTCCTTCCAGCCTGTGGATAGTAGCTGGCTGGCAATGCAGTCCAATGGCTTTAGCCCCTTGGCTTAGGGTGGCAGCACTGCTGGGGACATGGTGGGGCAGGAGCCAAGGAAAAGTTGTTTCAAGAGAAATCCTCTGCTCTGTCAGATCACAGCTGTTTTCATTTGGGGGGCCAGGCAAGTGATTGCAGCCCTTTATTGCTCCTGTTCCTACTGTTGCTTTGTGAATGGCTGCACTTCCATGGTATCAGCATCTTCCTGGGATGAGTTGAGATCAGTTCAGAGGTGAAAGATGGAAAAAAGATATGATGTTCAGGCATTGAGTCTTGTGGCTGAAGCACCTGGGATGACTTATCATGATGACCTATTCCCAGAAGGTGTTTTTCTCCAGGAGTATTTCTCTACCCTCTGGATGATCATGTGCCAGCTGTCACGCTCCTCAGGACTGTGGGATATGCCTGTCTCCCTTTGATTTCCATTCTTTCCTCCTCAGAGACATGTTAGATACACTTCTTGTGCTGCACCCAAAGGCTTCTCTTTGAGGAAGCCATCGTGACAGTTATTTCAGGTTGTTCGTGGAAGCCCTGCAGTGCCATGGTTTTCAGGCTGTGTGACCTTTTGTTGGCATTTCAGCTGTTCCACAGGTTTATCTCATCTCCCTGTGGTTATCAGCCTCCTGGCTAGTGAGAGCTGCTTCTCTGCCCTGGCTGGGCTGCTCTGTGATTCAGAAAGTAGTCTGAAAGTAGCATCAACATAGAGATGTGAGGCGCTTCTTCCTCCTAACTTTCCTTATTTTGTTTTTTTTAGAGGTTTTTTTTTCCCCTCTGTGCCTTAGTTTCCATAAATACAGAAGTAGGGTTAAACTCTCAGCAATGACAATGAAGGCTACCTGTAAAACTTACACTGAGAGTGCCTGTGACTCATGTAGTGATTGTGAAAACCATGAATACAGTACGTGTTGGAAAGAGATGATGATAGTGTGTTGGGCTGTTGAGTCATTACAAAGCTATGTCAAGTGTTTTGATTAACTTCCATGGGTTTGGCACAGTGGCAAAGGTGAGCAACCACCGTGAGCTTTGCCTGCTGCTGCTGTCCTGAGAGCTGATGGGGAGTTGCTTGAACATTTTGGTTTCAAATCAGTGCAGGTTTAAACCTGAAGTATAGGAATCAGAAGCAGGGTTACTATACAGACATGTCCATCATCTGTTGAGGTTTCCAGCAGGTTGTGGAATTGGAATGGAGCATCACACAACCTTGTACTTGGAGGGCAGATGCTGGCAGTAGAGAAAGGGATGTTTGCTGGTTACTTGGGTCTGTCCTTGAGAGTCTGTTCGAGGTCCTTTGTGATTCTCCTTCATCTAATTGTATAACCAAGGTCCTTCCTCCCTCAGCCAGAGCCCACACCCACCTTTCATTTGCAGGTCTTCACTTCCAGGGTCCTAAAGGGTTTTTTTTTGTGTGTTGGTGTTAAGTGCCTGGATTCAGAGAGATTACATGATACATGTGATTTTAATTGAGAAAAATGATCTATTAACATGATCTCTGTTGTGTGTTGATGTATTTTGGATGTGTATCATACATAACTTAAGTATTACAGTCCCTGCAGTGTTAAATGTTTGGGTTCTTCTCACACTGTGAATTGAATATAAATTTGTCCTACTGTATTTTGGTTAAATTTGGCAGCAGCTAATTGTTCTGAAAAATATGTCATTATTTAATGTTTTTCAGTTGTTGTGTATGTATTGTTTAGAGTAGAATAAGAGAGTGTGTTTAGCATGGATTCACGGATTACAAAGTCAAAGTATCTGTACAAGGCGGCATTTGAAACTGATAAGAAAAGAAAGGAATGTACTGAATCTTGTTCCAAAGCCATTGGACCTGAGGACTGGGTTGTTTGTTGCTTGGTTTTTGGGTTGGTTTCTTTTTTGTGTGTGTGTTTTTTTTTTCTCGTGGGAGATTGCTTGAGCTCATCCCCACTTTGGAGGGATAAGCCTTCATTGTGGCCTGCATACTTCTGGCAGTGAGCAATTTGTTTCAGTAATTAATGTCCACTGTTCACTAAAGTATTTTTTACACAGTGTGAAAAGGTTTTTTATACATCATGGGAATTTTCTTGGGTATCAAGATCTTCTGTAGAAGTTGAACAACCAAAATAAAACCTGAATATTCTGTGGTATGTCACAGATGTGCAGGAGCAATCTGCCAAGCATATTGCCAAACATGCACAGGTGGCATCTGACATATTATGGCTCCAGTTAATGTACGTGTTTTAACAAATTATCATTGGCAACTTCTGTTCAGGAGCTTCTGTTTAAATGCACAGTCCTCTCACAGTAGTTCACACAGTCAAAGTTCCAGCAGTTGGACCTTAATCTGTGGGTCCAGCAACAACTAGTTTAATTTCTTGGTAGAGATTTGTGAAATTCTGTAGCTTTTGCAAGAATCGTCTTGGCATATAGCAGGGTCAGAGGTCAGCACAGGATTCATTTCAGAAGGAAAAGTTTTGGCTATTTAGTCATTTTTAAATGATGTATCATTAAACAAAAAATTATAATGTGGAAAGAAACTCTGTAAACGTATTTTGAGCTTTGAAATGTGCACCCCCAAGTTGAATACCAAATGTGCCATGCAGATTTTACAGAGCGGTGGAGTTTGGTGCTGTGGTTACTTATATCATCACAAACTGTTCACATGCAGATGATTTTTGTACACAGAATGGCCGTGGTCTTTGTTTATTACATGAAAGCACAGGGAGTCTAAGAAGTTCATGGCAGTTTTCTAGTAAAACTTCCTCCTTTTTTGTGGGTACATGAGTTTGTCAAGCTCCGGTTGAAGACATAAAGCAATTCTTAAGTATTAGCTGAGAAAAAACTGATGTTCAGCCTTAGATTTAAGAGATACTGATTATTCAATTTACTGCTTACCATGTAACTCATGTTATTCTCTACAGCTGCGTGTATGCTAAAATACTACAAACTTCAAGTGCTTGATGTGCTATAGGCTCTTCTTACTTTTGGTTAATGTGAAGTGAAAATTGTATGCTGTTTTGACAGCAGAAGACCTACATGCAAAAATCCTTTTGGTTTAATATTGGCTGAAAAGAGTATATTTTTTATTCTATTCTTACTGAAATGTTAAAATATTTAAAAATCTAACACACAAAATTATGCAAGAGTTCCATGAGAATCCTGCTCCTTTATAGTGATCTCCTTGCTGGGTATTTGCTTTGACACTGGGACTGACTGCTTGCTTTTTAAAATAAATGTTGATGGGGAAGAACAAGTGGAAAGAAAGAAAAACAAATACTTTGTGGGAAAAGAAGCAGCAGTGCCAGGTTCACTATCACAGAAATAGTTTTTTTAAGAGGGCGAAAGGGTGTTGATCAGTAGATTAGAATAAGATCTAAAAAGAATAAATCAAATAAAAAGTTGCTATTGAGTGTATTTGACTACAGCTTCACTTTGAAAGAAGCCAGGTGGGATAGTTGCATCAGGTCTATAGTTAAAAGTGACTGACAATGAGAGGATTTAACCAATCTAGAAGTTAAGTTTCATCACTCAGAACTCATTTTGTGCGAGGAAGTGGCACGTGGAGCAGGACACAGCTCTCCCAACTATCATTCCTGATTTTCTGCAGGGTCAGGGAAGGCCGTTCTGCATCAGCTTACGTGATCCACATCCTTGGAAGGTTTCCTTCGCAGCTAAAAGGGTTCTTTCTAGCACCTAAGCCACTCCTCCAGGCTGGAGCGCAGCCAGGGGAGGTGGCACACACTGAGGGCAGGCCATGGGCACGCAGGCTCTGGCACACTGCCCTAAGCTGAGTGCAGGAGAATGAAGCTGCAACCTGTTAAAGAGCTGGGGAGGTGGAAGAAGCCTGAGTTGAAGTAAAAAAGAGGTGAATTTCTGCTGTTCTGGAGAGATGGGAATGTGTGAGAGCCATGGAGATATGAACTTGATGTTGGAGGGTGGGGTTAGTAGTAGGTTAATTTCAAAAGTTAACCACATGCAGATGAATTATTTATAAGGATTTTCTCATTTGTTTTCTGGGGAGAAGTGTGTGTTCTCATGAACTGTGTAGATTATTCCAAGAACTGCAAACCTCAGATGAATACCACAGCACTTTGTGATTCCAGGGAGGAGTATTCTGGGAAGCTTGTAAAATTGTTTTGAGTATTGAACTGTCATGAAGAAAATAATTTTTGGTTGTTTTTTTGCCTCCCCCCCATACATAGTTTCCAGTTCCACAGACTGTGCCCTCTCATCCCAGCATATATGACTCTTGAACAACTTTGGGATGGTCTCTTTTTCTCTGCAAGCACAACTTTATAGGTCAGCTAAGAAATCCCATCAGTAACCATCATTTACATTGCTTTTTGCAAAGATAGCAGTGCACCCAGTCCAGCTGGCTGTGCAGTACCTGGCTGGGGCAGTGGTGGCCAGCTTTGTCAGGCAGGGGGATGGCAGCTTTGGCAGGGCTGCCTGAGCACATCTGGAATTAAGTGGTTTACAGTCTGTGTGTGTGTATGTGTCCGAGAGAGAGGACACCAGGGAATAGCTAAAAAGGGAAATGTGAAACAAAGAACTTGAGTAACACACATGTAAAGTGAAAGAGATGAAGACAATAAGGAGGAAGCTAAATTAGGAAGGTAGGACAAAATTACCTTGGAGGAGGGAGAATGAAGTGGGTACAGTGCTGGTTTCATTACTCTATAATGGGGGGTAAAAGTGGTAGAAAAGAGGAGAGGCTAAACAGGGAAAAACAAATAGAAACTTTTTCACAAGTTTTTCCTCTCTGTGTTTTGGCAGCAATACTATTAATGTGGTTTGTGTAATGCTGTGGCATTCTTGGATTTTTGCACATTTTGGTGGGGGGTGAAGACAACAAGAATGTGTCCTACTTGAGACACATGTCCTGGCTTTATCAGGCACTGAGCATCAAGGGAAGAGATGGATATATGCATGTGTGTGCACTTATTAATAGTTCATCTTCTGGTTTCTTATGCATTGCTTTTACTGTTTCTGTTTGGACTTCTTAATGTTATTTCACAATTCTCATTTTCTATACTATGAATAATATTTTTTAGACAGTAGGATGTATGTGTAGCCTTCAGAAGCTTTTGCTATTAGAGGAATGTCCCCCAGAGAAGAAAAGGTGTAGTGTACTAGGTGGAAGAAAGTTACCTATGCTGGACCAACATAAAAACAATGTTTTGTAGGAACTTGATCTGCCACCTCAGGAAAAGTAGGCAGCATTTTAAAATCTATATTCTCACCTACAGCAATAGTGCACAGAATGGTAACCAGGCATTAGGCACGAGTCGCGCTTCCAGAAAAACCTGGGACAGTATTTTTCTTACCAAATTAAAAGAAATCTATAACATTTTGGTTTTAGGCACAACTAAAAAGTAGCTGCTACTTACTTCAGTTTGGCATTATGTCAAGTAGTTCTCACCTGTTATTTATTTGGTTTTAATAACCAGTTTGCTGGCTTTTTAAAAAGAAACATGATACTGCCTTGAGGATTTTTTTCTTCCAAGCAATATGATACACTTAAAATCTAACATATGATACACACTTTAAGTCTAGAAACTGTGTTTTTAAGATATAACCAGAAGAGGGAGTGTATAACACTTTCTATACAATGAAACCTGTAGTTTTATTGCTGAATAGCAATCAATAACCACATGACTTTTTTAAAGTTAAAAAATAAATGTAGGGTCAAATTAACTTTCAAAATAATACAATTAATGCCACCTTTTAAACCCACTAGGCTTAATTCAGTTTAACACTAAATAATTATATCCAAGTAATGTAAATGGCCTGGAAGGCATTTCAGATTTGTAAGTGGTGTGTTGTTTCTACCTATAACAGCTTTTCAGTAGCAGTCTTTGATTAGCTCTTTCATTATCCAACTCAGTGAGAGCTCCATAACAGTATGGAACAATTACAAATATCTTTTAAAAATGTAGAAAATAAACAGAAATAGATAAATATGACATATAATTTTACATAGTTTGTGATAATATTATTGTCTAATAGGCCATCATTAGCTATCTCGGGCAGTAACAGTCAAAATATTTCCAAACCCTGTTATCTCCTATTGACGAAACAAATACATAATGTAGTGTTTGTATAGAAAAGAATTATTTTTACTCTATAATTTGTGTAGATGTTCCTGCAGTTGTTGTGCAGCTGGGAAGCAGGTTAATCTTTTCAACAATACCCAAAAAATGTAGGAAAAGAGGCATCAGTATGTCTAATATGTCAATTCCTGATAAACTTTGCCTATTCTGGTGCCTTATGGAAGTTCTGCCCTGTCAGAGAGTGCTGCTGGCCACAAAGACGACAGCAATGATGTTTTGTTTCAGCAAGTTGTATTAGAGAAAGAAGGACCACTGTCAAGAGGTTCTTGTCCTATTTTCTGTTCTCTCTTCCCCAGATAACAAGTTACCCAGGTTGGTGTGACACTCTTCATCTGCACTGCTTTGTAGAGGATGCAATTAGACCAGACTCCTGCAGGGTTGAAGCAGTTCCTACATAACTGAGATTTTTTTCCTTGTTGTTTGTCAAGATTATCAGAAAACCTTTAATTCACTGATCTATACAAAGTAGCTTTCTGAAAGGAAGCCTTCTCTTTTAGCCAGATCACCTTCTTATGTTTTTACCCCACAGGATTTTCTCCGCCTGCCAGGCCAGGAGTGGTTTTGAGCTGTGTCCTCTCCGTGTGGCCCTGCTGGTTGCACAGAACCTGTTTGTCATGTCTGGCTCTTGGAAAAGCCCTGATTTCTATGGAACATTGTGGTGAATTCTGTGAATTAGGAAGGTGTGCATCTTTCAGGACACCCTTCCACCTTTGAGCCTAAAACTTTCCGATGTTTGTGGATTATCTGTAGAACTGGGTTGGATCTGTCAGTTTTATGTGATGTACACTGAGAGTTTTGAGAGCACATCATTGTGTGATGGTACATATGGTATTCACATGGAATTCATGGCTCTTCTCCTTGCTAAGAGGAAAAGTGGCTGTGTTTCTTTTGTTACCATGTGGCTGAAGTTGTCATCTGAGTTCTTAAGCATTTTGGTTTTCCTCTGTATTAGCGTGGGCTTCGTGAAGTAATTGTTTTTACTTCTTTCACTTTTCTAGATTATAATGAGAAGCATATAGTACTCTGTAAAAGCTCTGGCCCTGCTCATCATTGGCATGGAGTAGCTTGCACTGGTTTTCTTCAGTTTCATTTTGGCTTGCAGCCTCTGACAAGCCACATGTAACCATGTATGTGCCTGGAAAGATGCCACACTGGCCCTCTCCTGGCTTCTAAGGTCAGAGGAAAGGTTTTTAAACTGCCACAGTTCAGTCCTCTCCTCATCACAGTGACATGTATTATTTGACCAAAGGTCATCATGTGGGTCACGAAGCAACCCACCAGCTAGCTTATAAAAATACTTGGGACTGCTTTAATAGCCACAGAAATTAGATTAACTTATATATATGTGTGTGGTATTGCAAGGCTTGATGCTCACATCTTGCTTGCCACAGAGTGAGAATGATACCTTAGTGACACCTAGGAACTGGTCAGTGCCAGGTTTTTCTCTCTGTAGACTTGGTCTCTATTCAGATTGAAGGTGAGCTCTGACCTTTAGGGTCATACTCATCCCCTTTTTCTGTGATGACAAGAACATATCCAGGGAGACTGGAGTTGGCAGATAGTAAGGATGTGCTGAAAGCCCTGCAGAGCTCCTGGTCTGTCTGCTATTTCCTCTGCCCTGTCCCAGTTTTCCAGGTGGCAGAGATTCACAATAGCTGTGGCTGTACAGTTGAAATCTAATGGACTCAATGTCCTTTCCTGATTTTAGTCCCTGGAAATGACATAATTCTGTACCGAAACCTTTGTTCTATGTGTACACACGTGCTACATGAGTAGCAGTTATATTTTGTATTTCTGGTGTAAACAAGCATGTTGTGTAAGTGGAGTTGATACTAAGGCATAAAATGCTGTCACTTGATTGTGCACCAACAAGCCTGTCAAGTTGTTTCTCTGTACTCAGTCATCTATTTTATTTTGGACCCACTCCAGTTTTCTGAAACCTGAGGAACTTCTAAGCTTGCTCACTTGGAAAAGTGAACATCAAAACCAGTAATCTTGCCCAATATATTTGTTTTGTTCTGTAGCATGTAAAACACTCTCCAAAGTGGCAGCTGCTAGAGAAAAAAAATCCACATATTTCAAAATCCATTGCCTTGTGGTTCTGGCAGTTCTGGGAATTTAATTCATGCTGGTACTTCAGAGCACTTGTTTCTAAATACAAGGCAGTAGTACTACTTTTTTTATGATTTTGCTGCTCCTTTACTAAGGCTGGCTTTGTGATGTCCTGTAGCGAATCAGGGGGTTCTTTCCATGCACCCCCCACAGCAGCAAAGTTGATTTTCTAAGTAACCATGCTGGAGTCCTCAATTGATCAGCTTTAAGATGTTTGATGTTGGCTCAAGGCCCATTATTCTCTTCCTTCCAGGAAGAATAATAATAGTAGCCAGTAACCAAACAATCTCTTTAAAGCAAAATATTTACAACAGAATCATCTTAGACAGTATTAAATGTAAACATAAGCAGGCTGCAGTGTAAGCAAGCCCAGCTTATGCACTGGAATATCAATCAGATGAAATTCCTTGGAAGTCTCATTTTTTTCTATGTACCCCTCAAAGCTTCTAGGAACTGGCAAACTGATCATTACTACAGCTCACAGCCAAGTTTATTTTTGTGCCCAGTTCTTAGGCCTGCAGCCCTCTCCCTGGGATCAAGTCACAGTTTAATTCTTGCTAGTCCTCTCCTAGTTCACTGCCAGTTGTGGCACAAGCAGGCGTTTGGTTTGTGATACTGTTGGGCCTTTGAGCGGATGGTTCTCTCTTTGTTGTGGACAGAGCAGATGGTCAGAGGCTCAGACTGAGTGGTCAGGCTTGGGGGAAATGCTTTTTGCATGTGGCAGTATTAGCTCACAGCAGCCAGTTTAAAGTGGTTGTGAAATTGGTGCCCGAGTTTGCTGAATTTTGAGAAAGGATGTGTGAGTCTTAATATGTGGTGAAGACAGTGAAGCCTGGTTGTCTGTGGCTTTGTCCTGTGTGTTTTGCCATCACTTTCCCATTGCAGCACCTCCTGCTCTGCACACAGACATAGCTTCAGGTTTCATGTTGTATTTTGCCTTTTTTTTTTTTTTTGCCAGCCAATTTAATAAGACATGTGCACAGCTGGGCTGGAATGTGCTCATGGTGTCCAGCCAGCAAAGATCTTCCTGCCTTCCTTCTGTAAGGGCACCAAGAAGTCCTGTCTGCTGCTGTCTGAATGTTGCTTTTATTGTTAATGATAAACATCTTCAGGACATCTCCCAGCAGGGAGTGGGAGTGCACCATCTCAAATCCAGCTCTTCAGTTTTACTGAAATCAGCCTAATTTTGAAATACAGAACACTATAATGAAGAAAAGTGAAAGGAGATGTGATAGAGCTGCATTTATTTCACTTTACAAAACCAGACAAGAAATGTAATGCAAGTAAAAGATTGGCTGGAGAATTTTTATGCTTAAAATCAATTTTCCTGGCAATGCAAAATGTTCGGGATACTTCAACTTCTGGATTCTCTTCACTCTCCCAATTTTATTTCTGTTTTTTTGTTTTCAGTTTCTTGACATACTTCAGTGCTCACCCATACAAGGGAGCTACTGTATGTGTGTGTGTTGTGATAGCATCACAAATGACATAAATACCTTTCTGTGTTACATGTGTTCAGTGAGAAAATAAAAAATAGAGGGGGTTGATACTGTTCTTTATCTGGAGTGGTAGGAAACAAACTTTCTTCCATTGCAATGGTTTTGGCACAGTTCAAGTTGTCCTTCTTGGGTGATTGTGTAACACCAAAGATGTGGAAATTAGGTTCTCTGCAGTGATTCATGTCAAACTGCTTCTCTCCCTCCTGCACTGTCCTGGTGTCAGAGCAGGAGTCTCCTCTCTGCAGCCTCATTCCCTGGGAGCGAGCGGAGTGCGCAGGTTCTTTGTGCATGGATCTGCACAGTGCGTTATCACAGCTTGCAGTGCTAATTTTAGGCTTCTGAACTCCTTCTGAACATCAGATATTAACTGATGGTATGAGTGTTTATATCAAATCTGATGTTGTTGATGTTTTGGGGATGTTTTTCAATGGCTTCAAGTACTGTTGATAGAAAATAAAACCTCTTGCAATATTTAGTACTGGGAAAAGAACTTATTAATTTCATTGCCTTTCATAATGGGTTGCTTTTACTATGTTAAGTAAAATTACTTTTGCGTTTGTCACAGTACACTGGCAGCACGTGATTTCACTGTGCCGCATGCACAGCCCATTTCAAGGTGAAACCTTGTGAATATTTACTGTACAGTGTTACTCAGAAGCCTTTAGACATTGGAAAATACTAGGTAAAAATGCACGGATTGGGGCAGTTGGCATATATGCTCTTGCTATAACATAACCAGGCATAAAATCCCATTGTACTCTCTGTGCCATTGTGTGCCTTCCCATGGGCTGAGGACTGCTCTCTCCCTGTGTGAGTGTCCCGTCATGCCTCTCCCTTCCATTCCAGCTCCTGCCTTGATGCCCAGCTGCTGGGGTTTCTTAGCAGTTGGGTTCTTTGTCCTCACTCTTACCCTGAAGGAAGATGGCTTTCTGCATTGTTCCATGTGGGAATTACATTGCCTGATCTTGGTCAGTTCATTTGTGGAACAAGCAACAAAACAAAACTTACTTGCCTTCTTGTCCCTAAAAACTCAAAGACTAAGAATTCTAGTTTCTAACAAATGCATCAGTGCTGGTTCCCTACACAGTGTTTTGAAGTCAAGAATTTCATGAACCACCAAAATCTTAAAAAGTTGCAGACGTACCCAGTTTTAATTATGGGTGTGAAATAGAGGAGTGTACAGTAGAAACAAATCCTCCAAAAACTCGCATGTCTCTGGTACTAATTTTAGTGGTGAAAGGAGTAGTGTTTTTAAAATAGCATAATCTAAGGAAATGTTGTTGTATTTCTGAGTTGTCCTTAACAATTAATGGGTATAGGGTGATGTGAGCTGTCAACTTTTTGAAATTTGGAGCCATAGAGGAGCTGATTGTTTTGTATTCTGAGTGCATAGGCATGGGAACGTTAGTATTTAATAACTATGATTTGGGATTCAGTATTAATTTCTAAGCTTGGTAATGGGAGCAGTAACCTCCAGGTTTCTGCAAATTTCTTTAAATAAAGAAAAAAACCCCAACCCTAACAAAGCCCAGTCTGCTGAAATGGTACTGCTTTCTTCTGTTTAAACCTTCTTAATGAAGAAAAGTAGTATGCTAGCACAATGATGCTAATAAGCAGAGGTGTTTGTACAAGCCAGCTGCCTTTCTTCTTGGCAAACTCTTATTTTAGTGAAAAAGTAATTTGCTTGGTTTTAAAAATGAATTTTTGTGTAATTTGATAAGTGATGGAAGACAAAAAATTTCAGCTTTGATTATGATAACTTAAAATAAGAGCAAAGGCCATAAACTGGTTCTTCCTATTGCTTTTGTCCCCAGATATGCTGTAATTTTTATAAGTGATTGCTTAGGAAATGGTCCAGAAATTAATCTTTTGGTAAAAATTAGATTTTACTGTCCATGTGCTGGCTTTGGGTGGAAGTCAGACCTTGACAGTCAGACCTCAGAGCATGGAGTCTTAGGATGTGGAGACCCATCTGAAAGTTCAAGCCAGTAAGTATTGGAGTGAATTTTTGCCCTTGAAAAAGCACAGCAGGAGTATCTGTCTAGTGGTGACATGGATTGTGTCCCTCAGACCACTGATAACCCAGGGAGCTGCAGCTCTGGGCATGGTGGATACCCCTGGGCTGGGCCGTGGCAGCCCAAGGTGGGGTGGCTGGTGACAGGCGCATTTGCTGGAGGAATTGTCCTGGAGCCGCTGGCAAGACCTGGCAGCTCTCCATGGGAATCACAAGAGTATCCACCGAGCCTGGCACCATGGCTGTGTCTGGCCGGTGCCACCCTCATAGCTGGGCACAGGTCTGGGGGCAGCTGGTGGCCAGCCTGGAACAAGCTCCCGTGGCCGGCCCTGAGCGAGCTCCCTTGCCTGGCCTGGAGCTCCCTTGCCTGGCCTGGAGCTCCCTTGCCTGGCCTGGAGCTCCCTTGCCTGGCCTGGAGCTCCCTTGCCTGGCCTGGAGCTCCCTTGCCTGGCCTGGAGCTCCCTTGCCTGGCCTGGAGCTCCCTTGCCTGGCCTGGAGCTCCCTTGCCTGGCCTGGAGCATCTGTGGCCGGCAGCGCTGCCTGCGGACCCTGGGCCTCGGCGAGCTCTGTGCACAGCGTGGAAAATCCCACAGCGAGGGATTAAACACTGCAGGCAGCCCCGTGAGCTGTGCTGAAATGTCACCGGAGCCGTCTGGCACAGCTCCAAAAGCAGGCAGCGAGCTGGCCACGTACAGGGACAAACACAGGAGCTCTGATCCTCTGCAGGCTGGGCAGAGTCACTAGCTGACAGGGCCAGACGCTGCTTTGAGTTGATTTCCTGCAGAAACTTGAAAATACCCAAAAGCCACAGCTCAGATGGGGAGACTGGCAAGAGAAAAAAAATAGCAATCAAACGTTAGACAGCCGATTGCAGTCCTGTCAGGCCCTTAGATAAATTGTCAGATGTTAATCAAAATGTTAATTAAAGAAACTAGTAAGAGTATGTTCATTTTAGCTTGTTTTTCTGAGTGTCCTCACCCGTGTAATTTATAAATCAGAGGGCAAACACACTCCCGTTACAGCTCTGCGGATGGCTGGCTGTGGGCAGGAGGGTCTGCGCTGTTTCATCTTCGCTCAGGAGGAAATGGGAAATGCAGGCACAGCCTGCATGTGTCAAGTGCAGTCATGTTTTTCATTTAAAAGGTTAAACTGCACAAACATTTTAGTTAGCACATCCTAATTACAGCATTGCTCCATTCTTTCAAGAGGAAGTGTGAAAAGGCTGGTAATATTTAATTTGAAAGACACTATTGTGCAGGCACAGTAGGTCTGTGCCCTCGTTTGACTGTATTAGTGATTTCCCTAGGATTTTGCTGCATTAAATTTTTAATTAGTGTAAAGTTAACATGGTCAGTGTTTTTAAACATGAAAACAGTTGTTTTATGCCAGTTGTGATTGACCAGCGATAAAGAAATAAGCAGCAATGTATCCTTTTTTATCCTTCAAAATGCCTCCTGCTAATGCTTAAAAAATGTTAAATTGTGGTAATGTAAGGATTTGACTTAAAAGAAGAAACCAAGTTGTTTGTTTTCTGTTGACGTTGGAAATTGCGTGTTTACATTTCAAGAGGTTTCTAATTTTGGAAATTTGAAAAATACTATACCACTGATTTGCTTCCCATCATCCTTTTTCATTGTGAAAATGTTAAAAAATTTTGCACTTAAAATCTCAGAACAGAAAGAGGGCTGCTAGCTGTGCAGGCAGAACCCCATGCTGCTCTCATTTCTTGAAGAGTTTTTCCTGCAGGTGGGTGCTGCCCTTCAGTGTGGACTGTCCTGTTTGCCAAAGCGAAGCACATGGGTTGTCACATCTCTAGGTGTGCAGGTAGGGAGACAGGTGAGCCACGGGTGTCAGAGAGCCCCTGGAGCTCCCTCAGATCCATCCAACAGCACTTCCTCGACTCTGCCCTGAGCAGAGAGGGACTTTGTAGTTGGCCAGTTCAAATAGCCATGTATGTGTTTATAATCTTACAAAGCTCTCGTATCATGGCAATGGATGTCACTAGCTAGTCATACGTACGTAAGAAAAATATTTGTGCTCAGTGTCTTTTTATTCTCTAGTTTCTTAGTGGCAGAATCAAAGAGTGTGATTTCCTTAGCTGACATCACTATTTTTGTGTACACCCTGTGATATTTCCTCCTATTTCCATGCTCAAAACAAAGTCAATTCCCTGTTGTTGATCTCTTTTGTGAGGAGAGTTTTCCATTTCGAGGCCTTTCTTTTACACCCGTCTTCAGAACTTTGAGTTAGCTGTAACCCCCTTTGTTTTTTGGTTCACTAACAGCTTTTAAGCAAGTTTTCATTGTCAGCATCTTTTGTAGCAGAACTCAGTCTGACAGTCAACATACAACATTTAGAGTTTGCTAGGTGTAAAGAAATAGCTACAGGGGAAAACATTTAATTCCCAATCTGGTGTGAATAGAAGCATGAGGAAGATGAAACCAGGTAAGCATCTGGATAGGTGAGCTCATCTGAAGTCTTGACACAATATTATACTATGTGATAAGGTCTTCTAAGGAACATTGTTGATGCTGAAGAGGAACATGGTGTTAAAGATATAAATCTAATTTCTGGGTAGAGAGTGGGCAGAGAGAAAAGCAGAAATTAGGTGGTGGTTCTTCCCTTTTTTATTTGCATCTTTCAACACACCATTCTTTATTAATCTTTTGTTTATCAAAGTTTTTATTAATGTTGGAGTGTGTTATTTATTTTGAATTTGCTTTATACTTTTTTGAAAAACTGAAGCTTTTCTTTATTGTCATTCAAGGTGAACATAAACAGCTAGAAAACTGTTGTCTTACATTTTTGAGAAAGCTGACCCATACTGCATCTTGAGGCACTGCTGATCTGTACTGCTTACCTCTGTCTGTTTGATGCTCTTGTTTGTCATCACTGTGGCTTTTCTGAAGTTTATCTCAAATAAGAATTATTGGTTTTAATAGCAAAAGAATGACTTACTCAATACCTGCCTTTTAATCGGACAGTGCGGGTATTGTCATGTCATCAACAGGCTACACAGAGATTAGTGTTCATAGTGTGGATGTTATAATCTCTCCGTGGCCTGATTACCATCTAAGTCACTCTACTGTCCTTCCATAATAACTTTGCCATATTTGTATTTCAGTGCCTAACAGATTTACAGGACAGTTACTGACCACACCTCTTGGCAAGTTCATTGGGGAACTGTACCAGAAGTTTAAGCTTGGATGTTATGCCACAGTCTTTTTGAGATGTTAAAGCCCTTGCATTTGGGTTTACCTGAGCAGGAGGAGGATGGGGTGAACATCTTTCTCTGGGTGATGAGGGGAGACATTCCAACAGTTTGTTTCCCTGGCTCCATTTTTGCTTGTGGTTCTGCTCCATGAATAAGTGTCCTGCTTCTATCAGTTTTCCCCCACTGTTCTCAAGAGTTTTCCTGGTCTGAGGGGGGCATGAATAGCTCCAGCAAACTGATGGGAGTGTCCCTAATTCCAGTTTGCCTCTACACAGCACAGAAATCTCCAGTCTGTGCAGGCTTGGGATGCCACTACGCTTGATGCTTCAAAGGCTATTTTACAACTCTGCGAGGAAAACCCATGTATTTTAGGGAGGAATGTTATATCCTGTGGAAATTGATTACTTGTGTGCTGAATACAAGGGGGTTTTGAAAGGATTAGTAACAAATAAGGAAAAATGAAAAAACTGGTTGTGGAGGGGCAGCAGTTGGGCAAGGGAGATACTTGAGGGTTATTTATTTAAATACATTGATTTATTGTTATATTCTTAATAGTTCTGTTTGCAATCTGCTCCTGACTCTCTTTCCTGTGGTGGCAATCTTGGATGTAAGGGGTGGTGTGCTGGGTTTGGGGACATTTTGCAGCAGGTACCACAGAGGAGATGGCATTCCTGCCCAGGTAGTGTGCTCTACTAGAGAATTAAAATATACTGGCTATGCTGTAGTTATACCATAAAAAGCATGATTTATCCTAAATTATATTTACATAATTATCTCTTCTTTGAAATATTTCTAAGTACTGAAGTTGACATTCAGAATCTTACTAGTGAGGATGATTACTTTCCATTTCTCCCTCTCTTTTCTTTGATGGCAGCAACAAAACTGACCCTGCTTATGCATAATTTTACACACCTTTATCTAACATATTTTGTACAATGTTCACTTGTCAGTGGATTTTAGTTTTCCAAAATAAATATCTAGGAAAACTATAAACTTACTGTGCTGAATATTTCTCAAGTGAGGAAGTGCAAGACATAAGGTTGCATCAGTATTGCTTTGCCATTATCTGTCTAAAAGATATTATGTATGGCTGTTTCTTAGTGCCACAAGCATATGTGACTATCAGTTGGCTTCTTGTGATAACACTGAGTGATAAACAGTAATATCAGCTGCCAGATGCAAACCAGTGGTTTTTTTATGAAACAGTAAGACAGAGCATCTCAGAACATGACAGATAGTACTGGTGCCCATCAAGCCTTGCTGGTCTGTCATACTGGTTGCTTGGGCTCCATAAATATTCTGTTTTGTAACCTTCTTGCTGAAGCACGGATGACTTTGTTCAGCTGCTCTCTGTTCAACTAAATGTGTAAGGTCAAACACCACACAGTTGAAGATGGAGTGACCTCATCCTGACTTACAATGTGCACAGAATTGATGGCATGATTAAAGGGACATCAGTGGAAGATTAAGGCAGAATCCTTGGTATCTAGGTCCCGTGATTAGAGCAGGATAATGAAGCAGCAATAAGTGAGTGAGCAGCAGATCAAGCTCCTGCAGAGACCAAGCAGCTGCACCCTGCCAGGGGGGTGGCAAAGGAAGAGTAATTTGCCTACTCTGCTTGTTTTTGTTTTAGCTCCCAGTTTCTCCTGCAAAATCCTCATGGACCTACATTTTTTTTATCTTTGTCACGGTGAGATCAGAGTGCTGGTGGACTAGAGTTGCAAAAGGCATTTCAGTTGCATGCTGAGTAAAATTTGGAGCTATGTTGAGGTGCCTTTGCATAGCAGTGTCTGTGCTCTGCTGTCATGTCATGGATCTGAGCTTCCTGGAGAAATGAGAAGACCAAGTCAATTAGCTCTCCAAGTCAATTAGCCCTCCATTATTCAAGGAATGAAATACTCTTACTGACAGGAAATAAAGTTTTTATCCTCAGGTAGAAGATGTTTGTTTTAATATGCCTGTCTAAATTTCTCAAATGACAAGTCACACAGTAGCTCAGTATGATGGAGAAAAGGACAAGTTTGTTTTAAGTTTCATGATTATCATGCTTATACTTTGTGATACAGACATACAGACATGAAGTAACAATTGCTTAAGCATAAAGGGGTTTTTAATGCTTTGTTTCAATATACACATCTAATCCTATAGTTTGAGAAGTACTCTTACACTTATTCTACACAATGCTCTTAAACTCTGTTAACTCTTTTTCTGAATGTTCACTGAAGTTCCAACATGTCTAACTGAACCAAACGTGTGTGTTCTCCTGGGTGTGCTTTGGTTTTACTGCAGCTGCACCAGCACTGACACAGGGCACTTTGACTTTTTGCCCAGTACTTATGTAAGGAGCCGTATAAAAAAAATGGGTTTATGAAACTTGATCTGGACATCTTGTATTTGCTGCCCAAAGCTATTAATTGATGCCCAGAGAAAATGAACAGTAACAAATACTTGCTAGCTTTTGAGAAATAAGCATAGACCTGGGAGGAATGCCTTGAAAATTGTTAAGAGTATTGTTGCTCTTAACTTAATTTTTTCTTAATTTTTTTTGTAAGCATGCAGCAAAGAAAGTAGCATTTTATAAAAAATCAAATGCTTTTTTCTATAAAAGGGTATCATCTTTTAATATAGCAATTAGTTATGAATCATAGTAAGTCAAACTGTTAGCTCATGGATAGAAGAATAAGCAGTAGTAGCCAAACACAATGAGAAGCTTTCTCTTCTTTTTTCCTTTTTTTTTTTTCCTGCCCCTTCCAGGTTACTTTTTTGCATTTTTAACAGAGATTGTTGCATATTTAGTAGGAAATAGACAATGGAAAATAGATTTATAAACCAGAGAAAAATGACAGCCAGACTAAGGGCCAGTTGAAGCTTCTTTTAAGCTCTGGAAGGGATTTATACTATCAGTATCTATTTCATCAGGAAGTTCTGTGTCCTTTGGCCTGATCCATATATAATACTTGCTCAGCTAGAGCAGAGAGATGCTGTGTTTTTCCAGCTTGATAGTTAACAGTTATCCTGGCCATGGAGCAGAGACATTGTTTACTGGGATGCCATCTTCTCACTGTTTTCTAACTCTGCCCAGTCCTTCTCCACAGGGTCACAAACCTGTTGTATAAATGCAAAGGTATTTAAGGAGGAGTTTACCTGTTAAAGTTTAGTGTTGAACACTAGCTTCCATTTTAGATCAGATTCTTTCCAGTGCTGTGACATCAAGGAAGACTTTCTGTTTCTTTGCCCAGAAATGGAAGTACCACTTTGATATGCTGTAAGCAATCATGACCAAAATAATTGTTTTCCTCTCAAGAGTTATGTGAAGGGAAGGGATAGGAGTATCAACCTTTAAAATTTGAAAACTGAACACCTGGAGATAGTTATATTTTTAAATGTTTTCAGGCTGAGGCAGAATTAATGACAAATGGGAACTATGTTAAATTGGCAGAACATTAGTAGAATTTATTATTATAATATGCTTAGCATAAAAAGCATGGTGGTCTTGATTATTCAGTGATAGTTTGTGTAGTAATTTTTCCAGTAAAAACTGTGTCAGTCTGTCAGTAACTATATTCATTAGATCAAATATGCAATTCTTAATATGTCTGGTTTCAAAAATAATATTAGCTTTCTCTATTAAGATGAGACTTCAGAACTCTTCACATGGTTTGCAAAAGAATTCTTAAGTAGATTTCACTTAAGATCATGAATGTTCTAAAAAGACTGAAACATTAAGTATAAGCAAATTGTAGTAGCAGCCCTACCTGAATTTTTATGTATGTCAACAAAAAAAATAGGTTTAGGCAGGTTATGAAAAATGAGCTGAAAATTATTCTTGTTTTGTTGATAGACAACATAAATCATGGTTATGCACAGAAGTAGTAAGTGAAGATTTCACAGCCTTGCATTGTTGCAATATCTCTTTCAGAAATTGTCCCAGAATTCTAGAATAAGTTAATTTGATGTGGTTTTATTTTTGGTTGTGTGTGTCTGTGTATGGAAATCCTCTCTGACGGGTAGACTGTAAACTTGTGTGTGTCAGCCATTAGCCTTAGTTGTCTTAGGTAATTTTTTTTGTTATCACCAATTTAAAACACTTTTATTGAACTCACTTGGTGGAGCCTGGTGCTGTTAAACGTTTGTGCAAATAGCAGTAGCATCTCAGCTTGGTACCGGAACAGTGCCAGTTACAGTTGACTGAAGAGAAATATCCTTATTATCCAGATAAATAGCTGAGATTACTATTTTGTCTAGTTTCTTCCTAATGATGGAATGCAAGGAGGGTGTCAGTTTTATTCTAGTCCCTTTTTCTCTTTATCTGCTAGGTTTTTTCAAGAAAGCAATACTCTTATTTCCTTCAAAAAGCAGAAGTCATCATAACAAACTCCCAAGTATTGCATTAGTCATCCTCTGGCTTATTGGAGATTATTTGTAACTGTGATAAGCACTTGGATTTTGAATTTTCTAAATATACAGAATGTGGAAGAGTATTGAGTAATGTTTCTCATTATCTCACAGGGTGTAGCATCACTGAACTCTAATGGCCCTCAAATAGTAACTTAGGAGAGCTGCTGAGGGATTCTTGCTGTTGCTATAAAAAGCCATTTGGCAATAAGCACTGCGTCATATTAGAAGCACAGGCATTTACTAGAACGTAAATGTGCTAAAATATTTCATTTACAAACTCTTCAGTGGCAGCTGGTTCTAGAAAACTAAGTAGATGATTTTGGTAACTAATCGTTTTAAATACTACAATTTTAAAGCAGTTGTTCCTTGAGATGAGTGATAAGTTACTGAATTTGTTTGGTATTTTTGTTGGGCATTTCACACTTGACTTCTTGGTAACTACCCATTGAGAAATTATGAGTATTTTGCAAAATTTTGCATATTTGTTAGGTAATTTGCACCCATTTTTGCAGTTGACCAGAGAAACACACAGGAGTTGGTTCAGTTTCTTTCTTAGTCCAAGCTCTATATTCATTCATTATTTTTATTTTTCTGAGCTAATGAACACATTTCAAGTGCTACTTCCAAATTGGTCATATAAGCAGAACACAGATGTACAAATTTACATTTCCCAGAGAACGCTGGCTTCTGCACAGGTTGCACTGGACTTGGCTGTCACTCTTGGCTGTGGTTGTAGCTTCATGAGTAGCCTGCTGCTTCCACAGTTAAATCAAAATCTGTAAGGTGATCCTGAGACTGGTCGGATTTGGGCACCTTTAACAACACTTGGTTGCAATAGAGGTGTTACCACTGCCTTTGCATTCCCCTGACAGACCTCTTTCTTGTGTCTCTTAGATCTGTGGTTTTAATTTATTTGATTGCCAGAAGTGTCTCTTAATGAGGTATTGATTACACAGATCCTCGAGGAATCACAGGTGTCCAGTGAGCACACGGTCCATTAACGTGTCTGTGTAGGCAGAACTGGAAGCTGCCAGGTGTTTTGAGAATTCATGCTTCTGAAGAACTACCTTTACAATAGACACTATTTTACCTGAAATGGTGCTAGCAACTTAGGAATTTTCATTGTTTGGTGTTAGTTAAAAAACACATCCAGTGACAGAATCTGATCTCTCTTAACTCAGACACTCGGATTTTTGTAGAATATCTGTTGCTGCTTTTGATGCTGCTGCTAAATAGAAGCAAGTGGAGGAAAAAACCCAGCCAAACAAAAAACAATCATGCTCAAAAAAACCAATGTGGGTCAATATTTGAGCTGTTGTTCAGCTATTGATGTTCTCAGAGGTATTCCATACTGGAGGTCTGATAGATCATACCAAAATTTTGTCATGAATTAAAAGTTAAAATGTTGTATTCCATATAATTTTGATGATTAGGAGACATACTTACAGATAATTCTTATCCTTTAAGGGAATATGATATTTAAGCTTGCCTGGCCTGAGGATAGGAGTTTCTTGGCTTTGTGTGTCCGAGATCCAGAGCTGATTGTTTGAGATGGAGGGAGAGCTAAGCTGTAGTGGCTGAGATTAGCAGCTCCCAAAGCTCAAACAGATTCCAGTAACCCGCTGGAGACCATCATTGAGTGGAACCTCATGGATTACAGACAGGCTTGAATCCTCTATGCTCTGTGTGTGGCAGGGAACCTCCCAAGCCAATCAAGGAAAAATGTTAATGGAGTAAATGACAGGAAGTATTTACAAATTCTTTCTGTATGGAAGCTTAAAACTTCTTTTCACTCTTTCAGAAAGAAGACACAGCTCCTCCAGCAAGCCGCCTTTGACTCCGCCCTCCTCTTCAGTATTTTCCCTCATTTCATCTTTCCCTTCAAAAAACAAAGGTAGCAGTGGAAGTGGGAGCAATCGTTCATCCAGTGGAGGTACTAGTGCATCATCATCAAATTCCAAGTTGTTGAAATCACCCAAAGACAAGCTGCAGATCAGCGGAAACAACAGGTTAATGCATTCGGTACAGCACAGCAAAGTTCCCCATGACAAAATGTGAGTATGCCTTCTGAAAGAGAATTAAATGTCATTACTTGCATAGACACTGCTATGTCAAGAAGGTTTCCTTTTGTTTCACAGCCTTTTTGGTTTAGGAGATAATAATTTTAAACTCCTTCAAATCTTTTCCGACAGCTCAGTCAAAGATTATATTTAATGCTCATATCTGAGTTGAAGAAGAGCTCTTGCAAAGCTATATCTTAAATCATCACAAATAAAGGTCATTTTACTAGAGGCTCCTAATTCTTTGATGTAATCTGGATATGTTGATCATAAAGGAGTTTTAGCTCTGATTCAGGTGATTTTTGAGCTGCACATGTGGGATAACAGCACTGCTGATAAAATTTGCTGCTCCAGAACGCTGCATTTCTCACTAGACGTAATGGGTCCATTGCAGGTGCTTTGGGCAGTTTGCACTGATACTCTCTGTCCATGAATGCACATAATTGTTTGTGAAGTCCCTTGGACACTGAAGTGTCAGGGAAAAGAGGACAGAAGAGATTATGGGTATCATAAAAAATGTGAAAATTAAAAAGACAGTAGCAGGAATGTCTGCATTTATATTTGCAATAGATCAGAGTATTGCTGAACAATAACATATATTAGCTTTTTTTTCTTTTTTCAATTTTTCTCTCTTTGTTTTTCATAAATAACAGTATGACTCCATCTGTCAAAGTGGAAAAGATTCATCCAAAGATAGATGGTGCCCAACTGAAAGCTGCTGTTGGTCCAACTTGTTCTACTACTGTGAGTTCCTCAATAAAGACTGGCCTTAATTGTCCCTCAATACCAAAGCCACCCTTGCCTTCCCCTGGACAGATACTGAATGGTAAAGGTCTTCTCTCTGTGCCTCCATTTTTGGAAAAGAAACCTGAAGAAAATACGAATAATAGGAAATTTTTACATAAAAGATTGTCAGGTAATTTATTTTTTTTTTAATTA
Source organism: Pseudopodoces humilis (assembly GCF_049639895.1). Taxonomy (NCBI): domain Eukaryota; kingdom Metazoa; phylum Chordata; class Aves; order Passeriformes; family Paridae; genus Pseudopodoces; species Pseudopodoces humilis. The sequence goes on from NC_142212.1 coordinate 14,336,738, forward strand.
TAATTAGCTATGTTCCTTTTAGTAGAAATATATTTATGGAAATTAGTTCCAGAAGTAAATTAAGACTCCTGTAATACTGTAACTTGTAATAAGAGGTTTTCAGTATCATAATTTAAATATATAATTTGACATACACTTTAAGGATTCAAACACCTTGAAACTGGCTTTTCCTTTCAGAAACCTCTACAGGTCTCAAATACCTGTCAGTTCTGACAGTTTTAAAATTGCACTCTTCTATTATATCTAAAGACTTTAGTTTCCTTTTTTCATATGGAAGATCCAAATGTACACAGAAAACAGAACTAGCACCTTATAAATTCAAAAATAGAAACCCAGTCTGCTCTTCACACTTTTTAGCACAATTATTTTGAGTGTTAGTAGAATGGTAGACAAGTTCTTGACATCAAAGCCAACAAGCAAAAACCACCATTTGTTTGTCACAATCCATAATGGTGATTTCTGCTCCTAACAGCATCAAATCCTCCTTTGAGGTCACTTGCAGGTGTTTGTAGACTTGAGATCTGTATTTCAATACACCATAAGCTTCCTGAGAGTGTAGTAAAACTAATTTGTACTGTTTTATTGTGCATTTTTATATGTACATTTGCCTGTGTCATATTTGAAAAGTTTCCAATATGATTAATTTTTATAATGAAACTAAATGTTAGTATTTCAAAATGTCTTTTGATAACTTTTCAATACTCCGTGTCTTTTACAGAGAGAGAATTTGATCCTGATATATACTGTGGTGTCATTGATGTGGAAACCAGGAAACCTTGTACTAGGTCTTTAACATGCAAGGTAGGATATCTGAATCAGGATAAGATTATCTGAAGTTTTTATTCAAATTCTTGAGGAACATGATAGAAAACTGAGAACTGTGAATTTTTACTGTTGGTAATTACCACTGTAAGAGGTACCTCTCAAAACACGTTGCTCAGAACCAAGAAGAAATTGTTTTTGAAGTTCAGTTAATTATTTATTCAGAAAGTATTTCTCAAAGTAGCCTGGAGATTTGTATTTTTGTATAGACCCTTAAAAGATGGATGTTGACATGGGACAAACTGTGTTACTCCACATGTAGGTAGCAGGGGGCCAGCATGTTCCTCTTTTTGGGGGGTAACCTTTGGGTTGTAGATCATGAATTTTAAAATTCCTCATAAGCATTGAATATATTGCTTATGCAGGATTTAAATAATTCAAGGTCTTCCCCTGTCACACCCTTTCATTTCCCCCCAGCAGAGTCTGCAGCAGGTTCTTGGCAGGAATTTGTATAAATGCTAATGCTGCTGGATGTACTGCTACAGCCAACTCCTGAAAGCCATGGAGCATGCCTAGAGGTCAAACTCTAAATTAAACAGTCATATAAACTTTCAGTCAGACAAAATGTATCCTCTGGCTCCAAAACACTGGGGGACAGAGGGGCTGTCCTTGCTCCCAGGGAACCAAGAATCCAGATCCCCTGCACTGGTGTAATATTTTGCTGCTTTCCTGCAAAGCAGCTCTACCCTCAGTTTGGGAAATGTCTGGTAAATAAACCACCTACAGAACAAAGGTAACTGAAGCTGTCACTAATGACCCAGAGGAACTGAACTTGAACACATTGCCCTTTTGGAATTACAGAGGGGAGGAAATTGTTTTGCTAATAGAGGAGGGAAAAGCTGCAAGATTTTACAAGAGAAATAGGCAAATGAAAAGTGAAAAAGAGAGTAAAAACATTTCTTAGCAATTCTTTAGAATATGCCACTCATAAAACAATTTTTGGAATTGCTATTTGTGTCTGAATTATGTGATAAAATTTTTTACCTACTAAAAAGAATGAAATCAATCCCTTTGTTTTGTATTAAAGAGGTTTTGTGTCTGACTTTCACAATTCAGAAAAGTAGCTTCCATTTACTTTGCCTTATTTAGAATTGGTGCCATTTATACACACACACACACACACACACGCACACCTTACTGTCTGTAGTGTTCAGGACACTCAAAGAATTTGGGTCCTGACTCTAGATTCTGCTGAATGTTTTTAATTCCTCAATATCTATTTGATTACATTAGTTTTCAATGAATATATTCGTTTATAGAAGGCAACACAGTACTTTTATAAATATTTTTCAGGTCTCCCATTAGAAGTCTGATTTTAAACATTATTTTGTTGAATATTTTTTTAAGTGAAAGTAAATATTTTCTCTTCTTGGTTTTGCAGGAGTTGGCAATTGAAATACCAATGTAAGAAAAGGTTTTTGGTTCTAGTCTTAACCTTATTAAAAAAATTGGCAGTTTGGTTTTTATAAAGGAGTTTGAAAGAAGCCTTTTACTGAATTGCTGGTGTTGTTACTATGTATCAGACAAGGATATAATCATCCACCAAGCAATTTTAAAGTTTGCTTTCAAAGTCATATTTCCATTTGTTTACTAAACCAGGACTGTGATGATTTTCTCTGTTTTGGAGTTCTAGACAGGCGTTTTGAGTGTTTGACTTCCACAAATGTCATAGCCTGGGATTAATGATTTATTCCTGGTTCTGCAGACACATTCCTTAACCCAGCGGAGGGCTGTACAGGGTCGAAGAAAGCGATTTGATGTGTTGTTAGCTGAGCACAAAAGCAAAACCAGGGAAAAGGAACTTCTTCGACATTCGGATCATCATCAGCAGATGCCCCCTCTCAGGGAACCACATCCCTCACCTACTAAAACTTCCCAGGAGCTGCACCAAAATTCTCATGGAGTTACTCTTACAGAATCAAAGCCTTTATTACCTAATAAACCCAAACCTCACCCCCCCAGTCTTCCAAGGTAAGGAAAATCTGCAGATGCAGTGGTATGAAACCAATACTGGGAGCTTGATGAGGGGGATTTTGAGGGAGCGATACGGATCTGTTGGATGGGGCAGTGTGGTTGCTCCAGGCCTGGTGCCTGTCTGCAATTAGCAATTACCTGCTGAGGGTGACTCCTGGCGAGGAGGGGTTGGTGTTTGAAGTAGTAAAAGCTGACTTGCAATCAATGGAAGCAGTTGAGCAACAATTGGGCAACGCTGCTTTTCCAGGGGTTCCACCGTACTGTGTCATTCCCCTTGGCAGCTTACAAGACCGTGGACAACACCAGGGATCTCTTAATGTAGATTTTTATTCTCTCAGTAATAATAAACACTTAAAGGGTGGGATTTTTAACTGGGCTTGGTTCAATAACACCTGGTTACTGCTTGTCCTGCCCAGGCCTCCAGGCTGTCCAGCCCAGCACAGTGGAAATGCCCCCAGCGAGTCTCCTTCTGTCCATGAGTCCCCGCAGCCTCCCTTGCCTGCAGCTGAGCCAGCATCTCGGTTATCCAGTGATGAGGGAGAATGTGATGAAAAAGAAGAACCTGTTGAAAAACTGGATTGTTATTATTCAGGTCATCATCCTCAACCAGCCGCTGTAAGTTTTCAAAGTTAACCTCAGTCTCTCCCTGACTCTAATTGTGTAAACAAGTTACTTTGGGGTTTTACAGGTGGTTTTCTGTGGGGTATGTGATTTTCTTTTTTTTCTTTTTCTTTTTTTCTTTCCCTCCCTATATTTTGAGAAAATTATTTTGTGGCCTAGTAGGCAGTGAAGGTTTAACTAGTTGCAAAATAAACATGCTAAAAAAACGTGTTCATAGCTCACTTCCCCAATCCAAAAGAAACCAAAATGCCAGAATACTAAAGATGAAATTGTTAACTGCTCTAAAGGGCTGTGGTTTTGAAATAAGAACATGTAAACAGTGTCTTTTTGGTGCGATTTTCTTATTGGACTCTCCCCTCCACATCCACACACATTTTTTACTCAAGTTACCAACATCACACTAAAGGTAGCAATAAGGTATTTTAATATCTAAATTTTGACAAAAGCTAGTATAACTAAAAGCAAATGTATTGCCCAGCCTGGATGTTAAATTATATCCTTTTCTTTTAAAACAGACTTCTAGCTGGTAGGTCCTCAGAAGCAGATGTTGCATAAATATGTGTGTTTGTGTAATGTTCATACATAAACAGACATACTGCTAACCTTTTTTGTTTAATCAGAGGAGTTCAAATTTGACTTCTTCTATTAAGCATGGGAGTATCAGAGGACAAGAAATTTATCTCAATATATCAAGGCCAAAAATTTAAAGTGGTTGTTGGGCCACAGACATAGAAACTCTTAATTTATATTTTTTCATCCTCTACCTAAATATCTAAAAGCATATTTATCATAAACAAATTGTTATTCAGAGAGTTGTCATTGAAAGTAGAAAACACCAATGAAAATCATGTCTTTTCAGTTTTGCACATTTGGTAGTCAGCAAATTGGAAGAGGTTATTACGTGTTTGACAAGCGGTGGAACCATATTCGATGTGCACTTGACTTCATGTTGGAGAAGCATCTTAATTCACAGATGTGGAAGTGAGTAGAAATGAAAGAGTTCTTATTTTTCTTGGTGTTTGTAGAAGTACAAGGAACCTTGTGATTCTAATTAAAGAACAATAATCTTGTGTCCTGACTGAAGGTTGATAGTCTTTGCTTTACATTTTTTGCAACAATTAACTATCAGTATAATAAAATCTTCCAGAGGCATTAATCAACCCCAAGATACAATCATTTTAAGGTAGCATTATGAGAGTGGATATTGGTCTGAGGAATGGTGGCTATGTGGAGTTTTATCTTTGTTTTTCTGCTCACCCACAGGAAAATTCCTCCAGCATCCAGTAACACAGCATCGGTCCGTGCCCCACATCGGACAAACCTGATGCCTGCTTCTCAGCACGGTGTCAGTGCAGCAGGGTTCCTCTTACCCACCACGGTTATGTCATCGCCAGCGTTGGTCTCTCCTTCCTGTGTGTCTCTGAACCACAAATCGGTACCATCCCATGGGACGACACTAAATGCCAATCCCGCTGCTCTGGGTGCAGTGGATCCTGTCTGCAGTATGCAATCAAGACAAGTGTCTTCTTCCCCTTCAACACCTACAGTGCTTTCCTCTGTACCTTCACCTATGCCCAGCAAACCTCAGAAAATGAAATCCAGCAAATCTTTTAAACCTAAGGAATCTTCTGCTGGCAGTGGCACCTGTAACAGCACCGGCAGCGTCAGTAGCAGCGGCGGCTCAGGAAAGAAGCGTAAAAACAGTTCCGCACTGCTCGCACCTTCTCATTCCACAGAGTCCTTTAGAAAAAACTGTGTGGTTAACTCTGGAAACTCTGGGACCTCCTATCATCCATCGGTGACAGCTTCGTCCCACAGCGTTGGCCTCAACTGTATGACTAGCAAAGCTAACTCTGTTAGCCTCAAACATGACCAATCAGGGAGGGGTCCTCCAACAGGGAGCCCTGCAGAATCCATAAAGAGAATGAGTGTGATGATGAACAGCAGCGACTCCACGCTCTCCTTAGGGCCATTTGTTCATCAGTCTAGTGAGCTGACTGTAAATTCACACAGCAGTTTTTCACATTCACATACTTCCCTTGACAAATTAATAGGAAAGAAAAGAAAGTGCTCACCTGGTTCAAGCAGCATCAACAGCAGCAGCAGCAAATCAAACAAAGTTGCCAAATTGACATCAGTGAACAATGTTCATGCAAAACACACTGGTGCAATCCCAGGGACGCAAGGACTGATGAACAATTCTCTGTTTCATCAGGTAGGAAATCTTGTCTCATACTAAGCCAGCATGAAATGCCTCCTCACGTGCTTATAATACATGTGTTCTCTTAAGTGTTAAACAGATATTCAGTTCCAGAGCCTGCTCAAGTAAAAGGTAGTTCTTCTCTTTCTCCAGTACTCATTTTGAATGTTCTTACATTTACTTATTTACACAAGACTTGTATAAATGTTCTAAATAAAAAAGCTACACTTTAGGAAAGAAATGTTACATGGGATATTTCAAGTTCCTTAGATGCTGTAGCCTGTGAATTGCTTTCAGTTAAAATTAATTTCTCTTATTTTTAAGCCATAATTTTAGAAGTGAATCTTGCCAGCCTGGCATGGAACTGAGCTGTGTGCCTCAGCCCGAGTCCTTGTTTCTGTGTCAGGAATAAACATTCTACAAAATGGAACATAATGATGCTGATAACAGAACTGTGATACTGTGATAAAATAAACCTATATTCCCGAGGTGTCATTGACTAACTTCTTAGTAATAATGAGATTAAATATAATAAATCAGATAATAAACCTTTTTAGTTGGTAAGGCAAACAGATATGCTATAAAGGAAGCAGATCTCATGAGTATGTAAGATCCCATTTTAAAAATTAGTTTGGGGTTTTGTTTTTTTTTTTAAATAAATCTCACTGGAAAAGTAGTGCATTCAGGATTAAAAATCCAAGAAACTTGGTTTTCTCTGCTGCTAAAAACTGAAATCTCTGTAGCTGGAGAGCCAGGAGGTCAGTAAGAACTTTCTGAGAGTAGTTTCTTAATTTTCAGTTTCAACCACAGAGGAAGATTTTCACCTTTATGTGTGTTTACTTAGCCAAAAACATCATTCAGATGGCTGAATTTATTTTTGGACTTAGCTAATAATTACTATTTCAACTATGCAATGTAAGTAAAAGAGTAATATAATTTGAATGAACTAAGAAGCATGATTATAACTTGGAAGAGGTTTAGTTGAGGATTTTCAAGTCTCAGAGAGGCCAACCTCATGTTATCAAGGTTGCTTTGTGCCTGAAATTTTCCCCCAAATATGCCCTTATTAGCCACAAAACGTGTTTGTTTTCAGTGCCTCTGAGGGCCTGGCTCACTGATGGTTCTCTTTTCTTGCCCCCAAGCCGAAGGCCCGTCCCTGATGGCACCACGGTGAGAAACAAACTGGACAGTTTTCACTACAAGCAAAACCTCCACCTGGATTTCTGGACTCCAAGATGCCTTGAGTTTTCCCAACTTCCCATGGTCCTCAGGTGTGGAAATCTACTGGACTGTCACTTAAACAAGGAATTTCCCTGAAGCCATGTCTGTAGCAGTGAATATACTAGAAATGGACACTGGATGAAGTTCAGCCACATAATTGCTTTTATCAGTGTTAACAGTGGTCTGGACTGTTTGCTACAAATCTGTGAGATTTTCCTTACAGGAGTACATCATCTTGCCACTATTTGACATAGTTTGGCTGGGCAAACGAATGTTTTCTGGGGGGAAATAAACATTACTGTGGACTTATTTTTATACTGATGGTGTCTTTTGTAGGTGATAGCTAACCAGACAGACACCCTCAATGGAGAGGACCCCCGTGACAAGGGGAAAAATGTGTGAGGCACAATGGAAAGAAGCCCTCAAGAAGGGAATATGGCTTTAGTGTTTTTATAGCAATGTTCCTTTAATGGAATATAAAAAAATAGCACAATTCAAAAAATTGTCTGTTTTGCCCAGCCTTTTGCAGGTAATTTGGGATAAGAAGCTATCAGGAGTTTAAAACAAAACAAACCCAACAAAACCAGAAAAACTTGTTTGAGGCCACTGCTCAGAAAACAAGTATAAAAATGCCGTATTTATGTGATACAAAACCTATTTTCTATTCTTTTGAATGAGATTTTATCGTGGAAGAAAAGTTAATTTTGTTCTTTAAAAATTCCAAAAATATCAAACAAACAAAGGCAAATAACCTCTAAAAGTCTATGCCCAAAGAACTTATTTATTGACCTAGACTGTATACCACAGGCCTTTGTGGTTTTTTTTTTAAAAAAGAACTGTATTGGTGAAATTAGGCTGGATTTGTCTTCCTCTTCCAGCTGATAAAATTAGCCCTTTTTAAAACTGGGTTTAAAAATATTTAAATATTTTTAACAACCATAAAAGTCAGTTTCTTTCTGCCTTGTTTGTGTAACAAAATTGTTGATCTGTGACGCCTTCTACCACTCAGTAAGATTTTTTTTTTTATTTTTTTTTTTAGTCAGAATTCTGGAATAAATGCCAATTTGACAGCAGAGTTCACTGTGAAGCACTGCTTTGTGCATCACAGTCATCCCAGGCCCACCCAGGCTTTATGAGCATGTGGGGCTTTACAGTTTTGTATAATCCAGCCAATTTTTATGGAGTATTTTGTCTTGCTTCAAAACACCTCAAAAATGAATTCCGCCAAAGGGCTCATTGTATTATGGTTTGACTCATCTGGATGTTTTTGTTAATTTTTTAAACTTCAGGTAAAGGCTCAAAACTGACTAAACTTTTATTAAGGGGGCAAAGCAAAGGAAGATGAAATCCTGATGAAGAAGATTTTTATTTTCTGCCTTAAAGGGGCATCAGCTATTGCTGAGAAGAGACAATCTGAGCCTGTCCAACTGTTCACGTAGCCCAGCCTTCTCCCCATTCTGGTGGCAAGTAGTAAGTACATCAGGGAATCCAAAGCCACGCTGAGTAGCAGTTGCTTAGTTGTTTACCTAACAATGCTTTCAGTTTCTCCTGTACTTCCTATGAAATCATTGTTATACAGCAAAACAACAAGAAGCCTCTATGCAGACACTTTAGCTTTGAATTGATACAAAAGATCACACTGAGAAAGCAATGTACTAGAGACTCTTATTATGCAAACTTTAAAAAAAAAAACAGTAGACAACTTTTCAGGAACAAAAGGATTTGTATTTAATAGGATGCCCTGTTGAAAGGATTGTTAGAACTGCGATTGGTTTAATATAAAAGGAACCAAAGCGAAATGCCACAAAAAGAAATCCAAGTGTATTAAATCCTGCACGTTTGGAGAGAAATCCATGCTCTGATGAAGTCCCTGGGGCAGAGCTTCCACTTCTGGACAGCATCAGTCACAAGTGCAATTTGACTCTGGGTAGAAACAAAGGTAAAGGAAACGAAAATTCGGCACAATTGGATGCTGGCGAGTTTGTGATTGAACTGTCCTCTGGTTTTTAAGGTTGTTTTTAAGGTTCTGTTGATCTGAAAGCAAAATGGCAAATTTGTGCTCCTTCAGTAGCATGCAGATGTACAAAGTGAATTCCTGATGGCTGCTCCTCCAGAGCCAGTGCGTGCAGCCACCTGCACCATGGGGGCTTGAGCCACTGGAGCAAAGAGTCCGAGCATAAATTCTGCCTGCCCTAGACCTGCTCTAAATGTTATGTTTTAGATCTTGGTTATAAGCAGAACATTGTTCCTGAAGCTTTTATTGTCACATAGTTCTTACTGTAAATAATTAAGGAAGCTTAAAATTAATTTTCCTTGCAAAATTGAATTTGCAGTGGCTGGGTTGTTTCTAGACAGATTTTGGTATTAATTTAAGAGATACAGTTTTTATAGTCTTTCCAACTTCTCGTTATGACTCCTGCAGTTTTCTTAACCTAAAAAATTGCTGCAATGATGAACAAAGAATTATACAAGAAAAAAAAACATACTTTTGTATCTTTATTTTGGAATTTCTTGTTCTATTATAAATATTGAAGTATCCCTATTTCAGAAGACATATTTTGTTAATTGATTGTACATATTTAAATATGTATTTTTGCACAGGTCTTTTTTTCTTATATCCAGTTTTGGTACAATTGAGATCATCTAGTATTTATTTATTAATTAATTAAAAAAAAAAAAAGCAAATACCTTTTTATAATTTGAAGTGGTTCACTGCCAAGCCAATAGTTAACATGCCTACTTTGCAATGTAAGGGATGCCTCCGTTTTGTGAAAGCCGTGTCCCTTTTCCCTGTCCTGGGAGTGGGTGGATCCACAGCAAGGGTCCCAGCCTGGGCCCACGGGGCTGCTGTGGCATTGTTATCAGTTCCTGGCTCCCAGAAGATCCATTCAGTTCTGTGACACACTGCTTCTCTTTTTTTAGTGTTCGTGTGCGTGTGTGTGCGTGCGCATCCATGTGGGTCTCATGTGGTTTAAAACTAACGGAAAAACTGAAAGTGCCTGATATAACTAGTTTTAAGCTTGGACTGTTTAGACAGCTTCTCCTTAAAAGACTTGAATGTTCAGTTGAAATTTTGGAGCTTGCTTTTTCCACCTATATATAATATATGTGTGTGTGTGTGTGTGTATCCACACATGCATATATCTATATTTCTGAAATTAATGAGATGGGTTGACAAAAGAAAGCAAATTACGCTGGTAGCTTTTGTAAAATCTTTTAATTTGAATACCTTATGTTGGAACAATCCTATCAATAACTCATATTTAGTATAATGCCAAGGGTTTGAGATATGGTTTTAACCAGCAGTTTATTTAACTGTCTCATTTTGGGTAGGGGGGAGCAATATTCGTTAATCAAATAATTTAGAAAATGTTCCAAATTGTTGGTATTCCAAAACAAAGAAAAAACCCCACGTAAGTACCTCTTAAAACCATGAAAAAAATAAAGATGTGATTTCCAAATGACATTTCTAAGGCATTTGTCTTCCTGTAAGAGTTCTCTTGCCAAGGAATCTCTCGTCTTTTACTCATTCTGTCCTGGAGGAGGGAATTGGGCTTAGAAAGATTCTTAAATGTTTTCACTGTTCAGCAGAAAATAATCATTTTTACCTTTTGTGCGAGATATTTTATGTTTTAAAGATAATTTTGAAATGAGCACTACATAATGTCAATGTGAATGTAGGCCTTGGAAGCATCTTGCTCGGTGTTGAGCCTGGTTCTAAAAGCAATCTCCTGTGTAAAATGTGTGAATAGTTTGATAATTTGTATACATAATCAAGAGCATCTGATCAGCTGAACTCTGTGTTGGCTGCTGTATAGTACATGAACAAATGTCATGGGATAGAAAAATTACTTTGGATATTTAAAAGAAAAATAAATATATAGTCTATTTGTTTTGTAACAAGTTTCTGTAAATAAAATAATTTATACTATTTATAAGAAAAAGTTGTGCTTTGCTTCATGAAAAAGATTAGTTTGTTGAACAAACATGTTACTAAACAAGGCAATAAAATTAGGACTTTTCAATAAATGAGGTTGGTTGCATGTAATATATTATATGTTTCTGCTTCATTATAAAATCCTTCACTATTAAAGGAAAACATTATCTGTATCAGTGCCTATGTGAACTAATTTCAGAGAATTGGATGTGGTCAAATTCTGTCGCTGTCCTTTGGCATTGTGAGTCAGCCCAGTAGGTTTGGAGCTTTCCATCCTACAGGGGGTTGGTACCTGGTTCTGAGCAGTGCCCGATGCATCTCTGCAGCATTTTCCTGTGCAAAGGACCTTCTGTTACTTCAGGTTCATTCTTTATATTATTTTCTAATCACAATAATGAGCAGCAGCCTTTGCAGCCCCAGATGTGGTTATGTTGAGTCATTGTGTTTCCTGGATTTTTTTTTTTCCTCCCAAAAAAGTGTCTTCTGTGTTTTCATAGTTTGAAGATCCACTGTGTGAATTCAGCAGGTTAAACACTCCTGCAGAGTTTTTCTCTGTGTCAGGACTCATGTCTCATGGGTGATTTTGGAGCAGTTTGTAAAGCCAGTAAAACTCCTGTTAGTGGGACAGGACTTCAGAGTGACATTTGCAGCAAAGCTTCCTTTATTCTGTCTCTATTTTGTTTTGGTTTGAGTTGTTTCCCCTTTATAACAAGTTTTTCTTAATATTTGGAATAAATGCTACAAGATATAAACGGGGTTCAGACAACAGGCAAGTTCTGCTTTGTCTTTTTGTAACACACACCTCTCATAGTTCTACATTTACTTTTGTGTTACTGAGTATTGTGATTTCTTTTTTTGTCTTGCCTTCTTACAAATGCTTTTCCTTCCTAGCAGCAATTTCTACAACCTGTTCCATCCTGCAGGAGCTGCTGGCGCTGCAGCTGGTTCTGCAGAGCTGTACCAGTGACCACAGCCCGGAGCGCGTGGGAGTCGGGTGTTTGCAGCGGAGCAGAGCTCTGTGCTTGGCATCGTGTTCAGGCAGGTTCGTGACTCTGAGTACTTCAACGCTGAAGGAGTAACTCTGCATTTTACTGCATTTAATACAGGGTTCAGTGTCCTCTGAAACAGGCAAGGTTAAGGAAGGAAAAAAAGGTGCATTTACCCTGTGTAACCCTGAGCTCTCAGAGCTCTGTGGAATTGGAGCATCCTCCCTCCCCTTCCTTTGCTGCATTTGGTGCAGTGCAGTGCCAAGGAGCCCTGACCCTGGGGCAGAGCAGAGCTGCTCCTTGGGTTCTCTCTTCTGGTGACTTCACTGAAGGAGTTAGTGATGAAAAACGGTTCTGACCAGGTGCTGCACGGTAAGCAAAGATGTCCCCGAACTGGGTGGAAAGCAGTTTCCTTCCCATCAGTGACTGTCTCATAGGAAAACACTCCAGTTTATATTCGGGACAGTTACTTGGTGATGTAAGAGACTGCCAATGCATGCATGCAATGAAACCCCAGGGTCAGAGGTTCCCCGTGTGCAGGGTTTGTGTATTTGTGCATCTTGTCAGTGCCCTTTGCATTTAGTATCAAAATTGGGGAGATGTGTCCTGGGAGCCCGAAGCTGTTTGGCTTTCCCCTGGTGGAGCAGTATTGGGCTCAAAGGCTCCAACCTGACTTTGGCAGCAGGTTCTGCCTGTGCAGCCCTGGGTGAGGCTGGGGAGTTGGCCCGGTGCCCTCGGGCTCTCCGAAGGCCGGAGCGCCGCGCCGTGGGCGCTTTGTTTTCACCGACTACCAAAACAACCCAAAGGAGGGCTTGCCCCGGCTTTATTTAAATGCAAATTCCTGTTGGTTCATTATTATCGCGTTCTGCTGCAACAAATAATCAGACACATGTGGCTTGTAGGATCCACCATGGGACTTTTTATTTTGACTGGATGCTTTTTTCAGTGCTTTGGCTCGGAGCTGTGTTAGCTGCTGGATTCGTTCCTAACAAGCAGCATGGGAGCTTTGTCATGGAAAAGTGGCATATGCTTGGGTTTTTTCTGACCCAGCAAACTTTAGGGTTTAAACTAATGTGGATTGAAACTTTATTGCCAAGGAGGAAAAACAGCCTGAGAAATGAAGTAAAAAAAGTTTTGTCCAAGCCCATGAGAAATAGCTGGTGTTGACATTTGTGCCCAAATTGATACAAAGGTTTCTTCAGCATCAGCAGGGACTGTGTTGCTGCCTGGGTTTGGTGGTCTCTGACAGTGCTGGAATTTTTTGTCCTCCATTTTGCTGATTAGGTCCCTTCACCTGAGTCCTTTCCTGTCTATGACAGGTGACTTTTTCCTAAAGCCAGTTCCTTGTCCCTTGCCCGCAAGGCTGGACCTTGAGCTCTGGAGCCCAGTGTTCAGTGACAGAAGCACCAGAGGTGGTGGCAGGTGAGCCAGAAACTGCACAGAGACTTGCACAGAAACGACATTTCAACTGCTTTGCAGCAGAGCTTTACTAACAAATCCTAAACCACCCCACCTCCTGCCCTTCCCACCTGCTTTCCCATCATTAATGCAGGGAATGAATTGCAGAGTTCAAGCTGTGGCTTGAAATCTCTGATTCTGGCTACCTTGTAGTGAGGGTGAAGTCAGCCTTGCAAAGCGAAATTGGAGAATGGCATTAGCTAAAGGAACTGCCCAAGCTTAAATTACAAGAGAGAATGTACAGCTTTGGCATGTGGACTATAAATCCATGGAAAGGTGTCAAAAGCGAGGCATGAACGCCTGCGTCTGGAGTGCTGCTCACAATCGGAGTTAAATAAAGGGAAATCATGAGATCAGATAAACAAAATATAAAACTAACATGATCACGGGACAGTAAAAATCAACTTGAAATTACTTCAGGAAGTAGAAATTGTAATGCTTCTGATTTGACATGGAGATGGAAGAAGGCAGTTAAAAACAATAGAATAGACAAAATTATGCCCTTGATCAGCTCCAGGCCTGACCACCCAGGACCCCTCAGCATTCCTACTCTTTAGAAAATCTGTATCAGATTGCTGGTTTTTGTTTTTTTTTCAGGAGAACGATGTGAACAGCCGTGCTGGCTAAACTGTGTGCCTCCAGCTGTGGGCTTCAGGAGGTGCTGCCTTTCACCTTTCCCAGAATTTTATCCCATCGCTATTTGCCATGGCTGAGAGGCTGAACTGCTGCACAAAGCCTTCAAAAGTTCCGCTAAAATTGCTGTGACTCCTTCCTGCCATGTCTTGGCACAAAAATCTTTGTCCAGAAGATCTCCGGGCTCTCCCTGGATCCTCTTTTGAAGGATGCAGGCTGAGATCAGGAAATGTGAAGGCAAGTTGGGATCTTTAAAGAGGGGTCTTTGCTGTAGTAGGATTGTGCACATCTGTTTGGAACATTATTTTTCACCCACCTGAGCAAAGACCACCAGATGCTGAAATGCTTGGCTCCCACAGGATGACAGCCATGGTTAGGATAAAATGGTTGATAGCTCTGCAAGTATCTTAGAGCACTAAAACTCTTTAGCAGTGCTTTTACTTTCCACCAAAGTAGGGCTTTCCATTTTCTTTTCTCCTGCTCTTACCTACACTAAGAGAGCAGTAAGATTTCTCTGGAATGCATGAAGCCCCTGTTAGCCTAATTTTTCTTGAGCAGGTTTCTATTCTCCTTACGGTTAAAAAAATACATGGTAATACATGTGCTGAATGGAAGCTTTGATGCAGTTAATTAAGGCCAGTTCATGTATAAATCTGCTGGAAAGGAAAATTGATTTGTGCACCAAACAGAAATTCCTCAAGTCAGTGAAGACAGGAAAGCAGTCTGGTTTTCTGATGGGCTTCACACTTGCACCTATGGAAGGTGGAGAAGATGCTCCCAAAAGTCAGACTGATTAAAGCCTTCCTAGCTAGCTCTACTTACCTGGCATGGAACAGATGTAGAAACCAAGAGAGGTTATTGCAAGTCTGAATATTGGGTTTTATCAATTAAAATCTTATAGGAAATGGTATGTGTGTGAACACACAAAACAGAGACTCATAGCTGACCACATGGTAAACTAGGGTTCTTGTTTTTTACTCTGCCTAGTCTGAAGAAAGATCAGAATTTTCTTCTCATTAGTACTGCCTGAAATGTAAATCTTTAAACTGGCTAAATAGCTGCTTCTTGGAGGGGGAAACAACCAGAACAGCCTCCAGTAAGTAGTAAAAAAAACCCTGAAATCGTGAGGTTGTATTTTGGGTTTCAGAAAAGTTCATCAGAGAATAGTAATGTCCCCTCTGCACCAAGGGGTCCAACCTCAGGCAGGCAGCAGTGATTCCAGCACAGGAGGCCCTCCATGATCTTACAATGGGAGGGCTGGGCAGGGGAAATTCCAAGCTGTCCTGTCTGTGGCACAGCAGCTTCCAAGCTAGGATTGCTCTTGGAGCACACCTGCCTGCTGGGGCTCCTTCCAGCACTGAAGTTGCAATGCATACAGGCTGTAAATGTTCCAAATGCATCAAAAGCTCACAGAACTCACTCACAGGCTGCCTTTGGGAGGAGGGAAAAAAACCCCTCAAGGCAGGCCAGCAGGGTAAACAGCTGCTGCTGGAGGCTCTGCCACGCCAGAAACCATGTGTCATGAGCATGGCAGCAGCCGAGTGAGAGACATTCATTCCTCAGCAGCTGTGAAGAAAGGAACTGTAACCCCTGCAGTACCTGATCAGCTCTGTCAGACTGCAGTAGTCCCTTCCACAGCCCCCACCATCACTGACATCTGCAAATCTAACTCAGGCAATAATTACAAATGTAATGCTTTGCTCACATGCTGACTTCCTTTTCAACAGTTTAAAAAAATAGTTTAAAGAGAGAGGCTACTTCTGTTACAGTTGTTCCCAAACAACTAGTCCTACAGTTCTGTTCTACTCCTACAGTTTCTGTGGTTATATTATTGCTTCACCCCAATCACTTGCATCCTTATTCCTTCTCCCTTAAGCTGTAATCCCTTCACTGCAACACTGTCCTATCTGCACATTGTGCACTCTTCACTAAAATTTTTGGCCACTTTACTATTATGCAACAGATTGTTTTCACCTCTGATTCCAATACCAGTCTTAAAACAGCAAGCATAAAATGGCCATGAGCTCTCTATGTTCACAGATCATGAACCTGCTTTGCTGTTCAATATGGAACACTGGGTATACAGGCAAGGAAAGGAACAAAGTCTATTACAAGAGATCACCAACGGTATCATACATTTAATAAATGAACTGGGTTCCATACACCAGAACAGAACAGTGTGTACATAATGAAGTGGAAAGTAAAAACACTACCTTTCTTGCTAGTTATTTTTTTCCCTACAGTATACCAAGTTATGCAATATATTTATAGGTTACTTCCAAAATGTTTTAAACATCTAAATTTTGAATTCCCTTGCATTAAAAAAATTACATATTAATTACTCGGGAAAGTTTCTGAATTCTGTTTAGCAGCAAATCTCCTTTCTTGATGGTTTCTTGGTACTGCCAGTTCTTGCTATCAGGCCTAGGAATCATGGAGGGAAAAAATACAGAGGTTTAGAACTAGGACTACAATTTATGCCAAAACATTTAACATTACTGTAGTAAATGTCATCAAAATATGTAGAATTCAACTGATCTGTTAAAAACAACCTCTAGGAATTGTTACATACCTGTTAGTTTCTACAATCTCATTTACTTTGTCTATTTTGCAGTGCAATCGCCCAGCTGCAATAAATCTTGAAAGCTCCCTAAATAAAGAAAAAAAGTTGGTTAAGTCCTGTTTCACCAGGGACTTGTAGACCTAAGAGCACAGAAACTGCTGTTACACCACACTGTATTTCTGAAGCAACAGCCTACGGATCTTCATGAGGTATCTTATACATCCTCATCTTATTAAGGCTTGGACATTGCATCCAAAAAAAATCATTTTAGTGACCTGAACACAAAACCTCTTGGTTCTTTCTTATCAGGCCAAAGTGTTGTACTTGAGTGAGTGAAACTTACCACTGAGCTTTGTGTCAACTACTCTCAAATCCAAAAGCAGCAGTAAAGCAGTGTGGCTATTTGGAATTTATCCTGAGGTAAGTATCTTCATGCCAGTCAATTAATTAGAAAAGTATCTCCATAATATTTAATTTTTAAATGCTTTATCAAATTTTATTATTATTGTATTGTTTTATCAGCTGGTGGTCCACTGCACTGGTGGTAGAAAAGAGTATTCCTGTGCTCAACAATAAGATAAATTACAACTCATAATGAATTACTGGGAAGCATAAGAATTAGTATGACTTTAAAAAAATTACTTTTGAATTGAATAGTATTTGGTTTCTCTTGAAACACTTATTAATTTCTGAATATTTCAAGCAGTTTCATATTTCTGTAAGTTTTCTATGTTAGAAACCACAAGAATGACTCCTGTGAAGGCATTTGAAATAATGTGCTTCATGTACACAGAGTAAAAGTCAGTTTCTCACTTCACTCACCACTTAGTTCTTATCATGATCTAAATCTGTTGGTTTTATTTTAGAAAAGAACTTCAAATTGGGACTGCAGGGTATGTTTGATTTAAGTTAAAAACATCAGATCCTATCCACATAACAGAAACCAAGCAAAATGAGAGAGGGAGACTGGCAGAGTACAAAAGGTGTACAGATCCCCAAAGTTGGAACAGCTCCATTTTTGCATAACTGTGAATTAAGCTATCTAAAATCTAAAGTTTCATAGAACATGGAGGTTAATAAATACAGCAATATAAAGAACAAAGTAATTAATGAAATATCAGCATCTCACACTCTTCCACAGAAATGTAACTTGGTATATTTAGAATACAAGTGCACAAAGATTTTTACTCATAATGAGATCATCATATATACGTAAAAGGTATAAAGTGAGATCTCTATGAACTAAAAAAGCCAAAGAACTTACTGATCTATGAATTCTACACTGACTCCAAAAGCTTCTGCCATGTACCCTAACGTCAAGGACCGGTAGGACTCGAGGAGCTGGCTGTAGGCGTGGATTCGCATTTCCCGTACGTAGTATCGGTAGTGAGGTGCAAACAGCCAGTCTTTCTTCATCTCTTGCTCTACAACAGCTGAAAACAAAAGAAGCAAAATAAAAAAAAAAGAAGTCAGTAATTTCTGAGAAATGTCAAATATCAGTTATGTAAATAAAACACACAGCACCAGTTAATAAGTAATAGGCATGACCATTGTATTCCGGCACTCCTCAAGATATGAAAGGGATTCTGCACTAAAGGGAAGTAAATTCATCTAATCTGTATCAGGTCTGGAGCCAGGAGCAGTAAGAACATGCAAACACTACTGTGGCAGAGCTAATGGGAGCCTGTAATCAGCACAGCATCCTTCTTTCAGGGGGAGAGGGACCACCTTGCTGAAGGCAACAGCTGGATCTGCTGCCTGCAGGCGCAGCCTGGAGCTGGGTAACAAGGAGAACTCTGTATGTAACCCCTTGAAGAAACATTGTTATCACACCTATTTAAGGACAAAACATTAACTTTCTGCTACTAGCTCTGAAATTAGTAACAAGGATTTCCAGGCACTGAAGTGATTCTTTTTTAATTGACAGCGTCCCTGCTCGGCTTGGGATGAGGCCGGCAATAGGAAGATGCTGCCCTTTAACTCAGTCTCATCAGGCCTAGACTTCCACAAAATCAAGGGTTCTTCCTTGCTTTTTCTAAATATCTCATTTTCTTGTATTCTAAATCTCACAGAAGAAAAAAGAAGCAGTCTGAGGACTGGCAAGAATGGGGTTTTCTGAAGAGCTTTCCTTTGGTGTCACCCTTTTACACAGAAAGCTTTCAAATCTTTTCTGATCTGGCTCTTCAGGTAAGATGGTGTTTCATAGCCATTTTCAAAGTGCTTTTTCACCTAATCAGATGTGACCTTTCACAAGGCTCACTGGATGAGAAATTTGTCTTTCTTTCTTTGAAAAATCAAAGCAGAAAATTGTACATCACTGTTAAAAAAAATCTCTATAGTTTGATTTTTCTGCACATAGCTCTAGTTTTAGACTGTAGCTACTCCACAAAAGTTGTGTATGACCTGAAACAAATAACTGGAATACCTGAAACAGTGTTGTGGGACACAACCCAGCCTTACCTAGCGACTGGAAAAAGGCTGCGTAACGACATTCGTAAAGAGAGAAGAGATACTGCCGTACAGCTGGCAAACTGTGCAAGGCTTCCAGGATCTCTGCTCCTTTAATCACCTGAAAGCAAACACACATCTTAAACCACTATCCCTTTCAGCCTTGAGATGAACAGGTTAAGGAAACGCTCTGTCAGTTTGCAGCAGTGTTTCCACGCGCTCTCTTTACCTTCTCCCTCAGGTCAGGCCTGTCCAGGGCAATCATGCTGACATAGACAGTGTATGTTACAAAGGTTTTGTAATCCATCAGTTCATAGGATGTAAATGTGGAAACTGTATCAAGGAAGAGCTCCGCTGCTTGTTTAAAGTCTCGAATGGCTACACAGTAAAGGCCCTGGTACACCTTGAGACGGTTTCTTCTGTCCCAGTCTCCTCCTTCTTCTATTAGACTTAAAATAGAACAAAGAATATTTACTTATGTAAATGTGTAATGTAATAAGTTATGTGAAACAAGTAGAAATCAATTGAGACCATGAGATCAGAGAAAGAATAGCTTGGTTTCTGTTACAGCTTGTTGAAACAGCCCAGGCTTTGTACACCTGTTGGCATAGGAAAGTGGCTTCCTTGGAACAGGAGAGGCCAGAGGCCTCCCTCTTGCCCTAACACAGGGCAAGTTTCTGCTGAAAGGAAAAGTCAACAGCCTCTTCAGCTGTGACAACAATCTCTGTGGATGTGCAGGTAAAAAGATGTGCCAGCCTGGACTGTGGCAACAGATTTCCACTGCCTTTGCTGCTAAAATCAAAGCTGTCCAACCGGCAGCGTAGAAAAAAAGATACAAGTTGCTATCTTTTAAGCATCAGCACAAAACTGGTGTGGCTCTAGGAAGGGCAGAGATGAGAAAAAAACTGCTGAGAAGACAACACAAAATATCCCTGCCCAAGGAACAAGGGAAGTAGGAACCTCCTCTGCCTTGGTGTCTCAGAGCAGCAGCAGAGAGGCTGGAACCACAGCTTTCTACAGGAACTGCTGAAGTTCAGAACATTGGGAAGCTACCCATGGGAACATGGGAAGGACAGTGCCACAAAAACACAGCATGCTGCTCTTGCTTCTAAAGGAAAAGCTCCCTCTTCACAGTGCCAGCTGGGTGCCACTAGGAGCTGCTGGACTTAGCTGGCAGAGACATAGTCCAGTCACAACCAAAATGGGAATGGGAGCTGGGCTACAAATACAAATTGAGCCAACTGCTAGAAAACAGCTGCCACAAAATCCTAACCTTTCTCTTCCCCCCATAAAAAAATCCAGGAGTAGGAAGTGCTCTAAAACAAAATAACACCCACCCATCACTCTGATTCTCTCTCACAAGTAGTTCCAGTCATTTCTGGACAGAAAGGTATTTATCTTCCTTTTCTTTTGTTACAGCTTGTTTCAAAAGTGCTTTAGTGCACTCAGACAACCCAAGCAGTACCTTTTTGCCTTTTCAATGTTCCGTGTGATGAGGTCATTGTCCATGTAAAACAAGCCAATCCTTAGCAGATAGAACACAATATCCAGCCGATGTCCCAGGGCCACAGTTTTGTCGTAAGTCTTGCGGAATGCAGTCAAAGCTCCTTCCTGGCAAAACAGAAGTATTTGCTTCTGTAAGAATGTTAAAAGCACCCAGAACACTCACAAAAAGCCTGTTGTAAGAACACATGCAGTCTCCCACTGGTAGTTGTGACTTTCACATTATGCATTCTGAATAATCTTAACATATCCAAGTTTAAATCAAGTTAGAAAAGGTGTTCCTCATGTATCTTTTAAAGCTAAAGACTATGGAAATCTACTCTGTAACTTGAAATTCAATTGCACAATCTAAATAGCTCGAGAGAGTCTAAAGGTGCAAGGAAAGTGAATAATGGTACCTGCAAACTTTTCCCCTTGTCAAGAAAAAAGTTGTTTTCTTTCAAGGATTGTTTTTTTCCTAGATAACTTATACTTTAGTAAGACCCTCCCCTATCTGCCAGCCATGTGTCAGCTGTGCCATAGAGAAAATTCTCTGCAAGTCCCCCAGCACTCACTGGGGCCTGCCCAGCTAACAGGGTTCCCATGCTGTGTTTTCTACGAGTCCATAACGCCTCTGCTGTCACCAACCTTGTCCCCAATCCTGCACAGGTACTCAGCCTTGGCCATCATTGCATCCCGGATTTCACTCTCCCCCAAGATCTTTTCTGCATCCTCTAATTCGTTGTCAAGACGTTTCAGCTCCTCCTCATTGGCTTTCTTCATTTTGTTCAGCAGATCCGTGTCCATCTGCCACTCAAGAGATTTGCACAGGGCTTCGTAGTACGGAGCCATGTCTGCAAGAGAAGCAGAAAGGGTTCTGCTGTTCATTGCTGCAACAAGAGCGTGTTTGTTCCTAAAAGGACAACATGACTGTCAACACCAGAGGTGTCCCTTCTATGACCAGGTAACTGCTGAATCCAGACACAGCACAGCCCCTGTTTCTGCCAGTCTTGTCCCTCACACTTCCTTTCACTGATCCTTTTTCATCACTACCCTTTGCACTGCTCCCATTTATGCTTTCCCTACCTAGCACTGGGTTGGCCTCACCTCGAGTTCTGGGGGTAGTTTTGGGCACCACAATACCATGGCATTAAGCTTTTAGAAGGCATCCAAAGGAGGGACATGAAGATGATGAAGAGTCTGGAGGGGATGTATAAGGAGCAGCTGAGATCACTTGGTGTGTTCAGCCTAGAGAAGGAGACTGAGGGGAGACCTCAGAGCTGCCTAAAATTTCCTCATGAGGTGAAGTGGAAGGTCAGGCACTGATCTCTGCTCTCTGGAAACCAGTGACAGGACTTGAGTAAAAAGCATGGAGCTGTGTAAGGGGAGGTTTTGCTTGGATATCAGGAGAAGGTTCTTCCCCCAGAGGGTGGTGGGGCACTGAACAGGCTCCCCAAGGCAGAGCTCATGGAGCACTTGGACAGTGCTCTCAGGCAGAGTGGTATTGTTGGGAGTGTCCTGTGCAGGACCAAGAGTTAGACTTTGATGATCCTTGTGCTCAGGATGTTCTGTGATTCTCTTTATCCCACCGTGAGCGCAGCAGCCCGTGGTGCTCAACTCACAGCTCTTACCGCCCCAGCACGATGTAAGAGTGCTGGGAGCCGGGGACAGGGCACGGGTCCAAGCCTCGGCCTGCCCCGCTGCTCTCGGGGTCCATGTCCCGGGGGAGTGAGTCCCGGGGGCAGAGCGATGCCGAACCGCGGGGGGACGTACACAACCCCCTGCCCGGGGATCCGTGACCGGAGACAGTCACACGGCTGCTCCGCAGACTCGCGGTCGGAGCCGGGGCCGGCGAACAGACAGACAGACACCCCTCACACACACACAGCCTCCCCCAGGCCCCACTCACTGTGCAGCCGCACCGCCGCCATCAGCTCGTCGCGCGCGGCGGGGTCGGGAGCGCGGGGCCGCAGGCTGAGCAGGAAGCGGAGCTGGGCGATGCGGAGGTCGGGGTTCTTGGGCAGCCCCTCCTCCTCCAGGTTCTCCAGCGGCATGGCGGCGGCGGCGGGACGGGGGCCGCGGGGCCGGGCTCGGCAGGACGGGCGGCTGCGGCAGCGGAGGGCGGCGCGGCGCAGTGACTCAGCCGCGACGGGGGGAAGCGGCCGCGCGCTTCCGCCGCGAGGCGCCCCCTGGCGGCGCGGAGGACCCCGGCGGGCAGCGCGAGCGGCCCCTGGCGGCGGGACGGGCCCGGGCACGGCCATGGCGACGTGGGGACACAAACACAGAAACAGCCATAAAATCACAGTCTGCCCACAAAGTGGCTGCCCCATCCCTGGAAGCATCCAAAGCCAGATTGCAAGGGGTTTTTCGTCTAGTGGAACGTGTTCCTTCCCATGGTAGGGGGTTGGAACTGGGTGATCTTCAATATCTCCTTCCAATGAAAACCATTCTATGATTGTATGATCCCAGAGCACATGGTACAGGGTTGTGTTCAGACAGTACTAGAATATTTCTAGTGAGGGAGACTCGCAGCCTCTCTGGACAATCTGTTCCTGTGCACAGTCACTGCACAGGAAAGTTTTTCCACATCTTCAGGTGGAGCTTCCCGTGCATCAGCTTGTGCCCGTCGTCACTTGTCCTTTCGCTCGGCACCACGGAGCAGAGCCTGGTTCGTCTTCTTGGCACCTTCCCTGCAGACACTGACAGACATTGATGAGAATTCCTCTCAGTTGTCTCTTCTCAAGGTGAAACAGGCCTAGGAAGGACCGGTCTGGTGTTTTGAGCACAGGGGAAGGACACAGACATAGGAAGGGTTACAGGAAAAGAAGGTTTGTAGCCTTTGTAGTTTCAGAAAGAAGGTCGCATTTGTTACACCAGAAATTGTGGCTCAAAACAAGTAGAAGGTAAATAAAGAGAGCTCTACATGGCCCTGGTTTCAGTTGTATTCAGTATACTCATTCAGTATTTAATCCAGGATGGTGGGGAAGTCATACCTGACTCCGGCCTGGGTTCATTTACTTCTCATTTTTCTTTTCTTGACATTTCTCCACCTGTTTCTTAAAAATCTTTGATTTTGTCTTTCCTGACCTCACACAGCAGACACTTCCAGTGCTGGAGTGTGTTCCCTCCCTTGTGAGCATCAAGTGGAGATAGTGGCAGAAAGGCTGGGTGGTCCCACCCCCCTGCCCCTGCTCCTGTCCTGCTCTCCCTTGTCACCAGGAGAATTGTCTGTGCCACATGTTACAGATGTTACGTGTGACACATCTGTACCTCCATAGCCCTGTGTGTGGAGTCCTTGAGGGTCATCCTCAGTTGATACCTGAAGTCAAACCCTGTTTTTATCCTTACAACTCCATCTATATTAGCCACTGTATTCTCTTGGAAGTTGGCAGTAAGATAAAAGCATGGTTGGTGCTTTTGGAGTGGAACACGGCTGGGTGTTTGGCAGGCACAAGGTGCTTGGCTCCTGCAAAAGACACTTTTGGGTGCCCAGGATTATCCTGTGGGATGCAGGATCCCACCCAACCTCCTTGACCACCCTTGCTGTACAGCTGAGCTCCTCCAGACACATTTTGGTGCTATTTATTGGAATTGGGGTTTAAATACAATGATTTTGGCCACTGCCTCTATTTTGGAGTTGTGCTTTGCATCTAGGTGATGGGAGAAACAGTTCCCTTGACCGTTTTGGCACTGTGTATTCCCAAGACTGGCTTCTGTATATTGGGTATGAATTATTTAGGAGATTGCTGGAAGAAACTGTTGCCTGCTGTGTTTTTGATAAGAGCTAGTATTTTTTACATTGATTCTGACTTTTCTCCCCCCTTATTTATTGGCTTGTAGTTATAGTATTCTAGAATAAAATAAAGGAGAAACTGGGCAGTTCCTTTGTTTCTTTAAGAGCAGTCATTTTTTCCTTTGTCTTCTGTTTCTCTTTTTGAGCTGCAATCACTTTTGTATCGATTGCGCAAGGAGAAATGGCTTTGATGCTTTGTGGGGAACAGCACACAGATCTTCTGCAGCAGTGTTTATGTTATTTGCCTGTTGGCCTCTGCATTTGCTCAGAGGCCTATTAATTAGTTTTATTCATGACAGACACTTTTAGGCATCTTGCATGGGGGTTTTTTTGCATCTTGTCCCCAGCTCTATTCCTTAGGCAGCGTGTTCTGGAGCTAAGGAATGCTGTTTATTCTTTGCATGCCTTGTTTGGGAAGAAAGGGATGGTTGGGGTTTTTTCTGCTAAGTAAGGCTGATGTTCCAAGTGCTCAGGCATTGCACACAAGGGTGAATGTTGCTTGTGTGAGTGGCTGAGCTGGGATTAGCTCACAAAAATTGAAGATGAAGAAAATTGAACCAGCTCCAACCTACAGTTATTACAGACAGTCCCTCCAGCGATGGATGGAAGGTGGAAAGTATGTGCAGCTCCCTTGTAAGCAGATAACCTGGCTGTCACCATAGCTCTTTTCCTAATCCCTAATAAAGATTGGTTTGCAGCCACAGCTAGAGGTCTTCCCTCTTCCAAAATTCACACCATTCATAACCATTATAGTTCTGGCCATTCTCACTGTCCATAGAAACACCCACACCCCGTCAGCCTTGCTGGGTTTGGCATCCTCAGCTCATTGTGGCAGTAAAAGCCACAGATTCATTATGTACTGTGGGAGAAAAATTTCTTCCTTCTCCCATTTCTGGATTTGTCACTTTTTAATTGGCTAAAAAATAAGCTGCTAGGTGTGAGAAGAGTAAGGGAACGGAGTTTTAATTTTCCTGGGTTTCGTTATTACTGAAATGTCGTGTTTTGGTTTGTAACCATATGAAACACTAGTTAATTGCCCCACACAGCATTTATTGCCTGTAAATATTTGCCCATAATTTCATATTTATGTGTATTTCAGCAGTAGCAGGGAGAAAAGGATCTGGGTACATATGTGTGACATTCAATACTAAATGTGAAAAAAAATTCAGGGTCAAATATTTATATGATGAAATAAGACCTTGTGGTGACTATAATGTGGTCTTACAGCATTCAAAAGGATCCAATTTGGTTTGGTTTTTTTTCCAAAAAGGGATCTCAAATGATTGTTTCCTTCCTTACAAGATGCATCAGGGCAGTGAGGAGCCCTTAGTATCTCTGTCTTAAAGGCTGACAGTATGGATGTACTGCAGGTGGGGTCCAGACCCCGTGCTGCCCTGGTGATGCTCACATGCATCAAGACACAGATGTTTACTCCTTGCAGTTTCCTGGGTTGGACACATCTTGTGTGGTCAGTGCCCCAGACAGTAATCATGGGCATCCCAAGTAATGCCACCCTCCTTGTTATCATTTTTGTAGCTGTGGAAGACCACAAATAGGGCTGGGAGTGCAACTACAGATTTCCAAATCTCCTCCTTCCCCAGTAGGGGCTATTAGTTACTAAATGCTACCCAGAACAAGGTAGCTTTCTATGTGTCTGTGTGATGTTGCTTCTGCTTGTGTCCTGGCTCTTGGAGCTGTGCCCAGGCCACCCCGATGTCCAGCAGGACAGTCAGGCACAGCATGTCCGGCTGGGGCTGAGCTGCCACAAGGTGCCAGTGTTTCAGAGCAGTAACTGCACGGTGTCTCTGCCTTCTGAGTGCTTTGCTGGGCTGTTTTCCCCCCTCAGAGTGCCAAGTGAAGCCCTGCTATCACTGAATGTTGACTGAAATCTTTGGGGACTGCCAGCCTTCTGCAGGGGCACAGACCACCCAAAACCTGGTGTGTACCCTCCCCAGCCACTGCCTGTTTTGCAGACCCCTGTGTCCAGGCAGATACCACTTTGCTGCTGGCAGGGATGTGTAACATACCCGTTATGGCAGGAGCCAAGTATTTTGCTTGTCAGTGCCATCAAGGTAGCCAGGGACTGTGTCTGTCACCAATCCCTCTGCTTGTCCAGCTCTGCTAAGTGCAGGGGCTCCTCTCTCCCAGCCCATAAGGGAAATGCTCCTATAACTCAGGATATGTGGCACTTTCCAGCAGCAGGTCACAGAGTGCTCCCCTTTCCTCTCTCAGGATGTCCTGCAGCCCTACCTGGCTCTCCCAGGCTTCAAAGACAGGGACCACCCTGGACTGTGAGCATCCTCTGCCAGCAGGTCAGGATCTGCAGCAGGACCCAGGACTGGACACAATTCCCATTGCAGAAAGCATGAAGGGCTCTGGGAGCTGTTCGACCTGTCCATGACGTAACAAAAAGCTCTTTGTGCACAGCCACCACGCTGTGAGCTGCAGGCTCACCTCAGGAATACCAATTATGCTTTCATACCTTGCTGTCATCCTCAGGCATCTTCAAGGCCAGTGCATTTGTTTCATTTGCAGGGCTGGTTTAACTGAACTTGGGAAAAGATGGCACTTGAATCACTTCTGGCTTCATTCTTTGCCCTTCAGTAGTGGAAGTGTTGACAGCAATATTCACAGTGGCACTGTATAAGCATACAAGTGTTAGGCATTGATTTCTTCTGAATAAGCTCCTAGAAGTTGCCTGTTTTCCTAGGTAATTATTGTTGGCATAGGTATGGCTGTTGTTTCAGGAAGTGTGGCTCTCAGAAACTACAGTCTCTGTCAGCAAGGAGTGAAAAGCACAGGGTTGAGCCCTCTGCTAGTGCAGCTCCATGGGCTGGCTGTGGTTAAACAAGCCCTGGCACCAGTGTAAGAATAGCTAGAAAATGCCCTTGGAGTGGGATTTCTGCATCTCTTGACCTCCCTGATATTCTTTTGTCATCCTTTCCATGTTACTAATTGCATCTGATCAGCCAAGTGTTTGTTTCACAGCAATTAGTGTATTTTCTTCCCTTGCATATTTTCAAATCAGTAAATCCTTGTTTTGAAGGACATTTTACATAGTGCCCAAATTAAGTCTTTTGCAGCATTAGAGTCAGGCTGTTCCAACAAACAGACATGTTGGGGAAGTTTATTACCCTGGGAAGAGAGGGCTCCTGCATCATTACTTAGAGATCTGAAAAGCTATTAATGTGTAATGGCCATGAGAAATCAAACTGACAGGTAGAGGCTGTGGAGGAGCCTCTTCCTTTGCTCCACACCTCTGGCAGCCCTGGGTGCAGGGAAGGGTGATGGCATACTGCTGCCTGAGGGAGGATATATTTAACACTATTGCCTCAGGAAATCTTGGGGGAGAAGCTCTCTCTGAATAGGTGAGAACTCAGTGGATTTGGTGCCATGAAGACATGTAGCAAGTGAGGGCTCCTGGATGAAAGGGCTGTAATGGGGAGTGGGAGAGAGTGCTACTGGCACAGAGAAGTGAAATCCTGCTCAGTGTCTGTCCCATCATCAAACCAAGAGACACTGAAATGACATTTATGGAGTTTGTAAATATACACACACACACACACACAAATGTGTTATGCTTGAGCCTTTTGTTTCAGATCCTGTGTTCCAGCTTGCCTGTTACAATGCAGAAAGGAGGGTCCATGGGAGATGGTAGCCTGCAAGTCTGAAATCAAAGTAAGGTCTGTTTGTTGCATCTTGTCTCCTAAGTATCGATTTAGTTTCAGAAAACAAATACTCTAGACCAGCCCACTGATGTATTTGTTTCATACGCAGCAGCAGCACCCAGTGTTTCCCATGATAAATGGTGTCAATATTATCACAGGCTGGTGCTGGATCTGGTCCACATGGAGCACAGATATAGATACCTCTTCCAGACTGATGTGACAGTTTTAGGAGGGTACCATGCACAGGGTAAGGTGTGCTGCTGTTTATGGTAGCCTATTTCATGTAGAAATCCACAAATCTGCATTAATTTGGTGGCTCCAGCTATGTGTCAGTGTCTGCCTTTGTTTTTTAGGTAATTTGTGCTGTACACTTTCACCCCATGATTGCTTTTATTGTATATGGATCCTTCTGTTGGGCACTTCTCTGTTGACTATGATTACTAGCACATCAACTGAAAACGCTCCTGTACTGTATAATTAACTTTATCTGCTTTGCTACAATGCCTCTCACTGGTAATTACACACACTTCAGCTCTTTCACTACATTTCTAAGACTTTAAGAAGTGCTGATTAATCTTGCCCAGCCTCTGTCCGAACTGGAGGGGTTTTACATGCCTAAAATGATATCTTTTTCCTCACAGCAGCCCTGGCATAATCTACGTATTGATTGTAGTATAAATAATGTGATCTTTAAGTAAAACATCTGTTTGGAATACATTGGGGTTTTTATGTGCTGGTGGCAAAAATCTTATTTAAATCCTCAGGCTGTTGGCAGGTTGATGTGATGGTTATCAGTTTACTGAGATAATCTGAAATGAAGAGCAAGGAATTTGAAATCTTTCCATCCCTTGGGAAGCTACTCCATTTTCTTCCTCCTTAGCTCAGCCCTGTCAGCCTTCCCTGCGGTTCCAGAGTGACTTTTGTCCTTTGATGATTTTTTTTAAGCCTCTTTTTCTCAAGCAATAGTCTCATGTGATTACACCCTCTGCCATCAGCCTGTGTTTCTGTGCTCTAATGCCTTTGAGCCCCTTGGTCAGCTTGAACCAAATCTGATAGATGTCATGAGCTCTTAGTAACATCCAATTCCTCAAAGTTACGTGAGATCAGGGAGGGCAGATCCAAACTGGGAGGATTAGCCATTCTGCTAACCCATAGCACCCTGCCCTGCAGTGAGCAGATTCCTGTGCCTTTTGCTCAGCTGGTGTTTAGGGAATGTGGCCAGCAGTGAAGATTTCTGTGTGGCCATTGCAGGGTGCATGGAGGGATGGGAAATGCATAGGAGTAAGGAGCAGAGGAAGGAAGAGCCAGGAGTCTCACCATAGTGGGGATGGGGTAGAGTGGGGAGAGGGGTTATGGGATCCATGGAAAAGCAGCCTTCATCCCTGACTGCTCACATAGCAGCAGCTGCCACTGTAATTGCAAATATTGATGTATTTTCCACAGCTTCTTTTCAAACACACAGCCTGAGGATTTTTGTTTGGGTTTTTTTTCACTCTTTATAACACAAGTGATTTTCACATCATGCAAGGAAAAGCACTTGGCTGAGAAGTGCTGTATAACTTCTATTGAGATCTCACAGCAAACCAGGCACACATTATTAATTAAGGCAATGGGTGTTTGACACAAACAATAGTGTGATTTAATACTGTGTTGTCTTCTAAAATAAACCCAATGTTGAAGTGACCACTGTCTGAACATCCTGGTAAGTTCACAGAACAAGGCATTTCTCTAAAATACGTGGGAATTTAGCTCTGGCTGTTTCTGCAGACTGCTGGAGTACCTGGAGAGCACCTGCGAAACGCCTGGTGGCTTGAACACCAATTTAACTGAGGAAGGTGCTCTTGTTTCCTTCTTCTGAGTGCACTTTGAGTCCCAGAGTGAGTGGGATTTCAGGGTACGCACAGTGCTGTGCCCTCGTGCATAGGCACTGATCTCCCTAAACGTTTTGCTTTTACTAATGGGCAAGTTGCTAGCCTGAGAAACTTCAGCTTTTGTGAAAATAGCTGGATTGTTACTTTATGGGATTTTATGTCGGTTTTAATAAATGAGCAGAAAATTCAGTCTTCTGGAATTGAGAGTCTGTGTCTGTGCAGTGCTAGAGGATCCTCCTCAACTGATGGGAAGAGCTCTGCCATTGCACAGAGTGACTTTGGGAAGCAGGCAACTCAGGTGCCCTGAAAGATAAACACCTCCATTTCTTTTATTTGCAACACTAACTCTGCTTTCACAAAGTAGGAACATCCTTCACCCTGTAGAGGTGAAGAAAACTCTCCAGATGATTTACATCTTTTGAGATGTTTTTACATGTTTTGAGATCAAACCTTCAAAGGTCACAGAGAAAGGCCTTAAGCAAGGAAAGTGTGATTTAGCCCTCTATAAATGCTACTGTTATTAGTGGCATTACGTCAATGTAGGTGGCTTCTGGTTGCGTATTTAATCTTCCTGATCTGCAACTTGACATTACTGAGTAAAAAATCCCATGTAATTAATTCCTCTTGGTATCTTTCTATGTTGTAACCTCTCAGAAGTAAAGAAACCTGTGCCTCATGGTATTTCATCAATACCTGGTTTGTGCCCTGTAAGCCCTGACTGGCTGCAGCATCCAGCCTCTGCTGCTGTGGCAGTTTTCCTCCTGTCCCCATGGCACACCGCTCTGCAGCTGGGGCTGTGTTCGACTCTCTCCCCCTGTAGCTGATTAGAATTGCCTCTTAGCTAGGGTTACTTTTCTCTCCATTTCCATTTTCCTTCCACCTCTCCCTTGACCTTCCCCTCCTCATCTTTTGCTCTCTGGGCCTTTGTTGGGAGTAGGAATCACCTGTGGTGAATGAAATGGTTCTTCTGCTGTTGCCTCCTTTTGGGGTGTTATTTGAGTTACTGATCATTATATTTACATGGTGTGGATATGACCAACTGTCTTGGCTTGAAAGATGGATTTGCAAAAGAAGGTGGGAACCTCTTTTGGAATGGAAAATATGACCCCCTTCCCTCCAAGTTACTATAACTTTGAAATTATGGGGCTTTCAGGCAAAGATATGAGAAAAGGAAAAATCCCAACCCCAACTCCAACCTCTAAAATCCCCCCCACAACTCATGTGAACCTGCTGCAATGCCAGAACACCTCTGGTACTCACCTTGAACTATTTTTCTCTTCCCTGCTGAGACACACTGCTTGGCACTTACTCGGGCATATATACAGTTTGCTGTCAAAAGAATATTCCTGGTTAATTCACTGTTTATTTCCAGTGTGGCATGAGAACTGGGGTGAGATTATCCGGGCCCCAGCCAGTCAGCAGTGCTGCTGAGTGATGTAATGTATATTCTGCTGCTTCTCGCATCTTCCAGCTAACACTTTCCTGTTAGAACACAATTCATTCCTCTCCAAGTGTATAAACCACCCTGTAATGTTTTCCTAGTGTGGCCTGCATGACAGTACCTCCACATCTCACCTGCTTTGCTCTGTGTTCACACTGAATCCTGCCCTGTCATTCCCAGCACCATTACATGGAGGTTGTACCTGCTGCTCCACTTTCTGGAGTGGCACCCCTACTCCTTCCCCTGTGCTTGCAGCTCCTTATACCAGCAATTTGGCTGGAACAGTATCCCTGGATGTGCCACCATCTGTCTGGCACAGGGAGGTGTTCCTTGGAGCAAGGAAAAGGCACTTTGTGAAATGCAGTTTGCTGCTTTTTTAAGCAGAGACAAAGGTGTCTGGTTTGTGGCCATCTCTGCTTGCAAGGAGTTGCTGACTGCCTTCCTGTCGGCTGCAGGCTCTCTGGCACAAATCCATTCTGCTGTCGGGTGCTGGATCTCACCCTCTCTGTGTGTTTTCTGGTCACAGCCATCCTTGGGCAGATGCCATTTAGACACTGGTCCAACTCATCAGACAACTTGCTTTCCTGCTCAAGGCCTTGGACTTCAGCCAAGTTAACCTCTGAGAAACCTTCTCATCTTCAGTTGGATGCAGGAAGGATTTCATTTGTGCTGCTTTTGCTTCTCAGTATTTTTTTTTCTGGTAGTGTATATAAATTGTGTATACACCTATATATGTATGGACACTGTGTAGTTAAAAATATGCACTCTGTGCTCTATATAATCACACACACATGTATTAGTTTATCTGTCTGTCTATACATCTGTATGTATGTGTATTGTAAATCTTGTAGGAGTCATACTTCCACTCATTTTTCTCTCAGAGCCTTTTTTTTTCTCCTGGGGTGTTTCCTGAGCCACAGTTTTGTGGTTTGCCCCATTTTTCTCTTTAAAACCCAGCTTCCAAGAACATCTAAAATTACTAAGCTGTTTATTCAGTTGCCTTTTAATGTCTAGAACCTTTGCAAAGAAATATTCCAGAGAAGCTATTTTCAGCTACCTTTTTCATACCTACTTTTGTTTTGTGCTACTTTACTTGTAGTTTCCATGACAATTATCCCCAGAGTTAGAGGCAGCCTTGCCCTCAGTTGCTGTTTTGCAAAGCAGCCATTGCTCTTGCCCATCTGAGAATCTAAGTGCAGAAGTCCATGTTTAATAGAAGTTTTTTCTTTTCATAGCTTCTCTATATCCCACTAGCACTACTTGGGTTCTGCAGGTTGCTGTAATATATATTGCATCCTGCCTATTGCCATGGGAATGATCTGGAGGGCAGAGACATCCCATCCTCAAAAGGAGAAGCATATTCTGGCTGGTGGAAGAGGACACGTTGTCCACAGAAGGACTCACACAAAGGAAAGTTACCTGGTGCAAGGTAACCCACTGCCCAACAGGAATTCCCCACAGTGCAGTGAAGCCAGGTTTGGTTCCTGGTAGGATGGAAGAGGAGGCTGGGCACAGTGGGTTTGTGCCATGTCTGGTGCTGGTTTGTGCAGAACCTGAGCCCTGGCTGGCTCCTGCCTCCCATCCCCCAACACTAGCTCCCCACTGGGCACAGCCTCTGTTTGGCCACATCCTCCCTCCAGGGCACAGGATGCCACTTTCTTCCTGTACTACTGCTCAAACATGAAAATATTGTATTTTTAATATTTTGAATTGTATACTGTTCAATATATATTTCAATATCTTTTAATGTTATTACCATCTTGGTGTTTTCCTCTCACTCATTCCCCATTTCCTGTTTTCTCCATCCCACCTCTAGTGACTCACAGCAATTTTTGAAGTGCCCAGCAGCAATCCTTTGATATATAATCCATATACATTTCCTTGTTATCCTTATCTATTCAGTCTGGTACATGTAAGTAACTGAGCTTTTTGTATGATCTACTCTCAATCCTGCCAGTACCTCCTCACCCTTTCTGTGCATTTTTTTTTTTCCTTAGTTGACTGTTTCCTTCCAATTTTCCATGTGCTGCCTCCTTTCATTCTTACCTACTTGCATCCTTTCCACCCACCACCCCCAGTTTCCTCTCCTGAATCCACTTAAGTGTAATCTAAAACATACTGCTTGAAAGTGGAAGCCCAGAGAAATATTTGCTCTGGCTCTCACTAGCACCTCTCAATGCCAGTGAGCTCTGGGACAGTGGATTCTCAGCCCTGCAGTAAAATGAGCTTTTCCTGTAAGTTTAAAATTTGATTCTTTCTCACAAGCTACAGTCAAAGCGATTGTCAGCTCAAAAAGTACCTTTTAACTAAATTCAAAGAAATGCATTCAGAGCAGACTTTTTGAATTTCCACATGATAAAACTAATTACAATTAGCAGCTTGTTACTGAAACAGAAAACATCCAGAATGCCAAAATATTTGAAGTTATATTTTAAGGAAACAACACAGATCAGAGAAAAAAGCTTCAAAGTCCAAACTGATTATCTTCTTAAAGAGTCTTAATTGTTTGTAAGATAAATGGGAACGAAGAACAAGGGGAAAGAGAGCTCTTGTAGAGAGAGTGTGATCTGCCACAGCATGAGCTCTGAGTGATTCAGTACTGAATAGCCTCAAATTACCAACCTGTCCACCCAAAAGGCACCACTGACCAATGGTCCAAATGGCACTACTGACCAATGGACTGACTTGGTTTGTAGTGTGGCAAGGGAGACTGAGAGCTCCCATTTCAGGTGGCTATGGGATAATGCATGCAGCTGCTGGTTACTGAGAGCAGCTCTTCAAAGCTCCTGAAATGTTTGTTTATCCTTGTATTTGCTGTTACTCATCTTTAGTCAGATGAAATGCAGGGTTTTGCAGTCACGAGGGATGAATTGCTGGGTGAGTTGCTTGATGTGTTCCGCTGGCTGCTGGAGGTGATCTGCATGGATTCACTTTGTCAGTCTAGTCCTTGCACTGTGTATTGCTCACTGTGAGATCCAGCCCAGCTACAGCAGGGTTTGAGGCAATATTCCTTGTCTGACGTGCCTCACCAGAGTCACCCCCTTGTGGGTACCTTGGGCAGTAAGGGGTTAACCTCCCTTTCCTGAGCATCACTCGTGTTTGATGTTCTCTTGTCCCCATGTTCCTGTGTGTATCCAGCCCCAGCTCCTTGGTGCAGCTTTGGTAAGAGCTCAATTTCCAGAATGCCCCATGTGCAGGGCTGTAGCCAGCAGCACGGCAGCCAGTTGTGCCAGGATGCCCAGCTGAACTCCTCCATGGGCACTGAGTGGCTGCTTGCCTGATTTGACTGTGTCTATCCACACCTCTTCCCAGCCCAGCCTGGATTTTTGGATGGGCTATGGGCAAGTACAAGCAGCAGCAGAATTCAAAGGAAAGAAGGAAGTGCAGCACCAACCTGTACATTTATCAGCCCCCACTGTGCACCACAAATTTATCTCAAATCATTAGCTGGGAGTGGGGCTGGGACTCCTAAAAAATGGGCTAGGGTGAGTAATGGGGAGACAAGGAAGAGAAGTGGAAGGTAGCCAGGCTGGTGAGGTGGGCCTGGAAATTGAATTACTGAAGCTCCCAGACTGCATCTTCCCCTGTGTGGTTGGACTTGCTGCAGTGCCCCAGGGATGTGGATTTTGGAGGCAGTCATGGCTTGCTTCTTCTGGAGCTGTGGTGTTTACGACCTGCTGTGGTTTTGGCACACAGTTCCTATTTCAGTTTCTCCCCAGATGCATGGTTTGGGTATGAAGGTTCCCTGTGGCATGGGGGTCTGCTCCCAGAATCTGAGGGTTGTGTGGGCATTGTCACTGGTGACTTTTCCAGAATTCCTTTCCAATGAAGATGGAGCCAAGGTGTGGCTGCCCTGCAGTCCCTTCTGTTGGTATAAGGCAGCTAATATTTTATTCCAAGTTGGCCTAATGATGAAAATGTGCTGGACACTAGAAAGAGATGTCTTGAGCACACAAAGCAGCTTACAAGCCTGAGAAGCAAGAAGGGAATTTTTCATTTGGCAGAATAACACGCATAGCAAGCACTCTTGTTTTTAATAAGCTCACAAAGCTTTCTTGAAAGCTAGGGATTTTTTTTCCATCCTGAACACATGAGGTATTTTCATTTCATAATGAATGTATGTTACGTCCAACTTCCAGAAAGCCTTTCACATGAAAAAAAACAAAATAGCAAAGAATATTTCAGATGCTGAAGTGAACAGGGTGGAAGTAATCATGAAACAAAATGCTGGAATATTTGCTCTGTGCTCAGAGATTGTGTGGCATCTTGTATTGTCTGAGATAGCACCAGATAATAATCATAAGTGCAAATCTCTCAGACTGGGGCAACAGGGAGAGGAGCCAATCTCTGTGTCTCCATAGAGCTGGAAGAAATTTCAGATATTTCTGTTTGTCTGCAGAACAGCTGGGGACTTCTCAGACATGAATCTAATTAAGCATATTCCTTGCTACAAACACTTCAAGTCCTATTTCTGAGATCCAAATGTCTTTCCAAAATGAAGCCTTAGGAATATTGCTTTCATGCAGCCTGCTTTTTCTAATTTGGTCTGGGCGAAATTAAATTACAGTTATAAGCTCAGAGGAAAATTTACTGAAGTCAATAATATTGATTGATATTTGGGTATCAGCGTAATGCCATGCATTAGTGATAGCTGAATTTAATCCACAGGCCCACGAGGGCTGCCAGCAGCAATGTGGGTATTGGATTGGTCAGGCTGGGTGATATTTGACATGCCTGGTCCCCTCTATCCAGTGATGGGTGTCCTCTCCACCATTTGGTGGAGAGAGGTGCCTGTCCCTGCCTCCTGCCTTCCCCTGCGCTGGATTTGCAGTGGTCAGGCTAGGAGCAAAATTCAAACATCAAATCTTATTTTTTTGTTCTCTGCTTGCCACATCCCAAGGTTTAAAACAGAGCATTTATTTTCTCAGTAAAGAAAAGGACTTCCCACAGCACAGGGCTTAACTAGAGCCATTTCATTCTGCTGGGATGTGAAGTGGTGCAAGCCCAGCTGCCTGAGCACAGTATGAGCAGCCGGGGCTCCAGCCTGCAGCACATGCCTGTTCCCTCTGGCACTGGGCATACTGAGATCCTTCAGCTGTTTTCATGGCACAAACTCTCCTGCATGGCTCTGTGGACTGGCTGCTCATCTGGTAGCCATGCCCAGAACACAGGGCAACTATGCCCAAATCAGCCCTGCCACCCCCTCACTGAGATCCCCCGGGAGCTCCAGCCCCACTGCAGCTCTGCAAACCATTAACTTCCAGTCTGCAGCCACTTTGTTTTAAACTCTGAGTTTCAAACCAATCCAGACCAGAAGGAACATTCCTGTTTGCTTTCTTCTGCTTGTTCTGTTTTGTGGCACGAGATTGGCACTGACTTCGTGTAGAAATCCTCTCTGGAATTCTTGCATTCCTTTGAAGGAATCTTGCAGATATTGCAAGGAACACACTCCCAATATTGTTGCATTCACTACAGTTTTCATCTTTTTCCTGCTATCTTTATTCCACTCTTAATCCAGTTGAAGCCAAGCATGAGGCTTGCAGGAGGCTGGTCCTAGGCTGCAGGTCCTGCTCTCTGATGCAGGCAAGGCTCACTGGCAAAGCCACATTCCCTCAGACCATCTCATGCAACTGGAAAAAACAGATAAGCTTTCAGTCACATAAGCTTGGGTCTCTTACATGCAAAGTTATTTGTCTGTGCTCCTCAGAGAGTTTGATTTGTGTTCATTTGCATGTACCAAGTATAGTGAAACCCACTGAATTCTCCTGACATGTTTTCACTCCTGCAAGAAATATGATGGGAAGTGGAAGATATGATCATCTCCCTCCCTAGTGGCATCAGTAAGTATCACACATATCAGATTAAACCCTTGACATTTTTCCAACAGTGTGAAATTTGCTTGAAGACGCTGGAAAATGAGTTATAGATGTGAAAGCAAGGCTTGGAATATGAATGAAAACATGTTAACCCTAAAACCAGTGTAATTTGCTTTCCCTGAAATCCTGGGGTATGGAGTCAGGGAGAACTCCCACCACAGAGCCTGGGGGTGAGTAAGATGTGGGCCATGAGACAGAAATGCCTTTTGGCTCCTGAGCAGTGATGTATAGCTAAATTCTGCCCAGTAATCCTCAGGGATGCACCCCAGCAGTGAGGGGGGACATCACTTGGGGGTGCCTGGGTGGCGTCAGGTGTATTCCTGCCCCAGTACTGGGGTGCAAACTCCTGTGTCAGTGTGGCCCCTGGGAAGAGCTGCCCAGCAGCTTTGCATGGAAAAAAAATACTTTTCACTTAGCTGAAAAGATAAAATCCCTCACAGGGGTTGCTGCAGTATGATCATCCACCTGCAAAAGATGTCAGGAAAGATGCAGGTTGGGGATTTGAGGTGCTGTTGTGGGCAGGACTGAGGCTTTGATTCAGAATTTAAGTAAAGACTCCTTTACATCTTACAATGAGACTGGTTTTAGTATTTTTACTGCAAAAACTCTCCAGGAAGATTTTTGACACTTCTCCCCCTGACATGCTGGATCTGAAAGGCACTCTAGGGTAATGATTTTGGATTTTCCATGCTTGCATTTGAGGTCTATCATGTTCTGATGGTGACCTCATCCTAGTAGGGTAACCCCATTGGAGCATGGCACATCCCACTCAGTCCCTGTCTTGAGGATGGTTTATTATCCCATACCATTTTTGGGGTTTTTGGTCTGTTTTGTTTTGTCTGTGAGGCTGCTGTCCCTGCCCCAGCCCCATCCTGCCTGGCTCTGGGGTTGTTGTGATAAATGGGAGCTGAGCTGGGTTTTCAGAGGGAGTCAGGTGTGGCTGAGAGGCAGCCCTTCCTCTGAGCACATTCTGTTCCACTGGACACGTGTGTCTGGTTCCTCTGACCAGGGACCCTGCTGTTTCTGTGCCTTTTGCCTGCTTCTTTTGGGGATTTCTTTTGCTTCAGCACTATGACTGAGATTGCCAGCTTGACTTCTTTTGCTGCTCTGCTGAGCCCAGAACTGCACCCAGGGGAGCGCACCGGGGGCCGCCGGGCTGGGTCTGCACAGGCAGGTAGGGTTCAATAAATCTCAATAGCTAGCATTTAGTCAATTTTTTGTTGTTAATAAACAGTTGGGGGTTTTTTCACTTTTACCCACTGTTACCCATTTCTCTCATTGGCACAAGAAAAGGGAGTTATTGAAGCCCTTTCTCCTTAGAGGAAATGCTCATTCCAGGGTATTTTCTCCAGAAATTTGTCTCAAAACTGAGACAGTCCCCTTCAGCCTCCTCCATGGATATGCACAGGGCAGCAGTGAGCAGCAGCAGCAGAACAAAAGCTGAGAGATACAAGAAATACTGTGTGTTTTAAGGAGCAGACTAATTGTAATCCAGAGGAATTGTTGAGGCAATTACCCTGCTCAAAGTGGTTTCAATGCCTCTTATTAAAGTGGTTTCAATGCCTCTTATTAATTTCTTCTGCATTATCCTCTTGCTCCCTTGGAGATGACCAAGACAGAAGTTGATTGCAACTGCTGCTTGTGAGAGTGTGGCGGTTCCTTGGGAGCCATTAGGGATACAGCATCTGCTGGAGTTGCCATGGAGATGCCAAGACTGATTGTAAGCCAGGTGAAGTGCTCCTGCTGCTGCTGGCTCATCCCTCCTAGGGGACATGGCCACACAGCCTGACACTGGGATGGGAGGAACAGCAGCTTCAGCCTGGGCAGTCGTGCTGCAGAGAGGGATCAAAGCCAGGTGCTGGCGGCTGGAGCAGGACCCATCACCAGAATGGTGAAGCTGTTGGGAGCAATACAGACAAGTCTGAGATCTACATTTGCAAAAGGAGATTGGCCACAGGAGGGGTTTGCTACACCAGATCTCTGTCCCAAATATCCTGGGTCCAGCCTTTTGCAGTTTCTCTCTGGTTGGTCTCACTGACCTGGCCAGGAGTTGCTCCAAGGGAGCTGTGGCTGTCACTGGGTGTTCATACACAGAGGAGGAGGAGGTAACTTCTTCTGGGCTTGTGTTGTAGCAGTGAGAAATCTGGTCTTTCAAAATCTGGCAAGCACAGTGTGACTTGAAGTAGAGTCTGAGAATAAATTAGCTGTGAACACATTTGTCTGTGGCAGAGGGAAGGTGGCTCTTTGGGAGCAGGTGGCTTGGCTTGCTTTTATGCAACATATATTCTGTCTTCACTTAATAAACAGATAAAAGGGTGATGCAGTTGACATCAGGCTCATCTATTCTGACATCTGGCATTTGGGAACATGTTTTCACTGCCTGGATTTGCCTGGAAGTGTGTACCATTTCACAGGCAGGAAGGTCCTTCACTGTTAATAAATTTTGACTGGGATTTAATTGCAAGATGAGCAAGTGCAGCTTTTCACTGCAACCACTGCCTGCATTTGTGGTTTGCCCAAAGAATCAGACTTCTTGCATCCAGGGTTGCCCTCTCCTTTCAGGGTCCAGTTTCAGGAGAGCCCATCAGACCACTGAGGCACTGACTGGGATGTATCTGCTCTGTGGATGCCATTACTTTATATATATATATATATCCCACTTTTTTATCTATCTATCTATCTATCTATCTATCTAGTCTGTGTATATATATATATATATATATATATCCTACTAATATATATCCTACTATATAGATAGCCTACCCTGACACTATAATCACTTCCTTCAAAAGTTAAAATGGTTCTTACATATTTCAATCATCAGAGTGAAGGTCAAGAATCCTGTTTTTTTTGTCTTCCTTTGAGAATGGTAATGGAAAAAATATTACAAGATATGAAAACAGGGTCAAAAAGCTGCAGATAAATGGGACAGAGCAGTAAGTGAAGTGACAGGAGACCTAATTATGGGATTGAAGCTATGGCATGAAATAGGTAAAAATCTCACAGGAATTTGTGTCTCTTTTTTTTTTTTCTTTGCAAAGAACTTTAAATGCTCTTTTCTTTTCTCACCTAAGCCTTTTAGAAATCAGTATATTTTTAGCTCAGAGTTGGAGACAAGGACCAAATGGCCTTGGCATTAAATATTTCAGTTGTCCAAAAACAGTTGGAGAGGTGCTTATACCAGCAGGTGAAATACCAGGTGCATTTCCCTCCTGGTATTCAGGACTGGGTGACTGACCTTGGAAATGTGAGGGAAGTTAAGGAAAGCCATTGGGCTTTTTTCTTACCATTTTAAATTGGAGTTTGTAATCACCACTGCTACACATCCAGTTGTATTTTTTACCATCTACTCACTTCATGTGCTTAATTTAGAAGGGCAAAATTCTGTGGCACCAAAATATTATGGCATGATTGCAGCAGTCAGTTCATCCTTGCTGTGTGTGGGTGGGAAGGGCCATGTGGATCTCTGGTGGGAGGTGTTCTGTGGCAGGGGAAGTGGAACTGGATGATCTTTGAGATCCTTTACAGCCCAAACCAGTCTCAGATTCTGTGTTTGCAGAGTCATGTTTGCACACCCAGGAGTGACCGTTCACATTCGTGCTCAAGTGCTTACCCATCCTAAGGTTCAAACTTGCTGCTGTAAGTGGCATTTGTCAGGATAGATGGGTCAGCCAGCCACAAACCTCAGAAATTCAGGCTTCTAGAACACAGAGACACAGTCTGAGGG
This sequence comes from Pseudopodoces humilis, assembly GCF_049639895.1. Lineage (NCBI taxonomy): Eukaryota > Metazoa > Chordata > Aves > Passeriformes > Paridae > Pseudopodoces > Pseudopodoces humilis. Next base: position 14,377,459 of record NC_142212.1, read on the forward strand.
TGGAAATTAGCAATCTGGTTAAGGCTGAGTTGAGAAACTGCCCACCCTGCCTTGTGTTGTGATGTGAGAAGAACAAGAAGCATGTGCTCTGCAGGAGGGCAGAGGCCTGGGAAGATGCTGGTGAGCAATCCATTTGCACAGTCCTGTGCTGGGAAAGTGATGGTAACGCATCAGTGAGAGGGAAATATTACCTTTTGGCATGTAGTATCCTCCCACTGCTCCTGAGGCTCCTCATTTCCCAAGGTGCTATGAATAAATAATGCAGTATGAAAATACAGGCAAGGTGTTTATCAGGGCTGTTAGATGGAAGCACATCTGGAGCTGATTTGGAGCTGGCTCTTGTGCCTAGAGGTTAATGTAGTGGCTTTTGGGAACATCACTTCTCTGGAAAACCATGCATGCTGGTGGGGAGAGGGTATCACACTGGTCCCAGAACGTGCTTATCTTTAGGAAGGAGTACTGGGAAATCTTTCTTCACATTGGTGAAATGATTACTGTCTTATCATTCAGAGCTTGAGGGATATATCCATGCTGTTATTATAACATGTTATTTCTTCACAGTTCCTCATATAAATGGTGCAGGCTGTGATGTCTGTGTGCATGTGCAGGAAAGAGAGAGAGCCTTGTGCCTCTGTAAATGAAAATCCATCTGTTTTCTGTGCTGCAGGTGGAAGCTCAGTGCTGGGCAGAGGCTCTGGTGGTCACAGTGAGCAGTGGTCAGTTGAAGGTGTAAAGCTGCAGGCACCAGGAGGGAGAAACTTGCTGTACCTGATGTGGCTCCTCCAGAGCTCCTCCCAGAGCTCTTCCCAGATCCTAAAGCTGCCCAAAGCAGCAGCTCAGGGTACCCAGGAGGTTCCCTGTTTCTGCAGCAGAGCTTGTTGCTGGTTCTGTGGGGAGAGAATCCAGATGGGAACAAGCCAGGGCCACACTGGGGTGCTCACACTGCTGTTCCAGTCCACAGGACAGGACCTTGGGCAGCCTCCTCCCACTTGCTTGGAGAAACACTGGCCCCAGGACAGGCCCTCAAACCAGTTTCTTTGTTCCCAGCAAACCTGGGGATTTGAAATTCACTTTGATGCCAACAGGCAGGGAACCTGCTGGTTGTGCTGGAGGAGATCCAAAGCTGTACCAGCACATCCCAGTCCTCCCAGTCCTCAGGTGTGGAGCTGCAGGTGTGTTTTTTGTTGGTGGCTGCACTAAAGTCTTTCAGGCTTTAGCAACTTCCTCAGTGACAAGTGAGTGGGTGAGTGGGAATTTATTGGGAGATGGAACCTTCTCTGCTGAGAGCAGTGACAGCCCCTCACAGAGACCCAGAGGAACTCTCTGTGAGCTCTCCATCTAGCAAGTTGTTAAAAATCATTTTCATGAGAAAGCAGAAATCCTGCTCTTAGAAAGACTGTCACTTGTTTTCCATTTCCAGCCACCCCATGTCACATGGAGGATGCTCTGATTGTCTTACCAAAAGAGAGGCCCAGGTCACACCAAGGGGAAAGTGCTCCTGTAGGCACCAGCCCTTTTTTGTTTTTATAATGAACAAAACCTCAGACTTCTGGGGTCCACATGTGCAGGGACAATGGCACTTTTCCCTCTCTGGACAGAGGATTTACCTTCTGGAAACGACCCTATTCCCAAGCACTTGGTGCTTACAGCATCTCTGGAAGTGTTTGATCTCAGAGCCTCACTTGCTGCCTTCAAGCCTTGGCACAAGCTTCTAACTCAATTTTCTATTATTTTTTCCCATTCTTTAGCTTGTTTCATTCCTGATCCCAGTTTTTTCCCGTACATGTAATTGAATTGAATGCTTCCTGAATTGAATCTAATGCTCCCTGCCTGATTATGAAGATTGGAAATATTGCATTGAGCTCTGATTTTAAAACTGTCACCTGTGGAAAAAAATTGCATTACATGTGGAAATAAAAGCAAAATTTAAATTTCATTGAAAATAAAAATGAGGTTTGAGCAATTTTCATTGTAATTTTCATGTCTTAAAACCATCTCTATATTCTAACAATAATTTTGGGTTGTTTTGACCTGAAAGAATCAAAGTCTTTCATTTCTGACAAGGCTGACAGATGCTTTGACTGATGATAACAAAAATCAGGTCTTTTAGTCTAAGAAGTGTTACAATATGATTTGCATACAAACAGGGACTGAGACAAGCTCTTGAAAATCTCTTGCACTTGCAAATCCTGACATTGGAGATGAATAAAAGGAATTTTATTCCCTGAGCCCAGTGGATGCTCAGCAATAATGACATTGTCATAAACATTGGTTTGAAACTCCAAATTATGAAAGTGAAACTGGGAGATTTTTGCCTTTTTCCCCCTAGACAGGCTCTCCCCACCCTCTCCCAGCTGTTAACAATCCAAGAGCATTAAAGGCAGGGATCTCTGGGGCTGCAGTGAAGCCCAGTGGGGAGCCAGGCTTGTTTGCTCCAGTTCTCTCTGCATCCCAAATCGACTTCTCCTCTTGGTATCTTTTGCTGTAAACAATTATGTTTATAAATATGCAAGGATTTGCTTCCTCTGAGTAAAACCCTCTATTGTCACAACTGGGCCAGGTGGTGAAGCCAGGCACATTTATTCCCAGCACTGGGAATTCCAAAATGAACTGCTAGAAGTGTTGGGAGAGGAGGCTGCTCTAGTGTTCCTGCCCAGGGAGCTGCCCACTGCCTTGCTGTGTGCCCAGCAAGGAGAAAGCTTCTCCCCTTCCCCTTTCAGTTCTTCTTCTTTGCCTTTCTGCTTTTCCCTTTTCCATTTATTTTTCCTTTTTTCCTTTTGCATTTCCCTTTATTTGTCTTTTCCCTTTTCCCTTTTCCCTTTCCCTTTTCCATTTTCCCTTTCCCTTTTCCCTTTCCCTTTTTTCCTTTCCCTTCAGGCTGGCAGACCCCAGCAGTACTGCCAGCTGAGCCATCTCCACTGCAGGTTGGGGCCATGCCAGCACTTTTGGAAGGTCTCATTGAGGTTCCCCACACTCAAACACTGCTATGCCAAGGCCTGGCCTTCCTGCCATATAAAAGAATTGCCATTTCACCCATGTGTTACCCAAGGATGAAGTTTTAATTTAACTCCCCTGTGGTGGGTGAGCAGAGGAGTGTAGAGCTGCAGAGGGGGACACATGGCAGCATTGCATCTGTTGGAGCAAAATCCTGAAAATTTTCAGCTCAGGCACGAGGATTTTGCAGTGACTCTCCCTGGCTCCCCTTTCCTTCCCTGTGGCCACATGAACAGTGAGCAGCAGTGTGAGATGCAAGTGCTTCACTCAACATTTTAGAACTGTTTACTACAAGAGTCTATGAATTTAGTAAAGCTTCTTAAATATTCACAAACTGCTCAGCAGGCACATGATAAAGGATGGAGTGGGTTGAGGGAGCAGGATTTACTATTTTGAAGAGTCATCACATAAATTATTCAGCAGCCCTAATGTGCCCAGCTGTGTTTACTGTCCTGGGCCAGGAGCTCCAGAGGCTGCTGCTCCCAGCAAGGAGCAATTCTGCTGTTTTGGCTTTTGGTGGGGAGTCAAGGTCAGACCTAAGCCAGGCAGATGGGGCAGGAGGATGGGGGAGCTCATTGGAAGAATCTGACAGGAAAAACCTCCATTGGGTCAATGTATGAATGGCCTTTGCAACAGGCACTCTGTGCATTGTGAAAGAGGAGTGATAATTATGGAATTGCAGCAGCTCCAGATGTTTTGTGTATGTTTCAGTCTTCATTTACTTGTTTTCTGTGCTGAGCTGCTTCGGATACTGAAAAATGTAAATAATGAATATGTGATGAGCAGCAAGAATGAATCCCGGCCCTGCCTCCCTCTTCTAATAAAGCTAATTAATCCAAGTACCAAAATAAAATCTGCTTGAGTCTGCTCCAGCATCAGCCATGAAAGCATTCTCATGAGCCAATAATTGACAATTATGGCCCAACTTACAGAAAATAATAAAAAAACCCAAGTTGTATGGAGCTAAAGCTTTATGGCAGCAAGCATCTAACAGAGGAAACAACTCTGATAGAAATTGCTGGCATACAGGGCCAACAAAACTGGCTCAAACACTGAGCCACTGGTTTAAATCAGAACTCTTTTGCCAGCCTCCTTCACCCCAGATTTTTAAGTTCCTTGTTGTTAAAAGCACCATTGTGATGGAGGTTTGGAGATGGGGAAACTGAGGCATGGAGCATACGCAGCTGAAGGGATCCCTGTGTTTGGGGTGGGAGTGGATTGCCTGACTGGCTTTGTTAAAGAGCAGGGCATGTGCTGATATATTCATGGTCTAATGCACAGCCAGCCTGGCTCAGGGCTGGCTTTCTCCTGGGTGTTGATATGGGATCCCAGTCCAGAGGGCTGCACTTTTGACTGCAGGAATTACATGGGATATATATACATACATATCCATATAGATATATACTGTGATCTGATGTGTGCTCTTCAGAGTTTAATGCTTTATTTAGACTGAATTAACTTGCTTCACAGGGCTTTGTTTATCCATTTTAATAAATCATCTCTTTCAGCTAAATCTTGCCTTAAGAGTTGATCATATCCAGAGCCTCTAAGAGCACAGCAGATATAAATATTTGCTTTTACAAGGGGAAAACTCTCCTGAGAATGCTTTAGCAACTGACTGGGTTTGCCTAGAACAGGGAAACTGGTAATTTGCTGAGTGCTTAATAAGAATTGAAGAAGCAGAAAGCTGCAGCTGCCTTTGATCACTGACCTAAGGACCAATGTGCCATAGGTGGTTAAAGCCTGTGACCTGGCTTCCTCTGCTCCTCCCAGCTGAGGATGAAGCCTGGCCACAGATGAAGCTGATGCTTTAACGCTGTGGGAACACATAGCACAACACTGGAGTCCATTGTTGACAGGCAGAGACAGCAAAATCCAATAATTTTAACTTTTAAATTTTTCCCCCCTCAGAGATTCAGAGAAGCATTCTTGGCATTAAAAATTACTATAATAGTGTATTCCCTTCCCTTCCCTTCCCTTCCCTTCCCTTCCCTTCCCTTCCCTTCCCTTCCCTTCCCTTCCCTTCCCTTCCCTTCCCTTCCCTTCCCTTCCCTTCCCTTCCCTTCCCTTCCCTTCCCTTCCCTTCCCTTCCCTTCCCTTCCCTTCCCTTCCCTTCCCTTCCCTCCCCTCCCCTCCCCTCCCCTCCCCTCCCCTCCCCTCCCCTCCCCTTTGTACTCAAACCAGATCTGAATTCCTAAATAGTTTTAAGGATCTAGGTTGAAAGTGTATTGCATGAAAAAAAAAAAAAAAAAAAAAGGATAATCCTCTGGAACTGCTCTTAGCTAATGAGCTTTTTCTGGACATGGAGGACAGTCATCTAATAGGTGGCAAATAATCTTCAGGAGAATGAGGACAGCCTAGATTTCAAGAATAGCATAGTTGTATATAAATGCAAGAGATTTGGAGCTTTTTTAAGTCTGAAAGAGCAAAGTTTGTCAGGTAACAGGGCAGTTCAAAGTCGAGGAGCCCAGACTAGCTGAGAGGAGGGAGCACAGCAGCAGCGCCAGGTGGGTGCTTCCAGCCCCATACTGCATAGGCATGGATTTTTAGGGTATTAAATTGTGAAGGTAAATGTGTGCCTGTTTCTCAGGAGCACTCAGTCTTTGTTAAACTGATGTAGTTTATTAACCCCCCACTCAGTGATGCTGTCCCTCCCTTAATTAACTAGGTTTTCAAAGCCACTGAGTGCTTTGGGCTATGCCAGAGCCACATGGGCCTTTAGCAAATGAGGGATTATCTGTGGATGATAATTTCCAGACAAGGTGCTGCTGAATATTTCTAACTTTACTCTCCTGATCTTTCTGCAGAGGCTTTGCTCACCTCATTATGGTGTATCTGCCAGGTTCAAGGCTGTGTGGCTTTTGACTTCCTGAAAAACAAGCCTTAGTGTGCTGGAAGCTTCCCTGCACAGCTCTAGTGGCTTTTGGGGTAACATGTTGTCATGCTGGGGTGTTTCAGGAACCTCAGGGAGTCCCCCACATCTGCTGGGGAACATGGATGTGAAGGATGCTGTGCTCCCACCCACACGAGTCATGGCCAAGTGTGTGATGCGAACCTTGGCTTTGCAATGGAGCTTAACACCAGCCCATCCCATGGTAACACTGGGTGGGTTTTGCCAAGGACTTTTTGGAGAAAAAAAGGGGTAAAAAAAAAGATGTATTTTACAGAAGAAAATTGTGGTAGCAACAGACCTGATCAGATTTAATTATTTTGGTAAGCAACAGTGACAGTGTGCCAGGCTGGCTGTGGCAGCACAGCTGTCTGGAGGAGCCCAGCAAAAACCTTCCTGCTTGGCCAAACCAGGGAAACTACAGGTGACCCCAGGGAATCTGGGAGCCATTGACACTCACCCCGAGCTTTAGGTGGTGTCACCTTCACTCAGTTGTGGAGACGCAAAAGCAAACGTCAGCCTGTGTGCCCTGCTCCCGCGTGCAGCAGGCACAGAGAGGGGAATCAGCAGGGCCAGATGGCAATGGAGCAAGATTTTACAGACTTCTAGCTACATCCCTCAAGCTCAGTGGGTTTGTCAGAAATGGTTAATCATACTCCAACTGGGCTAAGTAGAAAAAAAAAATAACTTCTTTTTTCTTTTTCAATCATGTGCCTCAGAGTGTATTGGACTTTTGGAGCCCATATAAAAAATCAAAAGGGTTTGGAAACTGCATTTGCATTTATTGCTGAAATTTGTACCAACTCTGACTTTCCTAGAAAATGTGATCTGACACCTTTCTGTGGTGCTGGTGAAGGGTCCATCAGAGGGGAGCATCACCCGAGAGACTCTTTTCTCCTCTGTTTGTTGCCCATCTGTTCCAATTCCAGTGCTGCATTAAAACTGGGGTGCATTGCAGGGATGCAGACATGCTCTGCAGTGAGAACCAAATTTTGAAGAGTTGCTTCCAGCAGCAGAACCATTGTGTGAACAAAGGAACAGTGCCTGGGATTTTAATAGAAAAATTGCATGTGCAGAGTGCTGCAATTCTGCTGCAAGGAGTCTCTGAACTTGTTCTGTTACCCCTGGGGAGAGGCAGCAAGCAGGGAAAGGGGAAAGGCTAGGGATTAGTTTTTTACCATTTGCTGATCAATCCAAGCTCCTGCTGCACAAGAGCAGCTCAGCTGTACTGGAGCTGACAGACATTTGTTGTGCTTTTAATCACTGACAGTGAATTAAACTGCATATATTAAATTCCAATTATACAATAACCTGCAGTTACAGTGTCATATTCGTCGCTGTAAGCAATACTCCTATCCAGCTTAGCAGGTTTGTTTTGGAAAACATGGAAAAATCTGTGAAGTTCTAAGAAAAGGCTGTTATTTATATATTTCAGGTTGATAGTCTCCCCCAGTATGCCAGACACCCAGCAGGGATTGCAGCTGAGCTGTGCTGGCTTTTACCAGGTGAAGATTTCAAGGCAACCTGGAAATGTTCAATAGCTGTGTGTATAAGGCTCTTGGGAATATCCTTTAGTAGTGAACATGGTGGTGTTGGCTTGTTCTTGCTCAGTGATTTTAGAGTTTTTTCCCAACCTTAATAAATCTATGATGGGGCTTTTTTAACAACAAATCATGGGTCCAGATGTTACCACGCCAGGTCACCAACCCTGGGGAAGGTGTGTGGTGTGCAGGAGATGCTCCTCCACCAGCTTTCCCTGCCCACCAAAGCCATGTCAACGATGGAGCTGAGCTTTTCCTTTGCTTTTATTGCAAGACCAGCTCAGCAAAAATCAAGTTTTCTACTCGTGATTAACTAACACTCCTAAAGAGCAAAAAACATACACAAGACTCTTCCCTTTGGATGAATATTTCCATTTATTCCAACTGGAAAAACATTTTTTTAAATATATTTAAGTATCATTTATTTTTTTTTCTTTTTAAAGGAATAATAATTATCACATTGTCCTTTACAAACAACAAAAAAATTCCTAGCAATAGTCTGTGGTATGGAGACATCCATCTTCCAGATTTTTCTGCATCTGCTGCTTTGAGTAGGCATGGGGGTGTCCCTGTGTGTGCCCAGGGCTGCCAGTGCCATCCCTGCAGCAGGATCCACATTCCCAGGGTGCAGAGAGGGGCTGGCCTCAAGGTGCAGGGACACCCTGAGGTGCCAGCAGCACATGGGGCGAGGGCAATGCACCTGCTTAAGCTCTCAGCCCTCCTGAGGCTCAAAGCCCAGCCTTATCTTAACCCCCACAGGTGCTTTGGGTGCCCAAACTTGCTCCTTTCTGGGAAGCACTGGGACAACCTGGCCTTGGCTTGCAGCTGGGACACGCTGGGATGGCAGAACCCCAATGGATTAAAGCACACAGAGAACAAACTCACATCCACCAGAATACAACACAGCTGAGCCCTATGTAGGGGTCCTCTGCCACGGCGAGGGGCTGTCCTGGCCCTGGGGCTGAGCCCCCCGGGGGACAAGCCCTGGCCACAAACAGCCCCAGAGGGGTGAGGGCATCTTGCCAGGCAGGAGGGGCCCATGGGGAGCAGTTTGCAGGTGTTCTCATATGTCTTAGGCAGGAGGCAATACTGAGACTTCCACTTGGTAATGAACAGCAGTTAACATAACCCAGGAGACTAGAGCACCATAAGACAAGTCTATATTCAAAACAACGTCATGCTGACATCACACAATTGCACCATTTACACTTTATTTACTCCAAATAATAGTTCAATGTTTAGTAACTTCAGCGTTCTCTACAGAGGTGTGAAATTCCTTCTCCAGCTTTGGTAATTTACAATGTTGCAGACATTTGGTAGTTCTGGTCTTTCCTATTTAATAATAATTAAAAAAAAAGGTCCCTTTTGCAGCTGTCAGGGGTTACTGTATCTGACTGATGGAGTGTACCTGCAAATCACAGGCTTAAACATGCCACTGAGGCTTGTCAAGATTTAATGGATCAAAAAACATTCTGTTTATTGATCAGGATCAAAACAAATGAACAGAAAAAAAGGGTTAAAACAAAAAAAACCCTTCAGAACCAATGAAAACTCAGACTGTCACTGATAAAACTTAAGGAGTTTGATGATGAAATGGAAAGGGAGGTCCAAAGTACTGTTTGGTTAGCTGTGACTGAAAACAAATCTGAATGTGCATGCATTTTCCCAGTGACTCCTAAGATATAGAAATTCCTCTGATATTACAAAATACAAAAATATTTTCTCCAAACTCTCATTTACATCGCATTTACAACAATCATGGAAATAACTTAGGCTCCCACACTGTCCAAGAGACAAATCACCTACCAACATGGCTAATGGAAAACAAAAATGTGGTGGAAAGCAAAAGCTACCAGCAAACTGATGCTGAGAGTCAACAGTGGCAACCAAAACGTACGGACAAACAGAGCTCAAGGGGGTGGCAGTATTTGGGAGAAGGAAGAGAAACTACTGGGTAAATATTACAGACTAAAGTGAACTCTCAAAATTTTTATCTCCAAAGTAAGATGTGCAAAATATATTCACTGTGCCCAGGATTATGACTATTTATAGAAGCCGGTCTACAACCTTCTTACAAATCCCTACTCTTCGGGCCTTTTTTTTTTTGTTACAATAAAAGCACTTACATGATCTAAAACAGTGCAAGATCGTGAGTTAATTTACATTCTCCCAAGGTGCCTGGCAAGGATGCCATTAGGATATGATACAGTTCTTGCTCTTCTGTCTTTTCCGGCTGTGCAACTGTCCCCTGGCCCCCACCGTGGAAGACTTGGGCATGCTGTACGAGCCGTACTTGTGCAGCAGCTCCTCGCTGGTCACGTACCGGAGGCGGGCAGGCTGCGGAATCGGCTCCCCGAGGAAATAGCCCTCATTGTCGGACTCCGAAGAGGAGGAGCAGGTGGAGCACCAGTCGTACTCGGCAAAGTAGGGCCCCCATCTCTCGCCCAAGTGGTTCTGCAAGGCAAGATCCGACACCGTCCGGGGACAGTGGCCGTAGACATCCCTGTAGGGACCCTGCTCCATCGTCTCCCTGCAGCTCCTCTGGTGCACGAAGGGGTCGTAGTCGTCCCTGGCTCGGAGCGAGGGTCTCTCCTTCAGGCGGTAGCACTGCTCGCTGGCCAGGTGCAGGGCGTTGTCCGAGCGGGAGCGCCGGGAGCGCCGGGGCCGGTGCGGGCGGTAGTGCCGCTCGTCATCCCGCAGCACGGTTCTCCGCCGCGTGCGCTCGCTCATGGGCGCGTGCCTCGGGATCTCCTGCGCCCCCAGCTTGCCCCCGGGCACCCCGCTGCCGTAGTCGAAGCTCTGGTGCATCCGCCCGTGCGACGGCCGCTCTTGGTAGCCGAGGGGGCTGGCGAGGTCGTGCAGGGTGGGCTCCATGTCCTGGTACTGCTGCACCGACAGCAGGCTGCGCACCGACTCGGCGCTGCGGAACTGCATGGAGGAGTTCAGGGTGCCCATGTTGCTCATCTTCTCTGAGACATTCATGCCCGAGTCTTTGCTCAGGTCAGGCATAGAGAATCTGGAGAGGTGCTCCTGGCGCTTGGCTCCACCGTCTGCTGAGAGGCCTTTGCAGGAAAAGGGCAAAGGGAAAAAAAAATAGAAGAAAGAGAATTTTCTGTCAGTGGAGATATGGGATGGAGGCTGGTTTTGGCCCGAGACTTTTGCTTTAAAAAGGAGCTCGGTGGTATCAGTCCTGTCCTGAAGAGCCCTTTTTAACAGGAGGAGTTTCAACTTTTTTTAAAGAGCAGGCAGGTCCTCCTTTGGGGAAATCACACCAATTTAAGGTGTTTTGAGTTGGACTCCAAGCTGCTTTTCACGACTTCCTTTCCCATATGTCTACACTGTCTGCAACTTGATAGGAATAACCAACGATGCCAGGGAGAAATCATGCATCAGAGGTAACCTGAGGCCTCCTGCACGCCGAGCTAACTAGGGTGCCATGATCCAGCACTCACACCTTCTGCAATGACAACACATTTTGGAAGACTATACAACGTCAGTGGCAGATGAAAACGGGACCACTGATTTAATTCAGGGTTGTCCCTATGCTGCACCTCACAGATCCCCTGAATGACACCCGTGGAGAGACCAAAGTTAGAGTTGGGTTTCCCAGGAAAGAAGGAAAAGCCTGAGTACCAGAGCATCTGCTGGAGCTCCCTGGGAGCAGCAGGACAGTGGGAGGATCAGACTATCCCCGCAGATATCCAGGGAGAAGGAGCCAGAAACATGAGCTCCACCTTGATGAGCTGCCCTACTTGGGAAGGTGACCCATTAGACCTCTCCAAGGTGCCAATGAGCCCTGAGCTCCTGCAAGGCGCTTTTCTTCAGTCCAGGAAACCTTCACCTGGCAGCAGGGAAGACGGTGGGGTGTCTGCTCAGCACCTGCCTGTCAACAAGAAACCAAATGCACCCCACAGTGCTCTAGTCCTTGGTTTGTTTTATGGGTGTTCCCTAACTGTTTTCTGACTATCTCCCCGTTGGCTTGACAACTGGCAGCAGTCAGTGGCTGCATTGCAAGCTCAGGATAAGATGTTTCGCAAGTTATTTCAAAGGAATCCATTCCACCCCAAATCAAATGCAGAATGTTTGCTTTGGCACCCTTCTCCCCCATCCCTCTCTGACAACATCCCGGTGCAGACCCAACGCAGAGAACTGTGCAATGTCAGCAGAATTTCCAACAAGACACACAGCCTTTATGCAATCATAACAATTTATGACTTTGTAAATTAATTATAAAAAATAACAACCCAGCCCACAATTCAAGAATAAAGCCCTTTTTCCCTTAACAAAAGCTGCTTGCATTTCATCAAGAGCTCGGCCCTTTGGCATTAGCTGCTGCTGCTAAACCTGAGCAAGAACAAGGGTTGTTGTCACTAACCCCATTCATGACCTGCTTCAGGGTTTCCTTGGGCTCAGCCTTGAAAAGATCAAGAGATCCTGCAAAGCTGGGCAAAGTTTTCCATACCCTGCTCTCAGAGAGAGCATCAGGGAGAGCTTTAGCCACTACTGGGCCTCACATGGCTTGGTTTTACCCAAGAGTCCCAGCTTTTTTGCTTTTCCACTGTTAATGGGGTTGTTTTTGGAGTTTATGATTACTGAGGAAGGTAAAGTGAAGGTGATCCCTGAATGTCTCAGGAAGAGGGAGAGGCTGGGTTAAAAAGAAGGAAAACACATGCATTTTTTGAAAAGGACACACTTTTCAAGTCAGCTTCATGCTTTCTTTTTTTCCTCCCTCAGTCACACTGACTTTGAGTGAGCAAGCCCAACCCTGCCCACCGCCCTTTGGAAAAAGCCGTGGATGGGCTTCCTGTCCCCTTTGAAGATCTGTCCACCCATACTCCACACTCCCATCACATTTCTCCTCCTTGCTGGAGCTGTGATATTCTGCCTGTGAACCCAGTGAAGGCATCTGCCCCATCAGGCACTGCTCCCCATGTCCCTCCTGTGCCACCGCAGAGGAGCCCAGCAGCCCCTGGGGAGGGAAAAGCAACTTAGTAACATGCTCAAAGACTTCCTGAAAAGCCAGAGCAACAGCGGGAGCGCTGGCAGAGCTGATCACAATGAGAATCATGGCTGTTGACAGTCCAATGTGGCCTTAATCACATCTGTCAGACAATAGCTGACACCAAGGAAAATGAGCCCTCGGTGACATTTATGCAGCACTTCATTAAGGGAGCCGGTGCAGCTCTGCAATATGAACAAACAACAGCAGTGCTGTGCAGAAATACAGCTCCAACACCACAGGATGCTTCTGTGGCATCCACACATTGATTTTGGAAGCAGCATTAAAAAGAGGCTGACCTTGCCTCACTCACAGGGGTGTGGCATGAGCTGGTGCTTTGCTCCCAGCACCAGCCATATCAGATGGTACCCTCAGCTGCCCCTCACAGCCATCTCCCTCCTGTGATCCTGCATCCAGCAAGAATAAAACGAGCATGTGGGCACAGGCTCTGGAGACATGGCAAGAGTGAAACACTATTTTTAAATTAAACAAGACGTATCTGCATTCTTCACATCACAGGCAGGAATGATGTGACCAAGATCAAGCAGGACAACCAGGAGGGAAACCTGTTTCTTTTTGTGTACAGTAAAGCAAGCTGTGGTAAGTGAGGTGCTCCAGCTCAGGAAGGGCAGAGCCAGAGCTTCACTGGTTTAGTTTATGTAGGACAGGGGTTTCCAGCCCCTCACACACCTCCAGCAGACAACCATGAGTGCTTTAGTCTCCTCCCTTTATAAGGCAGCACAGGGCAGTGAGCTCAGACAAGGGTCCTGTGACCGTGTGAATGGCTCATGCTCAAAGTGCAAGGTTTAATCAGTCATAGGGATGTTTCTGGCTGAAGGGCAGAATCTCCATTCAAACAGCTTGATTATAATTAAGCACAAACATTCTGAGATCTTGATTTGCTGGGAAAATGCTGATTATAAGAGGAATCCAGCACTGAACATGTCCATCACCGCTGCCAGCACACAGAACTTGAGGTGTGATGGGGCCCTTGCTCGGGAGGCTCTGATACAAAGCCAGTCCAACCTCCATGGCTTCACCTTTCCACATGACAGAGTGGAAAAGGCTCCATGGTGAGAGCAAACTGAGTCTTCCCAGGTAGACTGGGCAGGCTGCACACGCACAAGCCTTTCTTTTGGGAGCCACACTTGGAAGTGACCCAGCAAGGCACATGGCTGGGAGAGGGAAACTTTATTTTATCTGCTCATGGTGACAGCAAAGGATTTATTCACTCAGGATTTACTCATTCAGGAGCAAAGCTGTGCTTTTCCAGCTGGAGGCACTGAGAGCTCTGCGTGGCTCTTACAGTGCCCACAGTAGGTTCCAGGCTGAGGATGCAATCTACAATCAAACACAAAGGTGTCTCCAGGCTGAATTTTACATTTATGCCAAGGCATCATGAGCAGGTCTAGGCCCAGATTAGTCTGTCTAAGCTCTCGGAATGTCCCTCTCTATGGCTCTCTGTGGAGCCACAAGACCTCAGGATAGTGGGAACAAGCCAGAAGTGCTCCAGTCTGACCATAGTGAGATCAGGGGACAGCAATAACCATTTGTCTAAAAATATTTCATCTAGAAAACATAACCTGGGAATAAAGTTTGAAAGAGCAGAGCTTGTTTAGTCTAGAGGAGAGAAGGCTGAAGGGGATATAGTAACAACCTTCAAAGGCAGAAAAAAATGCTTGCAAAGAGAAGGGAACTCATTATTCTGCAGGTCTGCTGAGTCCTGCAACGAAAGTTTCAGATTGAAGAAAACTCTTTCTGTGTAATCACAGCAGAAGGTGACTGGGCAGGCTCTGGCACTGGAATGTTTCTGTGGCACCCAAAGGCAGTGGGTGCCCAGGCACATACAGGGTGTCTCCAGATTCCTGCTCCCATGCTGCCCTGGAAGGGGTGAAGGTGGCACCAATCCTTGTCTCCCGAGGTCATTTACCATTCCAGAGCTACACCCATCCATGAGGCCCCGTCTTCTTCAGTTACCAGTATTTATGTACAGCTGTTCATACAAGCAGCTCCTTCTTAATGAAGTGTTTCATCTGGGAACACAGCTAATAACCCAAGAGAGCTGCAGTCTGGAAGAGCACACGAGGTGAGACCCCACCATGAAGCCCTGACTTTCTCCTAATGAAGAAATGTGAGAATCTGTTTCCCAAGGCCATCCAAGGGAGCAGGAGTCCTGCTCTGACCTGTGGCGTGGGATGGTGGTTACCACATCACCAAGACCATTCCAAGAGTGCAAACCCAGCTATAATATGCTGACCCCTCCAAAATCTACTTCTGCATGACGTTCTGAGACACTGAGCACACCCACTGTTGGCTGCCCCAGAGGTTCATGCACTGGAAGAGCTGTCACTGCTGCCTGCAGCACGGTGCTTTGGCCAGCAGCCGTCCCGGAGCCAGGCTGGTGCCAGCACCACAGCACACGCAGACATAGCAGGTTTTTCTGCTGCTGTTCTCCACTGCATGGGGCTGCCAGGCTCAGTATTTCACCCCGAAGCCATGGAAACACGTGCTTTTCCAATGAGCACAAGGGAAAGCTGCAGCCTGGCTGCGGGTGCTCGATATAGAACTGGAGCTAGCTGCAGCGCCATGAAAACCAAGCAGGTTTCTGGTTAACATGCAGGTTCGCTAAGAACACCCTGCACCATCCCCTATGAAGTCCATCCCCACCCCTCCTGAGAGCCATGTTTATCCCATGAACACTGCCAAGGGAAATAACACCTGAATAAGCAAAGCGACAGCACTAAGATACCCCTGGTGAGCATCACCTCTACAGCCTTGCCACAACAAAGCACTCAGAGGTGCTTCAATCCCACTGTGTGCTTTGCTAAACAGGGGCTGCAAGTTGCATTATGAATTATTAAAGCACTCAGCAAATGACAGCAGAGAGGCCACAGAGAGCACGTGGGCTGGGTGTGAGGCTGGGAATGGAGCCCCCCAAAGAGGGGAAACCAGCCCCCGTTAAATCAAACTCCCCGTGAAGCTATGCTAACACAGGGTGAGCCAGCATCCCACTGCAGGAGAGCTCCAGCCAGGGAATGCAAAATATCCTGGCACAGGATATTGCGAACAAATAGGGCTGTACTGAGGCTTGCTTCTTGCCTTAACATTTATCACAGCAGACACACACAACTGTGCATCACAGCTCTCACCACAGAGCCCCACAGAGGTGCCTGCCAGCAGCAAAACCCAGCACCCAGCTCCGACAGCCAGTGTTTAAATGCAGCTATAGATGCACAGGAAGGTACAGCACAGCATCTCTTGCGTCCAGCCCCCTGTGCCAGAGCCCTCTATCTCACACAGCATCAGGCATCCTCACCACCCATCAAACAGGGTTTATTTCAAGGTCAGGTTGTAGAACTAAAAAGAAATTTAAGAAGAAACAGCCTGCACAGAGTTTTGTTTATAGCTCAGCCCCGTCTCACTTCTGAGCAACCTCGGGGCATTCAGAAATAAAGCAGAACCTGTATGTAACTGGAAATCATGGAAAATAAACAATCTGGGAGAAGGCAGAGCCCCCACCAAGTGGGTCACAGTCCCACCAGCCTCCCATGGTGTGTCCCCATGTGTGACCCATGGATGCCACTGGGTATTTCCCACCCAATCAGTCCTTTCCAGCTTGGTGGAAGAAGTCCCTATGTGGGTGCTGCTTGGAAACAAGTTGGATTTTAACCTAGAAGCCCCCCTACAGCTTCTTTATCAGCACTCCCATCTCCTGCATCCTCCCCAGCTGATGGCAAATAAGCCATGTTGGGGATGATGCTTCCCCCAATAACGTCTTCCAGAAGTCCATCTCGGTTTTCCCTCTGTTTGCATGACCCCACCTGCTCTGCACTGTCCTTGTGTGACACTGAAGGGGTGAAGACATGCAAGAGGTTGGTCCCTGCAGCAGGCACACCAAACCTCCCGCTGCTGAGTGGCAAAAGGCAAGTGAGGGGAAGAAGAAATGTTCCTGACAGTTTTACAGTGGTTTGGCTTTGGGCCTTTGGGGTGGAAAACCTTTATCTTCACATCAGTTTTGAAATTATCTGCCTTGGATTAGGAAATGCTATACCTGTGCCTCAAAACTGCAAGAATTCCCCCCCAGGGATCTCATCTTCCAATTTGGAAGCCGTTTAGTGCTGGCTGTGCCTGGGAGAAAGACAGTGATAAGAACATGGTGGAGAGCTGTGAGCTTCCTTTTTCATAGAAAAACTCAAGAACAGCCAATGTGTCACTTTCTGAAATGCATAATTCAGCTGGAGCACTTGGGGCAGCCACCCTCTCCAGCCTAAGGGAGGGAGGAGCACATAGGAAGGGAGACCAGCATCCAGACCCCTCACTGCCATCCCTGAGGGCATTCAGGAGCTGCTCCCAAGCCCCCAGTGCAGGAGAAGCTGGGTTAATTAATGTTCCTCCAGAAAATACAATCCTGGCCCTTAGTCAGGGCTTGTTCTTTACCCTCACCTGCCCTGCAGCTTTTAGCTCCTCCACAGGCAGAGGAAGAAAAGGGACTGGAGACAGATGATGCTGTCAGGTCACTCTGCAGCTCAGACATGCAGGGATCAGCCCTGTTTTCTCTGCTTTCTGGTTATACCACAGTTGTTGTCTAGTTCTGGAAAAATTTGGGGCCTTTGGGCACCACACAATACAGATGACAGGAGCGGTGTGTGCCATACAAGTGAAATCACATTCCACCCTGTAACAGCACCAGTTTAACATATTTTTAAACAGGATTTATGCCTATGACAGATGTTCCCCTCACCCAAACTAATTTTCTCAAGGAATCCTTAAAATCTGTTTCTCCTTTTGCAGACAGCAGTGTCACCATTGAACGTGACTTCTACCTCCAAAAGGCTCCTGCTCTCTGCAAGCAGCACACAAAGGGACTCTTCACAGAGAACAACATTTAGCCTGCAGGTACTTTCTTAAGTGGGCTACTTGAGCAGCTGTAGTTTTGTGGAAATAACTGCTTGGAATCAGCAGAGATCAGCTCTTGATTTCTAATTCCACTGCCAGACACATGCAGCGACTGCAAAACCTTTCTAGAGGGAAACACAAACACAGGGAGCAGGGCTCATGGGCCAAGTATCTTTTGGGAAGTGATTAACCTCTGGTAGGATCAGGTTTCTCATCATGAGCAAACCTTCCTGGACAAATTCTGTCTTAGCATCATCTCAACTGCTTAATGCAGGGAGCTACAAGGCAAACACTGCCACAGGATCCAGTTTTTTGTTCTTGTTGCTGCCATTTAAAAAAAAACCAACAATCCAAAACCCCCAAAAGCAGAGAAAGGAAGCACAATATAAAAGATAATATAAAAGAAAATCAGCAAATACGAGCTCTCTCTTAGAAAACAGGCTGAGAAATACTGTTTCCTTTTTGCTTCTCCATCTAATGGCCATGTAGTACAGGAGGATACAGTCTCTAAGAAGCCGTAGCAGACTGGAGTCTGTTGAGCCTTCAGCTGATGGCAGAATGGGGATTTTCAAATAGAAACATGCAAGGGAAGGAGATATGCCCTCCACCAGCAGGAGACACTGCCCTTTGCCACTGGATGTGCTTAAATCACATCAGCATTTGTGGCAATTACACAAGCACAAACCAGAGGACAGCAGAGACACTCCCACCTAATTCAAACCCCAACACAGAGCACAGGCAGGGTCACAGCCACCTCTGCCACTCACATGTCTGCTGATGCACTACTGCCCATGGTGACAGCAGAGCACAACCCAGCACTGCAAGGACACGTGCCCAGGATTAACATGGTGCCTCACCTCTTTACTAACCCATGAGGAATTGGCTTTAAAGCAATTAAATACAGCCTTTTGGTAAGGTAGAAACCTGGGGTCTTGCAGGAGATTGGGGTCACATAGATCTTGACCCACACAATTGCTGACCCCGAAATATTACAAGGAACAACATCTGCTCACAGCAGGCAGCCTTCCGGCCAAAGGACAGGGATTACTGCTGCACAGCCCTGAGTTATCTGCATTACTGACTGTCTCTGGCTAATTAGCAGTTAAGTCGTAATAGAAACATCACAGAAAAATCTGCAGCCAGGGAGGTACCAGCTTTTAACATGTGCTCTCCAGGTCAGGGACTGTTTGCCCTTCAGCTCCCTATAAAAAACAGACTGTTTTCAGTGATGCCATAAAACCTTAGATGGCTGCAGTGTTAATTATTTCACTTTATAAGGTGGAGCAACTGTGCAGCATTGGTAGCTCAAAGGGACTTTGTATGTGGATGCCTGGGAGCTTCTGGCAAAGCAGAACTGGAGGATGCAGGGTGGAGGACATGGGGTGAGCCAGACCCCTGGGCTGTGGTTGGGGGGAGCTCTGTGGGGAGCTTC
This sequence comes from Pseudopodoces humilis, assembly GCF_049639895.1. Lineage (NCBI taxonomy): Eukaryota > Metazoa > Chordata > Aves > Passeriformes > Paridae > Pseudopodoces > Pseudopodoces humilis. Next base: position 14,396,211 of record NC_142212.1, read on the forward strand.
ATCAGCCACAGCAGGGAGGGCAGGGATGGGAAAAGCCAGGCAGCAGGGTGCTGTGCCCTGACATCACCTGCCCAAAAACCTGCTCTCTCACAGACTTCATCCAGGTCAACAAATCTCCCTGTCCTCAAAACACTGCCAATTAAATGGGATGATAATTGTGTCCTCCATAATTGCAGACATGGCCCTGGGGGAGCTGCCTGTTGCTGCTGCAGTGCCCCCAGCTCAGCTGAGCCAGCTCCCACAGCAAGGAAAATTATTAGAACCTTACGCATTAATAAAAATATTATCACCTCACTCCACAGAGGAACGATGAACACTCACTGCAAGCCCCATCACGCTGAGCATCTGCTCCAAAAAGCAGGAAAGCAGCGAGCCAGTCAGAGCCAATAAGTCAGTCACTGCCCCTGAGGAAACTCAGACTCTGGCTCTGTATGGTGGACAGATGCCTTTGGGAGGTCTCCCTCCCAGCATTTTAAAAAGAAGTTTCTAAAATGAAAGGCAGAATGATTTTAATTTTGATTTGAAGGCCTTGCCATATTTTCTGTGTCTTGACCTATATCCCCAATAATATGTTACACTTCAGTTCCAAAGAATGCAACAACCTCTCCACTGCTCAGGGATTGCTCATCCAAGCTTGGTGTTGCTCAAGACTCTTTGTACTGGTGGGGTTTACACAACACAAGTTTTCAGGAACATAAGAGGCTTTGGAAATGTGGAGCTTTGCTTAGAGAAACCCTGTTTTGGAGAGTAATTCCCAATTCCCTCACCATTTCACATCTATTTTTCTTCTGTGTATATCTGAGATTGTTTAAGCAAAACTCTTCCCAGCTCATTACTTCTCCTCTCCCCCGTTTTTCCACATGCTGGATAGGGAGATCCTGGCTGAAACAGAGATCATTTCACATCTTGGCATGGGGCTGGCAGCTTCCCTAAACAAACACACCAAACCCCGGGCGCAGATGAGGAGGCACGGGCGTAGCGAGCAAACCTGTCCATCCAGGCAGGGCAGAGCCCAGAACTGGGATTCAGGGGGCCTCAGCTCTCTATGGGCTTGGCAATCTTCACCACCCATTGCCAGCATCCTGTGGGGGATCCTCAGGACCAGGCACAATCACCCACAGGCCACTCCCTGCCAGCAACAAGGCAGAAGGGCTCCATTTTGCAGGGATTCAGACGCAGGGCCTGCCCAAATCCAAGCAATGACTGGCTGGAACAGAGAAAAGCCAGGGGAGCAAAGAAAAAGCAAGGCAGTTTCTCTGGTAAGCAAACCAGGCTCAGTATTCTCTTTTCTGAGTAGTTGTACACTGAGGGATGTGGGAGCTGTGGTGGGTGAGCGAAGCAGAGCAGGCTGCAGGAAGGACAGAGCCTGCCCAGCACCAGCTGCAGACCAGAGCTGCACACAGACACATCCGTGCACACACACACCCATCCCTGCAGCCACGAGTGAAACCCAAACATGTTTGGGGTGAGAGGACTGAGAAATATGACCCTGAGATGTGCTCATGGGAAACGAGCTCAGCCTGATGGGACAAGCATCTTGCCTTGCTTTTCCCTGCAGTTTCTACCAAGGGCTTGGGGAAGAGGAATTAAAGAGCTGTGTATACAGGGGGAGGAATTTCTTTTAACTAGTTACGTGCTTGAGGACTGCATAACATTCAAAAGGGATTAACTGAGCCTATTTCAAAGCATTCAAAAATATTCTTAGCCTGCAAGGACAGCTGACAGCAGTCCTTCAAGTGCTGAAGCCTGGAATCTGCCTCTGCGTTAGCAGTCAGCCTTGGATTTCACCCTCTCTTCACAAAAGGGAGAATAAAGTAGCTTGAAAACATTTGTTTTGAGCTGCACAGAAAGGCCAGCTATCTATAAAGCTCTGCATTTGGTAAACAAGCAAGCAAATGGAGAGGAACTGTCAGGCTTGTTGGGACCAGGCAGACAAGTCTGTGTCACTGAGCAGTGGTCCCCAAGCTGTTGGTCACCCTCATACTGGGAAGACATGGGAACACAAGGGACTGAACCACATGGAGGGTGTGCCGGGGTGGTCTCAGGGTGGCAGAAGCAGGGGTGACATACCTGTAGCATTGGAGAGTGCCAGGGATTCCATGGAGCCCCGTGGAGTCTGCTCAGTGGGCGTCAGGTCCTCAGAGAACTTGAGGGCATTGATGGGGTGACGGGTGCGGCATTGTGACGTTGGCATCCCACCCTCCTCTTCCTCTTCATACTTGGGGACTTTGACACTTCCTCTGGTCTCTGGGAAGCTCTGGTTGGACATGTCACTGTAGCTCTCCTGTGAGCGGAGCCTCCCTGAGTAGTAGTCCTCTCTGCAGTCCTGGATGAAGCTGCCACCGTGGCTCTTCATGGCCAGTGAGGAGCTCCTCTTTGGGTTGCTAAAATGTTTTGCCCATAAATCCGACTGCGAGCTCGGGACCTGGGTGGGGTTATAGGAGGTTCTTATGTTGCACTGGCTGAGAAGCTGCAAGGGGGTTTGAGACTGGCTTTGCTCCATTTTGCCCCCATAGTGATAGAGCTCATCCCGGCTCCTCCACAAGTGGTCCCTGTTGAGGCTCGGTGTCTGGCTGGCCAGGCTCAGCAGATCCATCTGCAGGGACAGCGGGTCCACGTCAGTGGAGAGGCGGTTGGAGGTGACCTGCAGCTGGTTGCAGGGGCTGCGCGCCCCCTCCTCGCCCTTCCCCTTGTTCTTGCCGATCTTGGCGCTGCGGCGGGATTCCTTGGCTCGCGCGCTCTGGAAAGCCGAGTCGGAGGAGTCGGAGCCATTGGGGTCATCACCAATGCTGCAGGCCCTGGAGCAGAAGATCTGCCCCTGCTTGGGCAGGAAGGGCCGTCCCAACAGCGACTTCTTGCACTGGGCGCAGCAGAAGCAGGTCTCGGTGGCGTGCCAGTGCTGGCCATCGTACGTCATCTGGCCCTGGTCAATACCTTGAGGGAGAAGATGCACAGTGTGAGGGTCATCTAACATTGCACTTAACACCTGCATCAAAGGTCAGGCTGGATGGGCTTTGGAGCAGTCTGGTCTAGTGGAAAGTGTCCCTGCCGATGGTGGACAGCTGGAATGAGATGACCTTCAGGGTCCCTTACAACCAAAACTATCTTACAACTCTATGATACCCTATGAGTGACATGCTCTTGAAAACTTTTCAGGGCTTCTCTGATGCATGAAGTAAATCCCATTTTTAACTCTTCCCAATTCTAATTCCAGGCCTTTCCTTGGGAGTTACTCAGTGTTAGGAAAGGCTGTAGAACCATGCCTCAAGCTATTTTGTATTAAATGGGGATATTTCCGATCATAAAGCAAAGGAATGCAAGAAGTTCTCCATAAAGTCCTTGAAGTAAAAGTAATATACTGCTTATTAAAAAAAAAATAATAAAAAAAGTCTCCAACTAAACCATAATGAGGAATTTGTGCTGCCTTGGTTAAGTATGTAACAGAGCAGATGACACCCCTGTCCCTTGCTGCTACTGTGGTCCCATCCTAAATTTATTTTGGCTTCTAGGGCCTCTTCTCCAAAGAGAATGGAAAGAGCTGGCCCCAGGGGTCAAGCACACACCCTTGCCTCGCACACAGCCTTATTTCCTGGGTTGCTTCACCAGGCCCCCCTTGGGTTCAGTGAAGGAACTGACGCAGACAGTCTGTCTCCCTCCAGCCAAACCTCAGGGAGCAACGTCTGCACAGTGCTCTCAGTCAGAGCTATGAGCAAAGCTCCCGAGGTTTCAATTATAACATCTGCACACTTGTTAAAGCTGCTGCTCCTGGCCAAAGCCCTTGCTGCCCTCAATCCCTGAGAAACTGCCATGCAGTGTGGGCTGGCTGGCATGGCGGGTGCTGCACACACATGTGCACAGCACATGCCTGCACACCCGCTGTGGGGCCAAGTGCTGCCAGGTAACTTATAAATGAACAGCATGTTAATGGTCTGTTTTATTCCAAGCTAAATTAGGTTTAGTATAATCAGTTTTTTCCTCCCCTTATAGTGAGCAAAATGTTTTTACACAGATGGGGGTGCTACACTTGTGGGCAAAAGAGAGACAAGACGGTGGGTGGGATTTTATCAGCTCCTTTTCCACTGCCCAAAGCCATCCTGCAGGGGAAGGAGTGCAGCCTTTTTACTCCATCCTCACCTACCCAATCCAAGCCTTCATCACATGCTTACCTCTGATTTATGTAGCTCATCGGCACAGTGCTCAGTTCACTACTGAGCGATTTGCAGCAAAATGGTTGCAGTCCCTCCTTTGCTATAAATATGAAAATATGCACCAAACCAGACATTTTACCCTGAAAACCTGACAGTCAGCAGGCTCCAGTGGGTCAGCTGGAGTGAAGGACAGCAGATGGGGGAAGCTCAAGAGAAGAGACCATGCAAGAAACATTATCAGCAGCTTCTTCACCTTTCTGCAGCTGAGCATTTGCGAATGATGCGCTGCAGGTCACAGTAGATGCATCCTCCAAGTGCTCCATGAAACCCTGCATTTCCCCTCCCTGTGCCATCTGGCTGCTGCACAGGAGCAGAACGATTGTGTTTTTTTTTTTTCCTCTGCAGCATCTGAAGTGTTTGAACATGTGAGCTCACCTCCATGGACAAAGGAAGGGCTGTCTGCATGCTCACTGTGCTCAGCCAAGTGGCAAAGGGGGCTGGGGAGAGCAGCAAGGTGCTTCCCAGCCCACCCAGCTTGGGGACATCTAGGCCCCTGACTGAAGTGCATTTTAAATCACTGTTCTAGAAACATAAATTGACCCTGATGCGTTATTTCTTTCTGTCTGCGAACATCTATCTGCAAGTTGATTGAAAAAGGCTCAGAAACAATAATGATGCCTAATGAACAAGCATCTTTCCTAACAGTAGCTCATCAAATCATGTGATCCTTTGGCAAGCTTGGATGGGAAAAAATCTGAGTCCAAGAGCCAGGCTGTTTACAGGAAAATGAGATTTAAAGGGAAAAAAAATGTGCCAGAGAAATTTTATTATGCCAGAGAAAGCTTTCACTAGCTGCCATTGCTCCTGAGGTTGCCCTCTGACAATCCTCCCCTCTTTGACTACAAAAAGGGATAAACAGTGGTTTAACAACTAAATGAATCACCGTGTTACCTCCTTGGTGGGATGGGAGAGGCATAAGCACATTTGGCCATGCATACTCCTGCCCCCAGCCCCAGAGCGCTGTCAAGGACTTAATGCAAGTTCTTGTCAGAAGCTGGCTCCACAGCGGGGCTGTGCCCGGCTGCACGTACCGATGTGCTGGGCGCAGGTGTCGCAGTACTCGGCATACAGGGACTCGAAGCAGCTGCAGCAGTAGGGCCTCCCGTCCTTCATGATGTAGCGCTGCCCCCCCAGAACTGTCTCGCACTCGAAGCAGCAGAAATGCTTCATGTGCCAGTGCCGCCCTTCGGCCTCGGTGCACTCGTCAGCAAAAATGATCTGGGGGAAGAAACGCAAGCGTGGAGCAGAGCTGGTAAGAAAAGGGACCCTGGATGCAGACACCAACCTCTGTCTCCTGCCTGTGTGTGGCAGCTGTGCCCCTTTGTTCATGCAACCTCCACATTTTACAGCTAACTCCCCCAGTCCTGCATGGGAAAATCCCATGGTTTGGTTTGTGGCAGGGGCACCCATCATTTCTTGGGAAAATCCATTAAAATGCAAATTCCTCAGAAGCACATTCGTGCCCGGACTACAAAGTGTTAAGGCAGAGCTGCAGTAATGTGCTGGTAAGCCCACCCATCAAACAGAGAGGTCGATCAGGGTAATAAACACACTTATATACAACCTATCGATCCGGTGGACTTCTGAAGAACAGAGCAACCACTTACTGGAACACATTAACCCATCTCAGAAACAGGAACCTGACCACAAAGGATGAGCAAAAACACAAGGAAAAGTGGCAGCTCTCTAGAGGGGAAAAAAAGACGGAGCTACCTTGGCTCCTCATCTTGCTGCTACCCCAGCCTGGGTGCCTATAAAGGTGATCGCAGTCATTATACCACTGGGGAAACTGAGGCACAGAGCACTGTTAAGGATGAGCTGGAGAAGCAGCCATCTAAAATGTCTTCAGCAGATGCTTTCTTGCGGTGTCTTCTCATCCCCACCCCATCTCAACTCCCAAAGCCAAACCAAGGGAGCCAGCAGCCCCAGATCTCCCTGTCTCTCTATGCTGGCACAGGGTACCATCAAAAGCTTTTTCCCTGCAGATCCCCTTACCCCTGAATTCCAGTTTCTCACAATTAGTACTTGATGTTTTAGGGGAAGAAAAGCATGCTGAAGAATGAGTTGAACAAAAGAATTAAATGAGAATTTGCAGGGATAAAAAGTACATGAAAAAAAATTACCCAACCTAAGCCACAAAGAAATAGAGCTAGTTGAATGGTTAGGGGTTGTCTTTCAGTGGTAACACTACAAATTTAATGGGATACGTACATCAATGCTCTTTATATTTGAAGTGCATGTAGCCTTGGATATTTACTATTACATGCTTACAAGGAAGAGACATCATATTTTGTAGTACATACGGTTTTTCCCACTATGGTTTTCATAACTTTAACAGCCAGAGCAATTTCCTTCACCAGCCTTTTAAACAGAGATTGACACTTGAGAAGTGCTCAGAGGCTACTCTGTATGGTTTTCTATCTTAGTTTTGTATTCTATTTGTTCAGCTTCTTGTAGCCTGTTAATCGCCTCTCCCAAAGCCTATTTCAGCTCAGCATGTACTCAGACATGACTGACTTGTAAGGAATACAGCATGCATTCCACCAGAGGCTTCTTTTGGGGAAATGGAGGAGAAGGGAGGATCACCACACCCAGCTGGGCTAAAATCACACAGCTAGAAGGCTGTGCTTCTACTGGAAACATTAATGGAAACCCCCAGCTTCCTGTGTGTAGAGGAGGTCCTAACTCATAACAGTCCTAGGCAGACTGTAACTAAGAATACCAGAAACTTCAGGAAAAGCTTGCTCAAACCCTTGGCAAAGCCAAGCCATCAGTTTGGTGTGTATGGCTCCCTTAAAAAGTCAGGGATGGAGGGGAAGTGCCACCCAACCCTCCTGTGCCACCCCAGCAAGTGGCAGCGCTCGTGGCAGATGCTGTCTCCTACCTCATCACATGCAGCGCAGCGGGGCTTGAGGCACTCGGCGTGGTGCCTGCCACAGTAGATCTTCCCATCCTGGTAGAAGTAGATCAGGTCAACCAGCAGCTCGTTGCAGACACTGCAGATGAAGCACGGAGGGTGCCAGCAGACACCGTGTCCTGCCCGCGAGGCGAAGACGGCCATGTCCCCTCCATTGATCTGGCCGCCGCACTGTCAGAAAGCCGGGGATTAGCCGAGGTGTGCAGGTGACCCCACTGCCACCATCACAAAAAGAATGCTCTCACAATCACTGCCCTGCATAATGCCACCAGCTGAATTGACAACTCCATGTCAAATATCCTGAAAGGTGCCCTAACAGACCCCAGAACTCCCACCTGGCAGGGTCATAGGCAGATGTTTGTTCCATTAATGTCATTAAATCATAGAATGGTGTGACCTGGAAGGAACCTGAAGATCATCCAGTTTCGATCCTCCTGCCATGGGGAGGGACAACTTCCACTAGACCAGGTTCCTCAAAGTGTCATCCAATCTGGTCTGAACACTTCCAGGGATGGAGTAGCCAAAACTTCTCTAGGCAACCTGTGCCAGTACCTCAACACCCTCACAGGGAGGAATTTATTTCTAATATCTAATCTAAACATGTCTAAACTCTGTCATTTTAAAGCCTCTATCAATATATGCCCTTGTAAAAAGTCCCTGCTCAACACTCATGTAGTCCCTTTAGGTACTGGAAAGGTTTTTAAGGCATACCAGAACCTTCTCTTCTCCACGGTGAATAGCCCCAACTTTCTCAGCCCGTCTTCACAGGAGATGTGCTTCACTTAATTTGGGTGATACAAGTACCAGTTCATCAGCCACTACCCACCTGCTCACAGATGGCTCCTGTCATGGTTACAGGGAATGGTCGAACATTGCCTCTCCCTAAATTTTCCCTCTTCCTCTGGTTGCTGAAGAGTTTGAGCTCCCTCTTCTCCTCCTCGTCCAATGAGTTGCAATAGCGGACCTAAAAAACACAAGTGATGCTCAGTGCCTGGGACATCCCTGGCTTGCCATCCATGGGCCCTGCCAACCTCTGTCCTATGGGGAGGCTGGAGAAACAAAGCTATATGGGCCTCAGTTATCTGGGGTTTGATCAGAATTTCAAGAGGTGGAGATGAGAAAAAAGGGCAAGAGGACTGTTGCTCTTTGGGTGCTTAATTTGTAGGAAGATCTTGAAAGTTGGCTTCTCAGAGTCCCACCCAGACCAGCAATTGGACTGATGGTTTTCCTACTTTCTCCATCAGCCTCCTATGACTGAGGTCTTCATAATATTCCACCAGCATTTCTAGAGCACAGACCCTTTTCTCTGCACAAATGACAGAGGTCCGGTGACTTGTGAAATATTCTTACAGCACAGGATCAAGCCTGCTCATTTGCAAAACCTCTGCCTTGCACGGTAATAAGGAAATAAGTAAAATAAAAGGTTACAAACAATGAATGATGCAATTTCCCTGAAGCTTGTAAAACGCTGAGGTTTTCTGGCTATTTCCATCCTGCAGGCTTAGCTCTTGGCTGGTTGCATTTCAATGGGGAATACAACTGAAGAGCCAGGGAGGTCAAATGTAGCACCAGCTACAATCCACCCTGCGTTACTTGGGAGAGCAGGCTCATGGAGCTGAGCAGGGTTATTCACATGAGCAACCACCACACCTTGAATGCTCAAAGGAGCAAAACTGAGCATGAAGGGAAACTGGATGCAAAATCTGCCAATTTGCAGAAAATACACGCAGACTTGCATGTCCAACTTGCAGGAAAACAGGCTACAGTAGCAGCATTTGTGTATCTTTATTCTTATGTTGTTTTGCTGTCAGAGGCTGTGGGTTTCCAGCAGCTGACAGAGAAGCAGGCAGGCAGGTTGAGGCCGAAGGGCGTATGGGAAGAAGTCCCTTCTTTGTGCCTGGAGCTCCCTCCATGCTGACAGTGCTGTGTCCATGGCACCCAGCCACATGCAGGCAAACTTGTAAAAATCTGACTGAGATCAAACAAGTTACCTGCATGTATTTCCCAGAGCGGCTTCTTCAGAAAGTAGCATGAAAACAATTCTTTTTGTTTACACAGGGAAATTTTGTGGGTTACCAGAAGCCAGTGTTCTCACTGGTGAGATCAGGACGTCAAGGACCAGACCCCTTTTGCTGCCTCACATCATTCTTGAGAGACGTAAAAAGGTTTATTTTGCTCTGACTGGTTTTGACTCAACCTGTGGCCTCGTAGGCTCTCTGAGCTCGTGAGGCTCAGCCCAGGTGAAGCCCCTCCCCAGCACACTCACTCCCACTCCAAGGTGAGTCGGAAGCAGCACCTGGGAAAAGGCTTTTTCAACTTTGGATCTATCTCTAGATAATCTCAACAGCATTCCAAGCCACTTTTAATGGGGCCTTGGCCTTCAAGGGCTGAGGAAATACTTTCATTTCAGACAAATGAAGAAAGACGATTGTCAAAAATTTCAGCTGTAGAAACAAACAACTCCCTACCTCCAACAATCAAAGCAGCGAGCAAATAAAGCAACCTAAATAGCAACCTGACCGAAATTCAAGTCTATCCCCCTGAAAAGCAAAAGGAGTTGAGAAAGGAAAGCCACGCTTCTCACAAGCAACCCTAGGAGTGTCCATTCCCCACCCACAGCCCTGCTGATGTCAAAGGACATTTTCTGGATACTGACCTCATTGTCATGTGGTGGCAGCTGGTGAAGAAGTTGCTTTATGCGAGATTTTTCTCCGGGGCTGTTGACATAGGGAACCTTGTCCTCAGGCAGGCAGCTGTAGTACTGGTGCACCTACGGAGCAAGAGAGGCCACTGCAGTGGGGTTCCCTGGCCGAGCCCGTGTCCCTGTGCCCGGCCAGAGCCACCCCCTGAGGCAGCAGGTGCTGGGTCTTCCTGTAGATTTTTGAGCAGGGAAACACAGCCAGGAGCTGCTTGGGGTTTGTTTCCTTTTGTCCTGCAAGTCAGAGGGGTGGCAGCCCCGGTGAGGTGGGCACGTTACCGTTTGCTCTGTCAGCCTCCATAGCGTGAGCATTGCGCCGGCTGCGGGGATGTGTCGGCACCTGCCTCGGCAGGGAGGTTAAAAAGGCTGCGCCCCAGCAGTCTCCGTGTTGCCGGCTATCTCAGCCTCCACCTCCATCAAACCCCTCCGGGCTTTTTTCTGTAGCAATTTGTGGAAATAAACAGCAGATAAAATCTGTTGGAAGGCTGAGTTTTTCTCTTTCGTCTCAGAGTGTGTAATTAAAATCAGCTATTAAAAAGGCTGAGGAACAGCGTGCCCGACGCTGGGAGCGCAGTGCAGCCCGGAGAGGAAGCACACCCTGAACCCCAGCATCTCTCCTCCGACTGCCACACCTGGGATGTACACTCAAGGGCTGGGCCAGCACCGGGAGGGGACTCGCTGGCTGAGGATCCTCTCCAAAATGACCATGGTGACGTTGAACAGCTTGGGAAGAGCCAGGAGAAGGTAAAGGTAAGGGAAAGCTCAGCTGGGACTGGGATTCACTGCAGCTCCAGATGTCTCTGGATGCTTGTGCAGAAGCAGAGGGCTGGCTGGATTCCTTAAATCTGCTCTTGGCTAGAGATGCAGGCTGTTCTCCCAGTACACACAGCTTTCTGCCTTTGCCACGGTGGGATTAGCCCCAAGATGCTCCCTCAGCTATCAGCAATTCATTTTGGAGTGGCTGCACTGCCTGCAGCTTTCACAGGACTTTTCCCAAATAACACTTCCTTTGCAGTGGTTTCTGATCAGCTTTTTCCCTTGCTGTATGCTTTGGACTTTGGCCTAGAAAGCACCACCTGGGCCAGCTCTCTCCAGAGAAGCCCCCTCTGCCTGCACAGCCCCACAGCATCTGCAGAGGACAAGCTGCTGTGGGTCACTGGGAGGAATGGGGACACGGGCTGGTCACACAGGGCTGGCTGGCAGGGGAGCTCACCCATGGGCTCGCAGGCTGATAGGGGTGGCTCACATGCAGTTATCTTCTACAGGAAGAAATACCCTTTTATTCCAGAATAACTATCCAAATCTAGTTTTATTCAGGAATAATTGCTCTGCATTCATCTCACTCCCTGCTCTCATTCAGAACTACCAGCGAGCAAGAGCTGCTCCAGAGGTTTTCTCAATTTATGGTTCTTCCCAAACTGATGTCACCATCCACCTTTCCCCATCATCAGGTTTTCCAGAAAGAGAGATTTTAGCAGATTTCCACAGGCAGGTCCACAGTGCTGATGACAAGAGAACTGCTCATGTTGCAAAGCCCAGGAACACGCTGAGCATATGCCACTGCAAAACCCTAAAGTTTTGCTAAGGCACAGCAGAAAAAGACCCACCAGCTATGGAAACTGTCAAGGAAAGAATGTCTGCAAAGTATTTTGTTATGTTAAAAAGAAAACAAACTACATACATTAGAATACTTACTTTGCATTTATAGAGCATCCTTCATCCAGGGACATCAAAGCACATTGAAAACACTAAAATTCTTATGACATGCTATTCAAGGTAGCAAAAACACACATTACAAAGGACTAGTAGCAGCATCACAATGTTAAATTAGCTCCATAAGTTGATGCAGAAAGTCTGTAGCAGTTTCCAGTTGAAAATCTCCCAGCAATGCCCCAGCTGCCACACCACAGCCTTTCCTGGGCTGCCAGGGTTCCACACAGCCGGCATACTCTCCTGCTGGCTTCTCCTGCCAAATTCCCCACGTGCAGAGAGGCTGCTCGCTCTGCCCTGTGCTCACATTGGTTAGCTTGTGTTTTGATTTCTTGCAATGAAGTCTTTTTGCCCACTCAGTTCTTGAAGTTGGTGGAGACCATAAATTACTTTTTTTTTGAAGAGACGCCAAATTACTAAAGCAACAAGCCCCAAGACGCTCACCCTGGGCCAAAATCAAGGATGGGAGCTCTTCCTTCAGCTGCCTGGGTGCTGCCTTCCCAGAGCACAATCCAGCAGGACGTACATGCCCAGCTCTGCTCCTGCTTCCGCTGGGAAGTTTTCCATTTAGTCTCAGCAGGACTGCAGGAACTGGTTCCCATCACACCAGCAACATAGCTTGGCAGGGATGGGCAATTTGGTTTGAGAAGCAAAACAAAATAAATACAACAGGCTGCAACCTGTGTTCTGTTGCCTGAAATAACCTGAAAGGGTTTGCTTTGGATCTGCATCAGCCAAGGGGACCTTCTACAGGAGTGCTCATGGAGAGGATGGAGCAGAGGCAGCTGCCAATCCTTGTCCAGTGCCTGGGGAACATCTCATGGGGAGAAAATCCTTATGCCTGCCAATGGCTTTCTCCAGCCATCACCCCCTTCCAGGGAAAAACTTGAACCACAGATCCTTTCACCTGGTACATCACTTCTATCCCAAGAGAACCATCCAGAGGGCAGATAAAGAGCAGGACACCCCTTGCCCAGGCTGACATGAGGCCAAGCCTGTGCATATAATGGTCTCTAATCCATCACCCATTCCCACAGCTTGAACCCAGCTCCTTGGATGGGAGACCCAAGACTGGGAGGGACAGGGTCACAGGCTGCCAGTGTCCCTGCCTCTGTGCCCAGCTGGCTGCTGACAGCATTTCTGACCTGGTGTGAGAGCAGCTGGGCTGGCACAGCCTGTGTGATGATCAGAAATAAAGAAGGAAAAGGGGATTCTTAGACAATCTGGTTTTTCAGGGAAAAAGCCTGTAGAAAGCGTTAACTCACTGGAAAACTAAAACTGCTCAGTCTGCACTTTGCTTTTGTACAAAAGATCACTGTTTTATGCTGAAGTAACTCCTCCTCCATCCAGCTCTGTGTTGCAGCACGCACAAGCCTTGTAGCTGGTGAGCTCTGCAGTGCCAGGGCCAGACCCCCCACGTGCCTGCTGCTGATGGCTCCTCACTGCCCTTACAGGCTCTGCAAAAGGAGTTGCACCCAGATAAGGATAACAGTGTGGGCAATGACCCCGGAGAGATAACATTTCTTCTTTAAACAGTGCAGTATCTGTAACTGTTTTATTATTAAATGCTTCTGCTGTACAACACAGCAGCTCTGCATCCTTGTATTTCCCCTCACAACAGATCTGCTCTGCCCGTGATTATCCCAACAAGCATCATTAACACACAGGAGCCCCTTGTGGGGCTGGACTAGGCTTCATCCTCAGTTTCCCCTCTTGTCCCACTTCCCTCTGACTTCTGCTCACATCTGGACGAGAGAAATCCCAAAGGAGACTGGAAAACATCACGCTGAGTTAAAATAGGGTTTGAGACAACATCACAAGGTCGCAGAAGCCATGGGGATGGGGTGCCATGGGCACAGGACAAGGGACAGCTGTGGGTGCTAGGAGCCATGGGATACTGGAGGGATGGGCAAGGCTCCATCCTGCTCCAGGGAGGTCCCACTCGGACAGGCTCCGTGCTACCAGAACCTGGAACAGCCGGTTCTCAAGGTGTTACTCTCACCTTCAAAAGGAAAATGTCCAAACACCAAGTTTTGCTAACAAAAACTGATATACGTTTTGGAAATTAACAGCTATTTGATGCTAAAAGGGAGGAGGTGAAGAGAGGGAGGTAGAAATTAAAAAAGAAATAAACCAGGAGAAAGGAAAAAACATAATGTAAAAACAGGGTAGGAAAAAGCCTTTAAACTGGAGCCAACTTTATTCAAAGGCACTGAGGAAAGTAATTACATTAGTTTACAAATGCCTTTGTGTTCTGTGGTCTTCTTAGGTTTGGGGTATGTTTCCAGTTTAACTTTGACAGTTTACAAACCTACACTGGCCCTGCTAAGTAAAGGGAGGACTGCAGCTTGTCCTGGCGGTCCCAGGGTGACCAAAGACAAAACCCACATGAGCATATCTGTGAGCAAAGTCTTAAACCTCCTAGAAGGAAAAGTCTGCAAACATCCTGTAAATTCAAGCTATTGATGAAGGATCTCTTTGATCAATGAATTAAAGGAGGTGGAAGGGAAATATCATATTTCTTACGCCACAAATTGCTGTTGGGAAGCAGCATTTGGTTGTACTTGCCCTAAGCACAACACCCCTTCCTAAAGTACCCACCAAACCGGGCTGTTTGGGATGACTGTATGGCTGGGATGGACTACAAAGGAGCACACGGTGTCCTGGCACGGGTGCCGACCTGCTCAGCCGTCACAGCTCCAGCACAGCCAGCTGGGCAATCCTGCCTGGCTCTCATGAAACCAAACCAACTGCAAAACCAGCTGCAAGGCTTCTGCAAAGAGCCCTGTGAGGGCAGGACGTGCTGGCCTGTGTGCAGTTAGGGTGCCTGAACACGGATGTCCCCAACAAGGGGACCTTGGTGAGTCAGCCACCACTGAGGCACAGTGCAGTAAATCATCACACACAGTGGAGTCTGTTCAAAATGCCAGCATTCTCCAAAGTACCCCCCCACACCCAGGACAGCATCATTTCCCCTGGGGACATGCCAGGGTACCACAGCCCTCCTGGCAGCCTGTTCCATGATACCCAGGGATGTCCCGTGGCAGCACAGGCAGCTGGTGGCACATTGATGTGTGTGTGCTCAATTGTGGCCCCTTCTCCTGGCTCACTGCTGCGTGCAAACTCCTATGGGATTTGGCTGCTGAGGGAAGAAGGCAGACAGTGGCTCTGACAAGCCTGTGCTGGTCCGGGCGAGCAGGGCTGCTCCTGTGGCTTGCCTGCTCCTCCCCAGTGCTGGCTTCTGAACAGCACACGTCAGGCTTTAATGATCCTTTACACTGAGCACTTAAAATTGACAGAGAAACAAACCTGATGCTTTTGTACGTCTCTCATTCCTGTTGGCCTCCCTTGGAAAAGCAACGGAGGAAAAATCTCAAACAAACCACATGCAAATAACTTTCCCAATATGTCTGTGAAACCTTGCAAGTGCTTGTACACGTTGACTCACACACAAGCTCCACAGCTGACAGCACGTGTGAGCCTGGAAAACGAGTTCAGTGTGCTTTGGCCCGAGTCTGGCACATCCTCCTTTTCCAAGGCCATTAGGACACAAAGCACTGATTTATTTTTTGAAGCAAAACAATTCTTACAGCAGGGCCAGATGCTCTGAAACGAAGAGTGGGAACTGCTGCCTGGCTCTGTCGAGCATGGGGATGCAGGCAGGCACGCACCCTGGAGGGGGTCCAGAGTGCCCCCTGAGAGCCCAAAGCCCAGCTGGGAGCAGGACCCCCCGATCCGTGAGTGCCCACGTGCGGCTGCACAGCACTGCGACACAGATGCAATCCCGGCGCCGGGCAGTCCGGCATCCCGCAACGCTGGGCTTGCTCTTGGAAACCCGCTCCGAAGTCAGAGGGACAAAGGCAGGGAACAAAGGAAAAATCATTTTTCTAAGTGCTATTTGTTCTGGCACGCTCTGCGGCTTTCCGCACGCTCCTCTCCCACGGCTAACGGCAGCTGAGGCGTCTGAGCGCTGCTGCTCCCCAGTCGAGAGCGACATCCATCCCTGCCAAGCCTTTGCAGCAGCCCTGGCTCTGTAAGGGATCCCACGGAAGCCCTGCTTCCTGCTGGCATCAAAGAGGAACATTTGAATGAAGGCCCTATGTCCACATGTCTTAGACTTGTGAAAGCCTGTGACATGATTTTTCTTTTTTTAAGCATGAATTTGGATTAAAAAGAGCCAGATCAGAGCTTTCAACAGCATTGAGACTAGTCTATGCTGCGAGGTCCATGCAGGGCTCAGGAGCACCAGGAATGATAATGATCATCTGTTGCACTGATCATCCCTGATCATTCCCCTGGGTATCCCACATGACATGTTCTTGGATTTCTAATGCATGGGGTAGCACACTTGCATAACACTGCAACGCAGAAAAGCTGTAATTGCACGCTGGAATAAAGCTCCAGGAGAAGTTTTTATTGGGTAGTCCAGGGTTTTTCAGTTTCCTTTTCCACTCCCTGCCTCTCACCTCTGTTGAGCTCCACATATCTTCTTCAAATTTCAGAATCAAGCCAAACCATGTCAGATGAGTGGTTGGTTTCTGTGACCCATTGAAAGTAGCTGATCACTTCCTTGGTAATAAGATTATTCAAGAATTAAGTAATTTTGACAGCTTCCACTGGCTCACCACAATCAGGGCAACACCAAAGGATACAGAAATGGAGCAAAAGTCCAGACACATGGTTTTGCCACAAGCTCTTTTGCACCATGGGATATGCTTACGCTTCTCCAGCCACTCTTTCCAGAGTCCTCCTACCCCACCCACCCCCAAGTCACCCAGTGCAGGCATCACAGGCAGAAAAAGCATTCTGTGTGCGGGACTGCTGCTCCATCCAGCAGCTGGGAAGCATTCGGCACAGTCCGATGCCTGGAGGCTGGATTTAGACAGCTCCAGCCTTGAAATAAGAGCCGCTAACTGCCCGGCTATTTAGATACTGAGAGAGTTCACTGGGGAGGTGATGGACTTACCCTACCTCAAAGCAAAACTGGAGAGCTTTGCAAAATGTGTTGAAAGGCAGCTTTTGGGTAAAATACTCCAGCGTGTACATGTGTAAGAGGGCAAAATGAGAGGCAGCTGCAGCTCCTGGGAGCAGGGTACACGAGTTACAGCTTCTCCTCAGGGCCCTCAGCTTTCCATTCACCCTGCTCTGCTCTCAGGACCAGGATCTACCAGGAAAGAAGAGCTCTTCACAGGCCTTTTGTCCTTCCTCTTCCAGGCTGTAAATTAGCTTGTCTGCTCTCCACTACTACACAGATTTGGAGCACAGGGTCGCTTTGGTCTGCTTTACTCCTTCCTTGCTGCATGCAAGACTTCAGTCTCTTGAGGAGTGAAACAGTTTGCTGAAGGTTCAAGAAAGAACAAGATGGTACAATGACCGTGACACACAGGCACGAGTGAGACACACGTCCCCCAGAGAAGTCTGGCCCAGATAATGTACTTTCTGGTTCACCAGAATGGTGAAAATCTTTATGTAAGGTGTAAATGCATGTTCAGTGTAGGTTCATCTCCATTCTCCTTTCCTCACTTTGTGACCTGAACAGCAACTGATGAAACTTGGAGGTTTTATAACTCAAGCCCTTGCAACAGGTCTTGCAAAATATCCAGAAGAAGGATTAACGCGCACATTAGCTCCTGAATAAACTCCCTGTGACAGCTACAAGTTTCACACCACTGCAAATCTCTTGAGGTCCAAGCTCTAATGGCTGCCATAGAGAAAAATGGTCCCCTGAACCTTCATGCTGCTAATTTTAGCTCAGATCAGATTTTCATAACTTTTTAAGGGACTCAACCAGAGCAACTGTGTTGACAACAAGAGGGAATTAAGTTCTTACGGTACATACAAGGTTCTCAGATGCTGGCATGCCAGAGCCATACAAAAAGCCAAACCAAGGCTGAAGTAGAGCCTCATCTTTTGCTTAATTGGAAATTCCTGCCCATAACCAGCTGTTCCTAATACTGAGACACAATAAAGATAGAAATCCTAAAAAATCCCTTGTATTCATAAATTCAAAGTGGCATGTTATAACCCCTTTGGATTTCTCCAAACCACAGGCCCAAGGAATTCAAGGCTGCACAGTTCACATGTATTTACACATGCCTTGCCTAAAAATGTGAAAAAGACATCACAGAAGGACTTATTTTCGAGCATCTGCCCTCAAACTTATGTCAGCACAAGGAGGATCAGCTGTCAGACTGCCAGCCCCAGCAGACAAACCGGCTCCCAAAGATGTATTCCTCTGTCTCTGCAGCCAGGCTCAGTCTGAGATTTTGCTTTGCTGAGGAGACACTTCTAAAGGTGTTTGCCCATTTCAAGACTTTGACACTTATTTCTTTGTCCAACCATTGAACTGCAGGCAGAAAAAAAGAGCATTTCATAAAGGCCATGTCCCCTGCTTCCGTACAGCCATCTCTGCCAGTCCCATATGCATCCCTATCTTCCAGAAGAGAAGTCTCTCTTCTGCAATAAGACAACTTATCATTGAAGTCCAATCCAAGTGGGATTAGACCCCACAGAAGCCTCCTGGCCATCCTGTGTAGCTGATTGCTACTACAAGAAATCCTATTTCCTTATCACATTGTGATTTATGGAGCTCAGTCCTGGGTTTTCACCTGTCACTCTCCCGGCTGGCAGGTTGTTGCTGAACCTTCCACCTGTGATGGTTTCAAACCTCTTCCAGTTTCCTGCCTGAATGCATTTGGAGACAGTTTAGGTCTACGTTCTTGGGCTAAAGCTGGAGCTTGGATAACTGCCCCCTCTAATGAACAGGGGGAGGAACAATTCTAATGAACAATTCGCTAGGCTGGACAAACTAAGCTCTTGTAGGCTCCTCAACAAAATAACATTTCCAGTGTTCTTCCAGTTTATACCCCTCTTTCTTGAGCAGACATGTCATACTACATCTATGTAGTTAGTTTAACAGAAAAAATTTTATCATACCTTATACAATAAATTTTTAAATTACTATCCTAATTCCTGTGTTATAAATGTATTTAGAAATATATTGTGTTTATGGCTTTTGAGTAAAGCCCTTTTTAGTCTTACACACTGATGAGCCATAATATAAGGGATAACTTCCAGCTCCACTCCTCATTACAATGTTTGGATCAGTATCTGTGAACACAGGACCAATAATTTTTTTTTTTGTCTTCAGCACTGGACACTGAGTAACCAATACGATTTTCACTGGTAACAGGTACCACAGACCAGCTGATGCCTGAGTTAGTGTCCAGGAATACAGTCAGACCTTATAGCTTTGAGTCAATTCCCCTCTAAATGACAGTAATTTAAGCTTTGGATTGAAGGGACTCTTCAAATACTGAAATGACCTGTGGACACTGCCAAAAAACGATGTCATGTTTGCAGGCCAGCTCCTCCCCACTGAAATTCTGTAAATTGCTGTGCTGAGTGAGACGTGAGCGCTGTCTCCCAAGAATAGCGAGGTAGGAAGGCTGTCGTCCAAGTAAAATAAGAAAATTGCATTAGTCTTTCAGGGGAACACTTACCTCCCCAGTTCATATACTGCACAGAGATTTTAATAAAGTAGAATATTGCGGAAAAAGTTGTTTCATTTAATCTGTGTCACGTCCAAAAAAATACAACAGCGAAACAGCAGGAGACAGAGAAAAATTCTCTGCCTGTTCAATCTGTATTTTCAGCCCAGTCTGACAGCAGTACCCTCAGCCAGAGCAGAGCCCACCAGTTGCTCCATGGCAGGCACCAGCCTTGCAGAGGCTCCACATCACGTGCACATCCCTGACTCACTGACCAAAAAGCCACACATCTGTCTGCAGACTTACACATTCCCAGTGAATTGCTGCAGAGGCATCTCCTAGCCCCATGGGATGTAAATGGCCCCTCCTGCACTAAGGGACAGCCACAGGGGTCATTCTATGATTCCATGAAATTCAGGGTGCTGCTCTTCACCCAGGGACAAACCCCAGGCCTGCAGTGTGGCTCTTGCACAGCCCAGGGAAGTAACACCTCGCTTTTGTCATCTTACTGGCTCATTTAACTCGTGAAAAGTCATGAAAGGGCTGGCAGATGAGCTCTGCTGGATGGATTTCAGAGCCTGTCTCTGGCTCTGCTTATGGCTGCTCTTCATCTCCATGGTGATTAGAAACAGGTCTGAAGTGGCAAATTTGC
This sequence comes from Pseudopodoces humilis, assembly GCF_049639895.1. NCBI lineage: Eukaryota > Metazoa > Chordata > Aves > Passeriformes > Paridae > Pseudopodoces > Pseudopodoces humilis. Next base: position 14,415,886 of record NC_142212.1, read on the forward strand.
TGAAAGGCCCAGTGATGCAGTCTGAGGAGTGTACTGAGACAACGAGCATTCAGGCTGAGGAGCACCATGACCTGTGCAAGAAATAAATGCCGGAAGAACCTAAAAATACATTAACCTGAGTAATGCATGAGATGTCAGTAGCTACTGGTAGAGCTAATGGACTTCTATTTCCTCCTAAGCATCCCAAACTCCCTGATGTCACACTTAAAGAGCACAGAAGGGATCAAAGAAGCACACAGGTCTCCTGGAGTATGTCACTACCATGCTAAAAGTGGGTTTCAATCACTGCCTACGCCATGATGGAGTCATTAGAGACCATGTCTACCTGGTCAGGTCCCACCTGTCATTAAATACCTGTATTTCCACGCAAAGCTGCAGGAAATGGGCCAGCTTGTGCTCCAGAAGCTGCAGACATGCCTGGTCAGAAACCAGCAATGACAGCAGGTGGCACCACCTTGGGTATGGTCCTCCAACAGGACCCCCAAACCCAACCAGTTCATGCTGCCACAGCATGAAGGACCAGCAGAACTTATTCAGAACCATCTGCATTTCTCCACACGCCATGTCTTGTGCCTCCTGTGAGGCAAAAAGAGAGCCTTGACATAAGGAAGGTGACAGAACATGAGGCTGCTGCCTGATTTGCATGGTTGAATGGCACCAAATGAAACACATGGTGCTGTGGAGTTTCAAGTGAGCACTGAGCGAGGCTTATAAAGACAAGGGGAAAAAAAAAAAGAAACAAGCCACCAAACAACTGGATTTTCTCTAATCAGACAGATAATATTTACAGCCTACGAGTGGTGCCAAAATATTTCAGGAAATTCCTAAGCCTGTCTGAATAAAAGCACAGGAAAACACAGTACTTAAGGACAGCAACTAAGGCAGTAAGAACGAAAGCTTTCCACCCCCTTCCAGCCTCCTTACAGTTTAAAATTATTGCCATATCACATCACGCTGCAATTACCAAGGCTAAGCTCATTTTGCCATCTCCACTGCAAACGAAGTTCTGAGTTGTACATACAAAAGACCAGCAGAAAAATCAAAGGAATCATGTAAACTGGAAGGAGCAGAATTAATGCACGCTCCACACAGCACACTTAGGTCTAATCCATCCCACTCAATCCTGCACCAAGAGACTTGAGCTTTATTTAAGCTATTCCTTCCAGTACGGCATAAACATCATGCTTGGAAAACCCAAACCACAAAGCTTTTGGCCCATTTTTCAGAGTTATCTACCAGCTTTGACTGTCTGCCATGGACTTACCACAGAGAGAAGCAGTCCAGGAGGGCAGAACACAAGCACTGAGCGCCTGGGACTGGAGTCCCATCACTTTATTCCCACTGAAACATTAGATATGTCTTTTCCCTTGTACAACCACAAGAAATCTCATCCTGGAGGTTTTTGTTTCCCCCCTCTCAATTACCAATTACATCCACAGACGTAGAGAACCACAGGTCCTGCAAGGATCACGTGTTTGTTTTGCTCCATTTTGTTCCATTCAGACCAGACCCGTCCCTGCAAGTCTCTCTAGTGCACCCAGAAACAACCACATGCAACAAGTGCTCACACCTCTAGAAGAAAAATCAGGTAAAGTATTTCCAGAGAACATGCAAAACAAATTATTTCCTGCTAGCTGGGTGGTGTCATCATTACCTGCTCAGGCTTCAGGCCGGGGGGGACCCAGGCGTACTCCTCCAAAGCACAGCCTGAGTCGTCGTCAGAAGTTGAATTCCTCTGGAAGTCAAACATGAGCTTCGTGACTGTCTTCTCCATCTCCAGAGGCATAACTGTTACAATGTGCTCTTCCTGGGAGCACTTACAGTGAAGGCAGATCTTCCTGTAAGGTGAGGAGAGAGAAAGACATGTGCTGGTGAGCAGTGCTTTCAATGAGAAACTGATTCCTGCCAGTCGCTGGCCTGCAGAGACTAAACTCAACCCTTTCTTATCCTCAGGCATTTTCTAACACAGGATTTGTCTCTCTTATGAGGAGGAAATAAAAGTCCATATTTGCTGTAACAACTCTTGACAATCCATCTGAGTCAGACTGCCCAATGTTTGGGGATATGCAATTGCTTGTCCCTTTACTGCACCACAAAGTATTTCCAGAGGCCAGCACAGGCACAGGCCATGCCTGGTGGGGTGTGACTTGCCAGTCAGAATTGCAGTCATTACTGAATTTAGGACTATTGAGCACTTTGCTAAAATGGGAAATGGTGGATTGACTGGGAAGCTGTGAATGACGAGTCTCTTTAGCATGCTGATAGCATAAATTTAGTTATTAAAGTAGCATAAAAGTTGATTATAGTCTGAACGCATAAAGCTAAATTAAATTAAGGGAGGCTACAAAACCCACAGTCACACTGCAATGGAATCTTAACCACCTGGCTCGGTGGTACATGCCACAACTGAGTCTCAGCAGCACGGGGAGGAAAGCACAAGAACTGAAAGAGCAGCCCACAGGTTGCAATTCAACAGCCATTAACTTAATTCGCTGCAAATATCTGTTGTTCTTAACACTTCTTTCAAGGGGCTGTTCTTGCAGCTTGTGGCCTTGGACATTTTCTTCATGGGCTTGAACCTGAACTTTTATCTGGAAGGACAATACAGACTAGTACAATGGTTTGGGTTGAAAGGAACCTTAAATGCCATTCAGTTCCAACATCCATGGGCAGGGACACTTTTTACTAGACTAGGTTGCTCAGAGCTCCATCCAGCCTGGCCTTGAACACTTCAAGGGATGGGACATCTGCAAGTTCTCCAGGCAATCTATTCCAAGGTTTCCCCTCTTACAGTAAAGAATGCCTTCCTAATATCCTAAACTTACTCTGTTTCAGTTTAAATCCATTCCCCCTTGTCCTATCACTATACGCCCTTGTAAAAAGTCCTTCTCCAGCAATCCTGCAGGCTCCTTTGGGTACTGAAAGGCTGATAAGGTCACCACAGAGCCGTCTCTTCTCCAGGCTGAACAATCCCAATTGTCTCAGCCTTTCCTCACAGGACAGGTGTTTCATCCCTCTAATCATCACACCCCTTCGCCACAGTAACAGCGAAGGACAAACCTGGCTGAAAACAGCCCCTGACAAAGAAAAAGAGGTTAAAGGGAACGTTGATAAATTTGCTTCTATTTCTGAAAACTCAATGCTTTTCCACAGGCTGGGTCAACGGTATCTATTTTAGAGCAACCACACAGGATTCTGAATTAATTTGCACTAATGAAGCATCACTGACTTCTGAGGAATGAGATAAGGTTTCACTTGGGTAGCAGAAGGGAGACATCTCAGAAATAATAAGGTACCAGACAAATTCAAATGAAAATTTACAGTTGCCATTGCAGGTTTCTCTGCTCTGCGGTAAAGCAAAGAAATTCAGAGGGAAGCAATAGTTAAACCTGGAGGCTGGAATTTTTAAACACCTTTCCTTCTCTTTCACTGCTGTGCACAAGCCAGCTAAGCATAGCGGTGCTCGGATCCAGCTTCAAGTCTAAATTTCCATTTGGCCATTACAGCACAAAAAACGCACTCTAGCAAAAGTCAAGAGGCTCCGTTAAGTCAAGCCAGGGAGATTTGCCAGATTTTCCCATTTCCTGCCTTTCATCAGATCTAAACCACACAGCAACCCCCACACACTCCAGCGTCTGGTTTGCGTCCAGTCGGGGAGTCTCGGCATCACCTCTGGCTGTTTCCTTAAAAAATAATCAAGGTACCATTTCATGTGAATATTTTAATTAATCAGCTACCGTGGAAGGGTGTGAAAGGGGTACTCTGCCTCAGCAAAGTCACTGGTATCATTGCTGTTTCCATCTCATTTCATGATACGATTGAAAGCAGCTTAATAGGAAAGATTTTAAGAATAATTCATAGAGCCCCAGATTTGGCACTGGAGTTAGTTGTTCTAAGGGAGTTCTGGACTTAACCAAATTTTGACTTTTGGGGTATTGATCACGTTTCAAAGGGAGACAAACCCAACAGTCCACTGGGAGCATGAGCATTACGACAGGGAAAAAGCCAGCCCACAGGCTTCTTCCTCCTTCCCACTCCAGATACATCCCCTTCAGGAGATGGGAGATGGCAGGAGAGCATCAGATGCCTTGGCTTTTAATAAATTAGACAAATCAAGACTTGTAATAACAGTGTCCAAGAGTGAATAGGTGAGATATAAGATCAGTTAGAGCCCAGAGATCACTCCCACCCTCCCCCAGCTCACACCATGTGCAGCAAGGAGCTTGAGGACCGGGTCAGGAAGCTGGTTTACCCCACCCTCTCTCCTGCCCCATCCCAGGCAAGCAAGTACTGCCAGTGAGTGGCTTCCCTGGTCAGACAAGCAAAGGATGAAAACAGGTAGCCTGTCTACTCAGTAGTGATGTCCCCAAGCCAGAACAACTTTGCACCATTAAAACTTGACCATCTCCAGGCGTGGGGTTTCTGCCACCTCCCATGGCAAACTATACAAAATTCCAGATCTTGCCTCTGAGATATTCAGCTTTTCCCCCCTCATTAAAAGCAGATGATTAACAGCTTTAATTACAATTTTCTTTACATTAGGATATGTTGTTTCATGGGAACAATACCCAGTGTCCTAGGAGTGTCTTTCCACGCCTATGATCAGGTTTCCATGACTTCTTCACATATGTCTCACTTACTCAACTTTATTTTATCATCTTCCAGCGCACTATAATTAAAAATAATTCCCCATAGCAAAAATTTAATATCAGAATGTACATTTCAAATGTGAGATGAAATTGAAAAAGAAACGTTTTCCCCTGCCACGCTCAGAGCAGAGCAGCACAAAGCAAGACAACGCACGTGTCAGCACTCGCGGTGCCTGCGGTGACCACAGCGACAATGTGGGTGCCACAGCAGAGAGCTGGTGGGTGTTGGAGAGGAGCAGGGCCATGGCTAGCAGCCTGCCTGGCTGCTCCTGCCAGCAGCAGCTCATTTGTCACAGCACAGCCTCCAGAGATGCTCAGCACATCAGTGTGTCACACACCTTACCCTGGACAAGGAGCTGCTGCCCACCTGGGGTGGCACCTCCTCCAAGGGAAACCCATCGGTGTGGCTCTCAAGCCTCACCACCACCAAAGCCTCAGCAACAACCTCTGCTGCCTGTGCAGCCTTGCACAACTTGAGAAGAGTGTAGACAAGTGGGGATTTTTTAGCAAGAATAAATTAACACCAATCACTGTCTGGAAATCCCATCTTCATTCATGAGCCTTTCCATCTTGCTCTCATCCCAGGTCTGCAGGCTTGGCTCAGGGAAGAACCTGCCCTGGTGACTCAGAGGTATCACCAGCACTGGGGAGGAAACAATGATGGCTGACAGCACGACTGGCTTTGAGCACAGAGGGTGAATAAAGGAGCTTTTAAGCAGCTGTAGCTTGTGGACAGGGAGGAGAGGCAAGGGGGAGCCAGCCGGCAGGCAGGCTGCTGCAGGAGGCACGGGCTGGGGAGCATCGGCGGGGCTGCTCAGCACAGAGCTGCACACAGAGCTGTCCTCTAGTGGGGCCAGGACGGCGGGAAGCAAATGGGGAGAAAAAGAACATTTCCTGGTGTCAGATTTAGCTGGAAAGGAGCCTGCCTTGAATTGACTTCACATGGTACAAAGCAGCAACGTCTCAGAAAGAGACTGAAAAATTTCTTCTCCTCAAGGCCAGCTAAGTTACAAGATGGATGTGTTTTATTTTGCATTGGCTGCTTTTACGTGGTGCTCCTGGCACAGTGGGCAAGTCCTCTCCTCAGAGGAGACTTTAAGCCTATTCCTGTTCACATCCCTACCCAGACACTGGTGCAGGAGGAAGGTGATCCACCACTCCATGCCAGCCCTTTTCTCTCCACAGATGAAAACAGGCACACAAGGGGAATCTAAAGCAAACAGGACCCAACACACCAAGCAGAGAACTCGGCTTCAAAGAACCTCTTGCTTGGGATGCAGAAGTACACTCCCAGCTTCGGTCCACTTACGAGGATTTTGACACAAACCCAATTGACCCACGAGGTCTCTGGGACGAGGCAGCCCCTTGTTGTACAACCCTGTTAGCAAAGCACAGCCTCTGCCATCTCTGGAGCCTCCCTCAGCCCTTTCATCTCAGCAATGGCACAAAAAAAAAAAAGCTAAACCATGCTGAAAACACTAGTGCTGTGCAAGAGGCTCTGGAGAGAGCTGTGAGTGTGACCCCAGCTTTCTGAAGAGAGATGAGGTCTCCCTGCTGTGAAAAAACAGCTGAATCCAACTGGGGAAAAGCAAGAGCAGAACTAAAAAGTCAGGGAAGGGAGATGGAGGGCAGCCTGTGACCAAGGCAAAGGGTGTCCTTGCCAATAGTGTGTAGCTCCAGCAAAGGAGCCAGGTAAGCTGGCCTCTCGCAGGGAGCAGCCTGAGTGTCAGGCTTTGGGGTGCACAGGCAGGATGGGACTCCCTAGGATGTTGAGGACAGCATAACCCTGCCTGCAGGAAAACTCTTGGCCACAAAGCTCGTCTCTTCCTGTTTAGCAGGTGGGTATACAGAATATAACACAGCAAACAGCGCCGAGGCAAAGCCTGCCCAGGCTGGGACCCACGGATATTCTGAGAAAGGGCAGAGCCCAACGCCTCCCAGCAACAGCAGGAATGAAGGCAGAGTTTAAAATTGTGGCAGAAATGTTAAAATTCCTCTTGGACAAAGAAGGAACTCGGTAAACAGCCCTTATCACCCCCAGCGGGTGCTTATCTCTGCTTCTCACTTGCTTCTTCTGGGATGGAAATAAATGGGCTGTATCAGGGAGCAGCTCCCTCTCCAGACAAAGCGAGGAGCCCAAATGCCATGGCCGTGCACGACCATGCAATGCCTCTGCTGTGCTCCCTAATACAGGATTTGCATGCATTTGTGCACACATTAACATGCAAGGTTTGGAATCCCTCAAAAAAGCGATTGTCTGCTCTGCTCGGATGGGGGGTGTAAATGCAGACAGACAATTCCCTTCTCATTTGGCTTAAGACATATATGGCAGCCTGATCTCTCTTCAGCATCGTGCCATCATTCTGACTGCAATAAGGCTTTTGGGTCAGCTGTCAGTAAATCCCAAAATCCCAAGACCTCTTGGAAAAGGGAAAGGTAGCTCAGGATTTGGGGCAGCTGGTATGACCCCTGAGTCTCTTAACAAGGGTGTCTTAATATCCCTACCTGTTATGTCCTCCCCTCAATGGAGAGCTAATGAGGCATCTTCCCATCCCATCCAAAGTGAACTCCAGCTTTACAGACCCGTTTCTCAAGACCCCCCAGGCAGGGCAAACATTTACCTATAAGGAAAAATTAACAGTCCTTCACTGCCATAGTGAGAGCCCAGCAGCTCTTCTCCAGCACAGGGAAACTGAGGCACGGAGCAACCACAACCGGCACCCAGCTGTGGCTTCCCCATGGGCTTCCTAAACATCAGAGGAGCCCCAAATTTTGTGCTCCAAACAGTTCAGGCTGAAGTTCTGCCTCTTTCTCCAATTTCTCTAACACTGTATTTTGAACCAAATGGTCCCCATCCAGCTACTGCCCATAACCTCAAGTCCCATGGAAATCAGTGACAAAGGGGCATCTCTCCAGATAGAACATTTCTGCAACTTCCCAGCTATTCCAGTCACTGCAGCTGAACCAAATCTATCAGTGGGAATGGATTGCAAGGACTCTGTGTTACCTGGGTTGAAAAGGAAGCTCAGCAAAAGCTTTTACCTGCCCACTGTGATGCAGGAGGAGGAGGTGAATTAGACATGGCTACCTACAACAGCAGGAATTCAAAGTCTGAGGACAAGGTGCCTTTGGTGGCCTGCAAGGACAGTCAAGGGATGCCAACACTCGACACAGCATGTTGTGGGAACAGCTGGCTTGACAGATCAACATCAGGTGGTAGCAACAGAGCTGGCAGAACAGTAATGCCAGGAAACCAAGGAAGAGAGAAATAATCCAGCAACCAAACTGGTTGCATCCTACAGATACAAGTCCCCCCAAAGGCCACAGGAAGAGCACGTGTAGCCACCCATCTATCTGCATGAAGGTCCACAGTAGGTGGGGAAACACTAAGAGGATGGAGGAGTTGCAAATCAGACTCTTCTCCATCTTCCCCATCCATCTTCTCTTGTCTCCCCCCTTGATCTGCTCAAGGCAACTTTCTTTACAATATTGTTTTATCTGTAGTTCCCCTTGACCCCTGCAGTGCCCACAGCTGCAGTGAAGGTATCCAGGATTGTACTGATGCTTTTATGACAAAGCCCATTTCCCCTCCTGGAAAAAATCTCTCTAGCTGATTTGTCCATGCTTGGCCTCAGGCTGGAGAATAATTTTATTTTTAAAACTCATCCTTTACCAATGCAAAAGCTATTCTTGCTTAATTATGAAAAAGAAGAATAAAAAAATAACTATCTCCAGCACTGTCAGTTGCAGCCAAATATGAGCAAAAGCAGCCTTTGAGGATTTTCCATTTGCTCTGTTTCCATCATGGATCACAACCATCCCTTTCACAAGCAGGTAGAACATCTGCCCGTGGGTTCCCACTGCCCTGTTCCCAAACCACTGCTTCCCTGAGGCATGGCCTGGGGCAGCCTCCAAGCTGCTCCCAGTCCTGCTGTGGTCTGAGGCAGAGAACAACCACCAGCACACCAGAAGCAGACCAAGAAATTAGGACAAAACACAATACAATGCACAGATCCCCCAAATTCCTCATCTGATCTGTCTGGTGCCCTCTAAGGCAAACAAGGAATCACAGAACCACAGACCAAAGCTGTGGCCAGACCTTGCAGCAACATCCCAGGATGAGAATGAAAACACGACCAACCTTTCCAGCCTGTGGCTAAACCACCGTGGGGGATCTGGGGTGCATCATAGGCCATTTTGGAGAGCCCAGGTGCACCCCAGTGCTCTGCACTGGACACAGCTCCCTGCTTGGGCTCCAGTTTCTCCTCATGAGCTGGGTAAGAGCAGTGGGGTGTTGAAACACCCTCTTGACCTGAACCACACTGCCCGGCTGCTCCCATGAGCCACAACCCCCAACACAAACTGTGAAAATTCTGATGCATAGAAATGAGATGGTTAAATTAAAGGATATTAATAACTCAGCAGCTCTCAGAAGAACTCTCAACTTGGCTCTCTCAGGATATTTTGCAGAAGATTAAATTATTTTTTTTCTAATAGAGGTTAGACAGAAGTGGGCAAAGTGCTACACCCATGTGAGCTGCAGATCAAACAAAGGGGAGAGAGAGAAGAGGCAAAAGAAGCTGCAGTGAGCCCCAGCCTGTTGCCCAGCCATGCTACCAGGAGAAAAGGCATCCAACAGGCTGCTCCCTCACATCCAAGACGATGGAGGCAGTCTGCCAGCTCACAGGCTTACCATTACTCTCAGCATATTTATATTAGGGGTTTTTTTCTCCTTAAAGGTCTAGCTTTAGAAACAGCAATAGCCACATATTTTTTTTCCCCAGTCATGGAGAAGAAATGCAAAGCACTAGTTTACAAGTTGAAGAGAAGAACAGGCTCAGCATCAGCAGTAATAACCCTGAAGCTGGTGGGCAAACAGTGCTGAAGCCAAGCTCATGATTATAAAAGGCAGAAGAAGGTACAGGATGGGCAGATGCAGGACCTGTGGACACCCAAGAGGGTTTGGTGTCCCCCGTGGCAGGACAACCCCAACCCCAAGGATCCCAGAGACCACTGGGGCCTCTGGCTCATGGGGAACGGACAGGAGGTAGTGAAAGGGCAGGCACAGCAGGGCCCTGAGGAACTCTCCCTCTGGGCTCCCCATCCAAGAGCCAATGTGGTCTGTGTGACAAAGCCCTGCTCTACCCTGAGGGTTATCTTGTCAGATTTTAATGATAGCATTGGGTGGCTTTTCAGCCGAACAAGATGCAGATCTCTATCACAGGAGGTCCTTTCTGCTTTGTTCTTAACTGAAGATTAAAATCCCAAGCCTGGGGTTCTGGCACCCTGGATCCAAACCCAGCTGTCCACTGAGAAACCTGTCTCTCTTCAGGATGCGGATCTTCACTGTTTCCTCAGGTTTGAATTTGCTGGAAAGAGATCTGGGCTCTCCACAGGCAGTATTTATCTTCCTGCCCCTCTCTTTCCCCCACCCCATTCCAGGCTCGAAGCCCATCACTCCAGACTAGCTAAGCTAAGTGAGTTCCCAGCGACGTGCCCCAGGGCTGTGCGTGCTATTTTAAGGGCCTTCACCGGTTTGTATGTGCAGCATGACAAGCAGAAACCACGGGACCAGTAAACATGCTGCAATCCAAACATCTCCCAGGCCGTGCATCCTAAAGGGAAAAAACCTGGCTGATAGGCAAAGCGCTCAGAAGCAGGATGAGCTAGGCTGAAAATTGTCATTATTTCAAAAGTTAAGGCTCAGCTGGTGTCTCGTGAGGGAGGCAATCCTGACCTGTGAAAGCAAACACTGCCAGCCTGATCCGGCCTGCGCTGGCTGAGCCCGAGCCAGGCTGCCAACAGCAAATGCGCAAGACTGGGTCATTCTGCTAAGCCCAGTCTGGCTGGCAGGAAACACGCAACGGGAGAAGATTAAAATACGAAGCAAAATATAATCTTGTTAGCTGCAGACAGTTTTACTTTACAAATCTTTATCACGGGCTCAAGCCAGCACCCTTATAAACACAAGGCAGTGATGCGAGACATGTAAGTGCTCCCACAGCAGGCGAAATAATCGCTGAATGAAAATAAGTCAGATAAGTTACAAGATAAGAGGGCTAAAACTGAAAGGATGACACTGCATCTGGTCCAAATAATTATTTTGGCATTATTCTGTCCAGCGCTAATCCTCAACTGCTCAAAAAGATTCAATCCCTGTTTAGCACCGCCACAGAATCATGACTAGAAAACAAAGAGTAACTGGATTAAAATCTTTCCACGGTCACAGGTCACGTCTGTGTCACATCTGCTTAAAATGTTCAAGGAACAAGAAAAAAAGGGAAATTGGACTTGAAAAGATTGCGCTGAAAAACATAACCCCCAGGTTGCAGTACTGGGCTGGTTTATAGTTTGGCATTCTGGCATAAACAACAAGGGCTTAGAAAGATTATTGCTTTAAAACTTCCTATTCTCAGGAAGGCAAAACCACCAAAATAAACATCTGAACTGCAACGTCCTCATTCACAGCCCCAGCCTGCATGCAGTCTGCTTAGAAAACGTGCAGAGAACCCAGGCTGCTAGGAGCTGCATTTACCAGAGCAGTACAATTAACACCGAGAGATGAAGATTTTTTAACTCCTGTTAGAGCCAGCTGAGCCTTCCTGATTATTTTTAAAACGAGAACTCCATTACAATAGCATCAGCATTTCTCTCTGACGTCCTGCAGCTGCAGAAATACAATTTACCAATTAACCTTTTACATCCATAAACACAGAGAACAGCAAAGGCTGGAAAAACAGCGCAGCCCCACGCAGCTCACCACCAGCAGCAGACTGAGCAAAGTTAGCACGCAGCTGCGTGCATCCATGGAATGCTCCTCATTCCTCCTCCTCCCTTCTACTTTCTATCCCTTCTAAAAATCCCCGACAAATGTGAAGTCGCCGGCCAAAGGCAGCTCCTTACCTGTTCCCGCTGGCAGTGCCAGCGCGGGAGGGAAGGATCTCTGGTGCTGGGCGGCTGTCCTAGCTGTGCCCGGAGCCGGAGGGCTGCTCGCAGGACCAGCCCGAGCACCGCAGTGCCATAAAGCATCCCTCGCTCCCGGCTCTGCCCCAAGCCTCTCAGAGCAGGCACGCAGCGATCCCGGCGCGTTCCCGAAGGAAAGCTGCCCTGGAAAAACGTGCCATTCCTGCCCCGCGTCTGAAGCGTTCGCCTCAATTGCCTCCCTTTGAAATACGGCTCCGGAGGGTCCCTCCCTCTCTGCTCCCAATCCGAATGAATCCGGCAGCTCCCCCCCTCCAGCCTGCCTTTCACTAAGTGACCCTTGGAGGTGGCGAGAGGATGTCCAATTTGCTCGCCGAGCGCAGGGCATTAACAAGGAGCGATGCAGCCCACGGAGAATAATTGGCGGCGCGGGAGCGGCGCGGGGCTCTGCTGTTGCATTGCTCTCCTCTCCTGCATGTTAATGAGCAATGATGTCAGCAAGCCAAAGCCACCGCATCCCACCCGGCCCGGCGCCGCGGCCCGGCCACCCCCCCTTTATTTACATGGAAATCAGCCCGCTCTCCCAAATCAATAAATCCTCCAGGCTGCTTGGGCAGTGGGAGAGGGGAAAAAAAAACCATACTCCTCGCTCGCTTGCGTGTTTCAAAGAGTTGGCTTCACACCAGCAGCCCAAATTGAATGGTGTGAAGACACTAATTATCCTTCTCTTCTTATTTGGTGCTGACCGAACCTCAACTTGCTGTCAAACTTCAGGAACCGCGTCTTAGCTACGCGGGCTATTAACGCAATGATCCGCTGGCTCCGAGCAATTTATCGCTCTTCTCCTGCCTTTCGGTGCCCTCTCAATTATCTTCTACAGTAGTTTGCTATGGTTCCCTACTGGTTTTTAGACGCAGCATGCTTGTGACCAGCAAGGCTAAATATTCTGGGGAATACAAGGTATTAGTGTGGCATTTTGGTCACTGCATATTTTAATACATTTTCTCTCACATGGCCACGACAGATGAACGATTCACACCTTTTTATGTGTGTCTCAGGTGAGTACTGTGAGCCCCAGGAATACACCACCTCAACGGGGATGCTAAGCCTCTTCCCCCTGTGTTTCCTTCCCCTTGGAAAAGAAAATGCAGGGAAGGAGCTACGCTGCCAAATCTCATCTGTTGCTCCTCAAGTCTGTTGTTTGGGAATTTGGTGGTCACAAATGAATAATTTGAGTCATCTGGAGGACAGTGTACTTCTCCATTTTTGCCATTTGCAAAAAGCAAGTGAAATTCAAAAAACTAGTTTCTGTGGACTCAAAAAAAACCCTACAGAAAGCAAATAAAACTTTCCCAACACACAGCGCTTATAGTTGAGGAATACACCTGGTCCAGGTAGCTGGGCTTGCAAAATGCAGATCGAGATGGAGGTTGAAATGCACTTTAAACTCTGAGTGGAACCCCAGGACCAGAGGCCATGAAAATCTTGTGCCTGGGTAGACTGTGAGAGGATAAAAGCCCAGGAGTTCCTCTCTTGGAGGGTTCTTCTTGGAGGCACCAGCTTGGGCTATGTCTGTGTTGCTGCTCTGGGAATAAATGCCTTTATGGACCAGGACATCGGAGACTGCTATGGGAAACCTGGGCTGAACCAGTGAGGAAACCTGGTCTGGCTGTGAGTGGGGTGTGTGGGGAAGCCAGGTGGGGCTCTCGTTGGCTCACTGGAGCTGCTGCTGTGAAGGGAACAAAGTCTCTGACCTTGGGAGTGTGACTGCCAGAGAGTTTCGTGAATGTCAGATTGGGAAGTTTCTTTAACATTCTGTTGCATGCTCCTGACTTTTGATGCCTGACTCCAGATTTCAGAGCCCTGGATTTTGGCAATATTAGCTATGTTTTCAGAACACAGAAGGATGCAGAAACTACAGCTGTGAGTCCTTCTGCAGCCTCAAATGCCTTAAATTGTTGTTATTATTAAGGCTTGTAAATTAGGTTTAATTACATGGAATTAGACTCAAAATCTCAAGGATGAGATCTTCAGCTGGGACAAACCAGCCCAGTTCTAAGAGTCTCCCCAGCTTACTTGGCCAAGTGGGACAAACCAAGAATGTGCAGAGCTCTGAACCCTCTTTTTTTTTTCCATTTGTATTAATATAAGTAAATAAATAAACAGTCTGAGCTGCAAACTCAAGAGCTGAGCACTGGCTCTTAGTGCATCCAGCCAGATCAGACCTTCCTTTCATGGAGCAGGGGCTTCTGCTGGAGAGGGCTCAAATGCTGAGAATGGTCTCCTTCAACTCCTCCAACTACAAAGAGAAGCAGAACTTGTAGGAAAAAATCTTCCCTGATCCTTCAGCTTCCTAAAAAGTGGCCCATTTTGCCCCTTCCAGCCTGAATCAGCACTGCAGGCAGGCTGTTAATCTTGCCTCCCCGTGGTTAACGTGCCATGGCCCCAGCATGATTTACTTCTCCTCTTAAACTCAGAACATGTTCATTACAACACAAAGGGAATGAGACAAAACTGAATTGGGCAAAAGCAAACAAAGAAGCCTGCTTATAAAATGATAATGTTGAGCAGAAATGCTGCAGAGCAGAAATTACATGTGTTCCCTGGAAACATATCCCTAAAAGCACGCAGCAGTGACTCGGGGCTACAAACGGCACAAGGAACATGTCCTGCTCCATAGGGCACATCCTGTAGGCACTAATTTTCACCCAACATGAGTAAAAATGTCTGACTTTATTGGCATTAACTTTCAAGGAGGAAAGGCCCTGAAGCTGCAAACACTTTGGTTCAAGTCTCTATTTGTGCTCCAAGGGTCTCTGTCAGCCGGCCTCACCCTCAGGGGAAGGGTTGGCAAGGCAGAGTGTCCAACCCCACACTTGTACAACACCCTCTGTGTCACCATCCATGGCAGCTTCATTCACCTGCACCAACCTGACACGATCCCAGCCCAGGACACGTGCCAGTGTCATCCTCACACAACCAACCATCCTAAAAGTGAGTTCTGCTTGGCTTTCTTGGCCAACTGATCATCTGCACAAAGGGATCATACCAGCAACTGCAAACTTTTCAGTCTAAGCTCATGCACAAAGATAAAATGGGTGTAAGAACCATGAACTGAAGTAAAAAATTAGTAGACCAATGTCTGTAACACTTCAGCTGCAGGGCTAGCTGTGAGCAGAAGAGCTTTGTGATTCCAAACAGCATCTCTGATTGTCATGGCTCCTGACAGACTTCTTGTTCTAATACTTGCAAATCTAAATATCCACAAAATCCAACGAACAGCCTCTTCTGAGACAAGGAATCAGATCAGAAGCTGTGTAACGTTTGGACACACAACTGTCTCAGGGAAATGGAAATGAGCCTTCCTGCTTTGAAAGCTGCTGGTTTGCTGGCAATTGTTCCATATTACCATTACCTACTGTGAGGCTTGTGAAAAGGTCATGTGTTGGAATAACTCCAGAAGGCACACAAGATTTCTTGACGGATTCTGCACATTATGCAGGTGAAATGGGTGTTTCATTAGGCAGCAAGAAGAATAGTGAGCCGTGGAGCACATTATCAAAGGTTAGGTGAAGGACTTGCACCATTACAAGGATGGATGCTGGTAACTGCCAGCAATGAAGTAAAAGACCAGAAGTAAAAAGCTACTAAAATAAAGAAAGATCAAGAGCGGGAAGCTCCTGCTTCAATGCAGGGATGTGTGACAGACAGCTCTGCTTGTAAATGTAGCACCATCTTTCCTCCCTTTGTCAACAGTTTTAATGACAAAGAGCCTAACCCAGTCAATTCTAAACTTTCTGCCATTTGCACAAACTCAGACCTACGGCTAATTTAACAAATCATTGCAAGAGCCCGTGTTTCATAAATGCTGTGTTTTATCACCTTGATGTATTGACTGCCTGTCAATCAATAGGGTTCCATGTGACAATGTTGACTCTCCTGATGACAATGGGCTGCACAGCAGAGCCACACGCAGCAACAGCAGACTGCTGTCCTCAAGGTCACTGGGCTACTAACCTGATGAATGTCAGATCAAGTTGCCTTTCTGAATTATTTAGTGAGCATCCTCTGCTGCAGCATATCAGGGCACTGGATAGCACTGCTGCCTTGGGATGTCACAAGAGGCTTCAGACTCTGCCACCCCAAAATGCTGCCCACAGGGACACAGACTGTCCCTTGTACATCACACACCACCAGCCTGTCCTGGACCATGGGGGTTGCAGGTCCCCTCCACCACCACTGAGTCCATCCTGGCTCACAGCCACAGGCACAGTAATAGATTACTTTCCCATTGCTCTTTCCAACCACAGAAATGCAGAATTGGACACTACAGTGTTTTTTTCCCACTCTGTTCCCACACTCACCCTGTAATTTGCAGAGCAATCTCCACTGGCAGAGCCAGTGCTCCCAGCCCTGTGCCAGCATAGGATGAGCCCAGTGTGGTTCCTGGGCACAAGGCAGTGATGGGCAGCAGAACAACAGGCTGGAGAGGGCACAGCTTTGCAAGCACTGGACGGGAAAGGCAAAATTACTGCAAAATCTGTTAGTGACAGGGAAGGGAAATGACCCTGTGTGGCAGGGCCCCACTCTGCCCAGCCAAATACCTGGCTCTTCAGAAGACACACAAGGATGTGCTCAAGATATGGGGAAAGCTCCTCGGAGAATCTGAGTCATGAAATACAGGTCAGGACTTTAAATGAGGATAAGCTCCATTCTTTCTTTACTCTTTTTGAGCAAGGCAGCAAATGCTTCCTCACAGCTCTCAGTGCTAGAAGCAGGAATGTCTTATTGCAAAGGAAAACGGGATAGTGAGAGAGGCAGAGAGACCAACATCAGATGCAGATCATTAATTCCCAAACTTGGCCTCCTCCACTTTTCCTCGGGGCTGCCATTTGTACCTTCCTCACGTGGCTGCTGCCTGAGACCAACCACAACAGACCCACTCCTCTGGCTGTCACCACTGCTGCCTTCCATTCATTTTTGGCAGAACCATGGGTAAGGATCTGTGCTGTCAGTCTACAAGGAGGAATTTAGTTTTTAAAACACCATCGAGCCCAGCAGTAGCTGACGCAGAAGGGGAGGTGCAGCCCAAACGCACTGCGGCTGATTTTAGAGACAATTTTCTGTGTTTCCTACCAACTCACCCAGCGAGACAGGTCTGACCCTGGCTGGCACCCTCTGGAGCACAGCCAGAGCTGGACACTGAGGCATGGCCATGAGCTCATGCTGTGCTGCCCGTGTCCTCTGAACCACACAAATGCAGGGATGATCAGCACGCTGTGCTGACACTCCTGAGCATCACTGCCTGGTACCCCAACCCCCCCCATGGCAAGGCACCCCAAAAGGACCCTCACCCACCGACTGTCCCTACCTCAGCACACCCTGGGATGACACACAGAGCACACCAACAACAGGGTTTCATCAATCACTATCTCTTCCTCTCTTTCTCTCTCTCTTTTTTTTTTAATCACCTTAATGTAAGAAGCTTTAGAGAGCTTAACACAATAAGGCTTTCATAGCCTCCAGCTTCCACTCAGCACTAATATGTTTTTTACTTTTATACGTTGAAATCAAATTTATAACCGAATGTGAACAATCCAGATGCTCCTGTGGTTTTCTCCCCTTTGCTAGCCTGATAGGCTTCTTATTTGAAGACTTTTTAATAGTGTCCTTTAATGATGTCTACAAAAGCCTCATTAAAGCACTCTCTTGTAATTTAAGCTAAATAAACTCCACACAGTTATTTTTGTATTCACATCTTTTTCTTGGGGCCTTTCCACAAACAATAAAGTGTTCACTGAAAATATGTTACAAAGGAAATGCATAAATCTTCAGCTTATCTGGTGGTATGTTCTCCAAGGAGTTAAATCTTTGATCAGCAACAAATTAATTTTCCATTTACACAAAATAGAAGATGTATTTTCAGGATAACCAACTAACCCTGCAAGTCTGCACTGACATGTACCTTGGAAGCAGCTCAGGACTCCCTCGCTGCCGCCCTTCTCACTGCCTGACACTGTCAGGGTCGCTGTCACATCAGATGATTTTTATTTTATTTTTTGGCTTCAAACCTGTCTAACAGGGTGTTTCGGGTCAGTGGTTATGTACTGAGGATTTCTTAAGTCACTGAGCTCTCCTCTGCACTAGTCATGCACTGCCTGGCCCCACCACCAGAGCTGTGCATCCCCCAGGACCAGGGGAATTGACCATCTCCATGCTCAGAGGCGAGCCTTGAGCCAGCCCAGTCCTGGACAAGTGACACAAGCCGGGTTTTCACCTCCTTAAACCAGACTGTGCACATCTTCCCTGGCTGCCAGCAGGATTTCAGTGCTTCCCTCACTTTGGCTGGCACCACATGAGCCCCTGCTCCCAGTCATGTGCGGCAGGGCTGGCCAAACTCCCCTGACACCAGCAGAGATCTGAGATGGGCCATGCTTCTACTCTCACCCAGGAGACACACTTGCCTGCTTTTTGCCAACTAAAATAAAAGACCCATTTGCTGCTTGCATCCAAACTGTGTTAAATGCACAGGGAGGTGGTAAATTAATTTTTGGGTCCAGCCAATTCTCTTGTATGATGTCAGGGAGGGAATCATGCACGCTGGGTCATGAACAAGAAGGGTCTTCTGCAATGTTTTCAAGTCTTAAATTTCACAGTGCATCTGCAAACAGGGGGAGGTCAAACGTGGTCAGGAATGCACTTGGCTCCTCACCTCCCAACAGAGCAGTGGGAAGAAAGGTGCCCAAATGGGTTTTTATTTCACACCTGAGAGCAAGAAGTGGCCCTGGATGATACAAAACCAGCTAGTGCCAGCAGATGGACTAGCAAGTGCTGTTTCAGTGCTCCCCAAATTCCACAAGACTTCTACAATCAAGTCAACCTTGATTTAAAAAAAAACCCTCCAAAACATACAAAATAATACAATTGTGAAAACTGGCATTTCTATTTAAGCTTGGGTGGTTTCCCAGCCCTAGCCCTCTTAGGATCACGGCCCAGTGCCCTTCCTGGAATGCAGAGAGGGTTGTCCTGTCTTAGGCAATGGCAAGGTTCCCAGCCTGGCTGTCCCACTGGTTGAAGCTGGATGGAGCTCCAGCGTCCTCCAGACAGCCTGGCAACAGCACACACATGACAGGAGATGTTTGCTATTCTTCCCTTTGTTTTAATTAGTAATAACAACTTGTTATCGTGGCTTGACATTTGCTCATACTTAGAAATAAATTGCTTCCTTGAATAATATGCTGAGATTACAACGAGCTTTCTATGTTTCTGTTGGTTTTAGTAGCTCATAACAAACCATGAAATTCATTACTCTTGCCACAAGCACCCACGAGATGTGCCAACCAGGGTGTGATTTATACACAGCTCAACTCATGGAAATTAAAAGGTTTTTATGTTGCCTGCAAGAAGTCCAGGGTTTGAAATTTTATACAGCTGAATTACAGAAAAAGAGAATCTCAGATGCAAGCCACTGCATTGTTTTATCTGCCTAAGGACTCAACATTAAATTCAGAGTAAAAAAAAAATCACTAAATATTAATTAAGTGTATAATTTAGACAGCCTTTTTAGTGATAAGCCTTCTTGGCCTGCAAGTTACTTCATTCTCATCTGTTTTTAACTGCTTTGAAGCTATTAAAAGGATGGTATTTAACAGCAAAAACTTCTCTGCTACAATATAATTCGTCAAAGCATTCTCACTGAAAGGAATCACTAGAGAACAGCCTGTGCCTCACTGTCCTTAATGGGAATGGGCTGTCAGTCATACTCTAGTCCCATTTCTCCATGCCGTGTCAAACCTTGTACATCAAACCCAATACACAAATCGCCAGCTCCATCAAGATCATTAGAGCTGCTCAGCCCGTCAGGAAAAGGTCAGCACGTCACTGCCTGCTCCAAACACAGCATCAATCACAGCCCGCATCAAAGGTGGCCTCGGCGGCGGGAGTGCAGCTGGAAACCCGCATCCCTTCCTCCTGCAGCGGCTCCTCATCCCCTAAACCTTCTTCTCTTCTTGTAGAACACGGCCAGGCTTTTATCTTATCATCATCTATAGGGAAATGCAGCTATATAGTCTCCTCTGGGAGCAGGGGGATCAGCACCTGCAGGGAGGGATTAAGACCGTATCCGGAGAGGGCTGGCCAGAAACGTGGCCACTGATTCCTGCGCTGGCTCCCTCCTCCATGAGGTCCCACAGTGTCCCCACTCCCCTGGATGGGTCCAACGCAGGCAGTGACACGAGAGCACCCCTCCTCACTGTGCCAGACCCAGACCCACACACCTGGTAACAGCCCTAGGGAAGGCTCAAAGCCATCCTGTAAGATGCTGCTTGTTCCCATCACAGCCACACTGAGGCATGGCTTGCAGAGAGAACACATTACCCTGCCAGGCCGCTGCTGGCCTTCCACCAGCCTGAGCCTCAGCTGTGGGGCTCCCAGCTTACCTGAGCCCAGGAGGGCACCCTGCCCACACCTCAAGCACCAGGAGGGGTGGAGAAGCCCAATTGCTGGCAATTAACAGGGGACACCAGCATTAAAATACAGGCCATTTCTTCCTCTGTTTTCTCCTACCAAGCTGTATGGAACAGGCAGCATTATCTTCAAAGGGCAAAGCAAAGCTGTTTGCTAAACACGAGCAGACTAAATACATTAGCCTTTTAGAAGCAATTATTGCTGCTGGAGATTTAGCGAGTCCCATTGTTTTGTGGCTCAGCCAGCTTCTTTGGAGTGGGCTGTTCTGCAAAGCCTGTGACAAGGCATAACCCCTCCCCAGGGAAATAAAAAACAGGTGGGCATCCCAAGAAGTGGGGCTTTCTTTTTGCTGTTTAACTTACAGTGTTTCCTTTCAACAGAAGAACATCAGTTTGGGGGTCAGCTCAGCTGCTGACTGAAAGCAGGGTTAGCCACGCTCCTGCAGCAGAGGGTTGAGGCTCTTTCTGGAAAACCATGGATGGGTTAAAGCTGGGAATCTTCCTGTGGCGTGCTCTGACTGAAGGGCATTGCTCTGACCAGTAGGTAGCTGGTTGCACTGGTACAGGGCAAAAAGAAAAAAAAAAAGGAGGAAGAAAATCCTCTTCCCTCCATCCCCAACAAGCTGGCATGCTTCAGACCAGGCTCACTCACCTGGCTGAGATTTTTAGAAATGTGGAATTGCAAAGTAAAGGCAACACCTCCCCTTTCCATGGCCTTAATTCAAGGCAAATAGCTCAACCCCCCAAGTCCCTTCTCTGCACAAACTGCGATCATTCCCTTGTGTCAGTATAGAGAGGGGAAGCACCGTCAGGCTCTCTGGGGTGATAAGCACTTCAAACGTATCTCAAAGACAAGAGCGACCATGGATGGCCAGACAGACAGATGGGGGAAGGAGAAGGGAAGCTCACAATACCAGTGAGACAATTGTAATTAGTGTAATAAGCAGCAGTGGCAGCCCAACAGCTGCCTTTCCCTCCCCGAGCGTCTGCGGCACGCACCGGCACAAACCAGGGCCAAGGATTTTGACACTTGCTGCACTCCAACATCTCTGCTGTGAAGTTCTGACTTTGATAGTTTTCATTCCACACAAGACACAGAGCAGAGCACTTAGGTGCTTTTCCAGCCTCTCCACCTCCACCTGAGTGAGCAGCACCATGTGCTTACAGAAGGGACATGAAACTGGGTTTAGTTTTGATGTCAACTATGATTTTGCCTGTGACTTTGAACAAAACGTTGTTTCCTTTATGTTGAGGAAAACTTGCCATCCTCAGCTTTCTGAAGTGCCTGAAGCCTCAGAGACAAGCTGTTCTACAGGAAATGGCAAAACATGACAAATACCATTTTTGGTAGGCATATACAACCATCCTCCACTGATTCATCTAATGTCCTTCCCTGACACATCTTAGCTAATTTCTCTTGAAGCACAACAAAGTTGGCAGTGAGCATATAGCACAGAAAAAACTGTGTTCTACCAGATTTAGGGGCTGGATCAACATCCACAGTCAGCATAAGGGCTGCAAATCTACTGATGTGACAAGCTACAGGACCTAAATTGCAAAAATATTCTGTGGCTTAGACCCAGACTAATTCTGAATAATTTCTTGTACCCAAGCTCCAGGAGGGAATGCTCTTCTCACTTCCTTTCTGTTATCCCTTGGTCTAATGGAGGTGGTCAGGGGAAGCAGTCAGATCCTCAGGGTATCTGCGTAGTTAAGTAGTTAAGCATTCAGCTCCCAATGATTTTTAGTGGGTGTTAAGACACTCAAAGTATCTGCTGTGAAGATGTTCGGAGGTGTGAGCTCTAAGCTCTTCAAGCAAGGAACTGTTTCCTGCAGTGCTTAAGAAAATAAAGAGTATGAAGACAGCAAATAAGGACAAGCTTGGAGAGAAGAAAATGTTTATGTTGAGGAAATTTAAATGCTCATGAAAGGAAGAAGCCCAAGCTGGGAAGGAGAGATCAGAAATAACTGCAACCAAGAGGTTTGCTGAATGCTTCCTGAATGATCAGGTTGGCAGTGAAAAGTCAGAGGCAAATTAATCCAAGCCACCTACATGGGGTGCCACAAGGCATCGCTTCATGTGCAGCGAAAAACAGGACAAATCAGAGGCTGAGGCCCAGTGAGAAGCTCTCTGTGCTGTACACCTGGCACAAACCACACCACTGTCCTGACTGCCATCAGGATCTCCTTTCTCATACAAAGGACAGGGGAAAAAGTATCAGGAAGCCGAGAGCATAGCTACAGTCAGACCTTTCACTTGCTGCTCTGCTGAATGGTGCCAGTGGAAATCAATGGGGTTTCAAGTACATAAATGGATCACAGAGACATCTACATTGAATCAATTTGCTAATTAGCCAAGATTAACATTTATTATATCCAACAGGCATTCAGGTAAAGCAGGTAATTCTCTCTCTGTCCCTTTCACACTTGTTAAAAAGTAGAACAAAGATGTCTCCTGATGACAGTAATTCTAAAAGGAACTTTCTCTCCATCAGGGGAGGTGCCTATGGGCATAGCCTGACCTGGGGATGTCAGCTGCTGTGGCTGGACAGGACCAGCATCATGGACCTTCAGCCCCAAATCCCAGATCTGGCAGATCTGTACAACCACTAGAGCTTTTGACAAGAGCCTGAGGCCAGTCTCGGGCTCACAGTACTGGTCTAGAACAAGGCATCCTAAAATCTAACACAAGACCTTGTATTATTTTAAAGGAAAATTTAAACCATCAGGCTGCTACTGCTTCAGACCTTCCATTAACACTGTGGGAAATCTAATACACTTTGCTGTGATCCTGTATCTGAGGATGCAATGACCAGCAAGCAAATGTATTTCAACTATTTAAATAGCTTCACTTAACAAATGTAAGAAACACTTTTGATTTATAGCACCAGAGTAATTTGATACCTTCTATGTTGTTAATGAAGCAAGCATTAATACCATTTTATCATCAGTTCTAATCTTCCTGGCATCATTTCATGCCCAAAGAAAACTCACTCCGTAACTCGGTACCTACAGCTCATGTTGGATGAGGCCCCTGGCCACAGCTGGTTTCCAGCACTCTGAGAACTCAATCTCTGCTAATCCCAGCCCTTTACATCAACTCAGAGCAATCTAAAAAAGGAGACACATGAAGTCACTTAGGCTTATCTCTCTAATTGCCTGCCTGCGAACCAGGGGTTCGGTGTCAGCCACTTGCACTCTCATAAGACAGCCAGAAAAATCAGACCTAAAATATTTACCACAAGCATTTTGAGAACGGTAAGTGAAACTACTGATATCCTGCTTACTGCTGCAACTCCAAATGCAATGCCAGCTTCGAGGGACACATCTGGTAACAAAGCCGGTGTTCATGCCTTCCCCTGCTGCAGCCCTTTCCAGGTCTGTGGCTGTGCAACACAGACTCCAATTCTCTCGGCAACTTTCTTGAACTGCCCAGTGCCAACACAGAGAAAATGTTAATGAATACTGTCCCATAAAAGATATAGGATATAAATACTTAATGAACATTTTCTTGCGAGTCCTGCTGTGATTAAACAGCCACCTCATTACTCAGTACCATCTTTCTTTCTTTTTTATCTTTGCACAAAATACCAAGAGTTGGAACTATACCCATACAATCGAGCTGCTGGAAACATCACTGCATAAACCAACACCAACAGGGCAAAATCCAAACACAGATTTCCAAGGAACGCAAAGAGAAATCAAACCCTGTTAAGAGCAAATATTTCCTCTCAGCTACCTCCTCCCAGGATCAGCAGAGGAAGAGAAGCAGAGGGGATAAACCTGCAAAGTATTTTCTTCTTGAGTCTAGCTTATTTGGTTTTACTGTCTTTTTCCATTGCGTTTGGAGGTCCTTGTTACAGTGGGGGTCCACTGCAGGTACCCTGTGGATACATGAATCCCTGGGTACCACTCTGGGGCTGGGTCTGCTCTGACACCAACTCCTGAACAGCTGCAACAGGAACTCTGCTGATCTTCTCCCCATCTGCAGCTTGGAGGGTGTCCATGATTTGTCCAAGGTTACACAAGCAATGCAGGACAGACACGTAAGGGAACATGGATCACCCAGAGGCATTGTTTTATTGTGACCGTGGTGTCCAAAGCAAAGACCACGAGATCCACGCTTGCACAACAACATGACAATCATTTAGGAATCATTACATAGAAATATTAGGATGTTATTTTCTGGACCATTAGAATTCCCGTATTTGAGTCCTTCCCACGAACCCTCAGCTATTTCACAAACCAACCCAAAAGCTGCAATTCCCCTGGGATACCCAAGACCACAAGGGTAACGCTGACAGGCCAGAGTCAGCTGGGTTTGGCAGCACTGGGGCTGGGGGTTTGTGTGTGCTGCCAAACGTGACACGTGGGATTTCCAGCGCTGCCATCCAAGCAGGGCCCAGCTGGAGTGAGTGCTGGAGACGCATTTGTGCTGCTCCCTGTGGTTCTGCTTTGCAGGGCAATGCTTTGCCTTTCACATGGACCACAGGAAACGCTTTCTCTGACAGAGGAAAGTCGTACAGCCCAAATTCATGCCAAACAGCTAAAAATGTAGAAGACTCAAAGGACTAAAGCTTGTGTACGTCAGAACTTTCGGTAATTCCTCCTAAATACATAATTTTTTGGCACAGATGCTTCAATATAACTGAAGGGCAAGCATTTATTTCCATTTTAGCTGGGAGAGTCCCAGCTCCCGTCTCTCCAATTTAAATATGGAAGCAGGCTCATTACGCAATATGTGTTTTCAGCGAGTTCTGCACCAGGGAGAGTGTGAAGATAAGGCTAACAAAGGGAATATCATTACAGTAATAATAAACCTTACTAAAGCAGGAACAAATAGGCTGGTCTGAAGCACGGGCTGCTGCCACATGTATCACAAGGAGTCTCCAAAGAGAAACACTTGAGTCTCTTTGAGATTCAGGAAAAAGTGCAGCAAAGGACGGTGTGTGGGGAATAATGGTGAGGAACTGGGGCCAGCTGGAGAGGTTGCTTTTGAAGTGCTGTGTGGAGACACTGGGTGGTCAACACAGTGCCATGTGCTAATTCATGGGAAACGTAAAGACCACTGGCGATTCAAAGATGCTGTATTCCGTCCAGAACTCGTCCTGAGACACAACCCCAGCTTCAGTCCAGTTAATACACACAAACAGGAATTTCAAAGGACCACTTCAACTCATTTTGTTTGTCTGCATAACCCAGATGCCAGGAATAAATGTACATCTACATTTCATTTAAAATTCGTGCTGCCAGTAGAGTCAGCCCACAAGAAGCACCAACATCTCCTGGAGTCAGAACCGCACATGCTGGCACATTTCCACTGCCATCCTTTAAAAGAGAAAAAAGAACTTTTTTCCCCTTCTCTGGGTGAACAAATAGAGTCATTTAAGGTGTAAGTAGATGAAGTAGCTAATTAAGGAAATAACCGATAACGTAAATCAAGATCATTAGAGGAAGCAGCATGTTGCTGCCATTAGTTAAATGGCAGCTGAGCAAAAACATGCTCATACAACCTGAGACTTCAAAATCTACAATCAGCCTGATCCACACAGGGAGAGCTTCCCATGTCACCCAACCCCTGGGGCCAAAGCCACTGAGGAAAACACTCAAATCTCCTGGTAATTTCCTACAGTCTGAACATTTAATCATCCCCAGCCACCACCATAAAAATCCCAAGTGAATGATTGACATGTTGAGAGAAATTTGCCACAAGCAGCAGCAGGGTTTTCTGCCCTATGAAGCAGTCCCTGCCTGGTTTTGGCAGTGGGGAGAATAAACACTCTGCAGAAATAAAGTCAAATACGTTGGGCCATATGAATTTTTCTTCTGGCATCTTGTGCTGACTGTGCTCCTCAGCCAGCTGCTCCCAGGATGGACTCTGGGATTTCTCTACCCGCCCCCAAGGGGTGTTTGCACACCAGTGCCACATCTCTCACTAATTATTCCACCAGTTGCACAGACAAAACATCTGCTGAAGGAGAGAAGGAATCCTAAAGCACACAAATAATTTGCACTGCCTAAACAAAGGTAAATAGAGGATGCTGTTGAACCCCCACCCCCCCGCCTAGCAAACAGACCCAGGAGCTTTGCCCACAGGCTGCGGCTTCTTCTGCCTTCTCCAGCAGGAATGAATCCTTGTTTCCAACCAAAACCGCAGTTTGTTACTAACACAGCCTTCTTCTGTTTAATTCCTAAATTATCCTAAAGCAACTGAATCGAGCAAGTTGATTAAGTACTTAAAACACTTTGTTTCCTTCAAAAGAAGCTTTTGTTTTGCCTGAAAGAAAATTGGAGCTTTTCTCCTGAATTCATACTAACAAAGGCATAAGAAATCCGGCATCCCAAAGTTAAAATACCCCTTTATCCTGCATTAAACACAGCTGCCAAAGACCCAAAATCCACATTCTGTCATTCCACACATATCCTTGCAACAGCTGAGAAGACACACAGCACGTCTGGAAACTCAGAGCTGAAGATAAGCTGCAGCCTCCCGCGGGGTTTCACTCTTCATGGGTTTTAAAGAGAGTGTAAAAGCAGGAGCAGCTCAGGGACTGGCAACAAAACTCGTGTCTGCATCAAGGAAAAGTTTTACTGCGTCCGATATTAAGTCAAATATTACAGAGGATACAGCACAACCCTGCTCCTGTGCCTGGCCCCCGACAGCCCTTGCCAGTCCCCGGACTCTGCCTCCAAAGGGAACAGGCAGGAATCAGAGCTGAAAAAGAAAACCATTTCCTAATGCAAACATTTGTAGAGCATTAAAGCCGCTTCTACTTTCAGATGCTGGAAATGGGGCGCGATGACTTACCCCGGCTAAACAGGCATTCACACACCGGAGAAGCCCCATGGAACGGGCGAGGGCAGAGGGCAGGAGCGGCAGGAGAGAGCCCGGAGCATCCCCGGCGATGGCAGAACAGGAGCTGGGGGCTGCCGGTGCCCTGCCGGTGCCTGTGGTCATCTGGGGAGGGCAGGACCCTGGCGGCTGCCCCGGAGTGACGCCCACCGCAGCTTTAGCTTATTGGTGAAAATCCTAAACCCTGATCCAATCCTGTCCCTTTACCCAAATGTAGCTCTCTGCAGAGGCAACATCCTTCCCAGTTCTGACTAGCGGTATGAAAGCGAAGTTACAGTGCCAATGTATAAATCACACAAAGAGGAGCAATAGAAAAAAAACACCCCCATGCTCAATTTTATTTCACCTCTTTCTCAAAAAAAATAGTTTCTTACTTACTTACTTGGAGCAACAGCCACGTGAGAGCACTGAAGAAAGCTGGCAACTCTCAGCCTGTATCACCAGATCTAAAATCAGTATGGTAAATATCCAGATGCCAATAAAAGCACTATTTGTAAGAAAGCCTACCAGTGCTCCCGTCACATCTGGGGCAGGACTGTAACACGTACGGAGGAGGTTTGCAGAAACCATCAGCACATGGTTCCTGAAGTTATCCTGAATTTGACCAAGGTAACTACTGAATCATAAAGGGCTGCTGGCAAACAGCCTGGCCGGCCAAAACATATGGTTTGCCTTCTTTTTTTTCAGCCTAGTGCAGACACTGGCTGCAGAGATACATCTTTCTCTGCTGTACACAGACCTAGATGCCTGACCCTGACTGACAGAGACTACACCAGGTCTGCTGGCAGCAGCTACAGGGCTACACCGTGGGCAGCCGCCTGCTGCAGGCAGCGACCTGGAAATCTGCATTCATTCGCAAACAACCGGCAGGCAGGGATAAAGGCTCTCATGCAACTGCACATTGCTACACTCAGTTACAGATGTGCAACCCTGGAGCAGCTCCAGAGCGTGGGCTGGCATCTGGGTGACCTCAGAATGGGCTCACACAGCTCCTCCAAGCGAGGGGGGAGCAGTGTTCTGCACTCCAGGTGTCCCGGCAGACAGGCAGCAGAATCCAGATGTGGGCAAGCTGCCCCAGCCCCAGCCCCGGCTGGGGATTCAATGAGGTCTATTCACGGAGCGAGCAGGGCTTCCAGGAACACAGAGGAAGCATTTCGGAGGGGTATTCCCACTTCAAGTCCAATAAGCCTTTTTGCATTCTAATCCCACCACCACTGCAAGCCTTAAATATAGAGGTAATCAAAACGTACATTAAAAGAAGAACTTAGAACTTGGCAGTGTTAATCTAAGAACCGTCCCACTGGGGAGCAGGGCTGGAAGAGCACTGGCAGCCTCGGGGAGGGCTGAGCCTGGCTCTCCAGGAACAAAAGCAGCTTACAAACCAGGTTTGCCACGTGAGAGCCTAATTAGGGACCGAAGCCCACACAGCAAACAGACAGACTACAGAGGAAATTGGAGTCTAATTTACATGGAGAACGATTACTTACTGCAACCAATTAGTGTCAAGCTGACTGACAGACTACCCAAAATATATTCTCCCCACCCTCCCCTGCAAGTCTGAGTTTTCCCTGCTGTGTTATTTAACCTGGGCTGTTCAGTAGGTGAGCAGTAGCACCTCACTGCTAGACATGGGACAGCAAACAGGCACATTCTGAGCCTCCCCATAACAAACACGGAGTTAAAGCCACCCTTGTGCCACCCTCAGCCGAGCCAGACACAGCATCAGCAGACAGCAGTGTAATGTACTTTGCCCCCTGGTCTTAAATCCTTGAATGACAGCCTGAAGATCCCAAAATGAATTATTTAGGAAAGGTGCTCACCCTTTCCTGAATATGTATTCTGCATGGGGACTTTCACACCCTCATTTACAACCACACAGTAGAACTTCAGGTAAAGGCTGTGCCCACATAGCCCTTGCAATGTGCTCAGGCTGTGGGTTTTACTGACCAAATGCCATTTAATTTCCTTTTACTGTTTTTACCTTATTTTTATTGTTACAAAAGAAACAACTCATTCTATCATCGTTTTTCCCTTCCCAGCACCATACTCATTTTTAACAGGACTAATTGCTGTCCTCTCTTCCACACCCTGGCATGTGCATTTGGAATGCACAATGACAACAGCATTTCAGTGCAACTTGCTGTGTTATTCTTCACAAATTCCTAAGTACTGAGCAGCCTCCTCTGACTACTACAAGAGCTCTTGTGTACACATGCTCAGGCACACAATGACCACATTTTGGATATTTGAGACCAGATAATCAACCCTTCCTTTGAGAAACGACAATATAAAGCATATTTAAAGACTTTATAAGTCTTCTGCATGGATGAGATAAACATTTTTTTTTAAGCTCTGCAGGCTGTATGGATTTTTAAACACAAGTTATCCTGAAAAGAAAACTTGGACAAAATGCTTGGTGAAGTTTATCTAGTAGCTGGTTAGTAAGATCTGCAGATAGTCAGGATGTCAGATGGGGTAAAACATCAGCAGGAATCCTTTGAATTTCAGCTCACTTCAGTGGTTCTAAATCAACTTACACCAGGGAAGCCCCATCAAGAGAGGTAATGCAGGATCATCCCACCTGGGTCTCCTTTGGATACAGACACCAGGAAGGTTGCAAATCCCAGCAGCTCTGGTCTCCCTCTAAATTAAAGTTCCTCTTAATACTAAGTGGATACAATGAAAATGCATGTGTGCTCATGCACCTCAGAATTAGGCTGTTAATCAGTTGTTTGTGCTCCTGGAGTTTATCTCCTCCACACCTCCCTTCTCCCTGGGGAACTGCCTTGCTGCCACTTTATCTGCAGCTCTAAGGACAACACACTGCTTCGTTTTTAAATTCTCCTCCAGTGCTACTCCTGAACCAAGCTCTTTGGAGAGGGGGGCTCCACTAGCTGTAATTCCCATTAATTCCTCTTATGATTAACAGGTCAGCTCACTCCACTCTGATGACAGTGGGCTTTGGAAGTCCAACTCTATTGAAATTATCTATGCATAAAAGACAATCATTACAGGAACAAATGCCTCGCTGAGACTTTTATCAGCTGTGTGCTAGCTGCTTGCTGTTGTGCCTCTAATTTAGAGAGGCACAGGCTTTAGAGACAGTGGGGAAGGCTTCAGCCCCCTTGCTCTACAGTGGCTCCAGGCACAGGAACCTCTCTTCTGCGCTGGGCGAGATGTTGATTATAAAGTTGTGGAGGCAATCACTCCTGGAGAGGGGCAAAGGCAGGTGGGAGTGCAGGGAAATTACAGAAACATTCTTCTGAGTGCATCCCATTACGGCTGGTGGTAATTACACATGCTGATCAAGGAGGAGGGCTTCCCAGAACCTGCTCTGAAATTACCAGGAGGGAAGAGAAGGTGAGAGAAAGAAGGAAAAAAAAAGGAAAAAACCAGGAGCAGCAAAACAACCATCAACAAAGGCCACAGACATCCCCAGGCTGCCTGGGAGCAGGGACAGGAGAGCCACCTCCTCCCTGCAGGCAATCTGTGCTGGTGGTCACTCAGGGGAGACCCACAGAGATAAAAAGGCAGTAAGGCCAGCTGAAAAATGCTTGTAAAAAGGCTAATGGTCTCAGGTCCTTCTAAACCACCTCAAACACTGCTAAATCACTTTTACTTGCTTTCTGGTGGGTTTTGCTTAGGTTTATACTGATGCACTGCACATCCCTGTGTGCAGGTCAAAACCTGTGTGGATCCACCAGCCAGCCCACAATGCAGGCAGTACTGCCAGGCTCTGCAGGTTCTTCCTCTCATCTTTCCACTTTTTTCACTAGTTCCACAGGAATAAATGAAGCAACCAACTTTACAACATCCTCCTTTCAATATGCACTATTGGGAGTTACTGTAGTAATAAAAACCAGAAGGAAAGGCAAGAATTTTCATTGCAACCACTGTGCAGCTTTTCAGTCCTGACCCTGGAACTCCTGACAATGTGTCACCACACTATTAAGAAATATTCATATTAATCCCAATTGTAAAGCTCTACATTCAGCCAATTAAACTGCCTGAATGGCTGAGCTCTCCTGCAAACCTTTGCACTCTCCTTTTCATTTTTTTAAAAAGTGCTCTCTTAGGGAAAGGAATGGTTTCTGCAGAGATGAGCCACCCAGCTCCTTCCAGCCCTGCTGTGTGTGTAAAATGTTCTTGGCTGCTTTCAACCCCTGCACATTAATCTGTGTGATGGAGCCTGTCTCCTTCAGTGTTCCATCATTTCTCTTTGAGGCGAGTGAGACAGAGCTGTTCCACTTGGCATCACATACCCTCCCTGCCCCCTTCCCAGGGTGTTTTTTTTTTTTTTTTACTTTGTTTTGTTTGTTTGTTAGTTTTGTTTGGTTTGGGGTTTTTTGGGGCTTTTTTTTGTATTGCCAGAATAGCTCATTAGCCATCACCCCTGCCATGTCTGGACCTGAAGAATATATTGCTGTAGCAGCCCACAGATATATGAGACAGCCAGGGTGCTCAGAAACAGAACTGGAAGATTATGGTTTTAGCACTTCAAACTATGAAATATACCAGTGCTCCCTTCCTGCAGCTTAGAACACATACCTTCTTTCTCCCCCAGCCAGTTCTTTGCCTATATCTTAACCTGGAGGGACAGAAACTGTTTCTTGAGTTAAGGGCTGCTGGAAACAAACCCCAGACAGGTCTTTGAGTAGTGATGACTGGGATTTGTTTGTGGGCAAGGTGAGCCCACTGTCCCACTTTGACAAGGTCTTGCACTAATAAATCAGAGCCTCTCCCACATACAAAGGGCTATCTGATACAAAGCCAAGTATTTTTACTAACCCCACTCCTGGGACATGGATTTTCATGCCTGCCTGCCCAAAATCTGCAGACATGAGGATACCTTCTGAACTATCCATGTGCCACCAAAGCCCCATGACAAATCACATTTCTTCAAGTCTTTATTAAATACTAAAATGTTCTGTTGTTGCAGCCAATAGGGTTCCCCCCAGAGGAAGCTTCAGCTGCAGTCTTGTCTGCTGGGAAGCATAACCTTGGCTGTGCCCCACACAGAAGAGATGCATTAATTGCTGCTCCAGATGGTTCCTTGCCACAAGTTAGGAAGGACAATTCCCTTCTTCACCCTCATCACCTCGGGTATTGCACTCCATGGAAACACCCAGAACCTGAGGAATGGAGCAGGAGCTGAGCAGAGAAGGGCCACAGACCTCCTTCACACCCAGTGCCAGCTGCCTGACCACACCTGAGTTCACCATGAAAGGGATGAGCATCTCTTCCATAGATGGGGCTCCCCAGGAGGGCAAATGGATGTGAAGGATAAAAGCTGCCTAAGGATGCAAAAGCATCCTAAACCCTGCCAGTTGCTGGTAATCCAGCAGCCGCAGGCATCTGCAGCACATCTCTGTGTTTTGGAAGCTGCAATGGGAACACCATGCACTTTCCCTTTTTTCCAAGCATCCCTAAATCCTTGGCTCACGGCATTCATACAGTGATTAAACACACAGTTCTCTACACTGAAACCCCATAAAAACAAAAATCCAGATGGGGAGTGTCCCCATAAACCAGCCGATACCTGCCAGCAGCTGTAATCTTGGTAACATCAGATCTGCACAATAAATGAGTTCATTTTACTGGGGCAGGGTTTTTCTACAAAATGGAAATAAAAATTGGCTTGTGAAGATGAACGATGCCTGTGAAACTTTTTTGCTGCACTTGATTAAATACATACAACAAACCCATTTTTTCTCTACTTGAATGATAAACTCAATAGTCTAAAATTAAGCCCAGCAGGGTAAGTAAGATCCTGTATAGATTTCAACAGATACTATCTTTTTTTTTTTTAAAACCTGACTGCAATGTATACACATTGAAAAATCACTTGAGTACCTCTGACACCAAACATAAACACAGCGAAAGCTAAAAATCATGTTGCATTTTTATCCTGAGACATCCTGCACCGCAAAGTACAGCCCTGGTTTGCCATTTCATGATAAACCAACTCTGCTTTTGATCACTTTAGTGTGTAACCATGGATGTGAATGTACATTAGTATTACGAAAAGAAAAAGCCCAATCACAGAAGCACACCAACCTGAACCACATGCTTCCCAACCAAAGGGTATTTGTAGATACCAGAATTACCATTTCTCTTCAAGACAACTGATCCTTTTAATGAAAATATAAGAAGCCCTAGAGAAACTCTGGTTGATCGTTATTAAATGCACAGGCCTCATACTTTTTTTTTTCCCCCCGGGAAAATGACTGAAGCTTGGCTTTAGCATAATCCTGAAGATTATTTACATCTTCTGTATTTTTTCCACTGCTGCCGAAGAATCAAGGCTCCTTAGAAAGTCACTGCCAGAGAAACATTTTTTCCCTTCATTTCCTCTCTCTTTTACATGCTTTCATGCATTCTTTCTTGCACAGGAACAGTGAATACGTATTGAAGGTTAGGATTTTTCCCTTTTTTTCCCCCCTTCCTTCTCTCAAAGAATTTTGTCCATTTGCTGCCTAAGAGATGATAACGACTAGTACTTAAGAGACAAAAGATGTGGTTGGGATGGGGAAGGGGTGGAATGGTGCAGCTGTCTACTCTCTTTGCTGGGGGGTTCTCTGGGGAAGGGCAGACACCTCGAGATTTTGGCAAGCAGAAATCCCTGGAATCTAGGAAGGGGCAGTGTGCACTCTGTCTGTCTCCCTCCTCAATCCCCAGATTCCAGACGTTTGGTGAACGGGAGCTTAGGTTGCCTTTCAAACATCTTTTTTTTCCTCAGCAGAAAAACCTAAGAGAGGAAAAATTGTGGCTCCTCAGAAGGCAATGGAATGAGCTGTGTCTCTTCTTTGGAGGAAAGGGTTCCAAAACACTGCAGTTTGTTTTTTTTATCCCCTGAATATTGGGATGCTTTGGGGAGGGAATCTTACAGGGATGCTTCAAGACAAGCACTTTGCTTTCTGCCTCAGCATTCTTTATTAGTTCCCATCACACAACCTCCCTTCCTCTCCTGCTTCTGCCCTATCCATTCCAACGGCTGTGCACAGGGAATGAAAACAATTAAATACTCTTAAACAGGCAGGGCTGCCACAGGCATGGTAATGAGGTCATTATGCACCCAAACATGCTTTCTAAAAATAAATTACATTCAGGTATAGAGACGTCCTGGCTGCACAGTGCCCAGGGAATTATCTTAATGCAAAATCTCTAACAGCCTGGTTTGGTTTAGTTATTTCAAAGCAAACCTGGCCTCATCAGGACAATAACAAGGGCTTGGCTGATGCGCAGCATCACAGATTTCAGCTCCTCTCAGGTCAAGGGGAAGCCAAGAGAGCCAGTGCTCTGCAGGGCCAGACCTTGTGCTAGAGCCAAGGGTCACCTCTCAACCCACCAGGGCCAGGTGTCATCACAGGTCAGGACCAACATCTCATCCCACTTGTGTGACATGCTTCCTGTCACCAGTGTGGGGACAGACAGTGCCAAGGTCTTGCCTACAAAGGATCCCATCTGGCAAGCAGACTTGGTTAGAATTACACAGCAGCCTGGGCTGCAGGAGGCTCATTTGTAGTAATTAGAAGCATGATATGGGCACATGGGAGGACATCAAAGGACACTGGTAGCTTCGATGGCACAAGTCTCTATTTTCAGTGGTCAAGAGACAAAAACTCCCATTTGCCCTTGAGCTTCTCTTAATAAACCAAAATTATACAGAATTCTTTTTTTTGGTGGGGTAACCAGACAAGTCACTACAAAACCCACTCCGGGGGAAAATTAAAGGTCAACATTTTTATTTTAACATGTGCAATTCATAGAATCATTTAGGTTGGAAAAGACTTCTAAGATCATCGAGTCCACCCATTAACTAGTACCACCACATCCACCACTGAACCCTGTTTTGAAGTGCCACAAGAGACCTGTGCATGTGTATGCACAGACACACACATTCCCTGCTCCAGTGCACAGCCATATGGACTGCTTTGCTTCCCCAGCCTCCCAAACTGAATACAAACAAGGCTTCATGTATATCGGAATCTGCTGGAAGCTTAACATTTACTTGGCTTTTATGTAAACACTTACGTGAATTACACAAATTTCAGCCCAGAGTCTCAGCACCCCGCGGTGCTGAGCCAGATAATTCATTACAATTAAAAGCAGAGAGGGAGGCAATCAGGCTCACCCTCCACTGGGCGAGTACAGATTTGCTCTCCCAAACGGTTTCCAATTTGTCTTCTGGAGGAAGCCCCACTGGCATTTGCATGGGAACGCTGCTCCTGCAGCCAGGGCCAGGCTGTGTGAGCAGGGAGATGTCACAGACACCAAGGGAGGACGTTTTGGGCTGTGCCTGTGTATGCACCATCAGAGTAAGGCAGCACCTGCTGAAACTCACCTTGCAGGCAGGTGAACACTGCCCTGGGTACACATACAGAGCATCACACCCCGACAGAAGCACTTCGGTAAGAACAATACTGATAATAATAATAATAATAATCAAGAAAAGGCATGTGGATGGTGCTTGGGATATGTGCTGAGTTAACTGTTTTACTCGTGATCTTAGAGGTCTTTTCCCACCTTAAGGATTTTACAATGTGCCATAAGCACAAACTGCAAGGCAGCATCTATTCCCCAGATCTCTGCCTTTCTCACTCAGTATTCATAATATACTAAGCTATTAAAACTACCCTGTGAAATATATCCTATAGCTGACAGTGCTGAAGACAAGTGGTGTTATCATTTGGTATTTCTTCTTTTGTTATTACAGTGAATCTTCCTACATCTCTGAAAATAATCCAATTATTGCTTACCACTGGTAAGGTCACTGTTGCTTTGAACAGAGATTTGGGTAATACTCTTGATTACTCTTTAGCAAATATTGCTGAGACTTGAGCAGAAATTCAGAGAGATTGGAAATCCATTTATCTGGAAACCACAGATGGGAAAATATTCACACTCTAGTGGATATAAACAACAAAAAGAAGGTACCATTTCTCTGCCTTATTAAAAAAATATTGGTTTATCTGAAATCAACAGCATAGATATATTCAGCTATTAAACAATATATGATTTCTCATATCATATAACCTTCAAAATACAGCAATCATTGAGTCATTATTAAATGTTCCCATATGGGCTTCCAAAGGTATTGAACTACTTAAGTGTACTATATGGAAAACAGCAAAAGATTTGTATCACTTGTGGGAATAAAAGAGCTCCTGAAGAAAAGCAGATATCAAAGATCAATCTGTAATAAGGAAAGGAAGTTAACATCCCTTACAGTGGTCTTGGAGATAATTTTTCTGCATGGAGCCAATGAGATAACATAATTGATAAAATCAATAATACAAAATACAGATGGTGCCAAGAAAAGGTGTCTATTATAATTCCTTTGGTGCAATTAATCATAGGTTCTTTACTGTCAGACCATCTCCACGTAATGGCAAAAAAAAAGGGGGGAAAAATACTTAACTCTTTTTGTTATTTTTCCTTAAGAAGGAATTAATCATATTGTCAGTGGAAGATGCTTTTTCTGACATCACTTTACTCGAACTGGCCGACTGATTAAAAACAAAACACAGCAAGGACTTGCTATCCTTCTGCTGAAAGAGTAGAGAAATGCTCAGATTAACCCCTGAGTGTCCTCACAGCTAGGAATGACCCATCTCAGCGATACCACCAGAAAACCCAAACAAGCAACCCTCGACAGGGGGAAGGATGAGAAATTCCAACAGCTTTGGGGGTGTCCAGGGCTGCCTGACCCATGGATGGCTTCTTCTCCTCCTCCCCTGCCTGCAACCACATTGTTTGCTGGATAGCTTCCCCCCAACATCCCCACAACACATCTTCATCCCAGAGCAGGGATCTGTACCCGGGTCCGGGCTGAACTCCTGCTCAGCCCTGGTGGGTTTGGCACAGTGACACCGCTATGTCCCTCTTAGAGCTGCATCTCTCTTTTTCTCCACACCCCTTCAGCCTCTTGTTTCCAGCACCGCAGGCGGATAGCGCCAGGGAGGGATGTCACAGTGCTGTGCCAGGAGTGAGACAGCCAGTGACATGGCCCTGGGGACACAGACGGGTGAGCAGCACAGCGCTGCACCGTCTCTCTCCTAGGAAACCCTCCCCGCCTGCCTCACATGCGCCAAAATCCCAAGGGCATAGTGAAGAGTGGAAATTGCATCAAGAAAACCTATTTAAAGTGATACCCCACTGTCATGCAGCAAAGGAAAAACGTGTGCCTCAGCTTTCCAGATGACTCTATTCCCTCCAGAGAGCTGCCTGTGAGCAAGCTGCCTGCCCAGCATCCATGAATGACATGGCAGCACTATCACAGAGCCTAACCCTGCCTTTGTCCTGCCAGCCTTTGCCTCCTGTCTTCCCATCTTGGACCACGAAGGGGACAAAGAAGGCCTGGGGAGGAGAGAACCACTGCAGGGCAGCCACTGCCTAGTAAAGACACCAGGGGAACAGGATGCTCAGGGAATGAGGATGCCCAGGGCATCCTCAGACACACTAATTCCTCACTGATGGCTAATGAGTACCATGGGGCTCCCGCTCATCTCCCAGCTCTGGCTTCTCCCCTCTCTCCCCGCAGCCAGGAGGCAGCGAGGGGCTGCACAGGCATCCAGACATGTTTTGCAGCATGAGGAAACGCTCTCATCCACTCATTTAACATGTTTTCTATTTTGAACCTCAGTCCTGATGCCTTTCTCCCAGTTGCTTCTTAATGCTTTCCTCATCAATGCCCACACCCACTCTGCAGCAGACACCTGCAGGCTTTTAATTGCTCCTGGATTGCCTTGATTAGATGATTTCGGGGACCTTTGACTTTTCTCTCAAGAGGTATCCAAGAGACAGGCATAAACTCAGTGTCAATCCAGAGTGCTGGGCTCTGTTTTCTCTTGTACATACACAGCAGCCAAGGCTTGGGTCTGCTTACACCATCCCTGGGCATCTACAGTGCTATGAAATCAGCATGCAGAGGGTATAAAACACTGTCTAGCAGCGACTACACTTCCACTGGGCTAGGGACTCATGCCTCATGGCCTTATTTCTACAAAAACCTATGTATGTTGCCAAATAATCCCCTTTTTCCTACATAGTAACTATATCTGGAATTTTTTTTTCCCCGGCTCTTTCTCTAAAAACGTGTTTCTTAAGAGAAAAAGTAGCAGCCTGAAAAACTGAAAACTGACTATTTAAGAAATAAATTGTATCAGTGCCTTAGGAAGAACATGAGCTATTTTAAGCACATTAGGCCATAATGTTAAATATTAGCAAACAGAGGGAGAAAAAACCACATAGTTTTGTGCTTCTTGTTAATGGCACTAAACCCCAGCACACAGGAAAGCCCAAGGGACAGGATTTTTAAAACCATCCTGTGAGCTGCAGAGTAACCTCCAGGTTAAAAGTGCATTAAGACAATTATAATCAAAACACCTCTCTCAAGGGTGGATCTCAAATCCCCGTTTGGGGACAGGTTTAACTTCTCAGTAATGAACACAACCAAACCACACATTGTTTTGCTGCTGGTGGCAGGAGTAAGTTATCCTGGCCACCTCTCTGGGGCTGGCACTGGCACAGGGACCCAGGATCTGCTGCTGCAGGATGCAGGCAGCGTGGGGGAGCCTGGCACGCCAAGGGAGCCAAGCATGACGAAATGCCCAGGCTCCTCACAGCATCCCCCTTCCAAAAAGTAGTCTGGGTGAGACAGGCTGAGACCTAAGAATTGACAGACAACTCTGACGTAAATGAACACATTCAGCATCCCAGGAGAGGCAGGGCAAAACACAGAGCCAGGTAGGAACCATTGCCTGTGACTATGCTGGCACAGCCCAGCCTTGATGCTGCCAGGGTTTTCAAGGAAGAAATAAATTGAAAAAAAAATCATTATAAACCCCCCCAAACTCAGCTGACAGATCACTTTTACAGAGATTTGCACAGACACTGGAGGAATATTCAAAGCACAGTTGTGTTTAATATTTTAAGTTTACAAACAGCACCTGGTAATGCTGACTGGGTAGAGCACTTCCCAAATTTAGATCACCAGGACCAAGAGAGGATACACTCTAACCTGCTTTTAGCCAGGGGAGGCTGCAAGTAGGAAAACAAAACAGTAAGGGTGAATTTAATGCAGAAACCCGAGCTGGCTCATTAGTGTGGAAGCAGCTGTCAAAGAGCTCAAGTCTGCACCAAAGCACCCACCTGGCCAGCTGAGCCCAGCTATTGAACCCAGTGTGGATGAGACTTCACCGGTGCCACCACACAGACCAAGGCAGCTGGAACAGCCAGCAAACACCACGTATGCAGGGATTTCATAAATCCAGTCCAATAACTGGCTGCACAGAGCAAATGCATGTTGAAATAATGCACAATATCAAGGTTCTCATCAGGGACGAGTATGTCATGAATCACTAGTGAAGCCAAATTTAAAAGGATATTGATGCCCAGGCATCCCATTTGGTGCTCATATAACATATGGCGCATGTGAATTTTATAGCTTTTGTATTAATCTGCCCAGAATGCCATCACTTTGTGAGATTTCATGAAATATTAAAATTAATGAGGATAATTTATTTTACAACTCTCGGCAAAGGCCCTGGGAATGATAAGAACCTTCTGAGTGATTAAATTCACTCAGGTTTGTGACTCGCAGCCCTAATATCTGGTGTCTGTTTGCTGAGTGAGAGAAAGACATGATGTTTTTCAAGCTGGTTATTTGATGTATTGGCCTGAATTTATTTATTAAGGTTTCTACAATCCATTATCACTGCAGGAAACAGAGAGGGAGGGATGATAGACTAAGCATGTTTATCAAATCACATGAAATCTATGGAGATATTCAAAACAATTCTCTCTAGCCACTGCAGGAAAGTGCAGGCACCTTTATTGATAGCCCCACTGTGCATTGCATGGTTGGCTCTCAAAAACCCAACAGAAGACTATGATGTGTAAGGACAATATAGGAGAAGGCTGAATTTTCATGTCTTGTGATGGACACAACAGTGCTAGAGTCATTTCTGAAGGACTCTTTCCACTTGTGTGCACAAGAGTATTTGAGATATCAGCAGGTGGCAAAATGCACGTGTGCCAAATGCACAAACCAGGCCATGACAGACAGCACTGGAAAACAGCCGGGGCCAAGATATTCCCTGCTAGAATGATTACTGTGGAAGAGAGTGGTTTCTGCAATGTGTATCAGGAAGATTCAAAGCCAACAGCTGCTGGGAACTTTGAACAACCACTAAATTCAATAGTAAATCTCTGATGAATGGCTAACACCTTGCAAATCTTTTCAAGAGCAGGGAATGGTATCGAACTAGCAGCCTGCTGCAAAACTATGTGCGCACAAGAAACAAAGTCAATGTTTCGACCAACTAATAATGAGAAGGAAGGGTTCATGCAAGGTGCCTCAGTCCAGCCACCCGCCCCAAGGGGTTGGTGAATTGATTGTGTGAGTAATCGTGTGCGCCTTGGATTTTGGCTACGTCTGTGCATGCAGGAAGAGGCAGTGGAAGAAATCAAGTGCAGCAGGATATTGTTGTGTAACAGCCTCGGCTGTGCTCATGTCTGAGAAAACAGTTAGCAGTCCCTGTACCTGAAACAGATCACGCACCAACTCCTGCAAAGGTTACTATTCTCTTATTTCCTATTGCAAATCGGTTGACTGAAATCCTCTAAGCTTCACAAGCAAATAAATCATCCTAATAAACACAAACTGAAGGGAATGGGTGGAGACACATCTGCTTAAATGAGCACACAACTGGTAGTTACTGAACAGACAGCTATGAAAACTTGAGTCTGTATCTACGGAGATGTTTCCCAATAAAAACCATCTTGTTAATACCAAATACTCTTGGACTACTTCTCCACAATGTAAAAAAATCATGTGCAAAATTACATTCTACTTCCAAGATGCCATACACATGAACAACAGAAAAACAATATTATGAAAAAGGAATTTCACAGTTCATGTTATTGTGCCAAAATAGCTGCACTGCAACCAAACACACCAACCACACCAGCCACAAAAGAGCCAATGTCTGCCCAACAGCAGCCCACAGTCAGAATCACAACTGATAAGGACAATGATGATGATAAATGAAGTTGGACCAACAACAATTGGCTCTGAATTACACTTTGATTCTATTATTCCCATCTCCCAAGACACACATGCTCACTATATTGAGAACATATGGTGACATGTAGATTTGAATCTATTTCAAAGGTATGTGGAGTCACATAAGCAGAGCAGGAGCGTGTGATTGCTCCAGCCAAGACACTCGTTTATTCTTCATATGCATTTATGTGTGGGAATGGGCTCGTCAGCATTGCTGCTTGGTTCATCCATAATTAACATCTGGATGCCA
Source organism: Pseudopodoces humilis (assembly GCF_049639895.1). Taxonomy (NCBI): domain Eukaryota; kingdom Metazoa; phylum Chordata; class Aves; order Passeriformes; family Paridae; genus Pseudopodoces; species Pseudopodoces humilis. The sequence goes on from NC_142212.1 coordinate 14,457,092, forward strand.
AAGAGAATGAAAGCTGACACAAGATCCAAGTATTCTAAAACTCTGCAAACTCTCTGGATATTTGAAAACTAAAAAAATATCTTGACCTGAAAAGGAGACTTCCATTCCCAGTTTAAGCATGTGCTAAATTGTACAGACATGTTGGTTCAGGGTGTTGACCCCATGTCTTAGCTGGTAAGGAATGACTTTGGAAGATGGACTGATCACACAGTAATGCAGAAACAAGAAGAGATTTTGCTTTAATGACTGTTTTCTGGGAAATGATCAAGTGGAACCACAGAATCACAAAATTAATTAGGTTGGAAAAGACCTTTGAGATCATCAAGTTCAACCTATGGCCTAACCTAACATGTCCTCATCAACTAAACCATGGCACTGAGTGCCACATCCAGTCCTTTTTAAACATGTCCAGGGACTGTGACTCTACCACTTCCCCGGGCAGATGATTCCAATGCCCAACCACTCTTTCAGTGAAGAATTTTTTCCTAATGTCCAGCCTAAATTTCCCCTGGCACAGCTTAAGGCTGTGTCCTCTTGTCCTGTCACTGGTTGCCTGGGAGAAGAGCCTGACCCCCATCTGACCACAGCCACCTTTCAGCAGGTTGTAGAGTGATGAGGTCACCTCTGAGTCTCCTTTACTCCAGGCTAAACAACCCCAGCTCCCTCAGCTGTTCCTCACAGGGTTTGTGTTCCCAGCCCCTCACCAGCCTCGTTGCCTCCTCTGGATGTGCTCAAGCGTCTCAAGGTCCTTCCCAAACCGAGGGCCCAGAACTGGACACAGCACTCGAGGTGTGGCCTCACCAGTGCCAAGTGCAGGGGAGGAATGACCTCCCTGCTCCTGCTGGCCACACCATTCCTGATCCAGGCCAGGGGCCATTGGCCTTCTTGGTCACCTGGGCACACTGCTGGCTTGTGTCCAGCTGCTGTCACCAGTACCCCCAGGGCCCTTTCTCTCTGGCCCCTGTCCCCTGCCACTGTCCCCAGCCTGTAGCGCTGCTGGGGTTGTTGTGGCCAAAGTGCAGGACCCGGCACTCGGACTTGTTAAACTTCAAGTGGTTGGACTCAACCCTTCTATCCAGCCTGTCCAGGTCCCTTTGCAGAGCCCTCCAACAGACTTACACATGCTGCCAGCTTGGTGACATCTGCGAATTTACTCATGGTGGACTCAATCCCCTTGTCCAGATCATCAGTGAAGATATTAATCAGGACTGGCCCCAAGACAGATCCCTGGAAACAGTGCCATTAAATTAAGGGGGGGGGCTGGTGAGTAAAAAACAGGGAGGCGAGGAAAACCAAGAGCTTTCACATACCACCAAAATATGACAAGGATGCAGATATCAAACCCTCAGCCATCACCTCTGCAGTACTAGACCTTGCAAACCCATGCAATGCACCAGCAAGGTGGGACTACCTGTGCTGTAACTGACCCAGGAGCAGATGTGATCCCTGCTCACTCCTTGGTGAGTTGAGAGGCTGAGGCTGGTGGACAGTTTGCTTTCAAGTAGCTGTCAGAGATGGAGGTGAAATCATTGTGAAGCAGAGGCACTGTGGTAACTGTGAGGTGAGAAGGACGACGTACAACCCCCTACAAATCCTCAGCCATGCTTTTATGCCAAGCAATTAGGGATAGACTCCTTTCACCATATGCAAGCTTCTTGTTTGCAAACAAAACCAATGCCACAGCAGAATCTGCTTTCAGAATGTCAACATGAATCTGAGATATGTTTTCTTTCCCTACAAAGTGAAGATTAACCCTGGTACTTTTGGCAATTCACATTTCAATTAATAAAAGCACTATCTTATTAATAAACCCAATTATCAACTATCAAAATCCAAAGTTTCCTCCAAGAGCAGTTTCATCAAATGAGCAAAACAAAGCTTCATTTGCTGTTAGCAGAAGGATGGTCCATCTTTACCCTCCCAGATGCTCTGGGCATTTGGTATGACAACCACAATACAGTGAGTCAGTATACATATTATATATATATATACACATACGTTATATATCCTCCAAAGGCATAGGACTATTGACCACTCATCAACAACAAAGCTTATATGTGCTATTATCCACATAGTTCCAATCTGCCTAGTGTAACTGTCTTGAGTGATTTAAATAAGAACTGAAAACCTTCCCACAAGACTGAAGCAGTACCATTGAATTTGTAAATACCTTGGGCTCCACAGAAGGATATTAATGCTAATACAGGGAATCCAATGCAAATGAAAAATGAAAAAAAACCCTCATTACAGAGTTTCTTGTAATGACAGTGCTCAAATATAACCACACCAGTCTGCTTTTGATTAGAGCAAGCTATTTAGTGCCACCGTTATTATTTGTTGTTTCTGCAGTTCCTTGGGTGCACATCACTCTTCCCAGACAAACACAGAGAGACGCTCAAAAGCTTCTTCACTGAGATAACAAATCCTGCTGGATTTCAGCAAGGTTGAGTCCATGCACACCTCTGCCCTCCTCCCATTTCCAAAAGGGCTTTCTATACAGACTTCTCTTTTCTCCTCTTTGGTGGAGCTGGGTTCCCTTATACACTGAGCCACACTGCGGACTTTTCATGATCTCCTATCCATCAGCAGAAGAAGTTCTCACTTTTATTCCCACTTTAAGTCGTTCCCACTTTAAGGAGAGTTGTTTGGGGTTCACTTAAACCCAGGTGAGCACCTCAAATGAAGCACATGATCCCCATCCAGTTGCCTCCAAGGTATGTCTACATGGCCAGCACCCAGTCACCCTTCAGCCACCACAGAAGAAGCCTTCCTTCAGACTTCTCATCTCAGGCTTATTTTGATTATTTTTTTTTTAAGAAAAAACCCAGCAAAACAAAAAAACTCCAGCAATCTGTTGGGTCAGAGGGTTAGAAAATGGGAGTCCAACTTTAATTAGGCTGTGCTGGTTAACAGCCCTTAAGTCTGAATTTTCACACTGCATGCCCAGATTTGTGACCTGGGTTCCCTGGCACATGCCTTTGTTGGGCTGCAGGAGGTGACACCAGGCACACAAAAGTGGCTGCACAGCTACAGGGTCAGTTTGTGCAGCATTAATGAGACAATATAGATGATAAAAATCATATCCAGTGCCTGGATATACCAAATGCTCAGGGGAACTGGGCTCATATTAAACAATAAAATCGTGATCTGTTGTGTAGGGATGCAGGTCTGAAAGAATGGTTTCCAGATGAGATCACACCACTGGTAAAGAGAGATTAAAAAAACCTCTCTTTTTAAATAAAACAGAATAAAAAGAATAGTACATACACATACATTATATCTATAGCACACATATATCTTGCTTATATTTTTCCAAGGAACCTTTATGACAACTCTCCTATAATTAGTGCCTCTTTTGTACCAAGATTTCTTTTAAGCAAAAGGTATCTTATTATTGATGCAAAATGGGGCCTTCTACTTTTGAAAAGAATTTGAATGAGAATGACCACACCTTGCACCCCCAAATTCTCCCAGCTCTGGATGGCTGGGATGGACTGTGGGGCTGGAGCTCAGACAGCAAGAAAAACAAAGGTAAAGCTGTTTTAATTTTTATAGTACTTCCATGTGCAGTACATAAACCTCTACTCAGGGTAAAGAAATCCATTGTGGAACTGGAGGGAGTGATAACCAGAGTACAGAGATCTCAATAAATACGTCAAACTATTGAGCTGTCAGATTTGGCTCTTTTCTGTTTCAAAGGCACCAAACAAACAATTGGAATTAATAAAATATCATTTAGAAAGGCCATAAAATAACGAGGCTGGTAATAAATCACGTTAGCAAAGCCTCCCAGTACAAACTTGTGTGTTAGAGCAATAGATCCTGGGAGTATAACACTGTTCTCCACTCCTCATTATTAAAACCTTGCTTTGTTGCCATCAACATGTTGCTCTCAAAGCTGTTGAAAAATTTCCTGCTTGTCAGTGATTTTAAAGAAATGTTCACTATGGGTTGAAATTCCCACCCGAGGCTGCCTAGGTTGCTGAGGAGCAGGTCATCATGTGCCTGCTCCTCCTGTGTCCCTGGATGCTGGACCAGAGGAGGAGGGGAACTAGGACACCAAATCCTGACAGTATTTTACCCATTCTTACAATTCCACAATTTGATTTCTACTCCACTTCTCCCATCTGTTTGCCAAATCCAGCTATTTGCTTATCCATTTCACTTAAACATTATTTTCCTCTTTGGCATAAACAGTTTATCAGTGGAGAGCTACTCTACACCAAATGAGTGCTGTGAGCAATATTCCACCCTCTTACTTATGTAAATCCTCTTTATTAATGACAGACACAGACTGCAACACCTGAACCAAGGCCTGTGAAACTTTGCACCCACACTTTGGCAGAAAATCTGAGGAATGTGGGAAGGTTTGATGGGGTGTAAATCACAGGGAACCCCAGCTTGCTACCAGGGAGCTGTTGGAGCTCCAAGCACCCTGCCATGCCAGGCAAGGCTCTTAATGCACCATGAGCCAGCTCTAAATGCAAATCCATTTTCTGCAAGGCCCAAGAGGTTCTAAAAAGGGATGTTTTTTGGGGTGGAAATGTCAGACTGTGGCAAGGTCAGGACAGCTTTTTGCTTTGTTGTCACCATTTCATCCCACAGCTGGAGGGAACCCTGCCACAGGAATCGAGTGAAATGGCAGTTCCAATATTATGGCAAGAGATTTGCACCACAGATCAGCCGCTGACGTGATGAAAACCAATATTCCCCAGTAAAATGGTACTCCCTGAATGACTGACCAGGCAACTCAAACGAGTTTAGTACAAAAAAAGAAAAAAAATCTACAGGTCAAATTATTTAAAATCCTGTCTAACCTTTACTTCATTAATGACAACAAACTCCCACTTTTCATCTGCATTACTTCAGCTGTTTATCAGAATTTCAGTAAAGAGCTTTCTTCTTTTTCTTATTCCTGTTTACTTCCATTTTCTACTTAGAGATTTCAGACTTCAGCTTTGAACATTGGCTCCACTCTGCTGTTTTCATCTTGCACCAGGCAGACTTGCAGCAACTGAAATAAGGTAACCTCTCCTCTGCTTGCCCCTGGGCAGAGCCCAGGGCAAGCTGCAACCCCCTGGATAAACACCCTGTGAGCCACTTCATTACTGAGGCTGGGTGCAAGCTAATTAATTGACCTTATCTGTTCCTCTCTACTGTATTTATTCAAGGCAGCCCCCCACAAAGGCTGGCTGCCTCGCAGTTACAGCATTCAGATGTTATAAGTTCATGAGCCAGAATCAGTAAACATGATGCAATTATAAAAATAAGTTGGTGTGGAAAATCAATTTAAAGGGTCCTCGAGAGAAAAAGCACTTCTAGATAAAATGCCTCATAAAAATGCACATAATAGCACCCTGGCTGCAGCATAACCAACAATCCAGGATTGCATTTTATTTCATACTGGGTGAGTTACACTCCTAGACAGATATCTGATTCTGCCTTTCCCATCCAGCCATGTATCCAAGGTCCACACCCTTGGATCTGCTCCTGCTTCCCAAGCCCGCTTCAACTGGACCACACCGAGCACTCAGCCATTTGGAAGATTGACAGGATGGGTCTTCTCCTGTTGTACTTCTTAATGTTTCCCAGGGTTTTTTCTGATTTTACTGTCATGTTAATTCTCCTGAAATCCTGTGATAATCACCCTTAATCCAGCTGTCAGCATCCCAGCATTTGTTAGCTCGAATTTAGTCCAAGGAAGGTGTGAAGCTGTTTTATACAACCGGGTCACAGACAGATGAGATTCTAATTGCAAAACTGTTTCCACTTGCAAACCAATTTCCATAAGAGAGATGGGAAAGCCTTTGCACCACTCTGCACTTTCACATGGTCAGCACATTCTGTTGGCTCTCCTGGCAGTTCACAAAACCACTGTCCAGCAGCTTCACTGCCTGCCTGCAGGACTGGACAAGAGAAGACAAGTCTGCTCACCAGTGGCTTCTTCCTCTTTCAGAGGTCTCAAGAAATTCAAGCGGTTAAATCTCTAATCTCATCAGAGGACTCTGGTGAATCATGGCCTCTCACAGTCTGAGGTCATCAACATGTGCTCTTAGTTACAAGACCATCTCTTCAGGACGCTCTGCCCTGCATCTCCAACAGCTGGGCTGAAGGAAGGGCACCTACACTCCTTGGGAAAAAAGCCCAGCTGCAAAGCAGGCGCCATACAAACCTGTGCCCACAGTGCATCAATCGTCTTGAGGAGAGAACAAGTCTATGGAATTGCAGAATTGTTTAGGTCAGAAAATACTTCCAAGATTATCAACTCCAACCATTAACCCAGCACGGCCAAGCCTACCACTAAACCAAGTCACTGAGTTCCTCTTCTACTTTGCTTTTAAATACCTTCAGAGATGATGACAGAACCACTTCCCTGAGCAGCCTGTTCAACGCTTGACAATCCTTTCAGTGAACAATTATTTCCTAATATCCAATCTAAACCTCTCCTGGTGCAGCTTGAGGCCATTTCCTCTTGTACTCTTGCTTGTTGCCTGGGAGAAGAGGCTGACCCTCATTTCACTACATCTTTTCAGGGAGTTGCAGAGAGTGAGTCTCTCTGAGCCACTTTTTCTCCAGGCTGAGCCCCCCCAGCTCACTCACTACTCTTCATAAGCTCTTTACTTTCTACCAGCACCTCCTGAGAGAGCACTGTGAGGAGCCTCAGCTTGCTGGAGCCAGGATTACACCTTCCTTGCCCTCAGCTCCACCACGGCAGGACGAGCTGTCAGGGTGATACAGTGACTGTCTGAGCACCATTACAGCCACACAGGTTGGGTTGAGGGATCCTGGGGCAGGTGTTGCACAAGAGCACAGGTTTTGGGATCTACTGGTAGAGAATCATCCCTTTGTCCCTTCCTGGGCTCCAAGCAATGAGACAAACTGCCTGAGCATTTGGGCAGAGTGCTGTGCCAGCCCTCATGCCAACACATGCCAGATGCCACGGTGACTGGGGCACTGAGCTAATGCTGTCCAGCCTCATCAGAAAGTCTCTGCCTGGCATTGCCCTCTCTCCCTGCTCTCCCTGCAGGGGGAAAACACCATTTCAGCCATTGCATGCAGGGCCCTTCCAGCAAAAATGACAGGCTCCCCATCGAGGTGATGGACCTGGACCTGGCAAACTCTCCACTGCTCTTCTACGAGAAACTCCATTCCATGGGGACAACAGAGGTGGGTGAGCTGGAGAGCCGATGCTATCCCTTGTATCCAGCAGGGCCCCTTCCTTTTGCCTCTCCCCACAGGGTGTTTAAGACAGCTCAGCAAAGCATCCCAGACTTGGGGCTGGCTCCCACCCACCAGTATCCACACAGGACCCTGCTTGGCTGGACTGGCCAGCACCATTTCTGTGGTCTCTGTGTGTGGTCCCCAGTTGAGCACCATATGTCTTGAGTTTAGCACAACAACGCTGCAGCCCCACCAATTAAAACAGGCTGCAGGGTTAAATCCTGAATAAATGCAAAGTTAAGTAAATGATCAGCAGTGAAGATAAATAGCACAGGGATGGGTCTGGCATTGAGGTGGGAGCCAGAGGGGCCAGGACACCACAGAAGGTGATGGCACAGACCCCAAATTGACCCCAGGTAGAGCCAGTCCCCTTCCTGACCCTCAGGCTGGTGACAGTGACACCAGGACACTGTTCACTTTATTGCAGACTTAATTGTTCATTTCTGCTGCATGGCACCTCACTACTACAGTGAGATGCCAATTTCAGGTGAAATTTCTATTATAACTCAGCCTGCCTGTCATCCTCCCCATTGAACCATTCCACACCATACTGGAGAACAGGCTGAGATGCTCCCAGTGTCTGCATCCAGCCCCTGCACAGGACAGCCTCTTTGAGGCATCGAGCCTTGCAAGTCCTCCCTACTGTCCCTACCACAGATTTTAGTAGATGCAGGAGCTCTAGGATGCTCTCAGGAGCAGCTCTGCACCATGTTCCTGGTGCATGGGCTGTCCAGCTGCGTGCCAGGTCCATCCACCCCATGGGCATGACAGGACACACACCCTTACAACAGCACATTCTACCAACACCACTGGAGAGGTCCTGCTGGCTCCATGGGAATGGGACCATTTCTTAACCTAGAGGATGCAGGTGGAAGCTACTCAGTGGGGATAGTTTAGATAAGCATCATATAAAATAGCTGAATCCCAATTCCTGTGCCGAAATGTATCTGCTTGTATATACCACCCACATACTATTTTATTAAGACATAATCTCAAACAAGAATTGTTGCCATTGCTGAACTTTATTTTAACATATGGCCAACTGAGCCTAAGAAAAACATGTAAAATATATTTTTATGTGCTATTCTTGCCTAATAGTTTTTATATTTTTTTTAATGTGCAATATATATTTATACATTCCAAACATTTGGGGAGGTGTACATTAAAAAAATTATATCTGTCACAAGTTGACTGTTAAATGAAAAAAAAAATACTATGGTTCCTTTGTGTTAGTCCAAAACCACCAGCGCTGCATTAATTTTCAATAGGTAAAAGGTAATTTGTGGCTTCATAAATGCTCTTCAAGACACGGTATTCTTACCTGGTCACAGCTGTCAGACATTGATACCATGGTGATGGGTTTTTAAAACCAGAGATAGATGTCTTGTGAAAATCCTGATGTATTTAAAAGGCTGAAAAAATCTTTCAGTCCAGAAAAAGCCTAGCTGAAGTCCTGGCTGGGGTTAGCTGCTTTCTCTACAGTTCAACCAAGCACTGAAACACACACCTAATACTGAGTACGGGAATCAGTTCTGCCTTTGATAAACCATTCCTGCATGCAACTTTAGGCACACAATTTGTCACATAATCACAGATACCAGGACCCCATTAATCGAAAACCATTTGCAGAATGAGCATCCTTGGGTTTTCCCTCATTCCATTTGCACACATGTACGGTGCAGGCACACATCCCACTCCTGCAAACAGGGAATGCTGCTTGCCTCCCCACTCCCAGATCATTCCCCCAGGCCTTGAAAAAGTGTCTGGTGGTGCTGATCATCCCCACAAAAGTCAAGTACAGTAACACATCAAACCACCCTTGGGCTGGCCTGGATAGAAAACATTCCCTCTATCCAGGCTGTCCAGAGTCACTCACTCCCATGGAGGAGCATCCTGACAAGAGACCAGTATGTGCCAGCCAGCCAGAGGGATGCTGGAGCCTCACAGGGTGCAGCCCACAGAGAGAGGGCAAGCCATGCTTCCCCAACAAAGCCCCTGAGCTTCTGTGACCCACCTACCCACTGCCACACTGGCTTCTCATCCATATATTGCAGACTCGACCAAGGGTGGCAATCGGAGAATCACAGAATCATTTATGTTGGGAAAGACCCTTAAAATCATCAACTCAAAGTATAAATTTAACACAAGGAGTCTTGCTCCTTCCATGATGCCATATAAGCAGAGCATGCCAGCCATTCCCTGGTGGAAGACAGGCTCCCAACTCATCTGTGGCCACACCCAGGACTGGAAAAAGTCCTTGTCAAAACTGTGGATGAAGTTACAGCTAAACACCTCTTCATCAGTCTCTGCTTCTCATGCTTGAAGGGACATGGCTCTAAATGTATTTATCCTCACATGAAAGCCCACTCTGCAGAATTTAATTGGATACATTCTAAAGTATCAGCTTTGTTTCTTCACCAATAAACCAGAAAGCTGCTCTCTCACGTGTTTATTTGAAATAGGAATTTAGCAAGTATTAAATGCTCTCCTCTTAGCTGCAGTTCCAGGCCAGGATTTAAATATCTGTGTTACAAGACGAATTCTAGCCTTAAACCACACTAAGCACATTCTAAAAATGGAATAAAATAATCAATTCCATGTGCAAATCTCTGCCCTCCTGGTAACCTTCCTGACCCAAATACAGCCAATGCTCTGACCGGCATGGGATGGTCCCCTTGCTGTATGCTTCAAGTAAAGGAAGACAGAAAGCCAAGGCAGTAAACACTCCCTAATTTTTGCAGTTTCCAGCTGTTACCCTCAAAAGACAGAGGGCTGGGGAGGATGAACTCTGAGACCACTAGAAAAGGCCACTCTGCACACACGCAGCATTCTTTGTTCGGCATTTACATATTGACTCGCATCCTGTTTTGCTGTAAACCATAATATTACTTCACTGCTGTCTGAAAAACGCAAATTCCAGCAGATCCGGCAAAATACTTTGGCCACTGCTTAGCTTCCAGTCCAGCAGTTGCTCAATGGGGCTATTCATAAGCCATGCACAGACTTTAATCCTTTCTGCACCAAGCGGTGCTGAGCTCTTTGCCTGGCTGCAATCTGGAGTTCCCAGCAGGAGATATTTTCACTTCTGCCCTCTGGCTTTATCTCCTCTCTTCATGCTGCACATGATGCAACAGCCAAAAACAAAAAAAAAAAAACCCAAACCAAACAAACAAAACCAAACAAATCCCCACCCCCCCCAAACTGAACCACCCCAACTCCCCCCCCTCACAAGAAAATCATAGACAATGCAATGACTTTGATTTGTTTTCACTGTTGGCCTGAAGGCAGCCATGGTTCAGCATGAGCAGTGGGCAGCAAAGGATGTTACTGCTGATCCCAGCCTGGCTCACCATTACAGACACAGCAGAACCATCATTTTCTATATTTCTAGGACACCACTCATACAGAAAACATTCAAGATTAACCTTACATTAGGTATGGGGTTATCATTTTATGAAATGCATTTTTAATTCCTATTTTTTAAAGAGGAAAAGGAGAATCATATAGCTTTTTACATCCAGTGAATCAAACTCCTTATAATTAGGACTGCTGGTTTCCTAGGTAACAAGGATCCAACTCTCTTTTACGTGAAGTAAAAATAAAGAATAGCTCCATCCAGCTGTGGTGTGGGCATTTTAAGCCAGTGACAGGATGGTGCTGCAGACATGGTGGAGCACCCAGGGCGGTTCTGCTCTGCTGCCAGTACCACCACACTGGAGGAGGGATACACAGTGGAATACTGTCTCAAACCCAGCCAAAATCATGGACATGGACAAGGTGTAGGCAGGGATTTCTCCAGCCTTCCCACTGGTGCCTGTGTCCCCTTGGCCCAGGATTCCTGCCACCACCCCTCTTTCTGCAAGAGCAGCATCGCCCACACCCCTCCCCAAGGGCTACAGCCTCCTCTGTGATGACTTCACCTCTAATAATAACTTCCAGAACCCCATGGACTCCAGAGGAAAATAAACTCCAGTTACTTTTCTCTTTTACACTTCTCTTATTTTAGGAATTTGATGTGGGTGTAAAAGAAAAAAGACACACCTATCATAGCTGGAAAAAAGCGCTGTGGGTATGATGTGACTCTGGCAAGCACAAAAGTCAATCACTGGAGGATCTGCACCGACTTTCTAAAGCAGTAATTTGCCTGGCCCAGGCTTCCATAACAGATGTTGCCATTTATATCTGTAATTTAGTATTGCTTTTTCAAATATATAAAGGGAGTGTGTGTGTGTCTATGTGTTTGTGTGTGTGTGAGCGTATCTGAGTGTGCAAGAGTGCATGAGAGTGTGGCACAGTCATTACACAAAGTCACCACTTTTGCACCATGGCCTGGGCACCTGGAGAGCTCAGATGTCCCAGAGTCACCTGTATAGAATGTGAACCTGGTTATTTCCTGGATGGTTTCTCCCTCTTCCCCCACTTCTGGCAACCCAGAGCCAGAGCCTGTCTCAAGAGCAGCTGAAGGGACATGGCCAATGGGACAGCCCCTCTCACAGACAGCTTGACTTTGTACATCCTATATAATGTGTAGGAAGTTCTTGGCTTCCCTCTGTCACCAAAGTCTGGAAGATCATTTCCAATTAAAGCACCATGGAATTCTGCAGCCCTCAATATATTGTATTTCACTGCAGATGTCAGGTCAGAGTCATTCATGCAGTCAAAAAACCAGGCTACATCCACAAACCATCTAAGCATCTGACCTACCAAAGTGTCTTTTGAACAAAACAAACCCAATTATTTCCACAACACTGGACAGGGGGTTGTTCACTTCTGCAGAAGAATGCCTGTGATGTTTAAACGCTTTCCTTTTTTTGCTTTACATCCAACCACAAAGCTTCTTCCTTATCTGTTAGGAATCTTTATTACAGATAAACTGATGAGTGAATGAGATAGGCTAAGTAAATTTGCAGCTGCTGCTATACTATAATCCAATAGGGAAAGAGATACAACTTGCTTGAGCTTCCAAGTGCTCTTTGAGAAGAAATGTGACCATAAGTGCAGCTCTGGTGCTGGCAAGGACCTGTTGGCAGCCTGGGAAGGTCTTTCCCTCTCTGCTTCCCCACCTGGATGGTGTGACCTTGCTGAAGGAAGTTACCTGGGTGCAGAGTACCCAGAGTAAGCGGCATGCAGGGCACCAAGCCGTGGTGAGTGATGCTGTGGATGCCAGAAGTCCATGTGGGCTCAAGGGAAGAAGATAACTTACGAGACAGAAAGGCACCCAGGGACACCTAATAACTGGTAATCACCACAGCTCAGAAAGTCTCCAGACTGGAAATACTTTGGGTGTGGGAACACATGTGAGAGACTGTCACACTCTTCTCTCCCCAGCACTGTCTCAGACACTCCCAATTACCTGACTCACCCCCTCCTCTCCACTCTCAGGTTGTGTGCACCTCTGCATTCCAAGAACCAGAGCATCTTGTAAACCACCAAATTAATGTTCGCTTGTCTGGCTTTTTAGTTGAAAACATAGAAATGTTACACTTGACAAGTCACCCCTTTTGCTTCCAGACACTTTTCAGACCTCTTTCCCCACCTCTCCCCTGCATGCTTTGGCCAGTTATGAGCACAAAGAAAGCTTTACCAAGGAAGTTTTTCAACCCAAGCTTAACATTAAATAAAGCTCAGATTCATGGGACATTCTACATAAACCCAGCAGAGACATTATGTGGCATGAAGCATTTGCAGAATCCACTTTGGAAATCCACAGAGGTGCTTAAAAAGACATCTACCCTGATCAAAGTGATTTATATTTTTCATGAGTGAGCAATTTGCTTACAAATAAAGAGACAAATTTAATTTTTAATTTGATCCCCATCAAAACAATATTTTCTTGTTTCTATGACAGCTGAAAGGAGAACCTCTTCCCTTGGCAAGAGCCAGCTAACAGCACTGCTGCACATCCCCCAGCAGCAGCTCAGGGAGGGAACACAGCCATGAGCATCATTTTTGGCTCCTGGTGGCTTTGATTTGATGGGTTTTTTTAAAAGGACATTCTGAATCCAGGAAGTAGAAAGTGTCTTTGGAGAGACTGAGGGGAAAGAGCTACAAAACATGGGAGCCTTGTAATGCCTGTGGGACCGTGGAGTCTCCAAAGCCCTGCGGATCATGCCAGGGACCCTCTGGGCTTCACACCAGGCTCCTGGGACCAGCTGCCCTGCACCATAACCCAAACTGCACCTCTAATCCAAGATGCACAGCGCTGGGAGGGGAGAAAAAAGACATCTGCTGACCATCAGTAGATATGGCAAGTGTCCAACAACAATAACAGAAAGGGCTTAAATACATAACCGTTCTTTTCCTTCCACTCCTCCTCCATGGCTACCATCCTTGCAGTACTGAAGAAGTGCCCTGATGAATAAATATCTTCTTTCCCTTAGCAACAGTTAGCAACAGAGTCATGGGTTTTTTTGCCTTGCTCAAAAGAAACACATCTCAAACTAACATAGATGATTTAAACGGCAATAAATATAGGATGTGGGTGTAATCAAAAATCACTGAAATGCAGATCACACTTTTTAGCCTGGGTTATTTTACAGCACGAGGAAAACTGTCAAGGATCTGTAGAAAGAGCAAGGAGAGGGCTAAAGGAGAAAAGAAAATCACAGCAAGATTTGAGGAGGACAAAGATATACTGTCCATTCCTCCTGAGCAAAGCTGAGGCCAGGAACAGCCATGAAACCTGAGGTTTGCCTTCAGCCTTGAGTACAATTTGAGTTTCTGCAACAGATTTCACTTTTTACAAACTGCAAAGGTTGCATATAGTAAAAAATCTGTTAAATCCATAACCCCAGTGCACAGCAAATGTATTCTTTTCACGGCTCTATTCCTTTTAACAGTTCATTTAAGATGTCTGCCTTGCATTTTTCCATTTGGTGTTGGGAAAATGTTTTCTTTCACCTGGCATAGAGCCCAATTCAACAGAAAAAGAAAGCCCTCCCCGTTTCCATGGGGCCCTGCAGTATAAGACATGGGACTGATTTTACCTTTAACCAGACTACTTTCAGCTCTGCCACCAGTATTTTAGCCCTTCCCTTCTGCCCAGGCTCTTTTCCTCCCTTTCATTTAGAGGATGAGTTAATCCTTTGCTGGTTCCTTGATGCTAATACCACCTCTGCTCCTCTAAGGGCTGTCATCACCACCTCCACCACAATCCATGAGAGCCAACTGCCTGCAGCCCTTTCCATCCCACATCCTCAAGCCTTGGTCCCAAATAATGCAAAGCTCCATTGCCACCAGCAAAGCATCACAAGACACAGATCTAGCTGGGGTTTTGGTGACAACTCCCTGCTCTTCCTCCAGCAAGAGAAATATTCCTGATTACCATACAAATCACAACAGGAATCACAGCTGGACCACAGAACACAGCCTGGTTTCTACCCAAAACCGAGCAATGCCAAGTATCACCAACAGCAAAACAAAACCATGGCATGGTCCTGCTGATATGGCATTGCTAAAGGCTAGCCTGAGGGTCCAGGGAAAAAGCAGATCTTTGGAATGCCTGGCTCCCACAGACACAGGGGGAACGGCAATTGGAGCCAGACAGTTGCAGTGTGTCCTGATTTTATTTCTCTGGAGAGAAATAAAATATGTCACAGGTAAAAAAATACCTCAGAGAGATAACAGCATTTGGCTCCTGCTGAGTTTTTCAGGATAAAAAAACAGTTGATTTTTTTTTTTTATTTTATTTATTTCAATCTGAAGCTGGAGATGGCAGAAGGCATTTCTGCAGCCAAGAAAGCCCAGCTCCCCAGCTGACACTGTGTTGTCACATCCCCTTCTTCACTCTGTTCTATTCCAACAATGAAAACTTGTTAATTACCTGTTGAGTTCAGAGAAGCAGCCCCCTAGTCTGTGATGTACTGAGGAATGATTCCCATGTCACACTCCGTCAGGACACCACGCTGTAACGCACGTCACAGGGCTGTGCCGTATGGATTTGTAGCTAAAATGACTCAGTAGAATGATGCCAGCTGTGCTGACTGAGAATTTGGCTGCTACGTGGCTTTCTGTTGTACGTAGATGTCTAAATCCCTAAGCCTGAAGTAAAATAATTTATAAGCTTCAGGTAGAAAAGATCTACTCCCAAATCCTCATCACTTTTCAATGCTAGTTTCTAACATATTATACTCTTTCTGCATTGAATGTGCCCTTAAGGTGGGGATTAGGCAGACATTTGATTACATCTTTTATGTTTATGGCAATTCATTTCCAAACCTTTATAAACTTTAATTAAATGCTACATTTTTACCGCCTCATCCTGAATTGAGAGAGAACAGCAGAGGAAAATTTGTCCTCAAACAGAATTTACATTTCTAAAGCATCTTTTTCTTTGCAAGCATCTTAGGGCTACTGCAGAAAATCATCCTGAGCTGCCTTAAGATGTATCAGCGCAGGCATCAAAGCAGCTCTAATACCCAGCCTTACGCAGACCTGCACACAGCTGAGATCACTGTGTTTCCAAGCACGAAATAAAACAGCTCCTGCCAAAACCAACCATCAATCCCCTCAAGAGGTGGCCTCGGGGAAAGTGTGAGCAGCAGCCAAGCTCCAGCAGTAAAACCCAACTTTTGCCTTTGAGAAGGCTCACAGGAAGGGGCCTGGTAGCCAAAAGCATGGCAACTTAATTCAGTGCCACAGCCCCTTTTTTTGAGTGCCTCTGCCCACAAGAGGAGACATCGTTGTGTTCCCATGAAGCTGAAGGGGAGATGAACACTCATAGTGAGGAGATCTCAGCAAAGCCAGCTCTCCAGAACTGGGAATGACCAAATCATCTCCAAAGGTCATTCTCCCTCAACTGTAAAGACTTCCAGTGACTGGGAAATGTAATGACATTTCCTTAAAATCTGGACTCTTCTCTTAGGTTGTAGCTTGGGTCACCCCATCCCTGGCTCAGTGAAAGGCCACACACCTGCATGCATCATCTCTGTGGTCTTTTTGCAGAGGGACACAACCCAAAATTAGTCTCTGCTCAGCATTTAGGACCAAAGACATTGAATTGAAGCCAAAATTTAATTACAGGTTGGAAATTGGGAATTTGTCCTATTTTGAAGTCTGGGTGCAGCAGAAACCATTCTCAGAAGCTGATAGATCAAAAATACACGGAATCTTGTAAGAGTAGCTGAGCTCTGCAGCTTTGCCCTTTGGGGCCAAGACAGAAGAATGATATCAATTTTTTATCAGTTAAGAAACTCAAGCCTGGCTTGAACACCACCACATCACTGCAGTCCATCGGAATAAATTCAAACTACGAAACGAGAATACTAAAAAATGTTTAGTTTAAAATCTCACAGGTTGGCTAGCATTAAAGTCAAAGCTGCAAACACTCCTGTGCATAGAAAACAATGAGTCAGTAGCAAGATCCTTGTTTTCTGCTTTCTTGCAGCACTCTGCCCATCCTTTCAGTGATACATCCAGTAACGCCGTGCCTCATTCGCTGCCTCCCCATCCTACAGGGGTCAGGGTGGCATGGTGAGATGAGATTTCTGAGCTATGGGTGGTGCCACCTGAGCTGGCAGGGCACCCCAGCTCCCTGTGCCACAGCCAGCTTCAAATCCTTTAAACAGCTTGGGGGAGGTGGGATTTAAATCATTGATCACCTTTTTGTGTGCCCTCTGTGCTGGGTTGAAATTTCACTCCTTGGGTTACCATTGTTGGAAGCACTGTGCGTGCACAGAGCGTCCCTCTCTGCAAACTCACTCATCACTCACATCCAAACAGCTTCACTTTTCCTGGATCACAGAAAGGCATTTCCCAGCAATAACCATGCCCAGGCCAAATTTTGGCCTTCCAGCTGCTGTTGTTGCCATCAAATAGCATTAAGAAGATGTAAAGCTGCGTTTCGCTTTGCCTAAAAAAACCCCACAAAGGCCAAACAAATTTTATTCGAAGACTGCTATCACAGGCCTTGCACTGATGACCACTTTTGTGGTCCCAGGGAAATTCATGACATGACTTCCCTAAGGTCAGGATTTCACTCCAAACTTGGAAGAGTTTAGGTCAAAAGGAAAGTTTCAGCAGTCGCTGTGTGCGCTCAAAGGAGCGGCTGGAGCAGGAAGCCAGTGTTTAACAGCACTTGCAGCCCTGCAAAGTTTTACAAGACACAACCCTCGCATTAGAGGATCCATTTCTTTCTTCATAAAATATATTGGGCCTTTCCACAAACTCCTTTTATTGGTCCATTTGGCTACTCGCTCCTTTTATGAACTACTTGAGCTCCTGGATCATCTGGAAAAGCCGAGGGAGATGGCGAAGCTGAACCTCAATGATGTGCTAGCCATCGCTAACAACCCTCTCTGCTACCAGGGCTCAGGCACTGTGTGCCAGCACACAGGGCAGATGGATTTCATCCTCTGAAAGGAAGCATGCAGCATCTTTTTAACCCATTTCTTCTCACTGCCTACACCGTTTTGGAGTCCCAAAGTGGAGATAAATCCCCCAAACCCTGGTGCCTTTACGCCTTTCACTTCAGACCAAAATCCACTTGGCAGCAAACAAGCAGTTAAGACTGGGATTTTTTTTTTTTTACCAGCCTCCTACATCTCTTCCATGGGGGTCCTTTAATTGACCTAGTTAAAGAGCAAGCTTGCATGGAGGTCCACATGCTAACATAACAACATATTTTAACTGTGTATTTAAATAGTTTCATTTCTATTGACACTGGCTAAGGTGAGTCCTAAGGCTTGCTGGTCTCCAGCACAAGGCTAGATAATTCACAAATGCAGCTTTTCAAGCTCTGCATTGCCACATCTCTGTTAACAACAACAAAACATTTCACAAATACTGCTTCCCAAGGAGTGAGGTACCTGAGGTACTCCATGTGCTCAGTCCAGTCCTTTGTGGCATGGTCAGCACTGAAAAAAGACCAGCAAAGCCTTACAAGAAAGGAAAAGCCAAGCAGCACGAGCAGATACGTGCCTGGCTCCACACATGCTCCTGCCCAAAAACCTGTAGCCAGCAGGGTAGAACCAGGGTTCTTCCTGTGCTCCAGGCTGTGGTGTTGCAATTTGGTTTTGGTCCCAATCCCAGAGCTGCAACAGTTCATTCCCAGTAGCGTTCTCCCAGTACTTCCCAGCCCACCAGCAGAGGCAGGAGCATCTAACTGGTGGTGGCAGCACCAAATTGCTCTCACAGCCCCAAAACCACACAATCCAGGAAACACCATAATAGGACAGCACATCCCAGAGCCCAGCTCCAGTGACACCTCCAGAAAAGTAATTATCCAGGCACAATGACATAACAGCATCTTTATCACAGTGAGAAGGTGCTTTTGCAGCACGTGGGCCAGCTTGTATCCTTGGAATAACTCACACGTGTCACGTACCAGGCCCTTGTGAAATAACCAGCCAAGGGTGAACGCTTCTGATGACAATCCCATGGAGAGGCTGTTTTAAGCCGTGTAACAAGGAGCTCTGCTGCCCTCCCAAATAGCAGGAGCTACTTAAAAAAACCCTTACTACTGTAATCTTGGATTACTCCATACCACCCAAATCCATTTCATCATAATTAGCACCCATTATTATAAAGCCCCTATGGCATTTCCATATTTCTCTGATCATTACACTCCACAGACACTCTGTAGCAAAATCCACCTAGCTGTGTATTTTGCATAAACTGGTTATCTTGAACCACATGCCCTCTCATTCTTGTTACCAGGCCCATATTTTATACAAGTGTTGACACTTCCAGCCTCTTGCAGGAGCCCTGCTTTGAGAGATTTAGATTAAACCCAATGCAAGCAGCTCACTGGGGGAGACCGAAGGAAATCTGAATTCTGCCTGAATTAATTACTAAAATCTGAAAATTCAGCATGGCATCGTATGGTTTTACCATGAAACACATTGCCCAAAGCATGGCACAAAATCCAGCTACCCAGAATACTTTAACAGCATTACAATGCACCCAAAAGCAGATCAAGGGCTTGGCTTTTGAGTTCTTTATTCCCTCTTAAAAGAAAAACACAAGGTGCACTAAGAGTTAAACTAGAAACATACCTTGGTAGTACCTTGGCAGTGTCTGAGCAATTAGCTAAAGGGAGCAAAAATTTAAAAATTCCATTTCAGTTGGAAGAAAGTTATTACAGAAGATGAGGTGGCCCCAATTTCTGTGATCATCTCTGGACAATGAAGCACACACTTCTGTACCTCCAGGATGGGGTCCCTCCCCTAGCAAGCAGGTGCTTCATCTTCCAACTAACAACGCTCCAGCCAGCATCCAGCCCTTCCACAGCATCCTTGGGGCTAGGGCTGCTTCCTGCTCCAGGCACAAACCTCAGAATTGTCAATTTCCTTACACACATAACTTGTACAGTAAAGGTAAGAACAATCTCAGGGACTTTCACAAGAGCCTCGCAACTCCACAAGCTTTGGTGCTGCTGGGAATGAGACCTCAGCACTGCAAACTCCAGCACAGAACCCCAAAGCCCCCAGATCTGCTGCTTTACTAGACAGAAGGGCTCTTAATTCTGCACCCTCCAAGATTATTCATCTTTCAAGGTCTTTCCTCTGCTCAGGTAGTTCCCAGCATCCTAGGCTGTCATCAGACTCCGTGCCTTCACAAAGATGAAGACTGCAACCCTTCACTAGCCAGGGCCTCTTCATTTTCTCCTCTCAGCACACTTCAGTCCCCTATGAAGCTCAGCATAACAGCAGGCAGAGCATTAATCAACACAACATGTGCTTCACCTAACTTCAGCAATCACTACGAATATTTAAGTTTTACATTATGTGCTGGGATTATTTTTATATACACGCCACCCTGTGTCTTTTTATATACACTCTCACACCCCTATATAAGCAAACACACACACAGAGTATTTCATTTCTGCAAACTATAATTTAAGCACAGGGATTTTTTTTTCCCCTTTGGGCAGCTGGAGCAGCAGCTGAGTAGCACAGCAGCGATGCCGAGTGCCCTCTGCTGTACATGAGAAAAATGCTTCTTTGTTTAAAAATATTCTCTAAATACTTAAAACTTTTCTTAGGAAAATATTTATTAACATTACATTTGATAGTTTTGAGCGCAACATGCAATAATGATGCCACCAGATTTCTCCTGTCAGACTGAAAGATTCATGTCCCTTCCAAGTTACATCTGCAGAAAGTAAATAAATCGGAGCTGGAACTACACAGGGTCCAATGTGAAAATGTTTTATTTATACACTTGAAAATGACAAAGGGAGATCAGAACAAACAATATAGCTTTATTATTCAGGCATTTATCAGATAGCCTTCACCCTTCAGCAAATTGCACATCTATTAGAGGTACAAGCTGAAACTGTCACGTGGCACTGTGAAATCATTTTTCTATTGTAAAGCAGCATTGTTCCTGCTACTGGAAGGAAAGATAATATTAAAACATATTCAAATATATGTATTTCAAACTGCTACACCTTGTAATAAATTATGCACTTGATATTAAAAATCCAAGCTATGCTGCACAAACCTGACTTTAGAATATTAACTTTTATTGTCTTCTCACATCCCAGTTCTTCTCACAACTGACATTTAAAGGGGCTGCACTTTAGACATGTGGCCTTTATAGCACCAAACATGGGTATTATGGCCCAGCCACAGCACTGTGAGGAGTGCTCCCATTGTTTGACAGGTGAGAAGAGAAAGGGGAATCAGCATTGTCCCCATCCTACTGCTACTTCTTCAAATGTGTAATTTCAAGCAAAAGTCTGACTTTGATACAGTTGGGGTTTTGCAAAAACAGGGATTAAATCATCTGCTAAGAGTCAGGGAGAGAATGGGGACACTGAGCCCAGCAGCATCCCTGCTCAGGGCTCCACCTCTGCCCAAGGCAGATGGGTCAGAGAGCAGCCAGGTCCCTCTCCACAGAGCAAAGCCTGCTGCCACAAGCACCCAACAGCCTGGAGAGGTTGGAGCAGCACTGTCTGCTACACAAGCACCAAAATCCCCATCACTGGCACCACAGTATATTTCCTCCCTCTCTGTGTCACGCTCCCACAGGAGACATCTTTTTTTAACCTGTTTCTGTGCAATACCTCAGCTCTGCAAGCAGGGCCCATCTGCTCTGCAGAGTTCCGTGAGGACACCTCCACACTGCCCTAGGAGGGTGGCAGGGGGGGTCCAATCACCCTTGAGTGCTGGCTTGAGATGCCCAGGCCCCCAGGTGCTTCCACACAGCCACCTTGTCCCCAATAAAGAGCGGGCTGTCCATCAGCACAGTCACACCAGAACAACTGGCTCCTCATCCCTTCCAGTGACTCACTGCAAAATCTCTCAATTTCCAGCATTTGTATTCACTTCACAGCTTGGATTTCCTAGAGGAGGCACCCAGGGAAACAAGCCTCCTCATACACCCTCCTGAAAATGTGTCCACATGAAGCTGATCAAAAATATTCCAGATTATTTTTTTAAACAAAATCTTTCACCAGCATTTTTTTTCTGCCAACAAAACGCTGTGTTTTTTTATAACTTCTCGTCTTGCTCTTCTCAGGGATTCTTGTCCTAGATTCCCTGTCTTGGTTGAAGGCCAAGCATCACTAGCTGAGCCAGAGGGAATATAAAAGCATCTTTCTAAGACGCTATAGAAAAGAAGAAGAATTGGACCCGGGGAGACAATTCACTTTTATGCCTTGGGTATTTAAGGATCAAATGCACATTTGTGAGCTGACACCAGGTAAAGAGGTGTCTTTGAGACTTTATGGCATCTAAAGAAGCCTCTCAAAGCATCTTTTCACCAACTAGAGCAAAAGAGAAAACAAGGAGCAGTGACACAACCCCTAGTGTGGCTGCCAAGCCCCTGGGGACAGCAGGGCTCACGGGCCACTCCTGGTGACACCAGGGGCACTTGCAACCACTGCTCCGCTTGCAAAGCAAACAGATGAAGGCAGGGAAACAGGAACCACCCAAGACATGCTGAGGAGGTTTCCTATGGTTACTGCTGCCATGGAAATATTTTTTTGTTGGCTTGATCTAAATAATATCTGGCTCCTTGGCTGCAGTATTCTTCCTGCAAGGTTGGGTTGGATCCTTAGACCTTCACCCTGCCCCTGGAATGCGAACACACTGAGCAGTGGCCGCCTTCGAGCTGGTCCAGGAGCATCTCAAACCTGAACTGCTTGAGCTTTCCTCTGGACTCCTCTGGACTCCCTCAAGCCTGTGACTAGATTTCAAAGAGAAGAGGAGGAAAGAAAGTGGAGGGAGGGGAAAAGACATCCTTTACTAATTGCTCACAGCTGTGTCCGAGCAGCTCCCACTTCAGCTGCCAGGAGCTGCAGGCTCGTGCTCTCCCCAACAGGCTCCAGAGCAACAGAAACCCCTCTCAGGGAGAGGGACTCTCCAACCATCCATCCATCCACAGAGCCCTGCATAGAGATTTCAATAATTATACTTATACACTCCCCTTATCAGCAAGAGCAGCCATTATGTTTTTTATCACCGCAGCGGCAGCATCCACACAAGGGCAATGGATAGGGGATGAAGTATTTGCTGCAATGGCTGAGTACAAAGTGTCTCCCTCCACAGTGAGAATAGTAATTGTCACACTGAGCTCTCCAAGTGATAAGCTCTGGTATCAGCACCCAGTGAAGAGCAGAGCCACACATGCAAAGAAGCAGCCTCTCCAGCAGCAGAGAGGAGCACCCTGAGTTTTCTGCATACCTCTTGGCCCAAGCACTGGGGAACTGAGAAAGGTTCTGGCCATTGGGGCTGCACTGATGCATGTCTGGGGTCTGCAAGCGTGAGGAAAACGTTCTTTACAGCCATGCTCATGAGGTTTATCCTGAAACTAGTTTTCCTCACATCAGAAAATTCTGCTAATGCTACAAATTCCTCCAACATTAGATAGTGACCACAGAGATGTTATGAGGGCAGGAAGAGTCCGGCTTTCCACCACCATGTCTGGAAGATTATTCATTGGAGAAAAAAGCAAATACCCAAATGAGCATCACAAATTGCAAAGCCAGCTGCCAAAGGTCTCAGCTGATACTATCGGCCATCCTTAAACTCGGTGATAGACTTACAAGCCAGACAATGAAAACGCAATTCGTTATTTGAAGAGTGACTCACTGGTGCAATAAGGATGGATTACTGTGGGGGGGAAGGTGAGGGGAGGGAAAATGTCTTCGAAAAAGTCTAAAAGACTGCAGATTGACTTTTTAAAGGCAAACAGAAAAAGCACAAAACAAAGAAAAACTCTTGAAAACACTGAACAGACTCTCTACAGCCGAGAGCAACAAAGAGGAGGGCAGCGCTCAGTGGGCTTCAGCCAAATCGCTGTGCCTGGCCCCTCCAGCAGGGATCCCAGCTCCCAGCCTTTATCCCACCAAAGCACTGGCTGGCAGCTTCTTTTTTCATGCCACACCATGCTGGTGACAAAGGCCTGCTGCAAACCCTCTATTAAAGCAGCAGGAGTTTGCCTGCCTGCCCAACACATGCACGGCGTGGGGGGACACGTCCCATGGGGAACACGGATCTGCGCTCTCCCTGTGCAGCCGGCCAGGAGCACCGCCAGGGCAGGAAAACTCATCAAGGGGATGAGGATGCCGACAGCAGGGATGACAGTTCAGCTTTGCATGTCATAGGACCAGGGCAGCCCTTCGTCTTCCACCTCCTCCCTCTCATCAGCTCAGCAGAGGCTTCACCAAGTGGTTTAACCCGTTTCCCCAGGCTTGGGTGGATGCACAGGGAGCTCAGGACCTTCCACATCCAGCAGCACTGAGCTGTTAAATCAGTTCACCATGTCCCACTAAATCACTACACAGCTCTCAAACCCATGACCACAGCCTCCAGCACCAACAGCTCTCTGCTTCTAGGAGATCCCAGTGCAAGCCAATCCATCCTGCTTCCAAGTTTTGTGGGTCTCTCTCTGGCAAGTCCATCTCGAAAGGCTCCATGAGGGAACTGTGCTTTGCCAGTGTCTGGCAGCGCAGCCCCATGGCTGAGGCACCAGGAAAAGTACTCACTAGCCAAATTCTGCCTTCAGGATGGCAAACCCCACTCGGTCATACCAGGCAGGTAACATTCTTTGCATACCAAGAAGAAGTTGTAGTCATTAAAAAAAAAAAAAAAATAGTGCAAAGAAAAAAAAAATCAAATTTTAAAATTATTTGTTTAGAAGTATCACACAAACTCAGAATTCACTGTGTCTGCTCTGTAGACAGCTATCCATCATCAGTGTAATTCGCAATCTCACCAGAATCAGAATAAACCCCACAAAATCAGCCCAAATCCCCCAACAGCTTGTAAGTGTTTTTTCACACCATTCTTAAAAATAGAATTGCACAAGGCCACTTCAAAACAGACAGAAAATCTACCCACACTGCCCATTCCCTAGGAGAAATTCTGCTTTTCTGGCTTTTGCTGGCAGCTCAGTGGCAGTGGAGCTGGGCAGAGCAGCTCCAGTTTAAGCAGCTGCAGAACAGGGCTCTGTGCTCAGCTGAAATTCAATCAACAAGTGTCCGAACTCCTTTGAGTTCCTGCAATACAATCCTGAGTGGCTTGTAAAGGACTTCAAACAGGCTCCCTGGGCTTGCCCGGAAACAAGTACATACCTCACCTGCTCTTTTGTACATCGCATACAAAAAATTAAAGAATTTATTTTAGGCTTTTTGCCAGGGACAACACTGCCTCTGACACTGTAATGCTCTGGTAATGTGGATACTGTGTCTCCCAGCCAACACAAACAGGATACCTTATCAGTCTTGGCTGTTTTAAGTGCTGTTTCAAGTGCTGTTTCAGCAGCAGGGCACAAAGAAATGGAACCCACAAGTCAGAAGAAAATGGTTGAGAGTTCCTTAAATGCAACTGTGCACTCAACATTTAGGAAAAAATTGTCCCAGGGCAGGACATGGCTGATATCTACACCACAATCCACTCAAACCCCTATCCCAACGGCACAGCTGCCCCTTGGTAGAGGTGCTGTTGAGCAGTGGGAGCAGCACAAGCCATCACTCATTATCCCTGCTCTCCCTACTACCATGGGGGTGAAAAGACCTGATTTTCCAAACACTTACAGAAGCGGTTAATCTCACAGGTGTAAGAAAATAGGACAGCTGAAGTCATTGATGCCAAGCCAAGTGCACACTGCAGCACCCCCTGAGCTGAGCTCCAGTGCACACCCACACCAAACCACCCTGGGCACAGGGGCTGAAGGGCACTGACTGCCACTGAAGAGCCTGGCAGGGAATGGCTTCTACTTTCTGAACCTGTGGCCAAATCAGCACACAAAAATAAATTAAAAACAAGCTCATTATACCAACTGCTTTTGAAAGGCTTTAAAATCAGCAAACAAAACCAACCTTCAAATTTTTTTTTTCTGCATCCCCTTTGCCAGGGTGACAGTATCTTTGGGAAGCAGGTGACTTCTGCCCACCCCTAGGGACAGGCATGGGTCCCCTAGGAATAGCAGCACCCTAAGCCTTCTGCAGTCCCTTAGGGACTCACCTCAGGAGCACTGTGATCTGCACTGGGCTAGACCTGCACTGGCTTAATTTTGCCCATTTCAGCAGGCTCCCAACTGCAAAATAATGAATTTTCTAAAGCCTTCCAGGCCAGCACAATTCACCCTGGCAGTGATAAGAACACCAGTCTATTCAAGATAAGGCATTGCTATTCTCACATCTCCAAATCCTTTCAAATAAACATACAAGGAAGTGCGGAATATCTGAATCCTAAAGAAGAGAGGCACAAAGCCTGTTATTCATGCCAAGGAAAAGCTGGGAGTGTGTGTATGCAAGAGACATAACCTATGAAAAATGCTGAAAACATATGGAAGCAATAATCTGTCCTTTTTTTTTTTTTTTGGGAAGTAGAAACAAATGCTTCAGAATTTGGTGTTATTTGTTCATGTGCTGTGTTACAAATATTATTGTTTCTGCTCTCTGGATGAGGAACTAGGCATCAAACTGGAGACCCAAAGCACTCAGGGATATATACAGGAGCCTGCTGGGGTGTACCTCCCATGGGCAGGATCAGAGCAGTGGGAATGCAGACAAAGGCTGCAAACACAGAATTTCTCGTTGCTCATGCACAGCAATCACCAGAGCACTGGGCACTGAACAAACACACAAACAAAACAAACATCCACTACCACGAGCAGCTCCCTGCCTACAGTCAACAAGGCAGAGAAAGGAATTGTAAAGTGACTTGTGCACTATCGCCCAACAACATCAAACACCACAGGGCTTCTGGTCCACCACCTCATTTTGGGTCACTGTCCCATGACACGCATCTCTTTTCCTTGACCATAGGTTTTTGTGATCCAGTGATCAATCATAACCCTTTGGGCTGATCACCTGGGATCTCCAGGCAGATCTCTCCTGAGAAGATGAAAAGTTTGTCTTTGCAGATGCTCCCTGATCCAACAAGGCCAGATGAGATCAGACTTCAGCAGGACTGACTGCAGTAGATTACAGCAAGATGCTGAGTTGTGGAAATAAATAAATGCTCGAAACAACTGTATGCAGCAAAATTTGTTAATATGGAACATTACTGAATGCTGCTACATCAGGTCACATAAATTTGCCCTGGAAGGCAAGGGCCAGGCACCGTGTGCTGTACAAACACACACCACTGACATTAAGAGCACGATGTGTGACAGCAATGTGTGAGAAGAAGCAGATGTCTTCCCTGGCAAAAAGTGATTCCAGGGGACAAAGACTGCATGACGTATGCAAGGAAAAAGATGCTTCAAGAAAAGATGTAAAACATAATCTCACACTGAAACTAAAACCCTGGCAAACCAGCCTTTGTCTTTATGTCATGTTTATTACCGCTTTTCAAATGCTTCTGCAAACTAGAAGAATAACTATGGCAACAAAGACTTCTCCGAAGGTTTTCAGACTCTATTTTTAAAACTGTCTTC
The DNA here is from genome assembly GCF_049639895.1 of Pseudopodoces humilis. Taxonomy (NCBI): domain Eukaryota; kingdom Metazoa; phylum Chordata; class Aves; order Passeriformes; family Paridae; genus Pseudopodoces; species Pseudopodoces humilis. The sequence goes on from NC_142212.1 coordinate 14,484,146, forward strand.
TCTGTCACAGCATCCAAATTCCTTCCCTCAGAAACCAGCCGTATGCCACTGCCTCTGCAGGCTTTGCAAACCAGGTGGTACATCCCGCCTTCCTCACACCAAAGCTCAAATACCATCCTGAGACCTGGGCGTCCTGCATCTATGTTTTTAGCTGGTGGGTTTGGAGAAGGCAGAGTGCAGGGAACAGTAAGGTTTGTTGAACTGCAAGAGTGTTTTGCAAGGCTTTCTCCAGGAGCAAACAAACCATGGCTCCGTGTCCTAAACACATGCCAATCTCCAATGCGAAGGATACGCTATTTTAACTGCTGCACTAAGGCTGTAATTTTACTTCACCCAGAGTAAATCTGAAATTAGTTCCTCACAGTAAGCTTAGCAGCAGCAAAAGCCAACCATTTGTTACCTTTAAGGTTTGCATATTCACACTAATTGCACCACGGCTAGGTTATAAATTCCCTTCCCTGCTCCCGGACCACCTCCCTCGAAGGCTTTTCTCTGCAAGACATTATGCAAAAGACACTCCTAATGGCTATTCATTCACCAAACTCCAGTGACAGCTTAATTTAATGCCAAAGCTTGTTAACAAGCTGAATGGCACACAGTTTAATGTAATGCAGATCTGATTAGGAAACAGCAACTGGGCTCCTAAGGAGTTCAATTTTTATTGAATTTGATTTCCCTTTTTCCACACAAAGCCACCTTTATTAATGAGGATTTGGTTATGTACTTGCCATTTCCATCTTCCAGACTGGAGCCCACACAGATGAACTCAGTCTTTTTGCACTTTGCTGACAATCCACCACAGCAGAAAGTGATGAGGGGAGAGGAAGGAGTTGTTTTTTCTGCTCAGGCCATGAGAAATTCAGGGTTTTACTGGTTATAGTTTGATAGCTGTGTCTTCATGGACTTTGTGCCCAAGGAGGGTGGAATTCAATCTTCAGCCTTCTCAGACAAACCACTTACTTTTTCCACTTTGGGGGTAAATGATTTAAAACTAAAAACTGAATTTCTGCCTTACAACAAGAGGCAGAGATCTGGGGCGTGCAGAAGAGAGCTTTGAGGGAGTAAGATGTAGGCTCTAGTTGAGCTCTAGTTTATCTGAGGCATTTTCAATTCCTTGCTTCCACCAGATTAGCATGAAATATATCAACTCTGCTACAAGATAATTCACCCACTACCTTGAATGTGGGATTATAATTTCAGAGCAAAATTACGAAGATTCAAAAACAAACTTCAAAAACCAGGGACGTTATTTAATTATTTAACAATCCCCTTTCATCTTTTTGCACATCGCCTGCAGTACAGAGACCAGGCTTATTCTGAAAGCAGTTCTGCAGAATATAATTTATTTTCAAGAGCTCTCCCTGTCTCAGGAAGCATGCCTGTGCTTCCAGGAATGATAAATTCAACAAACCCTCAGAGCCATCTCTGAAAAAAGTAGCTTTTAAGGCACAGGAATCTTCATAGTCTAACAAAGCAATCTGCCTGCTTGAGGGAGTGCCTGCCCAGATCACACCTAAAATCACAGGTAAGTAGGAAATACACAGTCCAGCATAATTAGGTATAGACAACGCCCGTCTCAGCAATGGTTTTGGTATCTGCAAGTTTATAAATTCTGTCTCCCTAAAGTGTTATCACCACTCTGCATTTCTGAAGCAAAAACCTCCCATTTACATTCATCAGCAAAACTCTGCTGTCAAAGGATTATAAAAAGCCTTACAAATCTCTACTGGTTAATTGATCTGGATTTATACCCCTAATTTGAGGATCTCCTTACAAACCCTTGTTTTCTTTCAATCTCATTCTGCACGTTCAGGTGAGCAGCCCCAACACTCAGCGGCTGCATCACCTCGTGCACAGAGGGCTCCTCAGCACGTTTTCAACCTACAAACTACTGTGAATAATTTGTCCTAGAATTAATAGACCACTGGCTAGTAAAAAATGAATGCATTTCCTCTCTATTGTGTTCTGGCAAACAGGCTGCCTTTATTTGGTTTAATTGCATAATTACTCTTACATCAAGACATCAAATGGGAATGTCTGCAGGAGGGCTCAGCTCATCCAGTCCTAGTGTAAGCAAGCTTGGTGTGAGGTCTAACCTGCTCAGTTGGATGGAAGCCTGGAGCACACAGGCTGTGATGCCTCTGGGGGCTGACCCCACCCATACCTGAAGGGTCCCCATCCTTCTCCTGCCCCGGAGGACATAACCACTTCTTTCCTGAGAGATGAATGCTAGATGCTGGAAAAATCCACACAATTTTAGCAAAAATCCCCTCCCATGTCTGGCGTTCCTCAGCAAAGGAGATGGTTATGGGTAGTCCTGGCAGGCTGGAGGCTCCTGTGCATGGGGTTTGGCAGGATCTGGCCTAGAGGCACAGTGTGCCAATGCAGAGGGCACAATCTGATAAGAGCTGCAACATCCCTCTCATCTGACACTCCCCAAGTAGCTCTGTGCCCCTTCTGCTGGACTATTTGGCCTCTGGTGGCATGCTATCAAAATTCAGTTAATTCTTCAAAAGCTACTGTACAGTTGTACCCTCTGACACAGCGAAACATGAAGCACAGCACCTCACAAGTCCTTGGAGCAGGGGAGAAACACTGTTGGTGACCACGGCTTTTCTTCTTGTCCTGCATTCAAAAGTTCTCCTTGACACTTTTTTAAGTATTACAAAGTGGCTCTGCAGTGACACGAGGAAATCCGGGAGAGCTGAGGAAATCCGGGAGAGCTGAGGAAACCCGGGAGAGCCGGAGCACCACGGAGCCCCACCTGCTGCTGTGCATCCTCAGGACAGACCTCAGCCTATGGAACCCGTCCCACCACACCCTGGGGTAAATGCCAAAGGGAAAAATGATTTGCAAGGCTAAATGTTAAGATACAACTCAACAGGAATATATCAATCCCCCTTCTTGCTCTGAATCCCAGCTTTAATCTGGTGAGACGCAGCTCTGAGAAGTAGGGCAGAGGCTGGGAGGAACGCCAAGCACAGCAGATGCTGGAGAAAAGGGTGCACCCTGAAAAATAAGGTTAAAAGGTGGCCAAGGCCTCCCTGGCCTACTAAGACTGTGTAGAGCTCCCAGAACCCACAGCCCAGATTTAATATCACCAAGTCCCAGATCGCCCATCAGCAGGAACTCATTTCTAGGCAGCAGAACATGGGGAGGGGAGAAGGGGCTGACCCAGGAGAAGGCCAGGGCTCGCTGTGCTTAGCAGGCACCGAGAGGTTTGTAAAGAGACACACCAGAAACAGCCAAAAATACTTGTTCATTCCTACACAACCCCATCCATTTCAACAGCTAAATCTTTGCCTGGCATCACCGACAGGGGATAAATCCAGTCACAGGGGAGGCAGGAGTTTCACGCAGCGGTTTGGTGCAGACCGCCAGAACCCCTTCAGCCTCATTTTTCCCTTCCCACCCAGGCTGTCCCTGACAGGTGAGGGCGGCTTCAGCCCCCAGCACAACCCGGAGCAGCAGGACGAGCTCCTGACCGCAGTGGGGAAGCTGCGAGTTGGTAATTACCAAACCAGTTACCCCAGTCCCGCACTGGATCCTGCTGCGCCCCGCACCGGCCACGGGCACAGCTGTGTGGGGCTGTCCCACCCGTGTCCCCAGAACCCCCCACCGTGGGTGGGCAACGCTCCCGAGACCGACACAAGCACTCCCAAACCAGCCACACCTGCACCCCGGGTGCGCACGGAACCGGGAGGGCGCCACAAAACCCTGCGAAGGAGAGCCGCGATGGGATCCAGCCTGGGGGACGGGGAGATGGGCCGGGGGTAAGCGGGGGTCTCGCCGGGCCTTACCTCCACTTGTGCAGGGCGAAGCCGGGGCACTGGTCCCCGCAGGTGTTGCAGGGCTGGCCCCGCTCCGGCTCCCCCGACGCCGTCAGCTGCAAGGAACAGCAGAGTCAGCGCCGGCTGCGGGACGAGGGGGACGGGAACAGGCACCCGGGGATAAGGAAAGGGGAACGCCCGGGGGAAAGGCACCCGCACGGCTGGGAGAAGGCAGGGGAAGGGCTGGAGCGGGGACGCACCGCAAGCAAGCGGCACATGGGGGACCCGCCGGGCGCAGCCGGAGCGGGCGGCGGGACAGAGCCACAGGTTGGAGCGGGGCGAGGGGCGAGAGACCCCCGGCACTCACCGAGCGGCTGGAGAGCCGCTTGCGGGAGCCGCGGCCGAACATGGCAGCGCTCCCGGCGCGGAGCCCGGCGCAGCCCAGCCCGAGTGCGCGGCAGCAGCGGCCGCCCCGCCCGGGGCCCGCCCGCCCCCCCGGCGCCCGCCCCTCAGCCGCGCTCCCGCCCCTCGGCCCGCCAGGCACCGCCCCGGCACGGACCGGCCCCCGCCCCGCTGCCTCCGCGCCCTTCGGAGTTCGGTGTGCTCCCCGGGCCCGGCCCGGCCCGGCCCGACCCCGCTGCCATCGCTCCCTTCGGAGCTCCCCGAGCCCTGCCCGGCGCTGGCTGCGCTCGGCCGGGTCTGGAGTGGGCAGCGCAAATGTCCTCGTTCCGCTCCAGAGCTCGGCTGCTGCTGAGGGAGCTGACCTCCCGAAGGGCTCAGGGGGCTGAAGGGCGCACGCTGAGGTCACCTGCGCTGTGCAGGGCGATTTTACCGGCCCAGGCAGGGAGAGATCGTCCAGGGTTCCTGCCGGGCGTCTGATACCCTCCCTAAGGAGAACAGATTTAGCCCACAGACACGAGCAGGGTGCAGGAAAAGCACTGTCACAGGAAATATATTTGCTGCCTGAGATGCTGGACCGGGACACAAAGCACCTGTTACAGCCCCGCAGCTCACGGTCCTCCCAGAGCTACTTGTGGGGCAGGGAGCTGTGATCCTGGGATCCGTGGGGCTGTGAGCTGGGATCCGTGGGGCTGTGAGCTGGGATCCTGGGATCTGTGGGGCTGTGAGCTGGGATCCTGGGATCCGTGGGGCTGTGAGCTGGGATCCTGGGATCCATGGGACTGTGAGCTGTGATCCTGGGATCCGTGGGACTGTGAGCTGGGATCCTGGGATCCATGGGACTGTGAGCTGGGATCCGTGGGGCAGGGAGCCATGGGGCTGCCAATGCATCAGCCCAGTCTAGTCATACACACGGTGCACTAACAGCAATCCCCACCAACAACAACCTCCCCGTGCCCCTGGGGTTTGCAAACAAGCAGCACATCTGGCGCAAGGCAGAGCAAAATGAACCGTGGGGAGAGGAGGAGCAGCAAACGCTTCACAGAGCACAGAGCTCCTCGGAAACTCTTCCCCAGTGGGGCTGGAGCAGCTTCGCCATTAGCATTTCACAGCTTCACCCAGGGTTGTGGTTGTTTGCAGATCCTGTCAGCTCCTTCCCCTCCTTCCCTGCCTCTTTGTTCCCTTGCCTTGCTGCCCTCACAGCTGGTTAAAATGGCAACCCTTTGATAATATCTTTTTTTTTTTCTTTTTCATTTAATCAGTTCTCATTTTTGTCAATTCTCTTGTATTTTCCTCCCTGGGAGGCTGAAATGAGGCTGGGAGCTGTGTTACTGAGGTGGTCGTTTGAAGAGTCTCTGGCAAAAAGTTTTGGGGAGATTTGCACTCTTTCCTGCCATAAATACTGTGCTTCCTTAAAATAACCAAATCCAAATAAAGCAAATCTAACCTAAGGAAAAAAAAAAACCCAACAAACTCCACATAGAGAATTTTATCATGGAGAAAATTTTCTTTTTCACAGTCTTTCTTCATGGCACTGGGAAAATATTGGATACTCCCTGCTCTGTTTTTCTGTGGTTGCTATTTTTACCTTTCCAAAACTCTCCAAGCTTCCCTCTATTGCTCCCTTCTGCTAAATTTCCTCATCATTTTCCTTCTTGGTTTCTCTCCCAGTTTCCAACTCATACAGTGGTGCATGAATATGTTATAAACTCTCAAGGGAAGAGGCGATCTCTCCAAGTATACATTTCATCACACAATGGACAACTGGTTGCAGACTGGGGTTTGACCTCATTGAAATATCTCTACCTACAGCCTGTATCCAATGTCGAATACATCATCAGGGTGCTGAGTTACTGTTATCTGTACAGGAAAATGTGATTTCAGGGAATGGGTGTCATGCAAGAGAGGGCCTGAAAATCTCCAGCACTTTGGGTGTCTTGCATAAGATTCAGAATATTTAAAACTCCAATTAAAATTGCTGAAATAAAAGCAGTATTGGATACAGGACTTATAACAAGATTCAACGTGCTATGGGAAATGCTTTAAAGGTGACCTGCAAATCCTCTTTAATTGCTCTGCTGTTGCAAGAGATGCTGTGTGCCCTCAATAGCAGGGCTGGTGAGGACATATGCTGTGAGTTTAAAACAGCAAATGTAAGTCAAAGTTGGAGAATAAATTCCTTGGAGGTGTGGCTGTACTGAATCACAGCTCCAGTCTTCTGATGAAGATGCAGGTCCTAAATTGCTACCTAGAACAAGGCTGCCTCATCCCTTCCCTCCATTCCAAGCTATCCACCAAACTTCCCTGTCACCCTGCATGCTTGTATCCTCCAGCAGATACTGCAGGCACAGGGGTGACACAAGCAAAAGGCAGGGGAGGCTCTGAGCATCAAGGCTTGCATCGGCATGTTCAGAAGAGGGAAGGTGAAGGCTCAGCCTGGGAGTGCAGAAGATGCAGATAAGAGGGGTGAGTGGTTCTCACTGCTTCTGCTCGGCTGTGCCTGCAGAGGGATCTGGGGAAATCTGGTCCATGCAGAGCCAGAAAAATGTTCAGGTAGCACAGACCCCAGTGAAGTCAGGTCCTTAGGGACTCCTGCTCACCTAAATATCTCATGGGAACAGCAATTTCTCTCTGGTCTGAGACATCCAGGGTAAATGATGGGCTATTCTGGAGGACTCCATCCACTTTTAGGGATGCTCAGATGCTCCATCTCCATAAGGAAAGAGCCAGGCCAGAACATCATCTCTGGGATGCATTTGGGAAAGGGAGGGGATACATTATCTCATTGGCCTGATTGCTCCTCTTCTCTTTCCTCCCCCAGAAAAGCTGCCAAGAGTAAAAGATCTCTCAGGAAATAAACTCCTACTCCCTTGTTCTCACCATGTGCAAAGGGGATGATGCACCATCCTGGCATGGCTGGGTGGGCAGGGGACAGCAACACAGCTCCAGCCCTACCTGTGCTGCCACAAGAGCTACTTTCAAAAGGGGATTTTGCATTATTATTTTTATAGACATGGAGATCTTCCTCTTGAGTGGAGGCAGACTCAGCTTGGAGGTGGGGGGTGTCAAATACTGCTGTCAAATAGGCTCAGAAACAGACACACATGTATAATACATGCTAGACAGTTCGTCTGACAAATTATTGTTTCTGCTGTCACTTAAATTGTTCCATACGTCATCTTCCCCTCCCATTTCTGTTTCAATCAAACCTGCCTAGGGATGACTCTCCTTCTAGCCCTTCTCATGACTAAACCAGTTTAAAACCCAATTTGCTCCATTCATGCACTGTGAGTTGTACCCATTTCCCTTTTGAAGTTGTGGATGGCCAGGAAGGGGGAAATGACAGGGATGCTTTTTTGCTTCCTGCTCCCTTTTGTACCTGATATTACAGATATAATTATGATGAAAATCAAAGAGCTCAGGGAAAGGTAAAATGCAGCTCCTGTGTTAGCTTTTGGTCACAAGGTAGGTGGAACAGGGACTGGCATGGGATAGATCTGTGCAGAAGAGCAGCTCAGGATGCAGGGCAGAGCTGTCATTAGGTCTCTTCTCCTGGTGATCTCCATCCCATGGGGGACACCAGCACATGCAGTGGCAGCAGTGATTGTGTCCAAGCCCTTTTGGCAGTCCTTACTACCTAGGAAGAGGAGCTGCAGGTCCACAGCAGTAGCTGCAACCAGGGGATGGGAAATATGGGGACAACTTGTGCCACCAAAGATCATGGAAAGTCTGCCTCCAGCTCTGGTCCAGCAATTCTGGATGGGAGTTAGCTGGCAGACAAACCAGTTTTGTGTGTGAAGCCAGGAAAATTTGCTAGTCTTTCCAGGAAAGTGCCCCTGGCTCTTCTATCCTGCACACCATGCCTCATGTCAGGAAATCACCTCCAAAACAGTCACATGCAGGAAGCTCTCAGCATCCCCCCATCAGCTCTGACACCCCTGTGCCTCTTTCAGTCCAGCCCTGGCCATCAGCACTGGGGCAGGGGTAGCACCAGCAGAAAGCACTGGAGTAAGGCAGAAAGCAGCTCTCATTTTGATGCTGGACATCCATTTTTCCCCTCTGTGATGTCAAGGTGAATTTGGCTGTTGCATACCGAGTCAGTTCCCTCGTGGTTCCTCCTGCCAGCAGCCTGTGCAGGTGAATTACAGCTCAACACGAATCCTGTCTCCATCTAGTACCCTGAAGGTAATAAATGTCTGACTGTTATTAGGAAGTTATTGTCTGAAGCCTTTCAAACAGCAAAAGCAGGGCTTAAAAATACCTCTAAGTGCCACAGCTGCTGAAGGAGTGTGCTGGGGACCAGGCATCTAATTTGTTGCATCGTTCCTCCACCAAGCCTTCTTCTTCCTGGGTAAATGTGCCCCCATGAGGGTCTTTTAGGAGTTCTCAGTATTTCCACTCATTCCAGCTCCAAGACTTGCAATTACTGCAGGCAGAAAAGGCTGTGCATAAACCCCAGTTTGAGGTGGGGATATGGAATTTCAATCTGTGCTGTGCATAACAGGAACCCAGGCCGGGATGAATCATGCTATGTTACTTTGGTTTTAAATTTTTTTTGCACTGCGTAGGATTTTCTGGGGCATATTCCATCAGGCATGTAATGGTCAGATTCACTCTGAACGTTTATTACACGGTTACTTTGCAGTACACACACTTCAAATGTCACAAATGGCAACAAAGTGGGCTTAGCAACTTAACAAACCCTTCTGTAGATCACCATGAATTTTCTGAGTGGTCTTTATCGCAGCCATTTGACTACTACTTTTTTTGTTAGATTTCTCTGTTCTGAGGTATTTTGATTAAAACGGTACTGAGTAATTTCACCTTTTTTCTTTCATCAATACACTCATTTGTAAATATCCCAGGAATTTTTTTTGTGTCCTCCCACCCAGGAATGCAAATGGCCATTATGTGCTCCCCAAGGTATCTCCAAATAACCCTTCTCCTTTTAACCTTAGGATTTTATTGTGTTAGTTGCTAGGTAACTGAGTAAGATTAATAGCCATCTATTGTTAATTTTGAAGGCGGTCTTCAGTTTCCCTGTAAATAACATTTGGGAGTTGGAGTCCACACCAATAAAAACTTGGAGTCCAGTCCCACTCTGTGGAGAGGAGCACCTGCTATGAAATGCAGAGCCAAGTGGATACATAAAACTTACCCTCTCAAAAAGGGACCTGCCCCTCCCAGACTGGGCAGGCTGGGCATAGCTCAGGTGCTGGAGGGACCCTGGCATCTGATGCCAGCGTGGCAGAGTGTCACAGGCCCCCTTCCCTCCCTCCTGCTCCTTCCAACCCCTCTCCTCATCCTTCAGGCTGTTGCTCCCCGAAATGAGGTGAAAGTGCTTCAGCTTTTCCCAGTGCTGTCAGTCTCAGGAACCCCTCAGCACAGCTCTCCCAGCCTCGCTGACAAAGGGGGTGGGAGATGGCCCCGGTTCAGGTGATTGCTTAATGCCTTTCAATTTGAAGCTAAACAAAGCAATAAGGTGGGACTCTACCAATTTGCACACAACATCCTTGTGCTATAGCAACAAGTAATTTTCTACTATCCCCCCCTCACTCCCTGGAGCTCTCTTTGGTGCAGCAGAATTATTTGCTTTATGCTGTAAATTAACACTTCTGCCATGCTACTTTGACTTTTCAGAACAATTTTTGAAGATAAGGAAAAACAAACCAACTTAGGGTAACTGGCAGAGAGGCAGGTGTCAGCGGGCACGGCAGGAGGTGAGCTGGCAGGAGTGAAGCCATCCTGCCCTTCCCTTGCCACAGCACCTGGAAGTGTCACAGATGTCCTGTGATCCCTCACATTAATCATTCATTTGCCACCCTGCAGGCGGAAAGGTCCTTTTACTCATGTTTTTAAAGCTGTTTTATTGTCTTTTTTGATTGGGAGAAAAGAGTATTTTACTTATCATTTTACAGGGTTGAAACCTGGTTATAAATAGGGGAGAGAAATGCCTGGCAAAACTAGGCGGTGGTAGCTCAGATCATGTGAAATTAGGTAGCTGGTCAAAGGGAAAAATCTGAAAACTTTGTCTGTGGCCCTGAGCTGCCAGAAATTGTTTTTTTTTTCTGGACACCAATGTTATCGGGTTTTATATGGGCGCTAATTTTGTCTGCTGGATCCACCAATTCTTTAGCCAAGGCAAACTCAGGGCACACCTACTGTCAAAAGCTGCTGATTCTCCCAAGTTAAATGCTGCCATACATTTGAGTTCTTGAAAGGCCCAAGCCATTGGGAATGATCAGATGGCAAAAAGCCATTAGTGAAATCTGAATGCCAGTCGTACCTGGAAAGCTTCACATACCACTTGCACAATGTGGAGGAAAGCTGAAGAGGAGGATACACTCAGGTTATCTTGGGCAACAACCTCTCCAGGGCAGGCAGGCAGCTCTCAGGGGTTATTCCAGGTGAGCTCTGCACCAGCACAAGGCACACCCACTGCATTTTTCCACACAGAGCAGGATGAAGCTGTCGGTGTTGACAAGAGCTGTTGAAATGTCTTGAGGACACCCCACTTTATGCAATTCCGTCAGCAGAATTTAGAAAGATCTCTAAAAAGTGGATCTGAAGGGTATCACCTCTCTGTTTGCCCTACCTGAATGGAGCAGCAGCTCAAGTGAGAGTCAGCCGAGCCTTCTGGGGTTTCCTTAGATCACCGGTATCACTGCTCTGGGTGGACTGTCCCCCTGAGACACGTGGATTTGAGGAGACATGGTGTGCTCAGGGATACCCTGGGAGGAGAACAGTGAAGGAGGGACACAGCAAAGTGTTTCAGCAGCTGAGCCCCAGCACAGGTAAGAAGAAAGGCCATTGCCTACTGCTCCCACACACAAAGCTCAGACTCACCGTGCTCCTCCTGTGCTGCCAGGAAACAAACCTCCATGACCACTGCTGCTCTACATCTCCTTTCAGGAGCTCGTGGATTGTTATTCTAGGTCTCAGTTGTTTGCCAGTTCAGCTCTGCTGCGTTTTCTGAAGCAGGGAAAATTGCTACCAGTGTGTACCTGCTTGTTCTGAGTTCTGGCACAGCATCAGCCTCAGTGGGAAGTGCAGAGCTGCATGCTCCCACCACTACACACGTGGATCCTCTCCAATGGATTACTCCAACCTGGGACCAAGCTGAGAAACTTCATCTGGAAAGTCCAAGCCATGCATGAGGCCACAGCTCCAGCCTCTGGCAGCATCTGGTACCTGCTTGCATCCTCTGCTGTAGGCGGCCTCGCTCCCACCTGAGGGGCTTGGAGACACCACTTGTATTTACTGCTGCTTGTATTTACCAGTAACATCAACTAACCTGGACATGTCTGTTCTTGCCCGTGAGTTTGCAGCGAGCCATTCCCACTTCCCTGCTTTCGGGAGCAATGAAAGCGTTTCACAGGCAATGTCCTTTCTGTGTGGGGCTGGGGAAGGCAGGCAGCGAGCAGTGAATAGCTTCAAAGAGGAAGGTCAGCAAGCCAGCGAGGATGGATTAGAAAAGGACAATGCAGGAAAGACCTGATTAATTTAATTGCTCATCTGAAATGTAGTCGCAGACTAAAGAAGGATGAAGAAATTATAAGCATATGAATGGAGCCAAGTAATGATTTTAAGAGAGAATATCAGAGCCCTGCCTCCCCCTGCACCCTCTGCCCCTCATACAAAGGGTTTTGTATTCAGAGATTACTCCAGGATTCTGGCTCTTCTCACACTGTCTCTTCAGAAATGGAGACACTGACTACCAACACATGTTTAATTAGCTGCAGCTTGATCTTGCTGCTGGCGGCTCAGACTGATCATTAGAGCCAGGCATGTGCCAAAGCCGGTGAGATGTAATGTGGAAACCATTCTGCTCCCAGCAGAACTGAGGTTTTTCCTGGTGGAAATGGATCCTCAGCCTCTGCATTTCATATTCTGCCTTCAAAGACCTGGATCAGCAGCACAAAGGAGAAATGCATTTCTACCTCCTCTTGCTTAATATCAGATCTTCTTGTACTTACAGTCAACAGGTCACATCTCCAAACACTTCAGAACCAATATGTGTAACTAGAGAGAGGCAGAATTTTCTGAGAGGCAGAAATTTCATGGAAAATTTCACAGGTTTTTTTTGTTTGGGTGTTTTTTTTTTTGTTTCCAATTGGAACAAACAAAAGGAATCTCCCCAGGAAACAGTATAAACGGCACTTAGGTTAGGTAAAAATACGATTTCCCCTCCTCCTCCCCTCCCCAAAATCTGTGCCTTATATTTGCTAATATTAAATAGCTGAAAAATTAAACCAACTTTGAAGTGGAAACTCAGACTCTTCTGTGAAGGCTGAAAATAACTTATTAGCATTCTTCATCTCGCTATTGCAAAGAGAGGTCAGAAACTTGTCAACTAAATCTGCTTCTGGAAGGCTACAATTCCAATTGCCTGGATCCCTTCACAGGCGAAAATACTTGGAAAATATCGGAGCGAGACTGACAGGCACCACTTTCGGTCATCAGCTTCTTCCTCCTGCTGAACGCAAGCCGGAGAGCTGCCTGCAGGAATTTGTACCGCAGAGGGACTCATCCCCTCCCGCTTCGTGACCAACACTACAAAGGGTTGTGACTTCTGGATGAACTCGAACACGGCTCTTGCAACGACCTGATTGAAAGAGTTCTCCATTTGAAGAGTTCAAGTGATGGGAGAACTTAACGCAGGGCTGAGCCACTCCAGCTGTTAATGACTCCGGGGCTGGGCTGGATTCCTGTGCCTCTGCCTGGTAATGGGAGGTGTCTCACCTCGGTGCTCTTCCCCTGACAGAATGCTTTCTTCTGAGTCAGCCCTCAATCATCTCTTTAAGGAGTTGTGTTGGAAAAGACACTGTAAAACAGGTCTCTCTGCACTCTTCAATACTGTTTTCAAAGTGTGGCTATGAGGAAAGGAAGGAAAGAATCATATATCCTGATTTAGGAGTAATTCCCTGAGACATGGCTTTCCAACAGCCTTCAACAAAATGTGTTTTATTTTTCTGTAGAAGAAAAATGCCCATCATTGGGGCAGAAGGCCAAAGTGATCAAGCAATCACTTCTGTTTCTGAATCTGAACAAAGAGACAAAGGAAGAGTGCTGCAATTGTCACAGAACCTCAGCACTAAGCACACAGAACCCAAGCACTGAATGTTAAAATGATTTTTCATTATACAGGGCTAGAAGGTTAAATACTATTCAGGGTCTGTGTATTAATTCCACAGCAGCTCACATTTAAAATCTTTGTAATAATTTATTAAGGATAAATGATAGAAAAGACACTTTTATGAGATTGGTAATTTACAATAAAAATAGAGCTTTTGAAACACTGTATGTTCTGTTTTCTGTATCTGACAGTGTTTCAGACAGAACAAGGGAAGAATCCTCTCTCCTTTGAAAACAGAAGCTGGAAAAGGCTGGACCTGCCAGCACTGAGATATCTGCAGCATTTTCTGAGACAAAGCATGAAGAACATACAAGGGAAGACAGAAATTGCAACTTCACTCTTACCTGCAGTATCTAGGGCAGCGGTGATGTAAGACTGGTTCCACTTCAACAGTTCATTGCCATCCTGGGAGGTGGTCCCTACATTTGCTTCCTTTTAAACCAAATTTCTCCTGCCTGAATTTCCTTGTATATTTGATACTAGCTTTTCCAATTTAGAAAAGTTGGTTTGTTGTTTTCTTTTTTTGCACACTTCTTTCCATAACACTGTAAGTGGTGTGGACCAGGCCCATTATCCCAGCTCATCCCTCAAACACATTTGCAAAATGAACTGCTTGTCTCCCTTATATGCCATGTTAAAGGATGTCCCTGGTCACTGAAGCACCAGCCAGTCACCAGACATGTCTGAACAACGCATGGGACATTTCTGAGATGTGCTTGTGTATGTTATGCACCCTGGAGCAGTCCTCTTTGGACAGAAATTTGGGAGCATCAGTCTCTCCAAGCAGCAGGACATGAGTGGGTGGTCATGGCCATTCTTCAAGGTGGTCCCTGGTCCATAGACCCCAACACAGGTTTGGGGCATGGCTCCATATAAACAGCATTCTTCCCATCCCTCATTCCTTTTGCATGGGACTATCAAACCCAAACCTTGGAAATAAACACCAGTACAGAAAGGAATGTTTACCATTCAATGTATTATTCCCTTGTGTACAAAGTATTTTGCCTCTATAGTAGCACACAGGTATTGAAATACGATGGCAAATACAGCAAGACCATACAGACATGCCATACAGGTATTCTCATTTCCTTTTGAGTAAAAGCAGAAAGAAAAGAAACATTGTACAGGAAAGTGCTTGCAAAAAAATACCCCAGTTTGTAGAAAAATAATGGCATTGATATACAAAATCCAGAGTTCTTTCCTGAACAAGATATGTCTATTGTCTCTGAGCCTCAAAATCTGCTCTATTTAATGATGACTCTTAAGCAATGTCACGATCAGTGCTCTGTCATTTTTTCCCTTATAGTTTATTTTGTATTTTTTAGATTCTGCTAGCTCTGTTAATAGCTGCTCTGAAACTAGATGGTAGAAATGAATGTGTACAGGTCAAAACAGTATTTCTTTTTATAAACAGCAATTCACTTCCAGTGGTAAAGCACCACTATTTCTTTCTAAAGTTCATAGTGCAATTTTCCCTTTTCCCCTACAGAATTTATAGCAACTATCATTAGAAAAATCACTATTCCATTATTAGTCCTTTCCCCTTTCCCTTTTTTCTCTTTCTCTTTCCCTTTTTCCTCTTTCCTTCACCAGTTCTTCAGCTGCCAGGCTGCACCACAGCCCTGCCTGTGAGATGTCTCCCAGCTGACAGGAATGTGTCAGGCCCTGATTGGCAGGCTGACAGGTTTCACTCCAAAGGCTGAACACAGCCCGGCACACACAGGTTATAAATCCAGGGATCACATCCTTTATCACCTTTGATCCCACTCTTTTGTAACACACTGATTACACATCCTTTGGGGAGCTCTGTAAAAGACTCACACAAGATCCCGAGGTTGTGTTTGGTAACTGCTTGCATCCAAAACGGGAAGAGTTATGTGGAGTAGCAGATAAGCCTCTTTGGTTTTCCAAACTGCTGGTAATTTTGTGCTGAAAAGCTTCCTTTCCTTGTACTTTGTGCTCCTGGCTGCCTCCACATGTAAGGTGAAAGGGCAGCATCTTCCCATCACTAAGTAAAGTTGTGGAGAAAGCGATAAGGAACATAGTCACAGACTACAACGATAACCCGGTCACATCACCCCCGTTCAATGTGCTACAAAGCTCTGTGAAAGCATGGCGTGCCACAGGCAGAGGGCTATGTACAGGCAGAAGCCACCACACCTAAGGGACAGGCTCCTCAGTTTGATTAAAAAAAAGCCAACAGCAAATGTCTGGCTGTACATGAGAATGAGGCGAGGCGAGGAGCACAGATGCTTTACCAGGAAGATCCAAAGCAACACAGGAGTAGGCGTAAAGCGGCTTGCTTTTGAAGGGGGGGCAGAATCATCTGTAGGTACAGAGTGATCTTGTTGAAAGGAGGCAGTGAAGCCTCCCTTTGCAGATGGTCTGGGAGTGAGTAGGAAGCTGGGGAAATGCTGCAAATGCCTACAGGGGAGTACCCTGGCCAAGAGAAGGGGTGTTTGGCTGGGCGTGCTGTCCCCATCCCTGGGGCGTGCTGTCCCCATGGTCCTCACCAGCCCCATGGGGAGGGAACACCACAGGGATGCTTTCAGCTTCACGCTAGGATTTTGTAACAAAGTCTGTGAGAAACTACATCTCTTCTGAGCACACAGCCCAGGGAAACATATGGCCTGATCAGCCTGTCTGGGATGAGTTAATACCCCGCTTCCAGATGGAGTCAGGAAGCACAGTGGCACATGCAATTAGGAGACAAAGATATGCTTTTTTAAAAAGTGAGTTCACTTCAGAACTCTAAAAAAAAGGGCCTTGAGCTGAAGATCCATCTGCAGGAATTTTCCAAAACCTCGGGTAGATCTTGATTGAATTGCCTGACAATTTTTCTGCTTTATCCCTTTCTTCAATGATAAAGGCACTGGATTAACTAAAACTACAGAGCATTAATAAATATCATGTTAGCACCAAACCAGTCCTTTCAGCACTGGCCACAGAGGTCATGTGAAATTTAAAACATACCTAAAAGATAAAAGATTGCTAATGCAACTAGCACAGTATTCATTGTCATGTTTTCCTTGAGTGCTGTCAGCCTAATCCCTAAAAATAAAAATTTAAGCACATCTTGTCTAATTTCCTCACATAAAGACAGATTGAAATGCCAAAAATACCCCAATGCAGATTGTGTAGCACCGTGGAGGGCCAAAGCAGCCCATAACTGAAGGAAAATTACTGACTGAAAGTAAACAACTGAATACAGTGACAATAAAGTATCACTTGTCATAATGCTACATATAATGTAGAGTATGCAAAATGCAGTGGTTTGACTGCAGAATTTAACAATAAAAAATAAAAATAGTAAAAGCAGACTTAATATAATGATTTTACGTACAAAAATATTAAATCAAAATAAATAATCCCAAACATAAATATTATACTGTACATTAGGAATATGCAATCTATATACACATATACACAGATATAAAAGTAGAAGGCAGAGGTATTGCATCACTATCCTTCATCCATCTCTCATTTCCCTTGGCTGCTCCCAGAGAACCTGGAAAACACAGAAAAGGAGCACATTTAGAGTCATCCTGGCCTCTGGAACATCTCACTAGAGAAACTGGCACAAGAGCAGAGCAAAAGTGGGTGCCAGTAAGGTGGGGAGGTGTTTGTCACCAATGCACTCCATGTCTTTTTGCAAGCATGTCCTGATCTGCTCCTTCAGGGCATTTTGGGGAAGATTTTTCCTTCATGCAGAAGTAGCTGAGAACTCACCACTACTATAACACCTGAATGTCGAGGCCTGTTCCAGATGATGGAGTGCACTTCCCACAGTAACCACCACATCTTCCTACTACTTTGGTACCATCCTGCAGGCAAAATCAGAAATAACAGCTCAGTAAGAGCTCAGGAATTCTATGCTGTAGAAGAGCCAGGTCTGGGTTACTCAAGCCACGGTTTTTAGGATCAATAAGAAAACAAATCATGCCAAAATCAATCTATGAAGTCACTGCTGTCTTCAAATATACATAAATGTAATTCTCTTTAGTGCTAGCAGGTCAAATGGTGGACACAAATAGGAAAGGGTAGTTTTGATTTATTAAATTGAAAGCTGCCCAAGGAGAAGGCCATTTGTAGGGTATCTCAAAGGTATCTGCTTTCTCCAGTTTGCCCTGCAGTGAGTAACAGTAATGAGTAGGAAACATGGCTCATGCAAGAGCAAAACCACTCGGGGTCAGTAACAACTGCTCAGCTCTGCCTGTGCATGGCAAGGGCATGGAAAGGGTATTTGCAGGCAATACCAGGAAATATCCACTTGGAAGGTAAAGTCCTGGAGTGGCTCCAGAGACAACAGAGGAGGGAAAGTGATGGGGTGAGGTGCCAACCCTCCTCCCTTCCCCACAGCCAGAAGAGATAAGTATGGAGTGGTCCTGAGGTTGACGTGGTCTCCAGGTGAGCCCAGCAAGCAGGGTGCAACTCTGGGTTTGAGTCAGGAGATTAATACCTCCATCTGACCTTCCTTATCTCACCTCTGCAGAGTCTTTCTCCTCTTGGTCATTACGATATACGATAGACAGACAGTCCTTGAGGGGAATTCAACTCTCAATTACCAGAAAATTGAACTTAAGCATACAACAAGCTTGCACAAAGCATTTATTTTTAAACGAGCTCCACCCTGCCCTTGACACTATTGATCTGTGACTGCAGCAGGCTGCTATCATCTCCTCTCACTACACCGTTCTTTCTTCTGCTCCTGCAGGCAATTATGCCCTTGGAACAGCACTTGACAGATGCTACCAGGTGGTGGAGGATTTTTGAGCACCCCTGTTCCTTAAAGTTTGTTTTAATCCTGCCAGCCATGATGTTTTCTGCAACCCCAAAATCGACTTCTCTCCTTTTAGAAGAGAAAAACAGAAGAGCACCAGCCAGAATGGACATACAGTGTCTGTGCTGGTCCTCTTCCACCTGTAGCGTGGTCAGACCTGTAGCATTAATTCTGCTCTAAGAGCACCAGCACAGAGGAGACTCATGCTCCCCAGAGCCCGGGGGGAGACTGAAAGCAGTACAGGAGAAGATATTTTGCAAATTGCTGTTTGTTAAATGATGGTGACCTCCTTTGGAGAGTTTTAACAGGGGAAATTGGGATGACTCACATGATGGAACAGCCAAAAAAGCAATGGTTTCTACCATTTCAGAATATGACACAGAAGCAACAGAGTGAAGGCACACAGTGACTGCAGGAGGTGTTAACAGGCAGGCAAATTAAACAGCACAAGTACAAATTTGGCTGTGAGTGACTGTGAAGGGCTGCCTGCCTTACCCTGAGGCTCCAGCCAGCAGAGCCACAGGTAGTGACAGGGGATGGTGCCTCTGCAACACTCCAGTGACTCGAGATTTTCATAAGAGATAAACCCAGACCAGACCAGCAGGAAGGTCCACATCCTCCACACTTTACCAGCGATGTGTTGGGAACTTGCCTGGCACCAGACCCTAACTGCAGGTCCAGCTCTCCTCTGCAGCCCTGACCCTGTCCTGCTGCCCTGCCCTGTGATGCACACTCCGTGCTGGACATCTCAGGAAACTGATTAAGAATATGTCTGCCCCACAGCACTCAGCGCTTTCAGCTTCACAGTTAATCAGGCTCACTAATTAATTAAACCTGATCAAGTTAAACCCACGAGGGCCTCGCCCCACTACAATTACGTGCAACACTTTAATGTCAGATGTTCATTTTCTGTTAGTCTCTATTGGAAGATGCCATGAATGACAATGTGGTGATTAAAAACTTCTGATGAGCAGGTATAGCCATAATTAAAGTTACAACTTACTGGGGATTTCTGAATTTCCGACACCGCGTAATTCCCTTGTGAGAGCCACTTGGCTGTTCCCATTAGGGACAGGCCTGTCCCGTACAGGTCTATGCTGAAGCGACCCTAAAAAACAAGAAAAGTCTGGTTATCCCAAAATGCCATGCTCCAGACTCACGGCATGCCACGGTGTCAGTTTTCTGACAGGATCCTGACAGCAATGTTTTCCATTGCTCTGGCCATGATCACTATACAAATCACAGCATGGTTCACATTCGGAATTCCTTCTCCTCGGTGGAGGCAGAAAAGGAGGGGCTTCAGACTGCTTTTGAACTGCCTTTTCTCCTCAGGTTTGCACTGCTTTACCCCGGTTTTGCACCGTTTTTTCCCGGTTTTGCACTGCTTCTTCTCTGCCGGCTGAGGGCATTGTTGGCTTTCCCATGGCAAACTGCAGAGCCGGACGGGCTCCAGCAGCTGATGAGAAGGAACCTCAGGGATGTGCTGCAGCCACTGTCACTGCTCCCTCCTCAACTGGAGAGGGCACACTTGTCCTTGTTTTCCTTATTTTCCACTGTTTTGTTTTGGGTTTTTTTTTTTTCCCAGGCTAGTGAAATAAAAACTCTTCTATTTGCTTATTTCTTTAAAACACTTAATTCCACCCTTTCTCAAAATGAAAAAGATGGATAGAAAAATAAAGAGTATGCCAGCATCATATGCACCATGGCAGTCCTGCCAGTTTCTGGACCCACGGAGGGATCCTTTGGACACATCCCCAGGCTGACCCACAGCCCAGCACGGCCGTGCAGTACCAGATGGCTGTTAGCTTTGCTCCTTGCACTTGCTGCCTTGGGAATGCTGATTTTCTGTGAGGAGCAAACTGGGTCAGGTGGATGGATATTAGCATTTATGAGCATTCCTGAGGTAAGGAGTCAATCTCTAAGCTGCTGAGCTGTGCAGGAAGGTGTCAGCTCTGAAAGCAGGGAGGGAAGGAGATGCAGAGGTTTATGCTCTGCTGTCTGCTGCAGCGACTCCGTGTTTAATGTCCTTTGCCAACAATGCCCACCCAATACCTTGGACTGCCCAAAGAGATCACTTATCATCCCCAGCCCCACAAAAAGCAGGTGTGCTGGGAACAGGCAGCAAGCCATCCCTAACACAGTGTTATTTGTCCCCTACAGACTTTCAAAAAGCATCTACTCCCTACTGCTCTCTCTGCCCAGCATTTCCACCAAGTCCTGCCATAGACTGATCCCCCTGTCTTCAGCTATGCTGGCAAAACCCAGTTCTCCCCTCACAGACTCTTCTTCCTTTTCTCCTTTACTGGGGCCCTAGGGAATGTCTCTTAGCCAGCCACTGGCCTGATAACATGGAAAATGGAAACTACTTTCTTCATGTTCACAAAGGGAACTTTCTCCATCACTTTCTCCACGTTCACAAAGGGAAAAATTTCAGATCACTGAGATAAGAATGTGCCACTCACAGAAGTTGGGCTGCTGCGGCCAGCAGTAATTAAGAGGGCCTGAACATAACAAATGGCACCAATTCCTGTTAAATGCTCTTGTCAAATACCTGCGGGCATTTGGCAGCACTGTAGCAGTCCCCAGCAGTGGCATAAGGAACAGGTCGTCCATCATGTGTCTGTGCAAACTGTAAATCAGTTGCTGTGGAGAAGAGTTGGTGAGCAACATGGAAAGAAAGATGCAGGGAAAGAGACAAAATAAACGTAAACATGCTCTTTGCTAATGTTTAAATTCACCAAAGCTGGCTTCCCACATTAATGTATGACGTCAAGACTACTGTATTTTTATGAAATCAAGATTACTATATTTTTTAATATTAAATCTCCTGACTCATCTCGCATGTGATTCCCATCACATGAACACTGAATTTAACAGGACACTTAGCTCAGTTTAAATATTTTGGTGATTTGGGACCAATATATAAATAACAACAAAACTCAAACCCTTGACTTGGGGTTTATTTCACTATCAAAAAATTCCCCACTTTCAAGAAGGCTACAGCACCTTCTAAATCTCTCTTTTAAACAAAAGCAAACAACATCTCTGCTCTCCTGGCTGCCCCAGCCCAGGGGTCGGGTTTTCAAAGGGAATTGGAGTATTTTGCTCTGGAGGGATCTGAAGTAACTGAGACTCATTTAGATGGGGATGTGAGATAGCTCCTGCCTGACAGAGGTAGGTGCCCAGCTCCTTTTGAAATTCAAAGGGGGCTGGTATCAAATTCCCGGAGGGTGGTTCCTTTGAGATCTTTACCTAGGAGCTTTTACAGATTATTAGTTGCTTTTTACAGATTGATAGACTGGGAGGTCTTGAAAATTAAGTGATAAAACCCACTTATCAGATAAAGAGTCGTTTTACACGGAAGGATTTTGATTTGCTAAGAAACCACTTAGCTATTTACTGAATGAACTCCCAACAATATGCTGTATTTTTAAAACATTTGCTGGAAACTGATAGCAGTGGAGTCAGGGGGACTGAAACCATAACCCCATGGAATGCTACAGGGTCTCTGGTGGTGGGATGGGCTCCCAGCTCACAGGAATGACAAAAGAGACAGTGTGTTACTCATATTGCACAGCTGTACTCTTTCTCCACTGCAAATCCATGTCCCCAGCCCTCAACACAAATTATTTCCCCGTGGTCTGGCTCTGCCAAGGGACTTCTCTGCCCTAACCACTGGGAACAGCATCCCCACCCTGGTGGAGACCCCTGCACTGGGATCTCCTGACACCTCTCTAATTAAAATGGAGGAGTGGGGTGGAGGGTGGGGGCAGCTCCTCCCTGGTTAGGCTTTGTGTCTGAGTCCAGTCTGAACAGAGAAAATATGAAATTTCCAAATGAAATTAAATAAAATTCTTCACAAAATACACTGTGTTGCTGGGAGCATGGAGATACTCATTCTGCAGGGCAGATACACCAGCAATTGCCTTTGTATTTTCCTGTTTTACAGAGAAATAACATGAACATCTCTGATGTACTCAAGTTGCAGTCTCCAAGTGTAAAGCAGCAAAGAGCTGACCAAGTCTAAAAGCAGCTTTTAACCGAAATTCTCAAGAATATTGCTCACTAGAATAGTACTGCTTGCTTGTAGTTACAGCTATATTTGTGTAAAATAAACATTTTTTTTTAATGGCAAGGCCCTGTTTTTACTCACTTATTATTTGCATAGTGTTCAGGTCCAGCCTTACTTTGCTGAAGGTGGAAAACCCAGCTGCTGTGTAATCTTTCCTACACTGGCAGTCTTCTCGTCTGCTCCCGTTATATGGACACTCGGTCGGGTTATGCAATCTAAATCAAAAGAAAACCCCTTCTACTCATGACCAGGAAATATTGCCATGGAAAACAAAAACACTGTGAGGTTCATGATTACAGGATTTCTTACCTGTATCCATACACCTCTGAAAAATTCTCTGCATCCCCGTTTACAAGGGTCACATACTCCTTTGGGCTGTCAGTCTGCATCCCAGAGCAATACACCTGAGAGAGAGAAGCCACAATTGTGTCATGTGCAAAGGCACATGAGACAACCAAAGGCAGAAAATCCAAGAGTGGAAGTGAAGACCACAAGCAGAGTCCTCTTGAACCTTTAGAAAACCCATTAACTATCATTCTGTTGCTGAAATGCACCTTTAATGTCTTTCCTTTGACTTGTAGGAAATATTCACCATCTTCAGTGACACCTTCGAGATGTTTAACATCTTTGCAACTCCTTGGTAAGTCACCTGAAACAAAACAGAAATACTTGTAGTCACTGAACAACTATACATCAGAATTTCTTTTGGAACACTCTGATGCTTCCAAAGCATCAAAACATCTTTTTTATTTTTACCAGGTTTCCCTGAAGTGACTTAGTGCTTACTTGGATGGCTCCCAATCTTTGGAAATACTGCAGATCTCTAGGATTTTGGTAGGAAAAGATGCTGAAGCCATGAGAAAGGCAAAAGAAGGTGTACATCTGCAGACTTACAGTCACGGACATTGTGGCATGTCCTCCTCTCTTCAGGTTTCAGGCCCACATGGCACAAGCTGCTGACCTGGTCGTCGTTGGTCAAACACTGCACTGAGCGGTGCATGACCCCAACTCCACAGGTGACAGAGCACTGCAGGACACAAGACAGAGATTCCTGGTTTATCTCAAGGGTTTATGGGCTCCAGAAGAAAGAACAGAGACAGATGGTTTCCCTTGTACCAAGAGACAGCAGCAAAACTCCAATCCTGTGAAGTGTTCAAGCACAGGCTTAATTTTAATCAAATGAGTAGTCCCTTTGGTAATTAATCCCTTCCTTATTATCATTGATTACTTCAAGACTACATACTTTGCTCAGTGTTTGCACACTTTGCTGGATGAGGCAGTTGGTTAAAGTGAACCATGTGCTCAAGTGAAATTACTTATTTTTCACATTAGGGAGATTGTTGTTTTCTATGCCAATTGCACACAAAAAAAGAGACTTGAAATCTTCTCTCCCCTCACCTGCTGGGAAAATGGCTACATCTGTGCAAACACTGGGTCACCCTCAAACCACCCAGATCAAGAGCAATCCTAAGTCTGAAATTGCACAAGTTACTGGAGCTACCAAGCAGCAGAGCATCCAGCTACTGAGAATGGGCTATGGGAGGTGGAAGCATCTTGCTCCCCATCCACAACTTGTTCTTTGAAGTAACTGAAAGATAAAAATCAGCTCTTTCTACAGCTACCAGGTTAGGTTATAAAGAAAAATGAAGTTGCTCATCCATTTAGAAATGATTATTCTAAAGGAATACACCATGAAGAAGATGGTCTTCAATAATAGCTCATGGTATTCACAGCTTGGGCATTTACTCTTTATCAAGTCCAGTTCCATAAAACTTAGCTAAAGCACTAAGTAGGACTCTGTCCATCAAAGGTGATGGCATTTTACATTAAATCACTTTCAAAATCACAGCTGACAAGGGTCATGGCACTTGGTGGTCACTGGGACATTCAGCAGCCCAAAGCGAGGAGAAAGGTCTTGCTTGCTGAAATGAATGCTCTTTGCAGTGAAGTTGGATTAATGAGTTGGGTATTTTGCACTTAAATTCTGAGGGGAAAATACCAATTAATTGGGGCTGAACTCTTTGCTGTAACTCCTCTGTGCTGACTCACAGGGAGGATCTGAAGCTTCCTATGGGGCAGGAGTAACATAGGTTTCAAATGGCTTTGCCAGTTACCGTGACAATTCCTACTACGTTTTACTTGGCTTGACACTCATTGCCTTGTAAAGGTTTGACAAATTCCTACAAATGCCTGAGCTGGGTTAATAAATCAAGTTTATGGGAGAAACATCACATTTCAAAGAATGTCAGAAGCCCTAAGAAGTGAAATGTTATCATCTTTACTAAAATTTGATCTTGTAGTTCAGGTCCCAGAAAAGGTTCAACACAAATAACTTTAGCAGAAAGGCCAAGTTCTTTCCCCTGACCTGTCCCATCATTTGTGAGAAGGAGGGGGAGGAAAAAAGAAGACAAGGTTCAAATGACCAGTGTTTCAGCCTAATTCTGGCTCCCAAGTCTTTCTCATACACATGGCCAAGTGGGATCAACTGCAGTTGCCAGTGACCCACAAATCCTTCTAGCATAAGGCTTTCAAACTCTTGCTTTTTGCAATGACCCCACCCTCTGACTAAGCATTCAGCACGGCCACAAATGTTGGCTACATCCCAATTTTCATCAATGACTCTACCTGTAGCTGTTGGGACTCCCCCATAGAAGGGGTTCAGTCTGAAGTACGAAGCCTTACACTCATCAGGGCTACTGCTGCACCAGACTATTCAGTGCATTAATTTAAGCAGCTCTAAAACATTCCCCTGCCAAACCTTTGGCCTGTGTTTAAAAAACCCCAGGTTGCTCCAGTCTTTTTGGCCAAAAAAAGAATTTTTCCTGACTTACGCTTCCCCAGTTGCCGACGCGCCAGGAGGCCGAGATGGGGCACTCTCCGAGGTAGCAGGGCTGGATGTTGGGGGGCTGTGTGCCAGGACAGTTGACCATGTTCTGGTACCCGTACTCGTAGTGGTCCTTCCCGGTGTAAATCTCACTGCAGGACACGAGGCGCTGCCTGTATCCCTTCCCACAGGTGACGGAGCACTGTGGGCAGAGGAAATACCCGTGAGCACCACATGCTTTGGGAAGGCTGCCCAAAATGTGAGGGGAGGAAACCAGGCCTGTCAGCTTTTAATACAGGAAACTGCTTCGAGGGATCACTGGTGTCTATTTAAACCAGTCACAAATATTTTAAGTGGCTACTACAAGTGGGCTGGTGCCTGACACTATTTTTCAGCACCCAGCTCCTCTCTGGGCTGGATCTACAGCTGCTCCAGGACTCTCTGCTCTAGGCTGGCCCCTGGGCATGTGTTATTTCTTCCCAAGCACAAAGAAAGGAGCATAAGATCCTTGGGAATTTGGAAATGCCTCTATTACTTGTTTTGGTTTGGTGGTGTTTTTTTGCATGGGATACACAGAGATAGAAAATGGTCAAGCTTGACCCAGGATTGCAGGTACTTGGCAGCATCTAGAAGAATGAGAAATTTTTCATTGTAATTAGAGGATAAACAGCACTTCTGCCCTCCTCATCAAAGGGCTGAGTGGGACCTGGAGAGAGCCAAACTCTGGCTCTGTAAGCCCTCTTCACCTCTCTGTCTTCATGGGCCTGAGTGCTCCCAGGTGGTCTCCCTGGCATTGGGAGTGGGTAGAGGGTGCCTGGGCAAGGAGCAGCCAGAGCTCCAGCCTGACAGGCACCTCAGTATTTCTCTTGAGAAACCACTCAGGAGACCAGGCTGCTCTGAGATACTCTCATGTCTCTGCATTTCTCCCTCCTTGTACTAATTCAGGTGGCTTGTCTCTCCTCCCCCTCAGTCCTGGCATGTTTTCTTTTTTCCCTTCTCTTGTTCTTTCTTTTTAATCAGTGCTGTGTCAGCAGTTGCCTTGTCATTTCCCTCTGCTGTTTCTCCAATTGGAAAGTAATCCTTCACTGGCTGCAGAAGGAAACAGGCTGAGATTAGCCTGGGTCCTCCTGCATGCGGCGCCCGCCGCAAGGAAAACTCATCTATTTTCCTTGCCTCCCAGCTGTGAGAGTGAATGTCCTGCCTTCCCTCACTCTGGGTCCTTGCCCCTGAAAAGACAGCACTGAGGAAGGATGTGCCCCCACGGTCACCTCCAGGCTTGCCTCTGCCCCATGATGCACACCCGGACCCTTACACAACTTACAGGGCCCCAGAGCCCCCAAGAAGTGGATGGGAATAAAACCAATTAATTAAATAAATGAAATAAACCAGCAGAAAATCAAAGAGGGTGCCTGCTGAATGCACTGTGCTTTGGAAGAAAATCACCTCCAGATAGTATTAGCTAGGACCCTGAGCATGCTGCTTTTAGTCTTTAATATCCTGGTTGTGTCCCACAGCACTGCTCCTTTCTATCCAACAGAGAGACTGCACACCGAAATAAACCAAAAAATAATAATTAAAACCCACAGCGCTGCCTTGCCACCGTTGATTTGGGTTGCAATACCTCAGCAAGGGCAGTGCTGAGAGGAGGAGAGCATGGCCTGGTGCAGGGACAGGGTGGGGACTCACCTCTGACCACTCTCCCGTGATCCAGATGTACTCGCAGGGGGGCAGCCCGCAGCTCTCCATCTCGGCAGGGCGTTTGCTGGAGTCACAGTAGCTGCTGCTCTGCAGCTGCTTGCTCTCATCCACACAGAACACCTTGCGGAACCGGGACGCCTCCCCGCACGTCTTCGTGCACTGCGTGCAAGAAACAGCAGCTCATGCAACCCCTGAGGGACTCCAGAGAATGGATCCACATCCAGAGCGAGCCCTCCTCCCAGCAGCCCCTGTAAGCTGTCACTGGTGTCACCTGGGGGAAAATTTCCAGCCAGGATCCTGCTGTGCCACGTGCTGCTGCCTGTGCCAAACCGCTCCTGTCCTCGGGAGGTACCAACCCAAACCCACAGGAGAGAGGAGAAAGCAAGGTAGCAGGTATTGGGATGGGGCAGATGTGGGGTCCAGCTGTGACAGGATCAAAAGATGCAGGATTGGGCAAGCTGGGCCAGGAGACAGGGCAAGGGGAGAAGAAAGGGGACAACCCCCATTATTTCAGCCTCTAGTAAATACAGCTGTTTGGAGAATGACAACTCAACTATCCCCCTTGCAAAAATCACACCGCTGCACCTTTGGCTGGGGGGAGCCCCTTCCCCAGCTCTATGCCTTGGCACGGGGGCACATAGAATCATAGAATCATCATAGAATAGGTTGGGTGAAAAAGACTTAGAGATCATCTCATTCCAACCCACAGCCATGGACAGGGACACCTTCCACTAGAGCAGGTTGCTCAGAGCTTCACCCAGCCTGGCCTTGAACACAACTCTGCAACCACTGCAGTGGAGGCAAGCCCTGCAGGTTTATTCTCTTTTAAACACTGCCCTGCCTGATATTAAGAGCAACCCATGCCAGCCAAGTACAACTGCTCCCCAGGGCCTTCTGGAAACTTCAAGGACTCAGTTCTTTCTCTGCTTGTCTTGGAAAAACGAGCCTGACTGTGAGGCTGTGTTCCTGGGAGTGAGGCTGTCCTTGGAGAGCATCTTAGAAAAACACATAAAACAAAATAAATCAGTGTATGAGCAGCTGTCTAGACAAAACCCTATTTTCTTTTAGTTATTGCCTGTAATGGACTTCTAACACTTTCAACTAACTGGATTAACAAGGAGAAAAATGCATGAAAATAATCATTTTATAGAACATGTAGGAAATGTCTTCCCCTTAAGGAAAAGGATAAAACATCCAATCAGACCATCCCTATCTGTACAGAAACACCATTTGAAGTCACCTAGGTTTGGAACACTGTGCCAGTTTAATCTAGTTAGAGTCTTACCCTCCAAACATCATTTCCAACCTCCCTGAAGCAGCTCCTGCTCTCCTGGCTGGCCAGCAATTAGGAAGATCTTAGTGAGTTCAGCTGATTGCAAAATGCAGGCACTGTCATGGCCCTGTTTCTGTAATTAGCTGTCAGAACCAGGATTGTAAATTTTTTGAGAATCCTGAAAAATCAAGTCTGTGGCAGCAGCAAACCAGGAGAGCAGCAGTGAGCACAACATCATGTGGGGTGTAAATATTTAAAACTGGGGCAAAGTGGAAAGGGATGGGGAAGGAGAGGCAGCTCCACAAAGCAGCATTTATTCCAAAGGAATAACTTAGGAGCTCTTAGGCAACAGTCAACATTGCAAAATCTGCAGTCTGCCAGAAGACCCCAAGGGCTTTGTGTGCTTTCAACCTTATTTACTTTTTTGCTTTGAGTCCTTGGAGAGGAAGCTCCTTCTAGGTCTGTGCTGAAATATGGCAATCCTACAGGGGCTGGAGGAACCTGCTGGAGTGTGATTTCCCCAGAGAGCAAACCAAGTGAGCTATATTTGCCTGTCTTTGATTATCTCCCTATTACATAAGTAAAAGCTAAAAGGGGGTCATTGTGTGTGAATATGGCACCACTACAGCTCCATCATCAGGGAGCTTCCCTGGCAGCTCTCCAGGCAGCTTTTGGGGCAGCCTGAACCCCAACCTGCCTGCTCCTCCCTAAGGAGGGACTCTCCAGCACAGTGGGAGCGGGGTCACAGGATGCTCAAAGCCTCCCTCCTCTCTGGTTTGGCATTTTCTAGCCCAGCAAGGGGTCAGCAATACAGGGTCTGTTCCATGGTCCCTCACAGCCAAAGGAGGCACCTTGAAAGGAGTGGGAGAACCAAGCCTGATTTTGTCTCATCTCCTTAATGTATTTTCAGACTAAATTTGCAAAGCACATTGACTCATGCTTCATTTAAGGAGGCTGAACCATCTCTAGGCCATCAAGGCATCTTCTCACACTGGCAGTGAAGAGCTATCACATCAAAAGCCCATCCTTGTTTAAAATCATTACTTGCTGATGAGAGACTGACACTCCCAAGCACAGGCCAGCCTGATTTGGGTTTGTCTGCAAATAACAGTTGTATGGCCAAATAAACCTGAGCCAGCTCTGTGCATTTAGTCATCATCAGAAATTGAAGGTTTGGTTATTTGTATTTTTAAGGGTAACTGGCAATTAAAATAATCCCACTGAAATATCTAATGAGGCTCAAAGGCAGTGAGACTCATAAACTAAGTCAATGAGAAACACTGCAGAGGTTCCAATCAGCCACCCTGAAGTTATAAAACATTATTCATATAAAAAGCAGACAGTTCAGATAGCATGGAAAGGCTATTTTTCCTCTTAATGCAGTGTCAGATTTTGCATGAAATCTCATGTTCAAGACTGATTTAAATCTCACACAAAACAGTGGGGCCAGGCTGTAACAGCTATTGATAGCAAAATCTCAAAAACAGGTCAGGCATTTGACAATATTTGTCTCTTTTGCCTCATTTCCCAAATTCTGAACTATTTTCCTGGCAGTTCAAATTAAAGATCATTTCAAGCACTTCTGAAACTGTTTTAGAAGAGCAATAACAATAATTAAAATAACCCCAAAGGCACTGCTTTGCGAAAGCATTGATTGTTTTCTTCTTTTTTTTAAATAACCATCTGACACAGGGATGAAATGTACCCCCAACACCATGAATGCTTGAAACATGCCTTGGGTAACTGTGCAATTCAAATTAGGCAAGGATGGCACAATTTCCCCCCAAAAAGCAAATGTCAAAGATTCAGGAGTTGCATGGCAGCTTCCAGAGCTGTTCATTGTCCTCCCATAGAGGGTCACATTAGAGGAAAAAACCCTTCTTTCTCCCAATTTTTCCCTTTTTTTTTGTGACTCCAGTCTGAGTTTTATTTTGACATTAGCAAGGCTCTTTCTATTGACTTTTTCCCCCCTGGTGAGGGCACTGAGAACAGGTGATTAATGGTGATACACCAACAGAGCAGTAAATGGTTTCCAGTAAGTTTCATATTCCTTCTCATTGTCAAGACCAACACTTTTTTTTCTAAATAACAACAACAAAAAGGAACAATAAAAAAAACCCCAAACCTTCTTGACAGATTCCCTTTAAAGATAAGAAATCAAGAACAAGACAGCACCGAGATGTTATTTATATCCTGCCTTCCATGTCAATTAGGGTTCATTGCTGCTCCCTGCTCAGAGAATACCAATGCAATCTGTGCCTCCTCATGGACAGTGCCTATGGCTGGGGAGGAGGTGCTATTCCTTTTTTTCACTGTGTATACCACAACAAAATAAGAAGTGCTTGGAAGAAATGCTTGGAATCATCCAAAGGGGCAAGCTCACATTGGGCAGCTCCTGCATTTTCCTGTTCATGGTTACTTATGAGTACTTATGCGGGTGAAGAAACCTCCAGTCCATCCTTCTAGTAAAGATCCCTTAGGGAAAAAAAAATGTCTCCATAATATGTTCAAAATTTCCCCAGTGCAATGGGGAGTCCTGGAAAGCTTCAGAAAACATCAGTATTTGTATCCCATCGAAGGCTCGGAAGGGTGAAGGCAGTGACCTCTCCAAACAGTTTCGAGAAGTTGCAAAAATAAGGGAGAGAGGGAAAAATTTGGTTGAAACTTGGGCTTGATTTTGGAGGTCTTTTCCAACTTAATTTCTATGAGGATTCTATGAAAGGATTGGGCAGGAGTTGTTTCTTTTCAGGGCTGGTTACACCACTAGGTAAGGACTGGCACTACATGCTGTTTGGTGACCTCTTTGCCGCCTTTAAATGTATCAGCTGAAGAAGTTCATGGGCTCTGTAAAACTAAAAGTTTGTTGCAAGGAAGCTGCTGCAGCCCCCTCAGCTGTTCCTACATTTCCTTTTCTGGCTGGGATGTTTCCATTGGGTAGCACTGTGTGACCAGCCTGGCTTTGCCTCCTGCTGCTTCCCATCACACTTCCCTGTGTTCTGGGAAGCAGCTGGGAAAGGGCACAGCCCCCTCTGGCCTCCTGCACTCATGGCCGGGTTACACAGGATCATAAACCAAATTCCCCAGCACTGCTGAGACTGGGGAAATGAAGTTAAACTTGTGTGTCCTGTTCCTGTCAGGCTGAGGTACCACATGAAGGGGCTAAAAACGTGGAAAAAAAAAACAGAATGAAAAGAATAATTTTGGTGTCTGGTCTGAACTGGCTCTGCCAAAACCCGCTGTGCATTTGAAGGCTGACACAGCACCCTCTTGGCAGTGCATGGGAGGGCTCCTCCTGCTCAGAATCCCCTCGTCCTCCTACCACCCACCAGCCTTGAGGCCACTCATTGCCCACGCTGCAGGAGAGTTGGAGTCACTCCCTAAGCCACTGGAGCAGCAGCTTTATCCCCAGTTCCAGTCTCAGGAACTGTTTTTGATGGGAACTGATCTCGGTCACACAGAAAAGCATCATCTCCCACAGAAGGCTTGATCTCAGCACTGCTCATGGCTTGATAAAAGAGCAAAGACCGGGAGCTCAGCGAAAGGACAGGGATGTCAGATGGAGCTGGGGCAATGGGGCAGGAAAGAGGGAATTACCACTGCTCCCTAATTCCTCCTGGCACGGAGCTCAGGCTGGAACAGCGCGGCAGGGCTCTGTCTCCTGGAAGAGACCCAAATCCGCCCTACCCAAAACCTGCTCAGTATTTGCATAGGTCCCAGCCAAACACAGGGCAGCACGAAGCAATAAATTAACCCTACAGAGGCAGTTCTCCGCTCCCCCTTTCAGCCAGCATGCATGAGCCTTCCCTCTGCCTATTTTTTTGGGTTTTAGTTCTGTTTTGTTTTGTTGGCAACCCCAGGTTGCAACCCAAACAGCCCGACCCGCCGGCAGCGCTCCCCAGCCTCGGCATCCAGCATCATGCCACGCCTGAGAGCACAGGAGCCGTGACCCCAGGGCAGGTGAAGGGGGGTCCCCGCTTACCGGCTGCCATTCTCCGGCTGCCCAGCGGTGCGTGGGGCACTCGGGGAGGTGACAGTCCCGCTCCGGAGGTGGCCGGCTGGCCGGGTCACACTCGGCCTCCTCGGCTGCCTTCGGGGTGCCGCTGTGGCACTGCACGGAGCGGCGCTGGACACCCCGGCCGCAGGACACGGAGCACTGAGGAAGGGACAGAAGGTGAGTGGAGCTCCCCATCACACCCACCGTGGTACGCTCAGGGGGATCAGCCTCTGCTCTGGGCTCCACCGCATCCCTAGCGATGCTCTAGCAAGCTTCCAAGTGAGGCTTTTCGTTGAGCGAAGGGAAAAATGGGAACCTGAAGCGGGTGGGAATATTTGCCGTCTGTTTCAGTGGGGTTAGGACTTCCTGGACAGGATTTTTATTGAAAAATCTGTTTTTATTGCAAAATAGCGACACTTCTGAACCACCCTGACATGCCAGAGGCGGCCAGGCTCTGAGTATTGCTCTGAGCATTGCTTCTCAAGCACTGGTTCAAAAAAGTAATAGTTCAAAATACATCAAATGCTATGAACAGAGTGGGCTTTAATGAAAAGTAAACTTGGATTGTATAGTGTGTAGCTGTAGAGAGGGAAAGGTGTGATACAGCTGGGATTTCTTTCAGCATGCATCTAAACATGCACATGCACCAAGGCAGAGAATACAGTTAGTTTTTGAAAACAAATGTCTTTTTGAAATTAACTGCATTTCACATTTCCTTCATTACACTGTGGGCACATTTCTCCCAGCTTCAAGGCACAGCAACTAATGCCTGAATTTTTCTGTTTCTCAGACATCTTTAAATTATTATCTATACTGCAATACTATTAACGGCTTATTTTTCTTTCACGCAACATTTCTTAGTGTTGTGACTGCACACTAATATGTTTAGCAGTACTTAGTATTCCTCTGGAACAGATTCCTCCTGGCTAGACCTTAAAGTATACTATACAGATTTGGAGTCAAGAGAATTTGCATTTACAGAAGAAAGTGCATATAAATTAAAGGTATGCATTAAAAACACAGCTGAATTAACAACTAATATTAGTTATTTATAACAACTAATATTACTTACTAATATATCAGGAACTAAGAAAATAAGTACACAGCCTGTTATTGCAATGCCCACTAAAATGAGCCTTCTTAAGGCAGGGAATTAAGTGGTGCCTAATGGGGAAGCAATTCCCTCTTCTGTATTCCTCCATAATGCTCTTTGCTTTACTATCCAAATGCCCCATAAAGCCAAAAGAACCAGAGAAAAGCTGACTGTGACTATTTGTCTGGCTTCAGATATTCATAAGAGGTGGGAGTATTTTTGTGTAGCTTTTGAAAGCAGCAGTGAGATTTCAGTCAGTAGTGATGCAAATTCTTCCCATATGCTGCTGCTTCCCTGGGATTAGCAGTGCTCTTTGTCCTACACATTCCTTAGGGGACTCTTAAGCTGAATAAAGCCACAAAGTTAGAGAAACATATACACCAGGATGCCTGCCATGCTCTAAGATATCTTTTGAGTTGCATTTATCACCAACATAAAAAGCCCAGGTATGGATAAAAGAACACAAGTGACACTGTGGCTTTTTCATGGCAGTCTGCACTGTGTGTGGCACCTGGGTTTGGGGACAGGATGGTCCCTGGGCTGTGCCAGAAGCTCCCCCTGATGCTCTGCCTGTGTTTTTAGATAGGGCTGGATTTCAGCCTGTAGCTGAAGTATGCAAATACCAGACAGCAGAATAAATATTGGTATTTTTGTTAAATGAAAGGTAAATGGCCATAATTGACACCACTTTGGAGAAACAAACACATTAAATCTGGCATTTCAGTGCAGACATAAACACATTTAAAACCTGGAGAAAAAGCCTTTTTAGAGATATGTCTTTGCTCCAGGGAAGTGGGTTCCTAACAATCTAGAAAAGAACTAACCACCCTCTGAATACAAAACATCCAAAGAGAAAAAAATTTAGGATTGGAGCACCAGCACAGCCAGTGTCCAACTGAAACTGATTTTTAACCAGTCCTGTATTTCTTGATCTTCATTTTCTCAGTAATTTCTTTTCCAGGAGGCAAAATCCCCCGACACCTAAAGATATATGCAATGGCTTCTGTGCATATATAGTGACACAAGGATGCACTTTTATGGGAAAACCTTGTCTTATTTCTCATGCAGACTTTTGCTGGTTTATTCAGGAGAAAAAGCACAGCAGCTCAGCTTTGGGATTAATTTTCTGAGACAATTAGTCCTTCAGAAAGTTAAGGTTTTTTTGGATAATATCTAAGTGGAAACTGATCATGGTTCCTATTTTCAACAGTGGCACTGGTGATAGGGAAAGTCACATGGAGTTTCCACACCCAATTTATACCCTGATCTACTGTATATTCAGAGCACCAAACTTGTGTCTGTTTAATGCTCTTAATGAGAAGTTCAGCACCTAAATCCAGCTTGGCTCCAAGGCACTAAATCTCTGGCAAAGCCTTGAACATCTCTTACAAGGGACCCAGGGCCAGCACTCCCATCCTGTGACAGCCCCAACTCTTCATCTGTCACAGGCAAAAAAGATGCTGCCAGCACCAGAGAGGCTCAGAGATCCATGTCACAGCATTTCACAGGGCTTTAAAAAGCCCAGTTTGACATTGTAGCCTAAGTGTTTCTACCCCTTTACTTTTTCCCTAAGCAAGGTGCTGGCTGGCTGAGCACATCCTGCATCAGGAACCTGGACTGAGGAGCTACTCCAAGAAAAGCCTGTTCTTAGCCTTATTAGCATACAAATATTCTTTAATTGCCCGGTCATAAGAGATTACTTCAGACCATAAATCACCTCATCCCCCTATTGGGTTCCTTTCTCTAGCTGCATAAAATTAATATCCATGATGCAGTGGAAAGCTGAGAATCTTAAACCACTTACTTTTATCAATTAGTATTAGTGTATTTCAATGCAATTGACAGACCATTACATTATTATGTTTACAATTATTAGCTGTAAAAAAACTGCTTTCAGGAGCAGTCACTTTAAATAAGGTGCAAATTGGATACCACAAGACTTTCTAATGGTTTCTCATTTCATTTCAGTCTGGCTCATGTATAAAATTGAGGTTTCAGTCCTGAAGGTAATAAAGGTAATAATATTGACTTAATTTCCAATATGGGAGCAGTGCTGTGGATTTCACAGGCTGGATGCTCCTATCCTCAGGTAAAGAACTCAGACCTCGGTAACTGAACCTCCATGGTGAACGAGCACTTACTCTTTTACCCACATAATGGCAAATACTCCTATCCTGTGAATCCAAAGGTAAGGATTAAAAAGAACTAATACAAGTCTGAAAATATTCATAGATCATTAATGGGTTTATTGTCCTTTTTATTAGTGGATATTAATCAACAGCATGCTGTCCTAACGTTTGCATGTGTGCCTATAGCAATGTTAATAGTTTGTCTTTCAGGGAACTTGAATACAGAAAGAATGTGTGTTTTGTACCTAAATTTGGAAGACAGAATGCAAGGGAACATGATGTTTTACAAGTTAACAGTTCATTTAGTCTGGGATTTTTAATAATTCCTCTGATTAGCACGCTAATGAGGTAGAGGGAAAAGCAAGGTTCAGAGTGAAAAATGTGATGCAGCAGATTCAAGGTGATGACAAAGACATTATTTTCAGGAGAACAAGGATTCAAGGTATGCTTTCAGCAAGCAAGATATTTAATAACTCAAAATACTTCTTAATTTCCAGCAGCCTCTGCTCTATGCATCACTGTTCGACTTTTTGAAGTGGGAAAATCAAGTAATGAGTTTGTTTCTCAAAACTAAGGAAGATTTTACTTGAGATATGATATTTAAGTGATATTAAAAACATGAGTAAATAATAAAATATCTTTAATATTATATACTAATGATGTTTCCAGCAAAAACTTAAAATAAACAACATGGAATTTGCTTTCAGATAGAAAGCAAGCTGCCTAGTTTCCAGCTAGTACAAATCTGTGCTGCTCCACTGCTGTCCATAAAGCTACTGGTTTACACCAGGATCTGGCCCAAAACCTTTATCTCTGAATAATTCATGAGGACAGAAATGATTGGAAAACCAGGCTCTAATCAATTTGATGGAGGAAGAATACCAAAAGGTGCAAAGGGGTACACAACGTGTCTCACCTGGCCCCAATCTCCTGCTTTCCACTTCGGACATCTGCCCCCTCTGCATTTCTTTTGCACGTTGGGCTTAGCAAGATGTTTACAATTCTCTTCTTCTACATGCCTCCCTTCCTTTGACAAACAGTACACACTGCGGTGCTTTTGGCCCCTTCCGCAGGAGACAGAACACTGTAAATACAAAGCAACAACAGATCAGCTTTCACACTCATACAGGGGCCATGGCTTCCCAGGGCATTTTCTTTTAGCTGGACCAAAAAGCACCTCCCAGGTCCCTGGCAGGCTACACAAAAAGCTTGAGGCGAGTACAGACATTTCATATCGTGTGATATTCTTGGTCAAAGCCCCAAAAATGCCAGTATCAAACCAGGGAAAACAGCTGACATTCAGCAGGGATAACAGGCTGGATTCCTGGCATTGCTCCACTCCTTGCAAAGGAGCAGAGTCACCTTACAGGGATCAAGGCAGGTGCCCTCAGTATCTACTTAGAACTTGAAAGGAACCATTTCCATTTACCTTCCTACAAAGGGATGTCAAATATTGGTAAATCAGGAGGGTAAAGTGTGCCCTGCACCTTCACAGAGGGAAATAACTGCAAAAGGACAAGGCAGGAAAGTGCAGCATTTCCTTGTCCTTGGTACAAAGGCTTGTGTTTGTTTTATCAGTGTAGTTTGACTTCTCTTTTTTTCTTCACTTAACAGACTGAAACCAGGACATGTTCATCCTTAAGATTTATGCATTTTGAAAACAACTCAGAAGGTGGCAAGAAGGCAGAGTCTGGAGAATTCAAAGCAAAAAGCAAACCAGCAGGTATGTTAGCTGCAAGCTTTGTAGTGAAGCAAATAATTTCAACCTCCCTCTGCAGGTTCACTGAACTTTTTCAAATGTGACCACTTCTGGCATGCAAACCCCAAGCAACTTCACTTTGATTTCAGATTAGTCTCCTCCAAAGATTTAGGAATCAAAGGGGTCTGGAATCACGACACGAATTTAATATGACAGTTTCATGTAGAACAAGCCTCTTACTCAGCATGATGCACCCAGAGACTCAGCTTCCATTTCTTCATTACATGCTATGTCATAAGCACACTGGTTTAATCCTTGAGGGCAAACACACTGTTTTAACCATCTCTCTATATAAAATGTTCTGCTTTCTTTTCAGAATGGGGAAAACATGCAGAAATGAGGCTTCGCCCTTCATTTTGGAGTCACTCCATCAGTATATTTCCCAATAAATATATTAAAGCTCAAGCTCTTCCCCGCCTATAAATACATTTGAAACCTAAAACTTTTATATATATATAGCAGCTCTGGAAGATCCACTAGAATAGGAATTGGCATAAACATTGACACCTGTGAATATTTTATATTACAGCCCTACTTACAGTTGGTTCAGCCCACAAAGAACCAGCAAGAGAGCAGTTTCTAAATGGAAAAGTTCTGACCAATGTGGAGAGAAATGGATCTAGCTCCTAAAACCAGAAATTGATGCTTAAAAGCTTGTACAAACAATGCCCTGAAAAAGGTTGCTTTCCTGCTGCAAGAATGTTACAGACCGACAAAAGATCACTGAGGTCCTGTTGATCAACAGGTTTAAGAGGCATTAATGATGCTCCTCTGAGAGGCCTAGCAGGGATAGCTGCCTCTGAGTTTTCCTGAGCCCAGATCCAATTCAAAGATAGGCCTAAAAACCCAACAAGCAACATCCAACCTTGCACTGGAAAACAGAAGAAATGCTGTCTAAAATAAAACTTCCACAAGTTACCCAGATCCATAAACTTCACTTCTTTTCTTTAGTATCAACAGAAGAAAGATCAAGCTAACATTAACCTATTTTTATAAGCCTTCAATGTTCATCAGAAGTTAATTTTTTCATTCTCTCTATTTCTTTCCCCAGGCAACAGAAGTCAGCAGCAAGACAGAAATGTCACATCTTACAGAACCCAGTTCTAAACTTCTAATATTTTCACCCATTTACTATCTTTGGACTAACCACCAACACTGATGCTTA
Organism: Pseudopodoces humilis; assembly: GCF_049639895.1. NCBI lineage: Eukaryota > Metazoa > Chordata > Aves > Passeriformes > Paridae > Pseudopodoces > Pseudopodoces humilis. The sequence continues at coordinate 14,522,238 of NC_142212.1, forward strand.
AACAAAAATTCAAGGGCTCCTTGGTAAACAGTCTTCATGCAGGTTATGCCACTTTACTGTGACAGCCAAAGTTAAAGAGTAAATTTACAGCATTGATCAAGATTCTCTCATATCCCACATCCTGAGCTGGTATAGCACAGAGCACCCTTAATTTAAAAAACACATGGGATCCCACTACTTCTCCTTAAGTAAGGCCAACCACACTGTGCAACAATGCAAGCACCTTTCTGGGGACCTGAAGCTGGTTGATAAATTTTTGATCTCACAAGCAATTTGGTACTAGTTATTTCCAAAATTATTACTTTCCTTCTACAAAATGTGTAACTTTGGCGTGGAGCCTGATTCTGACATTTATCTCGTGATCCCATGATCAAACAAGTCTGCGTGCAAACCTCGGTGCACTCAGAGGTTGAGGCATAATTTGCTTAATTTTGTTAATACTTAAATGTAATTCCCAAGATGCTGGAATTAATCATTTCTATGTCTGCCTTTAATATAAATCAAATTTAGGCAGCTGTGCACTTTCAGATCTAAACCACCCGTTTGCTTTCATGCACGTTTGAGTTATGATCTCATTTGCACTGACAGAAAAGAAAGGTTAAATAATCTAATTTAACCAAGTATCAGAGACTGAAAATTCCTTTGCAAAGAGTCTGCTTAATAACTGCCATCTAATTCATCTCAGGTATTCAACTTTTATCTGGCACATTGATTTTAAGCATATGTGAGCCACATGCAAAGCATAATTTAATAGTGGGCTGCATCTCAACACCATGTGAGTCCAGGAAGTGCTACACCCAACTACCACCATCAGCCTCATCATTTATTTTGGACCCTGGAGAAACTTTGCATTTCATTAAGAGGATTCTTCGTGGCTGCAAATGCTGCCTGCTTATGGTACCTACCAATAACAGTACCACAACAAGGTAAGCTTTGACCTTACCTTCCTTAAAACATCTGGCAAAAACACTGTCTTCACATTCCTCTTTTTCTTGACTTCTTCCCCACACCTGCCATAGAAAATGCTTCCAAGTACTGGGGGGAGATGGTGGCTCTCTGGAATAAGAGTATCACCTTATCCAAGGCTCTCTGAGTCAACAGAGAAACCTCTACCGGTTTTAAGCACCTCTGAGCCAGCCCTGAAGGTGCAGCCAGGTATTGTATGGAATTTTTTCACTAGCCAGCTGCCTAGAGTCAAGGATCACATGCACTTGGGCACACCTGTGGTCAGCTTGCCCCTGCCCACTTCAGTGTGGGAAAACCTTGCTCTGAAAGGCTGTTTACAGCCTGTGATTGAGGCACAACAGCAAATAGCACCCCTGGCTGAACCTGGGAGGACAGCCAGGCATGGATGAGGGTGTGAAAACAACAAATTGTGATGTTTCTGTAAAAAAAAAAAACACCAAAATTTTGCAGCATATAAAATAATAGAGAAACAAGATTTTGAAAAATTTGCTATAGGCAAACTCTAGCAAACTTTCCCTTATTACTATCTTTATTATCTCCTAAACCCACCACAGTCACACCTGGCACTTTACATGGAGAACAAAAACAAAAGGACTTTCCCAAGAGGAGCAGGATCAAAGCACTTAGCACAGATTTAAGGCCTTTATGTTTATTGCATGATTAGTGTTGTTAACATGCCAAGACCTGGAGATTGGCATGCTGCTGATATTTTCAAATAAATATACTGCCTAGTTTAAATAAATGCAAGGAAAAAAGTTTAAATAAATACAGCAGAAATATTTCCATATCAAGTGTTTCCATAAAGGTCAGAACACGATGCTAAACATCTCCTGCAATGCCTTGCTGTGCTCTGCTTTTTGTTTGGGTTTCCACAAACACTTTGTTTTCTGTTTCAGAGTTTAGGAGATGATCATTCTGTTCTACCAAGTGTGTGCAAATTGCTCTAAAATAACCCTTTCTGCATTTCCTGATCTGATCATTTGGATGATGAGGGTACATCTTGTCCATTAAAACCTCCCTAAAATAGAGAGGCTGCTACTTGATGCACAGGGCTGGCAGCAGGAAGAAAAAAACAAACAGATTATGTTCAAAATCCCTTAAAAATTTAAATTTCTGGTGATTTTCTGGAATTGGGGTCAGTCCAGCACCAGGAGGACCCAAGAGCCCCGGGAACAAATGAACAAATCTCGGCAAGAAGAAAAAGGCACCACAGAGCAGTCAACAAGAAATGGGATGAGTGCTCCTTGTAAACTTTGTGCATTGAAGGGGCAGTTCCACAAAGGGCAGAAGGGCACATCCCAAGCAAGAACCTGGGAACACTTCCCCAGCAGTGAAAAGTTGCAGAAAATGCTGTCAGACCACTTTTCAGACCCACTGTGCATCGACGATCTGGGAGGTATTTGAGACAATGAATGCAAGCTGTGGTGATCACCAAATGCATTCCCAAAGATAGGTATGCTCTGATAGCTTAGCAAGGGCAGGGCTGTGAAGGATTAGACTAAAAATGGCTTTATCAGATTCTGCCAGGAGCAACTTTTGGAGGAAATTAAAATCAATCCTTGTAGATTTAGACTTCCCCACATTCAGGGTTTTATGGAAAGTCAGCAGCTGTAAGTAAGCCCTGGTTCATCCTTTCCAACAATCTGAGACAAAATGTGTTGGATGAAATAAAGCAGAAAAGCAAGAGCTCTCCAATGCTTTACACCCCTTTTCCAAGAGGGATGTGTTCCTGGATGCCAGCAAACTTCTCCACCTACAAGCAAACCCAACAATGTACCCCCATAGGTACCTTTCAGCAGCCCATTAGTCTGCATCACCTTTTACTGCCACTGCTGCTCTCAGACACTGAAACCACATCCCGGTGACTTCTGTACCTCTGAAGTCTCTTGAGCACAAAGGACATCAACAGACACATCACCAGGGAAACCCTGGATCCTTCCTCACCACCTGAACCTTTACCAGGAATCTTAAAATGCTGGAATCTTTGTGTGCTGTCCAGCAACAGCGACTCTGTGGCATCCAAACCAAAGCAGCTTCACAACAGCAAGGTATTTCAGCAGGTAATCCCCTTGGCTTCAGCCAGACAGGCTGAAAGCAAGGCTGCAGCACTTGAAGAGATGTTTAGGAAATATTTCTTGCTGCTCTGAAGCAATGGAGCAAGGAGCCCTGTTTCTCCCACCTATGTGTTTTAGCACAGTCTTGTGCCATCACCATGCATTAGCATGGTGAGGAATCCATAAAATTGGGTGGAGATACATGCAGGGCAGGAGTTGCCCAGCTTGGCCTTCCTTTCCTGATAAACTAAGGAGACATGACTTAAGGCACATGGGTGCTGAGTGTGTATGATTTTAGCTGGTACATGGCCAGAAAACACATGTGATTCTCATAAAAGGGAAGAGGGGTCTCTACATTCAAGGGAGGGTAAATGGACCAGAGACCTGAACAAAACACACCAAAACACTGCACTGTGGTTTTGAAAGGCTTTAGAAATGTTTAATCCAAACTGACTCCTCAGAGAAAGGGGATGATGGAATAAAAAAGAGGCATGAACATTAGGGATTTTGGAATGTATAGTCTGAATGTGCTTGTGAGCATTGTCCAGAGCCCTTGTGGAAGTGTTCTGAGGAGCCCTCTTAGAGCTGGAGGAGTCTGAACAACAGCAGGCTTTGCCCCAGTATTCCCAATGAGCCCTCATTGCCCCAGGCACGGGCAAGAGGGAACTTCCATGCTGGCCTGCCCTGTCTCTGCAGTGCCCACAGGGTCTCCATCCTCCAGAGGCTTGGGTCTTTGCTTGGAGCAGAGGCACAGAGCTTCCCAAGTCATTATTGCAAAAGGGAGAAGTGGAACAATCCACTAAATCTTCACCTTCCCACCACCAAACTCAGCTGCAGGGACTAGTGAGTGGCCTCAGATGATGTCTTATAACACATTAAAAAAAAGAGGAAGATTTCTCTGAGAAAAGGGTCCAATTTGATGTGTTGCTGCAGTGGAAGAAAGAGCTGGTGTGTCTGGAGCCCATTGCTCCAGCACAAATTGCCCAGAGGAAAGGATGCTCTTGGGTTCTTTAACTCTTGCAAGATTTAAGGGCCTGAGTGCCAAAGTCAATACAATAATTTCCCCAAGCTAGGAAACCTCACAAGATATGTGGGAAGAAAGAGGTAACTGCAGCAGGAGAAGCCAAGCATCCCTTCTGCAGCATCCACCCAGTAAGCAGCACCTTCTCCCCCTCTTTTCCCTGCCCTGTTGTTACACCACAAAAGACTTCACCAGGCACAGAAATGAACAGGACTGTGAGCACACAAAGCTCTCCTTAAAGCTGTGTCCCTGCCCTGCTCCACACTATTTACCTTGAACAACAAACAAATAAAAGCCCCATAGAGCCACTGCAGGTCTCTCCAGGGAGGGAGGCATTAGACGGCATTTCCTCCAATTAGGAGATGTGTGAGCTACCTAAGGACACCAATACAGTGAGATGTGGAAGATACTGATGAAGACTATTTTCCATGCTGTGGCACTTTTAGGAGAGTACCAATTGAAGCAGCAAGGTGCCTCAGCTAACTGACACTTCCATATTTTTAGTGAACAGTGGTACTACAATGACATTCAGATATTCTGGTCCAGAACAGGATTTCTCTGTGTTGGATGGACTAAAACACTAAGTAAAGAGCTCTCCAAGAAATGTCAGCCCTGTTTCACAGGTGTGCATCACACTGGGGGGTTGTAGGAGCACTGGGCTGCTACTTGCTCCCCCATTTTATTAAGAATCTTGGCTTAATACACTAGGGATAAATATTGTCAATCTGCATATGGTCTTGGGCATCAGACAGATTTTCATCCATGCTGCTGGCTCACTCACCTCCCCTGTGAGTTATTAAAATTAAAGTATGAATAGAGCTTTAAGTGCCTTTGGAAGAGGACTAACTACACCATTTTTTCTTAATAACTGCACAAATCACTCACTGGGAAAGTTAGAAGAACAGTAAATCTCTTTGTGCTTAGTGTCCCTCATTGTTATACATCCCTGTTTCTGAATCCCTGGGATCTGAGCAATGATTGCAGCGTGGGGTATACAGTGTGGCTCTGGAAAATGGGCAAAACTGCAGGCAGACCTCCCAAAACCCAGCTCAGGGATCTGCCTGAAGATGCTGCAGTTCACAGCTCATCCCTGAAAGTGTGCTAGTGCTTCAATGGGTCCCTTGCAGTCTAATGCATTCCTGTACTCAGAGCCAGCGCTTTGGGAGAAAAATATTCCCAGCAACTGCTCTTTTATTTATTGCTTTATTTCTCCTGTGTGGGCATTTGCAGATGTGCAGGAGATCTGCAGCCAGGGATGGGCCACCCATAACACAAGGACTGAAGCCAGGCATCGCTGAACAGCAGCCTCACCACTTCTTGTTTGAATTTAGGCCTAGAAAATGACTGTTTCATTGAGAAAATGTGTAAGAGAGGAGGTATAAAAAGGCAACCACAGAGGCATGCCAAATGCAGCCAAACTGCACTATGGGAGGAAAGAGACTGCTCTGAGTGGGAAAGTGCACTGAGGAACTTGGGCAGAGGATTCACTGCCTGGGTGGCAAAGGGATGAGAAGATTTTCAAGATACCTGAAAATAACTTTTGTGAGTCTAACCACTGGTCCAGCTCCTGTCTGTCCTGGCAGTGGCAACAGGAGAGGTTGTTGAAGGACAGCAGATGAGATTCTCTACAGCTCCTTTCCCTGGTAATTCCCCTGCATTTAGTCACTGGATTAAGGAGTTCAGAAGGGACATTGCTGACCAGTCCTTTTACTTCTCCATCACACTAAAAGGTCATGAGGGGTATAAAGACCAGTGGGGGCCTGTAAAGGGGGAAGAGTGGATTGCAACAGCTGAGCTTTAAGTTGGAGGAAATCAGTCCTGTGAGGAGTTGATCCAGGAATCACTCAGGTGCTGGCTCAGTGTTAAGCACCCCGTGCCCCAGGGTGGTCCTTCACCTGCAGGGTGTAGCTGATGGGCTTCCATGGCTGTTTTCCTGCTAATGGAGCATCAACACCACCAAAGAGGAGACAGAGAACTGATAACAAAAGTATAGGTATACAGTTCTCCTTATTTAAGTAGAAACAGAGGAGCAATGAAAGATGGTGATGAGGCAAACAATAAAAATGGAAATTGGAGATTTTAGGGTAAAAAGAGATGAAAAAAAATGATGTTCCTCTACTGGGCAGCTGGGTACCACTGGCTTTGCCCATCTGTGATTGCCTTGGAGCCACCAGCTGTGGGCACTGAGGTGAGGAGAGAGATGCATGAGCATCCATCACCACTGCCTCAGAGGAGCAACAGGCTGAAGCTCTTCAAACAAAACCCCAAGAGCAGTTCAGCAATGCTGCTGTCACAGCAAATTCATTTTCTGCAGAGGAGAAGAAGGGAACAGCGGAGTTATATACACTTGCAAGCAAATCTGCCCCTGGTTATCACTTCTGCCTTAGCAAGACCTGACATCCTGCCTGCTATGAACATTATCAGAACAACGACACAGAAAATATTGCTGTTGAGCAGCCTGTTTTCAGCCAGCTGCATGGGGAAAGCATTTTGCAAACAACATGTTGGGGCTTTGACAAAATTAAATACAAATAACCCAAAGTTTCCACTGACACCAACTTTAAGATTAAAATTCTAGAGCGCCAGCTGCCTGACACAGATGTTGGCCAGGCAGTTCTTCCACTTCCCACCCAGTTCAGAGCCCCTTTGCTGCTCTCTCTCTGTGTAGCCAAAGAGCCCTGCAAAACCATCAATGCCAACAGCTTCCTGCCAAGGGAAACCAATGCTGTCCTAGCCCAAACCCAAACTCACATCCACAGTAACAGAGTTTGGAACTTAGCTGGTTAATGCTCTGATTACTTGACAGTAAGCTTCTGATTCTTCATTACAGCAAAAGGCCCTCAAAGACTCTGATACCAGCACCTCTGCCTACAGGGTACAGAGCTGGGAAGCACTGAGAGCTACAGAACCACTGCACCAGCAGCTTAAGCTTCAGATACCCAAGACTGACAAGTACTTGACAAGGCAGACTACTTTTAAAATTATAATACTTTTTTGGGAAAAAAACAAACCCCAAATAAATCTAAACCTCACCCACCCATTTTCCAGAGTTCAAAGTCATATGATCACTGCCCTGTGCAGTGAAGCCCAAATGACTCACCCAACTGAATCAGGATGCTGTGAGATATAATTGTTTTACCTTATCTGTGACCATTTCCTAACTTGGAAAGAATGAGAAGCCCACAAGTTAATACAGTATTATTCATAAATTGTATCAGGATACAGTTGGATATTAAGGCAAATTCAAAATATCAGAGATTATTGCACAGAGCAAATCTGCTCCAAGACTGGTGCTTTAAGGGAGATTATGCATATATTTTATATATGTGGTATATATATGGGTATATTTATTAAAACCAAACCTTGGGTTTTAAGTGAAGCAATGGGTAATTCTCATTGTGAACATCTCCCTCATTCTGGAGAACATGGCAAGATTTCCTCTCGGGATTTGAGAGTGTGTATGGAGATCTGCATTCATACCATAAAGCATTCAGAGGAGAAAAAACACTCTCTGTATTCTGGTGACAGTCAGTGCACGTTTTCCAAAGCATGGTTTTAATAAGAAGGTCAGGTCTATCACATGGTGTACAATTCTGCAATGGGTAAATACATGTTTTTAAATAAGCAAGGGAATAAAAGTGTCACCTCCTCTTAGTCCTCTTTGAACATACATTATAATGACAAGACATCTCACCAGTCTCCTGTTATGAAATTATCATTTACACATACAATCTGTTTATCCATTTAATTATCTCTTCCAAACCTGGATTTAACCAGCCAGATAAAGATCACTTGTTTACTGTATAAAATCCCAGTGGAATTTTGCCCAAGGACTGCAGGTTGGATGCTTCAGACTCTCTCTGCTTTAATTTGTATGTATTTTATAGTACTAATTTCACTGAAACTTGAGTAATGCTAAGCCAGTCAGATGCTTGCAAGAAATTAGTTATCCAAACTTCATAATTCATACACTTTTAACTGTGTTTGTTTAATCATTGAGAATGACAATTTCTGTTGGAGAACAAAGTAAGTAAAAGAAAAGCCAGATAAAAAATGGAACATTGCAGAACTGTTTCAGAAAATTTAGCAAAAGTTACCAAAACTAAGTATATGATCTGAATTTAGCAAAAGACTCAAGAAATTATACAAATTCATTTATGATTACATTCTACTTGTCTTTAATTTTCACTGTTCAACATCAACATTAAACATTGTAAATGTATGCAATATTTATATAAAATTAAATAACAGTACTGGAAAAATAAATACACTTTTACATAAATACATAAATCCATACTGCTGAAAAGTTTCAGCTAATACTATACTCTTGTTTCAAAAGTGACCAAAAAAATATGGTAGTGACACTCCATCCCAAGAGATGAAGTTATGTACAGCTACAGAATGATGTTTGCAACCGATGACAGAGCTAAAGCAAATCCAGGTGATACCACACTAAAGGAGAAAAATTTGGCCGTTACTACCTACAGTAGTAGCACGAGGTAGACATACACGTGGAGTGTTCTGCTGGAGGGACACGAAGCCCTGGGGACCCCACAGATACTTCTCAATCTTCAAACAGCTCTGGGTCCCCTATGTCAGAGCCCAAGGACACCTCGGTAAATGAGACTGAAAAATCGAATCAGCTCCTGGCAATGACGAGGGCTCAGCCCTGCAGCCCCTCCCCAGGGCTGGGAGGAGACACTGCAGGCAGGACAGGGTGTCCCTGCCCTCCACCTGTTTGCCAGATGTCCCACCTGCTCCCAGGAGAGCAAGGACAACCCACTGAGACTAATACAATGGAGTGGAGCGAAGGGAACTTTTCCTGGGTGAAAAGAAAACAATCAGACTAGAGGACTGCACCCTGTCTTTCCAACACTGAGAAGCAGGTGCAGCCCTAGAGCCTGCTCCTCAACAGCCACGAAAAGGCAGAGTGACACCAGAATGAAACACAACTCTGTCCACACCTTTGGCTCTTGCAAATGGTCCAGCACAGGTAAACCAGGGTTGGCAGCACCTCCCAGCTGGCAAATCCTGTGGGGCAGCCAGCACATGCATCGCTACCTCTGCTTACCTCACCTTGCTCGTCCTTAGCACCAGGTTGATGGACAAGGGGTACATTAGCACCTCAAATGAAATATTTCATAGCACTGTCTCTTGTACTGGTGAAGCACTGGATACACACCAGTTCATCAGTTTTATGGCTATTGCAGAACTCACTGAGGTATGATAAAAATATTGAAGAGTGTTACTGAAGGCATCCATGTTACTGAAAGCACCCACAGAAGGAGAGCAAGGTTTTGGCAAGATGACTTTCCAAACTATGACAATTAAGGAAGTCCAACACATTAAAAAACAGGCCTCCTTTTTCATTTCCTATAAAGTGCTTTTGAATGAGATTTTTTTTTTTAAAAATGTCTTCAAATGCTTTTATAACAAAATATACAATAAAGGTTGACATCTGTTTGAAGGCCACTCCCAAATGGACAGATCCATGGTTTTCCAGGGCTCCAGAAGCACCTCAGGTTGCACTTGCTTTGGTGCAGGATCTGAGCAGAGGCTACTGCTCTGGGCAGTGAGAATTGCAAAGGTATGGCACCCAAGATAGCACCCCAACGCTGTGGTTCAGGGCTGCTCTGTCCTCACAAGAGCATCTCTGTAGCAGACTCCTCCAGCAGCAAAGGAGCAATGTAAGATACCTCTGCTCCAAATACTATTTTGTTATTGGGAAACTCCCAGGGTTTTTAAGCCTTCCAGCACTTTGCTGATCATTTTCTGGCTTAGTGATAGAGCAGCAGCTGGAGATCAAGCTAGACAATCACTCTCCAGAACCAGAGAGATACACGACAATAGTTCACAGGTGCCTTTGCACTGTACATCACAGTCTTATTATATACACAGGAACAGAAATAGAGCACAGGTGTGAATGCCCACATGTTTTTCTGTAGGTCTCTGTGTGTGGGCAGGTAGGGACATGCACACACATCTATACACACACATGCCTGGGAATTGATGGCATTTAGCACATTCTCCCCACTTATCTTGCTTTTGGCAGAGAACACGTGACTGCTAAACCAGTAGGTGCCCAGTGCAGTATTACCATTAAAGAGCAGAACACTTTAACTTCAATGGAATTGTACTGCTTAAATTCTGGGTTTAAATCCATATGCAAAAACTTAGTAAGAACCAAGATTCATAATGCACAGCACTTGAATAGTGTAATAAAATGGACAAAGGTGGCTACTTAGCTGAAAGTGCCTTTTAAATTAAAGGACTCGAGCTCTCCTAATGTAAGCCCTTCCTGAAGAGGTGTTATTCTGAATATATTGTAAATAATCCTCTGTAAGTGCAGTTTTAAGACATGAAGCATTAGCACCTTGGTTTGAAGCAAAATAAACGTTGTTAGGGGATATCTACAAAACAGTTCACAAAGAGAAAGAGTTTATGGTCGTACCGAGCTCCAAGGACCAGCACTCCAGGCAGCATCTCTAGGACAGTCCTGCACATTGCACTGCTCTCTGTCTGGTGGCTTGTCAAGGATTTCACAGCTCAGATCCGTAAACCTTTCTCCATTAGGGCGCTGGCACACCACCAGCCGTGTCCTTGTCCCTCCTCCGCATGGCTTTGTGCACTGCAAGTCAGCAGAGGACAGAGCAATCACCCTTGGGAATAGCAAAAATGCTGCTCACTTGCAGCCCGAAGCACTAGCACCTCAAAAAACCAATGGTAGTGTTTCTGTTCCCACCTAACCCACTCCAGCCAAATGCCCCTTATGAGCCTCAGATGGATCTTCAGCTGCCTCAGCTTCTCTCCCCCTAAAGCTGTTCATGCTGCTCCACCATGATATTGCCCAGCTCAATGTGATATTGGAGGTTTACATCTCCAATTGCTCATCTCAGATTAATTTTCAAAAGGAAGTGGTGATTTTATTAAAGAAAAAAAGGCCTTCAGTTACACTAGGCTTCTCTTAAAAAAAAAAATAAAAAACCACTTCGTTTGTGTAAAACTTACTTTTGCCTGGGAAGAAAGTTTTCCCGTGACAAATGGAAATGAAAACACCACCCAGCAATTATTCGGGTTCACTCATTTATCAGAGGCTGCCCTTCAAGCTCCAATCTTTCTAATAAATGTCACCACAATACCCCTCTCTTCTCCCATTTTTCAGCCACCTTCTAATGAAAGCCTTGCCCTGGGCAGGGAGCCCAGATGGATGGTGCACTCACCTCTCCCCAGTTGCCATAGGCCCACTGAGGGCAGGGGCCAGACTCGCACGATCTCTGCTCCATGGGTTGGCTTTTCTCATCGCAGTTATTCGCGGTGTATCCGTTTTCATCCTGGCACACCACCACCCGCCGCTGGAACCCCCCAGCACATGTGCTAGAGCACTGGAAGACACAATTGCCCATGGCTTCATTGAGTCCAGGAATAAGTTTGCATTCCCAGCTCCTTCCCAGTGCCTTGCATCGTGGGAATGCACCGTTAAAAGTTTAATACAGCTAACAGGCATTATTAAACTTCAAACCCCAGCTATTGCTAATCGCAGTGCAATGACTTAGGTGCTGACTAAGCAAAGAAAGTAAATGCCAGCCTAGTTTTAAACAGGTGAGTAATCCCTGCTGCAGTGTTTGACATCCCATTTGTGCTTAATTCCCTTTAGAGACTTCCATGATAAAGCATACTGTTTGCCATGATTTTAGCTGGCATCAACGCTCTGCTTTGGCAACAACTCTGCACAGCTGTAGATGTCCCAGGAGACAGCCAAGAAGCAGAGGCTGGCCTCTGTCTCATTGAAAATGATGCTGTCAGCTTTCTGCCTAGACTATCTTGGAGATACGAGGTATGAGAGGCTGACAAGCCTGAGCCCTTCTGCAACACTTGCTTGTGTGAGCAGAGAGCAGACAGTGGGGAGAAAGCTCCCTCTCTCTTTTCCATTTGTGCTGACTTTAAGAAAAGACTGGATTAGCTTGGGAAATAAACAAAACCCAACAAAACCCAGGAATAAGAAAATCAGGGCACTTACAGCACCCCAAGGACCAATCCTCCACTGATTGCCTCCTGGTATATGTGCACGGTTTCGGTTCGGGCTGCCCCCGGGGTGCGGCTTGAGGCGATGATCCGGATAGAGGAAAGGGGGGATGGGCCTGCCGTAGTCATGGCTGTTTGGATGACAAGGAGACATGGAGCAGTCTTGCTCGGTGGCAGGGAGGTCCTCTGGGTCACACTCGCTCCTATCCACCAGCTGGTCACTGTAATTGATGCAGATCACTTGTCGCGTTGCCTTACCTTGACCACAAGTCACCGAGCACTGTGTTACAGTGGGAAAAGGAGACACAGTCACATTTCCAGTTTTGAAAACCAGATCTTGCTAATAATGAACAGCAGAAAACCCAAATAACCTCACTTCTAAAAGGGCAAGTGCGACAGATTAATGAAGCACATTTCCAGCAATGAGGTCTCTTGCAAGAGACAGCGTGATGCTTACAGAGCTCCATTCCAAGGCTTTCCACTGCCCGCACGGTGTCACGGTGCACATTTCCGTGGCTGATGGCTTTGGAAGGTGGAAACAAGCTGACTCATCGGCCACAGAGCCCTGGTCATCCCGGCAGCTGACATATCTCATCCGGGTCCCCTTCCCACATGTTGCGGAGCACTAGGGAAAAGCAAAGAGCACTCCACTAGGAAGTTGCCTGATACACATTGCAAGGACTTTGTAATGAAAAGTTGGGCATATACACTTAAAAATATCAAATTGTCTACTGTAAAAAAATCCTAAAAAAATCCTGTGTGCTTACCGGAGTCCAGGATCCGAATCTCCACTGCGTCCTGTGAATGCCTGATATGGCTCTCTTGGCTTCGGGACTATTTGGATGGGAAGGACACACAGCTATTTCACAGTCCTGTACAGGAAATACATGAGGGAAAAGCAGGAAATAAATAATTTGCAGATGTTTTGATTAAACCACCTCCTCTTCAATGTAATTATGAAGAACACACAACATCTTGAAACTCTGTGACCTGCACGTGTTGTGCAGGCAGGCTTCCCCCCTGCACCCTCTTGGTGAATCAGCAAAACTCAGTATCAGTATCCTGGGGCCTTCATGTGCAGTACCCTGTGTGGACTTTTGACTTATTAGAAACTCTACAATAGGGATCCCCATAACCATATGCCATCTCCATGCATTAAAACCAGATGTTTTTGAGGCAAAAGATGAAAGTTCATTAAGGGTTCTGGCATGAACATACATCTGCAAAACAGCAACTTTATCTCCCTTCAAAGTTCCCTTCCTTCAGCGTGAGACCTGCAGCCCACACAGTAAAGGTTATGCTGCTGATTGCAGCCCTTTGATTCCCTGCAGCCCATCAGACCACCTATATCCATGTGCTGTTCTCCACCACACACCAAGCAACGTGAGGTTTTGGGGACAGGCATGTCATCCTGCTCAGACTTCGTATGGTGCCTCACAGGAGGGCTGTGGTCCTGCCTGGACCTCCTGGGAGGCCTGGTGCCAGAACCTATGAACATCCGTGACTTTACTCCATTGAGTAGTTCTTGCCAATAAGGAAATTATAGAGATTGTCCCTATGAGGGAGAGAGCAGCTTTTACAAATGGCATACCTGATTTCCATTTTGCTGTGATTTCACTTATGCTGGAGGCATGCATGCCAAATGATGGCTGATGACAGGTGGGTTTGTTACCCCTTGACTGTAGTGCAAGTGGTCTCTATACATGGGAAAAACAGCTCTTCCCCAAATTTAGTGGCCATGCAAGACTGAAGCTGGGCAGGGCATGAGCACTACTGCTCTCCTAGATGACAGATAGATGGTAATGTTCTGTTTTATTCAGCTCCTCCAAACACCCTGGACATATCCTCTGCTTGAAATGGGAATTTACATGTTTGCTTCCAAGTACACAGCATGGAAAACCTCTTCAGCAAAGGATGTGCAACATTTCTCAATTGATCTGACCAGGGAGGACATGTCTGGAACTGCAGCTGTCACAAACATTACATTGTCACATGCAGTAGACAAGAAATTATGGCCTTTCGCCATCATTTGTGGTGAGGGGCAACAGCAACAGTTCTGCTGCCACATGAGCCCAGACTGCAGCCAGGCATCCTCGACTCCATGCAAGCCAAAGGAGGTGTCTGCTGTCTCAAGACCTGAACCTCTAAGGCCAGTAAATACTGTCTCAGCTTTGTGGTCTCTTGTTATCCCATACTCAACCACTGCAGCTTCTTTAGCTCATGAACTCTTAAGAGTTCAGCTTTAGTGCTGCATCTGAACACACCCTCACATCCCATTGTATGACTAGAGCTCCATGGATATAAACCATAAGCAAAGGTAATTAATCTTCACCCACAAAGTCCTGATACCCTCATAGGTTGTCTGTTGCCTTTCTGGCAATCTGGTACTTCAGAGTGTAAAGTGAGCCACATGGAGAAGATCTGGATGGGAACTTCCTGAACACAGTTTATCTGTCCCATTTCTACCTAAGGGGTGCTGTGCTGCACCTTTCCAACAACCATGAGCAGCCCAAGGTACTGCTCTGCAGGGCTGGCATTCAGGGCAAAGCTTTCCTGGAGCAAGATGCCCCCTGAACCTGTAGCCTGGATGCCTCTCTACACACACTGGGAAAAGATGGAGACAAGCCAGCAGGATTTACCTGGGTATCTGTAGGCCTGGTTGCAGCATTACACTCATTATCATCCACCACTGATACGTAGGTGCCCACAACACACTTCACTGCTCTCATCTGGTAGCCTTGGCCACAAGTCACAGTGCACTGGGAGAAAGATGGGAGAAAAGAGCACTGGGTCTGAGTAGTGCTTTGGTTAATTAGCCCAGCTTCTGTTTAGGGACGTAGCAAGAGCACCAAAAATAAAAGACAGTTTCCCTTCTGGTTTCTCTCCATTTCATGCATTTCAGCTTTAAATTAGGTCAAAGTTTTAACTCACTGCAGCCACCAGTGCCTTGCACGCTTCACTTGCTTCTTTGGGAAGGAAGGTACAAGCACTGAAATGATTTACTTTGCTGCACACATTAGACTCAGAGTCTGGTAGAACCTGCATGATATCCTTCTTTAAAACTGGTTGTTCAGCCCCATGGTAGCATGAGCAGCTAATGAATAATTTTACTGATGGGAAATATGTCTGACTGGGACAACTGGTCTGGGTTTGTTGCTGTTTTTTAAGTCAAGAGCTAACAGTTTTATGGAAAAGCCAATGCCAGAACACTCTGGGAAGATTGAGTAACTTGTATTTTAACAGAAAATCCTTCACTTACCCAGAAACTGGAAAACATTAAAAGCAGCAAAAGTTATTCAACGTGAACAGCTTTTCTGTGAAAATTAGGCCATGTATTTATGTGCCTAAATATGGATTTAGGAGTGTAACCTTGGAAACCCCCTTTTTTTTGAAAATCATGGCGAATTTAATATGACAGAGATTAAATTTAGCACAAAGGGCAGGTACTGTTACTGCTGCCTATCCACTGAACCCAAGCAAAGAGAGGGCTGCTTTGGTGTACGAATCAATTAACACAGTTACGCTGCTGAATCTGGATGAAAGGGCAGCGCCCAGCCCCAGCCACCCTCATCCAGGTCCCCCCAGCCAGGAGCCCTGTGGGCTGTGTGGTACCTGGCCCCACGGCCCCACTTGCCACGAGGCACACTCCTGCTGCTGGCACATCTGCACCGACTCCGGCTTCGTCTTGGGGTCACAAAACCTGTCGTTCAATTGATCTTCTCCAAACTGGCACCACGTCTGGCGGTGCTTGTGCCCTTTTCCACAGGTGACCAAGCACTGCAAGGAGAAAAGTGCAAGCTCAGGTGGTGCTGGGGACGCACAGCCAGCTCAGCACCTGCCCTGGCACTGGAAAATAAACCTGGAGACCTACTGCAACTACTGCTTAAAAAAAACTGCTGGTGCTTAAGTGCAGCTCTTTAGCTAACATCAACATGTCCTAGGAGATGTGGAAGTGTCTTGTCAACAAGAAGATTGCTCTCAGGAGCTGGTCTAGAGCAGGGGCTGGAGCATGGAGAGCACAGCTGGGCCAGAATCCTTCAGCATGGGCAAAGTGAGACCACAAAGGCTCTTGACTTCCAGCAGCTGTGAAACACGGGGCAAAGGCACAGCACTGCCCTGTGGGGCTTTAGCTGTGCACAACAGGGTGCTTCTAAAAAACTTGTTCCTTCTGAGTGCGCTTTTTAAGGGTCTTGGCTTCTCCAGGCTGTGAGTGCCTCTTCCACTGCCCCGGCGTGGCTTGGACTGGCACCAGCTCGAACCAGAAGATATGTTTCATAGAGAACAATCCCTGCTCCCATTTAATTGCTTTCATTATGCCCTAAAAGAACATGACTCACAGAAAAAAGAGAAATTTGGCCACAATGATGATGAGCACCCTTTGAAGACTGCTTTCCAGCACCCCCAGTCCTGCCGCAGAGACAAATCTATCAAGATAGTTTTGTTGCATTGCAAAAAACACCAGCAGCAGTAGAGGAGGTAATAAACAGCAGAGAGAAGCTGAGCAAAACATCAGCAGGGTGCAATCCTGCCCTCCAGTGACAGCCAGAGCTGCCAGGGCTCTTGAGGACAATCTCAAGGGAAAATGAGGGCAGAAGGTATTTTTCTTCCCAAATATACAGCAGAACTATGGAAAAGCTGGGGAGAAATTACTACAGGATTGGAGAGGCATTAACCCTCTGTGGCTTTGCAGGGAGTAAAGTGGCTACTTGACCAGTGGTAACAAGGCAAATGACTTTGCTGCTTGTCTGAAGCCTCCCTGTGCACAGGCTTGCCACTTTCTGCAGGAGGCACAAACAAATCGTGACAGACAAGCAGGGATGGAGACACCTCTTTTCAGGTACCAGCTCCTCAGGGTGGAGGACCAGCGGGGTGAGCCCACCCTGGTGACCAGCACCCACCTCGGACCAGTCGCCAGTTTTCCACTGTGGGCACGAGAAGTCACTGCATCGTTGCACCGTCAGCTTCTCCTGCTGGCTGCACTTGCTGTCGTCCAGGACGTCGTTGTAGGTGTTCACACACATGGCTCGGCGCCGCCGCGTGCCCCCGCCACAGCTCTTGGAGCACTGTGAGGGACACACACCCCGTCAGTGTTTCCTGCCACTCTACTGCTACTGCCCCCTCCCTCTTTGCAGTCACTGTGGAGTGACTGCAGGAAACCTCCAACAACAATTTACGCTTTGAATAACAGGCTTTTACTTTATGTATTCCTTAAAAAAGCTAATCTTGCTAAGCTTAATAAAATGTCATGGCAATGTGTTTCACAAATTCATTTCAGGTTATAGCCCCCTTATTACTTTTACAAGTGTTGCATTTCAGTTCTCCTAAATGGCTGCTGCTTGTTTTCATTTTAGAGATATTAACTCTCTCTGACCAGTCATCCCCCTTCACTGTGACCTCCCTGGAAATCCCCAGGCTCATCAATCTCTTGGTGCCTGCATTCAGGAATTTTCTTGTTGATGCAAAAGCTAAGATGTGTAAAGGAAACAAATTTCAGGAGTCCTGTGACGATGGCAACATGTCCTCCCCAGCTCCTGTCAGTGGTGACAGCTTTGATGGCAGAAGACAGCTAGCAGAGCTTCATGAAATGAAGACAGATACTTAAAGTATAGATTAACTGCAGTGGAAGGTAAGGAGTACCAGGCTGATTCAGACTGAAGTGTCCTCCGGAGGAAGCAATGAAACCAGAGCCACTGTGACCATTTTACATATATTCTTTTAGCAACCTTAACAGCTCGATGTACTGTTGTGCAAGGAGCAGAATCTGCCATGCCACAGGAGCATCCCTTACCTCAGTCCAGGCCGAGTACCGCCATCCTCCCACGTTACAGTCTCCAGTGCACTTCTCCCTCGTGCTGGGCTTGGCCTGGCTGTTGCAGAAGCGGTCATCCACCTTCTCTATCTTGCCCTCCAGCCGGCTGTACTTGGAGCAGTAGATCTCCAGGGTGCGATAGCCCAGCCCGCACTGCGCCGTGCACTCGCTCTTCCTCGCGATGTGCCACCTGCGCCAAGGACAGCAAACATCAGCCCTGGGCTCTGCAGGGAACATCTCGAGGGTTGGACAGAAATAAGGAATATATGCTCTTGAATAGGAAGTTTTGGGTCTGTGACACACTTCCCAGTGCTTTGGGACTTCCAATTACCCTGGCATTGCTGCTTGAAGGGAAGGAACTGTCAGCAGATCTCAAGCAACAGAAGGGCAGCAAAGCCACGTTGTAACCCTGTGGGACCAGCCAAGGTGGCAAGGGGAGTTCATGGCCAGGCAAGGAAGGAACACTGCTCTGAAAGCTTCTGAAAGCTTACCACCCCATGTTCCCCTGCACCTGCCACCTCAGCTTCTAAAAACTAAAAGCTGGAAAATACAGCATCAGAAAATGATCTGCACAGGCTTGAGAGGTGTCCCACACTACACAACATCTACAAAGCAGTTTCAGCTCTCCAAAGGAGAAGCAAATGACTTGCTACAAGACTCAAGCCCCAGCTGTGTCAGCAGGGATTAGAGGGGTTCTCCTTGACAGACCAATTTCCATCCTGCTGCCTCCTCCATGAGACAGACAACAGGGATGGTGCTGGAGGCCCCCAAGGATCCATCTGGGGATACACCCCTGCTTCATATCAGCCCAGCTCTGGAAAGGGATGCTGGACATGAGGCCTGATCCAGGGAGGTGCTGGAGACCCTGAAGCCAACAGGAGCCCACTGCCCCTCATGCCTGGCAGGGGTGGCTTCTGGGGGAAGAGGCAATGACATCCTCTGGGGTTAACCCCTGGGGCGCACAGAGCCCCACTCCCAAGCCAAGAGAGCAAACTCTATCACAGCCCAGAGAAGAATAAGATCAAGGGGATTTGGAATCAATAGCTCCTGACTGGTGGGAGCCCCACATCCCTGCATGCCTTTCAGACTCCTGCGTTTGCCCTTCTCAAGTTTCCAACGTGTTGCAATGGCAACTGCTGTTACCGCGACAACCCGGCCCGCTCGCCGCTTCAGCAGGGCTGGAGAAACCCCTCGGGAAACGTGGCCACCTGAATTGCTTCACCAGCGGCTGCTTAATGCCACCATATTTCAGCCTCAGGAAGGAAAACAGATTGCTTTTTAAAGGAAAATGGGTTGTGATGATTTAGGCTGTGCTCCACCAATTCCAGCTTGCCTGGAATTGTCTGGGGACAGCCCCGAACCCATTCTACACTTAAGCCTATTCTTTGCTTTAAATAAACTGAAAAATCCAAGTCTTAGCTATGTTTTTGCTTTAAGTATATGTTTTCCTCTATTTGCAGGCTGTATGTAAAATGGTGCTGAGCATTTCTTATCCAGGCAGATGCAAATTTCAGGCCCTGTATTGCACAGGGAGATTTTTCAACATTAGAGAATTTTTGTTATAGTTAGCCCTAGCTGAATCCAGCAAGAGAAATGTAAAAACATTGAAAAGTGCCTTTCAAAACACCACTGGTGGAGGACAATCCCTCTGGGTTGACAAAGAGGCAACTACCAATCCTTTTCTTTTTCAAAATCTAATACAGGCTGGTAAGAAAGGGAATTATGGTGAGAAGCAAAAGGCAAGAGGAGTAAATAAAAAGTACACAATGTTATTTATATACACAGTGGAGCACAGTGCACCTTAATTCACATTCTGTGTTACAAGGCTCAGTGGTGGGGTCAGGCTGGGGGATTCGATCGCATCGCTGGTCTGACACCGTGAGCTGGTCTGACTCTCTCTTACACACAGGCTTCCTTTTTCGTTCTCCTGCACAGAGAAAACCAGCACTTGGTTTGAGTCATGCAGCAAAGTGATCAATTCAGTTATTTCTCTTACACCTTTCATAGTCGTATTTAAGAAATCTTTAGGTGTTCTTTTCTACCTCTGTCACAAACAGGGAGGGGGTTTAAGACTAAGCAGAGCAGAAGGGGTTTATTGCAGATGGGATGGACACAGGCAGAGAGCTGCAGAACCCCCACAAGGATGGGCTCTGAGTGAGTATTTAGCAGGGTGGGCACTGGCAATGATTGGATGTCAGACCCGAAACCAGACACTGGCGCATTTTGCAGCCTTAGGAAATGCCTCATGACCTTTTCTGTGCTTCAGCTTCCTCACCTGCAAACCAGGTTGTGAGGCTCACCTGGCTGGGAGGGGCTGTCAGGTGCCCTGCTCTGAAACCCAGAATCACCTCGTAGGATGTTACTCTCCACTACAGACCAGGGAAACAATCGTACCCACAGGGTGAGAATCTTGAAGAGATCAGAGAGGGATCTGACAGCAATGCCCAAATGAATCCAGGAGAAAACTTAGCCTTCCCAAGCACCCACCTTGGCAGAGCTTACTGCAGGGCTGCCATGGGCCATGCTCATTCCAGTAAAACTGCTGAGGTTTGTCTTCAATAGGGATATTGAATGTGTAACGAACGTCAGGATTGTACAAATTGCCCACTGATAAAACCTGAGAGGAAGAAAAATGAAGCAGAGTAAACCAACAGATATCACTACCCACTGTTTTCAGTCCAACAATGCTGGGCAGACTTGTCCATACACACAACATATACTTCACCTGAAGTGTTATTTCTTGCTCAATCCGATCTGTAGAATTAATCCTTTCAATAGTATTATCGGAGCCGCTGTATTCGATCACAGCATTCCCAACTTTGATTTCCCTTTTAAACATACTGACGACAAAGTCTCCATTTAATATAAAGTCTCCTTGACTGTTAGATAAGGCTGCATAGGTGCAAAAAACAAGAACTAAAGAGGCAGAATTAACTCATACGTACATAACAATGTGGGTCATGTGCTCTCAGTGCTCCTTTCCCTTGGGGGTGGGAGGAAAACCCCACTGGCACTCTCAAACAGAAAGGATGTACAGTGAGACATTGTGCCTTCTCTTTTTTTCCACTGGAAAGCCTCCTAAAACTGAAGGCTGAATTCCTGAAGTTGTTGCTGAACAGTTCATCCATAACCCAGTGCAGAGATATCCAAAAGGCATTGTGGGCTGGCTGCTGCAAGGAGCACATGTAGGCTGCATCCCCACATATATCACAGAAATAATCCTACCCAAACCTTTTCATTAGCTGTGTGGATAGGGTGACTTCCCTGGTGTTTCCAGGTGTGTTCTTAGGGTAAAATGTATGCACTCTAATTACCTAAACATAATCTTCTAGTATGTGAGTACAGGGAGTTTGTCAGTATCTCCCCCTTTGTCTCCCTCTCCCTCCTCCCCCTGTACTTTTTATTATTCCAAATCTTAAGGTATGTGAGAGCTCTGGAGGCTTAAAGCCTAAATGCTTTATAAAAGGAACAGTTTCCTGAAAACAGCAGTCTGCTGCACAACTTCACACTAATGCGATTATGTAGCTAATTTCCTAAGTTAGTTTCCCCACCATTTCACCCATCACAGCTACAGCTGCTAAAAAGCCCCTGTACTGAAAAATCTAAACACCAAAACACCAAAGGGAAGGCTTTTCCATTGAATGAGGAGAGATAATGAAGCAAAACACTGCTCAGTAGCAAACAGACATAGACAGAGAAAACTTCACAAAGCAGAGGCTACACTCAACCAAGTTTCACACTTCAGAGTGTTATTAGTGTATTAGGCAGTAGTAAAACTCATTAAAGGATTCCTTCTCTTTTACTGTATCTCCTATAACAGTAGGTACATCTTGGACCTGATGACAACATCTAATTCCTCCTAAATTGTTAAGCAACTACAAGGTTCACAGTAACTGAGGGCCCAAGATTTCACACTCAGTGAGCTGCAAAGTAAGTGGACACATGCACACTTCTCATTTGCTTCCAGTCAAGCCTAATGTGAAGAGATGCTTCCCCAGCAATATTAAAGCAACATTAAAGAAGATTTGACTTCATTGTTTCCCAAGAAGATTAAAGGCCCTCCATGAAGAGCTGAGAAGTTTGGGGCTCCTTCTAGGGTGAACCAGTTTGAATAGGCACAACATATGGAGGATTATTTTTTCCAGGAAAGATGAAAAATAAAATTTGTCTCCTTTCTCCAAGACAGAAAACTCTGAGACCTCAGTAACTTTTTTTTGGTGCTGATGTACATTCATGCTGCACCACCTCAATTTTTTGCCTCAATGAAGGGCCCAGCCACATGGATGGCATTTCAGAGTAACAGCCAAGGCTGACAGAATTGCCTCTCTTTGGTGCACGGTGGTCTCTGGTACTTGCTTCTCGAATGTGTCTCTTTACCTTTGGTGGGCTAGGGGCCACCAGCTAACTCCCCTTTTTAACGTACCTAGATACAGGAATTTAGTGAGATAGAACAAGATGAAGTGCCCTGTTCAAAGATCTAAGTACAGGACCCCATTCTACTGGAACACAGCTGGTAGTGTAAGGCACAGATGTGCAAAAGAGGAGGACCAGAGACTCTGAGAGACCCCAAACAGGACTTAATGGCAAAATCAGCCTTCAACTGGGAAGTGTAACATCAGTCATGATGTTCATTTGTATTGTCTCTGCTATTGAACGCAAACAGATCTATGGGGTGAGTTAATGGTCATGGTGGAAAAGACACTCATGGCTGTGCTAACAGGATATATGTGCATGTAGCAGAGTGGTCTAACACAGAACCACAAGCATTTTCATCTGCCTCTAAAGACACAGCCACAGATTAGAGAAAACAGTGACTATGAATGTTCAACAGACAAAGGCCAAGTTACTGTAAGGTTTAAATCAAGCCAACATTTTTGGTGCAGGATATTTCTTTACAGTTACATGTCACTATCAGGCAGGGACAAGAAGGCCCCACACTAAGTGAAATCAGAATTATTATTCTCAGAAGAATAGAAAGTAATTTCTCTTTGTATGTGTTTGCACAAACATCTTTCAGGACACAGCACCAGCCAAAGCATGGTGACAGTAGAGACAAAGTTGCAGTGAGGGGACTCCAGCAGAGATCAGAATCCTGTTTGATTCCCGGCTTTGTCCCTCAGCTCCCACCCAGGCTCAACCATCCTTCACAGCCCTAGACACACCCTAAGGGAACATTTCTTACAGCTGGTGAACCTCCCAAACTTTGCATCTAGGATGGAATGAACAAAACAAAAGGAAGAAGATAAGGCTGAATGTTTGGCAGACAGAAAAATTCTCACCAAGAAAACATCTCCTTTAAATTAATTCTTCAGCCTCCCCAGCAGAGAGCTGCCAGTAGATCTACCACCACAACCAGACAACCAAGCAGATTTCTGGAGTGAAATAAGGAGTACAACTCACCCAGGTAGTTGTCATCCTCTGGTTTCCCTGAGTAACTGTGCTGGCGCACATCAATGTTAGTGGCACCGGCTGGGATGCGAACCACAACGTTATAACCTAGGAAAGATTTAACAGAAAGTCAAGGCTATTACACAGGCATTTGGTTTGTTTTCTACAGGAAAAGGGAAATGAGCTAAGTTACCTCGCATTATACAAGCTGATCCTTTTCATTTAGGGATAGCATAAATAGTTATAAAATGGAATATACTATAGCTAGAAGGATTTTGTATTTTACATCAGTGTTTTTGTAGATTAAGTGCCATAGTGGCTTTTATAGACCCACATTCTTCACTTTTAAATTTTTAGCAACAGATTCTTACCATAATGCACCGTGTTAAATGTGCCTGCAACAGTTTTGCATGAAGAATTATCCCCACCACAAACACCACATTTATCTCTTCTTGCTTTTGAATTCAGCACATGATCACATCCAGCTTGCTTTAAGAGAAAAATTGAAAAAAATAGATTGAGCAAACACAGACTAGAACAGCATTGACAAATCTCCTAATTAAGGCACACAAAAGCTGTGTATGCAAAAGGCTGCTGTGAGATAAACTGGTTTGCTTCCTCACATTTTTCCACTAATTTACAGTGTGGCCATCCCACAAGGTTTTACAATAAAAGACTTTTACAAAGCAAGAATCAGAACAACTGTTTGCACCAGGTAATGCCTTCACTAGAAAAAAGATTCTTGCATCAATTTTGCCCATAGAGAAAAGTGTGAAGAACAATTGTGAATGGTACTGTAGGACTCTGGGGTCTGATCAGGAAGAACTGGGGGAAAGCACAGAAGGAAGCAACACTGGGATTTAGGCTGAGACTCCACAGCCCTCAGTGACTTAGGACAGATGCGCCAACATCTTCCACTTGAGTGTGTCCCAAGAGCTGGTGAATGGTCTAGAGTAAGATAAGGAGTGGCTGAAGGAGCTGGGAACCTCAACCTGGAGAAAAAGAGGCTCAGGAGAGACTTTCTCACTCTCTACAACTACCTGAAAGGAAGTTGTAGCCAGGTGTGAGTCAGGCTCTTTTCATAGGTAACAAGCAACAGGACGAGAGAAAACAGCCTCACATTTAACAGGGGAGGCTTAGATTTGATATTAGGAAATAATGCTTCACCAAAAAGGTTGTCAACACTGGAACAGGCTGCTCAGGGTAGTGGTGGGAGTCACCCTCCCTGGTGGTATTAGAAGACATGTAGTAGATATGGCACTTGGGGACACGGTTTAGTGGTGGACTTGGCAGTGCTGGGTTAATGGCTGGACTTGATTTCAAAAGTCTTTTCCAACCTAAATGATCCTATGATTCTACATGTGGCTCTTCAGCAAATCTGGAGGCTGGCACAAATTTCAGACCATTTGGGGCTTACAGAGCCTGCAGATGCTGCTGGCATTCTCCTAGCGAAGAGAACATGCCAGCAACTGCCTGGAGCACAGCACAGAAGCGCCAGCCCGCCCTACAGAACTGCCATCCCCCTTTGGTGAGGAGCAGGGACAATGATTACCCGGCACAGGCCCTGCACGCAGATGTCGTTGGTGTCGGGGCCGCAGGGCGTCCCGTCGATGACCCGGTCCCGCAGCTGGTAATAGGCCGTGTTCCCCGCCACCCGGCAGAACAGCTTGCACCGGTCCTTCATCAGGACTGCAGGGAAGGGAGGGAGACCAGGAGCACGTTATCTGAACACCCTCACCCCTAGCAGCGATCCAGCAGGCAGGATCTGCACCCCCCCAGCCACTTACTGCCGCTGTATTTGGGAACCCAGCGCACATTGGTGGGCAGCCCGTTGATGTTGAAGTGCTTCCCATCGAAGTCGGCACACTGCTCATCCCGGAAATCCTTCTTCAGCTTTGAGCACGGTTCCGTGTTGCAGGATTTAAACTTCATGCGACGACCCACGCAGTATTTCCCACCGTTTTTGGGTCTGCAGAGACAACACCAGGCTGCAAATGAGGTGGAGTTGCAATTCTGCAACCTGTTCAGTACAATCAGGATTTGCAACAGCATTTTGTAGGCTCTGTCTTTGTACATATCTTTAATTAATATCCCAGGTTGACAAGCAGGAAATGTTATGCTGGTGTCTAACAAAAAAAATCACAGATGCAATATAAAGAGATGAAAAAGAGAATATTTGCTTTCTGATGGATGCCATGGTAGTGAGAGAAACCAGAAAGGAAAAGCAACATCTTCTTCCCCATCTGAGGATTTATTTTCACACTGAGGGATCCCACTCAGGCCTGTGTTTCCTTACAATCCCATCAATTCTATGGATTTTGTGGTTGACAATTTGCCTTTGATCTAGTGGGTTGCAAATAACTAAACTACACAGGAGAAAAGGCTTCCTTTCCTGCAGAGGCTGAAAGGTCAGGCAGTACTTAGTCCTTCAGGATTTCTAGTCCCAAATGTTAAAAATAGTAATGCCAAGCACTTTTAAACAACTTTACCTCCACATATTCCAGAAAGCACCAAAGACAGCCAATAAATAACTTATCCCATTTTATAGCAGGATGACACTGGTATAAACTGAGGAGATCTCATCCAAGTCACATAAAACCCAGTGGATAAGCCTAGGAGAAGCTATCATTTTAAATTTCCTGACTCACAGATTCAGGACTGTAGTCATAAAACTATTTTTCTCATATGTAGATGAAGCCTTTGCCAGAGAACATCACTCTGGGGACTGAAAGAGCCTCTCCCATTCCATCTGCTGCCAGCAGTGGTGCAAGAATGAGCTACTCATTAGAATAATCACCAAACCTACACCTTCTACCTACTCCCTGAAAAATGAGTGCCTGCACTAGCAAGAAGTGCAATCAGAAGAGCGACTTGCCAGGCTCCAACATCCTGGCACCCACAACTCCTGCCTTCCAGGGCTGTTCTTCAGGATCAGCTCTGCCTTACCTGGGGACCAGGTGCCCATCAGTGCCTCAGGGATGCTGGCAGAATGCTCCTTCCCTTGGAAGCTTGGTTGTGAAGGAACACACACAAGGTTTGCACACTTGGAGAACCCTTCAAGATGCAGGTAAGAGTGATAAATGGGAACCACCTCTGCCCTCAGAACAGAGATGCTCACCATGAGATCTCCACCTTGCATGCAGCCAGCACCTCTAACAAAAGGGATGGCACCCTCCCTGCACATGCACAATGGTCTCTACACACACTGTCAACAAGTTCCTGCAGCTGAACAGAATTTTTTAGCATCTCAGCACCTCCACCACCCAAGGAGCCCAGCAGTGCCTTTTCTCCCACAGACAACAACTCTTCACTCTTACGCTCGAAAATTCCTTGTGACTCAAGTAGCAGAGTTCCTGTGAAACAAATGAGAGACAGAAGCACAGAACAGCTTGCTCTTGCCAAATGATTGCCTGCAAAACCGGGAAAGGCAGGCATACTTCCCACCACCCCATCAGCACCACACTAGGGATGCTCCCAGGTCTGGCAGAAGGAGTCAGCTCCTTGAGCAGCTGCAGATGAGATGCTGAGCACCACCAGTTACACATATGGGATTTTTCCTCCAGTCACTGAGATCCTCACTGCTGTGGTGCAGACCCCTCTAGTCCCATCCTAAATACCACAGGGTATGATTTGTCCTCTGGCACAGCCCTGAGCAATAGCTACAAACACTGGCTCTACCTGCTCTATGAGTTCTCACATGCCATCTGGAAGTGAAATGCCTGTCACTTACAAAGGTTTCTGGTGTTTCCAATTAAGCAAGTACCAGTGATAAAAACCCCAAGCAACTGCACAGTGCCCATTGCAGATTCCTGATTACAGACTGATTTTACACCTTTACAGCTCCTAGTGAAGGAGTAAGTCTAAACCTGTTTTTTACTGATTTTGTCTGTTGCCCACTTGTTGTGACAAACAACTTCTTTGAAGTTACTTGATTACACTTGGGACAGCTCCAGGGCTATCCCAGCACAGCAGCCCCAGCAGACACAGCCCAAACCCCTCCTTGCCTTGCAGGCACGATGGCAATTGCTGGGCGTTTCCCAATACCAGAGCCCATCCCATGGACTATTCCCATGCAGGCACATGAGCTACCTCTAGCTACAAAGGGACATCTCAACCATCTTATTACACAGAACACAGGGAAACTTCTTAATCATGGCAGCAGCACACTCCAGACCTGGGTGAGTCAGTCATTCATGGGGGAATTAACAGGATTTGTCATTTTTACTTGAAAAGCATCTGTACCTCTGCAGGACTGTTGCAGTTTGACAAAGCCTCTGAATGATACAAACCTTTAAGGGAGCATTTCTTTTTTAAAAAAATTGCAATTACAACATTTTTATGGCAACCACATTGCTTCCAATATAAATGAATTTAACTAAAATGAAACTCTTAACTATTTAGTTAAAGAACATACAGGAGCCTTTTTTTTTTTTAAGGTATGTCTAATAAAATCCAAAAATCCCAAGCTACTATTTAGTTTTCTCTTCTCTAGACAAGACCCCTGAGATTGAGATAACATTGACACATGGACACACCACAAACTGAAGGATGTTACTAAAGCTTGCCACCGTGTTGCAAACTATCAGCTTTGTAACCCTGTCAGTAAATCTCCTTGCAGACTGTGCTGGGGGCCTAAGCACACTCACACTTGTATAAAGGATCAGCTGACATTTAAAAACAGCTCCAAACTCCCCTGACAGTTACAGAGTGTTTTAAACCAGCATTGCTTCTCACAGAATCTGAGGGACAGAAAGAGCTGACCCTGAAAAATAGGTCACCCTCATATAACATCGATTTTCAGTGTCATGAAGAAATACAGCATACTTCATTCTTTGTAATATTTTTATGGATCATCAACAATGTACCACAGAGACAGAAGGGAAAGCAGTACATGCATAGAAACCTCCTTGTTTTGCTTCCATTTTGCTTCTCTCAGAATCATCTATTCAGCCAATTAACAGCCAGCATGGCACTTTCAGTCCAGTCTCATTCCCCTGACAAGCTCCTGCACACACCCCAGACCCACTGCACTCCTCCCAGCAGCCCAGAAACTCTCAGGCCCAGAGAATGATTCCCACTCCAAGAGGCCTGAAATACATGATGCTCATCACCTTGAGCATCTTCACTTGC
Organism: Pseudopodoces humilis; assembly: GCF_049639895.1. Taxonomy (NCBI): domain Eukaryota; kingdom Metazoa; phylum Chordata; class Aves; order Passeriformes; family Paridae; genus Pseudopodoces; species Pseudopodoces humilis. Next base: position 14,550,628 of record NC_142212.1, read on the forward strand.
AGATTTTGAGGCAGCACCCAGCTCCCAGCAGTCCAGGAGCACAAGGTGCAGACACCCTACCAAGAAGTGCTGTTTTGGGGGTGCTTTGCACCTACCCCACAGGCAGCAGCTCTGCCTGGGAGCACTGAGGCTGTCACAAGGAAAATACCCAGGAGAATTAACTGCAGGGCACATGTGTTCATCCGCACATTTGCCCACGTACCTGGGCTCATGTGTGACTGAAGAAAAATCTGTGAAGCTCCAGTGTGCACAGATCAGTTTGAGATATCCTTCCCTGCATTCCAGGAAGCCCTAGGACTGGAAATTGGTTGGTGGCTAGCACAGTTATCTATACGTGTGTTTACATGTCAGGCTCAGACAGTTTTCAGTGCAGGTGGATACTTCTGTGATGGACTAAAATGCAAATGTGATCTGACTCACATCCAGAGATAGCACTCTCCCATCCAAAAAGCCATTCCTGAAAATAGGGTATTGACATCTTATCAAATATGCCCTTTCCCATAATTCTGCAACATGTCTTTTTTGAAAACCAGGGCTTTGAAAACCACAGACCCTCTGATGATGTACCACAGCCATGGGCTTTGTCCACCAGCCAGGCTCAAATTCCCATGTGGGCAATCTCAGTAAGAAGGGTCTGGTCTGGTTAGCAAACACATTCCTTCAGGGTATGTCAAAACAGTCTGTTGCCATTCCAGAGGCTTACATCTCTTCCTGCATCTCTGCAGGATACTCATCCATTTAGGTGTCAGAGCACTCTCCAGTGCGAGGCAGGAGCTGCAGCCTTACTTTCTGTACCATGGAGGGAATGGTAATTTTCAATGCCAGATTTAACACTATTTTTACTGGATGCAAGAACCCACCCCAGATCATCATGCACAGAAAAAACTTGAAAAAGCTAAACCATCTTGGAAGATAAAAGATTTACTGAGAATTATTTCAGACCTAACTCGCGGTATCTGGGTTGGGTTTGCTGCCTTCTATAACAGAGGAGGAACTGTCTCTTTTTGAAGTACTCTGGGAAAGGGAAAAGGCAAGAGAGCATCCAGTGGAGTCTCACCCATTTGTATAGTTTTAGCAGATCCATGATAATGGGGACACAGGTGGTGGGGGCTCACATTATGGTGTCAAACCAACAACCAGTGGAAAGTTCTGTGGATGGTGCCAGGACAGACTACTCCTCACAGAGACTTTGTGAGGGGCTGGAGAAGAGAGGCCAGTGCCAGCACAAGGCTCAAGAAAGGGGGCCTGGAAAATAAGCACTATCAATCATAAGGAATTCTTGAGCAGCTTGGTGCCCAGTGTGTTTAGATGCTTTTGCAAATCCCAGCCACGGCAATACACCTACTGAAGCACCAGGATACAAACCACAAGCTATTAGGGAAGATAGAATTTCAAATCCCTTGGCTACCCTTTAGGATAAAGGAGATTTTCTATCACAAAAAGCTATCAGTCTGAATAGATGCCTCTCAGAAGACAGGAATACATCTCGCTGACAGCATCCAAAGTTTCAGCAGCAGAGCTGGAAAAATGCTTTGTTTTTGTCTTTCCATGGCTACCAAAGACCATATGGAGTGTGCTGACTCAGCACAGCCAGACGAGAGCTCTTTGCACTTGTGTTTTTCTTAGCATTGTTTTAATTAACGTGCTGGTGTCCCACTCTCTCAGCCTCAACTTTTGACACTTGCCCAGCTGTGCTGAGCAGCCATCTCCTGTTACTACACCACCAGTGTCATAGGCATAAGCTCTCCCTTCTCCCATTAGCAGTAATCAAACTATCCCTGGCACATCCCTAGTGGCAATTTCCTTGGCAACAAACCATCCAACACCAGTGATGAGAAACAGGAATCTTTTTAAGACCCCTCAGTGCAACCATCCCTACAGACCCCTCTCCTCTCTGTATCCCAGTCCCAAATAAAAGCCCAGAAAGCCTCCTGCCCACCCCTTCTTCTGCAAGAAGGCAGTTAAACAGAAACCAGCACAATTCACAATTTACGTAAACAGGCTGTTTCATACCAGTTGCTCAAGCTATTACTGTTGCACCAGCTACATATTTGTCTCCTTGAAGCCCACAGCAAAATTCCCCGCTGTTTCAAAGGGTGCAGAGTTTTGCATTCCAGGCTGATAGCAAACATTTCTGAGTGCCGCTTTTTAATGGGGCACAGATTTCTGCTGAGGTTTGGCTAGTCTGCACCAGCTGAAATGTAACTGTATAAAGGATCAGCTGCAAAAGCAGCCAAAAGCTGGAAAACCAGACAAAGCAGGAAAAAAAAACTGGTAGAAAACTTTATTATAAAGGCCTGTAGAACAGCTGCAAAAGCAACCTAAGGAGGGGTAAAATGGTGAAAAAGGAAGGTTCCTTCCTTTCTCCCTCTTTTCTGAATCACAGCTTTGGAGAAACACCTCTGGAAGTGGGACCCCAGCAGTGCCCCCACAGGAAAACAGAAGTTTTTTATCCCTCATTGTTGAATGGATCCCTTTTTAGATCACTTCACCCACACGCCAAAGACAGGATCCTGCCTCACCCATGCCGGGCAAATCTGTCCATCCCCAGGGCAGAGCCACCTGTCCTTGGCACCCACAAGGACTGGGGACAGCCAAAGGTGATCTCAGCCCACTTGGGCAGCCCAAACTGCTTTTGCCCATCTCACCCTGTTGCATTCCCCTCTGTGCACTCACTCGGGCCTGTTGCACTCTCGAATCGCCGTCTTTATGCCGCCGCCGCAGGTCCTCGAGCAGGTCCCGAAGGGGCTCCAGGTGCCCCAGGCTCCGTCTGTCACCGGTGCCTCTCGCTCCTTGGGCACACACATCCCAAACCTGCAGTGCTGCATGTGAAGGAGAGACATGGCAAAGGTGAGACTGTGCTGCTTTGCATTAGGGGTGACCAGCCTGGGCAACAACACCCAGCCTCACTTATTTCTCAGCCACACACAATGATTTTGCAGTCAAATAAAACTGAACTACTTTATATTTTGTCTGTCATCCCCATATTTTTTCTTTCTCCATACCCTTAAATGGCAACGTGAAGAGAAGTTGCTGAGTCTGTGGAATGATTTATGGGATGAAGAGCGATGACAACAGTAACCACTGAATATTCCCTGTTTACTGGTGCTAAGCAGCACAGCAAGCTCAGGCCACTGGCTTTTCAAAAAGCTGCTCTATCTGATTTCCTGGAGAGCTGCAGAAACTGTGCCATGTCAGGGGAGGAGACAGGCAATGAGGAGAAACACCAGGGAAAACGCAAACCTCCCCACTACTACCCAAAGCAGAAAACTTCCAAATCCAAAAAGCAAATAGAAAAATTAATTCCTCAACCTCAAGCATTTTTTTGTTTTGTTTTTTTTTGTTACACTCAGACATAACATGGGACTTGCCAAGATCTTGTCTACCCTTCTGTTTTCCAGCTATGACTCTTATTTTCTTTTGTTTAGAAAGCTGGATTAAATTATGGTGGCAAGCCCCCATCCCCACTTTCATGGTATAAATTGTGTCCTTTGGGGTATGTTTACTAGATGGACTACACAGACCTCTGCAGAAGTGAGATCTAGGGAAGAGTCACCTTCTGACCTCAACAGAGTGAATGGAAAAATGTCCCCTCTCAGTGAACAGTGCTTGATACAGTTGATTTAAACCCAGAGACATGCAGATGCCTAAATCTTTGTAATTATGGGAAGCCCAAACATTGCTGATTGCTCACAGATTAGAAGAGGCTACAGACTACAGAATACAGGTAGAGAACATCACTAAAATATTCCCTTGCAGTATTTCTGTGTACCAGGTGCTGTTCAGATCTGATAATCTTTATGGGAACAGGGTCAAATTTGCTGATGCACTGTGTTTATCCAGCCTTTCCACTAATAGCACAACAAGGTTGTGTCAAGACACACCACAAGCTCATCCTGCTTGTTTAGACACCCTTAAAACCAATTTGGATAGAGCTATCCTGGAAAACAGAGCAGAATCAAGGTGTTCTGGGGCTGTGCATCCCACAGGACACCAGCTCTGCAGCACATGGGACACCTTTTGCCAAAGAAGGCTGACATGTTACACAGCTTTGCTGATGAAGAAAGCTGATCTCAGTTGCATTTGCCCATGGACATGGTTTGCAGGACAGCTGAAGAACTCATAATTTGAGTCTTGCATGTGCTGTTTGCTCAGAGACAAGCATGGTCTTTAGGCTGCAAAATGCCCTAGATTTGCTTTCATCTGAAGATCTGATTCCCCAGATAAAACTGACTAAAACCCATCTGCTACAGTAAAGGACAGCAATAAAATCAGCTGAAATTCCTGTTTCTTTGCTGCAGGACAAACCCTTAAAATACACAACTCCTCCTGGCATTTAGAGGTTGAAAACCTGAAGGTTGGGGTCCCTATACAGGTCCAAAGAGGTCAGACAGCTATCATTAAACAACAGAAATACATGACACCAATCTAACAGTGCTGTCCCAGTGGAGAACTACTTGCAGCAATGTTGATGCTCACAGCTAAATATCTAACCAGAGTCATGCCTGGCACCACTGACCCAGGGAAGATGACTGAATAGCTAACTAGTGAATGAACACAGCTAACAGACCGTGACATGACCTATATGTCTCCCATCCCATGGTTGAGTATTAACCAGGAAGTCATCTACATCCATTGATTTTATTAAAAATTTGGGGTTTGGAGTTGATGGTAAAGTGAAGCAGGGGAAAAGAGCAGCTGTTTTAAATAAATGGCAAGATTATCTTATGAAAATGCAATGGTGCTTCTTGGAACCACACTGTGAACAGTCTGGCTGTGCAACTTTTGTGCCTTTTGTATTTTAAAAATAATTTCTATGTTGAGATATAGCAGAAAGACTAAAAGCCTGCCAGGGTCCTCTTTCCTATAAGTTTACAGCTCACACAATGAAGAGAATAAAAGGCAGATTGTCTGGAGCAAATTCAAAATATCTTAGACACACAGTGGAGCTGAAGAGCACTGGCAGGGATGGAAGACATTACAGCAGACTTTCCCTTCCGTCTTGCCACTGGAGTTCCAGATAATTCCCCACATCCAGCTCCCACCCTTGGGCTGAGTAAATGGAGTAGCAGGGGGCAGAAGGGGCTGTGCAGCTCCATGCATGTGTAACAGACACACTACCTGCTGCCACAGGGCAGCAGACACAAATCACTACTGCTCATCTGCTCTTCTGCTACCATTCTTTAAACAACCCTGAAAACCACAATGGAGAGTGGCCCAAATTTACAACCCCTTTATCTTCTTCCAGAGATTTATCTCCACCCAACAACGAGCTGTTTCTGTGGAACATGGTAAAACCATCACCCAGCAAAGCCAGACTCTGGGCTGGGCTTATGGCCTGATTTAACAGAATCGGATTCAGTGTCCTCACATATAAAACATGCAGAAGTTAATACTCCCATGTTTTTTAATGTCCTTGGTTTAAGAGTAAATTTAGAGCCCAGTTAAATCTACATCCCAGTAGTTTTAGCTAGATCTCTTTTTTTAGCTATTCAGGCTCTCTTATTTCCAAAGATATCTCCATAAAAAATGGTATGGTATTTTCTCCGTCTGCCAACCCATACAGCACAGGCTTTAAACATGCAGACTTGAGGCATTAGTCAGCAAGTAGCAGTTTGACAGGGCTCCTGGCCACAGCACAGTACCAAAATAGCAATTTATTCCAAGGAAAAGCACTTCAGACTTGCATCTCAGCACTTTATAAGCCCAAGTAAATACCAAGCAGGACAGAGTCGATGACCCAAACTTTGAATTAGATGAACATACAGACAGAAAAATTACTCCATGAAGCCCTTTTGTGAGAACATATTTAAATGCCCGAACACGAGTGGGCTGCGTTAGCTTTTCTTAAGAGCCCATCTGCTCTCAGATGAGAGGTTCAGATCACACTTGTCTAGTTTGTCTAAACTTGTCAGATTGTCTAAATCTGTGGCCTGAAATGTTTTTCATTAAGAGCCATGCAGCTGGACACTGCATGGCATGGGGCAGCTCTGAGGGGGGGCTGATCTGCTCAGCTGCTGCTGTTTGCACATCACTCTGGTCATATCCAAGGGTAAGCGCAGGTTTGCTGCAGCCCAGATTTTTTGAATTTCAAGAAAATTTCAAAGTTATTTCTGATCTTTCAGCAGTGAGCAGATCCCAAGCTCACCAACAGAGAAGTTGAGGGCACAAGGTCTCAAGTCACAGGGACTCCACAAACACCTACACTCAAAATGGGGATTTTACACAAAAATGTTAGACATTCCAATTACATCTCTACTGCACATTCTCAACCATAAAAACAAATCTGCAATTGCACTTTTCCCTAAGAAAGGAAGGCAAATTGATACATGATGCTCACTGAAGGAAATCAGTCAAGTGTCATTGAACAATCGAGTTTTCAGACACATGCATCAAAAGATAAATTTCTAAAGAGTTATACAGCCTGTATGGAAAATCATATTTAAAATAGCATCCAGAATTTGTATTAAAGTACGTTTGAGAGACTATGATTTAAAACTTTGACTCTTTCTAAAGAAAACATTATTATTATTAATATTTATCTTAAGAGCCAGAAAAGCAAAATTTTAAGCTATACCATGTAGAATAACATCACACTATTTTTATTAGACACAGATGGAGAATACTTTTTTCAGACACAAATGGTAAGAACCAGTTCACATTTTTATTCAAAAGCTTCAGTATCTTAATAAAAGAAAAATCCTCTCAACTATTTTTCTACAGATATGAAAAACTAAAAATTAAACACTTATCCTAGAAACCACAATGCTAGCTGGAAATTAACATTGCACATGGAAATGGAAAGTTTCTATGAATTACTGCCAAAAATGTTCCATACAGAAAATGTCAACCAATTCTATATTTTACTCTGAAGTTGTCAAGATGAAAAGCCAGCTGACAAGTTTATGTTACACAGAATTACTAATTGCTCACATCACATTGGCAATTTCTAACAAAAGCTTAGGGAAGCTTTGCAAAACTTTTGCTCAAAAGTTCACTCAAGGGCATTAATTTAAAAAGATAAGCACTCCAGAAGGAGTAACTGCTTTAAACAATGTTATGCCAAAGAGTTGACTTTAATCATGTTATCTGGGCTGGAGATGTCCCAGGCACCACCAGGACTAAAACACATTGAGCTGCTTTGGACTTCAACCACTGCAGTCAGAGCCATGCCCCACACAACTGGCATTAGGGCAGGATGACTTTGACTGATATGCTCAACCTGAGCCCAAGAAAACAGAGCCACGAGGCACAAACCACCAGGTATTACAGACCTTTCCAGGCTCACATTCTGTCCCATCAGCCCAAGGTGTGTGTTGGGTTCGACATCCCTTGTGAGCACCATCGACGTTGATACACCAAAGTCGCCGACATTGCATCTGCTTAAGTGATTGCAGAGATCAGAACGTTAAATATGTGCCTCATGCCTTACCAGACAGATGATTCTTTATGAAATTATCCCCCTAGGATTTATCATTAACTCACAAGCTTGTCAGTAAGTTGATGGATTGTGAGTCTGCCATTCATACAACCCCAGGGGACCTTATTTTGCTCTGGCAAAACCAGGAAAAATAAGGTGTGAAATTTCACTTACCATATAGGGGCACACTTGGGATCCAGGTCCAAAAATTAACTCACATTGTTTGTTGACGTCATAAATCAGCCCTGGGAGCTGCTGAGGCAATGTGTAAGTTCTTGATGAAGGTTCATCAAGCAAACACTCCCCATAACCAGTGCTACAACACAAATCAGAGTAATGGTGTTAAACAGGAGGCAGTGAGATCAGAACCCACTTGTGTTTACCTGAATTACCCTTAGGGCAGTTGCACACCACATTTGCCATATTTAACAAGCACTACAAGAGCTATTTCAAACTCAAGCACAGGAGGGTGTGTTACCAATACACCACCACCCCTGTGCTGTGACAGCAACTATCCACCACAGCAGTCAGCTACCACAGCAAAAGCATTTCTGAGTGTGCATTTAGTTGCTGAGCAAGCACTGGTACATTTTTATAAAGAATTCCAAAAGAAAAATCACTGATTAGCAGAATTGCCCACGGGACTGAGCTCCTGGATTTCCCAGAACACCATCAAGGCTCTCATTCTGTTCCACACCACAACACACAGGAAGGCATCACAGCAAAATGGGCGAATCACTATGCATCAAACTGACCCGTGGGCTCCTGGAACGGTGTTCCCACCACGGATTAGTGCCAGGGCTTTATCTTGACCTGTGGAGCAGAAAGGCAGATTCAATCTGCCTTCTAAAACACAGCTCCGTATCTGGGCCACAAGGCTTGGAAAAGTCATTCTTCAGGTTTGAGGAGAACACACATTCCTTAAAAGCAATATCCATGGGGGAAGACTTATTCTTCCCCATTGAGAGGCTGGTCCTTGCCAGCTTATCATGAGGCTGAACTGGCAGGGACTGGATGCCAGGGGTGCATTCCTGCTCTATGTAAAGGATGCGTGCAAACACAAATCCCTCTGATTTCCTCCAAACGCTGCACACTAGGACTCCAAATTAACTGAAGAACTCCATGGACACATGGACATGTGAAAACAGCCCAACACATGCATATGCAAGGCCTTACTCCAGAAATTCAGTGATGTATTTCCTACTGCATTTTGACCACATCCAGGGATTGGTGTAGAAGTTCAGTGTTGGTGCCATGACGTGCTGTTGATTTTTACCTCCATCTTCCTTGCACTTGTGATTGTCATCATGTGGCATGTTAAATCTAAGAGGAAAAGAGCAGAGAAAAGTAGAATCAGTTAAGAAGCAAACATTAAGTATTTAGCATAGCAAGGGCAACAGTGTGAACTAAATGTAAGCAAACCCAAGATTTTTTCCTAAACAAGCTACTGACAGATATTACAGAAGTATTGATACACACATATTCATAATAAATTCAGAACTGTTAATGAACAGGGTTCCTAGCAACTCATCTGGAAAAAGCTGTGCAGCACCCTGCTAAGCTCTCCAGTCCATGACTGCATATATTTAGTCAGAGAAGTCCTCCAGGAAGCCTGGTGTAAGATGCAGTTTCCTTTTCAGCTGATGGTTGCTATCCTGCAGACAGGCTGAAGTCTGGCCCCTCCTTCATAAAAATGACAAATAATCTGGAACTGACCACACATCCAGGAGTTGATCTGAGGGAATTCTGAAGGAGATGACTGACTTGAGCCCACTGACTGCACACCCTCATGCACACAGGCAATACCATGTTGGATACAAAATATTTTCTAATGCAGTTGAAAATCCTGGGCCACACAGCTGCCTAAGCGAGCTACACCAGGGATAGACTTGGCTCCCATACTTTATGTGGAAGGTTTACCAAATGCCATTGCCAGCAAGCATTGCTATCAGCAGAAACCAATGTGAAGTTTGCAGCACATGACACCTTGAAGAATGTGGTAAATTCGCTAACGGAGACAGAGCGGCTTAAAGCGCTGCACTGTTTGAAGTGGGGAAGGGGAAGTGACCTGGTGTGATCCTGTGTTCCAAGGCTGGGGAGTTTCTATTCCATTAAGATTACCTCCAACAAACCATCTTTTCACTCTGCTCTCTGAAAAAAAAGAGCACAGAGGTGTTTCCTGCTCAGGAGCACTGCTAACCCCCCCGCAGCTCTGGGGCAGCATTAGTGAAGGAATTAGCCACAGGTTAGGTGTGGGGAACACCAAAACTTTGGGGACTTTCTGTCAGGAAGTCTCATTTAAACAAATACTACTGTGGTTAAAAATAGGCTGTCTTAGCCAGCTCTCCATGAAGAAAAACAGAGTTTAGAACAATGAGAGATCTGTTCCCAAGTACTCATCCATCCCACACCTACAGACCTCCACTGCAAAGCAGGCGTGTGGTGGTTTGGGACTGTATCAGCTGCCTAAGGTTGTAGCCAGGGGTAAAGGACTGTGATCTAAGATGATTTTTCTCCTGACTGCTTAGTAGTGAGAAAAAGTCTCAGTAGTGAGAAAAAGCAAAAATCATTTGAAAGAAATTTCCGCTGGAGGAGATGAATGGCAGCATCTCTTCTGGGGAAGTCCAGCAGCACAAGATTTTCCAGTTCAAGAGCTGAGTCAAGCTCACTTACACACCTCATCACCTCCTAGATGCCCTGGGTAAGTTCCTCCTCTACACACAGCTGCTGCATTGCCTTCACCAGCACTGCACAGAGCTGTGGGACAAGCTGTGGCAGGCTAAGGACCTGCTCTCAGAGAAGACTTCAGTCCCAAAAGATAGTTGAGATGCGCCAGCAACCCTTGCCCTGGTCCTCCCCAAGGCACCCAGCACATCCCTTCTGCCCAAAATCCTGGCTAGTTCCAATGGCTGTCAAGATGTCATTGCTTAGGTGCTGCTTGTGGTACTCTGTCATTCATCCTCCCCAAAACATAGCCCTGCTAGTTTTGCTGCTCTCAGGTAGGCTCCAGAGCACCCCACAGTTTCATCTACCTCAGTGGTGCATCTTCTAGTCAAGTATATTGATCTCCCCTCAAATAATTAGGCTCAGCAGTACCAGTTCCCAGCCTGGCTGGCAAGCCCTAATTAGCATAAATATTGGGCTAATTAAATGTAAATGTATTTACATAAAACATACACATGGCCAAGTTCATGTGCTATTGTGAAAGCAGTGCTCAGTCCATTATCTTCACTTATTGAACAGCTCCTGTATGGGTCACAGACCGTACCCAGTTCTGCCAGACCTAGGAGAGAACAAAGAAGTTTATGAAAGGAAAAGTCACTCACAGTTCAGCACAGGCAACTAACATTGTCACTACAAAAAAAAGTTATCAAAAGACAAAGCTTTCCTTACCCAGAGTATCACATTTGTCGTGCGCTCTACAAATATCCTGTCTGAAAGCAGAACAGACCTGACACATTAATTCTCAATGCAGCAGTGAGTTAAGGTACAAGCACAGTAACAACAGCAGAAACAACCCTTGGTCCTCCAATGGACCTTCTCATGCTGCTTTGCCACATCATCCAGAGTCCAAACTAACTCCCCACCACAGTCAAAGTTTTCCATCTTATGCTAAACCCATGGGTAGACTTTAGACAGTCTTGAACCTCTCAAAATCATCTCCTGTTATGGTGGACACATACTCCCACAACTACAAGTACCATTACATCCACATCAAAACCTGAACATTTCCTATATATTACAGCCCCTGACACACAACTGGCTACAGTTTTCATGAGAATATTCACCACACCTGGTAACAAGCACAGCTGTATCATGCCGAAGGTGACTTCCCTCTGGGTGGTTTTGAGACTGCTGCCATTGGCAGAAGTTTTTTAATGTTGTCTGGGCATTGTAAGATATTGCAGGGCCATCCTGATAAGCAACAAACAGAAAGCAGGTATTTTAATTATTCATGGCAATGCTCACTACAAATGTCATTGTCAAGCACAAGGTGAAGAAAATAATTTCCATTACCTGCTCATTATGTATCACGACCAATTTCACAATAACAATATTAATTAAATTTCCAATGCTTGGGTCTTTGTAGATAGAAGCCACCTGTTTCAAAAAAGAATATTTGGAATTATTGTTAACTTTCAAGGAAACAAACAATTAAGACAACACATATATTTTCCATTTTGCAACTGTTTTTCTCTTGGGCTGCTCTTCTGCCTTGTTCAGTGCACTGGTGCTACTTAGAGAAACCTCCTGGCAGAAGCACAATTTTAGAACGAAAAAAACCTGCTGGTATCACAGAAATGCAAAATTTCCTTTTGCTTTAGCACACATTTCACCAAATTAAAGGATCATTCTGCTCTGAGACACAAAGACCACCAACCAAGACTGTCAAAAGCAACCTATTCTTCTAAGTGCCTGATTTTGACATGGGCAGTTTCAGACCGCATATTCACTGCACTTCCACCCTCAAACAAGATGAACATCCCTCTAGTGATACAAATATGTTGGATACTCCCTGCCAGTCACTCTGCATCGCCAGAACTGCCTGTGTGGAAACTGCACTACTGCATCCTAGTACCTGCAGCTATTCAGGTGCTTGCTCTCAGCCTGGAAAACCAGCTTGAGAATGATGCTAAGGATCAAGGTGACCGCAAGCTCCTTCTTGTGATATCAAGGGAAGTCAGGCAACTGCCTAACCTACCAGCATCAGTTCCCTGGAAGGCACAGGGCCCAAAGTACCTTTCAAATTCAGCTGTTATTTCACGTGGGCTTAAATAAAAGAGTACAGCGTGTGGTCTAAACAACCAGTGATATTGCTCATGGTATCTGATGTTCAGAAAGCTGGAAGAGAGAGGTGTGAAAAGGATGAGGAAGTGTGATGGATGTGGGAAAAAGACTCCAACCAGTGTTTTCCAGCCACATTTTACCATTTTTCATGTAACCCCAGCATTATCTCCATGCCTAGGGAAGGCAAACTGATGGTGTTGCATATGACTGCAGCAGAGAGGGGCTCTGTGACCACTAGAAAACGATTTGTGGGTGAATCTACTTGCTCTGGTTGAACACTCACAATTGACATCAGGGTTAAGACATAGTGCTGTAGGTTGGCTCCGTGGTAGGCGACCATCCTGCTGTCAGCCACCACCATCACCTCCACAAAACGTGGGTAGGACAAGAAACGCTTTGTTCGCTTGTGGCTCTTCTTTTCAACAATGGTCCCCGTCTTGTTGCTGTCCCCAGAAAAAGAATTTACTTCCAGGCTGTGTTTCAACATCTCCACGTCAGACAATATGCTGCTCTCTGCCCACTGCCTTCTCCAGTGTTTCCGCTTGTTCTTTTTGTGACTGTGGTCATGATCTATGGTTAAAAGGCAGAAAAAACATACAGTACATTCTGGAGTGAAAAAAATTAATACCACATGTATGTTACGTCAAAATACCTATTACCTCAACAAAGCTGTGTGGGCTTGCTCCAAACAAGCAGGGAACTGAAACAGAAGCACTCTGTGGAAGCCCACCAAGTAACCCACCATCTAAGGCTGCATTTTTAAAGCCATCTTGGGGAGGCCAGTAGCACTTAGAGGTGGGCATTCCCTGCGCCAGAGCCAGCTCCTGGCCCATACAGGAGGGATGGAGCCCTGCAATGGTAATTAGCCACTGCAGCAGGAGCGTGAGGATTCTGGGCACGTCCAAGGTGGCCAGGAAACCACAGGAAACAAAGGTCCAAATCCTGTATTTCTAACTCAGGCATGAAGGACGGCAGGATTTGGCCTTCACAGCAAAGCAATTATATATGATTTATTTCTGTCTCTAACAATAACACGGCTGGGCTTCAGTTCCCCCCCTCCCTTTATTATTCTGTGCTACAGGAATGGTAAAGGTCATCTAATAGCACAGCTGCCACTGGCGGAAGAATAGAATTCAGGAAGTTTCACATATACTGCTTTTGATATTCAATTAGGCCAAACATAAAAGCAGCCTGAAAATATACTCCATGCTGATACAAAGACGACAAAGTGAAGAGGGAGAACAGGCATATATAACATATGGAACATGTACAATTAAGATTTACCATCTGATTAGTATGTAATTATAGCATTATTTAAATGTAAGAGCAAAATCAGGCTTATTTGATGCCACTTAATTTTTAATCAGTTCATCATAGGAAGTAGCTAATTGAATGTGATTCATCCACGAAAGACTGTTCACTTCTGCATTTAATATAAAGCCAGATCTGAACTACTCATCTACGACTCCAGGCTACAACCCTCATGCTCTTTGTATCTTTAGTTTAATTTCGTCATGGTGGTGAAAAATATCACATTTCCTTATCTGACCCATTGAGTGAGTAGGTTAGAGGAAGCATAATATTAGGGAACAAAGGAATACTCAATGCTCAAACAAGACTGAAATGATAGGAAACTTCTTAGCTACTTTTCCTGTGTAGTTTCCTTTTAGGAATATTTGTAATAATTTCCAAAAAAATAAATAAATTCTGCAGTATCACAGCAGGCAAAGGGGATGAGCCAGCTTCTACCTATCTGAAAACCCTTTGGCCCTATGTGCAAATAGACAATGGAGTTGTTAAGAATTAAATCCTGTCTACTCTGTACTACCTAAGTCTTCTACATTCCCCTTTCTTGATATAGTCCAGACCACCTTAATACAGCAGAGAGTCTGCAGTTATTTGAGTAAGAATTCGAGAAAGCCAATGGCATTTGTGGTTATAATTGGATTGCCCTAGTTCCTCTGCTCTAATCAATGCCCTTGTGTTGGCAAGGTTGTGCTCTCATGCTGGCACTGCTTCGTGGGCAACCATGACATTATCCTGACTCATTCAGTGCCAATCAGCTTGGGGAGCCAACTATGCATACAAATAACTTGAAGGTGAGGAGAAGACCAGACTGAGGAGAAAGTGCTAACCCCAGCCCTTCAGCCAGCTCCTCTCCTCTCTGCACCCTCAGCCTGCCACTCAAATTTCCCTTTTAAATAACTAACCTCCAAAAGGAGCAGGTGCCCAAGGAAAAATGTGTTAAGGATGGGGAGATACTCAACAGGTCTTGAGTGAGGCTGAAGACAAGGCTGCAGAGCAAAGGCAGAGCTCTGCAGGGCCCCACGTGGGATCATGAGGCTCATGATTCCTCCAAACATCCAGGGAGGGGGAAGTTAGATGGCAAAAGAAGGAATTGCAAAGACATCTATCACACAGAAGATGTATTAAATAAATTAATTTATATATACTGGGCTTGCACTGAAATCCTGCAGCTGGTGTCACACGCTAAAAAAACCCTTCAAACCCACCCAAAACCCAGAGAGTACCACATGAAATTCCACATCTTGTTCTGAGAGCCCTGACCTGCACCTGATCATGCAGGGGAATCAGAGCCAAACATAGCCAGGTATGCCCAGCACAGAGAAAAATGACTTTCCTATTTGTGCAGAGATCTGGCACAGAGTCACAGAATCACAGGATCATTTAGGTTGGAAAAGATACTTAAGATCATCAAGTCTAATCATTAACCTAATGCTGCCAAGTGTTGGTACAGTATCAGTGTTCTTTCCCCATTCAGCACACAAATGAAATCAGACACATCACCACTTCCAAAACAACTGAATTATTTCCACTCACAAAGTCACTCCAACACTTGCAGTGTGCTATTTGGACAGGTCATGTATTGGGTGTTTGGATTACTGGAAAACCAGGCACTAGTGATGGGAATGCACTGCATGGAAAGCTACTCCTGGACTTTGGTAGTAGTGAACTGTTATCTTCACCCATCTTTCTTGCATGTAGATAGTGTGCACTCACCTGTAGAAAATTAAATGCTAATGGCTGTGCACTGCTCTTAACCCATCTGTAAAACCCTGACCACATTAATGGGAGCTGCATACAGGCAGTGCCGGGAACTCTGTGTGCCTGATTCTGATGATATCCTGCTCCACTACAATGGCCACAGTTCAGCACAGGCAACTAACAGGTTGCCTTTCTAACAAAAAAAAGTTATTAAAAGACAAAAACTTTTCTTACCCAGAGTATCACATTCGTTGTGCGCTCTACAAATATCCTGTCTGAAAGCAGGACAGCAGTGGTCTCACTGAATGGTACAACATGCTGCCCTTCCATCAGGCAGAAGGGAAAACCCCAGAAAAGGGTGTGGTATTTCTACACCTTATTTTCTTTTTTTTTTTTTTTTTGTGTGTGTGTTAACATAGTAACAGAAATCAGGAAGAAAAATGGTTTGCTTGGCAAGCCCTCCATCTTTGCAATGACCTGAAACACATCTACTTACACAAGGCAGCAACTGGATGGGTTTAAGAAACAAAACATTTTTTTGTTACTTTGTAGAAAAACTAAACTCCAGTGAGTAGACAAACCCTTTAAAACCATGCAAACTACAGTTCAATAATTCAAGTATCAGGTGAGCCCATGCACTGATTCAACAGTTCATATTCTTTTGAGAGGCAGGTAAAAGGCTAGAATAATGTCCATTTTACTGCATACTTTACTAAGACAATCTATGCTGTTTTCACTGTCTTTATACAGACCTGGTCATTTATCTTAATTTTTTTTTTCTGTTTGGTTTTTCTTTGTAATGTGGGACTCACAAAGGAGACCCAATCCTGTGAAAGGCTATCGCTTCCTGATGGCATCTTCCCACTAAAGCCATTTATTTTTGCTTGGGCAAGAAGCCTCAGCCCAGAACCCATTCATCTGATTTATGGATATTTCCTGCTGGTTAATATACTTTGGATCTACCACAAGAAAGAGGGCAGGGAAGACTCAGACCCTATGTGAGTACTTTGCCTGCATGAAAGGGTGACAGGGCAGAGTCAGGATCTGCTTTTGACATAGTGGCTATTGTTATACTAAACCCAAATACTAAAAGATGGAATGATCACTTATCCCAGCAGTCCTAATCCTTTTCATTTCTACATTAACTAGTCCTTGGAATAGAAAGCAATTTGCACAATTAAGTAAGACGTGTAACAATTCAAGCAATTCCAGTTCAGCTCCAAGTTCATAAGAGCTGCACACAGCAGCAAAAAAAAAAAAAAATAAAAAGGAAAACACAGAGAGGAAGAGAAGGAGGGGAAAAATTCTTGAGCTAACAACATCTCCCTGCTAGGAAAAAAGTGTGATCCTTTCAAAACAACTTTTCTGAATGTGTGACCTAGGATTTTTAGCAAAGTTTGCCACTCGGTGGTTGGCCCACATCACTTCTAGCCCTGCTCTGATCCAGTTGCACAGATAATAAAACTATCATTTGGAAGTAAATTATTTATTGCACACCTCCATAAAACAGACCAAAATCCAGCTGAGGTCCCCTCAGGCAGTCAGTCAGTATGTGACCTGTCTCCCTCAACCCCACATGAGCAAACCCTGGCCAAAAGCTTCAGTACAAGCTCCAGCTCCAGCTGCCTGGCTAGATTTGCTGCCTGTAGTTGGTACAATAGCAGCTGCCCAAGGGACTGCCATCACCTGGGAAACAGAGGAGAGAGGCAAAATAGATTTGCCTTCATGCAGAGATCAGACTGGCTGAAATTGAACCATGTTTTTAGGCTCCTCTTGCCAAGAAATGGAATGGAAACCGGCTCCTCTTTAGGACACAAACAGGTTCTAAGCTGGACCAAAAAATTTTTCTAGTCCTGGGTCAATTTTAATTCTACATCAAGATGTTTTGTATCTCTATCTTTCTATACATCTACAAATGTATCTCAGATGCATTTACACAAGGCCGAACTCTCACCTCTGTTACTGTGGGCTGCTGTTGTGGTCTGCCTAAACCCGAGCTGAACACACCTTCTCTGCCGGCAGCCTCACACCCTGCTTGGACAATAGCCAGGGATGGAAATACAATGGGGGACCAGGCACTGCTTTGCCCTGTCCCACACTGAGATGATCAGTCCTATGAGCAGGACTAATCCTGCCTTCCCTCTGGATAGCTCCTTGACTGTGCAGCCAGTGCTGCTGCTATAGCTGGGAAGGGAAAAGAGGTTTTATTAATAGGGATAAGATCAATTAGCTACATTGGAAGGGAAATTAAGGATCTGGGCCAGCCAGGATCCAAAGAAAAATATATTCTGTGCTGAGAGTAGAAATGAAAGTTTGCCTGGTTTTTCAAACCTGCAAATGAGAAGTGTTCAACTGCAAATTAATCTGAGCTCACTCAACTGACATCAACTGGGGTTTCAACCTCCAGCAGCAAGAGCTGGACAAAACTGCATAGATCAAACTTCCATAGCTGGAACTATTGAAAATTCAGTAAAATATCAGCACTTTCACAAATTAGAGATCTTAGAGCAATACAAAGGAAGGAAACTTTGATTTGCTCATGTTGTTGATGCTTCCCTTTGAATTAAGAAACAGTCTGGGCTCAGGATAGTTCCCTCCCAAACTGTTACAGGAGAATCAAAATCTTGGGCTTCTACAAAGAACTTTGCTACTAAGAAAAATACTTGCATGGATGGATCATAAGCCCTCAGGACCAAGGGACACCTGCTTGTTAATTTTCTCACCTTCCTCCACTTTGAACTTTGCACACACACTTTACTAAAGTGGTTTTCTAAATGTCCAGCTGAAGCAATGTTCAGATTCACAGACATGTCCATGTCCAGGAGCTCCTGCTGCTGAAGTCAGTCCCATGTGTCAAGCCCAGAATTTGTGTTTGCAATATGTGAAAATATTAAGGCCAGAAAGCAAAGCTATAAAGCCATGAGCAGTTCAGACTGGCATGAAGCATCACTGATGCAAAAACCAACAGTTCCACCCCAATTCACTCACTGCATCTTGTGTCTGTGACTATAGAGACTTGGAGGTGCCAAAGCTCAAGGTGATGCTGAACCCTGATGTCTGTCAGAGTGACCCTGCCTTTCTTCTCACTGCTTGAACCAGAATGCTGAGAACCATGACTTCCAGTGAGCAGCAATCAATTTCCCTTAGTAATAAAACATTCTCTGGTTTATACCATGCTAGCACTACAGACCACACATACTCTAGATGTTTTCTTTCCTGGTGATGAGTATCAGAATGCATTCCAGCCTAAAAGATTAGTTTTCTGCCTAAGGTGAAATGTTGTAAGTGAAAGCTATCAATTTTGCACAGTAGACAGAAAGTAGATTAATGAACAAAACAATAAATTGTCTCTTTAGGAAAGGAGATACTAACACATGAGCTGAACATGTGGCAGAAAATGATTCAAGATCATCTTACAGAACTCCCACACATGCTCTTCAGGCAACTTCCAATGCACAAGAGTCACAAGTACACCAACCTGTGTCCCACACTTGTGTCTAGTGACACCTATGAGGTACCATGCCAACAAGAACAACACCACAACTTTGTACTGACAGTCATCAAAAGAAAAGACAAAATATCCCATTAGAAAAAGAAAGAAATCATCCAGCAATTGGCCACAGGGATATTGATAATGGCATTACAGGTATATGGGAAAAGAAGTCACAGAATAGTCAGCCTGTTTATTTTCAGTAGTATATGCCATAGGGAACAGACAGAAGGCACCAAAGTGATCCCCCCTTGCTTCTCCCACCTGTCCTCCTTCAGTGGATGTCCACACAGATGAGGTAAAAGTACATCCATTTTGATTCCAGGATAATAATTTAACTCTGTCCACTTACCATGTTTAAATTGCAGAACAATAACCAATCAACAATGATTTGTTTAACCACAACCTTAAGTCTTACATCTTTAGGGTGTCAGATGGATGCTTGATACATTTTCAATACTAAGAGTAACAACAAAATGCATTACTTAAAACTCACACTGAAGAATGTTAATGGGATCTGTCTCATTGACTACGATCATTGTTTTCTAACTGAAGTCAGTCTATTACCTTATCTCACTTGCCAACACCACAAGATACCTCAAACATTAAAGACTGATCCCTTCCCCAGCTCAGCATGGAAAAATCTTGTGCTTGACCTCTTAGGCCCATCTGACCAAATACCGGTTGGCTCTTACTGTGCTGTTACCTCAACAGGGAGGCAGAAATAGAATTAATTACATTAGCATACGGGAGTTGTGATGTAATTCTCTTCTTTATTCTGGGAGGGAAGGAAACCTGAATTAATTACTATCTGACTAAAAATTACAATCCACTTCTTTAAGATAAGGAAGTTTTCTGAGGAAAAGAAAAAAAGTCAGTGTTTTACCCTGAGGCCAAAAGCAAAGCTGACAGCTTAAACAGACTCTTGAAAGAGCTCAAGGATTGCTCAACCTGGAAGCAAAGGCTTAAGAAAACCTGCCTGCAGATCTCCTGCAACCCTGAGTTTACGTGACACTCAGCAGAACAGAATTTGCCTGAAGACCTGCCTGGAAACCAGACACGTAGAATGCAAAATTCTGCTGGATGAATGAGTTGAAAACAAAAAAAAAAAGGGACACAGTTGGAAGCAAGACAGAGTTCAAAAGAAACAGCAAAAATACTAAAGGGCTCTAGACCAACAATCCAAGTGCAAAGGATCTGGGATTTCACCACAGACCACTCACAAGAGTACAAACATTGAGTCCTGTGCTAAAAGAATTGAAAGTTTCTGCCTCAGAACTGCTATAAAGAAAGAACATAACACATACAAAGGGTCTGTAGAAAGAGAGGACTTCTTCCATCACTGGCCCCATTCCACTCCATTGCCAACTGTAACACTGCAGAAACACCTTGAATCAGAGTTCAAGCAGGAACAAAAGCACATCCCCTCCCTGCACCAATGAAAGACCACCTTACAAAGTCAGGCTCTAGCCACAGTACCAGATCCCTAACACATCCTTCCCCAGGCCTCCTCCTTGGCCATGGCACTGATAACACACTAACAAATGCCCATTCTGGCAACCTCAACCTGACCACCCCTCCAAGCACATGGGAACATGGTGACAAGACCATCTCCTGCTTGTGCCATGGGTTCACCAGTGACTTCCCATGCAGCTGGCTGGCATTAGAAGAGCAGGCTGGTGCTAATTATCATGCAGGAACAAGATGACAACCATTGCGCAGGCAGCACGGGGCATCTGCTTGCTCAAGACACAGGGTAGCACACTTCTGCTCTGGTGGTTCCCCAGTGTCATGTTCAGTGGGAAAGGTTGTTACAGTTACTACGAAAGAGTAATCTATTACAAATTACTCATTAATGCAACTGAAAAATCAGTGACATATTACTGAGTGTGCCTGTGTAATGCTAGCTCAGCGGCAAGACTTGGTTCACACTGCTGGTTTCTCCTGTGCTTTGTACTGGACCCTTCTCAGCACAATTTACACACAGAGCTTCTCTCCTCCTCACCTGGACCACCTGTGGCTTCCCTCTGTGGAGCTGCTGTGCCTGGCCACACACGTACTCTCCAGCAGTCAAACTGCTGTAACACCCAACGAAATACCAGCAAATTTGAGACACTTCTGCATCCGTTTCTGGCAGGTACTGGGATGTGCTAAGCCTGCAGGTTGTGTCCCACAGCATCTGTGCTGATAATACTTGGTGGATTTTGGAAAGCAGCTTCAGCAGGTGAGTCACTGGGCTTTCCCACCTCTGTCAGCAGTGGGTGGGGGCACAGTCAGCATGGTGCAGGTAAGACCTGCTCTGTCCTGCACTCATCTGAGCCTGCTTCCAAAACCTCACCACCTCAGCACAAACTGCTGGAAGGCCTCTTTGCTGGCTACAGCCCCTTGGCTCCCCTCCAGAAACAGGAACAGCTCTAATCATCTTCCTACTAGTTTGGCACCATCAGAGTGTTATTGCTGCTTCTGCATGAGGAATTTTGCCTGTGGTGGATATTCCTGCTTTAAATGCTCTCATTAAGGAGTGAGGGCTTTGTGCAAGATCCTCACATGCAGCCCCAGAGCCCAGGTCCAACACCAGCCTTGGGATGGGCACAGCTGACCAGCAGCAAGTGAGGGAGCAGCTTGCACTCACTATACATTCAGTTGTTGGTTTATTCATCTCAGCCCCAAACAGGTCTTGAATATAAAAGAATTATGAGAAATGAGGCAAGAACAGGAAGGTATTTAACTAATGAAGCTGTGAATTGGAAGCGCAGATCAGCCAAATGAAGGCAGTGGGAACAAAGAAGGAGCTGCCTCAAAAAGTTCAGTCAGGAGTCCTGCATGAGCATCACAGTAAAAGCTGCACAGAATTTGCTAAGTTTGGAACAAGAGCTGGGCAGGCAACAGAAGTGGGGTGATGAAAGGGCACAATAGTTGCAATTATACTCACGGACACAGGGGAATTGTGGCTCAGTGCAACCAAGCAGGTGGAGGCCACATCTGTCCCAGAACAAGGGGTGGCCAACAGGCAGAATGATTGTGAAGGTTCAGTAAAAGGCTAAAGCTATCACAGACCCCAACAAAGCTGGAAGAGAAGAGCTCCAGAGAACTCAACAAACAAAATATACATACAAATACATATATATACACATCAGTGGCAAAAAAACATGGGAAATGTGATAGAAAGGAGAAGCAGCAGAAATAGACATAAAACCCAGAGCAAGGGGCAGCCTGAAGTGGTTTATTTAAGTGATGACCAAAGGCTGTGTCCTATTGGCATCTGGAGCTGGACATCTCTCTGCAAGACCAAACCTTGAGGGTTTCACATGGAAAGGGCTCACAGGTCTGCTCCTGGCAGAAGGTCCCACTGGATGGGGGCTTGGGGAGAGGTGCTGCTGGCCTCACGAAAGCGGCTGCATGCTGACGCAGGATGCAGCTCCGCGCCTTTATCACTGGAGTCAGATTGTTCCTCCGTGGGGCGCAGGAAAGCTGAGCTCTCCGGCCTTGCAATGAGCCACTTCCTTTTTTTCTTTTTTTAGGATTGCAATTTCTTTTCTCTTCCTCCTCCACCTCAAGAAAGCGGATATTTTAATAATTGGGTCGGAAGAGCTTGCTATCCTGAAGCGATGGGTGGTAGTGGTGCTGCACCTACAGTGACATCATGCTGTCAGCCTGGCCAAGTCCTCATCCCGTCAGGGCTATTCAGAAAAGCACAAATTATTCTGCCAGATCCCCAGCCAGATGACAAACTGATTCACGGCACTAACTAAAAGAAAAGAAGGAGAGGAAAATGCACCATTTCCTCCAACTGAAACTACATTAACCTGTTACCCCAAGGAAAACTGTCCAAAGCTTTTCTTGTGGCGGCTGAGCTGTATGCCAGACGGCTGAAATGCATTGCCAGAGACCCCAATGCTGTGCTATGAAAGTTCATCTGCAGAGCACAGCTTCCATTTGATATCCATCAGCATTCAGAGGAAAAAGATCTTTTTCCAGAACACCTGCAGAGTATCTTTTATGTCAGGACCTAAAACTGTTATTAGAAACTTCTAATTAAAACTTAACAAAAGCAAATACCTGGTTTTCTAAGCTGACCTCAGGATGCTGAAAACTAAAAGTAAGACCAGGGAGACTGCCGCAAATAAAAGCTTTTACACAATCTGTTAGTCAATTCACAAGGGAAACTTTCCTGAATACCTCAAGAAGTCTAAAATTACATCATTATGGCAAGGGCACACCAATATGTTGCTTATTAATCATTTCCAGGAAGATGACAATCAGAAAGTCATTCTTAATAGCACAACTGCCTGGCAACATGGGGTACCTTAGATTTCCCTCACATGAATTTCCTCTTCAAGCAAATTTCCACCCCTGCCAGAAGCCTGCAAACCAAATGCACAGTTTCACATGTTCTTCTGACAAAAGACTGGATTCACACAACACCCTACAACTATGACTAACTCCCAAACTCTCATGAAACCATTCTTCTCTGGTAGGAGTGAGAGACACACCTTGTCTAAAACAGTGAGTGATGCTAGATTTCACATGTTCACCTCTGCTGCAAAGACATGCGAGACACCTTCTCTCACCAGATGTAACCTCAGGTAGGGATGCCAGGATTCAGCATTGCCTAAACTGCTCTGAACTTGCTCCTTAAATGAAATAACCAAGACTTGTTCACCATACATGTACAGCCAGAGCAGAACAGCACCTTTCAAAGGATAGCACCTTTCAAAAGCTTGGACGATGACAAAAAGAACAGACGGTAAACAGGAGGAGGTGGAGGGAAAGAGGAGAGGAAGTCAAATAAGACTCTCATGTCTATCTGGAACACTTCAGCGTGTGTTTGCGAGGTAAGAACTCCTTCCTCTACTAGATGAAGCAACTGAGAAGAGCAAGGAAACAAAGGCAAGCAAGAAGCAAAGCATACTAGAACAAAGGAGGAAGAGATATACACCACATTGGTAAAATCACAGATGGAGTATTATTCTTGTGAATTATAATACAGAAGAATAATGGGAACTATGATACAGTGGGGTGAAATGCAGCAGTCTGTTACAGCAGCACAAGAGTCAAGTCCACAAGCAAAATTCAGAGCCCTCCCAGCTACCTTTGATTCAATGAGTCCTGTGATCTGCTGCTCCGTTCCTCCAAGGGTTACTGATGCAATGTGCCAGATTCCGTGTTTCTTTCCAACTGTTCTGAGTCTCCTGCATCTGATCTCAAAGAAGGGAGCAGAAACAGCTGGAAGAGAGAAACCAGAATGGCATATTCCAGCAGCAGCCCTTGGAAGAACAATCAATGACAGCCTTGTGAGAGGTGCCACTGTACCCCTGGCACATACGTTTGCATGTGGACGTGGATTCACATGTCTTCTAGAAGAAACACACATTGCTCTGGTGGTCACAGAGTATCAGAGCATCTTTGGACTTAGCATGATTAGTACAAGCTGAACAGACTGACAGCTGAACAGCACAGCCACAATCAAAGTCATGGGCGCCAAACACGTGCTAATTGCAGCCTAATTTGGGCCCCATACTTCTCCTCCAGTGATACCTTTACTTCCTGAGCAACTCCACCTACTTTGCATCATATGAGCAGCTTGCAGCCCACAAGGGAACCCAGTCAAGGTCTACTCTGTTTAAGCTTTAAAGTTTCTGCAGATCTAGCTGCAGGCCAAAGGAGGAGGGAAAAACAGCAGGTGAAACAGGAGACCGAAGGAATAAGCTTCTTCAGAGAAAATTTAGGTATTTGCTGCCAAAGGGGAGGATTAGTTGTGAACATCAGGAAGTCAAGGAAGCAGAGAGCAGCAGGAGGCCACTGCAGATAATAGGGACAGTAGGAGCAAGGCTATTGCTCATCAAGACACATGAAGGGGGAGAGAAAAAAGCTTGTGCTCTTTCATATGTGCAAGGACTAGAAAGCAGGAGTGAGGAGGTCAGGGAGATGGTGCTGGTGGAGGAAGGGCCATGAGGAAAAAAAAAAAAAAGCCTTTGATGAACCATGGAAAAGTGATTAGTAAGGGAAGAACTGTCAGGGTTGGTGTTAGAACCTCCTCATTTCCACTAGAAAGAGGTAAGATGTGGCAACTCACAGTCAGATTTGGGGAGGGAAGACCAGGAGCACAGCAAGACCAAGACAGAGGATGTCATTTCAAGGACAGAGTATCAGACAGAAAGAATAACAGATTAGGATGGTTGGGAATTACATGTAGGAGAGAAGAGAAAACAAGTTTAAAGGCTTACAGGATACTTAAGGCAAGACAGACCAAGAGTTCTCTTGCCAGCTTTACATCAGGAATCAAAGGGAAACTGCAACACTTTTTCTGACCGCAACTTCCTTATAATCAATTCCTAGGAAGCACGGGTGCACCACATCTCTCCAGGACAGCATTACTGCCACAAGCCCAGTCCTAGCACTCACAGCACTATTTCTAGAGGGGTCCCTCGACTTCACATCCCTTCTTTCCCATACAAACCTACTGCCTTTTAACTGCAAATAGCACTTCCAAGCATCAAGTCATTCAAGGCAGTAACAAAATGAGTACCTGGAGTATCACAAGTCTGCCCGTCCCCTGAAGAGTTGGTTGGAGATGTCCGGTGCCGGTAGACAAGATGTGGTTTATTGTGCTCTTCTTCATACTCCTGTTCCTCAAGCGATAGGAGTGGCTCTACAAAATAGTCCCCATCATCAGACTTGAATGTGCCTAGCTGAGAGGGACCAGAGAGAGGAACAGGAGGTCAGCTTTGCGCGATGACAAGCCACCCAGCAGCACTGGCAAGCAGCTAATGAGGGAGGTGTGCCTAGTTCTGTGGTAACCCATTGAAGGCACCAGCTGGAGCTCCATCTTCAGTCACATTCCTTGCACCCACCCTGGGCTGCACAGCCATCCCACTGGTGCTGACAGAGGGCTAATTACTAACCCACAGGCAGGGAGCATGGGGGCAGGTCTGCCAGACCCTGTCCTTATGCCAGTGATGATTATTAAGCCTGTCCTGCCCGAAGAGTGATGGTGCTGCTGTGTGCAGGAGGCCCCAGTGCAACCCCATCATGTGCTGGTTTCACGCAGCATGTCTCCCTGAGACAGGCTTTTAACCCACATATGAGGATCAGAGGAAGGTGTCCAGCTAGTGAAGTCACTGCTTATGAAAAGACATCAACACTCCTACTTGCATACAACTGTGAATGCAGGTATTTGGCGGGTAAATAAAATATCCAAGACAAAACATTCCGCAGCCATCCCATACTGGCATCCATGGCCACTACCCAGGAGGGAAGTCACACACATGTGCTGTGCCCAAGCTGATGTGAACACATGCACCCAGAGGAACTCGTGGACCGAATGAAGCCAGCAGAAACCTCCGGGGAGACCCCGGGATTGGCACCCCGTGGGACGGAAAGACAGACAGAAGAGTCAGCCCTTTTAAGAGCTTCTGCTCATCCCGGTGCCAACATCCCTGCAGCGAAGAGCACCCAGCTGGGGTACCAGGGACTGGGACATGCCCCTGGTCCGAGGTGCTGGGTGGCTCCGGGGTCAGCGCTGGTGGTAAGCCCGCAGCCACGGGCACCCCCGGGGAGAGGCGGGGGTCCGTGCCCGTGTCTGGCCCGCGGACCGCCCGCCCGGGTGTCGGTGGGTGGCACTTTTTCCCCAAGACGCGCGGAGCGGGAGAGGCGCACCCAGGAAGCCGAGCGATTAAGAGCGGCGTGGGAGAAAGCCCCGGCCGGGGCGGGCCGGAGCCGCCCGCCGCGGCGAGGGGAAGGGGCGGCCCCATCGCTCCGCCGGCCCGGCCTCCCTGGCCCCGCTCCTCCCGCTCCTCCTCCGCGCTTCCGCCCCTGGTCCTCAGCGGGGCGGGGCCGGGCCGGCGGCCGGGGCGCGGGTCTCACCATCCCGGAGCAGAGGCTGATAACGGCGGTGAGCCGAGGCCGGGCGTTGACGTGGCCCCGGTAGAAGCAGTGCTTCACGTCGGCGTCGGCCGCCTCGGCGTAGAGGCGCCGCTGGTCTGCGGCGGGCTCTCCCAGGAGGCTGACGGTGAAGAGCGGGGCGATGAAGGCCGAGCTGGCCGTCAGGTTGAAGAGGAACTGCTGCCCGAAGGCGGACAGCCTGTAGTGTGCCTTCGGGGAGGAGGCGGCGGCCGCCGTCCAGGCGTCGGGGGCAGCACTGGTGCTCCGCCGGCGCCGCCTGAAGTGGACATCGGTGGGGAAGGGCTCACCGAACTCATTCACTCGGGTAGGAGTCACGATCTCGTACTCGCTGAGCTTCTCCAGCAGCTGGGCTGCGAGGGGACAGACGCATATGCCGCTGAGTGAGGCGGCCGAGCCCCGCGGCCCCGGGCGGCGGCAGCGCAGCACTCCCCGCGCCCCTCCCCGAGCACCCCCTTACCTTGCCTGGGGTGCAGCTTCTGCCTCCTCGCTCCCGTCCTCAAGCCGTCGATGAAGAGCGTGGTGAGTGCCAGCGCCAGCGGCGCCAGCTGCATGGTGCTGCGCGCTGTCCTCGGAGGAGCAGCCTTCCCCGCCTCCGCTTCTTCTCCTCCTTTTTCCCCCCTTTCCCACTCTTATTTTTTTTTTTTCCTCTTCTCCTTTCTCGTGGCCCCCCTCCCGGCCCCCGGAGCGCTGCCGCGGGAAGGCGCAGGAGCCGGGCGGCGTTAGGGGCGGGCGGGCCGGCGGGGCGCGGGGCGCCGGGGGCCGCGCATGGTGCGCGGGGGGGGACGGGCCGGGGTGGGGCCCGACGGGCCGGGACAGGGGAGCCGCCGCCCGCCCGCTTGCCTGCCTGCTCTCCTTCGCTTTCCGCCTCTCCCCACGTCGGGCTGGTGGACGAGAGCCGCCGGGACTCAGTTTAAAAAGGGGCGTGCTCCATAGATCAAGGGGGAAAGCCCGCCCTCCTCAGGTCCCCCCCACTCCAGTGTCACTTCGTTGCCGGCGAACGCCGAAGTCCAGGTTTTGGTTAAGAAAAGCTGGAGCTGGACGGAGCGGGCGACGACTCCGCGCACCCGTGTCCAGCGCCCGCTCCCCGCCGGCTCCTTCGAAAAGGCTTTAAAATCCCAAAGTAGCCCGGGCAGAGCGGCACCGGCAGCTGTCTGCTCTGCCAGGATTTGGTGATGAGCCACTTTGTCACTCACTGGGAGGAGAGCTGAGTTTTCTTACATAATTAACGTTTAAACTTTTTTTTTTTTTTCAAGGCAGCTTGAAGAAGTGGACCAGCAATTGAAGAATCCCGTGTGGCACTTCTTATAGCAGTTGTTTTCTTCTGCATTTCTCAGATAAGAGGCAATTCAAGCAACTTTTGTTCAGGATTAGATTTGTGTTGTGCACTTTTCAGGCACCCTGAGGGAAAAGGAAGATTATATCCTTATCTGAGTTTGTTTTACAGTGTGAAAGGTCTCTGTAAAAATTTAAGACATCCTTTAGAGCTAAATGTAATTAAGCGTTGTCTTCTACCCCTTCCTCAAATCAAAAACCCCAGGCTTGATTTAAAAGGCTTTTAAACCTTTTAAGCATATAAGCAAGGCAAAAGAGAAGTCTGGAAGTTCAATTTGCACTTCCATAGAAGATTTCAAAGTTCTTTACATTCTTCGCTCAGCTTTGGGACAAGGCACAGAAATGCTGGTATTTTCTGTAGAAAGGGAAAATTTTAAAATAAAAATCAATTCAGAATCCAGTTCTGGGCAAAATGGCACCTCCTGACTCTTCAGAACATCTGGTGAAATCCTACAACCTCAAGAATTCGGAGTCAATTATTAATTTTGTATGATGAATAGAAAAGAGTAAGTGAAGCATCACCTGCAAAGCCGTGCATCTTCAGCCCTGCGACTGGCTGGCCAGGCTTGCAGGGCTGGGAGGCAGAGCCTCAGCAGTGCAGGAATCTCCAGGATTGTGGAGACCCAAGTCAGCACACCCTTAGGGTGAGGTGTAATGGCACATAACCTCCCTGCGTGGCGTTGTGCCCATGCTTATAAACCAGGTTTAATTAAAATCTTGGATATTTACCGTGAGATAACTCGCCCACATCTCTCTGAGCTGCAGTGCTTGCGGAGCAGCCTGAGCCCTGACCACTTACCTACAATGTCCATATGAACCCCAAAGCTTTCAGTCTTCACAGAGGGAGGTACACACAGTGCGCTTGGGATAATGCTCCAGAAATCATGGCAGAAGGAAGGGTAGGCTGTATCCCAAACTCAGGTGGGCATGGACACATTTCCCAGGAGTGCCAGGGGCAGCCTGTGCTGCCAGTTGGGCATGTGGAGCAATACTGAGCTGCCGATCAGCAAAGGGGGAGTGAGGAGCAGTGAACAGAATTGCCTGAGGAAGGAGAGGTGAAAAGCTGAGCATAGCATTCTGGCTGAGTCAGAGGGAGGGGAGGAGGCTTATGTGGAGCTAGTCCTGCTGGTGTCCTGGGAAAGAGGGGTGCAGCTTTCAATCCTCAGATCGGCATAGTGTTGGGGAACAGGTCTGGCTTGTCTGGGTCACAGAGTACCCCAGGGTATCCCCATCTCCCAAACATCCTGCATCCCACCACTCTTTGCCTCAGCATCCCCTGTGCCACCTCAGGTGCTGGTGAGAGCTCCCTTGCTTCTGTTCAGCTCACTGTCACAGGAAAATCTATCAAAATTTTGTTTGTTTTTTTTTCTCCTTAGTTTTCTATAAGGTGACCAGTTAATTTGGCTCTGGGATGAGGTTTGACAGAGCTCAGGACCTGGCACAGGGTGAGAAGTGACAGCACATACCTGTGACTTGGTTAGAACTCTTTCCTTTTTGGCACTGAGCTGAATGGAGCAAGGTTGTTTTGTGGAGCATCCTCACAGCCCCACCCACTAATCTGAAAACACCAACCTGACAGAAGGCAAGAAACACAACTCTATCATTCAGAAGAGGGGATCCAGCTCATGGGACTCCAGTATGGGGCAGAGTTGGGAGCAGTCTGAAGCCTCCTGGGACCAAATCCTGGTCTTGCAATATCACTAAACATACATTTATGCATGCCATGCAGCATGGCATGACTTCCAGAGCCATTCCCATCAATATCCACAAGTTGTATGTTGTGTGGCATTTTTAATCTTTACAGCTGGAGATTAGGAAGTGCAGAATGAAAGCTGTACTGTAAGTAAATAGATTATGTGGAGTTTAGAGAAACTAAGCTGCAATCTTAAATTCAAATAACTTTCCTATTAGGAAGGATCTATTAATACTTAGGGTATGGTAATTGTGCAGACTCCAAGTCCTCATCCAGTCAAAAGTAAGCCTTAAGAGCCCATACCTACCCATGGAAAAATCCCCTTAAAACACTGGGAATTTTGCCTATGTAAATACTGCAGAACTTGAACTGCAAATGCCTCTTTTATAAACTACGAAATCAGAGCTTGATCACAACAGCAAAACTTTAGTAAGAAATTTAAGGCAGTGCACACTGCTGCAAGAATACACTTGGAACCCAGACTTCCTGAGGTTTTGCACTGCTTTTCCCCCTTGTTACCATTTCTTTTTCCCTATAGGTGAGGCCATCCCCAGTACTAATCTTTGTTCTTTGTGCCTCAGCCTCTCTGGGTAAGCATCATCTTCCTTTTCCTGCTCCATCCTCTTGCTGGCCCAACGATTATCCCACAAGGCAGACAGTTCCCCTTTGATGGTTGCTCCTCAATGCTACAAGATATCTGAGAACAGCCAACTTTCCTCCTTCTGTCTAATCTGTGTGGTCAAAAAGTGAAAGATTTCATTCTCTTCAAACAGCTGACCACCCTCTCCTGCCTCTCTCATTTCATCTGCTGGTGCTGGTAACAAGGATACCACTCTGGGCTGCCTTTCTCTTTGTTTTGGAAGCTCTCATAAAGGCTTCTCTTTAAAAGACATTTTCAGCAGTTGTGTCAAAGCTGGATTTTTAAGTTGTAAGTCTTTCACATTTGTTTGGAGGGAGTGAAACTTGCAAGTTCTTAGTGTATACTTAATTTTCAAACTTGTTATCTGTGCCAAGCCAACTCTTTTTGGTCCTCGTTAAAAGGATTTAAATACACTCATCTACTGTAGTCCTTTAAGCTCCTGCTTCCTCCCTGGGGTTCTGTTCTTACCCCATGTAGTGTGCTGCTGCCATCAAGGTCTGAATCACTGGGTCGTTTGGGGACTTGTTCCCCCAACCCATAGGAGGCTGGGAAATGCTCCCTGCTATTCCCAGCAATACCAGCACAACACTGCTGTCACAACTTGTCACCTTTGGGCCCATATCCTGGTCCCCATTTTAGGGCCAGTGGCTGAGGGAGATGTGAAATGATGTGCCAGGATGCTGCAGAAACATTGGTGCCATTCCACTCCCCTGAATACTGAGATGTGCACACTGAGGTGACTAATTCAAGGTCACCCAGGGAAATACTACACAAACATCCTTCATCTCAGTCCTGGGTCAAACTGTGCAACTCAAACATCTTCCCCTGTGTCCTGTGGGAGCCAACCATTGCTCTGCACAGAGGTGTAAGGTGGGGCACAGTGGACTCACAGATATCATCCCTCCTCTTTGCCTGGGTAGGGAACCACCATTTGGGAACAGAAGGTGGAAGAGGGAAAGCAAACGAGTCTGTCACACTGCTCCGCTTACAAGCAAGGAAAGTGGTGCTCTGTGTGCCTCAGAAACAACTTTGACCCTGGAAAACAGATACACGAGTAGGAACTAGGGACTGGGTGGGAGGAACAGCAAAGCCCACGTAGACACTGCAAATGTGTGGGATTCTCATCTTCAGGTCAGCACAGATGGACATAATGATCCCTTGAGGCTCTCCACTTGAAACTGCTGGTTCCAGCTTGCCCCTCCCCTGCTCCCAGCATTGCTGCTGATCGTGCACTGCTCTGCTCCTTCTCTTTACACCTCTTATCTGCCACGTGGAACGTGCTCAGGGAAGCCCAGCTTCTGGGTCTGCAGTCTGCCAGTTCCTTTGGCCTAATAAGCAGTTATAGATCCCATTGCCCTTTTAATACAGGTAAACCTAGGACAGGTCCTAAAGTAGCTAAGAAATATTAATTCTGACTCTTCCCATTTCAAGCTAAACATTATATTGGTTTATCTTTTGTGTTTGACATGCTATAAATCAAACAGGACTTGAATACACTCCTCATGACTTTTGATATTATGTACATGTGCATCTCTGCTGTGTTCCTGGTGCCTTTGCCAAAACATTAACAGTAATACTAGGACTAAATAGAGCAGATGTTCTGTAATCCCACACCAAAAGGCAACCTGGGGATGTTGGAAATTATGCGGGTACAAAAAGCTTTATCCCTCGAGCCATGTACTTTTGCTATATAAACAAATTATCATAACAGTTCTGTGAGGTGTCACCATCACCTTATGAAGAGGAGACTAAGATGATTGATTTGGCAAAGAACATGGGGTCACGGAGCTCTGACCTCATGGTAGTTCCACCCTCCCTCTCCATTATGTATGCAGTCTAAGTGTATAATGTAATATTTCAGTGGAGGGATCATTAAACTGTAAAACTGTATATTAGGAAGGTTATTTTCATTCTTTCCCCAAATAGTAGATTGTCTCCATAGATAACAAAATACAAATATCCAGTTAAGCGGGGAAAAAGCTAAGGAACTTTACAGATATCAAGTTCTTTTACCCTACACTCATTGATTTCCCTTGGGGTATAACAAGGTACTCAGCTAAAAGCAAAGATGTCTCCCTGGGGGAAGTCTTTACAATGTTGTATTTGTATTGTGGTAGGAAGTCTCTATCAGTTATAAAACCATCAAAAAAATTGTCAATGGCCAGAAAGTTGGGAATGTTTCAGGCCTAATCCAGTGCCTGTCAAAACTCATCATCAAAACTTCCACTGACTTGGAGAAGTGCAGAATCTCTGTCATTTCCAGGAGCTATTTTACAGCATCACATCTTGCTCATTAATATCCGCCTGACAAGCATATATAATATCCAGTATTTCTTTACCAAGATGCAACAGCTTGAAAAAAAAACCCATTTATTTTTAACTTAGAAAAATGTCTGTGCTTGCTAAGTTTCAGTACCCAAAACTAGGATGTTTTAAAATTCTTCTCAGGTAGCTGAGGGTTCACAGAACAGATGGACACAGGGAGGAAGAAGATAATAACGGCAGCCCATCACTTTGTAGCACTGCTGGTACCACATCATTACCACAGCCAGAATGTGCAACAGACCACAGCCATTTTCCCCTCCATGCTAAATGATTAAGAGGTGCTGCTTAGATGTGATGCTTCAGATTTGTCAGCAGTCTCCAACTCGCAGGGTATGTTGAGGAAACAGCTCTCTACTTATAAGTGCTCCTGTACTCTTACACCTCTGAAAGCAGCATTGATAAGGAACAGACTGGAAATGCTTAGTGTGGAAGATTCAGCATATAAACACAGGACAAAAATGCAAAAAGAGATTTGGTCTCTCCCCAACTATGCTGTGTTTGCCCTGGATGAAGAAGTGGTGAACAAGTTCTATTTTTAGCTGCACACACTGTGCTGTCTCACGATGGCTGTCGCTGCCTGAGCAGCTGGGGACACCTAACACAGGATCCCTCACTCTGGTTTCTTCCTGAACTACTACTTTGCTGTCAGGTGCCTGCAGCCTTGGCTTTGCTACTTAACTTCACTATCAGGCTCCACTTTTGCAACCAAAATAGGGGACTTAACAGTAATAAGTTTCTTACAAGATAGAGTTTAGGTGATATGTTAAAAAGCAGGACGCAACTAAGGGAGAGCAAACTCTGTTTCTTTGATCTGCAAAGCTGAAACAAAATAGTCTTTTTCTTCCCAGCTGTTTCCAAAGCCACCTCTGCTCTATGCCTTCATGCCTTCTCGCTCACTAAGTAACTTTTTTGATGGCAGTGGCTGTCTAGGAGCAAATCTGAAATCCATACGTTCCCCTCGCAGGTGCAGGGAGAGGTAAAAGAATGATGTGAATTGGCCGCAGCCTTCCTAACCACATTCATGTCATGCCACTCTGGCTGGGATGCCGGAGAGAGAATTAATGGAGTGTAAATCCATGTTTGGAAATCTCCAGCCTCTCCCTGTAACTCCTTCATTCCCTTTGCAAACCACAGGAAGAGGGGATCTCCCCAGAGAACCACAGCTGCACATTTTGGGTCTTGATTAAAAGTAGTGGAGAATTCACACAACCAGGGCTGCTTGTCTAACGGGTTCAGAGTGAACTGCGATACTTCCAAGGGAATCTGTAGTCCTGAGACTAAACCCTGTGAGCAACAATCCTCTTTTAAAGTTATTGTATGGCTTGGCTACAGAGATAAGGCACCAGATGGCTTGGGAAGAATTTTTAGGAGAGAGTCTGCTGGTATGCCTGGAAGGATCTTGAGAGTTTACGTTTACAATAGACCATTTCTTTGGAGACAAATGTTTGTCAGGAACATCAGTTTTAATTACTTAAAATGTATGCTGTTTCCAAATGCAGACAGTGTTAAGAGGAGTTTTTTGTTGTTTTTTTTATTTTCCTGAAGAGAGGACAGCCAACAGAAATCCCTTCCTTTATAGGTAGCAAATTGACTTGTGAGACTACTGTTACGCAGTTTTCATCACAATGCCATCCTGCAGCACCTTCTTTCACTAATGAATTGTTCATAGCACAACTAGGTCTTTCTTTTAATCTGTTTTCAGCCAATGAAGTAAGCAGCTAATTTTGTCAACTCCAAGCACACAAGAACATGGGTCAGGCCCTCAAAATTCCCAAGACTTTTCAACTGAGCCTTACTTCGCCTTTTGCATGCAAGGAGGGATGAGCTGGGACAGGAGCCATAAGGATGCCAGTAGGAATAAGCAGCCTGTCAGTAATCTCAATGTTGCTTTCACACATGCACCTTCTAAATCCAGGTGTGATCAATTTGCAGTAAGGATTATAGCTCTATTATCCCCAATATTGGGCTGAATTCAATGACACCAGGAACTGAGCTCCTGTATCCCCAGTGTGAGGGCATGGCATTTCTTTCCCAACCAGAAGCGTTACCCAAAATTATCTAAAGGGTTTGGACCATTTGGACCTTCCTGAGAACCATGGTCCTGCTGGAGCTCCTCATCACTTGCAGGTGCATGGCAGACCCAAGGAGAAGTACATACCAAGGCAGCATACTTTATATGTCTGGAGGTGTGGCAGCTCTGGTAAGGGGGTAATTTCCTGCCCTACAACACATGGATGTTGAGATATACATGTCATGTTTTCAGACCTTTCAACTCTCTCATTACAACATAAATAACATGAACAAATTCTGGTGATGGGAATCAGGCTCAAGTTTGTAAGCCAGCTGTTTCCATGTTGTCTCCCTATATTTTGTCATCTTAAATATTCCTAACCTTTCCATTCAGAATTTTTAAAGGGACAAAGCATGATTTGGAAATGACTGTAACACAAGGATATTTGTTGACTTATCTGACATTGTTTTGACATGTCAGGGCCTCCTAGGGGACCAAGACCCCATTGTCTAATGGCAGAGCAAACACAGGGCTGAAAATGGGGCCAGTATCGGTGTTCCCCTGCCTTATCACACTCAGTTAATGCGTTACTCCACACCAGTCAGCCAGCTAAGAATAGCAGGGAGGAGAAATCTCATACACACCAGCAGCATTCTTTCTCTCTGTTGTTTTCATGGGAGGTTCCAGCACACTTTTTTTGTAACACAAAGCCCATAATCAAAACAGAGAATTGTCCAAATCTGAGCCATTTCATCTACCAACAAAGTGGATGTTTGTATTCCTACAACAGCAGGACAGGGACATACTTGCCATGGCTGAGACTCCTAGACCTGTCATAGTTTGTGAAACACATGGAGAGCCAAAAGAGCAACTTCCCCCAGACACCAGTAGAACAGGGTACATTAAAACAAACACATGTTATCCTGCTTGATTCTGTGCATCAATTAACTCTTCTGAACAGTGAGAATGGAACTTTGTAGCCCTGGTTGTACATATATAAAGCCATGCGGTTTAGGGCAGCAGCATCTAATTGCATTAAATTTTTTGGGATACCATTATGTATAGAAAGTAGGCCTCTAGGCCAGGAGCTGGCACATTTCAGGAGCTGACATGTTTCTGCTGAAAGCATTTTGAGAGAATCCAGTGTCACCACCCTCAGCAGCATTATTAACAGCAGTGACCAAGAACCATCCCTGAATCACTCTCCTGCAACTCACTGCACAGCACAAGGAAGAAAAGAGGAGTTTCTGCATTGCTTAAGCACACAAGAACTACTGACCTGGCCCTCTTAGAGCCATTTCACACTCTCCTGGGCACACCAACAGTGAGTGTTCAGTGGTGACAGGGCAGAAACAAGGAAAGCTTACAGGGCCATGCCTGAGCACCAGTCCATCTTCCAGGGATCTGCAGTTGGGTGACCCATGCCAGTGGTGCCCCTCTGCTGAGCTGCTTCAGGAGGAGAGGGACACAAGTCCTGCCTGGGGACACAAAAATGTCACTGTAACTCTCACCCTTGTGCAAATTCAGTGCTGGTGTTCAAAAGCCCAGCCTTGCACTGCCCTACAGTCTGATGTCAGTACCATACATGATGGTTTAGTTTCCATTTCCATCATTCAGAACAGACACAGCTGTGGAAATCCCAGATTAACAATTCTGATTTGGAATGCCCCTACCATAGTCTCAATGACGTGTATGTGTGTGACTGCCAGTGACTGTGAGATCTCTCAGGGCATAGAGATATAGTTACAGCTGTCAAGTTCAGAAGTTCCCTTTTACTTTTCTACTCCACTCCCTAAGATTTTTCTCATGCCCCAGCCCTCTTTTTGTGTTGTTCCCTCAGGCCATGTGTCATCTGTCCTGGTCACCAAGGAATTTGGTTCCCGTGCCTAGAACAGCTTTTGTGTTATTGGCAGCTCTTCTTTCTGCACCCATTGAAATCTATAAAAATAAGACAATGCATGAGTAGCTTCTAAATCAAATTATTCTTGTGTTTACTTGGCATAATCTTGGATATTTTGCAACCAATTTATTTGACCCGGCATAGAGCTTCCAGGAGTAGACTTGAGCGTGAGATACAGTGACACGGATATTTCCTGTCAGTCTAAAATGTGGTACAAGCGTGCCCTTCTCTATCCAAGTCCTTCAGCAAAAGTGCATGTAGCTTGCTCCTTGACTTCAGGAAATGGGTGCAAATGCACCCAGGCTCACCCTGCAGCTGGAGGTGTCTGGGGCACCCTCCAAGTGTAGGTCCAGCTGCATCTCACATCACAGGCATGAGCCCCTGGCCCTGAGCAGTGTGTGACTAGCACAGCAGTCAGAAAAATTCACATAGAAGATTTTGTAAGCACATTTGCTGGTTTAAACTTTGCCCTAGAGACTGGAGACTCCTGCAACTGTGAGAAAGAAGGGTCCTTGTCATTTATAGCTGAGGTCAGTGAAGGGCCAGAGCAAGGAAGTTTGTATTGCAGCAATTTGTACCTTATCTTGTTTATAGATGTAAACAGAAGGTTTACACTTCCGTTACTGAACTCTCCTACACCAAAAAAGTTGAGTGCAAAGAGGAGGAGAAGGATAGGCAACGTGTGTGCACTCATTTCTTGAACTTATTTCAAAAAGTACAGTTAAAGAGTCTGGGGTTTCTAAAGTCCTTGGAAATTTGGACTCCCTTGCAGGGTTTAAAAACCCATCTCTGCAGACTGCAGGGGTCATTCCAGGATCTCGATAAGGTCTGGATACAACTTTTAAGTCTGATGGACCTGAGTCAACATCATGAAAGCCAAGAATCATTTATGAGCTTTAGGTCACTCCCAATTGCTTCTGAAGTCATTGCCCAGGCTTTTCTCATTTTAATCATAGTACCAGGGTCTTGTATCATCTGAAAAGCTTCAAGGCAAAGGACATATGTAGCTTACAAAAGCACAGTTATTGCGCTAGCTAGCTCCAGCCCCATGCCAAGCAAATTATTCATGCACATTCTGTGGATAGGAGGCACAATTTTCATGTGGTTATATGGATAAAGAGAGAAGAATTTGGGCCACTGACTCAGCCTGTCAACAATGCTTCCCCCTAAATTCAGCCATGGAACTGCGAAGCAGATTTCTCACAGCACTGATGGTGGGACAGCGCTCTCTTTGGAAAATATAGCCCCTTATTTACATGCTACATAGAAACCAGTATCATACAAGCGAGCCAAGTTATTCCTGAAGTCTGGCCTTTTGATTATAACCTTTCAGGAAACTAAGCAATTGAACAAAAACAGCTTAGAGATAGCATTTCAAATGAGAATCAATCAGCTTGGCTGGAACAGGAGCAGTAGCAAACTGCCCAGCCTGTTGCAGACACAGCCATGCCATGCGATGCTGCTCTCCTGCATCCAAAAGGAAACCTGACATTCTACAGGTGTTCTGCTTTTTGAGTAGTCTCATGGAAGGAGACAGAGTTTGAGGAGACACACTACAAAAGGTTCCTTTTAATGGTTGCTGCTTTTCCATTTCAGCTCTGTGACCAAAGTGCTTTTTTGTTTTTTTTTGTCTCAGCAGATTTTATCCAATTACCATTGCAGTGGGCACTGCAGAGTGCAGGCTACATTCTTGCTTCAGTTGTCTTTCTGTGCACTTGGCAGCAATTCTGGACACCCAGAAATACAGACCATTGCTATTTTCCTCCATTTCCACTTTCCCGTTACAAATATTTCTTAAATGGCCTTCTGACATAGAAAAAAAAATTAAAAATAATTAAATAAAGAATTAAAGTAATTAAATTTGCTCTATTATTCTAGTTAGTGGAAATAGAAAAGCTAATCAGCTGCCTGTTATTGTACAATAAAGTCAAGAGTAGTTCATTTCAATCCTTGTTCCATAATACTTATATAATTCAGACCTGGAGACAAAAGCACTAAGGTCATGGATTAGCAGTGGCTTAAAGTTGAAAATAGCACAAGGAAGTAAGGATGACAAAATAAGTACGAGAGGGCAAATAATACATTAATGGGTATAGGAATTACTTAGTGTATGATATTTTATCAATGTAAATGGAAGCAATACAAAAGCAAATTCAATTTTTAAGGTCTCTGTGAATAAATATATATATATAAAAAAAAAATCTAACCAGCCTCTATACTTGAAACAGAGCTACAAAAAGTTAAATTTGAAATAACAATATAGTAAAACAAATGATTTGGTAATAATTAAAATAGTTGTTGAAATGCAGAGCTAGTTCTCATTAACAGTGTTTTTTAAGTCTGCTTTTTTCAGTTTAGTACAAAACTAAAACCTGTGTCATTCAACTGAGATGCCAAGCAGTTCAAAGAACACACTGTGCAGAAGTTCATCCCAAAACACCAGCCACAAACTACACTTTTCTAGATAAAAATAATCGTGGTTCATAGGGAAATAATTATGGCAACTCACTTGGATATAGCATGTGAAGAATCTGACATGAAAGCCTTCACATGCATCCCCAAATGAATTAGCAAAATCTATAATAAAAGATCTGGTGGGGCCCAGACTCACCAGTGCTGGAATTTCACAAGACGCCTACCAAGGTTTCATTATGATCACCTTTTGCAAGCATTACAGCTGGTACAATAATAACTGCTGTGCCAAAGAGAATTGTGAAAGCGCAAAACACAGCAAAACCAGAAAAGGAATTTTGTGACAAGAATGCCATGCAATTTTTCACATACCAGCAGAGAAAATTAGATTTCTAAACAGTGGGTGAACACTTGCTTGCCAGGGTAACAGCTACTGCCTGCACAGAAACCACCCCTAAGAGCCCATGGGATGTTCACAAGCAGCAGCTGAACATGACCAAGGAGAATGGTAGTAATTAATTAATTAATTAGTGCTCCCGTGCTAAAAGAAGTTATACCTGCACGTGTTACTGGTGGATAAAAACTCACACATCTGTAAAAATGCATATAGAGGAGCTCTGGTATTGACCAGGGCACTTCCTTAAGAGGAACATCTTTATCTGGTGATTTGGACTTACTGGGAGAAATTCATTGTGTTGATTTGACACTGCCTGATTTTTTGGCACTGGGAGAGGGCCACAGAATTCTGTGAGAAGCTGCTGGAAGCTTCCACCGTGTCCGACAGAGCCAATCTCTTGACATGCTGCTGGCCCAGTCAGAGAGGTTGGTAATGCCTCTGTGATGGCATTTAAGAAGAAAATCAAAACTTGTATGGGCAGTTTTTCCAGGAGTGGCGAGGCACCACTGCCAGGGCCATCTCGGTGCGGCCCGCGGCGAGCCGTGCCTGCCTGGCCGCCCCTGGGCAGCCCCACCACGGGCAGAAGGGCAGGGCCGGCGGTGGCTTCCCCTTCCCAGCGCCCGGCACGAGGAGAGGCGTTAAACAGCGCCGGGGCCGCGGTGGCCGCCACTGCCCGCGCCACGGCGGCGGGGCTGCCTGGCCTGCTGCGGAAGCGTGGCGAGCGATTCCCCGACGCCGAACCAAGGCCAGACCAACTCCTCGGTGCTGTGGGACCTTGCAAGAACCTTTGAATTAGTGGAACTTGATGGCAATGGTACCCACAAGCAGCGGTTTTCTTCCAGTCAGACAGGAGGAGGATGTGAGGAGGTGTGAGGGAAAACAACATGGCGGCACCAAGGTCACTGGAAAAGGAAGAGGGGGAGGAGGCGCTCCAAGTGTCAGAGCTGAGATTCCTCTGCAGGCCGTGGGGAGGATCACGGTGAAACAAACTGTCCCCTCGGAATGCAGGAAGTCCACGGGGGATGCAGAGATGCACTCGCAGCCCGTGGGAAAAGCGCTCAGGCCGGAGCGGGTGGATGGCAGAGAAAGCTGAGATCCAGTGGAGCCCCGAACAGAGACAGAGGCCCTGCTCCCAGAGATAGAGAGACAGAGGGCCCCTGCTCCAAACTAGAGCAGCCCATCCTTCAAGGCCTACACCCCGTGGACAAGTGACCCACACCAGAGCAGTTTTGGGAAGACTGTTTGCCCGTGGGAGGGACTCGTGGAATAGCAGAAAAAAGTCTCCTCTCCCTGAGTGAATGGAAAAAGATCTCTAGTGACAAACTGACCAAAACTCCCATGTCCTGTCTCCATGGGCTGTTGGTGGGAAGGAGGGAGGGAATGTGGGAAAAAAGGTATATTAAGGACTTATTTTACTTCTCATTATCCTCTTCTGATTCTGTTAATAATAAATTTACTTTATACCTTTCAATTTAAACCTCTTTTGCCCCTAGAGTGTTTTTCTCCCAGTCCTTATCTCAACTCATGAGCCTTTCATTAACTTTTTTTTCCCCTCTCCTCTGCCCAATTGTAGCAGAAGAAGGTAAGTGAATGACTCTCGTGGGTGCCTGGCGTTTGGCCAGTATCAAACCATGACATTCACCTTGGCCTCAATTCACAGCTCAGTCAGAAAGTTTACAGAGACCTCTTGGGTGTTTGTAACACTGTGGTAAGTAATAGTACAAATAAAACAACTGTCTTGGGATAATGCACCTTCTTTTATACAAACATTTCATTTCAAAGTCTTAAATAGGCAATAAAACAATATTTAGTTTGTAAGTCTTCTTTGGTTAGGTTCATAATGTGCCTGCCTACCAATTACATTCCCTGCATTCAGAACACCTAGAAACATCTATTTATTAGCAATCCATCCCAAAATAAATGTACCACTTGAGTCAAAGATAATCTGTTCTGAAGGAGACTGCTAAGACAGCTCCTGGGGATAAAGGAGGGTAAGGTGCTCTTGAATATTTGACATAAAAAAATAAAAAGAAGTGTTTTCCATTTCAGAAGTGAATTTCTTCACACCCTCATTCACATTTTCTTCCTTCAGGCACCCTTTCTACTGTAGCCTTTGGATAGCAACATCTGAAAGATGATGAGACCTTGCATTTTTGCCCATGCACAAAACACAGCATCTCAGGCTGTTTCAGTATTTTACCAGCCCTTCTAGGGCCCCATACAGAAACAAAATGGTTGTTATATGTACGTAGTACAACTCAAAGTCTGCTTAACTGGCTGGTTCTCCTCCTGCCTTATGAGCTGCATAATCCTGTTTAGTGTTTTAGCTGTGTCACATTGAATTGGTGGCAGTGCCTTGTCCAGTGGTGGCAAATAATAATGCTTTTGGTGTGCAACACTCACTGAGGCAAGCTTGGAAAGTGTTAACTCTGAGGCAGGGTAATACCTTATTTGGTTGAAGTAAAAAGTAAACCAATACAGGATTTACAGCAATTTAAGGCTTAAGATGAGATCAGATGCCTGTCATCTCCAAACACCTCTCAATCAGCAAAAAATAATCCTTCATGAGGTGGATTGTTGGGTTTTGATGCAAGCTTTTTTGGGGAAAATGGACCCATATGTTATTGCTCTGTAGAGTGGAGTGAGGTGAAGCATAAACTCAGCTGAAAACTTATCCAGGGCTTCTGGCAAGTGCAGGCCGAAAGCGTGTGATTTGTGCTGCTCACCAGATTTCTGCACTTCGTGAATCCCAGATGATGATTTGCAGGGGGATCTATTTAAAAGGATGCAGGAAGTTAGAACTATCA
Source organism: Pseudopodoces humilis (assembly GCF_049639895.1). Lineage (NCBI taxonomy): Eukaryota > Metazoa > Chordata > Aves > Passeriformes > Paridae > Pseudopodoces > Pseudopodoces humilis. The sequence continues at coordinate 14,592,754 of NC_142212.1, forward strand.
TCAGTTAATGAAGGGGGCAGAGAAATGAAAATAGAGCCAAAGGGAAGAGAAGATGTACTCATTTTCCTGAGAATTACTGCGTTAGAGCCACCTGCTTACAGGGTTAACTTTCTTCCTATTTCAAATGAGGGGAGTCAACCTGACCTTTACTTTCAGATCTGAGAGAAGCCTTGAAAAAGAGAACAGTGAGGCTGTCCAAATGCAAACACTGGCTACAGCAAACCTATTTATAAATAGTTTAGAAGAACACCATGAACTACAGAAGGAGGGGAATTTCCCCCCACAAGTTTGCTGCCTCACTGAACAGAACAACAAGCTTGAATTTGCTTTCTTACATACCAGGAGGCCTGTAGCAGAAAATGCAGTTAAATCCACAAACACAGGACCCGATGCAGTCAAGTGGCACCAGCTCCAGTTTTGCTGCAGTACATGAAGGGGCCATTCTGCAGAGAATGCCCCTGGTCCAACATGCTCAGGCTTTAGTTAATGGTTCTGCTTCATGGGAACAGACCCTGGACAGAGCTGCTAACAGGAAAAATCCCAAACCAGCTCAAGTGGTTCTGAGGACATCTACTTCTGAAAAGGGAGGAGTTGGGTACAGCCTCCCAGGCTGCATTCATCATTCTTTTCCGCTTCTCTCCAACCTAGAAAGGTTTGTTTGTTTTTTTAATAAAGAATAAACTACAAACCATTCAACTGCAATAGTAAGTAATATTAAAAATTCATAAAGTGAGAAACTAACTCAAAGTAGCAGCACCCAGCCTTCATATATTCTCATAAGGATTCAGATTTAACATAGCCCCCAACTTGCTACACAATTCCCAGTCACATCTACTACTACACACTTCTGCTGGGCTCCTGCTTTCAGTTTTGAACCTTAGCCCTACAAGGAATTCTCTGAACAGAAGGTTAACCTTTGTTTTAAAAGATGTCATAAGTAAAAACAAACTCTGGCCTTGCAAAATTTCCCTGTTTGTATGTTTTGCCTCTGTTACTCAGAAAAAGTAATCCAATAGATTAAATTTCCCTTTCTGAGAAGTGTTATCTAACTGCAAACCAGTGGTAATGTCACTGGGCAGATGATACAGTCACTAAATTGCAGTTACTAGGTCAGCAGAGATGGCTTAGATGCTTGAAAAGACATTACAAAAGGAGCATTTCATCCCTTTTTGGTATGCCTTCCCACACAAACACTGAGGATCAAGGCAGCTTTCTGGAGCCTGACAGAGTAGATGACAGAGAAAGTTGGCTGGTCAAATTCTGTTTGATTTCAGATTAATACCTACCTACGTGTAATTATTGCCATGTTTTGGTTTCTCCTATCTGCAGGCTCTATCACAGGCTCTCTCTCACCCCTCTGTGAATCACATCAGATGCCACTGGAGCATACCAGGACTGGGAACAGAAGTCAATTAAGCGTGAGATGCAGAGAAGAGGAATGCACACCTTTGACACCTCTCTATAAACAAAGGTTAACCCACTGTCCCCTCTTTTGCAGGTTACTTCAGATGGGGGATGAATTTTACCATCCCAGACATTTCCAGCTACCTGTATCTTCTGTTTCCCATCCCATTTCTCCTGAAGCCTCTCTAACAAATGTCATGGGTGATTTCTAGGGTCAGGGTGATATTTTTCTATTTGTATTTCACAGCTCTGTACAATTGTTTTCCATGGACTCATCTAGTTACTCCTGAACTCAGGAGGCTTACAGAGAGTCAGCTGTAGAAAAGACTGAAAATGAGAATTTTTTTTTTTGCTATGAATAGTAGTCACAGACATGCTCCTCTCTCCAACCAGCTGCCTGAAACATCCCACTCCATTTCATAGAAAATGATCTTGTATATGGGTTAGCTTGAAGGGTCATTGAGCAAGTTGCTGGCTACATCCATGGCAGACTTGCTCTTCCAGGATAGCTGTGGCCAAGTTACTTTAATTTCTCACAGGTCCACTCTTGGATTCAAGAAAAATAAGAAAAAAATAAAGACAAGGGGTGACCTCACTCTATTGGTCAGGCATGTAAGTCCACATCTTAGACAATCTGCTGATAAAGAGTCAGAGTTTCCAGAAGTTCAAGGATGTCTCAGAGCCTCTGAAAATCAGCTCCAACTGGGCCCAGTAACACCTGGAGTGGTGACGAAAGGAACCCTGACACTCCTTTGTGCCTGCACCAAAGTCCGTGGCAGAACTGGCAAAGCACTGAATTTATTTGCTTTAGATTGAGTTGATTAGAGCAACAGCTGGAAAGGTGAGTGTCTTTAATTAAGTGGACAATAATTTATGACTTATGTTGGATGCCTCACAGTAAAAAATAAACTGTTTATTAATAATGGTTTTAAATCTCAGTTCCTGTTTTAAGCAAAATAAATTTAGGAAAGCAGTCCCAGCTGAACTTCTGGTAGGAGGGAGTTTACTAGAAAAATTAAGTTAAAAAAGAAAAAAGCTACTCAGAATTTACTAGTATTCATTTACCATCCTTAAGTTTGGTGAGGAATGTAGTGCAATGTAGCACACTTCAAAGGTTTTCATAAGCCACTGGCAACAGGCATAATTCTCCCCTGGATGAGAATTTGGTATGTTGGAACCTCTCTTTCGTTTCTTATTTTCTTAGTACTGTAAATGTATTTTGTATACACACATATGCATACACACGCTATGTATATTTATATAAATATATACCCTTCTGTATACTAATATACATGTATGCATATAGATTGTTCCTGATGCAAAGCAGTTTGAGAGTTTCCCTCTATAAATAAAGTGTCCAGTTCAAGCTGGCAAGCTCTCCAGAATGCAGCATGTGAGATGGAAAAGACAGCAACTAGACACTGGTTTTGCTGTTGGAAAAGGATCAGTTTCCTGATACCTCAAATTCCTTCTCTAACCATGGGTAGATGAGCTAGTACCAGACATTCAGAGGGATTTAGGTTAGCAAAGAAGTAAATAGAAAACTTACAGGAATTTCTTTCATACCTGATGCTCAGGGAAGCTGGACATCTTGGGGGATTTTTGAGAATTGCCCTGAGCACCTCTCTATCTCCTAATTTGCTTCAAAAGATTAAGTTTTCTCTGTCTTGGCTCTTTCTGTTTAGACACCAGTAATTTCCTTCCTCACCAGGATGGAGCAGGAGAGTGAGGCACTCCAGCAAACAAGTAATTGAAAAAAGAGATACATGAAGGAATATGAAAAGTTTAATGTATTGCTGCTCATCTTTATCAGATATGAATGACCTATGAAACATTTACCATCAGAACCACTGTCCTCATATGGATGATGCTACTCAGAGCCTAGACAGCATCACTGCTTTCCTTCTTTTCCACTGAGCAGGAAGTGCTGCTGCAGATTTGGAGGAGAGGGAAGCTTCACACACGAAAGCGGGGCTCAGCTCCAACACCTTTCCTCAGCAGTGACAGGGTGTGCGCTTGGCCATGAGAGTCTACTAAACACACAGAGCTGAAAGCCAGCCCCCACCACACAACAGACCTGAGACCTGTCAGGAACTCACTGTTCTATCAGCATTCCTCACAGGACTACTGTGGTCCAAATGTAAATGTCCCAGAGTTCTGGGATCGTGGAGTCATTGCAACACGTTGTATGAATCTGGCACATTTATATTTTGATTTTCTACAAGCTGTGTTCCCATACAGAGATGTTCTCAGGCTGCCACCCTCTCTAATACAATAAAGCTTTCTGTGGTCCCTGCCCTCAGGTTCAGTTTCCTATCCATGCTCAAGAATTATTACTAAAGTACTGTAAATGCACCTCCCAGTGCAGTTGCACAATATTTAATGGAAAAAAACACCTTTGTGTGTTTAAAATAAAAGCCCAAAAGTTGACACGCATCTCTGAAGGTGAAATTGGGAAGAAGTTTAACACTAAGCCAGTCTGTGAGCAACAGGAGCTGCAAAGCCTTGTTTCCTTTGGCTGCCTGGTTCAGGGCTGGGCCAGTCTCTGATGAACCCTAAGTCAGAACATCTCCTACAGCAGGAATACTTTTCCTATGAGTATTCTGAGGGATTTGGAGATTTACTTGAGATTACAGGTCAGCTTTTGTTCCTGATTGAGTGGCATGGATTTAATCTCTCCTCAGTGGCTTATCTTGCTGACATACTTAGCTGTCTGTCAAATTTGGATGAAACTTAACAACATATTCAGGTGTAGAGACTTACAGTGTGATGGTGGAAATCTCTTTAGGAAACCAGGATTCGAAATCCCCCAACAAAACGAAGTAATTGTCGTTTGACTTGTGTGCTTCAGCTGTGTTAACTCAGGGGAAGTTACTGAAGCAAGTTCACGAACCGTCACTGATGCGCAGCATGGGAACCCTGCTGATTGTAATTGCTGGGAGGATTGGTTGGAGCATTAAGTGACGGCCATTTATTGGACTAATAAACACAGAGCTTAGTCTTCCTATAGGAAACACCAGCAGCTTTTGAATCAAGGAAGATGGAAGATCTTTCCTTGTGGATGTAGTATCTACAAAGGAGCAGCTGAATTGGTTTCATTGGAGTCATATCATCTTTCTGAGTAACATTTACAAATTAAGGACTACTGAGAAATCCAGACATTGTCAATTTTCTCCCTAGGATAAGTCCTGCTGGGGCTTTGTACAGGTCATTAATACATTATCTGCTGAGCCATAAGACAACAAGCAAAGCCAGAGAAATGCAGTCTAGTGAAATTTGACAAGAGTAGAGGATGCATGAGTTTGCTACTTAAATAAATAAATGTTTAAATATTTAAACAAAAAATTTGGTTTGAAAGGAAAAGCTCCATGCAAGGGAGAGGTCAGATGAAAGCTGATGTTTTCTGGACCAATAACAGATATAACTACAGATCCAAAAAACTTGAATACAAGAAGCTCTGCCAGGTTCCCTTTGAATGGATAATGAATGACTGGAGTAGTTAAGTGAAAAGAGATGTTATGTGATGCTAGTATATAAAGCTCTAAAAGAAGGTAATTGAATTGCTTTGATCAAGCAAAGAAAGAGATCCCCACCTTGGCTCATCCCAGCAGAGATGGTTATCTTGCCAAAGCTGAGGAGGAAAAGTGGCCAGGCTTGCTCTGAGTCAACATCAGCAGTCTCCTGATGGCTCCCCGTGTGACCTTGCTATACAGGAAGGCCAGGAGACAGAGGAGAGCAGTAGCCTGAGTAGGAGTAATTCCCTGTTGTTGCCCAGACAGTGTTATTCCCCTGCACCCCTAGGGACAAGTCACAGTGTTTCATATGGCAATGGCAGTGGGAGCCCCTCTTCGCCACATGGAGTGTTTCACAGCAGCCCCAGGTATCTCCTCTGAACATGACTGTCAAACACAAATTATTCTGTTTCCTAGGCTTCAGTAGGAAACCCTCATCTGCTACTAAAACACTTGAAATTAGGATGTAATTCTGCTCTGATCATTAGCGACCAAATGACCAAAATATGCATTGTTTCTCAATCCTCTCACAGGGAGGGTGATGCCCGGAGCTCCGGGAACTCAGTGTCTTTCCCTCCTTCATATTCTCACCAGTAGAACCTCTCACCTACCTCAGTTGTATTTTTACCTCCCACACCCCTTTGACTCTAGCTGTTTACCAAACTCCAGCCACTTTATTGGGCAGAAATGGAAAAATAAGTGATTCTGAGAATATCTTGAGGGAGTGTAATCAGTGACTGAATCCAAATACAGTTATTCAGCTATTGTTCATTCAGCGCCATGCCTGAGAGAAAATGAAATTCTGACCTTTGGCTATTTTGTAATATAAAAACTGCTGATAATATAAAGACAAACATTTTCTTGCATACTTGTGGGAGACATCTGCTGAAATCAAAGGAAAGTTTCCCACTATTTGAGAGTTTAGAGTGTCAGGGCAACTGAACTTTTCAAAACTCCTTGCAGGTGTACAGCACATCACCCTTAAAAGGTGTGCTCCCATTTCATAGAGTTGCATGTACAGTGCTTGTCAAAAATCAGCCATCTTTGGCTAGACAAATTCTGAAAGCTGCTTAAAGCTGGCAATGTTCCTGAACCAAACCCTTCTCAGGTCTTTGTTCCTTTAAAACAATATGTACTTTATTAAATAGCATAAGGCTCAAAATCACAGTATATTAAAAAAAATATATGAAATGTTTCACATATCAAATTAGAAGTTACACAGAAAATTTCATGTGGACCATCTGTGTTTGACTGCTGAGATAATATTAATTTCTGGAGTTCTGGGTCACAAAATTATGTTCATTTCAAAAGCTGGCTAAAAGATCACTTGGATTTTATCCTGTTGGCTTGAATCTTGTGTATCTTGTACAACTTCCTGGCTGTGTAGATGACATGTTGCAGCAGTAAGCACAGAACACTTAGAGGAATAAAACTGAGAAGTATTTGAACACTGGGACAGTTTTCAAAGGGCATTGCAAATACACTCAATCCATCATTTGTTTTGCATTACTCTAAACCACATATATTCCCTGAGAAATATAAGTAAATTTTGATGGGGATAGGAATAGAAGAGGGTAAGGGAGGGAAAGCAAGAAAATTTAAATACTTGAAGTGGAAATTAATATTAAAGAAATAGTTACTTGTGCTAAATAACTATTCCCAGGCTGAATATTAAACATTTTCTATTCAAATATAAACCAAACTATCTGTGTAACATAAGCATAGTTGAGAAACAGTTTATTTCAAGTAAATATATATTTTTCAAATAAAATAATCACTCAACCAATTTTACAATTTAATCAAGGCTCTGCATGATTTCTGGAATTTTGTGTATATACCAAGCCTTTGGGTACACTCTGGAGAATCAGAAGTAGGAACTGTCCCAATGCCCAGAGCTGTTCCTAGAAATTCTTGAGTTGCCTTCAGAAGTCCTGCACATATTTCTCTGTCACATACTGACAGAGACTCTGTCTCACTGATGTTGGAGCATTCAGTTCACCTGTCTTGGCCTGGGAGAACTCCCTGCCTCATTTTTGCTTCCCATTCCCCAATTCACAGACACTGTAGTTTATTTTGTGCAGCTGCCTTCTTCCTTCCCCTGTTGGGAAAGCTTTTAGGGTTTTATCTGGCCCTAAAATGAAATCCAATAGAAGAAGTAGAAAGTATCCAACATTGGGAAATGACCTGGAGAAGAGGACAAGCATGGCTGTTCTTCCTGCTGTCCTCCCTATTGCTAGAAATCTTGGTGTCCATGTTGTGTCTGAGATATCATTCAAAAGCCATTCATGAACCACCAACCATGGGCTTGTGCAGTTCCTTTTGATCCCATTCACACTTTGGTTTCCTCAGCTTCCAGCAGCAAGAAGCTCCATGAACAAATTGTGCTTTTTCTGGACAAGAGCACAACAAACCAAACAATGCCCGCACAGATGGTGTTTTGGCATTCCTCCCTGCTTGCCTCAGTTCACTCCCCAGCTGCAGACAGTCGTGGAAGAGATGCAAAACCACCTGTGCAGGCACAGACAGCTGGAGCTGAGCACGGGCACAGAAGATATGCCAAAAGCCTTGATCCAACCAGCTACTCTGTGCTGGTCTGCTCTCAGCTTCTCCTCCTGTACTGCAGACATAAATCAGAGAATGGAGAAGAAAGGTTTCCAGTTCATGCCAGTGCTGTGGAACCACTGCAGTTACAGAACCTACCCCAATGCCAGTTCTGAGTCTCCCTCAACCTTTCCTGCAGTGTTTTCTGTAACAATTTCCTTCTTCTTTCCCTTCTGGGACAGAGAACAGTAAAAAGAGAGCATACAACATTCTTGGGTAGGGAAGAAACTCTCCCTGGTGAGCTTTCAGAGCAGGCTGATGGTCTTTGGAGCTATGGTTGTGTTCAAGCCTCACTGTGTCTCTCCATACCCACCAACTCCTCACATCTCCATTAGTCCTTCAAGGTGAATGGGGAGCAGAGATAAGCTCACTCAGTGCTTTTGAGATGGTGATATGGGGCAGGAGGGTATTTCCCAAAGCTGTTACTAGTCAAGGTCCAAGGTTTCATTCATTAGTGCTTCTCCAACACATAACACATTCAGCTCACTTGTCCAGCAAAGCATCCCATGGACCTAATGATGTTATACAAACATGATGTAGCATCAAAGTTTTGCAAGACAAAACAGCAACAGGGGATGAAAATCAAGTGCTGGCAAGAAAAGACTTGCTAGAACAAAATAATTTCCAGACTGGAGAGCTGAGGGAACATTATCTTCAGAGAAGTGGGTTTCTGAGTTGCTTTGATCAAATGAGCTTCAAAGGTGATTGCAGCCCCATAAGTGTTTTCCTAAGCAGTATCCTGTGGGATGGGGAAGGACAGAATTCAGGCAGAAGCTTTCTCCTGTACAAAAGCCTTGCCACTGACATTGTCAAGGGATCTGTTGCACTCCATTGTGTCCATAATCTTCAAATTAAAGCTCTCTAAATCCACAATAGTCTAATAAACCACAAGCCTGTAACAGCCCCTTCAATTTTCCACGTTAATAATCCATGGATTAAGAGTCCCTCTGCTGCTACAATAGCCAGAACTGATCTTCTCTACTGTGTCAATGACCCATGAATTATAGGGCTGTGTCTCAGATGGTTAGATAATACTTCACTCAAGTCTCAGTGATAGATTTTTCTAACAGGGCAGATTCAGGACTCTGTTTTGAAGTAAAAGCACATCATGGCATTCTCATTTTTGGGAGTGCTCTTCCTATTCCTCTTGACAGTGTCCCCACACAAAAGCACAGCTCCCTTTTTATCATATCAATCCATTTGTTTTGCAATAAATGGCCTAGTCGCCTTTCATTTACAACTGTACATTTAATATGTCATATGAAAGTTTAATGAGAGGCAGAGTTTCATAACTGGTTAATCAACTGATGCAAAATCCTTCCATTTTCTTGTAATAGGGTCTTATAATAGCCTGGAATATTTTATACTGATTTGTGGATAGCACTTCTTAACACACTTGTATCACTTAATAATCCTTTATTACCCACTTACTATGAAGTACACACAGCATCTCCAGCAGTCAAATCAGAGGACAAAAGGAAGCAGAGTCACTTTAGAACCACTGCCCAAACCCATCATCTGTAAAATGTTTATTGACTTTTCCAATCAGGAAGGAGCAGGCTTCAGTAACAGTTGCGTGATTTCACCTTTGCAAATACCACTGCAGCCAGGATTTTGCGTACGGATTGAAGTCAGCCACTGGCATGGAAAGCGATGTGATGGGTAGGAGCAGACATTGTCTCCATGGCATTTTCACTGGGGGCATGGTCCCAGTTGTATCTTGTCTGCCAGAACAGAATGCCAACACAATTACTTTTTTTCCCCTTTACTTTTTAAAGCAGAAACCTTCGTGTTGAACTCAAAGCCACACAACTCACTGCACTTTGTTGCAGGGTTGTTAAACCAAGGAATGCCTGTTAGGTTAGCCAGCCATGTCTTCATCAAAGCCTGGCTGTTCCATACCATATCTTTTACAACATTTGGTTCAGACTCCTATAACTTGGACCATTTAAAATTACCCTGTCAGTTCTGCTAGACATGTGAGGAGGCTCTGCACTGCAAGTCATCATCTACTTTTACTTCTGCTGCAACATCTTAATGTGCATTGAACAAGAAGTTTGGGTTTATTGCCCTTTGCAGGGCAATAAATCATCTACCGCAAAGTTAGAGCAGTAATGCTTTGGGGCAGGTAAAGCTGTGGCCATGACTCAGGTGCCATGGTAATTCCCAGTAAGGAAGCATCCATTACTTTCTGAAGAAATGTATTTACTGATTTTCTGGTTTTACAGATAGTCAGTGAAGGTCAGTTTTGTAAATTACCCCTAGAGGCTATGAGAGTTTATTAAATAAGGGTCCTGAGTAAAGACTTGTTAACATCGATTCTGGAGCTTAACTCTACTCTTAAATCATTCAGTGTCAGAAAGATCAGTGCAGGATCTATAGACAATTAAAATTATAGTCAAAGTCACAGTGAGACAATCACTGTGGTGGCTGATAGAGAGTGAAGACAAATCTCTTCTGATGCAACAAATAGAGAGTGAAAGGAACATGGAAAAGTAACAGATGATGAATTTTTACTGTTTGTGCAGCAATTGTGACAAGCATCAAGCCAAAGTGAAGTAAGTTCTGTGCTGCTGGCTACCACTTGTGATGTGATCCTGCAGCAAAACCCTGCAGTGCCAGAAATAATTCCCCTTAGCTGGCTGCCTAGTTTACAGCTATCAGAATCTCACCTCTTATTTCACTCTGATGGATATTTTAAAGACTTATTTTATCATCTTTTAGAAGATGATAAAACAAGGGTCTGAATTGCTTATATATATACGTTATATATATGCATATATATCTCTTGGGTTGCAGCTCGGATTTGAGAGACTAGATGAACTGCACTAAATGGCAAAAATAAAGAAACCTGACCCATTTGCCTCATGGAGAGGCACTAAAATTCTGTTATCAATTCACTTCCCTTTGCAAACAGGTGTAAGAACAATAACTGTATTGTCATTAGCCAGCATATAGAATCAATGCTAGGAACAAGCCCATACTAGCTGAGCCACGTGCAATAGAAAGTGCTCTTTTATCTCCTACAACTGCCAGGACCTGAGCAATGACTCTCTCCCTGACATTGATACAAAGTCAGCATTGTCTTCTGAACCTACCTCAGCCTTTAAGGCATCCTTGCAGTATTTTTTTGATTGTCATACTGAGCACCATGTTTATCTTGTTATACTGTTTATACAGAGCGATCTATTTTTCCACAAGAAAAATATCAAGTGTCAAGCATCTGAAAGTCCAGAGGAGCATGTACTCAGCCAGGGTCCCTGCTCCAGAGATGGGGCAGTGGGAGCACGGTGCCAGCGTGAGCTCCCAGTGCCCAGCGTGATGGGATGATGATCTGTCTTGAGACTATCTCATGACACAAACAGCAACAGCATCATATCCATTCACTCCTTCAGCCCTCCTTAGAAGAGTAATTGCTGCTGTGAAACCTGTGGTAACTTTTCAGGTTTGGCAATGCTGTGATTCCCATTTAATGATAAAACACTGAGCCTTGAGAAGTGAGGACAGGGCAGCACATGCACTCGTCACACAAACAGCAGAGCCTGCCACTCCTCTCATGCCGACACAGCCTAGTTTCCAAGGTGAATGGGGTCAGGAGAAGCTCCACTGGGGAGTTCCCCGGCTGTCCTTTGGAGATGAGAGCAGGAGGGACACGGAAAGGACAGCTCAGGATATCCCCAAGCCCACTGCACTGGAAGGCACTGTGCAGGTTTCGAATTGCGTGAGCTTGCCCACCCCTCTGTCCCCCCTGCCTCCAGCAGATCCCTACGTACTCTCAATATACACACAGCTTGTTAGCAGCTCTGCAGGGTTCCCAGGAGCACTGAATGAACAGAAACCGGGATTGTATGATCGCAACAACCAGCTCAGTTTCTTCTGTCTCCTAAGCCCTCCTCCCAAGCGCTGGAGGAGTGGCTCAGGAGGAGAGGCCATGAATTTTTTATTTCCCTGACCAGAGGGTGGATTTTGCCCGGTCGAAGCTGTACATACATTGTTCCTCGTTACTAAGGCAACAGGTACCTTACAAATGCTGATAATACATAAACTAATACAACTCTGCAGTTTGCTCTTTCTTTCCAGTGCAGCTTAATAACCCGTGTGGATGCTGCGAGCCGCCTCTCTCCCGCTGGGATAAATGAGCACTTCAGGAAGTATTATCTCCCTCCAGCCTGGACTCCATGGTGCCCGCACAAAGAGGAGGCACTGAACTGGGGAGCTGGGCCACTATCAAAAGGCAGAGTGATTTCAGAAAGCTCCAGGGAGGAGTGGGAACGGCTGTGGAAGCATCACACAAATCTGCTGTGGCACTGCTGCCTTCCCGAAACAGCAAAAGATCCTTAGTGCTCAGCGTCCAGAGGGAGGAAATCCTGGAGCAAACACTCTCTAGTTCCATGTCGTGGCCCCATCAGCAGCATCAAGAGCTAACTGGATTAGGGGCTCTTTGTCAAACTCCACCTCACTCCCCCCCCTCTCATGTCCGAGCCCCTTAGATGCACATGCCCAGTTAGAACACTCCATCTCCCCAGTGCTCTTGCGGTGAGAGCAGGGTTAAAATGCTTCACTGCTCTCCTTAATCCCTCTCACATGATTTAGTCAACACCAGTAGGGGAGAAGCACTGGCAGCTTTTTCCTCCGTGGCCCCCTGCTCTGCAGGAGCCGGGGAGAGGGCTGGGTCCAGCGCAGCTCTCGCCAGGGATGCTGCAGAATCGCCCAAATCTACTGCGGGCTGCAGCACCCACGGGCTCAGCCACTGCTGCTCTACACTGAGGCTTGGCTTTTCCCCACTATTCAGCTCCGTTTAAGGTTGGAAACAGAAAAGGCCAAGAGAAAATTAAAATACACCTTTCTGCTCCTGTCCAGAGCTGCTGTGGCATTTGTTCTAAGATAGGGAGTTGATCATTGAACAGAGGGAAAAGCCACAGGAAACAGTTCACAGTACTGTGCTGGATGCAATTCTCCTCAGTGGACCAATACACAAGTGAGTTAGCTGCAGAATTTAATTTTCAAAGGCAACTCTTCTGTTAGAGAAATTGAAGATGTGGCCTTATTTCTGGGGACCAGAGATAGCTCAAGATTCAGTAGGCTAATAGCTCAAAAGGAAAAAACTACAATGCATAAACCAAAGCAACTCAAAACATAACAACTGATCCTCACTTCCCCCCTCTTCCTTTCCTGTTTTGGGAGTTTGTTTTGTTTAGTTTTTTAGAAAAAGAATCATAGGGGCATATATTTAACATTTAATGCTTGTTACCAGTCAGCCCCTTTGTCCCCATGATCTAACAATAACACAAATAACTTAAATATGTATGTTTAACTTCCTTCCAAAAGCAAAACACAGGATGGGTAGTGTACTCTCTCTCAAAGAGCTTTACAAGCACAAAACCAGGACAGTTTTACAGACCCCATTCTTGTCCTGGATGACTTGCTGCTGCTGTTGCAGGACAAGAGGCTTTTATTGAAATCCCAGCAGAAAAGTAAACATTTGAAATGAAGCTAAACAAGAGTTTAGTTGTTGAGGAAAAGACACTCATCTGTCAGCATATGGCAAGCAAGCTCTTTTGAGTGGGGTGCTGAACCAGCATTTGGGTTTAACCTCTGCAGTCTGAACCCCTTTTACCTAATGAGAGGGCTCCCTGCTGGATCAGATTTGAAGTGCTGTTGGCTGCTGGAAGCACTATTTGTTCGCCAAACAGATCAAAGGAAAACAAACCTGGGTTCCACGTCTCAGAAACACCAAAATATGCTACTGGAGAATTCCCCCAGGGAAAACACCATGAGCTCACCACCTCCTGCTGAAAGCCACCAGCCAAAGGTGCCTGTCTTAGCTGTGAATTTATTGCCTTCCCTTTTTATCTCCCCAGACCTTGCCTACACTGCTCTCCAACCCAATCCAAACTTTCAGGCTACATGTGGAGACACCAGGTAAGGGGAAGAGATTGTCCTATATTCCCATAGGAAGTACTTCAGTCAAGAAAGACATGAAAATGCTGTAACCAAGTCAGGCAAGGACTGGAGCACAGGACGCACCAAGAATGGTATTTTTTCTTCCTGGAAGGGAACAAGCTAGGATGGGTGCATCTATTTGTTTTTTCCAGCTACCTCATGGGTGGCTAAGATAAAGACAAAAGCAGATGGTCTTGCTTTGCGTAGGGATTGATCTAAATGACCTGTACATTTTCTTTCCAACCTCAGTTTTTCTGTGATTCTATGAAACCATTCCAATAAGAATTGTTTGCAGAACACGACATTTGAAGTAATTGATTCCTGGAGAATGTGTAAAGTTCAGTTTCACCATAAACTCAAAGGAAAAAAAAAATAAATCTGTGAAGTCCTTCCTTTGCCCCTGGATGACTTGCCAACCCAAACACCTGTTTCATATGGGTAGAATGCAACAAATAGCTGACCCATATCTGTAATTAATCTTGAGGGCGTTTTGATTTTTCAGAGGATTAATGCACCCAACATCTTTAGTAAAAAACAAAAAGCCAAAACAATCCAACCCTTCTTGAAATCAAGCAAAACCTAAACCAGATGGCTAGACAACAGTTGCAAAACAAACAAATATTCTATGGTTCAGCTCAACTTCAAAAAAGTTCAGCACCGAAAACCTGAGTAAGCACAGAGAATGTGTTACCTTTGGCAATCAGCAGGGCTTCAGATTTGCAATATCATTTCTGATCTATGCAGACTGCTAATCAAAAATGACTATTCAGAGTCTAATCAAAATAAACCTTCAATACTTCAGATGTAAACCATGGTTGAGACTAAAATGTCAAGTATTCAAAAAAGTTCTTTGACTGAACTAAGGATACACAGACGATCCCGTGCCAACAGATTATACTTCAGTTTTTGGTTACATAGAGCATGTGAAAATGAATAGAAGTGGCCTACCAGCCCCATTTCCCAGTCTGCTTTATCAGAGTAATACCATCTGACCTTGGCAGAAGCAAGGCACAATCCAACATGCCTGGAAATAGCAAAACCAGGACATTTTCTTAATCACATTTTTTCTTTATTATAATGTTGGACCAGATGATCATTCAAGATCCTTTCCAGTCTGGGCTGTGCTATGATTCTGTGCAGCATTTCTTATAAATAACAGCTGAAATTTCCAACATACAGTGCCTTACTGAATGTCCCTCCTCCTCAAGATACACTTTTGACTCGCTTGTTCTGAGATTCTTCATTTAGAAATCACTTATAATGAAATATTTCTTTCCTTCCTCTTCAGATTTTCAGGTGTTACCCAGTTTCTCTGTCAGGCAAACAAGAGTGACAACATGCCTTATTTATGGGACAGAAATGCTCTGGGAAATCCACTGCTGGGATATATGGAAGGGTGAGGAGGTGAGAGGAACAGAGCATGATCCCTTTATATCCTAGATGAGACTGGAATCACTGTACAGACCCCTTTACACCCCAACTCCTGGAAGTGCTGACAGGCACAGATGATTTTGCCTAGGATGGAGGATGTGAGAGGGAAGGATTAGTTACAGCACATGACCTGCTTCAGACTGTAAAACCAGCTCTGGGGCTGCCATTGAGGTGGCTTTGGTGGAAATCCCTGTCACCAGATATTCCATTTATCCTCTCTCACGCTTCTCAATATCTACTGACAAAATAATATCTGGCTTGTGCTGAAGTAAAGAAGGCAAAGTTTATCCTCCCTGTGCCCCAGACAATGTGAAGGCATCTACAGCATTTCTCAAATATCTATCATGTTAGAATTTTTTTTGTTGTTGTTTTTTCCTGGTATTTTAGTACCAGTCTCTGGCAGACACAGCTTAAGTTTCAGCATATTAATCAAACTCCTCCACACCCCACCAGCACTGATCTTAGCACATGGCTACTTTACTCTCAGGGACTCCTTGAGTTGTGTGCCCTGAGTCTACAAAAATTCCCCTCATCCCTCAAACCTCAGGAAGGAGACATGGTTATGGTCCTGGAGGAGAATGCTGAGTCTGTCCAAGGAAGAGGAAAGAGCACTGAGGGCTCTCAGTTTTCAATACTAATACACTAGAAAGTATAGGACCAGAACAAAGCCTAAACCATGCACCATGAATTAATAACACAGGGAAATGTAAGGATGAGACATGTCATAGTTAAGTCTGATTTTTTCCCCCTCATTCTTGGACATGTCTGATATGGAAAAGGAGAAGCAGGGGAGAAAGTACAGCTTTCCTTTCTCTCTAAAAGTCAGGATATCTTGCCATGACAAAATACATCTGACAGTTTCACTGCTCCTCCCAGGTCTCTCCAGTTGATTGAAGACTCAGCTTGTAAGAGAGACTGGAAGTACGTGGCAGCGACGATGTGTATTTTGCTCCTATCACTGGGTCAGAGTGCCCAGGACCAGAGAAGAGAGTCCTAAAGCCCTATATCTCCATCAATCCATCCCAGCCACTCCTGTTCGTGTCACTGATTGTATTTGCTGCTACAAGACACTGTAGACCATTGTTTGTAATCAGATACACATAACAGCAGTTCTTTTGATCTTCAAAAGGGTTTAACTTCTTTGATTATGAGTTTATCAGTAGCACATACTCAGGCTGCAGACACACACAGTTTAGTCTTAACCCATTTTGAATGCAGGTACACAGCCAGCAAGTGTCTCTTATGCTGTATCCAAGTATCTCTTGAAATAAACTGCCTTAGCTGTTCCAGCCTTTCTTGGCAGGTGCAACAGGGTGAATTTCTCAAGAGATCAAGAACCATCATGACTAATAAACTGGTTATACTGTGACTTTTCCCTCAAGATGAACTCTCAAATACACCGTGTTCCATATCAATCCCAATCACAATTAAACCTACAGCATCTTTACATATGGTTTGACTCCCCAGCATTTTCTAAGCAAAAGGGTAAAAATAACCCACAAGACAATAGTAACATTTAGAATTAGGGGTAGCAAAAGGTGTTCTTTTCACTACACCAAGTTGCAAACAGAGTCAGACACTGCCTTGGGAACTGACACACAGGCAGGTACAGCCCAAGAATGAAAATAAATGCAATATCAGCAAAGAGAGAAGTACTGCAGGAGTAATTAATTACTCTGCATCCATATTTGGTAGCTGATTTAGTTTCTGACCCATATGGAAACGCTGACAGGACAGCTCAGAACACCTGCTGCTGTTTAGACAAAAAAGCATTAAAACAAGGGTAAAAATGAAATAGCGGTTGGCTATTTAATGTTTGCCACCCTACAGTTAATTCTATGAAATCTGGTTGATTTTAATAACAATCTGCTCAGCTCCTCACTCTTTACAAGGAGATCAAATTCTGTTTGAGGTGTATGCGATGAAACTGTAGTACCAAACTGTGTGGGGAAGAGGGACTTGCTGCAGAAGCTCCACTGGCCATGCCCTGCAGTCTGCTTCTGTTCCCTCTGTTTCATCACTGCTTTCTCCAGCCTTCTGCTGCTGGTCCAGCCTCATGACATCTTTGCAGCTCTTTCCTGTGGGCATCATCAAGCCAAATACAAAGATCCTGCCAGAAAATTTGAATATTTCTATAGAAATCTAGAATATTTCTAAAAATATTCAGAATCAGAAAAAAACAGGTCAGGTTTTTTTTTTTTGGAAGGGTTAAAATCCCTTCCAAAAGGAGATCAGTTTTTTTCAGGGAAGCTCAACATGCTGTTTAACTTATTCAAATATCTCAAAAAACCCTGGCCCCCATTACAGCATTGAACACCTGGAACTGGACATGCTTTGGTTTGGATGTCTGCTCCTAAAAGCAACAATAGCTTGTGCTGTTGTGGGTAATTCAGTTTTGGAAGCAGAAGCCTTGATTTATATGAACTCCATGCTAATGGAGAATTACTTCCAGTTTGTTGCAGATTTCAGCACTGAAATTAGGTGGTTTTCTTGCCAAATTTGGGTCCAATGTGATTCCAATCGAATGAGTTTTGAAGAGCTCCAGTCCTTTTTATAATACTGCAGCATGGCTTGCAAACCAGCTTTTACATGTTTGGGGTTACCCAGCACTACAAAGTGTTCTTTTATCAGATGCAGCTGACTGAAAAATGAAAAAAACACTCCCTCTTTCCTCCCACTCTAAAAGCATTTAAAATGCAGTGTTTCCGGCAACCTGGCTGGGTGGAGTCAGTTGGCAAAGTGGTTTGTAATGTATAAAATACAGAGGGACAGATGTTCAGCTGATGGCTTTAACAGATACAACAGCAGCACGAGGATGACAGCTCTATTACATTTCAGGAGGTGATGTGTCACTTGTGCAGTAGGCTACTCCACATCTTCATAAAACCCACTTTTTATGGGGTGAGACGAGAGAGATCCAGATAAAAGTGACATGAGAAGGCTGGTCATGAGCTCGATTAAAGATTTGCTGGAAATCACATTAAATAGGAACTCACATCTGCAGATGAACTCTGTGGCATCCCCAGTTGGTAGCAGAGACTATCCTTGCAGCCCACTGCTCCCTGATGTGTCCTTCCCCTCTCTTACACCCAGTTGATACTCTTTTCAGAGGAAGAGAACTGCCCATGGCCCAGAGCATTGCCACATGATGGACATTTAGAGAAGATCCACTCTCAGACTGGTACTTTTACAACAGCATGGTGCTGCCAGTGGCAAAACCAAGGCTGGAAATCTGTATGATCCATGAAGCAGGAACAGTCTCATCTCCAGCAATGTCTGTACCATTAGTTTTAGCTACTCCAGTCTTTGCTCTTTGCCTGCCTTCTTTCACTTCATCTTGTATTTCCTTTTAAAATGTCTTTTTCAGCTCTTGAACTCCAGGTGTTTCTCTTTCTTCAGCTGACACTCAGGCTGTGCATCAGGCAGCCATCATGACTTGGCAAAGGTTTGCTGGGTCAGTGAAGGAAGACCCTCAGATCCAGATTTTTGCCATTAGAGTTGTCAGTCATGTAAGTCCTTAGAGACTGCAAGAGCATGAAAATGAAATCTATGGATTGAATTATCCCATGCTTTTATTTTTTCTGCCTTAAGTGCACATGTGGCCTTGTCATCTTGTCATTTTTATCACTGTTAGTGATAGTCCTCAAAAAATAGTGGGCTAAACCATCCAATTTCTTATTCTGGCTGCAAGCTGAATACCAAATATGAACTCTAAAAGTGCAGTTGCTTATTCTATTTCAGCTATCATATTCTTACATTCTATCATACATAATGCTTATGTAGCATTTGCAATAATGCACATGAGGAGAATTTGCCTCCAGCAATAAGCTGCAAACTGATGTCCTGATATCAACAAGCGGGAGAATCTGAAAACATCTGTGTCCTGCCTGGAAATCAGTCAGAGGAGAAGGTAAAACTACTCTGGTGATTCTGTCCTGTCCATCTCAGTCCTTGGCCAGTCATACTCCATGCCTGAGAATCAAAACACTGGAGATCCAGGGTAAAAAGAACACAGGCAACAGCTGCAGACAAAGTGATACTGTTTATTTTAAAGGTAAAGTTCACTTCTACCAACTCTAGCTCACTAAGAGAATACCCAAACCCATGAAAACCTTTTCTTCACGTCCACATTCTGCAGCAACCTCCTTTCTGCTAATACTAACATGAAACAGGCAGAGAAACTTGTACAGTTTTTTCTCAGGAAAGAGAGAGCAGATGACAACCAAGAGCTGTGCAAACCCCACACTGTGAGGACACAGAAGAGTGGTTTTGGAGGACTGTTAGCAGAGTTTCTGTCCATCTGCTATAGTCATGCAAAACTTGAACAGAAACAAGAAGCTGGTGAGAATTCATGTAACTAAACAACAGCCCAGAGTTTCAGGTGTGATGTGTAAATTGCTTACATGATTTTTGGTTGACAAATTTAAGGCTTCTTAAAAGACCCAAGCAGCTGGAGCCCTTCACCCTTGCTGGAAAATCTGCTTCAAGCTGGGCAATCTTAAATAGTGTAAGTAATAAAACTGGGTCTGTTGCAAAGCTGCATTTCCTGGGAAACTTAGTAGGAAAGGACAAGATTTTGGAGGATGAAGTCAGAAAAATCAGGGGGCTGAGGTCTATTCTTTCTGGGTCACACATTTTCTGTTGAAAGTTAAAACTTGTTGAGTTTGTCTGGTTAAAAAAAATTAAAAATCAACATGAAGCAGGTCCACAGCTCAAAACAAGACCTTTGAGCACCTTGCCACCAGTTTTGACTGTCTGTGATTTGAAATTTGTTTTCAAGTTCCTAAAGCACAGACTAGCACTTGATATCAACACTAACTTAAAGCAGGAAAGATTTCTGCACATCAGCTAAAGTCCTAATCTGTTCTGTCTTCTGGCACATGTCCAATATTTACACTTATTTGTTTAAATTGTGATTTTCATCCATGAGGGTTATAACTGTAAACTTGCATTTTATTTGCAGTTTTGTATACTGCCCCAGTGCTTTCCTGAAAAACCCAAGAGGAGGAGTTCATGAAGCATAGGAAGCATCGTACAAAGTGTCAAGGCTGTTTCAGTGTTAAGTTTCTTTTCCAGGCTGGATTGCAGGAGAAAGGTAGTCTCAAGGGGGAAAAACAGAATGAACATATGTACTCAGTAAATTCCTGATGCTTCATGAAAAATCTTGGCCCAGATACAGCTATGGCTAATAGTCCAAGGGAAAAAAATTCTCATACACAAACGAAACAGTTTAAAAGTTAAACTTAAAGCCTTCTTCTGAATAGATGTCCAAACCACACAAATTATTTCATGCACAAAGTAGATAGACAAAGAGCTAAGGAACAACAGCTGAAAATCCTGAAAATATCACCTAAACCTCTATATTAAAAGAAAAACTTTACAAAGGTATCTCATGATTCTCACATTGAGATCCACAGAGCATGGGACATCAGCAATGGGGTATGTAAAGGGTACTTACTCTACCTGCCCTGTTTCCATGAAAACCTTCTTCAACATACAATAAATGACACTGGAGAAGCTTTGGGGAGATGTTTTGGAAGATCTTGTATAAATCTCTCTCAAGGGCAAAATGATTACTGAGCAACAAAACCTTGCTCTGGAATTTGTTTAAAAACACATCAAAGCTGGAGATGCTAAAAATAAAATATTTTTGTACTAAAAAAACCAACCAACCTACAAACCCAACAACCCAAAACTCCAAAACACCCTCAAAAGATCTCCCAAGCCCCAAAATTCTGTCACTGGAAAACAGCCAGAGGAAGAGTTTATGTTCCTCTCCATGATGTATGTCAGCTCACCCATAGAACCTGGCCCATGGTAAAGGATGAAAAGATGAAGATTCATACTCCCAACTAGGAGAAGTGGCACCATTTTGAATGAAAATATTTAGGTTGTTAATGACATATTATTGTGCTCATAGGAAATAAAACTTGAGCAAAACAAAAGAATAACTTTTACTAGAGGAGTAATTTTATTTTTTTTTTTTTAAATTAAGGAAACTATTTAAATTAGGCTTTTTACCAGACACAGGAGAACAACATTTCTGTAAGTATTCTACTTGTAGTTTGACCCTATGTCCACAAGGGAAAAAGACCCCAAACCTACCCAAAATGAACCTACCTAACCTACCCATCTCCTCACAAAGAACGCCCCAAAACAAAACAACTTTCCCACAACTTGATATCTCAAGCTGAATTTTCCATAACAAAAGCAGGGAGAACAGCACTACCCATTTAAAGCAACTGAGATTTGGCCCCCAGACATTCAGAAATCAAAAACACACAGCAGATGCAATTATGTCTCACAGCAGAAATAAATATTCAACTTACTGTAGGAATGTCCCAACGGACAACTTTTCTAGAAATAAATTTCAACTAGAATTCATTTAGTTTTGCAACAGATGCTTTGAATTTGAGTCTGCTGCTTCTCAAAAACTGTGAGACAACAGCTGACTTTAAGCCATGTTCTCCTATCACCCTCATTCTCATATCAATTTATAAACTGCTGGATGAAGTTAAGAGCAGAATCCATCTTGTATTTAGGATTTACAAACCATTAGGAGAGCTCAGCTCACTCTGACTTTTTTTGCTCTCATCATAAAGCACATTCATTAACTACTGCTAAGGAATCCCTGAGCAGTTTCTAGGGATTGTAACACAGCTATTAAATGCCTTTTGGGTCCAAACAGTAGTTATCCAGCACCAATCTGTCTTTCCAGCTCTTGACAAGTATCACATAGGCAGACATTAAAAAGGGATGTGTATTTGATGAAAATTTTACCAGATGATCTGGGAGTAGCAGAAAGGTTACAGACTTTGGTGCCTGCACAGGGTTTAGCTTGCGGGGCACAAGCTGGAAGTGCCTCTGATGTACCCTCACAAAATTAATGCTCAGTATCTTTAATCATTCCCTACAGTATTTAAAACAGGAATAAATCTAAAGAACAAATGAACATTGTTTATAATCTTGGACAGAAAACAATGTGGGAGTTAATGTGCATGTAGAATACAGTATTAAAACTCCCTTCTTATTTTCCTGTTTCTTTGAAAGGATCCAAGTGAAAATAGCACTGTTCCCCGAGTTATCTGTCAAAAGGAAATGTTTCTGTGAATGCCACCAGCTGTTCTATATAATAATTAAAGGATTGGTTTGTTATTGGTACTTACAGAAAAATATATTTTACTGATAACTACAGCATAAATATTTATGTCAATTAGTTACAGCAAAACAGAAAAAGTTAAGAAACAGCTTTTATCACTTATACTACCTGCTAGCAGTGCAATTACTGAAAGTATCACGAATGGTAAATAAAAAAATAAATTTTGAGAGTAAGGGAATCTTTGTATTTGCTTTTTTCTTGAAGACAAGGAGAGACCCTTACCCAGCTCTTACTGTGCCCCTGTGATGGGCTTTTTAATCACAAATGTGTTGAAATGCAAACACTGTCACTAAAAACTGAGTGGCTGCTGTCTGTAGTACCTTGTGTACTTTTGTTTTTCTATCCTGCAAATGAGTTTCATTTTTGCTGTTCTCCAGCTATAATTTGTTAGCAAATCTCTCTGCTAGGAAATTTGCACAAACAAAATTGTAAGCAAATATTGGAGCATACTAACGAGAGACAATATTTACATTTACAAAATATATTCTTGAAACCCAAGTCCAGATGCCACAACCACTTATCCAAGGTTAACTTTACGTGCACTAGGGACTTTACAGACCTCAGGACCACGACAGTGCTTGAATAAAGTGACTCAGACAAGACTCTTCAGAAAATAACAGCAGCATGAACTTCCAGTTGTTTACGTCTGAGGGAAGCTTTTGCTGACACCCTTATTTTAAGCACCTATTTAGGTCTTATTAAACTGTTTTTACATTCTTAACTTGCACAGAGGTGAAATCTAATTCAGAGATGCCATTAGATAAGAAAAATATAATGAGAAATAATTTATAATTGGAAAGTTCGTTCAAAGTAGTGATAGACAAAATTGCTGAGTGCAAACATATCCTGTTGATTTTATCCTATTTCTTATTTAAAAAGAGAAAGAAAAAGTCAAACAAAATTTGGTTACAAGTATGGATTATTCAAAGCTGGAATGAATACTTGAAGGATTTTTGAAAGTAGAAATCTTATATGGAGAGAAATAAGAGATATTAAAAACAAATGAAGATTTTTTTTTTTTGTATGCTGCCACCCCCAAGAGATTTTTGCATTCTGAGGATTTTTGTCTTCCCCAGTTTTTGATTGACTAAAAATGCAGAGAAATAATGAAAATGACTAGGATTGAGTTATTCTCAAGGATGAGAACATGTTTTTAGTGTTACCCATCAACCAAAGTACAGGTCAGTCTGATGAATCTACCAACCAGATTGATCACAGAAGACAAGACCTCTTCAATACCCATGTTCTGGTAAAACTTCTGCAGTTATATTATTCATTTTGTATTGGTGCCCATGGAATGCAAATGTTTAAGTACCTTAAAGCATCAATACCATTAGAAAACCAGCTTATACACCTCAGACATACATTTTTGAGCACAAAAAGTTAACGTAAGGATGAGCTATTCTGTGCTGGAGATTTCAGAATATTAGATTTTTAAGATTTTTTTAAAATTTTTGAAAATATCCATTGACCATACCCCCAAAAGGTATATGCCACTTTGAGAGCTGTAGGCTTTGCTCTGATTTTGACAAACACATGGAGGAAGATTTCCCATTTATGCCAACACTAGCAGTGAAAATTGGATTTGAGTGGGAAATAGCAAAATCAAATAGGAAACTGGTCTCAAAATTCCTATCCAGGAAAAGCACCTTGGTAGCCAATTAACTTGCAATTGCACCATGTGCTTGAGCCAGGGAGGTCAGATCAGACACAGATGAGCATGGATAACTAATGAGAACAGATGTGATGTCCACAGCTGTAACCACAGGCCTGACATGGACAATAAATAGAAGACCTGCTTGGAAATTCCTAAGCTTCAAAAAGAAATATTTTTAGCCAAAACAATTATGTTGTCTTTGAAAGCTTCCTTGTATGGAGTCTGATAATTGTGATAACCTCACCTGGGACAAGGCTGAGTGGCACCTGAGCACTCTAAGCTGATCCAGCTGTTTCACTCTGGTGCTGTTGTACCCACACCAAGCCAGACAGCTTCTGTGGGATGGGAATTTCTGCACTCAGGTGGAGTGGATCTGTGTGCCCAGTGAGGACAGCTGCTGGGAGCTTGTCCCAGGGAGAGCAGGCTGGTAGCAGACATGCTCAAAGGCTGTGCTGGCTCCAGGAGTTACCAGCTGCTGGGGTGGTGAACACAGATCCTCTGATCAGGTTTTAATTTTCTTCCAGCTATTGCAGCTACATGAAATCCTACCATTCTTTTTGTCCATCTCAAATTCTTCATGTCTCCAAAGAGCATGACACTGGTGACTAAAGAAGCAATTTCTTTGCACTGCTAGGGGGAAAAAAAAAGTTCTGAAGTGAAAAAAAAACCCAAACAAAAAATCCCGAAAGGGGGGGGGGGGGGAAAGATGCAGCCTCTTGACTGGTATTGAACCATAATCCTCACCCAGATGTTTTGTCCAAGCATATTTCCATCTCCACAAGACAAAATCAGGGCTTTCAAATAACACCTCAGGACAAGCCTTTATTTTTCTTGGAAGAGTCCATTCAGAAAACTAAACTAAGGGATTTGGGCTGTGAAACAATCCAAGCTTTTGGATTCTGAAAGGAAAGGATTTCCAACCAACTCTCAGTGAGGGGATATCTACCACCTGTCATCACTTCCCTGCTCTGTGCACCTATTGGAGAGGATTCCCTCTTTTGGCATCCCCAAGAACCTGATTGTGTCTGGTATGAGAAAATATCCAACAAGGCTGTGCCAGGTATCTCCAGCCCCGAGTGTTCAGGCTCTCAGCCTTTCCTTACAGATAAGGAAAACTCAATCTGCATGAGGCCATGGCACAATCACAACATTAACTCCCTCTCCTCCAGGCTCCTCTCCTCACCTTCCCCCTGCTATTGCAGCATTTCCTTCCCCAGCTGACCAAAGTGACAGTGCTGATTCCTGACATTGACCCCCAGCCTATCCAGGGCTTCTGAAGAACCAAAACTCCAAATCAGGCTTTCACATTGGCTTCCACAGAGTGCTTTGGGGATGGTGAGCACAATCTGCAAGGGCTGTATGCTCACATAATCCTGGTATCCTGTGCTGCCAGTGAGCTGTATTTCACAAGAATAGAGATCTGTTTATCTGTCCTATCCATAAGAAATGCCTGATCAAGATTTCCTGTCCTAGTTTATGTCAGTTTTCATTAAGCCTTTTGTTTCTACTATCTGAAGCAGCAAGCTTTGAATGGGATATTACAAATGAAGATCATTTACCCCTCATAGAATAGACTACTGACTTAATTAAAAAAACCCAAAAGAATGAAATCAGACAATGATGCTATTAGAGAGTTCCATATCATTGTAATTTGATGTAATTTTCTAAATGAATCAAGAAATCACAACAGACAAGTGGCTGAATAATGCCACAGATGACTGTCTTACCAAGAAATATTTTTCCTATTTTCATCTGTGATGTATACACAGACAATAATAACAATAGCATGGAAATAATTTCTTTAATTACTGTGTGATAGACTACAATGAAATAAAATGGCCATTGTTGGCTGGGATTAGGATCAGATGGATGCCTCAGAAGGAAATCCCCAAGATGTGGCTGGACAAACACCAGGCACAAACACATGCACAAATTCCATGAAGCACTTTATTGGCAAGGGCATTCACTGAATGGCAGCTGATAAGGTTTTCAATAACACGGAGTCTGCTAGTTGTATAAAGCTCTGTAATCTAAACGTAATTCAAAGTGTTAACAATTTTGTAGCCTTTATCTGAGCACATTTTTCCCACATGCTTTAGGTGACCAGGTCATAATCCAAAGACAAGCAACTCTCTTGTTTTATACTGTTAGTCTAGCAAGTAGCAATTTTTTTCCTGCACACAAAGGTCATTGTACCCCAGTCAACATCTCATTTTGGTGTCTTCCACAAACCCAGGATACACCAAAACAAACACAGATGGATTACATGTTGCCTGTTAATTCAGCATTCCTCTTTCTTTCCTCAGATGCCAAAAAATAATTAAAGAGAATTTGTGTGTGAGTGGTGGCAATGCATTCCTATAATTTGGCAATTATCTTGTCAGCTACCTTTATTAAATTCTCAGTACTGTAAACTGGTTTAAAGTATGTGCTATGTGGCTCTACCATGCTGACAACATCAAATTCTGCAATTGCAAGCTTAGAGATAAGTTTTAATGGTAAACAAGTTTGAGTGAAGTTCAGGATGTATTTATATAAAACTTTGTTCTGCTTAAAGTCAAGGAGCTAAATCTTTCCTAGGAGGTTAAGTGGGATTTTATTTTGCTCTGCTTTTTTGAGAGGTTTTGGTTCCCTTCCAGTCACACATGCAAATAAACCAATTTTGAAAGATGCAGTATGTACCAAAAGGTCTCTTTTAGGTATCATTAAGCACACTTGTGAATTTTCTAATCCAGCCAGAAGAATATCACCCCAAGCCAGATGAGCAGGAGATGAGGTACCTATGTCTGACTCTGTGTGAGCCCATCTTTAGAGAAACCTTCACCCCAAACAAGAAGGCTGTGGTTGCAGACCTGGGCTGTTGGCAGGCGGTGTAAGGGGCACAAAAGCAAGGATCCCCCCCGGTAAAGTGACAAAAGACAGAAAAAGCGTAAAAAGAGCGTGATTTTGGGAAGAACAACATTACTGGAGAGATCAGAATTAGTTGATGAACTATGTTTACAACATAACCATGATCTTAATGTACCCCAAAACACCTTTTCTTTTTTCTATCCTCTAACTTGGTGAATATGAAAAGTTACAATAACAGCTTATGAATTGGTTGTCCAGTTCCATTTCTCTCATGCTTGCTATGCATTTTAAGGAAAGATTTATCTATGTCCAGTACTTACTGACACATGGAGATACCATAACAGCAAAGCCCAGCTCATGGAATCACGTTGAGAGGCTGTGTAGGAGCCAGCAAGCCCTGATCCAGTGCTGCTTGGAGCACTGAGGGATACTTGGAGGGTAATTACCAGCTCACTTTAAATTGCAACAATTTCTGAAGGACCAGGATAGTTGAATGTGCAACAAAACTACCAGAATTGTTTGAACATTGCATTTTCTCTGTAATGTGCACCTAACAAATGCAGGTGTTTTAAGCATGTATACTCCTCTGCTCTCTTCCTGACATCTAGAAACATGCAAAATTTTTCTGCTGTAGCAGTTTCTTTACCTTTTTTTAAAAAAAATATAGGTAAGGCTGAATGTACTGCCTCTCCCCATGGAAATGTTTCCTTCCTGGATGACACACAACTGTAAGAAAAATACATATATGCAACTAAAAATGACCATATACAGCTGGTGTTTCAAGTGTCCTGGATCCTTTGGAAGAATCTCACTAGGACCATACCATATTTAGAGAGATAAACATCTCAAAAGGATCTAACCTCCAGCCTAAGCTACATATTTATTCTGCATTTAAACAATACCATGTAATTTCTACTGGCCTGGATCCCAGTATCACCACTTTCAGGTGAGTATTCTAACCAATACACTCCAGGATGCCTTTCATCCTTTTTTAAAACTATTCAGTGAAATTCAGAACAATTTTAGCCAAAGAGACTTACATAGCCAAATAGATTAGGAACATGGGATGGGAACACGAGCCTAATGGGCAGATGGGAACTACTCAGTGGGAACCCAGAGCCAGAGGAAGGACTTCCCCAGTCCGGGAGCTGGTGAGTTTAACAAGACCTGGCTCAAGGTCGTCTTCTCTGCAAATTTCACGGGGAGCAACAAATTATTTTCCCAGCCAAAAAATGTAGGTAGCATTGTTGCACTAAGTTTTTAAATTCCAAAACCACTGCTTTCTCTGTTTGTAAAGGGAGGAACTATTGCAAACAAAACAGTTCAGCTTTTCCCTTGGTGCTACCTCCTTTGTGTAAGCAACCATCACTTAGCATTAAAAGAATAGCAAGGATACCAATTATATCTAGGATCTCAAACATTTACTACTACTTCCCCACATCCCTGTCTCACTTGGGGACCAGACAGGCATTGCTTTCTGAAGCCACCCACACTGAACTTTAAAATAGTATAACAGGAGTTTTTCAGGCAAAAAACAATGTGGGAGCTGGAACTAATGAACAAAAACTGAGGAAAGAAAAGGCTCAGCTACAAGTAATTTCACAGCCTCATCCTGAGGGCTCACTAGACTTCTGCATGTTAAGTCAGACCCACCTTCAATAAATAGAGATAAGAAAGGATATCTCTCCTGCCTGAGGGACCAGCTTTCCCCTCCTGCCATGCCACTTCCCAGACCAGCCACTTAACAGCTCAAATCCTGGATAATCCTACATGCTACAAGAGTCAACTGCATCATGAAATCTACAAGGATGTTCCCAGAATTCATGTATTCTCCATAGAAAAGGGACTGACATAAGGATTCTAATGTAGAATTAGGACACAGTTTATCAATCATATTGCGAACAATGCATAGTGAGAAACTTTTCTTTTTTCTCCAAAAGACTTTTGGAAATTATTTTCTTTCAAACAGGAAAAATATATTTTTGGAATGAAACAAGTCTTGAAAACCAAAATTTTAGCCTGGACAGAGAGAATTCAAGCTCTTTCCAGCCATGAATTCACAGTGGGAGAGGGAAAACTGCTGAATGTAAAATAGCAAGCTCAGTTTAGCTGGGACCTCAGGCTTCTCAGATAACTAAGAAGTGAGTCACACAGGCAACAAAACTAAGCTGGTCATTCATCAAAACCAATCTAGCCACAGACACCACAAGTCCTCTTATCTTGCTGCCAGACACTACATTTTCCCATATCAGTCTGCCTTGCAGCCTGGTCTCCTCATGGTCTCACAGTCTTCATCATTTTGGTCTTGTTAATTTATTTCCTTCTTGCAAGCATTTTCACTTGATCCACCAGGTAACAGGGAGAGGAGGATGTTCAGACAGAACAAGCCCACATTTTTTGAAATTAACTTGGTGGCTCTTGGAAAAGCAAACAGTTTTTTCCCCAGCTCTCTTCAAGGGGTAAAGAAAGAAATAATCTGCATAAAAACATTGACAAATGTATTTTACTGACTTTCCTACTTATTTATTGGAAAGAAGATCTCTTAGGGAAAATTCAGGCATTTTTAACCAGGTGTCATTTCTGCAAGAGAAAGAGGAAAAAAAACCCCTCTCTAAACTCAAAACAGTAGAAATCTGTCCTTGGATAAGCACACAGGGTCTGTATTAGCCATGTCACTTAGTGCATGATTAGTGAGCTGTTAAATATTGCAGTACGAGACAACTGCAACAGCATACGCAGAGCAAACAAGAAGCAAGGTTTTTCCTAATACAGAAATTATACAAGTGTCTCTAGAAAGAGATCTCTCACCACCACCACAGATGGCTCAACCTGCACGTTGCTGATGAGCCTGTTGATGACCAAGCTTTTCTTTGCAGGAGGTTCTGCGTAAGCAGCAGACAATGGGCTGCTCGTGTTCAAGTCTCTCATGTGGAACGGTTTCCACCCAGAACAGCTTCCAAACACTGCTTTTGCTGACTGAAAGGGAAGCAAAATAACTCCTAAAACATTTGCACCAGTGCTCCTGTTCAGTTTGTCCCAAGCACACAATCAACTGCAACACTAACATGCCATCATCAGCTGGGGAAAATGGATATGGCTCCAGCGACCTGCCCTGTGCTTAAACCCTCTTACACCCACTGAACCTGGATCCTACGTACTTTCCATTATGCTACAGCAACTGATAGAACTTCCATTCCACCTTATAGTGCCTGTGCATGTCTGATTAATTATTCTTTCCTGCAGGAAGTCCAGCAGCCATAGACTACTTTTTATTAGGTAGAGTATAGCCAGATGATTTCAATAAATCACTTTTTAAAAAAAGAGACTAGTTTCCTGGTATTACAATAAAAAACTACTTGAAGAGAATAATTTCAGATGATAAATCTGCTGCCATTCACCAACACTTGCATAGTTGATTAGAAACAGTGCATTGTCCCAAGCACGTCCCTTCCAGCTCCCCACTGGGAACACTCCCAGCAGTACAGATACAAAACATATTCTCTCACACAGGGATGCTAATATTGGTGATAAACTGGTAGCGTTTAACAGCTATTGTGCTACATTTCATGACAGATTGCACAGATCTTTTTACACACATTTATGTAATATTTAGGTCCAAATACATTGGGCATTCTCCTGCTATCTTGAACTTTAAATAAAAATTCCAGAGAAATCAGAACAATCCATTGTCAACACCAAACCCATCAAAAGCTAAAGGAGCAGAATCAGGACAATGACAGGAGATTCAATAGAATCCTTCTACATACATCATAGAGAACAACTTCTCCTTGCATGGTTCCAACACTGGATTTTCTTTATGCATCTCATCACAGCAGTACACAGGGAAGCAAAGAGGCAATGGAAAGAAAAGGAGAAAAATAAAAATCACCTGTGAGCATTATTACTGCATTAGAAATGGTTTTGCTCCAGCCAGGCTTTTCCACTGGTGTTTGCTGCATCAGTGAGTTCAATAAAGAATTTTAAGCTGGTAAGCTCAAGCATTGCCCCCAGAAGCTGCTCAGAGGATGGATCACTGCTGCTAACATGGTACAAAGTGCTGCTCCCAAAGCCTCTTGGGATTCAAAAAGGGGAATTAAATGAACAACATGAAGGTGAAACACATTTTCACGTGATGTCTGTGAAAACACATGCAGTCACTTTGCAGCAAGAGGAAAGCTAAGCTCTACTAACACATAAAGGAATGGTAGTGGGTATTGTTGGTTTGTTAGCTCTTTTTGGTGCATTTCACTCAATACAGATATTCACAGTTTCTTTTATTTCTCATGCAACACTGCCTTTTAAACTTCTGTGTAATTTCCTACTTTGGAAATTTTTTACAATGGAGTTGATTCTCTAACACTGCACATGCAAATCCCAGACCTGAAATATGAACGCAACTGATGAGAACTAACTAAGCTGATTTAAACTCTGTATTAAGACTGAGAAAAAAATACGTAGTCAGAAGTCTGTGACCAAGTTTAAATATCCTTTAAATGTAGCTTAATTATCCTTTAAAATAATTTTTGCAAGAGTTTATTTGTGTGACAAGAGGAAGACATCCTCCCTGCTCACTGATAGTCCAAGAATGGAAGCATAATAATTTATGAAATAGGAGTATCTGTCTAGCTGATAAAATATGGTTTAATCCATGGGCAAACAGATGTCATATGTTAACTCTTTGATTATCCAAAAATCTGTAACTCTTTAACAAGCATCCAGATATCACAACTTATTGCATGCAGACTGACTGCAATAAATGCATCTCTCTTTTGGCAGGTGCCTACACATTGACTTCTGTTCCCAAATCTTTCTTTAGTGCTGATAACCACAGCTGAAAATCAGAATCCCAAGTACAGCACCAACTTTCTGTTGTACTTTGGAAAGCACTACCTTAATTAACAATGAAGTTAGACCATTGTGTTTGTGTAGGTTGCTGCTCCAGGCCATCCCTGTAGCGTTGGATGTTTGTGGTCTCCTCAACTTCCTGCCCTTCCGTCACTTCTTGCTTGGTGCCTGCCATGAGATATGTCAGCTACAACATCTGTGCATGTAACATCAAAGATTCACTTTAGTTTACATTCTGGTGAGATGATGTAAAAGCAAGTTGTTTGGGTCTTCTTAAAATTTATTTTTCCTCCTCTTCTTTCTTTAGCAGAGGACATGCCACTGACGAGTCTCAGTTCAGTGCTGGATGAGCACAGCAGAGTGTGATGGTTGTCCACAAAGATTGTTGCACGTCCACTCCATAGGGGGGAAGGAAAAAATATTTTAAAAATTTCCCATCCTCAAGTGTAGAGGGTCTTCCCAGGAGGAATTTAGTCTATGCAAACTCAGAAATTAAAATTAGCCTAGCAATTTTACTTTTTTTCTTCCTTCTGCTTTCATGACTCCAGATGACACAAGTTTACCAGGGGAAAACAAATTTGTTTAGAAAAATTACTACATTGAGGAAGAAGAACCTCACTGCAAGACTCACATGGTGAAACAATCACTTAAGAACTGGTTTAGAGAAAGAAATCTGATCTGGCAGCATGCTAGTCCCACAAGTAAATTGCTGCATTAATTGTCATAGAGGCTGCCCTGTAGACAATGACAGCCTGTCATACAGGTACCCCAGGAGCTGTGGGTCCCATCCCTGGAGGTGCCCAAGGCCATGCTGCACAAGATTTTGAGAGACCTGGTCCAGGGGAAGATGTCCCTGTCCATGGCAAGGGAGCTGAAACTAGATAATCTTTAAGATCTCTTCCAGCCCAAAACATATTATATTTTTGTCCTTAATTAGGCATTGAAATATTTTGATTAAATATGCGACTCCCATGCTTGAATGCCACACTGTTAGAATGAGGACAGGGGCACTTCTCTGCCTTCTGTATTGGGAGAGTAACTCTTCTGAACTCATGGATGCTCAGATCTCATGGTGACAGGAGACACGAAAGCATCAGACAGCTTTGTGTGGTAGAGTACCTGTGCTTGCAAGCCTTAAGAGAAGCTCATATTCTGAGCTTCTTCTTTCTGCTTTCTTCTGAAAAAGTTGCCTGCTTTCAGTCTCTCTCCAGAAGTTACCAGTACAAGGCTCTTCAGGACACTAATTATCAGCAAGAAGAAAGATGAACAGAACTGAGCCACCTAAGGCTTTAACTCAACCTCCACACTTTGGTTCTGGGGAGCAGAAA
The DNA here is from genome assembly GCF_049639895.1 of Pseudopodoces humilis. NCBI lineage: Eukaryota > Metazoa > Chordata > Aves > Passeriformes > Paridae > Pseudopodoces > Pseudopodoces humilis. Next base: position 14,625,484 of record NC_142212.1, read on the forward strand.
AGCTCCTGTTGCACACAGAGCTGCTGTGGGTAGTCCCAGACATCCTGCAGAACAAGCAGTGTGAATTTTGCCAGCAGCACCTCACAGCTACAGATGCTCCCAAATGCACCATTAATGTCTATCCTCTGGAAAATGAGGATTAAGAGAGTTCTGCATTTCTCCCTTCATCCATAGCCACATGCACATAGCAAAAATGCTGGTGTCAGGTCAGGGGGCATGAGGGCAACTTCTGGCTATTTTCATCTTACCAGGTACTGTAAATAATAATTGCTCAGCTATGCAAGGCCCATATCCATCTGGGCAAAGCCCTCGAGGCTTTTTTGGTGTGCTTTGGGTGGTTTGTTTGGGTTTTTTGGTGATTTTTTGTTTGGTTGGTTGGTTTTTTTAATGAAACAATGACCCTAATGTCTAGTTTTCCTCTTCAAGGAAAATTTTTCAATGTAAATAGTGTATTTTTCCTTGTTGTTGTATATACACACACACAAATTTATTTCTATGGCCAATTATAAAAAAATTAGCTCTGAAATGCTCTTTTGAAACATAGCAGGAAAAAGTCACTGATTCAATAGAGAATATTGACTTTTTCCCTACTGCCCTGGATATCTGCCCGAACAAAGAGCTGGTTAGACAAAATACAAAGAACCCTTTTGTGTAGGGCTAAGTTCACCTGGGAGAAGTATTAATGAAGTCCCAAGGGGGTGGGGACTCAAACTCCCCTGCTTTCAATGATAAAAGAAGACAGGCTCAGAACACCAAATACCCTGCCTTCCTCACCCCTTTCTTTTAAAGCCACAAGAAGGAGTGCCAATGTAATTGAGAATTAGGGACCTTTCTACTATTAGTCTATAGGGTCTGTGAAGAAAGCAGGTAGAATTTCAGATGGCACACCAGCTGCTGCATGGCAGGTGAGAATCTAAACCAAAGATTTTAAGTAGGTCAATACTACAGAACTGTTAACTCTCACTAAAAGACCTTCAAAAAAGTCAATACCATAAGCAATAATTACATATGATAGCTGTACAAATGTCTGAACTTGAAATACGGTTGTTCAGTGTGTATTAAGCCATTTGTTCAATTTAATTTCTGCTGCAGAAGACAAGAAACAAAACCATTGTTCTGCCAGGAGATTTATGTCCACTCTAGTGAAATACTGTACCCAGCATTAATGTGGAAATTATAACTCCTACCTGATAATTATTCACCAGCTGTGCTGAGGAACATTCTTCATATATTTGTATTAGTAAACTATATATAGCTTACAGCCTAAAGTTGGAATAGTCAAATATCTTTATTTGGTTCTGCTCATTTTAACTTCCCTTTAACTCCTGCTGAGCCCATTGCCTTAACAGTTACACCACAGCAAACTCCTGACTTGAATTGTGCATTACAGAACCCATCCCTGATTTCAGGGCCTTTTGCAGCACAAGTTCTGCTGCTTCTCTGGAACCATCAAAACATTTCCCTGCAATTCTTTTCCTGAGCAAAGCACAAAAACATCTACACAAGTTATTTGGATTCAATTGCTTTTGCAACAGTCACAGTTTTAATGGGAAGGGCATACTTCCAGATCACCTAATTTATTTTGAAGGCCACCTCTGGAAACTGTCTCATAAACCTATTTCTCCATCTCCAGTGCACTCTTGACTTCCCATAACACAGTGCATGAGCACAGCTTGCTCAGGTGGGCTGTCAAACAGCCCTGGGCTTGGGAATTGTGGCTACCACCAAATTAATACCTGTGGCCATCTCTGCTGAGCACAGGCTCTGACACAAGTGCACACCTCTCTCTTTTCAGGGCTAAAAATCACAACTGAATGTTATTAAGAGCAATATTTTGAATGAACAGCTCAGAGCTATGAACAATTAAGACAGGCTGCCAAAGCAGAAAGATTTATGGCTTTCAGGAAACCACTGTTTTGAAGGAGTCATTCTTCAGACTTGTAATGTAAAATGGTTTTGATGAGCCAATTTCCTTTTCCCCTTTCATACATCCCCAACATACACATACTGCCTTTAGGTTTTCTATTACTTTATTTCCCAAAAAAATTAGAAATGCTGAGATCATACCAGCACTTGACATAGATGCACCATCATTTCAAATAATGCTCATCATTCAAGAGAAATACTACAACAATAACCCTATAATATGCTTTTAAGCAGGGGTCTCACATAAAAAATGGTTTAAAGGCATTTTAGGCTGGACTTTAAAAAGTAAAAATCTCATAGGCGGTCAAATGCTTTTGCTCTGGGTAGATTAGCTCTTTCTGATAATAGAACTAAATCAAAATAAATCTGGTTAGTGTTCTTGGGTAAATTATTCTGTCATCTGAAAAACAAGTCTCTGTAGACATAATTGAAGGTTACTACTTTAATAGAGGGTGTAATGACTCCATTCTAGCTGCACTTAACATGCAGTCTGGTATGGTAAGTCAATATAACATTAAACAGGATCTATTGTACTGCTTTTGTTATAAAAAGCTGATAGCAAAAGGACAGAAACACAACTTTTCAGAAAGCATAGCCCAAGACTTTCTGCAAAGACTCCTTAGAAAATCAAAATAAGGCTGAGCAACCCAATTCCACCAACATTTTAGGTTAAAATACAAACACATTACCTAGGGTGAACACGCACATGCAGAATCTTCTGTCTTCGTGCAAAAAAGGGTGTGAGGTAGCCTAGGCTGAACTTTCTCCTGGGAACATAGGAGCACCTCTTTCACCCCTACCTAGTGTGCCACAGGGCACCTTCCAACCAAAAAGAGCCTCCACACACATCAGCTAGCTTCCTAAATCTGTCCTCTCAGAGGAAATAAGTGGACTCATGCTAATCACAGAGTGAAAGCACCTTTATCTGCCTCTCAGCCTTGCTTGTTAGAGTTGGTTAGCAAAGGCTACTGAGGGGCCACAGGTGGGTGACATTATCTGCTGGCCCTCATGCCCCTCCCCAGCACTTCTTTATGAGCAGGAGCAGCCCCAGTTTGAGTTGTAGTTTAAATATATAAATAATAATAATAAATAAATATATTGAAGGTCTGAATCTCAAGTGACTGTAAGCAACTGTTTCAGCCAATACAAGGTACAACAGCACAGCAGTGAACTCAAGCACGGTGCATGCATGGTGTCACTTTGGCTGACATGCTCTGTACATCCCAACTTAAATAGGAATCTTGCTTATATCATCTAACATGATTTGTCTCGTGACCACTTTATTAAAATTTCAGTGCCTAACTGTTAAAATGATAAAGCATCAGCACAAGCCTAAATTTGCTGGTTTAACCTGAAGACTGATGGATATTCTCTCAACACTTGCTGAAAGATTATATTTTATTTTATTAGGTCACATTACAGAACTGTCTTCCTGAAGACTGAAATCATCTCCTTGGTGATAGCATGCTTGACTGACATGATTGCACTCACCAACATCTTGTAGACAGCTGTGAACATTTGCAGTGGTGCCAATTAATCTACGATAGCATCAATGGAGACAGAGAAACAAAGAAGCCAACACAAAAAAGCTCTATTGAATAACATAATAAATGAGTGATGCAGGTGTTCTGTGACTGGGTTTAATTTTTTCAGCCTTGCAGAAAGTTAACACTTGAGTCACCTCAGTCAAGGTGTCTCCCAGTCATTGTCTCTTGGCTGCCTCCTCTCCAGTGGCAACACACAGACCATGCTCTGAGTTCCACTCTCAAGTACAAAGCTTGTACATACAAATACTACAAATAAATTTTCATAGTACAGCTGGAGGGACTTTGGTTTCTAAAATAGCCTTCAACACTGATGATATTTAAAGGAATTTTTGTGGCATGGGAAAAGGTATCATTTCAGATAACCACTAGGAACAGTTGCAATGCCCAATGAACAGAATGGCAAAAGTCAAAATGATGAGCCTAAAACTCGGTGAATTTAATGGTATTTGAACACATGGTAGGTGTTTTGCTGAATGGGGGCCTTGCAGTCTTAGCTTAATGAGTTACTTTGTAAGCGCTGAGCTAAATGGAGCTTGGAATCTTTAATGACCAATCTGTGTAAACACCAGCTACTAAGTAACACTTTAATGCCTTGATGATCTTTTAATTTAATAGACAGATGATGAAGCAATTTTAACCAGCATCATAACATTAATGCAGCAGGGAATGCACACTGGAAAGAGCAAACAGAATAAGAATAAGTAAGAATTGCATACAAGGATACAAAGGGTGAACCAGTATCTGGTTCAACTCAGCTGCTCAGATGTGCTTTCCAGAAGTGAGATCTCCATCATTTGTCCCAGTTCAGAATTAACCTGTTTTAGAAGAATAGTGGTAAGGTGGTCCTTTAATCCTGAAGTATATTGGGCTAGGGTTTTAAAGCCATGGCTCCACTCATCCTAAAGGATGCAATGTGATTAAAGCACAGTATTGAAAAACCATCTTGGCATGCTCAGAGTGAAAATTGAGATTGTGAAGTCCCAGCCTGGTAATATCACAGCTGTGACAGGAAGGGCTGCACAAATGAGGGGTAATGGAGCAAGGTCATTATGGTCAGTACAGTAATTTACAACCTGCACCCCTTCTGTCACAAGGATTGTGTTAGATGTCAGTCAAGTAATGAAATAAACTCATTATGAAAAAAGATGTGGCTGAAGGCATGATGAAAGCAAGGCTGTGTACTTAGAACATATTGTAATGTCTTTAAAGAAGTGCTGAGCCTTTCCCTGGAAGTGCAGGAGCCAAGAGTACACCTCAGGTCTGCATTTCATCTGCTGATGTGCTTGCAGGGGCAGCGTGTATAATACAGCAGGCTGCAGGTGCAGGCTCTCTGTGAACCCACGCCTCTGAAACTTGGCCACTGCTCTTTTCTTTTCAAACAACATTACCATTGGATCCTACCAAAGATGCCAGCTGCCTTAGGGTCACTCAGTCTATGACAGCACTTCCAGTAATTGTTGAGCTCTCCCCAAAGCTCTCCTGTTACCCACTGTACACTGAAGCAGTTCAGTCTGCTCCTTTCCTTCCTACCAGACCTGTATATTCAATACTTGCCTACTTTTCCCCTTTGCCAAATCCTTTCTTCCCTGTCAGACTCCCTGGTGCCTGGCAGTGCTGTTCCATGGGGTTATGCCACACTTGGCTGTCTCCAAAGGTTTGGTCCTTTTCCTGCTGTGTTGTTTCCAAGGCTCACAGTCTCTAGGGCCTCTCTGAATAAACAGTGTCTCAAATATATCACCCTTTCCCTGGGCTGAGAGAAACTGAAGAACTTTGGAGGCTCACACATCCACGTTCTGATTTAAATGGAGTTCAGGTGAAAAATGTCTCTTCTGGGTTGCATAGGCAATTTTGGGTATGGTCCTGTGTGAGCCCCGGGAGTCACTTCCCATTTCCTTTCTGATCAAGTTCTCCCTTTGCTAGGGAACATACATACAGTTTTCTTTAAAAACATAAGTCATATCTCTAACATTTCTTCCTTTGAAAATGAGCTACAACTTGTGCACGTTTTTGTAGGTCTCCACCACAAAGACATCAGCTTTTGGACTCGCTAATATACGAGATGTATTGTGCCATCACACTGTGGATAAAAATTGTTCTTTGTGTGTTGGAGGGCAGAAGAAGGACTTTTTTTCCTTCAGTTACATTTGGAGGCGGCATGAGAGAAAAAGGGACTTGTCCAAAGTGTAAATGTCGTGTATCATTCTTGAGGAGACAGGAGCAGAGAGGCCTGAAGAGACACATTTCTCATTCCTCAGAGGGGCTTCTTGAGTGGCTGTTGAAGCCACTTGCTGAGGAGAATATGTGGGATGTGCCAGGACCTTCAGTGGACTTGCAGGAGAGACCTGGATGTCAGAGGGAAGCCAAGAGACACAGAGGTGCCAGGGACAGGGCAAGTGCAGGACTGAATCAGAGCAGAATTAATCTTTGAATTGGCACTGCAGTAGTCTCTGTTACACCCAGAAGTCCCTGCTTTGACCCATTTGATTTGTTACGGTCTTAGTACTCTAAGATGTTTTATGTATCTTTCAACCTCTCTTCACCTGAAGCTGGTTCATACATCCGTTCCAAAAACTAAAGCAGGAAGCTGATGGATGGTTCTGAATCTGTGCAAAATTTGTCTTCAGGCTTTTGGGCACAGCTCTTCCCTGTTCATCTTTCAGAAAGCCAGCTCCCCTGAAATGGTTGGTGATGTTGCTCCTGCCTGGCTGAGAGTGCCAGCAGCTGCTCTTGGTCTCCCAGCTGCAGAATGCTTTGTGTGGGGCAGCTGAACTGGCCTGTCCTGAGGCACTGATAGTGGTGAAAAGCTTTGGCTAAGTGGTTCCTCCACTCAGATAAGCTGCTCTTTACTTTTCCTCGAGGTTTTCCTTTCCTTTATGTGGCTGCTGATCCAGACTGTGTTGGCTTTTATGGGTGCATTAGTGACTCTGCTGTGAAAGTTTGCCAGTTCATTATTTAATGGCTCCATCAAGACTAAACAGAATTCTCTCTGAATCCATCCATCTCTGCAGAATAAGGCCTGACAAAGCCTTGTCCCCCAAATAAGCTGCACAGGGATGTTGTCCTGTACTTAAGCTGGTGGCATCACACTGCTGTGTTGCAGCCACATCCACCCCTCCTCCTGCACAGCAGTGAGGTGACACTGCTCTGTGCCAGCAGCTCTCGTGCACCCCGAAGGTAACATCCCTGCTTTGGAGGTTTCTTATCACTAGCCTGCATTTCCCCACCGTGCTCAGAAGGGTTTTGTTATATTTCTGAGGCCCAATTTTTTCTGTTTATCAGGTGACAGTCCAGTTGGCAGGGAAGAGGTTGTTGATTCAATAATGTACATGTGAATGAAGCCAAGTGGTTGGCAGTCCTCTCCTATCTCATGGGTTTATTGAGTCTGGATCTGAAAACTTCACACTGCAAATCTCTTCCTTTCCACTTTTCTTTTTCTTCTTATTTTTTTAGTTCTTGCAGTCACTGAAACTTTGGAATGAGGCAAAGCTCTCTCTTAACCTTTTTCTCATAGCTCAGAGATGGACCAGCACATACTGAGACCCAGAATGCTCATGACCCCAGACAGCTTCTGTTTGCCTTTTGGTTCCTCTGTAAAACTCATGTTCTTCCTTTCTTGGGATCTCTCTCTGCTTATCTCCCGGGCTGCTGGCTCTCAGAAGGCATTTCTCTAGGATTAGAGTTGCATGTCTCACCACTGGCTCCTGCAAGATGCAGTCCCACACTTCATAAATAATCTGATCTGTAATTAGCGAGATTTTCTGTCTCCAGACTTGCAGTTTGAGTCTTGCACACTCCAGAAAATGGGGCTCTCCTTCTGAAAATAGCAGCTTGCTCACCTTGTCCTTATCTCCTCACTGTGAGATAGAAAGAAATTATGTTTCATCTTTATCTACCCCAACCCTGTCGCCTGTTCAAAACACAGATTTGCCTATTACTACAAAGTTTGTGTAAGGCTTTTTATCCCGTTGTCCTGGGAGGCTGAATCTCTGCAGGCTGCTCCTCTTTCCCTCCTGCTTTTTCCTCTTTCCAGCCCTCCAGATGCTTCTCTGTGTTTTCCACTGTCGCCCATGTACTGGAGGGGTGGTGGTGTCAGGTCTGTTAACCCAAACCATCCCTTCACCCAGGAAACCATCCACAGATTTGCTTCAGCCACCCTCCAGCACTCAGCTGGGCCATCCATGGGCTGAATCCTGCAGCCACAGTCTCCTCATCACCTTCCCTACAGCCTTGTTCACCCCTCACATTTTGGGAGCACTGTCTGAATGATGCCAGAGTTGTGCAAACACTTTGGAGAGCTGTGAGCAGACGGCAGAGTTGCATGGAATGAGCATTAGTTCACTCAAAGTCTCCAATTCTGATGACCAAAGTCAACAACTGAACTTTGTTTTTTAATCTCTGCTATATTAATCCACATGTGTATGAATGTGTTATTACTTACATGCATGCCTATGGAAATATTTGCTTCTTAAAGTTATTCAGTCTGCCAAAACTCCTTCCCAAATTTAAGTGCTGCAGCTTAAATTGTTTTGTTATTCTTCAAAGGCTATTTATGAAATTGTATGATAGAAGAAAATTGTGTTCTATGTTCAAAATTCTTTTATAAAACCCTCAGTAAAACATCATTTGGATGCTTTTTAAATTACTGGCAGATTTCAAAGGAACAGCTGTTTATAGACAAATTCCCCACCAGAAAAGCAATGACTGGGGTGTACCACATCACGTTTCCTTTGTGAGCCCTGGTACTGTCAGGAAAGCAATACTTCATATATCTTAATTTCACAGATGTGTACAAGATTTGTAAAGTAAAGCAATATTTTTATTGCTTGGTAAATCGTCTTGAGTCAGAAACCTTGGGGTATAACCAGAAATGAGTTTATGAGTTCAAACTGCACTGATAAGGATGATAGAGAAGGTCAGCTTCTTATAAAGAACTTAGATTTTTTTTAGATGCAAACTCCAGAGATCTTTCAACTCCTCCTGAAACCTGTGGCAGGTAGGGATGCAGGACCTGGCCTTACCTGAACACCACAGTGATACTGAGCAACACAGTGCCTGCTCCTCCTGCAGTGTCTCCTGAGGTCCAAATGTCTCCTGAGATCAGAAGCAGCAGTTTCTCCCACTCCTCACTCTACCCAGGTGGGTTCATCTCCGGGCCTATGGTAGCTAGTTAGAGAAAAAGCACACTTTTATTTTTAATGGTGGTACGTGGCCAGGGATTTTTTAGTTTGGAACTTGCTTCTCATTTTCCAGAAGGCCATATGGGATTTCTTTTGCACTCTAAGCAGCTTTATTTAATATGGAAAGTAGAATATCTTTTAAAACAGAAACCAGCTGCGTAGTTTATGGGTATCATCATATGGCTCTGCTTTTTGTTTCCTTACTTAACTGGAGTTTGGGGTTTCCAAGTTGCCAAGCTGCTAACACTAGTAAATTGAGTTTATTAGAGACAGTGTTTGTTGAACAATAACATTTTATATAGTCTGTCACTGTCTAGTACCTTAGATGAGTTACACATTTCTGTTCTCTATTTTTGCCCTGATTTTTTTGGCACTTAAAATCCCATTTTCAGCTGGGGACACCAGAGACCAAAATCAAAGAAGTGATCTTGTGCTTGCTTATGCCTAAAATCTGCAAAGCCATCCTTGACCAAATCAGACCTCCAAGGGTTAATCCCACGGTGCCTTTTGACTGAGTTTAGGCAGCAGGAAGGGATTGGATGGCAGATGAAATACCTCCCCAGGAGATCCCTTCCAGGAGAGGGGCCCCTGTGCTAAGTTGTAAAAGATAATGTGTCCATTCAAAGGCTGTCCCACAGCAGGAACACAAACTGGGGTGGGTGTGAGGACTTCGAGGGGCTCAGACCCTCATGCAAAGGCTCAGCCTCATCCTGGAGCTTTGGAGCTCTGAGGCATTAGGAGCAAACAACACTTGCAGTCTAAGATGTCTCTGGAAGTTGCTCTCAGAGGGTTGCTTTCATTTGGCTCCTACAGGCATCAAATTCAACCCCAGCTGGATGCACAGAGGTGAGCACAGCTTCTGCTTGGCCCTTTGGTGGCTAAATATAAAGCAGGGGCATCACTCAGCAGAAATGTTAGGGGGCAGATGAAATGTGGGTTTTTCACAGCAGCACCCTTCCCCATGTTTTCCTCTGTGCTCTGCAAATATTCTGAGCCAGCTCTGGTAGATATCTCTATCTTGTTATCTGCTGCTCTTCCTCTAATCAGAAAAGATCCATGCACTGCCAACTTTAAACTGCAGGGTTGCTTTTAATAGCAGTTAAAACTTCAGATACCTTTAGAGCTCCCTTTCAGCAGGACTCCGCTGGGTTTTGGAGGACTGGGCGTTTAAACAAGCACTCTGTGGGTGCAGCACACAGGGAATGGGGGTTACACCGAGTTCCTTCCCTGCTTGAGAATTATGGCTTCTTTGACTACTGCTAACTCAGCTCTGAAAAAGGTGATTTATCTTCATGGTTCATAAAAAATACTTCTGGAGAAATTTTCCTTTTCCTGTCCCCATTTGGAATGAGTACACTGCAACATGTCTTGGATTTAAAAACAAATAAGGCCTGGAAAATAATATCTTTGGATTTCCCCACTCATACCTTCTGCTGTACACAATGGCTTCACTCCCAGCTTTAAATTAGATGAGTGCTATGCTAGCAATATACTTCCCATACAGACTGAGAGCAAGGCATAAAAAGTTCCAGCAAGTGGGCTCAGTAGACATTTGCTTGCCAAGTATTAGCTGTTGCTAGAAGGTAATTTTGATTCCCAGAGTTAAGAGGCCGTTGCCAATAGAAGAGGATTTGCTGCTTGATTTTCTTTGACTTACTTTGAAAAATTAAAAAAAATTGCTTGCACCTTGAAGAACTTGTGACATTTATTAATGGTTATCAATTTTTCCAGTGTATTAATTTAGGTGTAAGTGATGCACAACTTCTGCCAGTGAGCAATGTCACCTGTCTAAAAGAGCTCTTAGCCTATATGTGTGCAGAGGGGAGTGTGTCCCTGGCTGCTCCACTGCCTTGGCATATAGCTCTTTTGTAGATATTAAATATTAAATATTTACAGTACACAGGTACAGGATTTGTGGCTGAGGAATCCACAGCTAGGCACCATAAGGACACAGAACAACAGAATTGTATCTGTCTCAAAGTTAACAGCTTACTTGGTTTTTATAAAAAAGGTCAGAGTAAGAGATTGTGATCCTTCCAAAAAACACGTATATCTAATGCAATGTTGTGATTAGTCTACTGAAGTCAATAAAGACAATAACCAAGCAAAAATTGGAACATATGAATGTACTTTTGCAAGTCAGAGGAATGAGAAAAAGCAAATGTATTCCCCTGGGTTTTAGCAATCAGAGAACACATGTATTAATAATAATGTGCAATACCCAGTGCAGTGCATGGAAAGCCATAAAAACGTGAGCCTTTGGAGACGGGTTCCTATATACAGAATTCCATTGGTCTTAGAGGTATATCCATTGATATCTACACACAAATCAAATGTAACAATAAGAATTGGTTTGGCACAAGCTCCCAGACGCTAATGGATAACACAGAGACCAAAAATGCTTCTCTTGCCTTTTGTTAGCGATTGAATGCTGTTCCTCACTGGAGAAATCCACAGCAGAAACCTACCCTGGGGCTAAACTGGGAGGGTAGCTAGAACTAACCCATCTTTGTCTATAGAAACCTTCTAGACACATAAATGTGTTTTACAGATGTCCAGTGGTAATTTACTCAGCCCAGAAGAATACACTTAATAGCAGAAAGAGGGGTGCTGGGTTTAATGCACAGCCAGGGAGCTGCTTCTCACCACCACCTGCAGCTAGAGCAGACACTGGAGAGTGTTTTACAGCTGAGCAGCCTAATCCTCTCCTGCTGCCATGAAGTGCTGCAAGACCCATCTCTCTGTGGAGTCAGGCATTGGCCAGCACAAAGGGCTGATGATGCTTTTGGTCCTGGGGTGCAAATGCTTCTGCCAGAGCTTCAGCCCTTGTGTTCCACTTTTGGAGAAAATGGACCCTGGGCTAGCATGCTCTAGGCAGAGAAAAGGACAAAATTTTGCACAGAAATGTCCTGTCCCACATCTCTCTCACAGTGCAACTCTAAATGACAGGCAAGTTTGAGCGTTGCTCTCCTTCCAGCACAGGCATTTGTGTCCTGTCAGAATCTGGCACTAGGTTTGGAAAGGGAAATTACTACTCCTTTCCTGAAAGTCAATTACTGCTGTTTCAATCCCAGATAAACTGGAGAAAGGCTGCCAAGAAGTTCTAAATATATTCAAGGCCAATTTTCTACAGGTGTCCACACAGTTACAGTCAACTGTGAGCTGCCACACCACGTATAGAGTGGAGGAACACATGCACCAGTGTGAGGGAGTAAAACAAAGTAGTATTAAGGAAGATATTAAATCCATGTCCATTTCCTAAAAACATGGAAATCATCCTTGATACTGGTTATGCAAAAGAAGTATTTCAGATACATGCCCAGTGTCATTACTTCCTTCCCCTCCTCTTCTGGAGTGATTTAAAACATCCTTCTAGTAAAGGATCCAGTGTTTGGAGCGGGAAAAAGTACTTATTGGAAGATGAAAGGAATTCAAGCTTGCCAAAGCTAACAAATGGACTCAAAGCTCAGCTACTCCTTGTGGAAGGAGAGATCAGACTTTGGTAAGCAGGGTTGGTAGCAGTTTGTGCAGGACTTTATGACAGCAACAGCACAGATGCCCCAGGTTCTGCTTAGTAAGGTAATTGATGTACAAACCCACCCTTTGCCAGCTGAGCCAGAGTCCAGAGGCCTCTGCAGGAAGGAAATTAACAACCAGTAATTCAGAAAGGAAAAAGGAACAGTTCAGTTGCCAAAACTTGTTCTGCCAGAGTATGACCCTGCTCTTGCCCACAGACACCTGCCATTGTCCCTGGTGGGACAAGGCCCTTGCTCACAGTCCCAGGGTGATACACCAATGATGTGTTCCCTTAATGCCCCTAAGGATATCCCAGCATTGGCAATTTCTATTTCCTCGGCCCATTTCTATTTCCTCCACCCACATCTAGTCAAAGCATCAATGGGTGAGGTTTTCCATTCTTAGGTTCTCTTTCATTGTCTCAGAAGAATATGCTCGAAACTACGACCTGCTTTCTAGCCTGAAGATTTTTTGGTTTTTTTTGCATCCCATCTAATGCTCTGCACTTTCTTTTATCTCTGTATTAATCATTTTATTATCAACCCGTGCAGCAATATGATGGGGGACTTCAAATGTTAGGGATTCCTCCTGGTGTATTGTCTTTGCAATAATGCTTCCCTTTTTATTTTCCATGGTAACAATATTTTCATTTTAAACACTATGGTTTTTAATGTAGTGAATGCGTCATTTTGATAGAAAGGTGATATAAGAATGCAACCTTGGTCACTATTAGTCTTTCATAACAATCTGGCATTTAGGATCGACCAATTTTCTTCAAGAAAAAAATTCATCAAGAGAATGAACAAAATATATCAAGGATTTTTCTATTTAACTTTTTGTATTTAGATCCTTGAAGGTCATGTTTAAACTCAGGATTAAGCCAACCATGAAGATTAAAAATTGCATATTGAAAAAGAGATGCAGAGGTTTCTAAGCAAGCATGAACACTTAAAGAAGCTTGAAGTTATGAGCAGAACAGCAATAAAATGGCATGTTAAGAACACTGTTCCAATAACACTGCAAGAATCATTAATTTATAAAGGAGTTTATTTCATACTTACTTGGAAAGGTTCAGTGACAGAGCACCCATAGCTATGCATTTCTGAAAGGGCTGAAGAAGTTTCTCTAAGAAACTTTTCTACAGGAGTTTCTCCTGTATAGATGCTACCAGACTAAATAAATCTGATGCACTGTGTGTGTGAGGCTGAGATGAATAAAGGTATTTGAGCAGTTTGGGGGTTTCTGTCTGAATGCACCTCTCAATTAACTACAGAAGTCAGTGTTCCAGGCAGTAGCTGTGGCTGCTGGAAAGCTTGAGCAGTCTAGCAGGAAACTGCTGTACGAGATGATGCCATGAAAGTACTGTTAAAGTGTGAGAGAGAATATTAGAATATTTGTTTGAACATCTTTCACTGAAGTTGGTGTTTACTCTGCTGCTAAGCCTGTTAGAGTGCTGTATTTAGGAGAGGCTGGGACTCTGCCAGTGGATCCTCTACACTGCAAGATGTCAGCTCATTGAAAGACTTTGGGAGAATGTATTGATGCTGATGAGGCTTTCATCAGGAAAGGTTTTCTCAGCAAAAGCCAGGAGACAGTCACTGTGGTGTAAGGAATTGCCTACTCACTGGGCACCTCCTCAGGAACGTGAGACAATCAAATTCAAGAGCCTGTGTGGTGACTCAGAGCAAGAGGCACCTCCCAAAGCCCACGCAACTGGCCTAGCCCTCAGGCTCTCTATTATTCCTGAATAGACTCTTTAAATCTTTTTTCCTACAGAAACTTTTGGGAGGCCTTGAGTTTGTGTTGATGCAGAACAGAAAAATCTCTGAAATCTAAAAAATCTTTGGGAATGTGAAGCCTGTTTCTCCCCCAGCTCTTTTTCCTGAAGTCATTGATTCAACAAGAATTGGAGATTTCTGAGGGAAAGGCTGCAATGACCATCATTGCTGAATCCTCTTCATAATTTGTCTGAAAACTTTGATCAATGCCAATATCCCAAGTAGATCAAAGCACAGATTATTTTGTCTTCCAGTTTAGTCTGCCTAAAGGATCAACCCAAAATTTCTCAGAAAATGCTGCTTGTTGCCACCAGCCATCTCATGAACAAGGGCCCTGTCAGTCTGCACATTTGGAGGCGCTCACAGGGTGCTCAGTAGCTCATAGCTTGGCACAGGGAACCTCCCCCTGACACTCCTGACACACCTGGCTTCTTCTCCCTGGATCAGGGCATGACCAGACCTCGCAGCCATAGAAAGAGACAAGGGGAAGGCAGGAGAGGTCTTGTTCCACAGCAAAGGTGGATGAAACAGCTTTGTAATTCACTAAAATCCCTTTGGAAGGCTGTGTTCAGATTCTGATGGTTTTCCTTGGCACAAAACCAGCATCAGACCCTGTCATTTCTCACCTATTGAAAAAACCTTGGAAGGATAAGGTGTACCCCAGAAATGCATCCAGATGCCTGCAGCTTTGCCATTTTTCACTTGATTTTCCAGCTGAAGCTCAGCCATAAAACAGCATTCACAAGAAATGTGCCTTTCCAGCTGCAGTGACTGGAGTTATGTGATGTCTGGATCTGTAAAGACATCTTGGGCCTGCAGGTTGCCATGGGAGCTGAAGGTACAGTGTCCACGGCTTTCCCTTGGTTTCAATGAAGGGTCATGGTTGTTTTGGAAAGCTCAGCCCTGGGACAAAAGATATATTCACTTTGTTGATTGATCTTCCCAGGGCAGCATGCTCTCAAGTGCATTCTGAGCTCTAGGAGGGTTTATCCATTTTCAGAGGGTGTTTCAGCTCAAGCCCTTGGCTGCATTCATGCTTCATCAGCATGTGCAGTCGCAGCACTCGCAGACATGATTGATTGAGCTTTCCGCTGGCTGACTCCCACACAGAGAGCACGTATCAGTCTCTGAGCAGGTATTACCTCAGATACTCAAATCTTGTGTTTACCCCCCAAATCTGGTGTTTTGTTACCATTTGAGCGCTATTTCTGGATGATATTTAGCTTTGTGCTGCTCTGTATGTAGCTTTATGTACTTGCTCCAGCTCAGCTCCTACCCCCTACTCTTAGATCTGCTGAGATTTTCTCCAGCCTGGCTCTCAGGCCAGAGGGTCAGCAGCATCAAACCAGCCCTGGTAGGACACAGCCTCCTTCCACTTCTCTCTCCCTGTGCCTGTTTCCACATGATGGGGAGGGAACCACATGCTTTGTGTCTTCTGCACTGAATGATTTGTGCAGATTGATAAAACCCAGCCTCAGCTGAGACCAGGGCTGCCTGATGTCTCACCACAAAGTGGGCAGAGCACCCATGGCTACATCCACCCACAGAGCATTTCACAGCAAAGGCAAATCCAAACACCTTGTGGTCACTGTGCTGATGGACACAACCCTGCTTTGCCCAGCTCACCTTAGAGACAGTCATGAAAGTTCCCTTAATAGGCAAGTTTTTATTTTTGGAAATGCCACAAGAATGTTTGGGGGCTTTTTTCTCTCCACAATCAAAAGAGGCTTCTCCTCTAGAAACCACAAAAACTTCCTCGGTAACTCCCTGCGTCCTATATCAATTTTATTGCATTCTTCCTGGCATGGGGAAGGAATGAAAATGGGTGATGGCAAGATATCTTCATGTTTTCTCCTCACTGCTTTTGATGACTCAGAAATTTGAGAAGAACAAAAAGAAGCAGCAGACAGTATAACCTAACCAATCATGCTGGAATCCAATTGTATGGCTTGCACAGAACATTTCCAAGGCAGGCTATCATTCTTACTGTTTATGTTGCATCACAGAACAGCTGGAAAAACTGTAAACTCCTCAGTTTTGCTAAGTGTACAGAAAGTTAGTTGTTCCACTAAAGAACATTACACAGAGTCACAGACTTTCCTTTTTTAAGGTTCAAAAAAAAAAAAAAGAAAAAGAGAAAGAAAAAATTAAAAAAAGAAAGCAGGGGAGGAACCCTCTTTTTTTTTGGTTGAGGCTGCTGCAAAGGTACAGACTTGTTTAAAGAAAAAAAAAAAAGAAATGCTGATGACTGCTAAAATCTAATTGCCAAAAATGTGCTTTCTGTTAATAAAGTCCTAATGAGGTAAGTAGGGAAAAGGACAATGTCTTATTTCTTGCTTGTGATAAAAAGAGAGAGGAAGAAAAGCAATAAACAGTGTAGCTGATTCTGTGGGGTGCAGATAATGGAATGACCTACTGGTCAAAGCTTTAGAGCCATCAGTGCACTATGAGCCTTCCCATTTTTGCTAAGGAAAGAAATTTACTTGCTAAAAACAGCAGTGAGGTATTAGCCAGACTTCATAGCACAACACATATACAAATGCTTTCCCAAAGCTGCCGAGTGCCTCCTGATGTGTTAGGAGAGATTTGGAGCATGAAGGGAGGAAAGCAATGAAAATGCAGGTGAGGGATGGCCACATTTTCTCATTTCCTGGCCACAGCCTGTTCCCAGGAGCTTCCATGAAATATGTTACCTCCTCTCCTGTGAGACTAATGCAGCCACAACAGAAATCAAAAGGCACCTGGACTAGACAGCAAATCCCAAATCTTCATAGAACCAAGGAATTCCCACGGGGGAGTAGGTTGGAGCCTTCCACTTAGCATTTACAGTACTTGTGTCACACCCCAGCACCAGGGGGAGAAGTTCTGCTGAAGGTGTTTGTAGGTGAATTCCATGGCTCTGAAAGCCCTGTTAATTTTTAAGAGCCCACAAAGGGCAAGGTGTTTTGGAGTGGTGGGAGCAGAGGCTGCTTAAGGCCAGTGGAGATAAGAGAGCAGAAAGTAGTAGGTCTACTTTGGTGGTTGTTAGAAGCCATGCTAAGATGTAAAATGCAGCAATAAATATCACATTGTGCCTTAACTCCAGCAGCCTAGAGACTGCCCTGGGCTCAATAGCCATTGCAGTTTGTGCACTGCAAGGATGACCTTCTGCTTGCAAGTGCTTTTGCCCCTGAGTGGCCCAAGACACACCTGCAGAGCCAGGAAGCAAGGAGAGTCCTCACTGCACACCCAACCTGCTTTCACCAGCACCTGGGCACATTAAACAACTTTAAAGTGGCATATTGTTGTCTCTGGATACAGCTGGAAAGAGAAAGGCCAAGTTCTAATCCTCCCAAGCCATACAGTCTAACCATCCACATCCCTTCCTCACCAAGCTGCCCTCACTTCATCCATGCCTAGTAAACTGGAGCTTAGTATTTTGTTTCCAGGCCATTCCTAGAATTAGGAACTGAAACTAGCCCAGTCTTTAAACATTTTTTATTTTTTTTTTTACAATTACTCAAATAAATGCTTTTAAAACAGTTTACTAGGGTGGCTTCAGAGTTCATTACTTATTCCTACTTTTGTTTTGGCATCCACCAGCATTTGTGGGAGGATGTGTGTGTCTGAGCTCCTGCTTGGGGATTTGATCCCATAAAACAGGGCAGAAGGACAGGTTTGCCATATGTTTTTGTAACAGGCAAGAAGAAGAATTGCTAACAACAGAGCAGAAAACCTCCAGAGCCAGTGCGGGGTCTGAGCCTGGCAGATCCTGGAGGCAGAATGGGAGGAAGAGGAGATGGGAGGAAGGCTTCCCCCAGAGCAGCCACTCCCCTTCTTGTAGAGCTGCCTGTAGGGAATACAGGGGGCAGGCAGAGGAAATGCTGACAAGAGAATAAGCAGCTAGATATAAATGAATCCTGGAACCATCTCAAGTCCTATACTGTTCATAATTACCTATCATTTTCCTGGGCCAAACATTTGCTCCTCTAAAAGTCCCTAATCCATTACCTGCCGTGTAATGCCCCACTGTAATTTCCTCATCTGTGCTGCAACATTCTGCCACTCTTTGATGTTCTGGCAAGACCAGGAAGGCGCTGAAATTTGGGATTAGCAAACATCCGCAGGCATGATGTAGGCTCTCCAGCACCAGCACATGTTCCAGCATCTGAATCTAATAACAGCATTTCAAATTTTGGGAAAGGGGAAAGGTAGTGAGGTGATTGCTTGCTCTTTCAGGTGTCAGTGCCTGGGTCAGGAGAGTGAATGAAGCCAGGGCAGGCTGGAAACATTTCTCGTGTCAGCTACAGCTGCTCTGCCAAAGGGATGTCACATCCTGCATCCAGGCATCCCTACCCTAAGGACAGGCATGATCCTTAGTACAGAATTCCATTCTGAGGAGAAAGCCATTGACCCTGAGCAATGCTGCCCCAAAGAGGCACCATTCAGGGTGTGTGTCAGCATGCCTTTTGTATTTTGGGGCCTTTCTTTTTTAAACACTGCACGTGAAATAATGAAATATATATCATTTCCAAACAGTGGTTTACATGCTCCAGCTAGGGGCTGAGGAGCAGTGCTTGCAGCATGATGAGCTTTAGGATTCTGCTGCTCCCCACTGACATGTTTGCAATCCTGTCTGTCAATGCCCAGGCATACATGCTGTAATTACATCAGGAGCAGAGTCCTGTTTGCTTAAGTATAGTTCGAACAATAGTAGCTAAGACATGAAAAAAGACAAATTGCACAAATCCTTTAACCAGAGAGTTCAGCATCTCTTGCATTAAGAGAAAATCCTCAAGATCCACCATATTAATCATAAATATGAGTATTTCTGTCTGAGCAGAGAAGATGCCTTTGCTGAGCTCTGGCTGAAATCAAATATGTGTTACCTCAGACCAGGGAAATATCTGTTTATAAGGTTCAGATGGAGGAGAGGTAAGCAACTCTCCAATTTTTGGATGAACAGCTGCAATGAAAACACAAGAAAAACCAGTTTTGTTTTGCTTTTGACTAATTTGTATTTGCTGAGAGCATGGGGTTTGTTCCTGTTGTTGCAGCTGGAAATTTCAAGGCGGCTGCAAGGTAAAAACTGAAACTGTACAAGCAATTAGCCCATGGTAATGTTTAATCACTGCTGGCATCTAAAAAAAATGCGAAACAGCAGGGATGTTTAACTTT
Source organism: Pseudopodoces humilis (assembly GCF_049639895.1). Classification (NCBI taxonomy): domain Eukaryota; kingdom Metazoa; phylum Chordata; class Aves; order Passeriformes; family Paridae; genus Pseudopodoces; species Pseudopodoces humilis. Next base: position 14,644,585 of record NC_142212.1, read on the forward strand.
GAAAAACCAACTACTGCACAGATGCAAGAGCTATGTTTATTGAGGAAGTTTTCCTTGGCATAACGATGTGAATTAAAAAAAAAATTGGCTTTAAATATGCCAACATAAAGACCACAGAACTATGGAAAGAAGTGTTATTTCTCATCACATGAATATTTGAGTGTAATTCCTAGGAAACTCACACAAATCAAATACTTTCTAAGGGCTAGTCTCCACCAAATCAGTTAAAAATTATTTCCTTTCGGCTGTCCTTAGTATGCCTCAAGTTCATGCTCTTCTTAGGCACGATGAGTGCCGGTGAGATCCTGCATCCTTTGCACAGGCTCTGTGTGTGAGCAGGAAGAGAGGTCACAATCCAGCAGTCTGTGCTGGACCCAGCAGCATGCAGGAGCCTTAGGGAGGTGTGTGTGCCAAAACCTACAGTGAGAAGCTGAAATACATTAAAAACAACCCTAAGAGTCATGTCTGCAGTTGGGGTTCAGCTTGCTGGGAGGCTCCCAGCCAGGGGGCTGTCTTGTCTGCCCAGCCCTGATGAGCTGGGTGGGTAAAAGCACCCTTTTCTTTTCACACATTTGGTGCTTCATCACTGATGTGCCATCTCCTGTTGAGCACTGAGGTTGGTGCCAACCTCACCACATGAAAGAGCTCTCCCTGATGCAAGAGTAGGGTCCTACTGCTGTTATTCCTTGCAAAATTAGGGTATGTTGCTCTCTCCAGAAGTGCATCCCAGAGATATGTTCTGGGATCCAGAGGTACAGCAGTTGAGTCCACATTTCTCAAAATTTGCTGCTAGCTTGACTGATGAAGTTCATCAAAAGAAATGGTGATTTTGTAATTACACACCCAGAAAACCATGCATCAGTATTCAGAGGGTACATAACACACAAGGAGAGCACGAGGGACATCTGTGTCCCCAAGGTGGTGGCATATGAACCAGCACTAAGCAGAGAGGCCTGACAGTCCTTTTTTCCTGATCCAGTGTGGTACCAGCACTGATGTGTGCCACAGCATGTTACTTTCCACAGCCTGCTAAGTCTATTCTGACCTTTTTTCTTTTTTAAGCTCTTTCTGTATTGACTTAAAGCAGTGCAGGCTAAATGAAATCGGTGGGGGTATAACAAGATGTGTCTGCACCAGCTGCCAGACCTGTATTTTCAGATGAAGCAAAAAAGAATGGCAAAGACAGCCAACTAGAACTATGTTAGTAAATAGAGGAACAGTTAAATGCACTGTAATATTAGTGTGATAATTAATATAGTGTAACAGTAATTAATAATAGGAGACCCTGCTGCCTTCTCAATGAGAAGTCAGTAGTCCCTGAGCAGTGTCAGTAGGAGAGCACAGTATTGCCTGTCCATAAGCAGTTAAAGGAGCCAGCTTTGGTCTGGGAGTGTAACAAACCATCCATGCCAAGGAGAGCCAGGACAAACCCACACAGACAGCAAGGAAACAATCAGTACAGCTCAGCCAAAGCTTACTCCCTTCCTCTCCCTCCCCATGAGTGACCATGCTGGTGCTCAGAGGGTGCTGGACTCCCTGTGGAACACCACAGACAGGATGAGAGGATGGCACCTCTGCAGCCCATGCTGCCTCCAGAAAGTCTGCTCAGCCAACAAACAGCAGAGGCTGAACTGGGAATGTTCTTAAGGAGCCTCATCATAGCCAGATCGTACTCCTAATTCTCCACCCTACACAGGTGGGCTGTGGGTTTCTCCCCTGCAGTAATTTATACTCTTTGGGCAGGTGAGACATCTCAGTAATTAGGTGCAGCTTGGATGGGAATCTGTAGACCCAGCTGGTCTCTCCTAGAGAATGAACAAGAGCCTGTCTCAGTGTCACTCTTTGATCCTGGTGAGGAGGTGTTTCCAAATGTGCCTTTGGAGCCCTTCCAGCTCCCCTGGTTCGAGAGATGCACAGGGGCAAGGAGCTGCCCTCCCTTCTGTGCCCTGGGGAGAGGTGTTAGTCACACTCACACTTCCCAGCCCCTGCAGCAAATGCAGCTTTGTACATCCACTCATGCACCCAATGCATGTCCCAGGGCAGAAGGATGATCTGTGCAAAATATTCCCAGGTGGGAACTGGCCAGGGACTGGGACATAATGTGCTCCCAGAGCAAGCAAGTGCTTGAGCAAGATGGGTGAGATCCATCCACAGTCACTAACAGTCTGGGTTAAAAAAAAGGAAATGCCTGGGTTGTCAGAGAATGCTTCCTCATAGTCAAAATGGGTCATTTCTTGAGCTTATTACAAATTTAATTAAAATAGTTTTAAACTTTTTTTTTTTTTTCATTTTACAGCTCCCATTTCTGCCTTTTGGGATTTTATTGGCGCAGCACTCTTTTTTTATTATTTTCATTACATATTTCTGTCCTTCTTCATCAACTATCACATATTTTTTTATGACACAGTAAAGCTGAAAGTGGGCTTTGACCCATGTATGTCATGCCTTTGTTAACAAAATAAAACTGGAAAAGCATCTTTCAAAGAGACTGTATAAAGGGCCACTATGTATATAGTACTAACTTTCTTTAATCCACAGCTGAGCACTTTTTTTTAAAGCCAAGAAAAGGAGATGCAGACTTCAGTACTTTTGGCATAATTCTCCAGCATCACAAAAATCACAGAAGAAAATGCCAGCCCCTGCAAACACCAGCCTGAAAACATACAAAGGAGAATCTGATGGTTTGACAAATCTGACTGGGGTTTTGCTGAGCAAGTCAAATGTGCAGGTTCAAGGTTGGCTGAGCATCAGTATTATGTTCCAGTCTACCTCTACTGTCATATATTTAATCTCCAGTAATTAAACTTCTAAATGAATTCATTTCACAAGAGCCACAGTGCATGGAGTGAATCGGTGAGTAAATTTTCATAACCTCGGAACCACCTCTCGATCAGAGCTGCTCCCTGTGCAGCAGCCTATGGAGCAGATAGAGATTTAACTGTCAAAATAAGGGCAAAACTAAAAGAAAGAATACAAAGAATTCCCTTGGCTCAAGGTTTTCAAGTTCTTTCCTGTTACTAAAAAATATTTTTAGAACGCACACACACACAAGAGCGTATTGTTTTGCTGCAGCCCCTGGTTAAAAGAAGTAAAATATGCAAGGAAGCTGATTAGAAACTTCTGATAAGAGGTAAAACATATCACTGATAACATCTGGGTACAAAGTGAGAATTCATAGCGTGGTAGGCATGGAACTCCTGACACATGGATTGTTTGCTTTGGTGAGATGAAATGAGTTATTCCATTGCCAAACCCAGTGCAGACAGGTAGGGGCAGGGACAGCGTGTCATGCACCTCCAGAACGATGCTACAGAAAAGAGAGGCCTTGCATGGCTTTTTTTGAAGAGTCAGAGCTGTTGGCAGGCTCTGGAGCAAAAAAGGTGATGCTTCCACCAGTGGTGGAGAATGGCAAACCCAAAAATTTCCCCTCAAATGTCCAGGAAATCAGCCTCACATGCCAAGCAAGGCCACATACTGCAAATGCCTTATGCTTCAGTTTTTATCCATTCCATGTGTTCCTTTCTTGAAACTTAGAAGCTCAGTTATCATTTATCAGCATTTTCATATTTCATTTCTGGACACTGCTACCCATAAATTATCCATCCTTTTCATCTTGCTGAAGAATTGAACTCTTTGAACTGTGTTCTGCAGCTCTGGTTCAGTTTTACCATTCATTCATCAGCATGAAGTTAAACAATTACTAAACAACTTGGGTAGCTGGCAAACGCTGAGGAAGCAGGATCCATTTCTGCCCGGGGGGAAGAAAGACTCCTTACAATAGCATGGCCTTTGTCTTGCATCTCATAGGTGATGCTATTGATGTGAAGGTTCCATCACATTGTGTGCCAAACCACTGGAGCTAGTTTCAGGTTGCAGTTCCCCCCGGGGTGTTTCCACTCAGTGTATAAGATAAGCAGATCTGCTCTCTGTCCACTCCCAGCCTGGACAGTGCTTAGTCAGCTCCCCAGTCTTGGCAAGCTGAAGCGAGAAAGTGGAGCTGCACTCCCTGCCTAGTTATTACCATTTTATCAATGATCACTCCTCTTAACGCTGTGGAGCAATGGCAAAACAATGAGCAAATTGCATGTTTTCCTGAGGTGAGCAGAAAGCAGTGAAGTGACTGTAAAACACAGAGCACAGATGTGTCAGTACATTGTGCTTGTGTCTGCAGCAGTGCTTTAATTCATGGCCACACAACTGCTGATACCTTGCTGCAAGGAAAAGGACTCTGGGGTGCATGGCAGAGATGCAGTTCTGTTTCCCACACATCAGGAGCATCAGGATTCTGGGATCTGATCTGGGTCATGTGCTACTATTTTGTTTTTAGAATTATCTCAACATTTCCCACTAGGAAACACAGTGCAAATAACAGTGATTGTAGCTTTGCTTTGTAGACATTTATGTTCCTCCCCCCTTTATTTTACATTGTTATTTTGCATTATAATTCATATTTCTGGCTTTTTTTGCATCGTGCTGACATGAAATATCAAGGAGGGATTTTTAAAAGAATTTGATGCCTGGTGGAAAGACTATAGCAAACTATAGCATTAAGAGTCATGGTTGAACTCAGCAATCTTAGAGGTCTCTTCCAGCCTTGATGATTCTATGATTCTATTCTGTGGCTACTGCTGGATGGCTTGGACTGGGCCAGAACACCAGAAATTGAGTGTGAAAAAGGGCCAGTCTGCCAACAGCCCCTCCACAGGCACGGCTGAGGAGGCAGGGTGCAGAAAGCAGGATTTGAGATCTGGCCTGGGGATGCTGTCCAGACCTTGTGTTTTTGAGGAGATGAGAACGGGGTCTGCTGGGAAGAGTTTAGGATTTTGTTGATTTAACCCTCTCAACCTGTTTAAAAATAACATTTCCTGTGCTTAAAACATATCTCTGCTATTCCTGTGTCCCATGGTTTTTTATCATTCTTTCTTTTCCTTTTTTTTTTTTTCCTGGTTAATGAGCTCTCACAAAATGCCTGGAGGCATGTAACTACTCTAGCATGAAGTTTTGGGTTTAAGGAACAGGACCTTGGAGCCCTTCTGCCCAGGAAAAATGCCAAATACAGAATTTTACCTTAAAGGAGATCCAGAGATGGTAACAGCATCAGTTACCAGACTGAGTTTCTCCAGCAAAAGCTGCTGGAGAAGCTGGACAATGCTACAGAAACTCAGCTCATCAGATGGGAAACTGCTCCTGGGGTATTCATGTCAAACAAGTGTCACATAGAGTAGGGCAACAGATTCTGCAAAGATTTTGTTATAGCATGCTGAGTCTGGAAATTTAAAAAGTCATAAGGAAAATGCCCTAATTTTTCAGGCCTTTACTGAAGGACTTAATCAAAATTCTCTGTAAAGAGCCTGAAAGCACCAAGAAATCCATGACCTGAACTCTTTGAGCTGGGTTTATTAATCATCAAAATCAAAACAGTCTTTTTAATTTAAAAAATACACATGCAAGTACTCATCTCAGTGCAAGAGGCTCAGGTTCAAGTCCTTTTCCTGCTCATTACAGGGATGTTTTTTTTCCCTCCTGCTGGAATTGCTTAATTTGTATAAAAAGTGAAGCATTCAGATTAGAGCTCCTGCTGGTATAGTCTGGTTGTTGGGGTGGCAGCTGTGAGGTGGAAACGCCCCTGCAGGTCCCTAAACCAGGCTGGTTTCAGGGGAGTGTCGTGGCTCTGAATGCTCATCTGTCCTGTCAGCCCCAGCATCCACTGCCTCTCTGAGCCAAAAATCTGTCCCCAGGAATCCCTTCCCATCCCAGCTGAGCCTGGCACATTCCTGTCAGTCTGCATGGAGCAATGGAGAGCTGAGGTTCCTCACCAGCTCTAGGCTAAATCAGGAAAAAAGGGATGGTGATTTTATTCCATTTTCCATGCAAGCTCAAAGGCATCTTGGATTTGGAGTATCTGCTAAAAGTAGGCATGTCAATTATTTATTAGGAACTAGGCAGTATCACGTATCAGAAAATGCAACAAAATAGGTTTATTGTGTGTTCTTGCCCCATCCAATATATTTTTATTGTTTATTTTGATTTTAGGAAAGAAACACTAGAGGAAAATTCACCAAATTAAATGTTAGCCAATGTTTTCACAGAAATATTTGCCACTGGAGGTCAGCTCCACATTTCCAAGAGTAATTTAATAACCCAAATCTATTATATCAAAAATCCCTCTGGACTCCTTACAGACTAGAGAGATGTTCATAGGTCATTTTAAGAACATCAGCATATACTTTGAAGGCAACTCCAGAATCCCCTCTGTGCTATAGATTATTGTTGGACAAATTGTCCCTGAATCTATTTATTTGTATATATTTCTTTGCAGTGCTATGAGAAAGCATTGGTTTATCTAGCTAAAAGTGTCTTGCTGTAGTTACACAACTACACTGATGTTTGGCAGAGCATAGCAGTGCTGACTGAGAAAACAACTGAACAGATTAAAAGTTACCTAGGAAAGATTTATTTACTCAAAATTGTTTAGTGAAACTCTACAGTTTAAAACCACTCTAATATCAAAACAGATGCTATAAATGATTTCACTCAATCCCTCTGCTCAGAATGCCTGAAATGATGATCTGTGCATTTCTTGAATGCCTTTTGCATCTTTCAATGTGCACATTTTTCTTTTCTTTCAAATGGAAAAAGGAAATTTCACCCACACATTCTCAAAAAATTGACAAACTTTAAACAAAAAGCCATATAAGTCAACATAGGCTGGATTCATCAACACTGGCCAGCAGGCAGGCAGAAACTCAGTGGGTACACAGAATGCTCCCAGGAAATGCTCAAAGCCAGGTAGTTTTTTGGCCAGCCCAGGTTCTCCCAGCTCGGTGAGGCATGATTTTGGGGCTGGCACAGCACGGTGCCTTTGCTGCACCTGCACTGCAGCCCTGGAGCAGCATCACTGGCCTGGTACTCAGGGAAATTTGGCCCTCCAATGCTTCAGCAGAACCCCACTCACAACCCACCCAGCAGTGGAGACCAGGGATTTCAGGCCAGGCTGGAAGTGCAGTATCAATTCAGTGCCACACAGAAGTGAAGGTGCTGCACACGGAGAAAACCTGGGCTTTGGGCAGTCAGAGGCACATCCTTCCTTCCAGGCATCTCCTCATGCCCTGCAGGCACAGCCTGTCTGTCTGACACAGTAGAGAAAGCAAATTTAGGCAAGAAAATAAATATTATCTTTTAAGCTTTTTGCATAAATGACGAGGTTTTCAGCAGGCAGTGCTACACCACAGAACTTTTCCTGTCCTGTCCTGCAGAACATCCCCATCTTTCTGAGCCCCAAGAGCAGCAAAACCTCCACTTCCACCCTGAATGCTGCCCTGGAGAGCAGAGCAGCAGGGCAGCTCTGACCGAGTGACCCAGCAAGAGCGTGAGTGAGGAAAACCCTGACCTAACTTGTTTTGTTCTTCAGTCAGAGTATCCAGGCAGGAGCCAGCTGCTGTCCATCCTTCCTCATACCTACAACATGAGTTAAGAGTCACAGCTCATTTTCCTGCCTGATCCTAGACCAGCACACATGCTTAAGCACATCTAATAAGTATTTCTCATAGTTCAGAGAAGACTAACATTTATTCCTGCTTTAAGAAAAGATTATACCCTCTAAGTATACCCTTGCATTGCTCTGGCTGTATGCAGCTGGTTTGGGATGAGATGGCAGCAGATTCTGGCTGGAGTAACACTAATAAAACAAGAATCCAGCAATTCTTCTGCTGCATCAGGGAGCGTATTCTGCAGCCAGAATGCAGCACCTCAGATGCTCCCTGAGAGATGCAGGGGGATCTGTTCCTCCCACACCAGCAGCGCTGGGTGCTCTGGGCAGAGCTGCCTTCGCTGCTGAGGCTGAGCTTCTCAGCGAGGCAAGGGCAAGGCTAGTTTTACTGGGGGAAGATTGGAAAGTGTTTGTGTCCCTGGATAGTCTGTGGAAGTGTGTGGGTGTTTTTGCTTGCTTTGAGGGCTCGGTTCCACAGAATACTCAGGCACATGTGTAACCAGAAGGGACGTCCAGAAGGAGTCCTGCAGAGACAGACACTTCCAGCCTCTCAGCTGCAGCAGGATCCAGTTTTCCACGAAATCTCAATTGCTTTTCTTTTGTTCAAGCCACAAAAATAGCTTTCATTCTGGCAAGTCACTGCCCGAGTAGCAGCTGAATTAAACTCACTTAGAAGTACAGCATGTCTTCCCCCCGACAACAAAAAAATACCCCTAATAAAGGTAAGAGATCTTGAACTACTGACTATTACCTGGCTACTAATGTGAAAAACAGAATTAATTCAATGCCAAAAAGTTGTGAGAAAGTTTGTGCAAAAGCAACATCAATTACAGGGACTGTCTCAGACCACAGCTAATTTACAGCAATTTTACTTTGGATTCCTTGGCCAGCACTGCTTATTGAATAATTAAATGGCCAGATGACACAGTCAGATTCAGAAGCCTTGAATATGAATGAATACCAGTTTCCTAATTCTGAAAGGAATTTAATCATGAAAATTTCCACCTACTATCCAGTTTACCATATTCTGGAGAAAGCTGAAAAGCTGTGATATCCATGAGATCATCTTCATGGTACGTTTTCCAGAACAGAGGGAAACCTGAGCTATTTCCTCATAGGGGAACAGGATTTGGGATGGAAACTCCCCTCTTCTCATCTTCACATAATGAAGCTTTCTGACTGGGATTCCTATGTCATTAAAACAGACACTGCTTTAAACCAGACACTTCATTAAATTTGGAAACACATTTAAAACTGAGAATGTGGGGTAACTTCCTAGAACTATAAAGAAAGCAGTTATGATCATAGCAAAAGAAACATTTTCCACCTAACATATTCAGTATGCATTATCTACTGTTTAATATGCACATATACAACACAGTGTCTTGTGTTGTATAAAGACACTGTTTCTCAGCATATAAACATTTAATTGCAATAATGTCTCACATTTCAGCTGCAAAGCTAGACCCATATGTTTTCTGAACGTGTCAAATAAGCAAGACACCAGCTAGCCTTGGTGTATTGAGAAGAATGTTTAAACCACATGCCAAAGTAAACAGGAAAACTAAACTATTGGTTGGGGTGTGGTTTTGTTTGTTGTAGGGTTTTGCTGGTAATTTTTAAGCATCCCAATGTTTTATTGGAGCCCTAATACATATTAAAATGAATATATATGAAAAAATGTTGATTCATCTACAGAATCAATTCACACACCCACTGAAAAGACACTTGAAATTTTGAAGGGTGTCAAAGTGCCACTTTGCTCACATAAATTTTCTTTCTCCTGTTTATAAATCCAGAATGTGTATAAATAAGTGTCAGATTTAGTAGGACTAAATTTTAAAGTGAAACTACAGCAGAGGCTCTGTTTTGTACAGAAAGCCATCCTACAGAGAAGCAGGGCTGAGGCAGCTGCAGGAACTCAAACTTTGTGTCAAGGGAAAATGAATAGTCGGGACAAAATATGAAGGAATTCCTCACCCAAGGCAACAATCTCCATCTGCAAAACTGTCAAACACGGTAAACTGAAAGTTTCCTTGATAAATTTGCATTTCATCAGTAGAGGACCATTCACTTTATTCACTCAGCTATATCATGTCTGATAAACATACTTTTCCATCATACCTTCTGGGATTTCTTAAAAGTACCTGCAGAATTAAAGCCCAAACTCACAAATTGTACAGCCAGTGTGAGGAAGCTGGTGAGAAAAGCATCACCCTCATACAGCAGCCCAAGCTTGTGCCAGATTAGTGTCTGCATCACCATGACTTGATGTAAACAGGAAAAAAAATCCTGTCTTGGATCAGAAGATATGTGTAAATGAGAAGAGGATGAGAGGATAAAGCCCCTAAGTACCCACAACAGGCCCGTGAGTAATGAGCCCAAGTTAGAAATGCCACTGGAGACTCACACTTCCAATCAACTGCTTCCAAAAGGCTGGTTTTGGCTTTTGTTGGTTTTACATTTGTTTTAAGTACGCCCTGGGATTGCCCTATGAAGAAGAAACACCTTGTCTTCCAGCCATTCCAAGGAATAAACAGACTGGGATTTCTTTCAGGCAGGTGTTGGCTGGTGATGGATCTGTTCACCCACCAGCTGTGTCTGTTTACAGGGCATCTGCTCAGCTCAAACACGCCAGGGTGATGCTGCAGTTTGTGCTGTGGGCCAGCAAAACTGATGGGAGGCTTTCCTGCCTGCCCATGGTCCATCCTTGGAAGACCAATCTGCTTTAGAAGATGAATTAGCCCCAGTTGGTACCTACTAAGCTGCAGCCTCAGAGACAGAGGCAGGGCAATCCTGGCCAGGGATCCTATCATGCTTTGGGTAAGGCTGTTATGATGAGCACCATCCAGAGCACCTGGCAGGAGATAACATCCAGACTTTTGGCTGAAAGATGGACTCCTAGAGAGGGCTCCAGGGAGAGAAGGGAAGTCAGAACCTTTCCACCAGCATTCTAACACAAGGAGGCAGAAGTGCAAGACAACCTGTTTGAATTAGGATGTTAGCTGGACTGGGATAAATGGGAATTGTTGCTGCAGAGAAAGCCAACATCCACTGGTCTGAACTGTGCAATACCATGAGGATCTCCACTGCTGGGATTGTCTGAAGCCTGCTCTGAGGCTTTTTGCTGTCAGATTCCACTTGAAAACTGTGTTTTTCTTACTTTGTGGATGCAGTATCTGTCTGCTGGGAGGGAAGGGATATGCCTAATTAAGTGCAAATAGTGTTCTCCTGATGCAATGCAGACTCATCTAATACTTCCCAGGTACCCTCATTTCAAACAACTTGGCAGGAATTTACCAGTTGTGGGTCTGGGATTTAAGAACAGCAGTAAACTTGTGTGGTCTTGCAGAAGAGCTCCTGACACACAGCACTCGGATCCTGCCCCTGGGAACAGCTGTGCAAGTCCACACTTATGGCTGGGCTGGTATTTTGAAGGGAAGCTTGGTTTCATTTATGTATTTTTTCTTCTTTTCCCTTAAGAACCTTCACTTTAAACCCAAGATCTCAGCATTTAGCACAGAGGGACAGTGCTGTCAAGCCACTGCAAGTGGCTGTTTTGTGAAGTGTCCAAGAGACTCAGTGTAGGAGACCAAAAAACCCCCATAAGTAATCCCTATGGAAAGTGTGGAGGAGTGCAGTAAATGATGTCAAAATGCAGGAGGGCCATTTAGGAGCAGCTGACTGGTTTGCTGGTTGTAGTTGTGCTGGAATGAAGAGAGAATGAACTGTCACCAGGGCTATGAGATGAGGAATGTGGCTCTTGAGTATGCAAAGAGATCAAAAACAGGCAATTGTGTGATTTCCATCTCTTCCAGCCATGATATTTCCCCTCTGCCACAAACACATTGGGTAGGATAAGCTCACTGTTTTGGCAAATGCTCAGTTGATGAATGCCAGCTGTTTATCACAACTTTTTTGCCTTTTAGCTGGACCCCCAAGGTGTTTTCCACTTTTGGCAAATTGAGAATCGAGACATGTATTTATTTATTTACATAAGTAAAAGTACAAGCCAGAACTTCCCCTCATGATTTCTCATCCCAGACTAAGTTCTTGCTACTGCTGCTCCTGGCTCAGCCTTGGCAGGTGGTTCAATAAATTGATAATATGCTGCACAATCCAGCCAGGAGCTTTATCAATCGAAGCAAGCCCTCAACAGGAATGTTCAATCACTCTTCTCTGGTGGAATCAGCCTAAACATAATGCTTTCATCCCAAGATAATGTTAGGTTTGAATCTGCAGATTTGGATCTGTTCTCACTGCTCCAAGGCTATTTATATCTTCATACCTTGAGGGTTTACTAATTAGCAGCCTTCTTCCACACCCTTTGATATCACTAAAGTAGTCTCACTGTAAGGGACTGCTTTCTCATGGTATCTGAGGGAGTGGAGAACAGCTGGAATCATTCAAAGTACAAGAGTTTGAGTAGTTCTCCAAGAGCAGTGATTGAAAGATGGCAGTAGCGCTGCTTTCGCAAGTGAAGTACCCTGACTGTTTCAGGATGGCTGTGGCTGACAGGATATGAAATATATTTCCTCTCAGCTCAGTCCAGAATCAGTAGACAGCAGGGTGATAATCTGCTATACCTCTCAGTCACTTTTTGTTCCCCCCTTGCCCACCTTCTCATTTGCCTTGTCTTGTTCAGCATGTGGAGTCTTGCATAGGCAGAAGACTCTCAGCAAACTAGGGGCAAAGGAAAAACAAAGCAGGACCTGAATATGAAAGTTTCATGAGGAGTCTGGGAAAGCAGCTGAGAGCTGAGTACTGCCTGCATGGAATTACTCAGTGATTCCCACACTTCAAAAACCCTCTGATTCACATTTTCTCACACAGGACAGCTGGGATAACATGTTTGAAAGATGGATTTTACACTGCTGAAGTATCTTTTCAGGTAGTTTCTAATAACATGGTGGGTGTTTGTTTAAAATGTAATTGCTTGCATCTTTTTCCCACATTGCTGCTCCACAACACGAGCTACATTAAAGGCCTGTCATTAACTTTGCAAGCTCATTCTGCAAAGTTCAAAACTGGAGTAGGGAGAAAGTTTCTCCCTGTTAAAAATGCACTTCAGACCAGAGTGACTGATGCAATCCAATGGCAGCTCCTACTCAAAAGATGAGCCCTCATAGGAAAACTGATGGTTTCCAACAACCCCTTTGGTACCTGCCATTAACTGCCTGCTCTCGCTTCTAGGTCTCATGGCAGCCTCCTGCCCTTTGCTGCTTTGTGCTCCTGTTCCAGCTCTTCCTTTTCTTGCCAGTCTTTTGCTCCCCTTCAGCACCATTTTAGAGGGGTAATAGAATCCCTGTGCTGATAGAAAGAACCAGATAGAAATGGCTGTGAGAGTCTATTTGTGTCTATTACATGAAGCCAGGGAAAAGGCTGTCCTGGGATCTGTTTTCCAGCTGCAGCATAAATCCATCAGTGAATATGTTACAAAGACAGGGAAGAAAGGAGAAAGGTACCAGCAGACACTGTGAGACATCCACCAGCACCCTATCTCTGAATTCTCGAGAAATGTGAAAGATGGAGGCTTTCGCCCCAAACTAGATGAGCTGCCATTTTGTTTGTTGGCAGGGAAGGAAGGAAGCAGGGAGACGGTGTCAGATCAGGAGCATTAAACACCGGGTTACATGTTTGAGCTCCTCAGGGGCACCTCGGAGCACTGTCCTGGGGCACATGCTGTTCTTGCTGCCCCTCATCTGGCTGCACAGCCAGCATAACTGAGACCTCACCCTGCTGGGACTCCCTTCCTTAAAGCAGCTATTAATTCAATAAAATCATCCATTGTAATAACACCAGGCCAGGATAGATGGGGCTTTGACCTACTTGGTTTAGTGGAAGGTGTCCCTACCCATGGCAGGGAGGAGTGGAACAAGATGATCTTTAGGTTCCCTCCAACACAAGTTATTCCATGATCCTCTTTCAGCCACTCAGGGAGAGACATCTATTAATGAATATAGAACAAACTTTCCTTTTCCAAGCTTGATGCACGTAGCATTTACCAAACTCAGCCCTATCTTAGGATGATTGCAATTTCCTTCACCAGACAGCAGTTGTCAAAGGGAAAGCTGGCACAGGTGGCTTCTCAGAACAAAGGAAAAGACATAACAAGAATATTTTTTTCTTTTTTTCCTTTGAATGTTTTGCATGCAAGGCTGTGTTAAGCACAAAGCAGATGACAAGCTAAGAAGATTGTTTTGGCTGACGTAGGAGTCCATCTCTGTTCTGGTGGAAAGAGATGACAGCAACATGTGCAAGACAGCCTGGCTGAACTGCAGCCTTAATGTGAGATGTTCACATCTCAGTAGACTTTGAGATAAATGGCCTTTATCTTGTCTTCCATATGGTTTTGCTTTCCATGTAGTAAGTGAATCATAACATTGGCTGAAAGAGAGCAGCTATCAGACTGCACCAAGCTGGGAAGGGAGGGAAGAGGAGAGAAAAGTTTGAAGGGCAGAGAGAAACCCTCAGTGGAGGATCCTGATGGAGTATGACAAGATGAAAATGGTGCAGCACTAATGAGCAGCTCAGGGGGCTGAAGAGAGCCTGTCCAGCAGGTGGGGTGAAAGGCAGTTAATCTGGATGAGAAAGGATCATCTCCCTGGCATTGTTCACTCTCTCAACTGGGTTTGGACCAAAGCACTCACTGGTCAGTTTGCTTCAGGCCAAACCCATGCTTAAACATGTGGGTGGTTGAAAGTCTTGGAGGGAAGGTTACCTGTCACAACTGACATCAGCAGGAGTTTTGCTGAGGATGTCACTGGGACTGTGCTGTGACGCTCTAGAGAGGAGGCAGGAACAACGTGGGAACACGTTCTACTCTTCAGCATTACGATTACATTACTGACTCTCACAGAGCAAGTTACAAAGCTGCAAGTTACAGAGCTGCAAACACAGTCCTTCATCCCAGCAATATTTTATACATATTAGTTGTCAAGGTTAAAGAGATATGAAATACATATTAAAAGCTAAAGCAAATGCACTCAATGAGATGGCAGATCCACGCTTCAATAAGTCTTTGGTTTTATAAGCCAATTTAGCCCAGGTCTACCAAGAGCTCTTCCTGGTGAAAGAGTGAGGGTATTTTCTCTGCTACAATCATATCAGCCTGTACTCTGGGTTAATGGAGATAAGTACTACTGCCAGATTTTGTTCTTTCCCTGCACGTAATCTAATGCCAGATGGTTCTGAATGGGTATTAAATCCCTCTTATGCATGACCTCCCCAAGGTTTTTATCATTAGAACCTTAAAATAATTCAAGGAAAGCTTTCCCTAAGCCTGATCATAAACCTCCTAATGAGGACCTGAAGTCACAAAGAAAGTCCTTTTTTTAATTCCCATTCTGTGGGGCTTTTTTTCCTCCTTTGTGACAAACAAGCAAAAATTCAGAGATGCTCTAAAACTGTTTTAGTAGAAAACACATAAAAAATGAGCATTCAGGTGAACAGTTCAGGTTCCCAGCAGGGTTCAGAGATGTAGAAACTGAACAACCATCTTCAGCCTCTAGTGCACGGGCCAGTAACATCACCATCCCTCAAGGCACATGAAAGTTATTCTGTCAGTAACTGACTTTATCCACAGTGCAACATAACACCTTGTGTCAGAATAAATATGATCCAATGTCAAATGAGAAGTTCAAATGGGACCTTACCTCACAGAAGTACAAGACTGTACTTCTGAAGTACAAGTACATGAACGCTGTCTTCACATTAACTGGAGTTATGCAAGTGCAGCTGAATTCCCAGAGATTTTCCTAGGAGCTTTCTGTCCTTCATTTGCACAGGGTGGAGTATACATGTCAATGATTATACTTTTGGTTTTCTACTTGCTGTTTACTGCCTTGCACCAAGCCTTACTTGCTGCCCGTTGCTTGAGCACATAAGAGAAAATCATTCATATCCTCATAGGTTTTCTGTACTTCTCATTAGTGGATCATCCAAAACCAACAAAAGTATTCCTGCAGCTAAATCACATGTTGTGAGAACAGGGAGGGGTGAGAAATAATAAAAATAAAATAAAAAAGTTTCAGAAATATTGGGGTGTCCAAACCGTTCTAAAAAAATTTCAAGGACCTTTACTTTGTACATGTAAGACCCAGCTCTCATTAATATCTATTTCAACTGGGAATATGTAATATCTGCAAGAAACCCCAATCCTTGGCCAAAACCACAGAAGCAGTCATCCTGAAAGAGTTGAGTTTGGGTAACTGAGGAAACTGAGCCCAGTTCATCAGGAGGGCGTTCAAATGCCTGAGACCTTAATCACTGGACCATGTTGCCTTGCCCTGAAGTCCCACACTGACCTCTCATTACCTAGGAAGTGAAATCTGAAAGATAACATGCTACTTCCAAGATCTGGCACTAGAGCAGAGCCACCCAGAAGGGCAGGAGAGCATTTGTTTAGAAATAAATAAACAAAATGTGAAGACAAAACCTACCTCAACAACCAGAAGTACCCTGTTATGTCTTCAAGGATGGCATCACTGTGCAGTACATGATTTCCCCAAACCAGAATCACTCTCACCCACCTCTCATGCAGTCACACAGACAGGGCACATGCAGTTCCACCTGCTCCATATTCTGTCAGAGATGCAGGTGGCCTCTGGAATGGGAGAAGCAGGGACCCTTTGCCAGAGTTCAGAGCTGAACCAGGAGCACTGAGCTCTGAATAGACACTGGAGAAATCAACATCCTGATAGGTAACAGCAGTTCATTAAACATTTGAATGTAAGTCTGCCCCTTCTTACCTGCAGCCCCAGATGTCCTGCCCTCATTGCAAGATCATCTCTTAGGTAAGTTTGTCCTCTTCACCCTAATTCCATTCCTGTATTATATTCACTGTTTATGTCCTTGTGGATCCTCACACCCAGTCTCCAACCATCTCTCCAGCTTAATTCTCGTTGTATTTATCTCCACTCTTTCTTTATCAGTCTCGTTAGCAGCTCATTAGCTCCCATCATCCCTCTGTATTCTAACCACAGCCCCTTCTACCTGGTTCTGGTCCCTGTGCACCCACCCACTCCTCACAACCCTTATGCACACTACCTTCCTTGGTCATCTCCACTGAGGCCAGCTTGATATCAGTCATCCCCATCCCAAACTATCATCTGCCCTGGAAAAGATGTTTGTCTGGACAAAGAAATAGTTCATGTGGTGAAATGCTGGCCAAAAATCTGAAATCAGAAGGTATCAGAACTGGGAATGGAGCACAGCTAAACTCAGAAACAAGTAGCTGCCCCCATCACCCCTTGGTATAATTTTCCACCCTGGCCATGCCCCAGCAGCACCATGTGGGCTGTGAAGGAGCAGCAAGGAAAAGGCAAAACCGGGTATGGAAGGAACTAATGAAGATGTGCAGAGCCCTTCATCATGCAGGCAGTGAAACCCTGCCCAAGTGCAGTGTTTTACAGCTCCACACAAGCTATTTGTTATCCCAGGCCAAAAAGAAAAAAAGGAGTTGTTGGTTTCTGTCCATTCCTCAGATGCCACGTTTTAAAAGAACAAAGGAGCAATGCTGCCACCAGGCCTCACCAGAGAGGGACGTGCTGGGGCTGAAGGACAGGCCACTTGTCCTGGGGAAACTGAACTGGGGTACACAGGCTGCAGGACCCCGGGATGTTCCATCTCTGGGGATGAGGAATATTCCTGGCACTTCATCCTGGCACCTCCAGCAGGCCGAGAGCAAGGAGGGAGGCATGGGGTGAGCAGGCTTTGCTCTGCAGCACTTTTGAGACAAAGCAATTTTACTAAAAAAGGAACTTGGAGCACTTCAGTCTGTCAAGCATCGAGGCCGTGCCAGCTCTGTCTCCATCCCGCTGCAGTCCCCGGTGACCAGGAGGAGGAGGAGGAGGCTGTGGGAGGAAAATGGCAACAGACTGCTCTGCACTGGCGGCTCAGGGCCAGCCACAAGCGAGCCCGAAGGTCTCAGCCAGCCCACAGAAGGGTGGAGAGAAGCAAACGGGGCTTTGGTGGCTGGTCCCGCCAAGGAGCAGCAGGAGACTCGTGGGGAATCTTTCTCTCTGTTTTGCCCTTGTCACTCCTGCTGCCCAGTGGCACTTGCATGTTCCTCAGGGGATGAACCCACTCCTGCCGGGTGTCTGTGCCTCACCCATGCCCTGGGACACCACACTCAACAGGGACCCACAGGGGTACTGCTGTGGGTAACAGCACTCTTGAAAACACAGTTCTGGCTACATGGATAATATCAACTTATTTCCCTTTATAGCTGTGCTGCAGATGGCGTTTTCAAATCACTGTAAAGCGTTCTTGCTTTTTCTTTCCATTCCTCAGTGCAACTTGACAAGTTTTGTGGTTCTTTTCTTAATATGTGGGTTTATTTTATGTCACCGAGCACTGGCAAGGACAGAGGGGCTTTTAAGTCACAGTAATCTGAAATTTAGAAATAACAAAGATCTGTGATTAAATGTGGAGCACGCAAGAGCAGCGAAAACAAGTACTCTGTGTTCTTTAAAAGATCATTTGGGTAACAGTGACATAACCTAAGTACCCGGTTGCAGTCCAATTTAATCAGCAAATATGCCTCTGGAGCAGAACCATCTAACTTAGGAAAAGAAACAGAAGTACAGTCACCACCAGTAGGAGAAATTAATGCATTCCACTTAGACAAAGATTAATTATTATGAATCACTCAAAAAATACATTTGCCCCAAGTGGGAGTACACGGTCTTCTATTCATCAAATTGCTTTCAAATAATCATAAAGCATCTAAAGACAGAGACAGTTTTGTTCACACAAAACAAGCACCACAAAATGAGGACCACCTTTTTTAGTTGGCAGCATTTTGATAAAAAATACTTGCCCAAAAGTAGGACAGGCAGAATATCTGCTAGAAGAAATATGTATAGGTGCAAAGGACTCTGCTAATTCCAGTATATTTTTTCATGTAAGAGTTTTCCTGTCAGTGCTGCTTTTTCTGCGTAATTTTTATCATAAATTCACCAGATTAAATTTATATTTGCTACTAATTTTGTCCAGTTTAAGGGCCTCAACTATAACCTCAATGGCATCTCAAGGGGTCATAAATCAGATTAAAAGCCAAAAGTTACCACAGTTGAATGTTTTAAAGGAAATTGAACATGGTGGTTTCAGGAAAGGCAGGAGTAGGCCTCTTATCAAGGTCTCCCTTTGCATAGGGGTTCTATTAAAAATATTTCAGAAGGATGATGGCTGTCTGAAACAGGCTGGGTAATTAACAGCAGGCTTGGCTCCTCTGCATCACTTACATTTCATTTTCCATTTGTCTCTGGGCAGTCCCTGGCATGTCCTTGTAACAGTGGTCTAATAGAGCATTGCTGGGTAAGACAATGTGTAAGAACAGGAGAACAGTCAAAATAAAATACTTTGTCATTTACAAGAGAAAAGAAAAAGTGCAAAATTGAAGGACAGCAGGAAGCAACTATGTTACCAACTGGAGAATATTATTTTTTTATTAAATTTATGTGTATGGAAAGCTTCTTCTGTGAAACATTCCTCAAACCATCACAACATATTCATGGCTTAGCATTCCTGGTGGGATGGGAATGAGAAACTCTTTTCTTTAACTTTGCAGGGCCAGGGTGAGGCGCAAAACAAATATCAGATGATCCTGATGGGTTCCTACCAACTCAGTATATTTCATGACTTCTATGATAATTTAATCAGCAGAACCCAAGATGCTGAGGTTGACTTCACAGCCAACTTTATCTGGGAGACTAAGAGATGGCCTTCCAGGTGAACCATTCTTCCTATTTTAACAGTCTTTTTCTCCAGTGTTAGAGACAGTCTAAGCCTCAGGCCTCACCCAGCCCAAGCAGTTCTTCCATTGGCATTTTTTCCATTACAAAGTAATGTTCTGCCCTGACATACTTTGTTTGACACCAATAAATCAGGGCAGCTCTTTTAATCATACCCGAGACTGAACTAGTCTGATTTTTTAAAGGTTAAAAAATTTGGTGACTTTTCAAAAAACTTTTTTTTTTTTTTTAGTGGCATAGTCCAGCACTCCCTGTTCCTGGCAGCAGCTCAGAAGTGCTCTGAGACATGCATCTTTTTGTGTCAGTTCTGACCCAAATGAAATCAAGAATCCTTGGAAATCTCACAGGAGATGGATTTTTGTGAGTTTTCCAATTTAAAGAGGTGGAGATAAACCAAGATAAATGTGGGAGAAAAGATGTGCAGCATAGGGAAGGTTCATCTATAACTAGATATGTCTGCCTTTACTTTTATTGCCTTACACTTTTCTAGAGATATGCCTACAGGCACTTGATTAACACTGGAGTAGTTACGTAAATGAATGAGTGGGACAATAGATGTAGTAGAAGAAAGCCTTCATTCTTAACTCTGACAAATGCTCACTTTCCAAAGGAGAGATTGTTTTAATTGGCCAGCCAGTTCCTTAGAATTGGTTAGAAAGGACAAGGAGAGGACCTACAAATGTCAAGCAATTATGAGGCTTTTCCCAAGCAGAAGTAATGATAAAAGAAAATCATCATGCTTGTTTCTGTTTCTAATAATTTAAAATCCTAATAATTTAAAAATGCTGCACTTTGTCATCAATCTCAATTTGCCATAATGAGCTTTGCGGGAAGTTCAAAAGTTGCAGTGGGACAAAAATGGGCTTATGGAATGTTGGGAAATTCAGAAACATGATTCCAATTGCATCAGATAACGTCTGTGTTACCCTAAATAATATTTTACTATTATGCCTGCTCTAAAGCGGAGGCTGTGTGCATGTATAAGCACATATATGTTTATAGATACACATTAATGTAGAGAGTCCATGTGTCACATGAATCTACATATTAACAAATGTCAAGGGGAAGACTCTTTCAATTTCCTTAATTTCTTATCTAGTGTGTTCCACATTTTCCTTGGTTGAAGGCCTAGTATTCACATGTTTAATTATCTAAGATTTCCTCTCTCCCAAGGAACACACTGCTTTGCCATGTTCAGTAAAGTAATGAAACGTAGAATAAATTTTTCTAGTGGAATAACTACATGATACTAAACCCATGTTTTATCTTATCCTCACCATGTACCCCAGGTTCTTTAAATGTATCTTTGTAGCAACCAAACTTACCATAAATTAGTCATGATGATATTACAGCTGAATTTAATTTCAAAGTCTCTCAGCAAGTTGTTAAGCATTTGTTGTCTAGGTCACTGCTGAGGAAATTTGAAAACTCTGATATGATTTATGAATATTACTATATTAGTTCTGTATAAAAGGCCATGGGGAACACAAGCACATAAACCTTTGTTTAATTTCGTTCCAATAAAAATTTCATTTCTTATAGCAAAATAAACAAGTAAATCAATGTTGAATGATTCTGTTGTTTTATTACGTAACTTATAATTTGCCTTTAGACATCCAAGCCAAGTAAAATCTGAAACCCTGCTCATTTTTGCTGAAACATGGTTAGTTAACATTTAGAATTATTCTGCATATGTTGCTTCCTTGAATGGCATCCATAATGTGATGTAAGAGAAGAAAGTCCAGGAACAAAAGGCTTGGCTTTTTTCCCTGTATGTATATTTTATCCCAATTATTAGTCAATTTCTCAACATAAACCTTTTTCTTTTGATGTTTACTCAACTGTTCACGGCATTATTAGTTTCCTAAAATTCCTACAACACCAGTGTTCAATTTAAGAGATGCTGTTACCTTGAGACTTGATGTTGTACGAGATGCATGGACACAGAACTTCTGTTCCTCGTTGTGTAGCCCATCCCCATAACCAGGGAAGCGTCCCATCTGTACACATCCCTCTCAGCTCTCAGAATGGGAAATGCTGGATAGTGAGAAGACAAAGTTAAAAGAGTCAAACCTTTGGCCATTTTTGCCAAATCACGACCTAATCACAGTTTATATTAATTACCAGCTGAAGATTCAGCTCTCCTTTAAGAAACTGAAGTTTGTGGGATTTGCACATGGAGGAACACGGTGACATTTTGGAGGATCTGGCTGTTGCTGTCTAAAGCACCAAGTTTGCTGGCTTTTGCAATGCCATGCAATGAAAATGTCCCTCACACTAGTGAATGACTAGCCTAATTCAGTATAATTTCTAATTTATTTTGTAGGTGTATATATGTTAGCTTCTCAGAAATATTGCAGACATTTCTCGATCACTGGGAGGCAGTAATCCCCAAGCTTAACAAGGTTTTCTCTTGGACATACTGCTTGACCTTAGGTGGGTCACTTAATCTTTCTTTCTCTCTCTGTTTTGCTGTCTATAAAAGTATAATAATACTGGCTCACATCACCTGCTGAATAAGCCAATATTCAACACAAATAGCTGATGTGAGATTAATATTTCTAAAGTACTCTCTTGCTGAGAAATGCTGTCAGTCCAAAGTGTATGCTACCATAATTATGGTATAAAATAGAAATCAGGCAGCTTGTGGGTATTCTCGAGCCACCCTCTGTATCTCCTACCTGTCTTCACATGCACATGTCCAATGGAAAAGAGATTTAAAAATAAAAGTGTCCTTGAAACTAGATAAGAAACTTTCAGCCAATAGAGAATGTCCATCAACACCTACCTGGGCTTACAGGTTTTTTTCCAGCCAGTTCTGTCTGATTTTGTTTCTTTGTGCGCTCAAATCCACCATTCTGGCTGGCAAAGGAGGAAGGGTCAGCTTTGAGAGAAGGATTGTGGTAAGTCAGGGTACAGTGGGTTTGAAAAGGCCCCTCTGGGTTTTGATTCATGATTTCTGCTGAGTCACACACCTGATGACAGCAGAGCACGGGGTGACAGATGTCCTGCCATCTTCACTTGCCTCTCACTCCACACCCAACAAGAGGATCCAACAATCAACGTTGCTGCCCACTCACCAATGACTTAAAGTACATAACTACTCCCTTTGGCTGGAAATTCCCAGAGAAAAGGTGACTGGCTCATCTTTTTTTCATCCTCAGAGAAAATATTAGTTTGATTTTCAGAGGTGAGCATTACATACCTTGTGTCAAAACCTTGTACAAATCCTAATGCAGCATCTTCTGCCACAGAGCAGGAGGAACAAGGAGCTTTTCAGCATGCCTAAGAGAGATCAAATATATTTTTATCTTTAAAACTGTGAAGTCATCAGAAGGGGCTGAAGTTTTAGAATGAATGGGATTGCACTTATACTAAACAACTGCTGAGCTGAATCTTTTCCTTCTTTCTTCTGTGTCTCTTTAGCTTTAACTTTCTGGAAAATGCCCTGAACATTTTGGGCACTATCAGGAGCAAGAAACAACCATTCAGTACAGCTGTCCCAAGTCATTTCTGAAAAATAAGTCACGCTATTTTCACTGTTGGGTAGTAGATTTTCCAGCAAAGTGGAACAGTGGGTAGAGCAGGCTTTTTTTTCCCCCCAGCTCCACATCTCCCCAGGGAATTCCTATAGATTTCTCAGCATCCACCCAAGCAATGTCATGGTGCAGCTGTACTGTGTTATACCAACCCAACATGTGTCCCCACTGCCCTGCAGATTTGTCCACCTTTGAGGGAAGGACAGCATTACACAGCTGCTTTGGCCAAGGCGTGGGTTGGTTTGTTTGCAAGCTGTTTCATTATGAGAAGAGATGGGCTGCTAGCTTCCTATAAAATGAAGAAAATACCCCAAAGAAAACAACAGCCTGGAGATAAAAAGTCCCAAAGTTCTAGAAGCTGTCAACTCCAAGAAATGTGGTGGGTGTAAAAACCACAAATTAAGCTTTACACCCATATACAGCATCTATGTTTGTCCTGAACAATGCTGAATGGTGAGAGTGGGGAACCCCATGAGCGCTGCCTCCCACTGCAGACATGCCTCCCATTCCTGGGAACAACAAACACCCCTTCCCACAGACACCCCCAAAAAGCCTCTGTCTGTTCTTCACAGCTCTGGGCAGGATTTTGCTTCCTGTTCACAAAGCCCTTTCCAGCAGGATGGAAGCGGGCTCTGCTCCAGAAGCTGAGGGTACATCCCCAGCTGTGTGAGAGCAGCTTCCAGAGCAGGTCACTGCATGCAGTACCACCTTTTGCACTGCAGTTATTGATGGGGAGTTTAGAAGCCACTGCCTCACTCCAGGTCCAGCCAAGGACTGGGCTTGGCTCACTAGTCTCAGCCCAGATCACACAGTGCTCACCTAGCACAAGGGGCGAGACAATAACTCATCCTTGTTAATCTAGAATAAGTCAGGAGAGGACAGAAAATGTTAGAAAATGTTAGCTATGTGGCTAATATTTGCCTACTGCCATTCACTAAAAACCCACTGAAATGTGACTCAAAAGGAACTAAATTAGAGGTTTTTCAACCAACCCTTCTCCAAAATTTGAATAACATGGATTTTTTTTTTTTAAATTTTTTGGCAAATGTACAAAATTAAATGAACATGAAAAACATACCAAATCTATTTATCATGAACATCCTCATCTCTGTGAGATCTCTGTAGCAACTGAAGGTATTACAGAGACTATAATGCACAGAGTGCTTTAGGATGAGAAAGTGCTTTTGAATAGGTTATAATTCATTTAAAACACACAAAATGAGTTTTAATGCATGCAGTCAAAGCATTAGAAACTCTTTTAAAAGGAAGGCTTTATAAATATTGGGTTATTCAATAGATGTAAGACCTCACTGATTCAGTAAGTGAAAATGAAAATTACTATATAAAACTACTTTTACTGTGTCCTTTGCTACTTTGGAAGTTAATTTAGATGCTATTAGATCTTGCAGAGATGACAACTCTGTATTAGAACTTAAAATCTTCAGTCCTTGCAGATATTGCACAACTCACTTGCACCATGATATTTGGGAAAACTAGATGCTTGCCCACCTTCATGACCTTCTCAGAGTGGCTGCATGGCAAGTGCACATAAATCTTTCAGCTGAGATTCAAGCACTGAGAAGGAGCTACTGAATTGCTGGCAACGTGAGCTAATATGAACTAATATGAACTTCATGCAAAATTTTGTTTTGGCCGGAATTGCTGGTTGGAGTGAACTTGTAGTAACAGGCTCGTCAGAGACCTGCCAGGAGAGTCTCTCTGGCAGGCTGTGAGCTGCAGCTGCCTTTCCTTCAGTTTGCTCTCAATTTAGAGCTTGTGCAGCTCTGCTATAAACTGTTAGCTGGAGAGGAGACAGAGAGGAACCCAACAGACCTGAAACAGAGGAATCACAGGATTATCCCAGTGCAAAGTCAAGCCTTGGGTGAAACTGCAAAACTGAAAAGTTTATTGAGGCTCAGACTGGGTCTAAGGCCATCTCATCTGGGCTGAGGATGCTGTGGACCCAGGAGAGATGAAAGGATGTAGTTTCCTTCTTTTAATGGCTGTCTGGGATGCCTGTAGCCAGAAAGGCATCCCCACCCCTAGATGAGAAGACCCAGCATCCCCATGGAGCCACACACAGCAAGCTCAGCTCCCACCAGACAGAAGCTCAGTCCGTCCCTCCATCACTGCCTACTTCACCACTGGCACAGCAGTGAGGCAATTTTCACAGGGAGAAATAACACTTTAAACCTTTTAAAAAACCAAAGAAAACCCCAACAGGACAAGCTTCATCAGCTGCACCGCTGAGTCCAAAAAAGCACCTCACTGTCCTCATGAATTTTGTCTCAGCAAAGACAATATTTGGGCTTGACTTCTTTACTCCCAAGTAAAGAAACTGTTGTTGCTCCCTTAAGAAAGCTCTTCCCTATTCAGAGTCAGGAAGATTTCCCTGATATTTTGCCAAGAGTTGTATAACAAATGGCTGATGAAACAAATGACAAGAACAGGCCAGAGAGAAGAGAGGAAATATCTAAAAAGAGGAAAAGAACAAATGAGCCTTCAGAGAATATGAGCTAGAGAGGATGAGCTGAGTTTATGTCTGGTAGATTTTGCTTCATTTCCAGTAATTCATGCTCTGTATGTTTCTAGAAACAGATAGGTGAAATATTTATAAAACCCACACCACTGGATCCAAGACAAGTTGTGAGAGAAAGAAAAGTTTTCTAAGTTTTGACAGTCAAAATAGACTTGTCACTAGGCCAACACACAGAATTTTCCCCTTCTAGCCCGGGCTGAAAAAAGCAAATAGGATTATTGATTCTGTGCCTGACTTCTCTGTCCAGTGCATTGGCTCTACCACTGCTACCCCTTCACTGGATGGTCCACGGACCTCAGCCAGCACCTTTCTGTCAGAGTCCTTATTTTCTTTCAGGAGTTGAATAGTGGTTAATGCATGGCCAGGACTACCCAAACCTCCAAAGACAAAGGCACCCAGCAGACACTCTGAAGGCATTTTGGTCAGGGGGGGTCAGAAGAAGGTGCCAACACTGCTGTCAGATCCTGGGAGAGGGACAGTGACCGTACTGCTGGCACACACTACACAGTCCAGCCTTGACACTGGGGAGGACTTTGGAGGAGTTCAGAAGCAGAAAATTTAGGAAGAGTAAGGGAAAAAAACACAAATAGGAGACAAAAAGAAAATGAATGAAAAAAAACCCTATACTGTGTAAAATTTGCACATGAACCATATTAATGCTCATTTAGAGGCACATTATGAACAGTGCTTGTTATTAACAGCATCATCCTAGGACCACTTTGCACATCTGTGTTTTCTATTAACACCAAGCAGCCTCTGAAGCACATGTTGTTCTGTGTGCATCTACCCTGTGACTGTGAACACCAAAACTGTTACACAGATATGGGGAATAATTCCCTAGATAAGCTGTGCATATATTCACTAGTAAAATACGCAGCCACACCAGTATGCACACAGAAAGCACTCAATTTGTGTGAGCAAAACAAGAGCTCAAGGCAGGTCAGTACTGCAGAGACCAAGCTCTGAACTGGCAACAGCAATCCATCAGGACCTGTCGCTGCCAAAAGACAGTGTAACAACCTTTCAACATGAGCCACATCCTAATTTCTATTTGGGCTGGTTTCACAGCCTTCCTCGAGATTCTCATCAGTGAATCCAGAATATAACTTGGACAAGAACATGCTTATTCTGACCACTGAATGCATTGTTTAGGGAAGTTCAGGTGCAACTAAGCCCCATAAACTATCACTACCTCCTTCTGAAAAGAGTCTCCTAGCAAGCTGAAAATTGTATGAGTAGCAGAGTTATTTTCCTAATAAAGTTTTAATGTGTTTCATTTTTGCAATATTGATACAAAGGAAACTCTCACACATACAAATGGAAATTTCGAGTGACAAATGACAGCTGATTATGAGCAGTTAGCTTCTAAAGCACAACCTGATTGCAAAAAGTAGAAATGTTCCCATTCTTTTAAGAAGACACTAAAGCTTATTAAACCAATTCCCCATTGCCTCAGCAATTCTCTGTTTCTGTAGAGTGATATTTTTTCCTGGGATAACAGTATCCATAGCAATTTTATGGGCGGGGTTCATATCAAGGACATGTGCTGCTAGCTGGAAAATTGCATTTAATCTCTGCTTTTCCTTACCTCTTTTCAGGTTTTAATTTCTCCTAAGTTTAAAGACACTTTCATTAAAGAAATTATTTCCTTTCTTTGGGAGGCTGAATCAGAAGGCACTAAAATCAGTGAGAGCCTTTCCATTAATTTAGGGGAGCTTTACATTGGACTTTCAATTAGAAACAGCTAAGTATAGAAGTATAAAGAAACCAAAGATAAAGGAGAGCGGAGCAGGAGGTGGAAATGTTTCATGAACATTTACAAACCTCTAAGGTTTCATTTGGCTTTATGTTAAATTTAGGTCAAAGGTTTGGGTCAGCTTTTGTTCTCCTCAGCCCCCGTTTGCTCTGATCTTCTGTTCCAGAGTGGGATCTTGACAGGTGCACTGTGAAAAGGGAAAAATCAGCTTGAAAAGCTGGACTCCAGTCCTGCTAGAGGCAGAATGATGAGGCAACTGCTTTGCAGCTTGTTTCGTGTCAGAGGGAGCACAACTGGCTCAGATAAAGCAGCACTGGACTGAGCGCTGCAGATATTTTAAAGGAATGTCATGAGAGGGACACATGAGAATTAACGCTCCTGCTTGGCATCTCCTGCAATCACCTCAGTGGTGACAAACCCTTGAGTTTTGGGGCTCTGCCAGGCCCTGAGGCAGGAGCATTGATATACTGTGATATACTGTGAAAATACTGTGTTTGCCACTTGTAGAACTTGAGGACAGTGTTTTGTTGACCAGTGGCACAACACCAAGTCTCCCACAGGGAGATGGATCACTCGTCCTCCAAATGTCACAGGACACCAGGGTGGCAAAACCATTGTCCCCAGCAGCCTTTGCCTGGCATTGACAAGAGAGGAGTGAGGAACAAGAAGAGGATTTTGGCACTTATGACACAGAGATACGAATAAGGCAATTCCATAAGGATTGTAGAGATAGTATCTTCAGGTTAATTTTATTGTAGTTTTTATAATTTCTAGATGATATTGTGGGAGAATCTGAACAGCTTCCTGACATGTTTTCTAGCTAACTTTGAAGGGAAGTAAAAGTTGAAAACAATTACTAAATTTTACTGAATTATGTTAATCAACTGGATAAATTTAGAGGAGGGGGGCAGGGGGCAAAGGGCAGCTGATATATGGAAAGACAAGAAGGCTGTTAGGAGAAGAAGTGATAAAATCACTAGCCCTGGGGGGACAGCAGCAGGAAAAGCAGGCAGCTTTTAGGCCCAGAGCACTAAATGTTCTGTCACAACACAATTCCTTCTGCTTCATCTCCAGCTTCCTGCCCGAGCTCCCTCCATCCCCACCTCAGCCACAGCAGTATGAGGCCTCTCTAACCCAGACTATTAATACTCAAGTTAACACAAAAACCTCCTGCACTGCTTGGGTACAGCATCACTGGACGGGCTGGCACTTCACACACATTTTGGCTCAGATTCATCCTGTTTAGTTCAGCCATTTAACCACAGACTAAGTCTGTAATTCCCTTAAAATCCTTCTTCAGCAAGCAGAGAGAGGTGGGCACTCCCAGGGGCAATCCCTGCCTGCTGCTGTAGGATCATTTCTGCCCCTGGTCAGGGAGCACAGAGGGGGCTGAGGCTCAGGGCACCCTGCCCAGCTCAGGACAGACCCTCAGCCGCCAGGCACACCCTCCCTTCCTCTCACTGCTGCAGGGAACACGACGTGGCCACAGAAGAATAGGGACAAAAATAGGTTTCTGACCTACTTCTTGGCAGCAGGCAGCTTTGAGAGTGGCTGGAGGCGAGGGGGAATAGATCATAACCACACAAATCGCACGGATGTGTTGGTGAGCTGGGAATGACATTGCCTCTCCACGCTGGCTTTTCCAGCTTTCCTGTTGAAGCCTTTTCTCTCTGTTTTTTCACCGTTCTTGACACACAGACCTGGATAACTTTTTCCCCTTTTATTTCTGTTGATATCACATTTTCTTCTGTGTTTATGTGAAACAATATTACTTTCCATGGTTTTGAAATCAGTTCAGGACACAGTTGTTGTCTCACAGCATTTTGGAAACAGCATTTAGGAAACATTTTCCGCCATGAATATTTGAAGATTATTATATTTAAATCACTTCCAAATATGAGATTTTTTTTCTTCTTGAAGGAATTGTGCTGTAATACTTAAATCCTTTTTATTAATTTTTTTCCCTTTCTAATTTAAATTCAGACATACTGTGGATTTATATTATTACTTTTCATCAATAGCAAGTACTTTCCATACTAGCAGGCTCTCAGTGGTGTCTGCACTGAACAACAGAAAATGTCTATTCCTTGGGGGAGTTTTCTCTAGATAATTTTTTTATTTCTAGTCTATGTTTTTAATTATCAATATTCTCTAGTGTTTCATCTTCCACAGAAACTTCCAATATTTTTAGTACATCTTCTCAGACCCCTTGTTTCCTTGTGGACATTGAACTGGATCCATGGGATGGTCAGCCTTAAATACCTGACACTTTTTACTCTTGTTTTCTCCCATGGGATGGTTTATATCAGGTTGGCTGAAGACCTGCTCTAACAGAGACTGGATGATCTATGCTACACACATCCAAGCAGTCCCATTGTAATCACTTGGTAAGATGAAATAATTTCAAAGCAAACATTTTGTTTGTGCCATGTAAATAACATTTTCATTACTCATTTCAATTGGCTAAACAGCAAAACCAAAGTTTTTTTCTTAATAAAAAGAGAATTGTCTTAAAGCAAACATCACAAAGAGAAAAGTTGCTGGAAATTTCCTTTCTGGGAAGGGATGCAACAGAACTGGAGTTTTATCCTTGGGTCACCAATACCTAGGGTAAACCAGGGGACTATCTTTGAAAAAAGCTAAAACTCTCCTGAGAAAAATAACACATTATTCCTGCTGACTGATTCCAAAGATAAAACTGCAGTTTTACCCAACACATCTCATCTGGTTTCTGTTCATTCTTGGGAAGGTGCATTTCTTTCAGAGTGAGCCCATTGCTGTCACATCCTCCCATCAGCTGAACCCTGAGAGGTTTCTCTCTGTGGTGCTGCCAGGATGCTCCTTTTGCCCCTTCTGAAAACACTGGACAGGTCTCAGCACACTCTGCAAGATACTTTCTGTTCCATTTGCACAGAGCACTCCTTTTCCATTACAGGAAATCAGGGAATGAGGACTCAGCCCTCCCTTTGCCTGAGAATCACAATTCTTGGGCTTCCTGTAGACATGGCTGTTAAGGGTACACTCAAAAGACCCCAGTGCATCCTCAAAACAGTTCCTGAGCTTGCTTAGCTTTAAAAACATAATATTGTCACTATTGTTGATGCCATTTGGGCTCAGATTTAACACACCTGTACATATACTCACACTTCAGAGGTTTGGGAGAATTAAATGTGAATGGCTGTTGATGAAACTCAAACACTCTGTGCTGGTGCTGGAATTCAGAGCCAGCTTTCTGGGATTAGGTGTCCCTGACTAACCTCAGCTGTTAGAAATTATTTGGAGCTTGGCCCTGGCAGGTGAGGGGTCACTGTGAGGAGGAGAACAAAAGCTTTTCTTCTCTCTTCTGCCCCTGCCTCCCCCCTCTGCAATATTGGGGAAATGTGGTTTTAATTCAGAAATACAAATGTCATCTTCAAAGTCACTCTGAGAAGGAAGGGCGGGGGAAAGGGAGAAAAAAAACAAAACAAAACAAAACAAAAACCAACCAAACAATTGGATAGCAATTTGTCAAGATTTTTTTAACTGTCAAATTGAACTGGAAAGCCTTTACAGCCAACTGATGAGCCAGTGGGGGAGAAAGAGTCTGGGGGTGCTGGAGTTAGTCTGGAGTGCATTTGAAATGCAATGAGCTTTCTTGCTGTCCCAAATGGCATCTAATATTTTGCTTTCTTCAAGGCCAGCCCTTTTCTGATGTAAAGAATCCTGTGATCCCATGCCACCAGGAGTCTAGGGAAAACAGCTTCACCTTATGTGCTGCAAAACTGTCACCAAAAGTAGTTTGGGAGCATTAAGTAGTAGGGAAACATTTTTTCCCCCCACATTGTGCTTTTGGAAGTCTCCACAGGCTGGGAGGTATTTCTTTTTCAGGTTGTGACAGCAATGGCTGCATACATGCTACAGCTCTGACAGCAGATGTGAATAATGGAAAAGGGTTCTGAACACGAGAAGTCACTCTGAGCGCTTGCTGTACTTTCTTAATGTGTGTGACATTGACATAATATGCCCCAGGGCTTTCTGGATCAGACGGTGTTTGCCTGTTCCACGTGCTGGTTTTTATGAACAGCAATCAAGCTGTAAACATGTAGGCACTTGGAACACATGTAGGCAGTGTGTATGGTGAGTGGCTTCCCGTGCTGTCCATGGGTGGGAAGCACAGAGCTGAGGTCAGGGCAGCAGAAACAACGTTTTGCCGTCAGAGGAGAGGACTCCTGCTCCCTGGCAGGGCTCATGGTGGGTGGTCTGGATGGTGCTGGTGCTACATCATTGTGTTGTCTGATTGTATGGCACACACACAGCACCTGGAAACAGCTTTTGTCATGCACAGAAGCTCAACCAGATACATCTCACAGGAGCTGATGTGTGAGCTGGATGTGCTCCTCACCAATGTAAGAAATTAAAGCCTTCATTTCCAAGCACAGAGGCTGAGTAGCAGGGTCACAGCTCAGCAGATGGCCAGTCCAAGCCCCTCTTCCTCAGTCTATGAGGCAGTGGCCCATCAATCAGATCCATATTTCACAGAGCTGCATTAGTAAGTCAGCAGCAATGAGAATCCTGTTCCTCCCTCCCACATCCCCATCCTTCAGAAGGAAAAGTCTGTTTCTACAGGGACTGAAAGCAGGATTAATCCCTCTCTGATTTTCTCCTCTAACTCCTCCCTGACACCCCATTCCAGCTTTCATCCTATCTGGGCTATTTAGTCTAGAGCAGGGAAGACAGAGAGGAGACATGATAACAGTCGTCAATTATATAAATGGCTTATGCAAAGAGGAAGGCAATAAATTGTTATCCACATCCACAGGAAAAGCACAAAAAAAATAATGGGTTTAAATGCAGCAAGGGAAACCTGAGTTCAGAGCTAGAATAACTTCCCTGCTGCGAGGGTCATTGGGCACTGGAGGGGATTGCCTGGGCAGGCTGGGGGATCTCCACGGCTGACAGAGTTAAAAAAACACTTCAGACAAACGGGTCAGGAGTGGTTTGTGTGGGGGTAGGTGAGGTGACCTCTTCAGGTTCTTTCTGTTGTCTTCTATACCATGGTGGTAACTATTCCAGCCTCACTCCTTGGCAGATGACCACGACAAAACTCCACTCCTGTGTTTTTTGGTACAAGTTGGCAAACACAATTGGGTCAAGGAACTGATGAAGCCAGCAGACAGAATGATCTCTCAGCACACAACAGCCATAGCTGGAAGGTCCTGCAGCACCCAGTTATTCTGCCTAACCCTAAATAATTAATTTTCTCATAAACAGTCAGCAAGAGAAACTCAAGTTCCTAAGAGCTCATCAGCTCTACAGAGGACAAGGGTTCACACTCACAAACACCAATTCCAAAGCAGTGGCACCTCAGCAGCCACCCCACAAGTGAGACAAAGAGAGTTACTTTGCCCTGAGCAAGACTGCCAGATACCTTGGAGTGTGTTCATGTTGGCAACTGGTACAGCCTCACCCTGCACAGCCCTTGCAAAAAGGAGCATCCCTGGAGATGCTCTGCTCTGAAATGCACTGCGCACCAAATTGCACTAAAAATGGGATGGATCCTATGTTTACATAAGCATATCCTTAAGTGCATTGCTGGACTGAGGCCTTAACCAGCTATACTTCAGGCTCCTGCAGGTCAGCAGGGATTGATTACTTTCTCTGCATGACCTGGGCACTGAAAGACTACATGTGTCAGAATGGGGATATTTTACAGCATAAAATTTTTCTGAGTTTTAGATATCCTAGGCAGAAAAGATGGCCAATAACAACAAAGTCAGAAGGCAGTCTCTCCTTCTAAAAGAAAGGTGTGAGTGAACCCTAACAGATGTAATTTGTATCATTACTGCTGATGAATTTAGCAACCTTTAGCAAGGAGACATGATCAATAGCTACTTGAGAAGATACAGCTGCAGATATCCAAATGGAGATGAACAAGGAAGAGAGGTGTAAAGGCAATAGCTGAATATTTAAACCAGATGAAAGTTGTAAGATAGGTTATTGACCTTGAAAGAACCAGGTAAGTAAAAAAAGTAGAGAAGGGCAACAATGATTTATGCACTTAGCCTGCACAAATATTAGAATGGCTTATTCAAGAGTGTAGTAAATTATGAACAAAGTAGAGCTTTACTAGATTAATGACAGAGGAGTTCATATAGAAAGGCTGGCATCTTTGGAAAGTGGGTAAGAGAAATTAATTTTAACTCCCTTGTTTCCAGGTTTGAACGCTCCTTTTTCTGCCATGCAGGTATCTGTCTTACACTTGGTAATTACATATCTGTTTCCAGATCCTTCGTGACAACAGTAGAACTCAATGTATGGAAAGCAACTGGACACCGGGAAGGGGCACCCATGGAGACAGGGGTGGTAAGTGCTAAAAGCCTTAACAAAGATGATAAAAGCTAAAAGCAGTTCAACAAGAACCTGTTTTTAACACTGCAGAAAGAGGTGGGAGTTTTGGAATTGACCAAGAGGCTCTCAGATTTTTATCACGATTACTGTGGTGATGTCCAGAATCCCTAGACTTGGATCACACATGCTGATATCCGTAAAAAAGACAAAAGATGACCACCACCTCCCACAGGTTTTTAATCAAAGTAGGTTAAAGTTTGGTACAGCAGCAAGGGACCACATCATGAAGTGGTTCATGTGTGGTTGTGCAGAAAGTTGGGCCAGTACCTCCATATTCCATTTCCCATCCAAATGCCTAATCTAGACTAAAGGAAAGAACATTTCTGTCTGCAAGAACAAACTTTTTAAACTGGCTTAAAGGATTCTTTTTAGAAAAAAAACCTCCCCCCCCACCCCCAGAAAACCAAACCAAACCAAACCACCCCCCCAAAAAAAACCAAAACCCCACCACAATAACAATAAAAAACCCAAACCAAATCAACAAACAAACTGCCAAAAGCAAACAAAAAAAAAAAAAAAAGAGAAAAAAATCCACTCTAAACAGTTTTTAATGTATGTAGTTTGGTTTGCATAATATGTGTATTAATCCTAACCTGTTTATACCAGTGGAAGGGACAAATCAGTCATCACGGTACTTGTAATTGAACATGGAAATATATCTGTAATCATACCAAGTCCCAGCAGTGACTAACAAGACTAACTTCTTGGACCATTGCCATCAACAGAAGAACAAATTCCACAGAGAAAATGTTCAGAGGCACAGTTTGCACCACTTAATCAGGGCATGGTCAACTGCATTACTGGGACACACCAGCCTGCTGATCATTAAGGTCTGTGGCTGCCTTTTGCTGCAGAAGGAGTTGGTAGCTGTGCTCTCCTCCATCCCAGAGAATGCACTTGATGAGATCAGTGGTTGAATTCTTACCTCGGTCCTCAGGGTCAGGCCTAAGGGGCTGGCACTGTGCTGCTCATTATTCACCACTTGACATGTACAGGTGACCTGAAAACCTGACCCACAGCCCAGTAAGTCCCCTTTGGCTTTCTCTGTGCTCCAAATCAAGCCTCAAGAGAACAATTAGAATGAATGAGCTCAAATAAAAATGAATTTTTGGGAGTGTATTTATGATCAGTTTTGCATGCTGCCCTTTGCTCCCTTGCAAAACCCCTGGCTCAGGTGTAATGCAGCTGAAGAAAGTTCTAGGTAGGAGAGGATTGCATGTTAATGCAATGGCATGCACAAACAATCTTCTTAGAGGGGAAAAAAATAACAATGGCTGAGAAATAAAAACTATTCAACAGCATCATCACCCACAGAGAATAAATTTCCCAGGTAGGATAGTGCAGGTACAGCTATTATGGAAACATGAATCTTCAACTCCCTTACATTATTATATTTTCCCTTCCTTGTAAGGTTTGTTAAAAAAGTAGGCCATGCTAATAAACCTCCCTGATTTGTCTCCCTTGAAGTTCTGTATGAGCAAAGTAACACATTGTATTTGAACTTCATAATTCACATGTAATTATTTTTAGTTATATTCTCTTCAATCCTCAATGGACAGCTAACGAATTTAAGAAAATGTATAGTCTCCTTGAATTACCTACTGTAGTTTCTCACCAGCATTAGCTTGAGCTTAGTTTGCAGCTACACTCTAAAAAATCATCATTAAAAGTTATCTCAAAGCAGGTGTAATCTGGACAGAGGTTTCCCCGGTGATTTCCTACTTCTGTGTTGGTCAACATCTCATCTCGTGCTATTCAAGGCTGGAGGATGAAGTATTTGTGTTCCTCCATCTGCAAGAATCAAGGGATAAATATGTGTTTATTGGTCCACAACAGCTGCCATCCTGTGATGAGATAATTAGGTATCTGCAGGGAGGGTTTTCCCATGGGGCTTGGGGTGTACAATTTGAATTAGGCTGGAAAGGCAAGGGCTGGGATGGAGTCTGCTGCTTCTGCACAAACACTCCTTTGCCCCAAGAAAGTGCCAAAAGGAGGCACAAGGAAAAGGAGAACAGCTCCCTTCACTCCATCCTGTCTCCCTGCACCTTCACAAACAGTGGGAAGCAGTGGCTGCCCAGCTTCACCCCCACACCTGCAAACCTTCCATGGCCTCATTTCCTCCCTCCTCCACATCCTCCCACAGAAATGGGTTTATTTGTTAAACAGAAAGACTGACTTCTTTTGGTGAAGTATTTTAAGATGGTCTGTGTCTGTATATGAAAACGGGAGACTTATTTTCCTAAAGAATCTGCACTTTCTAAAGGTTACAGGAAACTATTTTTAAAGGAAATTCATAACTATTTTTGAAAATTTTTTTTGCACTTATGGTCTCTTACTTGCAGGGAAGTCTCATTCACATATCTCCATGAGACATTCAACATGTGCATTCATTTTCTGTTTAAAATAAGGAAAAGATCCAAACCCCATAGATATTAATAGAAATAAAGCTTTTTGTCCTGATGCTGCAGAAAGCTTTCACAACAGTGAAATGTAGAGTTAAAAAACAACAATATGGAAAAAAAGTCTTTGGAATCCATCACAGTGAAATACACTAGTCAGTACCACCTTAACACAACACATTAAAAACACCACAGTAACACCTGCCTGTGAAGGTGTTATGAAGTTGTTCCTTGAGAAAATGGTCCCATAGAACTTTTTAACTCTACTTAATCAGCACAAAACAAATCAAAGAAGATGACTCTCATTTCCTTTTCTAAATGAAAAATGTCCATTTCATGAGGGAAAGGTCAGCTGTTAGGCAGAACCTGAAATCTGCACCTGGACTTCCTCACATCCTAAATATTTCCCTCCTTCAGTTTGGCAGAGAATTGCTGTTTAAAACAGCAGTTTTCTTCTTCCTGGTCCCTTCATCATTCTGATGGTTGTGTCTTTGTTAGAATTTACTCCTCGTGCAATATTTTCTGGATAAAATACAATAAATTCTGTTTTATGTCCTAATACCAGCTAGACAGCTATAGAAGTGTTAAATAGCTACAGTGACATGTCTAATAAATAGCCATCTAACCACATTATAAATAACCTCAAATTCAGCTTAATAAATATTGCAATAAATTTGTGTTTGCCAGTACATCTGTATAAATATCAGTAATAAGACAGACCAGAAAGGCTAACCATCCTAAAGAGCTTTGATTTCGGAAAAAGGCAATACTTCATTCTTCTTAGAGGAGAAAAAAAAACAACACAAACAAAAAAAGCAAAAAAAAATCGTTTAGCAAAAAATATAGTGTTGGGAAAGGAAGAGATTTTTCGACAACCTGCAATTTATTTGGATGGCAAAAACCGAGACATGCAAAGTAGGGCATGTCTAGCTGAACGTCAGTGGCAGTTGCACAACATTTGCATGCATTAAAA
Organism: Pseudopodoces humilis; assembly: GCF_049639895.1. Classification (NCBI taxonomy): domain Eukaryota; kingdom Metazoa; phylum Chordata; class Aves; order Passeriformes; family Paridae; genus Pseudopodoces; species Pseudopodoces humilis. The sequence continues at coordinate 14,681,423 of NC_142212.1, forward strand.
AGCAATAACTTTGCAGTTATTACCTAACTCCTATTGCCAATACAATTACCAGCAGCTGGAAACATCTACTGAACAAGACACACAGGTCTTTTTCTTCCAGATTGCAATCCTGTTCCGACTGCCAAAAGTTTTGAAAAATATTCCAAGTATTTGGCTGACTCTTTAGTAGCCTCATCAGCATTTTTTCACCTACCACCCACATTTTGCCATCCTCTGGATGACAGAAGCCAGGAGCATCTCAGCTGGAAGAGGCTGGTGTGGCCCTGGAAGGAAGGAGAGGTCTGTCCCCACCTCCCACACCTTGGTGTGTGCATCACCAAGCCTTACCTAGAGCCACTGACACCCTGTGCCACCAGACAGGGCTCGGGCTCCTCATCTCTGCTCCACCTCCTAGAAAAACAGTCTGCATTTCCACTGCTCAGACTTGGATATCTTTAAGGTTCCTTCCTGGCTTTGCTCTCTCATTAACCAAAAAACCCATTCACTTGTGTCAGCAGTGATGACAATACCTGTCACAGTTCTGTTTATTTCAGTCTATTCAGTTTTGTTTATTCCGGTGCGTTTAGGTTTTATTTCTATTTATAACCTCAGGAAAAAAAAATCCACTCAGGGCAAGCTTTTAATATGACTGTTCATTCTTCATTCCCTATTTATATCCTTCTGGAGCTCTGTGATCAGAAGATAGTACTACCAGCTGCCCCTGGTGTAAGTTTGCTCATAGCAAAAAAAATCAAGTTACACAATAGCTCTACCGTTACACAAAGGATGTGCAAAAACATCTGCATAATCTAATATTTTCCACAGGGTCAGACTAATGGGTCATGTACTCTGCATTTGTTTCTAAAGGCTCAGTTTTGGAAAGGACTATGGAAGCACACAAATTATGAGAAAAAGGGAGTACTTCTGCATTCAGCTTCAGTGATCAGTGGTAGCATCCCAGGGAAGTGGTCACGGCCCCAAGCCTGGCAGAGCTCTGGAAGTGTTTGGACAATTCTGTCAGGCACTCTGAGAGCACTCTGGTGTGCCTCTTGGGGTGTCCAGTGCAGGGTAAGAGCTGGACTTGGTGATCCTTGTGTATTCCTTCCAAATCAGCATACTCTGTGATGTGCATTGAAGGTATGAAAGGTTTTCCACGGAAATCTACATTTTTGGCAAAGAACTGCAGATGTGAAAACAGCGATTTACTGTGAGTCTATGAGCCATGTCAGGAACCCATCATACATGCCTACACCCAAGCATGGTTAGCTTGTCTTCTGCTCCTTGGGACCCCACAGAAAGCCTGGAGTTCCTGTACTGATTGGCAGCATTTCCCAGGAGCTGATGCAGCAGGAGGGACCAAACTGCTCTCAGAGGTGATCACTCTTTCCATTCCATCCATGGTCATCCTTAGACTGCCCCACTCTTTCCCCACAGGGATCTGCATCTCCCACCTCCGTAAATGTCTCAGCATGGAAGGAACAGCCTGGAACCTCCTCAGATTCTGTGTGGTGCCATCAAAATCCACTCCATCTTCTCCAGTTAGGGCTGCTCTTCTGCCTGAGGAAAACATGGCAAATGCAGAGGTGCTGATCACATAGCATGGTTCTCTCCAGGTGGGATCTCAGCTCTTAATTTTATAAATAACTAAATACAGCACAGACCATATTGACAGAGTGTCCTACTCTATTCATGAGACAGAAAGTCTCTCAGAAGAGCACAGGACAGGCACACCGAAACAGAAACGTGTGTGGGGACAGAAGGCCCATTTTCCCTCAACTGCTTTAAATCACAGTCTCATTACAGGCAGAGGGTAGATGGAGGGAAGAATGAGCCTCAGTTAATAGGTCAAGGGTTGGAACATATCTAATTATAAACCCATTTACCCCTAGCCTAAACATCCTAATCTTAGCCCCAAAATATACAAGTCTGCGTGGAGCGACACAAAGCAGGGATCCCCCATGCAGGGACTTGCCAGTCCCTGTGGTTCTTTTGGTTATCACAGCTTATTTTTTTGGAGATTGAGACTCCAGAGGCTGTGGAGCAGCAAGGCACCATGAAGAGTACAGTGATTTGTGACTTCAAGGATGAGGGGCACCTTTTCAACGATACCACTCTGTCTGTCTCCACATGATGTACTGCAAAGGTTAATTTGTTTTGAAATCCCCGTTTTCAATTTACATCACTGATCCACCTAGCAATTATAAATGTTAATCTATTCTTCAGTAGCCTTAAATTCAGAGATTGAGACTGTTAAACTAAAAAAAAAATCCATCCCTTGCTCTGATTTATTAAAATTTGAGTGATATGGAGAACCCACTGAGTCAGAGCACTGATAGGAGCATGCTTTCAAAGCATGTCCTTAATTAATTTTAAAGCAGGATGGACCAACTTATATCACTTTGATTTAAATCAGTTTTGCTAATTGTGATTTAAATCACAATTTAAATAATTTAATTTGCCTTGCAGTTGTGCTTTCTAGCAGATATTCATGACAAAAAAGTTATTCCCAGAGACTGACAACAAATAAAAATGCTTAATTACAAAGAAAGGTAGCTCTGAGCTGGTGTTTAGTATTTGTTTTTGTTAACCAAGAGAATACACGAATATCACACGTCACTATATATCTAAGCATTTATTTTGGGGTTTGATTTTTATGTTTGATTTATGAGAAAACAGGACATGGGGTTTTTAGTCACCTGATTCAGTTTTTAATGTGTGCTTTGTGTCATGCTGCTTCTGAACAAAAATATCCAGAAGAACATAATTGTTTAAATGGAACTACATTGTGTCCTGCATATTATAGGAAATATTATCAAAATATTCCTTGCATTTCAAGGCAGCTGGTGTGCTAAACAGTGCAAATATCAACAGCAATAAGTCAGCTGAGCTATTTTTCCCTTGCTTCCCTGTTCTTTAAAATTAGAATTGGTTTATCTCAGATCTTCCCTTCCCCCCACCCACCTTTTACTCATAAAATGGGAAAAGATAAGCAAATTTTCCTGTTCTTTCAACTACCACTTTTTTTCCTAACTTGGAATACTCTAGTCACTAAGTGATGTAAAGCATATAAAACAAAAAGAAACAAATGTTCTTTTTGCACCTGCAAAAAACGACTGCAGCTGTCACAAGCTAGTTTATTACTCAAGAAATTAAATTCCAGGTGTCTAGTTAGTAATTTCTCCCCCTTAGTGATTTGACATTCTTCAAAATTTTGGCAATGAATATATACTCAGTTGTTATTTTTATGAAAGAAGTTATTAATAAGAAAATACAATTTTATTTTAGGCATTCATAATAAACTTAAGTTGTCATCATTCCAGGATCCATTACTTCAAGTGTTATTTTCAGAAGGCAAAAATATTAATTTAAAAATTCAAAGATGAATGAATGTGTGTTGTAAAATCACACATGGATTTCTTGGCACTAAGGAACTAAGGAAAAAAGGACAAGAATATGACTGGACTATTTGCCATCTATTTTAAAAGGAAACACTATAAAAACACAGTAGATTTTTATTTTCTGGAGGATTTTTCTCCTGCTCTCAACTAAGTACAATTTTTACCGCTTGTACCTGAACAGAGATTCTTCGTTTCCCCACAAGGAAAATGCTGGGCAATGAACTCTCCCCACACCATAATTTCTCACACAACATGACAGAAAAGGCACAGCTCTAAAATCAGAGTGTCATTTCTTAATCCAGATACTTATTCTCAATTCTATCTAAACCTCTACCTGACTAGAAATTAGTTAACTGAGTTCATATGGCTGCTGGCTAAGAGAGCTTTCCCACTCAATTACTTGATGCAAGTTTACAGCACAGTTTCTTAGGCAATGACTTGTTTCAGTGGACTCAATCTAAAGGCTGGACACTATTATTTTGGAAGTATTTTCCATATGAATCCCATCCCCATCAGCAGCAGCAGGGCATCAACTCTGACTGCTCAGCCAGGCTGGCAGGACTGGGGTCTACACACTTCCAGCTCTGGGCAGCAGCACCAGAGCACTCACAATGCCCTTTGGTAATAATTTTACCTCAGACTGTTCTTGCAATTTGGCACAAGGAAATCATGTTCTGTGGGCCAAAAAATCTGTGGTGCTACAGAGATCACATAAGAGATGTCCAGACTGCAGTCTGCAATGGGGATTTACATCAAGTCCTTCATAGCTTAGTCAGCCCCTAGAACATGCAGCCTTATACCCATTTTCAATCAGTTTTCTGAAATAAGAGACATTTGTTTTAATTTCTTCATGAGGTGCTGAAGATGCCACCTGGTGCTTAGTTACTGGTGCTAACCAATACCAGGGAGAATTCTGTGTTGGTGCTTAGGTCCTAGAAAAGAATGAAATTCCTCAGTATGGCAAAAATTTGGAACTAAATTAAGCAAGCAAGCAAGTTAGCTTTTCACCAGTTCTGAGTGTGCAGTGTATGAATATGCTCACCCAAAATGTGTGGGAGCAATGGGAATAGGCAGGCACTCACCTGGGAGGGAGCAGGACAAAACACCCAGCTGACTTTTCCATAAGGCCTTGCAGAGAATTTCCCAATCAAATGAAAACCTGAATAAAAAAAAAAAAATTCAAATGAAAATCTGATAAGTAAACAAGAAATTTACAAAAGGGTAAAAGTGTTTCTGTGGAATAAGATTTTTTGCTTACTCTAAACTTCAGAGGAGGCACAGACTGAAAAAGAAGTGCCAAAAGCAGTAACTGAAGAGCTGTCACTGTGCTGCAGTTAAGGACATACACCCACGAGTTCCCCCTAGCAACATCTCCTTTTCTGCTGAAAAACACCCTAATTCACAATTCCTCTGTGCAAGTGCCAGCCTACCTAGAATTGACAACTCAAACGTGCAAAACACAAAAAAGGGATCAGTAAATACTTCAGTCCTGTATTTGGAGAGCTGCACTATGCATTCAAGACCAATTAAATACTTTGAAACCTCAGTGAGTACCTGCAAGAGTAATGTCTGCTAAGCCCATCAAGTCTGCAAAACTTGCACAAAAGAATCACAGAGGAATGTTTCAAGGGAAGGCTCAACACACAGATGTAATTTTTATGCTTTGGAACACATAGGAAATTCCAGAAATCATTGAATGAAATCTGAATCTCTTGCTGAAAGATGTGCATTAAGCAAATATTAACCATGGAAAAAGTAGTGTCTTGGAAGAAATAAACAAATGATATATAGCATCAGACTAAACAAGCTAGTGGAAGGCCAAGATGGAACAGCTATCTCTGAAATCACTAGGAAGTAATCATAAAGAAACACTTGAAATAATAAATAAATTAGAAGAAACAGTTATTTTCCCCTACCACTCATGTCTGAAGCAGAGCAGAGCGGCCTAGAGCTGGATGCTTAATTTTCCTTTAATCTCTTCATGCTGACAGTAAAAGATGCTATACTGTGTCCACTGTACCTGGTCATCAAGAAATTGCCTCTGTACAAGGATTCCTCACTTGCACAGAGCTGAGGGAATTAGGCTGCTCCTCCCAAACTGCACTGGATAAGACAGACAGGGGTGTCTGAGGAGCCACCACACTCCTGCCCCTGATAGTGAGGTGATCCCCGATTTTGTAACAAGCCTGGCATGCACCAAAACTGCCAATACTCAAATGACACTGAATGTGGTACATTCCATCCTAACCTGATCCAAATTTCAGGTTGGCTTTCCTGACACCAGCAGCTCATCAAGATGTCTGTGCTAGCCAGATATTTCACCTCCTGTGTGAGGAAGGAAAACTAAACAAAGTAAAACTAGCTGACATGAGGAAAATTGAGAAGCTGTAACTCATACAGAATTGGCCCAGAAATAATCAGATTCCTCACTCCTTTATTTGTTCCTGGACCAGATCCATTCTGTCCAGATAAACTCCTCCTCAGTGCACTGCGCAGCTCTGGTGTAATGAAGTGATGGGTCATGCTGGCACTATCGCATCCAGGATTTATGAGGAGACATTATCACCTCAAATAGGGAATTGGAGGGGGAAGAGAGATTGTGGCTTTGCAAACAAGTCTTTAAGGCACGTTTGGGTGGGTGGGATGCAATCAATCAGATTAAGGTGTTGTGCATGGATCTGTCTCCAATGACCTCAGAGAGAATTCCAGCATACATTGGTACAGGATCTGTTGGTTAGGAATTCATTAACCATGCACCATCTATTAGAAAAAGCAGGCACACCTCCTACAGGTAATTCAGCATATTTCCTCTCCTGTCCCAAGAGTAAAATGTCCAGTGCTGATACCAAAGCTGCCCTCCCTGCTGGTCCCCTTTTGTCTCTGTTTGGCATGTTACTCGCATTCTCCGTTCAGCAGCAGCTGTGCAAAGCTGGTCAAACACTCCAAGTTGTTTGGCAAAGTTTTCCTAAGGCTTTTCATCTCCCTGTTTTCCCATGAGGTACCCAAACACAAGTCATCTCTGCTGGCTTTTGGAGTACGTTAATTCTGAGCACAGCATCACAACTGGCAGGTAATCAGTTAGCTGAAGGTTAAAGTGCAGCATTTTTCCCTAACAAGGGCAACAAAAAAGGTGGGAAAGATATTTCTGATTTAGAACATTTTTATTTAGGTAATATATTTCCTAGAGGCACACCTTTAAAGCCAGCTCATGGGCAATTTCACTAGATGCAATCTGAAAAGCCTCTGGAGGTGGAGGAAAGCTAATCAAAGCAGAATGCCTGATTTATCACTTCAGAAATGCAAGGTGGGGGCATAACAAACTGCAGCCTCAAGGCTTTGGGCCCTGAAGCACTGCACCACCCTGGATCCATGATGACAGAAAGAGGAATCCTCCAGCTAACATCACTCACACTTATCCTCAGACTGAGGGAGATGTTACTGTGAGGGCACAAGGAGGAAACAGAGCAAAAGAGCAAGGGCAGGAATGCAGGGGCTCCGGAGCACTCAGCTGGCAGCACGACACAGGAAAAGGGATTTGGGGGTCTGACCACACACAGCTTTTGTCACAGTCCCAGTGAAGAGGGAAATAGATCATATCTGCCACATCTTGTAGCCCTGATCTATAGCCAGCTAATTGGTAACAGGAGTTTTATGTAAAGATGAACTCGGTGGAATCTTCTAACATGAATATCTCTCAAATAATTTATTTGATTTTGAGCTATCTCCTAGGAAACAGTCCATTTGTGTCAGCATTAAGGAGTAGGATGCCATGCATAGTTAGGAATGCCTGTTAACCTCCACCCCTGAAATGCTCATCCCTACAAGACTGGAGGAGAAAGGGCGGAACAGGACTCAATCTCAAGGGACCATCAGTGGGAGCCTGGCTCCTATTTGTGCTTCAAGATTCTCACACTGAATTTATGTCCAAATTCTGTCATGAGGTGTCAGGGCAAGTGGATGCACAGGTAGCTGAGTGAGGTCAGGAATTAATTTGACACATTATGGCTCCAAATTCCACAATGATTTGTGGATGTGAAAAACTTTCCTACTCTAATCAACAGGAATATTCATGTGCGTGAAATTGGATGGGTAAGATCAGGATTAGTTTCCAGTGAAAAAAAACAAAGTAAAGGCTGTTATTTATCATAGATATGCTGTTGTTTTGAGAGGGGAAAAAAAGAAGAAGAAAAATTTGAATTATAGCCATTTGATGGGTAGCATTGCAGTAGACAGGTTAGTTCCTTGTAATCTTCTGGCACCATCAGCAGAGGACTAAATCAAATATGTTTTTACTCACCTTATGTATCTATTAATGTAATCCGTTGCAATGGTTATTCAATATTTATGTTTGTGTGAATTACTGCATATTTCATTCTCTTTTGAAAACTAGGATAGTTGAAATAGTACAGGATTGCTTTTTATCTGATGGAGCTTTAATCTTTTGCTTATCATGGTTTCACCTGAACTGTTGTTCTCTAAATAAATGAGGTTTTGGTGAGAAGAAATAGCACTCACCACACTGAGTAACATTTAACACTGCTCATACTGTAGTCAAAGTAGTCAAATTCCACTCTTTAGAAAGTAAAGATAACCACTTGCAGAAGTCAGGAAAGACTTTCTTCTCTACTTAGAAGAATAAACATAGTCTGTAGCCTTTCTCAGTTAGTCGTATCCATCATGGCATTCTCAATTTGGTACAAAGTATTTCAGAGAAAAATAGATCAGATTTCTCTAAATCAGAATATGCCTGCTGCTGCACCCTAGAACTGAGGTTGCAACTCAGCATCTTGTTCCACTCTGCAGTGAAGAACCCTCTGAGGGTTAGATTGGAGGACAAAATCTGCAAACAGACTTTGAGGGAAAATTACCTGCCACCTTCTAGGTGCCCATCATTTCTAGGGTGCAGGTGAAAGGTTTGCAACTTCTGTGACTAAAAATCTTTGTTCCTCAACCTTGCTCCCAAAGAAATCTTGTTGCATGTATGTTGTTTGGTCCTGGGTCCAGGAAGAAAAGAGAGACATCAAGAAAGTCCAGGAAGACATCAGCATGATTCACAATTCAGTTTTCAGAATCAGTGGATGTTTTTCTTTGCTTATTCCATGTAGGAGCAGTCAAATGGAGAACTTAGAATGACCTTAAAAAACTGAAAACAGAAGCAGGAGATAACTCTTAATGCTGCTGTGCCATAATCCATGCTACCCTGAACTGTTCTCCAAGGCAAGAAACAGAAAAACCCTATCAAGGAAACGGTGCCATAAAACAGAAAAACAAAATATAAACAGAAAAATAAAACCAGACGCCAATGTGTACCCAAAGGAACTATTAAAAGCAAAATGCTTGTCAGTATAGGATGCTCCACTGCACACATCTGGTGCACTCAGCAATACAGAACATTTCTTTAATTGCTACACCTGAGACCAAGAGCAAGAAATAACTCTAGACACTGATCTCAACGTATTTGGAGACAGGTAGAGATGAGTAGCAGCGTGAGGATTTCATTGATGATAATCAAGCAGTTATGCATTACTGCACTGAACAGACACGCTCAGGATAGACCTATGCCTCTATAATTTGATGTCTGTTTTTTAAATCCTTCTGGTGCCAGACATTGCAGAGATAACTGTGATAAGCCTCCCCCTGTGGTGTATATCATCCAGTACTTTTTGCACCGTCCAAGATGTCAGTACAGCAATATCCAGTGGAAAAGGCAATGGACGAGATGTCAGAGCAGCTGGACTGACTCCAGTCTGTTGCTTCTTCTCATGGGCTGTCACGAGTCACTGAACTTTTCTGTTCCTGTTTTATTTACTCAGACTCTAAGTACTGGCTACATGTTTAGACAGCACCTTGCATGATGGATCCTCGTTTTCTCTCAGGCCCTTAGAAATGTGTAAGTCAGCATTATTCACATTTCATGACTTAGACTTTTTCTCACAACAAACAGTGAAACCTGTGTGTTTATCGAGAGGAAAGGATTCAAAGACAGGCACAGCACATGAAAGAACATAACTAACACTTGCTCTGAGAAGCTGTTTGGTGTTTCTAAACTAGAAAATTAAATTGCTCAACAAGCCCTCTTGCTCAGGATCTCTATGTCCTTCACCTCTCAATAGGATGGTGAGAGGTTCCTCACCATTTTTGTAAGTGGTGTGAGACCATGCAAAGGGTGGGCTAAATACTGATGTTAAAATGTTCACACCCTTATCAGAAGTAGTATATTTTGCTCTGAATCCAAACTGAATATTCTAAAATTGCTTTTAATAATTTCTTTCAGAGTACCATCAAGGATTTTCTTTTCTTGCCTCAATTTGCTATAGCTGGTCCTTTGTGAACAGTGGCATATCATTGCCAGCTGTCATTATTACCTATGCATTTCTCAACTGGATTTCCTGTAGACCTGGTGACCCAGCACTCCATTTACCCAAAATATTCAGTTCTTAGCCCTGCCATTTCCCAAATCAGGAATGACATAATCGTGAACTACATTAACTACCTCAGAGCATTCTCATCATTCACAAAATGGAATTTTAGCCATTTGTTGCCTTACAGCACTTTTGAGGTCAGGCAAACATATTAGTTCAGGTGGGTACCCAGGTGTATATTATACAAGTACATGATTATACAATTATAATCACGTCCTTAGGACTGACCAATACTAAATACAGGATACAGAGGTGTCATTAAAAGAGTAACTGGGTTTTAGCAGATCCGAGTCTGTTCAAATAGTGTCTTTTCCATACAATTTGCCCTGCCTTGACACAATTCATTTAAAAGAAGAAATAACTGAATTAAAAGTTATATGGAATGTGTTTTTTTAACACAGCAGAATATTGCCCAAGTATGGTGGCCCATTGCTCCAGTGAATAGCAGTGCAGCTGAGGACAGGACTGTGGGAAGAGCTCAACAACCAAAGCTGTCAGTCCTGCCTGTCGTGATCAGACTGCAATTTCTGGTGAGTAGGGGGATCAGTTTCCTGATTTCATCTTTTATAGAGCACAAGCAGAACAGGATATCAACAGCTCCTTTCCTGAAGACCACTGGTTCATTTTATCTGCATCCTCTATGGACAATGTCAAAAGATGTTACCTCAAAATTGTTAAATTAAGATCAAGCCTGAAGCTTGCTGAACCTTCTTCCTTTTGATGCTCAGGGGAGTTGGATATATATTGAATGTCTGATTTGGTTTGTAGAGAATGTAATGTTTTTTTAACCAAGCTGGAATTTTGACCCAGAAAAGAAAACCAAAACACATTAATTATCTTGCAATATGCTCTAATGCTAAATCAGAATAGAAGATGTTCAAATTGTGAAAAAAAATCCAAACTAAAATAAGAATACTCACAACACTCAAAATAGCAACTATATTGGTCCTGAAAGACTTTCTTATGATAGTTTTTACACACCAATATATTTTCATAGGTACATACAGAACATACATTTACTATGCCATTGAGAGTTAATAAGGAATGCACGTACACTGATGTATTTCCTTTTTTCCCCATCTTTAAGAAACTCCTGAGTCATTGAACTTCCAGATCACATTTATCTTTCTCTTTCATGAAAGATTCCCCTATACAAAGATTTGTGACTAGTTCAATGACAGGAAAATTTTTTTTTCCTGTTTAGAAATATCTCAAACGTGAATTTCAGGCCGCAAATACCTTTTCATTGTGCAACTGCCTTTTCCTCAAAATTACGTTAAACTTATTTAAGGCTTCTATTTCAATTTAATTTAAAATAGATTTCCTGAAGATTAAAAACCTTTGGGTTTTCTTTTGGCCCTCCCCTTGTTCCTACTTCCCATGTAACGATGCCATAATGATTCACTATTTGATGTTCTCTGGCTTCAGACTTATAGTATAATTGCCTAATTTCTTATGAGAAAGGCAGATTAGAAAATATTTCAAGAGGCTTGTAAATAACTGACAAGGACCACAAGACTGCAGTTATTTTAAATTTATATCTGAAATGCTTTGCTGTGCCAGCTGAAATACTGTGTTTGTATAGTTGTTCTGTGCAGCCTGTATCATTTATCACTCAGTAACCAGCATGAACTGTACATCCTGCTTTAAAACCTCAAAGTATTTTCCTAGTTACCATTACAGCAAGGTATTATATTCTTCTGGAGAACCCATAGTGGAGTAATAAATTGCATGACTTTTACTCAAAGATTCCTTTTTGATTTAACTCTAACCAGTCTTACCAGCTAGAAGTTTCCAGTCCTGCATGGTTGTTTGGCTTTCCTGTGCCAAATGAGCCAGATTTTGATCTCCTCCAGATTTCAGTCTCCTAAAAGTAGTTTTCTTAGCTATTTTTTATTGCACTCCTGAAAAATAATTGAAGAAAAAAACCCTTAAACTCTGTCTTGAAAGCTGAACTTGCAATATCTTTCCATCCTGGTATTTAACTCTAAGAGGGAATATAGGTTATCCAATATATCCAGCTCCCAGCATCATGCTGCTGCTCACATGATGAATGTTACAGGTGGTGGTGCTTATGCTAATAAGGAAGTTAATGAGAAAAGCCAGGCTGCTTCATGCTTTGTAAGAAAGAGAATGAAACCCTACATTTAGCAACTGGGAAAAAACAAACATTAGGAAGAATGGGTACAGTCCAAACAAGATAAAATTCAAGAAAGGAGAAGGAAACTATCATAACTAGAAACAGCAATGAGTAGTGTCAGACATTGTTGTTGTGTAATGCTGCCTTGTTTACATGATTTATGTTAATATTGTTAATTACTTCCTGAAAAATGGCTGAAATAAGGATTTAAAAATAGGGTGAACAAGTGGAGAGAGAAAAGATCAGAAATCCAGAATAACTTGAGTTTAGATGGGTGTCTACAGATCTCTGCCTTGTTCGTAGGTGAAAACTTCAGGCCTTGTAAAAGGATTCAAATGTAAAAAAGATCCCAACAGGATTTTAGTCACAGCAGATAGGTAATTCTTTACTGGGAGAATGGTGAGGCTCTGGCACAGATTTCCCAGAAAACCCAAGAACCAGTGGATGGCCAATACCTGGAAGTGTTCAAGGCCAGCTTGGATGGGGCTTTGAGCAACCTGGTTTAGTGGAAGATGTCCCTGCCCACGGCAGGGTCTTCAGGTCCTTTCCAACACAAACCCTTCTATGCTTCTGAGATCACACAAGTGAGAACCTTTGGTATTTTAGGTTCAGTCCAATCTGTCTTTACTTCTGTATCTGCAGAGTTTTGCTTTGCAAACAGTGATAACCAAGTAAAAGTGAAGGACGTGCAGGAAAGACCAATTTCTCCAGTTACCTACACTCACAGCTGTGCAGAGGTGAAATGAAATTGTTTGCATCATTTCCAGCTTTGGGAGAGCCCCCTTTCCCTCCCTCTCCCCACAGAAAGCAATATAATCCTTTAAGTGGAACCATGGTTAAAACCTACCCAAACACCACACAGACAGGTTTTGTTCTGACACATGTGCTGGTGTACTATTTATTCTCTTTCTGACTATAATTAATTGTAGCTAAGTACTCGACATTCCTCTCTGAGAACACTTCTGGTTTGGCAAAAGTTCAGGGAGAGTTAAAGACCCACCTCCCAGAGTTATTCTAACCTGGAGAAAAAAAAAAAAGAGGATGGGCAGGCAGGTTGAAACACATGGATTAATTGGTGCTAAAGTAAATTAGTATATCTAGAGAGAAAAGTAGAATAAAAGGAAGGGGCTGTAAGCCTGGATAGGCCTTGAACTGCTCTAAGAAAGGATCTTAGAGGCATTCCTTTGTTTCCTACTTTATCATTAATTATTGCTGGTGCTTTGCAAACATAGGCATGTGTACACCAGGTAATGCAGAAGTGTTCTGGAGACCCCCAAGGCAGATAGATGAGGAAACCAGCACGTCTGCACAGAGCAGTGCTGCCCACAGACAAACCACTTCAGCTCCCCAGAAGAGCATCACCTCATGGAGATATTTCACTTGGGTACAGCACCAGATCCAGACCTGCAGCACCCATGCAGCACTTAGATCATGTCTTCCCACAGAGAAACAAAGTGTGGGATGGAGACAGAGAAGTCACTGAATAGAAGAGCACAAACACATTTCTTCAAAGTATGGAAAATAAACATCCACCACGTTAGATTGCCTTGATGTTTCTGGGCCTGTTTTACAAAGGAATATTCTTGAAAATCAAATTCAGTGTCTGAGATGGATTATTTTGTGCTAGTTGACAGTCTGTGAGCATCTTAAATACTGCCCATGAGAGGAATAACCTCATGGAGGAAGATCCACTGCTCCATGGACAGACCTCAGTTTCAGTCTCCTTACACAAAATGTCTAGTAGAAGTGTCAGAGTGCATGGTCACAAATGGACAGTGAGGCAGGCTTACTATCTGAAACTCTGTAGATCTCAGCAAAAGCCCAGACCAAACTGACTGCAACGGTGCTGCCTCCCAGCCTGAGAGCCTCACTGCACACCAGGACCACAGCGACAGTCACTGATGCAGATGTGGCCAACACAGGCTCAGCAGAGCCAGGACCTGGGTTTTTTTTGTTCAGCAGTAGTTTCCACTGCTCTCTTTGGGAACATGGGGGAAGGAAGCTCAGATAGCATCAGCAGATTCTGCCAGGCTCTCGGTAGATTGGTTTGTGTGTATCCCATGAACAGCCTCAGCTTTGGTACCGGTGCCGAATGAGGATACCAGGATGTGGCTCCCAAAGGAAGATCCCTGGGGCTGCTCATACCTCACCCCATCCTTCAGGGATTTCCAGAGGACATGAAGTTCCTGAGAAGAAGGAACAAATCTCACAGCCTTTTCCACTTAAAAATAAACCCATTAAATGAGAGGAAGCAGGGCAGGTGGCTCATTTCCCGAGCTCTGCGACGCTGATTGCAGGGCGAGTCCGGGCTCTGATTCACTGGCCAGGTTGGGGCCATTGTCCCAGATACCCATGCACAGGAAGGAGGGCCCAGTCCCAGCACCTGGGGCCAGCACACTGGCACAGCACCACACCCTGGCACCCCAAACCCAGGTGGGACTCACAGATCCCTGTGCACAGCCAAGCAACTTTCCCCTTCTTTGCTTTCCTCTCCTGATGTTTAAGTACCTGCTGCACTAGCACAGCACCAAGCTGCTGCTTCCAACAGACCCCAGATACTCCCAGGAAAAAATAAAAAATAATCACAACCTGCACATTTAGTACACATCTGAGAAATCACTGACATTTTCCTCTTCCGTGCTTCCGGTTAAAAGAGCAAGCATCAAACTGGAAAGACAAATCACTTCCCATCCCAGATACCATACTTGGTGATGAGCTTATCTAGAAAGCCATGCCAGGAACACTGTGAGCAGGAAAGCACTGATTGACAGCTAAGCCCTTCCTCCCAATTTAAGACCTTTTATGTCCTCCTGGGTCCTTCTTTAAAAGAGCCTTTCCCTTCTCTCGTGCTCCCTGTTCTCTGTGGCAGTGGCTGATAAATTAAGATAACAATATGGATTGATGAGGCTGAATCTGCCCCCAGCCTGGCTCATCTCTCTCCTTGATGCTGCGATGAAGCCACTGTCCCATGTCTGGCACCCCAGTGTGCATCCAAGGAACAGCTGAAGTCGTCATAAATCCAGGCTTTCCCAGCAAGATCAAGGAGGAGGAGGGCTCTCAGAGGCCTCCACCGAGGCAGGGGAAGCTGTAACAAGTGTGTGAAAATTAACTGGATTCATGTTTTCATTTGATACAGCTACACATATGGGCAGAGGCAGCCCTGCACTCGCTTGGGTCCCATCAGATGTGAAGGTTTTGCAGCTGGGAAGTCCCTTCTGTTTGTGTCACCCAGCCCGAGTTCCACTCCTCAGCACTCAAAGCACAGCTCCCAGCCCGGGCTGCCTCACTTCCAGATGGGGCTGATAAAGCAAATGCTTACACCTGTGTTGTGCAGACATGTATACCCAGAGATTTTGCTGACCACTGTGAAAACAAAGCCTCTAACGCATGGATTCAATGAAAATAGGATGGGCAAAGCTCTGCCCCCACGCGCTTGTAGGGCTCAGTAGGAATGAGATGTGTTCATCCTGCTGGTTTAGGATGTCACACATCACTTTCTAGCAAACATGGGCTGAGCATTCCTTGCTCCTCACTAATGGCATTGCCCTGTCTGCCTCCTGGGAGCTGCTCATCCCTTCTGCGCCCAGCACCAGGGAAAGGCTGGCTGCAGGTGCATCACTGCTCTCTCTGCAGAGGGAAAGCAGCAGCAGCAGCAGCTTAACTCCTTTCTCCCCACTGTCAGAAAACACAATAGCATCACTGAAAAAGTTACATTTGTCAAACTGGCATTACACTTGTCAAACTGCAAAGTAGCTCATAAACCAAGGCCAAGGATTGTGATTCCTCTGAGCCTTCTGGTACTCACTCTGACTCTGTCAATTTAATACCCCAGCAGAACAAGGCTTCTCTCCACTGTTCTTGTCTGAGGATTGAGACTAGATTAATTAAAGTGACTACTTTAATCTTGGAGTTTATGAGTGAAAACTGAGCATACTAAAATGGAGAAATGTGTTTTTTCTCCTTAGTATTTTTCATAATATTTCCCAGGAAAATGTCTAAATTGATGACAGCACAATATCTCTTCCTTTAGTTCTGGCCTTACCTTTTCTGTTTTCTGTAAATGAAAAAGGGGAGGGAAAGGTTCAGATTTGCTAGACTTCAAAATTAAATATGTCACTACATAGCTATATGCAGAAACAGTCACAAGCTGTCATCAGTTTCCTGTTCTGAAGGATTAATAATCTTCATATAAGAGTTTCAGTATTTTTACCATCTTATTAGGGAAAAACCACAAGCATTAAACTTCTGCACTAGGTGCTAATTCTTTGACACTTTGGGCTTTTTGTCTGTTTTTAAATAGAAAGTATTTGCCCTTCATTCAGGGGGGAAAAAAAAATCTTTACCTGGAAATCACCCTCTGTGCAATTACCTGTAAAGACTTCAAATGAAGCAAGGCTTCATTACTTTGGAGAAGATTTTCATGTGAACATAGCTCTCCTCACAGGGGGCTGCCAGCTTTGTTATTAATGGCTGCTCCCTCACATTCTTTTCTTTTGACTGTTGCACTATTGCTGCTGCTGTGGAGCAGGTCTTGCCCAAGGGGGAAGAGCTGGTGCTTTTGAGGGGGTGGCTGGGTGGTGGCAATGAGGAGCCAGGTCATTCCTTACCCACCAGGTCTACCCAAAAACAATAATTCACAACTTGCAGAATGCAATCAAGTGCATTCCTCTCCAGGGTGATTAAAGAAATATTCAATTTGGTGCAACTGAGGTACAAAAGCTCTCTGTATCCTTCCTCTGCCAAGCATAGAAGAATACAAAAACTCCCATATGCCAAAGATGTATCATTTACATGGAATCCAGGCAGCTTCATGCAATCACTGATTACACATAATTGTCCCAAAAATGAGGGGCAGGGGGAGTAAATCAGCTTATCAGTGCTCATGGTTTATTTTACTTCTCCCAAAGGAGGAGAAGCATAGGTTTGCTAGGAATCCTTTTTTTTCTACTAAGGGTAAAAATCTGAAGTTAAGAATAAAATACAGAATAAAAATTCTTAATTCTGATTTTGTAACTGCATTCAGTTTAAAATCTACAAAGAATATAAAATTGATTTAAAGCCAATTCTCACTAAACAAGAAAAAAGTGGAAGTGGCAATGGATGAAAAATTCAAATAAACTGTTTGTTTTCCTTCTCTTGTTTCTCCCAGGCTTCTGCTCCCCCAAATCTCTAGCAATGGTATAAATCACATGCAGGTTTCTTCAAAACATTGCTAAACATCCAGCAGGAGAAAATGACATTGTACATAACAGCAGTTGTGCCCTATCATATTAAAAATCAATTATACTTCACATCATGCAGTCTCAACTTACAGCAGATATTTGTGGTACTAATTTGAGTTGTCCTGGATAATTAGAGGATCTCTATCTCCATCATTATAAAAAAATTACTTTTGCTCAGATTTGAGAGTGTTACAGTCATGATGATTTTAATAAAAGCCAGATTGTGAATAGCTCTAATACTCCAAATCTTTAATGGTTTTATCCACAGAAGAAAACTGAGCACCTTTATGCCCATTTCAATCAATGGGGACCTGAAGCTCGTCAGTAACAGGGTTTAGACACTCAGAGACAAAAGCCCCCTACTTGCCTCCACTTTTAACACATATGTTGCAAAAACCCCAACACAGCCACATGGATGGTGACAGGAAAAAGAGATCAGACCTTTCCTGGAGAGGACCTGAGCTTCCAACACCCACAGGCTGCTGTCTGTCTTAATGCACTGCAATATTTCTAGTGTCAGCCTGGCTTTAACAGGGGGGATGCAGAAACACAAGCCTCAAATAAGTTATAGAATATGGTAGTGGGGAAAAATCAAGAAAAGTGCTGGAGATTTGCCTGCAGCAGGGAGAGGGTTATTTGCCTCAAAAGGGTTATTGTTTCAGAATTGTTTGATGAAATAATAAACAAAATACTGCACTGCTAATAGTTTCTGTAGACCCATGCTGCCTTGCAATGCAGAGGAGGATGTGTACTCCCTGCCCAGAGAGGGCTTCCTGCATAGTTTCAGTGTGAAGGAACACGCACTCATTTGTCAATGACAAAAAGCTAGAATGCAATTTCTTAGCCCTAGTGCTTTCTCTTAAGCAGAAATAGTCCCATCAACGTTTGAGGTGTTTAAGGAGATTCAAAAGGTTTTAATGTTCAGGCTTCTTTTCTAAATTGAATTAAGACTGCACTGAACCAACGTTGCAAAGGACAAAGGTCAAAGCTTTATTTATATAATACAAGGATGTAATGCAATAACCGGCTGTTGGAGGCACGTAAGTAAAAGATCAGGGACAAAGCTGCAGACAGGATGTCAGCAGTGCACAGGGAATTAGCCATGCAACTCCCTCTCATTAATTACAGATACGCACGTCCGAACCACCATACATCATTATGAAGGCGTGCCCAGCAGTAACTGTGATTCATACTTTACCATTAACAGTGCAAAAAAAGGTGGAAGAGGATGATGTTCTTCTGGCATCATCAGGTAATCTTGTGGTCCAATCCAAAATGAAACAGCAGCCATGGAAAAACATAGTAAGGAGGAGTTTTCATAGTTTCCTGAAGTGCCATTTTTAGTCATGTTACTATATAAGGAATAAATATTCCCATACCAATTCTCAGGCAGCAATATAATATTTTTCTACAAAACCCTAACAAATATTAATATTGTTACACCTTGCAAGATCTCAATAAATATGTTCTGTGTCAACACACCTGTCAGAGACAAAAGGATTTAAGAGCTCAGAAGGACCTTGAAAGTTCCATTTCTAAATACTGCTTTTGTCCAAAGTATGTTGCTTGCTTAACATGGGGCACAACCTGCAACTTTACTCCCAGTCAAATACACCTACAGCTTATTGGAGCTCATCATATATGTTTGGGGTACAAGACTAAGTTTTGTGCCAAACATTCTCTTCCTATGTATTTGCAAAGAAAAAAACCCAAAAAACAACAAATTAAACCCCCCTGTTTCAGCAACAATAACGCAGAAAGGGAAAAACATTTCACTTGTTATATCTGCTGTAGATGCTGCTTCCTTCTTATTTTTTTTTAATATGAGAATCACATCCTATTCAACATCTGATTTTCCTGTTTGTGTAAGAGTGCCACAAAGACAAAAATCCATCTTGAGGTAACAGAATGTACCTAAGGCTTTACTGCCCTTCTCTAAGAACCTGTTGACATTTGGTTTTGTCCTCATGACATCTGTAACTAATGCAACATTGGAGCCCAAAGGCTTTAAAATAAAGTTTACCAGCATTAACTGCCAGGTAGCCTTTTCAAATGTTTCTCATACACTTCCTACACCAGATTCAGAAAAATGCAGGTCTTCATGTAGTCTTTAACTGATGGAAAAGGTCTGTCAAAGATTTCTGGTAACCAGGTGTATGCTATTTCCCAGGCACTCTGCTGGCAGAGAGCAATGGCTGATGTTCTTCACCTCAAGTGAACTGTACCCTGTAGGCTGGGAAAAAGCCAAGCCAAGAATCTGCTCTTCAGCTGAGCTATTTTACAGGTAAAAACACCAATTATGGTTCATGTTCACCCACAGAGTCTTGACCAAGGCTGTGCTTGGAATGGGAACTCTGAGTACCCCTTGTCATCACTGGTCTCCAGAAAGATAAAGGTCAAATATACACTATTGGTAGGCTTTGCCCAATTCTCAGGGCAAGAGAGTCCTTCTCTCCCACAGGGCAGGACATGATCTCAGTATCTGCAGTGCCTTCAGCCACCTACTTTAATTGTGAAACTTCTTTATTTTTTTTTAAACACAAAACTGGTCTGCTCGGAAAAGAAAGACAGTTTTAGCTTTTTTGCATTATCACTAAACTGAAAACACAACTTCAGCTCACCAAAACTCTAAAGTGTCACTGCACTTCAACCATTTCACTGTGGTCACCCCGATACAGATGAGAAATGTAAAGGCCTCATAATATAATACAGACAATTATCAATGTAAGAGTTGTGAATTTCTCTGTTAAGGATAGTGGGGTTTTGCATTACAATTCAGTTTTTCAGGATAGTAATAATCTCAGCTTTTGGCAGCTGAAGATTCAGAATGTGCAGGAGAGGCTGACTAACACCCCATTAGAGCCATCCTTTAATTTCTGTGATCTCTTGTCTTTGCCTGCTTAGAAGAGTCTCTCCAAGACTGAAACAAGCCTTAATCTTTCACTCTCTGCTCCTGTGGTCTAAGTCCTGCTGTATAAAATACTTCTTACTTGAGTCTGTTGAGAATTAAGCAGCTTTTTGTAGATAAAATTCATGAGTCCGTGGTTGACTTTTCCAGACCCCCCAGAGCTTTGGGCTGTCCCAAGTCCTGCAGTGCATTAACCTACCCTCAAGAAAAGTACACCTCATCTTAGATCAACATAAAAACAAAACCTTTCCAGAGGAAGAGAGTGCTCTTTTAAGTCTGGTGTCCCTAAAAAAACAGAAGGTAAAGCACAGGTTTCCAATGATGTTTTGAAAGGTGTTTCAGCCATTTTTATGTCTCATTATATAACTGTAAGCAATAACACAGATTTTTAAACAAGCAGCCTTTAGTGAGCTTGGTGACCTTGCTACACACATAAATGCATCTCTCAAGAGGAAAAAAGTTCTACAGAGAGAATGCCAGTCTCAAAATGCAACTGCTTAAGAAGTGGGAAACTGCCAGTGACTGGACATTCCCCAACTCAATGCTTGTCTTCTGCATTTTGATGTTTCATGGTGTAGGACTTCCGTTTGCACGATGGGAAGCACAAAGGCCCTTGTGTTTGCTTTGGGCCTCTAGCTGCTATTGTAGTACACAACACCATAAATATTGCTTGCATTCTTTCAGCACTACACAGCAATTCTAGAAGATGAAGAGCAGCTATCTGGGCTGAGGGTGCAGTGTATTGTAAGTACCAGTGGCCCCTTCCTTAAACAGCCATTGCAAAGGAAGAAGAAACAGAAGAGGGAGCAGAGGGCAATGACAGAGGGGAGAAGGGAACAGACAGAATGTCACAGTGACCCGTCCACAAAGAAACTTTCTGCTGCCCCAGGAACCAAACTGCTGGAATAGAAGGAAGGTCGTAAAGACCAGCCAGCAAACAACCCAAATCCAATTGCATCAAGAAGCATCCTGGAGACTAAGGATGGATGCAGCACCACAGAGTAGAAAAAAGTGACACTGACATCTTGCCTAAATGAGAACATCAGCTGAACTTTCTTTCTGTTGCAATGAAAGAATTAAATGCAATGTGCAATTAATTCAAGAGTTTATTGTCAGGGTGGAGAAAGAGTTTCTACATTCCAGGAGTGTTTTATTACTGCCTGCTTTTGAATTGCAAAGCAGTGAGCTCAAGTGTATTTATAGTAGGACCATTGTAAGAGGCATTTTTGTTATCCAGTGCCTCAGAAGAACAGGGGAGACTCCAGATACATCTCTGTAACTACATTTTAGGAAGCTGCTGCAAGCAGGCACACAGCTGCTTAGAGGCCATCAGAAACAGAATTAACATCTCCCTGTGTGTTGAGACACACCGAGCTCATAGATGGGTACCCCAAAGCTGTGTTTGCATTCTGCAACTTTTAATTGACAAAAACATGCAACTGAAACTTCTGCAAGTATGAGGCGTGCAATCATACTTTCCCTGAGTAACCATTTCTGAAATGAATGTTTGATCTTAGGGAATGCAAAATCCTGTTCCTGAAATCAGATGCATAAACCCCATTCACTTTTGGACATCTCAGTCTTCAGCATGTGACTTAAAACCCTACAGCACAAAAACCATCCCTGTGTAGTTATGTTGCACAAAAGGAAGAGAGCTGTTCTCACTGCTGCCATTCTCTGTAGGACTTGTTATTCTTTCAAGAACTGTAGATTTTTGAAGCTATGGTAATTTACACTTCTCTGAATCTCCCTCTCTGAGCTCCTCTGAGATTATTTATCTATGATTTTATATGCAGTAATTGCAGGGACTAGAGAACTGTTCTTTCTCCTGGGGATGGGAGATCATCCCAGCTCTCCTCCACACGATTTTACTTCTTCTCATCCAGCTTCCCATCTTTCCACAGCCCTTGGTTGATTGTGTATGTATTCATCCCTCAGACAACCCACCAACCCCCAGATTTCTTCTAACATGAACAAATTCAATCTGTACTATATCATTCACATGCCCTTTTTGCAGGTAAAACATAAAAATGGAAAGGGGAGTGCTTCTTCACCACGTCAGAGGTTACAATTTAATTTGGCTTTGACTGGATCTGTCCTAGGACAGCTCAATTTTATACAGCGCTGCTCCCTTTAAAGCAAAGAAACCTGAGGATTGAGGAGCACGTGGGTGACATGGGACCACCCAAAGGTGTCTGAGCACCTCTGGGTGATGTGCAGCTGTGGTGGGGATGCAGATCTGTGCAGCACAGAGCCCTGTGGGGTGGGGATGCAGAGCTGTGACAGAGCAGCCACCGCTGACAGGCAGCAGTGGCCGAATGAGGTGGCCGATGGTTCCCGGCTGCAGGGACAGTGTCCGGCCTGGCCCAAAGCCCTCACTGCAATTGGAAGTAGTTGGAGGCCTTTTTACCAGGCTCAGCAGAGAGAGCAGGAGCCAAAGGGCACAGAGGGAACAAGTGGAACACAGTCCCCTTGGGGCTGGGCATGCTGGGGCAGGGTGTTTTCTCACAAACGGGACAGGACCACCGGGTGACACACCATGAGCTTTTATTTTGGGCCCCAGTCTCAGCTACAGGCTCAGGAGATGGCACAAGCTCATGTCTCCACAAACAGCCAAAGATCTCTTTGTTACAGAACATTTTAAAAGCTTTTCAGCCAACAGCATATTGCTAAAGCTTACACATAATTGTTCTATCCAATCACTGAAAGTATATGTACACCTTCTTCAAACAATGCACTGCTTGCTTTCTATTAACAATACACAATACTCCGTTATTAAGCTCAAAATCTTCTACACTACCTTGATAAGCATATTTTTTTTGCAGTCTTAAGGTCTATCTTAGCCAAGCCTAAAACTCAACTATTGTTTCACGTCCTTGCATATTGTATTATTGCATCTTCTTTACTGTCAGGATTTGCAGCTGCAGCTAGCTTTAAGTTCTCTGCTTTTTCTTTTCTAAGGCCTATTTGCACAGCTTCTAAAAGTCTTCTTACTTTTGCTATTTCCCACAGAGGTTCACAGTGCCACTGCCTGCTCCAGAACACCCCTCCAAGGCAGGGTGTGAGCTCTGCTGCTGCCAATCAGTCCTAACTATTAGAGCCATTAAAATAAACCCCAGCAAAAGTATTGCTGACACCCCAGGTTATGTAAAGGGCCAGTTTCAGACAGCAGCCTTGCCCCTGTTTTGTTACAGACTCCCTTCCACCCTTCTTACTCCATTTCTCACCAGTGGCAGTGGCTCAGGTCTCATAATAGGAAGTCCCAAGCTTGTCCTGGTCTCCTCACCACACACCAAGCAGGGATTTGGAGCAGCATTATTGTTTGGGGTACCTCAGGACACAACATTCTCCTGAAGTGGCATTTGTTTCTTTTAAAGGCATTATTTTTAACAGTTTGCTTAAAAGCAATACTGCAGTGTGAGACGAGGCACCCATGACGCACCAACCTGACTTACTAACTGAAGTTCCCAAAAGCTCTATCACAGACTCCCTGAAATGGAGGGCATTTAATAACTGTATTTCTTAATGTGGAGGGGCATTCTTGGATCAAAGCCTTTCTGGTTTTGATACAGCAGAGACTCTCCAGAGCATGCCTAAGGTGTTGCATGCCTAAGGTGCAAACCTCACCTGCTCCCAAGAGCTGCAGATTAAGACTGCAGTGAGTTACTGCAGGCACTAGACTGGCAATTCCAGGACAAGACACATCACCCAGGGCACAGACGAGATTCTCAAGCATGTTACCACTTCCCCTGGTAGCAAGGAAAGGCAGAGACCTGGGCTAGGAAACCCACACCAGCAAGAGGAAAACGTAAGGTTTTGGACAGGTTGTTCTAGGCCAGAGGGATCAGTTGGACAAGCACAATAAAAACAGAGACTGTGGTCTGGACAACAGACATGCAAGAGAAAATCTGATTAATCTGGAGGGTAGAATGACTGAAACTTAGTCCATGGGAAGTTTGGAATAAAATTATCATCATTCTGTTTTGGAGAGAAGACTGAAAATTAGAGCATTCTTTACAGACAGGAAATGAGAAAGAAAACCCATCAAAACAATATTAAGTTTTTCCAAATTAGACAACAGCTGAGATTCCCATTTTTTGGTCCCTTGAGCTGCCAGGCACTCATCTTTTCTTTCCAGTAACCCGAGAGGGAGCCAGGTGTCCCCAAGCCCGTTCCCAGGCTGTCAGAAGGGCGCAGCAGAGGTTGCCAAACTGCTGCTTCTCCAAAGTGGAAACCATGGAGCTGGGTACCCTCAACCCAGGCAGCTGCTGGGACACATCTACCCTAAACCTGCAGATACCAGAGCCAGGAGCAGCCTGAAAGGCTGAGAGGCACTGAGCCAGCAAGCCCTGGAAACCCAGACTCCCTGACAGCTTGCCAAGCAGCTTGCCAACAACCAGGCAAAGGGCCAGCGCTTCAGCGCAAGTCAGTAGGAACCTCCTCTCTGCTTTGGTATCAGCTAGTCAGACTTCTCCTGAAGGGAATGCTTGTCATTCCTGCTGGGAAGCTGCATGTGTGGCCCTACAGCCCACTTCCTACCAGCCCTTGCATGTGGGCACAGCAGTCAGCTGTGGAGATGTGACCCCAGCGCATCTTGTGTCACACTTGACGCTTATTTCCTCTCCCCTTCCAAAGCCAGATTTAACACAATCTATTCTTCCTGCCCTATGTTCTTTGCTTGAGGCTGCTTTGCCTCCATCCTGAGACAACATATAATTTTATGAAGGACATTTTATAGCAGACAGCTTCCCAGTTCCTCTATGACAATTTACTGCTGTAGGATGCAGCTGCTTTGTGCCCATGCATCATCCTCAGGCAAAACACTTTGGTAAAAGCCAAACATTCTAGAAGGGTTTTATAAGACTTATGATCCCAAGTGAGTCTTTAAATATATTCTATTGATTAGTTTTGGCTATATATATGAATAAGGAATTGAGGATCTGTCCTGCAGCTTTAACTTAGGCTGTTCACATATTACAGCAAGAGTGACTTTTGTCCCAGTCAGAATTAGGCCCTCAGTCCTGAAGCCAAGAACAACAAACTCAAATGTGACCTTTGCATGACAGGGTTGTATGAAGAATGAGCTAGGCTATACCCCAAACTTGCATCTCCTCTTACAAGACATGTGCACATTCCCACTCGCTTTTGGAACTCTGCTCCTACCTGCTTCCTGGAAACCCAGAACAGACAAGACAGCGTGACAGTTTTCACTGTTTTTTTCTTGAGATACCCTCCTTGTCCTTTTTCCCTTTCCCCACTTTTAAAATCACAGTGAGATTTCTTACTTCCAGATTTCTCTAATCTTTTCCCTGTGGTGTGTCCATTTTAGCCAGCCTCCCCTCTTCCCTCTAATACCCGACACTGCTCTCTTTGTCAGGGAAGTCGTGGGGAGTTCAGGTTTTCCCCTCTCCATTTCTCTTTGGACCTGACACTGCTCCTGACCCCTGCTCAGCCTTTGCTTTGAAGTGCTTTTTCTGCTCTCTGCTTTCCCACTGGATTGTGTTAACCCTCCTCCTTTCCCCGCTCCATCAGTTGGCTTCAATAAGCGAGAGGAGCTCACTGGAACCTCCTCTTTTGTGTTATCAGCATGCTTTCACTTCTCATAAAACCCTACCCACCTTCCACATAAAACAGTTCAGCAAAAGATGACAGCTTCCAAGGCCTGGGAACACTGCTAAATTCCACGTGGGAGCACTGCTGGGTGTCCCAGACAAGGTTGTCAAATAGGTCTTGTGTTTGACCTAGGCAACTTCACAGTAATGTTTAAAAACAAGCAGCCACCTTCTCCCCTCTCCCCAGGTCAATGGCATTCAAGGGTCTTTTTTGCCATGTGCTGCTAACAGCACTACCCTCGTGGGGCTCTGCAACTTTGTTACTGCTCAGCTGCAATTTTAATGGAAAACACGCCCACAAATTTGGTTTAAGTACAGATGACTGATTTGATTCAGTCTCCTTGGTGCTACAGCTGTTAACAGATGGATGTTCAGGTCAGAGCAAGAAATGGCATCAGCACAAAGAATGGCTCAGCTCTTACTTATTACAGACTCCTGTAAGCTTCCCAGATCTATAAATATTCACGTTATTCCCACAGAGGGGAAGAAAGAGGATGATTTGTATCCTTCTAGCTTGTTCTGTTAACACATTCCCATTTTTCAGTGTTTTCCAGTTGGATAAATACCATGACGAACAGGAAACCCTTGTGACAGAAAATACATTTTAGAGTAAATTGCATTGGTGCGTAGTTTATAAAAATTTGCAATGGAATGTAGAAAATATCTCTATTGATCATGTTAATGTATGCTGGATACAGAGGACCAGTTCTTTAAGACATGAATAGAATTGCCACTACAAGAAAAAAATCATACAGAATTTGTATGTGCTATATAACACATAGACAAAAATGCTTTTAAGTAGAAAATGCTACTTTAATTATGATGGTAAAGCTTGCTTTATTTTCTATACCTCTTTTGCCAGAAAGTTAAGCATCTCACAAAAATCTGAGTCATATTGCCTGAGGATCAAAACCAGTCAAAACTCAAAGCTTGCTAAAATGTTATAACCTATTAACCACTCCATTAGTGAGAGCTGGTAATAACATTTAAATAAGAACATAAAAACATTATTTTGCTCAAAAATTACATTACAAAGATAAACAGTAAGAGCTTGGGAATACCCTGATTAACACAGCAGGCTGAAGGACTTGTATAGATCTCTCCTCCACTCTTCTAAGTATTTTTCATTATTGCTTACTAGATTATTAATTATTTTTGAAAGGATTATTGTAGTTACAAATTCCCACTCAGGCTTCTTCACTCACCACTTGAGAATACTGCAAAGGAACGCCTTTCCACACATGAATGTGATCCACATGTGCACGTGGCTTTGTGCATGTGGGAGCAGCACAGGGACACTGAGCCACAGCATTCCAACACAACCCCAGGGGTTTGACTGATCCCCTCCCTGACATCTCAGCACAGGTTAATTCCTCTGTGCCACACTGATGCAGCTGTACCAGCAATAACAACCTTTCCCTCCTCCCCCTTTTTTTACCCTGGGCATTTTAAGGCAAGTACTACCTGGGAGCCTTCAAACCCCTTTCACCCAACACAATGGTGATCTTACAGCTGCTCATTTTCCAGCTTCCATCAGCATCATGCAATTAAAGGATCTCTGACAGGAGTCATTAAAACCCCTCCCCATGAAGCTGTTCAAAACATAAACCAGCCAAAAAAGGACACTGGGAATGATGCATGTGGAGTTCACAGCCCCTCACTTCACAGCTACCAGCCTGCTTAGGTGCAGTGACTTCTCACTTTTAAAATAATAATAATATATAATAATAATAGTAGTAGTAGTAGTAGTAATTATACACACTGAGTGCCCATTCAGCTGTTTTACTGGCAAGTAGCTTAACCAAATGGAAAACAGGGTGGGAATAACCTACTTTGATGCCCCCATAGTCCCTGTGAAAATCAGGGTGGCCAAGGTCACTGGTGTGTCTTTCCATACAGCCAGTGCTGATCATCTGCTCGGGGGCAGCAGGAGCCCTGGGCAGCCCTCAGCAGAGCCTCCTCCTCCTCCTTCCAGGTATCTCAAGGATTTAGGAAGGTGAGTGCTCATGGTTATGGAGCTGGCTGAGAGCCATGACTCATTTTACACTGGCCATTAAGCAGCCTGGAGGCAACCAGCATGGATCTAAAGCTGCTGCACATGTTTAACTTGCCTGGGGGAAAACAGGATAGGGGAAGTGCTGGCAGAACCCATGTCTTGACTCTGTACACAAATATCCTCCACCCCCCACTCCAGATTCTTGCACTCATTGCATTACATCCTTGGTGTCTCAGCTGTGCTGTGCTGGACTGTGTAGAAAACATCAGCATCTTTCCCCCACAGCACAGAGCAGCCGTGTCCTCACTGGCGAGTTCAGGGCACCAGACAAAGGCAGAAAACCTGCAGCCCTGCCAAGCCCAAAGGGATCTGTGACAGGCCTGTACTCCAAGCCCTTCCACCACAGCATGAGAAAAATGGCTTTCAAGAACAACAATTATGTACATTCTGTACCATGTTAAAGAGGGAAAATAGCAACGGGGACAAGAAAAGCTTGGGTTGTGAAGGATGTTCCAGCAGAGGTGATTAATGGTGTTGAAAGAAACCCACATTGTTTCAAATTTCTTTCCAATTAGCCACGAAGATACTCCCTCCTTTTCCCTCTTGTTCTATTTCCCCCCCCTTTTCTACTTTTACCTGCGTTGGATTTAGAATCAAGGTTCATGGTTTGTGTTATGACAGCAGGAATAAAGGATCTGTGTTCTGTATGCATGGGGATTTAAAGCATTGCCTTTGATGGCTCATTAGCTGCATGTGGCTACATGCAACACTGCTCGACTGAGATATATTGCCCAGGATTTAATTCCAGAATTATTTCAAAGGCATTATATCGAATGCTTGCCCTTTTCACCATGGTATTTAAATGGTACTTTGTATGCCAAACTTAAAAAAAGAACACAGGAAATACAGATGCACTGCTGCTGGAGCATGTACTGACTTTGTTAATGTGTTAAACATTTATTAGAATTTTTTTCAACAAGATAGTGTAAACTCAGTTGTTACTACAAGTAACTTTCTCTGCTACAAGAGAAGAAGGAGAATTTTTTTTTCTTAACTAACAAACAGCTCTCAGAACTAGTGAACAATATCTCATTTGTTCAGCAAGACTTAAAGATGAGAAGAGTCTCAGGCTGGAAAAGAGATGTGAGCATTTCTGTGCTGACTGAATAAGACAAACCAGACAAAGCTTCTTCCACAGTAGGGAGGAGATCAAACCTCAGAGCTGAGCTAAAGGTCAGGAGTCTCAGAGCTCTCCAGGCACAGCCCCAACCAGCTACTCCTGGTGGAAGGCTGCTCAAGGACCCTCTGGAGAAGCAGCTCTGTGCTCTCAGCTTACAGCCTGGCAGGGACATCCAGGGATGAGTTCTTGACTCTGGTGCACAAAAGCAAACCCTCCAAAATTGCACTTATTTACTGCTGATTTATCTACAACCTCTGCTAAGGAAGAGTCCTCTGTATTCTTATTTTTCCCCCATTTGCCTTGTCCCTGCGGATTCAGGGATGCTACTGGTAAAACACAAAGTGGACTTCATCCAGTTTACAACCAAACTTTCATTCTGAAATAAAGCAAACCCAAAACACAGTTTCCTTGGACTCACAGTGGGGATATCCCTCTGCTCAACTCCCCTTGCCTACAAAGGGTCACACTTGAGTGCAGAGCCATGCAGGGGCAGCTGCCCAACACTCTGCCCACTCACTTCACCCTCTCTCCTCCCTGCCAGCATCCCTGCATCACAAACACATCCAAATATCAACTTTTCATCCAAGAGGAGACACATAACACAACTATTTGCACAATTTTCTTTTATGTGTGGCCACAACTGGCTGGAGCTGGTGGCTCTGTTGGAGACTGAAGGACAGTGGGCATTACTATAATTTGCATCTGGATTTGGAATTTAACACCATTTGGGAAACACAGGCAATTACCTAGAACTGTGTTTCCATCCAGCAACACCCAGGAGTCTGCAGCAGTATTACACCACAATTCAGCTTCAGCTGGGAACCACGTTTTACCGCCTTAATCACAAGACTTCTGAGTAACCACTGTCACAAAAAGATGCAAGAGGCAGAAGAATTTGCCTTTTTGAGCCCATTTGAGAGCTTGTAATTGTGTTTTAAGTACTCTAATAAAACAGCTTTAGCAAAGACACCAAATTCCTTCATGTGCCTGAAAATACACATGCACACACAGAGATCCTCTCCACTTCTGCCCTGCCTACCAAAGGAACTGCAAAAGGGCAAATCTGTCCAAACACATGGGCTGCATCTGGCCTGGGGTCTCTGGGGGGCTGTGCAGTGGGGACAGAGTAGGGAGGTAGAGGAAAGATTGCCCAAAGTGCTCTTTCTGGCCCAATTCCAGCACATATATAATTTAATTGGGAATGCTGCATTACCCTTAGTCACTGTGTAGCAATAGTTAACTTGGTTATTTAGTAACTAAAGACAGTTTTGTACAATTAAACGATTTTTTTCATGTATGAGGGTCTGGAAAGGGACTTTACATTGCACAGAAGGGTCCTAGCTTGCCACAAATGAGTGTACACAACCAGGAGGCTGGTCCTATGTGGATGAAGCTTGGTTTGATTTTCTGTGGAGATTCAAGATAACATGCCCAAATTTCTGTGTACCCATATATCATAGCATAGGTATTTCCCCACTTCCACCTTAACCATGGGATGTTTTGACTCCAACATCACTTTCAGATTACACCCTGTGGTATGGAATTGCCATGCAGAGTTTTCCCAGGATCCACTATTTTCTGCATTTAAGTAAAGCTTCAGCTTCAAACAGGATGTGAAGCCCTGCTTTTACACGATTTCATGGCATGTTGAGGAATGAAGTACTGGTGTTTGAGGCAAGTGATTTACTGACATGGGGTTATCCAGAGGTTTAATTTGTCATGCATCTCACTCCCATGCTTTGTTTCCCTCTTCACTCTCTTTCTCAGAGGCAGCATGCTGCACACCCCTGGCAGTGAAAGGGCCTCCCTTCACACAGCAGCAATTTATTTTTCTCAGCTTCTCTCCAGCCAGATATCAATGATTCCTCAGGATCTGCAAAGACTCTAAGACCCTGTCAGAAACATGGAAGCCTTCTTTTTCCTACTGCTTAGTTAAACACAGCTTCTGCATTCAGATTACCCAGACTGATCAATCTCATTCCTTCCTTCTTGATAAAATATTCGGTGTCAGAGTCTTCTAATCCAACAATCTGCCAGCCACAGTCCCATTCATCTGCTGGCATGGAGACAGAGTAGGCTTAAAGTGATGTCTGATCATCAGTGCCTTTACCTGTGGATGTTAGATTATTGCAGTGCTTACAGACTGAGCCTGGTCCTGCACCTCACACCAGATACCACAGCTGGAAGAAGAGACACCCAATAGATTCACAGCTGAAGCAAGACCTCCAAAAGCTTTTGTTTTCAAAGCAAATGAATCAGCTTTAAAGCACTTTGTCCAGCCCTGGATTCTTCTAGGGCTGCGCAAACACTTGACTGCAGGGAGATGGATTTTGTCATAGCAACATCCAAGAGAAGAGTCAGTTCTGGCATTTCCACGTTCACTCTCACTTGCATCATGGTGTCTCCATCCATGGTGAGAGCCAACACACTGCCTCTGCCCTGGTCATCTTACACTGACTCTGTCACAAATACTAGCCATTAGAGAGGGGTGATTTTAAAAAAGAGTTAAAATTCCCAAAAGCGAGTCTTTTGCTCAGGGATGTTATTGGATCGCATCCTTCAAATAGACAGAAGCTCCAGTTACTGCTCTTAAAAGTTTTTTCTGACCATGCAGAGGCTCCTGTCTCCCACCACAGCTACTCTGCATTTGAGGAGAAGCACCAGCAGGTTGGAAATCCACAGAGAACAACTGCAGGCAGAAAGGACTGCTTATTTATTTTACAAGGATATGATAGCAGTTAGGACAAGCTATCACAGTGGAAATATGCAGTTGCATGCAGTAATGTGGATCATAAAAAGAGATTAATTAGTGATGCAAACCTAAAGTAGATTAATTAAAGTACACTAAACCAGGCATAATTTCCTTCACAACCTGCTTGATTTTAATCCGACTTGCTCTATAAAAGTGTTTTCCTTTGGGTTTATTGTTTGCCCTTTTGTGTCCTCCTCCAAAAGATATCTTCACACAACTGCCCAAGAAGCGCTGTCTACACCTGCAAGGACAGGGCTCCTTATGGCAATATTTATTTAAAAGGGGAAAATAACTGCTTGCTTATTGATTTTAAAAGGAGCTTTCAGAACACACCGAGGGGATTAGCACTCAGCTCATCCTAACTCATGTTCATTGCCTGAACTCATGTAGCTCCTTCAGTTAACCTGCCAAAGTAATTTAATGATGTTTTTGATGAATCCCAAAAATAAACTCTGGGCACTTGTGACACGCTCAGGCAAGATCATGGCAACAGAACACGTGCAGGGGAGGCCAGTGGCCAAACCCAAGAGGAAACCTCTACTGAGCCAAGACTCCTTTGTCTGTGGTGATTATGATTGTATCACAGTTACACTTCAAATTTCCAGCTGAGATGTAGAGCTCACATGTTAAATACCATAAAGATATGGATAACTCAAGCCTGCCTGGCTTCCAGAGTGCCTTCTGCATTCCAGAAAAGAGGATACTAGTGGGGAAAAGCCACCCTTTCCTTTCAACCCCAGAGTTCAATGGCTGGGGAGGTGAAAGATGAAACCTGCCCTGTGGCCTTCAGCCAGGCCTTCATTCTCAGCTTCAGCACAAGATGAAACAGGACCCAAAGTGAACAAGGGAATCTGAACATGAGGGGGAAAATAAGAATTGCTCTCTGGAGCAAATCTGGGTATGTACCATGTCTCTCAGATGTGGGGTATGTCTTCCACACCACTGTCACTCCTGGTGCTCTTTTCACCTGAACCAATTATCTCAGGATGCCTTTTGTCTTGTATGCCCACTGGCCATTCTATGGACAGAAAGATGGTGAAATTGGTTCCACACTTTTTATTAGAGAATCTCTCAGTATTCCTCTGCACTTCATAACCCGTGGCTCTTTGCCACAGATTTGTGACAAGCACAGAAGCAGCTCTTCCTTACAGTTTAGCTTCTTTAATGTGAAATAGGGATACAGCAGTCCACTTCAGTTCCAAATCCAGCCAGAACATTTTTCTTTCAAAAGCAGTAAAGCAATATTAAGCCATTTCCTTGGGGCAGTGGAAATATGAAATACAGCAGACTCTCCTGCTTTAAAGTAGACTTTGTTGTTTTTGGTTTTTTTTTTTTACTGTGAGTGGTCTGACATATACCAGCCACCATTATACACCAATAAAAGCAAAACTCAATTTTCTGTCACAATGAAGATGACCAATAAAATTTTAAACATGGACAACACCCATACAATTCTATAAAACCTGAGCAGAATCATAAAGCTCCCTTTAAAAACACACAGACTCTCATAGAGGGGGTTCTACAGTCGTATAAATTATCCAACTTTACCGTAGAAGGAATATGCTGCAAATCATCTCACACTTCTTCAACATTGTCTGAACTACCCCTATTAACAGGTATGGGGCTGCTCTTCAGCACCACTCGGGTTTTTGGCAATAGCAACACAAAAATTTCAGCAAAGACTGCATCACATCAAGAGAATGCTAACAGTTAACTAAATTAGACCAAATATTACTATGTATTGTGCAGAAGCCTGCAGGGCTCAGCCAAAACCACAATCATCTTTGAAAAGAGAGAAGGGATCTCTGCCCTGCAGCCTCAGTAGAGAAAGCAGATGAAGATGGGGAAAATGTTGCTTAGTGCAGAGACAATACAAGAACTGTTTCCAAGTGCCAGGAGTCCTGTGCATCCTGTCTGGGATTCTTGTGTGAATGGGTGCAAGCCTTAGGAGCAAATTATCTGGAGGAGGAGACCAGGGAAAGAGATGATGAGGAAGGGCAGGGGTGTGGGAGGGTCATCTGTGGGCAGAACAGGCTAAATATGCTTGACACTTGCCTGCAGTGAGAACCACACAAGGTCTGCCAGAACCCAGCCTGGCACCAAGGATAAATGGAGGTGCTGCAGAACAAGAGAGCTGCCACTTGCTGGTACAGTCACATGAGGATGGTGGGAACAAACTTTGGGTGGTAAAAGAGCAAATCAGCTTCCTGCAGTGGATTTGAAGTAGTGTGAAAAAGAAAAAATAAAAGCACAGATTCTAAGCCCTTTGCCTTGGAAGAGGAAGAAAGAGAGGTGGCTGCACATGCAAGGTGCTGCCAGTTCACAGGCAGTAGGATGTGGAGAGCCCCCCAGCAGTGACGGTGGGCAGGGGGACACAGCTGCATGTCTGGAGAACACTCAGCAGTGTGAGCAGCAGCTCCTGAGCCCTGTGGAAAGGAATGTCCTGATTGCACCTACACATCAGACCAATTTTATTGCCTCCACTTAGAGAAAAAGAGCCCAAATTCTCTCAAGCGCTGATAAGAAGTTTCTGTGAGTCATGCCAAGGAGGCAAAAATTTTACCATGTTTTGCTTCTGTCTGGAAATGTGGTAACAGAGTCCAAACCAGAAAAGGAAGGCCTCTGGGGGCATTTGAATTAGAACCCAAGGATTTAATTAAGGAAAACTATTTAACATGCTTAAAAAGCTTTGCTGCATTAAGACTGAAATCAAGCAAGGTACAGATGTAAGGTGATTACAGAAAGAAGATTAAAGGGTCAGATTCTTTTGTCATTTAGAAAAAAGGATGCACAGAGTTTACCATTTTGCAGAAGATAGAGGCCATTAGCATGGGTAACCCAAGGACTTCTCTTCCCAGTTTTCCTCCTCGCTGCTCTATGAGGTTATTTGGGCTCTCCTGTGCTGGATACTTGAAGGTTCACTCCAGAGTATGAGACACATTTGCCCCACAGCAACAGCACCATTTACTTCAGGGGTATTTTAGAGTATTATTTAATGGTTAAACAGCAATCATCAGAAAACAAAAGTGCCTTTTTTTTTTTTAACCCACTTTTAATTCCACTGCAGTTGGAAATAAAGGAAATAAAACTACAAGAAACTAGAAAATTACTTCACATAGCAAAGACAAGACCACAACTAAGGGTATTAGTTCTTTAACTTGTAATCTTTCCATAGGTAACAAAACAGTTTTTTTTCTGGTGATGACAAAATTTTGATAGAAATCAGTACTTTGGTCATTTTTGGACATTGGCAGCATATCAAGTACCCATGAAAAGGGTCAGTCTGGTTTTCAGGACAGCCAGAGGCTGGAACCAGCAGCACTGAGCCAAGCCTTGGATTGATACAAGCAACACTTGCTGTTTCTGACTGCTGACATGACTGAAGTGTTGCTTATCTGCTTGAACCCATATTGACTCACGCTGTTCCTGCAATAATGGAGCAAAACTGCATCATCGACAGGATGCTGATCCATTTGAAATGAGAAATGATAGACTGGAGAATAATGAAATCTGGGAAGTTCTGAAATTCTTATCTTCCATGCATCAGGTAAGCCAGAACTGTAACTCCTTAATTCTACTCCTACCTAATGTCATCTTTTCTTGCCAGGGAAGATAAAAAAAATGTCATTTCAAGGATTTTATGCTACAAGTCACTATTGAAACCTTCACATTCACTTATTTTACATCTCTAGGCATTGAATTATCAGCAATAGGCTCAGTACTGGATAAAACTGAAAATTAATGATGGAAAAATATTCAAGAACACATGCAAGAGGGTATCCCTTGCATCATAAATAGATTTTCAAGAGGAAGACTTAATCAGAGATGGAGTAGGACACAAGAACAGCCAGAAACCACTTCTCCAAAGACACAAGGATGAAGTAAAGCATGTGGTTTGCTGATCTCCCCTTGGCACAGCTGCAAGCCACAAATGTGAGGTGTCAGGAAGATGCTAAAATTTCCCAATTTAAGGACTCTCCTGAAATTGATACAGATTGTGGTTCTAAGTCCAGTTCTGTCAGTACCAGAGAGATGTCAACATCCAGGTCATTCAAACCAATACCCTTGCAGAAAACTGTCTCATATGCAAGTATGAAACAAGTGGTCCAAAGTGAAAACACTGGTGAAAGAGTATATGTGAAAAATCAGGAAAAGTGCCTTTTATAGATTTGTACATCATTAGGGAGAAAAGGAAAATAAGATACCAAAGACTGTTGATAACTTAGAGTCTGAAGATGCAATATTTATTTTATCTGTGGCTATGACTTTAGAGTACCATAAAGAAAAATCCTGCTGAGAATTCAAAATATGCCTTCTCAACAGAACAAAAAAAGCCCAAACCAAAACAAAAAACAAAATTCAAGACTGATGTAAAGCATTTGCAAGCAAAAAGACAAAATGCAAACCTCCCAAATCGGAAAGAACATTGCCCCCCCGGAACCTCCTCCTGAGAAGTGTTATTAGTTATAGCTCTCATGAAGTCCTTACAATTTCCCAGTGTATGTATGAATGCAAATAGATCCAGAGGGTGCAGGAACAATCATCCCAGCCCCAGTGATGCCATTGCCTGCCAGGATGAGGATGACATGTACGTGCCATTCCCACTGCCTGCCTTGGGAAGGCTGGTATTGAATGGGAACAAGAATTCCCAGCATGGGCTTCACAAGGCACCACCGAGGAGCTGCATCTTTCCTTTACTGCCAGGACAAAGTGCTCTTGGTAAAGCACAACTGAAATGGGAGGAAGTTTCAATCAAAGCATGGGAAAGAAGAAGTGTGCTGTGTTGGGATGCATTGAATGGAAAAGGCAGGGGGAATAACGAACAGCTAAACCAGCAGAAACAAGAGGATGAATTCAGCTCCTGCAGACAGTTTTACCAGTGAGATAAGGCAAAATAACTGGGGTT
Organism: Pseudopodoces humilis; assembly: GCF_049639895.1. Classification (NCBI taxonomy): domain Eukaryota; kingdom Metazoa; phylum Chordata; class Aves; order Passeriformes; family Paridae; genus Pseudopodoces; species Pseudopodoces humilis. The sequence continues at coordinate 14,717,938 of NC_142212.1, forward strand.
TGTTTGGTCTCCAGTCAGAGAACTGTAACTCTAAAGCCTTTGCCAGCATGGAATAAGTTTGAGTTTATTGAGCCTCTCACTAAAAAAAAAAACAAATCCAAACCTAAGCAAAGGAAAAACCACACCAGGAGAGACCCAGGCACTCAAGCAGAACTTCTCGTGGTAATGAATAGTGTTCAGCACAGAGGGTATGTTGGCAAAGGAGGTTATCAAAACCAATGGATACAGATAACTTTAAATACACATCTGGACACTGTTACAACAGAAGCAGTTTGCAGCACACAGGGATAAAGTTTAATGAAATATTCTTAACAAGAGAAACTTGCTATGCCTAGTCAGTAGAAGCCACAATTCCTTAGTTTTGCAAGTAATACATGACTGAAGCTAAAAGCTCTCCTCTAGGAAACCCTGGGCTAAGAGGTGCTGGCAGAGAATCAGGCAGGGACTGCCTGCTGCTGTTGCAAGCAAAGCCCTTTGGCATCAGGGAGTATTTTTCCCTTTATTAAAAAGGTATTTATTCACCCCAAGGTGTCTGTTTCGCTCAGACAAGGCATTAGCACCAACTGAGCTTACAGGAAGGAGATAGAGTAAAACTCACCTACACATTTTTATTCTGACACTAGCTCACACACCAAGGCAAGGAGATTAGGTGAAAAGAGAAAGAGATCTTATCAGAAATGCAAGATGAAGGGAATTATTGACCAACACCAAGACATCTGTGTGTGACAGCTCTTCCCATACCCAGACAGTGTCCAGAGGCCCCAGATAATTTGATCTGGCAGTCAGATGCAAAGATATCCCACGACTACTCATGGACCTAAGAAGACACCTGGTTTTATCCAAATGCAGGAGATGCATTCTGAAGTCACAGTACATAATGCATTCAGAGTGCTCAAGTGTTATGGGCCAGCTCCTCCACTGTTTTTGTCTGAGCTGAGCAAGAGCTGCAGCTTCCACAAGCAAAGGCCAGCTCAAGCCCACTGCTAGAGCACAGATGCTGTGATTCAGATCTGAATTTCACAGGCACTCCCCACAGTTACGGAGGGCAAGGTAGGGGGAAGCCCAACAGCCTGCCCAGTCCTTTCAGAAGGGTGCATAAAGGGTTGCAGCTTTTCCCAAGGATTCTTGCGCTCCTTATAGGGTGCCTCTGTCAAATTTGGCAGTAAAAAGCCACCTGTCTCTTCCAGATCTTCCCACCAGTACCCACAGAGTATTTTGGGCATGATGGAGACTGTCCTGAGCCTATCAGGCAGCATAAGCATCCCCCTGCACTTCTAGGGTTTTTTTTCTTAAATGAGCACTTGAGAAATAATTGTTGTGTGCTGAATACCATTATAAATCACACATTACCATTTCACAGAGAACCACTATGAATCACAACCCCCTCTTCCAGAGGGCAAAGAGCAGAGCAGCACTCCAAACCACACAAAATGACCACAGATCCCAATATACCTAAGAACTTCAGAAGAAAATTTATATTCACAGGAACATTTTTCACTCAAGGCAGTGAAAAATCCATATGCCCTGTGTGTGGGTCTCCCAGAGAACAGGACCATCAACAGCCAGACTATTCTTTGAGGGAAATTCTAGAGGGCATTTCTCATTACAGACACATTCCCGTAAATAAAACAGACTACTGTACAGCATCTCCATCCAAGGCCTGAGAGCCAGGACTGCTCAGGCTCAGAATGTGATTTAAGCCCCGGGAAGGGATCTGGAAAATGCCACCGCTGACAGCAGAGAGGAGGGAGGGGAGGTGGAGGAAGCTGATTTTAAATCACAGAAAGAGCAGACTATAGAAGTGTAGACTTCATCATGCTGTGACAGAAGAAAGTGAGGGGCACTGGTGTTCCATCTTCATCATTGTTAAATCCTGGTTGACCTCTCGAATGTGTGCCTGCCCTGAGCAAACCTTGTCTCAGCTTCTTCTCTCTGCTGCACACATGAAAGTCTGGAGTCAGCTGTGGGGCACTCCTAGTCCTACTTACTGCACATTTATTCAAGGTAACAATCATTTCCCTCCACTTCAATGTTTCCCTTCCACAGACATCTTGCAGCTGGACAGTGACCTCCTTAGGTTCAGCTGAAGTTAGCCAGCCTTAAAAGGAGAAAATTTCCTTTGTAAAATCACCAGAATTTTATCCCTATGGCTTTCAATAATCAGTCCAGAATATACTCTGGGCCCTAATACTACCCTTCTTCATCCTGTTGAGCATCATTCTTCCTTTGCAATTGAAATCCTTCTTCCACCAAGGAACAGCAGAAGCAGAGGGGAATCCCCCCAGCCTCAGCCATCTAAATGCAAGTCATCCAGTGTGAAAAGGCAATCTGTGCCCCTGCTCCAGTCAGGCACGGCAGAGAGAGAAATTTTCAGCACATGGGTTAATAAAAGATAATGAATCTCACTATGGGAAAATGTCTTTCTTTCATTTCTTACAGAAGCTGTGAGTAGCTTCCCACTGCAGTATTGTAACACATAGTAAAACATTCAAAAAATTATTTCCACATCTACTAAGGTTCAGCACTCCCTCTAAGCTGAAGCACTACAAACAAAAATGTAAATCATTTCCCCAGCATAAGCCCCCAAAGGCCAAGTGACTCCAGTTTATTCCAGGACAGTTGGTAAATGATCCAATTAGATCTGTACAAGTTTTACAGCAAAGCCCTGAGTCATCTGTAAAGAAAATTCAGTCCAGTGTCATCAAGAAAGTTTCAAAAGTTTTTGAACAAGAACACAATCACAGTACCAGGAAAGAAATTCTTTGTTTGACTTACGACAGACTCTTTTTCATGAATTGCTATAAAAGAGACCAGTAGAATAGGTTTGACCTCAAAATAGAGCTTTGGCATGCAGATGCAAGTTAATTAAAAAAAAAGTCAAAAGAAGCACTGAGAACAGACATTCACAAAGCATTTGCAGCAGTATAAAAACCACATGGTGCCAAGCAAAAATATTATATAGGAATGACACAAAAGCAGTGCACACAAAAGGAGAAAGCCTGGAAAACTCTGACACTACATTTCAAGCTGATACTACTCAACACATGTCAGGAGGTCTGGGCAGTGAAATTACCATTTTAAAGCAAGTGAGGCTCTCTAGTTTCCCAATACTTCCTCTAGGAACTCCACAGACAGGGTTATTCAACCTTTTGCATTATTTCCTTCACTCACAGGAGCTTAGAAAATGATCTACCAGTGAAGATGGGCTTTTTGTCCACAGCTGGGACAGATCAGAAGAAACTTCAATCTTAGATGCTCCTGTTGTGCAAAGATTTAATAGCTTCCATTTGCAACATGATGATTGCCTAAATTAAAATTGAAGAAAAAAATGAGCATTGTTGGAGGTTTCAGACTGGGAATTTAAATACATGGTTGCTGTGGGTGCTTGCTTTCCTGAGAGGAGATTTACATAGCTAAGTTTGGCATGTCTGCAAAATGTTTGCTCCTGTCAGAAAGCAGGATTACCAGAACAACCTGCAGGATGCCCTACAGCAGCTCAGCATTCCTCAAGAGCAGGGAATTAGGTTCAGCCGAGCTTCTGCATGGACAACCTAAGTCCAAAAAAAGGGTTTGAAGTCATGCCCTACAAAATCCTGTTTTGGTAAGCTGCTGGGCTTTGCCTCCCTGCTCAGCCCCAGTGCCTCACCTACTCTGCCTTCAACATCTGAACCAGTGACCTTTTTTTCCTCTGCTGCTTTCTAGTTATTTTGCCATATTTACGTAATTCCTCTAAAATTAAACACACACTATTTATTTTCTGCAGTACCTACAGCATTACTTAGGAGTTATTACATGCAGCAAAGGAAAAAAAAAATATGTCTAACATAACCTGTGTAGAAATCTTGGATATAGCCTGTTTATTCATTATCACTAGGAAACAACTAAAAATAAAACTGCAGCGAAGCTGCAAATTTAAAAAGCAAATTTAAAGCAAATTTAAAATGCTCAACACAAGAGTAAATTTAGGTAATGCACTGGCATCAAGTATTTTCTGGGGGGGTTGTGTTTTTAAGTTTAAAACAACTTCCAGCATGGTTTAGCATTACAGTATTTCCAAAATAACAGTATGAGATAAAGTCTAACTGAAATGTGTTAGGAATAAACACTGCTTTTTATTTAATTACTCAGCATAACAGCTACTTACATAAATGCCTGCAGGTGCTCCCTACCAGCACCAGTCCATAGACACAAGTATTGAGGTATCAAAGCTCATTCAGACTCAGTTCTTTCCCCAGTTTGGATCCCATTTCCAGGTTCCAGATGTCTACACTGCTTTTTTCCCAAAGCCCCACCGAGCTGGAAATCCCTTTCTCTCACATGAGCATCCACATTTCTCTATAGGACAAATTGCAAAATTTGCTTCTGCTTAATGCCCTGCTTTTGTCAATATTCCTTTTCTATTGACTGACAGTTGGGTTTGTTCCCTTTACAGTAAGGAATCTGAGTTTTTAGTTACAGCTTCATTTATTAAGATTCCTGTGAACGGATTTGCAGAAAACATGTAGACTTGTAGATATTTAGCTGTATTGGAGTAGCCCCAACCTGAATGATTCCACCACTCTTCCACAACTAGAAATAAGATTTTAATGAATGAAAAGTAAGAAAATACTATGTCCCTTCTCTTTAAAAGTCTTAAGAATCCAAAGGTATTAAAATAACTATATAACATAACATAATTTCTAGCAGAAATAGTTCTCTTGCAAAAGTAGCAGATGAATATCTGAGAGCAAGCAAATCAGATTCTCAAAACTGCTAAACTATTGCATCCCCCCTCCTGCCAGAAGTGTTCTGTTACTGACTTTTACACTAAAACATAGACACACATCACTGCAACAGGACAAGAACCAGCACGGGCCGGGTACAATTACAGGGCGTTTCCTGAGAGCACAGTTCACCTCAGGATAAAGTGTTCAACCCAGCCAGCTTCGTGCTTAAGCCTTTTGAGACAGCCAAGGGAAAATTTCATCTCAGAAGAGCAGAGACTCTGCAGTCTTAATAAAAGGTGACACAGAGATAATCACGTACTACAGATATCCCACGGTGATTTGGTGCAGTATTACAGCAAGGACCCCCAATCCATCCCAGCAATATTTTTAGAAATGTTTACTCTCAGACAGATCACAAATACCTGAAGATTTTTTCAGATCAGTGGAAAAGGTTAGGCTTGTTCTCAGCTGCTTTCTCTACCCTGCCACTGCACTCTGCCTGTGTTTCTTGTCCTTGGGGTATTTAGCAGAAACAAAGTCATTGAGACACCCTTCAGTTCAGCAGATAAAACAAGCCTTCCACCTGACTTCAGTGATTATTACCTTGCCTTCCAAAGAGGACATGTCAGCTGCATTCCCCAAGGAACAGAGCATGTATGAGCTACCTAATCCCCACTTGCAGAAAGAGGCCTTGCAAACGCCTTTCACTCAGCGCAAAAACTTAGAGGATGTCTCAGCTAATTTAACACACAGCTTTGTAGCTGCTTAGGAACAGTTCTCCAGATCTACCTCTTCCATGGCTAGTAGCACTCCAAATAAATGCAGGCCCTGCTCCTGACAGAGCTGGAATGGGAGTTAAGGATCAATAAACCTCAGTCAGGGATTTCATGGGAGATAATAGGCACAGAAGAGCACAGCTTTGGCTGCTAAGTTCTTTCTACAAAGCCATACAGTAGAACAAGTGTGAGAGATTCTAGTTACAGCAGAAGAGATAGATTTCTTTGTGGGACCTTGTGAAGTGTGGTCATGAACAAAGCTCATCAGCTTGACCATGCTGTTAGAATGAGCATCCATAACAAAATAACCAAGATCTTACTTCAAAACCAGCAAATATAGCAAAAAGTTTCTACTTTTGAGTGAGAAACAAATGGATGAGATGTAAAATATTTGTGTTGAAAGCTTTGGGTATAATATTGCAAGAGAAATAAAAATACTTGAATTTCAGATTGCAAATATCTTGATTCTGGGGACAGAAAGAGAGACAAATTAATTTTCAAAGAACACCACAACTGATGACTGAAGTCTCCATTGCAAAGAGTCATAAAACTTCAAAATGCACTTGGCCACAAGTGCCCAGCCATGCTCATTTCTATTTGTCATATGTAGTCTGGATTTCACTGTGGTTCTCAAGTTTCTGCCAAGGTTTACACAAAACCCGAACCTCAAATGTAATGAAAGAAGGCTGAAAGAAGAGATCTGGCAACAACCTTTCAGGTTTTATTCAAGTAGGGCTTTCATTATAGAGGAAAGTGGACCTGGACATCTGTCAGCACTTTAATATAGTGTCTTCAAATGTGACCACATTGTTTAACTCCTTCAAATCAAATTGAAATATTTATTTTCTAATATCACTCTATTATTAAACAGATTTTTTTTGTTGTTTTTTTTTTTTGTTTTGTTTTTGTTTTTTTGTTTTCTGGACATAGATATAAAGGAACATATTAATTAGAAACAATATCTAATCCAAAACAATTCAAGACCAATTTCCTCTTGAAATGTTGACTTCTTCTAAACAGAGAAATTGACATCTTACTTTAACATCTCTTCCCTTAAATGCCTTTCCCCATTCTATCCCTGTAGGGCTTTCCCAGGTCCAACCATTTATAAATTTGCCCTTTTTAAGCACTTTGAAGTTAGCCTCTTGCAATGTTTGGAAGCAATGCACTGGGACATTTCTGCTTGAGCTGGAGACATTGGTTTAATATTGCACAGGTTGATGTGCCTTGCACAAGACAAGCTCCAAAATTATATAGAAGCCCAAGGACTCTATGGACATTAGGAGAAAGCCTTCACTCACTGAATGCAGCAGGAAATGTGTGCATTGAAGACTGGCAGGGGAGAAAATAGAGCCTGTAACCAGCACTGTTCATTTTCCCATATTCAAACACAAAAATTTACCTGGAAACTAAGCAAACATAACTAAATTTCACTACATTTACTTCTTAGAAAAGAGCTGGGGTGAGCAGCAGAACTCTTCCTCCTGGTAGATGTTTCATACCATAACTTTCCACTGGTGGCATCTTAAGCTGCCTCACCTGTACCTGCTCTTGGTATCTTGTCTGAAACCTGAGTGGTTCTCTAATGTATCCCATCTAGGCTCTTCTCCTGAATTATATACCTTCCTGAAGACATTTCCATGCACCTTTGGTGGTCACCCTCTAAAGTACCCTATTCTTGAGCTCTCCTGATGCCTTCATAACTGGCACACCTTCAGTCCTGCATCAGTCCTGCTCCTACTGTTGAATTGGTTAGATATCCTATACCTTAATGATTTAATTTTTAATTGTTTCTTTTATACAAAGTTATTACCCTACTCTTCTCTGATCCATTCTTCTTGAGGGCAAAGAAGAAAATTTGAAGGTCAACCCCCAGTGAAATTAATTTTCAACATCCATGGCACTTCTGTAATTGACTGCAGCTTTAATGAGAGCTCTTTTCCAGTGAATTGGTTAGGAGATCCTCAGGTTTCCTGATAATACACTTTATTAACAGGACCAGCCAAATGAGGAATGGAGTCCTTTTACTCATCTATTGATGCTAAGGATATTAAAATTGGTTTCCTTCCCCGTTAGCCCTTGCTCCCATACATAGGTTTTGGATAAGCCATCCTTGCAAGCCTGGACAATAATGAATATCCCTGAGCGATGCAATCACCCCCTCACCTCTGCTGCTGGAAAAATGGCCTTGATCCTCTGGGCATGGCCCATTCCACAGTCTGGATGAAGCAGGAACAGCAGTGCTATGAAGCACTTCCTTTCCTTCACAGAACTGAGCAGCTTCACACCCACAGGTGTCCTGGGGCCTGGCCCCTGCTTTCCTCCCACCACAGGGGCTGTGATAACACAAGATGGGGAGGAGGGCCTATTAGCACCACCTGGCAGGCTCAAACGACACTGTTTCCATGGTTATTTGTCACCATAGCTTTTTGTATGAAATATGTTATGCTTTTTTCTCATTGACACCTCAGGGGGACACTCCAGCCAGTAATGTTCCCTCCAGCATTCAATTATCCAAGTCAGTTACACAAGGCCTCACCTGCATTTTCTTTGTAAAACAAACCCCATGCTGGATTAGATTGACAAATCCAAGGGGTGACACAGCTTCTCAGCTGTGATTCAGCACGTTATTATGAACCAATATGCAAAGCTGGAGGTACATTCACGACATTGCACTGTTGGTGTCATCAGGCTCTGAACTAGGCCTTCAGATGAGACAAACTTTCCATGATGCTCAAAACCAGACCCACCATTTATTTTGTCCACCCTCCTGTGCTAAATTTTCCAAACTATCAGCATTTTGTCCATTATGAGTGGTCCAATATAAGTAACCAGCGTGTGAAGAGCTTGTTCAGCTGTTGTAGAAGCAGCCTAGGACATTTGTGATTTCAGAGGAGTCAGTCAGGAGTGTGGTACTTTGTATTTAGTGGGAAGATACAACGGTCCTAAGGGTTTCCTCACCCAAAAGTCCAGAAAATAATGACTAGTCACGTCCTCCAACTAGAGCACATCAACAAAGGGCAGCTGCTGAGGAAGAGCAGGAGAGCACACTGGCAGAGAATCTACAGCTGATTCCTCTCAGAGATGAAATCAAAGCAATTGAGTACAAACTTTCCTTTTTATGTTGTCATTTCTAGCCATGGCCATGGTTTTTTTCACATGGTTCACTCTGAGCAGATTGTCAGGTCAGTGCTTCCCCAGAGCAATACAGGCTGACCTCCAAGGGCCATTCTGGGGGATGTGCGAAACTGTGTGACTGGTGACACTTCAGCACATTTTATTGTTTGAAGAGCCCTATTTGGTGCATGTGCTTCAAATATACAACATGTAAACATTTGTTTGTACCTGACTTCTGTCTTCTGTAGTAGCTTTGTTCCTTAATTAACTCTGCAGACTGACACTGAGTGGTCTTTACAACAGTAACATCAGGGAGAAAAGTCACCCCTAGAGCCAATAACGCAATAGAAAATTCAAAATATTCATTCCAAGCAAAAAGAAGATTACCACCCAGCCTGGGAATAAAATCTCTGAAGCTCCTGCCCTCTAATGGATGTTATGAATCTGAATATGGCTTCTTGGAAATACTTAATAAATTTTTATAGAATGCCAGATATTCTCAGATGTATGCATTTCATTATTCTTCATTCAGTCTGACAAACAGCTTTCATTTCCACTGCACAAAGTCTATAAATATAGGAGTTGTTATAACCAGAAAAATATACTATTTTCTACATACTTACTTCTTTCCAGAAAAAAAAGTAGTTCTGGTGTCCAGCACTGATCTATACTGTAATTATCAAACCTGAAAACTGACAGTGGCACTATGTTGAACTGCTCAGTACTTTTTTTTTAATGTTCCAATATGTCACACTTGAAACATTTTTTTGAGCAGTTCAAGAGAGTACTTTTAATGGAGATGTTAATCACAGGCAGCATTTTACACTGACTGATGAAATAGCAAGACAATTTTGTGTTCTTCACTTAATTATCTGAAAGTCTCCAAAAGCAATTCTTGCATCCTGAAATACACTCGGAATCACTACCTTATCTGTACAAATCACCAGGAAAAATGTTACTGCATCCACTCTATGAGGAAGAAAAAAAACCAGACTCAAGTATTCTCTCTGCTCTAAATAATGAAGTGGAACCAACAGAATTGAGAGACTGGCAGGGAGGATGTTTCTCAGCACTGTTAGTGCAGCCAATAGGCTGCAGGTTTCCCAGCTATCCTGGTCCTTCAGCTGCTTTCAGCAGCTTCACACTCACATTCCATTAAAGGGGGGCAGTTAATTCTGTGAACTGTGTTGCTCTGAACATGACAGAAAACATAAAACCAACAGAAACACAACCGGATTCTAACTGAAGCATTTCCCTTCATGAATATAACAACTTTTACCAGTGACAGAAATTCTGCACGAGTAATGGCAGATTGTCGCTCTGCTGCAACCTCCTGCAAAACTATGCAGCAAAGCCAAAGCTGATGTTAGTCATATCTTTGCAGGAATCACTAGAGCTGAACAGGAGTATAAAACAAGGTGGAATTTGATTAGATACAAACAGATTTTCGTTTTACACAGACAAATCCTGCTTAAATTTATATCAGCACAACCCAGCAAATGTAACCACAGAAGCATGTGGCTCTGGTGGCACACACAGTGAGATTCATTCAGAAAGCTGCCCATAACTGAACAGGCTTGTCACGAGAGGCACAATCTCTACATGCTCAAGACCTACAGTATGTGTAACATTACACCCCGAATTGTTTTCTGAGCAGAGACATATTCTCCATGGGATAATCCAGTCCTGCAATTTAATTCTCTTAAAAACATATGCAAGGCACATTTAGGAGGATTTCAACTCCCTGTGCAGTAATAAGGATCGTATCCCTTTTTCAACCAGAGTATAGCATGCACACACGCTACTAAAATTTTACCATTAAATTACTTGCACCACATCTAATGACTCCATCTAAAAAGCCATTCCTAGAGGCTCCAAAAAATCTCTGTAGTACTCACAGGCCAGGAAGCACCCCAGATGAAGGGTTATTCTGCTGCAGCAGTGTTAGAGCTGTTGACTACTTTGCACCATGCTCTCCTGGGATGAATTCTGTCTAGGAAAAGCAAGCTCTTATCACCAATCCAGTTGGCTTTACTTCATTACTTGGAAAAACAGGTTCTCTGGTAGCAAACAGTCCTTATCTGTGCAGACTGTTAAGGGTGAAGAGCCATTCCCTTCTTGCAACATAGCTGGATATATCTGTTTAGAAGTATAAACCAACTTCAGGGACCCAGTAAGAGCTTGTAGGAGGACCCAGAGTCTCTCAGAGTCTGCTGGAGTGACAGCAGATTTCCCTCTCTCCCAGGGGCTGGCTGTTCTGCCTCCACTTCTAATGCAGCACACTGGAAAGGAGAGAACTAGAGCAGACCCCAATTTCAGACCCCTCAGAGAAGCCAAGAATACTACAACTTCTTTTAAACTGAAGAACTCCTCTAACCCTTTTATCCAAATAATACAGAGAGCCACAGATATTTAAGAATTGTCTTCTGAAGCTCCTGCTTAAATAAAAAGGGATAAGAACAAAGAAGCCAACACATGGTGTCTAAATACTGAATTCCTGGATTGTATCCCATCAAGTATAGCCCTGGGTAGAGTTACATACATTGTTTTCACCAAATCAACATGGCATGATTTAAAGTAGGTATTACAATTTCACCATTTATCATCCCAAAGGCAGAGTGGCAAATAGAACTGTTGTAACAGCAAATCTGAGGCAGCAAGAACCTTAGCCTGGTTGGAAAGACTACAATTCTTTTTAGCTCTGGCTGAAAAACCTATATACAGGGTATCTGCCTTAAAGACCAATTCTTTATCAATCTAAAACCAATGGTAGAAAACTAGAGGGTACAAGATGTAGGGGACAGTCACAATGAGTTGCACTTCTCTCACAACTTATCCAGGGCTCTTTTAGGCAGCAAGGAGACTGCCAAAATGAGTGTCTGGAATGATTCTGCCCTCAAGTCCCCCAAGCCCTCTTCCCCAATAGGTCTAAGTGAATAGAAAAGCAGTAACACATTTAGAGTCAGGGTTGTGCATTTCACAAGATGCTTCCTGCTCCCATGAAACTTTAGCTGATACCTTGTGGAGAGAGGACACAAGAACCTTGCAAGGGACTGACTCACAGAGCCACCTCCTTAAAACATCTGCCCTTTGTTAGACCTTCAGCCAATGTAATTATGACCCCCAGTGCAAGCCTCAGGAGGAAAGCCACAAACCAGAGGGGGAATGAACTAGCAGCATTTTAGAGTCAAGGTCACACCTAAGAAATGCCCACAGAAAATCAAAGCAGTAACAAAAAACAATGTTTGGGTCAATGTGCCCTTGTTGCAAATAATCTGTGCTCCAGCTTGTCCTGCAATATTGTTGGGATTCCCAGATGTGACTGCAACCAGAAACAGCCATGAACCATCCTCCCTGCAGTCATGACATATCTCCTGATGTTCCAGAGATATCAGGTGGAACCAAAGACAGGAAAATGGAATTAATACCAAAATACACCCCCTGAGGATCATTTGTTTTTCCACAAGTATGTTAAGAACATGAAATAGGAAACTCTTCAACAAAATTAATCTTTGTCTTTCTATGCTGAATGCAAGAAAAAAAACTTACAAAATGAGTTTTTGCTGAAACAAGAGACATCCTGTCACTAGTCCATAACTTCATCTGATTTAAACTATAAGCATAAAAGTAGCATGGCTATTTAGTTCCAAGAATCATGTTTCAGTCTTGGGATGTTTTCTTCTGTGGACTAACATACCTTCTTACATCTCAAAAAGTAAATATACCATTAGTGTGATGTCAGAAAATGCACTTATCAAATAATTCTCAGAAGGTCTCAGTAACAATGCAGGAGCTGAAATGTCAACGATTTACAACAGCTCAGAAAAGAACCTTTGGCATTTGGTCAATAGAAACCACAACAGAGAAATGGCAATGGAGAAGCATTGTTAATTACTAAAAATAACAGAGTCCAACATCGATAAAGACTGGCTACTCCTCTAAGAGAAATAGTTGAAGATAACCAACTTCTAGGCAAAAAAAGCATCCATCGTAACTGAAAGAGAACTGACAATTCCCTGCTTTACTCCATCACTGCTCCTTTTCAGTAAGCTGCTGCCTTGACAGAAGACAGTCATTTCTGGCATCAGCTATGAATGAGCTAACTCGTTATCAGCAACATTACAACTTCCTGTGCTTAGGAACAAATTGTCTCAAAAAAAGAATTCCTGTGCCTCTTCTCCCTCCTCAAAACTGCCACCTGGGCTTAGCCAGCACAACAAATGCTGATGCTGGCACCTTCATTTGGAAGAGAAACAGCACAGGTGGCAGTAGGGGTGAGAAGAACAGCAGATGTGGAAACAGACTCCAGACCCAGAAGGGGGATGAAGAACCCTTCCCACCTCCCGAGTCCATTGTTAGCAGAGCCAGAGGGGCCTGATGATGATTGAATCCCACAGAAAACAAAGGCTTGGGCTTCTTAGAATTTTTTAAATTGGAAAAGACCTTTAAAATCATCAAGTCCAACCATCAAACACAAGTCCTACTTCAACACAAGTTGAAAATCAAATCAACAACGAGTCTCACATTATTTCTCAGTTTAAGCAGCATCATTATTACCTGGAGCCACTGTGTTAATTGTGTGTAAACCAAAGCATCCAAGGAGAACCTCAGCCTGGTTTTGGAAGCAGGGAATAGGGATAGGAAAAAACAGGAGATAGACACTGCTTGGTGCTGAAGCACATCTCTTAGCGTGACTTGATCTTCACTGGCCAGGTTTTACTGTAAGCAGCAGAAACATCCAACCATTCAGTGCCCTCTGAATATTACTTTAAACATTTTAGTGTGTAAAAAGCTTTCAACACTAAACACCTGCTTTGCTGGAGCTGCAATGGGCTTCCCACCCAGCACAGGTAATATCACCCTTGAAAGCAATGAACACACCTCAACCATATCCTAAACCAGTTTTGTCTTTTTCTTGGTAGCTCTCCCATGAAGTTCACACAAGGAAGATTCCCTGAGCTGGAATCAAAGAAAAGATACAATTAATAAGCTGCCTTTTACTATTGGTTCAGAGTGTAAGCTGCCTTTGTAAGATGTCCATCTTTACACCAGTAGGAGAGCACCAAATCAGGAGGAAGAGTTCTCCAAGGGTATGGTGCTGCAGGAGCCCTGCACTAAAGTGCACTATCTAAAGTCAGCTCTGGCTGGTAGAAAACAACCTATCTCACACGGTTCCCAGCTCATTGATTTCACCAAGGCACTCTCACAGCCAGAGGGCCTGAGGAACAGATGGCTCAAGTGCAATGCTGCAGACCTGTGGCTGAGCAACACACAGTAGCTTTCAGTCCTGGTGTGATCACTGCACATGGAAAAAATCACCCCTTGCTCCAGCCTGTTTGTTTCAGCTGACTTTCACAGTGAGATGAAGCTGATCTCAAAGCAAATCAGCCATTTTTGTCTAAATCCTTTGAAAACCCAAATCCATGTTTTCCTCATAAAAGAGATCTCTCTCAGATTCAGCAATAGCACATACAAAGAACTCACAGAAGTCAGGCCAGAAACAGAGGGAAGGGAGCAGAAATTACATTTACAAAGCAGGAAGCAGACATTTCTGCAATGGTTCTGCTCAGCCACCGGAGCGCCTCAGGGAGGATTACACAAGAAATAAACTCTCTGCTCAAAGTATGTAAACTGATAAAACAGCCTTGCTTTGATGCTTGCTCTGCAAGAAGCATTTCAGCTGAATCAGTAACAATGCTTGTTCTTCACTGCAGTGACACTGCAGCAGTTGCAGAAATATATTCACATTTTAACTGTGGTGTTTATTCCAGGAAGTGCAAAGTTTGTGGTGCTTGATCTCTGAGGGAACATTGCTGCAACCACTCAGGCTTTGTCATGGGACTGATGATAAAAGATTCAGCCTTCTGTAAAAAATGGTATGCTGGATTTATGTGCATATTGCATTTCTCCTGTAAGAATGCCTGACTTTTTATGGAAACCACAGAGAGATCCAGGTGGAGAAGTGTTCAGGATATGACAACCACCTATTGCAGATTAGATCAGAAAGGGAAACAGCAGCTGAGCTTAATACATGGAGAAAGAGTCAAGTTTAGTTTATGGTCTTTTCAGAGCAGCCAAAAAATGATTTGTTTTAGAGTCCTAGTGCATCACTGGTAGTTTTGCAGTGCCAAAGCTTTTAAATTTGGCAAAATGAAACCAGTAGGGAATATAGAGCTGTGGATGAATATCAAAACAGGGAGGGTAGGCAGGCAGAGGATATGCTGCATTTTTGAGTGCTCTGGTTTTTGAGCAAACCTGGGTTCTGTTATGTTCATCTCCCATTTAGCACTTTTTAAATGAAATACAAGTCCTTAGCTGTGTCCCAGGTTTTGTATATCAGCAGTTATCCCAGAGGCAGGGCAAACAAAAGTCTGTTTTTATAATAGAAGGTTTCATTTAAATAAAACAAAAACAACAGTTTTAAGACAAGAGATATCTCAAAACCTCTATCACACTCAGTATGTGCAGTATTTGGATTTATTCAATCTGAAAAAGGGCTGTTTCCAATTACCACAGTGTATATCCAGACAGAAAATACCTAACCTGCTTTTCCTGCGGGCCTTCTGTGTTTTCCTTTTTCTGCCTCACTACTCCTGTCCTCACGCTCCTTTTGCTGGAGGCTGCAAGACCCCTTTTGTCATTTGGCACTTCCACTCTGAGGTGACAGCACCCTATGAAGAACCAGCCCCCACAGCTTCATTGGGGCAGCCAGCAGATCCCACTGCCACACCCTCAGTGATCCCAGTCCCGAGGACTCCTTGTTCCCCCTGAAACACTGCCACAGTTTCCATGGCACCATAGAAAAGACATGTATTTTTTAAATCCCTAAGAGGTGCAGATATTTGGGTGGTTCTTAAAACTTAGCCATCCTCCTCAGATGTTCTGAGCCTACCACATTATCCACTTTCCTCTCCATATCTGAAATACTTTTGCAAAAGTTCCTCTGACAATGGATCTGATGTGATCCATCATGCAGCAGCAAGAGATGTCAGCTGAAGGAAAACCTGCACAGGAAAACCTCAGAAGGACTGAGCACAGTGGCAAAGCTCTCAGTGTAAGCTCCTATTTCTTTGTCTGTAAACAAAACCATCAAAGGGCTCACAGCATTCACATTTTGACTTTTGTAAAGGTGTTTCACACTACCACATGCTTAAAAAGTCATTAGAAAGAAGATAGAGGCATGGCCCTGTGACATTGTGCAATGCTCTATTTGGGGAGCAGTGCCCAAAAGAAGTTTTAGTTACACTATATTTCAGTAGTTTTCATTTAAAGTTCTCCATAACTTTCATCTGGGAAAAAAAATTGAAGAAAAATTTTATAAGTTCTGATTGCTGCGCTAAAATGCAGAGTCAAATTTCAGGTATTTTTTCCTTCTCCTTGCTCCATTATCATCAGTGTTCCCAGCAGACTGAAATAGCAACAATAATCTCTCACTCTCTCTCCCCTTAGTTTTGATCTTTACATTTTGTAAGGCAATAGCTACAAACTCCACATTCACCAACCATTCCTTTACTAGTGATGACACAGACCTCAAGAACACATGTTCTCTTCCTTCATGCTGGTAGGAAAGAACTGCTGTCACTGATGACTCCAGGGTGACCTTTCTAATCCCAGACAAATTGTTTAGGATGGTTTTTTTGTGGTAAGCTTCTCCCTGTTCCATTTGGGCCTCTCCTTAGATCTCCCTTTGCTCCAGTACATAGAAATAAGTCACAGAATCTTGTGAGCTGTCAAGAGGCACTGCTCAGCAGTCTGATGCTGCTCAGTAAGTGCAGAGTCATAGGCTCTCTCCAAAGAAGTTTGCCAATTTTTATTACGCAGGAATTGGGTAAGTAAACACGTAAGACCTCAGCAAGTCATTAGAAAGTACATGGTCAAACTGGATCTGTGCTGTTTAATCTGGGAGGGAAGCTTTCTTTCCCCTCTCAGTGAAGCAAGGGTCACCTCCCTTGGGGTAGGATGTAACAAGTACTGCCAAGACATCCATGGGAATTGCATCAGTTGGACGGGTGTACAGCACAGGGAACAGACTCTGAACACCAGTTCTGCATTTCCCTTTTGCGTTTCAGTAATATGGTTACTGCTTACATTTTAGGGGTTTTTCCCAAATGTTTGTCAGTGCATTTGTCACAGCTGTTAAATAATATTATTTGAAGGTCAGTTAGATAACACACTTTCTGATGTCACTCATATCCAATTTGTCTCTCTAATTCAAGTAGGGATAAGGGTCCACTCCACTGGCCACTGCCTTGAAACCAACCAAAAACCTAGCTGTAAAAGATGTGCAGCCTGCACAGAGCTAATAGGGTGGTTATGTCCCATTCATAGACAAAATAGTCTTCCCTCTTTTGATGCCCTGCCTCCCTACAGGACACATCAGCTCCTCTCCTCCAAGGATACACAGCAGCTAGATTCCCAAAAAGCAGGTCACTATAGTACATATACAGCATCCCACATCAGCTGCTCTAGTTCCTTACAGATCATCTTTGTATTGAATTGCAGGTCAGTTTCTGAACTCACATTTGAGATAAAAAATAGGGAACCTAAACCACCACCATACTTCCCAAATACCCCCCACCCTTCTCTCCACCAGGAAAGCAACAGGCAGCTGCTAGCAATGAAGTGTTTCCAAGGAAATGAGTTCTGAGCTGCTCTGCTGTTACACAAGATGTGCAGCTACTTAAAATGCAGGGTTACATACACTAGAACATTCTGTACATTAAAATCACTCCTTCTACAACTCTGACAAGATTTTCATGCTGTCAATCCTGCATGCACAATTCAAATGCAACAGCCTTGCAGGGGAGCGGATATCCATGCACTTGGAAGTTCCACTCATCTCCACACACCCAGCTTGGGATGGAGGGTGAAGTGGCATTCTGCCTCGTACAGCTGCTTCCTGATATTCACAGGACTTTCCTCTGCTATTAGTATGTTCATGCAAGGAGCAGAAGAAATACATTACCCTTTGCTGAGAGGGTGCTCCAGCAAACTGCTGCTATTTTGAATGGCACAGACCTCTGAAGGATTCTGGGAATATGGAAGCTCGAGAGAATTTGCTTTCTACACATTGCTGGCACAGCCAATGCAGCCTTCCAAGTCCCATAACAACCCGTCCTCCCTAGATAATCTGTTTTCCCAAACATTTAGCCATCTCAAGGCCCTGCTTGGATCTCTGTGAATGTTTATGACACTGCTAAGTCACTCCTCTGTGATGCTGCCCGAGTGCTTGCCTAATGCCTGACTCCTGAAAAAACATGGCTGTTTATAAAAGCTTTAAATGTTGCACATAGTGACGGGACACAGCAGATTCAGCACACTGTGTCCAAAGCTCTGCTCTTAAAAATAGCCTGGACTGCATCACTGCATTTGTTCCAATCTAGAGAATTCATGTACTCTCTCTAGTGCCACTAGTAAATAACTGTTTAATATAATGAGTGTCAGAATAATTTAATTTATCTAGAGTTTTTGATGTAGTTTTTAACTCTTTGCTGCCTCATACCAGCCACTCCTTTATAAAAGACTATTAACAGAAGAATTAAAGGAAAACAATGTTCTTCTAGACACCTTTCTGGGTCTTTACATGTTTATCAGTGACTTCTTCCCACTACCATTTAGAGCCACGTAACAGCTTGAGTGAACCTTCAGACCAGCATATCCACATCTGCTCTGATTCCAAGGATCTTTAGGGAGCCCCAGTTGAGGAAAGTCCACCAATCCTTGCTTCTCTCACCAGGCGTTGCTCTATCTTTATACTGCAAGAAGAAAAGCAAACATGCTCTTTCTGTCTCTTCAGAAACACCATGTGGCAATTGTTTGTTTTTCTGGACCATATGGAATTCTTTTCCTTATTTATGTATTTCGGAATGACCTCTTAGCAATAGCTGTTCAAGGGTTACACTCCTAAGACAGCAGCTATGTAATTTCATTTCTAGGTTTGCAGGAAACCAGCACTGACATAGAAAGAGCACAGTTCAGTATTTATGAAGTGCTGCCTTCCCATAAAGGGTGAGAACCTGGTTATCATCATAACTGTTCATCAAATTCAGAACACAGGTGCTACAGGTGAACAGTAATTAATCCAGAACAGTATAGTATTTAAAAACTGACATCTGTGGGGCCAGACCTATGTCCTTGCATGATAATCTTAAGCACACCAGAGTCATTGGAAGGGCTGGAGGATTCAAGAGATTTTGGATCACACCTGAACAGTGCAGTGAGTGGAAGTCCTAGGGAGCTGCAGGAAATAAAGGCCATTAATAAAATACAGTGCACTAGCACAATGAACCCTCAATCTGAAAGGTGCCACAGCATGTGTCACGAGAAAACTTATTTCTGTATCCCTCAAAGAGGTTCTGAAAACTAGTGCAAAACAGAGTTGTCACAACTCCTTTGTTATTAGCCCTTATTAATCTTTCAGGGAGAAGAGAACATTTATCCCCTTGGTAGATCTGCATGAAAATATATGTTTAAACCAAGTTGCAACAGGGTTCAATTCATTGTCAATATTTTGGACAGATGAAAGGAATATTTGTGCTGCAAACTAGCTAGTGGCAAACACACATCATGGGTGGTTTTTTTCCTAACTCTTTCTAAGGCACATTCCATCTTTTTCTGATACCTTCATCTTTACCTCTGGTATTGATATCTCACATTCAAATGAGCTAGATATTTGACTGACTTTGTAGAGCCACTGTTTATCCTTATTGTCTTTTTTCCCTTTCTAAACCTAGCAGCTCTCCTACAGCCTTTCCATGAAAATGTCTTCAGAAAAGGCAAACTAAATTTTTTTTTTTGACCTTCAGCTCCTGCCTGGACTGCCTTTGGTGTGGAAAGGGGTGACCAGTGAGAGATACCCTTAAAAACATTAGGCTCCCTGAGACTGGCAGAATTACTGATATGATATTCAAACCTACAACAGCAGGAGATGCCTGAAAAGCATCAGCCCTTCCTTTTGGTCAGGAACCTGAGGCAGGGCAGATGAGTTTAGTAAAAACTGTGATTTAGAGGAATATTAACCTTGAGTTCTACACATCAAAGTATAACCAGCAATGAATATTACAGATTATAAGGTATCCCTTTCATCTCACGGCAAGGAAAGAAAACTCACAGTGAATGAGACAGGTCTGCTAGTCCAGGACAGCAACCAGATATCCTGCTCCTAATCTAATCTGTAGAGTCTCTCTTACAATTTGGGACTCCTTGAACAATTCTGTGATGCTATCTATACTATCCCCCACATGCCATATATTTTGTTTCTTAACTGAATGAGGACTACCAGTGCAAACACCAATATTTGCACCTTCTGTTCCTTCACCCACTTCCTCTATAGATTTGCCAGAAGGTTCAGTTTTATGTGTCCTCCAGAAAGCTCCATGAACCTGCCCTGCCTAAATGGCCCAAAAGCACTCACACACCTTTGTGCATTCTGGTAGGTAAAGCATTCTGGTAGAGGTGTAGGAGGAAAAAGGGATGCAGATGGGTTCATTAGCAGAGCTGCAAGGCTAACCCAGCACTCTCAGACAGGACTTCTAGCTTAGGCTTTGCTGATATTTTTGGGGAGCTGACCCACCTTCAGATTCCTTTCCTTGATGTTCTTTCAGAAGGAACATAAAGTCTTAAAGCAGCCTCTCTCAGCAGAAAGAAGGAAGGCATGGAAGCAGCACAGCACTGGAGCTGCATGGGGCTGAGCCCAGTCCCTGATCTGAGACATTTACTCTAAGCCAACTGATGGACTCTGCAGTTTGTGTCTCCATGTGTGCAGACACAGAGGCAAAAGCCATATTCACAGACATTTTAATTTTCTTAAAAGGTTGCTTTGCAGACAGCTGCTTCTGTAAAGTAATTATCTGGAGATTTTCAGAAAAGGCCAGCTCCCATGAGTGTTTGTCTAGTGGCTACCTCATGCCTGTGAAAACTTCCTATCTCTCCTCAGTGTCTGCAAAACACAATTTTGTATTAGAGTCCTAAACAGCAGCGATCACCCTTGCTCTGGCAGTAATACAGCTCTTACAGAAATCTTTGTCTCCTCACTCAGGTTTCCTCCCATGGAGCTATTTCTTTAATACCAGTATCTGCACAATGCTTCCAGAACTTGTGCTGCTATAAAAACCTTACTTCAAACCAGCTGACTCTTACTTTCTGATATCTGGGGCTTATAATGGATGGGATACATGCCAGGGTGAACAATAGGAGAAAATGAAAGATGAAATTATTAGGCAGGAGTTAAACAGGAGATGAAATAACTCTGAAATGTTTTAGATAGAAGAGACCCTTTCTTTTTGAAAAAAGAACAGGATTCTTATTCTGCATGGGGAAAATTCTTGCAGATAAAGAGACAATTGCTATCCTCTTCCAATCCTCAATTCACCCCAACATATTTTAAGGATCATTTCTATTCTTGCACACCCACTACATTGTTTTTATATTACCTATGATCCAGCAGCATCAATTAGAGCAATGTTAGATAGCTGCAGGACAGAAAAACCGTACTTGGTAAGGGAAAACCTTTTAGAACAAAAGCCAAAGCTGGCAGCCACAAACTTCCCTGGTTTAATCCCAGACTAAACTGCACACAATTCAAGCTGACCTGGTACAAAGGGAGGGATGCACAAGCAGCAGCCTTCACTCACCATCCTGCTGAAGAAGATGATGCTGGCAGTGCCACACACATTCTCACCTCCTCCCCAGCTTCCTCAGAGTGAAGGAATTACATCCACCTGCCTTCTTTCTTGTTCTGTTTAAAACCTGTTGATCAGGCTGGGGAGAGCAGGTGGTCATTGGGCACTCAGGAGAATTTCCTGTGGCCCCTTTTCTTATCAGCATCTGATGGCTTTGGGAGAGGAATTAACTCAAGCAGCTTCAGCTGAGGAGCCAGCTCAGCTCCTCAGGCTGCAAAAACACACATTTTCAGAACAAACTAAGACAAAAACCAGTGGTCTACATGCCCAGGGAAGTGGTGGTGTCACCATGCCTGGAGGGATTTAAAAGATACGTAGATGTGGCACCTGGGGAAGTGGTTTAATGGCTTGGCAGTGCTTTGTTAATGGCTGGACTTGGTGTTCTTATGGGTCTTTTCCAATCTAAATGATTTTATGCACAGGGGGAAGGAAAACTACACCAAAAGCTTTCACAGATTTTTAGTGTGAGCAACTGCCTCAAAATGAGACCCAAAACTGGACCTTTTTTGGTCAGGTTCATTTAAAATATGAACACAAGTTTAGGTGCAAAACTTGTAATTTTTTTTAGCTGAAACTTCAGGTCAGAATGAAGCATTTCTCAAACATCCAGCAGATCAGCTATTTTACTTCTTATGCTATTTTTCATACCGAGCTATTGATTTTGTTTGGGCACTGCAGATTTTTTTTTTGCACTGAAGTTTTAGGGCTGTTTTTTCCCCTTCTTCAGTAACGATGTTTTTTAAACTTGGACTATAGAATCAGTTGCACAGAAGTTGCCCCAGAACAAGTGGTGGTCAGAGTGACCTTCACATGACATAGAAACCAAAAAGCATTTCCTCTACAACCTGCTATAAAAATAATAAAATATGGCTGTTACTATAAATCATCTTGGCGTGATTGCTAAATGATGAAGGCCATTAAAAAATTTGAAGTTATTGTTCTTTTGCTGAAAGGCAGAGTTCCAAGACAATATTTAAAATTTAAATTTTCAATATATAAAAGTTAAAAAATCTCCCAAGCATAAACTTTTATCTCTGCAGAGAGATGGGAATTGTGGATTACAAGTGCACAGCCACTACATTAAAAGTGACTCAGCCATGTTGGGACATTTAGCACCGCCCCTGCCCTTTCTATGAGCTTATAAATCATAATCATTTTTCAGTAACCACCTTATCATTCTTCTGGGGAAATTTTATATTGCCCTGGCACTGTCTGCTTTATGTACCATAGTGATGAGTCTATTAACTATTCAGCGTCTTTGCATTTCCTGCCAAGCACTGCTGGTATCAAGCAGAACCTCTGGGTATTGTCTGGCTTTTGGTGCCTTTGTAAAGCTGCTCTGAGCCTGGTTCCCCTTCACAGACAGGGGATGAGTGTCTTTTACAAAATTTCCATGTAGTATATCCTCAACTGGCTTTTGACCTAATGTTATGCAAATCTTTGCTCCCCTGGAGAAATAAGAAAGAAAATTCCAGACAGGAATGTTACATGTTAAAAATATATTAGACTGGTTTATGAGAGGCTATTAAGGATGAATCTGAAATAGGGCATTATTTTGCATTAGGTACTTAGACCATCTCTAATACCTGTTTCATTTTCCTCTTGATATTCTTGTATTTCTGAGTATTACTCTTGGTTTTATCAGAGATGCAGCTTTAGCTCAGTCTCTCTGAGGAGTAAGTTCTGATTCATTAATGGTCAATAAATACAAGAGAAAAACTGGATAAGGCCTGAATGATTGGGCCAGTTATCAGCACTGTAGCAATCAGAACATTGTCACTTCCAATCTGCTTGAGACTATACACAAAACCAAGCTCAGACACTACAAGTGAGAGGATCAGATAATGACACAAAATTATCCCAGCAAGGCTTATTTTTTCTATGCCCTTCATCTACTCAGTAAAACCATCAGTAGTGTCTGATCTGACCAGGTTTCTTTCTGGGTTTGGCCCTCCTGTATTTCTGCTGCTACCAGTCAGACACTGCTGCAGGCCAGGAGCTGACTCGAGGATCCTGATGGTTCCCTTCCAACTCAGCATATTCCATATTTCTATGATTGTAGGATTCTAGGAGGAGTATAAGAGTGGTTCTTCAGCCCACCATGGTCACCTCTTGCATTTGGTAAAGGTACAAGGTACACATGGCCTGATCCTATTGCAGCAGCAGCAAAGCTTAATCATATGCAATATCTATGCAGCATAAAACCTGAAAATCCATACCAGTCACATTTCCTCACATTCAGCTCAGCCATGCTCCAGATTTATAGGACATTTCTGAGTGATTTTGTTCCTAGGAATGCATCCTGGCTAAGACTGCCTTTACATGCATTGTGCTGCTTTTGATTTAATCTTGATTAATTATTTTTGTCCAGCCATTCAGAGCCCACTCGTTGGGGGCACTGATTTATGATGCAAGGCATGAAATAGCCAGATTCTATTAGAAAGATTTGCAGTTACAAGACTGAAGCATTATTTATTGGGGCTTCACTGGTAATTGGTAATTTTTCCACCAGCACCTGTGAGTGGGAAAGAGGATTCTGTAAGGCATTTTCTGGGATGATTACTTGTTTTATTTACTTGTCTGTTTTCAACAGCCACAAGAGAATAACAATTGTTGTGGGTATTGAACTACCTACATTTAAATAAGACTGAAACACTCTCAGCAGTAAATGGAGGGGAGGTAAGACAGGTGTTTCTAGCACTGAGCACATCTAGTACCTGGATCTCCAGGCAAAAAGACACAGGCCTTATTGACTTTTAATGTAATCAGTTAAATGTCCAGAAACAGAAGTGTTGAATACTGACTTTTGTACCTCACAAATCAGCTGAAAGCTTTCCAGATCCACTCTAGCTTTCGTGCCAATATAAAAAATGTTGCCCCTGGAGTTTCATGACTGGTATTTTTGTGGGAGTTAAAAATACATATATACATATTTGAACAAATATTTCCTCTCCTCCTCCCATGCAGACCTGATGCTGCCTGTTTGCCTTTGGTGAGAGGGGAGGCAGGGACAGCCCTGGGACTCTGGAGCAGCCACGTCTCTGCCCTTCAACCACTGCTTGGGTTGGGCTTTACTGCTCTGCTCCTCCCTGCTCCTCTATTCTTTATAAACCAGCTTGTGGCAGCTGATTTTATTCTGGGGTGTAAATGCTCCAAGAGAAAGGTGTCTGGTTATATTTCAAGGGATTGTGTGTTTACAATGGAGGGGTGGCAGAGGGTCCAAAGAGAGCTGGGCTCAGTAGGTCAGGCAACTCTCCAAAACCAAAACAGTTCAGGAAAACTCCTAACAGGCACCACATAGATGAGGTTTAAGTCTTCTGTGCTGTGGGGCTGCTCTGTGCTCCTCACCAGGATGTGCCCTTGTTTTATTGCCCCCATGGAAATATGGAGTTTCCAATCCAAATTAAGAAGTACTTAGATATTTAAATGAATTCAGCCTAACTTATGTAAACTTGGTCAGGAAATGGTTCATTTTTTTCTTAAGATACCGATGACCAAATTTAGGGTGCAAAGCCACCCTGCTCTTTCAGCAACCCATGGCTCACACCACAGACCAGGGGCTGCCCTGGTTAGGTGGCTCTGGACAGAGTCACACACCCAAAAGCTCTTCATTTCTCTCTCCACCACAAAGCCCTTTGCATTATGTGCAAAGAGAAAGCTCTGGTCAGTAAGAAATACTGGTTTTTCCTCTGCACCTTGCCCTGAGGTCCCATCATTTTTCACAATCCAAACAGGACTGGCCTCTCTCAGTGTGTACTTAGAAGCCCAGTGAGTAACACATAGGAAATGAGGGGAAAGATGTTGGAAGTTCTGTGGCATCTTTTGTAATAGATAGGGTCTTAACCCCAGTGTCCTGGATAAACTCCAGTTCTGGTAATTGCATTCTGCATAGTTAAAATCCCCCTGCAGTTTCAAATGAATCCATTATTGCTCACTTCCTTCCCCAAACTGCTGTGCAGCTTTGCTTTGTGCTGCTGAAGAGTTGCTTTGTTTCACCTGAGGGATGATGGCATTTCATGACTGTATGAAATGGGCCTGAGTGCACAGTTTGTACAACTCTCCATGAAACACTTTGGGATTATTCATAATTAAATATCTGCTCCCTGCAAATGAATGGGTTTCTAATGTTGGGTGAAGTAGGGCAGCACAAAGCATGACTTCTCTCTGTAACTGAAAGTCGGTAATATAAAACTTAAAAGAGCAGTAAAAGACAGAAGTTTTCTAAAATTCCCCTTATGCAGCTAAGCATGCAAGCTCCAAGTGGCTGTCTCAGTCTTTACTTTCCCATATTGCTATTGATTAATTGCTCTACTTCAATTTCCTTGTCCTAAGTGGAAACATTACAATCATAACTTCAATCTCTGGCCACGATACAAACTGATTCTAAATCTTTAAATTGTGTCAGTGGGAGGAGGTGACGGGGGGTGGAAGGAAAGCTTTTTATTTTTATTACTAATTTTCATGTGTTCCAGGACTTACTAATTTCACGCAGATGTAGAGAAACCACAAGGTATTTCTGCTGCAGTCAAACCCAGGAGATGCCTCAGCATCATAAACTTGCTCTGGGATGATCTTGTCCCAGCAGTGTGTCCTGGTACGAAACCTGAGGATATTCCACAAACATCAAAACATACAAGTCTTTCTAAAGCTGAGCCAGTGACCTTTTTCAACTCCAGCTGGTTGAGTTATAACTTTGTTCCCATTTCAGATTCAAGCTTGTCCTTTTTGTGTTCATTGCTTGTGGTCTTGCAAGAATGCCACAGGCATTTTGTGACTTTCCAGCCTGTCCTGGAAGGAAATGGTACCACCTAGAAGCTCTGTGTCCCACAGGTGAGATACACTTTCTAGGAGCCTTAGCAAGGGAGAAAATAGCCAGGACTCCCACCCTTGAGAGCAGCATTCTTCAGTAATACTATTCCTCTGACCCAGGGCTATTACTCACAAAGCAGAAGGTCAATATAATGATGTAAGTAGATTGCTCATGCCCTTTTCTTCTCTGCAAGGTAGGTCACAATCTGCTCCTCGATTGCTCCAGCACTGTTTTGATGAAGGCTAAGAATGAAATCAATAGAAAAGATTATAGAAAATTATGTATGATGTGGCATTCTTGAGCAAAAAAAAAAATATGCTTAATTTGAAACAGAAAAATTCTGGCTTGGGAGCCACATGTGTATCTCATTTGGAAAAAAATCTGTACTGTTATTAAAGTAGCCACAATGAGAGTATTAGCTACAAATTAGGTATGTGTCCTGGGAAGGCAGTTCTGTGTGGATGGGAGAGGGGCAGCAGCGTGTGTTACACTGTGAGACACATCAAATGAGAAGAAGAATCTGTGGGCTGGGCAGAGGTCAGCTCAGGACCCAACCGAGCCTCAGTGCTATTTTATACAGAAACAATATTTTGAACATAAACCACAATACCCTAAGAAGAGTCCTCTGGCAAATAAATTGTCAGAGAGTAAATACCAAGCCTTTCCTTGAAGCTTTGGAGGGGCAGGGAGCCCAGCATGAGTAACAAACCACAGCCAAGAGTGTGCCACGCTTCAAATGCCAAGGAGCACGTTCGTGGCACCGCTCGCCCGAGGACTTTGGCCTCTCCACGTGGCAGCCTCATGCCATCAGAGAGGACCCCCAAAGCCCAGCTGTGGTTTTCTCCCTTCCCAAACCATTGATTTTTCTGCAGCATCTGGGTCAAGGATCCCTTCTCCCTCCTCCATTCCCAAACCCACATTGCAGGGTGGGTCCTCTGGAAGAGAAAATAAGCAGTGATTTGTTTCCCACATGCTCCTTTGCCGTGTCACCCAAGCTTGCCCCCCTTCATCTTTCAGGGAGGAGGTGCTATTCCACCCTCACTCAGTTTGAATATTAGCAGTACTTTAAAATTATATGACAACTGGCTGCATTGGGCTGGAGAGCCTCTCTCCCAGGCCCCAAGAACACCCTGATTTTGAAATAGGAAATTTTCATAAGCAGTGCTTCAGAGATTTTGAAACTTTTAAAAAGAAAACTGGGAAATGGGTAGCACATTTTAATTTTTTTTTCATGTTCCTGACTGCCCTTTTTCCTTTTTCGTCAATGAGGAAAGTTAATAAATAAATAAATAGATAAGAGAAAGAGAGAGAGAAGGAAACAGGAAGCACAGATGAAGGCATTATTCTAAAATGGATTATTTTGATTATGAGTTCTATTAGAGCTTTGATAAAATAAGGTCTTTTTCCCAACACTGTGGTGGGGAAAGGACCGTGGAGGACAAATTAGAGGAGCGTCGCTTGTGCCTCCCAGCGGAGTTAATTCTGTTGGAGAGCTGTCGTGAGAGCGGTGTTTACACAACCACCCTCGGTGGGAATCGCACACACGGCGCCGCTCCAGCTTCCCAGCCAAGAGAGCGGGCAGCGACAGCTCCCAAGGTCCCGGAATCTGCGCACTGATTGAATTCCCAGCCGAACGAAGCCGGGCTGGCCGGAGCGCTCCTCCCGGGCAGCGGCACCGCCCCGCACGGCGCGGTCACAGCACCCTCTGCTGTGGGTCTGCCGGCCGGGACGGACACCGGGACAGCGGGACATGGACAGCGGGACATGGACAGCGGGACATGGACACCGGGACATGGACACAGGGACAGCGGGACATGGACACTGGGACATGGACACCGGGACATGGACACCGGGACATGGACACCGGGACAGCGGGACATGGACACCGGGACATGGACACCGGGACATGGACACCGGGACAGCGGGACATGGACACCGGGACACCGGGACATGGACACCGGGACAGCGGGACATGGACACCGGGACATGGACACAGGGACAGCGGGACATGGACAGCGGGACATGGACACAGGGACAGCGGGACATGGACAGCGGGACATGGACACCGGGACAGCGGGACATGGACACAGGGACAGCGGGACATGGACACAGGGACAGCGGGACATGGACACCGGGACAGCGGGACATGGACACCGGGACATGGACACAGGGACAGCGGGACATGGACAGCGGGACATGGACACAGGGACAGCGGGACATGGACAGCGGGACATGGACACAGGGACAGCGGGACATGGACAGCGGGACATGGACACCGGGACAGCGGGACATGGACACCGGGACATGGACACCGGGACAGCGGGACATGGACAGCGGGACATGGACAGCGGGACATGGACACAGGGACAGCGGGACATGGACACCGGGACAGCGGGACATGGACACAGGGACAGCGGGACATGGACACCGGGACAGCGGGACATGGACACCGGGACATGGACACAGGGACAGCGGGACATGGACAGCGGGACATGGACACCGGGACAGCGGGACATGGACACCGGGACATGGACACCGGGACAGCGGGACATGGACAGCGGGACATGGACAGCGGGACATGGACACAGGGACAGCGGGACATGGACAGCGGGACATGGACACAGGGACAGCGGGACATGGACACCGGGACAGCGGGACAGCAGGACATGGACACCGGGACATGGACACCGGGACAGCAGGACATGGACAGCGGGACAGCGGGACATGGACACAGGGACAGCGGGACAGCGGGACAGCGGGACATGGACACAGGGACAGCGGGACATGGACACAGGGACAGCGGGACAGCGGGACAGCGGGACATGGACACCGGGACATGGACACAGGGACAGCGGGACATGGACAGCGGGACATGGACACCGGGACAGCGGGACATGGACACCGGGACATGGACACCGGGACAGCGGGACATGGACAGCGGGACATGGACAGCGGGACATGGACACAGGGACAGCGGGACATGGACAGCGGGACATGGACACAGGGACAGCGGGACATGGACAGCGGGACATGGACACCGGGACATGGACACCGGGACAGCGGGACATGGACAGCGGGACAGCGGGACATGGACAGCGGGACATGGACACAGGGACAGCGGGACATGGACAGCGGGACAACGGGACAGCGGGACATGGACACCGGGACAGCGGGACATGGACAGCGGGACATGGACACAGGGACAGCGGGACATGGACACTGGGACAGCGGGACATGGACACAGGGACAGCGGGACATGGACACAGGGACATGGACACAGGGACACCGGGACATGGACAGCGGGACACGGATATCGGGACATGGACATGGACACCGGGACACCGGGATGGACACCGGGACATGCACACCTGGACATGGACACCCGGACACGGACACCTGGACACTGGCATGGGCACACTGGTATGGACATCTGGACCCTGGGCACAGGCAGACCGGCATGGACACCTAGAAAAAGGCACGGACACCTGGACAAAGGCACAGACACCTGGACAAAGGCACAGACACCTGGACAAAGGCACGGACACCTGGACAAAGGCACGGACACCTGGACAAAGGCACGGACACACACACCTCAGCTGAGCGCTCAGAGTGACATCGTGCAGCCAGACCCATGCCTGGCTGCTCCACTGGCTGCAAAAATCCCATTTAATACTTTCTAGACACATGTTATCGTGGTTTTTGGCATCAAAACAGACTACTACTACCTCTTTTGACTTTCCTCATCTTTTCTTGGTGGCTAACCATGCCAGCAGTGAAACTGTGTGTGCTACTTAAAACATAAATAGTTCTTAATTTAACTCTCAGACACTGAATCTTGCTATGCCCATAGGCATAGATGGAATACTACTTTTAGAATATTTATTCCTCGTGAACTTATGTAAACCCTGTAATCAAATGGAGGCCACAGTCTTTCTGATTAGCCAAACAGATTGGGCTCTGTAAATCTCACACCGTAAGACACACTTTCCTGCCCTTAGATCTTTACTATGGCTCTTTGCAGTGTCCTTTCCAAGTTTTGCAACCTCCTTTCTGAGATGTGGGAGGCAGAATTGCATTTGCTATTCCAGTCTCACCATAACAATGGAGTAGGAGAAGGTTAAACCATTCATTCCCTGTTCTCCCATGTCCCTGATGTCAGCAGATGTACAGGTCAGCAGCAGTTGTGATGCTTTATTTCATTTGATTTCTTCTAAGAAGAGGAATACAATTTCCATGCAGAATACCAGTAAAAAAAAAAAAATTTAAAAAATCATCTTTTGCTTTTAAGACCTGAACCTTTTATTGTGTGTCCACTAAATATTAATCCCTGATCCAGTAAGTGAAGTTGTTTTGAACCCAGAAGAATTAACATGACCTTGGTTAGCAAGTATGTTTAAGAAGGCATCTGGCACATGATGGTCACCCCTCTTTTTTTTAAGGAGAAAATCCTGTGTAGGCATATACCTCAGGAAAGAGTGCAGTAGTATTTTGTACTCCATGAGACACTTCCTGTGCATTCAAAATTTTCCCTGGTGACAAGTATGAATTCTTCCCCCTTAAATTAGGAAACCTGCCTTGCAGTCACAGCAGCTAAAAAGAGGTCACCTTTGCCTTCAAAAAGAGGCTCTTCAGGAATCTGTGTTCTGCCATCATCTCCTTCTTGGAAAAAAACAAAGACACAGCCACGTAAAGAGATGTATTTATAACCACCATTGGTTTAATTTCAAACTGTTAGTTCCTCAACACCCTAGCCATAAAATAGCTGTAAAAGCAACTGCTTGCAAGAAGCTCTTGCACTGTCCCATGAGCACTTATAGCTACTTATTTATGATGGAGATCATGGAAGAAGAGCAGAGAAAATTGCACTTAGATTCCTTGAAGCAATTTTTTTTCTCTATAAGAACTGAGCATGAATTTATTGTGTAAATGGAATTTAGGGTCATTCTTTAAAGCAGGGGTGATTACTCAAGGATGGAAGTATAAGCTGTTATATGCATTGACAAAATGATGTGTTCACAGAACCAGGTACAATCCATGCTTTAACACCCAAGTCAGGCACAGGGATCTCAGCAAGCACAATTTAAAAGGTAATTGGAATATCAATATATATCTTCACATTATTTTACTTGCAGCCAGACCATTATTGTAGTACATGTCAACTGAGCTGGCCAAGAGGCCTTACAAAAGTGCA
The DNA here is from genome assembly GCF_049639895.1 of Pseudopodoces humilis. Lineage (NCBI taxonomy): Eukaryota > Metazoa > Chordata > Aves > Passeriformes > Paridae > Pseudopodoces > Pseudopodoces humilis. Next base: position 14,749,218 of record NC_142212.1, read on the forward strand.
TTGAACAATCCACATTGGAAAATAGGCTCAGACTGCACATGCACAGCTCCCACCATGGCCAGAACGGCTCTCAAGAGCTGCCCCCAGCAGTGCCTGGAATTACCACAGAAAATGCATCCCCAAACCCATACAAGAAACCTTTAGTGGAGTTGCAGAAGCAACATAAGGCAGCAACTAGAGGGTGCATTGTTTAGGATGGTTCCTGTTTCCCAAATTCTCCCCAAAACCATAATGCTGCCATGGGGGCACCCTGTGGGCAGCAGGCTGGGGAGGGGTGCCTGGAGCCCAGAACCCCCATGGTCTTCTGGACACCACTGCAGCACAAATACTAAACAGCAGTAAATAAGTCACATTCCTAATGTGAACTTTTTTTTTCTATTTTTTTTTTTTATGTTTTATGAAGTTTGTTGATGAGAACTCCATCACAGGAGAAAGATAAGAGTCACTTATAAATATTTATCATCAGTTATTTTTTCTATTCTCAAGAAAGAGAATATTCTCTTTACTGAGAAAATAGTCTCATTAGGCTCTGCAGAAACCAATTATATGATGCTCATCATCTTACAAGTTTCACAGGTTCTTAATTGCTGTGGGAGAAACAATTGTTGTTTAATAGCTATTTTTATATGATCCAGATATTATGACTGTTGAACCAGTAAAATGCACAGTATATTTACGCCATGGCTCTTAAACTTTTTATCTTCCTGGATTATTGATGTGGTCCTTTCAAACTGTCCAGTTAGCAAGATAGATACAATTAAAGTAAAATGGATGGCATAATAAGTTTATATGCACTGTACAAAACTCCACAGGCACACACACATCCCTTGTGCATCCTCATCCCCCTCAGCTGAACCAGGGAAGATTCCAAAGGTGTGCTGCAGCTTTAAAATATAATTCCTCCCAGCTGAATTGCTCCAGACTTTAAATATTCGGGAGTTCATTAAAAACATCATGACATCTAAAAATAATTACTAAATGAGAGTTTTGAAGGTGGCAGACTCTTAAATTGCCTTCTAAATTTTGGCCCTGCAACTTTGCGTGCTCAGCTTTCTTTTTGGAGTCTGTTAGTGCACGAAATATTTACTCCTTTCCTGTCCATTAATGAAAGCTGAGATTCTCATGAAACATCACAACTAAATAACGTCATATCACCTCAGCAATACTAAGAGCAAAAAGTCCTCTGGATCTTAAATTAGTGACTAACAAGTGTGGAAGAGACACTGGCAACTCTCGAGTAGGATGCACCAGAATGGAGATTATTCATCCCAACCCTTTGAGATATCTGTTACTGTTTCTTAAGAAAGAGCTGAGGAAGTCAGGCTGTTCTGAGCCACAAATCCCCCTGGAATGTCCTGCTGATGGAGCTGTATGAACATGGCTGGTTCTCCAGCACCACTGGAATAACACATAAATTTCTTCCTAAAGAGTTGAAGGTAAAAGAGGATCTTGAGTTTCCCCAAACAGATCCACAATTGATTCAATTGGGCTAATCAGAAAAACTGAATTTATGGAATGGACGTGCAAAAATAGGAGGAAAAGGAGCATCAGGAAGCCAAAAAGTGCCAAAGGCTTCACTCAATTGAGAGCATTTCCCAGGTCCTTAAGGAAAAATCACTGCTCCCAGCAGGCAAACTTCACCTTGTCCTACCTGAACAAGTGACATTCACCATCATGGTATATCAGAGAGGATGAGCTGGGAGGGAGCGTGATAAATTGCTGTAATTAAAGAAAGGAATAGGCACCAAATTAGCTGTCAAAGAGGAGGACTGCAGAAGTGTACCTGGGATGAGATGATGCACAGGGTTAGACAGAGCTTGGGATACTCCAGGCAGTAAAAGCACAGGAGATCTCCAAACACCCTCTAGGTGCTTTTGTCACACCTGGAGTATTAATCAAGCCTGCAGCGCTCCCCATCCTCCTTTCACAGCCTCTGCAGGGTTTCCTTTTGCTTCCCTTTGCTTTTCCCTTTTTCCTTTTTTTTTTTTTTTTCTTTTTTACAACAGACTCTTGTATAACCCTGTGTGTAAATGATGCTTACAGCATGGGGAGTGAGTTGACACTACTGAGGGCTTTGTGAGGCTCTGCAGGGTGCCCTGGGATGCCAGTTGTGGCACTCAGCTGAGAGCTTAATATTGCTGTACCCCTGCCTGCAGCTGGTGGTTGCTAGGAGGCAAATATCATATTGAGAAACCTGAAAGGAAGTAACAGTTTCAGTTCCAGTTTGGGGCTCATTGAAATCTTTCTGTTGATTTTAAATAGGATGTGATGCAGCCTTTAGCAAAGATGGTGGACTTTTTTTGAGGAAGCAAAAATGGATGTCATCAAAATGACTCCAGCTAATAAGGATGGACAACAACGGGCCATTGGAAAGGAAGAATTACTGAGGAAAATGAAAAGCAGCATCAAAGAGCTTCAGTGAACAAAACCCCACCAGATAAAGAATCTTTCTGGGAAAAGCTAACAATGGAAGCTTGTATAAAATGTGTATTATTCCTAGGCCACTCTCATGCCTAAATTTGGCATAGCCACTGAGGGGTTTTCCACATGGCCATTCTCACCTAATGAATTCTCTCTACCTGCAAAGCTGTACCAAACTGTTTCTGCACTTTGTCCTTCCTGCTGTCCTACTGTGGAATACTGCAGTGACTTTAGGTGTTGATCTGGGCTATAGGGGGTTTAAAGTTCACTGGATGGGGCCAGGGGAAGTTTTCTGGCATGTGGTGTGAACCCATTGCAGAGCTGGTCTAGACCCCTCTCCACTGTGTGCACAAAAACACCCCAGGAGCCCTGAAACGCTGCAGCTGTTCTCTGGAAACACAAAAGAGAATAAAGGAATTTTCAAAGTGGAAAAAACCCCATCAGACCTGGACGAAACACAGTCAAATAAACAAAAGCTCTCCCTGCCTACTGTACTGCTGCAGGACAAGTCCTTTTGTTCAGCATTCCCTAACAGCTCCCTATTAGCAGAGCCCCATGCGAGCTCTCTCTCCCAGCTGAGATTTGGCACGTTTTCAGCTCCTTTTTGGCAACTCCAGGACTGCTCGTGCTACGGACTTCCTGGGAGCTGGGAGCATTGCCCAGCAAGGCAACTCCCTCATTTTGGGGAAGGACAGAGCTCTGGCTATCTGGTGGGGTGTCCCTGAACAAGATTCACTGGCCAGGACACCACAGTCACACAAACCTCCTCAGCCAAACACCTGTAATTAGTAGAACAATGTCCCCCAGGTCTCCTACCATCCCAACTAACCCAGATCTCAGCTGGGGGTGACCTACCAGCCATATCCATGGGGACAGCCCCATTTCTCTTTCCTTTACCTGACCTGTCTTGCTGTGAGTGCTCAGGGCTGGGGACAGCATGACACACACCTGGCACGATGTGCAACACACTCTGAGCACCCCAAGCAGTGTAGGGCTTAAAAATCTCCATTGGCATCATACGCTGGGGTAGGTTTTGTTGGGTTTTTTTGCTATTATTTTGTTCATCTATTCTCACTAAGAAGACAACACAGAGAAATAAGATCAGTCTGCAATAACACGTGGGGGTTTTGTGTGATTGTTTCCATAGGAGCTGCACGGGGATAAAAGCATACTGCAAAACAGTGGAAAACAGTATTTTCATCACCTTCAGGAACTCCCCGGTGGGGTGTAAGGGTCTGCTCACTGCTCAGGTATTCACACCTACTCTGGTCCCCTAAGGAGGGATAATTTCCTCAAGGTTTGACTGTGCTCAATAAAGAAGAGACACCTCTTTTTTGCTAGTGAAAGAAAACAACTCCCCAAATGAAAAAAATGCACCACTGTGATCCTCACTCCCTGAGTGCTAATGTGGCTTAAGCAAAGTCACAGGGAGTGTCCACCAGCTGAGGAATGATTCTGTCATCTCAAAAAAACAACACAGACTCAAATACCCTCACCAATGAGCAAGAAACAATGAATGCTGACTGTCCAGAAAGGCATAAAAATGCAATTCCATCTCCCAGTAAAATCTGAGAAGTGATTTTTAGCAGGCATTATATGTGGTTCCTTCCTCAGCCATATTCAAATATTTGAACCAAATAGGTAAATTAGATGATTCAGGGTCTGGAAAATTAAAACCTTGACATCATGGGTGGAAGATTGAATCACAAAACTCACCTGTCTGGGGCTGGCAGGATCTCAGCTTTGCAGTGCAAAATCAACTTGAAGCTCCCAGCTGTATGGCATCATCTGACCTGAACATCACTGCTGACTGCTGTGGCCTCCCTCAGATGCCTATTACCTGGAATTTGCTCAGGTGCAACAATAAGCCAGGAGAGTCTTTACCTTATCAAATCTATAAAGTGACTAACAAGCTTGAATCTATCTGTATTAAATAAACAATTTTTAAAGCATTTTTTAAAATTTTGTGGATGGAAAAATGGAAGTTAATTTTTAATGATCCCAGATCCAAGGAAACCAACTACTTGTGGTGGTTTCAGCTTTCAGCTGGGAGAGGAGTTAATTTTCTTCACAACAGCTGGTGCAGGGGTCTGTTTTGGACAACACAGGGTTGATAATACAGAGATATTTTTGTTTTTGCTGAGCAGGACTCACACAGAGCCAAGGCCTTTTCTGTTTTTTGTACTGCCACACTGGTGAGGAAGTTGGCTGGGAGGAGACACAGCCAGGACAGGTGACCCAAACTGACCAAAGGGATATTCCATGGTAGAGGACATCACGCTCATATATAAAGCTGGGGGAAGAAAGAGGAAGGGAGGGGACACGTTTGGAGTGATGGCATTTATCTTCCCAAGTCACTGTTACATGTGATGGGGCCCTGCTCTCCTGGTGATGTGGAGCACCTGCTTGCCCAGGGGAATCCGTGAATTAGTTCTTTGTTTTACTTTGCCTGTGTGCTTGGGTTTTTCTCTCCCTATTAAATTGTATCTCAACCCACAAGTTTCCTGGCTTTTAGCCTTCCAGTTCTCTCCCTTATCCTGCTGGTGGGGGAGTGAGTGAGCAGCTGCCTGGGGCTTTGTTGCTGGCTGGGGTAAAACCATCACACTGCTGGACACATCCAGTAATTCACACAAGTGATGGAAGATCCAAACCCCTGTCCCACCAGTGCTTCCATTCCACTATCATGATCTGGATTTGCTGTACCTGATGGACTGGGAAGCTGTAAGGGAGCAGAGCATGTTCTCCAGCTCAGCCCTCCTGGAGCTCCAAAACCCACCAAACCCAAAAAGAAAAGAATGTAAGTGGCAAAGCAGAGGAGGCTCCTAAATAGATATTATATTTAGATGGATTAAGCTAGCTATTGTGTGTATTTATTTAAATTTATCATCAATAAATCAATTTATTTAAATATAAATGGATTATTTGGAATGTGCTCATTGAAGACTAACAGCTCCTGAATGCAATACAGATACATGGCTAATTATAAAGTCAAGCAGCCATTATTAATGTTTCTAATGATCAATTTGTATTCCAACAACACACAATCATCAACTTTAAAGCTCCAACAGTCACAGTAATTGGGAGAAGAGACTGCTCTATGCAGAAAGCAATCAACCAACTAGTGCCTGTCTGGAATAAGAGGTAAAAAGCTGGGTTTTCAGGGGCCTACACAAAGGCCTGAGAGCTGATAGCTGAATGGAGGCTGGAGGGTTTTTTTCTTGGTAGGCACAGCCTAGAGGAGGTTGTCTGAAAAGATGGCAGAGATGTTGCTGGAAGGGGGATACACACAAGGGTCTATAGAGCAACAGACTCTGGGCATGATGAGAGACCTTAACACAATTCCAGAGTGAAAGAAAGGCAATAGGACAAGCAATCCCTGTGTACAAATAAAATTTACTCAATTAGATACACATAAACGGAATAAATTTTTCATGGAAAACCAGATCAGTTGTAACTTCCATTCTGCATGTCAGTGGAAGGAGCAGCAATAATTTAATACACTGCACTTGCAATTCTGTGCAACCAGAGCATCACATGCCTGGGTCACTGCCAGGAGGAAAGTAAACACACTTTTCTGAAGAGACCATCTCTGGAAGTAAATTTGGGCCAAATTAGATTTATCAAGCACTGGCACACTGTGAAGCCTGTGGAGAGAACAGCTTCTCTCACCAGGCCAAGGGGCTTGTCCCAAAGGCATCTTCCTGAGGTTTCAGGGCCAAGGCTCACATGTGGGTGTTGGGACTTTGGTGGAAAATCAAGCACCCGAGCCCCTCCATGCACAGGTTGCCTCATCATGGCCCTAGACCTGAATTCTCCCTGGAACCCTGTGAAGGGTGGTGGTAGGGAGAGCAGGAGGCAGGAGCTTGTGGGTGGGCTCAGCCTCTGTCCATCCCATTGCCAAAGAGCCCAGATGGAGCATTCACAGCAAACCCCTCGGCACAGCCTTGCAGGGAGCTGCACCTGAGTGCTCAGAGCTGGGCTGGCAGTGGGGCTGGGGCGCCACTAATGACTTCCACTTGCCATCCCTCTCTTGCAGAAGGATGCACAGCTTTCCCTGCATTGTGGAAGGGATGGGATTCTCTGCAGCAGCTTTCTGGTGCAGGCTGGAAAAGTCTCAGGGCAGATATACATTTTGGATTTAGGCTTAGAGCCAGCTCCAAGTGCTGTTCTCCCCCTGAGGTAAAAAGAAGCACTTCTCCCCCCAGATTCCATAATTCACTGCAAAAGCAAAGGTGTGATGCAGGTTGGTGCCAGGCAATCAGTGGAAGGAAAGGGAACAAGGAAAGGAGGTGCCCTGTCCCTGTCCCTCCTGGCCCATTCTTCCCACCACTCCAAAGGTCCTGGTCTCATGAGCAAGGCCACCACAGGGAGATCAGCCCTGAAGGGCATCTCAGCAGAGAAACTCCTGGCCAGGAGAGACCTTAGAGTGAAGTTTTGGGCTGTCTCTCCCAGTTATAAACAACAACATTGCAAAAGGAAGGAGACCAATGGTTTTTCCTGGCAGAAACAGCTTCTGCCACAACTTCTTGGGCACTCACCATTCCCAACATCACAGGGGAAAAAAAAATCACACCAGGGTTCCATGGGAACATACTGATTCTGCTGGGTCTTTGGGCATAAACTGTGTCTGGCTTTTTACATGTCCCTCTTCCCTACTTCTCCGGCTTAATCACTGCCTACCTCCTGAAGTGCATGGGGATCCTGGGATACGCTCACAGCTCCCAAAATCCACAGCATCCCTCTGTCCCTGGGACAGAGCTCAGAGCAAAGGCTCAGTAAAGAAGTGCTGGCATTGGGAGATGAAAATGTGGAAGCTGTTGAGCCTGGTAACACTGCAAACCAGAATTTGAGGCCTTGAAGAACACAGCTTCTTTGTGGGCTTAGAACCAGTCCCATCAAGGAAGAGGAAGGAGATCACAGATCATGGGGCAAGAAGTCTGGGAAGGATTTCAGCTGAGCACTTTTGGACTGCAGCACCCCTTTGTCCCAGGAATCAGCTCCACCTCAGCTCTCCTAATGCATGTGAGTCCAACACGTCCTAAGAGCTTTCCAAAGGCTGTATGGTCTTTCCCAGGAAATTCTCAGGACACTTTGCCAGCCTTTCCACCAGGATCCCTGTGGCACCCCGTGTGACACAGCTCAGTTCCCACTGCGCTCTCCTTCCCCATGCGCTGTGGCTGGGGAGGATGAACCATCAGCCCCATCAGCGAGGGCAGCAGCACCCAGCATCCCCCAGCCCTCCTGCCTCCAGCCCCCAAAGCACCCCCAGACCCAGCTCAGGGCAGGATGTCCCGTTTGCCTTTGCTTTGTTTTGCCAGAGGGTGGAAGGAAACTGCAGCCAGACGCACAGTCTGCCTCTACCCTTTGATCCTCAGCCAACACAGAGTGTGTCAGATAGTCACCCAAATCTAGAAGGACAAGATTATTACTCAGAGAAAAGCTTTATGGCAATTGTTTGATGCTTCACCAATTCAGCAACTAAATCTCAACAAAAATATATATCTGCCTTCTATTTTGAGACAGCCACCCATCCTTCGGCATCTTCTCTGCAGTGACAGCACAGCACTCAAAGTGTATTTTAGCCTTAAAGAAAATACAGCCAGAGCTCAGAATAACACTTCAAAGCTGCTTCAATTGACTGGTTAAAACAGTGTTAATACCTGGCCAGTTGGCGTCTGATCTCTGCATCACCAAGAGGTGCAATTGCCATTGTCACCCCCTGCCTAAAGCTCTCCTGCTTTGTTGTTTGGAACTGCAGGCAGTCCCCAGCAGCCCCCCACCGCCTGTGGACAGTCTAGCACTGCATGTGTCACTAATGAGCTGCCATGGCCCATTCTCAGAATATGAGCTCACAGCTGAAAGCGAATCTCCCTCCCTGTTTTATTCCTTGGCAAGGCAGGAGGTTGTTCCTGCAGCTGTGCTGGAGCACCAGCCACTCTCTCAGGGGCTGGCTCCCAGCTCAGGGACCTTTGGACAGCAGTGGAAGGGGCAGAGGGTCTCGAGAGCCAGTGCTGAGGAGCCACTGGAGTGATTCCCCTCACTGAGGAAACATCAGAACAAGCAGCCAGAAACGCAGACCTAGCGGGGACAGCCTGGCTCTGCCTTGGCCAGCAGGCACAGCATCCGACATCTGCAGTGTGTGACAGCTGCCCCGAGCCCCCTGCACAGCACAGTTCCACATGCACAGCTCCTGCTGCAAGCAGGGAGTTTTGAAACAGATGTGCTATGAATTGATAAGGTGTCAAATAGTTCTGACACTGTCTCAGGAGATAAAATCAAGACTTAGATTTATGCTTCAACCAGTTTTGCAACTGCACATCTCCAGCAGCTGACACCCCATGCGGCAGCTGGGGGTCTGAGGAAGGTGCTGCACACCTTGTTCCACACACACCCAGCTAAGATTAGCCACAGCAAATACCAAAACCTCTGGGTGGTTATGGTCATTTGCCTTAATGCACCCTCATCCTGCCATGGCCACCTCTCCAGTTTGCAGGGCTTTGGCTGGGCTTTGTTTACATGAGAAGTGTTCAAGCTGATCCCCCTTTGCTCTCCATATCATTGTCCATCTGTGACTCCAGTTTACCTACATCTGCACTAGGGCAAATATTTTCCAGGCTCGGCAGTGCAATTGTGAAGTGTAAATTCACATCAGTTCTCCTTTTCTTGAAATTTCTTTCAGCATTCCAAAGAAAAGAATAGATGATTTCACTACCATATTTATTTAAAGAAAATTAATTAACCTCATGTCAGGACTGTGAATCTCAGATGAGCCAGCATCTCATTTAAATGATAGGCACAGCTTTTCTTACCAGGTTATCTTTTCTTACCTGGTTATCCAGCAGGGTGATGGCAGACACTGCATGGTGATATTTATGCAGCATGTGCCGAGGCTCTGGGAGAAGGCAGCAGTCACCTGGAGCTGCACCAGGGCTTGGTTCTCACCACCAACGCCTTTCAGCACTGGTTATGAATGCTGACGATGACAGCAAAGTGGGAGCTGAGGCTCTGCTCTCATAATCATGCAGCTCAGAGCAGTTTGAATGCCTACAGAAAAAAACACACTTTACAAAATCAGACACATTCATACTGGTGTCACTTTGCAAAGGATAAGCAGATACAGAGCACTTTTAGAGCAGAACAGTGGCTCATTAGGTGTCAGAACAGCTTCCCAGCATCTGCACGATTTGCACAAGCTCTGGAACAGCATTTCTCTGAATCCCTGTGTTAAACTGCACCAAAGGCTGTTCTGCCTGGCAGCACCAAAAGCACACCAAGCTCCTGTGTCTGAGGCAGGCTGAGCCTCAGCCAGTGCTCTCCATCCTTGGCTTCCCCAGAGCCTGCCCAGGCAGCCAGAAAAGCACTTTCTGTCACTCAGGTGGTCGGGGAGTTGATCTCCTTCCAGATCCAGAGTAGTTTGGCTTGGGAGGCACCACTGCAAGTCACTGACCCAACCCCTGCTCCAAGCAGGACTCACTTCAAAGAGGTTGCTCAGGGCCTCCTGCACAGTATCTGAATATCCCCAGGCTCCCCAGGCTCTCTTCTTAGTGTTTGCTCATGTCCATTGTGAAAATGTTTTCCCATTTGTCTACTTGCAATTTCTTCTGCTGCTACTCACGCCTATTGTCTTCCTGGATACACTCTTAACCTCCACAATATATTCTGCTATTGAAAGATGAAATGGTCTATCAGGAAAGCTTTTTAAATTATAGGAACTAGTCACATTTTTCAAAAAAGGTGAAATGTAGAACAGTGACAGAGGACTCATAGGATTTTTTTGTGACTGTCCTCTCCTGCTACGTGTGGCAAAGCAGCTTCTAGCAAAGCACTGCACACTGCAGCAAGTGTGGCACAGAAGAGTCACACACCCATGGAGCACACAGAGAGCCAGCCCGGGAGGCAAGCACTGATCCCTGCTGTGGGGTAACTCAGCTTTACATCATTACTTACCTGCTTCTACTAGTGGCCATTAGAGAAGGAAAACTGCAGGATCTTTGTCCCATTTAGTCACCCCGCTTGTGGGAGTCTCCCAAACTGCCAGGACTGCCATGTCTGTGGTATGGTTCAGCCAGGATTCATCTCACCTCAGACTCTGCCCCAAACATCTGATCATCCCATGGGAGGAGTGTGTCACCCCTATGCAAAATGCCTCCAAAATTTAAACAACTCCTAAAGAAAATAGGGTGTTGCAGTACTATTCTGGAGAAATCTATCCACTCTCCTCACCCTTGGAATGCAGACTGCTTCCCTCAGAAGACAGCCTGGGCAGACAGGACTCCTGGCAGCACACTTATTACTTAGCCTGTTTATTCAAGAGACAAACTTCCTAGAAATGGGTTAATTAATTTCCTTTAATTACACATTGTCTTATTAAATGTCAATAATAAAAGGGAATGTCTGCCCTAGAGATAAGATTATGCCACCTTCATAATTTAGCTTTTTGGGACAGCAGATAAACGTCTCAGTCATTTTAAAATACAAATTTGTCATTCATGAGAGCAATAAATAATGCAAAAAGGATGTGTGGTTACACTGACATTATCACATCATCACAGCACCCTGGGCATGAATATGTGACACTATAACCTCAGGCTCTTTGATAAATTATTGCCCATCACCATCCTGTCTAACACAGGGGAACAGATGAGCACTGGAAGGAATTTATGGTTGCAGTTGCAGTACTTTGGTGCTGTTGTACAATTACTGGAGTTATTGCTGAAGCAGAGAGTGATGCAGGAAACGAAGGGAAAGTCTGCATCCTCCTGGGAGGTAATGTGTAAAGAAACCTTAACGAGTATACCCTGTGGGGGATTTCCTACCCTGCAAGTACTTAAACTGCTAATTAATTCCTATTAAAACAAGGTCTTTTGTGTACATCAAAAAATGGTGCCTGAGGCTTTGAGCCTGCAGTGGGATCTCCCAGGACTTTGCACCAGCTGAGCCTGACAGCCTTGGCTCAGAGGATGGAGCACTGAAGAATCCTTCAGTGGCCTCCATTTTGGGGTTGGAGCACTGTGCTCATGCCAGTGGCTCCAGATCATTCCCAAACATGATACAAGGCCCAGAAAACCAGAGAGCACAAAAGCAACCAGGCTTCAGGCACAAATAAATTATGTATGTCTATGCTCAACCCTTATTTTGTGTGTGCAGCAATACATGCTTCGAGATGAGCCACCACAGCTGCACATAAAACCTTTCCTTTTAACAGCATGCTTCCTTGAAAATGGGGAAAAAGTTAGAGATAACCCACACTCTTAGATCCTTCATGAAAAACCAGAGACTGACAAAGGAGCCTCAGAGACCAGAGTGCTCTGGGTAAAACAGGACCATGCTGTGAAAGATCAGGTACCACTACCCTGCAGGGGATGTGATGCTTCTTTTGTGGAGAGCTTCCTCTTCCCATCCCTCCTCTCCTTGGGAGGACATCATTTCATACCCTCACAGCTGTTTCCATGAATAATGTTACTTTTTAAACTTTTTCTCCTTAATTGCCCCATAAAAGGCACTGGCTGACAATGAGCTTGACTTTTACTGCCAAGGCTGGCCAGAGCCTGAGCTGGACTGGTGGCTTTGTTCCTGCAGGGTGATGCTACATGGCACAGAGCCTCCAGCAGCTCCATCAGAGACGTGGGAGCTGGGACATCTCACCCCAGCCATGCCAGGGAAGTGGATTGGTAAAGGACTGGTGTTCCTGCCCTGCTGAACAAGGTGAGAAGCAGCAGCAGCTCCACCAAGCACTGCAGCAAGTGTCACCAGTGGGACCCTGTGGCCAAGGCAGGATGGAAAATCCCAGTGGGCAGAGACAGACACACAGACACTGCAAGGCACAGCAAAGCCCCGTGAGGGTCAGGGCTGCTGTTGGGACCCTGGTGGCCCCAAATGCCATGGCCAGCAGTGTTCCATGGCAGCTGATGCTGATCCAGGCAAAAAAGGTGGTTCAGGAGCTCGGCCATCTCTTCCATCTCCCAGCCCTGGCTGGGAGCAGCCCTCACCCCACACATGTATTTAGGCAAAATTAATGAGCCAGGAATCGTTCCCGTGGTAATCACACCCTTGTGCGACTCAATCCAACCTAAGACTGCCCTCTTGTGCTGCAACATGTAAGGGGCCTTTGCTGGGAGGTGACTGGTTCATATTTTAATTTGAGGGAGGGGCAATCTATGCAGCCAGTTCTACCCAGCTGTTTGTAAAGCAGTGCAAATTTTATCCCAAGAGGCCAGGTCATCTCCATCTCTTGTCATTCTAAAAGCCTGGGTGTCCTGCACAGTTTAGGCTACCCATCCACTCACTCCAGGGAGATTAAAATGATGGGTAAAAGTCAATAAAATCAAAGGGAAATAACAATATAACCACAGCTCAAGACATATGAACCATGGAAAGAGAAAAAAATGGAAAACTGCCCAGTTCCAAAAGCACTTCGCCTTGCACAGGTTGTGTAAAAATTCTTAAAGCATTGGCTAATGGCAGAAATCAGCATTTGATTAATACTCTGTTAAAATTTAGTTCTGTAGGGTCACATAGCCCAAGCATTAAAAAAAAATAAATCCATAATGATTAATGTTTTACCCAGAAAGAGCTACAATCAGCTCAATAGTCATGGGCAGTAGCATATCTGGAGCTCTCCCTCCACAGAGTCTCCAGCAGACTTTAGGGTGGGAGTTCTGAGGACACACATTTAGCTGTTTATTATCACAGGAGGCCTGATGGGGAGCAGAGTATTTTGGTTCTATTTTGTTGGGGATGAAGATCTCAGTAGTACTGCCACACCTCTGAGATAGAGTGTCATCCTCTGCTTCACCCTCCTGAAGGGTGAGGGTACCCCAAACCACCCACTGTCCTTTCTCCTGGTCTCTGGGAGCAGAGCTGGAATCGATGGCCCAGCCCATGGAGAGAGGCTGCAGAAATTCAGAAGCATGGGATTGTCACTATATCTACACTGCAGGATCTCTCCCTGTGCTTTTACAGCTCCTTTCAAGTAGCTGCAAATATCACCTGTGTCTTCTGCAGAAGGGACATAGATCAGGTATGATTTTATTTCAGTATTTGTCAGGCCTGTCTTGGACAGAATGTATACCTAACAGAAAAGGTCACTTAAAAAGCTTATTTTCAGAAATCTGTGTATGCTGTACAGTAGTCAGCGCTGGAGCAGAAAAACATTAGAAACTCAGTGGAGGAGGAAGGAACATTGCTCACAGAGGAGAAAGAAAACCTGATAATGTTACAAGGAAGAAGGACATTTTCTGACACAACACTGATTCATTCCTGGGTATTCCTATTTAATGGATTACTTACATAAGCAGAAGGGAAGAAAAACAGAGAAAAAATGAAATAGGTGCCAAGATAGAGAAACAGACATCCTGCATCATTTCCTAATTGATTTTGGAGCAGCCTGTCCTTCTCCAGCTGCACACTCAGGCGTGGGCTTGACTGGGTTGTCACGACATTACCTCTAATATGCTCACCTGCCATGCAGAGCAAGGCTGCCCACGTGGACCTGCACAAACATTTTCTTAAGCCGAGACCTTTGTCCCTGGGTCCTTTGTAGAAGGAGGATAAACATTCATTCACAAGCGGAAAGGACTGTAAGAGCACTTCAATCAATGGCCTATGAAATATGTAATCACTGAAGCTTATGCTGCCTGAAACAGGATGAAGATCATTTGCTGCAGTACAAAGCTGTAGGGGGAAAAAAGAACCTTCTAAATTGGATTTAAAATCCAGCTCTTTGCTCCCCTCTTGCTGTGGTAGCAGAGGTGACAGTGGATGATCACACCATCGAGGCAGGTCATTTTTGCTGTTTGCCCCCAGTTCGTGAGACCTGCTCACAGTTTTTTTGGCTGGCAGGAAGTGGAGAGCAGTCTTCCCTGGAATCTCCCAAATTAAATATTGAAAATGTTTCTGTTAGTGAGAGATATGGCTGAGGATTTGGGAAGCTCTTCAGGCATTATTAAAATGCACTAAGTGGTTTGCTGGCAATTATCTACTATTGTCACGGACTCAGGCAGGATCTGGTATGTCAGAAACTCCTGCATGCATTTTTCTAAATAAAACTTAGAGAAGAAAAGATGACACAACTTTTTTGACCAGGAAACTTGACATTTCAGAGTTGGCATCTCCTACTAAGTGTTAATAATAAAACTTCCCTGGAAAAGACCGACAAACTATTTTGTGAAGCTTTTACTGGGCAGAATTTAAGGTGTCCAAGTGTGAACTGATTTAAAACTTCTGCATTCTTGTTTTTCTGACAGACAGGAGCAGGAATTTCTTCCAGAGTTACCAGAACCCTTATTATACCAGTGAGATTGATTCTTCTGATAAACCAGTTAAAGCAAAACACAGCATTGGATGAGAACAGCGCAGAGTGACCTGCCTGCCCGAGATTTAGTCCCAATAAAGCTGATGACATATTGAAGGGTTGTTGAAGCCCTGACTAATATTGTATTTTCTCTTCCAGTGGAGGATGATTTGATGTCACAAGCTGCACTGCGGGGGTTTGTGGATCCTCAGCTGATAGAAAGGGTTTTTCAACAGCAATGCCCTGCAATGCTTCCCATTACTTGCTGCTGACTTCAGTTTGTGAGAACTGTAAAGAATTTGTTCACAAGAGTAGCATTCATCTGGTCAGGACTGGAGTCTGTAATGTATTTTTCCTAAGGCTACACCATAAGGCACTCTAGAAATGGTAGGGAGTGAGGATACCTACTTATTAAGTATGGTAGGATTTTTTTTATTCAAGGAAGTTTAAAAAAAAATCTGTCCCAAAACGAATGTGTGCTTCACTGCCTATACCAAGTGCTTGCATTTTTCCCAAATGCAGTCTTGGCCTAAAGTGGGGACTGAGAAAACATTGATAAGGCAGGACAAAGGGCAAAAATTTTTATTATTGATCAGAGAGGATTTACTCTGGAAGTGATAAATAGGTTTATAAGCATCCTGGGCTGGAACTTCTTTCTGCTTTGCAAGGAAGTTGTTTTATATTAAAGGCAGTTTAATTTAAAAAGGGGTTTATAGTGTGCTTGCCACTGGAGCTGGGGATCGGACTTGCTGAGCCCTCTAGCCACAAAAGTGGTTCTGCCTCCTAAAATTGTGAATGTTGGGGGATTTCTCCCAGACAAAAGCTGCCAGGAACTAGGGCTGTGGCTGGCCTTGGACTGCTGGATGCTACCTGTCCACTGCTCCCTAGACACCAGGGTGGAAAGCTTTCTTCCTGTGGAAAAGAGCCATCATTGGCAGGGAGGTGCTGGGCTGGATTTGGGCTAGAGTTAGGGTTAGGGGTAGAGTCAGGGTTAGAGTTGAGAGAGTTAAAGAACCTGCAGGTCCAGGGACACTGGGGATGTAAAAGGAATGTTCAGGTGATCCATGTGGGGCTCCAACACTGCTGCTCCTGTATCTGAGTCTGGACCAGCCGTGAAGGCCAGGTCAGGGTTATCACTAGCTGCACGTGTCGTGGCAGGGGCAGTGTTCTAGGGTCCTGTTAAGCTCGTGGTTAAGTCAGGGAAGGGTAGTGGACATCTTTCCTTCCTGTGGAAAAGAGCTATTGGCTGCTGCCAGGTGCCAAGGGCCTAGGATGGTGCAGTATTCTAACTTTCCATACTACTAGAGTTTTTATGTTCATTTGTTGGGGAAGAAACCCACATGAATCACCTATCACCAGGCCTTCAGATGTCCTTCAACTTTACCTTCTCACCTTACCTTCAGTGCTGCCAGTACTGGATTTATTCTGTGCTTTGGTGCCTGGAAAGGTTTTCCTTACCAAATGTGCTGACAGAGTGTGGGTTTGGGCCCCCTCTGGTTTTGCAGGAGCTGGGGAGATGAGGCTGCAACTCCTGTGGGGATCAGCCCCTCACTGCACTGCAGGATGGAGTTCATCCACCACATCTCTTTGGGACCTGCAGCATCCAACATGGGTCATGGACCAGCCCAGAGAGAACACATCACTTCTTTCCTTCAGCACATAAAAAGAAACAACTAAGCCAGGCAAGTAATGTGGTACAAAGACTCTTTCCGAATGGAATTGTTCTCTGAAAAAGAAGAAGAGGAACATAAAAAGAGAAAAGAGGTCTCTTCCTATGTTCAGCCTTCACCAAGCATTGTGAGGAATAACTAGCAAGAGAAATCCATCTGCAAAGCCTTGATGGCCAAGAAGGATTTTCACACTAGCCAACTTTATCATGGACACATTTATAGGAATCTAAAGTGTTCTATGTGACAACAAAAATAGCTATTTGTTGACAGACCTTTTTTAATGTGTTAAAGGGTCATTAATCATTTCCTAGTCATTTCCAACAGTCAGATGTACTTACTTCATATCTTCGTTTACTTGTAATGTTCATGCCAGCTCCTCAGCTATCTTCATTTTCTTGGAAACAGCTGTTTTGCCTGTTAAGGAAAAAATAGTAATATAAAAAAAACCAAAAGAGATAGTGGAAGTACGATAAAGATGAACACAAAGACTTCAAGGTTCTCAGTAAATACAGACCTCTATTACATATGTGCAGTCAGTAAGGTCACTTGTGTAGTAACTCATAACAAAGAACAGTTGACAATGTGTTATTTTTCTGCTGGAAAATATAATGTGAGGCTGAGCATGCTAATGACTTTTGGAAACGGGCAATGACAAAGATTGATTAATATCAGTTGACAGCCTGTTCCACAGCTCCGAAGCAGGAATAGCAATGATTGATTTGCCAAAATGTGGGGCACAGGCTTTAGATAATAGAAAGGCTACATCTGAACTCAATCTGGTTTCAGAAACACAATTTAAGGGCCAAATGTATATCCGTAATTAAAAACTTACAGGAAAAGACAGAAGTGTTGCAGTACTTTCAAAAGGCACAAACTTAAACCAAATTGTTTCAATATCTAATTACCTTTACAAAC
Source organism: Pseudopodoces humilis (assembly GCF_049639895.1). Lineage (NCBI taxonomy): Eukaryota > Metazoa > Chordata > Aves > Passeriformes > Paridae > Pseudopodoces > Pseudopodoces humilis. The sequence continues at coordinate 14,766,516 of NC_142212.1, forward strand.
GTGAAACTTTAGACTGTTGAGTTCAGGACCAGTTCAGACTACATAAAATGCAGAAACCAAAAATAGCAGGGGTGAGGAGAGAAACCAGAGTAGTAGCATAATTGTTTTCTAAAAATCAGAGAGAGGCATCATTGACATCTTATAGCAGGAGGTTTTAATGACAAAACCCCCACCTGATGTGGACCACTAAAGAGTCACTTTCAGTCATGAAGGACAGGGTGAACAAACAGCCATGACAGGTTCTAGGGCTGCATGCTCGCTACCCAGGCTGCTTGGGCAACACCAGAGGAATATTGCACCCCAGGCCAAGAGGGAGCCCCTCATTTTTAGTCAGTGCCACATTTGACAGAACACGCTTCAGAACTGGAAATAACTGGGGAGGAGAAGTAATCCCATCCTCACTGGATGTGGAGTCCTGTTCAAAGCTTGACCCATCCTTCCCATTTCTCCTCACATTAGCAAGCTCAGCTCAAGAGCCCTGAGCCTTGGAAAAGCCAGACCAGTAAGCAAATATCTATTGTCATAGATATTTGTCATAGATACATGTGTCTTTTGTCCATCACAGCAGGTAGGGAGAGCAGGAGAGAAGGATGGAACATTCCATGACGGGTATCTACCAAAGCATTGATCTTCATCAGGGATGTGAGGAGCTGGGTTAGCTGACACCATGCTGATTGCTGTGCTTACAATGGGTCAAATTGCAGCAGGTACTACATCAGCTAATTGCAATTAAAACCTCACTGCTAATCAAGGCAGAGCCTCTAAAGCAATTCCATCACCTGTCTTGGCCTGCTGTAGCCACTGCCTGTGCAGTGCAAGGCATCATCTGTGTTGTCTCTCACAATGTGACAGACTGAAAGCTGCACAGTGCAGCCCTAATTATGAAAAGAAGGTGTTAAGACAAACAACAACAAAATTGCAGGTGTTCTCACAGAGCACAGGATCTGTGAAGAAGTGGACAAGCGTTTGACTAGGGAAGCACGGGGATTTCCTGGGCTTCATTCCAAAATGCATCTTTTAAATAGAAATGGTGTTATTATGTTATTTTCATAGGGAAGCTCATGAATAATTCAGCAGGATCCTAAGAAACTGAGGATATGAGCATCCCTTTCCAATCAGGCCTTTCAGGCAGGGTCTGAGTTTGGGGACTTGTGACCTTTTGAATTACATTACATTTATCAAGATGCTTCCAAAAAGAAACAGAAACTCCTCCTCCTCTGAGGTCACTAGATTTATAAATCATTAATATCTACAACTAATAGGGTCTTTTTAATAAAAAAAAAAATTGTTCCTGTGCCAACCTCTTAAAACAACCAGCCAACCTTAACTAGTTAAGTCTGCAAAGTGACCTCCATCCTGGGAAAGTTGTCCCTTGGATAGATCTGTGTTGATGATGCAGTAAAGAATTGATGTGCCTGTTCCTGGGGACAGATTACTCAGCTGAAGAACTCCTTTGCAGCAGCAGTTGCTCCAGAGATGAGGGAGAGGATTAAACCCTCCTTTGGGCACCTCAAAGTCAGGCATGGAAGGCCTTAGCAGGTTATCAAAAGGCTTCTTCTGCCACCTGCAGATAAAGGCAGCTATCCTCAAAGAGGCTTTGTTTCTACCACCCTGGGAACCTCCTTCAGTGGAGCTAGTGGACATGACATTTATGAGATGAAGAACCTGAGAAAAGCTCTACAGTGAGTTACAGCTGTAAAACTCACGGTAACAGGAAATCTTTTTACAAGGCATCGTCTGTAACGCCAAATGTGGTTACCAGCTCCAAACACTCAGAACAATTCATGAGGGGTATGATCCACTCAGGATTCTGTGGGGAATGACTCTTTTCTCCCAGGGCCCATCCTGAGCTCTTCTTGACTCCAGGGCACACTCTTTGCAGGTGCATATGGATACAGAGCCTTCCCTTGTGTGCCTCGGCAGCCAGCACTGCTATTCCCCACCTGCAGGGGAAAATAAGTGATGACATTTGCTGTCTTCCTTGGCTTTTAATATCTTTCCACAGTGTCAGAGGCCTTGCTGATTGACCAGGCAGTGTGATGAACAGAAACCAACACAGAAGGTAATGCTTGTACTGCTGACCTGGGTAATTAGCCACAACTCAGAGCCTGGGGAATTCCTCCCATTTAAGGGGAAGTTTGATGAGTTTTGATGAGTTTGGTGGTTCCACTGCAGTGACGGCTGCATGAAATCCATATTTTTTAGATAACAACAAGGAGACCAAACCACTGAAAATGGCCCCTTCCTTGTGACTCAAAATCTCTTTCTAAGGTCCCCTTCACATACATCATTTCCAGGTTCAGTGTCTCTTTCTCTTTTCTGCAAATTCATTCATAAAATACTTTGGAAAATAGCATCCATCCGAGCCTGGGGATTTCAAAAGCCCAAATAAGACTAATTTGGGGGGTTTTTTGTATTCTTTTTTTGTGTGTGTGGAGGGGAGGAGGGAAAGGGAGGGGCACAGGGCAGAGCAGGTGTTCACTATCTCTTAGAGGTGCCCTATGAAAGGTGGTGGTTAAACCTATTAGCCTTGAAAGGATTCAGCTCAAATGAGAGTTACAACATACAGTGCATTGATGAAAAAAGAGCCCTGACTGTAGAAATGTTTAGCACTGAAATCATGCTTTTTAGGGCTTTGTGAGACTTCCCTCAAGTGAACTTACTCTTAGAAATCAATAGAATTGATTTTGTTTATGCTGGACATTTTTCGTGTGGCTGCATCGTGGTGGCTAATTGACAGGTCAAAGTCTGTACATGGAGTTTGGTAGAGAATACCTTAAAAGTTTATATTTAGGGGACAAACTTGAGTGATTATAGATAGTCACTCTAATATTTAATACCAGTTTTTAATATTGGAGTTCACAATGAATAGCTACAGCCCAAAGAATATCTGAACCCCGCTGCCATAAAGCTCTTCAAGCCTCAGTTTCCCTGCTCTGAAATGAAAAGATGAGAAAGGTCAGGGACAGCATCAATCATGTTTTTTTTTTTCCCAGATTAGCTACAAGTTTTAAGACTTTAGGAGAACTTTGCTTTTGTGCCCACTTCCCATTGAAAGAAGTGTTAATAAGTCTTTGCTCAAAGTGGGGACTAAATACAAATGTTTATATTTGCCAGTAGTATCTAATCAGAGTCTACAAACAGAAACAAAAATCAGTGAGGTTTTTTGTGTCTAATAAAAAATTTGCTAGTTTCTACAAAATAGATGAGAATATTTTGTAGGGTAGAAGCCAATTAAGATCTTGTATGAGAGTTATACTATGATTTACTTTCATGCAAAAAAGGACATAAAGTTCCTGTTCATAGAGAAATAAGGAATATTATATTTGGAGGGAGTCAAGTCTGAAGTACATCTGAAATATACAAAAAATGATGTTTTGGCATCTTGTCTCCATGTAAGACATTAGTGAACTCAGATTCAGGCTTTCAAGACAGCAGGGAAGAGCTGGAAGAGCTGACCCCTGACAGCCTCTGGTGATAGAGTCCTGTATGAATGATTTAACAGCACGATTAAGTGGTGTAGTGAAGTGGTTTAACTATCATATAAGGAATATTTACTGTGATACACAGTATGCTTTGCAAATTCTTACGTGGATAACATCAGTCTGCTCCTCATGTAAACTGCAACTGTTGTCCTGCCCTACTGACCTAGAGCAAAAATCCAGGGAGCTCTTAGGACAAAAAAACTGTGGTTTTACCCCGAGAGGATGAGGAAGATCCAGGAGCCAGTGCACACAAATGAAAACAAGAGACCCGCAGGGAACTCCAGTGGTTTGAGAATGAACAAACTTGATTATTAATTTATTTTGTGTTTAAGAGACTCTACTTGATTCTTCAAACCAACACATCAGGCTTCGTGGTAAAGAAATGTTACAAACAGTGCAAAAAAAAAAAAAGGTATAATGCTGCGGGAGGAGTCAACCATGGTAATGTGATCATTAGCACATTTCTATGGTGCTGCATGGATAGATCAGACTTTTATCAAGTCAGAACTCTTCTGTAGCCCTTCTTACACCCCCAGACCAGCACTCAGAGGGGTGAAGCATCACTACAAAACAACTTGGGATATACATTAAATGGCATGCACTGAGGTCTGGTAGGTCCTCCAGTGCTCCTTTTGAAGGGTTCTTGGAGGGACTCCTCCAGGAGAGAGCTTGGGGCTGCAGAGCTCGGATGGGGAGAAAAGCTTGGCACACAGACTCGCATATTTATGTGTGTAAATAGCCACTGCCTAAGCTTCTTTTGGGCTCTGCTATCTCATATGAATTTTTATGAAGCAATTCCCAAGCTGGGAAGATATGAAAGGTGAGGAGGAAGGGAGGACATTTCCTGCTAGAAACACAGTCAAAGGTGTGCCTGAAGAAAGGCAGGAGGTGGAAATATCTGGTCAAGAGGAGGAGAAAGGATGGGACAGGCTGAGCAGAAACCATGGCTCCTGGAACTTCTCAGCCCTGCTGCCTGCTGCTCAGGACCCTGCTGAGCAGTACCTTGTCTTCTCTGTCCTCTCTTACTGCTTTTTTTCTACTCCACATCCTCTTGTTACACCACTCTTCCTTTCTGGCACTTTGCCTAGTCCCCAGGGACTCCTCCAGGAGACATGGGCTTCCCAGGAACATCCCACTGAGATGACAGAGCAGGCACACACGTGTGGAGGGAGGGAAGCTCAAAGCAAAGACCTTACAAGGTGCATTAACATGAGGCCCAGGGCCTTCAAAGCAGGGATTGCTGCAGTGAGACACAGCGCCCAAAGCAGCGAGGGTGGCACTGAACAGACAGGGGACACTGTGTGGGGAGAGGTTGTCACAAACATTTCATTATGAACCATGAGTTATTTGGGGTTCTTATGCTTTTCAGTTCAGGTGATCACAAGAAAAACACCTAATTTAAGAAAAAAAAAATATTCTTGCTTCTTAGGGTGTCAGAAGGAGCTTTAAATTCAGAGCTAGGAGTCTAGAATCTTCATAAAATGCATTCAAAAGAAAACCAAAGCTATATGAATTTTATCTCATGAAGTCTCAGCCTTTCATGATTTCCTGCCATTGTGTCATCATTTTTGTAACTGAGGACTGGAGGTTTATTTTCTCTCATTTCCTAGCCTCAGGGACTTGCTTAAGGAAACCCTGTGATAGCATTTCTATAACAGGGAACAATCCAGAGCTGGTCAGGCTAAGCAGCTGTGCCTCCCTGGTTCCCTGTTATCTGAGTAATTACCATCCTGCATTGCCTCTCGCTCAAAGGATGACGTTATTCCCTCACTGGATAACAAGGTAAAATCAACTTTCCTCACAAATCCCATTATCTTCTGGAAGATCCTCTCAGAACGCAAATCAACAAGTTCAGCACTGACAGGAGCCCAACAGCAGCCCACAGCTCAATTCAAATTACCTCCACGCTGCAGGATGAGACAATCTGGATTACTGAGAGTTACCTGGGCAGAGCAGTGACTCTGCATTTTATGAGCTCTTGTTCCTCAGATCAAAGAGGTTTGATGGGCATTTAATTAAAAGATAAAATAGCCAGCCATAAACTAGCAGACTAACCTTTTGAGAATAAAGCTCGAATTACAATTAGGGAATGACTGTAATTGTCAGATTTTTGGCCTTCACCAACAATACCCTCCATCAGTAAGGGAGAAACTGACTGCTGGCAGCAGTTCCCACCTTGCTTTTTAGCGCTGTCATAGGGCAAGCTGGTTCAGGTGGTGTGAGCTCACAGGCAGCACTGGGTGCCTCTTGTTCACCCAGATCCAGGGAGATTCAAAGGCAAAATTATAGCTGGTCTTCTGTTCCAGAGCTACAGCAGAAGTGTGCTGGTCCCAGAAGAAACCATCCTCACTCTTGCCATATGGATAATTTCTCTATAGGATGTTAGACTCCTCCTGTGCCCTGGGGAGAAGCAGCCAAGGAGCAAAGCCCCTTTAGAAGGTGAATGTATGAACCCTGGGGAGAGTTTGCTGTGAAATATATCTGTAATATCTGCACTGGGTTTTCTACCTTCTGGCACAGTGATGTAACTATTCCCTCACTGCCTGAGACAAAGTGTTTGTAGTTTTTAAGGACAGTGAGCATGATCAGTCTCTATGTCACCTCTACCACACACATGGACTGCTGATATTCACTGGTTTATCTCATGGGAAAACTGCATTGCCTTGTCACAGCTACACAACAGGACAGTAAACTCTTGCAAATTAACACCCAACAGAAACATGTTTTTTTTTAAAAAAAGAGATACAAATTGCACAGGGAGAGGAAGCATCCCCTTCCAGAAGAGCTGAACCAGCAGGAAAATGCAGATTGACTCTCAGGTACAGAAATTCCTGAGATCTGCTTCAGCAATGAGATCTTATCTGAAACAGCACAGTTTGAGAAGTGTTTCAGTCAAACAGAGAAGACAGTGCCAGACATGTCCCAGATATGCACACCCACCACCTTGGAGTCCAAGAATCTCAGGTACCAAACTTGTCACAAAGCTGAAAAATTCCTTAGGCAGTGCCAGAGGACACCAGTGGTCCCTGTGTTCTCACTCCAGCATTTTGCTTATTACCTCAAGTGCATTTCCACATATTTGGTTTTAATTGTATTTTTCTCCAATGCATCCTCTTACGTCATTCCTGTGTATATTTAGAGTCTGTTCTGAGGATGACTTACATTTAGACCCCAGCATTAACACAGTGAAACCTTTTGCATTGAAAAGTCCAGAGATATAAAGCATAGCAACAACTTTTTCTTAAACCTCTGGCTTACTTCAAGGTGCAGAAGAGGCTATTTTTTCACTTTGCTTCTGGATCTCATTTTTTCTCCTTTTGTCTGGCTGAGTAGCATTGTAATCTTAGAGGAATTAGTTTTTATCCAGCCTTGACAAGAAGGGCAGAACTTCTCCCTGAGCTTGTAGAATTGAAGTCCTGTTTGATAGAGGAGTTGTGATACTCTTCACACATTTGTTTCACTAATGAAATGTTTCAAAAATATTAAAGGATCTAAAGATGTTTAAATGTCTGGATGCTGGCCAGTTCTTTGATGATTTAATTTTACATTCAAAACCAGTAAAACATTGGTCAAAGTGACAGGGTTTGGCTTTACCCTGGATAATTCCTTTGCTTTAAGACATTTCAATTGAATCAGTTAAACTCTGACTGTGCTTAGTCAGTGCTAACACACCTGGTAATGGAAGCAACACTGAGGAGTATTTTGATTTAATTTAGCAAAAGATACATCAGCTTAGCTGTAACCATCAGGCAACGCATTCACACTGCAGAAGTGAATTTTAAGGGCCATTCTGAAAAATGGTGCTAGGTACCAAGAGGCCACAAGTCAGAACAGTCATGGGGTGTTTTGGAAAGGAAACCAGGAATTTGTTGGAGGGGAGAGAAAGGGTGTTAGGGAGAGGGTGTCTTTAGGGCTCTGGTAAAGCACAGAGATATCTTGCTGGTCTCAAAGCTGAAGTGCTCCAGCCCCACTGGGGTTTTCCAGTATGAGCCCTCTGGAGATGGGATTTCCCAGGGTGAGTAGTCATCCTGCAGGACAGTACCTGAGTTACAGAGCAGAATATTTTACATTTAGAGGAGGAAGATATTAGATACACTTTCCAGACTACTGTGCAGTGAAGATATATCTGCCTTGAGCAGCCACTTGATTGAGAATGAAACTTAATAGAAGTGGAGAGATCTACTTCATGTTTATCTCCAACCCAGTTGTGTCATTTCATGTACTGGAACCTATTTAAAAAGCAAGTAATCTTATTGTTCAGGAAGGTACACGACACCCTATAAAGCTACTTTATCTCCATATTGCTCTTGCCACACAGAGCAGGCACAGCTACGTTAGAACTGTTTGAAAAACTGCCAACAAATTGACAAATAGAACAAAATTAATATATTTTTTTGCCTTGAAAGCTTTATTCTTCTCACTGAGAGGAACTGAGCATATTCCCTTCTCTTGCAGCTCAGTATGTCACCATTCCACAGGATGGCTGTGCAAGGAGGAAACTGGGGAGACCTTCAACAAAATCTTCCAGAGGTGTTCTTTCCCCCTGATCTTTTCCCTTGAACTTTCCAAAGTGCTGCCACCGTTACCATGCCATAAATCTGGCACAAACTACCCAAGAGCACAGGCTGTGGTTTCCTCGTGTCATTTGCCTCTCCTTCCCCAGTCAAACCTGACACCAATTACACAGGAATAAATCTGCTCTCTGCCCTCTTTGCAGCACTTACTCCTGATTTGGCTCAGATGCAGAAGGCAGCAGCAGAGCACCTGCAGAGGAACATGAAAACAGCATCAGAAGCTCTCCTTCCCACTCAGCAAGTTATTCACCAGAGAGAGCTTATGGATTGCACTAAAGCAGGTTGATTTTGTAAGCATCCTTAAGTACCAAAAAACCTAATTTACTTTTAACTTTCTGAGTTGGATGAAAGGTGACCGGATCCAAACAGCAAGTATGAATTTTTAGTCCATTGAAAGCCCTGGGGCCCGTTGGTTCAGCAATCGTTTGCAGAGCTGCAAGCAATCAATGCTGGCTCCGTGTTTACACGAGGGAGCTGATTGATTACTGACTGCCAACATGATTGCCCCATGCTACAAACATTTTTCTCTGGACAGCTCTCCAAGGCAGCTGGGTTGTGAGGCTAACAAGCACCAAGAGAAGGGTATAGCAGCAGATCAGCTGTTTTTAGGATGCTCAGGTTAACATCAAGTGGTCTGAGGCTCTGGAAGCCCCCAAAGCTTTTGTGTGCTGTAAGGTTCAACCAAGGTCTCGTGGCCAAGGCACCACACCTTCAGTGGAGAAAAACAAACCATCCCTTCCTTCCACATGACATTTTCAGGGACATCCTGCCCATATGTTTTGTGAGGAGGGAGAGAGTTTTCTGTCTTATTCTCACCATAGCTGAGGGCACAGGAGGCAATTTCCCCTTCTTTCTTGGTTTAAACCTTCCCACCAAAGGCACTCCACAGAACCTTGCTTATAGTGCAAATTTTACTGGTTCTACAGAAACCCAGGACCTCTGTATTCTCCATCATCTGAGAAATAGAATGGTTTGTGTTGGAAGAGACCTCAAAGATCATCTGATTTCACACCCCTGCTCTGGCCACTAGACCACATTGCCCAGGGGCCTGTCCAGCCTGTCCTTGAACACTTCCAGGGATGGGGCAGCCACAGCTTCTCTGTTCCAGTGCCTCACCACACTCACAGTAAAGAACTTCTTCCTAATTTATTTTTATTATTTTATTTGCAAATAGAAGAAAACACCTCTCTCCTTAATCTCTCTTGTAAAATCTGCACTTATTTACAAACATTAACAAGTTCCCCTCCAGGAGCTATGATGGTTGGTATGAACTGACATCCTTCATGACTGTTTCAAGCCTTAAACTGAATGATGCAGAGGGATAGACCACACTTCCCTCCCCAGTCAGAGTTGCTTTCAGGCAGAGGTGAAGCCAGGGGCTAGAGCATGCTTGGTATTAAATCAATAAACTGAGTCTTTTGTACCAAAATGCTGCTTTTGGGAACAAAAGGATCATTTTTCCGTAATCAAAGACACCATATAAATAAATAAGAAAACTTTTATGCTATTTTTGTGTTTCATGCCTGCTGTCCAAAACCCTGGCAAATAAATGAAAGAACCCAGTGAGTTTCTGGCAAGTGGCATAGACAAGACAGTCAAAGTACTCTCTGGTGCCCCAGGCTTTCCACAAGGGCCTTTTACAGGACACTATTAATTAAGAATGCAGAAAAAAGTGTTGGCAGCTACTGGTGATCAGAAAACACAACCAGCTTGATTTATTTGGATTCTACAACTTCAAGACAGAGTCCAGTTTTAAAATTAAATCTCTATTTGCCCCTGCTGCCCTTTCCAGCACCTGACACAGCAACAACAATGCCAAGAACCAAAGCAGCGAAGTCCTGAACAAGGGTGTTGATTAAATGTGCAGGAACAGACAGTGCCCAAGTAACACCACCAACTTTTACTCCAGCCACTTTGTTGTGTTAGCTACAGGCACAGCAGCTTTAGTAGCTGTTGCCCAAATATATTCAAAAAGGAAACTGTTATTGCAATCAAACTTATTTTTCAAGGAATGAACCCAAACACCTTGCAAAAGCCAAATGGATCCAGAAGGCTGTGGATGAGCTCCCACCACTTCCACTGGCTTTCCTTCACAGCTGGGAGGTGTGTTGTTATGCCCACTCTCTCTAACAGTGAAAAGATAAGCCCTTTTTGCTGCCTTTTGACATTTTCCCTTTTATATTGAGAAGAAGGTTTAGCAAACAATAGCCATATCTTATTTTAAGCATGCAAAAAAAAGAATAGTACCCTCTATACATCACAATGTTTGCAACAGTAAAACTACTGGATTTGAGCTGTGACAGATGGCAATGCATTAGGAAAGGGGATGGAAGGGTGTGGATGTTCCCAACAACTACTCATAGACACTTCCAGCTTTCCCAAGCAGTTGGTCATCATCAGCTTTTTGTTTCTTTCCATCTTTCTTTTTTTTCAAGTTTGACCTTTCTTGCTCCAGCTCTCCCAAGGAGAGGCCACATTGACTCCAAGTGACATTTCAATCACAGAGATAGATCTCAAGCACAATATATTATTAAAAACCCCACTAAATCAGAGAATGCCATAAAACTTCAAATGCTGAAGTTCTGATGCCATTGATCAGTAAAACAAAGTCCCTGCTACAGACAGATGCATTGGCTGGGTATATTTTGTTGAAGGATTCACAGGGAAGTAAGAGGGAAAGGGTTTTTCAAAGTTGGACAAGAATAAAATAGAAAATTCAGCAAGTTGAGGGTTCAGCTGAAATACATTTCATTTTGTCAGAAAGAAAAAAAAAAGTTTTCTTTCTGAACTGACACTTTCATGAGCCATTTCAAGCCCTCCTATTTTCACACGTAGTTCCACAGCCAATGGAAAGGTGTGTGTCACACCAAGGCACCACAAGTGTGACCTTGTTTACCCCTTGATGGGTGAACTGATGGGGCAGATCTCTTGCAGCTCTTCCTCTTCTGCTGATACAACTGAAATCTCCCACGTGAGTGGGAATGCACTGCACTTCAGTGGCAAGGACAATGGCAATTTCCACCATTGCTTTTGCTATTCTGGATATTCATCCTACAGCTTGGCTGTTCAGCAACAACATTCTCAATAACAATTTAAGTTAATGATCAAAAAAAATTTTAATGAATACTTTCATTATACTTAGTTGCTGGAGGCCCTGCCAACATTCTGTTGGTCTGAGTTTTAAAAAAGCACATGAAGGAATACTGGATACAAGAGGAGCCTTAGAAACTAAGTGGAATTACTAAGGTCACTGATATGGGGTAGTCAGAGAGTCCCTCCATCAGACTGCAGCTAAGAAGAGAAAGGCTCTGCTCTGCAAACTTTGACATCAAGATGTAAACCTCTGAAAGGAAATGGTGCCCTTCTTTATCTGTATGACCTCAGCTTCTCAAATAGAGCCTGTGTCACCTCACAAATATGCTGAACTCCATATGTGCCCTCCTTGCATTGGAGCAGGGTGGCCATGGGCTTTCCCTGGCACACGGGACAGAAGGTGGATTAGCCCCAGAGCATCTCCTTGGCAGGTGAGAGGAAGTGAGGAAAGCAGTGCTCTCCTGCACCCTGGCCAGCTCTCGTGGGGCTGAGGCAGAAGTGGGCTCATGCCAAACATGCAGCTGTGACAGAACCACCCCAGGAAAGCAACAACATCTCTTGTGTTAACTGAAGGCAGCTGTGCAGCCAAAGCCCCCCCATCAGCAGCAGTGCCCAGCCCTCACCTCCATCCTGCAGCCTGGCATCACCGAGATGGGCCAGGCACAATTTCAAACCCCCACAAATCCAGGGGCACCAGTCCTAATGCCCTCCAAAGGACTGGCTTCCGTCCTCAGGAGGGATTCCAATTCCATCTACATTTCAGTAAAATACTGCTGATTTCAACAGAGACCATCCCGATAAATGCCAGCTTGTACAGGCACAGGAGAAAATCTTTCCTGCAATCACCCAGGGCATCTGCAAGCAAGAGGCATCTTGGCAGGATGCATGAATGGCCTGATTGTGTCCATTTTCAAGAGGGAATACATATGTATAGCTCTGCATCCAGCTCAGCCTGTGCGAGGCTCTGCTCCCTTGATGAGCAATCAGTCTGCTGCAGGAACAAACCAGTAATGACTGCTTTCAGCTGCTAATGCCACTGCTTTTTCTGGGACAATATCGAGGTCTGAACTGCAAATTCACATCTGGCTTTGTTGGAAATTAACTGTGAATCAAAAGGGGTTAGCAATTAGCCTTTGGAAAAATCTCCAGTAATTCACAAGCAGGGAACAGGACACCAGAGCCCTCAGTGACATTTCAGAGGGATTTGGTGGTGTTTGTGTGATACGGGGGGGGGTTTGGGTTTATTTTAGGGAAAGGCCCTCCCTGTTTTTAGCTTTGGTCTATGAAAGAATTCAGGAACAGTGATTTTCCAAATGCATGTTGATATTCATTTGCACAGCAAAATGCAATTTGACTACAGTTTCCCACTGTGCATTCAATTTCCATGAATGTTACTGGGATTAAGATTTTTCATGGCTGTTTTATTTTGCCATCTTCAATGAAAACTGGCATTGGTATTTGTACACTTGCTGTTTTCTTCAAGTCTGACAATATTATATTCTGCTAAAACCCCTAAACCTCCTTAAGGTTTACAAAATTCATGCCAAAAGATTGGTTTCCAACATTTAACTTGCTTAAAGGCTGTCTCTATTTTTAGCTGTTAAAATCACCAGTAAAATTAATTAATTTTTCACCCAGTTTAACTACACTTTACTCCAGTCCTCACACACCTAAGAGGAATAGCCAAATCAGCTCTGGTCAAGCAATAATAAAATATGGCATCTCCCAACTTTTCCATCAAGCAAGTAAGTCAACTGGAGGAAAGGAAGAAAATAGCCAAAGTTTCTAGTATTCATGGGGACAGTACTATAACTTGTTGTTTGTAAATATAAGCTGAAAAATCACTATTTTTCAATGAAAAAAATAAAATTATGTTTCCTGCTCTTGCAGGGGGTCAGCATGCACCATCCACTGCTCCTGCACTCTGTGTCACAGCACGGCTCCTAAGAGAATTCTCTCCCTGGTTCACCTCTAAAACCTCTGTGGCTGCTCCTGACTTTGTCACTCGAGGGGCTCAGGGGAAGAGGAGTGCGAAGAAAACCCCTCTCATTCATATTTCTCCTAAGTATTTAGGGTGGTTTGCTGATTCACTTCGCAGTTTAGCTTGCAGCAAACTCAAAATTAAGTTACTAGAGAATAATGACCATTAAGTGACTGAGATTGCTTTATTTCTCTGAGCCTTAGCAACAGTCATTTCACTTGCCTGTTGCCATAACAACTCCAGCGTGCACATCAAGGTCACTAAGCCCACTTTGCTTCTTGCCTGTAGCTATGTCTCTGATGGCTTATACGCCTCATTTTTATTGTAGGTTCGTACACGGTGACTAGGAAGAAAAGGTACTTTTTCATCTTAGGAGTAAACAAGCACACAAAGAAGAGCATTTCTCAAGGTAAGAGGAAATGGACAGAAGACAAAGCGTTTGTGGGAAAGGTTCATTCTTAATGGGGAAACAATTTGTAGAGAAAAGAAAAAGTGTAGAAATACATATACATATATATATATATAAGGTACAAAATACCCAACATGCAAGGAATCAAATCTGCAGTAAATTCTAGCCTAGAAAGATTAAGAAAAACTTCCTGAAGAGTGGATATGAGTTCCATGATTTCCAAGAGGACCTTCCAGCCTGCCTGAGGATGTGAGCACAGGCACATCGAAGTCCCTCAAGTGGCTTCTCGGATATTGAAGAATTCTGACCTTGGCTCTGAAATAAGTTTAGCTCCAATGGAAACTCTGCATTTAGTGTTAGTCTAAGAATCCACAGTGCACAGCTGTGAACTGAGGCATGCTGGCCTGAAATAAGCTGGAGCTGGAAAGCAGGAGAGGACCACTAAGCTGATGAACTGCAAAGCCCCAGGTCAGGCGAGAAACCGCTCGCAGCATCGTTTTCCTTTGTTATTCCTTCCACAAATGTTAATGGATGCAAGTTTTACTCTGTATTATTTACATGTCACACATCATCTTCATTGTATGGAAAGGTTATAAAACATTTTTTTAATGTGAGTGAACCACATTCGTTTGTCTTGTAAGCCAACTAGAGGGACTTTCAAAGGAAAATCTGAACTTCTACATACCAAAGCATTTTTTCTGCCTTGTGGAAGGAGAGAAAAGAATTACTCTCTCTGAACAAAATATAAATAACTTTGCTACCTCATCTTACAGCTGGTTGATTACAGCAGCCAGTAAATGTAAGACTTTTCTGTTTATTTGTCAGATTTATGCCAAAAATATCAGGAAAAAAGATTAAATGTCCAGAATTGCAGAGGGATTTATGAGGCACTAAATAGTTCTGTGAATCAGGATAGAAATGTAATTTTATATATGTGTGTAGTAGTTTGCTAGAGGACAAGATAGAAAGACAGGCAAATACATACGTGCACATCAATGGATAGACAAGCAGCCATCCATACTGGAGCTGGACCACAAAATGTCAAATCTCAGTTCTTCTTGATCATTTCTAGTAGGCCCAGTTTGGTTCTAACAGAGTTTCTGGCCCAGCTCACCCTGAATCTTTCTAGAAAAGGCAGAGCAGTAATTAAATTTTCCAGACAGGACACAGAAGAAAAGGAATAGCTGCAGACCTTACAAACCCTCTGGGGCCAGACAAAGAACTTTCCGTGACTGGGGACTCTCAAACACACAAGCCATGACACAGAACCTCCCCTGTGCTTCTGAGCTCCTGGATAAACAACAGGGGGTTGTTTTGGAGCTGACACCAAATGGCTGAAAAAGAACTGGTTGGCTTTTTGGCTGCTATTGTGCCCTGGTGATACATACAGAGAATAGAGGCAGAAGGCAGAGGTGTTCTTGGCAATGACTACAGCCACGAGAAAGTTCAACATGCACAGGGAAATACAGATTGCTGATGAGTTAGAGAGGAATTGCCAAATTTTGGACATTCAGGAGTAATCCCAGTACCTATGATGGGATCCACACCCTCTTAAAAAGACTTGTGACAGATGATGGGTGGGGAGAAAGCGTGTGCTGCCTGCCAGGCAGCATCACAAACACAGCCTGGGTGGAGGGGTGGATGTGGCAGGCAGGATTGGGGCAGCTCTGGAAGCAGTGGGGAGCTGATGCCAGCCCCTTACATGGGTAATGGGAAGGATGGTGCATCAAGGACCCAAAAGAATCATCCTGGACTCCACAGGAGAGTGGTAGTTAAAGTCTAACATGAGGGCACAGTCTGTCCTGCTGAGGGTATAGAAGGTTGAGGAGAAATTTGTTCCTGAACCCCTTTATTTATTCATCAGCTCTAAATTTCTTCAATCCAAATAATCTTTTCAAAAGTTGTCTTATTTAGTGCATGTTCTAGGCACCCAATGTTAGGCCACTTTAATAATACGAAGTCCCTTTGATGTCCTTAGTGCAGTCAGCTTACAGGAAAGTCCCAGCACGTCCACCCCAGAACTCTGGCTGTCTCTAGGTCCCAGCAGAGACAAAACACTAAACAGCTAAAACAGATCCAAAGCTTCAGTATTGATCTGCCTCGAAATCGAGGGAGCTCACCCTGATCACCTTTGGTGAGCTGCAGCCCATAAAGCTCTGCCTGCCCACAGGTATTAAAAGTGTGGTGCTTAATGCCTTTTGCATTACTAAGGGGAGATGGATCTCAGGGAAACAGCACATTCAACTGCCACAGATTCTGCTGCTTCCCACAGAGCATCTCTTGTTATTACTTTAATAACCAAAGAGGAAATCCTGTTAATCATAAGTCTCAAGGTTGTAGGAGCTGTCAGCTGTGATCTCACAGCTGTTGATAGCTCAACACAGGCACGATGAGATGGCAGATAAGGCACGTCGTGACTGTCAATAGGGAATTGAAGTTGTTGCCTAATTTTTTGCCATGCACACACCTTCCCTCCCAAAAATGTCACACATCTTTCTTCTCCTGGTTATTACAATGAATGCACTGCTCCTACAATCAGATGCCAGCCTACAATTAAAGACATACAGGTGTCAAACATTGATTACCACATTTGAGTCAGCAAAAGGTTAAACAGGGAGAAGATGAAGTCAGCCCAGAAAGAAAGTAAAACAAATAACTGAATTAAATCTATCTCTGCTGGTGTAGTCTGGGTTTTGCCATTAAAAAAAAAAAACAACCCAAAACATCCAGCAGCCTGAGGTTGCTTGAAACATCAATAAACTTTTCTTTAAATCATTGTTCAAAGCTCACGGTTCACGTGCCAGTAAAAGTGCCAGTGTGGCAAAATGAGTCTGGTTTTGAGACTCCTTTGTGGAATGAGCTCCCTAAAATGGTGGCTATTAGGAAGCTTTTATATCCAAGCACATGCCCATTACCACACATAAAAGTAAAAAGTCATCCTGTGCAAAATGACTGAAGCCTGGGAAATATTTTAAACCTTTTGTGATTTTAAATGACACACAGTGATCTTCTGTTTTCACATCACTTATTGCCTCTGACACACAATTTGTTGGCATGCCTGGGGTCACAAGCCAGCAGAGCAATGCTGAATTACAGCAGCTGGGAGGGTTTTCCTCCTCCTTGCTACACATTCTTTTACACAGCACATGGTCTGTAGCTCCTACAGGTGCTCCAGAAATAGAGGTGACACAGGAGGATGCTGGATAATGCACATGGATGTGGCCTCATCTTCCTTTCCCTAGGCCCTGAAGGAGGCTGACAAAGGCTCCCACAGAGAATTCAAGGTCTTTGTGCAGCACAAGGAAATTCCCATGAGAAAACAAAAATATTAGTGAGAAACCCAGTCTTGACCAATGTGACCAACATGGGAACTTTCTGGGGAAGAAAGGGGTAAAAGAACCCCCAAAAATATGTCCCAAAAAGGCAATGGAATATCTGCTTCTGGGCAAGACTGTGGGGTCCAGGCCAGGACATGGTGGACATGAAAAAAAGCTTCCATTGCTGCAAATCCAAATATCTCAGCAAAAAATGTGGCCAGTCCTGCATCTGCTGGACAATTCAACCTTGATTCTCTGGGCACCCTGGGCACTCACCTTGAGCAGCAACTTTAAATTTCTCTGTAGAGGGCTGATGTCAGTACAAAATCATGTGATTTGTTTAAAGATTCTTACCTTCTCTTCCAGCAGAGCCCGCTGGGGCTTTGTGGAGATTTCAGAGGGAGGTCATTGCATCCTCCCCCAAAGAGAGACCCAAAGCCCTGCACACACAGCAGCAGGTGTGGGAGATGTCTCCTTGGGAAGATCCCATGGGATGGCCCTGTGCTCCCCAGATCAACACAAAGCCTCCAGAGAGAAAAGGTTTCCTTTTACTTAACTCAGATCTGACTTTGCAGGAGTTTTTCACAGCCCCAAACTTTATGTAATACTTCAAGATTAACAGTTAAATAAGAAGAGACTTGACCTGGAAAAAGTTCCAGCTTAGGCAAAATTTATCTTTTTCTTCCTTCTCATTTTTAGCAAATATGAAGATGTTTGGCTATTGTAGGTACAGCTGTGCCCAGAAGCATTAGCTATTAGTCAGCTCACAATAATTAGTCATCTAAGATACCATTTCTTAAAGACCTCAAATAGCTCCATCTGCATGTTACACTGAGGATTTGAAGCTCAGTGTGAGAGGGCAGGATCCCAGGCTGGGAGCCCAGGAGGAAGGACCAGGACAGAGCTGGAAGCTGCGTGGCTGTTTTGCCTACCCACCTCAGTCCCCCTGTAACGAGGGAGAAAGGACACTGATGCTGCTGCAGGTGCTCTGAGCAGTTGAAAACGAGTGCCTGGAATATTGATTTCAGCACTCCTGATGTGCTGCTGCAGACTCACTCCCCTGTGCCGGGTGGGGACCACGGCAACATCACCGCAGGCTGTGGTGGCTCCTCACCCCAGGTCTGCTTTAGGAGAGAGGTTTTCTGCACAGGGCATGGGCTGAGGAGCCCCACAGGGCTGGCAGGGGCAGCATTGCTCCCCTAGCCACGAGACATGTGGATCCAGACCTTCCCTGATACACTCTACAAGGAAGAAAGAAATAAAGCAGGGTTAGAGATTTTTGTCCTACTCCTCCTCAAATCAACCTTTTATGATTAATTCAAAGGGAAAAATTAGTATCTTGGGAAGGAAAGACATGAATCTTATCAATTATTTGAGTAGGGTGGAATGCAGTGACATCAGCAGCTAATGAAGTAAATCTAAATTAAGCCACCTTTTTTTTTTTACAGAAGCCAGAACATCTGGTGTTTGACAGTGAGACCAATCGAGTCACCAATTAATCTCACAAAGTGCCATTGCTCCTCATTTTTCTCTGTGAAACCATTTTTTCAGTCCTTACCACCAGTATAGAAAATAAAAAATAGCTTGTTGAATGAGCCACTGCAGGAATCTTCCTGTCGTGAAGAACTCATTAGGTCAGCATTGAAGTGATTTATCAGGGACTTGGACTTCAGATCAGCTTTGCTTGTACAACTGACTTGGTGGCAGTGCTTCAAGCAAAGGCTTACAAATTACCATCAAAGCAATCATGGCTCACCTACAGCATCCAGCTCCTGACCAGTGGAGTGGAGACAGAAATGCAATCCTTCCTGTCCTCTGTTATGTCCTGTCAGCCATCCAGATGTGATGCAAGGAGTGGAGCAGGTATTAATGCTACTGAATAGTGCTCATACACTGGAAGAGATGCCAAAAGCAATATGAGATTAATTTATGTCATCTTAACTTCTCCTAAGCCCCCTCTGCTGATCTCCCCAGCCCTTTGTGGGGGTGGATGGTCCCTCAGCACGTGGCAGTGATCAGCGTGCTCTTACACAGCACCTGGCCTTATATAATCCAATGTGTGTTTGATGATATTTTTCAGTTCCCTTGAGGTGAAAACTGCCTTTTCCATGTTGGTCAGAATTGTGTGTCTTTGCCAATCCTGTTCTTCCATCTGCCTGAGCTGAGAGAGCAAAGTGGAAAAGGTGGGGAGGGGGGACATGACTTCTTTAAAAAGTCAAACCCCTGAAGTTTCCGTGGTCTGAAACATAAGATCAAGTTCACCATCGTTCTTTTCAGCCCATCACATGTGCAACAGACATTTTTCCTTGCAAGACAGATTTCACTTTCTTATCCAAGTTATTTTTCAGACAAGAAGAAAATCCACTGCTAAGTACAGCTTCAGGAATAAGCCAAATATGTGCCTGCCTCCCATCCCCATCTGTATTACATTTTCCATTCTCAGCTCTGCCTCTGATTCTTTCCCACCAGCTGGGTCTTGATATCTCCCCTCACCACCTTTCTCTCCCTTCCAACTGCTTTTCCCATTGGAATTCCTTCCCCTTCTGCCAGCATCCTCCACTCCCTCAGCACGTGAGCTCAGTCACATCAGCACTGAACTCTCAAACATGTAATGTTCAAGTGGATTCAGTCAAAACAAGCTCATCCATCAATAGCTTTTAATGTCAAGAGCTCTGAGGGCAGGGGTGGGTGGGGAAGGCAGGGCCACAGTGCACATCCAGGCAACAATGAAACTGCTGTTAAGGAAAAATTAAGTGTGCTCCTGTAAAAAGGTTGGCACTGCACTTTTGCTAAGGTGAGAGAAGTCACAAAACATTCACAGTTTACCCAGAACAAGCAGCCTTTTATGTCCAGCCTGCATCTCCTCAGCAGTCACAGGAGATCCAAACCTGCCTTGGGCCAAATAATAATTGCATTTTTAAATAATATTAATCACTTTTTACCATGACTTTTCGGTTTGCTGAGTCAAATGTCATATTCCTTATTGCTGGGCAGCCCTACGTGCTGCTCTGTGAACATTAATTAAATGGATAGATGGAATTTGTTATCCTATACTTGAGCCACAAAGCATAAACATAAATAAAGGAACTTCTTCCTTTACAAATATTAGTCTAAAATAATTTGTTTATCCAAAAATTCATTACCAAAGTATAGTAACACTACCTTTAGGAGCTTAATCAGAGTCAAAACTTCATCCCATGCAGAAGAATCTGTACTTCCTTCATATTCAGGGCTATTAAATTATTTCCATGTACCTGGGATACAGAATTTTAACATGTGAATCTGGCAGGATTTGGCTGCTGCAATCCTACCCGGTCTGAAAGCCAGGGGCTGAATTCTAAGAAGAGATGAATTGAAAGAAAGCACCTGGAGAGGATGCTTGACAAACAATATATATCTCCACTGGGTAGGATTTCCATAAGGTGAAAAATATGGCTGTAAGCCAGATATAAAAATGGAAAGCAAAAGCAGCGTAATGAACTGAGTACCTGAAGAGCAACAAGAGAGCTGATGCTCCCTGCATGGCTGAAGGGCTGAGTATGCTATTGACTGAGATGACAGAGTTTTTGGACAATATGGGAAATCAAAGAATGCCAGAGAGCTGGAGATCCAGCATTGTTCTGCATCCCCTCCTTTCCAAACTAGGGGAGTGAAGCAAAAATTGAATAATAGAAAAAAAACCCCTTGTGCCTTCAGTGCTGGGAAAAAGTCCCTGTGGAGAAAGAAAGGGCCGTGGACAAAACACACCCAGTGAAGGACTAAGAGCCCATTTCTTACTGCAGTGCCTTACCTGCCTGGAGACAGCTCCTCTTATTGCCCTGATGAGTTACCCCACAGAGGAGAGAGCAGGTTCTGCTCCTCACCAGCCTTCATGCCTGGAGGCACAGGGCAGGAACACAGCAGCTCAGCTTTTATGTCAAATGATGCAAAGCAGACCAGGCAATAGGTATTTTTCCCCATTAGTTGAAGAGTATAACAAAGCCCAAGCTTGCTGAGCACTTGATTTGGTCCTTAGTCAGCCCTGGAGATATCAACAGGGAGTTTGGCAGCACCCAACACTCCCAGGTGCACAAAGAACATTTCTTATCAGTGCCTTTCCAGAGCAGGGGGGAAGAGAATAACTTTGGCCTCCCTTGTGGTGACACAAGAGTTGCTTGGCTTCAGAAACAAACATCTCTGGCAGAGTGAGGGCTGGAAGCCACAATTCCTGGGTCTTGTATCAGCAGCATAACAGAAGTGTTGGCCTCAGGCTGAGCCCAAGCCCTGAGCTTTTGTCAAAGCACCAAAGTGAGGGACAGGCCATCCCGTTTTAGCTCCCCTCTTCATCTCCTCTCTAGCAATTCTGCAAATATTGATTGAGACAGAGCTGTTTGCTCATATGTCCTTCCAAGAGCTCACTGTGGGAGATTTCAAATTGTTTTATTAGACCATCTCCTATATATTTACCTAGCAGCAACCCAATAATAATGTGAAATTAAAAACACATTACCTTTAACTGCAATTATCCCATTATAGAAGCAGGTGAGTGCTGCAGAGGCAGTCATCACATTTTTACAGCATAACTACTTTGGATAAAAGTTACAGGGAGGCAGGATTATTATCTGTGAGGAGATAAAGTGGATCGTTTCAGAGCCTTGGTTGGTTTGTGACAGGAGGTCAAATGAAGATATTCTAAGGTTAAAGTCAGGGTTTCCAGGTGACCTGCATTTTGCCTCCAGAAAGCCCCTCTTTTCCCTTATCTCTGCAGCCTTTCTCACCTGTAGAATATTATTCAATAGGTGTTCTGTTGTTTTGTCTCCCAGCCAAGATCCATCTTTCTCCAGAGCCAGCAGACAACCACAAAAAATGAAATGGCTCTTGCTGGTCTCACCTTTTCATGGAGGGTTTTATCCACCTTTCCTCTCCTCTCCAAATGGCAGAATTAAAATGCAGGTTTTATCCTTTAATACAGATGAGAAATGTATCCACACCACATTTCTTCTGTCAAGCTGAGAGATCAAACTGGGACTGAGGGAGAGGCATGTTTGGGATGTGGACTGAATAGAAGAGCATTAGCTGGACAGATGAGTACAGGGAGAATTCAAGTAAGAGAATTCCATTCCACTCCCAAGAGTCCTGGGCAAACATGAAACCATCCAGTCCAAAAATCACTTCTAAATCTTTTTTGTGTGCCTGCTGCAAGCTGTCCATTCCTCACACAACAAAGGGTGCTTCAAGGCATAGGGAAAAGAGAAATTTGCCTTTTCTGAGGACTTTGGAGATCCCTCACTGTTTTGCAGAGCTGGGAGTGCCATTCTCAAACGTGTTTTCTCCAGTTTTCACTAAGGGAGACTGCATCTCAAGTCCTTTGGAGCATTCAGAGCAAGAATATTTGCTTCTTGCTTGGCATTTCTGGTTCATTTTTGTTTCAGATATTCAGGGTATTTGTGTTGTTTGCACTGAACATCACAAAGTTCCCACCCATAAAAACTGGAATTTTATTTTGCAAATACAAGACAAAACGTTTATTCTGACCTGTCTCAAGGAAGCAAGTCCCACTTCTGATCATCTCTCCCAGAGCCTCTATACAAAGGGAAGATGTCCTTAAATACCCTCTTTTCCTTGATGAGTACAGAGCTCTCCCCATCTGCTCTCTGAGCACAGACATGAGCCCAAGCCTTGTGTCAACGTGTTCCCAGCCTCCTTTCGTAATATGGAAATGACAGCGGTTGCTGCTTGTGAAGATGAAATCAAATGAATAAATGAATGTCAGCAGACTGTGGGTAGGGGCCCAGAGGTTGCATAACAGGGGGACTACAAGTGCACAGATGCTGTGAAGCCCAACTGGGTGCTGAGTGATTGTCAGGGCTTGTTTCGGAGGGATGCACCTACTCATGTCACCAGCACAGCTGTCAGCCCATGAATTATTCCCAGTGAATTAAGAAACAAAAAATAACGCTCTCTACCCATCCAGTACTCATGCAGGCCATTTAGAAGGAATATTAGGTGACATCTCTAGGTAAATCAGCTGGTGAATTATTACAGGATGGTTCTTCTTTCTTGCAGAAGCAAACTCTAGAGATATCCTACAAAATCCTTACTATGTCAATGTCAAACTCAATAATGCTCCCCCCAAAAAATTATTACCAGCTGCACATGTGGCAATAATGTCACACTAAGGGCATGGCTGCATGGATGAGGACTGACAGACTTATGCTTCATGCCCCAGCTCTGAGCTGGCCAGATGCAAAGCAATTCTACTCTAGAAGCAGAGAGCCACATTAGCAGGGTGACAGCTTATGCAAGATGAAAGGACAAAATTTTTGCCACTATGGTTTTCTGAATGCCACTGTTTGGACCGATTTGTCTCCTTTTCAGGTGGCTGTCTTGCCTGTTAATCCTTTAACCTTTAACTGGAATGCTTTCTTTTTATTCTCCTCTCTTGCAGTAGGAGAACTATACAAAACAAGGCTGATTTCACAAGCCTGGCAACAGCTTCTTATATAAACAGCACACTTTTGGGTTTCATTCCTCTCAAACAGAAATGCTGCTTCATCTTCTTTGTGCCACTTCCCCTCTGAAACTGCAGCAGCAGCAAGGCAATTAAGAGAGCATGAGGTAATATCCCATACAGAAGACCTGCTTCATTCCACGCAAACACACAAATAACCTCCAGCTTGAGAAGGAGGAATGCACAATTAGAAGCTAATTCCCAAACCCAGCAAGACAAAGGCAGAGTTAAAAGACTCAAAACACCTGAGAAAGCAAAACAGTCTCTTATCCCTCACTAAAGCAAACACTAAGAATAATCGCATTCACTCTTCAAGCTGGCAAGCCAGCCATAATATATTGCCTGCCACAGCTATGATCATTGTTCTTGTGCTCTCCACCCCAGCCTGATACACACTCAGCAGATTCATAACTCTTTCAAGTTCTCCAAGATAAACATGAGGGTGTTTGATAAAGAATTTCAATTATAATGTTCCTTGGAGCATCCAACACACCACCCCCACCCCCAACACAATGGGAGATTTGTCCCCCACCGCCCCAGGGACACGGTCTGCAGGTCAGCTCCAGAAGGACCAGAGGTTTCTTGTGCCTCTGGAAGTCTGTCTTCTGTGCAGATAGGTCTTGGACTTCCACAGCTGCCCATGGCATCTTCCATGGGCATCCCAGGATGTGATCCCAGGGGGATCACAGAGGGGTTGTGTTGTGTTGGGTTGTGTTGTGTTGTGTTTGTTGTGTTTGCTGTGTTGTGTTTGTTGTGTTGTGTTGTGTTGTGTTGTGTTTGTTGTGTTTGTTGTGTTGTGTTTGTTGTGTTTGTTGTGTTGTGTTTGTTGTGTTTGTTGTGTTTGTTGTGTTGTGTTGTGTTTGTTGTGTTTGTTGTGTTTGTTGTGTTGTGTTTGTTGTGTTTGTTGTGTTTGTTGTGTTTGTTGTGTTTGTTGTGTTTGTTGTGTTGTGTTTGTTGTGTTTGTTGTGTTTGTTGTGTTGTGTTTGTTGTGTTTGTTGTGTTTGTTGTGTTGTGTTTGTTGTGCTGTATTGGCCACCAGCATGTGTGACAGGAGCACTCGAAGGCCCTGCTGCACACTGAACTCACTGGGGCTTTGGGCAGCACATTTGCCCTCCCCTCTTCTATGCCCAGTGACTAAAGAGCTCCTGCTCAACCTGACTCCTATTTCCCATGGCCAAATCCCAGCCTGAAACACCCTCTTCAAATGCTGAGCTGCCACAAATGGTGGGAAAGCCACCCTCAGCCAAAGGGGTCCAGAGTTTGGAAAAGTCATCTCCCCCTTCACCCCAAGGCCAGAGTGGATTTATCTGACAGGCAGCCTTTATCAGAAGGGGCTGCTGGGGTGAGAAGGGCATGCCAGGGTTGAGCTGCTGCCAAGAGCCAGGAGAACACAACAGACTGCAATTAGATAAGGGAGGTTATCTGGTGCATTCAAATCCTGATTCAAGGAACCCGTTAGATTCACTAGTTTGGTGGTGGAAAAAGCCCTGACAGTCTTTGGCCATGTTTAGCATGCAGGAAACCCTGGAGGAAAACTGGGCACTACCTACATGTGTGCATGCACACCAAACAAACTGCAGGTGTCTGTTTCCTGAGACAGAAACCAGCACATTCCAAGTGAGAATCTGCCCAGGACTGTCACATCTACTGCTGCCAGCGATGCTCTTGTTCAAGCGAAAAGGGCACCAAATGATGGCAAGGAGCTGCGTGCTGATATGCTCTTTGTATCATATGGGGAAGAATATCTGTTCTGCTTTCCCTTCAGCAAGGGTAGATGAGGTGCTTGACAGGCAGAGCAGCATTCAGCCCAGCCCAAGTGTCCCTGCCCACTCATCCTGTCCCCCACCCCGTGACAAAACCTTTGGCTGCATAAAAGCCTCCCTTTCCCAAAGCCAGGAGCCCTGCTGCAATCCAGGCCCTGAGGGTGCACATTGTTCCTCCAACAGAGCCCTCTGCTCCTTCCAGGCCATGGCTTCACCAGCAGTGTTCTGCTGCTTCTTGAAGCATCTGCAAGCACTTGGCCCAGACTTTCTCCATCCCTCCCCATGTCCTCCTGCTGCCTCTGCAGACTGACTGTGATTTATGCCATGGTCTGTAAGAGGAAGATCAGGCTCACTGACTCCACCAGCACTGCAAACTGACAGCAGCCAGAGGCAGCTCCGGGCTAATGTCACAGCCACAGCTCCAGCACATGGCAGGGCGACTCTGACCTAGTTTTAACCCTGCTAAATATGCAGAGAAAGAACATGAGAGCGTGTGGGGGAAAACAGTACAGAGGTTTCCCTATTTCCTCAGTACTCTCTGCTCCTTTAATACTCACACTACATTGGAACACATCCAATGCCAGTCTTCTTATGGGTGTACCAAGAGAGGAAAAACATGGTAACATTTGAAGGGTGGGATGCTTGGGGTGTGGGTTTTTTTTTCACATGCTTATGGGAAGATGTGATTTTTCAAAGATTAACATTTTCACAAAATTTAAAAAAAAATGGAAAACCTTTTTGAGTGGAAATCTCTTTTAAGTTGCTTACCTTTCCTTTTTGCATGTTTTTTTCAGTCTTTTTGTTCTTAACTTAGTCATCAAGAGCTAAATGCTAGCCTGACTATCATTCTGACAGGAGTTTTTTGTTGTTGTATTGTTTTTAAGAAAATTAATTTTTGTGCACTTGGCTTTATTTTTGTTTCATCATCTGCCTTTCCCTTAGCATTGCTGGTTCACTTCCACCACAGAAAATACTCAAACTTCAGCTTCTCTTCATTCTTTATTAACTCTAGACCATTATGTAGTATGTATCTACTTCTTTGCTACAGAAACACTTTTATTTGAAGTGCCTACACGGTTCTGGGTATTTCTGTTTTCCAGCATCTTAATTTCAATATAAAACTGTTTTCACTGCCAGTGCAATGTGATTTACTGAGGGTAAGGGCAGCACAACATCCTGGTCTGGTGATAGCCAAGATGTGTCCCCTGAGTCTGAGAACACACCTGGGGCTGAGCTATGAAATTCCACCATGGTAGGTATGGGAGTACTGCCTGGCATAGTGACCAAAAAACCTGTGGCAAAAAAGAAATCCTCTAAATACTTGCTACCAGTGATCATGAGGGAAGAGATGCTCTTCTCATCCAACACTGCTAGATGAATGGATTTCCTCAGTGTAGTGCCATTTTCTGCTCTGGAGAACACGAGCACCACAAAGCAGAGAAATATGAGGAAAGTTCCTGGAGAGGAATTTCCTGTGGAGCAAAAGGACAGCAACGGGACACAAAGCCACAACCATGTTTTGAATGTGCTCCTGCTGTGTGAGGGGCACTGCCACTTGATAGCACATGTGAAACAAGTCCCAGACATGGAGATCCTTGTCAGAGTGCTCAAGAGAAAAAGGCAAGGACAGGAAGCCACAAAAACCATTAATCAGTAGACTGCAAGTGGTGTTGTTTCTGGCATAGGTTGAGAGAATGCTGATCATTAACTCCTATGAACATTCCTGACCTTGCTCAGGAAGGCTCTTAATTAAATGATTATGTCCCTTGACTTCTGCAAGTCTCAGGCTTGTGTCTCTATGCCTTCCTCAGCAAGGCATTTTTTTGGAATCAGGATCTCCATGATTACGCTCAACTAATTATTTGAAAAGCATTTTCATCTGGACTCCAAACAATCAAATTAAATACAGTTAATGTGGGTTTGGCAGGACTCCACACAAACAAAAGTTGCTCTGTTTTTGTGCAAAACTGGAAAATCAGATTTTGCTAACAGCCTGGTGTATGAAATCTGCTGCTTCAGCTTTTCACTGTTTACCCATCTTCTCCATTTTGCTGCAAAACTATTGATGCAATTCTGCTGTGATAAATGAAGCCCAAAACCTCACAACATCCTGCCTTTAGCAAAAGACCTTGTAGGAACCAGAGACTGAGAAAGAATGAATTGTTCTACTTTGCAGTAAAAGTTGATAAAGACAAAGAGCATGCATGGAAATAAAGGAGCATGCTGAAAGTAGAGGAGTCAACTTTACGCCACTTTATCAAAAGAGATACAAACAAGACAGTGATATCAATCACCAGGCTTTAGCAGCTATAGGAGATTTCAGGTAGGAAGGCAAACTGAATAACACAAAGTAGAAAAAGCAAACCAAACCTCATTTTGTTGAGAACTGCAGACAAGCAGATGGACACTTGCTAATAAGCTCACAAGTCTATTTGTCTAATTACTTAACACTTTGAAATTAATTTGATTTTTCCCTCTGAACTGCTATCCTTATGGATCATTTTCCACAATGAACAGGGAGTAAAGTACACCTAAATCTGAAGACAGCATGTGTCTATTTTTTGGCTCAAGAATTAAGAGTGCATCCTTTTTATAAAGAAATTGTGATGCAAAAAAAATCATGAGACTTCATTGCTGTAAAACATGTCAATCACAAAAAGGATTAATAATCTGTACCTGCCATGAAGCTGTGTTAGAAGACTGTCTTTATTAAGTCATAATTGGAATAAGAATTCATCAGGCAGATGAATGAAATCCTTTGTAAGCAGAGGGATATGGATTTTCACAATATGCTGAAGCAATGCAATAACAGAAGCTACAATCATTAATATTAGTTACAAACCAAGATCAATCTCTAGGACAGGCAGAATTTCAGGGTAAAATACTTGAGATGATGCAATGTCACAGGTGATGGCAGTGTTAGTCACTGCTCTCAGCAAAAGGAAGCAATTCTTATTCGGAGGTCTTTGGGAGTAAACTCCCTTCTGGCTCTGGGATGCTCCCAGAGATGCACTCAGGAGTGAAGCAGAGCTGTGTGCCTACCAGCCCAAACTACTGAGTGCTGGAATAAATACAACCCAGCAGCCCCCAAGCCCCAGATGCTCCAGTTTTTTTGGGCAGCTGGGAGGCACCAGGCAGGGATGTGCCCAGCAGGTACAGGGTCCCTCACACAGGCTTGTGCCACGCTCCCAACACCAAAACTCTGTGTCTTGTCACTTAAGCATTTCAGAGCTGTTTATAGTTTGCATATTTGCATATTTTTGCATTGTTGTCACACAATTAAGCCAAAGACTTTTGACCAAGAGCACAAGGAAATCCAGTGGCAGTCAACTTTCAATCCAGGTAATCTGTCAGAGGTTTAAAACACAAACTGGGCCCATGTGAGTCAGGCACTTTAGGAAAACACAGTCAGTAGTTTCTTTTATAAAGAATTAAACCTTTTTCATGTTAGCAAATGTATATTAAGTGACATGAAGTACCACTTTTATAAAACAATACTTTTCAAAGACTAATGAAGAACTGGTTTAGACTTTTTCTCTGAGGTTCTGGCAAAATTATTTCATTTTGACATCCCCAGCATTTTGTCTAAAAACACCTATTTCATCAGGTTATTATTTCAACTAGAAAAGGGACTGGAGAAGGAAAACAGATGTCTGATGCATCCTCAACAAGAAACAAGAAAACATATGCCATGAATGTTTTCATGGTCTTTTCTTTTTCTCTTACTGTTGTTACCATGCAAAGAACGTGCACGGGAATCTTTAAACATCTTCTAACCATTCAGTAAATCATTTCACAGAATAATGAATTCAAGTTCTGTGAATCAGCCCCCAAAATTTAATGACTTTTTAGTTTTCATGTCACATCTGGAAACCGGCAGGACATGGTACTTGGGTGCACCTTCAGAGGGTGATTCTTGGCTTTTCCTCAGCTCTCCGTGCCTGTGGTGAGGAGCTCTGTTTCCACAGAAGAGGAGGAGCAGGACATGCTGACCATGTCTGCTGCAGGGTACAGCAGAGAAACTGCCTCGTGTTCTTGGAATCCAGCCCTGTGTTACACAACTGCAGTTCAGAGGTTACAAAGGCAGAAGCTTTGCCAGCAGACTCCACACTTCAAAGCCGTGGCAACAATTGTTGGATCAAACAGAGAGGAAAGAAGTTGCCTGTGGGTCCCCAAAGCAAACTGGAGTCTCATGAAAGAAAAAACAGGATCCAGAAAAATCTTACTGAGAAACAATGAGAAAAACCCCTGCTCATTTATATGGAACAAAAGCCCGAGTCCTCAAGAAGCTCTCCAAGTTGCTTCCACATCCAATCAATATTTTCTTTAACACATATGGAATGAGCCTCAGCCAACTTCCTCCTCCAGACATTCCTATTTCTGATTATCCTTAGAAAGAAGCAAGGCAGCTAATTCAAAATCTCATTCATACGAACACGAGCCATCAGGCTTGCAGGGACAGTCTCACCATCCCGTTTTCCTGACTCAACAAATTGCTGCAGATAAGCTCAGCCATACATCCAAATGTGAGCACAAATATGGCCTTAGCTCACAGCAGATGTGAGGTGATGTCACATGGGCTCAAACCTCCAGTGACAGACAAAAAACCTGAAGACTGAAATTTTTTACAAATGCAAATGAAAGAAAGGAAATTTAAGACTGGTCATAGATGACACTGGGGCAGAGATGAAGCCTGGTCTACAAAATCTACATGAGCAATGTGGAATTCCCATTCCATATAAGCCTGACTCTTTCTTACCATCAGCACCAAAGTCACATCAGCTTAGGAATGGACCAAAAGTACCTTGGCTGAGGCATAATGCCAGCAATTTGGATTTGCTTGAGTATGACCTCTTCCTCCTGCTGTAGAAAAACCTCCCCAGAAGCCCTCTTTTAAGAAACTCTTTACTGCAAAATATAAAGCTAATGAGACTTCTCAAGGAGATGAAACCACCCCCGTTTCAACTTCAGCATCTTGAGGCTCAGACTGTTCCTTGAAAGGGAGATTTGCAATGCACATGCTGCCAAAGATGATTTGCTGAGGATAAGAGCCTCCTCATCTGTCCAGTCAGCAACACGGACGGTGCTGTTCATCTCTGCTGCCTCAGTGAAGAGCTCATTACTGCAGCTCACGTTATCACCAGAATGGGTCCATGCAGAGATGTCTGACATTGATGTAGAAGGGCCAGGGCACACATTATTTTCTGCTGAATTGCCAGAGCTCATCTCCTGGTGCCTCTAGACCCAGATATGAAAGTCTAAACTCTGACAAAATACGGGGATAAACACTGCTTGAGCCTGAACTCATGCATAAACCTCACTGGATTTTAATGGCTTTTGCACCCTATTTTGTAGGGTATGCTTGGGGTATTTATAGGGAATTCAGACACAGGAATACAGGAACAGTATGCCCTAAATTTTGGAAAGAAAAATAAAATTTCTGAATTGAAGCTCATGTTTGTGTGTCAGACTGCCCAATCACGGTCAGCCCCAGCCACTGAATTCCTACATTCATTAAGCAGCAGTCCTTGTGACACGATGCATTTCATTCTCCTCTCTGTCCTGAAACCCCAACATTTCCATTTGGGTGATATTTTACTGCCTCTTCATTACATACCAGGAAGAAATGCTGATGGATTAGCATCACATCCAAAACAGAAACTGGCATCATCTCAGACTCACGCGATTTACAGCAACTACTAAGTAAATTGGGATACTTTTTTTAGTTTCCACTCTTCCTTTTTTAGAAATAAATCTTAAAAAAAATACAATCCCAAAGGCCTAACAGGCACACATTTACAGATGGCAGCAGTGAGTCATAAATGACATCTTTTCCTGGTACTATTTATGAGAGCCAAAAAAACTGAACATATTATGAGCCATTTATAATGTTCTTCAGCAGAACAGTCAGCCAAGAGACAGAGCTGAAAGCCTGTTGTAACAAAAGGTATCAAAGTGAGGAGGAGAACAGTATCTATAATTACTACTCCAGTGATAAAACAAGCATATTACAGCAGATGGTTTAACACAAGATCACTATTAAATAAAACACTGGCTCCAATGCCAAGGGATGAATATTCAAGGAGTGAACTGAGTAAGTGTATAAAGGCAGCAAAAACAGCTCAGTTAACCCAGAAGTTACGTGCAAGACCAACCAAAGAGATCAAACCTCACATAATTCTCCATGTTGGCTGCACAATCCCTCTGCAGTCAAAACTTTCACAATTAGGAATTAATCAATGCAAATGACAGGACTGAGCATACTGATGGCACAGGAACTTTATCATGTCTGACTGATAAAAAAAAGGTGTGAAACTCAACCCCAAAACAAACCCAAACCCTAACCAAATCAATTTGCAGAGCTTTTTCACGTACCACTTCAGAAACTTCCCAGTTCTTCATAAGAAACAGATTCTAACTCATCTTCTTGGCAGCTTCACAGTTGTAGGATGTTGTTTGACAAAACAGGAGCCAAGTTACAATCTAAAAAGGGGTTCTTTTCATTTTTAGAAGTTTTGAAAAATATTTTATGGTTAAAAGTAAGGCTGGAATTAATTACAGTGACTAAGGCTGCACCACAGAGTATGGAGCTGCAATGCTCATGCTGCAGAGCAGGGCTCCAGCTCTCAGGGGGTTTGGAAGCAGTAGAAAGGATGCCACCACTAACAAGGCATTTTGAATTTTGTTTTTCAACTTGTAGCACTTTCTTTTTAAATTAGATGTTTCTGTAATTTTGGTATTATATATGTAATATCTTTAGCTGAGATTCAACACTTAAAAAGCTTGAGACTCACCTACTCATTTCTGTAAGATCATTTGAATTTATAACATGAACAAGAGGAGAAACAGTAGCAACAGCAGAAGGTACAAATGTATACCAATGTATACCACTACAGAATGGTTTCAGGGTAAAAAGGCATTGATCATCATAAGAGATGAAAATTTTAAATATCCAAACACTTTCTCAGTGACCCTTCCATACCCCTAAGGACTCAGACTGCACCAGACAAATCCCTTTGAGGATGCTGTGACTGGAAATACAAATCCTTCACTATAGACTCTCTCTAGCTGCCAGGACTCCCAGCAGGTTTCCTGAAGTTTCAGGTAAACAGGTGAGTGGAGCCTGCTGAACTATGCAAGATTTAAAAGTAATTTTAAAAATATATATATGTAATATAAACATTTTTCAATCTTAAAAGTCTTTCTACATTTTAAGAACTAAGATGGGAGACATACAGCCTCGGTGATATATATATGTATGTATGTATATTTGTGTGTATATGTATATACACTCATACATCACACACACATATATATGGCACCAACAACCTCCACAACAGCAACTGAACAGTTGCTGCCTTGGTTTTCTATGGTCACACGTGCCTACGTGCTATGAAGAATCAATGACACAAACCTCAGACACAATGACAGACCCTGCTTCACCTAAACCTTTCATTTCTGACTATTTTAGGGGAGGAAATTTTATCCTGGAAGACTGGGAAACTTTGCTTTAAGGCTTGTCAAATGATAATACATATTTAATGGATGATTAATACATATTTAATAGATGGCCCTTGGTGACCATAACCTATGATTTTATTAATTTAGGCAGGGATGAATAAGTAACATTAAGGTGTGGTTCTTCCTTTATCTTATCACTACACTCGCATGCATGCTTTGTATGGAAAACTTTATTTGATAATAAAAATAGCATTCACAGACTTTCTCCTTCTTTGTTGCTACATCATATACATAGTGTCTGTTCCAAGGAAAGAAGCTCTTACTGGGTAAGTCCACATCTACTCGTCCTAGTGTTATGTATAAACCCAATTAAGTCAAATAAAGCTATGAACAATGTAGTATTTATATATGCATAGTGTTTTATAAAAAAGATTGGCCCACATACTGCTTTTCATCAACACAGAAAAGAGCATTTTGCCTATAGCATGTTGCAAGAAATGATGATTGGAGAATATAGACTGCATACAAGTGCTTAATAATACATAAGCAGGCCCACCATGAAGAAAGAAATGATATTCAAACCAACAAAAGCTTTAGAATTACTGATACAGTCTCCCATTTTAAAACAGCTTTACATACCTGATTCAGTTTACATTAAAATATATCCCCTGAATCAAATTTTTTTCCATTTTTAGAAATATAAACACTTAATCACATTCCTCACACCTAAATTTTGTCATAAATCCTCTTTTATACAAGAAAAAGGCAACAGTTTTGTTTTTTTTTTCCAACAGGCTCTATTAATTACAATTTCAACTGTACACACAATGATTGGCCATCTTCTTTCTTGGTTTTGTTTTTACAGTACCATGGCAACAACAGTGATAGACTTGCAATGGTTTTGTGTTCATATGGAGGATGTGAGTCAGTATACATGTACACACCAATGCACTGGAAAAAGCAGCAGTTTACTTTAGTGGTCCAACAGTAACGGCAAACATTTTGGCTCAGCTAGGCAGTAATCCATTAAATCTTAGACCAATGCTACAGCAGACTTACCACACAGCTTGCAATTTTAAAAATACAACTTAGAAACTTGCAGGTTTCTCTTTTGCTGCTGTTCTTAGACTCAAATTTACAGCATATAACCAGGTATGGATAGGCTTCTACAACCAGGTTGTCCCACTGATTGCCTCTTTCAGCCTGTGATTTCCCTTTGATACTTTTACTTTTTTTCCTTTTTTTTTTTTCTTCTTTCCTCCCCAGCAAGTGCACTCCTTTTGTCTCAGTAAGGATGAACCAGTAAAACAACAAAAAACCCAACCCTTTAAATACAGAGCAAGAAGAATTGAGAGCTTTTGGAATTTGGCAAAATGAAAGCCCACTGGTTATGCCTGAGCAGAAGGAATACACCTGCTCCGAGCAGGGGGACTGTGCTCCCACCGCATTGTGCCTTGTCCCAGAATCCCAATCCCTCCCCTTGCTTCCAAGCAGATACACAATACCATGCATTGCTGTCCATATACAGCTGGGAGATGAGCAGGGCTGCTGCCTTAATGACATAGCATCGTTACATGTTGCTGAGGCTAATGAGAGCTCAACAGTCCACGTTAGCGTGTGGCACAGGCATGGTGGTGACCAGTCCTTCTGCCTCTGTGCATCCTGTCCAGGGGGCCTGAAAGTATAAACTGTTCATGGAACAAACTACAAATTACATATTGTAAATCATCTTGTGCTGTGTGGGTTTGGTTGCTTTTTTTTTTTTATTTTTTTAAATTATTTATTATTATTATAAATATCCTTCATTGAAACAGTAGTCTCTTCATACAGTTCTTGCAACTTTAGGAACATTTGTCTCTTTCCTTTTTAATTCCTTCAGCAGGAGCGCTCCATTCCTACTGAGATGAACAATTTTCTTCCTTCCCCACCCCCAACCCTTAAAAAATTTTCTACATACAGTGTAGCAGTGAGTCACTAGAGAACAGTCTGGATCAAATTATTCAAACTTGGTCATAAAATCCTTTGCCTATATTATATTACTGGCTACCCCCACTTACTATATTGGGGAGGGGGGAAAGTAGCCCAATAAAGGAATTATTTTTAAGAAATCTACAAAGAATGTAGAAACAAAATTTTATAATCCTTTAGGACCAACATTTGGCAAGTAATTAAAAAAAAAAGAATACACTGAAAAATACTTTCTTTAATATTATACATCAGGCACAATGCTTTTTTTTTTTTTTTTTTTTGTTATAAGATTTCATCTGCATAAACGGTTTGTAGGATCAGCAGGCGGCGGATGTCTCGTCGCCTGCGAAAGCCAGGTGGTTTCACTCTCTCCTCCGCTCCCTTGGTGTGGGGAAGGTGACAGGGACCCCGGGGAGCCCCTCAGATGCTGAGGTCGGTGCTGCACTCCTTGTAGGGCCGCCTGCGCTGCTCGGGCAGGTGCCTGCGGCTCGCCTCGTGCTTCCAGCCGGGGTCTTCCCTCTCCCGCTGGCCAGCTCGTTCCTCCCTGAGCCGTCTGTCGGGCGACCTCTCCCTCCGCCGGTCGGACGACTTGGCCCGTCGGTCGAGGGAGCTCTCTCTTCTCCGCTCCGGGGACCTCCTGGGCTCCGTCAGCCTCTCCAGCGACCGCCGCCGCCGGCCGGGCGACCGCTCCCTGCGCCTCTCAGGAGAGAGCTCTCTCCTCCTCTCCAGTCGCTCCCGCCTCTCCAAAGTGTTGTCAGCGCTCCTTGTCCCTTCTCTGCGCTTTTCAGGAGACCTCCTCTTCTGCCCGTTCACCACAGCCCTCTCTGGCTGCCTTTGGTGCCTCCTCTCCGGCGACCTCTCCATCCTCCTGCCTGGCACGTGGTCGTTGGTTTTAGAAGTCCCGTTCCAAGTGTGGTGTTCATTGGGATGTCTGCTAAACTCTCTGCTGCCTTTTAGGTCTCTAACGTAAGTCCGCTTGTCCCCATGTTGTGATGATTTGTGAAGGTCTGGTGGATAACTGGACTCCGATGATGGGTGCTGCCGTCGGTCGGATGGCGCGGGTTTCATTTCCGATACATTTTGTGAACCTGTGGCGGGACTGTTCCTGTCACTGCTGGGGTCTGAAAGAAAATAACAGCAAAGGGTTTGGTATTGATGCCTTCCGCGGTGCTGTGACACCACTTAGCACTCTCCAGACTTCATTAGTGACAAAAACAAACAACTGTTAAAGCAGTCAGGAAGGCTAACCGAAGCTTTTGTTAATTTAACTGTGAACAACGAGAGTTACGGGTTAGTACTGGTGCTGCTCTGATCGTTAGCCATGTTTTGGTCCAAGCTGATCTCATCTTTATGCTCTTCTGGGCACGGGGCACTTTACATTTTTCCCCAAGCCCAATTCATAATGTTTCGGTTACACTACATTCTTTCCAGTGGAAAAAAAAACATTGTACTTCAGGTTGTTGTCTGCTTTTTTTTTAATAGCTTCCAATAAAGAGGGCCTTTAGGAAACAATTTTTGTCTTTTAAGACATTATAAAGAACTGCCTTCCAGGTGTGGGAGGCCCCGGTTCAAATAGCAGAAAATGTACAGAAAATAGAATTGATTATTAAGTTTCCACCTTGTAAAATAACATTTTGAAGGTGTGAGAATTAGACCATAATCATGCCATTTCCATTTCATTTAAGGCATAGCTTAATCTCACTTAGTTCTACCATGTTATGTAAAGTCCTAGGGTAGATTTTGGTTTTGCCACAATGATTCAAACAACGATGACAGTAGTTATGATTTTTTCATATCAAAGCAATGGAAAGATACTGTAATATGTAGGATGGCTTTGACTCAAATCTAATCTCCAGTTCATTATTTTTCATGTACTATTTGAGGTAAAATACAGCTGAGCTGCCTCTGCAAGACAAACTGCAAAGCAGAAGTAGAAAAAGAACATCCAAACTAAACCCCAGCCCTGCACTGCAGCTAAGCTACAATTACTCCCGTCATTTGTAACGGATGTTTATGAATGATTCATTACAAACATGAAATACATTAAAGTAGCTGCTCTGCCTTAATGCAAATGCTGCTTTTATTTGCTTATTGTTTTCTTTCTTTAACTCCTTCGTGGCAGCTTGGCTGGCATTAGACACGTCCTTATGCTTGCACCCCAACACCCACCTCGAGGTGGAATGCCCTGATAGCAACGACTGGAAACCCTCACAAACACTAGTGGGGATAGGCAGATTTTTTTCCCTCTTTTTCTCCTTTTTTCCTTCCCTCCCACCAAGCCAAACCCTCTACATTCCTCCTGCCATCATGCCAAGTGTCTCCCATTTGATGGCATTGCCACTCCCGAGCTTGGGAGGGTAGGTGTGTCCATGGGCTGTGATTTTTGTGAATTCCAAGTGAAACCCACGTTGTAACTCACACCTGGGCAGCTTGGCTCTATTAGCACTTTCAGGCCACAGCTGGGGATGGGACCACGCTGCTTTCCTGTGGCTCTAAGCATGTGGCTTGTGGCAACCTGCCTATCACACAAGGTACAAGCGAGGTTCAAACATGTCCTGCGGAGTGTGTACTTACAATTTGGGGGACGCAGGGTGTTCGGGATGAATTGCTGTACATATAGAATATAGCGAAGCAGAAAAGCAATGTGAGGGAATTAGGCCACAGCACAAAAACACCTAATATTGATTTTAGCTACAAACCGTAGTTTGATTATGGCCCATAAGGTAGAAGCAAGACTCCCCGAGCTTGTCATTTCTCATACATGCAGCGATATTAGGAGGTATCATCGCTGAGGAAGGAAGAGCCCAGCACCAAGAAAAGTAAGAGAAAGAGAAAGAGAAAAGTAGAAAATTTAGATTCCCTATAATAAAGATGAAAGAAAGAAAAATCTACATATTTTATCTTAGAATAAAGAAAGTTTATTTTTCCAGTCAGATTGTCTAGGCTTCACCCAAATATAAGGCTGCAAAGACAGCAGTTGTTATTATTGTGACATAAAGAGACATCTAAGAGGTGATTCAATAACCCAGACAACGAGAGCATCCATTCTAAAAGACAGCTGGAACAGCGACACAGAATGTCATAGAAAAAACATTAACAATCAAACAACAACAAAAAATAAAGTCCACCAGAGACCACAACATTAAAAATAAGTACAAAACTCATTACAAAAATATACAGCCTCATAGAGAAGCACGTTCCAATCAAGTCAGAAAAATATTGGAACTTAACATTATTAGAGGAACCATTTGTGACTGCAGCGAACAGAACAAAGAGAGAAAGGAGTCCCAAATGTTACAAGGATATTCTTTACAGTAGTGCAACCCCTGTATATTAAATCCTTGCTTGGAGAACGAACGTTTAGTGGTTAGCATTAGCCAAAAGAAAATTTGTGATGGATTTCCATCCTCAGTGCAACAGACATATGCTTTGAGAAGTGAAGCACTTAATTTACAGGGTATTTATGCAGTCTAGCATATGATACAGTACTGTACATCCAAAGGAGTATAGGAAAAGACAAAAGTAGAAAGAACATTACAGAATTTCAGTGCCATCATTGAACCTTCTGGTGTGCTATTTATATTACAGAAGTGTAAACCCACAACTTCCCTTCCATATCGTTAAAACACTTCAATTGTTTGTTGGTTATACTCTGAATTGGTCATTTTAAGTTAAATAATGAGCAGACTGAGCAGAAACTCTTAAACATAGTACAGCAAATGAAAAGAAAATCTAGCTCATAAATTGTGCAGAAGGGCTTTGTTTCTGGTATTAGGGCATGGAGAGAATGATAAACACAGAACTTACTGACACAGAAATAACCCAAATACGGGGAGGAAAGTATAAAGGACATCCCTTCAATCATCAGTTTCTATAGAAACCTCAAAGACCTTTGGTTGGGAGTAGCCCTCCATCGAGGGCACAATATTTGACAATTATCTCAAATAAATAAGACATAATTATATTATTAAATAGTGTGCTAAGTTAAGCCACCCAGCAATCCAACCTCCAGGGGAAGAAAAGGAAATCTAATGCAATTCTTAGTAAGAAACAAGGACTGACTGTTTCCCCCAAGACAGACATGAGAGCACCTTTTCATAACCTCCTCACCTTTTCAGACCTTACATATTAACTAGCTGAAACCAGCAGACTGTTTAAGGGGGAAGAAAAGGGCTCAGGAGGCCAAATCAATATATTTTTGCAGTAAAGCTTTTTTCCCCTTCTTTTTCTCAAATAACTTTATAAATATTTACATAAATATTAAGGAAAGGCAAAAATCTCATAAGCCATCTCGGCATTCATGTCTATGGATACAGACAGGAACTAAGAGAAAAACCTAACCAAAAAAAAAAATAAATCACTGCTTCAGAATAGCAACTTGGGATCCCACTTTTTGCATTGATTAGAAGAAGAGATCTATGTGAAACAACTATTCAGCCGCTGAGAAACAGTTTGGCACAGTTCAATAACATTCCTTTTTTGGCTGGACAAGACAGTAAGGTTTGTTTTGTTTTGCTTTCCTCTCTGATCACCAAAAAAATACTGCTATGGTGTTCTTGCCTTACACTGCGCCCCAAGTCCATGGAAGCAAGCAAAGGATGAAATGTGTAGAAAATTCAGCACAAGCGAGGCAATTATATGTTGCAAAGGTTGGTAAGACACTGGTGAGAAAGGAAAATAAAAAAGAATTCCCGCTTCAGATCTTGAGACAAATATTCATGGAGTGATGCCAGGGAAGAAAGGAATGTTTTCATAGTTTGACCCACCATATTCTGGGACAGAGCCATCTCCACGTTTCAGAAACAG
The DNA here is from genome assembly GCF_049639895.1 of Pseudopodoces humilis. NCBI lineage: Eukaryota > Metazoa > Chordata > Aves > Passeriformes > Paridae > Pseudopodoces > Pseudopodoces humilis. Next base: position 14,805,863 of record NC_142212.1, read on the forward strand.
GCGGACCTTGCGGCCACCATTTTTAATCAGTTCGATGGCCCGGGCGTGCTTCATGTTCTTGGTAGTTTCTCCATTGATCTCTAAGATTTCATCACCGATCTGCCAATGTAAAAAAAGAGACTATGATTAGAAACAAGGCCCCACAAGGGTCCCTACCAGCACACCACAAGACAGTGGCCATAGCAAAGCTGGAACAGCTATGCATCAGGTGAAGCTACACATGTCCAGCTCCTTCCAGTGACCATCCACAGTGCACAGTGTACAGCAGTCTGGGAGACATGAAGATGATAGAGAAAGCCTGAGGTACGAAAATATTTCACTGCTGTTCTGCAAAATCACATTGCAATTACTGTGCTTCTCAATATTAAGTACAGTGTTAGAACTGCTGCTATTTTATTTCATTTTGATTATTTGTAAAGTCTTCAGTCAAAGTGATTGCTTGTTTCACAGTCTGCTCCAACCGGGATGTTCGTGGAGTTTTTTCAGGTCTGTTTCTAACTTGGATATAGACACCTACTATGAATCAGCAAAGCTGATTCTGTAAATATAATCATTTATCAGCAGAAGAAAACAAGGCTTGGCAGTGCTTGTCAAAGCCCTGACTTTCACAGGGCAGCACTGATTTTGCATTATATTTTCATCAGCAAAAATTCTGGACCCACAGATCTACCCCTAGCACAAGACTTTTGAAAATGCTCTTCACATTATATATCTAGAGACAATGATGTATGCAGGGAAGTTATAATGCATCTCTAACAGAGGTCCTAGGAGTACATAAAACCTGTCAAATGATTTTTTTAGTAGGCATTTTATAACATATGCCCTTGTTATAATATTTGTTGTTTAGCTGATACGTGAAGTTAACAATTAATCTTAATCAGAACCTACATTATGATTTTGTAACCCGTGGGCCACAGACATGTTCTGTCCCCTGTCTGCTCACTAGCAGGCAAAGACTGTGGCTGTTCCGTTTTCCCTGCTACACGTGAAAGCCCCTTGGGCTTTAAACAACAGATCATGTACTGGAGTTTGGAAAGCAGTGCTGGAAGAAGGGGGTGAAGTCTTCCACTGAACACACACTGCTATAGACCGTGTACCAAGAGTTACAAGAGATGCCATCAGCAGAAGTAAATAGGAACCACTTTCAGTTCACATTTGATTTCCCTTTTAGCTGGCACAACAGAAGGGAGAGGCAGGGAAGTCAGCTTATTGCAAAGAGAGGTGTTTTTAAAGCTGGTTTGTGCCTACCCTCATTTTCCCACATCGCTCAGCGGGCCCATCCTCAGCGAGCCGCAGCACGTACAGATCCATGTTGTACTCCCGGCCACCTCGCAGGCTGAAGCCAAACCCTTTGGCTCCTCTTTCTAGCTCAACAGTGTAAAAGTCTTGGTCCTGCTGGAGAGAAGACAACAAACGCCCAGTCAAACGGAAAGTCAAATACTGCTCTGCTCTCATGTTGGAATTGTTCAACCAATGTTTTGTTAGTGATAATTAGAAATGCGAAAACCAGTTGAATTTTCACACATAGACCAGGATTTGCTGCTTCCTCAGACCCCACTCTGCAGTTTGGAGTTCTGGTGGTTGGTGAAGGGCTGTTGGAATGAGTGGGCCTGGCCATGTCCTGCGGTGCTTTTTTGGGCACCCCTGTTACACAGCACCTCCCGTGCCCAGGGCAAGAAGGGACATTTTGGGAAGGTGGTTAAAGGTTCTACCAACCAGGGAAGGCAAAGGACAACCTCCCTTCCAGTGCCAGCTTTAGTGCAATGTCTGATGGTACCTGGGGTGAACCTGTGCCATGGTGCTGGTTTTCTGTGCTGTTACCACATAATTTTTTCCTCTGTAAGAAGCCCAGAAGCCTTTGCATTGTTTTTGTCAAATGCTACTGTGGAGATGTTTTGAAGTCCCTAATGGAAGATGGTACTTCTGGGATGGCCAGTGGCAAGGAAAGCTAACAGTGAGATAGATAATCTCTCTAATAAGATGCCGTCTCTGCAAGCTGGAACACTCCAGCTATCACCCCTTATTAAGTTTTCCTCTTTTTTATTCTCTGAATTTATCATTTGCACACAACAATACCTTCTGGAGAGGCCCCTCAAAACAGACAATTCAATAAACAAACACATAAATTATTACTGCCCTAAAAATGTCAGCTCTTTTTTTCTTTAATTTTACTCCCTCAAAGTCTCGATGAGAATGTGTTGGAAATGTTTCTCAGCTGAAACAACAGCAACACATATTAAGAAACTAATCAGCAAATTCCTCTTTCTTTTCAGCAGTCTGAGGGAGAGCAGCTTCTCAGGAGGAATTTTCAAGGGAAATATTTAAACACAGCCCTCAACCAGATTGGAAACAACAGTCTGTAGTAAGCAAAACAATTAGAGAGGTACTCCTTACCTGTGCTGCTTGGGGTGGTTTGAAATCATACTGGGATTCCTGCTTTGGTTTGGTGTTGCTCCTGCTGTAATGAGTAAAAGGGAGAGAGGAAAAATACAGCTCATGGCATGTGAAAGTGATGCAGAAGTAGCTGAAGAGAGAGCATGTCAAGATGCCCTCCTCAAGGAAAACATTCTGACCTGGTCTCCTGTGGTATTTGCTGAGGAGTATGTGTGGTTGTGATTGTAGCAATTTTTTCTGCATTGGTCAATAAAGTAGCATTGGAGGATTCTGCAAAATAGATTTTGCTTTTATTATGAGGGAACATCATTGGCTATTCACTGAAAGAAAAAAAGAGTTTTGCAAAAGCATTTCACTCAAAAGCATCATTACATTGTTTTTATAGAACTGGAGATGGGATCAAATTTTTTAATTCCCCAAATTAATATCTTAAGTATGTATATGAAACTGTACACTCAACTGGAAAATTAAAAAAAAAAATTGAATTAGGAAATCTGGATTGGAAATCCCCCTTATCATTAGACACATTCATGAAGACCCACTTGTATGTTTTGTCTATTGTCTGAACATATGAATTCCAATCAATTAAGTCTCTAAATATTGTAGGTTTGGTGGATTAATTTTATAGTAGCTATAACAACTATTCCAGGGATTGTAAATTTATCAGTCCTTCCTCCATCAGAAACTGCAGTCTCCAGTAGAATTAGGCTCTTATCCAATACCTCACAAGATGATACTGAATGTGGCTAAACCTCAAACTTAATGATATCCTTCTTTGAAACACAACCCACTACTGCCTCAGCAATGAAAGCAGGAACATGAAACCACCTGTACCAAAAGGATCAATAACTCTGGGTAGCACTTACAAAAGGGTGCACTGAGAGAATACAGGGAGCAGGAGTAACTTCTAAGCTTAATTTCTGCCATGGTAAAAGGCTCTCAGCCCAGCATCACCTTTGCAAATTGCAGATTTCTTAAGGCATGGAAGGAGGGGCTCCAAGGACAGGTCCTGTCTCCTGCTTCCCACAACTGAGATGGGAGCAATTGAAACGTGACTATGTAGATGTCCCTCCCAGAATGGCATGGCAAAATATTCCCCTTGTCGTTCTGGAGCTGCATCAGAGACTTCAGCAGGACCAGAGTTAACCCCAAACTCACTTGAAATTCAACCTAAAATTAAGGTCATGTCAATGCCATTAGCCAAATATTAGCAACACAGAGACGGAACTCTTCCATATTGAACTCAACATGTTTTCCAGAACTATACATTGTACCAATCCTGAACTGATACTAGTATTGAAGAGTTGCAAATGCTGAATTGCTCCAGAAGCCAGCAGTTTCTGAAAACACCCTTCCTCTCTCGTGGGAGTTTGACTTCAGGGGAAGTCTCAGTGGTAACTCCATGTACACCTTGATGGTGCTTAACCACACAAATGTTCAACACTTATGTTGGTTGCACTTGGAGAATGATGGGCAGAGTCAGCAGAAACACCCACTCATCAGACATGGCATTCCCTGCAGTGGCAGGCACCTGCTCCTTTGCAGAACAGCTCTGTGCCCAGGAGACCCCCTCTTTGTGTCTATAACCACTGTATCCAGCAGAGAACCACAGATTCCAAGTAACTACAAAATACTGACCATGATCCACCTCTCAAGACCAAAATCTAAACTCAATACACAGCCACTATGACAACAGTGACAAAAACTGGAGGGAAACATCTGGGTCTCCAACATTAAATTACAAGGCCTTCTTGTTTGCCTCTCAAATTACAGGCATCCACTAATTCATTTTATTGGCTATGGAGAAATCTGTTATTATTAAACAGAGTTCAGCTGTAATACAAAATTGCAGCAATGGGAGGGTTTTTGCTTGAATTAAGATGTGGTGGTCATGGGCTTACTTGGTCCTAGGAGTTTAATTTACTTTATGGATTTATATTAACTCTGGAGAAGTCTAGATAAGGGGAAGCTTTTTCCTTTCTGCAGCTATTTGCATGTCAAGGGAAATTCAGGAAAAGGGACAGAGAAAAAGAAGAACCACTTAGACAGATGGGTGCAACAAGGGCACAGCTCCTTAGCCTGCAGTGCTGTGCTCAAGTTAACATGCCCAAACCCTCAGCATATGGAGCTGAAGCATCTTCCAGACCAGAGCTGGCTTGTGTCCAGTGGCTCAGAAAGCAAGAGAGGCTCCTGGGTCTGCCTGCACCTCTCAGTGTAGGCATGACCAAACCACACCTTTGTGGTGATGTGCCACTGACAGCTGGCTTGTGTAAGAAGAGATGCCCCTACGTGTAGTTACACTGTTGGGGGTTAAGAAATAATTCTGTTTATTTTGTAAAGATGCCTTGATGTTAAAATCTGTCTTCTACATAACAAAGACCCCAAACATGGTTAAGTGTTCCATATTCATCCAAAACAAAAGCCTCTGAAATCCTCCACAAATATTTGGAGATCAGATGAAGATGGGCTTCAAAGAGAATGCAAGATTCCTAGCCTTTAGTGGGTCACACTAATAATACCAAGCAGAGCAACAACACATCTTTGGTACAGATGTATCTTCACACCACTGTGCTGGATCTATCTTTAGCCCACCCTCTCCCATGAGTCAGGAGTTGTGCATAATTTTGCCAGTGTTTTAGACATTGCTTCAGGATGCATGCCAGCCACCATGCAAAACCGGAACAGAATACAGCAAAAATTATCTTTAGTACAATTATAATTGCCTGTTCTAAACCCTACATATTTCATTGATTCCTTGCCCTGTTCTGCCCTAAAACTCTCAGTCACCAATTGCATGCCTAATCTAAGCTTGTCCACTTCCAGCATTCTGTATCCTTGAATCTGCTGGAAGGGTGGTAAAGCATCATCATTTCATTGCAAATACAATCCTGCAGTCATCTGTGGCAATTAACTTGTGCAAGACGTATTACAAAGCAAAAACTCTTGGTGTTTTTAATAATGTTAGAAGAGATTAGCAGTGTGAGTTTATCGTGAGTCTTGTGATGCACCTCTGTTTCATGTTTATCTGATGAGTGGCTTCAAATTTATGCTCCCCCCTCCCTGAAGTACACAGACCATTTATATTTGCCAAAAAACACTCAGAAAGAAACATAAGAAAACAACAAATCAAGAAGAGCATACAAAGACATCAAAGAGAAAACAACACTGAGACCAATTTCTTGTATCTCATGGGGTTTTAGAGCAAACCCCTCAGAGATTTTGAGAGTGTTGGGTCTTACTGTCTTTTGGAAAATAAATGCAGGTAATACTATGCAAAGATGGCAATCTGACTTGGAATTTCAAAGTGACAGAAAATAAAAAGACTTAAAGCCTGAATTGCTATGAAAGCAGAGTTGATTCCTTCCCTAAAGACCAGCTTTCCATCTTCTCCAGGAATACGTGATGTCAATCACAGGTACATGTTTTCCCAACCTAAGCAATTTACATGATATTTGGGACACATAATTGCATGAGCAAGACTGGCTCAGCATTTATGTCAGGAGGTTATATTCTTAAAAAATTCTTAAATCATTCAGAAGTTGTTTATTTCTCAGATGATTTTGCTTTTTCAGAAAATAAGCCCTTTATTTATTTAAAAGTTCACCTTCCTTTTTATCAGATACTGAAAAACAGGTAATGAACAATTCTTCTCCCAGTTTATCTTCCAAAATAGGCATGCACAGGCCAGCTCAGATGTTAGCTTGATTCACAGCCATTTCATTATTCATGAACACCCTATTTGCTCTAAGCAGCAGAGGATTATATACCATTTGACCTGGTACCCACTAGACAGTAGGAAAATAAAGCTTTTGTGCAAAACAGATCACCCTAAACAGAAATAATTTATAACCAGATCATTTCTCATCCTGGTCTGTGGGGAGCAATGTGGAAAGGTTTCTGCCCAACAAGCTCTTACTTTGAACTCATGCATGGCAGAGAAGAACAATAAACAAAGAAAATACTTAGAATTTAGAACAGCAATTTTAGTTCTGCTGCAGATACTTTAGCAGGTTTCTGATCAGTTCCTATGTAGGGATCTAGCTAGGGATTAGTTTAATGGAACTGATGCTTATTTTTATTAAATACTTCAGTGACCTGAAATCAGCACGAAGTGTCAACTTATTATTAGGGAACCTGCACATTCCCTCTCATCTGAAACAGTGAGATCCTGTCTAGGGTAACTTAAAATACAGCTTCAGAATCATCACCATTTAAGCAGTCATTTAAAATGTACTGAGCTTGCTCTCAAAGCAACTTACCCAGAATAAAAGCAAATCTGCTTTTAAAACAGCTTAAAACATGTCGAAGTGTTTATCTTTTTCTGTGATCTCTTTATAGCCTGCTTGTGTCTATACAAAGCTTCAGGAATCCCACATACTAACAAGTGATTCCCAAATATTCTAAAGCTGCATTGTTAAGCTAAGAATCAAACCCAAGTGTATTGAGAGATCCATCAAATTTATGGAATATCATTTTAATACATGGAATCATTTTAATACATGGAATGCAATATTATTTGTTTTATTTTTATTTTTTTATATTGAATTAGCACCTCCCTGTTAAAAACCAGCCATCTCTACAAAAAGAATCAAAAAATAAAGCTATGGGAGACTCACAACCTCCCTCACCGCTAACTCCCAAAGTGGGAGCGGAAATCGAGTCCTCCATGGCTTGGCAGCTCCAAGTGACAGAAAAAGCCCAGGGAACAGAACCAAGAAGGGGGTCAGGTAAGACAGCAGGAATCAGATACTTTACCATCTCCTGGAATGATGCGCAGGGTGACGGTGTTTCCCGCTTCCTTAATGAGGTTGACGATGTCTGAGTGCGACTTGTTGGTGATGGAGCACCCATTGACGGCCAAGATCCGGTCGCCTACTTTCAGCTTTCCACAGCGGTCTGCGGGGCTCCCTTCAATTATCCGACCTATTTTGTGAGGCATGGCCACACATGCATTTCCCGCTTTTGTATTGGTTTGGGGGTTGTTTTTGTTTTGGTTTGGTTTTGGTTTTTTTTTTTTTTTTATTGTTTACGTATGTGGGAATATGGTGAAGGGGAAAAGGAAAAAAAGGGTTGAAAAGGGAAAGAGAAGGTTAAGGGTTAATTAATTAATGCATCAAGCAAAAGTTATTATAGGATAGCTTTGCTGCCAGTGTTCAAAACATTGGCAATCAACTAGTTGAGTGCACAACACTTAATTTCTTCCACAAAAAGGTGTTTTGTTAATCCCTCAAAAATCCCCCCAAGTGGATTTCTGCTAATAAATGGTGCAATTTTTATTGACAACAACTGCACTCAGCAGCTCCATTATAACCCAAATCTGATTTTGTTTTTGAAGAAAAAAATTGAAACTGTTTGTAGAAAACTCAACTTTTCTCCTCCAAGATTACATCAATGTCAGCCTCTCTAGTCCTTCCCTAAGCCAACTGCTGTTCAAGCTTCTGCCAATGTTTTGTTCTTTCTCAATTTAGAAAGATAAAATCATTCTAGGCCTAGGAGGGAGTGTGGCTCCCTTTCTACCACACAGACCCACTCTATCAGCGCTGCATGGGGAAGCAACATGAAACGTTTTTCTTCCATTGGGAATAAAGGTACTACCAGGGAAGGCACAGGACCACTACAGATGGGCCAAGACTGACAAAGGAAACCTGTTTGGTGCCTCTTCAGCCTCTACTAACCCTTCCTCTTTTATGATCTTAGATGGCACCAGGTGAGAACAAAGAAGGAATAAGGTTCTCCTCATTCAAATACCTCTAAAACCACACACAAAACCATTGGGATGTCTGACACACAGAGCAAGAGCACTTTAGGATGAATGTGTTCTGGAGACAAAATTCTCCTCCTGCTCCATGCAGTTGTTTTGTTTCAAAAACACTGGGCTGTCCACAACATGCAGAATTGGGACACAGGGGATACACAACATCACTCAGAGAAATCCAGTGAGCTTTCTTACAGCTCCTTTACGTGGGCAAGAGGCCTTGGGGCACACAGCACATGGTTAAAGCCATGGGGTACACACAGTGGTCATCTTGCACTTTGCATCCACAATACATTCACCCTCAAGATGCACTTTCCCATCTCTGCTGCAGTCTCCATTTGATTAGTAGTTTTAGAGATATACACACACATGACAACACTAGAAAGACCATAAAGAAGAAAAGGCTAAGACAAGGACATGTGAGGCTGGAAAGATGCAATGAAAACTGGCAGAAAGTGTTAATATTAGTTACAAACATTAGGGAGATTTCCTTCTTTTTTTTTTTATTTTGCCATGATGTTAGAAAGTTTCTCTTTCTGGTAATACAAAACCCCATCCAGTTTGCAGGCTGTTTTGAGGATATGAGTTTCTACTCTATCCAGTCCACTAACACAGACGATAGAGCTCACACCAAAGTGACCAAGGTGGGTTTTAGAACCAGTTTGGCCCATCTCTAAATGCTACCCATAAAATAAATAAACTACAAAGCAGGTCCAGAGCAAGCACCAGACAGCAGAGGGAACACATCTCATGCGGAGTGTTAGGAAAAAACTGAATATACTTGAAAAAATTAAAGGAAAAACAGTCACAGATCAACAGATCTCCTTGGGAGCCCCTGCATAGAAAACTTCCAGTTAGCAAGTATTTTTGGCTAAAGCAAACACAACTTTTTACAGCCTCAGGTCAAGGTTTCTCTGCAGAGAAGAGTTACAGCATAGTCTTCATACAGTAAAAAGTTATTTACACACATTTGCAAATCTGTTCAGAAGATAAAAGCACACCCTCTGTTCTAGACTGTGTTCAGTTTAATCTGTTTTACATTACACCACTGTGTAATGCACCAAAACACCTATCTTGGAAGAGCAGTTTCCAGCACCAAGGAGAGTGTGAGAGAGCCTAGAACCTGAGAACTGACAGAACTCAACACACTAGTTTTATACCACACGTTTCCCCCTTGAAATCTCTGCTGCCAGACCACCCACATCTCTGCTAGAAATGGCCTGTTCTACATCAACACCAGCAAAGGAGCTGGTGCTCCCTCGACTAGGGGTGCCACTGATGGACAATGGCAAGAAATGTCAAAAATAAAGCCTAGGAGAATGAGGGAAAAGCCACTTCCTGCACCTGCGTGCCCCAGGAGCACTCAAGCTGCACAGGGAGCTGCAAAAGCTGCAAAATGTTTTCTCTGCAGATCACAGCACTGCTGTGAAGATGGCCAAGGAAGTGCTCTGCCCTTCCTTTCCTTCCACCCCTATCACGTACCACAGACTAAGGGAACACCTTCCTTTACAAAGTACAAGTGGATGCTGCATCCGGCCTCATTTTGGAGGAGATGGAAAGGGAAGGAAATAGCATCTCTGACTGGCTTCCTCCTTGTAATGACACTTCTGCTTGAGAACAGGCTGTTCTGGGCATATTTGCAAAACCAGCTGATGTACATCTCTGCATCAACCCCTGGAAACGGGTGTCTGCCTAGCAGAAAGACTGTCTTCAGACAGAAACCAGGACCACCTCTATTAGGTCAGGATATTACATGTGACATAGCTTAAAGTTAATTTCTTCCTACTCGGAAGAAATGCATTTGCGAAGAGGTGAAATGGATAAAAAAAAAATCCTGTTCTTTTAACAGTGTTCCCCATTTTATGTCTCACCAGCAAGCACTATTAATTAAAACTTTCCAGCATGCTCACAACATAATGATGATCAGAATAACACTGATTGCCAAAGAGGAGTTAATCAGTTTAAGCATTACTGCTTTTAAATCAACTGGCTTTATTCCACCATCACAAGACATATTTCATTCCACCTGCTACATTTCTGCATGGGCAAATGGCATCACTGGGAGGACTGCCAGCTGCTCCTCTGAGACCAAACCCCAGAGAGGCTCTCCCAGAAAGTGAGCATCAGGAGCTGCCATTGGTGGCACTTTAGCTCTTCAGGTTGGGATTTCTTATTTCGCTTTTCTCAACTCAGTGACAAACAAAACCCAGGAGGCAAACACCTACCAAGTCTTTGCCTCTGATTGAACTATTAATTACATAAATTGGGGCACGCTCATGACTTTTAATTAAACAGATCCCCACTCGCTTCCTCGGGCTGCAAGCCTTGCGTCTCGCTTGAGGTGCAATTAAAAACGCGCAGGACTCACCGAACGTCGTCCCTGCCTCGGGCCTGCTCACCGACGAGACGATGACGAAGCCGAAGCCCTCGTTCTCTCCGCGGCGGATTTCCACGTCGTAGGGCTGCACCACGGTGCTGACCACCCCGCTGCCCCCGCCACCGCCGCTGCCGATGCCGCTGGTGCTGCCGCTGCCCGAGCTGACCGTGTTGAGCGAGTTCTGGCTGCCCTGCGGCGTTCGCTTCTCCTCCGTCAGCGAGGCCGGCTGGTTGCTGCTGTGGTGGGAGGAGGCCGGGGATGGGACTTCGTTCTCTGCCTTGGGAACTGGGGACGGGAGAAAAAAAGACTTCAAGCAGGCTGCGCCATTTAGTGCTTGGAAACAGCTGTCTACTGAGAGAAGGGTGGAAGAAAATCACCTGCTTTGGTCTGTTATACCATGGCCATGCTTTCAGATGTCACCACCAACAGCTCTGCTCAGTGGCGGCACTGCCCGCACACGCTCACCCTCAACTGTGTGCAGACAGGACTTCTATCCAAGGATATATTCAGCCACTGTCTAACTGCAGCCTGCTTAAACCACTGCAGTGCTGTGTGCTTGGATGCTCTGGAGCATTTTAAACCTGTATTACACCAGTTCAAAGGTGTCTCCTCTAGCTATTGCATCCCCACTTCAGTCATACACGTTCAACCATATGTACATATATATGCACAAGCCACAAGGACAGGCAGTAATATCTCCCAACAACATCTTTTGTGTAGTTTTAAACTGAAAGCTATCAATTAGTGCACTGTCTGCCTTTGATTAATGGGATCTTTAGTAATAATAATAATCTCTCTACATGAGCAAAACAACTTGTGAACCATACACTTCTGGACTGAAGAACCAGCAACTATGATCTGTACAGTCTGGTACAGATATTAAATATTGTTAACATTAATAATAAACAAGTGTTTAACAGCAACTGAAGTTGGAAGGAGTATTAGTTTAAATCTAATCAGCTGCCACAAGGCTTGAAGAAATCTCAAAAAAATTGCTCAGTCTAGACTCTGCTCGAGTGAGGGCCAACTACACCTAATATCAGTCCTGACAGATGTTTGTCTAATCAGCTGTTAAATATCTCCCCAGGCAATCTATTGGTTGTGATATCTGACTTAAATCTTCCCTGCTGCTACATAAGGCTATTATTTCTAGTGCTATCTAACAGGCATATGGAGAACATATTATTCCCTTCCTCTTCGCAGCAGCCTCTTATAATCTCGGGGAGTTTAATACCTCCTCTGCTTTAAGCTAAAGAATCCAAATTTGTTCAATATTTCCTTTCAGACCATGTTTTGTAGAGCTCTCCTTATTTTCCCTGGTCTTCTGGACTCCCTCCACTTGGGCTCTCTCCAACTCAACTATGTCTTTCTTGAAGTGCTGGACCATATTGCACTAAGCCATCATCTGCTGGGAAATCAGGAGAGTTCCCCCCTGCCTACAGCCCTGCAGTCTTTTTCTTCACCTGAACCAACCTCAACACAAAGCTCGTGGCCCACAACAGCTTCCACTTCTTGTTACTCAGCCTGTTCTGTGCAGTCCATTTGTGCAGCATATTGCACTTGTCCTTGCTGAATGGCTGCCTCTGCTCATCAGGTCACTTCACCAATTTAGTGGATCAAAATTAAGCTGAAGATCTTAAAAGCATCAGCAAGAAAATGGATGGCAAACAAAATTTAAACCTGTAAAATCATGATGCAAAAAAAAAAAGGACTTTAAAATATCCTTGGATAGAAGTCCTGTCTGCACTTACATACTCAAAAGAATGTACTAAATACATAGCATTCTTCTTATTAAGAATACAGGAGCATAAAATTCCCCCTAAATGAATCTCAGGACGGAGAGTACTCATTTAGGTGAACTTTCTTTTTCTACTGGCATACAGATGACAGAAGGAACAAGGGACCAAAATTCAGGAACAGCCTTCTCTACAAAGTTATGCTGAAATTTAAAAGCTTGCAAATATAAGGGGAAAGAAGGGATTCTGAATAATTTATCCTAGAGTAAGTGTCCACATTTGCAATGATTCAGAAATAGCTCGATCTGCAGTAACATGCCTCTGAATGAAATATCAAGAGAGATCTCATGCATCTAAATCTTTCATGGTAATTTCCAGCCTGGAGGCTGTAAAACTGCATAGAAAATCTACACACAAAAACAATACCAAAATTCAGCTGCCCTTCCCCTTCCTCCCAATGCTCTTCTAAAGCTTCTCTCACACCAGACCTTGGTCAGGAGCTAAAGAGAGGTTGTCAGAGGAGAGCCATAACCTGGCATTTAATCCACACTGGGAAGAAGGAAAGAAATGAGAAGTGAACATTTATTTATTATTGTGCAGAAGGAGCTCAGGCCTGGATAAGAACACAGAGCTATTTTAGAGGTACTCTTCTAGTCTTAACTTCCACCGAGGACCTAATTTCCAATGAATGTTATTTTGATTCTCTCTAAGATCAAACCACATCACTGCCTATTTTATCTGATGATGCCTACACTTGAAAAGCTATATAATATCCTCTTTTTTTGACAGAGTTAAAGCAAATCCCACACCTCAGTTCCTAAAGGTACTCAAAGGGAGAGGCAGCACTCAAAAGTTACTCTCCAATATTAAACAAAAGGCCACATGTTATTTAGAAAGCTCATGCTTGTGTCTTCATATTCTCTGCTATCATGACATTTTTCAATCACTTATCTGTGTGCCAAAATGGTACCAGGCAATGTCACTTCTCTTTGCATCTTTGTCTTTCTGCCACCTTCTTTTTTGTTCATTTAGATCCTACACTTGTGCAGTGTGTGCACAATGCCCAGCATAACTCAGCATACAGAGAACTCTCTAGATCTGTGCAGCCTGGTCTAGTGGAAGGTGTCTCTCCCCATGGCAGAAGGGTTGAAAATGGTTGATCTTTAAGGTCCCTTTCAGCCCAAGCCATTCTATGATCCTGTGACAACAAACACACACGCCCTGGCCCACCAGAACCAACGTTTACAGTTTCCCATCCTGAGGTCATTTGACTATTTGACACGTTGAAGATTCCCTGAGCCTGGGACAGCAGCCACCACACACCAGAGCCCTCACTGGCTTCTCTGCCCTTTCATCCCCCTTCTGTGGACTCTTGATCATCTTCTCCCTCACTCCCAGTTTAAGGACACATTCATTTTGGGAAGTATACAGAAAATACAAGCAGTCAGCCATACTGTATGTTTGCTGCATAAATTGAACTAAAAATTAAATATTGCAAGTGAACAGTTCCCCATTTTATCAGCACCCTTATAAAGACTGGGAAAGCCAACTAAGAAAGTCTTGACTGGGAAAAAAAATACTTATTTGATCAGGAACAAAAAATACTGAAAACAGGCAAAAGAGGAAAAACAACAGTACATCCCTTGAGTTTTCCCAGCACTAGAAGTTTTTTTTTTCCCTTAGACCATTTGCTGAACAGATGGGATCCTGGCAAGAAAACCTACCCCTGCAGGGTGATACTGCAGCCTACCTGTGTAAACCACTTTGCGCCTGACGGTCAGATTGACATGACCTTGTTTGGCCGCCTGTTGCATAAGCTGGACCACAAGCTGGTGTGATTTCCCCACCACAGGCGTCCCATCCACACAGATCAGTTCATCACCCGATCGCAGGCGGCCGTCGGCGTCAGCAGCACCCAGCGGTACAATGTGACCGATGTAAATCTGAGGAATTAGCACAGAAGGAGAGAGATAAATGAGAACCAGCTCAACAGCCAGCTGGAAGCAAGGGGCACTCGGAGTTAGACCCAATTTAGTAGGGACAAAGAATCGTTGACAAATGTCTGCTGGTCAGGAAAGCTGCTCCTGTGAAAGTGGCTCTATGTGACTACAGCACATTGTGGAATTGTAATAAATTGATATCTTGTTTCTTTAGGCAGTCCACTCGCTCTAGGGATAGACAGCCTTGGGAAATGTGTTCAACGAGACAGTGACCAGACAGAAGATGGTTAAAAGCACTGAGGGTCTTGTCAGGGAAGCTGAGATTGAGTTACCCTTTCAGTTGCCTGCAGGGTTTACAAGCTCTGCACCACACACTTGTCCACCAACTCAGTCTTGGTTTATCTTCAGTGAGTTCTGTGGAGTTACTCTAGCATGAGACAAATTCATGGTCTCTCTTCCCATAAATGAGCAAAATAATTTTGGCATGGGAAAACATGGAAATTCATGCTGCCACCATCTAGCTGTGACCTGTGCAGCACAGGAAAGGATGACACCTCCCACAGGCACTGGATTTATGGTAAAGAGATTAACTGAATTCAAGGAGAGAACTGAGCATTCTGAGATCTGAGAACCTGGCATCCTAAGATCAAAATACTTGCAAACATGACCAGGACATCCTGCCCTCAGTGTCCAACGACCTATGTTTTCATTTGGTTTACCATTAAAGTAGAAGGAAAAGCCAAACCCATTTCAGCTATGGAGTAGTGGGGTTAATTTGGAGGGAGGGTGGGGAGATGAGGATATATATAGTCCACTAACTATTTTAGTGGTGATGCTAAAATAGTTCTGCACATCTGCACATTCTATTGCTGTGTTTCTGAAAGATGTCACAAACCAACACATGATACTTACAGGTTCTCCAGGCTCATTTCCACCTAGAATCCTAAATCCAAACCCTGTTTCCTTTCTCCATAGAAAGATATCCTGCTCTTGATAATCTGGAACTGAAGGGAAAGAAGAAAAACTATCATTTTTAACCAAAACATCACATCTTTTTACCCAAATCAGGACTACTCAGATGTATATAAAAGGATACGCTATGCAATTTTAACCTTTAAATAAGGTTGGAGACCAACTCATTTTTACATAAAAACAGAGATATAACTATCAACACTTATAGTTTTAAATACTAAAGGATCATTATTTAAATCACTATTAAAAGTTATGCAGTGGTTTCCACTTTCTAGGTATCTAATTGTGACTTTCCCTTTATTTATCACTATAATATTTCCTTCTGTCAATATTAGCATCATTACCCAGTGCAAGAGCCTCTTCCAAGCCATCAATAAATAAATGTGTACAGCAGAGAATTATTCTGCCAGAAACAATACAGCTGCCTCCTCTTTCATGGGAGACAGAAGAGCCAGTTGTTATGACTTCTACTGTTTAATTAACTTTCCCAAGCATAGTTTGCTACCTGTCTACCAACTCTTCTTTAAATAACTATGGGACAGATCCCCAGGTGGTGTAAATCAGACAGGCTCCACTCAAAACAACGCAGCTCTCCTCACTGGCTTGTGTGCAGGCTCTGCAAAAGCACTGAAGAGATAAAACCAGCTGGAAACATAAAAAAACCCAACCTCACCTACTCATTAGTATGGAACACCAGCAAGGTTTTTACAATGAATATTACATACAGTGAAGTACTAACCTTGAAGCGCTGTTGAACAGCAATGTTTTATATTAACTTACTCATGCTTGCTTTCATCCCTTTTTTAAAAATGCAAGACTAATTGCTAACATTATATCATATCAGAAGACAACTTCAGATTCATTTAATATTTATTGGATAGTATCTATAACATTGACTAATTTTGTAATGATCCCCTCCCAAAATTTATAATTAATGATAATAAAAAGCTGTTGCTTTACCAGTCAGCTGCCTATAACTTCAGCAAAGAAACCCAAGTATATAGCTCAGGAATCCAATTTAAGTAAGTGCCTACTCAGACACCAGATGCAGCACGTTTAATGAAACATCATCTAGTTTTCTGTATCTGTGAACAGGTTGTTTTCCACTGGCATCAGTGGATGTCAGATTGGGCCCTAATTGGATTTTACACTGTCTGTGCTTATTGTGCAAAAATTTGGGTCTGCTCTGGTGCTTGTCAGTGTTAAGACTTTTGGTTACCTCTGAAGGTCTCTCTTCAATGAGTTAAAATATGACATGCATTGAAGGACTGGGAATACTAAAAATTAAACGAATAGGAGGTGAATGGTAAAGTACAGACGTCTGCTTCGACACTTCATTTAAGCTGGCTTTACAGAAAATATTTTTACATTTTAATTACCTGCAATTATAAGCTACACTTAACACCCGTGCCCTCACTGAATTAGAGCCTGATTTTTGTCTAGACACAATTACAGAGCGCTGGGGTGATGAACATGCCGGGTGCCTGTGTGGCTCATCTCCTCTGGCTGAAGGCAGCTCGCCACGCACAGACGTGCAGCACAACAGAATCCAGACAATGAATTAATTGCTGTTTGTCACTGCCTTCAGCAAGGGGAGCGTGACAAGCAGACACAGTCAGGAGTGTCTCTCAGCCCTTTGCAGGCTGTTTTGGCAAAGGCTGGCCCCAAACAATTAATAGTGTGTGCTGGATCTGTCAGAGGTAAAGCGGCTTCTGCAGAGAGCTCGGGCGTGGGCCCGTGTCCTCGGCGTCTCTCAACACCTTCCCATTTGTCACCCCTCCAGTCTCACTGAGCGGTGCTGTATGGCCCTGGTTTGGGTCCCAGCTACACAATTAACGCCACTGGAGGGAACAGCAGGCCAGGCTGGACCAGCCATGTCAGACCAAAGCAACCAAAAAAGACAGGTCTGCTCCCAAAAGAAGCCAGCTCTTTCACACAGCGCTTCTCCCACTGTGAGGATTTCAGCGAGGTGGAACACAGATACAACAGAATACAGACAACACACCTTTACACAGAATGAAAACTCCTTTTACCACTTCTTGCAGCAGCTCTGCAGGGCAGTGATTCACTGGCACAGCTCAGAACACCCACTCACCCCCAAGCTTCAGAGGTGAGACCCTCTGTGGTTCAATACTGGAGAATTATTTTAGGTTCTCCCATTATTCAGTTGGACTTCAGAGGAGCCACTTTCCTTACTCAAAGGGAACATGGCGCTGCTGAAACTTTGTTGAAAATGAATGAAAAATGGCCTTTAGGAGTCATTCACTGCAACCTTGCACCTTGACTGATCTCAAGCATGTCTGACTGATAAAACATGTATGTAGCCCAAATGGGTAAAATTTAACAGCAGTGTGCTCGTCCCAAATGAAACCAGACCATTTGGAGAGCAGTGCCAAAGTGGTAAGAGGAGTTCTGTGAATGGCAGGAGAGGTGGGTGATGCAGTCCTGTTGATGAGACACAGGGGCAAACTCATGAAGGAAACAGAAACACGACACACCCGCCCCCAGATGCCTACACCCTCCAGCCAGGACAGCAAAGCCGGGCTTTGCCCCTCGGTGGCTAAACCTGGAATATGGCCCTGCCAGCCCTGCCAGACTCCCCTGGTGATGCAGAGCCCCCCACCACAGAGCAGCAACAACACCAGAACAAGACATCACAAGACACAGATACATTCTCAGCACAGTCTTACATTCTCCAAAACTCGTGGAATTGATTTCTCTCTCTCTCTCACCCTTGCTCAGTCCAGTTGCAGGTGAAGGTGACATAGCTGTAATATTAATTTTACAATTTTGCAAAGCTTAATGTATCTGCTTTCTTGTTAGTTCATTTAATTAATTGTGACTTTAAGGGTCATGTTAGGCTTGCATGCACAATTTGTTAAGGTTATAGCTACTATGGATTATGACATACTAAGTTTCACATCTCTCTGCACATGTCTGTGCACATGTGGATATAAAATACACACACATATGAATTTACACATTTATGCACATGCATGCAGGTATATTTTAAAAACCTTTTTTGTCCTTAGAGGAAAAATTTTTTGTGAGAATACAAATATACTTTTCTACAAAAAACCTTTCAACATCATGACATGAGTTAGTTTTCCAAATGGAAATATCTTTGCCTAATGTTAAAAGAAATTCTAAATACATGGTGATGAACAATGAACATAGTGCTTAATTACAGATCATATTAATCAAACTTTACTATGCCAACTTTAATATGTTATATAAAATAAAAATCTGCCTAATGTGACATCAGTTTCAACATAAGATGGATTCAAGAATGATCAGTGTGAGTTTGCTTTAGTCACTGGCTCATTTCAGGCAGCAGCACTTTCAGTGACTCATAGCTTGGCAAAGCATGAAATGTTTAAGGCCCAGATTCAGCAAAGTATATGAGGACAAGTCTGAAATTAGGAGTGGACAGTCTCACTGAAGCTGTTGCAGAGTTTCAGAGTTGAAAAGTCCTGAAATTTAGCCACAGATCTCATAAGGCTCCATATTTGCAATAAATCCATTTTCTAAACTATCCCACTGCAGGAAAATTCAATTTTTTTTTCTCTTTTTCTTTTAACCAAGCCTTTGTGGTGGCATGGAAAGCTTTTGAAAGACAGCTTCAGCAGGAGCTCTTGACAAGATGAACAAGCTCACGCGACGTGCTGGGAGTACCACGGTCCCTTTTAGCAACACATTCTCCAAGGGCATGGATACATCTGTGAGCCCCAGAGTATCACTGCAACTGTTTGTCTACTATTAATATAATAAAAGGACATAACCCTTCCAAAGGGCTTTTACTAAACATAATCTTTCAACTCAGTCTGATCAGAAGCTGGCTGCAATTTTAGGAGAGTATTTTCTATTTTAAGGGAAAAGTATCTAATGTTTGTGTTATTGTACAAATATTTTTAGTTCTATGTAACTGCCGATGAGCGAACACGCTAGGGTCAAGACTTGTTTGTATTATTTTAATTAGATTTGGGGAGAGAAAAATCCTCACAAACAAATTGTGTGCCTGAAAATAAAATTCAAATATTAATGATAACTTCGAATATTCTAAAAGCTTTAAAAATTCTCTATCTTGTTCTGCTTTACTTTTAATTAAATGCTTAAGCCCTTCAAAGGGATTCATTAACACATCTGCAATTCAGATTAATTCATTTTGTCACTGCTGTTTTGACAGATGGCCATATGTAGGATACAGTATTTTGCAAAGCAATCAGGCCACATGAGAAAAATTTGACAACAGATTGTGTTAATCTTTAAGGAAGTTTAATAATACATTGAAAAGCAAAAAGCATATTATAAAAATATATTTCAATAAAAGAGTGCGAGGTTTCCAAATTGTGGTTCTCTGCTAAGCCATTCAATTGCTGTTTCTCTCTCTGAGAAGTGCTCTTCAAGTGTGTCATTCCTGGATCTTGGAACTGCTTCAGCTTTCAAACCTTAAGGGTTTTGTCCTTCTCTCTGATTCATGTACACAACTCCCACGAGCAGCAATGAGTTACCCATAATGAGGAGCTCAGGCAGCTAAAGCTCAGCACCAGCGAAGAGTGCATTTGTTACCACCACCAAATGCTGTTTTCACATCCGCACAAAGCTGGCTATTCTCAAACGCCTTAACCCGGCAAACACTGGTGACTCTGGGCCAGATTGCAGCACGGCATCTGAGCTCAGCCTGAGCCTTAAAGCATACCTTTGGGTTTACAGCCTGGAAATAAGCTCCCTTGGACCCGAGCCCAAACACTCAGCACCTTGCAGGGCTGATCCCCTCACCCCGGGGAGCTCCACATGAAGGAACTTTAACCCGCATTTGTGGAATAAAGTTGCAGTTCTAATCTGCTTCCCCTCAACCAGAGTCCTGAAACAATGATGGAGCCTTTGCTTAGCTTTGCATTACTAATTCTATCTTAATTTTTATTCTTTTTTTTTTCTTCCCCTAAACAAGCAACATCTGTGGCTCTCCCCCGCAGAATTGGAGCACTTTCTGGTATTAAGATGCATTGGGTAAATCATAGAAACACATGCTTTTACACAATTATGGGTTAGCTGGTGCTTTTCAACCTAATTGTGCTCTACCAATGACTTCAGTGAGACAGGTCACATAAGGCAAATACAGTCTTTTTTTTAATGAAATACTCATCCAAAGACAGCTCAAGAAGAGGAGGAAGGAATTTTACAAATTCTGAAAAATTCAAACGCTGCCTTTGCTTTCTGTGTCTACATTCTTATTATTAATGTAAGTAACAGTGGGATGCGCTCCCAGAGAAAAAGGCAGTAGGTATTCATTACAGATTCAGTACTTCTTAGAAATATCTTGGAGAAGAGGAATTCATTTATTGAATAAAACCTCTTTTCAATATTATTTTTAGATAAAAAATAATCTGTCTGGGCTGGAGCTCATGAATTCATCTTCTTGTGTCAACTGCACTTGAAAAATTGCACTATGCTCTTTTTATGTTCAACAATTTCAAAAATGGGAAAAATAAAACACTTAATATGACCTAATGCTCTAAAATTCTGTCCTTTTTAAATTCATCATATACTTCAACACAAAGGCTTGTTGCTGTTTTTTCAGTCCACTTGTTGAGGATTCAAAACCCTGTCTCTCAAAAGAACATTTCATAACCCTTTCCAGGCTTTTTAAAATTTAAGGCCAGTAACAGAGGACAAGCCCTGGCCTGAGCGGCAGAAGAGCTGTGCTGGGGCTCCTCAGGTAGTGGAGCCTTCTAGAACTCACCCAATTCCCTGGTAACTGGATGTGTCACCCACCCTCAGTGCTGGCACTAGGGTGACATCCTCCTGCTATGCATAAGATATTCACTTAGTTCTGCTCACACCTCCATCAGAAGGCTGCAGAGAGAGTCACACCCAGCACCCAAAGCTGAGGATGTCATTGGAGGTGACAGTCCCAAAGCCTGAGGGAATGGGTGCTCAAGTAAAGGAGAAAGAGAAGACATTTCCCCACCAGCCAAAGGTGGTACTGGAGTGCAGCTGGGTAAAAACACAAAGAACAGCACAGGTGGAGCTGCCAGTGAAACTGGAGTCCCCAGGGAATGGTTTATCCCATCACACTCTGATGCTCAGTGTCAGCAGAGGTCCCTACAAATGACCACGCTTGGCAACACTGGGAATGAGCCTCAAAGGGATGGTTCAGGTCCATAACAAAGGGAAAGAAACACAGGGCTTTACCCCAAGCCCCCAGGGCAGCAGAGCCAGGTTTCAGCTGTGAACCACAGACTCTGCTTATGAGACTGGTGATAAATAAGGGTTTGGTGAGGGAAGGAGGAGATTACCACTGACCTCGAAGTAAAACCACCAGTCATGCTTTGGGATTAGACCATGAAAGTAGACAGAGAACATCCAACTCAATTTTTCACTTATCTTTCCTGCTTTTCTTCACATTTCATTACCCACAGCAAAGCCATGTCACCAGCTAAGAGTGCAGGTTAATCCCCAGGGAATGTGTTTCACTCAAGCTTAGGGCTGGAAATTCATAGGCTCTTAGACACTTCTAATGGTTTAAAAGGAGATATGACCATATCACACTTGCACCATTCTCCAAAAAACCCTATCAATGAAACCAAGAAATCTCAGAAACACCTTCTGGAAGGGAACAGCAACGGGATGAAAAGGTCACTGATGTTCAAACAGGTCTTATCTGGTAGAAGAGGCAGGAGACAAGGACTGAAGCAGTAGAAGAGGATCAGCCCCACTACAGAGATGCTGGACTATGGAGAGGTGAGACAGGGAAGCTGAAGGGGTGCAGCAGATCCCTGTCTAGCAACAGGCCCAAGCAGTGAGGATTGTGGCACAGGGTGGGAAACCAGCAGGTCAAGAGATTGTGAAAAGACCCCTGGAAGGGCTCTAGTCCCAGCCAAGGACAAAAGCTCTACAGGATAACTGCAGCCATCAAGGAAAGAGGGAGGATTTAGCACATGGTGTTGGAGGTGACACAGAAGGGCGACTGCCTGCCTGTGCACTTCAGGGTTTCCCCAGCTCAGTCTTGGGTTTTATCAGGAAAGACAGGCAGGAGTTAAGGCTGCTAAGCTGATACTAATGACTTATTAGCATGAGTTAAACAATTAATTAGAAATTAGCTAAGTAGCTGCAGGGGGCCAGAGGCAATGGCAGCACAGTGGCAATGGGAATCACACGGGCTGGGCAGCAGGAAGGCCAGTGCCATGGGACACGTGTCCACCCAGGCAGGAGAAGGAGGAGCTCTGCCCACAGCTCTGCAGGGCTCAGGAGCTGCTGTCCCTCAGCTCTCACCCCTTTTTCCTATTTCAATGAGCTGCACGTACAAGTTGTCACTGCACTCTGCAGATCAGCCAGGACCGAGACTTCTCTGGCCCGAGAGCTTCCAGGGTCAGTACACCTAATCCCTAGGAAAGGATGGGAAGGGAAGCAGTGCACAAAAGCAGAGACACCTACAAACTGCATTGCTCAGACATTCAATCCAAAGAGATGCATCTTCAGCCAAGAAACTGTGACTCATGATTTAATTTTTCCAGGATAGAAGACTTCAAAGTGATTCATTTGGTCAGTAAAAAAAAGTCCTACCATTTTTCATTCTGAGGTAACGGTTAATTTCTTACTGGTTTCACCAATTTCCAGCTAGCACAATAAAGTCAAACTGCAGGTGATACTCTCAGAGCACTAAGACTTTGAAACTTCCTTTTCTGTAACTAAAGTAACTGCTGCCTTTCAAAATGAACCTAATGCTCTAACTCTTTAAGAAGCTTTTACAGATTTGATCATCTTCAGAAGCGCAATTAAAGCAAAGCCAATGTGTTTATTTTGTTTCCCTGAGAAGAAACTGATTGAAACCACATTTACAGTCTTGGAACAGAGTCAAAACCCTGCTGAATTATTAGCCAAGTGTGCAGATTATTAATTGCCATAAAAGCCACTTACAATATGCATTTAATATCTGTATTGTTAAAGTGTCCACTCTGGTCAAAGTAAAATGGCTCAGCTGGATTTTCTCCTCCCCAGAGGGAGGCTGAAAAGCATCTGATATGAATTTCAGCAAACTAAATACTTCCCCTCCTTACTAAAATTCCTATACATATCAGATAATGAGTCTTAACCTCAAAAAAGAGTTTAGGATCTGGATAGCAAACTTGAAAATTCTCCTCCAGCCTAATTTAAAAGCACAATAAAAATATAGGGGAAAACACAGTCTTCAGTTTTAAAGGGATTTTTCATATTAAGCTTTGGTCTAAGTGCCCTTTCCTAGAGACGATCTAAATCCAATCCTCATGAGAGAGCAAACTGCAGCTCTACCAAGTGGATCTCATTGACAGATATCAAATTAACCAGCGGAAGCCTTACATTTCCAGCAGAAACCTTAAAGATTCAGCTCTTTGCAAAGAAAATACACAGGGAGCAGCTGCTGGAGCCGTAGCCTTAGCAACTACACCTGCTTCATACTCACGTCGGCTTTCATACATGCTCCTGGACTGGGCCCAGATTTTGAATGGATCTGGCTTTTTCTGGCCAGAAGTGTCCGGCTGGTCGGCGGCCGGCGCCTCCGGGGCGGCGTAGTCTGGCAGCACCTGGGTGCTGTGCGCGGGGGACGCGGTGTGCCCGCTGCGGTGGCTCGAGACGCTCTGCTGGGAACTGTTTTGGCTGTCTTTCCTTTCAAGTGGTTGCTGTAAGGAAGAGAGCGAGTGGAAAGGGAGAGAACAGACGGTTATTGGTCGCTGAGTGGGTGTTTTCCATCAATTTTTCTCTCTTCTTTGATCAGGCTTTTCTGCGTGCACATAAGTAAATGTGTAAGTCACAGTTTTGCTGCTACCCAGTTAATGCTGGGTACAGTTAAATTACCTGGTGACATATTCTGATAGGCAGACTGACAGAAAGAGATAAACAAAGTAATTTATCATTTAAAAAAAACACTTTTCCAACTCACAATAAGACAGATCTAAATCTCATTACAGGTTACTAGTTTCAGCGCACTTATTTTTTTCTGAGTTAAGGCAGAAAATCTCAACAACCTTCTATTCAGATAACATTTGGGTCTAACTTGAGCCTGAAAGAAAATGGAAGAACTACCAGATTTTACTGTGAAAACTCAGACTGTCCCTCTGAGACAGATTCAAGCACAGCCCTTACTATGCAAGATCACTTTCTCTCTGCAACTCTTGCAACTCCCCACGTTACAAGTGTGTGGACAACAGAGTGCCTCTTTAATGGCTCTGCTCCCCAGAGCATTCAAGGGACTTCTGCAGACCTTAACAGATGTGAAAATGTCTATTTGAAGTTTGGTCTGTTTTAATTAAGTATATTAAAA
Organism: Pseudopodoces humilis; assembly: GCF_049639895.1. Taxonomy (NCBI): domain Eukaryota; kingdom Metazoa; phylum Chordata; class Aves; order Passeriformes; family Paridae; genus Pseudopodoces; species Pseudopodoces humilis. The sequence goes on from NC_142212.1 coordinate 14,830,338, forward strand.
CAGGAAAAAATGCATCCATCTAAACTCAGGGCTTATTCCAAAGTAGTGTGTCAAGAGTTCTGACTGCTTGCTATTCAGCTAAGCAGGGTATACAGCTCATAACTCAAATTCTCCACTGTGTGCTCAAATGAAGCAGAGGTCACATTTGCATTGCCAGGATTTGTACTGCTCAATATGCAGCAAAATCCTCAACGAGAGCTCCCCACACTGTGCAGCAAATGCTTTTTAATGCTCTTTTGAGATGAACCTTGGATTGCCACCAAGGTTGAGTGCAGTCTCCCACCTGCTCTGGAACAGGGAACTGTGTTCCCAGGGCTGCTGTGACACAGAGAGTGGCTGGAAAAACAGCATCCCACAGGTTGTTTTTCCAACATCCACTATTTCCCAGCTAAAAAGGGTCAGCTACTCACTCCAATAAACCTCAGGTGGAAATTTAAGCCTCCTGCTGGCAGAGGGAATCTGAAAACATTGCAGCAGAAATCCGTGCTTTCGGGTACTTCTCTCTAGGAACCCCAGCTGGGGAAGGGAGAGAAGCCAGCAGCAGACACAGACTGGATCAGCATGGGGGGATCACTGGCCACAGGTCTGGCAGCCCTTGGCCTCCTCTGAACACAAGAACCCAGGCAGCCAATGCTCCAACACTCAGGCTGGTCAGGCTGGACTCCCCGCTGCCTGCAGTGGAGAAGCAGCCCTTCAACAAACCAAAGAGCAGTGTCAGACACCACCACTTCCCTGCTTCTGACTGTCACCTTGGCCACATGAGCTCTGGGGTTGGTGCTCCATCACAGAGCAGCTGAATTAACTACAGAGGAGAAAGTAACCAAAGAAAGTGCCCTCCTTGAAAGTCTTAAAAAACCTCAAAAACCCAGGTAAAATTATTGTGAGGTTGCACATTCTTCAGGTTTATGCTGAGAAAAAAATCCCAGCTTCAACAGCCCAAATAATGTTGACCTCTCAGCCTTGCATTTGAGCTGTTGTTCCACCACCAGCATCTTTTTAAAGGGTATCTCGATTGACTAGAATGTGAAATTGCCTTTGTCCTTTAAAGCAATTTTGAACAAAGCTTACCTGCTGTGATTACTTATCTGCAGACCTTCAAATACAAATATCTGAACCAATTTCCAACATTTTTAGCTTTTTAAGTGGTAAATGAAACTAATTCACATGTAGCCCTTCAATTTTTAATGAAGCCATTTTTAAACAGATATGCTGGGGATAATCAACTTAAAAAAATAAAAAAAATACATCTCTCGGTCCAGCCATCTGGATTGGTTTGTTTGGCCAAACTACTAAAATAACTACAAGCATCCTGTGAAACTTCAGGCCAATCTCATTGGAAATAGCTGGTTATAGAATGTAGAGGACAGGGACTAAAATGTGAAGCTTTATTCAGCCCTTAGGGAAATAATGAGAACTCTCTGAAAGCTTTCTGATTTAAAAAGAAACAAAGTTTGGACTTCAAAAAGTGCTCTCACTTTGTGATAGAAAAGGTTTAAATTTTGAACAAACTGTGAATTCTGTTTTGCATTTGGATTGCAAATGGAAGTGCCAGCATATCTCAAGCAAAACTACCTCTAATTAAACTAGAGTTGAAATTGCAAAAAATAAGTATTTTTCCAGAAATTAGTGATAACCTCTTCAGTGGGACTGGTGGTTTTCCCAAAAATAACTCCATCAAAAAGCCTGAAACATCTCTATTTGGGAGTGTGAGAGGGGACCAGAGCAAGGGGAACATAACCATGGTAATAAGGAATGCATGTAATTAAATTAATTCAAGACAACATTTATCAACTTTCATATCACCAGAGGAGGCCAAAGAGGTTTGGGGCCAAACTTCTTTCCACATGTTGCAGCAGCTTCAGCATGTTGTACCCAGGAGGAATTGCAGGGGTCTGACCACCCTGCCATGGGCACTGCTTGGATGAAGTTTGTGTCTTGGTACACGTAGAGCTTTCCCAAGAGGGATGAGCTGACCAAATGCCATCAGAAGGATGGCTGGTCCCTCTCCCCCTTGTGCCCAGCTTTAGGACCAATCCTCCTGGGTCTGAATCTTAGTGCCCAGCTCGCTCAGCTCACACACACAGGCAGGAAAGCAGCAGATGAGCACAGGGCCTGGCTGGTGACAGAGCAGGAGGTTCTCACCTCACCCTGAGGTGCTGATCATGGTTTTCAGTGTCAAGTAAAGCAGATCACCTGAGCTGTATTGACTTCTGCCAGGAGCTACCCAGAGCATGGGGCACTGAACGACCTGTGCCAGTAAGAGCACTCCGGATTGTTGAGAGATCTTCTCCAGAGCTGCCGATAAGCACCAGTGGCTCACCACGAAGACCTTTACCAGATGTGGCTAGACATCAAGGCTATGGTGACTACCTCTAGTCCATTTAGGCAGACTGCACACTTAAATACAGGTGATGAGATAAAATAATCACCTTGCTACTGCTTTACAGCCAGGACAAAATAAATACATGGGAAGCTGGAGCTTCTCATGCCCTGCCCAAACTCCTGGGCTCTGAATGAAGAGGGATGTCTTGTAGAGACTCGATGTAGAACTGATTTCTCTTCCTGACAAAAAGAGGACATTGGCAGAGCCCCTGCCAATAAGGGCTGCTTATCCACCAAAAAAATGTGCCAAATCTCTTGTCTGGGACTAGCTGTACATAGGAATTGCAGTTTTGGTCACAGGTCAGCTATGCTGACAATGCAGTTATTTAAATCCAAAAGAAAAATATCAGATTTTTGGAAGAGCTTAGCATTTTATCCCCCCTGCAGTGATCCCATCTTCTGATGATCTAGTTGCAGATTTTGTGCTGTGGAGCTTTTTGGAGAAGCTGGTCCTGGCAGCGACACACAACTGAACTGGAAGTAGGAATCTTTGCCCCCTTGTGGAGTATTTTGATGCAAGCAACAAGGAAAAAAAAAAGAAAAAAAAAAGTTTGTTTTCATCCATGTCATACCAGGACCATTGCAGGGGAAAATGCTATAGTAGAGAATTCTCACGCTTAAAGTGTGTATCTCTAGATGTTCAATACAAAATATTATCCATTCTTATTTAAAAAACAATCAGTGGGAAATTAAAAAAAAAAAAAAAAGGAGCAGCACAGAGAGCTGCTGGGAGCATATCCTTGGTGAGGGGAAAGGGAATAAAGAACTTGGAAATGTCCAGTCCCATGTATGGCTGGAAAGGGTTTTCTTTTACTAATTTAGCTCTTTCACCAAGGCTGAAAAACTCTCCTTAATATCTGAGAAGAGCAAAGTCTGTCAGAAGATACACACAGACTGACAAATACAGCCCAGCAAACTGAGCTCAAGGCATTAAAACTTCCCAGGCTGTGCCACAGCCCCAGCACCAAGAAACCTCTCCACAGCTTTAACACCTCACCACAGCCTGGAGGTACCAACAGCATGAATTTGGCCTTTGGGGAATGCAGGACTGGGGGCTGAGAACAGAAAATAGGACTTGTTAAGGAAGAGCAGACACTGTCAGTAAGTAGGGAATGTGTCTGGGCTTTGGGAAAGGATATGAGAGAAGGAGAGAGGGCTCATCTCCTGAGCATAGCAGGAGAGGATGGACACCTGAGTCGTGACTTCCCTGATGCAGCAGAAGAAACAAAAAACAAGCACAAGTTAAGATCAAAGCCAACTGCTCCCAGCCTCGATGTGTGCTGTCCTCTAACTGCAGCTGGTTTATTTTACAAGGAATGCTGGAAAACAGTCCCTGTGCACCGAGAACAGGGGGGAAATGGGCAGCACATCCCCCCAAGCCCCACAGCTGTGCTGTGCTGGGGACAGCCCCTGGCACACAGCTCTGATGGCAGCTCCCGCATTCACCCCATCGCTGCCAGTGCAGCGGCAAACAGCAGGTCCCTGGGATTCAGAGCATCCCTGGTAAACACGTGGGCAGAGTTCAGAGATGGTATCCCAGACAGGGACCGTGCCAGCGGGGCAGGCCTGGCTCTTGGCTGCCGTAAGTGGGAATCCTCATGGCCAAGAAGGTCAGGCTGGACTCCCCGCTGCCTGCAGTGGAGAAGCAGCCCTTCAACAAACCAAAGAGCAGTGTCAGACACCACCACTTCCCTGCTTCTGACTGTCACCTTGGCCACATGAGCTCTGGGGTTGGTGCAAATCCACCCTGGACTGCACACAGATGCCCCAAGGCACTTTGCTCCAGGTTTCCATGCTCAATCTGCACAGGTCAGCGATGCCCGGGGAGGAAGGAGCGGCCGCTCAGTGAAGCTGCCGCACGATGCTGCAGTGAGCACAACATCACTGCTAATTGCGCTGCCAACCACCCCGTGTGCAGCCAGGGGAACGGGAGGCTCTGCTTTTTGGGAATCCTGCGCTTTAGAGACAACAGCACCACCTAGGACCACAGGAAAAATTACTGAAGGAACCCTGAAAAGGCTTGGGAGAGGCACGCAAAAGAATGTCAGTAGAGACAGTAGAGAGAAATCTGCTGTTGCACAGCTACACCTGTTTGTAAGCAGCCTCTCTGTTCACCAAGGTGGGATTATCCTGACATGGATTTACATGCTGCTCAGATTTTCACTGTGCACAGCTGTCAACCAGAGAGGTGCCTGACACAGCCAGATCTTGCTTCACCTGATGCCAAACGTGTGTGTGGCAAAGTGGGAGCATCCACGCTTTGGAAAGACCAAGGCTCGTGGATTAGGACTGGTTTAATCACAGAAGTCATAGTCCAGATTGCGTGCAGCCAATCCTGCTCTGAGCAGGGGAGAAAGTGGAGGCAGAGAATAGAAACGTGCCAGGCACGTCTGTATTTTACACACTCTCTTCTGGTTCACCGAGGGCTGCAGTAACCCCGTGTGTGACAGCAGCGAGCGGGCAGGGGCTGGCAGGGCTGTGATTTGCGAGGAGCACACCCCGCACTTCTGCCTTCCAACATTAATGTGAGCTGACAATGGTAGAGGCCTGGGCTCACATGACTTTAATCAGTGCTGCCCTAAGCCATCAGAATCACATTAATTATTTCAGGGCTTTCTTTTTGGATGAGCAGAGAGCTCACATTAGAAGCAAGAGCCTTCTGCTCAGCCACTTCCTAAACCTCTTGCCCAGGTTTGCAGCGAGGTGGGCTGTGCCCAGCTGCAGGCTTTGGCAGCACCAGGGACTGTTGGTGAAGTTTCACACCATCTTACAGCATGGCAAATACCTCACTTGCTTTGCTTCCCCAACACTCCTGGCAGATAATTTTGTCTCTCCCCCACTCTCAACAGATAACTGCAAACTTTCAGGCTTTAAGTATTGCATTCCCTTTAAAAATAAAACATTGTTTTTTGTTGCATACAAATAGCACATTAATTTCTTCCATAATATCATTCATGGAGCTTTAATGATACTTTAGATCACAGCTTCTGGGCTGCTAGCTAAGATGCTAAGATGTTTCCAGGTAACAGCTTTACATGGAAATACATTCAGGGGGACACAAAAATATTGTTCTGTTATTGCTTTTTTAAACAATTAGGAATCTTATAGCTGCAGGACAATCCTCCTCAGTACGGAAATGCCTCCAGAGCAGGCTCTCGGACAGCTGACTGTATTCCCTGGGAACTGTAACCATGCTCTGATCATGCTTTGTCTCTCCCGACAAGGTGCACGCTTTCACGCTTTCCCATTCTGTTAATAATTCAGCCAAGGGTTCTCAAGAAAACTCAGTTTTCTTGAGTTAATGGAAAAGGTTAGTGCCTATGAACACCCGACAGGAATTGGTACCCGACAAGAAGGTGGAGCCTCCCATCTTTCCAAAAGGAAACAATAGCTTTTTTTTTTTTTTTTTTTTTTTTTTTGGTAAGTTAAACGACAGAGAAGCTCATCTGTCAGGGAAGCGGATCTGTAAACCTGAGGCTTTATTGGCAAACAAGTCCCCCTTCTGTACTGCATCTCCCTCTCATCTCCCCCATGCAGCAGGAGCCGTGCAAGGTAATCATGGTTGCAACAGAAAGACAACTTGAAACAATCGAGACCCAGAAAGCAAACAAGCCAAACTCATGCTTTTTTTCCTTTAAAGCAGACAAACAGACAGAAATAGTAGCTGAAAAGTGCTTACCGACTTTGGGCTCTTCTTTGGGACTGGCAGTCCTGAAAAATGGCAACAAGGGAAAAATAAACATTAGCATTAAGCGTTACCTTCCCTTAAAGAAAAACCCCTAGGTGCATCATCCGAAGGTAGCCATCTGCAGAGTCATGTCAGCTTTCGCTCTGGCATCGGAGTTACCAGTCTGTTCATATCGAATCAAAGCCCGGCGAGAGGCAGCGGCAGCGGGGGGAGAGCTCTCCCTGCATTAGCTATGCTGACTTGTGCTGCAGAGCCGGGAGGCTGCGAGAGAAACCCACAGCCCTCAGCGCCTGCCTGGGCAGAATCTCAAATGCTCCCCTGGATTACAGGAGACTTAGCTCACAATTAAGCTGAGGCTCTTTGCTTTTGACGCGATGGCTCGGCGATTCTGATCGGACCAATCGCAGTGGCGCAGGGGGAACAGGTTGATTTTTTAAAAAGTATTTCTCTAGAAATTGATTTTGATTTTTTTTTTTTTTGAAGGGAAAATGTGCATTGGGCTTGAGCCGAGAGGTGTGGGCTGGGCAAAGGAAAACAAAAGCATGAGGAAGAATAAGCTTTTCTCCCTAAAATTATGAATGTTACTGGAAAAACACACGTTTTCCTTCCTGTCCATCCTAAGTGTAAACCTTTGAAGCCTGAGGTTTAATCTGTTGGGTACAATTTCAGAGAGCTGTGGCTTGGGAACAGCACTACCCCTGACCCCTGGGGGGGGATGCCAGGGAGCTTGGAGAAGGGGGGCTTACACGGATTGCAGGTGATGTAGAGGAAAAAAGGAGGGCACCAGGAAAGGTTTTTTCAAGGATAATTTTGCATTTTGAAGCAGCCTCTTACTCAGTCTGTGATGAGCAAGAGAACTCAAGCGAGATTTCAATCAACTAGTTGTGCATAGAGCCCAGTTGCCAGAAGCAAAGGAGACACTTGTCTGGGGATTTAGCTACAATGCAGGAAAAGCTCGTTCTTGGGGTCAAGACCTCCCTTTTTCTCCCCGCTGTCGGAAGAGAGAGGAAACCCCCCATATTTTTCTCTGCGTGACACTCCAGAAACCAACATAAACCAAAACACAGATTACACTCCACATTAAGTGCTCAGTAATTCAGATGTTTGAAATCTGCTTTTGTCTTTAGGATGTGATTTATGTGGCATTTATGCCGCATTACGTTATCTACTTTATGCATTTTGTTTATTCTAAACCCCATGCCCTCATCTAACTTTTACACAGAGAATAAAATAAGCTATTCAAGTGAATTACAAATCTGTCTAGGAAGATGCTTATTTTAAGGTAATTTGGGAGATGTTAGCACTGAATAGGGAAGATCCACAATTAAAAGTGATAATCAGAGCTCACTTTGGTGCTGCTCTCAGACTGGGATGAATACTGTAACGAGTATTTTAAATGAAATCTTTGCAAGCTTTTGAGGAATCTCTGTACTCTGCATGTCACTCTGATGCATTCCCAGCCAATAGCTGATACCCCTCCAGGCACTGATTGATTGAGGGACAATGAAACATCAAACTGTTTGAACTAAACAATCAAGACTGCAGCTTCATTTCTGCTGACGGGGACTGTGTTTGTGTAATACCCTTAAAGAGGAAAACACGCATAACATTCGTGGCAAGTCACATTTTTAACAGGCATCATTTATCACAGAGATAAACACACAGATAGATTCTCCTCTCTCTCTCCCTCCTTCCACATGCATGCACACACGTTTACTCTCCCTTCCCAAGAGATGATCTTTCCTATTAAATCAATACATAGAACGCATCCCCATGTACGCACGCACCCTTGACAGACCAGCATGATACAGAAGAGATTTAACAACATTTTAAATGTTCCCTCCAAAAAATAAAGCAGAAATTCAGATGAACTGCTGGGTCAAATTGTATCAGAATTCTGTCTATTGCATCACAAGCATTAAATGCTAAAATTTAGTAAGTACGAACCACTGAACAAACCTTTCTTTCAAAGTTTGTCATTAATGTTGGCTGTTCCAACCCCAAAGAGACGGAAAACAGTTGAAAAATAATGGAAAACACATCAAGACTATTGTTTGGTGGGTCCTTCAGAGGCCAATGAATCTTAGTGTCACTGCTCTGTGCCAAACTCTGCTGCAGAACAAGCAATAATTTACTTCTTACCAAAATAAGTGACTGCAGAACATGTTACAAATGTTGGTAGTTTTTCATGGGACAAACTTATAGTCAGGGGAATAACCTGCCTGTACTCTTTCCTGTGAAAATATTATTTATTCATCTAATTAGGGTCTCATTTTAGAACTCCAGTTCCTGGCACAGCAGGCCAAATGAGCAAATGATAGCTATAATGGGGAGTTTTCACGCTCAGATGATGGAATGGATGCCATATTTAACAGCAATGAACACAAAGTGCTTGAATAACCCCCAAATCCTGGGAGCTCCACGAGCAAGGAAATGCCAAGCTTTTCCAAAAAGCTTCTGCTGAAAACATTTCCCAAGCCCATGAATTTGGGATAGTGACAACTGCAAATTACAACACTGGCCTTAGGATTCCATTTACATGTCCCATCACTGCTCATGCCATGCCTTGCTAGGAAGCTCATCCTCCTGGCTGCTCCATTCTCTCCCAAAACCTCACTGCAACTTTTTCAGAGGTAAATAGGTAAATGCATCTTCTAAATTTGGGGGGTTTTGGAGATACAGATTAGAGAAGATGGAAGAGTCAAGCAATCACACAGGGCTGTTGTCACCACAGAGTTAACAATGTTTTAAAACAAATGAGCACATCTGGTAAACAATGTCAATATGACCTAAAACCCCTTGAATGGGCTCATTGTAGCTACTTACTAAATGTGCCTGGAATTAAATTAATTAGAAAACACAAATTACTTCCCTCTAAATAACAATGTAATAAAGCAACTGCTTAATGAAAAATATCAGTGATCAGTGAGCAATCCACAAGAACAAAAAAAGGGATTGTAATCAAACTAAATTCACAGACCCATCAGCAAAGCAAGAAAGACTTCATACGAGGTTAGTCAAAAATGAGTCAGATGCAGGGATCTAAATTAAACTAATTATCACAGAGATTATTACATTTATCTTAACAAAACCCTCTCCCTTTTCTCCCCAGTACTCCCTAAAGCTCTCTGTACAGCTGGCTGCATCCATCTGCTCAACTACATTTTGTAACATAGGGGGAAAACTGCAAATCATTAGGCAAGTTTTGTAGCATGACTTCAGCACTCTTCATGCACATGAGGAGCTGCACTTCTGTTGCATTACACTGTGTTATCTTGTGAGTGATGTGACCCATGAGTTAAATCCATAATTCAGCTTATTTCATATTATTTGTGTTAACTCTGCAGTCTTGTGTGGTAAAACTTTTGGGAAGCTATAAGTTTGCTAACCCTATTTATGATAAGTTCATGGAAGAACACATGGGACAATACTTGATCCCAAGTGTTGCTGTTTCCAACATGCAATTTTTAAACGAACATTTTTTTTCCTCAACTCCTTTGTTTTTATACAACCTAAGTAACGTGGGAAGACCACGAAACATGGCAAACTCTGCCTTACTGAGCATACACAGAATGAAATGTGTGACTACAAACCCACACCACAGCCTGGTTCTGGTGAGAGCTCAGAAGGCCACAAATGCCCCAAAATTACCTAAATGGACACCAGACACAACATGCCCTGTTCCACAGCCCTGTGTTTTAGAGATGGTGGGTCAAAATTAGCTAAAGTTGAATCCTAAGGAAGACTTCTCTCGAGGCACTACAGGAGTCATGCAGTCAGCCCATCCCTACAGCTTGGACACGTGGAGTCCAGATGCTGTGAATACTTTTCACCACATACACAAATTATATATTTCAGTGGGATTTCAACTCAAGCTGGAACAATTCAGTAGTTTGCACAAGCCACCCATAGGACAAAGGCTCCTGGAGCTGCTAAGAGCCAGTCTGAATGTCTGACTAACATCTTATGTATGGTTTACAATATCTGTGTACTGCTCAACATTTTTCAGTTTTGGGGTGGTTTTGCACATGAGAGAGAAGAACTGCTGTTTCTAGATCTTCACTTCTCAGAGTTTCTTAACTCTTGCAACCTGAACAGCTTATGGACCATCGATAACCAAGAGCAAAATAAGCCACAGGTGAGTTTAAGAGGAAAGGTCACCCATTAGGTTTTGCCCTTTTGCCTGTCACCTGCAGCCAAGAGTGCACCAGAGTTGAAAATTAATTGGAGATGAAGAAAAACACAAGAAAATAAAGATTTCGGACTGTGTCCCAAGGTTAACATTTACAGAGGAAATGTTTCTGCTTGGAAAAAAGATAAAACCTTCAAGCTTTCTAAATAGCACTAACATGGTGCTGAATAAAAACCAAGGGCTGTATCAGAGAAAAAAGACACTTTGAAAGATGAGGTTTAGGTAAAGCACCAGTGACAGGGGGTGCACAACCATATACCTGGCATTGAACATTGATTGCTGCTTTCTGTGAGCAAAACAAGGAACTTTAAATAATTAAAGCTAATGGCCATTAGTGCTGCTGGGGGGGGAAGGGGACAGGAGATTGGTGGTGACAAAGCAATCACCTTGATTCTGCATGATCCATTGCCAAAGAATTTCTAATAAAGGACAAATACTATTTCAAAGAGTAGATGGAAGTTCATCTTCTCCAGACCAGAACAATCTGCAGAAAAATCAAGAAGAAATCCCCTGCCCTACCAGCCAAACTTTTCTGCTTGTCATCGTGATTTCCATAACAAGAGTGTCACTGCATTAGCAAAAAAAATTAGCTATGCAATACAAGCTTTAAGCAAGAGAATAATTTACACTGCAGTAATACAGCCCTGCCATAAAACAAGTTTGGTAACTACCAAATGCAGTGAAAAATGCTACATTTCTAATGCTAATGCTTAATCCTAATGCCAAGAAAGCAATGTTTTGAAGAGATCATCTTGGGCATTATTAGCCCACTGTCACTGACGAAAAGCATAATGAGGCATAGAACATTATTGTCATTAAGAAGAATTTCAGTTCTAGATGCTCTGAAGATGCTAAATTTTATTAGGCTCCCTCATTTTTGGTTGGGATTATGAACAATTCCTTGTCATTAAAGTCTCAATCATATTTTCAGCATCCCAATTGATTTTAGAAGTGATAAAAAAGATATAGGCTAATAAAATGCTATTTAATTACTATGGAAATATAAATTTAACTATGCAGTAATATATATATGTATAAGATAATTCCAAGACAGTGAGATAATAAAAGAGATTGAGAATTAGTGTGACAATTACCCATCTAGCCTATGGTTGAAAGCATGTCAGCAGTTCTTGTATTTTTATTTTGAAGCTCATTAAATGAAGTGCTTATCATAAAGCTCAAGCTGTCGGAGTCATATGCTTAGATGAAAACCTTTGTTGATATTTAAACAAATATGTACATAGACATTAAATTTCTGAAATCTCACAAATTTCAGGAGCTAAACACTAGAACTGGAAAGTAATGACAGACCTCCACTTTCTTACACAGATAAGGGGGTGTGTACACACAGTATTCAGTAGCTATTTTTCATATACATAAGCATTCATGTATGGCTATCCATAAGCTCAAGCTTTATTTCTGGAAACCCTCTCATAGTTTTTGGGGCATGACCATGGAGATGCTGAATGGCAGCAGCACCTCCAGGCAACCCCAATGCCAAACTCAGGAGAGAGGACACTGGAGAGGAGAAACCATATTTTGCTACAGTCACATCTGTATTTATCCTGCCAGTGAGAGTGTTTGTCTTCAGACTTACCACAGCACTGCTACAAGGTGTAAATCCATGTGCTCAAGCTGGGTGGCTGATGGCAGATTCTTGTGTTTCATATCTGCTGAGCAGCTTGCACAGAGGCTCTTGGCATTAGCTGGGTGCTGCTATTGATATGTAACATCCCTTAATAATGAGCTAGCATTTACAGAATGCTCAGGCAGATTCAGACCTGGGCAGTGCACATACACACATGGCACACTAAAAGGCTCTACTAGAGGACAATGGTTTTATGGATGTTTTCACAAAACACAACTTTATTATTATTATATATTATTATTCTATTAAAATAGATCAGTAACTTGATATAGCTTCAAGGATGTAACCTGTACATCTCAGAAACTAATCCCCAAGCACGGAAAGGAGACTTCTGAGGACTGGTATTTGCCTGCATGTCCCTACCAACATCTTCATGTGCTCCCAGCCAGAGGGTCCTGACCTGTCCCAGCATCCTCAGCCAGCTGTGTCACCTCCCTCAAGCTCAGCCTTCCCTACCAAATCTGTCTGGCCTACAAGCCCTGCCAAACTCTTAAGCCCAACTTATGGCACACTGCAGGTCTTCTGGCACAAAAGGCACAGGTTAAGCAAGTCTTAAAGCTGGTATAACCTAATTACTATCATGATCACAAAAATAAATCTGAGACAAAAATAAACATTAAAACGAATGAACATAAAATTCCAGTGCAGAATGGGAAAAACATTTAAATTCAGAATGGAGAGACTTAGAGACATGCAGACAGATATTTAAAAGCAATCCATTTCAAAACAAAACCATTGACTAGTCCATTACAAACTCATCCTTCTTCCTCAGTTTTGCCCACCTGCTATTGCTTTTAATGACTCTCCAAATGTATTTAATTACAGTGATAAACAAAGACCTTTCTTGGATTTCTGACACCTCATTACTTCTGTTATGGCTGGTTATTATAATGCCAAATCAAGGCAGCAGCTATTGCACCTACCTGCAGTGTGGCTGATAAAAACTCATTATTTACTTGCACACCAAAATGTCACCCAGGCAGTAGGTAAGGGTAGGAGGAAAAGCTGAGTGGAACAAAACCCTCCTTGCTGCACACCTCCAAGTCTGCTCTATTTCCTGCCGTGCAAATCCTGATGAAGATGTGGGAGGCACATCTCCAGCTAAATCTGCCTTATCTAATGCACAGTATTAGGTTCTGCTGTGCCACCTTGTGTTACATCACATCACATTTGATATAAAACAACACTGTGTGAGTTTAAGTTGCTCCACTTACACCACTTCAGCATTTAATACCAAAACCAAATCAACATAAGGTGAAAAAAAAGGACAAACTTTCAAAACCTCAAGCTAAGGAGTGGGGAAAAAAAACAAACAAGCAACCCTTCAGGAAGAGTTTCAGAGCTCTCATCTTTCATTTGATAAGCAACCTCCTGTTTTATACTCATTTCAGAGCCTACTGCTTTCTGCAAGATAGGATGATTTAGGCAATGAAACCCCCTGATGAGGAGATTTCAGCCATGTTTTTTTTTCTTCCAGCATTCAGCAAATGCTTTGGTTTTCTTACTGATGCTAAAGCAGATCCAGATTCCCTGCCACAGAAAGGCAGCCATGCGTGTAACGTGCACGCCACCACTATTGTGCTGTCAGCACACAGGACTACACAAAACTGACATTATTTCCCTATTCCCAACATGTTAATTGTTCAGCTCCTTAGTAAATAAAGTACAGGTTTCCTCCTGACTTAAAGCTTGCTTCATGAAATAGCAAAAAACTTTAGAAGATTACATCAACCCTTGAAATAAATGCAAAATGTGTAACAAAATGCTGAATAATGAATCAGCAACTGTTCTATCCTATTTTACACTTCCAAGCAACTCTGGAGCTCAGATGACACATATATCTGGGGGACACAAGCTATAGCATAGATAGGCCATGCTGCCACAAAAATCCAGGGTAGCTCATGTTAAAGCTGATGCTGACCCAAAAAGCAGATTTCACATGCATCTCTTCATTTGCTTACTCATTTCTAGGAGAGAATCAGTGCAAATGGAGCTAATGAAGGGTAGCTGAGGGGAAAACACTTGGGCCTCGAATGCCTAACAGATTAGTGTCAGCAATTCACATGTATCACACCAGCAATAGCTGGAAATTCTGCAGGCAATTAAAATGTTCATACCCCAGCAATGCAGAATCTCCCTTATTATCAGAACCCTTATATCTCCCTTATATCAGATTAATATTAAATATTAAATATTGCTTGTTTTGGAATCAAATGTTCATAGAACAATGTGCTTTGTCTGGAGTTCCTTGGCCTCCCATGGTTTAGGAAAGGCATTTGGGTATGAATACTAGAAGCTTGAAATAAAAAAACAAAACAAAACAAACAAACCAGAAAGAATTCTGATGTGGTATCTTTATATCTGGAATTTTGGGAGATTAAGGTAGGATTTTTGCACACGTGGGCTTTTTGATATTTGGGTTTATCAATTACTGTTTCAACTGGATGTCTTGTACAGAAAAATTCCAGCAGGACCTGGCAATGTTAATTCATTAGTTCATTTATTTATATGAACATTAGTAACATACATTAAACTATTTGGTGTCTGAGCAAGCTACCAACAATTACCCTTGTGGCTGTAGCATCTGTAGGCACGAAAAACTTGGGTGAAACCCTGCTGCCTCCTGGAGTCTAATGGGAGCTCTGCCATGGATTTGAGCATCACCAAACCCCCTCCCCCTTTGTGTTTTTGGTAAGCAAAGCCATCCCAAACCTCACAAATTCAGATCATCAAAAACAAACGACTAATGTCACTAAGATTAACACCTGTAAAGCACTTTGAAGGAGAAAAAACACCACATAATCCCAACATATTACATTATTTATAAGACGACCTGATTTAAAATGTTAAGTTCGGCTTATTTTTATCACAAAGAGAAAACAAGTTTCTGCTCGCTTGCTTTACAAAACCAATTACTGTGATCAGTGTATGGAGCTGCATAACAATACACAGCATTGTCCCAAAAAGGCGTATCTAACACTCCGGAGCTGCTGCAGGAAAATTAACTCGAACACTGGATTGAAACACATGCACATAAGCAATTCTAATGAGGGGTATGAACTTCAAACTTCTTATTAAAAATACCTTAACTTATAACATTTCCTTTATTTCATCTTCTCCTGACTTCAACTGATTTTCCTATGTGCTCCTTGATACACTAGTGCCTAATCAGAATAAGGCTGTGAGAGAACAGTAAATGTTACATCAAATGTGCTTTAAAATCTCAACAGCTTCTTTTGGTGTTAGAACATAACTCCAGTCAACAAAGAGAAGAGAATAACAAAGAGTGACTTGGTGGTTTGAAAAAAAAAAAAAAAAAGATTCAGCTACTCCCACCTAAAGGTTTCCCCAGTCCTGCTCCTGAACTGAAAGATTCAACAAACAGGTTTGGTGGGATACCTGAGTAGAAGGTACCAGGAGCTTTGGTAGCTGGTGGTGATGGATAGAAGGTAAGACAAGGAAAAAGGCGATTTGGGAAGGAATTTTTAAAAAGTTTAGAAGTCAACTGAGCACACCAGAGGGCAGGAAGGAATTAGATCTGCCCCTGATCTGGAAGGAGCTGCCACAGGAAGACCAACCATAACAGCGGCCCATGAAGGATGCCTGGCACCAGCAGCTCTGTGCTCAGCCAGATGAGGTCCAGGGAGTTCCTAGATACAAACACAGCACAAAGACCTCAGTATAAAGCTCTGGTCCCTCTGTCCTTGAGCTGAAAACACTGCTGGAAATGGTGAACTTTTCTTCCCATTCCACAAGCTTTGGCACTGTCAAACGTGCTCTGTGGTAACCATCAGATGACTCCCAGGTTGTGATTTTTGTCCCAAATGCAGCTTGGACTCACTTTCTCTCTAACTCAGCAGCTGCTAAGACAGTTTGAAATTTTCTGGCAGCTCAATGCTTAAGTGGCATGACTTTCAAGTCACTCTTCACTGCAAGCCTAAAGGGTAAACAGAAGTGAGTGGCTTGTTCAAAAGAGTTCAAGTCTGCACTGAATAGCTGATTGCAGCTCTAATTATACCATGCTTTTACATCATTAGGGACAGCAAATGAAAAGGAGCTCTAATTTCATCCCTTCTTCTTTTTTTTTTCCTCTTACCACTCAATGATCCAGTTCCAGCTAAAGAAAGGAAGAGAAAACTTCATTTCCAGGTGGGAATTCCAGAAAGGGAAGGTCCATATAGCTAAGGAGACTAAATACATTTATTGCTTTAGAGCTTTGTAATTTTTTTTTCCATTGCTGCAAATTTTTGTTGTAGTTATATGTGTCACATGGAACTTCTTAAACCTACTGACCTGAGGAGGTCATAATATTCCCATAAATAGGGAGTTTACTATGGACTTTTACATAGAAGTAAGACTCAGGCACCCACTGATGGGCATTTAGACAAGTAGATGCTGCATTGATTCCTCTTCCCATAAAACACATTTAGTTTTGACACTCCAGTATATATCTACATATCTATCTAGCATATGTATTTTTTTCAGAAGATGCATTTCCATTCCCCAGTTTAATGTGAGTTTGGCACCAGGGAAAGCAATTAGAAATGGCACTGATTTGCACATGACATGTGAGTGACATTTCACCTGCGTGCCTTTACTTTGATCTGGAGCAAAGTGGGAACACATCTTCCAGGGGATTACGTAGATCAGGCTCAAGGTTTATGCTATTTTTGACCTTCCAGTGAATGAAGATGCATCTAAGCACTAACTGTGAAAGCTCTGAATGTCAACTGTCCATTCAAACCTGCATGAACACTGCTCAGTGTAGTTCTTAGAACTGAACACAAACTAAACATATTTTGGTTAATCTGAAGAGTGACCTAAAAATGGAGGAAAAGGGGAAAAAAATAATCCTCTTTAATCAGAGGCAATTCACAAAATATAAAATACATGGAAGTTTTCACTGAAACAAATATTAGATGTTAGTGATTCCAAAAAATACAGCACAGTAGTTTTGCAGAATTCCTTGTTCTGGCACATCCCCCCACCTGTCCCAACAGACACAGAATAAAAGTCCCTTGGGAAGCAGGGAAATTATTCTGACAAAATGTTTCTTTTATTATGAATAGAGTGTGCAGAATGGAGAGGTATTTGAGAACTGCTTATTTCAGTTGGTTACAGTGCATAGGCAAGGCTTCAATGACTAATGGATTTCAAGTGGCAAATAATATTACCTTGTTTCTTTGCTTTTTAAGTTTTTTTGGCTTTTTTTTGTTGAAAGTATTTTATGTACTTGGTAGGTTAAAATAACCTTTTCAGCTACAAAAATTCAAAAGGAAGTTGTACCTTTTGTGGCTGCATTAACAATAACTCTTTAAAATAACCAAAGTATGTAATCATAATTTCCAGTGCAGGGACAAAAACATATGCCTAATTCTGCATTTTGTAGCAGCAGCACTGGTTTACTTTCAGGTGCAGAGCTCTCAAACAGTCCTGCTGGGTTATCAAGCATCTCCTCTGCTGTTGTAGGCACCATGTCCTGTCCCCTTCAAACGTGCTGAGCTTCACCTTCAGGCAGTAAAGCCTTCATGCCTCCTCCAGTTTGACTTACAGGCTCTAATGGCTTGGCACTATCTTCTCATTTCCAGTTTAAATTACTCACAGCCAAACAACACACAGTTATTCAGCCAACTCCTTCATTTAAGTACCTTCTATCTTTCCTGCCTAATAAAGACAATAATTATTTTGTCCCCTCTGTCCCTTCATTTTGCCAAGCAAAAGCAGCTTTGCCAACCAGCCCAATCAACCCTCTGCACCCTGGGAGGGATGAACTCTTTCTGAACCCCTCAAGATCAATGAGTTTTATCCAGTTTTATCCAACTATACGTGAAACAGGAAAACAACAGCAATATGATTAATCCTACAGAGTGGAGGAGGGAGAAGAAAATTTTAAAAAAATTAAACTAGAAAGTAGAAAAGGTAAATTTTCTATGAGGCCTCTGGAAAGCAAATTCTCAGTGATCTGACTTTGAAGTGATGTCAGAGTGAAGTCACATCACTCAGTGATGTGACTTTGAAGTATTTCTCCCTCTGCCCCAATCCTGCTAATGATTTTAGATTGCACATAAGCACACAGAGGGGGCATTTCAGCTTCATCCCTCCTGAAATCATCCTTGTGTTCCTCACTCAGAGGCAGCAGTAGGATTCGCCCTCTCCCATAAGCCAGTGCTTCAGCTGAACCCACTTCACAGTAAATATTTTACAGGCTGTTCTCAGCAGCTCTGCATTTGCATTTCAACAATTAGACCTCCTTGTTGGGGGTGCACCAGCAGCTTGGAGCAGGCAGAGCTTTTCCTGTGTATTGCACATCTCTTTCTGATATTTTTCTGCTTGATTAGTAATCACTTCTAAAGATCCTTTTGACAGCTCTTGAATACAAGCCTTAGTGTGGCAGGGATGCTTCCTGCACAGCAGGGCTGAATACAAGTGCTGGGCTGAATGGAAGAATGCTGACAGCATCTGAGCACTTTCCTCTCTGGACACCAGAGGGAGGAGGAGGAAAGGACAAGCGACAGGGAAGCTGAAGAACAGCTTCAAAAGCCCTGAAGGAGCTCATCAGACACCCGAGCCAAATACATTTCTGCAATGGGACCAAAATAAATAGCGGCGCCTTGTCTGGGGATGGTGCTGCTGAGGAGAGACTTGGCAGGGGTAACACGAGGTAAAGTTACAGGGGAAAGGACCCGAGTGCAGTAGCATTGAGTGCCAGGTGGATTTTAGCCAGTTACACCTTTTGTGTTTTTTAAATAGTTTAGGTTGGAAAGGACCTTAAAGATCATCTAGTTCCAACCAGCCTGCTGGGCAGAGGACACCTTCCAGTATCCCAGGGTGCTTCAAACACCATCCAGCCTGGCCTTGAACACTTCCAGGGATGGGGCAGCCATAGCTTCCCTGGGCAACCTGTGCCAGGGCTTCACCACCCTCACAGGGAACAGCTTCTTCCCAAGATCCAATCTAAACCTACCTACATTCAGTTTAAAGCCATTCCCCCTGTCCTGTCTCTACATGCTCTTGTGAAAAGCCATTCTCCAGCAATCTTGTAGGTTCCTTTAGGTACTGGAAGGTGCCGTAAGGTTTCCCCAAAGCTTTCTCTTTTCATGTTGAGCGCCCTCAGCTCTCAGCCTGTACTCATAGCAGAGCTACTCACATCCTCATCCCTCTGATCATCTTGGTGGCCTGCTCTGGACAGGCTCCCACAGGTCTGCACTGTTCCAGTGCTGGGCCCCTGAGCAGGATGCAGTGCTCCAGGTGGGGTCTCATAAGGGTGGAGCAGAGGGGCAGAGTCCCCCCTCACCCCCAAGGAGCTTTGGGTGCAGCCCAGGACACGGCTGGATTTCTGGGCTGTGAGTGCACTTGGCTGGGGCATGTCCAGCCTCTCATCCCCCTTCATCACCTCAGAAGCCTTAAACAAACCTGACTGGTTTTGGTTCTGAGGCTACTCCTGTGCACACTCTGCTTGGCTTCTCTGCCACAGCTTGAGAGCCTTTTGCTCCAGCTTGCCCCTGGGCATGAGGAGAACTTTGTTTCACTGATTAACTGTGGACCAGGGCCACCAGGATCTCCAAGTTCTGTACCATAAGAGTGTGAAATTTGAAACTGCAAGTGCTCTGTGGAAATGAGAAGACCTTGAAGGAAGGAGGCAGGCAGTTCAAGGAGACTGACATGGTACCTTATCTAGGAAGGTGATAGCAAATGTGGTTAGTATCTTGATTAAATTAAAAAAAAAATTAAAAAGATTCAACAAGATTACAAGGGAGCTATTTACTATTTTATTAAAACTAGGCTTTTATTTCCTCATCAAAACTTTTCATTATGCCTTCAAGGCTTTAGGAGGATTATTAAATGTCAGGCACAATTCAAATAATTAATATATGGTGTTACCAGATATATATGCACTCTCCAGGAGCATTAATAATAGCTGCTATTTTTCTTCCAACCATATTTTCTCCATAATACATATATTAATCATAAGAATGAAGTGCATTTTTTAAATCTCTTTAGTACTAGAAGTCTTTAAGGAACTCACACTTGGAAAATTGGAGAATTCTTAATATATTCTGTTCTCTACTTTCTAATTTACTATCAAAATACAAAAACACAGTAAGCACTTGGAAAGAAAGGAATATAGGAAAGGCAGTGCTTTCTCCAGAGCTGCTATTAATTGCAGAATCAATGTATTCAATGCCTTGAAATAGGTCTTGGAAAACAACAAGCCAGACTTGTAAATTCAGGAAACAACTTGTCCCTTGTTAAAATGGACTGGCTTTTGGTGTTTACTACAATCAAAACACTTCAGAACAGTCAGAAGGAAAGTATTTTTATAGCACACACTCCCTGCAGGGCTGGCTGGGGGCTGTGTTCATCACCTACTGCCTCTGCAGCGTGGTCATTCCTGTCATTCGCAGGGCACCCAAGCGTGTGCTGTCCATAAAAACCTGCATGGGACACGGAGCACAGCGGGGACAGGCCTTTGTCCCTCTGAGAGCCCCACTGCCAGTGCCAGGGAGGGAGGGAGAGCCGAGCCCTCTGCTCTTGACTGCACACAACAGCCAACCTGGACTTTGCCTGTGAGCTTGACCCTATCCCAAATCTCAATCCACAGCCTAAAGGGGTGCTAGCTCAGGTTACTGTGTGCAGGGAAAGAGTTCCTGTGCATGGAGTGGCCAGTCACAGGTCACTTGCCAACCATGCTCCATGTGGGCTGCCTGTGGGATGGGTTCTGTACCTGGTGGTCTTGCCAATGCTACCAAAAAGTGAGCTCAGCTCCCAATGGCACAGCAAACAAAGGTGCAGAAGTCACACTGCAATTGCTTACAACTTGGAGAAATTTAAATTCTCTTCTGTGCTCCCAAATGTATCCCAGGTATAATCCTTCCCCGATTAAGTCATTAAGTATCTGATTTTGAACACTGCAAATTACAGAACATATTACCAGCCTTTTCCATATCTCAGAATAGCTCAAGGAATGTCCATGTTCTATTTAAAACCCTCAAGTTTGCAGAGCATGAGACCAGGGTTTGTTATGTAAGCAAAGGCGTAGCCACACGTGTAACCACACCACCCTCCTGCCCATTACCAGCTCTGTGTGCACGTGGGAACCTGAGCATCCCCCGCAGTGCAGCAGCACACAACAAATAATTTTAACCATCTATGTGACCTGACAACTGCCAACTTGGGGCAGTTCCTACACCTCAGGAAAAAAGCCATTTCCACAGAGAATCTTAGGAGAGCAGATCTTCCGTGACATGCATTTTTTCCTTTTTTTAATTTCAAGAAGAGGTGTTTTAAAGCAGTTTTGAAGACTTACCTCCTCGCTGCACCAGCAACGTGACTTCGCTTCCCTTAGGACATTCAATCAGCATATCCACCACCTGGTTGTGAGTGAGGCTCTGCACATTCTTCTTGTTGACTTCGACTATGAGGTCGCCCTCCTTCAGGCCGCGGCACCGCGGGCTGTCCACAATTTGTTTCACTCTTTGGCCGCCCCCACCGGGACTGTCTGCTATAGTAAACCCAAAGCCCATGGGCCCTTTCACTATGTGCACAGTTATGAGTTCAGGCTGTGTTGCTATCGAGGATGCCAAAGACACCGTGTCGTTGGGGTAGCCATGGGGTCCATTGGAGGAGACCTCAGCCGGGCTGCTGGGCCTCGCCTCCTTTGTGCCATTAACTTTCCCTGTTTTACTACTGTGGCTCGCTGGGGAGTCGTAGTTTTCCTGCCCGTTCACAATGATGGGCTCTTTGTCCAAAATCGCCACGGACGTGACCAGGCTCGTGTTGGGGTCGTCGGGGTCAAAGGGCAGGGGGTAGCCCCGGCACAGTTCCAGGTCCACGCTGGCACCGATGGGGATGGACTGGAAGATTTTCACCACTTGGGCGTGAGTGTGCCCCAGCACACAGGTGTCGTTCACGCTGACTATGACGTCCCCTGCAGCGGACACAGACAGAGAGACCATTTTGTGCACTGCAGAAAGGTGAGGACTCCAGCCTGAGAGCAGATCTGCAGCATCCACAGGTACCACTCACAGGCAACAGCAGCATTTCAGCACAAGCAGGAGTGGTGACACTTGGGCGGGCAAAAACTCTCTGGATACACGGCATAAAGCCTTTATGTACATAAATGTTTTTGAAAGTGAAAACGGAATTGGCTCATGCAAAAAATTAATGAATTTAAATGATGGTACATGGCCCGTTTCACAGCTCTTTTGAAGTCCAGCTCTCCCTGTTACACGTTGACATATGATCTAAACAAAACTGAGAGCACATGGGAGCTGTAACAGAAGGCTCTCAAATACCAACTGCTCAAACACAGTGAGTGCCACATGTCATGTCTCATACTTCAGCCTGAAATCCAGCTATCAATTAAGTTATGAGTCATTTTATTAACACTGGGGCTGCAAAAGAGGGATGTTAAGGGCTGTGATGCTCCAACTGAAAGTGAGGAGTTGTGACCTCAGACGAAGCCTAAGAGGACTTCATAGAATCAAGGTGGAAAAATACCTCCAAGATCATTGAGTCAAACCATTAACCCAACACCACTGTGTTCACCACTAAACCATATTTCATATTTTGCCACTAAACTGTGGTGGACCTGATCTCTGGCAAAATCAATTTGCCCTCAGTGCCTCCACAGAGGGAGATGCAGATTAGCCCATTCCTTGGGAGCAGCTTTGGAAAGGGGCAGGCAGCATGGCAGAGACACAAACACATGGTGGTGCAGCCCTACAAACATCCATCATCCATTGCCACAACAGGGAGCAGGAACCCATATCCTGATGTGGAGCCCCACAACTGCTGGCTCCTCTCCTCAGATCAGTGTGGAGAGAGCAGGAGCTGGTACTGCCCCAGCTGGGTATTTTGACACTGAGATGGAATTCTAAAACATGAAGTGTCCTTTTCCAAGATTCTGGAAACATCCCTCAATGTATCTCACCTCCTTACTTGCTGATCAGAAAGCTGACTGACTTTCCCCAAGAAGGGAGGATGAAGACTACAGTCCTTTATGAACAGCACTTCAAACCAGCTGCAAAAGCACAAACCAAAGTGGTTGTGATGATTTTGATATAAAGCTTCAGTACCTGTTTCCATTTTGCCATCCAACGCTGCGGGACCATCAAGCACCAGACTCTTGATTTGGAGGAATTCATCTGGCTCATCTCCTCCGACAACAGTGAAGCCAAACCCCCTGCTGCTTTTCCTTAGCTTGGTGTGAATGAACTTCCCCTTCAACTCAGAAGGGTTTCGTGTAAAAAAGGGTTTTCCTGTGTAGGAAGTTTGGAAAAAAATCTATAAGCAGGCAGGCAAGAGTGTTTGATCTCTCTTTCCTCTGCCCCTCCCCATTCTAACGAGTCCATGCACAAACACAGCAGTGTGCAGGGACAGGACTGCACTTCACTCCTGCACCCTCTCATCTCATCACACTTCACCTGTCTCCCTGGATTCAGGCATGCAGTAAAAGGCGTGAACAAAACCCCAGTACCTGGCACTTTGTTAGCTGTGGTCGTGTGCACCAAAGCCCCACGGCTACAAAGGGAAAAGCATGCTGCTTTAAAGAATGGAATATATTAAAGCTGGGAATGCTGGGCTAGATGTGTGTCTCATCTCTGTCCTCAGGTGGTTATATCCATCCCAGGAAGGATGGGGCAGGGTTAGGGGGACTCCTACAGAAGGAGTCTGCACTGAGAGATGCTGCAGAAAGAGGCATCATTGTGTCTTTCACCACCTGACCTTCTCCCAACCCACTGTGCAAAAAACAAGTTCTGAGCTCTGACAAGATGCTGATACCCTTTAGCACAACCCCCAGCCCCACCATTGCTACTACCCTGTGACCTCTAGTGAAAAAGGGGAGGACGCTGATGTTGTTCTTCAGACGCTGTTTGAAGTCTTTTCTCTTTCCTTTCTTGCCTGTTGTGGATGAAACACTTCTGGTGTGAAGTATGAATTAAAGAGCAGCTCAGGACTAGAGCAGTTGTGCTGGAGGGCTGGGAATGCTCTTTGGGACCCAGCTAAGAGGGAAAGAGGTGCTCCACGGACAAAAGCACATCCTTGCAAAGCATATTGCACAGGCTCAGAAAAGGGATCATGCTTGCTGCACTTCACAGTGCCAACACTAGACACCTTTGCACTTTTAATTGTTTTTAACGCTTAGCCTGTGCCACTAAGCCCTCTGGTGACAGCTCTGGGATCAGCAGTGGGTATCCCAGCCAGCAGAGCTGGAGCACTTTCAAACACCTCAGCAACATTGCTGTGGGCCTCTGCTCAGAAAGGAGACCTCGGGGGAGAGCGGGAGGATTTGAGACTAGTAAGCCTTTGACTGGGGGGAAAAATGTATATTTGAAGATTATTCATGAGGAGGCAGTGTGAGGACTTGTAGTTTTCTTGCCTTTGAAGGGTTTCAGAGGAACATGGGAATCCTGCACATTGTGGGCAGATGGTCTGCTCAGACCCCAGCCTGCAAAAAAGCCCCGAGAATCAAAGTGCAACCCAGTGTCTCAGGTAACAAACACAGCAGAGAGGAAGAGTGCAGCAGGGCTCATTCCTGGTTCAAAGGACAAGCAGAACAAGCAGGGCTTGCTGGTGTCTGCCCACAGACACAAGCTGAACTTGCGCTGCAGCAGCAGGACAGCAGCACCACAGGCTACATCCCACCTACAGCATTCAAGAGGGTATCACATTTGAAATTAGTGTATCTACAAAACCCAGGCTGTGAGGGTGTTGCCAGGGGCATAGGGAGGGCTCCTTGTGCCCACGTCCCTGGCAGCAGTGCAATCAGGGGGAGATATGGAAACCTCTGGGCATGGAAGCTGGAAAAAAGCTGCTGCAAATGGGGAGTGAGAGAAGAGGGAACAGCACTGAGAAAAGAAGAGGAAGGAATGAAAGAGGGGAGGAGTCATCAGCAGATACCAGGATGTGTCAGAGTGGTGCTGAGAGAGGTTAATGCTCTGCTCTAACACTGCTGCACAATTTTGGTGGCCATGTCTGTTTTGGAAGGGCTGATCTGCCTGCTGCAGAGAGCACTTTCTGGCTCTTTCTGGCAGGAAAGGCTGCCTGGGATGGTACCTTCCAGTCAGGCTTGCCTTCAGAGACCACAGGAGTACTCAGCTCCCAGCTGCTCCCAACTCTGTCAGGAAGATGCATTCCTGCCAGATTCCCCCTCTCACCTTGCCCAGGCTCTGGCTCCTGCAGACCAGGGCAATGCCACTCACTTGCAGTGCAATTCAGATGTAGTCAAAAATAAGCCTACTTACAACCACTTGTAACCAGAGAGCACTTTACTGCCACAGGTACAAGTGGAACTCCCTGCCCTTGCTGGTGAGCTGACCTGGCAATGTTTCAGCTCATGCTGCAAATTCAGGAATGATTCATGTACTGCCTGGTGAGTTACTTAAGGCAAACAACTGGTCTCTGAGTAACTGGCTACACAGACCACTGACACAATAAATAAGGCTGTAATAGCCCAAAGTACCGGTACAAAGTACAACTTCTGAGTAAGTCCACTGTGTTTGCAAACTTGGAATGCTACACAGAGAATATGCCACAATCCTCTTTTCGATGCACATAATCTCATTCACCTCTTGCATTCAGCAACAAATGTAGTCTTGACAGAACTAGTCTCAAAATCTGGGAATTCAGCTAAGCAGGCATAGGCCCTGGTGTATAACCAGTCGTGGAAATACTGCCCTTGTGGCGGCTGAAGGAATTTCATCCTCAGGAAAAAAACCTTGTTGCTCTTTTACAACTGGTTTAACAAGGCTGTTACCTTGTACTGGTGCTTCCCGAACTGCCTCTTGGTTGTTTGAAACATGGTTTGGAGCAGCAGGTGGAGGGAGAGATGGACACTCCTCTGTCCATTCTAGAGAGGGCAGAGAGGGAAGTGTTACTGGTTTCACAACAGCACCATGAGCTGCTGCATGTGCACATGCTGGGAATATGGGGGTCAAGCAGAGGAGAGGTGAGAAGTATGGCAAGAGAGGAAACAGTCACAGAGAGAGGGAATAAAATGAATGAGACATCCAAAAACCAGTTCTGAAGGATCTCTATATCCAGGTCAACTGATCCATCTGCTGGGGCATCCTATCTCGCACTGAAACTCGGGATGTGATTTGCATCTAAGTGGGCTTGACATTTAAATGAAATCTACTCTTTGTGCCACTCATGGCATCTAAGAAGAACAAGCCCAAACGCCACAGGGGCCCTCACTGCAGTTGGGCTGCATTTGAAGAAAAAAATGTAAAAAGAAAGAAAGAAAAAAAGGGGCTGGGAGGGAGGAAAATAAATTTTTAAAATGCGTTTCAAAATAAGGAAATTACTTCAGATTTTAGAGCCTGACAACATACAAAGGTCTCTGTTTAAGAAGTCTCTCATGCAGGGTTTTAGTGCATCTTAGTGCCCAGTCCTCATCCCCTCTGATAGCCTGAGTCCCAGGGCACCCTGGAACAACACCATGATGGAGCAAACTAAAGAGGAAAATGTGTTTTAGCTGTCTCTGGGAAGTCTAGAAACTTTCCAGAAACGAAGGACACATAAAGAGAAATCTCTCCTGTTTAACAGGATTCAAACCTTCTACGTGTGACACAGTTTAGATTTCCTCCTTTGCTGCATCTTCTGTGAAGGACAAATGCAGCCACTCCTATGCACGTCCCCTTGCCTCTACACACCACGGCCACCGAGGGAAGGACACACACACTGGCACGGCGCTGCCATGGCCAGGGAGGACATTCCCCATGAACACCCCACCCACCCTGCCCTCAAGGGTGCCAACCTTCTGGAGGCTGTTGCTGCTGTTCCAGCTGCTTCTTCCTCTTTGCCTCAAGAACTGGGTTTTCATACTGTGTCTTCCTGTTGATGTGGCTGGAGAGGGAAGAGAGCAATGATTTAGGGAAACCTGTGGTGCAGCAAGCAGGAATGAGGGCCAGGCATTGAAACTCTTTTTTCTGAGGAAAGGAGTAAAATACCAAACAAACCAAACAGCAGTGGGTGTGGAGCAAGGCTCATCCAGTTGTCCCAAAAAGAGTATTTAGAAAAACAAGCAGGTTGTGGTATTGATATGATGTCTCAAGTAGGTATGGCTAATTCCTTCAAATAGATTAAAGGAGTGATCTATCTGTGAAAAATGAGATTAAAGCAGGAAAGGCATGCTGTCTGATTGCATTTTAAAAGACAGGCCTGTATCATCCCTGCATAATCAGACTCCCAGAGGTGCAGTCATTTCCTGGCTCACCCAAGTTAAAAACAAAACAAAACAAAATAAACAAAAACTAAACAAACCAAACCCTAACATCTGTCAGCGATCTGATCAATGCACACAGGGTGTCTTAAAAATATCTGCAGGGATGCAGGCTATGAGCTGGGCTCCAAATAGATCAAAATCTATCCAGAATCAGCCACCAGCAAATACTCCCAGTGGAAACCAGCATTTAGTGAAACTTCAGCTGCTTTCCTCAGGCAGCTTTTGAGCACCATGAGATGTTGAGAACCAATACTTTACACCAGTTCCAGGAAAAGAAAAAAAAATCAGCCCAGTCCCATCATGGCAGACAAGGCATGCACTCACCAGAGGATTAAACCTTATTAAACCAAGTGATGAACAGCAGCCACAGATGCTGGGGTGGCAGGGGCAGGGCTGGGACTCCCTGAATGGCTCATCAACTGTCCAAGAGCCATTTTCAGTAGTGATTTTACAAGCAGACCTCAGAAAAATATATTACCTTAAAGCCTATCTTTGTATACAAAGCAAAGTTTACCATTAAAAACTGGCTATTATATTGTCTCTGATCCCGTATGCCTTTATAAAAAAAACCCCACATGAGGAACAACCACATTTTCAAGTAATTGTGACAGAAGCACTCCAGGGATTTATGTTCAGAAAATTTTCTGCTAAAGATCAACATTAAATCACTAAAAAAGTATTTAACTTACTAAATAAAAAAAACAAGTTAGTGAGTTCTAACTCTCTGAAAAAGATTTTCCATTTCAAGATACCTTCAAATAGGCAAGAAAAAATGATAACTACTTTAAAAATGATATAAACTTTTTCATGATACAATTGTATCTCAATGAAAACTATTATGTCGTAACAGAGTGCCTGATTTGAAGGGACAGAGACAAATGCTAAAATTATAACCATCTTGCTAGCTTAGAGATAGCAAGTAAAATAAAATTATGTCTTATTGCAGTTACTTTGTGATTTAATTTGACCAGTAAGGAGTGCCACAAAACTAATGGGCATGTGTACATTAAGTGACAGACCAATATCTGTAAAGATCTCTTGGCATGGCATTTAATATTTGAAAAATATTCTTGATGTCTTTGGTAAATAAATGTCAAGCCTTAATTACACAGTTTGCTAACCCTGTTTCCCTAGGCACAGATGGTAGGGTCAGAAATGAGCCAAAGCAGAGAGAAACTGTATTCCATGTCTATTCTGAGGGCTATCATAAGCCATACTACTAGACAGGAGTATACACATAATTAAAAATTCATTTTATGGGGTCAGTGATGAAACAAAACTCCGATCTCTGTTTTCCCAGAGGAGCAATCTGACATGTCGATAAAGGAGAAGCTGCTTTAATTCCACAGAGAGTCCCATTAAACCTGTAATTCTATTCACAACCACACAGCCTGATGGAAGAGCCTCTGCCACGGCTGTTTGGTCACACCATCTCCTCCATTCCTCCTTTTGGGTGTCTTCTGACACAACTGGCTGGTGGATTGCTTTGCACACTCATTTTGTGACCACAGCACTGCACAAAGGGGACTGAACTCAGTTAATTGCACACTTGCTAATGTTCTTTGGATAGAAGTATTTTGTGAGGTGCTGGGGCTCCTGCACATGCCAACCTGGATTGCTACTGCCCTCCCTGAGCCCACTCCTGCTCTGGGGTGGATGGAATGGCCAGACAGGGCTGTCCCCTCCAAGACCCTGTAACATCCCCCAGCCTGTAATGGGCCAAGGTCTTCTCCTCCTTGCTCTGAGATGTTACCAGCAAAGCACAGAGTGGGCTGAGGGAAAGGCTCCTCCCCCAGCAGCCACACCAAAACAGGGAGCAGCACTTACTCTACATAGTAGACACCATATACGGGATCCTCAATTTTCTCCCAACCAGCAGGCAACTCTGGAAATAGAAAAAGCATTACTGAAGCCTCCAAGACAGGTTTTTTTCTGACAGGCAGCTGCTCCTGCCCAACGTGCAAAACACATCAGTAGGTCAGACCTTGCTTTGGATACTTAATGATCACAGCCCCCTCTGAAGGGCTGGCACAGCACAACACCAACACCCCAGCCTGTGCCCCCGTGCTGGGTCAGCACATCACAGGGAAGACACCCACACTGGACAATTTTTGATTTGCTTTTTGCATTAAATGAGCAAATGCTCAATAAATTTCCTGTCTGGGACTGCCTCAAGTACACCCCTGGATTCTCCACCATGGCCAGTGGCCCTGGATGGAGCAGTGCAGGAAAGGCCAGGGCATTTCAACACCAACCCACGAAGGTGGGTGAGACTATGGCAAGAAATTTTAGCCCACTGACAGAGACCACTTCCATCTCCTGTACCAGGGCAAAGCCATTTATGCTTACCAGTGCAGAAAAGAGGATTTTTTTACTCCTTTCTTTGGGATTTGCATGGCTCAGCCATGAGCCCAACACAAAACCAGGACAAGGTGGATTTAACCAACATATGGAACCCACCCGAGAAGGGCTGGCACACGGGTGTATTTCATTCCACAACACTTCATGTAAGAACACACAGTGCCACAGTCACATGGAACAGAGATTTCCTTCCTTTCATTACCATAATTGACAAAAAACAGTTCTGAAGATGAAATTAACATTTTGAAATGGATCCGCTTTTGTTCCTGTTGATTTTCTAGACTGCAGATAGTACTTTAACTATAATTAGTGAATGTAATGCAATCACTTCAGCATCCAACTGAGGGTTATTAAAGCTGTATGTGTTACTTAAGGGCGTGATCCATGTGCCACTCATTTAAACACAATGTTCCCATTGGCTGGGGGTAACAAAATATTCATCCTGTTAACAATACAGAGTGGTGTGTTTGTGAAATACCGTGAAACAACTCAGAAAAAGGCTCCACCACACTATGGACTGTGCTCATGTGGTCCCACCAATTCTGCACATTCATTTAAATACAGAAAAAAACCCAACATTGTTGGATGACACAAGCTCAACTACCCCATGCAAAATAATTTGTCAAAATTTAACATGAAATTCATCAACACTGACAGGAATCTATGTTTGTTCATTATCAAATGCAGAGATTTATTTCTTTTAATGGCATCAATTGCTGAGCCAATACAATCAACAGTGGCCCATTAATTAGAATAATGTTGCTTAAGGATAGAAATATCTCAAGACTGGAGAGGAACAGCATCTATACAAACACACATAGACTAATTACTCAAAGTTTATGTTGGTGTTCAGAATTGGCTGGAGATCAGATGAAATCAATTTTCAAGGGTTTTGCTCCACATGTTCCTTATTTGCAGATAAAAGGTAGGCTTTCCATTCTTATCATTATTTTATCCTCCTTGTGTTTAACACCTTTGGATTCCTTGAGACATAAGCCATTAAATGCAAGCCAGTGCTAACTTCTGGGCATGAAAAAACTCCATGTTTTTATCAGCAGATCGAAGGCTTCAGAATTAGATATTCCTTTACACCCTGCAAGTTTTTTTGAGAAAAAGTCAGAAAGCTAGAGGCCAATCTTGAAAGTCTTTTCGCAAAGGGAACTCTCAGGTTTGCAGAGAAGTCCCAGAAGGTGAGAACACCGTGGGACTGGCTCCAAGAGTTTCAGTGTGATTCAATTAAGACCTAGCATGAAGTTGGGAAAATCACAAGCTGTTGCAGCCATTTAGTTTGTTGCACTGTGGTGAAAGTAGAATGATAAAGAGATCAAGCTGAGGTGAAAGAAAAATAAAAAGTCAATGAGGGAAAGGAGAAGCAATGCACTTCAAATGAGTTCCACCAGTGTCATGCTAAATATCTTTTGTCTGTTTTGGACTATTAAGTGCTCTTTTATTTTTAAAGTTTAAGCAAAAAAACTTGGTTTTTTTCTTTTGTTCACAAAAGATTTTTATATTAAATTTCTCTTTTATTCCTCCCTTGTAAAGTATTTTCACAAAAGATCAGAACACCAGCACTTTCCTAACCCCAAAAATGGCCCTATGCCAAAATCTTTCCAGCATACTATCTCTGCAGCTTTTTTTAAGGAACAAATCTCCACGTTTTCAGATATAACAATATACAAAACTACAGCTTTTAACACATTTCTTGTTGATTATGTAGAGGCACTTTTCAACTCCTACAAGCTTCCAGAAGTTCTCTAAAGCAAAATGCAATATTCTCCACAGCCATGTTGCAGTCTAGCTTCTTAGCTGAATTAAATTATTCATCTCCTTTCTCTATCTCTCCTGCCAAACTGAAGATGACCCAGAGCATTAGATTTTACCACAAAGATGAGATTTCAAAAAACATTTTGCATCATTGGGAGCCTGAGTGAGCCATATGGTTCTTATTTTGGTACATCCATACAGCACCAATGCAGTCTCAGAGCATTTATCAGCAGGTGGGTAAATTCAATGGACAAATACTTAATGTCACAATTTTAAGCCTTGGATAAGCACACGGATTCCTGTTGAGATGCTCTAGTATCCTGCCCTACATACAGAGGGGCTGGAAGGATTCCTACAAAATTACTTCTCTAGCCACCAGGTATTCAGCTGCAGCCATGCACTGCTGTGAAGGAGCTGGAGAGGAACTCAGTACACTCAGCTCCTACTGCTCCCTGTGAAGCTATGAGGGTTGGTCCAAGCCAAAAAGAATTTTTTGTGTCTGAAAAACAACCTTCTGTTAAAATGTGGTGACCTATTACTCCACAGCTCTTTGGAAAACAAGAAGTTGTGAAAATGCCTCAAGTCTTAATCTTATATTTAGAGCATAAACTCTTGATAAGTTAAGGCAATAAATAGCTGTTGCCAACCAGTTTTTACTAACCTGAGTTACTACAACTATACTAAGTTTTCATGCCCCCTCCCTAATGTTGCTGTAACCAGTTGAGTACTTTGAAAATGTTTCTTTACACTGCAATGTCTGCACATCTCAACAGCATATTGATGGGCTATGAGCTCAATAAAAATTATCTGCACTGAAATAAAGGGAATATCTTGCGATGCTTGAGCGGAACACCTGTGTACATAAGTGCCTGCAGATCCAGGGTCAGTCTTATCAATTAATGAATTTCCCTGCATCTATGTTTTCAGCTCTGCTCTTGTACTAATTCCTGATAGCAGACTGAAAGAAGGGTAATTTCTGTTTAAAACTGCCTCTAAATTTGCTTTTTTAAAACCTCCCTCTCATTTTAAGCCACTGGTTGTGAAGACCTTCGTGAGAACCCTTTGCAGATTGCTGATCTGCATCCACCTACTTCTGATGCTACATCTGCTGCTGATCATTTGTACGAGCTGCACATAACACTCATGGACCACTAAAGAGACTGAATTCTACTTTACATTGTTATTTCTTTCAAATTCTTGCTCTATAAGAAGTTGGGCATATTATTCCAGGCATATTATTCAGAAGAAGCATTTGTGGAGCAGTGTTCCAAGTCCACTGCTGGCTGCTGATGCTGTATCCATCACACAGAAGCAGGGAGCAGAATACACTTACTTGCAAGTCATTACAGAAACCAGAGCTTAATTCTCTTCTAATACAATTCCTCCAGTATGCAAGAACTGTAACTACAGTCCTTTTTAAAAGCAATAATAGTCCTAGTGGAAATAAAATCCTATGCAACCTCTTATCCTTTCAGCTCTGCGAGTGCACTAGAGCATAGCTGAGCAGAAATAACAACTACCTCTGCCATCAGTATAAACACAACGAGCACTGCTGAGATTAGATATCAAGACAGCATCCTTCACAAAGAGATGCAGCAAATAAAAGTGTACCACATGATTGAAAATCATCTGTTTATAAAATCACTGACTGAGGGAAAATTTTAAGCTGTTTCATTCACAAGCTCAGCTGAAGCATCTGATGTAATACTTAAACTTTCTGAATCACACTTAGCTTTTATTGTCTGGGAAATGCCTTGGGCCCCACTGGAAAAGCATCATGAGCTACTTCATTTCATCTCTGGCATCTATTAGGTTTTTCCTGGAACCAGAGATGCAAAATGAAAAGACCCCAACTTCTGCAGAGTCCAGGAGGAAGCAGCTTCAAAACAACTTTGCAAGATTGGGGCTCTCTAGCTTTCTTCAAACTCTGAATCACTAAGAAAACCACTGCAGATCTGAAGCTAGGGAAAGATAAATGCTCTGTGTGCTGGCGAAGTTTTGATGATAAATCACTCTTGTTGAAATAAAAAAAAAAAAACCTGAAAGATGCAAAATGATACAAAGGAGAAAGTAAGTAATTAAAGGCTCAAAACAGTGCAGTTGAAGTCAAATATCAAAATGAGAGATGGATGATTTACCTAGTTCACTGTCCAGTTCCTCCGTGTGCACCCCTTCTTCTCCAAGGGAAGAGCAGTAAATGAGACAGAAAAAATTAAAAGAAAATTTCAGATACCAGCCCCAAGCAAGAAATTCCCTACAGCAAACAGCAGAACCAGCACTAATTTTCTACACACCGAGCCCAAGCTTTCCATTTATCACACTCCAGTGATCAGAATATTGATGGATCTGATGCAGATAATGAAAGAAATGGTTCTTGCACTCTCAAAACATTTGCATTGATGGACTACTTCCACGTCATGGTTTGATATGGCAAAGTCATGAAATTGTGATGTTCTCACTGTAGTGAGGCTTCTCCCTCAGATCTGTACGGTCTGACCTTTACAATCTGTTCTACAGACAAATGGATCTATCAGAAGGCCAGACCTGGATTCTAATGAAGAAATCTGAGAGGAAAACCTTGCACCTAAATAAGGACCAATGTAGCAAGGTTTTCAAGAAAGCACCTAAATTTATGTGCACACAAGGTCCAACAGACTTCACTGTCCTACTCAGATGATTTAAGACAGACATGAAGTGAAGTGCCTTGTTTAACTGGAGGCACAGACCCACAGTCCAGATGCACTGGTGAGGCACAGACAGGGATGCACCAGTTTTAGCAGGGCACCTGGGACAAAGATCACATCATTTTTCAAAGACACAAAGCCATCAATATTCGCTGTTGCTCCATTTATCATTATCTGCTCCATATTCATAAGTTACCAGTGACACAGATGATTAAAGTATTGCTTGGCCTATAAATAATAATAATGCAGTCTGAAAATGAAAGATGGTGACAAAACCAGAACAAAGATGGTAAAAACAACCTCAGACCCAATACAGCAAAGTTTAAGCCACATAAATGAATGACAGAAGCAACCAGAAGATGTAGGGTTGCAACAGCTGGACACCCAAAAAACCACTTCCATGACCTCTTTGCAAAACATTCTATCAAAGCAGTTGTTTGGGACCATTAGTGTGAAATACAAATTACAATTTCCTTTCATAGCCTAAACAGCGGGAAACAAGCAAAAGCTTTGTTAGGGATATATATCCTGATGAAGCAAAAGCACAAGGCAACTGCACCCAAACAAATCTGAAATAATATTTAACAATTATAAAATCAATAAATAGGGTGGGATGAGCCTGCAACTCACATGCACACACACCAAACAAAACAGAGGAATCATCCCACTGACTTGTATGGAGGGACACACAACAGTGACCCTTGCCAAAAAACCTCCAGTTTCTATGATGAAGCAAAACTAACCTTCTCCCCACTTTGTTTTTTGAAACATAATTATTCTCGTGTGCTAAGCAAGATTAGAGCAGCCAAGCAAAGCAGTGCAGAGCACTACTGTAAGTATGAAGCAACTGGTTTAACTATTGAATGTTAAAAATATCCATTAATGAGCAAGTTGGTGAATGAAGTGAAGGAGTGTGTGGGAAGATGAAATTAGCTGATTTTAAGGAGTTGATAAACAAAGATGCCACTGCTCTCCAAAATTATGAACTCAATGAAATACAATAATACCAGCTGTATTTTTCTATTCCAAATTAAACAAATTATTCCAATGTTTGCTTTATAATTGCTTAGAGGACAAGAGAAAGACTTTCCCTTCTGCGAGGAGACTTAAAAGTGTAAGAGAGGAGCTCAGCCACCCGCTGTAGCCTTGTGGCACTGGCTGCTCCTCGCAGCACATCCCTGTGGTTTGAGGGTATCCTGCACTGTGCACTAGAAAGCTGCCTCATCACAGCAGCCTAGAGTGCAGAGGTAAATTCTCACAAGTGAAAGACAGAAGAGTTTGAAAAACTACATGTGTAGAAACAATTAACAGCAGTTCTGGAGGCCATGGTTGAACCTTACAGTGAAAAGGGATTGAGTTGATTCTTTTCTGAAATAAAATTGTGATTTTCACTGGAGGACTGACACCAGTAGGAGGTTCATCATATTTTGAAAACTGATTTTACAAGGACAGTACAAACACTGATAAAGTGGTCCATTTTTAAGAAGTGTCTACCATGACAGTACTCTATTAGCCAAGATTATGTATTTCAATACCATCACCTTTCCTGGTCAGTAGACCAAAATTCCCTCACAGGTCTTCCCAAACATTTAAGTTGTCTTCATAATTTGCTTTTTCTTCCAGCATCTCTTAAAGGAGGCTGGGAAGGGACCTCCTTTAACAGTCCTGCATTTGGCTGCTCTAAATCGGACAGTGGCTTGCATTTCCAACATCTCAAGGAATACCAAATCTTAGTGCACACTTTCAGTGTCAGTAAGCTACACTTTCAAATGGAATTCATTTCAGCAATCACAACACTGCGCAGACTGTCAGCATTTAACAGCAGAAGTGAAGCAATTGAGTTATTTCTGCTCAAACAACGAAATAACAACATAACTCTTTCAATCCATGTGAAGCAGGCGGTTGAAGCGGAACACAGCGGAGCACGCAGAGACTCAGTCACTCCCTCCCACACAGCGATCCAAGAAGCAAACATGTCAGACAGCTTTGAGTCTTGTTCAGCACCAGTGGCTTTTCAAATGCCTTTGCAAAAACAGAGGCTTCTTACTCGTAGCACCTCCTTGATTTTTATTAAATGATCTGGCACCTCAATGGCTGCTTTACATTCACAGCAATTCTACAACATAACGGATATTGTCTCTTTCTACTTACTAATAAATTTTTAATTTTTTTTTAAAAAGTCTTTCTGAATACTAGTTATTAGAAAGAGAGAAGGAAAAGGGAAAAAGTCACCTGGGAATATACCAAACACTATTTTTCTCTTACCATCATCTTCACATTCTTCTAGAGGCTTCTGCTGTTTGTTCAGGCACCGCGGATCTAGCCAAGATGTTGTTTTTGTGTTATGGCTGGAAACCAAAAATGGAAATATGACCTTTGTTAATAAACCAGAGTTAAAGTATCCGTGACATAAAAGTATATATTTTCTTTGTTATTCAGCAGACCTGAAGGCATACTTTTGATTCAAAGAAACAGCTACACAATTTGATATTGTGCAAACTAGTCGACCAAATCACAAGAACTTTGGCATTGAAAATACAAAGGTAACAAGTGAAAATATACAAATCAGCACTCCTGAATGGAAAGAGGCATGTGAATGTTCCAATATTATAATATTAATTTCCAAATTTTTGCCTTTGGTGGCATGTTTTTAATTCCAAGAGCTGTCTATAAGCTAAAGGCAGAAGTTTCTCTTCCCCACTAAATTATGCAGTGAGCTTTGTTCCTACGGAAGACCTTTGACATGTGTAGAGTTGACCCAAGCATTAAATGGTTTTGATTTAAAACTTCGTAATTACACAAATAAAAATATTCTGTCTAAGCCTTTGATGGAAGTCGAACAGTTTTACTTTCAACTCTTCTTTTCCACAAGTCCCCTGACAGCCTCATGATGCCAGTCCCAGCGGTGAATGTTGCATAGTAAACAGGCTTAAAATACATTTTTCTAGAAGTTATTTTCTCCCATAATTTCATTTGCATAAGCAGACTATCTGGTAATAAAATGCCTTTTCTACAACCTGGTGTCATCTTAGACACAACCTGCTAAATATCCCTGCACTCCCTGAGGTATCACATATCGAGCTTAGCCTTTAACACTGCTTAACAGTTTTAAGTTCCAATACCGTAGTAATGCTATTTACTTCTCCTTCAAGGTCCCAAAGAGGTTTACAGACTGAACTTTAGCCTCACAGCAGCCTCATGAGGGCTCTGCAATGAGGGCCACGATCCCTGAGGAACTAACAACCAACCAGCAAACTTGTATTGTACTGGAAGAAAAGGGGCCAGCCCTGCTCCCAAGAACCCAAGTCAGTGAATAAAAGGGCCTTGTTTTACACATCCTACTACCCAGCCCTCCCAAGGCAGGATGAGCAAATGTGTTTAATCCTGATGTGTGCTTCAGAGCAATTAATCAGCACCTAGAAAACTGAATGGCAGAAATTCAGCAAGTCAGGCAAATTAACAAAAATAAAGCAGAGGGGGTCTGCCACCTTATTTATAAGCAAGTCTGCAGTCTAGCTGAGAAGGAGGGCAGTGGGAGGAGAGCAATAGAATATTTGCATGTTTCCTGCAATTTTGTACTTGCTAACCAAAGGCTCACAACAGTCTGGTTTGCTGAGGCACAGAAAATTTAGCTAAATACCCTTCAGATCACACTCTCAGGTGGAAAGGATTGTGTTAGACCTGTAACATGCACAGATAACAGGGGACAGGGACATGCTGTGCAATAAAAAAATCCCAATTAAAGCTCCAGAGAAACATATCTCAAAGAACAAAATTGCTCCAGCTACATCAGGATTGGTTATCTGACACACAGCCCTGGCCCCACAGGACCTGCACTGGTTCTGTGCAAGAAGCTCATGCTGCTCCCTTCAGCACCCTGACTTGATACCCAAAGCACCACAGATGCTGGAACAGATATCTGAGCCAGCTTGGGTCCACACTGCTCATTAGTTCACTTTCTTAATCCGATACAAATCAAACTAAATGGTTTCTAGGCTCAGGATGTCCTTAGAAATAACAGAACTGCAGTCATTCAGTGCTGCACTCACACCAACACGTTCATGCACAAACTCAGCCCCGTGTGAATGAATCCTCAAACCACACCACAGGGAGGGAGCAGGTACTGCTACCAGAGCTTCACATCACACAACCCTATGTGTACAGGCTGTGTTTTCCCAGCACATACGTGATTCTCCTGACAAACTACTTGGAGGTGCTACAGTCCTGCCTTGTTAGAAGAACACAGACACAGCAGCCATGGGGGTGGGTTTGGGGAAATCGGTGGTGGCAGAACCCTTGATGGAAGCACCTGTAAGGAAGGACAGCAGGGGCCCCTGTGGGGTCAAAAAGGGGAGCAACCAACTGCTTAGGCAGCATTTACTGCTCATCATCTGTCCTCCTCCAAGGAGGAAAATGGCAGGCTGAACGGGCTATTAGGCTGTTCTGTATGTAAAGGCCAGAGAGTACATCAAATAACGAGGCACCCTGAGGACACAGTGAGGGGCAGAAAGCCATGCTCAGGGTAATGTACACATCTTGGTTTCATCTGATGAGAATTTGCATTCTGCCTTCTCGACCTTGTCTTACACTCAGGGACTGTTGGAGCCTCTTCAGGTAATTGAGAGTGCCCTGGAAAATGGCCTTTTTTAGAGCAGCCCTCTCCCAGCTGAAGAAGAGCTGCTGTGATGCCCTCAGTCATTCCAGCTCCTCTGGCAATCTCCTCTAATATGTTCCCTTGCCACGGCAGCCAAGGGAAAACCTGCTCTTGAACCTTTCCCTGGCCCTGTCCAAAAGTCTCCTCTCCTGATGATGAGGCAGGACTGCTGCCCTCACAACCCTGATCCAGCAAAACTCTCTGCAGGAGAGAGAGCTAATTAGCAGAGGAAGTTTCTCTGCAGTAACTGGGCATTAGCTCCTGGTAGAGTTTTCACAACTGCATTAAACAGACCATCAAATCCAAAATCAATTCCTCAAGCCCTCTTCTACTTGGCAGGAAGGGTTTGAGTTTCAAAGGCTAATTGAGTGTTAATGTCTAGCTAAACTCTGTGCAAGACATCTTTTACACTAACAGGTCCTGTTTCATAAGTTACTCCTACCTCAATAAATTTAGACAAGTATAATTTGAGACTATTATCTATGGCATGAAAAAAATCAATATCATCATAAAACTGCTGACAGCAATCAGTTCTTAGGCAAAGACTGCAGAGCTCAAGGTAGTGGTGTTCTAAACTTGCTGTGCCTATCCTGCACTGAGCTGTACCTTTTGCAGACCACTGGGGAACATTAACACATTTTCCCCCTTTGCTATGACGAGGGGACAACACACAAAGTCCATCCCTGGCTCTGCTGCCTGTGCACAGGACTGGAGGAATCCCTTCTGCTGCATTATGCACAGACACAGGCACCAGCAATGAAGTCTCAGCCCTTCCAATTAGGAGCTTTCATTCCACCCGTGAAAACAACTGGCCTGTATTTTATAAGTGTTGCTTTTGTAACTACCCTCATAAAACAAGCAATTCCCGCTGCCTTGGAACTCAGGAGTAATTTGGATGTTAATCCAACCAGGAAATGCAAACCCCTTCAGAAGCAGTAAAGAACTAACAGCTCTGCAACCTCACTGTACACACTAAATATTTAATACACACACGTACACACACAAAACACATCCATGGAGGTTTACTTAAGCCCAAAAAGAGGGAGGGAGATGGAATTAGAACAACAAAAATGTGCTTTACTCTATAAAATAGACTTCTCCGTTCTCCGTGTAGGCCATCTCCCAGTTTTCCGGCAGAGGACCTAGGTTATCCTCGGCAGAAGGAGGTAGGTATTGAGGGAGGTTCTGAGATGGTTCCGTGGTGGGGACGTGGGTGTGGCTCTCAATCGTGGACGGTGGGGCTGCCTCTCTCACGATATGCGTGTTGTGCTCGTCCTGGTCACCAGACTCTGCTGCGGGACAAACACAGATAAAAGTGAGAATCACTCCTTGTCTTCCCTGGTTTGCTCCTCTAGGTTTATCCTGCCAGTTTTCATCTCCTTGCCTTTAATTCACGAGACACAGCAACAGATGAAGCAAGGGCAGAGCCCCAGCAGCCTCTGTGGCAGCAGGGGCGAGCTCACCTTGCCCACACACACTCTGCCAGCCAGACCCTTGCCAAACAAATCAGGAGCTGTGATAAGCTCCTGTGATTGCTCCAACAGGCACTGCTGAGGTACCAAATTCTTCCAAGCTGTCTGAAGCCACGGCTCACCAGTGTAGAGGAGTTCAGAGTGCTTTCAAGCAGGCTTACAGGTTCACTCCTGCAGTGCCAATTGTGGGACAGGATTAGGAGGATAAAATTTCTTGTTTGAAGAATGATCAAAAGAGGAGATTTTACAAGTGTATAATGTTGCCAGAAGCTCAAAGTCAACAAGCTAATGGTGAATGTCTTCAGCACAGTGTGTTATTTTAAATTAAAAATTAAAATGAATGTCAGCACTGTGTCCACATGTTGCTGCTCACTGGCCCATGTATCCACATACTGCTGCTCCTCAGACCGTTCTTGCTGTCTGAGGAGGTTTATTCCAAGGCTCATCACAGTATCCTTCCAGTCCAAGTCAGTCAGGAGTATTTTACGCTGTATCTGGCCCTTCTTCCTCTAAGGAAATATTTCTGATGCTTGTATCCATGCAGTTTTGAGCCGTATCCATGAAACACTGCTGCTCATCCCCTCCCATCACTAATCACAGTAAATGCTCCCCAATAAACAGGTCTGTGCCCTCACTCCTTCACAGAAAGGTTATGGCAACAATGGACAAATTCTAAAATTAACGCTATGTCTGCCAAAGGGAGACACAAAGGGACTGTTTGGTTCTTGAAGGTGTTGAAAATTTATAGCAGTGCTTCCACATCCCTTGAGAACATCAGTACAAGCACAGACAACACACTGAGCAAAAGAGAGATCAGCGTCATCCTCTGCCAAGTCCCTAAGGAGTGGGGCTGAAAGAGCTTCAGAGACAGGACCTTCCCTGCTCTCCATACCAGAGACCATGGACATCCTCAACTCACAGCCCTGGAAACAGCTCCTTCATTATTCCAGTCTGTGTCCTGCCATTACCAAAAGAGAAGAACATAATAAACTGGGAGGAACAGGAAGAAAAATGTCTAGACTACATCAGTACCCACAGTGCTTGCTTTTCAGCCCTCTTGGAATTTGGTATTTTTAGGTAGAAGATGACGAGATAAAGAAGCGTGAAAGAATCATCCCCAGCTTAAAACTGAGAGAACAAACATGCCAAAATCTGGAAAACACAAGTTACCAAGAGGTCTCCTAGGGAAGCAGGAGCATTTTGATATGGCAAACACACTTTCATGTGAAATAAACATAAGGAAACACTTTGATATATGATAAATAACTCTTTTCTTGATTCTGTGCCCATTTAATGAAGGCAAGAGGCCAGGGTGTGATAACTTTGTGACAAATGAGCTGCATCTTCCAGTATTTCATCTTGCAAAGGAAAACAAGGAAGAGAAATGATGCTCAAGCTACTTCAGGGTCACCAAACTGAGACGGGCATCAAGGAAATCAAATAACAGATCTCTCACCAGCTTCTCCCCAAAATCAGACCCCGTGACAAAGGCTGAGGTGCTGTCATGTCACAACATGTGAGAAACCACCCTTGGTGCAAAATTTTGTCAATGAGCTGGTAAGCAAAGACAGAAACTCCAACCTGGGAGAAATTAGGCTGGCTAGAAGCAATTTGAGTTGGAAATGTGCTGCAGGTAGCAGCCAAATGGAGTACAACACTCAAAAGCCATTTGACAGTTCAGCCCAGAGAGGACCAAAACTAAATCTCTAGGCACTAACAAATACTACACCTGGGGACATGGGGAAGAGCTCTTGCCCCTCAGAGCTTCACAAACTTCCACCTGATTTCTGTGGAAACTCAATGCATCTCCAGTAGTGTTTTACTCTGAATCTGCCTGCACAGCGCTTGACTTCAGATTGCAGAGGTTTCCAGGGATCTTTCAGCCAAGGCTTGGTGGTAGCCATGGTGGGAACAAGATCTCTGTTCAGCAGGACACAAGAGCTTAATGAAATACAGAACTTGCACCATGATCTCATTCCTGCAGCAAGCAGCACTCCATGTGCTGGGAGGTACCTTGGAAAAGAGGACCTAGGACAGTAACTGTAGGTGATGGACAGCTCTAAATGAAAGGAAGGATAAAGGACAGCAATATATTTAGGAAGGAGCAATAATTAATTTCAAATGTAAACCTGGTAGAGTTATTTCATACTGTTTGTAACTGTCAACCGTAGCTCAACTCTTCCCCGACCTTTCTGCAATTAATGGATTTGAACTTTACCACATTTTTGTCTCAACCAGTTCAATCCCACAAGTCCTTTTGGAAAGGCACAGCTGTGCATGCGGTTGTTCACAGCTGGACATCTGCCATTCAGGTGTCGGCCAGCTCTGTTTGACACTGACAGCTTTGCAGAAAACACATTAGAAACAACACCCCCTCTTCAAAACACCCTCTAAAAGCTTTCCCCATGCATTCTAACTGGAGAACAGCGGTATTTTTGCTTTACCTGTGAAGCTACTGCTCATTTCAGGTACATCATCCTCTTCCTCATTCTCTGTCTGCACTATGCCAGCATTTTGCATATCATTGTAAGACTTGGTTCGCTTCGGAGTCGACTGCTTGGAGCCAGACTGCAGGTTTTGCAAAGCATTGGTGGAAGTCACTTTCCCAGTGAGGGGCTGGCTTGGAGGCTTTGGCGTTCCATAATAGTTACCTAGGCAATAGAGACACATTTGCATCTTCAAAAGAGAACAGTTTATAGCAGTAAGTTTTCCATTTTATTTTATTTATGGTTCCATTAAAATTTCCATCCCACCCCACAGGTAAGTAAATAAAGAAACTAACACGTGCCATTCCCATTTTTGGGGGTGTATACTTTATCTCTACAGCAGACACAGAAATATTTCTTGCCTTTTTAGTTATTCTTGTCGAATCTAAAAGGAGAAGCAATGGTTGCATTGTTTAGGTGCACTGAGCATACATGGGCTAAAACAAAAGGCAGTCATGGTGAATAGCAAAACTTCATCTCATTACATCTGAATTTCAATTAGCAGCCTTTTTACATGTGTGCACCCACACAATGCTGTGGCAGATCTGGAGTGAGCCCTGCAGAAAATAAAAAATTCATGACTGCTATCACCAAGAGAAGTGATGAAAGGCTCGATGGCCTGCTTTAGTACCCAGGTTCTTTTAGGAGGGATGTCGCATTCGGAAAGCAAACACTATTCTCTCTCTAAAAGAAAACTTAGTCAAAGAAGAGAAAAGGAAAGATACCACATGGCACTGCTTTCTTCGAAGAGGAAATCCAGCTGTTGGCTCAACTTGGGTAAGAGGTGAAGAACCAGATCTTAATGCTAAACTTGAAGGGACACAGATGCAGCCCTGGCTATGCCAATACATGCTCGGAATCCATCTCCAGCTGTGATGGAAACAGTATAAAGTGCTTGGGCTGCCTCCCTGTCATTTTAACTGACCATGGAAGAGACTCAGAATAAGTGCACATTCATTCATGCCAGAACAGCCCAGAGGTATTTCACTGGCTCTGTTTCACTTCACCTCCACGCCACAGCAGTGCTTGATTTGCCCTAGAATTCTCCACAGCAACCTCAGGTCTGGAATCTGTTCCCACAGCACTGGGCATTACAGCAATTCAGACCTATTGCAAGGTGAATCTTCTAATTTTCACATAATGACCTGTTAAATACAACAGTTTTATATAAAACTACCCGAATTTTTTCTTT
Organism: Pseudopodoces humilis; assembly: GCF_049639895.1. Lineage (NCBI taxonomy): Eukaryota > Metazoa > Chordata > Aves > Passeriformes > Paridae > Pseudopodoces > Pseudopodoces humilis. The sequence continues at coordinate 14,874,090 of NC_142212.1, forward strand.
CGGGAATTACTGTTAACAATTATTTGCCATCTTCGGATTCCAAGGGTAGACAAAATTTTTCTCTATGCTCTCTGTCATGACAAAACACAAAGGATGCCCTCCTATACAGTTCAATTGTGGCAACAGTGCAAAATTCTTCTCTAAAACATACTCTTATTTACATTCTTTATTGATCTCCATATGCCATATATATAACCTGAAAGCATTATTTTTATATTTTTCAGTACATGTTTTCTCAGATACTGTAGGAGAAGATCAGGTTTGAGACCATCTAAAGAACCTGAAGGTGCACAGGTCTATGGGAAGTGATGAGGTGCATCTGCAGGTCCTGAGGGAACCTGGATGGAGTAGCTACATCACTTTCCACCATATCTGAGGAGTTGTGGCAGCCTGGTGAAATTCCCACTGATTGTAAAAGGAAAAACACAACCCCTTTCTTAACAATGGAAGATCCAGGAAGAGGCCAGCCAACCTCACCTCTGAGCCTGGCAGGATCATGGAGCAGGTTTTCCTGGAAGGAGGATCACCAGGACCCATCAGGAGCTGGAATCACCCTGACTTGGACTGGCAGAGTCCTTCTGGGAAGACCATTCAGGAGCCACTTGCAGTCACTCCCCCTCACTGCCTCCTGTGAGGTGGAGAAGTGTTTCTCACAGAGCTGAGGCCCAAGAAGCCAGAGCAGCTCCCACCTCCACGCTTTTACAGCTGGAGTAGTAGGGCAGCAACACGTGCAGGTTTGTCTTAACAAGGTGTGCTCCAGCCTGTACACAACGACGTGGATCCAGCTCCGCGGGAACAGCGGCGCTCCGCAACGCTTTCATCTTCTGTTCATCATTTCAGAATCTTAAATGTACATTGATGCATAATTTATGGGGAGAAGGAAATTACTTCTTCTGGAAAGAGCCTCTAATGGGTACGGAGGCTCCGTAAGCAGGTTGCAGTTTCTGCTAGAGAAATAATTCTTATGCTCTACATACTGCAGAACTGTTTTATACAAAAAGAGGCGGAATGGGGGAGAGAGAGTGCAAAGGGAAAATACAAATGTAGGTGGTCAAAAAAAAAAAAAAAAAAAGATAATTAGCCCTGCTCCCATCTATCCTCTTAGGTATTTCTCAAGAAGAATGACACTACTCTGGGATTTTGTGGTGTTTTTCAGGGTTTTTTCTTAGGATGTTGCTTTGTTTAGTTTTACAGGGGGAAAAAAAGTGTTTTCTAAGGATATTAACTGCTAAGCAGAGAGCTGTGTGTGTGCCATACACATGAAAACAACTTTCATTTATAGCACTGCGCATCGCTATTTTATACAGAAGTTATTTCTGGTCTGTTTTAACTGGTTAAACTCTTTAGGATGGATGTAACGAAGAGGATGAAGGGGATATATAGATGTTGGTAGTGTGGGTTTTATTTCCCCTGGACAAGAACAAAGCACAGATGGTACCATCCCTCCTCCAATTACAGAGAAATGTATGATTATATCTTCAAATTTTGTTCCTCTTCAGTTCCTCTAGCAACAGCAAAGCTGGAGTTCCCACCAGTCCACGGAGAGCTGTTCCTCAACAGAAAAACAAGCTTCTCTAAAGTATTTCAGGTTTTCTTACATCAAAATCATTAGTCATTTTTCAAACCAGCCATGGTTCTTGGTACTAACATTAGTGAATAATTACTCTCTACCAAAACAGTGTGCTCTCTTAGAGGATCCCTGTAAATATAAATGAGCACAAAAAAAGAGCAAATATGAATTTGTAAGTATGGCTCTGCATGTGTGGGGTTTATGGGAAATGCAGCCATTGCGGCTGAACTTTTCTTCTTTCACCACAGGAGGCAGATTAAGCCTGAGTCGATATTCGAAAAAAATAGCAGAACTCTTCCTTCAGATTCACACAAGGACAAACAGCTGGGGAAATAACCCAGCTCATGATGAAAATCTTTAGAAGAATGCTCCCAGCTTCCAGGTGAGATGGAAAATGAGAGAAAATGGAAATGCTATCTTCCCTCATGTTTGCTGTATGCAGTCAGCCCTACTTCTCTAAGCAGTTATTTCTGAAGACATGGCATGTGGGCCTGGGTGTGGGAGCAGACACACTATTAGGGGGGACTGGTAAAAATAATCATCAAACCTCATGTTTCATCCTCAAAATCGGAAATAGAAAATATTTACACTGTGACTCATAAATCCAAATATGTTCCATTAACAACCGACAGTGAACAGCCCAGCAAGAGTTTTACAACACTCAGACTTGACATTATTCGTTCAAATTAAATCTATCCATGTTTATGAAAAAACATACATTTTAAAAATAGGCTTTAACAGTGTTTTGTGAGCCACTTGTAAGCCTAAGGAAGGGGCTAACTTCATAGCCAGTGTAATTTGTACTGAATATCCAATCAGCTCTAATTATTAACAGCATGTTACATGTGCATACACAAGCATCTGCCATCCCAGAGGATCCCAAAACGTTTTCTCAAGTCAGCACAGCAGTTAGGGCAGGACTCCCTGGGGTGCTGAGCTCAGGTGAAGCTCTGCAAAACTTCTGAGGATTCTGACCCCAACAGGACATCTCAGTCCCCCAGACAATTTCCAGAACAAGACTGCAGGAAACTCTCTACTTTTCTGTGGAAATGCCAGCTCTGAAGCAGCCAGCGTGGCAGGAATGGCACTTTCCCATGACCAATTCCTATGGGAATTGGGCCTCTACCCCTCACCCTCTTCTCAATCACATTTGGATCCTGCCTACAGCACCTGAATTAATAGCTAATAACAGCCCATTCACTGCACAGATGCACATACCATTAACTGAATCCCTTGTCATCACTTTTCACTAACCATTATTTTATTCAGTCCCTTGGTGCTTAAAACTTACTTAACCACAGCTGAAGTTTCATGGCAGCATCTGCAGCCAAATCCATGACTTAATCCATGCACTCTAAAGCACCACTCAGGAGAGTACACAAAAATAACAATAATAAAACCCAAACAGAAGAGCTGTTTGGAATGAGTTGCTTTCTTTTCATCTCCTTATCTTTAAGTGTCGGCAGCTTACACATTTTAGCATCACACCCAGTAATTAGACTTTGGTAACAGCTTATCACAACAATAAGACAAGTTCTCATCATCATAACACTTCCTGCTCTGCCAATTCAAGCAGTGATCACAATCAATGAAAGCAATCTACAACAGCTTCCACCCTGTCCTGAATTAAAGCAACACTGTCAGTCAAGAGAACTTTCTTTTTAAGTTTTAGAAACCAAGTGGCACTGCAAAATTTGTCTTATATTTCAAATAACAAAGTGCTCTTATTAAGTATTCCCCTGGTGCACAGTAAGTTCATCTTAAATTGTTTATGTGACCTGGAATTTAAAATACAATTCACAAAATACACCAATTAGCTATCTTTTCCACAAAAAACTTGAATTCACACTATTGAATTCAATTCCATTTGGGTTGAAAGGACTCCATCCAGCCAAGATGCTGTTTCTGGAATAGGTAGAAATGCACAAGGAAAGAGGTACAATCAAACAGGTTCTAAAGTGGAATGGACACTAAAGCAGAGAGGGAAGAGGAGACCATGGAGGCTGCTGGGGCGGGGACAGGGAGCTGACATGGAGAGGTGCAAGAAGGCAGAGTAGCTGACTGCAAGGTCAAACATGAATTTGAGCATTAATTCTAATGGTGCAACTACAGCAATTAAAGAATGTGGTCCCAAACCACATATCTGAATTACTTTGATCTGTAGGTGTTTGCTCTGAAGACCACTCTCCTTTCTGGTGGAAAGATGTCTGTGCCTGGGACTGGGAGTGCATTTGTGTCTCAGCAGAAGACCAAGAAGAGTTCATGCAGTTCTGAATTTACTGATGCCTACTTGTGAAGCCTAATTTTGCAATTATAAAAATCCCAAGAAACTCAAAAGCCCCTGTGCAGCACAGAGGGCCCTGTGTCCATGAGAAGTGCATCTGATCTTCAAAGCAACCACTCTGTGCTAACAAGGACTCCATTAACAGCTCATGTTTTAAAAAGCACTTCATAGCTTTCTCTCATGGTGCAAATGGGTATTTTGGGAAAGACACTTGGAGATAAGCAGCAAAATTAAGCAAGGCCTTGACACAAAGACTTGAAATGTGATTATTAATGTAATTGTTTTATTTTCTGAGACTCAGCTCCTCTTCTCTGCACTGTACAAGAACCAAAACAATTGACCCTTAATTTTAGCAGAAGAGCTTCTGTTCATCTAATCCAACAAGAGTGCTCGTGTCTGATGAGCACAGGATGAATTGGTTCCTGGGAGCAGAGCTCCTGCCATGGTGTTTTGTCTGTTCTCTTCCCAGATCACATTCTGCTACAGATTTCCACATTTAGATGACAGATCTGGCTGCTGTCTGTGGGATTCACCTAGCTGCAACTGCACATTGATTAGCAATTGCCTTGAGGAAATTCAGAGTATCCAGGCAACCGAGAGGAGGCTGCGGATACAGCATCTGGATCGGAAGGAAAACGGGCAATGAGGGAGAGCTCAGAGAAATTAACCTACAATATATCCATTTGCTTTAAATAGGAGATTCTCTCTCAATTTTTGTAGTTATTAATGATGAGGTTAACTGAAAATCAATTTGGGTTTCTTGTAAATAAGTCAAACTGTTACAAACTGCACATTTCAATTAGGTCTGAAATTTAGCATATACTCCAATTAGTGTCCCAAAGGCAGTGGCAACATGGGATAAAGTCACCCACAGAACAAATCACTCCTGCTTATTCTTGTTTTTGCTGTGCTATCACTAGGTGTTGCCACATGCTCTTGTTAGCACTCATGTACAAGGGTATCCAAGCGCATTTAAGGCATGGAAAAATCCTAAAACAAAGCAACGATACTAAAAGTAATAAATAAGCAATACAACCTTGTTAGCATGAAACAGGAGGGGGCTGAGGAGGCTCAGGGTGTTCCATGAGATCAGCTGTGTTATATCAACTGCTACATCCACAATCAAATAGATTAAAAAAAAAACATAGGGAACATAAATAAACATGTACTTGTGTACGGTATGTACAGAAAGCAGGAGAAGCAGCTGGAAACACCCTACCTAGCATAGGGCTGTAGGAATAAAGAAAATACCCTGTCAAGCCACTGCAATATGAAACTTTTCTTGCAGGCAGTTGAATATTTATATATATAGTCCCACCATGAAGATGTGTCCCATTAGCACCTTCCCTCTCTGGAAGGCAGAGAGCTCTGCAGGCAGGGAAATGCTGCAGTCTGTGGAGGCCAGGCTGCTTCTGCAGAGGACCTGGGGGACACCAGCAAGAAGCAGCCACTTCTGGAGAGCCCCAAGAACACCCTGCACCAAAAAAAACCAATGCCAAAATGTGCCTGGACTGCTAGGAACAGCCTTCAACACACCAAATTATGGTTACAAAGTAAACCATGGCTGAAACAACATGAACTCTAACTTAAAAATAAAGCAACTAATTCACCATATCTCTTTTCTTGCCAGAGGTGTTTGGGAACCTTTTCCCTGAGGTTTGTGTCTTAAAACACATGACTGCTAATGAACCATTTCTGACACAGCTCACACTGAGAAACTTGTTACTGGAAGTGCAAAGAGAGGGAGAAACCAGTCCAGAATGCCACAGGAAATTCAAAGCTACTCTAAACCCCTATGATATTAAAATATTTGCTTTTAGAGAACAAGAGTTACTCGGGTACCACTTCAGCTGTTTGCATAATGAAGCATTGCTATCATTCTGAGTACAGCAGCACTCAAGCTTAGCTAGCACTGATAATTGCACATAAACACAACAAGGTGTTGCCTTTTTTCTCTACTAGTGGTTTAAAAAATAACAAGATAAAAACCAAGCAAAGTATTAAGAGCCAAAACCAGGAGAGGATTCTGCAGTGCACAGATATTAGAATGTGGATATTCAATGTGACACATTATAATGGTGCTAAAGAAACCATTATGATTTATTGAGCCAGTCTCTAGTCTGGAGACAAAAATCAGCAGGTCTGATCTTACTAAGCAGAACACGTTCACCTGCATGGGCATCCCCAGCATCTACCACCTATCCTCCCCCAACCCTTCCCTTGTGTTCTGCCTGCCACAGGCTCCCATTTCCAGGTGGGACCGAGCTGGTGACAGACACAGGCTGTAAAGGCACCAGCAAAAAAAATCCACTCATTTTGCTAAAGCTGCTGGGGCAGCGTGGCTGCTACAGAGAAACCCAAGGAGAGCCAGCACATCAGATAAATTAGGCTAAAGGTGTCTTGATTGGAAGCATGTTGCTGAATACACCTCTCTACTTGGGCTGAAATTCAAACTGCACTATTAATGTAATTTATTGCAATCATTAAGTACCACAATCAGAGACCCTGTCTACAGTAGCTAGTTTTATATACTTTGAAAGTGTTAGCAAGTCACCCCATTACATCTTAGTCACGAGATTAATGCAGATTACTTATTACTTCTCTTGGCAATCACATAACACTTGTCCTGAGAATGAAAGATGATGCCTTGACAATAATACTCTATAATGTAATAACCCTTCACATGTTATAAAGTGCAGCACTTTTTCTTTTGAGGATCACTAAGTGCTGGGCAGGCATTCATTCACACAGCCTCACCAGACCCTGGTGATACAGCCATCTCCACTCAAAATTCAGCCACCAGGCCCATGTCCCCATGTGCCTCTGCACAGCTCCCATCTGCAGGGCTGCCTGAATTCAGCACAGCCCTCCAGAACACTGTGGCTTCCACTCTCCCCCTCCTGTTTGAAACAGCAGATAGCTGCAGGCACAGGGTATCTGCTGAAATATTAATGAAGAGAGAAGTAAGTGTTGTTTTAATATTCTCCAGGCCAGTAACCTGACGTATGGAGCAGTTACCTGATCTGCCCAAGGCCACTCAGCAGCTGGGGAAAAACAGGAATAAAATCTGGAAGTGGTGGCTGTGCTCAAAACAGCCCTCCCTTGGGGTGCCTGTGAGAGCCCGCAATTCAAATGCAGAAGTAATTGCTAAATAATTAGTAACCTACACAATTACTTCCATGCATCCATCAGTATTTTCTGCCCTGAAGGAGCAGTCAATAAATGCCTGAGACTACAATTACAGTGATTTCCTATCCACCAGAAGACCTAGACGATGTGCAGCCTAAAAAGAATTTTCCTTCCTAATGAGTATTGTCAATGGGAATTTCTAACTGGCTTGAATGTGTTGTGTGCAGCACACACGTGGGGCAAAATCACCAATACTGGGGCAGCATCGCAGCTTTGGGCAGATCTTCCAGCTCCAGTTGCTGGATTCACGTGATCAACGTGTAGCTTTCATCAGGGGAGGAAAGATGTTTCTGGGCTTTATGGTCAAACCCAAACTGAAAACCTGCCAATGCCCCCTCCTACCTGATTACATTTTTTGAAGCCTTTTGGGCACAGAACACACCAGGGAGATGAGAGGTGACCAGAACAGCAGCTGATGTGCCTGCTCTGCCTTCACTGGGATGTGAATCAAAAGCTGCCCACAGGAAACTATTTGCAGTGCCCCAGAAGAAATAATAATGGCATTACAAAGCCCTGGAGGTCGGCAACACCTCTCCTCTCCTGTTCAGCTTGCACTTTCTCTTTTAGCAATTAGAGCACTTTCAAAACCCAATTTTCTTTGAAAACCTGATACACTCTCCTACTTTTTTTACAGGTTCCAACTCTTCTCTTCTGCTTGTTCTTTATTCTTTCCAAATCAATAGTATCTGTATCAGCATCAAAGTCCTGTGTTTTACCCCTCTTCTGATGGCTCCCTGTTTTCTAATCTTTCTCCCCAGAACTTCTCTTCAGTAACTGTTATTAAATGCTTCTTATTTTATTAAATGTTACCTCTTCTTCTGCAAGATCTTTCCCAGTGACAGTATCCAGGTAACTTTATGTCCATCTTCTCCACCACCATAAACTGATGCTTACAAACAAAGGCCAGAAGGGTTCTTGGGACCACAGTGAACCCAAACCACCAGCCTGCTTGAGCCACATGAGCTTGTGGCTGGCTAGCACACAAAAACTTCCCCATTCCTCATCCCTACTGTCTATTTCATAGCGTTCCTCTTCCTTCATCTCTAAATCACTTGAGAGCATTAAATCACAAGCAACCCTATCTCTTCAATTGTTCTGATTTCTACTCAGCAAAGCAGGTAGAACTACAACATTATTTCCTTTTGTTGGGTTTTACTTCTCTGGTTTAGAATAAGCCATCACTGATCAGAAATACAGTCAAATTAATCATGGTGGAGCACTTATTGAAAATAAAAAAAGTGTCAGCAAAATGCAGAGAAAAACAAGTGATAATTAAAATATCTAAGACTGTAAAACTGGATAATAACAGAGACTTGGCCATTAAAAGTGCAACTTGCTTTGTGGTTTGGATTTTTGGCAGAATTTTTTTTATAGACAAAATTGCTTGCAACTGCAGCATCAAGTCTGAATCACCCCATCTTCCAAGATCTAATCAAGATCGACACTGTCTTGATCGATACAGCCATAAAATAAGATTTCCAAAAAAAAAGTACAACAAAGCCATTAAAGAAATCTCAGAAGGCAGCGAAATAATTTCTATAAGCCATAAGTGAAAAATGAACTCTATTTATTTCACATTACAATCAAATAGTAATGTGTCTTGGTGCATATGTGCACACATGCATCATCATTATTTGCTTTATTCTTATTGATTTTTCCTTCCATGGGCCAGCACTCCAGAACCACAATGCACCAGCAGCACTGATGTCAACGGGGAAAGAAGATTCTCAGCACTTCTGATAAATTATTCCTTTAAAGTTCAGGCACTTCTATCACCCACAGAAATGAAACACACATTAGACTTATGAGAAATCAACCTCATCTTCAGCAACTGAAAAGAGCAAACCATGAAACCTAAACAGTTTAGCTGCTGCTGCATATAATCACATAAGCAATGAAACAACCGTGTTATAACTGTCCCAGATGGATACAGCATTTCCTGAGAACTAATTCCCAGCATGTCCCAGGAGCCAGCTTACAGACAGTTACCCATTTTGTCTTTCCAAGTGGAAAGGTCACTAGAACAAATAGATCAGGAAGCAATGGAGAGGCCTTTCAGCTGATCTATTTCAAGCACCATGACAAAGAAAACTAATTCGGTGTTATAATTAGAAACACAGAGAGGAAAAAGCTCATTTTGGAGAAGAGCTGCTGCTGGAACGTTAGCATTGGTGCTGATGGAGCTAATCAGCTCAGAGAAGTGGAAGAGTGAAACCAAATTATACATTTAGCATCTTCATGCAAACCAGGTTTGACACTGCAATTGTCTGGGAATAAGCACATGGTTTAAAGGTGCTCTTAAAAAGGAGTATTTAAAGAAGTAGACAAAACAGTACTTCAGGACTCTTTCTTCAGACCCTGAACTCCAAAACTACATGTCACAATTTTTTCTGTTCATGTTTGATGACTACTTTTCAAAGACTTTTGGCTAGTTGTGTGTAGTTTGTATTTCTAAATGTATTCCGTATTTCTTATTATAAAGAATAATTAGAATAAGGCTGCAAGAATAAGGCTTTTTCAGTCTCTCATACTTACAGAAAGAACCATTAAACCTCTTTCAAATGGAAATATAAAATGACTGAGCTGAAGTACACTGGAAGGACTTTCAAACCTGTAAAGTATTTCTTTTCATTGTCTTGTCAAGAAGTACATTCGAATGTTCTCCTGAGGAAAAAAACCCCAACCCACTCCAAAAGGAGTTTTCAATTTAAAGGAGCTATAGACTGCAGATTTAATTACACAAATCCTATTGTGCACCTAAAAATGGCCAATTTGCCTTGCATTTCTCTGGAGCTTTTTCCTGCTCTCACCCTGGTGACATTTCAGTGCCCCTTGGCTGTCTCAGTGCCGTTGTTTGCAAAGCTGTGCTGTAAAAAGGATCAACACTATGAGCCAAGGACCCAAATCAGAAGCAATTATCCAAGAATAAGGGGGAAAAAAAAAAGTGCATCACATAGCTGCATAGTGACACACGACCTGGAGATGAAGGAAGTGTTTTTAGGGAAGATGGAGGGAAAGACCGGGAGGAAAGAAAAATTGAACACGGAGATGAGCCCTAGTGGATACAAAGAATAAATGCATACTGCCCCAGTATTCTGTTATGGGACTGCAGATTGGATTTTCCTGGCCTACTGATGTTGATCTTTTCAGGCAGTGAACTTGAAGGCAAAAGATAAAAGCATGGCAAAACTGGAATTCCCTCTCTCAGGTTACAGAGGAAAGGGAAGTAAAGCACTGGGATGGAAAGCAAGGTCCTAACTTGAGCGAGGGTGATGCAAATGGGGTGTCCCACCATGGGTATTTGAAGTGCTTTTTCACTGCCCATGCCTCCATACCTTCATAAGTTCCTACTTCCAGAAGGGTCCCACTTCGCTCCAAGTCCAGAAACTCCTCCACAGTCAGAAAGTTATAGTCCACACCAGGCACTTCTCCTTCTCTTGGAGGGCGGGTTGTGCCTGAAAGGAAAATTAGAATACATTAGAGTTGTTTTCTTATCAAGAGTTAAAAGGGACAGTAACAAATTTTCACAAAGATACAACAGTATCAAGAATCTGTAAAACACAGTTCTGTGAACTACAAGGGTCAAAAGAAGTTTGAAGTTAAGAGCCCATGTGAAAACAAGACATAGATTTCAGGCTGAACTGGTGGCACCAATTAGAACAAAACAACTGGGGGAAGTTTCTTGTATTCTCAGAAAGACTCTGGCAAAGAAATCTCTTCTGTGTGTCCAGAAACACAGCTAGAAAAGTTTGGTACCTAGGAATATGCCAGCAATCACTTTTCTGCTGCTAGCATTGTCTCTTATACTTCACTAAAACTGCAATGTGTATTAACAGATAAAGCAACTATTTTCGAGGTTCCATTATTTCTGTATCACTCTCTCACCAAATGTTCTCTCCCATCATAAACATAATTCCTCCCTTGTTTCTTCTTACTGTTTTATCTCTTTTTATGCTATTATTTTTCATTCAGCAGCAAAAAGTACCATGAGACAATTTGATGCTCCATTCACACATGCCCACTGAAGAGACAACCTGACAACTCTTCTCACAGAAGTTCACCTACATGCTCATTCCTGTTCAGGAATACTTTTTGAGTTTTAAGTCACACCAAATCTCTCCCTCCAGCACTTGACAATTTTTGCAGCACCCATGGAGAACTGGCTCTGATCACTGCAACTATGTCAGCTCTGAAACTCTTGTCCCTTCTGGCCAATTTACAGCACTCTGAAGCACAGTGTAAGATGAGTAATTTCATTACTTTTTTCCTAAGATGACTTGGGATGCTGCATTTTAGGTCACTGAGCACAGCTTCATTGATAAGGATCAATTTCTGCTCAATAGCCTTTATTTTCCATGACTCTGGAAGCTGGGAGGTGACTGGATTCTGTACATTTGAGATTAAATATAAATGACAGATTTACAGATGGTACAGGAAACTGAATTTTGGAAGAAAGACCGGAGTTAGAGAGTTGGAGGTGTCTGAATGCTGTAACTGAAACAGTCTGCTGGCTTGGGAATAACTTCAGAGATGTGGAAACCACACCTAACATTTAACAAAGCATAATTCCTCACTTCTGAGGGACTATTCTGGCCCCTGGGCAGTGTCTTCTCAGTTCATACAATTTCTTAAACCCTCTATAAAAGGACAGAAGAAAGAATAAAGAAGCTGAGCTTCTGAAAACTAATTGGGAAGATTCCAGTTCTCAGAAGTTGAAAGAGCATAAATTTACCATGCCTGCATCTGGCAAATGTTTTCCTCAAGTGCCAGGAAAGCGGAAAGTCTGCTTATCTCCTATTCATCTGAGAGACTGTTCAAGAGGTCAGTCTTGACAGAGTGACACCCTTGAAAGACTATCACTAGATTAATTTCCTTGATTGACATCCACTTTCTCTAACATCCTCCATTTCTTGTTTCAAAATAGAAACTCTCTTTTTTTATTATTTACCATCAGCCTTCAAAGAGTCTATAAATTCCTGTGCTTTTTTCCATCATTCCTCCTCTTGGAGCTGTATGAATGGGTAAAGGAGGGAGAAAAAGTAAGAAAGGGGATGGAAACAGTGATGGATATCTTTACCTTGCTAGAAGAATTAATCTTTCCTATTTGTTGAGGACTCAGTCTTGCATTCTTTGTATTTCTGAATCCTTATACTAAGGCTACAACAGTTTTTACTGGGTAGATTGTAACAGAAGCCAATTTTCTTTCACAGATCTAGGCCAGAGAAATGCTGGAGCTGCACCATGTGCCCCACTCCGCCCCAGTGCCAGTGTTTCCATCCCCAGGCAGGCAGAGAAGCTCACTCAGGTCCCTCCCTGGCACACCAGGAGCACGGAGCACACACCCAGCAGCTGGGATGATCACAGCCCAGATGCCACAATTCTCCCATGAGTGCTGACATTGTCACCAAGGCTATGAGAACCCTCCCTGGAGCATCGTGTCTGTGGCCACTGCCACACTCCCTGAAACCCGGCCACAAGTGGGAAGCGAGGAGGACCAAAAGCCACACCAATAACCATGAGCAATGGTATGCTGTAGCTGTCCCATGCCCAGAGCACAACGAAGTGAGAACTAGACTGTAGCACTGCTCATCAATCAGTCAAACGTCACCCCCAGCCATGTGGCATGTGAGCCAAATGACAAAGATCGGGACGTGTGTTTTCCCAATAACTACTAACACATTGATGAGACACAAAGATCAGGGAACTTCAGGATTGCTTTCACCTTATATTTTAAAGACTCTTCCTTATCTCTATCTTCCCACAGAGCATATTTATTAATCATTTTTTCCTTCCTTCTGAATTTTTATAGCAGTGAAATTGCAGTCAGCAGTTTACTAGTGCTGGCTGCCTATTTGACATGACAATTATATCTCTGCCATAATTCCTCTGAGCCATTTTAATGGATCTATTTGTTTCATCTCAGTGTTCTTAATTTCCTGAATGTGTTCAAGTCAAAAAAAACGCAGCTGTGCCTGCTATCAGAGCGACTGCCTGCAACACACGCAGGAAGCATTAGGAAAGTCACCGCGGAAAAGGAAAACATCGCATCACAGAGATAACATTTGTCACCTCAGCTGGTCCTCAGCAGCAGGCCCAGGGAAAATAAAAACTACACTGGCTGGGATATCTTATCTGGGCGAAGGCAAAAAACCCAACAACTTTCCATGTTGCTGTCTGGAGCAGAGATTGCTTGCAGATGCTCCGGCTGTTATCCTGCTCCACATCTGAGCAAGTGTTACAGAATGCAATTCAGGAAGGCAGGGGGAAGGGAAAACCCGCCTCCGTTTTTCTTGTAGCAGAATGACAGGCTGCCGGCTGGACACACGCCTGGCAGATGGCATTTCAAAGAGTTTTCATGAACCATCTGGGATGTGTACAATGATTACAAACCACACTTACAACAAAGCCAGAAGGGCTGCTTCACAAGGGGGGTGGGGGGAGAGGGCAGGCGGCAAGAAAGGGGGGAAGAAAGGAAAGCCAAGAGGCACAAACTCCATGACTTTTCCCAGGCACTGGACACAGGGAATACTCAGCACCTTCCATGCAGAGCCCTTTCACAGCCTGGAACAACTGCTCCAAGGCTGTGCAGCTTGTGTGTGCACAGGCCAGCACCATCACAGCCTGCAAGCCACCACTGGAGCTCTCTGCTGATAAACTCCAATTGTAATTAAGTCTCCCATCACTAGCATGGCTTAATTACGTACAAAAGCAAAGTGTGTGTATCCTCCTTCCCCCTTTAAATTGCATTTCAACATCCTTACTGCAGGATGGTCCTCAGTGAAGGGGATGACTACGTTTTATCAGAGCTAATAGCAGGTCAGACCACTGCTAATGGCAGAATTAATTGAGCACAATGAGAGCTGTATTTAGCCCAAACAAAAGATAAGATACTCCACTTGAGAAGATGAGCCAATCATATTTAAATACGTTTAGTTGCCTGTCTTGTTTGCATTGAAATATTAAGTGGCATGAAATCTTATTGCCTTTAGGTACCAATTTAGCTAATTAATTTGCGCTATGTCCATTGCATGACTACCTCAGAATTGCTAATGCTGCAACAAGAAGGAACTGGAGGGGAAACTGGGTGGCTACCAACTCCTTCTGCACATTTAATGGTTCATAAGCTTTCAGTCTTACTTGGCTAGCATATCCCACAGCATACACAACTAGTTAGATACATTACATTCACAGGGGTATTCCTCAAATTTCCTGTAACCACAGAAGACTTAAGAAAACAAACAAAAAAATAAATAAAGCTACTGGTTAGCATTGCAGTTTTTACCTTCTCTTGTGGACTGGGCAATGAAAAGTACACCTAACATGAGTGGCTCAGACAAAATGTTTGCCCAGCTGCTGGTTTGGTTATCACCCCTAAGCTATCTGCATCCCAGTTCATTCATTCATCCCTAATGCCTGGGCCACAGTAGAGGGATCTCATCTTGGGCTGGTGACCCCACCTGAGAATGCTTCTAGACACAGGTGAGTTTGCCCAAGGAGGGCTCAGTGCTGTACGTGAACTAATTAGAGCTCGTGCACACATTCCTAGAATAACTGAGCTGTGGCTCAGATGTTCTGATGACTATCAACTACTATGCTGAATAATTTAAGTGGCCATTTAAAAGACAAATAGCTTCTGCTCTTGTGTTGCCCATCAACCATGCTGACACTTACCCAACACGAGCCTCAATTATACTATGGCCAGACTGTTAATATACGAGTCAGGGGCTATTTAGTTCTTTATCAATCTACCAGGGCTTCAAGTTAAGCTGTTAATATTCACTGATGCCCTGCTGCTAAATTAATCAGAGTCTCGCTTATTGTAATCTAAAACTAAGACCTAATGGGGCTTCAGTCACTTCAATTGCTTCCATGCTAAAAGAAAAACCGTTCTTGTGCAGTAATACTGTTAGTGTGCACCAAAACAGCCCCTAGCAAGTAATTTGGAAGTCACCATTTCCATTTCAGAATACTTACCACTCCCATTTGCAGAGCAGTAATTTCTGCAAACTCCTTCTCCAGTTCCACTGGCTGGCAGTGACAATCTTGTGAGCCACCAAAATACATCTCATCAAACCACAAGCCATTTGCTCCTCATCTCCACTGACCAGTATCTCTTAAAATGACAGACAATGTGGGAGCTGTACACTCAAAGTAATGATAATAGTTGCTACAAATATATTTTATACAGACTCAAGCCACTGGTGGTTACCAGCAGCGGGTGGAACTGCAGTAAATAAAGTTTTAATGTGAAGTGTGCAGGGATGCTCCTGATCCGGGAGGCTGCAAGGCCAAGTGCTGCAGTGCAAGTTTTGGAAAGGCTGGGGTGGGAGGAAGGCAGGGTGCTGCTCTTCCCAG
Source organism: Pseudopodoces humilis (assembly GCF_049639895.1). Lineage (NCBI taxonomy): Eukaryota > Metazoa > Chordata > Aves > Passeriformes > Paridae > Pseudopodoces > Pseudopodoces humilis. Next base: position 14,889,488 of record NC_142212.1, read on the forward strand.
TGTTCTAAAAAACTGGTATTTTTGTTCATTCAGCAGGAAGAGACCGCTCTCATCACCCACACGGAAAAAGCCTTCAGCTGCCAAAGAAACTTATTAGGAAAAACAGCCCCTTTTCTCTCCCACAGTGTTTGGAGGTCACCTTCTTCCCTCACACCACAGGGTAATTTGGAGAGCCTGCTTTGGCTCTCCTGCATCTGTCACCTATGGTGCCAAATAACTGGAAAGCAGAGCAAACTTCACAGGTCTGCTAGTAGCAAATGGAGAAAAGACAGAGACAACCTGGTCTGACTCCAGAAGAGGGAATCTGATCAGCAGCCAAGCTTAAGGCAGAACTTATCAACAGCACAGTACTAAAAACAGCCTTATCCACATTCACAAAAATAAAGTGTGACCTATCTGCAAGAAGACACTGTACACAGTTGACTTCTAGGGTTACTCAAACAAAGAATATCTTATTTTTTCCCCCAACAGAAGTAAAAGGAATTGTATTTGGACATTGTTGTGCAATCCATTATGCACAGTAACCCCACGTACCTGTGGTAAGGGGTTATTCATAGTTGTAACTACGTAAAATATGAACATTTCAGACAGGCCCAGCCTGTTACAAACCAAACAGGCTCAGCTTATAAATACAATTTTCTCCTGAAACTTGAGACTCAGGAAACCCATTTCGGGATTTTAAATTCCGTCGGTCCCTTATCCAGCCAGCGACTCAACACCTATAAACCCCAAGAACGTGACAAGCATCCAAAGTGTCTTGGTGCTGGAGTAGAAATTCAATCCAAAGAAGAATGTGTCTGCTGCTAGAAATTAAGTCACAGCCCTGTTAATGATGCATGTGCAGGAACAGATGCTGATTGACTCTTCCTGGCCACACACACAACTGCAGGACTAAAAGCAAATTACTGTCACCTTGGTCAGCAGGAACGACTGATTCAACCCAGAAAAGAGCTGACCAAGACAAAACTGTCTTTCTACAGACACGTTTTGGAGAGAAATGCATTTCATGGCCATGGTCTAAAGCAATTTTTCTTCCATGGGGGAGATGGAAGGGATCAGTATCTCCTTCTCCCACCTGCCTTTCCAGCAAGTGGCCAAAGAAAGACCCCAGAACAACAGCTTGTGAGGAACCCCTCTTGCCCAGAGGGCTGTTCCAGCCATGCACACAAGAGCTGGCAGGCTGGCGCTCAGCACATGCAGAATCCATTCTCCCTCTCTCCAAGATGCTGTGTCCATGCATCTCCCCGGCCCTTCCCCTCAAAAAGCACGGATTGCCTCGAGCCTCCCTGGAGAAGTGATTCAGCCAAGCCACACAGAACAGCTCAGATTGTGTAAACCCTTCAGGCAGAGAGTTATTTTTGTCCTTTATAAATCTATTTTTGGTATTTCAGTGGCCTTCCCTGCCACCAAATAAGAACACTGATAATCTTCAACACATTTATCCTTAGAGCGCTCTGAGGTAGAGAAAGTGGGTTTGTTTCCGGTTAATAGCACAAGACCAGCCAAACCCAAGCTCTCAGAGGACTCCAGGAACCTAATTCTAGAGAAATCAATGAGATTTAGGAAACCCTACAGATCAGGATCAGGGCCTAACAGATTAAAAGGGACAAAAATAACTTGCCACCACGTCCTTTGCAAGCTCATCTGGACATGTTGCGAAACACCACAGCAGGGCTAGCAAAACCAATTCAGCCTGAAGGGTTCACTCTCTATTGTAACAGCAACTTAAAAGAAACTGATAATGAGTTTGATCAACTGATGATGAGAATTAAGGGTATAAAATTTGCCACACTCCCCAAGAAAGCCACTTAAAAAAGACCTGTTTAAGGATCTATGCCAAATATTCAAATAGAGTATCACCTTCCTGACCTGAGGAAAGTACCACCAGTGGTTCTACTGCCATGTGGCACTTGCTAATGCAGTTACAGCCTCCTCATGTGTCCTTCTGAGCATTCATCTGCTTTCTCCTAAGCAAAGAAAAGAGTATTCTGGCACCAAAAAAAGCATAAATAATAAATATTCTCAGGTTCACAATAGCAGCAGCTCTAGATCCCATTCTTTGAGTGATTGCTTTTACCTCACCAGACACCTGCAGCCAAATCCCTCTTATTTCCCACGAGGTGGGACACCCACCAAGAAGATTAAACTTCATGAACTAATGAGTTTGCCATTAATCCCATGTTCCTAGAGTCCAACAGCATGACATCCACTAATTCAAATTGTGAACTACTGACGAAAAGGCAAACCATGTGCCTCCTTGTTAAGAATACCTTAGCTGTAACTATGCACAGTTTTATTCATTCTAATATATGGATTAGTGTAATAAAGTGCAATTTTATAAATCAATAAAGCTGTAGTAATGACATTACACAGTAATGTTCTTTTAAATACTGGCATAGAAATGAATGAAAATTGCCATTTGTCTAAGTGTGGATGCAACTTACAGAAAGTGAAATTAGCTGAAGGTAAATTAACAAGTGATTATATACTTGCATTTTATATTCTGTTTCTCTCATATATACATTTTTTGAAGCTTAGATAATTCTGCCATGGCACACACCTTAATTTCAAAAGGTCCATCTTTCATCTCTGTAAAAATTATCGTAATTACTTTCAGTAGAAATGCCTATCTTGGGAAAGGCTATGGCTGAGGGTGGTAAATTAAATACATACACTAGATAATTACAGAGCATCCTGATTATTTATATATATTATTTATAGCTGGTTATTTTTAATCCTGTAGATCATTCACTCTAGGCGATTTCAACCCAAGCCCAGCCTGATCCCTGCAGTGTTTCCACATCACCTGCAGCCTCACCATGCTGAGGCAGAGCAGTGGAAAAACACAGCATGGATTCACATGACTATTCCATATGAATGTGCACATCTGTATTACATACAACAGGCCAAAGGTGTGTGTGGGGAAGTGCTTAAAATACTCTTAACTCACAGGAGATCTGGAATGGAGGACTGCTCCCACGCATTCAGCACTTTTAAACAAATACTTCATTGTCTTATTTATACTTTCATATTTTAGGAAGCAGTTTATCAGGAGGTATAACCTATCATGTTTTAAGTCTGCTTTTCTCAGGGCTGCTTGCAGAGCTATCTGATTTCTCCAAACTGCCAAAGAGAAGGTGTAGCCCAGTCTGAGAGCTTCATAACTCAAGGACAGCATTAAACCAGGCTGTGAACTGGTCCAGTGACAACACCCAGCTGCTGAGAAAGAAAACGCCCATCAACTCCCTGTGATGTTTGGCTGAGTGGCTGGATTAAGACAGTGTAGTACTAAATACTGCATTTCATTAGCTATCAAATGTTCACATGGTACAAGTTTTGATTAGGTTATACAGTCTGAGAGCTTCATAACTCAAGGACAGCATTAAACCAGGCTGTGAACTGGTCCAGTGACAACACCCAGCTGCTGAGAAAGAAAACGCCCATCAACTCCCTGTGATGTTTGGCTGAGTGGCTGGATTAAGACAGTGTAGTACTAAATACTGCATTTCATTAGCTATCAAATGTTCACATGGTACAAGTTTTGATTAGGTTATACAGGAGTAGAACCATAGAATAGGTAAGAAATAAATGGCTCTTAAACCTTTTGCCTGATGTTCCAGACCAAAGGCTGGGAGAAAAGGGCTTTGGAAAAGATGAGGGGACAAGACAGCATTTGGGACTGGGTACACTGTAAACTCTTACAAGATGAATTGCCAAGTCACAGAGCAAAGAAAGACACAAAATCAGGGAAGTCCGATCAGCCATGCTCACTGCATTCCTGAGAAAACTTTAGGGTTTTATAAATATTATACAATCCTTTTTGCCTGCCACAAAGTAGTGGAGGAATTTTCCCGTTTGGGGAAAGACATGGAGTTTTGAAGCAGAAATACAGTGAACAAGAACACAACGACCAGTTTTATCAAAATATAATTAAAACTTGTTTGGGCAATATGTGTGACTATTTCAACCAAAAGAATAACAGCCTGACAGTCACACTCCCAAGGCCAGAGATTTTAATTTCTGGGACTGGAGGGTCCTGCAGCGCCTCTCAGTGTCCATTCACCTGGCTGGCATTCCCCAGCTTCACGTCCTTTGTTATCCCAAAGGTTCACAGCCTCTTGTCTGGGGCTCTCACCCAGAGCTCAGTGCATTTCCATCTCCATCTTAATCTGTAGCTTTTGAGCCCAGTACCTGGACCAGGTGTATTCCTCAACACCACTACTACACAAGCTGACACAAGTATTGGAAGAAAAAAATGCAACTCTTTTCTTTAAAACTGGATACCGAAACATTTAAAATTCTACAAAAACAAGATATCCTACTTTCTATTCTACTTCAAGGCTTCAGACGTGCCCTATGATCAGGTACCACAAATAAGCTCATAATAAATGGCATTTCCAACACAGACTGAACACCTGCAGTATTTCAATTCAGCTTTTATTCAAAATCAGTGTTTGCTTTTCACATCTGCATACCTATGTGCATATATATCCATGAGATATTCTGCACTTAAAAGTCACAGTACTGAATTTCAGATTATTTGATGTCCAACAGCTCAGGTGCCTCAACAGAGATTCTTTACCTCTTTTTGCTGTTTGCTCAGATGAGATACAACACAATGTTGGTCACCCCTGTTTGGGTGTGATGAAAAACTCCTTCCTTGTACTTTAACTGCCCTTGCAGCAGACCCCTAATTTGTAGTTAAACGTCTAAATAAAACACCTCACCTAAGAGCAGGAAGATCAGTTCATTAGCCTAATCTCTGTAAAATTCCACCACAGAAAGAAAGAGTCATAGAAGACATACTGATTTATCTCATTGCCTTGTTTGTTTCAGTGCCACATCCAGTCAACTGAAAAGAAAGAGTCACAGAGGGTTTTTCGCCCTTTTTTTAACAAAAAAACAAACAAAACAAACACCACTCTCACAACCACCATTCCACCACACTTCCACATCAGTATAGTTATTAAAGGCAGTCTTTTTCCCTGAACAACATACACTGTAAACACACATGGAATACTTTCTCCCATAGCCCAGAGCCATGAAATTCCATAAAACTAATGGACTTGAAGCTGTGATAACGTCATCCCACTGTTAGAAAGTCAGAGTCTCCTGTAGCTCCTCAAGTCGTGGATCTGCCCACTCCCCAACCCTTGGTTCATATGGTTCTTTTTCCCTCACAAATCCTCCTTGACCTTTGCTTAGCAGTTTTCCAGCTCCATATTCAATACTGACCAAAAAATGTGAATGCCTGTGCTACGGCAAGGAGGATGCAGACCATAGAAATGTGTGCTCATGTAACCATGTGGATGCACTTGCTGTAAAACTCCAGGGAAGGACTAGAACAGACAGCAGATCTACCCAGCAATGTGCACATTTAGACACTATTCCCTACAGATCCCATACTGTAATTTTACCTGTTCTTAACTGCTACCAATTCCTGCATTTATTTTTCTGTAGCTCTGCATGCAAGGCATGCTTCAGTCCTTCATGATTGCTATCACTTGGCTGGTTGAAAACATCTTCCTGGTATACCTTCTGTGATGCTGATTAGATAACAGCTCAAGATGCTGAAAAAATGCCAAACATTGAGAAGCTGATTGGTGTTTGAGTTTCAGATTCATCCCTGTTGATAGCTGAAAGTGTTAAAATGTAAAAGAAATCAAATACATAAATTTAAAATTTTTTATTACCTCACTGAAATAAAAACTATTACAGTATTTTGTTATTTACAGCTCCTCTGCTGAAAATTCCACATCCACCAGCTCTAACACAGATGTAACTTGTAGTTTTCTAAGTGCAATAGAATACTAAAGAAAATTCAAGTTACAATACATTCTCCTCACTTTTAATTAAAACATTTCCTGGCACAGTAAAAGCCTGTTGGTTGGGTGGTGCATAACTCTGCATCTCTGCAGTCCAAAATGAACTGTCATGTTATTGATAATGTATACAAGGTTCTCAATTGATTTTATTGCTTTTCCAGTTGTACACAAACAATAAAAACCTCGCCTACAAATCCTCTCATTGCCTAGGAGTTTCATAGGATACACTATGACAGGGTGCTTTACTCTGTCTTTCTGAAGCCAAACAACACCCCTATAAAATACTCCAGTGCTTAAATGATCTTTGCTTCATTTCATCTGACTACTTCTAGTTCTACCTTCTCTCTGTTAAATATCCCTGTACAGTCGTTTACAGCTCTGCATTCACACAAAACAATCATTCCATCACATCACACGCTCCATCACTTTATTAGCATCTTGCAAATAATTTTCTGCAAGTGACCCGATTTTAAATGCCATTTTAAATTCATTTGCTGGTTTATCAATGCCCTGCTGGTGTTGACTGGGCACCAGACAACATGAGATGCCCAACAGAGCTGTAACACCAGCAGCTCCAACTTTCACCACGGTGAGTAATTCCAGAGCATCTCCAGGTCCCCACCACCACTGGTTTGAGTCCAACATAAATAAACAGCACAAAATAATTATCCTCATGCAACTGTCTGGCAGCCCAAACAAATGAGCTGTTCCTTGTCTTGCCTCCAATTCCCTGCAAAGAAAAACACCACCAGGTTTTAGCTTGCAGTTGTGTTGGCATCACACAGAGGATAAGGAAGAAATCCTCAATACCCCAATTACCTCCTCGGCTTAGACACGGTTGGTGGAGGGTGCTGTGATCTGAGGTGTTGAGAAGACAGTCTTCCCAGAAATCTGATCTCTCATGCTCCTAGATCACTACATGTCTGGAAAATGAATGCCTGGAAGCACATAATCAGATCCAGGCTTTAGAAAAACCCTGAGATTATATTCTCTCAGAAGTATCTGGATGTTATTTGACTTAGAGGACGGTGGAGTGATTACCAGAGATAGACTGCTTTTCTTCAGGACAAGAATATCATATGACAGATTAAAAAAAAAAAAAAAAGTTTAAATCTAAACTCCAGCACTTATTTTCAAAGTGTGAAGCATTTATCCTTTGACAGCTGTGTTGAGTCCTTCAGAGGAGTGATGCAGGTGAAACCACTCTGCCAGACAGATGCTGGTACAGAACTGATAATGGGACTTGCTGCAAATCACCTGCTCAGTTCAAAGCACACAAGTATTCCAATTGCTTCAAGACCAATTTCCATGATTGGTGTTAAACACATGCTCAAGCTTTTGCAGGATAACAGCCTCAGGGCAATAAATGTTTTGTGAATTAAAAAAAAAGAGAAACGGAAAAAAAATAAAACTGTCTTCTGGTTCTGACTCAGGACACTGCTGATTCAAGGTGGTCCCTGCTGCCCATGGCACTGGTGGAGCTGACAAGGCTGGACAGAGCCAGCAGTTCCATCTCCCAGCACCATTTTTTAAAGAAATATTCTCTCATCCTGTCAAGGACGTGTTGCAGAAAGGCAAAAGAACTTAAGAGAGAAATCCCTGCTACCTCTGCCACTGCAGGATGAGGGTGACCAAAGTCCAATGAATGAGACATAATTTCATTGGAGGCACTTTAAATATTTGAAATAAAAATAAAACAAACACCCCAATCTTCCACCATACATTGAAAAATCTGAGCAGGTCTCATTTATCAGTACATTTGCCTTCAAAATGCCTCCAGCAAGGTGGGAAGATAAAAGTGTGCCCATTTTTCAGACAGGTTATGGAGGCACAGAACAGCCAAGCTGGCAGCCCAAGCCCAGAGCCGATTAGGAAGGAAAAAGCAGAAGGTCACTTGTGTCCCACAATTCTGTGGTGAGCAGACAATGTTTGGGAGTTAATAGCATTACGTGCTCTGTGATGCTGATCTGTGCAGATAAACGTGACAGGCCTTGGTGATGGCTTCATCAGAGGGAACTGCTGACTCAATATTCAGCTGTAATGGCAAGAGCTGTTTATGTGCATACATTGAAAAACAACAGATGACTTCTGGAGCAAAACACATGGGGAAAATTCTTTCTTGAGGCAATACAAAAGAGCCAAAGTAGCTAAAGCACTTTCCCACAGTGACTGTGCAGTAAAGTAAATTAGAGCTCTGAACAGCAACCATCCATTATCCCATGTATTTTTAGCAATTCTGAGATTAATAACTGGGAAGGGCCAATAAAACAGTATTAGAAGAAAACACACATCTTTTTGATGAACTGCCACTCACTCGTTTCAGAGCACTTCATACCTCAACAGAAAATATGAAGTTTGAAACATTCACTATACCGTTTTTTCTACCACTATTGCCATTTAAGTTGTGCTTTACACTTTCAAGATGCATTAATCACATTTAATTATTTCTTTTTTCCCTTCTGACTATTCAGCCAAATTAGGCTACTTCCAGAGTTGAAGGGGAAAACGCAATCATTAACGCTTCCAAACATCCATTTGGCAGAAAAACATGCAGAAGGGAAGACATTCCTGTGAGCTGTGAGAAATCATTGTCTATTACACAAATACCATCTTCTCCTTTATTGTTGTAGCTGTCTTTCATCTATAAAAATTTTACTTGAAATAGGGTAAGACTGTAAACAAGTGTACTCAAAAATCACAACTCTGAGACAACCTTCAAAATTAATAAAAAGTTATTAACACTCGTGCTGGGAGCCATTTCTACTAGGTTGGACTTGTAAAACCTGCAGCTTGGAGAGATTTGTTCATCTCTCTTCCAACTCTCATCAGTTCTTCCCAGCCCTCCATCAGAGACCACAAAACTGTAATTCCGAGAGCTGAAGAAGATTTCCTGGATCATTTTACTCAATGGGAATCTCATTTATTATTGAAAATAACAGAAACTTGACCTTCCCTGGAGACTTTTACAGAAGTTCAGACTGGAGGTGAATTTGTCCAACCTGCATAATGCAAGTCAATTCCTCCCAGGGTAAAGCAGCATTCAAAGGGAACGAGGCTGGTAGAACTGACCCCTTTGTGCATAATTAATGCAACCATTGATCAGCCACAGCTTGGATTAGGAATTTTTCTGAAAGATAAATGCACAGCGATGAACTTACACACTTTTGAAAAGTCAAACTTCGAGAAACCTGCTTTGATCAATGAGAGGCTCTTGCTACCACAGCCCTAAGCAGGTATTTTCCATGGCAGACAGATCAGGGTCATTCAGAAGGAATTCACAGCAGACAGTGGCAGCTGTGACTCTTGCTCACCACAGATCTACAGAGAGCCTCTCTAATGGACAAGTGAGTGATTTCCTGGTTTATTCCTCAGGTGTGTGCACAAACAATTCCCATCAGGATCAGTGGGAGCGTGGAGCCTGTGACCACGAGAAGACAATGAAAGCTCAGGTGCTGAAGATACCCACAGGCCATCAGTGGTCCTGTTTCATGACCTTTAGCTTACACTCCTCATCTGTTTGGAAACCATGACTACAAGTTACCACAATGTGTGAATTTACAAATAATAATGAATTAATCTAGATTGGTATACCTGCCAGTCAGGTAGCAATGGCCACAATATTTACAGAACTGGATTTATAAAGCTGCTTATTCTCAGACATCCAGTACTTGCTTTTCTTTCTCCCAGACCTTACAATAGCACAGAAGAAAATGAGTATTTTGTTTTGTATACTCTGTGTTACACAGTATACACAGTAACTTTGTGGACTGCCAATGGAACTTGTTCACTTAGTGACATCCTGTTTTCCCATACACCATTCCCATGGAAAGGACTTCAGTTTCCCAGGATGATATTTAAATGTCTGGGTAAAAACTATAGCACTTACAGGTACATTTTGAAAGAGCTCAACATCAAAAATTCAAATTTGCAGGAGGACTGGCTCTGCACCAGCAGCTACAAGTGGCTCGAATGACCAGTGGCTTTGGAACCATTAAGAGCAGAAAAATAACTCTCCCTATCACATCTTTCATGGATGATTCTTAGGCAAAGCTGCTCTTGCCTTCAGGTAGAGAAATGGATTAAATTACCTCCTTCAAGGTCTCCTCTAAAGTTTGCAAATCATGGGAGCTCGCAACACTGGAATCATGTAGCAGAATTTGCAAGAGGACAATGTTGTTGTAAACTATGTCAGAGTTGTAAAGTGTGCTGGTAGAAGAGGATTTTTCTTTTCAAAGGTATCCAAGCCAACTCATTCACCTGTTTAGAGCAGGCCTCTTTCAAATGAGTTCTTACAAAGTGCACATCTACACTGCAGTCACTTGAGGACAGGGCTCAGCAGCCAAGTATTTATGGATTTGTTAGGGCAGGTGCTGCATCTTACCAAGGGCAAGAGATCGTGTGTCTGGATTATGAGCAACACTCAACTTCAAATCCAGCCAAGGACCTTTACACACACCTATGATCAACATTTTCCAGCACAGACAGAGCCACACACTCAGTCACAGAGCATCCTGAGTTGGGAGGGACTCACAAGGATCATCGAGTCCAGCTCCTGGCCTGCACAGGACAGACCAACAATTCAATTTCACTGTGTGCCTGAGAGCACTGTCCACACCCAAACTCTTCCCCCAAGGTCCTGGAAGCTCACCAGGGCTGGGAGAGGAATGATGATGGAGGAAGGATGGAGAAGGGATGGAGGAGGGATGGAGGAGGGATGGAGGAGGGATGGAGGAGGGATGGAGGAGGGATGGAGGAGGGATGGAGGAGGGATGGAGGAGGGATGGAGGAGGGATGGAGGAGGGATGGAGGAGAGATGGAGGAGGGATGGAGGAGGGATGGAGGAGGGATGGAGGAGGGATGGAGGAGGGATGGAGGAGGGATGGAGGAGGGATGGAGGAGGGATGGAGGAGGGATGGAGGAGGGATGGAGGAGGGATGGAGGAGGGATGGAGGAGGGATGGAGGAGGGATGGAGGAGGGATGGAGGAGGGATGGAGGAGGGATGGAGGAGGGATGGAGAAGGGTGCTGCGTGGGACTCAGTGCCGGGCCAGCACTGTTCCACACCCGGCCCGGCTTTGCCCAGATCTGCACGCTCCAGGACCACATTTAATAATAATATATATATATATATCATTATACAATCGTTATTGTTATACAATACAGAACTGTTACATATTGTCATCTATAACCCTACCATCACTATGTTCGTTCTGCAGATGGGATCACTGCAGCTGGGACCGAAGCCCCTTCACCACAGTGGCTGCAGTGACAGATGGGCACCCCGCTTGCCCTCCCCGCTCCCACAGCCACCCCAGCTCTCCTGGCCGGTTCCTCCCCAGGTTCCCACGGCACAGCCTCGTTCCACAGACCCGCTAATTCACAGGAACACAGGAACAGCCCGAAACAGCCTCCCCTGTAGCCCCGGCTCCAGGCTGCAGCTCCCGGCCCTGCCCCGTGTCCCGGGCCGGGACCGCTCCCCGCTCACCTCCAGCCTGGGGCAGCCGCGACCCGCTGACCCTCACTCCTCCACACACGCAGGCTTATATAAACTCGCCTTGCAGATTAAGGGTTTAAAAGTTTGCGAGGTGTTGTGTTTCCACGCAGATAAGCGCGGTGCCACGTGCTCCCTCCTCACCTCCAGGCGCCCCTTGCCCTCCCCGACCCCCTGCACCGCCTCACGCAGCCCTCAGCAGGCCGCATTTAAACAATACCAACTAATTTTAAATTGTATTCTCTATAACCTTGGAGACAGCTGCGGATGGTGATCGTGGTCCAGGCAAATGAAAGCCGGTAACACACAACTGAAAGAACGTATTTAGAAAGACAAAAAGACATGGATGAACCGAAAGGCCCCTGTTCTTCAACTTTCAGCTTTGCACAGGGCTGCAGTTTTCTGGCTTAGCACATCAGGAGACCATGGTGATTTTCTTTCTTTCTTCTTCTTACCAGTTCAAGCAATTTCCCCCTCTCTAGGAAAGAGGGTTTCAGTCCCTCTCTTGGCTGAAATAGGTGAGACCAGAAGGAAAAGATTATTTTTGTATCATTTCATTTATGTCAGATTTGCCCCCAACACATACCAATTTTTTTTTGAGTGTATTAGCTGTTAAACCTCTGCTAAGTTAGATTTCTCTCTTCCTCAGGTGCTTCTACCCTGCCAGGGGACAACCTCTGTTCCTCCTGGAGACTGAAACTGCATCATTACAGATGTTTCTGGTACCCTTGGCCCACAGGTAGCACATCCACAAAAGTCAAGTTTTGATCTGTCAGACCAGTAGCTTGATTCTTGGGATTCAACCTCCTCACCAAAGACGGATGAGAAGTTCAGATGGGGACACCCCTCCCACACTGAACCACAAGGCCACTTCTATCTCCTTTTTCCACTAAGTAGTAATGGCTACAGAAGACACCAGTTGCTGCACCCTCATGATCTGCTTCAAGATACACTTCATGTTGCCAGCAAAGCAAATGGAAAGCCAATTCTGTCACACAGACTGTGCTGATTCATCTGCAGTAAGAAGTAGGACTCATTTGTCAGGTCATCCAGACATGAAGGTGCTCCTAGTGGTTGAAGCCTGAAAGGTTATTTTTTCTTGCCTGGAGAACATGAAGGAAGGGCAAAGTTGGTTACCTCTCTTTCTGAGAGCTTGGTTCCCATGCTAAGATTAAAGAGCAGAATATGTAAAGGTTTGCATGATGAGTTCACACCTCAATTAGGAAAGCGTAAGAGAGCAGCAGAGTTATGCTCATCACTTCTGGAAAAAAAAAAAAGAAAAAAAAAAGTCTTCATCACTCACCAAGACCTTCCTAGAGCAAGTTTCTAACTCATCAACAGCGCAGTCCCTCCCTTACTCTGTGCACATCCTGATTTTGTGAATGCTGAATTTGTGCAATAGAAGTAAGCCTGGTTTACAGGGGTCACTCATCTCCTACACCCCACGCTCAGAAGTGGAACGAGTTTGTTGTCAGACAGCAAAGCGCTAAAGACTTGTCAACACTTTCCAGGCTACAAGTTTATACAAAGTCTTCTATGAAAAGCGTCCTGCCCTTGCCCCTCTCCTTGTGCATCTCTCCAAGAACATGCAAACAGTTAATACTCAATAAACTTCATAAAATTACACATCTCCACTGCTCTGCATGTTTCACCTCTTGGCTCAGTGAAAACAAGGAAGACATCACTGCTGGAATCTGGGTGCCTGCAAACATACAAATAAGGACCAGTAGTGCAGAACAGGAATGCATTACCCTTTCAAAGCTCTGCTGACACATGGGTCCAGGCTTCATTATCACCTCTGGAGTTTACAGAAGTGTATGCTATAATTAGAAGTGTGTCAGAACTCAGAGAGAGCACTGCAATCATCACTGGTCTCTGCTGGCATGAATATGATAAGCAGCAGAGCATGAGGCAGAACTTCTATCCAAGTTCTTAAACAGGGATGAACTGTCACCCTCTTCTCCTGCTTGGAAAAGACCATATTGAATGTTTTAAAGAAAACAGGCTGCTTCATTCTGCAGAAGCCCTTGGTTAATGTCAACCTCCCACCTTTAATTCATGATGTTGCAAACAGGGCGGGGGGCAACAGGAGGGAGCCCAAGCTGCAGTGAGAAAAAGGGTTCAAAATACCACTAAAAACTTAAAGAAAAACAACTGCAAAAAGCTGACCTCTCACATGTCAAGTACCATTTTCATAAAGGATTAAATACATATAAAAGGTTTTTATACAACTATACTAATAGGTTGTTAAATATGTATACTCATGTTTCCTGGAGTAGAACAGCTCTGCAGGAGTCATTCCTCACCCTTAAATATTCACAATATTTTGGCAGACTTGCTAAAACTAGAGCCCACATATTTTATTTTTTTTTTTTCTTTTGTTGCAGCAACCTGCAAATCATTCTGTGCTTGTGCATTATTGATATTTTCTTGGCTGTTTGCTAGCTTCAGGTGCTTAATAGTTTTGCAAAAGTGCATTAAACCCCAGTTTGTAACAAGCTTTTACACAACCGACATCCCAAAGAGGAATTTTTTTTATGGGTTTCTTTAACTGCTTAAAGGCTGATTGCACACACTTATCTCTCACCACTGGAAGGACTATAAAGCTAAAGTGAGATTTTATATCCCCATTTCAGGACACTAAAAGTATGGCACTGTAATAGAAATGCTGACATTATCCAGTTATGGTGGTGCAACCTCTCTACCATAATTATGTACAGTTGGAGACAATAAACACTGCTGATTCAGGAGAAATCTCTGATTGGGCTGGAAGATGGAGAAGTGCTGGATAATCTGTTTCCTGAGTGGCAACAGCAGGCCTAAAGAGCATAAACGGAGGAGCAGAGTTGGGAAGGAAACAACAACAAAGTCCAATCATGACTTCTCAGAGATGCTCTTACTCTTTTTTGTTGTTCATATGATTGCAAGGACCCAAAGGACTCATTCAGGACTTGTCCTAAAAGGACATCGTGATGTAAACCTGGAGGAGTGAACAACACCAATGGAAAGGTTTGATTATGTGACCGAGACCCAGCCAAGAGAGCACAGGGCACTGATTTTCTGAAGAACTGTGTTCCCTTCTGGCCTTTGATAAACAAAAACCCTTTGAAATAACTCAAGTTCACCACCAAAACTGAAGGAAAAAGAAGAAAAATACCACAACATGCATGTGCATATTAAATCTTTCTGAATAATCTGCAAAAAATTGCCTTGAAATGTCTGATATATGGAACAAAGCCCAATTGGAACTGTTTCAATGAGTAATTTTTTTTAAAAAGAGATATAAGGTCTTTCCCTTCTTCCACCTTTTTTTAATTTGCTTTGGGAGATGGTTGGGACATGGATCAGACAAGACAAGACAAGAATTTTGGTGAAAACTATTAATTCAGTTCAGTGATTTCCTGTATTGTTTCTCCTACCATATTTAATTTTTTACATATTTATACACTAAATTTCCTATTAAATGATCATCCTCTCAAAAAATGCTTGTTTGATTGATACAAAAAATTCCAAATGCATCACTGTGACTGGCTCTAATTACTATTAATAAACACATAATGAACATTGATAAGATTAACAAACCATTCCAAAAATTTGTTACTATATTCACTCCACAGCTGAAACTCCAAATTAGCAGTAATGCCAGCAGGCTATTAATATTCTCAGATTAACAAAACACAAGCAGATCATACATGGATGAGCTTGAATTTTGCACAATAAAATACCTGGGCAAATATTTAGCACAAAAGAAAAACCGTGTAAGTTAATATTTGTTTATCAGGGGGTATTATGGATGAGTGGGAGTTGCAGGATTTACTTTGAGGGAGGGAATGTGAAATAATGAAATGAAGGCAATGGAGCACAACGTCCTTACCTGTGGCGTGGGACAGAGTTGCTGAGTGTCCCAGTGGTCCCCTGTTATTATTTTTAGGAGCATGGCTCCACATCCAGCTCCAACCTGGGGCTGGCAGCAGGTAAGGATAAGGGAGAAGGGCTCTCCTGGCATGAGAGCCAGGCTCTGATGGGTTCAGGGGTAGAAGCTCCTGGGAGCTGATTGCAGCAGGGTGTCACAGCCCCTGTCTGAGCAGCACCTGGACCTCACTGCTGTGTCCCCAACAGGATGGGGAGAAGGGCACTTCCCTTTGCTGATCCCTGCAGGATCCCAGCAAGAACCCACAGTGCCCCACACCCAGCAGCAGCTTCTCCCCTCCCTGAGGGCACAGAGCCCACTCCTGGCTATAAACCATCCCCTGTCTCCTTCCCATCCTCCCCAAAACCATCCCGCTCCTCCAGCACAACCTGCAGCTCCATCCGCCCAGCTACCTGGCATCACCTACTGCTCTGCAGGAGAGGTCAGGGAGGAATACACCCTTCCTGCTTCCTGTTTGTCTGGTGCCCTCAGGCACTCACAATTTAATATGTATTTCTTTTTAAAGTAAGTGGAATTGAAATAAATCCATACTGTTAGCCAGTTTCCAGTTTACATAACCAAAGTCAACTGTGCATTCACAAATTCCTCCCTACTCCGCAAGCTAATCTGACAGTAGCAGGGGGGGAAATAATCTCCCTGGCACTGTCTTGATTTCCCCGTGAAAATAAAATGCCTTCAGTTTATAATGACTTAGTAATGAATTAAACATTCTGAAACCCATAAAGGAACCTCAATAATAAGATCTTTAAAAACTGCAGACACAGTCAAAGCGAAGACAGAAAAAAAGGAAGCAGAAATATGTTTGAAATTAAGTGGAGACAAATCACAAAGACATGGATGTGATGAAGCAAGGCAATAGGTGCACCCGGGAGAGGGTGGAGAATCCATTCACCAGCCTGAGTTCACCCATTCAGCATCCACTTCCATCAGACACTGAACAAAACAAAGTTACTGCAGCTCTAGTTGTCACTTATCCAAAGGACCTAACTGGAGTTTCAGTATACAGAATTATCAGAGTTTTCAAACCTTTTGTTTGAAAGTTGATACAGGCACCCTGGTTAAATGCAAACTGATGACTCCACTACACTGGGAAGTGCTGAAATTCAGACATTTGCATGGCTTAAAATGGCTGCAGCAGTTCAAGGCTTCTGTAATTTACTGTGCACAACACCATGGAGCACAGGAGAAGGGTCTCTTTCCTGGCTATACACTATTTTAAATTTAACAAAGCCAATGTAATTAGTCCCATGAGCACCCCTCCAGTAACAGCTTCAGCTCCCAGCACTAGTGAGCTGTATGCTATGCAGTAATTATGCTACCAAGCTGTCAGAGCCTCCTTATCTGCATGCAAATTAGTTCATATGCTATACATCTGCTGTAATGACAGTATTAAACCAAGAATTTTATAATGAAGCCATCCTCTTTATAGCAACATAGCACAATTACTTTATTAACATATTGCACATCTATGTCTGTAACTGCTCCCAGTCAAACAGATGATTTTTCCATTCCTCCATACAGCAAGATCTTTGCTTCTCTCCCTATCTGTAAATAAACACAAAGAACAGGAACAGGAATTTCTAAACTACCTCCGTCCAACACCACTCCTCCATTGTTCCTGGGGAAGTACCATGCCAAATGCCACGAAAGCGTGACAAGGTGAAAAAGTATTCCCATAATGCTCCAAAAGGTTAGGAGATGGAACAGTAATAATCAAATCAGCAGCTGTTTGCTCCCAGCCTTGACATCAATCACCAGCTTCTGTCAACCAGGGGCTGCCAGCACCAAATGGCAGCGGGAGGGGGCCACAGCCCCCTGCAGCAAGAAGGGACAGCGAGCAGAGAAGGGAAGGCGAGGCAAGAAAAACCTTCAGGAGCGAGGAGTGGGCAATGCAGACCTGGTGCCTGGGAGGATTTCTGCCTAGAAAAGGCGTGTTGGTGGCAGCCCCACCGCAGAGAGGACCTGGGGGATGCGGAGCTGGGACTGCAGAGCGCGGCTGCTGCCCATCCCACCCATCACAGCATCTGAGGAGGGGGGAGCATCCTCATCCCTGCCCCTCCAAAACAGCAGCAGCAGCGTTTCTCAACACACCAGCACCAGCTCTCGGCCCCAGACCTCTTGCCAACGCTGGCGTTGGGAAAGTTTGCTGGCTTCTCAGTCCCAAAGCTTTTTCTCAGTTTGGGTTTGTTTTTGGGTTTTTTTTGTGGAGGTTTGGAATACTTCACAGAGGTTATTTACAGTAACTAATGTCAAAGAAATAAAATTAATAGAGGATTTGATTAAATTCCCTTGTGGGCAGTTGATGAGTTATTCTCTTCATTATTTTGTGAGCAACTGTTCAATTCTTCTACAATTAAAAATAAAAAAAAAACATCAACCAGCCAACCCAAAAACCCATGTAGAAAGCTATGTGATCAGCTCTAAACCTTCAGTAGATCTTCACACCAATTTCTTAGTTTAGGTCTGTTTTTAACTAACCTTAGTTTAGGTCTTCCAGCTCTATTTCCCGTGGATCTACCCTCCAATCTTCTTGAAGCTACCCTTGAAGCCAGCTAGCTGCCTCTCCAGGGTGACAAGGAAAGGTCATTTATAATAATGGGGAATATCAATTCTGGGACCTTATTCCACTGAATCTGATACAGGTTATTTATACTTGTGACCAACTGATTACTTCTTTAAAATCAACTTGGAATAGAGCAGTTGTGCTTCATGGGCATCCTCCATGGGCAGGAACAAAGACAAGTGTAAGTAAAGGGGAAAAAACCCAACCAAAAACCTTTTCCCCTTTTCATGTTATATTTCCCCATGCACCAAAAGGTGTGGATAGGTCTCCGCCAAAGTTTCAGCACTACTTTGTTCTCCATGCAAATCACCCCTTTCATCAATTATCTTAAAGCCATTTATAAAAAACAACTGCCGTTTCAAAGCCACAAGGAGATAGGTGAGAATTACCACGGACAGCACAAAGATGTTCAAATACTAAACAAATCCAAATCTTCTCTTAAAAATCTATATTTACAGCCTTAGTAAAGCCCTGAGTACTGACACCACAGTGGATAAAACAACAAACAAAAGAGCTAGGGAAAGGCTTCTTTCTCCCCTACAAAAGCTTGTTTTATTTTTGTCAGCATAACCTGTAGTTTGTAGGGTTTCTGTGAGATCAAATATTTGATCAGTTTATGAAAGGGATGATATTATATGTTTGCCTGAGGGAGCAGGGTCACCAGATTTCATGACCCCAGAGTTTATTCCAGTATTCGGTTCCCATGAGAAAAGTACTAAATTACTGTTTTCCTTCGGGAGAAGAGAACACAAAATCAGAATATATCATAGTCCTCCTGCAGCTACTAACAAGATCTTCTGTAGCCTTTGACACCACCTCATGAAATAATGCAACACAAGGCATCTTATTAGCACTCAGTGGGCACCCAACCAGTGCAATGTGCTTCCAGAGCAGCCACTCGTGCGAGGAGCAGCTCAGCCGTATCTGCTGGAAACCTCTTCTGCTGCTGTGCTGCCATTTAAATCTCTCCTCTGCTGCTGCTGATAAAGGTCCCTTAATGTCCACCCAGTCATTAGCTGCAGTGGAACTTGAGTCATGTCCTGGGGGTGGCACTGATCTCACCCAGCTTACCTGCTGGCAGGGCAGACACCTCAGACTGAGCCAGTGCTTCAGACTCCCCGTGCTCTCAGTGACCAGACACAGCCACAGTCAAACCAGGGCACTGCTCAGGCCAACAGCCACCTCATGATGAGCTCCAGGAGCATCAATTTATCTGCATTGGCCTTAAAGGCCTTTTAGAGCATTAGCTCAGATGTAGATGTTTGCAGTCAGGTGAGATGAATGCTACCTCAGAGCATAACCCACCCAGCATCATCACCTGGCTGTCTCAGTGGCTCTGAATTTTGGTGTCATGCCCTCCTTATCACTGTAAATCCCTCTGTATTTCACCTGACAGACTCAGCTTCATCATCTTGTACCTGAGATTGTGCATCCACCCTCCTCTCCCTCTTCCATCTCTGCTCCTGTGTCTCTGGACACTCTTTCAAACTTGGATAGTATTTTTTTCAGACCCACTGGTACATTCTCCATCACCTCTCTCTCCCCAGTCACATATTCATGATCTGCCACAGGACAGTTCTCTCTCCACCTGAGACAGAAGCAAAACACCTTCTGCCACCTCTTCCAACCTCCAGGTTTCCTCCAACAACTGAATCAACCACAACTCCCTGTCTCTGCCTTGGCAGCTGAGTTTACCATTGCTTCCTTATGCTTCTGCTGCATTATTAAAGATGGAATTCTGCCATCAGCACACTAATCTGCTAGGAAATAAAACCACATGGAAATCACCTGCAAGGTGTGCTATTTTAGGTGGGACGGCTAATGTAGGTCAAGTTTTATTTCCAAAAATCCTGCTGATACAATTTGGAAGGAAAATCTTCTCCTCTGGGTTGCATATGTGTTTATTAAGAAGTCTCTTATGAATTCTGAATTTTGAATCTTCTCACCATTGTTTTTTAGTGAAAAAATCACATAAGCATATGTAATTCTCACTGTGTAGGAAGCCAACTCTATACTCACAGCTCATGCATTTTGAGTGATATTCCACAAAATGAAAATCACGGTTTCACATTGAAAAAAAAAGAGTAAATTCTAACAGTGAAGAAAGACCCAAAGCACTTGAGAATGAGCTCAGGATCACTTCTTGATCCTGTTACAATTCTGTTTGCCCAATTCATTGAGATAAGTATCATGCAGGCTTCTCTTATAAGCAAATCTCCCCAAAGCCCATTCTAGTCTGAGTAGTCCTTGAAGAATTTAAGTTTTCCATGAAGCTCTGGCATTTCCTCTCCCTCATGGTAGCAACATTGGTGCATCTGGGAAGTTGCAGTCACACACCAGGCCTCAGAAATCCTGCAGAAATACCCTGAAATACTGAAGTGACCTTGTTTTTAACATATTGTAATAGACTTCATGCGTATATGACCCACATTGAAGCTCAGAGTATGGGCTTTTTTCTTTCTTCCTTTTTTTTGTTAAACATTTGAGATTGCTACTGCTCCTGAGCAGAGTTTAATCATTAGAATATCTTAATTTTGTAATTAAAAAAATGGATGCCAATCCCAAACTGGGAGTAAAATGACTGCACTTCATAAAGAAGACCTCTGACAAGGGATAAAGCAATTTATTCACTCCTTCTTCCTTCACCTAGAAATTAAATACTTCAGAAAAGATCATCAGCAAGACACTCAATTTGTAGACACTAATAACCTTGGCAGTGTCCTTGCAGAGCAGAACAGCTGTTGAGTTGATGGGCACCATGTCCCAGTAGGGAAAAGCTACAGCCTTCTCCACTGTAAATGCTGTGGTTTTCTGCTTTTCAGGCCCTCCTGCTTTGAGCCTTGCTTGCAAGACAGCCCTGAACAGAAACATTGCCACTAACATTGCTAATGTTAACCTGAAAAACTGCTCTTTTCTGGCATTTAAGTGTATTTAAATCCCAGCAAGCAACCCTTGTTCCTTTCAAAAATTAAACAACAAAATGTGAGTTTTTCTGAGATTTTCAAGTGCTTGAATCCAGCTACCACCATTTAGCACTGACCAGAGGCCAAATGTGCTGCAGCACCTCACTGCAAAATCCCCCTTAGACCAGCTGTGCAATTAAATATGGTGAAATAAAGGAGGAAAACTCATTTCTCCTTGCCTATGCATTGGGCTAAATGCATTTACATGCTCAATTTCTGCAGCTCACCTGACTGCTTCTAATGGTAACATTTTCTTGACAAAGACTTTACATAGGTCTCCCATCCTTTGGCAGAGAGAGAAGAAAAGAACACAGCATCTTCCTCGAGCACACTGGGGAACCCACCAGCCTGTAACCTTTATGTGGTGTCTCTGAAATCCTTGTTCCTGCTGTGCTTTCCCAGACTGCTGTTTACAAGTGTGGGCAGGGACAGTAAAACAGTGTCAACCTCAAAAGATCAAAACCCCTGACTTTGAAAAACTGGTCTGGGCCTGTGATTTCCAAATTCCCTTTATCTGCCGTGGTGTGTGCTCGATGCTTTGTACTGTTAGCAAAATAAGCAATGTTGAGATGAGGAATTTTGAAGGGCTTCTCACATCCTATCTCTAACCATCCCCAAAGGGCAATCCTAGCTCTTTTTTCCTTTTAATCTTGCCAGAGAAGAAAGGCAGCTTGCACCTAGCAACATCTCACAGAAAGCCATATGGCTCAGGATGCCAGGGATTGTTCTTTTCCCCACACCTAAACAAGACTTCATCAGGTACATGGCACACAAAATTTGTCTACAATCCTGCTTCCAAATAAGAGCACACTGTAGTAATTACACTGACAAGTAGATTTTTGGTATCTCACATGGTGCAAGGTCAGGCAGAAGACACTTGAAAAGACAGAGACTTAAATACAGTTTTATAATCCCACTTCTAAGGCTTTCAGAAAGTTGGATTATTTTAGTAGAAACCTGAGAGGTAAAAGCAACAGTTCTGCTATTGTTTATTACCTTGTGTGAAGTGATTAATACAGTAGTTTATTGTCTCAGTTGCACAAAAGAACTATGTGCCAACTCTTCCAGCTGAGGAAAAAGCACCATGTTGCTTTGAAATTAAAAACAACATGGAAGAGTGCCAAAGGTGAAAGGTGGACAAAATCCAAGCTTCCATCGAGCAGAAGGAATGAAAAAGTAGAGCTATGGCACAGAATCTCTTTCTACCTTTGCTTCTGCCGCTTCTGAGTTTACAAGAGAGTTGTGGTGAGCTTATTGAAAGCCCAAATGACAATCATTAGAGTAATAAAATCTTAGGGGTTTGGAACAGACCTTAAGGATCACCTAAATTCCAACTGTGCCTGCCATGGGCACTTCCCACTAGACCAGGTTGATGAATCTGGCTTTGATTCAGCTATATCAATCTAGCTTTGAACACTGCCAGGGTTGGAGAATCCAGTCTCCTCCAGACCTGCTCCCAGAACCTCACCATCCTCACAGTAAAAAAATCAACCCACGTGTGGATCATGGCAACTGAGAAAATCAAAGTGGAATCTCTTTTCTAGAAAGAAAGATCATTAAACACCAGTAAATATGAGACCTTACTAGGTCAATACCTTGTCTCTTACATATTGCTATTTTATGTTGTAGAATATCCACTGGCATCTCATTCCTTCCATCTGCCACCAGCAGCGTTTGCTGCACCCTTGTTCAGTCCTTCTCTTCTGCTCACAGTAACACAGGGGGGGCAGAGGTGGTGAGCAGCCATCCATGCTGCACCGTGGTTTCACAGCCTTCTTTGTCCAGAATGGTCTAAAAGCCACTACTGGCAGCTACTGGCTTGCCAAGGTGGCAGGACCAGCAGCTACTGTCCAACAGGTTGTTTCACAGAGCCCCATCCTGTCTACATCAGAGTGTATCATAGCTTGTTGGCAATCTCTCATGTTGATTTTGTGCTGAGTGTCTACACACCCAGCACAGCTCTGACCTGTGACTAATGTGCCCTTCTCAGGCTACCCCACACTACACTAAGAAAAAAAAAACAGTGTGAGAGCTTTCAATCTGCTAGCCAACATGCACAAGCTGTCTTCTTTAGCTTTAAGTTCAAACCATGCTAGAACCAACATCAGTGGGATGCCTCAGCTGTTACAAACACATAAACTTTATTCATCTTAGGCCATGTGGAGATACAGAGGCCAACCCAACAGCAGTCTACTGAAGCCCTCTGTAGCTTTTCCTTCTTCTGCACTGGTGCACAGAAAAATTAGAAAGACTCTGGTTTAATAAAAATACATGCACTGTAACAGAACATGATTTTACATTGATATAGGAACTCAGCAGGAAATAATAAAACACTAAAAAAAAAAAAAAAAGAAGAGAGCTTTTAAGTGTGACAGCTTTCAAGTCTGATTGCATGGCTCTCTCTCAAGTCCAGAGGTGGGCCTCTCATAGAGTAGGTAAAAATTTCTGTGCTTCAGTACCATAAAGCTCTTGTTTCTTGAGCTCTCTAGGAAAGCTTTTTAAACACCCAACATCTTGGCATCTAGAAGAGCTGTGCTCGGTGCAGCATAAATCCACGCCCATCCTGTCCTCAGCTCTGACACATTGAATTTTGTAAGAAAAACGGAGGATTTCCCAGCTACCTGGCTGATATTAGAAATATGTCATGTGGAAGATTAATTTTTGGGTAGAAAGCAGAAAATAACTTCCTTTGCTGGACACGGATTTTTTTTTCCTTCTTTTTAAGCAGAAGATGCCACAAGCTCAAAGTTAAGCTGAGATGGTGAATTCAAGTATATATAAGTGTATCTCAGTTATCACGACTACATACTTTCTACAAAAATCACATATTTTTTATGGATCAAAATCATATCTAACACAGAAAGACCAATCTTCTCTGAAATCTAGAACTGATTTACATAATGCACCTTTAAAGTCCCTTTTTATGTATTAGTTCCTGTTAATAAAGAAAGATGTTGCAGGCACAGGTTCAAGCTAGGTACATTCTGCTGTGCTCCCCCTTAAAGACAGCAGCAGAACTCTTATAAAATAACTATTTAGGAGCTGCATGGTGCTTCTTTCTGATCAGGAGTCAATGTGGAGAGATAACCTATGGATCATGCATAATTCACTGCTCATTTGCCCCTGTTAAGGCCAGGAGGAAAATAAAAGGGGCTGGTGACAATCCTGCAGCAGAAGCAGGGCTTTGGAAGGCACCTCAAAGGATACCCAAAGGTGCTCACCTCCCACTGCCCCCAGCTGCTCCTGGAATTCAGTGGTGCTCAGGCATTGCAGCAGAAACCTTGGCACCTTGTCCTCTGCTCTTACTTCCACATATGTTGTCTTCAAAAGGCATTTTAAGACCAAAGGATGAGCCAAAAACCTGGGGGAGGCTTTTGATCATTCCCAGCATGGAAGGTCTTATGTGGCATTCCCAGTTTCTGCAATAGCAGGAAATACAGCAGTGTTGTTGCCATTGTATGTCTTTATATCTAAAGAAACATATGCTCAGAATTCAAATGAGAGAATTTACACTTTACATAGACTGGGTTTGCTTTAATGTTCCGTTTCCTCCTGTCCTCTCTTCTTCAGGTTCAAAGGAATCCCTCCCTGAAGCAATTTTCTACAGGACACAATTCTATTTGGAACTCTATTATGTATCATAACTTGGTATATTAAAGTGGCTAAAATTCTGGAAAAGTTATGAAAGAAACTGGTGCTGAAATTGATCAAGACTATAACCTACACTCCCTAGGCAATAATTTATGGACTACAAAAACTACTCAATCCTTCATGTTTCTCAATTATTTCCAACACACAGTCCACACAAGATTAACATAAAACCCAGGCAACATCAGAAAGCTGTAACTGTTTACAATAAATCAGCCACTTCCCCTTCATTAGGCTTTGCACAGTTCATAGCATTTCCTTTCTGGAAAAATCATGACTAGTTACCGTCTGCCTTCAGAAACAAAACTATCAGTAACATTTCCATGGGGACCATCTGAAATGGATTTCCAATAATGTGCAGGTTAAAAGGTTTTCTTGTTCTCCCCTTTCTGCATCCAGCATTCAAACTTTATGGTCCCGATGACACTATGAAAGGCACATGTGCTTAATAACAAAACTTGTGAAGAAGTATGTCTTAAAACATACAACTGCATGTTTAAATATAGAACAGACATGAACTCAGGCACTCATGTAATGCAGAGGAACAGGTTCTATTTATTCCCCCAGCAGCCAGCCTTAGAATAGGAATAACTGACGCAGCAGATAAAGGCTCTTATCCTGGGCTGGTTCAGTATGTAGCACTTCATCAGGTCGCTTAAAGGCACTTTGCTAAAGCAGAGATGTATTGTTATCCCTATTTTACAGCAAAGGAAAAGCTTCCCAAGGTTACAGGAGAAGGTCAGAAACCCATATCTGCATCCACCACCTACATACCTGAACTGCTGTGCTTTGCCCATTAAGCCACACTCCAGATTATTTATGTAAACATTTAAGTTGGTTTCTCAACAAGCCTAAGAGAACTCACAGTTTTCGTCTCCTAAGTTGAATTGAATTAGGCCAACCTCTAATGTGCCCAAGTGCACAACACTGAGGGTCCTGATTTCTCTCTCTGGAAATGCAGGGACTCGTAGCATTACTTCTCCATAAACTCAGAGGAAATACCGACGGCCCTGATGCATCGCACTTCAACAGGAAGACCAAGAAATATTTCAAGTCCTGACAATCCAAATTCAGATAATTTTGCTAAATCTCAAGGTGGAAGACACAAGAGAGAGATTCCTGAGTTAATAAGGTCACATCGGCTCAGAGCCTTCTCTTGGAGGAATAGCACAAAACACCACAACACTAGTTAGGGTGAGGCATACAGCAAGCCAGTCCCCACAGATGAAATGTTCTGTATTTCCCTGTGAGGGAGGTGACACCCAGAAGATGTCATCCTATCCGGACCATATCTCTCCCCATACCTCCATCACAACAAAAACTGGTTTTCAGGTAACACTGCCCTCCATCAGATGAATTTTGCCCAAACCAGCTGCAGATGAGAGTCCCTTCTGACCTCCAAAGGCAAATAGAAGCCTCAAAGTATGTCTGATTAGAAGAGTCCAGATTAAATGTTCTTTTTAGTGAATGTTTTCTTTGGTTACCTTTACTGTCCCCTTGTTTCTCTAGCAAGGCACCAACCTGGCAGAGCAAGCTCAGTCCAAACACTGGAAGGCTCTAGAGTTTTCCAGCCGCCTTTTTGTTTGGCTTTCCCTCCCGTGCCTCAGCTTAGTGTCTTGTTTTAAATGGGAAAGCCCAAAGACTTCATTTTTATAAAGTGCCTGAACAGTATATTTGATATAAACCTCATTTTTCAGAGGTGTCAAATACCTTGGCTCCCACTGAAGTCAAATACATCACGGCTCTGAGCGCCAGGGCAGCGGGGCTGGCACGGCCAGGGAGCCAGGCTGTCCCATGGATGTGGCTGGTGGCAGGCAGGGCACTCTGCTCATCCCCTGAAATCTACCTGCAGTCCTGGGAGCCACGTAAAAACCAGCAGTATATTTTTTTTAGACGAGGTAACTCAGACCGATACACAATCAGTGTGTGGCTGGAAGTGACAGACGGAGTGAAAATGCTGAAATATTCACTCCAGACTGTTGTCCAAGGGTAAGCGCAGCCCTTATTTACAACCCTCTGTTTCACAGCTCAGCCACTGAGGTTTGCCTCAAAACTTCACACAATTATCACTTGGAGGTCTGTATTTTCTGGGGGGTTTTATTCTGAAATATAGTAGAGAAACAAATGAAATGAATAAGCAACAGCTTTCACGGAGGAAGGAACTGAGAACCACTCGCGCCAGACGTTCCTGCCCAGGGCTGCCCTGCCTGGTTCGCTTGTGACGGTGTGGAAACAAAATTCCCCACAAACTCACATCTCCCACTGCAAAAACACACTGACAGCACCAGGGCACTCAGAGGA
The DNA here is from genome assembly GCF_049639895.1 of Pseudopodoces humilis. Lineage (NCBI taxonomy): Eukaryota > Metazoa > Chordata > Aves > Passeriformes > Paridae > Pseudopodoces > Pseudopodoces humilis. Next base: position 14,916,209 of record NC_142212.1, read on the forward strand.
AGTGGCTGCAGTGTTAGCATTCACCAGGAATCATTCCACAAATAATGGAGCTACTGTTCTCACTTCCCAGCGGGAGAAGCACATGGCACAGGAGCACCTACGCCGAAAGGGGCTGCACCAACAAAGGCAAAACCAGCACACACAGATTATTAAAAGTGCTGTACTGGGAAGTAGTGGGGAAATAGGACACTCTGGACTCTCCAGAGATCAGATTCTATTTTATGGCTAATTTTATTACTACAGTAAGGTATTTAAGCTACCACACCCAGCAGTAACTAAGGTTTACATGGTTTACCGAGGTTAGAGAGGATTTGGCTCATGAATTTTTACATCCTGCAAACAATCCCACTGTTCTGGAAACACCTGCATAACTGTCATGGCAGTGAACCAAACAATATTTTTTCTCCTATACAAAACGATTTCTGACACACTCCATTTTATCCAAGAGCCAGAACACTCTTTCAAAAGCAAAAGCACTACATCTTGACAAAACAGGAGAATGAGAGGAAACACCTTGTGCAATCACCCTCAGCAGACAGGGACTAGGAGAGGTGGAACAACCCCTTCCCATCACACACAAGACATTTCAAGTTGAAATCCATTCTCTGGAGAAGGCTGAGCAAGAGCAGACAGTCAGAACCCCCTTGCAGTAGAAAAACAGTTTGCAATCTCAATTAAAAAGTTGTGTTATGATACCATAATACACTTTTTAAGCAGCTCATTACCAATTTATTAAACATTAGGGCTTCTTTGAGACTGCTGGAGATTATTGCTTAAACTGCTATTTAAAAGTGTTCAGACTCACAGCATGGATAATTCATTCTTATGCCAATACACATACACATATGGGGGTGTAGAGCTGTGTAACAGTTCTTTTTGAAAAAGTGGTTTTGCATGCAAAGTAATTGTGCTTTCTCACATCTGGACCATGAATTAGATAAAATAACTTCCAAATAACAAACCATAGCTTACTGGAGCACTAAGTGGCATAAAATAAACATTATTTTGACATTTGGATACCTTATACAACAATAAATAAAGCCATTAATGCAGACAAGTAGGCATGTCTCCATGTTCCAGGAGATGCCAGGCTATCACCTTTTGAAAGGGTTGTGTGGCTTTAGAGAGAGGTAACAAGCTCCTTAAAGCCTTTAGTCTGTCTGGAGATTTTCTCATTTGTTTGGGCTGAGACGACTTTGTTGTTGTTTTGTTGTTTTTTTTTGTCCCAAAGGATTAACAAACAGAAGAGGAGCAGTGCTTCCTTGTCCAAGTTCTTATTTTTAATAAGAAAAATAAATATTAATTAGAATACAAACCAAGAGCAGTCCTGCTGAAGTGGAAAGACATTTTTTTTTTTTTTTCAGAGACTGGGTCCATGGAGTAGAAGGTTGCAATTAATTGACTTATACACCAGGAACCTTCGATAAAGAGTGGTCAGTTTGAACTTTGGGCACAGTAATGAGCTCTCCAGTTCCCTCTTTGACAGAATGAATCACAGCAGTGCTGCATGACTCCAGTTAGCTTCATTTTATAATTACAAGTCTGTTCTTTACTATTTTTCCCCAGCTTAAATACCACTTTTTCAAAGCGATGCTAAGGGAAAAAAGAAATGGAACCAATTTTAATGAACTCATGCAAATATAAGCCTGGTGAAATGAAATCACAGACCTAAGCAGAATACTGCATTGAACACATTTGTATGTTTTATGCTAAGCTCATCTAAATTTGAGTAATTGGACCTAATTTGGCAATCTGCACAATCCGTTTGCAAACTTCCACCACTGAATTTTAAGTATGAGCCTGGAAAATCATTAACATTTTTATTTATCATGGTGGCCCCAATCCAGCACAGTACTAAAATCTATGTTTGAATGTTTTGAATGAGGTCTTAGCACATGCACAGCATCCAAGAGTTATCAGGAACTCTAATTTCAGAGAAAAGTCACTGACGTGTTCAGATCACATAATTTTAATCTTAAATCAATCTCATATCTCTGAAGCTTGAGACTGGGAGTCTTCTTCCAGAAAACCCACTATCTTTATTCCTCCTCCATGCCACACTATCTGAAATACACTCCCCACATCAGACAAGTCGCTCTACTGCTTTTCATCTCCACCCTTTCCACTTCTCCAGGAAATCCTCTTACCTGCTGTTTCCCCCCTCATGCAGATTTTCACCCAGTCCTTTTCCTTTCAGTATGCACCTGGTCTCCACTGAGCAGTGCCTGAACTGGATGTGCTTTCCATGCTCCAGGAGCATGGTGGTAGCACCAATCCAGTTTACTGAAGGCCAGTTCTCCCACACCCTCCCCAGCATGTCTTTTGGCTGCACTGAGGTTTTTTGTGTCTCATTTCTGTTCAACAAAAATTGCAATAGGTCTTGAACTTACAAAAATGTTCTTGCTCCTTAAAATACTTAGTAGGAAAGAAAATTGTTTCCCATTCAACTGTATTCATTACCTGTTTTTTTTTTTTTTTCCTGAAGGCATCTCCGTAAAGAGAAGCCAAGCCACATTTTTCCAGGTGAAAACCGTCAGTCTGAATTTGGATCGAAGTCTGTTTCCATTGCAGTGGGAAGATTCACAGCATCCCAGTGAATGACTCAAATCAGGGGTGTAAGCAGCCTGCACAGGCACCATGAGCCCTCTCCACACCACCACTTAACTACGGTTGTGTGTCATAAAGCCATTTTAAATCACAGGTAGAGCCAGGATCTATTAAGGCAGAACTGTGGTAGATCACATGCAAGTTTTAGTTTCTCTCCATGTATACTCAGGAAATGTGTTAATTGCTCACAGCTCTAACACAGATTTTCAATACATCTGCAAGACTCAACAACACACTCTGAGGGGAAGATCTGACTCTTTTCTGAGCATAATTGAGGGATATTCAGTACATTTCAGCATTATGACTTTATTCTTTCTCAAGCTTCCTTCTACTGTCCACCATTTTTCTCCACCCATCTGGACTGGATCCTGGGTACCCAGCCTTCACTGCTGTGGCAGGATACAGCTCACTCACACTCTCGGCCAGGAAGCTGAACTGTCCCCAGGACTCCACACTGGGAATTCTGCACCAGGACAGGCTGGTGGAGGACAGGTGTTTGTGTCACGATGAGCAAAATCTGCAGCACAGCATTTTGAATCCCAACACGTCCTCCCTCCCCCATCTCTATCTCAAATCAGTTCCTTATACACTGGATCACAAATTGCTGCCACACATTAGATTCCATATTTTTGTAGGCCATCTTAAGAACTGTGACTTGAAGCAATGTGATTCAGGCAAGAATTCAGAAGAGCCATTCCTGGGGAATTTCCCCAAATCAGAGCTGCTTTGCACAGGATTCATTTTGCTCCCAGGAATTTCACGGTGTAGTCAGTTACAAAGACCTGCCTTCTCTTTTACCATTGTCATGATATTGCTGTAGTCAAATTCTCTCCAATTAATCTGAGTAGTAAAAATCAGACCTTTTATTTTGCAATGGGAGAAAAATTTAAAACATATTCAGCTCTGACACATTTAGTGCAAATTGCTGCTTGGGTGGAGAGAAAGGTCTGGTGGAGGAAAGCTCATGCAGCTCCATCTGTAAGAATACAGGTCATGCACAACAGCATCGCACAGACATAAGTCTCTTCATAAGGTACAAATTCACCAACCAAACCATGCTTTTTGTTGAGGACACGCTGCTCTTTTGACCAGGCCCTCACTAGATGGGTGAAGAAGAAATTACCAGCTGCTCAGACAACACCAAAAACCAAGAGTATATCTTCTTTTAGAAGCCTTTCCCTGTGACTGCATGACAAGCAAAGTTCCTATGCCTCGGCAACTCATTCACCTCAGCCTGTCACCTTGTAGAGAAAGAGCTGTGGTGGTATCAAATTGGTTTGGAATGGAAGATGTCACCAAAACTGAAGTTTCAAAATGCACCTGAGCAACAGGGCTCTTTTCACTGCTGAAAAAGAGAACTGAGAAGAACTAAGGGGGCTTAAAGGAAATCACTCTAAGATAATTGGGAAAAACCATTTTTTAAGTCACAACAAACACTGTCACATCCAAGGGAACTGAATTTCACCAGCTGGCATAAGCTTAAACCAACGTTGCACTCCCTTCAGCTTAGGCTTGTGTTTATCAAGCTCTGAAGTCTGATCCTTAAACCAAAATGCTGAGAGACTCTTCCCTGACAACAAGGGCTCAGTCAGGTGTCTTTATTAATCACAGATAACAAATATTTTAATTCTGGAACCTTTGGGAGGAAGGGGCGGAGTGGGGCTCGGTGTCTTGTTCCATACAAGGAGATGACAACTGAGATCTGCAGTGCCTGATTAATATTTTATGCTGAGATCCACTGGGTATGCGGTGTAATTCTGGTGGCTTGTTTTGCTCGGTGTTCGCTGCATCTCCAATCTTATTTGCAACAGCTTAGTGGAACAACAACAAAAAGAGGTTTCATTCCCGCAGGACAGCATTGGCTGACCTCTCTCACTGCTTCGTGTAATTCAGGGGGAGCAACCACTAAACAGGAACTGAAAGTGCTTTGCAACTTTTATAGGGGAACAAATGGCACCGCAGATTTACATATAGATAGCATTTCAGAGAAGAATGATGTTGATTTCTTCTGCCTAGCATTTATCTACCAGGTTATCCTGGTAGCCAGAGGATGAGCCTGCAATAGGGCAGTGGTGAACACATATCGCTGTGTCACCACCAACAGGTCACTGCACTGGCATTAAAAAAACATTAAAACACCATGTGGTCAATGAAAAGAGACAATGAAAGCAAAACGCGTAACTTTCAGAACAATTCTGCATCTACGGACCTTACCAAGACTTTGCAGACGTCTCTGATCTGAATTTTTAGTGAAAAGAAGACTACTGTAAGATAAAGTCTCACATTCTGAGGATGGACACAGTGGGGTTTGACCCACGCTCAGGAAATCACTGCATCCCAGAGGCCCCAAAGCAGTCCAGATATCACCAAGACTGGCAGACAGCAGCCCTACTGCCTTCAGGGGATGCAATAGTAAAGACAGCTGTTCTGAATCAACATCATCTTAACACATCTCAGAAAGCTTTCTGGTTTCATTGCAGTATAAGGATGGGGTGATTTTTTAATTCATTTCCCTGCTATTCAAAGATCTTTAATAGAATATAATTCAAACCCTCCCATTCTCTTAGGAATAGGAGGGATGTTTGCAGTGAACTCTGTCGTAAGAAGGTATGTGTCAGGGAAAGACTGGGATATTTCTAGATCTCCAGTCTCTTTATGCAGCTTAATGCTAATGAAAGGAAACCATTTTTTGCACACAGTGAAAGGGAACAGATGGTGTCACAGTTCTGCTGTGGAATTTAAGCAGAGTGACAACCTATACAGCAGATCATCATAATGGGTGAAACTCTTTTAGGTAGTTGCATGGAAGGTTTGTTTGTTTTTTTTTATCTACTTATTACTCTCCAAAATCTTCCAAAGTTTTATTATTTTTTTTTTTGAATGGAAATCTAAGGAAATGGTATGATAACCTCACCCTCCTACAAAATGCCAGAAGACACATGAAGACCAGTATTTCAAATACACTGTGAAGGGATAGCTGAAACACAGCAGCTCATTTTGCAAACTGGCTTTCCAATCATGTATCCACCCAGACACCAGTCACTGATGAGGAAACCAATGAGGGCTTAAAAATTACAGCATCAAGCTGAAAATCACTGCTCTGTCTGAAAACTAGTCCTGGCTTTAATTATGCCTACAAGGCAGATGACAGCAGAAAAGAGAAGTTTCTTTATTTTTAATAATTTTATATTTTACACTTTTGGTTTGCAATATTCTATGTGCAGTTCATCTCTGTTTCATTTCTATGTTCATCTGCTTTCATCTGGCAGAAAAACAAAGGCAAGCAAAAAGAAGATAAAAATCATAGTTGGAAATTTATCCAGAAATTGGAAAATTAAAACTGCCTTTCTATCCAATGATTTGTTGCTGCTGTTTTTAAACTGATGGTTGATTATTTTTGACCCTACTGATAGCTGACTCGGACTTATGTTGTCATGTGCTGATCCCAGCAGAGGCATCTGAATCCCCAAAAGCATCCCCCTCTGGTGAGACAGACCATAGGCAACCTGAAGTTTCACAATTTTTACCGTTTTAATTCCCTCAGATTCCATTCAGCTTGTTTCAGCTGCCTGCATGAGTGTTCTAGAGTGCATACCATGAAAAGCAACAGATGACATGCTCATCCACTCCATAATTCACATTGACAATAGCCAATCTCTGCTCAGCCCATGTCCCACAAGAAAAGGGATTAATCAGGCAGCGACATCCCGAACAACAAAGCTCAGGCTGCTGCGTTAGGGTTTAGATCCCTCCAGGAATGGCCTGGACCCACCCCACTCTCTCTGAAACCCTGGAAAATGTTTGCACCATGACACCCCCATATTCTCACAGGGATGAATGATGTGTATCCAAAGCTACCCCATTCCAATTACAGTTTTAACAATGAGATAGAGAAAATCAGGCTTTAGCTACAGCCCATATTGGCACATTGCAGTTTGCAACGTGCTCAGTTCTGGCTGTGAGGGCCAACAGCAATCAGGCTGTGAAGCTGAATTTATGCGTTCAGGTATGAGTTTGCATGGACGAGACACTGAGAGAAAGCAGAGCAATACAAGCACCCCTGAATTAATGCTCTGGTCCCCAGTGCTCAAAGCACTCTGCTCCCCCAGGTCTGGGAAACAGCAGAGCCTGAAACTGAGGTCTAATATGAAAGAGATGTTCCACCCTCCAGTGCAGGCAATGAACAGCTTCACATCATCCCCATTTAGCCAGGATCTCCACCTATACGTATTTGTGGGGATAAAACACCATTTCCTCAAGCGAAAGGGAATGCCAGGGCTCTCTCACACACCTAGCACCTCCAACAACACAGGAGCCATTAATCCCACCAAAGCAAACCAGCTGTGACCCCAAAAAGTGGCAATACTTAGAAGGAGGACTGGCATAGATACATTTGGGGTGGAAGCACTTGAAGTGGGGAAATGTTCACAGTGAGTGAATTCTAAACCAATTCACGGAAGTTCATGAGGTGTAACCTGCTGATTAACACGTCCTGCAGGGAGGGACAACACCTTCTAATGCTTCCTTCCAGGAGAAGCGGAACACTCGGGTTTTAAGGCATTTACAGGGCATTTCTCAAATGTGTCAGGTAAAATCACTCCCGTGCTCCAAAGCACCCAGGCTCTTGCTGCAGAAACGCAACAGCTATTACACAGCAAGTGTGAAGTGAAGAAGCAGAGAGAGACTGTGAGTAAATAGGGTTAATCCCTGCAGGTAATACCCTTTCCGTTAAATTGTGCAGCATTTTCCAGTCTGCAGATTCCCAATCCCATTTAACATCTCTCTCACGCTGCGAGCAGGCACATCGGAGCTCCCCCACCCCCGCGCCCCTTCCCCAAATTCTGCAAAGCTGTTTTTGCAGGCAGCAGCCAGTTAAACTCCAGGCTGCTGGTACTACCCCGGGAAGCTGTAGGGGGGCGGGTGAGCCGCACAAAAGATCTCCACACAAAAGGCCATCCTTTTCATCCTTTTTTCTTCTTCATTTTCTCCAGCTGAGCCATAGCTTTATTTAATCAACACTTAAAAATAGATGCAAATGTGTGAGGGGGTAGGGACTGGGGGGGGTGGATGATACGGGACAACACCTATTTTAATACAAAGAATCAAATTTGGTGGGTGAGGGGATGTGGGGAGCCTTCAGCTCTCATCTTCCCCCCGCTTCCAAACGAGCCCTCTAAGCCGCGTCCCCAGCGCTCACAGAAATCCATGCAGCATGCTACAGATATTTATTATTTTTTTTTTCCTTTCCCCCCCCGCTGGAGGAGACGTAAAGATCTTGACTCCAAAAGGACAGCGAACATCTTTGCATTCCCAGCAAGACCCGCACAGCACATAATCATATGAAAAACATGGCTGGCTGGTGCATCGACAGATGCAAACGAGAAACACCAGACTCAGCCTTATTCACAGCAAAATTAGCTGGGGAGGAGAGGGGGAGAAAGGGAAATAACTGTGGCTGTGTAACATGGCTGCACGATTTGCAAAGCCTCACGGCTGCCAGCTTGCAGGGAGCAGTGCAAATGTGTGTCTGCTCCGAAGGGAGCTGTTCGTGCCACCCCTGCAGCACAGCCCGCTCATCCCGCTCTCCATCCATCCCGCGGGCTGCCCCGGCATGGATTCCCCCGTTCCTACACACAGGGAACGACTGAAACACTTTACCTGATCAGTGCAACTTCACGGCAGCCGGAGGTAGTAGGGATCCTAGCAGAAATGCAGCAAGGAAGGGGGAAAAAAAAATCTGCTTGGATCCTTCTGGCAGTCCACAGCCTCATCTACATGCATCTGAGCGAGCCCTTTCCAGCAGCTGCTTCTTTTATCAAGCCCACAGGCACAGCAAATTAGTCCGGTTAGACAGTTCAGTCAATGTGGGCTATTCACAGCGTGGCTGCTGCAGGAGCCCGGCTTCTCCTGTGCCCCTGTCCCCGGGTAGGCACCCGCCCACCTCCACATGGCCCTGGATAAACACGGCTCTCTCACAGCACCCACAGCACGCACCACATGATCCTCACCAGCATCTCACTGGACCATTCGCCCCAGTCTGCGAAAAAAGGCTAAGCCTAAGAAAGGCTTTACTTTAAAGGGAAAAGCTTTCTTCTTCCTTCCCTCTCCCCTTTCTTTTCCCCCACCCAACCCCCCTTCCTTTTTTTGTCCACTAACCAAGGAGGGAAAAAAAAAACCAAACCAACAAACGCAAAGCTGAATGCAAAGATTTGAAGATGGGTAATATCTTCCTAATCAACTCAGTTCGGAAAATGAAGTGTCACTCCGAAATGAAGTGCTATTCAGACTTCTAATAAGCACAAAGCATCAGACAGAGATCCTGGATAAAGCCTGATGCATTCCTGGAGAGTGAGGCTGGCCACAGTTAGTGCATCCTTGACCTGTACAAAGCCACTGATTTCCATTTTGTTGTTTTAAAGAAGAAAATGTGATAAGCCCTTTGTTTCTCCTCCTTTCCCCAATGTAAACCATTTAAAAATATTCATATAGGAATAACCACACACATACAGTGAAATAAGGCGCACACCATGCTACCCTTGGGAGCAGGGAGCAAAGCTGGTGGACGCAGCACGATGGACACATGTTCCCCTTAAATACACTCATGAGTGGGGCCCATAGGGTCAAACAGAAGAAACATTTATGAAAGTCATTCAATTTTTCTGTCGTTGCACAAAGGAGAGAAGAACTAAGCCTTTTTCTCTCCCCCTGCACTCCAATATATCTTTAGGACTAACAGTGTCCTTCTTTGTCCCCTCCAACATAGGAAGCAATATGCATATGGAGCTATAAATAAACACATATCTATATATATCCTATAAAATGCAGCTTCTCTTGGTTATCTAAACTCTCTCTTTGCAAAGTAACACAGTTAATTGGAAGAGTTCTCCAAACAATCTGGCTGATCCCTGATGGCTGCCTACTTCGTGTCAGCATTTGCACTTAACTAGAAGTTAGTGTAAGTCATCCACATAAAACAAAGGTAAACACTGATAAGGTATTTGATGCTTGAATAAAAGCAGGTTTATCCAAAAATGGGTTAATGGAAACATACTGTGGCATCACACCAACCAGCTGTGTGGCTGGGTTAAAATCCTGGCTCCTGGAGCCATGACACACAAACCACAAACACAAAACTCCATAAAACCTTCTTCCTTTCCTGAAATGGGAAAGGAACTTTATGGCTCTGTAGAAGTTTGAACTTACTCCCGAAATTCCTCAGAGGCTTAAGAAAAGAGAAAAGATAATAAAAGGCAGAGGAAGGAAAAAGAATAATAAAGACACTAACCTCATGCTTCCTATGCCATTCCCACCTTCCTGATGTTGTTATGCTGGTAATACCCAAAAGCAAATGATACTTTAATCAGGACCACCATCCAAATTTGACTGTAGGATGTAAGAAACGTCTCAACAAAGGTAAGACTGAAGTGCGGTGAGCTCTTGGAACGGGTTATAAATTAATTTCAAAGTCAGGGGAAGAACTGAATCAAAAAGTTCATGAACTGGATGAGCAGGGAGTGAGCAGTGCCTTTGACAATCTGGAAAGGTAATGCTATTCTTCCTGCCTGCAATTTCCAGCCTCAGCAATGCATTGTTATCTTTAATTTGCCCATGTCTGAACACGAAGGTTTGGTGCTGCCCCTCTGCTCATCTCAGCTCACTCATTACTCTCTTGCCTGAAAGGTGAGAGGAAGCAGGAGGCGGGATTGAAGTCACTTCAGGATTGCAGAACAGGGTGTTTAATAAGCTCGGCACACGACTGTCCCTCATCCCAGAGGGAAGTATGATCCACAATCCAGGGGAAGGGCAGTCCATACTGCCATCAAAGCTACAGCTGCTGCTCACTTGTGTATGCAATCAGCCAGGGCAGCACCCTGAGGGCAGCACATGGCCTGGGAAGGGTGGTGGGGGATAGCTTTAGTCCCAAGGAATGAAAAGGAAGGACTTCCCACATACGAGCAAAATCATTGTGTGAGAGAGGTGAAGGATGCTGCAGCCCCCTGGTGATCAACTGGCACCTCTCCAGAGTGTGAACATCCTCACCTTTCCACACCTTTTCTGCAAGATCCACTGCTCAGCATCTCAGAGCAACTCCAGGTGCCCATAGCATGGGACAAAGCATTCCAGCAGCAACAGGAGATTGAATATGCACAATGTAAAGACATGCGGGCCAGATGTGATACTGGCGTGGCAAAGTACAGTTGGCTGAAGAACCTATTTTTTCAGGGTTAATTAGAATTTAGCCGTGATAAAAAGCCAAACAGTTCCCCATTATAGTCAATAGGGGTTTGTCACTGTCCTTAGTGGCAGCAGGATGTGGAACATTAGGGATAAAAAAAGGTCCAATTCATCACCTTGAATAGGTGAAAATGAAAATGCATTCTTTGCTGTCACATTTGATTCCTGAAAGACATCTTGCTGTATTGCTACGATTTAACTTAGTATTTCTTAAAAAATAATTTGAAGCAGGATAAAGTGATTTATAAGACATTTTTCTTCCTGCATATTTGATCACTCGTTAAGGGAATGCAATTTAGTTCTTAAAAAAATCCCCAGATCTTTCTCTCCGGGAGTCTCAGCCCCCTGATGCTCAGCATCCCTTGAAGCACCCCCGCAGAGCAGCGGTGGCTGCAATGTCACCGTGGAACAGGTGACATATGTGCCTCTCCATTCACTGTCTCCTGCTGAAATGCTAATGATTGCCGGCTAGTCCTGGAGTTGGCCAAGACTCTGTAGAAAGAAACAAAGGGAGGAGAAAAACATAGAGGCAATCGTAAAGCAGCCTAAAAACTTAACTTCAGAGAAACAGTTGGAGCCCATATCCATGAGAGTCTGTGTTGCAGAAGGAAGAAAAAAACAACCTCACTCTTTGAAGTTGGCTGGAAGCACAACTGGTTGGTTTCCAACTTCTCTCAGACTCTAATTTGACACTTACTTTGCTATATTTATTTATTTCAGGCAGACAGGAGAGGAAGGAATAATGTAAAAGCCTGATCAGTGTAGTACAAAGGTCATAAGATCTCAGGTTGTTGCTTCACCTATAAACTGGTCCTTGACATGTTTCTGTATATCCTGCTAAGCAGGGAATACAAATGTGTGTGTGTGTGTCCTCGAAGAGCAAATTTGGCTTTTTTCAGAGTACCCCACAAAGGTACGTGAAGAGGGCACAATTCTGATTACATTCACCGCCATCTGCAAACTGTAATCAACTATGTACATTGTTATGCACAGATTTTTCTTCATGGTCATTGATTTTAGGCACAGATATTTAATCTGCACTCTATAAAACCAGGCCTAAAATTTCAATTAGTTCCTCTGGTACTGAGCGCAGGCAGATAAAATTGCAGAACTATTATCAGCTTCAAAAAACCCAAACAACAAACAAAACAAAACCCAACCCACGCTGTTGTGATATTCCTTCTTGCTGTTACACAGAATGTCTGGAAGCACATTTGTAGTTTGTCTGAACATAATTTTTTAATGGATAAATGAGATTATACTGAATATATATATATATATATTGGAAATGTCTAGTTTTGAAAAATATGAAACTTTGACTTGGACCCTGGTACACTTGTACATTCCAATATGAATTTTTGTTTGTTTTGCAAGAGCAGAAGCATGAAAATTCTTACAGTGTTACAATAATAAACTTCTCATCTTTAAACTTCTCTGTGGATTTGTGTAATAAAAATAATGTTTAAAAGGCATCCCCTAGGCCATAAAAGTATCACACTTAAGAGATTCCAGCCAATATGTAGGAAATGACACTTTTAATATTCACAGAATAGAAAGTAAATATGAATCCTAATGAATTTAACTTTCTATTAAAGGTAAAAGTGCTTTTTGTATTGAATTACTGAAGTGTTTCACCCAAGTAAGAGGTCAATGACTTATATTTTACCAATATACAAGCCACAAGCAAATTATGAGACGCTGTATTTATCTATACCTGACAATCCCTTTCTTGCCCTTATGAGACAGAGCCCCTTGAAGAGGCTGAGGACTCTCAGAGAATTCACAGACACATTTAGCTTTGATGCTTATAGATGTAAATAGAATCAATGATGTTAAAAGGATCTTTGACAGATTCATCACGGTGTTAGCCTCACTCAGACTGAGAGATGCTCTGCAAAGTACCATTTCAGCTTGTTTCCCTGCCATGGAGTCTCTCCTTTTCTCACATTCGGAATGAGCAGAAAAAACGGAGTGATCATTTTCCCTGTGCTTAATAGATCCTGGCACAACCTGGCCTCCACTATAAACAAATAGCCTCAGCACATGAAACCCCTGAAGACTGATTAAAAGTAAGCCTGATTTCATCTGCACTGGTTTTGTGCAGCCATTAATATTGTTAACACACAACCTTTTGTTCTGCCTTGCTGGAGGGCAGCTCACATTGCACTCGCTGAGGCACCTCTGAAGGTATGTTCGCTGCCAGTGACATGTGTGATTATGTTAATGGTGCTTAACATTTCTTTAACATAAGGAAAACTGACATCAGTAATGCAGGAATTGATAGGTGCTGTAAAGCGATGCCATTGAGGCTCAGGGAGGGAAGAGGCGCCGCTGCCGGTGCAGCCACACAGATTTGTACAAGTGCGAGGGAAAAAGGCTCAGATGGACCATGAGGTGATGGACCACAGGCAACTTCAATGAAACTTTGAAAAAGCTGAGTGCTAAGCACAGCAATGCTGATTTTGGACAGAAGAAGGTGGAAACACTGGAAATGTTTGGGAGAGCATGAGAGCAAAGAAGCACAGAGCCAAGAGACCATTCCCTGGAGCCCTCAAGACCCCAGGGGAACTTCTACAAATGTCTGCAGTGGAGGCAGGTTTGTACTTTATTGTGCCTTACCTCACTTCCTAGCATTGATTCAGTGTTCTAGGACTGGAAAATTATGTCTGGCTTCATGGCCTGGCAGGATATGGATGCATATGCACCAGCCCCAGTAATAGCCCAGTACCTGGCTGCTCCCCACTGAGGGAGCTGTACAGATTTAGCACTGCTGCAGTTCTGGTCCTTGATGTTTCTTTACTGGCCTTAGGATGATTTGAAACAAAAACTAGGTGATGCAGACTCTAGGGGAAACCCGGGAGACAAAATGATCAGGGATAATTTTTTTTTTCTGCAATACTGAAACAGTAAAATTTAAGTCTGACATTTTTTGAAAGACAGGAGCTGACAAATATAGAAGGAATACAAAGCTGTCCTCAATCCTCCCCCATCTTCATGTCTTCTTTAAAAACAAACAGACAGAAGAATAAAACAAACATTTAAAAAGTGATAGCCACAACTTCACACACTAAGAAGCTCCTCCATCCACGGACCCATGGGAATGCCACCTTCCTCACATCTACTCCTCCTGATATACTGCTGGTGAGATTGACATTAAAGGACCCACTTGATGCAATTTATTCCATTTTCAGCTATTTCATTTTAAGTGCAAAGCTGTGCTGTAGGAGAACAGACTTAAACCTAAACCAGCACAATTCAGATCACAGACTCCAGTCTGCCCAGGTGAGCTGTCCAGTCAGACCAGCTCCACAATCCCATTCATTTTAGACTGGCATGATGCTTCTGGTAAGTCGAGGACACCTGGCAGCAAACTATTCATCAGCACAGGCCTCAATAAACAGCAACAGAAATAAATAAATAAATAAATAAATAAATAAATAAATAAATAATAATAATAATAATAATAATAATGAAGCTTGCAATCCTTGTGATCCAGCTGCAGCATATTCTGCCCTTTCAGACCTACCTGATCACAGGCAGTGCGAGTTTGGCTCACTCTTGTGAGGTGAGGGCCAGCCCTCCCTCTTCCCATGCACACTGCAGCCTCCAAGCTGCACTGCTGAAAGGCCCATGAATTTCCTCAGCCAGGGAGAATCTCTCCTCCTCAGCAGGATTTTGAGACCCTTTGCACAGAGTGAGGATACTCCCCTGAGCACAGACCCCTTAGGGAGCCCTTTCACTGCCCTGCTCCTCAATTCCTTGTTTCCAGCTGATGGCTGCAGCTTCACACCTTGCTCATGAAGTCCACTCACAGGTCAGGTTGCCAGTGCAGGTTCAGGGTACAATGCCACCAGGCTTTCTGTATTTCCTCTGCCAAGGGCTGAACTTTGCAAACCTGTGATGTATGAACCAATGTGCCATGAGACACGTCCTGTCAGCAGCTCAGAGGTTCTGCTGCTCCTCTGTGCCTCATGGCCCACCCAAACCTGCCCACCTCAGCAGGCAGCTCCTCTGCTATCTCCCCTCTCCTCAAATCCACGGATCTGAATGACTCCCACGCCCCCCCAGCCGAGCTGGCCATTGTACACAGCACTTCAGCACACCTGAACTGCCCACAAGGCATGGGCTTACCACCCACCCCATGTCACTGCAGACAGACAGATGACCTGCCTGAAACTGGCTCTTTTAATTATCTCTTAAATTAATATTCTGTGATAGAAGCTATTCTTAATGATTGGAATGCAAGAGGGATCAGGCTGTGGATTAGAAACCACATGTCTAATTTTTATTAGTTAGAAAAAGGCAATATATGTTTATTCTTTCTTTTATTGTTTCAACCTAAAGGTAATTTTCCCCAGTTCTCCCACTAAACATCAAGGACTAAATAGAGCTCATTCTTTTTGTTTGCACTTTGGTGAAATAACAAGTAATAGTCAGCCCTTAAATAGAGCACAGGGTCAGGAATTCAATATAAAAGAACCAAACAACAGCATTCCTACTTGTTTAAAAAAGATAAGCACAAAGGGACACAGAGGAAGAGAGGTTATTTTCTGAAAATCAAGCAGCCAAACAAGGCTGAGATTTGGACCTGTGGCTCCCACATGCTGCCAGCTGGGCCTGTGTCTCTGCTGGGGAGCCCTGGCCATGCTCTCCAGCCCAGGAGAATGCAGGAGTGGGATGGGGATGGAGGTGTGCACACATGGCCTGCTGCTTATGATGCGTCTGGAATCAGCCTCAAATCTCCTCCTGCACCTAGAAATCCTCTGCCTGAATACAAATTGCATCCCAGCCTCACTGCAGAAGTCTGCAACGATTAATGCCACACACCAGCCTCCCACTAGACTGCACCCAACGACAGAAATGGATTCATTTTGAATTTTACATAAAAGTTAACCGAATAGCTGTGCACTTCGCATGAAAATCATCTCCCTGTGAGCCACTAGACACTCCA
Organism: Pseudopodoces humilis; assembly: GCF_049639895.1. Classification (NCBI taxonomy): domain Eukaryota; kingdom Metazoa; phylum Chordata; class Aves; order Passeriformes; family Paridae; genus Pseudopodoces; species Pseudopodoces humilis. The sequence goes on from NC_142212.1 coordinate 14,932,002, forward strand.
CACACCCCCTCTCCAAAAAACCCAACAACAGGGCTTTGTATCAGCAGCTACAGCCAGGATGGTTGTTAGAAGCAAGAACAAGGGAGGGCTGGTGGCTGCTATGCATGTCCAGCCAGATTAGATCAGCAGCAAGTGTCCCCAGAGAGGCAGGGGACAATACTGGCACCCATTTTTGTGAGGTGCAACACAAACGTGAAGATCCAAGAGATGCAAAAGAGACCAATTTCTGGCACCAAAGCCAGAATTTGCATCGTCTGTGTTGCGAAAGGCCAGTCTGGCTGTGCCCCTGTCCCTCCTCTGGTGCAGCTGCAGCCCTGTAGCCCCTTGCATTTCCCAAAGAAGCGAGTCAAGAGCAGCAAGAGCCTGCAGCAGGATTTGTTTTACAGCCAAGCTACAGACCAGGGCCACTTTCAGGAAGATGCTGTAGTAACAAAGAATAATGAGACTGATTCCTGCTCCAAGGCACCTCCAGCTAAGCAGTGACAATCCTTCACCCATGACCTATTCTGATATGCTGTTGTCAGTCACTCGGGCTGGGAAAACATGTGTTTGATGTGTGCCATCACTCACCCAGCCCTTGGGAATTACAAGGCAAGGTTTCTCTCACTGAGAATGGACCAGCAAAGTGCCAGGGGCTTCTCAGCAGGGGGAAGAGAGCTGACACCTCTGCAGAGGGGGCAAAATAAACCTCCTGCCACTTTTCCAGTGTGATTAAATTAGGGCAGATCTATGCCCGTTGTATAGGTGCTTGTCAGATTTATAAACAGTTACATACCATTTGCATTTAAAAAATAAAACTCTTAACAGGCCAATGCTGGAGATCCAACAGTGAACCCAGAGAAGTTCACACGATGTTTTAAAGGCAAATGCTGTGATCTTTCAATGCACAATAACTGGGAAGTAAAATATATATCAAAGCACAAAACTAAGGAGCATTGCATCTGAACTGAGAAAAAGCAACACAGCAACATAAATTACAGTCATGAATCCCCCTTGAAACACAGGGAAAAACAGTATTTAGAATTTTAAGTGTTATCAGTGCCAATAAAGGTAAATTATTTATCTCAGCACGATTTTTAAGCTGACTCAACATCCTTTTATAACTATGTGCATGCTTAAAATTGAAATGTCTTCATGCTTGAGAGGAAAGACACATGAGACACTGCATGAGCACGTCCTGTTTGTGATGGCTCTGGTGTGGCAGCTCTGTCCATGGCCTGCAGAGGGTTTGGGAGACTGGACATCACCTTTCTGTGTCCCAGTTTCCTTTTCAGACAACCGCCTTAAAGGACTTTATTTGGTATTGAGCTCACTTGGAAAACCACAGTCTACCAATACCTTGCACCAATCCAGTCCATTACTCATTTCTCCTTCCTCCTGCAAGTACCCAGCTGCCTATTTCAAGGCAAAAAGAGATGTTTCACACCTGTAGAAGCAGCTACCTCACAGCACTTGTCTTATCAGAGGGAAGATGAAACCACACACAAACACCCTGCCATGAGGATGGGTGGGAAAACAGTTGCCCCATTTCCATGCCAGTGGCCACCCAAGGGATGGGAAACCCAATCTGAACTCCCTCCACAGCTAATCCTGGCATTTTCAAAGGCCTCAGGGATGGTGGTACCCAGCCATTAGTACGTGAACCCTCATTCCCATGGGCTTTACTGGCAGTCTCAGACTTATTTAACTGCATCTTCTTGAAATATGAAAATGTGTGGGAAGGAACAGTGAGAACTTTTTAAAATTGCAGTACTTTGATCCTAATTAACAGAGTTGACTGAAAGCAAAATATGTAGAGCTAATTTTCACAATATTTTTCCACAATCCCTAGACAGAGCCTTTTTCCTGGCACTGTTTAAAATTAATGAAGTAAATATGTTTGCATATTTATCTTTTCATTACATGGAAACAACAACAAGGAAAACAGACTGAACTGATAGCAGAATTCTTCCACTCCAAAGCAGTCTGGATGTGGTTTTTGTTTCAGTTCATACAATGCAACCCAAATCAAACAAGCAATTCAGGTTCACTGGCCATGTAAGTAATTGGTTTTATCCAACAGAGCTACTACAAAATAACTGCTGTAGGAATTGACCCCTTCATTTTATTTTTGTCTCTGTGAAGAGATCCTGAGGTGGCTTTGAAGGAAAACAATATCCTTGCTCAAGTCTAAAAAACAAACTGTCACGGGCTGTCCCACATGAGTAACATGCTACTATATGGCTAATTGACTCAGGCAGTGGAAAAACGGGAAAGGACACACAGGTATGGATTCATTTGGTCTCTTGTATTCATTCCCCAAGAGATATTTTCATTTTTTGGAACCTGAAGCCCAGAATCTGCTAAGAGAAGCTTGAGAGGTCAATGGTCCATTGAAAACCGTGGTCTGGTCTGGATTTTACACAAATGGGACTGTGAGGAACAGAAGAACCAAGCTGCAGGACTGAGCTGCAGCTCCAGCAGACTCCAGGGACAGAAGACAGCCAGCTTCCACAAGTCCTGCTCAAAGGTACAGGCAGATCCCAGAGTTGGTGGGAGTGGGATGTAGATGATTAATACGTGTGCACATAAAGCAAGAGCAGAAGCTCAGCCTTGCAAAGATGATAAGCACAGCAGAAGGCAAGAGACCTTCCTTTGGGTTTGAAAATTGTCAGCCTGCCCCCAGATCTGCGCAGGCTCAGCAGCCCCTATTTATTCCCATGGCACAGAGAGGGTGGAAACTCCTATCAAGTCCCTCCAGTTCACACATACCCTATAAAATACCCACTGCATGGCTGGCTAGGCTTGCTCTGTCCTGGCAGAGAGGGTGAGGCAAGACTCCATCTCATGTCAGAAGTTACGTTCCCTTATCCAGCTTTATCTTAACTCTCATGGATAAAATAATTCATTAAAAACCAGATTTTTTTCTCCAAGGGTCACAAAGGCTAAATAAACGTGATGAATTTCACGCTACTCAATGATTCCTCGTTATGCCTTGATGACTGTATCAATTGCCATTACAAATGCTGAGCACCCATGACTGAAGTGATAATTAAAAAGGCAAATCATAGCAGGCAGTTGTTCTTCTGTTACCATAGAGCCTGGCCTGGGCTGTTTGCAGCATCGATTACCTGTACTCATACACCACACCCTGTGGAAACCCAGATTTCAGAAAATGCAAGGGAAAAAACCGTAAAGAACTATTATTATCCCCCCCCTCCCTCAGTGCATATTACAGAGGTAATGAACATGCAGACTTACTAGCTTTTTGTCTACCTGAAGAAGAAGTACACATGACACTTTCAACCCTGATGAAGGTATGTCAACCATGATATTTTCCTCTTTTTTCGAGTCTGTGATGCAAGAGAGAGATATCTTGCTTTTGTGAAGCTCTTGATTCATCTGCTGTACAGCTTTCATTTTGCTTTTTTTTTTTATTCTTTGGTACTTTGGAGATGAAACTACTGATAAACCATTTATTTCTTCCCTCCTACATGGCACTGTGCAGATGTCAGCTATACCATCATGCAATGAAGATTAAAAAAAAAACCCAAAACCCTTCCATGCTTCTCAGTTTGTTTCTGGTCTATCAGTTCCCAGTGTTTTAGGGTTTTTTGATGATGTAGTTTTCTTTTTCAGGATGTGAATGAGCAAGATCATTTAAGTGACACTCTGGTAAACGGCACGCTAACTACAAAAATCCCTTGTTAATTTTTCTGCCACAAAAGTCTCGGAAATAGCGATGGATCTCAAAAGTAAATGTTGTCTATGTGCATAAAAGGGTTTGCTCTTTGAACTGCACTGAGATGACACAATCATTACTATATGAAAGCCTGAACATTTTCTTCTATTTTGCAACAATTGTCAAGCAAGTGAAAGCTTTATTTGATTTCCATTCACACTGAAGACAAGATTTAGTACTCCAGTGGAACAGGCAGTGTCAGAAGGATTTTAAATTGTAATGCTACCACTTTAACATCTTAAAGGCACTTTTTAGAAGATAAACTCATCTGCCTATGATGACTAAATGACACAGTAATGGAGAAGAGGTAAAGATTTTCTTATGATAATAAAAGGGAATACTTCACCCAGAGAAAGAAAAGCAGAGAGCTATGTACTTCCTAGAAACACTTTCAAGAATCTTTCAAAATAATGAAAAAATAAATATATACATTATATTTACTCACATAAACTCAACCAGGACTGATATAGGACTAGATTTCTGAAATCAATTATCACTTCAGAGAGACTACATTAAAAAAAAAAAATAAAAACACTCAGCAGAATACTTGATGGAGGAACACAACTCCAGGAAGGAGTCACCAGGTGATTGCCCTGGGATTGCTGAGAGCTGTTAGCCAGCGCTAGGACTCCATCAATTTCCAAAAATGCTTAAGTAATGCAGTGTAAGTATGACATATATGATGCAAAGAAAAAGCTGTCTCAGGTGAAAGCCCTCCAAGAGTGACATGAAAAATAACCCCTCAGAGTAGAATACAGAAAAGATTCACCTTTATTTTATATTACATGAAGGGCAATTCCTTTGATATTGTCATGTCAGCTCATGTGTAGCAAGAGTTCCAACCACCTTAAACCAGAGAAGAATTTGGGGGAAGAAAACCCTATCCATATATCTTGCAAAACATCTGCATCTCTGCGGCTCTGGAAATGTGCTCTTAAATCCCTGCCTGTCTTAGAAAGCCAGTCACTGCTATTGTTCCCATGCACTGAAAGTAAGGCTGCTGCCCCTGCCTTGGGATACCAGCCATGTAACAATGATAAGTTTTCTGGCTTTTGCATCCTTCACTGGGGACATTTCAGAAGGTCCTGCCCAGGCAAGGCTGGGGCACAGCCTCTTGATGTTATTCACAGTGAGCTGCACTTAGTCACTGGCTGTCATACTGGTATCTTTATTTACACATGCAGCTAAAAAAAGATGAAAAGATGACAAAATCTGTGTCTTTTTCATTCCTGGCTCTGAGGCAGTATCTTTGTTTGGAAGTAAGAAAACCCTGTAGGTGTCTGAGTTTTCTGGAGGAGAGGCAAGAAGAGAATAGTGTTGCTGGTTTTTTTCCTGTATTTATGCTGTCAAATCTTACTGGTACATCAACAATGGTGAGTGGCTACATTTTATAAAATAAAACAGATGTTTTGAGTTAATGATGGGAATGGACAAGATTAATTTATCCTGCTAAGACAGCTGATAAAATTTGCAAACATTAGGTTGGGGGGTGGGGGGGTGTGTGTGTAAAGGCTTTGCTGATACAAGACTTCAAGAACAGACACTCTGGATTCACTAAAATTGGGATTTTTCAGACCAGTGGAGAAGTTGTTCTCTACTCATCCTAAAACTGAAGGTAAAAGTTTTCTTTCCATTGACTCGGGGAAAAGTGGCCCAGGGATTGTAGCTCAAAATTGTAACTCCTGTGTTCATGCTAAATAATAATCCAATGTTCTTTACTAAAAGCTAAATTAACTCCCACTGCAAGAGTGTTAGGTTGCAGCAAGTGCAGCTGCAATAAAGTTCTCAATCTTGACCTTTCCAGAGGTCACAGACACCACAAAAATGCCACTTCCACATTTTTCTTCAAGAAACACGAGGTCAAAATTAAGGTCTAGTGAAGAGCATGTCTCAATGTATGTGACCCCTCTCCTGTGCCTGCAGGCTCCCCAGACCCGATCCTAAAAAGACCTTGTTCCATACAAATGCGTTATATCAGTGCAATTAAACTTAATAGTGTCATAAAGCCAGGGAGCATCTGGAGGTGTTGATAAGGTTTCCATTTATGGGCACACTGGTGGGGAAATTGCTGTTTTCCTTTACATAATGATGCAGCTATTATGGATCAGGGGAAGTTGGGCCTGGGGGCTTTTTTCCTCTGCTTTCAGTTTAACAGTTTTCTATACCTTTAGTCAAACATGGATGTGAGATCACTGGTACTGAATTTCTCCCAGTTTTAATCTTGAAATATGGTATATAAGGAAGGTTTCTCATCGGTTCAACAGCTTGTCTTATCCTGATGCACTGGAATAAAGAGAAAGCTCACTTAGGCCATATGTTTCAGTTGTTCCTCTCACTCCCCCGCTGTCTTTCCACACATACCATGACTGTGGACAACCTCTCCTTAAGTGGGCAAACAAATGGTTTAACTCAGATTTGCACAGTGTTTGCTGATTTGTGTGGGCTCCAGGATCCAACTCAGCTTTATCATTTCAGGCAAACATATTTCTGACTGACACAGTGGTAATTAGAGCAGCTTGATTTTATTAGATTGATGACAGATTAAAGGCCAGGATCTCAACCAGCAGAAACTGGCATTGCTACCCTGAAATCCATGGTGCTATGCTGATCTATGCCAGCTGAGAGTGTGGTCCAAGTCCTTTACATTGTTTTGTGCCCCCTTACATAACAAGATTTTAAAAATTAAATGTTTTCAAGCGTCCATGCGTGGTCCCTAATCTTGCCCAGTGTAGGACTCAATAACATTCTTGAATTCAGTTTTCACTTCAAAATGTCTGCCCCACCAAATCATTTGTATCATTAAAACAACATAACTTTAGTTAAGAGGAACCTTTCCATCTCTTTACAATTAATAGAAAAACAAAACTAACATCTTTATTTTCCTCTACATGCCAGTGGACCTGGACTGTCTGTCCCTTATCCTCAGCTGAAACTGTTCAGAATGTGTCTCCTTTCTATCTTGCACCCCAATCATGTGAACAACTATAGGCTGAACTGGTGCTGGTTTCTATTAAGGGAAAACAGATCCAAAAGCTCAGCTCCAAGATCCATTCCCACAAGCCCTATTTGAGCAGCATCCCAATACAAGCACCACAATCTCAACAACTCAAAGTGTTGAAATGGGGATCTTCAAGCCAACATTATCTCAGGAGAGAACTGGCATTCTTAATCCTGGAGAAGATCCTGAACTGAAGGGAAGCCTCACATAAAAAGCTGTTCCATACTGGATCTTGTGGACCATCACTTTCTTTTTGTTCGAGGCTTTTCAACAGACAACATTTGCCCACATACCAAACCTCATTCTTTATACAGCTGATGGTAAGATGCCCAGTTATGTGTCAGAGAGCCCAGAGGTTCCCCCAGCCTGTCCCCACAGGGGCAGGTGACCTGGATGTGCAGGGATAAATGCAAAGGAGGCCTTTGACGTCAGGTGGGCCCATGGCTGTTCATATAACCAGGAACATTAGCAAATCTCATCAAGCACTCATCCAACCTCATGCCAGAGGTGAGCTGCATTTGGTTTCATCAGGGAAAGAAAAGAGGATAAAAATCCATTAAAATGAACCAGCTGTAAGAGGCCATTGAGACTATCCCATTTATTTGAAGTAGACTCTATATCACAAAACATTTCAAGAGCTTTCCGATGTTTGGTCTATTTTTAAGGACTTTCAGTTAGTCATAGATGAACCTCAAAATATTCAGTGGCTTGATATGAATAAATATGCTTATCCAAGCCTGTGACCTGACATTAAAAAAAGTAGCAGTGATTTATGCCAGCTGAGAAGGTTAAACTAGGAGACGGCCTCTCTTGTGATGCAGGAGGAATTTCTCCTGCTACAACTCAAGTTTAGGACAATCCAAAAGAAAGAATCTTTGCCACATGAAGACACCACTCATAATTCAGTCTGATCTCTCTAGACAAGCAAAGAATGTTTCACCCAGTAATACCTCCACCATGGCTGTAACTTTCACTTTAACAACACAGAACCTTTTAAGATGATATTTAAAGCGTTTGGATGTCTCAAAGACTGGAAGAATCCAACCCCATTCTTTCAGAAGTTTGTCAGGACCTAGTTTGTGTGTAGCAATGCTATAAAACAAAGCCAAGATACTTACTAGTTTCAAGAGAGGCAAGAGGAGTCTGTCTTTGCTCCTTTAAATCTCTAGCTCGTGTACTGCAAATCCCTATTTACAAGGCTGAAGTATTTCCAGAGTGAGAAGTGCTGTCCTGAGGGGTCAGTGCAGCAGTTCTTCACACAAATAACCACATGTATACCTCAAAGAGGCATTTCCCATCAAATCAGTAACACAGCAAACAAGCAAATTAAAGCCCAAGTGATGAGCACACTTTAGAAATTAAGTGACTGATTAACCCCCAAGTCAGAGGATGCCCCTCTCCTGGAACAACTCAGGAAATTTGGTAGCAAGTGGCTTAAAGTGAACTGTAAGGCTGGTGAGTGTCCACTACAGAGTATATATAATTTATATACTATATATATTGTATATATATACACTATATTTACACTATAGCAGAGCTGAACTGCTCCTCCTCCCAAAACTTCATCCACAGCCACAATAAAGCAACAAAGCCCTGACCCAGTGCTCACCACTGGACCATCAGGACCAGGTCACAGGCAGGGGCTCTGCCATACCCCGAGAACACAACTGCTCCCTCTCAATCTCCAAAACCAGGACTGAATTTGGACAATTTATAGCTGGAAAACTCAGGAATGCATCAGGACTGTAATGCCAACATTTTCCCCTTGGTTCTCTGCACAAAGCCATTTGTAAGGCCATTGGAAAAATACTAAGGGCTAAAATTGCAGCTTTGTTCATTCCAAAACAAGTTTCCACAAGCTCTCCACAGCTATTCCATTTTCAGTATCTCCTGCCCAATAAAAGACAGGTTTGAAACACCAAAAAGACACCTGTCTGCATTAAAAATTAACTACCTGTAGACCTACATACAAATTAACTATTTTTTTTTGGCAAAAATGGGACTTTTGGCCACAGTTTTGTAACTTGAAAATGTTTTAACTGGTGGGGTCATATTTAGTTGAACATTTTTATTTGGGCTTACAAATAAATAACACAAATTTTACAAGAACTTCTAAAGATTTTCACAGCAGAAGAATTCTGAAAAGTTTGGTAGCTAGTAAGCCTACAAAATAATTTCTTTGTTTTGTTTTTTTTTAATTCTGTATTATAAAAACAACAGCTTTAAGATCATTTAAATCATTATCATGTGGCTGACCATATGAATACTGAGCTGTGTATTGCAGTGCATTTGTTTCTTCCAGCTGGGTGATGGACAGAGCTGTTTGATGTTTGCTGTTGCCACATCTGATATTGCAAAGAAAAAAATAAATGATGAACATGAACAACTTGGCCTAATGCATTGGAAAGCAGACTTTACCCCCTGAAATGCTCTGCTTTTATTGATTTTGAGAACAAAAGCATTGATTTTCACAGCTTTTTCTTTCCATGATTTTGATAATCCCATCGTGGTGACAATGCCATGAGTTTATCCTTCTCATTTTGTGCACACAGGTGGGCTTTTACTGGAATTAAAGTCTGAGTATTGAGAACACCCTGTGGCATTTTCAGCAAGATTTCACCCTGCACTTTGGATGTTTCTACAAAAAAAAATTACATATTTGCTAGTTTTCATTACTTTTTTTGGAGATTTTCAATTTATTAGTCAAATTCTTCAAACATTCCAGCATTCTGGTGATCAGGAAATACATCAGCAAGGCTGAGTGCACATGGGCAGACAATTGGGGCATTATTTTCTATCTTCTTTTTAACTTCCGTATTACAGTCTTGACTCACTGTGGTATCATTTTTGCTTCCCAGTTTCCAAGTAAGCCATTAGACTATCTAATATGGCTTGTTATTTAGAAAAGCCAATTTAGGTGATGATTAGCTACTGAATCTATTGTAGAAAACATAAAAAGCACATAGGCATGATTTAAATGTGAAGTCACATTTTGGTATTAAACCACTCAGCTTCCATTTGACAGCACAAAACTCAGCTACAAAAATTAGCCTTTATCTATAATTATACACATGTATTTACCAAAAAAAATAAATAGTTTGAAAGACATTTTCTGGGAAAACAATCTTCAGACAAAACAATGAGGCATTCATATCAGCCTCTGCCTTGTTCAAAGTAGGTAAAAATTGTATTTTGAGGTAAAATTCCTAGGCAAATTGCATACAGCACAGCTGCTTTAGAATTTGCAAGCTTCTTTTTTTGAGAGAGCCCTCACTCCCTTTATCTCAGGAAACAGACAAACATTTGAACTTAATGGCCATGAAGATGTTGTGGGCAGAAGCATCTACGCTGCTGAGAATGTTACATTGCCTAAGCAACTCTGAGTCCCAAAGATACAAGTGGCACTCACAGCCATCACTGGCTTTACTTAATTCTATTTTTGACCAGCCCTTCTTTTGTTTCAATTTGCTCCTCTTTCTTTTTATACATTTCCAGTGGCACAAAAAGCTTCTATGCAGCCTCAACACAGGCCAGGTTTTAGTGTGACACTCTACAGTGGAACAGTCCTTTTTAATTTTAGCTTTAACAATGAAAGTCGGATTTCCAAAGCTGCATCTACAACACAATATTTTGCCAAGTGAATATATTTTTCCCCTTCCTTCTAAAGGCAGCACCATAAAAGCTGCGTTTTAATAATTACATAGTGCTTTTGATCCAACCATCCCAAAGAGCTTTAAAAAAGGAGCATATCATTAGCCTCAACTTACAATGGGAGAAAATAAGGCAGAGAGGGATAAATCCACGCCATTATTTGCATTTTTGGGGGAGTATGAGGAGCTGTAATTAGCTATTAGAACAGAATGCCTAAGGAAGTGATGGAATCACCACACCTGGAAGTTCTGTGCACTGACCACTGCACAGGGGACACGACTGCCCTGGGGGCCCAGCACTGCCTGATGCACTGGAAAATCAAAAATCTCCCAGAGAATGGACTGATGGCAGCTGGGCAAAAAACCTACTGTAAGTGTAGTGCTGCCTTTCTTCTCCTGCACTCCCACCTTTCTGAGGAAGATTAGAGATCAGCAATTAAAGCAGCCAAGCAGCGAGGGTGCAGCAGGCACCGTCTACAAATAACTTGCCATGGTCATTGTTACTGGGGGTCAGCTGCAGAATGTTGAAAAGTTAGACTGATAAATTTAATATCAGGTGGCATTTAAGCTGCTGACAGCCTTTTAAACCCACTGTGCTGTAGGATGCTGGCACTTAATTACTGAGATGGTATCAGACCTCACAGCCAGCGCAGTGTGGGATGTATGGGCTTGCAAGCAGAGCCCAACAGACCTTTTTTAATAAACCTTTAAGCTAGAGAAGCTTTGAATACAGGAACCGTTTTAGTCCTACTGCTGCACATAGTTTGTGCAGTCTGTAGCTGTGTCAAACAGCAGCAGAGCCCAAAGGAGCATCCACAGCGGCTCCTGGAGCATTTTTCCAGAAACCAGGATTATTCCTTGCTGTTGCTTCATGTTGTATTTTGAAATTTATCTTTTTTTTTTTTTTTTTTACTGTCTTTTTCTCAAAATGCAGCCAAGACCTAACAAAATAGCTCCTCAGAGGCCAAAAAACAATTGTCAGGGTTGAGATAAACTGTGGAAGGACATGCAGAAGGTCAATTGTTGCACCCAGCCATAACATGCTCCTGTTAACAGAACCTGTGGTAACTTAGGATAGGTTATTTTCTCAATCCCCACTATTTCTTTTTTTTTTAGATAGATGAGCCCATAGCACACAGAGATGAAGGTGGCCAATGTCAAAGACAGAAGGCTCCCAGAGAATACACAGAGATGCTCCAGCTTAGACCAATTCCTGCTTGCCCACTGCTCATCAGCTCCCACCACTCAGTGCCAGCCCTCGCTGCACAAAAATGGGGTTTGCCAAACCTGACTGCTACAAATCACAGAACCAAAACTGGCAGTCTCTCAGCACCTCTGCTTCTTATTGCCTGGATGCATCCAAATAAAACCAGACCAAGTCAAACTGGGACAAGGTATGAATCAAGGGAGAAAAAGCAGAAGGTTTTAACCCAACCACGCTTTCTGTTTCAGTGAAGAGAGACCACAAATTCCTGAAGTACAGTGCATACTGTCTGTAGGAAGAAGTTCAGGTACCAAGGGGATGGTCAGCAATACTAAACAACTAGACTACAAAAATTAATGGTGTCAGGCTTATTTGAATGCGTATTTGTAAAACACATTTAAAATAAGGAACTCCTGAGGGAAAGCTATCAAAAAAATATGTCATTAGATATGAGGCCAGGAAAGACATCAAAGGAGTTTATGATTTCTTCCACTCCACCTAAGAATATCCAAGGAATACAGTTCCAAACACAAGGCACAAGTGCAATTGTTTGTTCAGGTGCTGCTCACAGCCCTGTTCCTTTTTTTGTTGTAACAGTAGCACAAACCTCAAGCAACACCAGCAAGGACAGCTGCTGACCACCATATGGCAAATAGAAATATTTAAAAATGTGTTGTAGACAGATGACCAGGAGAAATCAAGTAACTGCTTGCCATACATCAGCAACAGAGCAACCCAGTACTCAAGCCAAGCTTTTAAATTGCAGAATTTTTAAGATTTTAAACTAACTCCTTTCCTTTTGCCTTCACTCAGGGAAAGGAGTACACACATGGCTCCAGTGACTCATTAAGCCATTCCAGCCCAAACACTTTGCTGTGTAAAGACACCCTTATTTTCTGCCACTGTTTTGATAAACCCATTCTGTATCAGAGGTGTTGATGTTTGGAACATTGGAGGAGTTCAAAGATCAAATTTTTTAAGCTGTATGAATATGGAGAGGAATTGAGTAAAATTGATACACTGGAAAAAGGAGAAAAGGGATCTGAGAACATCATAAAACCTCATTATGAAAGCACCCACGAGAGCCATTGGCTCACACTATAACTATATAAAGATTTTTTGTTATAGTGGGGATATCTGAAATAGTGCTTAGTGCAGTGGGACACGCTTTAACTTTACAAAGAATGTTACAACAGGCAACTATTTAATAAGGCAGCTAGAGGATGAGGCCAGCAGGTAATTCACCAGGAGTGAGCCACTTTTGAATATTTCACTAAAAGAACACACTGAGATGATAATAATATCTCATATATCAGCTTGCCCTTCAAGATGCTATAGCTCTAGTACCTCTTTTACAGTGAAGCAGACCTTTCATTAGAGAAAGGTCCTGCAATTTAAAGACCTCCCCATGGTGCCAGTGGGCCATTTGCAGCTAGAGATGCAAAGAGTTCTACGTATGAAAGAAACTTTTGGGCAGCATTCAAATCTCCCCATGCTTGAAAGTGCAACTTTTGTATGTATCAGACACAGCCAGCAGCAACACCTGAAAAGCCATTTCACACACTCCACGATCACCTTCTACTTTCTACTCCCATTTCCATTTCCCAGACTTTAAATACTGCAGGTAAAACCTCCCACAGTTGTTCTCTGACCCTCCTTAAGAGCTTCAAGGCAGGAGCTTTGGGAGGGAGGTAGAAGTTTGAAATTTTGGGGGGTTCCTTTGCTCCTCCCTGCCTTTTAAAAAACACTACAACAGTAAACAATAATAAAAAAAAAGCCTACTAAAATATAGTCTCCCAAATACAGCACTTCTGAGCTACCAAAGCCTGCGGTTCAGTTTGCTCAGGTTTTGTTTCTCTTTGTTCCTGTAGGTATTTCTCAAGAACTCTTCCATCCTGAAGTCAGGCCTTCTTATTTCCCTTATAAAACACATTTCTCACTTCACTTAAGGAGCAGCAGAGAGTAATAAATGAGGCAGAGAGTTATCAGAAGGAGAAAGCAAGACTGAGAAGAGGAAAGCTCCTATGTCACACATCTGTTTGACAAGATTTGCCCAGATAATGGCAAATACAATGTGTAAAATGTTCAAATTATGGCAGCATCCATTGTAACCTTGGAACCTCAACTTCTCCACAGAATATCTCTTCATCCCTCAGGAAGAGTCTGAGCTAAGGAAATGCCTCATAGATGGTGCCCTAGAAGAAATGCCTCAAAACACAAACCTGCCAACACAAAGCTGAATTTTCCAAAAGGGCTTCTGTTGGTATAACAAGCTCCCTATTGCAGCTAATGGTAACTTTTCCATTTCTTCTTACTTAATTTGGAAATACAGGTCAATCATGCTCAGCTTGTTAGACTTTCCTAGAATTGCTGCAAATCCAGCAATATTCCTTCAGTTGGGTAATGGTATTTTAGTTAGGCTGGCAAAGCTCCACAGGCTAGTTTCTCTCCATCTCTTTTCCAGGGATCCTATTATGCAAACACTGAAAGAGAACCTCTGCAGCTCAGTGTACTGAATGGACATCTTCATCTGTGGAGAAGAAATGGGGTTTGATTCCCACACGATGAACTCACTGATACTGTAACACAGAGCAGCTCAAAATCAAACTGCTCTGCCTTGGAGAAGCAAAAGGAAGATGAATAGAGGTCACTAATATTTAGTCACCAAGACCTTTATAAAAGTCAGAATACTTAGACTGCAATGACCCAGAAAGGCCAGTGAACTAATAAAACAATAGAATCCATGAAGTATGAGAAAGAGGAAAATGGAAAAAAATTGAAAAGGGTCCATCCAATCAAACGATAACTAAAGGAGCTGATAAGGGGAATTAAATGCTCTGTGTTGTACCCTGATAACCCAAAGAAAATCTGAAACTTCAAATAATGAGAACAGCAGGGCTCAACCTTCATGTCCCCCAAATCACATGTAAGTAAAGATGAGCTCTTTCTAAGGGGTAAGCAGCTGCTTCACAGATGATAAAACTAGCTCAAGTACTTGTATTCCAGCCTCACTGTGACTTTCTAAACCCTTTCCAGCTTCCCAGTGGTTTGTCACTGTGAGAATACTTTCTGGGACATTCATCTCCTTCACAAAACATCATCTCATCAGCAGGTAATGTGTGACATCCTCCCTGACAGTCCCAGGAGTGAAGGGAAGGATTTAATGAGCACAAACTCTGAATCACTTCCTGATTAGGACTCAAAATGAGTTGACTTCATCTTCACCAGGAAAAAAAACAAATTCAAGTCTTGAAGAAGAAGAAAAAGGCAAAGGAAAGTTTTAACTCATGCATCTAAATGTAGTAAACCCTTGATTTCCCTTAAGAGTTTAGGATGATAGATTATCACATGTTAAAATATTGCCTTGTCAACACCAGGACACTTGCCCACTAAACTACATTCAATACACATCTTTAACCAGCACTGCATACTCTGCTACAGCCATTCCCAGCTTCTGCTGCTGAAAAGAACTTGAATCCCTCAGTCTAATCCTCAGGGGATGTCTCAAGCCTCAGGTCAATGCAAGAAGCAGAGGAAGAGGAGAATTATTTTCCCCCAGTCATGTCCCCACTCTTACCAAGGGCTTGCATTGTGGTGCTGAATTGTCAGCATGCCATCACAGCAATGACACTCTGTTCATCACCAGGCAATGCTGACAGAACTGCATTTCCAACAGCACCTTCTACATGACAATTATTCAGCTGTTTCCCATTCATTTAAATGAGAGTAAAAAAATCACCACCATAGGGTTCTCAATGTGAGCAATAAACCAACCAAAGACTTCTGGAAAGCCTGTGCCCAAAGAAGATGCAAAAACAAGGGGAAAAAAAGGAGCAAATCTCCTTTTTCCCCATTATATCACAATCTCAGTTACAGAGCACTTTCAGAGCTTTTACTTTCTGTGTGCCTCTCTCACATCTTCACCTGCATTAACAGGCAGTGTTGTACTCTAATGAAAACAAAAAACATAAATATTTCTCCCCAAACAAACTAAAATTTCCAATCTGCAATGGATTGAGTGTTTCCTCAGGCAAAGAAGGTGGAAACACTGCAGATTCCAGGTGAGACACTATCTCTGTTTAGGTGGGCAAAGGAACAAGCTATTTTCTATATGGTGAGTGATATCCACAGCCATATTCCAATTGCTGACAGAATGACACTATTCATTTAGCAAGGTTTTTTTTCCATGTTTCAATAAGGAACATTTTCAGAAAATATGTATAACAAAGTCACTTAGGCACAGCTCACTTAGGGCTGACTTGACACAAATTTATTGGGTAATTGCCTCATTGGCCTCGAACTGCTGGGTCAACTATTTTTCTTCTTGGGTTTCATTTTCTTAATGAATCCTTTGAAAATCTATTTAGAAGGGAAGAAAAAAATCAATCTCTTCCAAGGAAAAGAGTGTGTGTTCATGATATTTTACATCAACTAAATATTACACAGTTTTAAAGAAAAAGTTTGACTTTAGTTATCATGGACTCTCTCATTCAGGACGTTTTGATGTTTGTAGTTAAAAGAAGTGCAAGCATTTGTATTACACACACACCATGTATATAAATCCCATGCAACCATGTCAGTATATGCCATATGGATATTAACATATTTATGCAAATATGCTAATCTGACTATAAGGAGATACAATGTCTGTCCATGGGTAAAATCAGTGGGGGTGGAGAGAATCAACCCAAGGTTAAACTATCACCCTTCCTTCCATAAGCTTTTCTAGTAAACCTGAAACATGTTCAAGTAATAATTTTGAGGTGACACTAACTCTCCCAAAGGAAAAGGTTTGGTTTTTTTTTTCCCTACTAGAAAGAGATAGATTTTTCCAAGCCATCTTCCACTGGTAGGTCCAGCAATAAAAAATAAAAAATCACTAGGATACAGATAGGAAAATCCAGTAACTTTATTTTAGCAGAAAAATATTTACTTATAGCCATCACTGCCAGCTTCATCTCTAACTAATGTGAAATTGCAAAAGAAATTCTGTCCAATCTATGTGAATTTGGAAACTTGCTTTAAGCATGTCTTTTCTTCCACATTTTGTCTAAGACTCCTGAAGACATCCTGCACAGTCTGAGCCAGTCCATGCCTCCAGATAGAGCTCAACAGACCCAGAATATTTTTTCTACTTTTCTCAGTTTTGTTTTTCAAGCAGAAGAAACTCATAAAGGATGAGAAAAAGGAGGAGTAGGATATTTGATCTGTTATTTTCTTGCAGTCAGCTGGAATGCTACTGTATATGGTCAAGAGGAGGGGGGACAGAATCTTACTCATGTGTGCAGAACAGCAACAACAGCTCAGGATTAGCTGCAGACAGAAAGACCATATAGGATTAACACAGTGAACCAGTCATCATGCTTACCAGAATATTCAAGAGCAAAACATTCAGAGGATTTCAGGACAGGATTTAGCAGAATTTGACTGAAAATAGCACCACATTTTCAATAAGGTTTACTGAGTACCACAGCACCCAGCACCTTTTGGCTGAAATGACTTGATGTGCATTGATTTTAGAGGCATTTCTTGTGCAACCATGTAAAGACTTGGTGCACTGGAAAGGATGGAAAGCTGGCAGAAAGGTGTCTGTACACAGCTCCAAAATGCAGGCAAGAGCCTTCCCTGCAGCACAGGAACTTTTAAACGAGTGAAACTCAAGGTAAGTGTTGTTACTGTCAGATGCAGACTCAGGAGCCCAACAACATTCAAATCAGCTTCTGCTGCTGAATTTATGGCTTCATTGTTGATTTTTTTCTTTATGCAACACTGAGTGCTATGACAGCCTTACCTGTGCTAGGGGTTGTTTATAATGACAAAAGGGATACCCAAAGTTTTATATTTCAGGTTGGATTATCTGCATTAGAAGAGTTTATCAGAAAAAAAAAAATAGAAAAGAAAGACATTCAACTGGAAAAGGGTTATTGCTGTTATGGCAAAACCTGGCTCTGCAGCACTTCAGCAGCAGGGAGCTGAAGTGCTCCTGGAACAGCTGCCTGTGCTCCTTCTCACAAACACTACAGCAGTTTCCCTGAAGGAAGTGAAGCATCGTTCCTGGATCTACATTGCTTCCATCTGACAGGACTTAGCAGTAGAGAAGGATGAGTGGAAACAACCTGGCAAAGGAGAAAACACTCCCTGTGCTTCTGCACCACTGAGAGCTTCCTCGCTCTCTGCAGACCAAAGTTCCTCCTTGATATGATTTCCCACATTGCAGAAGGAGCCACACAAGCACAAGCAACAGGTTCACAGCCCAGCCTTTTGCTGAACCAGCCCCTCTAAGAGAGGAGCCCTTCCACAGACTGCAGCCTCCCAGGCTGAGCCAGCCTTTGCATTCTTTGCTCATTTTTCCTTGGGCGCTGCAGAGTAGAAAATAAGCATAATTAACAACATAAAGCTCGAGCTGCTGAACCTGGTAGTTCAATTTAAAAACAAGCTCCATACATTCATGCCATGTGGGTGTGCTAGAAGAAGTCTTATGAATTGTCTGTGCAAGCACTGCCTTAAATCTTTTTTTGCTGCCAATTCCAGCCGCTACCCGATAAACCATTCCCATTTACAGGCACACAGACTGATGCCCAAGTAGCCAGAGCACAAGGACAGCGAATAGATCACAAGTGATAATGCTGTTGATGTTACACCATACAAAACCTAACCCAGCACACCCCACCAGTGCCTGGACAGTGCTCTCCAAGTGCCATTGGCACCCCCAAATAGTCACTCCCACAGCTGGCCAGTCACTAACAGCCTTTATTCATCTGCAGCCTTGGCCAGCCTTTGAGCAGACACATGAGCTTGTCCATGTTACATACTCTTAGTTTATTTTTTGACACCTTTTTTTGGCAATTTACACAGCAGCAAATGATCAAAGGTGCACAGAGATCCTAGTTGATGGTCAGCTTGGCCATTCATGCACAGAAAAGGGACACATGGAAAGGCAGCTGCAACATGTGAAGCTGTTGCAGCCACTGGTCAGGCTTTACCTGAGCTGTGGGCAAAACAGGCTGATCGCTCTTCATCACTATTAACCCACTGATATGCAAAAATAAATATGTAAAATAATTCAAGCCTTGCTTGAAAATTCCTCTGAGACTTCCAGCAAAAAAAAGCAAACCCCTCCCAGTGTAACAGCGGGCACAGATCACCAGCTAAGTTAGCTCTAAAGGCAAATATTCCATTTTCAGAGAGATGCAGTGGGCCATAATACAAATAAGGAACAAAGACCCCTTTCATTCTGCTGACAAATACAGTATAGCATGTCACAAATCACAAGGGGAGCAGACAGCACAATGACAGCAATTAAATGGGTGTATTTTTATTAAGAAATACATACAATAATGACTGACTGTGTACACTCTCCCCCTCCCCAACCCTTCAAGAATTACACTGGCAAACATGGCTGTTAGTGTTTAGGGATGTTACTTCTGTTAGACAGAAAATTAACAGGTTTTCTACTTTAACTATCTTAAAGGGAAGGGTACATCCAGCCAGGGCAGCCGGACACACACAAAAGCAGACATAGATGTTTTGTTTGCTTTTATGCACGTTGTACACCTTGTTCATTGCCATCTGCACAGCTTCCCCAACTCACTCCCAATCGGTGTATTTCTGGAGAAGCTGAAAAAATATATGCCCCCTTTTTAACTCTTTCGCTGCTGAATTCCAACGGAGACACCATTCCTGCCTCCCCCTCCTTGCCCTCCGCCCTGGTGACCCAGACTGCTCTCGGGAGATTCACTTCCCAGCCCTCACACCTGCTTACTTTGGGGGAATATTCGCAGGAAGAAGGACCCTTCAGGCCCTGCTGTGCCTTTAAGCCGTGGCCAGCCTCTCTGAGCCTGTCCCCTCGCTGCCAGCACAGGGCTGCCCTGCGCCTCGTCCAGGCGGTGACCCCGGGCGGGTTCCGCGCTCTCCCCGCGCCCGTCCCGGAGCGCTTCCAGCCGGGATGAGCGCATCCCTGGCGGGGTCTCCTTCCTGCCCCCTCCCCGCCCGAGCCGCGGCAGAACAATGCGGGGACAGACATTTAGCAACACCTGCTGTATCGCATTAATATGCACAGGGATGTATGGATGGTTTTTCCCATCCAGCACTAAGACCGCATTGTTCGGGGCGATCCATCAGCGGATCGCTCCCCCCCCAGCGCCGGCCCCACAAGCCCCCTTCTGACATGTCCCCTTGTCTCCCAGCCCGGGCTGACGAGCGCGTTTAGGAATGCACTTCATTAAATCGGAGCTGCCCCATTCCAACCTGCAATGCGGAGGCAGTACAAAGCCAGCGCCACGCTTCCTCCCGCATTTCTTTCAAAAGCCCCATTGTTCGGCAGGCATCTGCTCCTGATCTCAGCCTATTCGTGCCCACTGACCCCGCTTTTCGCAGCACACCCGCTCGCCAACGGGCCTCACGTAAAGCCTGCTTGATGAATTAAAAAGGAGCACTGGCCATCTGTCCCGGCAGGCTGGGCTCGGGCTGCCAGCCCCGCTCCGCAGCCTCCCCCGGCATCCCGACCTGCGGCTCCGGCACCGCTCGCAAACACGCACCCAGCCTGCCACATTCGCCTTTCCATCCCTTGCCTGAGCCTCCAGGAAAGAGGGGGGGGTGGAAAAAAGGGAGAGAGAATACAACAGAACATTCTCACTTGCCTGAGTCCTTCGAAATTCAAGCACAAATACAAGATTAATCCTTCCTTTGTGAGGTCTTGTCTTTAAGTCGTGGTATGTAATGATCCTCAGCACTGCAGCAGAGGGGAATAAAAAATGCAGGGATCATAAGCAGGGGGAGGACAGGGCTTACTTACATCAGGGTTTCTGCCACATGACAATAGGTTTGAGAGGGAAGAATAAGCTGGCAGCAGCAGCTGACAGTGCAAAAGGGAGAATGCAGAAGCCTGCCTTTTATATTATTGGTGACATTTCTAACACATGACAACAATTTCCATCTGTATTTAAGCTGCGAGTGTGAGGAAAAGAGCATTACATCACGACTCCTCTATTCCTAGGGGCTGTGGAATATGTAGGCCAGAGGGATTAAAAAGCACCTGTGTATGCTGGAGATCTGAAATACCACAAGGCAGATTTTCCCCCCACACTTCTTTCTCCCTCACCCTTTTTTTTTACCTCTATCACCTGCACTGAGCTGCTGTTTGAGAATGTGCCCAGGGAAGTGCAAAATGGTATTGTCCTAGTTAGCAAGGCTCAAGCATGGGGGAACGATGCAAATATGTGTTTCTGGCTCTGTCTGTCTCTCTGTAGGAGATACAGCACTCATTTTTGCAAGCAATTGGACAGAATACAGAGCATCCTCCTGCTTTCTGCTGTGCTTGTCCCAAGGGCTTCGAGTTTCTCTTAAGAGTACCAACTTTCATCTTCCTTTTAAGTCTGCAGGGAATTTCAGTGACAGTAGCAACAATGATTTCCCCACTCCCGCTTTCTTTTACAGCCAACTCATGCCTGTATCTTTTAAAAAGTAAACATCCAGAACAGGGGCCAAAGATATTTTGGAAAAAGCACTTGACTGCTTCAGAGCCAGCAGGTGTCCGTCTTGGACGCTTTCCACGTATCTGCCAGGACACGATTGCTTAGATGAAGCTCCGAAATCCGAAGGGACTCCAGCCTTGCAAGGAAAGCTGCTCCCCTGCAGCCCCAGGGCTGCTTTGCTGGGGCTGCTGCAGCTGCCCTGAGACAGGCAGGGACATGGGAATCCCGAGGGAAGCACTGCTGGGGTGGGCACAGGGCCACTCCTGCCACTGTCCCCTTGGCCCAGTGGGTTCAACACCAGTTCTGATCCCGGAACAAGCAGAATTTTGAGCCACAGCAGCCGAGAGCCATCGCCCTCAGAGCATTTGCTGCTGGCAAAGCAGCTCTGTCCAGCTGTGAGCACAGGACACAGCTCACAGGTTCACAGCACCTGTGTGAAAGGGCCAGGCAAGGGAAAACATCATCCTCCCCACCACCAAACCCAGCAGCAAATACAGACACTGCTCTTGCTGATGTACCCCATCCTCAAAAGTGCTTGAACTAGGAAGGGGCAAAACATCACTGAGAGCCAGCAACCCTTGCATTACCTTTATGGGAGACATGGCCACACACTAACAGGAGATTGGCTTGCTTATAAACAGTCTTAAATTAATCTGACATCAGTATTTTCATGAAAACACCAGCTGGGCCAAGGTGTTGGCCAATTATATGTCTCTTGTTTAAAAAAATAGAGACAAAAATTCTTTGCTCGAGATCATTTTCCTGATCTTTCAACCCTGGCCTCTTGGAGCCATAGACTATTTTTTGAGTATATGTTTGGTCAACTCAAAGCTGCTGTGGCAACTCCAGAGCCTTTGATAATGTTGGGTTTATAATATTGCACACAGTAAATTTGAAGACTGCAATACGAAAATAAATTACTCCGAATTCCTCGCCCCTCCTCTTCATGTCCACAAAATAAAGAAATCTGCATGAGCCACACTGAAATTCTCTCAACAGATGAAACTTCAACGAGGCAGTACCTACGTGAAACATTCCAGAAAAAAAGCCTCTTTATTAAAAATAGAAATGAAGCATTTTACTTTAGATTTATTCAGAGATGTAGCTCCCCAGTCATTTATGGAAAGACTTCCATACGATTTAGAAGAGGGGAAAAAGGAAACAATGAAATTACTTATTTTTAATCTGGGGTTTAAAGGCATTTTTTTCTTTCAAAAAAAAAAAAAAGTCCCACACACAAAGAAAGAAATTCAATGCAAACTTCTGTTTCTGTATCATGAAAGCCCATTCCAGTACCAGAGTAATCAATTTCTCAGAGCTTGTGTGGTCTACAGCAAAAGCCAAAGAAGGTATTTAAGTTTATACAGCCTTCAGCATTTTGATGGCTTGCTTTTGAAATATGACATGTTTAAATTTTATATATTTTTTTACAGTTAGTTATGTCTTAAGAAAATGGTTGCTGGTAAAAAAAATAGAAGGAAGGGAGAATAAATGAAATTCAACCTGGTTTTGAGCTGTTTGCCCATTCTAAAAAAATCAGAGTAGTTCAAAGTTGCACCATGAACAACTATTACAGTTGTAATTACAGCTATCATTATATTATACTCAGTCTTAATTTAGCATCAAACACTTCGGCTCATATGAACAGGAAAAAAAACCTAAATAAGAGTGGTGCTCCAACACCAAGAGCTTATTACCGGGTAAGCATCCACAGAAATTTACAGGAACAGCAAAGCAAATACTTTGTCAGATATAAGAACTCTCTACTTTTGCTAGAGCTGAAAGTCATAAGCAAATCATAAATCGCTTCAGGATGGGGAAAGGAGTCTTTGTCCTTATGGTAACCCCAGCTTCCCACCATGAAAGAAAGCCATCTTGAGACAAGATTTTACAGCTGGGATTTAAGTCACAGGGTGGAAAAAGTGTGAGATAGAGCACTCTTGTAGGTAGGAACAAACTTCTACAACAGACTTCTCATTCTTTCATCAGTACATTTTGGATCCAATTCACTTACCATGTGGGAACAGCAAATGGGGAACAAACTGTGAATTCAAATAACTGTAAACTCAGCAAGATGTGGAAATACAACACAGATGGTGCACTTCAGATTAAGGGTCAGCATTTCAGCGTCGCTTTCCACTTTTACATTGTGATAGGTGATGTATAACAACCACCTTCTCCCCGAGACAGCACTCTAATCAAACCATGACTCACTTAGGAAAACAAGAGGCAAAGTGATACCTCCTTGGAAGCCTCCTGCCAGTCGAGAGGAGCTAAGGTTACTTGGTTAAGCTGCGGGTTTGCTGCTTGAGGATTAATGTCTAGGAGTGGAAATTGTCTCCACTAGCCATGGCTGACAAAGGTTTTTTTCAGCATTTCCATCTTCCTGCACGCTGCAACAGGGCTGCTCTGCCTGGCATGGCTGTGCCCACCTGCTCCCCTCTTCACCACCTACATTTCCAGCAAGAGTTTGCAGAGGTTGCCCTGATACCTGTTTGCAAAAGCCAAGAACACAACCCACTGCTGCCAACATTCCCCAGAACCAGCCCTCAGAAAGTGCTCAGTCGTAGAACACCTCTGCAGGCCTGCATCCTGCTTGTCTGAACGCTGGGTTAATTTTATCCTCTCAGACCCATTTTGCCAAAAAATCTGAGGAATGGAATTTAGGATGATTTTATTCTGGCTATGAAGTGTTAGTTGCATGCCCATGGCCCTCTAGGAAAGGGCTGTCTGCCTGTAAGCACAAGTTCAAAGAAGAAATAAAGGAGTGAGTACAGATTAGATGACAGAAGAGCTGTAAATCTATAGGAGTTTGAAATGCCAGATAGAGAGGAGCAGGAGTGATTGTAAGGTGATTATTACCTTCAAAATATGCTGGAGGTTGTTTATCAGATCAGAGTTAATGAGGGAGAAATCTAATAGAACTATAATATTAAATTTACCACTTTAATGGTATCATCAATGTTCTATAATGTGGGCAATTTACAGAATGTCTGTCAGTGTGATTCTCCAGTGTGGTTAGTTACACAGGAGCAGCACTATTACATCTCATCAGCTTTTCCCTTCCAGAGGACACTGTGCATTTTGCAGAGGATTTCTAAGTGAGATAGCAATCTGTATGTTTAAAATTATGGGAATGCAAAAATGGGAAAGATATTTATGAACATGATGGGATGTTCACATTCCTGGAAGAATTTGGTCCAGCTCTGCCCCACTGCTGAGCCCATCCTTCCTACTTCTGCACTGTGTAGTGTCCTGCTGGGTTTTCCATCACTCTCTTTCACATCCTGCAACATTTGCTGCTGTCCTCAAAAGCTTCCATATCTGGATTTAGGAAAATTGCTAATAACCTCACTATTCAAGCACATTTTCAGCTCTCCTGTGTTATCTCCCTCCAAACAAAAGAAAGCACTAAAAAACTCACACCCTAGAAAAACATGAACAAAGGTGGTAGCAATAAATCAACACTTACATGAAAAAAGTCAAAATACCCAGTGTCAAGGTTTCAATTACTGATTCAAAAGACCGGTGAACAGTAGGAGATGGTAATGCTGTGTTTATTAATAGCCATCTCCTCATGTATTCAAGGAAAAGTTCACTAAAAGCAGCAGCTTCTTTATATGGAGTTCCTCCTTCCCTGAGCATCTGCTCCAGCCCCTCTGTTCTGAGGTTTGCCACTTCAAATCCCTAATACAGCAAAGACCACCTGCACATTTTTAGCATATGACAAATGTCCCATTAAGTAGCTTTCAGTTTTGGTAGTTGAGTTGCCATGATGGTCTAAGATAAAAAACAAAATATCATCATTGTCTCTAATAAGCCTTTTTATAGGCTTTTCACCAACATCAACTTTTGCTTACTGTTTTTTCCCCCTAGTAAATGAAGTGTTAAACCTGAAGTTCAGTGAAAAAGTTCAGGTAGTGAATGAATGATGAAGTATGAAACATAATTCAATAGCAGATGATACTTCCAAAGGTCATTGATGAGGTTTTCTTCCATATTCAGCTCAAAAAAGACCATGCAAGAAGAACTGCCAGATCACTATCCACCTGATTACTCTGTGATACACATCTCATTTTGAAGATACATTAGCCTTTCAAAGAGCCATTTATTAAACATTTCCATTTAAATAAAAATTTTCACAGTCCTCAGTGAAACAGATGTATTCCCTCTTAAATCACTAATTAAGAGCAGCCTGGGACATTAACAAAGCCCTTTAAAAGGAATTCAGAGAGCCAGTGTCCCCCTAAAATAAATCTGTTCTGGCAATGACCCAGGAATCTTGACTTCATAACTCAAGCTCTAATTATTCAAGAGAACATCATAAAAAAAGGATACATCTAGACTGTAAAGACTAATAAGGAAAGATTTATTTTTCCTTCAATAGGGGCAGAACTACAAATATTTGTTCCATTTTTTCTATCCTCTTATTCACTTGGGGTGGGGGGAAGGAAATTAGTGAAGATGAATTTACAGAGTTATTCCCAGTAAAGGTAATGGATATCACTCTCCCCAAAGAAAACCAGCTAGCAGAATCTAAACAGCTTTATAAATGATTACACGGCTAATCGCCTCTCTGCTGAAATAAAGACAAAAAGGATTTGGAGGACAAATACCGCATGCTTTATGTGAGGGAGCATGTAATGTTAAAAAAGGGATAACTGTTTGAAGATGAAATGTGACAACTCTGCATCCCCATCAAACCATCAGGAGCTGGCATCTGCCACTGCCCCCCTGGGCTCAGAGGCTGTCACGGTAGCAGGATGTGTGATGGGAACCACACAGGAAACTCCTCCTCTGCAATCCCGCTGCTTTTGCCCACCTTGTGTTGCAGGTATCAGCCTGGACCAGAAGATTCTCATATCAATGTGATTTACAGGTGTTCCTTTTTAAATAGTGACATCTTTGATGGAAAGCACAGGACTTTTGTAATGGTGAAAGCACCCACACACCTAGACAGTGATGGGTTAATCGTGAAATACCAAATGTGAAGCCCAAACACAAATGGGAGTAGAAAAGCAGATTAAGGAACAGCTACACATTTAATTTTACCTCATTTTAAATCAATCCTTTTGCTTGGAACACTCATTCTCTTGCTTTGTAGCATAATCAATAGACTGCAACCCTTGAGCAGATGCATGGTGATAGTTGAAAAGAGATCAAACTGCCTAGGAATCCAAAGCTGTGGCACTGCAGCCATCACAAAAGACCTAATCAGAACCCTGGGACATCATATGAAAAACTATGGCAGGACAGAGCCAGTTTTGAAGTGAATAATGTGGGGTAATTCATCTCCACCCCTTCAACCTCCAAACAGCAGTACCTGCTCTCAAGTCTGATTTACGCCCTGCTCTCCCAGAGACTCTCCCCTTGGAAGCCTTTATGTTTTAAAACAAATGCACAGGCATTGTTTGCACTGCACCTAAATATCCACTGGCAGCTGCTTTGCCATAGTACAAAGCAACTGCAATGAAAAACCTGCAAAATTAAGTACACTGGGGACTAACAAAGAAAACAAAGAAAAGTGGCTGTGTAATCTCTTCCCACACTCCTTACCCAAATCTCCTTTGGCAAGTGGCATGGGGGAGCATGTAGGGCTGAGCTCCTCTGCTCTGTTCTCTGGTGCCTCATGCAATTCCAACTGGGTGTACAGTGAAACACAAAAAAAGCAATTCCTCACAAATGGGGAAGCAGATGGAGCAATATTTGCCATCATAAGTGCTTTTATTTCCAAAATTAAAAAACCAAAGCAAACAAACCCACCCCCAGACAATAGTTTTACTGGCACAAAACGTGCTATTGATCTGAAGGGACAGACCAGATGGGAAAAAGGTCCTGAAGTCTTGTAGATTAAACAAAAATGATTGCCTATGGAAAGGAACTAAACTATAGAAATATTGGCCCTGTTGCTCAAAACAGTGTATTTTTCTCTCTTTTAAAAGTGAAAACACATCTGGTTCATGAATAAGTGAAAGAATGATATCCTTGAAAACTGCAGGGGACACTGCTGCAATTTGGCAATCTCTGGAACACAGGTATAAGGATTTTCTAAAGCCAGTGGTTGCACTCAGGATACACAGGAATAATTAAATGTGTGTACACTAGCTGACATGGAAAATATTATACAGAGTTAGATAAACTCACAAGCAAATATTCTTAAGAGAAAATATTTTTACATACTGCTGGTATCCATATGTGGCAACCCAGTGACAATGGCACTATTTTAAAAGTATTTAAAACTTTTTTCCTGACATAAATATTGTAAAACAATTAATTATTTTTTACTTGTCAGAAAAGTCTGCTGCTCCTCACCTTATCACTGTAGGCCTTCAAATGAATATTTCACAGACCCTGCAACTATTTCTCATTACAAAAGCAGAATTACACCTCTAGAAAGGGAACCACAACAAAAAGTACTTGGATAATAAATAAATCTGCAGGTCTGGAAAGCTTTTGAGAATTCAAGAACATTTGTGTACATAAACTGATGATTTATTGCCTGGGAAGAAAACTAATGCACACTGTCAGTGATTCTGTTTATCCTTAAAAAAAATTAGTAACTAAAAATAACATCAGAATTGTAACTCATATAGCCACACATGTAAAAACACATTCATTTGTAACATAAAGGTCTTTATGTGTCGCTTCAGCAATTTTTCCCAGTATACTGATACACTTTTATGCTCTCTATTCTAAAGGAAAGAACCTTCTGTAAGCTGGTTTGCATATCCCTTTTATCAATTCATTCTGAAGTTCAGAAATACTTATGGGGGAACCCAGAGCTACAGGACTTTAAAAACTATCCTGGGAAATCACCTGAGTCTGCACATTTGACGGGGGTTGCATCAGACCTCAGCCCATTTAGTCTCTCTAGTCCTCCATCACCTGCAGATGATGTAGTTATGCACAGAACGGCTTTTCCAGCTCCTGGAGAAACTAAACTGCCCTTTGGAAGTTCAATTATCCATGAAAATCTTGAATTCACAGAATAAGCTTCAGTGTGCAGTCTACAATCACTTACTAAAGTTTATCTTATCTAAACCATGAAGTTCTGTAGTTCAATATTATTGGTTTTGCTTAGAAAGGAGACTTTTCCTTTGCACCAGGAGATCACTTGGATTAAAGATACTCACTCTCAAATTTCCCACTGAAAGGTGAGAGAGCTCAGGCCAGCCAGGTGCCTGAGTGTTGTTGGCTTTTTCTGAGCCTCCTCACAGATCACTCAACACTTACAACTATTGATTTTTATCCATTTCTTTCCATTTTGCTCCATGTTCATCTATAAGACCAACCACAACAGCTGAACCTACTGTTCTGTAATGAGGACAGAGCAACAGATCAGACTGGGAAGGTGAAAGAACAGACAGCAGAAATGAACGTGGGAAATCTCTAACATTCAGATCTCCAGTCAGGTAATCCCAGGACGTGTACTTGTTCTGGGGAAGTCAATCTACTGTTGAACGATGACCTCCAGACCACTTATAAACCATCAAATATACAAATAGGTGCCCTGCCTCTCTTCCTTACTCTGTCTTGGTCCTGGCTTATGCTACTGCTCAAGTTGTAGACGCAGAGGAGAATGCCTTGGGTGTGTAAATAAACCCGTGGGTTTGGTGTGATAGGAACAGCAGAGCACTCGTGACAAACAAACTTGGAGGCCACCTGGAATCTCATCACAGCTGTTGTTTACTACAGAGCATTGCAGGAAAGATCAGCTCAGTGGGGAGCTGGGAGCTGAGGGTATGAGGACTCAGAGGAAGTGTGCTGGAGGGGCAGATGGCACTGAGGAGCAGGGGAAGACTTCAGTTTGCAGAGATATGTGTGTGGTTCACCAGCTTATTTCAACAATACTTCACCTCTGGGCCCGTTTCAAGGTCTCATTTCTTTGTGATAGTTCCCACAGCTAGAGATCAAGTACTCTGATCTCTCAGAAAACCATCCTGTGTCACCCAAACAGGCAAATTCTCATATGGCCCTTGGGAGCTCACATCATCCCACCCATCCTCAAGGGTTCAACAGAAAATAAATCAAACTCTTAACCAACTCTCCTAAAGAAAAAATCCTAATGATGCTTAAGCAGTGTGTCATTAACAAAGTAATGAGGTTGAGCCAAACATCCTGCATTTTTCCTCCCTTCTGCTTGACCTCTGTCTTCTACAAAAGCTGTCAAGACTCCTCTCAGTTCCAGAGCCAAGCACATGATGGGCACAGGGCTGAGTGGGAAACAGAAACCTCCTGGGTTTTCTCACCACCTGTACCAAACCAATCAGGGTTGAACCACATGCTATTCTCACCAGAATTTCTGGGCAAGAACTGGTTAACAGCACCTTTTTCCATTTTGCATTTACTAATTATTTCTCAATTTAGCCCTTATATTAGTGCAATAAAAAGCAGCTGTCAGGCCAAGCATGCTCAGTCCAAGTGACCTTGTGTTCTTGTTTGTGTTTACCACATAAGCATCAGGAAATTCCATTTTCAAAATACAAGGCTTCATAATCCATTAGCACTAGAGATTGGTCCAGGGCTCTGGATTTACTGGTCACGTGTACCAAGGAATAAAAATATGAGTGTACAGCCAGATTAATCTCCAGACCTGTAAAGCATCCCAACCCACCATGCAGTAGTCTCATTCCAAGCCACATATGAATATTAGCATCATTCTTAAAAGCTACCATTAATATTATCCCCACAGTAAATGAAGCAAAAATTAAATGCTACCTGCCCAACAATTTAGGAAGTGTGGCGACACACAAGAGCTAACACCACTTCAAGGGTTTTCCCCTTGTTTCATAAGTGAAACATAAGTACTAATGCTCTTACTAATACATCAACAACCCACATCTCCCCCAGCTATTTTGAAAAGGCAGGAATCACTTTCACTGCCCTTAATTTTAAATAAAAAGCAAGTCCAAGCACCTTAGCTCACCATCAAGTTCAATAAATCAGGTAAAAGAATCAATGGAAAGCATTTCAAAATGTAACCTTGGTAACGCGTAAAATGTTTCCCCAGAACTTACACTCATTTGCTTTATTTGCTGTTTTAAGAAATGAAATATCACACACAGGCAGAAGGACATTAGTATCACAACACTGCATCTCCCAAACCTAATACTGCACGTGCCCTCCTGGAAGACACTTTTTGCCGTATGCCCTAAAAATCTGCAGCCTGCCAAGTTAGGTAAATGAAAAACAATCATATTTCACATTGACAAAATGGCAAATGGAAATGTTCAATAGGAAACAGTAATCCATATTTATTCTTTATGTCCTTTTATGTTCTTTAAACATAATTTGTTTTGTGCTTTTCACGGATAAAATGAGCATAAACCCAATGGTGTTACAACAGCATCTGCCATTTGAAGAATCAACATTTGTCAGTGTTACCACTCAATTTTAACTGGTCTTACACAGCCTTCCTGCATTCAACACTTAGACTGAAAATGACTACTACTGTGAGTACCACTCTGTGATATTTGTTGGCAAATAGTGGTTTTTGAGTTGCAACATAATTATTCAATATTTATATAAATCTACCAGGATAAACAATCTCTGATTCACAAGAAGTCAGAAAACTTCAAATTATATTGCTGCTTATCTCAGTCTTCTATAACTAAGATGTTTACTAGTTCTTATTCCAGCCTGATCTAAAGGGCATATCATTATTTCCACAGCTCAGCCAAGTTAAACAAAAAAACCTTTTCCTGAGAAGAGTATCCCCTGCCACCTGGAGAATGTCAAACAGAGGGGCAACAAAGTAGGATCACTCTCCACTCTTCCTATGTCTTCCCAAAATGCCAAGGACAGTATCATTTTGAGTAATGATTCTGACCTTCTAAAGATTACCATGCTCCAGAGCTCTTAGTTTTTCTTCTGGTTGTTTTTTGGGTTTTGTTTTTTGGGTTTTTTTGGTTGGTTCTTTTTTGTTGTTGTTGTTTTTGATTTTTTTGTTTGTTTGTTTGGGGTCTTTTGTTTTGGATTTTTTTCTGGTTTGGTTAGGGTTTTTTGAGTGAAAATGAGCATTTCTTTCTCTGCTTTGCTAACTTTTGTTGCTTTTCTCCTACATGAATCGAGGATGACCTTCCAACAGTGGCAGATGCCTTCAACAGTGGCACCCAGCCATAAAATGCTGTTCAATACTACAAGTTAAATAAGCATCAGAAATAAAGTTCTGCTCAGGAAATAAAAATAGAAGCCACTATTTTATTCATAGGTTTTGAACCAATAAGCAACATTCACCACTGTGATATTAACATTGACTATTTCTAAGCCAAGCAACCACTTCATGGCAGGTTTTTTTTAGGGTTTTTCTCCAAAGCAGGCATCACAAGGCTTGCATCACACCATCAACTGCTCCAAAAAGGTAATCAAAAAAGCCTCATTCAGAGATGAATCATTTTCCTTTTCAACCCTTTCTGCTGTCACTCATGGAAGTCTGCCCAAAATGAGAAGAGTCTCCCCCACAGCCATGCACACCACCACAGGAAGGCTGCCCCCAAATAAAGGTGAAATTCTCCCACACAGGTGGTCCAGCAGGTGGAGGTTTTGTCACTTACAAGGCACAGCATGGCGATAAAGGTTGTCCCGAATGGTCTGCTGCAAATCGTGATCCGGCGACCCCTTCTGAAACCTCTGGTTGAGATAGTGCCGCAGATCTTTGTTCAGTCTGCTTCCTGCAAAGAGAAAAACAGCCATTTATTTATTTCTAACTGCACACAATTACCATTTCCAATTGAGGCAAATGTTAGATTTCCATTCAGAGTCCCCTAAATTATGGCACGCTGACTTTACGAGCAGAGGCTCATCTTCCTCTACAAATGGCTAATTACCAAAAATAACTTGCTGTAAACAAGAGGTCTCTCTTGCCTCATAATGCATCCTTCTTCCTGTGGTGTTAAACAGATCATCATTCCTGTTTATCACTTATTTGTCTGAGCAAATGGAGACAGACAGATGACAGGAAAAAGAAGAACAATTATAAAGGTATTTCTTTTGCAAGTGTCTGGAGGGTGAGCTGGGCAGAGAGACAAAAGGCAAAAGCTGCTCCCATTGGAGCTACTAATAAAGCTGAACATGACAAAAAATATCAAACAAGTGCTATACTTTCTACTGGTATCTATCTCAACACACAGCAGGAGTTACAAAAGTATTGATTTAATGAGTTCAGAGCACCCAAAGCCTTTAAAAACAAACAAAAAAATAATATCCAGTGCTTTTCACTTCAATCTGTTTATTTTCCTGTTCAGGTTTGAAGGCCTTCAGGAGTGTGAAAGAAGATAAATGAGTTGAAAACAAAACAAAAACAAGCAAACATAGAAAAAAAAGAGAAAAAGAAAAGAAAAATAAATGTAGCTGTTAATGAACATTGCCAGTTGCTGAATACCAAACCCTTTTTTGTAGCAGAACATGTGAACTGGAGAAACTTAATAAAGTCTTTTCCCAAAAATATTTCCAAGCTTGGAATAACACTGACATTAATTTGACTGAAGAGCAAAAACAGGGATTGAAACTCTTCTGTTCTAAAATTAAAAGGGGAAAAAAAAACCCCAAAAACCACTGGAAAAGCTTCTGAGAAATGCTAGCAGGATGATCAAAGCCTGGAGCAGCTGCCACACAAGGACCAAGAGAAGGATGCTGCAGCTTGTTGTGGACATCAGTCTCCAACATGTCCTGAGGTCACCTGAGGACTGGGCACTGCTTGTCTGTCCCAACAGCAGGACTGGGAGACACCAAGGGAAGCTGGACAGGAGCCTGGTCCAGAATCCCCATGGACCGGAGTCCAGAGCTGTGCAGCTCTCCCTGCACTGCAGGGCCAAGAAGCTGATTGAGGAGATTCAAGGGGAGATGGAAAAGCATTTGTAAGACCCATTGGGGGCTGCAGAATCACAGAATGGTTGGGTTGGAAGGGACCTTAAAGATCACCTTGTTCCACCCCCCTGCCATGGGCAGGGACACCTTCCAGTGGACCAGGCTGCTCAATGCCCCATCCAACCTGGCCTTGAAAAGAAGAGAGAAAAGGAAATTCCTTGGGCTTAACATTAACTGCTGGTGGCTGGGAGGCCTGGGAAAGAAGTCTTTCTTTGCTCTTTTCCTTCCCTTTGCCGGGCATCTTATTTATGGCCCCAGCACGAGGCAAAATGCTGGACACCATGGACCTCAGGCTGAACCACTGCTGCGGTTTGCACAGTCTTTTGTCATTTGCATTATGAATTTTTTGACTGTGAATATGCAATGCAGAGATCATCTCAATACATGTGGACACTGAATGCAGCCTCACAGTTGCAGATTCCTGGCTGGAGCCTCTAGGAATCACTGCAGAGCAAATCAAAAATAATAACACTGCAATGGAGTGCAGTCGGACAGTGGGTCTGGGAGGCAGAAGCAGCACCAGGCAAATGGTGAAATAAGAGTGCAGACTGTTACAGGGCTGTGGGCAGGATAAAACCCCTGCAGCCCTGCAGCATTTCACCAGAAATGTTGGTTTAAAAACAAAACTAAACACAAAAAATCCCCCGCAGTCTGAATTACTACGTCAAATTTTAAAAATAATTTTGTGATTTGTATTTAGATCCTCCTGACAGCTTTTTCTTTTAATTAAATCTCTTATTGAAGAAAGAAAGACTCAGGCAGCAGGCCCAGCTATTAACAGGAGGAAATTTTTAAAGACCAAGATGCCCATTACAGAAATGAAACAACAAAGCTGAAATTAAGGGAGATATAATTGGCTCAAAACACTTTCCTGAGCAACACCAGCAACACCCCTCACTCCCAGAGCGAATTATCAACCCATTTTCTAACAAATGGTCTCCAGTTATTACACCATGAAGTTTGTTTCCCGCACAGGAGGCACTTGGAGGCTTTGGTAGACTTGTGGGCTACATTTTTATCAGAGTATGACTTTCAGAGTATCAGAGCTAACTTTCCAAACTCCAGATGTTTGAACTCATAGCACGCTGTGTTACTCCAGAGGGAGACTGGGCACAAAAAAAGAGCATCTGCTGAAATAATAAAATAGTTCTTTATCTTTTAGCTAAACAGTCCATACATTTCTTTGCACAAGAGAGAGTAAGGCAAGGTGGATTTTCATAGCAAAAAATGACAAATATGACAAACTGCCTGGGCATAATGCAAGGGTCTCTTCCAGGGAAGAAATTAATGCACAGAACTGCATGTATCACATAAGTAAACTTTCTTCTAAAATACTGTGTGATCCCTGATTCAGTGATTTATGTCACAATAATGCCTTGAGGTGAAAAGGCTCTGCTGAGCTAGGGCTTGTTTGACCACAGAATATATGCAGTTTAATGATGATATCTGCTTTCAGCTTCCCTCTGTGCCCATTCCATCTAGCATCTCAGTCTATTATGGCCCCGCTGGAAAGTTTGGTGATTTGGTTTATGCAGGAGCTGGGATTTCCCAGCTGAGTCACTGAAACACCAGTTAAAAAGGCACTTGCAAAAACAGGGGCTATAGCAACACTTACACTCACATAAGTGTCCCCTCTGGGGGCTCAGAGTGATGCTTATTTCTATTACATTTATTTTAGAAGAGAAGGAAGAAGAAGGGAAAAAAAAAAAAAAAAAAAAGAGGCAAAAAAGAAACCCAAGTCCCAGAAAGCTTGCTGAGATACATTTCTGTTCCTATATTCCAGGAAAGTCTTGACAGAAATGAAGGCTTCTTGCAGCTCTGATGATCTCAACTCAGCAGTCACTGAGGCCACAAGCTGTGGGCACAGGAACTCCCTCCACTGCATGGCAGAAGAAAATGAGCTAACACAGAAACTAACTCCATGTGGAGGCTGCCAAAGGGATCCAGCCTGGAACAGGTTGGTCTTTTTTACAATTTGAAATGCTTTTCTCTGCTCTGATGTCTTCCAAAAATCTCCCCTGAGTTGAGAGGGCATGGCTTGACAGTGGCTTTATTTAGTAGGTTCTAGTGCTGCACACAAGTTTATAAACTCTGCTGTACTCTTAGTCCAAATTGTATGCACCCATAAGCTCTGAGAACCTGAAAAATATGCCAGTGGCATTTAAGCAACCTCCTCTGTGCAAATCTTAGCAGGAAAATTCATCCTGATCCTCAGGGGCATCACTGGCCTGTACAAACTCCCTCTGAGACCAAGCCTCACCTTTGATGGCTTCTGTCCATGCACCAGCCACTGCCAGACCAAAAGATGGGCACGTGCCTAGAACCACCTCATTTTATGCAAAAATCCTCCCCTTTCTAAAATTTAAATCCATATCATTGTGCTCAAGAACATACCTCCTTTAGAGAGGAGCTGTGTCAACCAGAAGTATATATTGGCCTTCAAAATGCTCCCCTGTTCTCATGGAGACTGGATTTTACATTTACTCTACTCAGATCCTTTCTTTTCTTCTCTGCTAAAAGGATGCAGAAAGATCCAATGGTGGTAACAGTGGAGGGACAGGAGATGCAACCTGGGAACAGCAGTTTCCAAAGCAGAGGATAGAGGTCTGAAGACCCAGCACTTCATTCTCCCTTTGTGCTGGTCAGAATATCTTGGAAATTATTTATTTGCACACAGAAAAATCACCTTGTTATTTCTGTACTGAAAATTAGGCTGATACACGTAGCTCTAGATCATCAGACACACACAAAAATTGAAAAGCTCACCAAAATTCATAGTTCACAAGACATTCAAAGACTTTTTTGGTGCTGTTGCAGCAGTTTCCTTTCCCTTTTTTCCCTGCTGAACAAAATCAATGCCCTTTTTTAATGTGAAAATACAGTCAGAGAACCAACTTTTCACTGCTTCGCTCTCCACAGTGCTACTCCAAATCTGAGATGCTTCCATCTTATTATCTGAATCCTTCCAATGAAACACAGAGCAAAATGGCTGGTTTAATCTATTCTTCTTAATTATTATACTGTATTTTAGAGTATGTCTATCACCCTCCCCAACCATTACATTGTAAAGACATTTTAGTAGTAAAAAGAAACCCAAGGGGGAACCATCTCTCATAGCAAAAAAAAAAAAAAAATAATAATTTACTGACATATTGTTTGCTGAGAAACAATAAACTGTCAGGTTTTTGTAGCTCAGTGTCTACTTCAGCTGGGTTTGTGATTAATGAGGAATATTGACTATTTCTAAACACATTGTTTTCAAGCCCACAGTTCAGTCACACATTTGTCCTCCAGCAGTTACCTGATATAAAGTCACTGGGGAAGACATGCTTTGAACTATGCTCTGGCACTTGGTGCTAAAATTCCCACTTTCTGCAGGAAGCAAGCTGCACGTGGGATCATCTGAGAGCGACTTTGCTGTGTGAGAACATCACCTCTTGGAGAGCCTCCCAGCAGCCAGCAGCAGCACAACCTGGGGCTGAGAGCTCCTCTTGCCTCATTGCCATGCTGGCTCCCAGTAGGGAAAGCAGACTGCATAAATGACCAAGCAGAATCTGAATTTGTTCCCAAGAAAAAGCTGAGTGTGAGCATAGCAGGGCTGCCAGCACCTTCCTGCCAGCTGGTGGATAGTCTATGCCAGGACTGTGCAATGTGTGTGTTCTGAAGATGTATTTTAAACTGGTTTGGAAACTATCATTTTATAGTTTATGTTTGTATTAATTACTGCAGCTGTTTGATCCCATTTCTGTTTGAGATGGTCCCAGATAATCCTGATAAACAGCCACACTCTGACAGAGCCTATAGATGCTCGTGCAAAGATGGGTCAGGGTCAGGCCTGGGACACACTGGTCCCTGACCTATATTACACTCCTCTAAGCAGATTACACCAGTATATATTTTTTTTTTGCTTTACCCTTCTTTAGGAAGGCGACTGATTGCTACATTCACAGTGACTGATAGCAGCTGAAGTGGAAAAATCTATTTTCCATTCCTGAATTGCAGCAGAATCCCCCTTCTCCTGTTGGATCTCTGTTTAAAGGTGTCTTTGGCAGAGGGATTCTCTGTGGTCAGACAAAGACCATTTCAAAACAACAGGGCCATGAAGCAATGAAAGGTTAAAGGCCTCACTAAAGGGATAAAAGTGCAATAGAGTCATCTGGATTAAGACTCTCTCTCACCACCCTGATGTCTACATTGAGAGGGAAGGATTCAATTTTTTAAAAACACAAAGATTGCACATGTTGGATTTGCAGTATAAACCCCTGATTGTAACTGTCTTTCATATGAAGATCTCTATCTGAAGGTATTTAACTAATTAGTTATCATGGTTGGCAAGGTTTTATTCCTGTGCTACAAAACATAGAACTGCAGATAAGGGGGAGAGAGGGGAAACCCTACAAAAACCAAGCCAAACCAAAAAAAAAAAAAATCCAATCCCTGCTCATTTAAAGGCATGAGCAGAGAACTTGCAGCTCATATTTTCTGGAGCAGCAAGTGGATTTGCAATGTCAGCTGATCAGCCCTAAATGCTGGGGGGCTTCACTTGTGCTCCTCTCTCCAGGGCTCCTGCTCTGCCCAGCAGAAGGTACCCAACACAAACTCATCTATAATTAGAGCCAAAATAGCTCCCCTTAACTAGAAAGCGTGTTACCTAAGCTGGTTATAAATCCTCAACTCCCTTAAAAACAACCACCTATTTTTAAAAGAAATGTTAAAATATTAATAATGTAACTCAAGACAACTTCTCAACCTGTTGTTAAATCCTTACCATAAAGTGGGGTGTAGACAGGGCTCCTGGGAAACAGAAGACAGTTCTTAAAACTTTTCCAACAGCAGTGCCAGGACATCACCACTGTCTCTTACTAACAC
This sequence comes from Pseudopodoces humilis, assembly GCF_049639895.1. Classification (NCBI taxonomy): domain Eukaryota; kingdom Metazoa; phylum Chordata; class Aves; order Passeriformes; family Paridae; genus Pseudopodoces; species Pseudopodoces humilis. The sequence continues at coordinate 14,969,782 of NC_142212.1, forward strand.
TTGCCATCGATTTTCCTCAAGTCCTGTTGCAAAGGTGGCCCTGATACTCACACATACATTCTGTTAATGCTTGGAGAGATTAATATTCTATTCCTTGGCAAATTGATAGAATAATTTTCATAGTAAGGTCCAGGAGGCAGCAGCCCATCTTAGAAGGCCAAGTAGATTTTTATCATTTAACAAGACTGCACTGGTAGCCACATCATCATCAAATATTCCTAATCCCAGCAGTTGTTATGGAAATGGTAATAGTTTGTGCTATATCGTTTCATCCTGTCCCATCCTTGTCTTCCAGCTGCTGTCCAAAAGTGATTATAAATAATGGGGCTATAAAAGCCATTCAATAATTAGAGGATTCATTGGCCATATGCCAGCAGTGACAAAAGAGAGTGATTTATGTAAGATGAGCCTGTCACATCTGCCAGATCACAGTTTCATTACGCCTGTGGCTTTAAGGTCACAGTTTAGCACTGTTTCAACAGCCATTTGTCAAGGGGGTGCTGGGGAGAAGAGGTGAAATACATCATGGTTTTGTTTGCTTTCTTGCTTTAACTACTAAGTAAATAAGTAAATAAAGTCCAGTACCTACATTTGTTATTTCACGTCTCTTGTGAGGTCAAAGACACAAGAAAACATTCATCATGGTTGGCCAGGGTTCAAAATAAGATCATGAAGAGAAAACATCACATTTAAAAGCCTTAAGAATTCATGTGGCTTCTTAAATTCAATACAATCTAAGCATGTTCTGTCTTCCAGCCACCCATGAAATGAAGGTACCTTGTAAACACATAACATGTTGGTAAATTAATTGCTACTACATTTTCCTAACACAAGAAAACTTAAAAACCTTTTATGGTTCAGTGTTCTAAAATGATATTTAAACATTGCCATGGGAGTTCAGATTAACAATTAACATGGCTCAGCAAACACCTAATTTGATTCCTATTCCATTTCTCATCTTCTTTTCTTCTAAAAAAACAATAAAAAACACCAATGAACTTTTATTGCTCGGTACCAATACTAGTACCATAAAGTCCAGATGTTTAAATCTTCCCCATAAATGCTTCAATAACCTCATCTGTTACTGTCAGTGATTGCTTCCATTCCAATGTGGACAATCTCTGGTGATAAAAATTACTGGTCTGAGGGATCCTCATCTTTGGATCTTTGCTGGAAATGGTACACCCAGTACCAACCAATATATTACTTTAATTTGTACCAGCCTGCTAAAACCAGACTGCAGTCAGATGAACTGCTCAGATCAGAGCCCAGATGCTGCCATTATTCTAACAAATCCACACCACAACAAAAGCAAAATGACTGTTCACCCTTTGCCTACCTCCTGAAGTGAAACATAAAATACTTCCCAATTTTTATGCTTTAGAACCTTCTCTGAACAACAAAGCCTCATCCATTGCAAAAGACTTCCAGTGGAAGGAAATGATGATAAACTGGAGGGTTATGCCATAAAGAATTGCACAAAGTTACAGGATGAGCCACCTGCACAGCAATAAAACCCCACTTGGATGGAGCATGGTTAAGGGTTGAGCAGCAGCAGCCTGGCTGCTGAATCAGCAGTGAGCACTTTGGGGCAGCCAGTAATTCAAAAAAAGCCAGAGATTGAATCACACTTGTTACTTTATTACTGAGAGAACTTCTTAAAATGTTATTTTAGGTGTAAGCTGTGAATCTGAAGGAGACATTTCCACACTCAGAACTTTCAGGTCACGTTCAGAATCAGGAGCAGGCAAGAGCCTTCTTGGCATGGTACCTTTGGTATCGCTCTCAATCTGCATGGGTGAGTGAACCAGCACTGAGGTGGTAATTCAGCATTTGCTGCTGCAGAAATGCACTTAACAGATCATAAATCCCTGGTAAAACTCTTCTAAGAGCACCTCACCTCATCTACTGTATTCACAGGGTGCTCCCCCTTATTTTCTGTGCATTAATAGTGATTCATATTTCTACACTAAATTGAAACAAATAGCCTTTCAGCTGAGAAGGGCCAGAAAAACCCACAGAGCTCAGGCATTGAGGTTGAAAAGAAAAAAAAAAATCATTATTTATACACCAGGCCTGAAAATTTTGAACATTTGTGACAAATACGCTTCTGTTGCTCTCAACTGAATCCAGATCAGCAACAATTGTAAATGCAGCAGCAAGCTCAGCCTCTCTCTCATTCTGGCCCTTTCAAGTTTCTGGCGCCCTCAAAGTTTCAGCCCCGAATTTCTTGTGGAGAAGAAAAGTTCCTTCACCCTCTGACATCTTTGCAGCCCAGGACAATCCTGACCTGGGAGACAGGGAGGTCACACAGCCACAACTGCATCCCAGGAAGGGGAGCCTTCTCTGCCATGGAGAGACAAATCAGACCCTTCTACCTCACAAAGGATCTGTTTTATTATTTCCTTCCTCAAAAAACTGAGGTTTAAGTTCTGTTCCTCTTCTTAAATCATGTGATATCATTTGTGTCCATATAGAGCCTACAGCATCATGACAGTAGATAAACGATGACATTTCTCCAGAGAAAGTGGCAACCATACCTCCCCAGGTAAGCCTAAGGAACAGAATATCTGATACATGTGAGGCAGAAATATGATGCAACATGCTGCTCAAGCAACGAGAGAGGAAGATAAACAGAAGAAGGAAAACTGTTTGCCTTAGCTACCTCTGAAACACATTTGAACTGGCCAGGCACAAAGCTTCAGAAATGTGATCTGCCTCATCCAGATGGGTGCTGGCAGATGTGGAGCCTGCCCCTGTGCTTTGTGGCCACAGTTAATCGTGAACCCAGCTAACTAAAAGCTGGAGATTAACCACTCCTACTCTCCTATTGACCCATAGACCTCTTTTCTTCCCCTATGCCATTTTCAAGAAATACTACAAGCTCCCTGCTCTTGTCTCAGCTTTCTGTTTTCCTTGTTCCCTTCTGAGAATCCACAGACACAAGAGAAGGAAATTGAGGCTGTCAGGTGGTCTCTGGGAATGGCAGCAGAGAAGCAAGGTGAGCCAAGGTGAGAGGAGGGACCTGCTGGGAGGACAAATGCAGAATATTTTCCTACTAAAATGAAAAATCTCCAAGATAAAACTATAAAGCTTGTTAACAGCCACACACACAAACTTTGTTGTGTTTTTGATGAGGCTCAGGAGGTATGTGGACAAAGAACAGAGTAATGCAGCATCCTCACTGTTTTCAGTGAGGTTTGGATTAGCATCATGCTAAACACTTTATCTGGTTCTGTGGCCAGATCAGTGTTGACCCAGAGTTAACTGGCTGACAATCAAGCTGTAACATTAAAGCTACGTCCATAAATGCCTCTGCTTGGCAGTGACCTTAAACCAAGTGCCCAGAGCAAAGCCTCAGCTCCACAGAGCTTTCCAGAGGTGAATGCAGGCGAGCAGAGACATCCCTCTGAGCCAGGCATTTTCTGCCTCGCACACAAAGGCACTGCTGTGCTGGGGCACTCTGCACGGCGTGTTCCAGCAAGGCAGGGCAGTGAGGAGTGTGAGGCCATCAGTAGCGGCAAGAAACGTTGATGTTGCCACGTAGGCTTTAAATGAAAACACAACAACAAAAAATAAGAGGAAAAAAAACCTCCTACACAACTGAAGTGAATGGAGAATGAAATCTCTGTAAGAGAGTGCCACGGGGTGCAGCCTCTGAAGGATGCGGTGGAACTCTGAGCATTTCCATCAATGAACACAGACTGAGCTATGTGAGCAGCCCAGGAAAGGCATCCCAGGAAAGCACAGCCTGCCTGGAGCCCCCTGGATAGACTGGGGAGCATTGTTCCTTCCCCTTCACACTGAAGATGCCAGCAAGCTCTGCCTTGTCTGGGATGCAGGCAGGGCTGGTGGGAGCAGCACAAGTAGGGCAGGGGGTGAAGGAGAAGGTCTGGCCACAATACTAACAATGGGAAACTCAAGATGAAAAGCACTTGCAGTCTTTCACTCCAAAGAAAAGACTCATTTCTGGAAATGAGATGCACATCTCTCTGTCTCCTGAAAGGAGTTGCCATATGTTCTAAAAGTAGGATATAATATTTGAGCTGTAAAAGCCAAATCAGCTTGAGAAACAGACGGCATTACAATGCTTTAGCAGAACAAGCCCCCCGTAACAATATGCCAACAAACACATTTTCTAGAATGGCACTAGGAAAATATTTGCAAAATCTGAAACCCATTCCCTAAATACAGCATTTGGTTCTTTCAGAATGGAAAAGAAGTGCCACACATATGCCAGAATTGGGGAATTGTAAATAGCTCTTCATATTCTTTGATTTTTTTTTTTTTTTGCTTGCTTTTTTCTGTAATTTTTGGATAGTGGAGCTTTTTTTTTTTTTAAACTTGACCTCAAATTTCTTGAGCAGTCATTCTTGTTCTTCCTTGGTTGCTGGAGGGAAAAATTCCCATGGCCCAGCCAGGTCACCTCTGCATTTTGATCACAGGGTTGTAGTTTTTCACTCTGACCTCCCAGGCTACAGGACACACATCAATATCAACAGCCTAATTTCCAGAGGTACTGATTAAATAAAATCTAACGTTGACAACCTGGGATTGTCAGGCTATAAACACTAAATGAAGATATTGTCAGAACGCTAGAATTTTGATGCTATTTTTAAAGTATTTTTTTTCCCCTCACAACTCTCTCTATCATATACAAAATGTTGTTCTTCTTGGAAGAAACCAGCTGAAAATCATGTGTCCATGGGAAGAAGATCTGTCCAAAGCATGTTCCAGCTGCTTTTGCCTGTTCTCCAGTGTGGCTGGATGATACACTCTCAGGTGCACCAGTGTCTGACCAAAGAAAAATAAATTATTTTTTTCATCTGCAATATATCCATTTACAGAGTGATACAGGTTGATTTTCCAACTTGCCCAAAAAATCTCTCAGAACCAAGATTTGCTAAGGAACAAATAAAACCAGAAACAAGACTTGCTGTGGTCTCGACTTAGCAAGTAAAGCCCTTCTCCTTCTACATTATTTTCAAAGAGCACAACTCAGCTTAACCTCAGATGGACCTCTCTTTTTTTTTTTTTTTTTTTAATTTTTAAAATATAATTACACATTTATGTACATATAGAATAGATGCCAAACTGCTAACACAGAGTACAGAAAGGCAGGCAACAATGCTGTGTGATTTAGAAAATCAGACTCTCAAAGCTGAATATAATTATGAGCTAAATCTGTTGGGAAAAAACATTTAAATGGAAAAACGTGTATAACAGTTGGGAGCTGTTGAAGCACATTTTACAAGAGGCCCAAAAAGCCACAAAAATTGAGTAAGGAGGTCACACTGGTTTAGAAACAAACCTGGCTTATAGGGAAAGTGACTGCAGCTTTTTTTCAGTTTCATGCTGTAGCCAAAAGGAAAATAAGATCTCAGCAACTGGACTAGCTCTGCTTAACTACTCTAACTGCAAACATTTTTGTTTTATTTTTATTGTACCACTGGAAGTGTTTTCTGTGGATATTCTCCATCCCTGGAAAATGTTACATCAACATTGAATGTTTTTCTTGAAAAATCAAGATTAAAGAGAAATTGATTCCAACTAGTTCTCTAATGTCCTGAGCTATTACTTGGAAATGTGATTTAGGAAGACAGTGTTGAATAGGCAGGTAAAGGATCTGGAAGAATGGGGGAGCCAAGAGCAATTTAAAAGAGTTTAGAGCAAAATGATGCAATGAGCTGAATCTTTTGAATTGGTCAGGTGACCAAGAGCCTGGGCAAGTTGAGAAAACCTTCCTGGTTAAAGGAAAGTGTTAACACTGCTATTCTGCTGTAAAAGCAATTCAATACACAGCATTGTGGGCATCCCTTTTGTGCAGGAAATGGAACTGAAATTCTAAAATCAGATTTTACAGCACTGACAGAATGAACGAGCTGGCTGGAGCAAGCAAGAACTATGGCAGTCAGTTATGGGTTTTAATAAAGTACCACTACATCTTATTGGCAAAACTCAAAAGTAAAAGTGAGAAGTGAATGAGGGCAACATTGCTGTTAACTATTGCACACAAAGTCATGTGAAGCAAAAATGCTCTGATTCTTGGGACTATCACACAGAGCAGCTCTTCTCTTCTGCAGCCTTCATGTTAAAGTCTGGCCAAAGGCAACAGCTAAAATATTGAAAAACTCACATTTAAAACCAAAAAACAAACAACCTGTATAGTGTTGGTCTCTAACATAAATATAATCCTTCATATAAAGAGAGTTTGGCAATAAAAGAATAAAAAGGCACATGAAAAAGCTTACTAGGGTCTGGAACAAACATCTTTGCCTTGGTCACAAGGTCTTATTTTCTTAATGAGTTTAGGAGTGCCTGTATCATGTTTCTGTCACCCCAACTTTTCCCTTGAGAAACAAATATGAATATTGCAGACGGTAAAACCCACATTTTCTCGAGCAGGAAATAAATGTTTATATGCAGCATATAGCAAAACGTATATTTCCAGAGACAATAGTTACAAGATTTAGACTTATTAGTGCAGGAATTTTTAATGGAAAACATGTTTTTGGGGGTAAGAATTTTAATTACAAAGGAACAGCATACAACTTGCTTCTTTAGATATAAAGCAGAGCAGTTCTGCAGCAGAATAAAAAGGTCTCTTTGGATGAAAATAGAATACTGGAATAAAGAGAAAACACTCAGCTCATGTGTATGCAGGGTTAGACGTTTTCCTGGTAATGCTTTTGATCCCAAAATGACATTTGTCAGAAGGGAGCATTCCTCAGGAACGTGACATTCCTGCAGCCATCAGACACAGCTCTGACGGCGCCTTTCCAGATCCTGCCAGGCTGCCCTGATCCCAGACACAGCTCCAAAGGGTCCAAAACTCACTCAGTCAAGCCCTTCTTCTGCCCACATGCTTCTTTTCTTTCCCCTTCTTACAATCTTTAGACAATGGACACTGCAGGAATAAGAATTAGCACACCCATCTAAAAGAGGGGGTTTATGAAAGGCCTGATTTTCCCACTGCAAACGAAAAAGACTTAACCAAAGTACCAGTTCAGTTCTGGAGATACAAACAATTGGTACCTCCAGAATGAAGTTTCACAGATTCTGGTTTGGTAGAAATGGAAATACAGACTTTTTGTGGCAAGTGGGGCCTCCCTTATGTGAGCACATCTACTCAGCTGCAGGCATCTTGCACTAAAAACAATTAACTGGAAAATACAAGACCAGAAGTGGGCAAAATAACAGTTTCTCAGAATTCCAAGTGGAAAAAGCCACTGGTTTCATCCCCATTACATTACTCTTTCCAGCAGCACAGAAAGTGGCTTTCCTGTATATCCACAACGAATGCCGTTTGTGAAAGACTAACAGGAAAAGCAGAAATGAAATGTTTAATCAGGCTTTGCTGCTGCCTTTGGCATCATTGGATTTTCCCATTTTACAGGACACAAGTAGACCTGACCATGCTTTATGCCCATTTTTACCAGTAATTTCTGGCTCTCCAGACTCACATGGTTCTAACCAATTTGCAATTCTTCCAGGAAATCTTCATGCTCAAGCAGCAGCTTTACTGTCATTGCCATTAAAACCAACAACCACTTTATTTTTTCTTATTTTGATAAGTGTTCTGATGATCCAGCTAAAGAGTACAAGAGAGGCAATAGAAAACAATAGAAATCAGCATTAATTGTCTAAATACCAATTCTTCCTCCTTAAGGTTTTATTCTTTAATTTTGGAGAGCTCTTCTTGTACCTTCTCGGCTGGTTTGCTAACAAACACTTTTCAGCTTCATTTAATCAAAAGCATTTGGATGGAGATCCCTAACACTGACTCTGAAATGGAAAGCTCTAATCAACTTCAAACTCATTTTTATGCTTCTCTCTCTTTTGGGAGTGCACAGGCAAAGCCCTGGAAGTTCTGCAAAGCTGAAGGAGTTTTTAAGCAACACAGGTACACTGACGCCTCCTATGCTCCCTCTGCTACTGGAGGGGAAAAACAAGCTGTGGAGGTCTAAACTGATCCAGCAAAAGATGCAAGAGAGCACAGAATGGGCCTTGCATTTCTTCTGAGTGAATGTCACTCTGGTTTCTGCTTTTATGCTACTCTGGGATTTCAGAAAGCTCTACCTCCAGTCATTAAGTCATCAGGATTTTTTTCTGCTGGCTTAAAGGGACTTTGGTCAGAACCTCCAAGCTTGGCAAGAAAAGGTGTCAGACAAGCAGCATGCAAAAGGAATAGTTATTTATCAAAGGAGCAATCCAGAATAATGCACTGTTCCTGCTTGAACACAGTCCCACTGCCCCACTTTTAGAGTCTGAACCAGGGCAGATGAACAAAGGAGGAGCTTTGGCAGGCAGGCTGGTTTTTAAACAGAATAGAGCATGGTGCACAAAGGCATCCAGGAGCCCCAGATAAAGAGTTCACAGAGGGGACTCAAAATCCCAAGTCTCCCCCAGACAGGAGCTGCACTACTGTCCCCAGCTTTGGGCTACTCACACTCCTCTGCTAATAAGCCCCACGGTGAAGCCTTCAGAGTCCTAGAAATAAATTCTGCTTCTGTTTCTGAGTGAGTCTGGCCAGGCTGGCCTGGTAAACCCACCACCTTTGGCAGGTGTTTTTTCACACTTCTGTCCTTGTTTTTTTTTTTAAACTGCGTGCCTAAATATTAATTCATTGGTCTAATTTTACGTTTCTTTGAGTTTGGTCTTCCTTTTAAGTCACAGTCTGTTTGACAGTTAAGCTTTTAAAAGAAATTTAAGGAGCTTGACCCTTTCATGATATGATGCTGCCCTGGTCCTGCCTTTGCACCTCTGCTCAGAGCCAGAAATTCCATTCAAACGAGGTGCATCCACAGCTGCTGCAGAAACACCATGTACACATCACCCTGCTCTGCCAGCACAGAAATGGCAGATGCATCTACACAGGCTGACAATTGATTTACTCATAATTTGCAACCCTTTGCAAAGGAACTCGACTTCCTAGCAATCAATGAGAAAATAACCTTGTTAGCAAAAAATCCAATGTTCTTTTAAATTAATCAGTTCTTTTTCATCCAAACAGTACAGATAATGAGAGAGATGATGACATTTTACATGACCTATAAAAAGTAGTGTTTCTATTTTAGGCTCTCCTTCGTAAGGGTGCCAGGATGATTATGTTTTGTTTACTGGACAAAATAATCTCTTATTTGTTAAGGCTTGAATGCAATTTCATACAGTACAAAATTTTATCTTCTATTGTCTTAATTATCATCTGGAGAGTTGAAGCATGAAATGATGGCACAGAAAAAAATTAATATTAATGTGTTCTAGCTGCAATTTAAAGAGGAAAGGACTTGGAGCTTTCTTTTGCTCATGTGCTTAACATGCCACATCAGACTAGTGAATTATATCCCATTTATCTGCTATTGTTTTTCCAAGTAGCATGAAGAAAACAGACACCAACCTTCTGTAGACTCACTACATTCCCAGTGTTCAAACACACAACCTTCTCCTCTAATTTCCTTTTACATCACTTGCTAAAAAGTGGGAAAACGTTTCCTGCTTAGGATGATGTGCAACAATACACTATTGTTTGTAAAGTTCCTTGCAGGACACCTTTTGTCACCTGCAGCATGTTCTCATGCCAGTGTGAAAGCACAGGCAGCAGGAGCCTTTTCTCATTTCTCTCTTTGCATCCTGACAGCCAGAGAATTCAGTGTCTGGGGTAAAAGGTGAATTTATCCCAGGAGGAGATGGCAAAAAAAGAGAAAGTCTTGGATGATGAGCAGTGCACAGAGACACCAATGGGTTTTCTACCTTCCCAGCTAGAAATCAAAGGGGAGCCCAATGAATGTGCTGATTTTAAATTAACAAAATGCATGGTCTGACCACTTCAGATTCCAGAAGTACCAGTAAGGATTGAAAAAGACAGCACATAGATGCAATGATACATGGTTTAATTCTTTTGCAGTTTCATCCTGCTGTTTCAGCCCTGACCTTTCCAGGTCAGAAAAAGAAAGGGAGGAACTCAAAGGTTTAGTTTCCCTTTTTTTGGACAAGAAGAGCAATTGGATTGGACTTTGTTTCAGGGGCTCCATACACACTGTTAGAAATTTTAAAAAAACCAAAAACCAAGCAAGGAAAGTATCAATTAAAAGAAGACTGATTTCCAAATCTGAACTTATATGACAGTCAAGATACTAAAAAAAAAACCTTAAAAAATCTCTATTTTTAGGCAAATAAGTTACATGAAAACATAGAAACAAAGAGTTTGGATGGCTTATCAATGCAATTCCTTTCAAATTAAGTTTTAATGCAAAACAAAATGCACTAAGGCATGTGTAAACACAGCAATGATGATACAAAAGATCCTTTTCCTCTTATGGTGTTAAAACATGACATAAATCATGTTTATGCCATGACTATTTTAAGGCCATGGTTGGGTACATCTAAATATCTTTCTCACAGATTTTTCCCTGTAGAGTTCTTTTTGTTTGTTTGTTTGTTTGAACAACTTTGCAAAATCCCAAAATGCATAATTCTGCTTTAGCAGCTCCAAGTCCAATCAAGTGGATTATCTTCATGCCCACCTAAACCGTGTTCAGAATATGGAAACATTCATCATCCGCTGAGTAGAATTACAGAGATTAAAAAGGCAAGAAGTGGGGTTTAAAGATATTAAAAGTTTGAGGAAACTGCTCCAATAAACCCCAGAAGAGTGGGGATTAGGTGCTAATCACCACCCCCAAGTGGGTGGGATGGGAGGCTCCCCACAGCTCCAGTTTATGGGTGTGGGGTGGCAGAGGTTGCTGGGGGTTTGCACCAGTCTGTCCCAGATGTGGTTACCCCATGGCACCAGCACTTCACTTGGGGCAGCAGAGCCCTGAGCCTTTCCTTCCATGGCCAGCAGCTCCTCTGGGAAACTCCACACTGTCCTTCTGCACATCTCACCCAAGCCTAAAACACTCCAGGTCACCAGCACCCGTGCAAGGGCTCATACACAAAGCTCCTCCTAATATATTTCCAAACTATTTAAAGACCCAGCAGCATATGCAGAAAGACAAATATATTCTGCTTATTGGATGGCATAGAGCACTCAAACCTGAGCATCTCTGATGAATACCTGTGTATACACAATATTTCCTATACACACACTACTTGCTATAGCCAAAGAATGAGGCCACTCAAAAATGCCCATCTAAAAATAAAGAGAAAAAAAAAAAAAGAAAGAAAAAGATAAAAGAGAATGGAATTAACAGCCAAACAAAACACAACTGAAAATGCAGCTAAGCTGAGGTAAACCTCAGTGCAAAACATATCTGATAATCGATCAAATCATACTGTCTAGCAGATTAGTGCCTATTGAACAGGAGGGCTGAAGAACACAGACACTCCAGGGTGACAGCTATAAAGCAGAGTTTAACAAATTGATGAGCTATTTATGCAAAGTATTCATGGCTATGACAACTCATTTCTACAGAGTGAAAATAGAGTAGAAATTTGTCAAAATGCAAATACAACAGTGACCTATTGATACAGGGTCAAAGTGTGAAGGGGAGAAGCAAGTTCAGGACAGCAGAGCTACAATTACTGCAGTACTCTTATAACAACATTTCTTTCTTTACATTAAGATTTTCTATCAAAAGGTAGATCTAAGGAGCTCATTAACATGAAGAAAAACAAATAAGACATTACTGAAAAGGAAGCCAGAAATATGCATCTTATAATTTGAATTAAGATTTTTCTGCTGGAGAATGTCTTTATCTTTCCAGGCAAAACAGCAAAGCAATTTTGTAGAATTTAATTGAGAAATAAAGCACACAAAAGGGCTGCTTATATGCATACCTCAGTAAAAGATAGAGTGGAAATAAGTCCTCTGAACAAAACTGAGCACTGCAGATCAAACAATGTTGCCAAGTGTCACTGCTTGCCTATCAAATATCATATTTAAAACCGTATTTAGGAAAGTTACATTGCTTCCCCAACAAAAAAGCAGTTATTTTTAAGTTACTATTGTTATGATACAGTAGACATAAATATATCCAAGTCAATGCAAAAGGAAGTACTTGCATTTTTATTTGAAATTCAATGATCTGGTTAAGCCACTGGTATTTTGACCACCAAGTTTAATTTTGAAAAGGTTTGAGCAGCTTTACTGTCCAGCAGCCATGAATAATTCTGTGCTTGAATACTTTTTATAGAAGTACACTAAGCAAAGCAACCTGCAAAGCACTTGTCTCTCAGCAGCTCTATTATGTGGGCAAGTGAATGTGAACTAAACAAACTTTACACTTCTCAACCCATCTGACTTTTTGCTCTCTCTCCCTCTATCTGCACACACATATATTTTTTTTTCTGAAATGTTTCAGTTTTCATAAGCAGCACAACAATTTGTTGTCCTTTTATGAAGAGAAAACAATTGGATTAGGGATTCTTTCTGTGCCCAGCAGTATATATGCTATAGAAGTTTTTGAACACCTATGTATCCCTTCAACAGCATGTTTCAATAATAATAAATAATAATCATTTCAATAATAATAAAAATTTTGCTTCAGCAAATTTTGCTCTAAGGAATTTTTCTTTCAATACTGCAAGCATTGCAGCTCATTCAATAGAAAGAATTGCAAGTATCAGGAGGTTGACTTGGCTGATAAAAAGAACTAACCTGGGAGCGTTAAACACACACATGCAAACAAACATACACAAAATTATTAACTGATTTATTTGGGATCATGCTTTGGTCCCTTGGTAAAGAGCATAAAATGTAAGAGAGGACTACAGATGCTCAAGAAGAAGCCAGAAGAAGATACCTGACAGGTTTCAGTTCAATTCTTCTCTCTGCTATCCCAGGAATTTATTCATGTCACAGGAGTTGTCTGCATAAGCCAGGGGAGAGTCAGAGCACCAGTGTAAGCTGTCTGCATTAAAGACAGCAGCCTGCTGTGGTTGTCAGCACAGGAAATCATTTGTCTCTGGATGGTGTATTCCACAACTTTTTCCTCGTAATTCCTCACAATGGATTTTCTCCTCTTTTGCATTTCACAGCTTAAAACTCTATAAACCTTGCCAGCTCCACCTTGGCTTTTCCTTGCTGGCAAATCATTAGAAATGACTGAAATAGCTCCATGCAAATAAACTCACCCTTCAGCTCACATCAAAAGCCGTTTTGAGGATTGTGCGCCCTGAAAATGAAAATTGTACCTGATGTTTTCCTGTTCCAAGTCCTTCACCTAACCAAAGCTTCAGGCTCAATATTAAGCAAATTCCTGATTTCACAATGGAGTCTCAATTAAATATGACAGGAAAATTTTTTTGGTTCTGCAATTTGACTTCTAATATGGTATGTGGCACAGTGTTAAGGGAGAACTGAAAATAGAAAAGATGAAAAAAGCATGGCTTGTCATCACTTCCATAATTTAATTGAGAAAATATTTCAGAAATATAAAACTGAATGGATGGGGTTTTAGGAAGACAAGGTACTTTATATTCAGTTTAAACAGAGAGGCAAGAAACACTGATGGATGTACTCCTTAGCTACACTGAGTTTTGTCAGGGGTGTGAGCCTGCTGCTTTTTAGAAAGCTCCAGACTGCCAAGTGAGTGATTGCTATTCTTATGTGTCTCCTTTCACTGGTATGTTCTAAATACTGTTTTCCCCTTGCTAATACATGATATAATGGTCTAAAACTCAGAAAAAAGTAATTTGTGCTTTTTAAGTAGCCAGTGACAAGAGAAATGACAGAAGGTGTGAGAGAGATACAAGTACATGATGATGAGAACTGACAATCTTTAAATGGAAAGGATACTTTTTCCCTACTTTTTCCTCCTTCTTTTCTCCCTATTTTTTTTTTTGTTTAAAAGAGACAAGATTTTTCAAATGCCCCTAATTAAGCTACCCTACTTGTAACTTATTGTGCCTTTCTTTCTTTTCTTTACTCAACTGTCCTGCCTGATGAGAAGTTCAGTGATTTATCAGCAATCTTCCAACTTCATTCCTGCAGTACCAAGCACCCTGAGCCTCATAAGTTGCCAGTAGAAATATCCACAATATGAATATACAGATTATTCATGCTATACATACACAGTTATTCTTCTTTCTTCTTCAGGATAGAAACTTACTTTGGGCACATTTTTGTATCTGATCTAACTTCTCCAAAATAAAATCAGACATCTCAGAAATACCAAAGATTTTGGGAAATCCAAATAGCCCCTGTGCATCCTCATGTGCACAAGCAGTTTAATGGTTCCATTAGAGGTCAGTACCAGGTCCCAAAAAGCCTCTTTGCTGTACAGAACCTAAAATAATCACAAAGAGCAAATGCCAAGTATTACTGTTATTACCATATGTAAAGTGCAGAACAAAATTATTTCCCATCAGTTTTGCTATGAAGAGAGCACGATTTGAGGATTACAGCTTTCATGCTGAACAGCATCTCTGAAATGAACCCAAATTTAAAGTAGAACCACCTAATAAAACAATGAAGAGAAAGCAAAAAAGTCTGCTGTAGAAAATAGATAAAACAGCAGACCATGTAAACTGTCTGAGGCAAAAAGGCAGAATGCATTCCAGTCTTAATGTTGGAGTAGGTGGTTAAAATGGCTGAAAAGCTTGTATCTTCTTCATAGTAACTTACTCAAGATCTGAGAGCATCCTGAGCTCCTTATCAGCTGCAGTAAAAATACCCCTAATAAAAGGACACAGAAAATTACTAACACAAGTTTGAAACTTTCTTCCAGACTGCAGTATTTATGTCACATCTGTTACTTCAACGATAAAAAAAACCAAAACCTCATAACATCAGAATGTTAAGCACACATTTTTTAATGTATATATGGTGTGTACAAGTGAGCACAGACTGTGGCTATAAGCTGTTAGGCAGTCATATCTGTCATATCCACTGTGGGCATTAATGCAATGTGTTCTTACATGTAGGGCAGGGGAGCACTCCTTGTTTCACATGTGAAAAATGTTGATTCAGAAGGACACGTGGAATGCATGCAGACAGGAGAGGAGGAGAAAACAGCCCACTGGATTGCCTGACCCATGTGCTCTTACACTCTGGGCCGGGGAAGAGACATTGCAGAGAGCACCAGAGCCAGCAGTGGTCACAGAGAACACTCAGTGATGGCACAGAGCAGTTAAAAAACAGTTTGTGAACACGCTCTTCCATTTAGATTCCATCCTCTCAGTGTGGTTTTATCACACAGCACTATAATGATTCATTATGCTATAAATTATTTCAAGACCAAAGATGAGAACTGTGCATTGAAATGCATAGGATAACAACAAAAAATATCTCAAAATCTGTCAACAAATGAAGCTCATTTGGAAGAAATTGAATACAAAGGGCAGCTATGAAACCACTCAGTGCAGAGCAGCAGGGAATTGGTGCTATGGCACAGACTTGAAAGTGAGTGTTAATTTAGGATTTCCCGTGTGTGCACTGTGTTCTGGGGGGCATCAGGCACAGGATCATCAGCTGGGCCAGTAAGGGGATTGTCCTGCCCTGCTTTGCACTGGTGTGGCCTCACTTCAAGTCCTGGGGGCAGATTTGGGCACCACAATATAAAAAAGACATTCAGCTACCAGAGAGCATCCAAAGGAGGGCCACAAGGACGGTGAAGGGTCTGGAAGGACTGTATGAGGAGCAGCTGAGGGCACTGGGTTTGTTCAGCTTGGAGGAGAAGACTGAGGGGTGACCTCATTGTGGTCTCCAACATCCTGACAAGGGGCAGCAGAGGATCTCTTTACTCTCACGACCACTGACAGGACTCAAGGGAATGACATGAAGCTGAGTAGGAGAAGTTTAGGATGGGTATCAGGAAAAGGTTTTTTACTCAGAAGGTGTTTGGGCACAGGAAGATGTTCCCCAAGGAAGTGGTCAGAGCACTGAGCCTGTCTGAGTTCAAGAAGAGTTTGGATAGCACATGGTTTGACTCTTGGGATGTCCTGTACCTGGCCAGAAATTGAACTCGATCCTGATGGGTCCCTTCCAACTCAGGATATTCTATGATTATGACAATTGAAAGCTATTGAAAAGTCAGCATTTCTGCCCATTTATCTTTCTTAGCACACAGATGAAAGTTCTGGGTGGTTCAGCTGCCTGCTTTGGTCACCCAAAATCATTTAATAGTTATCGAGAAGTCATATTTAATACCCTGGCATTGCTCTAATGCTGCTAACCCAACTGACTGTGTAACCATATGTTTTATGAACACAAACTAGCAGAAATGCAGGGCATTTTTAAAGAAAAGCCATCCATCCCCTCTCCTTTGCTAGAACAAATTCAGACAGTTCTCAAAGTAACAACATGCCAAGACAGATCCAAACTCTTTACAGATATTGATTCACAGTTCAACCACCTCAAGGACTTTTTTACTTGTAGCAACCTTCAATAAAATGTGCACCTATTTTTTCCTGTAATGCAAACTATCAGTTTCTGCAGGGCAAATGCTCAGTTTCCCACATTTCTTTTACTTTATTGTAGGCAAGGGGATTTGTCCTACTGAAGCACAGCAGAGAGTGATTTGGTTGTCACTCCAATTCATTACCAGTTGCAAGAGCAGAACCACTGTTTTTCCAAAACCTTTTTTACCTTTTCCAAAAGGTAAAATACATATTTTTATTTTCTGGGTAAGCAGGTTCAAGTTAGAGTATAAAGGTTTTTGGCTGTGGCATGCATTTACAGTAGCAAAAGCACCACAATTTGAATCTAGGCTGCCATTGCACACATACTGCTATTCTATTTAATATTCTTTTCATGGCACTCCTAAGTACATTTGATCTCTTTGATAGCTTCTTGGCAATACTTTTTCATTAGAATCATTATTATCTAAAAATCTTTTAATTTTCATTTTAATACATATAAATTTGCTGTGAAGCCGACTTAAATACTGCTAAAGCCGCTTGGAATAGGGAACTCAAATGTACTAATGCTACAAATTCTACCTGCTGAATGCAATGTTTTGAACTGCAGGTTGTGTCAAATAAAGATGCTGAGGAGCACATTGGTATTCTTAATCAGTAAGGGAAAGTTCCTTTCCCCCTTCCCTAGTACAGATTTCACCTTAAACAAGTCATCAGGGATCTTCAGTCTGCATTTCATAATTAGTTTTTTTCAGATGTTCATTTCACAGAAGAATCAGAGGCTGTGAATAAATGGAATAATCTTTCAAGCTGAATTTATTGACAGTATTTTGTTCAGCAGTGACTTTTTCTGGATCTCAAATCCAAAATTTTCATCACAATAATCATATCACGTGATGAAAATTTGTAAAAGAAGCAAATCACAGTATACCCTAGAAAATGCAAAGCCCTTAATGTGGCAGATGCATTATCCAAAAGATCTGCTTCTGAAAGATTTGCTCTTCTGCACTCTGAAATAAGGCAAAAAAATGAGTTCCTGGGAAACCAAGATGAGAGTGACATGCAAGTTGTTGGACTAACTAGGATATTACTTGTTTTAAATTGTTTCCACTTAGCTTCACCCCTAGGTTTTGCTATGAGACGCTTTCTGATAGTTGGTACCGATTGTCAATTCAAATTAAATTAAACCCTAACAGCAAAGTCTGTAAGACCCTGGCTAGGAATACTAAGAAAAAAACTATGACTTGATATACTTGCAAAATAAATAATATTCTGCTGGTTTGGAGAAGGCTGGGGCAGGAAGAGCAGAGCTGTCATCTGCTAGAACAGAGATAAATTAGCACGGCTCTGTCAGAGAGCCCAATATAGGACATTGTATTATGTGCGGTCTCAGGATGTCTTAATAGCTTCTTGCTCTCCTAGAAGCTTAAAGCTCAGCCCAAATTCCACACACATAATTCTTCATCCTACATAATGAGGTGATTGTTGCATCATTGACAAATGCAAAATAAAAAATTCATGCTTTGGCTATGCAATATGCCAACCAAGAATCAAAAATTATTAAACCCAAGCAACATGAGAGAACTGATTCACTTTGCATTTATGAAATGTTGAGTCATTTACATAGCAAGTGCAGAAACATCTCTAACAACTACTCTAAAGACTTGCCTTAAAAAATTTCCAAACCTGTCTGTGGTCTCCCTACCCAGATGCTCTCATGTGAAAGGAATCAAGGCTGGACTCTGAGTACTGGTGGAGTGAAAGAGGTGAAGTGCATGAAGGGGAAAATAAGACCAGACATCACACAACACTTAGCTGTAGTTTAACTGACAGAGAACATTGTTGTTGCCCAGTGGTCTATGGGTAATATCTGTTTACTAAACAAACTCAAGATTCACAGAAACTGCCCTTTGTCAATGTAATGATTTTCACTGTTGAGAAGAACTAAAGCTTAATGTTAGAGGATACTCGTTGCTGCTGGTAGATTTTAAAGCTACACAGAAAAAAAATAACACTAACATTCTCCAAAGTGTGACATGAAATCTTCCTTTCAGCAAAAGCAGCTTTGTCATTCGGGGACACCCTCTACAACAAAGCAGCCCTGCTTTGTTGGAGCTGCCTGAAAAGCACCAAAAAGTTGATTTAGCAGCTATAACTATGACTGCAGCTGCACCCAAACTTAAAGTTCAGCAGTGCCCAGGGATGCTCCTGTGTCCTGAGCCATGACTGCCCATCTATTAAGCTGTCAGAAGCGTCCCTGGCACAATTTTGGCCTGTGCCAACTATAATTTTCTCATGCACTCCCAGGCACAGTTGGAGAGCTGGCACTATTTCCATTCCTATGGGAATGTTTTGCAGGTTAAGAGACGTTTAATGGTATGGATGTGGGTCATTCTGTACCAGCTGGCCTCAGTGCCCAAAACCTTCACAGACACAGTTACAAGCTCAGAGATAACCTCCAATTTAACAGTAATTGCAAACTAAACGTTGTTGTGGGGGGTTCCCTTCTCCTGCCCACAACAGTTCTTGGGACTTCACAACACTTTAAGTTAGCAAGTTTCTAAAAATAAATTCAGAGTGTGTTCAATGACAGCCATTTCCAGTATTTATTTCTTGGAATGTCCTGGAAATTCAAGCTAAATAAACAAAAGCTTGTATCATTCCAAGAGCTCTGATAAATAGCTGCTGAAAACTTCAATGCTTCTGATTTGGAGAGCTTACAGAAGCAAAGGCATTTATATTCTGAAGCTACATTTGTAAATTGTTCAAGCATCATACCATGACAACAATCTTATAGGATAAAATAATCTTTAATAACAGGGAGAGTAAATCTATATTCATGCTCCTTGCTTCTAACAAGCATCAAAGCTGACTGTCCATGTGACTCAATAGCAGTCTCTAAGTACTGGATTTAGAGCCATAAAGCTGCAAACCCTCACATATGTGAGCAACTTGGCACAGACAAGCTGCCTCACACAACTGCTTCTTATTCTCCTCCTCTACCCCAGTCCTTCATGATATGTCCATAAAGTGCATCCTACATCTTAATAAACCTTACTACAGGCAGCAGCACTCCCTGCAGAAACCTGCCCAGGAGCATTTTTGCAGGAGCACAGCACATTTGGCCCCATTAACCTGAGTAAAACTACTCTAGGATGGAAAGAATCTCCAAATCCTGCATTCTCCATATGGACTGCACTACAGCTCAGGGGGATAATGAAGGAGTAGCTCTGAGCATGCAAACTCCCCCAGGATGGTAAAAGCCATTAGGTTTGGCTCCAGAGGTGGTAGAGGAGTGAAGGGATGTGCACTAACTGCCTTGGTGGCTTTGGAAGAACTCAGATCCCTACAATTATCCTGTCTCTTGCCATGCTGCTCCCCAGGGCAGTGTGTGTTCCCCTCAGCACCTCTCCTCCAGATCACAGCCCAAACACAAAACTGGGCTTAACCTTGTCTGAAACAGGACCTAAACTTCTTCTCCTTAGCTAAATTTCTGAACCTGGAAACTAAGCTGCTGCAGAGCTTTCAGTAGCACTGTTGTTGCTGCAGAGCAGAAACATCTCCTTACAATAGAGGCAGCTACAGAAAAATCAAATGGCTTTTTTGCAGCCTACCCATGAAAAGAATTGAACCACAGCAACAAAGAAAAGAACTTATTACCATGGTTATTGCTGCTATTTCTAGACAACGTGAATGGGCTTTTTAGGCTTTCATGAGAGAATTTACAGACTCCGGGGCAAGCACACTGTTAGCAATTGCAGTTGCATTCTGCCACTTGAGTATTTTTGGCAATTGAACTGTCAGAAACCATTTGATAGAAAAATGTCTCCGCATCATTAGTGCCAGCAAGGAGGATATTATGTGCCAAAGTATGAAGCGAAAAGTACTTCTACTTTTACAAGTGAATCTTCTGCAGATCACTGATTTCAAACTTCCACCCCCTTCCTGGCCCTATTCAGGTCTAAATTTTGAGGTTGTCACATGTGTTAACACTGCCTTCATAGGGCTTTTTGGTTTTACACAGAAAAATATGAGTGTTCTTTATTCAAATCCAGTTGCGTGCCTCTCACCAAAAAAATGTGCAATACTTCTTATACACCACGGCCTTTCTCACCAGATCACTGCAGTCTCTGTTCTCTCCTGTTTAGATCTTGTCTTTCTCTAACAAAACATTATTGTTTTTTCAGAGCTGTGCCTCTCAGAGAGGCCAAAAGGAGCTGCAGGATGTTCAACACATTTGAAAATTGGATTACTGGAAAAAAGAAGCTCTGGAAACAGACTGGAAAATTTTGAGCTGCAAAATTAGAAACTAAGTAAAATCAGATGAATTATATAGTCTTCCAGGCTTCAGATCTCAGTGTCTGTCCTTTTTCTTATGGTCCTTATTAAAACCAATTACTATTTCTTTTTCAACCTAAGACACAGTAACTTCAACTGTCTGAAGTTTCCTCAGCTTGAACATTCAAGACGTTCCTCAGCATTTAGGTACCAGCTCTTTTCAATTTAGAAGCTTCTAATTACATTGGAACCATAAGCACATTTGTCAAGATTTATGAATCAGCAGATCCCCACTCTGAATAATGGGTTCCAATCACAAAGAAACTGCCCATCTTCATTTGAAATACTGTTTGCTCAGTCCTTTCACCTCAGTCTTGCTTAGCTTCTCATCTGCTGCATGGTTTCTGGAGTAACAATTTTTCTTCTAATGAGTGTGTGCATTCAGCAGCGAATTGCAGGAGTTCTAATCAACCAGAAACACATCTACGTTTACTCCTGTAAACAAGTCACAGATGAGGAAAGTAGCTGTTTCAGTGGGTCATTTCTGCTACCCACAATTCCTATTTTGTCTAGTGAAAATCAATAAAATCAAATGAATTATACATTAAATAAAATAAATAAAATAAATAAAATATTTGAATAAGACAGACAAAAAAACAATGGCTGATTTTGCATCTGTACTCCCTTGGAATTTGGAAGAGCAAATGATAATAATGGAAAACCAAAAGATATGCAAGACTTAAATGCTTTCAAGAAGGGAGATTTTGGCATTGGTGATTACACCTGCCTCTGAGTTGCACATTACAATATCCATCCATTTTCTGCTGACAGTGATTGAACACAAAGACTTCTGGCAGTAACTTTCTAAGCCAAAGAATTAGAATAATTTAAATTTTAGAATTTTAAGCTCATTTTAAACCTGAACATTTTTAAACTGTCTTTATTGATCACTGAGGACAATACACAGTTCTTCCAAAGGAAAGATGATGTCTTGCTGCCAGTGGGATGAACTCCTCTCCTGTTTTGCCTTATGTTGTTGTTTGACAGTGGCCCAATGCCAGGCACCCACGAAAGCCTCTCCCTCACCCTCCCTGCCACAGCTGGGCAGAGGAGAGGAAAAAAAAATTAATGAAGGGCTCATGAGTTGAGTTAAGGACTGGGAGAAAACACTGCAGGGGCAAAACAGGCTCAGCTTAAAGGCACAAGATAAATTTTTGCTAGAAGAACTGGATAAATGAACCAGGACACCTAGATTTGATAGTCAGTTCTGCCTCAGACTTCTCATGTACAGTTAATCTCCTTCAGCTTTAGTAAAATGGAGATAATACTATTTCCTCCAGATCCTGCCTGTCTGAGCTGAGGCAGATTTACTCACTACTGGTGCAGCTCTGCCTAAAGTGAAGGTCTATTTGCTTGAGAGCTCTGCCACCAGCTCCTGCAGAAGCTTTCATCATACAAACAACTTCACTGGCAAACCCCAAGGTCAGGAATGCTGCTGATTTTGCCTGGCTGGCATTGAGGCCTTGGTTGTGTGGTTGGAGAGGAGTGTGGCACTGAAACTCTAAAGCAGCCTGAGAAACTTAAGCGACATTAAATATATAAATAAGCTACAAAGATGGTTAAACATTTAACATCTATACCAAAACATGCAACAGCGAGACACAGAATTTACATGTACATGGATGCAATTAAGTTTGGGTTCTGGAAACCCCAGTAGGCAAAATTCAAATGCACAGCACTAACTGCAAACAGTACCAAGATTATATTTTAAGAAGCAGTGGATTGAATCAAAATACATAATTCACAGTTTCTTCCTAATCCATTTCAAAGTGAAATATTAATCAACAGAAGTATTTCATTCCACCATTTATTTCTGTTCCTCAGAAAAAAAAAAAAGAAAAAAAGCTTTATACCTCTTTCCTTCACTGCTTTACAGAGCTACAGGGCTCAGCAGTGCTCATTGCCAGCTTACAGACTTTGCCTAGGCCTGTGCTAAGCACCTTCAAAACCAGACTGTAAATCACCCTGAGTCTAAATCTGGAAGGGAAATGAATTTGCCATAAAAGCAGAGTATCTGCTGTGCATTTCAGACCTTAAACTTTAAAGTTAGGATGTTGCACTGGAACTTTTCAAACTCAGATTAGTTATGTCTTTGTTAATGAAATTTAATCTTTTCCCAACTTGAATTTATTAACTCAAAGGCCAACATATGCAAAGCAGTTCAGGCTAAATTTTAGGCTTCTTCCTCATAATTGAAAAACTCTTTTAATTCATTTGCAAACAGCAGATTCCAACATCATCCCTAGGATTTTGAGTTAATTACCTTGGAAAATGTACAGCCAAAGATTGCTGGACATTCAGAGGGCAATATTTGACCTAAAATCGGGTTTGTCAAGCTCAGAAGTTGCCACTGAAATTCTCTTCTGAGGACTGTTGTTCATACCTGAACTATTTCTAAACATTTTTAAAGTAGTCCCAACTCTTTTAGAACTTTGCAGAAATTCTCACTGAACCAAATGACAATTAAGCCTCATTAAAGTCCCCCCAGCTCTCTTTCACTGTATGCTCATCAGAAAATGCAGAGCAATCATCAGATTGTTTCATACAGTCCTGAGAGAAGACAGGATTGCCATATATTTTCATTATTTTATTATGAGTTTTATTAGGATGTATGATATTATTAAGAGTCCTAATACACAGTCAGGTTCCTTCCTTTGTCAAAATAAGATGGGCAATTTGCAGTTACTGAACATGATGGGTGAGACAGAATTGCTACTGTTCTCTGCTCATGGATTGCATGTAGGGCTAGTGTGCAACCCTAGGCATGCTTAAAAGATAAACAGCAATTTTTAATGTACTGCCATCAGGTTTTCACTGAGTATTTTCCTCAGACTCTAGAAACAAATGATGCCTTGAGAGCCTCATGATCAATGGGAATGGCTGGTCTGTGGCTATTTCAGCCACGTGGGCTGTGTGCTTTGCTGAGTACATGGCTTGGAAGGAAAGACATTGGTAACTACAGAGAAATAGCTGATTAAGTGCCCTCTCCCAAACGAGCATGATGTTATTTACCTTGATAAACAGCCTTTCCACGGAGGGAAAAACAAGCCAGCTGCACTTGCAGTGCCAGGCTGGGCTCAGGACCCTGCTCCTGGCTGCCCTCTCCTCACACACAAGGAAGACTCAACACTCGTGTCCTGCCACCAGAGCGTGGTTGAGGAGAGAGGATACAAATTGCCCAAACTGCACCAGTTCATTTACAGGTTAAACACAAGACAGAGTCCAACATCTGATGAAGAATGAATACAGCTTATGTGAAAATGTAATTTCTGCGTCTCAGCCCTGCCTTTCTGGCCAGACACCTGGAAACTCTTCTCTAAGGTACACACAGCTGCCACCAGTGGGGCTGGCTAACATTTCTGGCAGCACTGGTAAACCAAGGACAATGGTCCAAAAACCCTCTGCCAGCACTGTTCTCCCTCCCCAGTGTGGTGCTGGTGCTTTCCCAGCCCTGGTGCAAGACACCATCAAGCTCAATTAAGAGGAGCAGACCAGCAGCGCTGCCTCAGGCTCACAGCATCTCTTCTGCTCCACTCTCAGAAATGCTGCTAAAACAGAAGAGACCCCACTTAGACAGCTCAAGGGACCTGCCTTGCCCTTTTCAGGTCTCTGTTTCTGCCTCTTTCTGTCTCAGATATCTTAGGAGCAATCACTTGTGCCCTGCTGCCCCCCAGGCATCCCAGAGGGTCACAGCCATGCAGGGGGATGATGTCCCTTGCAGGTGTGACATGAGGGACAGCAGCCACCAGGAAGGTGTGCCCCATTCCATCCTGCACCAGTGAGGTGCAGACCCCAGTGTGGGGCATGCACAGCACCTCACACCATTCCCAGCCATCAGTGAGGCTGTGCTACCCCTGTGTTTGCTCAGGGAAGGAGCCCAGCACAGCAGAAGACTGAATGATCCTGGTTTAATGACATCGTCTTCTTCCCCCAGGTAATTTATCTTGTCAGACTTGGGGCCAATTACTAACAAAATCTTTGACGTGACAAATGTGCCATCGACTCTGTCACTGCTTCAAGAAGAGCTAGAAGTGGGAAGGCAGCACACGAGGACAGGGCACTGGGCAGGAAAAGCAGCCCTTGCTCTCAGCTCTGTGCTGTCAGGAACACCAACCACTCGCTTAGCAAAAATCACATTACAGCAGTCAGTTTCCAGCCAGCACACTAAAGCCAACTCAAGCTAATAAAGGAACTAACTCTTTTAATGACTAATTAACTTCTCAGCTAAACAGTTCAGCAAAGAGATCTGATTTGGTGCATGTGAAACTACCAGGGAAAAAAAAACAGTAGGCCCCAATATATTTCAGTATCTCAAGTATAAATGGTGATGTTATGCCTTTAAGTCACAGAATAAGGTGTGAAAAAACACTGTTAACAGAAGTAACAGGATTTAACTTCCCACCCTGTGCACCTCAAGTGACAGTAAATGAAATTACCACAGCTGCCTCCCCAGACAGCTACCACAGCTCAGCTGCTGAGCCACAGTCACAGATGTAAGACCAGAATCACGTCAGCCAGGTGACACTCACCATTAAATGCTGAGCTTCTGCTGGAGGAGAAACAACTCTATGGCTGTTTTTCTAAACTGAGATAGCCCTACACCCCACAGAAGGAGCACGGGGACAGAGGTGAGTGCTGTAGAGAGATCCCACACTTCTGGAAAAGGATTTGTAAAACAAGTTTTCCCTGTTTGCATTCAGCATGAGCCACGATGGCAGGACATGGCTTCACACAACAGCTGAGCTGAACTGGCAGTGGGAGGTTCAGGCCTTGCTTCCCATCCCTCCTGCTTGTGTCGAAAAGCAGAATTAAGTCAAAGCTTTTAGTCCATACTCCATGTAGTCCCACAGCATGGCACAAAACCAGATCACTACTACTGAGCTCCTCTGCTGTGAGGGATTTATATTTCCACTCAAAAACTTTTAGATATCCATAAATCAAGAGAGACTAGAAGGAAAAAAAAAAAAAATCCCCAAAATAGACCAATACTCCAGTGTTTGTTAATTTAACTTCCAATTTCTCAGCCAGTAGCCTAATTCAGAGACTGCCATCAAAAACACTATTACATTTATCTGTGTCTTGCTTCAGATTTTCTTAATGTACTTAACTACAATCTCTAACACACAGAGTGTGGTTTGGATAAATCCTGTAATCTAATCAATCAGCTAATTCCAGTGCAAGCCAAAAGGGGGTGAGGGAAAGCAAATCCTAAAACTTTTCATTACATATTTCTCTCAAAAATAAATCACCACCTAATGGATTGCTAAACTCATGCACAAGTAAATTACCAGCAGATAATTAAGAACTAATAGCCTTCTGTGATCAGAGGTTGCTATTCACAATGAGCTGACAGAGATTATGAAAGAAGGCTTTTTCTATTAAATAAATTGAAATACGAATGTTTCTACACCACACTGTGTATGAAAAACTAATAAAGAATATCAGAAATGAAAGCACATTTACTCATTCTCTCCGTGGCATACGGGAATTTTAAAATAAATTAAAAAATTTAAAAACTAAAAACTGTAAACTAAAGCCATATTTTTATATTTGTTTGGACTGGCACATTACAACCTCGCTGTTACCCTCAGCCATGAATCCTGAGTGAACCCCTAATGCCAAAGAATGGCTCCAGTGGCTCCTCACTGTAAACTTGTTATCTTGGATATCCAAGATGAGCATGTACATGGAAAAAAGTGCGAGGCTTGCCCAGACACACCGTGCAAAATCCTGTCTAATAGGTTTAAAGTTAAAGACATAGATGCACACGGAGCACACGGCGTAGCTGGAACCACACCAGAGAGATTATGAAGGAGCTCGCAGCTGCATGTTTAAAGTGAGTGGTGTCAGGGAACCTCTGCAGGCCAGGATCACACCCCCAAACCTTCACACCAGACAGCAACACTGCGTGAGGCTTCTGCTACCCAGGCAGCTGTTCTGCATCAGCAAATCCTGGCAGCACTGCCAACACCTCTAACAACTGCTTGTGCTCACACAGGGTGAAGTCTGTCCAGCAAGGGATTGCAGCTCAGGAAGATACAGCTCCTTGAAAAACCAAAATAAATCAGCTCAGCTTAAGCAGCACCTCCTGGCACTGCCCCACACAGCCAGTCACAGGGGCACACCTGGAGGTCAGCAGCTCCTGAAGAAGCACCGGTTTCATCCTCTGTGGACATGTAAACGCAGCTTAAGGGTGGAAACCTCAACCAGCCTAAAGTGACCTGCACAGCACAGCTCCAAAGGCCTCAGTCCCTTTCCCTGCACCTTTCAGCTTCCTGTGGTCCTTCAGTGCCTTGGCACTTGAAGCTGTGTGGGGATGCCAAAGCAAGGTGGTGCAAGAGACACAGGTTAATT
The DNA here is from genome assembly GCF_049639895.1 of Pseudopodoces humilis. NCBI lineage: Eukaryota > Metazoa > Chordata > Aves > Passeriformes > Paridae > Pseudopodoces > Pseudopodoces humilis. The sequence goes on from NC_142212.1 coordinate 14,996,773, forward strand.
CTCAGTCAGCTCAGGAAACCAAACCCATTTTCTCTGTGGCCAAATGAGAGGCAGGACTACTGCTTTTAAAACCACATTCAAACACAGCAGCACAGTCATGTTTTTGGGTGCCAATGTTCTGATCTGCAAGCCTTGAATACACCTTCAGACACTGTAGTGTTATATTGATCTACAGTACAGAGCAATGCTCTCAGAAACAGGCTCATTCTGCTCTCCATGAGTGCAAGATTGAGAAAACATTAAGGAACATCTACAGAAGACAAAGCACAGTTCTTTAATTTTTGTTTACCCTGCTACAGCTTCACTCTTGTGACCTTTCAGACCAAGATCAGGCAACAAGAAGGAAAAAAATAAGAGCTTTAAGAAACACTATTTTTTTTCCCCTCCTGATTTTACTGGAAGACCATCAATATTGGATGAACTCCTTTAGATGTACTGTGCCCAGAGCCACTGAATACCAAATGCTAGAGTAGCTATGCTTCAAAGAGAATATTCTGTCATAAGCTGAGTTTTAGGAAGGCCAGTTCCCTATCAGACTGCTGGCAAGAATCTTGCAAAAAAATCCAAACCCTTGTCCATGAAGTCTCTGCTTCATTATTTTGTAACAAATACTGCTACTCCACAAGCCATTATTAATAAGGCAAAAAGTACATGGTAGCATTAAACACCACAGGACAGTAGCCATCAGATAAAAAATAGTAATTTGGTGTTACCAGCAATAAGGGACATTTTTCTCCACAATTCCTCCACAAGGAAGTGTCATTCCTCTTAGAATTTGCATGCATGTGGCTGTGGACAGTCCAGCAGCATAGCTTAGAAAGAAAAAAATAAAATTATTACTCGCTTCAGTTCTGTGTGGGCATCCACTGGCTTGTGGAGAAGGAGGAGACAGCACACAGCACAGACAACAATGCTGCCTCAATTCAGTAATTAAATGCAGAATCAGAATTAGAAAGGCAATTCTTATTAGGAGACCATTACAAAGCTTCCTAGTCTACAAGATTGGGGAAGTGGAGAGAAGCAGAAGGAATTTCAAAATCTTCCCCTTTTCTGTGTAATCAGAGATTTCAGGTTTCTACTCTTATAAAACAAGCTTATGTGTGCATCAATGCACTGTTGCTCTGGCAAATCAGCCTTAAAGGAAACTGTCTCCAAACAAAGAGCATCAAAGAGAAAATACCCAGTCTCAGCAAGCACAAAGCAGTTTCAGTCTGCCCAGGCCCACCAAGATGTTAAGGGCACTGAGAGATGTACTTCTCTGGATGGTTTTGTTCACCTCTACCTGAAACAGATTACTTTATTGATCCTCTTTAAGAATGTGGTCTTTAAACCACTATTTAAACCACAGAAATTAAGATTTCCTTTGTCTCTGCAATTTATCTCCAGTCTAGAGAACAGCTGAGTTCCTGCAGCCCACCACACTGACCACCCAGGCAGTCACACTGTGGTGTTCAATTCTGTAGCAATAGCCAGACATGATCCCCACATGAAAATTCTCAGGTTATTTCCTAAAAGCTTTAGCTGGCCCAAACAGCTTCACTATTCTTCCTGCAAATTCATGTACTGCTCTTGCCTAGTTAGATGCCTAATCAATTGTTTGCACCCTCCTTCCCCCATCCATCTCCCACTACAATACAACAGAACTGTCAAATAAGATTTATTGCCATCAAATTGTAAGAGCAATTCTAATCAATGCTTACTATGAAAATTTTAAAAGTGAAATTCCACTTTTTCCTTTTCTTTTGCATGGTGGTCCAGTGAACAGCACGCAAGAGCAGACCTCTGCAGAGCAGATCTTTGCTGCCAGCTCTGCCTGGGCCACCTGGGGGATCCCCCAAAAGTGACTGTTTCTACATCCTTAAATACCTGAAATAATGACACTGTCCTGAACATGCTCAGATTTACCGATTATTTGTTGGATTTATTTTCCTTTTTCTGTCTATATTTCACTAATGCCCATGATGAACCAAACATTGCTTTTCTGGGGGAACCCCATTTGGAGTTTCTCTCCCAAAGTTGCCCTAAATTAGGACAGGCAAGCAGAATGAATCAGAGAAATTCTTCTTCTTCCTCACCTCCCTTCACGCCTCCAAATCTCTAAACAGATGCCAGCAAAGATTTCTGTGTTGTGGGTGGTTGTAGGGAAGTTTTTGTGCAAATGGAAGCTTAACACATCTGCACAAAAAGTTCATGATAACTCATGAACTAGCATTTCAGAGGTGCTACAAGCTTGATTCAGTTGCTTCAGCTGGCCTTGCTGCTGTGGAACTGAATGACCTACAAGACAGCTGTGAACTAATTGCATATGAGACATCCTGTATGAGACATCATCTAACTTGGAACAGCTTCCTAATGTGCCAGAAATCTAAACTCCAATTTTCTAGCACTACTTTAAAATACCTACCCATAGATAAACATACCCCTAAGTAGTCTTTTGAGTTAGTAAACATACCTCTAAGTAGTCCCTTTTTGAATAAGGGAGAAAAACTAGCAAGAACTATACTAACAGAAATTTAATGTAACACTTCCACAAAGTTTTCCTAGGAACCTATCTCATGCTGGGATTGCCCAGAGCCTGGACTGCAAACATCACACTGCTGAGATGGAGCACCACGAGGATGTGGCCAAATGCACAGCTGTGGAAGTGTGGAGATCTCAGGGATGAAACCACAGCATGGGTGAAGACCAATCTCGAGACCTTTAGAAAAACCTATTGTGTGGATTTAACTTCTTGAATTTTCCAGAGTCTAAAGTAAACAATTAGTAGTATTTCCCAGCAATGCCAGAATGTTTCCTGTGAGGCCCCCATATGAGATAACCAGTAAGGGTAAAACACTTCCATGTTCTGGAGTCCCTTGTAAGCTGTTTCTATGAATTCATCTCCAGAACAAAAAGTCAATATGCAGTTGGTTTTCTGCCCACTGCACCCCTCATCACTCATTTGATATTTACTTTATTTTTAATTAAAAAGATGTATAGTCCCTTCGAGGGCACTAAAATGGAGCAACTGTTTAGAAAAAATCAATATAGGCAGGGTTGTGGCTCCCCATAGGAAGTTTAATTCTTGACAGCAGATCTGCAGCAAAACAGACAAGAGTATAAAGCAATCCCCAGAGCTTCAGCACGACCCCTTCCAAGCACCCTAGAAAAACTGGCCTGAGCTGCACCATTTCCAGCAGCCTCTGCTACAGCCCTGCAAGCTCTGCCATTGAAAAGCCCAGACTGAGCAAGAAAAGACAATTCAGTGGTCCTTATATCCTAATAAAAGGGACTAAAACACCACTGTAAGAAGCTGGAAATGCAGAGGGCAGTGTTGGTTATAAACCTGCCTGGCCAGAACCTCCAGCTGGAGATGGAGAAAGTAAGGCAGAGGGGAGAGAGAAGCAAAAATCACTGATAGCTGACACTTTCCAGCCCTTTTATGTGGGAATGAAAATTTGGCTGGTTCAGGGGTACAGCAACATAGCATTTCTACAGCACCCACCCTCACTCCTCCAAAATCAAGACATGTTTTGCACTTGCAGAACAAACTTGGCAATTTAAAAAACAACCTGATGGGTAGTGATTAGATGTTCCAACATTTATCTTCTAGAACCCCTATCTTTAACTATCCAGCATAATTTTGATGAGTTCCTGGGATTAACACAGGTAAAAATGTATCCAGAAAGTATAACACACTTGTAAATGAATAAAAGTCTGACTCCATCAGCATTTCGTTTTCATGAGTGTAAGATGCTAGAAAGACCCTGATTTTTGTCTATCTACACACACTGAAAAGAGCAACATTTCATTTATTTTGGTGTTTTCCTCATTGACCTATACATTGATAAAAGCAAGTCTGACATAACTTCTAGGATAACACTGAATTTTAAATTCAGCCACTTGGCATTGGCTCAAGAAATGAGCGAGACCTGAAGAAAAATATTTAATTTGAAGCCAAATGTCTCCCTTTTGGAAGCAAAGTGATGCTAGCTATATTTCCCTGGCTTATTAACAACACAGTGGCCTACACAAGTTTTCTCCCACATACCTTTTCTGTCTAAGCATGTCTTCAGACACCTGGATACAAATTAAAATTGTCTTTATTTTAATGACTTGGAAGGTTGGAAGGGGTGTTCCGATTTCATCTATCTGCTGTGGATGGAGGTGAGCTATTTATGCCTTGAAAAACAACCAGTTAACAATAAAAAAAAATATGGTACATGCCATAAATACAGTAGGTGCAGCCTTCCAGGTACTGTCTACAGTCAAGCACCAGCTTCTCAGCACTAAAGGTGAGTTTCAGATAATGCATCTACCCAAAAGCCCAAAAATATGCACAACAGAGCTGCATCATAATAGGTATTCTGACTACTGAACTATTTTAAATGACATAGCAAAATTAAATTTCATTACAACTCACTTGATCAATCAAGTGGAAACAGCAATACTTTTAATGTTTGCTAAAGCCATCAGCAGACTGCAAGCTAAATGTCTTAGCATTTGTCTTGCCTACACAAAGAGATTTTTGTTAAAACTGCAAATATAGGAAGCCTTTATATGAAATATCCAAAATATTTAGGAATGAGACAGTACAAAACTTGTTTATAGAAACTGCTGACCCCAAAAGGAAAGGCCTTCAAAAAACTTCTCTGACAGTCTACAGGAATACTAAAGAAACCAAGGCATTTTTTTCTAGATACATAAAATGAAATAAACTGCCTCACTGAGAAATGTTCCCTGGGAGCACAGTAATGAGATGTAGCAGTAGATCCTGCTGCAGCCTTAATTACATGGGTCACAAGTGAAAAAGGATGACTGCCAGCACACAGCAAGTGCAGTAGCCTTGGAATCATAGAATCATAAAATCCTAAAACCCTTTAGGTTGGAAAAGGCCTCTTAAGATCAAGTCCCATCATTAACCCGGTACTGCCATGTTCAGCACTAAACCATGTCCCTTAAATGCCACATCCACACTTTTTTTTTAAACACTTCCAGAGTTGACAATTATACCACTTCCCCTGGCAGCCTGTTCCAACGCCTGGCCACCATTTGGAGTGAAGAAATTTTCCCTGCAATCCAATCTAAATCCTTCCCTGTGAAACCTGAGGCAGTTTCCTCTTGTTCTATTGCCTGCTATTTGAGAGAAGAGGTGGAGTCCCACCTTGCCACCCCCATCTCATCCCCTTCACAAGACATAAGTCATTAGTGAGAGGTGAGAGCACTGGCTGGATAATTGCATTGAATTTAAGCGTTCAGAAGAGCAAAGAAGTGTGTTTTCTCTGTTAATTCTGCATCCTGCATGGTGAGTATGGAGCCCTCTGTGCTGGGTACCACCATCAGCCTGGCAGGGCAAGGTCAGGAAAACCACCAGGGCATCATTCCTCTGATAGCACAGGCTGCATGAGGGAAATGAAGGCTCAAGGAACTAAATCACACTTGCAAAGTGCCACATCGAAATGCTTTATATATTAATGCATAATGAAAGTAATAAAAACAAGGTATAATTAAACCAGGGGAGAGTCCAGTAAAAGTTTTTAAGGCAAAATGAACTTGCACTGTTTCTTGCCAAACCAAACTCATGAGGTTCATCTATTTTTTTCCCCCTTCAGGCTGCCCTTCCTTTCACCTTGCCTTTTACGAGGCCCCATTTAGAAAGGTGATCCCTGAACTCACAGACTTGGTCTTTCACAGAGCCCAGAGACAGAGCGGTTCACTCGAGTACAGGCCATCAATTCTGGAAAGAGACCTCTGCGTCTGGATTCAAAAGGGAAGTTGCTGAACATCTTTCCAAAAACAACACACTTTAAAATTTGTGCTTAATGTGTGGATTAAAGAGAGCTGGCCTGAGCTGCCAGCTCAAGGGGAAAATAAGAGCTCTGACTTAGCAGTTTAGAGCACATTAATGTTAAAGCCACGAGGAAATCTTGCACTTGCATTCGTAGCCAGGACACAAGCAAAGGCAGGGTTTCTGCTTTTTCACTTGTGGTTAGCAGGCTTGGGGGACTAAAATAGCCAGCTAAGATGTTACTTTACACAGCTGGTCTCCAGTACTGCTGCTGGTCCATTGTTTGGTTGGCTTCAGGCCGAAGCCACACAAAAAAAAGTAAGACCAATGCTCAGTGAATAATTTAAATATGCAGCCATCAAAGTGGTTGTATGCCTCCCCAGAGGAAAACTCAGACTACAAGTGGAGAAAATCCTTACTGACCAAGAGCTATTTGAAATTTCTTGAAGACTTTAATCTGGTCAGCAAACTGGGAGACACAGCCTGGTGCGCATTTCGTTTGTATCTGCGCCTGCTTTTATTGCAGAAAATCAAGTAGATTCAATGTTGACATTTAGAGATAACACAGAAGATTTGCCCTTTTGAATTTTCTAAAAGTCATGGATAGGTCATTTTGGCTTAGCAGTCTGTGCTTAGGAGTTCTGCTTAAACTGCAAGCAACTGGGATGTGCTACACCCAAAAGATGGAAGAACCTTGAAGTGACATTCAGAGACCTGAACCTGAGACTATGCAAATTACCTGAACCCCTTAAATCGGCATATCCTGAAATATTGGATCACCTACTCCTACCATTTACATCCCTCCTGAACCCCTGACTGGAGTGGCACTACAGCTAATTTACTCAGGGTTGAGTGAGAGGCAGAGTAGTTTTGTAGGGAATTCATCACTTTCAAGTCAGCCATTCACTCCTAGGACACAGCATGGTCACGATTTCCTTGAAGCCATTCTATGACAATCACTACACTGGCACAGCTCACAGAAGAGCCTGAACCACGAGTCACGAAGAGAAAAGCTACTTCAAATCTGATTGAAATTTATTTATTTTTTAATATGTGACTTCAGACTGCAGACGCAGGATATCCCAAGCAATTACAGAATTCTATGAAAGTAACAGTCATGATCCCAGCCTATTAGACTGCAAGTCAAGACAGTCACATCTCCACCCAACCACTTGAGGAACATCAGGCTGAAGGCCACCATCAAAGTCAAATCCAGTCTCCTGAAATTGTAGGTACCCATGAACTAAGGCATTTAATCTGCAAAGATCCACAAAATATATTCTGCCTCCACCACTACTTTAGCAAATGTCATGCATTTAGTAGCACAGAGCTGGCCACAAAGTGTTTAATGTGCCAGATGAAAAACATGGAAAGGTCAAAGGCAGTGTCAGGGTTCCTACAATTTTGGTTAAACAACAAAATTGATTTTAAAGCTCCTAGAAAAACAAGCTTTCACCACCTGCTCCAGCAACATGCAGAGCCTCAATTCAGAAAGAAAATCAAGAATTAAGACAAGTTCTCCTTGAACTTTAAAATATGCGAACTTAAACTTGTTTGTAATTCATTTCAGCCTTTTAAAAATCAAGTATTTTCTATCATGTAATGCACACTCCTTTTCATGCATCTGACTTGCCAAAAAATCTTACAGAGATCTCTTCCCCAGTCCTCTTGCACAGCATGTACAAACCCCTAGTTTAGATACAAGCAGGTGAACTCTACCTCAGATTGCCAAAAGCTGCACCAAACACCACTTGCTGGGGTATCTTCTGTTACATAAATTTATAACAAAGAAAGGCCAAACAACCAAAATATAACCAGAACTTCTGGATTCTAGTCCCCAATCTGTACACCTGATCATAACCCTAGACAAATGAGCTCTCTTTACCACCAAATCCCTGAACTTGTTAGACTCCTTTGGTATTTTAATTTTTTTTTTAATTCAGTGGTCCTTGCCAAGACTGAAAAAGAAGACTTTTTGCTGAAGATCAGGATTTGAGATTGGCATGCATTTCTTGGGCTTATTTGACAGGCTAGAGCCAAACTGATGTCAGTCTTCTGGGAAACATGGACCTCTGAAGAGGATGAATGCTGTAAATCTGAAAGACTTTATCCAACTATAAATACTATATTCTGAGAATCAAGACCATCATTAACTTGGCAAAACTCTAGATGCACATGGTAGCCCCTGAAAATGGTATCCTATCACTAATAAAATAGTGAGAATGATTTTTGATCTGCAAACACACATAAGGCAACAGTTCTGGAAAGAAAGCCACGTTAAAGTTTCTAAGTGACGATCCTTTAAAGTAAAAGGCAGTAATTTAACATTAAGGCTCAAATATAGTTCAGTAACCAGAGTGTCAGGATTTTGAATCTGCAGGGACAACACTGATGATGTTTTAATTAAGCCCTCTACTAATCCTCACGTCTTGAGTCTCAGACTGCCTAATTCGTTTGCAGAAGGGTGATGAATTTCAACAAGGGAAGGCATACATCAATTTTAGATACTGGTGGGGTTACAAAGTTCCAATTTTTGTTGAAAGCAGGTTATGTTTTTGCTGACTTATATTCAGTTATTTTAGTGAGGTTTGTTACCACACCCCAAGAAACAGAAAATTGATTTTGCCAAGTTAACAGTATTTTTCTCTTTTTTTGTTGTTGCTGAAAAAGCAATGAAGTTACAAAGTTGCTATCAGAAATTTGGCAGCTACGATCCTTGTCAGCTTTTCTTGGCTGCAATATATTTAGCATTGCTTAAACAGCTTGCAAGAACCTGTGTAAGTCCAGAAAACAACTCCTCTGAGTAAGCTGATTTTCCACAATGACAGTGAAGGTTTCATGCCCATTAAGTCAATTTAACCAAGTCACCTCTCTGAAATGTAACTTAACTCTAGAGAGGAAAAATAGCCTTAGATATTCTGTATTAAACACAGTAGGAAATTCTATTTAATCTTCTCTGGTCATCCTTTGATATAAAGATCACTTGTTGAAGACTCATAGTAGGCAATACCCAGATATCCCCCCATACAGAAGAGCTGCTTTGAGGACCAGGAATCATCTGATTAATGCAGCTGATCATCTTTTGTTAAAAAAATGTTCACACTGAGAATGAGAAAAAAGAAGGTACATCCACAGCAAAGCAGCTACAGAAAAGAAAAAGAAGACCCAGCAATCTCTTTGGCTACTTTCTTCTCATCTCTTGTTCAACCCTGAGACTCCAGCATACCTCCTGTGCACATTCAGGTACCCAGAGCTGACAAAAGGCTGATTTTCCTCCTGTTTGATCCTTCAGAAAACAGAGCCCTGAGAAGCATTAACACACACTGCAATTTCTGTGAACAAGGTTTGTCATCCCTGTTTCCCTTCTAGCAGTCAAAGAGGCAATAATCTGTCTTTCCAACAACAGTTTTCCAGATCCTACTACGTGTATCTTTACCTCAGAACCAAAGAATCAACACCAGACATGAAGCTTTAAATTCAGCTCTCCAGAGGTGATGCAGGCTCAAGCCTTCCCACTGTACCACCTGTGGCGGCACATGAAGCACATTTTGGGAGAAAAACACAAGATCTGCTGTAGAAGGCAGGAGTCAAAGTGAGCTTAGCAATATGAGGGAAGCATCACTTCAGGGGTTACTGAGATCCTCAGTGACGCAGTCTCTCAAAGAGGGAGACTCGTGTTGGTGTCAGGGTGCTGATGAAGGAGAGATAAAAACTGGGAAAAGCTAGAACATCACCAATGATGAATTGGGGATGCAGTTTTACTGGAGGCCTAGGGAAGTTTTGAGAAAGACCACCATGATCCACACCTCTCTCCCACAAGCTGCACCAGTAAGGCATCCCTCTGAACACCCCTTTCTTTTCTTCTTCAAAACAAAACCCAAAAGAGCTCAAGCAAACCAACAAAACATTTGATACACAGCTAAATTTCAAGCAAACAGCGTGGTTTTGGAGTTCCAGATGGTGAAGTGCACATTTGGACTTTGCCCCCTCACAAGGGCTGGCAGATCTGACAGACTGCTCAAGATAAGGGAGACAAGTTGATTGAATTGAAGCAGCAAGGAAGAAGCAGGTCTGAGAAACAAACCTGTGGCACTCCTTGATCAGCAGCTTTTACACAAAACAGCCCTGGATCAATCTATGCTGATAAGCTGTAGATTGTGGGCATTAAATTCAGCCACGTCTCATAGCAGTCACAAAAGATTATGGTGCAAAGTCAACACTACTGACAATTACTGCAGTGCCTGAATTCTAAGGCCTCTGCTGTGTAATTTAGAGGTTACACTGCTGCAGAGGAGGCTCAAAGGGTTCAAAATAGAATTTTAGATATAGTTTTAACAAATCCAAATTTCAAGCCTGACAACTATTTCTTGTACCAGAAAATAAAATTGAATCAGTGCAAAAACTTGAATGAGTTCATAAAAAAAAAAAGCTTCTCTGACCTGGCATTTAAATCCACAATGTTAATTAGATGTTTCACTTTAAACTACTGGCAGGAGAACCCATGTTCAATTTTACTGTGTATTATAATTTTTATCAAAGCTTTACCCATATAATGCAAAAATCCCCTAAAAACTCCAGAAGTGAGTCTATTCCACTTAATGTAAATATATCACATTTGCCTTGGTTTGTCCCCTCTCAGTCTTTCAGGTTTATTGCCACCTTTAGACCACCCCATCAGAACAGCTTGTTGAAAGCTGCTCTTTGGGAATCCACAATTTCTATTGCCTTATTGGCAGGACCTGCACTTGGCTGTGACTGCTGTGACTTCCATAGGTTACCCAAGTCCTAGTTTAATGCAATATCGCCCTCTTATTTCTCTTTCCCTCTCTACTTTTACACAGGCATCAAAGCTGCAGTCATCACCATGGAAACTAGCTGGAGAATTAAAAAAATAATGAAAGCCTACAGAGTCATGCAAAGCTTGTGCACTGCCACCCACTGGGTACTGGCGTTAGGGAGCCTCCAAGTACAAAGCAGCCCTGCTCAGTGTGAGCACAGATCCTCTTTCTGCAGTGCTTGCATTCAGACACAAATATGTGCATTTCTAGCACCAACTGGTGTCTCCTCACAGGGCAGGATTCGCTCACAGAGCCCAGATCGCCCTGGTGAAGCTCAAGGTTAATATACTCGGACCCCCTGTCCTGTGTCAACATAGGAATCTCTTGTTTTCATGCAAGTTTATTCAGCAATGTGCTCATGCATGACACATTGCTCCATCCTCTGCAGTGGCTTATTCCCAGAGTGCAGGCATGGGCATCCTGGGAAAACACACCCTTGCAATTCCAGAGGGAGCTGCAGGGCTGGGGTTTATCAGGGATCAGGCCATGAACTTGCAGCTTCTTTCTACAAGGTATGAAACGCCCAAGAAGATTTTGGATTTGGGGGAGCTTGCTTTTGTTGATTCATAATGCTTTTTGTTACTGGCCAATAGTAACTAATAGCAGGTTTTACTTTAGGAAGATCTCCATGGTGATCTGAGCCTGCTGACATCAGCTGGGGTTTTTTTGGTGTGGATTTAAGAACAATAAACATAGTCTAATTAAAGGGGAAAAGACCTCAAAAAATTGGACAACGGAGGAAGAACTCCTGTATATGCTGCAGTTCAGTTCAGTCCAAAATACTCTAATGAAATCTCTCTGATATAATTTATGTCATTAAAATAATTTAGAAAAACCTTGACTACTTTTGCAGTAAATAATAGAGCATGCCATAAAGAAAATTAGTTGATGAGGGAAAAAGCAAAAACAAAATGAGAAAAAAAAGTGAAAAAAAGTCCCTGAATCCTAAAGTATCATAGTAATTTTTACAGGAGTTTAAGACAGATTTTTCAGACCTGCTGCAGTATTACATATGAGCTCTCTAGCACAAGTGTTTAAAATGAGAAAAGGGAAAAAAGGGAAATGTATCAGAACTGATTTGTTCTTTTTCTATATGTTCCTACAGCCTAGTTTTCAAAATACTTTAATCAAGTGATTTTCACAAATTTGGAAGGGTATTTTTTAATTTCTTCTCACACTGCTGAAAGCCATTGGATGTCTTTCCCCTGCATGACTCCTTTTCCCCCTCTTTTCTTTAATAGGTTTTACAAATACATCCACACACTTATTTCAAACTGACACTTCAGAAATGAGTTAGATTTTATATTTTAATCAGGCACAAGCCATGCAAGAAAATAATTTAAAGTAGCAGGCAATCACACCAATGAAATATTTATGGAAACTGATTAGACCAAACTACTTATTCTTATCCCAGCATATTTATATTTTACAGAACTACTCAAAAAAAAAAACAAAGCAAGATTAAGTGTTATATAAAGTTATAACTCACTCTTGTTACAAATCAGAGCACAGATTTCCAGAAGGCTAAGCAAGTGCAAGGCAGCGTTTGCAGTTCAGAGCCCAGCACCTTTGACTCCCCTGGCCAGCTTGTGAGCTACCTTAGTAAAATGAGACAGGAAAAAAGGACTGGCACAGATATCCAGGAACAGCAGTGGAAAAACAAGAAGTGGAAAGTGGAAGTCCCCCAACGCAAAGTTTGCTCCCAACACTCCTGAATGAAATTAAGCCATGATTTTGTGAGCATTAAGCTCAGAGTGAGCAAGACAGACAAATGGTTCTCTACTGACCATTCTGTAATGGTGCCTTCCCATTACTTCTAGCCATGAGTTACCTAGATTGCCAGATTATTGACCTCCCCAGGTATTCAAAAGTGTGTTGGCAGAGTAGAAAATTGGCCTGTGTGAGAACGATTGCACTTTGTGTCAGAAGGCAGATCTTCTGGATGCTGAATGTATGATTTTGTTTTGGTGGTTGTAACCCCCCACTTCTCTGAAAGTGTCAGCATTGCAGAAAGGAGTTTCAGGTCTTTATAGGGTTACATATTAATATATAATGTGGATTTTTATATAGATGGCAAAAATGGAAAGAAATTCCCATATGGATAAACAAATAGTTACCTAGAAACACAATATACAGAGGCTGGAGTAGAGTCCTAGTTAATCTATTCTAGACCTAAGGCACCATTTAATGTGGCAAGCTGCAGTGTAGAAAAGCAGTTTTCATGCCAAATACAGTCCCTGTGTTGGTGCCAAGGCCAAAAGAGCAAGAGCAAATGTAGAACTTGCAATTCTTCCCTTGGGGGCCTTCCACAACAGCCTGCAGACAGCAGATGGGGAAACACCACAGCGTCCAGGCACAGTTCTGTGCCCTCAAGCAACCCCGACAACTCAGGTGCTGCTGGTTGCACTTCCAGGTTAACCCCATCCTCCCTGTACACATCCTCTGGGAGGATGCTTCTCTGGCTTTGTCCCCTGCTGCCCTTCTGCCTTGCCCTCCAACAAGGGTTGCCTTGGACTACAGAGAAATTTGCCCAGACACCACCTCAGGATTCCTGATATGTCTAAAAGACCACACACTTGACAGCATCTACAGGGTTTCTTCTGAAAGCAAGACATATAACAACTCATTGGAGTGGACAGGCACAAAATACATATTTGGAGGGTAGGACAGATGATTAACAAGAAGGGAGAGAGCTCAAAAATACCAAATGGTGCTGCATGGAATCAGCAAAGCAAAGGGTATGTGATTTCTGCCACCTCAATATAGAGAAAAGAAATTGCCTTCTAAAGATCCCTAGGGAGAAAACTTCAGGCAGAAGGAAAGATGATTAGTTTGCATATTTGCAAGCTTTCCACTAAACAGCAGCTGATGACAGCATTAGCGATGGGAAGGAGCAAGGAATTAAGGGATAAGGAGCACAGCAAAAGTCACAGCATAAACTCTGCACAGAAGACAGAAAACTTGAAGTCAAAATTTATAAAGCAGTTTATCTTAGAGGCAGAGGTAAGAATGCCAACTTTTCCATCTCACATTGTAATGGCTAGCTCTCCAAGGAAACATTGCATGTGTGTGTGAGTTTTTCTGAGTATTTCCTTAGCTGACAGGGGGAACAAAGCTAAGTGCCCTTCTGAGCATCCTCTTCACTGCTGAGAGTCATTAAAGCTTCCCTCTTTAAGTATTGTGCAAATGTATTAGGATGAAAATAATTGTAAAAGATACAGTAATTCTAGAAAAGTACTTGAGGTTGAAATTACTGTCTTGATTTGAAAGACAGGTGTCTTTCACAGCAAGGCAGGAGCCTTGGAATGGAAAATATGACCCACTTCCCTCCGAATTATTATTAACTTTGAAATTAAGGGGCTTTCAGGCAAAGCTACGAGAAAAGGAATAACAGCTCTTTACTAGTTTGTGGATGTGTAAGAAGGCAAACAAACAGCACCAAACAGAGTTGCAGGCCCGGCGGCTCCCGGTGCGCTCCCCTGGGTGCAGTTCCGGGCTCAGCCGCCAGGGGCGCTGCTGGCTCGCGGCCGGCCAGGCCAGGAGTCCCCCGAGCCTGCAGGGGGCGCTGTGGCGCCGCGGCCACCTCCGTCACACCGGAATGGCGGGAACGGCCGGCAGAGACACATGGAGAAGGGGCTGCCTTTGAAACCCCCGGGGCAGCCGATCACGGTGCCCCTCTGGATAAGGAAAGGGGCTGTAGCAGGAACCAAGGGAAGGCAGGGCTGAGCAAAATCCTGGAGCGGTAGATGGGATGCATCAGAAACTCAGCAGTCGTAGCTGGAACCGCAGGGTGCCCCCACAGTTATGGTGCATCACGGAAACCCTGGAGCAGCGGCAGAGAAACAACAGGGCTGGGCAGTGGCTGCCCGGCTCCCGAACATGGCCAGGAGGGGCTCCCTTGGTGGGGAAAGGGCCCGGGATCCGGGGTGTCCCCTGAGGCACCCCAGCAGATGGTGAAGGGGCCCCCGTTTGGTGAGTGTTAATAACGTCCAAGCACAATGGCTGCTCTCACAAGCAGAGCTCCACTCATGGCAGAAGGCAGCAGAAGGCAGAACCCTGCAGTGGTGGCCAATTCTTCCCACAGTGACTGCAGCCTCCTTCCCCCAGAATGCAAGAGAGCAAGAAGGAGGTAGCAGCTACCCTAGCCCCTTTCTTCCCAGCCCAATTCTCAAGGTATCTCTGCTCTTCTCAGAGAATCCCTCAGATAAGAGGAGGGCAGCCAAGTACCCCCCTCCCCTGAGCTTGGCAACTTCTTATGTCTCAAGTACCCAGTAGTCATTTTTTTCTTAGCAACAGGTATGGGAGGAAATTCCTCGAGAGAAAGGAACAAAAAGAATCTTAAATCCCAACAGTTACTCCCAGGAATTAAGAGTATGCCCTCAGTTCCATAGACTGGAGTGATTCTGGTAGTATTTTCCAGAAATATTGCTTAAACTAATGACATGTCCAAAAGCTGAAATTAACTTTACCTGCTACTGCCATATGGAAGCTATATTTCTAATCCAAATCCAATGAAACATGCATTCCAAAATAGGGCAAAATGAATAATGAAGACATGAAAATCAAAGGATCTGGAACAGGATTTATCTGTCACAAGTTTCTAGGAAGGACAGACGCCAGTATACATGTTGAACACAATGACACTTCCCCAGAGACTTAGGATAATACTTCACCCTTAAATAACACACTCAAAACGCTTCACAGACATTAACTAATTAATCCTCAATCCTCATGTGGCTGTAAAAATTACACAGTAGGGAAATAAGGTCAGATCTTCCAAGGAGATCAAGCTGAGATTAAACAGTCTGCCCCAAGGCTATACACTGACTTGACAGCAGAGACAGGGTTACAGTTCCCAGGTCCAAGAGCCACCCCACCAGCAGAACACCTTTGGAGGGATTGACAGCCCCAAACATCTCCAGCAGCTGCTCAAACAAAGCAAAAAGCTTAGGCAGGGTCAGATGCCTCCCCGTGCTAAAGAAAAACACCATAATACATCTTAAAGGCAGAAAGCTGTGCACCCACAGACCTCCCCCTCTCCTGCTGCAGCTCAGCAAACCAGCTGGGGGGGGTCAGTGGGAGGGGAGGTTTCCTCAGCAGTACAAACCCCTGTGCTGCACCTCCCCAGGACACCTTCCTTCCAGATCCACATTTGCTGCATGCCCGGTGGCCATCATCACTTCAAATACCCGGGGCACATTTTACAAACGCTATACAGAACATGGTACAAATTACACCTGATCAAGTCCAACCTATCACAGCCTTTGGAGCCCAGGAGTGTGAGGATGAATGGAGAAAAGGTGACTCTCAGGAGTGTTGAAAGCACTCAGGCAGGCCACAGCAGGGGATGCACTGGCACACTCAGTCTCCTGGGAAGTCAAACAATTCCCAGAACATAAAAAATGTGCAGGAGGAGATCAACCCACACACCCTACAGTAAAATATTCCCTATGCACAGGGGAAAACAAGTGGCAACAGCTCTGCACCGTTGCCCTATGAAACTAAACAGAATGGCTACAGCCAAGGAGAGGGTGCTGGCTCCACAACCCTTTGTCCAAAACCACCCCAAGTTCTGCCATTTGTTGTGGCATTTGAACAGCTGTTAGTTTTGCCTGCAGCCATGATGCCAATCTCTACTGTCTCTCAGCTTTTTCAGAAAGTACTTCAAAGTACTTTGAAAATAGTAAGGCACCATTTAAAAGGTTCA
The DNA here is from genome assembly GCF_049639895.1 of Pseudopodoces humilis. NCBI lineage: Eukaryota > Metazoa > Chordata > Aves > Passeriformes > Paridae > Pseudopodoces > Pseudopodoces humilis. The sequence goes on from NC_142212.1 coordinate 15,013,085, forward strand.
GTTCTTATTGTAACACTATCAGAAGATTAATAAATGAAAAGCTTGGCTACCACAAGCAGCAGTATATGCCTACCAGTCCTTCCTGTGAGAAGGACATTTTGTGAGGTTCTGGTAAACCTGTGTCTAAATTTCTAATTATATCAAGAAAAGGTAAGTGCTAGAAAACTGGACCTCATAGATCTAGCAGAAAGCTATTTAAAAAGCCAAGAGTTTAAATGACAGCTTCTTTTTTGAAATTTTACCTGATGGGAAAGGAAAATGGTGCCTGGGGTCTAAGGTCTGTGTTGGCAAGAAAGGCTGTGCAAATTGGGAACGGGAGAGGACTGAGGAAAGGGTCCCAACTAACGTCAGCAGTGGAAAATCTGGTATTAACTGAGAAAGGTGACTTGGATGAAGATAAATATAGTCTACAACTGAAGACAAGTGACTTGCTAGACAAAGACAGCAATGAGCTGTGAGGAAGGGCATAGAGGCAGGCATTCTGTGAAAAAGGAAAAAGCACGCACACAAAGACGTAAACAAGATTTCAGCTTGGAGGAACTGGCAGTTCCTCTCTGTCACTACCATTTACATTGCATTTCCTCCAGCCTTTATAAAACCTGGCTCCTCTAATTCATTCTAATTCACTCTCTAATGCCTCCACATGGCTCCTTCATTGCGTGTGTGGGCAGTCTAGAAAGCAGTAGTTGGACAGCTTTTGACTGAAAGGAAATGTTTTAGGCACAGCTCAAAGCCTGTGGGAGTCAAGAGAAAGCATTGAATTTGGCCTTTAAAAGAAACAGGATGCCAGGAGAGTCACATGAATGCTTAAAACAGAAGATGCATAGGCCTGAATTTGGTTTTAGCCATTAGCTGTAGTAGGCTGGTTTTAATTAATAGCAGGTGGCTATTTTGGCAGGAGGAAAGATGCAAGTTAAAGTTTTAAGATATCAGTGCAATGTTTACCTTGCTTAGTGAAAAACAGCGTTCTGCAAACTTTTGTCTAGGACCACATCTGTACAAACACTGCCTGGGGATCTGGGATCCAAGCTGACACTCGGCACCATGTGAGCACTAACAACAGTGAAGGGTGCCAGGATCCAAAGGCTGCAACAACAAGTGCATAAGCCACTTGATCGAGGAAAGTCATTATTCCCCTGTCTCAGCTCTCTTTCAAGCACAGCTGGAATAGTGCCTCCAATCTTGAGGCCCCTCTAATATCAGAAAGATGATGATCAGTTTGGGCAAGTCCACCAGTGGCCATCTGTGGCATTGGAGCATGCAAGCTGCAAGGAGAGGCTGAGTTAGTCTGACCTGGAAAGGAGGAGGTTTTGGGGGGCCTACACAAGCTATCAAATACCGAGGCAGGGCTTACAGAGAACACAGCCATGCTCTTCACTGAGGAAGGAGAATGAGATTGTCTGCACTGGACACACTTCCCTGGGTATAAGGATTGGTACAGGAGCCCAAAGGAGCTGAAGAATCTCTGTCCTTGAATGTGTAGGCAAAGCCCTGAGCAAACTGGTAAAAAGTCAGTGCTGTCCCAGCTTTGAACAAGAGGCTGAACTACACAGTCTCCCAGGAATCTTTCCAATCCAAATGATTTGATAGTATTTGTCACAATCACAAATAGTGCACAGGACATAAGTTTATATAGACAATATGTTCTGAAAACACGAAATTAGAGTGCAATTGTTAAAACAAACAACCCCCCAGAAAAAACAGCAATCTACAACAAACAAATCACTGCTCATACAAAAGCTCACATCTTTTTTCACAAGCATTTGCAGAACAGTAATGACCTTGGCAAAGACAACAGGAAAGAACTGTGTAAATCGGTGCCATATATTGAGATTCATGGTGAGCTCAGTGTTCATTGAGTACATTTACAGTTGTACAAAAGTGCAATAAATAAACAAAATCAGGTGCCTTGTGCAAGTCACCTCAGATGCCATGACTTGCTCTGCAGAGGAACACGAAGCAATGAAAGAAAAGCCACTTTTAAAATAAGAGTGGTCTGAAAACAAATGAGGTCAAATTATTGACTGCAAAGTGACTCGTTTTAAACAGAGATTACTGGCTCTACGCTAGTCTTCCACTTGATTTAGATTTCCACTTTCATCTGATTTAGGTTTTAGCACTGCAAAAATAATAGCACTTTGCCTTTCACATTAAGTAAGTTCTTTTTCACATATAATGTTTCTCAACGAGATATCCCACAGTTTAATTAAATTAAAATTGAAATTGCATTGTAAGAATACAGACCATTTAGTACCTGAGACACTTAAGCATTCATTCTGTTTCGTGAAGAAATTAATTATGTGAGAGTCATTAACAACAACTGCAATTCCTTATGGATTTAAGTTATGTTTTCAATCGGAAGACTGAAGTTCCCAGCTGATTTAAATTCTACATGATGGCAAAAATGAATTAATGATGTTAATATTCCATATGAAACTTAGCATAGGAATGAAATTCTGTGCTAAATGTAAAGGCAGCAGCATGGACAGTGAAAAAAGAGGAACCTATTTTGATTGCACTTAAGAAGCCTGGAATATTTCTGGATGAGCTACACTGTGTGGGTTCAACCTGAATACTGGTAAAATAAATAGCAGCCTTGGAACTGGCTTAACAAATACCAGGACTAGGCTCTGGCTTCCTTGGATCACCTCTTTTCTGCAAGAAAATCTCAGAGAATTTTTTTTTTTCCCCCTCAGCCATGGTCTAAGAGAAATCTTTTCCAGCCTGATGAAAAGTGAGAATGATAAAAAAAGACCTATAAAGAATGATAAATACAGTATTTCAAAATTGGCCACCCTGCTGTTAATTATCATCATTTCCTCCACAGTTTATGAATATTCAAATTATGCTGGCACTTCTCCTTCTGGGGAAACAGTTTGAAAGGGGCAAGAGGAATCTCTACAGCAGAGCCTGCAGTTTGAAAACTCACACACTGTATCAGTTGGATAGCAGAACCAATTTTCCAGATATATAAATCCGCGTTTAACTTCTGCGAGAAAAACATTCACATCCATCCCTTTTATGATGCTATAGGGACATCTCTGTCAGCTGAAAGCATCATGCAGGGAATCAAAATGAAGATGCAGGGCTAATTCTAAACAAGCATAACCCCCATATAGCCTTCTTTGCCCAGGTCCAGGGCTCTATTTTGAAACTAAAGAGTAATTGGCTAAAGAGTAAAAGGCTGCTGAGGAATTGCTCTCTACTGTCAAAGCCAACCAAGTGCACAGGGTTCAATTTGTTTCCAGGAAAAAAAACCCTCTGATTAATTAAAATGCAAAGGCATCTTCCTGCCAAATATTTTCCAGCCTTATGTTCAGCTAAGAATAATAAGGCTCGCCCATATCATCCAAAAGACTGGTAGCCATTCTCAACACCCCGTCATCTATCACCCAACAAAAGTCCTTGTTTGCAGGGGAACAGATTGCAAGTAGATGGGCAGCTGAAGGTTTCACTTGTGTCTAACCCACAGCTTCTTCGGTCTAAAAGCTAATATAGCTGCTCCCTTTATTACAGCCATGCCTGGCTGGCCTAGAAACACCACCACCGACAGCTTGGAAGAGCTGTTTCAGGACAGCAATGCAATGTAGCAGTGGGATGGAGCCTCAAGTGCTGCCCAAGGCTCCTCAGGCTCCCACCAAGCCATGGGAGCTTGTACCACACCAGCTGAAATCCCCTTTGACTCTCATGAGATGAGCCATGCTCTAAATAAGGTCTGATGAAAATAATCACTATTAAAAAAGCAGTATTTAAGGAGCTCCTTATTGGAGCCCATGGAGAACCAGGGCCCCACACTGCAATTTTAAGGTAAGTTTCTCCATCTGCTTCCAGAGATAAACTGGTGACCTCCTTCAAACAACCCTTCCAGTGCTGAAAGGCCAGGAAATGTAGTTATACTAGGATTAATGACTTGAATTAGCTCTCTTGCACCTGTGCCTCACTGCATCCATGGCAAAGATGGACAGCAGCTTTGCCTTCTTAAAGTAACACTTGAGGGTTTTTTTGTCTACATAAAATCTTTTCTCTCCCTGTCTTACCAAAGGAACTACATCAGAAGGAAAAATGCCTCCCACTGTAAAAGTTTCTTGATATGAAAAATGCAAATCTCAAGCAGTTATAATGAAGAAAATCAATTTTAGACTCCTGGTGGCTATCTTCCTGCAAAGCTGTATTATTTTTCATCAAGTATCTACAAGAACCAGATCACGTTTCTAGCTTTCTGTTCCTCTCCTGTGTAATGAGGGAGAATCATGTATATTGCTTTCATTTAATTTACCCTAGAAATTCAGAGTTATTGATTGTAGTTGGTAGACTTCTTAGCTGTAAGAGACTGGAAGCAACACTTTTATGCCTTTTATATTGCTTACTGCAGAGAGGGACCCAAAAGGAAAAAAAAAAAAAGAAAAAAGGGAGGCAAAATTAAGCTCTGATCCTGGGGGAGAATATATCAACGTGGAGATAAAATACTGTCTGGGAATACCTAAATATACAACACAACTAGAGATGCAGACTGTCTCTTATGACATTTATTTAAAGAAATACCCATGCAACTGATTATCTGAGAGAGATCAGAAAGATCTAGAGTAATCAGGCAAAATTTGCATATTATTCACTGAAAAACATGCAGGTCTATGGAAGGACCAGAAATTATTCTCTAACTTGGATAGTATTTAGAAAACAGTTTTGCAAAGGGAAGAACAACAGAATTTTGAGGAAATATTTTGTTTGGATATTTTAAGAGCAATAATTTAATTCAGAAACCTGCCAAAATATCAAACAGGATTAATGCTAGAATACTTTGCATGATTTGGTAGCTTACAAATGAATGCACAGAGCCAGCATCTGTCAACTCCCTCAGGCAGCCTTGCTTAACGGAATGCAATTTCTTACCTGAAAAACATAAATACGAAACATACATTTACATTTTGCTCTGCATAACTTAATATGTTATTTAGTACCCTAAATCACACACGAAACCAGTTCCCCCTATTAAGCATGCAAAGATGCTACATCACTTGCGTAGAATGTTTTTTTAAATCAACAGTAGTTTCCAATTAAAACAGTTCAGATGTAAATATTTATACCAAATACAGCAACGTGATTAACATTCTTACCAGATACAAGCTCACTGGAGTACAACACTTCCCATAATTACCCCTTGCTCACGGACTGAAGTCATTTGATCCCCCCAGGCATCAGGAGAGGGGAGCTAACACCCAAAACATGACCACGACACACCACCTAAGGGTCCTCCTTCACCCAAGGAAAGCTCTCTGGGACATGAGCATGGCACATGTTCCTGGAGCACCCTCCCCTGCCCTGGGGTCTCACACACAGCTCACAGATCTAAGGCTGAGCCCTGGCAGGAGGGCACGGACAAACCTCAAGCAGTGTGTGTCGCTTGGCTCTGGTCTGAATCCCAGACTCACATTCAGGGGAAACTTCAGAGAGCATTTTCCATTTTCCCCCGTGTTGCACTCTCATCAGATCTGCAGTTCCTTTCCATCTGGATCAATTTGTGTTAGATGTGAACAGACCCCTGAGGCTCTGCTCAGGAATTAAATGTTTTTGGTGCAAGTCTCTGCAGTAAATAGGAACAAACCTATAAGCCTGGAATCATCTGAAATCCACAGGGATCTAGGCAGAATCCATACAGCTGCCGTGAAGTCCTCAGCTGCAGTCATAGATGGATTATACTCATTTAAAAAAGGTATTAATGTATAAAGCTGCCACAGGGGACAAAACCCACAACACTAAAAAAAAAAAAAGCATCAGTAAAACACTACAGCTCTTTACTGACATCTTCAAGCAGCAACGGGAATCCATCCAGATCAAACAGACGAAGTGCAAATGCCCAGGAAACTATGAGAACTAAGAATGGCCACATTTCATTCCACAAACACTGTGTCCCCTTTTTCCTCCCCTCTTCCTCCTCAAAATACCTGCTAATTCTGCTACTAGAGGCAATAGAAGAAAAGTTTAGTAAGCCTAGGGTTGAACTCTTAATGCACCTAATAAAGAATCATGAAGAGATGAGGAAAAATATCTACAATCTCCAAACAACTTATCCTGGCTCCCTGGGTTTCTCAGGTGAAGCTCTATGAATTTCTTCTCCTGGAAGTTTTTTATTGCATTTTAATTATGCAAACATGCTGTGGGCTTTTGGGGTAGATCATTAGTTTAAGCTGAAGGGAATAGGTATCCATCAATCTAATCAAAGTAGCTGCAAAACACTCAGTTCTGCACTATTTATGCTTCTCTTTCTGTGAGGAAACCATCTTGTACTTAATAATTAAACTGAAGGAAGTTCAGCTTCACTACACAGGAAATTTGGGAGAACTCCCTGTATCCCGTATCTTTTAATGTGATTTCTTAAAGTACTTCTATCTGTAAAAGCAAGGTGCTTGAAAGGCAAATTTCTCTGCTGTGTTTAAGAATGCAAGAGATAACCAGACCATGATATTTCAACAGGTTTTCTAACAAAGCTGCATTTGCAGGGCTTTCCAGAGTATCTCCAAGTTCAAGGGACATTCTTGAACTTGCTCGACCAGAGCTAATGCATTTTATTTTCCCCACGGGTTTGCAGCATAAGATAATATCAGAGCACAACTTATACCCAAATGATTGGCCACTCTCTCCCAAAGAGCAGGACATCAGGCAACCCCACAACAATGAGCAAAGTGTTTATCAGATATGGATTCAGCAGTGCCCCAAAGCATGAGGAGAACAAAGTGTCTCCTTTATCCATTTCAGTATAATGACAGATCACGCCTCTTGCCTGCCTCAGTTCAGCTCAAACACCGCTTCCTGTTACAGATGTGTGATGCAGGAGGCCTCAAAACTGACAGGTTTGAACCATATTTGATAGAAATTTGGCACAGATGTTGTTGGCTCAGCTCAACATTACACAGAAAGAAAAGAAAAATTTATTCCAACGTTACAGGCTCTGATGTTAGGAAACATCCCAAGCCTAGTTGTTAATTCTCAGCAGCATCTCTTGGTTCCCCTGCAGAGGGGAGATTTTGCCTCATGCCCCCCTTAAGTACAGGGGATTGTTCCTTCCTGCAGAGCTCTGCTAACCCACACACTGAGCTGCTGTGTCTGAAGTCACTGTACACACTGAGTGGTGTCATTAACACATGATGGTGACACACAACTCTGTTTGCACAGCAACACTTCAAAGTCACGGGAAACCTGATATAGTTTGGGGACTTGGATCTGAAGTGTGACATTCCCTTTTAAAATGCATACATTTGGGACAAGGAACAGAGCAACTTATCTGCTTAGTGTTGGACTGGCAGAATTGCACAAAGCCATACAGGAATTATCTAAAAAATTTCCAGAGGAAGCTTCAAATAAACCTTGCACTGGCATTTCCTTCATATTTGCCACCATTTCTGAAAAGCTCTTCAGAGAGATTTTTAAAGGTTATGTTCTTTCCCAGCTTGCCACTGGCATGAGAGCATGAGGAGACCTCCAGGGGCCCATCACTGAGAGGTCCCCATGAATTTGGGGCAGAATGTGGGGCAACATCAGCCCCACAAACTGGGCTCCCTGGGCATTGCAGCTGACATGCAACACTCACCCTCAGCACATCAGCTGAGACAGAAAGTGATGACAGTCCTGGCCCTGCTGCCCACATGTCAGGTAGTCCTGGACAACTCACTCCACACCTCAGCCCTCCCTCTGTCCCAGAGACACCAGATTTTGGTAGGTCAGGACTCACAGGGCACAGCAGCAACCACCTAATCCCACCTGAGGCACTTCCAGCATACAGAGAAGGAATAACAAAGACAGCTTTGACTGTTAAATGGTGGGTCTTTAAAAAAGACTTCCCTCTCCTCATTGCAGAGTAAAACAAACGTTTAGGCATTGAATACATGCGACTCTGGCCTTGGTTATACTGGAAAATATAAACTGTAAAGTAATTGAAAGGGACAGGTCAGAACACTCAGCTGATCTTTCCCAGATGCTTTTAATTTCTTGAGTTGGCATACGAGAATATCCTGGTGATGAATGCACTGTTTATAGCAGAAATACAGTAATAAAAACAATATTCTTAAAAGAAAACTGAAAATATTCTGATATGGCTCTTTGAATATGAACAGACAGAAAAAGCACCAGCAAGTGCAATGAGATAGAAAACTAAAATATCAGACAATTAGGCTTGCTTGCAGAACTGCTGCAGGTTCTACATTGCAGATATGTTATCTTAGCAATTAGCTTGAAGATTATGGCACAGCCAAACAAGCTTATATGTCTCTATGGTTTCATGGTATGCAAGCAATAAAAGCTGAAAAAGAATCTTTACATTATTTCATAACTTTAAAAGAACACCATATTGTGTATAACAGGATGAAGCACTTGTTTAAAAATTCGGTGTTATTTTAGCATCAATAGCTTTTACTAGCAGCTTTCTGCACACAGCTGCGTGGGGAGAAAATTAGTTTGCTAACATTTGCTTCTTCCAAAGGCTAAAAAATGTCATGGCTAAAAAAGTCATGACTGCAACCTTAGGTATAGACTAACACTCATCTAAGTACTAAGCCCTGGCTAAGAGTGGGAAGTTGGGGTTTTACTGGTAGCAAATAAAGAAATGCCAAAGGGAAACAGCAAAACAGAACATTATCTGCAGTCAAATTAATATTCCAGCAGCTTAGAGAGCAAGTAGTTTTTCAGCTGTTTGAGTAAATATTGACAGCAAATGAGGTCAGTTACCCGAATTTCTGATGAAATCTGGGAATGTTTGGTATTGAAATGTTCCCATATTAAATACTGTCACACATTTTATGAAACCATATCTTTGTGGGGTTTTTTTCCCCCAACTGCTGGTTGCCAAGTTCCTGCCCTGGGGGATGAGTGTCCAGCCCCAAATATTGAAGAGGACCAAAAGCACAACAGGTAGCACTAACACATTCCTCAGCATTCAAAATAATGAGATGAATCATGTTCAGACTGAAGACTCAGCTCTGTGTTGCTGCATTGAAACTTGAGAGAAGACAGAGAAAGGTAGTTTGGGAACTAATTATTACCCAACTCAGAGCAGTGCAAACTTCATTATGTGTACGTGGATGATAACAGCAAATGCTCTGCTGCCAAGGACCTTCTGCCCTTGACCTTACTGCAGTCAAATGGGCATCAAAGGTCAGCTAACCCAAGTAAGCTAAAATAAATACACCCTTGCTTGGTAGGGAAAGCAATGAACTTGCCTGATACCTTTCTGCAGAGGAGAGGAAGGAACAGAAGTGCTGCCCTGGCAGATGACTGCTTAAGTCATGCAGAGCTGCAGGGGAAGAGCAGCTACACTGTGGTGGCAGGATGAGGTGAGCAGAACCACTGAAACTATTGCAAAAACATGACCAATGAGTCAGACACCTTTAACCACCAAAAATCACAGCCCTAAAACTTCAGGCTGCCTCATTATCTCCATCACAGCTCCAAGAGTTCCAGCTACTTACCTGCCAACTGGTGCCACTCACAGCAACAAATTCCCAGGTGTGTGCAGCAAACAAATCCTTTTGTGCATGAAAAGCTTCAGTCTCTTCTAAACTGATCTGAATTTTCGCTGCCAACATCCTAAACCCCCAGGATGTCATCCCTACATCTCAATATTATCAATAAATTACCTAAATTACAGGGCAACAGAATGAAACACGAACAAGCTGATGCCCAGAGATCCATTACTAAGGAAATAAATTTTCCTTCTCTGCATAAAAATTCTAGGAATGTACTGTTAAAGTGATCAAAAGCTTAGAACTTGTGCTACTAAATCTCTGAGGGTTGCCATTTTGGGTGCCTATTAAGGGTTTATATTTATATTATAAATCATCTTATTGCATTCCATGGAGAGCAATTTTAACACTAGGATCATACCCCTTAACTAGCTTTTTATAGGAAATTTAAAGGCTGAAGAACAGTAATGGCACTATTAAAGACACCTATTTTTTGCTTCCTGAAAATAATAGCATGCTACAGAGCCATGAAAAGAAAAACTGATAGCAGTGCTAACCTGCAATAATTACACTAATAAAAAGAAAATGCTACTGAAGAAATTATGGGGAGAAAGACACTAAAATTTGTGTCTAGCTAAAGCACTAGCATAACCTTTGAGAGAATATATTTGCAAAGTACATAAAAAGTTCCAGTTATTTCAAAGGTTATGATTATGTCCTTCCTTTATTTAAATTGACACCAGTTATTACTACACTTCCTTGGTCCAGAGTCTAAAAAATATAAGAAGCATAAATTGTTGATATAAAATTATAGTGTTATTTGTTATTACAGTATTATTAAAGTGATATTTACTGAGTTCAGGCAGCTTTTTTTGCCTCCCTAGTGTAAGATTCAGCAAGGAACAGGAAAAGCCTGGGTTTATGGCAGAATCAGCTAATGGATTTTTAACTTCCCATATTTTCAGTGAGATGGAGCCAACAGAAACAGAAGAACAAGAGCATCCAGCCACCAAGCTGAGGTGTCCAGACTCTGGATGTGGCTGTTGTTGCCACTCTGGGAAAGCTGAGGGTCCTCATCCCCCAGCAGCTCCACAACCTCTCAGCTTTGCTCTCCACCCACCTCCCTTGCAGACCCTGGGCTGCTCCCTCAACACAAGCCCCTCTCTGCAAAGTGTATCTGCAGGGGGCTCTAACTTTAGGTAGAGACAGACTTTGTTAAATTTGCTCTGAGCCAGCAGTTCTCCTGGGGTTAAAGAGTTGAAGAGGCATCTCCAACACGTGAGAACAGAGAACTGCAGCCAGGAAAGAACAAAATGTGGCTATGGGCAGGAAAAGCTCCGAGTCTTCCTGCCAGACATCCCTGTGATGCACACACGACCTATAGGAAATTCCATGGCAGCAACACAGAGGAAAATCTGCCAAATTATCTTTTTTCCCCATCTCAGACAGCTGTGGGCACACAAAAAGGACCCCAGCACACTACCACACATTCAGCATACCCACATTTCAACACCAGGGATATTTTTGTGTTTATAATCATAGGTAACACACATGAAATTATGGCAAGGCTATTACTCCTAATCACTGCATCTTGTCATGTAATACCAGAAAACATTCTTTTTTCACATTGTCAAAAATAACTAAAATTGTTGATTGTTCATGGTTGTAATCCACTATTTCATATCAATAATAGCCCAAGACAGTTTATACAAAGTCTTTCCCATTTGGATGATTGGTTAAGTCTCAAAATAAAAGAGGAACAACGTTATTTGCTCATAAACAACACTGCCTTTCATTCTATGTCATTCTAAAGATATGCAGTGTTTGCACCTTCACTTCCTACTGACATCATCCTTACTAAGAGCTGTCAGCAAAATGCAAAAAAAATAGAGGAGGAATAACACACAGTTTTATGAGTGCAACCAAATATAAAGAGTGTATGCTGTTGCCTTCAGTTACACACCACTCATCATTCATCCTGAAAGGCAGGAGTGGACACATCAGCAGAACCCAGTTCCTCAAGACACAGCTGCTCATGTAGCTGATGAAAAGGCAAAGTTCTTCTGCGCTTCAACTTCAGCTTATTTTAAAAGAGATTTACAGAAAAAGAATCTGAGCCTAACCATCCATATGACTTACCTCCACCCCCTCAAGCATCAGCAAGCACAATTCAGAAGAAACCCAGCACACAACCATGTCATTAAATGCAAAAGAAAGGATCTATGGGTAAAAGGGAACATTAATTCAAACCAAAAATCTGAACAGTACGTAAACTGGGACAGTAAAAAAATACACAGTGTGCATCTGGAACTACATGGAAGAGCCAGACTTAGTGTTAGTATACCTAAAGAAAAGATTTGGAGAAGTCAGTGCACAGGTATCTGAAACACCTTTACTCTCTGGCAAGCACGACCTGTACCCTCTTATAATACCCTGGGAAATGTTCTGCCCATTGAAAGTGCCAGTAAAATTAATTTTAATCGCCAGAGGAAAAGCTGCAATCCCGAGCTGCCAGCCAAGGCAGTGCCCAGCGCCTGTCTCTGCAGCTGAATCTCTGTTGTCAGGAGCAACTGGCAGTGTTTGAGAAAAGAGACGAAAAACAAGCAGCAAATGCTTCTTTTGCAGCAGTGGAAGAACCCCCAAGATCCACCACAGAGAAGATGCTATTTCAAGAGGACTGCTGTGGCTCTGATGTCTCCAAAACCGATCTCCCCTAACCAGACAGGCAGTGACTTACATGAGAGACTCTCTGCGGAGACACCGATTTCTCCTCATCTCTCAGGTGGCAAACTGAAGTTGCGCCATATTAAACAGAGGAAATGTTTCTTCAGCAAGGGGGGAAAAAAAATCATCACCTCCTTGGTACGTCATTCTGCAGCGACTGAAATTCCTGCAGAGCTATGTTTTCTTCTGACTGAAATATTCACCAGCTAGTTTACAACCTTCTGCTGCAAGTTAAATTCAGTTAAAAGGCAGTACTGTAGGCTGAGTGAGGTTATTAAGCATTTCCAGATCTCAAAGGTCTTGTGCCACACAGAATCTTCTGGAGAAAAAAGAAAGTATCTCCACACTAGTTAGCTGGGAATAAAAAAACAAACAAAACCTAAGTCACTGGCAGCAGATAAATATACAATGTCTTTGTACTGTTCTGCTTAATTGGGACAGTATAATCTGTATTTTTATAAAGGGATATTAGTCCAGAACAGATCAGGCATGAACAGCAACCCCTTGGCTGAGCCAGGCTAACAGCTCAGGGATCAGGCAGCTGTTCTGTTCCTGTAGCCTCTCTACCTCCTTTTTTTTTTTTAATTCTTACTCTTCTTTGAGTGTGTAATTCAAAATGGTTGCTAAAGATATCTGAAGTCAAAACTATTCGTCCACTCACAACTGACCCTTGTAACACTTACTTCATTCCCTTGCTAACCAATCTCACTTTTAAATCTCATTAGGGCTTTGATGAGTGGAAGGGCTGCACAAAAGACAGGTGAAAATGAGAATACAGGCGATAAAAGAAAAGTGCTGCAACCCTGGGAAGAAACTGTTATTAAAAAAAATACCAAAGCATTTTAATATCTGCATGTAGGGTGAAATTTAAAGTATTTCAAACACAAGACTTGAAATGTTCCAGCTTATTTCGTTTGCTGTTAATGCCGCAGGGGTGTAGATAACGAGGATTGCCATGGCCCAACAGTAACAGCAAATCTAGCAGATGGCTTCAGCCTCCAAAATGAGCAGCCACCTTGACCTAGAGGGAGACATTCATTAGGTACAGGGTGCACAGTAAGTCTGACTCCAAAAACGAGCTCATTGCAATGGACCCACGCTGGAGCGGCTCTGGAGGGACTGCAGCCCGTGAGGAGCCTCAAAAGCTGGGGAGGAGGGAACAGCAGGGAAGAGCTGGGATGGACTGGGCATCCCACTGGGGAGTGCAGGGATTAGAGGAGTCGGGAATGATGGAGTGAAGCTGAGCCTGGGGAAAAGCTGTTTGGTTTTGGCTTAGTTTCTCACTACCCAAACCTGGGTTAACTGCCTCTATAATTCACTTTTCACCGAGCTGAATCTGTTTTGCCTGTGTCAGTAACTGGTAAGCAATCTCCCTGCCTTCACCTTGAGCAACAAGCTTTTGGTCTTATTTTCTCCCCTTGCTCTGTTCAGGAGGCAGACTGAGAGGGTGGGCAGGTGGCAGAGGGACAAGGTCACCACACCACAAGGTGGAGGGGAAATGCCAGCTGTAATTCTGCCATCTTGAGTTTTTCTCTGCTGTGAAAGCAATGGTGCTTACTCATCTTTTCTCAAACCCTTGTGGCCTAAAAAGCAACAACAGATGAATGACATTAACAGAGTCAGGAACCAGGACATGGATGTTCAATGAAGGGTTAAATCACAGCTACCAAAAAAAAAAAGAAGATCCAAAACACTGATTCAGATTTCCCACAGCTGCTTTCAGGCTCCACCCTGCTCCCCTTCTTCACTATTTTTTAACCATAACAAAAGATCAAGCCCAACACACTTTTAGTTTTAAGATTTATCTTGATTTAAAGGCCTCCATAAAGTGGTGCATAATTATACCAAAGGGAGGGATGACTTTAATGTGGTGTTTTTTAAATCAATACAATTACACAGGTTATAACTACAAATGCAAACAACAAGCATAGTGATAGGAGGATGCCTTATACTGCTAAAAGCCCATTCCTTGTCTCCCTGGAACCAGCTTCAAGACCACAGTGTCACCCTGCAGCTCCTCCTGTCCTGGAGCACAGCAGGAGTATATTTGTAATAACTGTACCGTTATTTTGGATGGAGTGAAAATGCTCTAATTAGGTTTTTTCTCCTCACCAAGGCAGCAAACTGACTGCCAGCCCCACGTTAGGGAAACCTTGGGTGTCACAGCACGGCCCCAGGCTGGGCTCCAGGGTGGTGCCAGCTGAAGCCTTTGCTGGGCTGGCTCCACTGCTGTTGCAGGATTGTGTTTCACCAAGGCCAAGGCACAAGGGATAAAGGGCCAGGAATAAAACCCCAAACCAAACAACAACCCCCCCCCCCCCCAAGTAAACAGCTGCTTTGGCAGGACTGGGAATGCTCCAAGAGCAGAGAGCACAGCACGAGTATGTTGGCAAGGGGCTGCTTTTACACCTGGCTTCTCACATCACACTTGCCTGCCCAAAGTGGAAAACACAGATGGGCCTTGCCACCTCCACTCAGCAACCCCTCTGTTCAGCAGGGCATTTCAATGTGTTTAACTTCAGGCCTGTACTTAAATTCCACTGATTTAGATAGGACTTAATTACACGCTTGAATGCCTTTCTCAGCTGGGAGAAGTGTAAATACCTACTTAATATCGTTTGATGAACTGGCACCCAAGGCAAACAAGACCTATTTTGCTAAGCTAATGTTGGGACTCGATCATGTAAAGAAACACACCTTAGGGAGAGTTCCCTACCATCATGTGCAAAGGTCCTTTTAATTCAGCAAATACCTACCTCTTTCTGGCTGGACTTGCAATTGTGTTCATCTCGTACTTTGTGTCGTGAGTAGAAAATCACAGAAAAGTGAAAAAGATTTCCCCAGTGTCCCCCAAGAGATGAGGGAAAATGGGCAGGAACACACTACACAGGGCACTGAGCAGTGCCTGCAACACAGGGATCATCACTGGGCTTCAGCTGCATCCCCTGATGCAAGAAACAACCAAAGATTTTAACATCTAATCTGATTGAGTGTGCCATAGGATTATCTTGTCTCTTAAAATCAGGTGCTCCCTTCATTTGGTTGCAAACTGGACAGCCAAAGCAAGAAGTCTGAGAGCAAAAGTCCAGGACAAGCTATTACAGATGAAGTTAGATGACTAGGACCAGAAAAGGAAATAAAAATATTATTTAGGTTTGTCATTTTAGTCATAGGAGATAAAGATGAAAAGACAAAAAATCCCAATACCATATGACAGAAATACACATTATTGCATTGTTCATATGATAGTAATAAAAGTAATAAAGACCATAAAGATGAGAGATCTGCAGAATAGCTTTAAGTATCACTGAGATAACCCATTTTATTGGCCAATATCTTCATTTAGAATAAATAAATATACCACTCAAGAAACTGAAAATAAAGCAGCTCCACAGGACTAAAATTTACTTTCTCTTTTAAAAAGGTATAAAAAGAAGCTATTTTTAAAAAATAACCAATATATAAACCCCCACATATGTTGCAATTATATCAAATTGAAAGGAGATTTAATTTTGTTGGCAGGGACATAAGAACTTTGGGCATGCATACCACTAAAATAATGAAATCCAGTTTCACCCATCAGAACAAGAAAAAAAAAAAAAAAAAACAAAAAAGAGGGAAAAAAAAAGAAAAAAGGATGATAACAACGAAAGCTGGTGCCCCTCAGTGGAACCACAGATTTAATAGAAAGCATGTTTCTGTGTTGCCTACAGCCAGGAGCAGATGAAAGACACTTGTGTGATTAGTTAACAAGTGGTCATTTAATCCCCCTGACAAACCCTCCTTTTCAATTGCAGGTTCTCCTGTTACCAATCCACGTTTGAATGCTTTGTGCAGCTGTGGACGTGGCTCTGCACAGATCACAGGTCTGCATTCCTAGAAAGAGCACAGATCCCCTCCCTTCTGCCAGTAAAACTAGCAAGCACTTTACCGACTCACAAATGGATTTTCTTCTATTCCTCATGAATTTAATACAAACGTGATCTTAGATTTATGCTTCAGGAAAAAGTTCTTAACACAGGCATCCAGTACATGGCAAGTACATGATTCACATCACCTAAATCCCTGGCCTGAGTGGCTCCAGGATACAGATGCTGGAAAACAGCAGACATTCACCACAAATCTCCATATTACTTGTTCCATGTCCTTACATAGTAAACATCAGACAGCTCACCTTTTTTTCAGAGATCAAGAAATTACTTTGATTTACCTCCTTTTTCCCTGAAGTAAGAGTTTAAATATGGGCAGCTCTTCAAGACAGCACAGCACACAGGATGTAAGCAGATGTTTAAAATACATATGGGCTAAGAGAGGCACAACCACGTTCACCAAGTTATGTGCTATGCAACACCCTCTTCAATGTTTATGGGTGGTATCAGCCTTGAGTTTGCAATACAGGTTTTGCCTTGCCAAGCACCCTTTATGATTATAGCCTTGTCAGAATTAAAGTAGGCAGAATCTGATTGCGAATTTGAGCCTCCAGATGGGTTTGGCTCCTGGCTTTCACACTATTCTTATCCTCTGAGAGAAGCCTTCATTATAACAATGGATAATTTGTAATACTCACATTTAAATACTTCCTCTTAAAAGGGAACTTCTGGTTGTATTACACCTTGCAAGTACAATTCATGAGATAAAGCAGAAAAATAATCATCATCTCTTGCTCACCCCCTTCCCTTATCTAATTACTTCATGAAAAATTACTCAAAGGTGCCTTTAAGGCCAAGGAGTAATTTGGTTTCCAGTCATTGACTTTTAAATAGATAGCTGGAAGCAGTGCAAATTTCTTAAATTCCACAACAGTAGCAAGTTACTGAGCGTCCCTTTCATCTCAACCACTCAATTTATGCTCCAGCACACATTACTGCAGATATGACCTCTTCCATCACCAACCAGTCACACTGCCACTGTTAATGCAAACAGCCTTGCTCTACAGCTACGTGAGCAAATTGATTCAACTCATCTCAAATTGACTTTGCAGGGTCCCAGCTAGGCTCTAGAAAAGTTCAGAGAAAGCTCTAATTTTGAGCTGTCCTAGACTGAAATAATCAATATTTGTCCCATCTAGGATTTGTGCTTTAAGTTTGATCGCCCAGATATTGGTGATTCACTGCTCAGCCTGTGCAAACAGTCTTATCCTAGATTAGCATCTTCTCTGATGAATCAGTCAAGTTACAGGCTTTGGGCACAAATTATTAAAGCATTGGAAGAGAAGTTTGAGAAGTTCAAACGTCTTTAGCATAATTCTGAAGAAATTGTCTGCATTGAATGGGCTAAATGTTTCACTTAAAAAGAGCTTTTAAGAACAATAATTACTTTATCATTTAGGATAGTTTTGGGGGTTTTGTTGGGTTTTTTTAACTTGAGTATTATTCAAAAATCACAGATTTTAGTCACACTGATGCTCCTTTGCTCCCAAAATCCTATTTGTATTCATATCTTTAACTGAATTACTGTCTTGTAGGCATAGCAATAAAAACTTGAGAAGATGCAACTTATCTTTCATAAAGAAAAATGCCCCCATTTCCTAAAAGGTGGGGTCCAAGCCATATGGAACAGTACCAGTCATGGGTTCAGAGGTGGTAGGGTCACAGTCTGCACATAAAAATTTCACAGTCCAAGTTTCTCTTTTGTCTTTTCAAAGTAAAATAATGTTTCTTTGCAGTCCAGTTAATAGACTAACTAGATAGAAGGCACCTGATGTGAACCATCAAAGCAAGTCAATGATACATTCTTTGCAGCATCTACATTTAAATATAATATATCCCACAAAATCGAGGTGAATAACCACAGCCACAACTTTCATAGCTGGTGAAACTCAATACCCCAAATTCCCGAGGATTTCACACCATCCCTTGGGCACTAAGGGGCACATCTTCCAGCCCCAGCAAAACCATCATTGTAATGACACAAGAGTCAGAGAGGAATATTTATCCTTATGAACTGAAGACATTTACCCACAGGACTAAGAGACAACGGTGACATCTGTGTTCTGCGACAGAATTTTCACTAATAAATTAATAAATAAACTCAGAGTGTACAAACTGCTGCTCACCACGAGAGGGCACGTTTTAAAAACCTAAAGCAGAAAACTCCTACTCAAGAGCAGATGTTATTCCGGTGAGGGAATAAAGGTTTGGGACGTGAGGTGGGAAAGTGCTGGGGGAAAAGGCAGCATAAAGATTGAAAATGTGAAATGCCAATAAGCACACTCAGGTTTGACAGGACAAACATTCATGTGACAGACTGAGCATTTCTTTGCTGACACCGGTGCTGTGTGGACACCAAAGGTACTTTGCACGTCTGCTGTCACCTCAAAATGTCAGCTGTGATTTCAGAATGCTCACAAAGTCAATGCTGCGCCTCTCTTCTAGTAAGCAAATTATTTATGTGGTTAAACTGCACTCAGAAGTACTGATATTAAAATATTCTGTGAAAGGAAGCACTCATCTTTCCTTCAAGCTGCAGAATAACACACACTGCCCTGCCAGCTTTATTTCTGGGCTGCATTTGTCAGAGCACGCTGGAGACCTGCTGCAGACAGAGCAGCAGCACCGTTCTGTTCCAGTGTGAGCTGAGAATGCAGATCTGCAGGAAGGCCATTATTTCCTATTACAGGTTTGGAGAGGCATCTTGTACAGATTCAGACCTCTTCTGCTACAATTCTATTAAACAGAGAAGCTAGCCCATTACCTGCTTTAGTCAATAGTGGATTAGAAAGCAGTTGCTATAGGGATGTATATTTTCCTTTATTCACCACTGTATTTATCACAAATATAAATATTAGCACTTTCCCAAAACTTTATGAAAAATATTACAAATAAAACATCCCTTTACAATACAAAATTAAATTACATGTTAGTTTAGCAAGTTTCTGGGAAATACAGCAAGCACATTCAACCTAAAAGAAAAAAAAACAACATTTTAATCCAATTCTTTGAAAAATATACAATTCATTCACAGGTCCAGTTATTATTCCTTTCTGATTAGAAGCAAAACAGTGATACTTTTCCTTGGCAAACAATTGTTCAAAAGGGAAGTAGCCAATATTTGCTCCAAAACCTTATTCTGTGTCATCCCATTGAGGGCTTCCCACATCAATTTCCCTGCTAATAAACCTTTTCAAAGTATTGCAAAGGAAACTTGCTCTCCTCATTTGCTCTCAGATTTCTACCAGCCTGAGATCAGGGCTGTGTATAATGAAAAGATTTAACAATGACTCTTTTCTACTCCTTGCCACCACAAAGCCTGTTGATAATAAAAACTCAGCATTTGTGTCAAAACTTTCTTTATATTGAAATATAGCCATGTACAATGCTAAGGAAACCATTATAATTCAGTTTGCAAGAAAATCTGATTAATTCAGTGGGACTTCCTGCACCAGAGCAGTCATTCAAACACATATTGGCAGAACAATCAACAAAAGCCAAAATACTTAGCAATCCTATTTAAGATAGAATTTTCCAGCAGCAAAGGGGCATGAGAAGCAACATCTGCCTGGCAGAGGGTTGATGCTCAGTTATTTCTTAAATTAAGGCTGCTAAAGGACATTTGTTTTCACACCAGCCCCAGAGGCACAATGAAAACAGGGAACTCAGCTACTGTGCCACAAGCTGCATGTCTCTGTGGGTCATTCTTATACCAAGAGACACCTCTGGAAGGCACTTGGCAGCTAAGGAAGGCTCTTCAGGAGCTAGTGTGCATCAAAATGAGTGGATCCTGTGTCTCAAAAGGAAGGATGAATGTTTTCCTTTTGTGAGGTCAAAAATTATACAAATAGAAATACTAAATAGTTTTGATTCTAAGAGAATATAAACAGAACAAGGAAGCAAAATCTCCCCATCATGACTAGAGAGCTTATCCACCCTCTCCAGAAGATGGTACCCTAGTTCAGAGGTTGTCATCTTCCCAGCACAGGTGACACCCAAGATGGCACTTCAGGGACTGCACATTAGAAGGAACATGATGGCAGGATACAGGACTGTCCATAGCAGAGGCAGTGCACTGCTGCCCCATCTGCTCCAGGAACCTCCTAGGCAGACAAACATTCACCAGGGTGACCACACTCCTTCCCAGCACAGCTTACAAGCTTGAGACCTTGCTAGCATCCAGCAAGTCTGGAGGTGAGTCTTAGTCTACATGCTCCAATCATCCCTCAGACATGTCTCCCCTTCCCCAACCTTCTCCCTAATTGCTTTTCAGCATCCTTTCAGGCTTAACTGACCACAAACTACTTCATCACCGATCCTTACAGACTCCAGGTCTGCAGCAGACCAGGCAGAAGCACTGCTTCACTGCACCCATACAAATCAGAGCTTTTAACCCAGCCTTGGTTCAGCCCTAAACTGGCAGTGATGATGTCTGGATAGGGCTGACAAGGGAGCCTGGCATCCCTCAGCTGCCTCCAGCCTGACACATTTGGCACCATTTGCTGCAGGAGCAGCCATGCAGGAAGCCCAGAGCCTAGAAACTTCCATTGGGCCCATCTCTGTCATCTCCCTCTGTGGGCATCCTCTGTGCTGGCTTTTGCTCACAGGCTGAGCTCATGTGGCCACAAATGTTTTACACTGTCCAAGGCAGGATTGTCACCTACTCTCATGTCTGTACAACAGCCTTGATGTTACAGCCCAGGTAAGGAGCCCATAGTGCAGCAACACCCAGCTATACTGAATTTAAGGTGTACAACTGCCCACTCTCCTGAAAGCAATCAAAGTAATACTTAGCAAACAATTGCTACTTTATCTAAAGAATTATTTTTAAAAAACAAACAGTGAAAATGGTACTGCCTATTTAGGATCATCACTTCACCCAGGAACATGCACAGTAACTACAGCACTGCTTTCATTGCATGCTGGCTGTTGCACTGGTCTATCCTTGACAAGGGATAATTCCACTTACAGCCAGGCAAATTCAGTGAAATTTATCCATAGAGATATTGCACAGATATTGTTTCAAATGTATGATATTATGTGAGTCTCTGTAGAAACTTCTGGGATGGAAGATGATAGATAAATGGAGGTATAAAATATTAATTATAGAACATCCAGCCCATGTCCTTCTTTGTACAGCTTTTGTTTGAACTTTTGAGCTAATTGCTGGTTTCTAAGGATGCAGGAAACAAGCCTCCTTAATGGTAAAACTAAAGACTGCTTGGGTTGAAATACTTAGGTGAAAATCATGACAGCTTCAGCAAGAGTCAGTCCCTGGAGCCACAGTGGTGCTGGCTCCAGAGGGAGCCACTGCCTCGCTTTTGCAGTGCCAGCAAGAGGCCAGTGCACAGAAAAACAGCAGCAGCTGAACCACCACAAAGGATCCCCAGTGCAAAAGCAGAGAGGGTACGAGGAGAATCTCTCCTGAAATAGATGATGAGTATGTAACAAAGCTGCTTTCCCGACAATAAGTGACAGCAATCGTGTGCATTGTGCTATTGTACTGAAACAAAGCAGATTGTTTTATAAAGAACACAAACAGTCGAGTGCTGCCAGACAGTGAGCGTGGGTGCATCCACACGTGTGTGTAGCAGAGGAAAACAGCAGTTTACATTCAAAAAACATGCTCTGGGTTTGAAACACCCTTGAGGAAAGAGCCCATAAAAGAACAAACTGAAAGGTAATTGGGAAGAAAAGCAAAGAGCAGTCTCTTGAAAAGATGTAAAAGCATCTTCTGTGAAACTCCTCCCAAACACCTGTAGTGTTGTTTTTGCCTTGTTAAACAACAGAACAAGGCCTCCTTTTGTAATTGCTTGAACTGTGCTAACCTTGGCCTGTGCTCAGCTGGACAGCTTCTGATCATTGTGATCATACAAAGCAGATGAGAGATGAGCAGATTGGGAGGGTCAGAAAGGCAAGTCAACACACCTTGACACGGACAGAAAACACAGCCAAGAGCAAAGACAGAGGTTCATTGCTTCCCAGGGGAACAAGTCCTTCAGAGAGCAAGGACATCCTCACTGCAGTGAAGAATTGCACTGATTCTTTTAAGACATACCCCAGGTAGCTTGCTGAAGGGGCCACCAAGATGCCCAGAAGGTGCTACTGCCAGAGCTAAGCTGTAAAAGTGGATGTTGATCAGCACACAAAACAGTTGCACTTCCAAGTCCATCAATTTTATCTCCGTAATTTGCAGCAACTTGGTTGCATTAGAGACACATTCAGGGTCCTATACCTTCCCAAAGCTTCCTCAGATTCATTATCCTTTCTCTGTGGTGGGAATGGTCTATCTCAAAGCTGTATCAACTCTAATCCAGAGCAGTGTTTGCCTTGATCTCCTCTTAGAAGTCAAAGTGTGGAGGGGTGGGCGAGTTATGGGCAGACATAGCCCAAATACATTTTCTCTTTTACAGTGGTCCAAGTATGACTGCCAACTAAAATCAAAGTTTTGTGGTTTTCTGTCTGCATAGCAGCAGTCAGCCTTTGTGAGTGGAAACTAAATCCCAGAGACACACAAGAGGCAGGCTGGCAAACGCTCTGGCTTCCAGCAAATCAGGAGAGCACATTTTGCAGATAATAAAGCAATGAGACACAAGTTAGAGAGGCTGGTTTAGCTCTACCTGCTGCATGTCATTAAAAATGTAAGATATGCATCTGTGCTACAGCTCATTCACTGGAGGAATAATGGGCTTAAGTTTAACATCTCACTAAGGAGCACTTAGCCAAAGGAGCACTCCCATTCTGTGCTGCACAATGGACCCAGGCTGCCCAGAGCAGCAGGACAGAGGCTCCCAGGTGTTCACTGCCAGCAGATAGGGTGTATGTCACAATTCAGCCTCCTCTGCCCCTGTTTACATCAGCCCCTCCCAGCAGGATGACATCCATCAGGAGCTGGTTCTAGTCTGACTAGCCAGGTGAGATCAGCCAAGAACAACAGGAATCTGACAAACCACACAGATATCATAAGGTGGGAGGTGGTGGCTCACAGATCTGCTCAGCCCTTTGAGCAGGTTCAGAGCTTTACTCTCCACCAGAGACTTTATAACCCAAAACAGAACAGGACAGGAACTCTTGCCAGCCTACCAACCAAGGGGATGCTCAGCCCTTCCCCTGGACACCCTGCAGGGCAAGCACAGCTCACAGGCAGCTCCACAACTTCTGTCAGCTTAAGCAAGTAAACTGGAAATGGAGCAAAACTGGACCACTTAAATGTCCAGAGGGAGCCGAAACAACCCAGCAGGAGATGTGCTCTGTAAAGGGAGCCTGGCTGACCACTGGCACCCCTCAAGTGCAGCAGCCCAGCTTTTGTGCTGTGCAATGAAAAAGCTTCCACTGGGTACTTAGTGGCTGTTTCAGTATTGCATATGGTTTGCTCACAGGTAAAGATCTTCTCTCAAAGGAGAGAGCAGAAAAAAGCACCTTGTGAGCTATGGCTCCTTTCACTGCAGAATTCCTAGGTCCCCCCTGCCAGATAATGTGGGGCACCACAGCCCCAAACATTCTTTTGCTGTGGAACAGATCAATTGCTTTATCTTTCCTCATATCAGAATTTACACTGAGATTCTAACATTCATTATACCACAATGACCATTTGGTCAGAAATTCCATAGAAGAAGATTTATAACTCTGGATGCATTTACTATATCAGGCAGAATAAAATCAAAGAAATGCAAGTACATGTGTATAAATGAAAAGCTTTGCATTGCTCAAGCAAAGAAGATAAAGACAGTAAAACATACAAGCAGAAAAAACTAATTATGAAAATCAAAATCCTTTTGAACAGTCTGGATGGTCATTTGGAAATAAATCTCTGTTCTTAATGCCTCAAAACTCCTGCTATGTCAAGCTTATTGCCAGAAGAAAGGCTGCTTACAAAGATAATTTTCTTTCATTAATATACAACGAAGTATTTATATGAAGAAATTCCAGATGGAGAGCAAGACTTTTTTCCTCCCTCTGCCACCAACATGCTGTAGAGTCAACCTTCCTTAAAATATATGATCTCCTGAATTAAGGGAAAATTGAGTACCTCACAGAAAAAGAAAAAATAAAGGAGGACAAATGAAAAGCTTGGCTTGACATGTTAATCTCTGTTGCTTTAATTATTGTGTTTAATGTCAATTGGAGAGAAAAAGAAGAGACTACAACAAAGCTGTGTCCTGGATGCAGCATGCTCAGCAGGACTTCTGCCAAAAGCACAATGTTTTTATCAAAACAGCTTCTGATTAATCTTTCCCTCTCCCTCTGACAGTCCTGTGCATTTTCATCTCTTGATTTAGAGCCAAATTAGCTCCCTGTTCCAAGGGTTAATGCTCTCGAAAGTCTCATTATGGCAGCTATCTGCCCAGAGCTACTCCGTGTAAACTAAAACACACAACAACCCCCAGTACATGATGCCAGTACTACATAAAAGAGATAAGATAGTACTTCTTTGACTGTGCAAAATCACTGCAGTTGACTGTCATGTGGCAGATTTAAGACTTGCTCATACCCTGATAAGCCCAGCTTGGAGCTAAGCAGGATAAGTCCTCACCACCAGGGCTGAGTCTCAAGTCTGGCTGCTGGCACTTGCAAAATGACAGGCTGCTACAGGGAATCTTCAATTTGAACCTCCCCATCAATAATGTCAGAGGGAGAAATGCTGGCTACAGAGCTGAACACTATTTTTGGTTGATTGAAAGCCATAGGCTAAAAAAAAAACTTAAAGGGAGGGATGAGAAAGAAAACCCACTTAAAACACTTCTCACTTTTGTATTTCTTGTCAATGACCCCACTACAGCAGCAGGTTCCTGACCAGTACTCCATGCCAGAGGGAATTACCATTGCTCACTGCCTCATCTGTGTCCATCTCAGAGGCACCAAGAATCACAGCAGCCCTGGCCATTAAACACTTCAGCAAATAAAAATCCTGGCACCAACACTTTTGCTTAAACAAAGGAGAAACCAATAAGCATAAAATGGAGAGTCACAAGGACAGGACTGTTCTTAACCAAAATGACCTTGCATGCTTCGGCACTGGGTCCAACAGGATGGCTCCAAGGTTTCCACCCTCTCCTTTGCCCATAACTGCCCATGCTGGGGGCACCTGGAGCCTTCTACTGCATTTCTAATGAAGAAATCTGAATTGCAGCTCAGGCTGGCCAGGGCCTCCTAACCAGCATTTTCTTTGCTCTTAAGGTTTCCACACACATCCAACCTTGGAGAACAAATGAGCATGACAGGACTGTGTGCTTACAGCAGACAGGAGATAACTCCATGAAGGAAACCACAGCATGACCACTCAGTCCTTACCTCTCCCCCAGCTACATTTTCAGGGAAAGATCTTGGAACGCTTCAATCCCACCTCTTGGTGGAAGGCAGCAAAACACTTCATGAAAGAAAGTACAAAGCACTCTTGGCAGCACCTTTGTTATTTGCTAACAGGGTTGTCCTGATCTGGTTCTACAGTCAAAGAAATGAGGCAGAGGGGTGATGTTTCACTTGGGTGAGATCAGGCTCTTTGTGGACTGTTAGTCCCCAGTGTTCCCTGCCCCAGAGCCTACTGCCAGCAGCTCACACTACCTCTCAGTCAAGCTGCACAGAGATTCATTAGCTCTGTAACAGCTTGCTTTATCTGGCTGGGGTTTTTGCTCCAGCACATCTCTGAGGCGTAAACCAAGGCTGGGAAAAAAAAACCACCCTAATTAGCATAGACAGCACTGCAATGCAATTCTCAATCTTAACAGCCACTAAGTTTTCAGGAGAGAGAGCAGAAAGCGATAAATGCTGGTACACTGAGAATTAATGAAACCTCTGAAAATCATTGTAGTAGAGAGACCCTATTGTATAAGGATTTAGATTTGAAAGACCATAAGGAAATGTCTTTTAATTACAATTACATATGTAAAGACAACAGTTACTTTGCTACAGTGCTTGTTTAAGGCTTTATTGTTAATTAGTTTACATAATGAGGCAGAAGAAAGTTGAGGGGGAAAAAAAGAAAGGTTATTTGCTCTAAATATTAATATTTCTCTGTTAATTTTGCTAGAAGCTCACTCATAAGCTGAACCACAATTAAAAACTAAGGATGAGAAAACCTTCTCTTTGCTTTGCTACACAGTGGAATTTGCAAAATGCAGTTTATGCCATGTAGAGCAGACACAAATATTGCAACTATTTCCTTAATATTTCCTTAAATGTTTTTCATTAAAGCTTTGGCATAGGATGGAAAAGCAGCAACACATCACCGAGTTTCTGCCAGAGCTCAGCCCAAGGTCAACCTGCCCCACAGAACAACAAAACAATTCCCACTGTTCCAGCAGCTCAGCTTCCCAGGAGTTGGGAGGTACCCAAGCTCCTGACATCCTCACACTGCCTTCCCACCCAGCCTCACTAACAGATGCTTGGCCACATCCTTTGGGAACAGGGACTGTAGTTTCCAAGAGGGTTCATGGGGCAGGCTGGATTTGTGTACTTGGGTACTGACTGTGTGTTTTGATCTCTGTTCTTAACAGGGAAGACATTCCCTGCTTTTAAAGTATGGCAAACAGGCTTTGAAGGCAGAGCTTCCATCATTTCAGTGCCTGATTTGCAGGGGGTAAGAAATTCACCCTAATGAGAAGGCTTCACAATAGGAAATTGAATGATAAAGTAACTCCTATTTTGAATGGCTTCACTGTCTGCTCATTCTTGCTTTCTCAAAAGAGCTACAACTGTCAGCACAGTCTGGGAAAGACAAGAAATCATGTCAAGACCTGAAGTTCAAATAAGCAGATACAGCTTACAGAAACTCTTACACCAATCAGCACCTGTTTCCTATTGACTGCTTCTTTCCACTAAAAGGCAAGATGCTGCAAATAGGAAAAAAAACCACATCCCTTTGCTCATGCCATATAATAAACCAGCCCAGTCTTTCTTACAGCCTCGTCTTGCAGATAGTAAGAAAAAAAAAAAAAAACAAAAAAAAAAAACAAGAAAAGGAAAAAAATCTCATAAGCTTTATATTTTGCACATGCACATGTACCCCTTCCTCATATAAATCAAAATCCTCCTGGACTTCAACTCAGCTATACAAAACAAGGTCAAGTGTGAGCCAGTTATTCACATGTAACTCATCTTCTCCTTGTACTGTCATGAGAACGAAAGGTGGCAGCAGGTAGTGTCAGTACCCACTCCCAGCTTAGTGTCAAGGTGAACATCACCCTGAAACAACCACTGATCTTGCAGCAGTTTGAGTGCAAAGGCATGGATATCCAGCCTGAAGGAAAAGTGTGTCAGAAGAGCTGGGACAAGTTTGCCAATGATCAGCTGTGTAGCAATGGGTGTCTCACTCTCCATCACCGTGTCTTCCCCTTCTCTCTTCCTAAGTTCCCCAGAACTCTCCCTTTTTTGATTGAGATTCTTCAGGAGTACTGATTTAGATTTTTTGATTTAGATTCTGCAGGTTTCTGCTGTCCTGAGAGTTCTGTTCCTGAGAATGCCTCGACCTCTCCCTGCTAAAAGTACCTACAAGAGAAAATAACTTACACACAGTTTAAAAGCAGCTGCTAAATATATTCCCACTCAACTGTCTTATAAACATAAATGGGAAAAGGCACCTAGTTCTTTTTCAAGATACTGAACTTCTACTGAAGCACAGCAAGAGATTGTTCTCTCTGCCTACCAGCTTTGTCTGTCTACCATTAATTGAGTCGGGGTAAGACTTAAAAATGGCATAAGCCAAGTACCACATAATAATTTTGCCTTAATACCAGCAAGCTTTTTAAAGTAAGTTAATATTAACACAGAGGATTCTGAAAAATGCGGCATCTCTTTTCTTTCTAAGGGTCAACAATGAAAATTGTAAAGCTGAGACCCCATTTGAAGAAAAAACAAACATATCCAAGAGTTAGAATAGACAAGTCTTCATTTTGTGGTCTTCTTTCTAGCTATATGGCAGTGACAAGCACCTTTACAAGTGTCTCCTCTTCCCAAGACAGTTTTTCAGGCAGCAGCAGGCACAATTCCCATGAACTTCAGGAAAATCACTAAAATGATGTTTGCAGTTAGTCCTGGAAGATATTTTATTATGTGAGAAAAATACCATCTTAATGTCCTAATAGAGATTTTTTTTCAGAGTCATTGAGACTTTCACAATACCCAGTGGTCTAATGAAAGAACTTCCAGCTTCTTTTTTTTTTAATAATGTTCATTAAAACCCTACAACAATGTCCCTGAAATGAGAGTTCAGTAATACACCAAACTCACTCAGGATTAGCTTCTCATTGGAGCTGCAACAGTGTAGTAGGAAAAAAAAAAAGCTCTGAAGACTAAAATCAGTAACTTTTGATGCACCTCTAGTGTCAAATCAACAAAGAGGCAAGTCCTGAACATCTGGCAAATGCACATACAATAGACTACATGCAAGATGAGCCTCATTAGATAAATCCATTAGTCAGCTGTCCAGACAAGAAGCCTGTCCTCCTGAAGGCACTTTTTTCATTTGTAGGACAAATTTACTTCTTCACAGCACATTGGAATTCAGACTGCTGCTCCACCCCACATCACCTCCTTCACCTTCACACAGTGCATGACTTCACTGAGCCCATGACAGAGTTATGAGTAACTCCAGAAGAAAGAGGCAAGGGCAGTGAGAGCCCAGGCAGAAAATGCTGATGGAACATGTTCAGATGGGGTAAAGGACAACACCATGGGCCAAGGACCTCACCAGCTCTGAGCCACCTCTAAAAAAGCTTTAGAAAGTCAGAGGGCGCCTTGAGGGACTATTTAAAATTACAATCAAATGGGTTTGGGCAGCAAGAAAAGCCTTTGGATATTTCCTTTTAACAGTTCCCTATTGCCTACTACAGATCTTTTATTGACACTTGATGCAACACCATGTTGCCTTCCCTAGGAACCTCAGGGCTCCAGCCCTAGCTGCAATATCCTTCAGACAGAAACACACACTGCAGGAGAAGGCAGAAACACTGCTGAGGACATGCTGAGGACAGCAGATAGGTCTTGACTTCATTTGAGTACCAAAGAATCCAGAAAAGTCCCTGTTCAGAGACTGGCTGGCAAAGAGCATCATCTTTAGAAAACTGCTCACCATCAGTCAGCTGAAGAACAGGAGGAAATTCACATTTGTGTCTCACTGCAGAGCCCGTGAAAACCTGAGTCCTGTGACTCAGACACAGAAGTCTGATCATAAAATGTAGATGTTTCCAATTCAAAGAAATAGGGTTTGCATCTGCCAGAAGGCAATATCAAATCCAAAGAGCTGCCTTGACAACTCTCCAATGGCATTTTAGTTCTTTGACCTGTATTACTGACATGCAAATCAAATATAACAAGATTTTTTACTAATTTCAACTAGCCTTCATTAGCTATTACTTTAGTTTTAAGTGGTGTCTAAGGATGAGTATCATCAATCCCACAGCAGTAAGTTGCCTGAATAAAATATAAGCATAAATTACTTATGTCAGAGATACTTTTGCCTTATTAACACAGATCAATCTAAATACCTATGTCTCTATAATTTTTTTCAAGCTTTCTAACTATATCATGTAATTAATTTACTGCTGCTAGAGAAACCAGTAGCCTACCTACACATTACTCAGCCATCAAGGGCATTTTGAGGAAAAACACTGAAGTTCTTTATTATATTTTCTTTTTTTGTTAAATATCTGTTTAAACAAACAGTCTCTGAATTTAGCATACATCATCTCCTACACAGACATCTTTGTTAACTGTGTCCTTTTTTCCTTTTCTTTGCACAGCTGACAGCCCAAAGACAAAATCAAAAACCAAATTTGTACCTCTTTCACTGCATGACCACGAGATGTTTGAAACCTGGGGTTTGGGTTTAACAAAGTCAAAAGAAGAACCAGTGTCAGATACAAACACTTTGATACAATATGATTCTAACGAATAAACACTACTTAGAGGAATCAGCAGGAACCTACATTCTCTCCCTCTGACCATCCAGTTTGTACTTGTGAACTGCCCTGCTGTGAGAGGCCAGTGGGCAGAACTTGGCTTCCAAATGACTCTGAGATGCCCCTGAAGCTGGTGGGGGCAGGCACTGGCTCATAAACATCTCCAGGGATGGAGGAAGTGTTGGAAGAAGACATGAGTTCTGTTCTAGAAAAGCCCTTTGCCTGGAGCTCCATAAGAAAAGAGATGGAGAAGAACCCAAAATCCCCACACCAAAAAAAAAAATTACCCAATTGCAAGCCAGGGAGCAAAGGAGAAACCCAGAGAAGCTCATTTCCACCGTTAAAAATACAACATAAGAGGATAAAAAAAAGTACAAACTGCCAGCCTAGGTTATCCCAGGATGAGCTTCAGTTCACTAAATATTCATTCTGTCACAGAGGCAAAGCAAGGAAACTGGAAAGTACTTACAGAACTCCTCATCCATGTGCTTGGATTTACTAACCCAACAATGAGAGCACAAGCATGAACAATGCTAACACTCCTGGTGCTTCACCCTGTCCAAAGAGGTAACAGGTCTTAGGACTGTAAATCACACCCTTTTTCCTGGCTTTTATGATGTTTAATGCTGCTCAAATCCTGTCTCTGCAGCAGAGAAGCTTCTTCATTAATTACTGCATTTCTCAGATGAAGAAAATCAGACTGAGGGTGATGCTGAGCACCTCCAACATCACATAACATCCTGCCTTTGCCTTCCACTCTCCTGCTGCCATGAATGCCACCTTTTCTCACCACTGCTGCTGTTGAATCCTCTGCAGAACTGACAGACAGGAACCTGACCTGCATTTCTTTGGAAATAAGATAGAAATGAGATTTGATTTGGCCAAGCACCTCCTGCACAGGTGGAGATAAGCACCTTCACATGAAAGAAGGGATGTGTTTTCACCCCTCTTCCTCCCAATCTCTTTTCTCCTCAAGAAAAAAGCACTAGAAAAATATTGTACAAGAAACAGATGGAGGAGACAGGGAGGTAAAATAAAAACAAACAGGTTATTATTTGGTATAAATCTACTCTTGTTCCTAAAGGAATGAATAAAGTAAAAAGAGAAGACATTCAATACACGTAGCTTTCTCCTTTCACAATATTGGGCTGGTGCCCAGAACTGAAGGAGTGATGAGAGTTTGCTCATATGAGCCAAAAGAAATGGCTCTCACTTGTTGATAGTATCCTTTACAAGATAACAGTTACAGCATTTGCCACAGATCACATCTAATTCTTGCAACATCTCAGACTGGAAAGAATTTCTGCTTTTATTACTTTTGAATAAGCTCAACTTCCCTTTTACTCATTTTCCTTGAATGCTCCTTTTCTACCTGACATTAAATCTCTCTTTGGACATTTACTCAATTAATTTGCCTTAATTAAATTGAGATTACTCCACTTAGGAAGTGGAGTGAACTGAAATCAAATTAAAGCAACTTTGATTTTGAAAAGTGTGCAAACACAGAACTTTAATGAGGTTTAAATAATCCTTTTTAAATTCACACCTCTACTTAATTTAATTCAGCTTTCCTGAAGATCCCTGTATGGACATGTTCTATGTCAAAATGTATTTGAGAAAAGACAGTGAAGGGAATAATAACAGCCACATAGAGAAAGAAAGATGATAAAGGCAATTCTGTCTACAAATCTCTGCAACAGAATGAGATCACTTCTTCTTCTGCTGTTAAAAACCCTGCTAGCAACAAGTACAAGGGATGAGTGTGGCTGATCTCCTCAGCACATCTTTTTCATCACTTACATAAGAGGGCAAAGCAATGAAAGCACAGACCTGAGATCATATTTTCAAGTGAAGGGGTCAAAAACTATAGACTAAAGCACACTAACAGCAACTAAAGAAACAGACATACATTAAACCCTGTCCTAAGGTGAGACAGACCATGACCAGAGGCATTTAAAGGACTGCTGAAAGATACCCACGATCCACAGAAAGGAGCAGCACTGTGTGGCATGGCAGTGATGGCCATGTCATTGTGCATGGTCTTGCCAGGGTCATTGAGAACCCCTCTGTCCTCCTCCAAGGGGAACACGGGCTGTCAAAGCCCTCAGGGTGAGACCAAGGAGCAGGATGGATGTTTTATGTGACACTCCCCCAGACGACTGAGCAAGACAAGACAAACGTGGCACAACATCACCAGCCTTTTGGTTTTGACCTCCAGTTCCAGGATCAAACCATCTGTTACTAATAGTTGGTTGTGGCTACAAATCTTTGATTCACTGATTTGAGCATTGTTCCAAACCTCCACCCACAGTCTGTCTTTTTACTTGTCACCAGCAGCCTCTTGGCAGTGGGAGCTGCTCTCAGCGCTCGAGGGCACGTTCTCAGAAATCTTTCCTGGCTGATTTCTGACATCCTCTGCTGATCATTTCTTATTCTCCTGCGCACTCTCAGACTGTAAGATGTGTTTTCCTCCCTCCAGTGAGATCTGCTCGCTCTGGATGTAGCTGAAGACACGTGCAGAGCACACTCAGACCAGGGAGGCTCTCAGCACAGGCTCACAGGCTGTGCCTGTGCACTGTTTCCCCATCAGTGAGGTCTGTCTGATTCACCCTGTGCAGGAAACAATGACTCCAGCAACCATTCCTTGTCTGCACAAAGCACAGACACAGGCCTGGCCAGCTCAGACAGCACTTGCCAGCAGTGTCTAAATGTCACTATTTTCCCACACCTCCCCACTTTAAAACAAAAGTGCCGAAACTTCAGACGCCCAGCAGCATGTGCACAGACACACGCTGACACACTTGCACTCTGCTCTCTGTTGGGATTTCACTGTCCTTCCCACCACTGATAGAGCCATGCACTGCACAAATTGGTGAGACTGCTTACACACATCCTTATTTGCTGCTCAGATCAAGGTTTGAAAATAAATGTGTGCCAGAGTCTATTTATGGCCCTGGAAGCTGTGCAAACTACACACATTTGCTACCTCTTCACTAACTCAATCTGCCATTATGCACTGATTAGGCACTGACAGCAAAATAAAACTCTTAAGAGTTTTCATATAAATACTGTCACAGACTAATTCAAAGACAATTTCAAATTAGGCAAGTGAAACCCTGTTCAAACTTTCCTTGAAATATAATGAATTGCTGGTTTAGTTCAGGAATTCACATGATCAGCTCAAAATGACAGAGGATTTTTTCCTCACTCCCTCTGCAAATTTAACAAGCCACTGAAACACAAGGTTTATCACTGAGTCACTCACACCTGCATAATCCTGCTCATCGCTAATATGAGCTGCAATTTAAATTCTAGGGAAAAATAAAGACTGGAGGGGTAGTGGAAGGGAATGAAATGGCATTCAGGACAATACAAAGATCCTCAGCCCTTAAATAATCCCAGAACACCATTTTGATTCAGAGACCCTGGCAGGAAAAGATTTCCAGTGAGCCAAGGGCACTGGGAATTAATTTCCCCTCTCCTCCCAACACAAAAGGCAGAGGCAAAATCAATTTGTACCAACAGCAGAACTTACACTGGGAAGCCACAGGGAGTAGGTTAATTGTGAGATTGTGAAGAAAAATAACACTTGCCACAAAGCAATTAAAAGCTGCTCTCATGAGTGTTCAGAGTCCTTTGCAATTTACTTAAAACAAACGTGTTTCCCTAAAAAGAAAAAAAAAAAATCAAAACCCCTCAACCTTCAACACAAGCTCCTTACTCCCTCCAGATTCTTCCAAAACAAGCACTCACACTGTGCTTTTACAGTGACTAGGGAAATACAACCAGAATATTCTGCTGTAATTTCCATACAGGATCTCACATGCTTCACAAGTGTTGGGTACAGCAGGGAAGGGTCAGCCTTGTGCTTACACAGAGTTAGGCACATGGAGACGGTCCAGGTCATTGCTGCCTCCCAGAGAACAGACACTGGGGTGGAACAGCATCACACATGGTTTCACTGAAGGGAAAAGCCATTTTTGCTCAGATTTTTGCAGAGACAGAACAGAGACACATGCTTAGAAAGGGCACGGAGCTCTCTGCACAGACCAAGGCTGGCTTTTCTCAGAACTTATCCAAGATGCTATCCTGGACTAACAGCACCATTGTGGCAGCAAAATCGTCCTTCACACTGGCACCTGTGCCAGGCTGGGATTCACCTGCTGCACTGGGGCCTGCACACCCACAGAGGCTGCTGATCCCACCCAGCCGCCTCCCTCCAGGGCCTGCTGCCCACACCAGCCAGAGCCGACCTGCAGGAAGGCAAATCCCAGACTTTTGGGATAGGAAAGGGTTCCAGAAAGGGCTGGATTGGTCACAAAACAAAGCAATGCCCAGTGCCTTCTCCTGGCTCCCATCTCCCCATTTTCCTGCAGAAGTGAAGGAATGGGGCTGTGTCACACTAAAGACGCTGGAGCAAGGGCTGCACCACCAAAAACCAACTCCTTTCATAAGAAAATAAAAGAGAGCAAGTGAAAGAGGGTAAGTTCTAAACAATTAATAAACAATAAATATAAGTCAGCAGCTTCTGGAAATTGCAGAGAGGAAGCTGGTAGCAGTTCCAGGGCAGCGTCCGGCCCTTCCAGCAAACATCCCTGTGCCTTTCAGACAGCCCTGAGCAGCTCTCAGCCACCCAGCAGCCACTCCACGGGGGAGAAAACCATACCAGGGCCTTGAGAATTAGGGGGAGGCTTTTGTAAAGGATATTAAAGCTCATGCTTTGGGGATTAAGTCAGTCTTTATCTGTTAGAGATCAGGATGTGGCTAACAGTAGGGGACAGATTATCTGCATCTGCCGACTGGGGAGGATTTACACCTTCTGAAGCATCTGTGCCTGCTATTGTCAAAACCATCCTTCAGCCTGAGCCAGCAGCGTCTACAGGCAAGGAATGCAAAGCTTTCCAGATTGTGTACAAAGGTCCTCCAGTAGCAGCATGTAAGACTTTTCAAAAGACTTTTCAGTAATTTAGAAGAACAGAAATTAAATCTTGATTGTACTGGGCCATGTAGAAGTCAATTTTTAATTGTAAAAACATGGACTGGCCCTGACTTGGGAAATTTACCAAAGGAAACATCCATCCTCAAGCCTAGTGTTTAATAAAGGCAAGAAAATCTTCATGGTGGGCAGAGTCCCCTGAAAGCATCCTGGATTTCTAGAGCTTCCCTTTAGAGCAAAAAAAAGGTGCATGAAAGGTCCTGGCCCACAAATAGCCAAGATTCCAGGTCTTCACTCAATCCATCCCTCCATAAAATCACTGCTGTAAATATGGAAAATAGCTGCTGCTCAAGACAGGGCCACGGTGTGGTCATCTCTGGGGCACCCAGGTGAGCAGCAGATGAGAGTGCACACTCTCAAAGTATTTTCCAGCCTTTCTTACTCGGCTTTCCACTATCTCCAAGTTCTTTAACACCAGCAGAATGACTGATATCCATTTAGCTTTACAGCACCCGAAACAAACAGCTCATTAGACCTCCAGAAAGCTAT
The DNA here is from genome assembly GCF_049639895.1 of Pseudopodoces humilis. NCBI lineage: Eukaryota > Metazoa > Chordata > Aves > Passeriformes > Paridae > Pseudopodoces > Pseudopodoces humilis. The sequence continues at coordinate 15,048,570 of NC_142212.1, forward strand.
TTCAGAGGCATATATCAGTTGAAATATTCCCAAAATTTATCTTCCAGAAAAGCTGATAATCACATGCTCATAAGAAACAAATGTTCAACCGGAGTCAGTTTTGTAATATATTAATTAACATAATTTTCATCAGCAGTGACAACAGGCCATCTGCTGCTCTGGCATCACAAGAGACTGAGTTTCAAGCCACTTGAAGCTGTTTCTTGTTGTGCATGGCTGATTTTCATCTAAAATCTAGGCATGAGTTTCTCTTCTCTTTTTGGATAAGCACTTCCCAACAGGCAGCAAACAAACTTTTCAGCCTGGTAACCCAATCCCCTCTATCAGCTGCTCTTGGCTCGCTGCAGCGTGGCACCCAGCAGCTGCTACAGGGGCTGTTCCTCCAGGGTCCATGCCAGCCTCCTGGCCCAAAGTCAGAGCATATCCCAATAGGAAAAAACATCCACAGGAACAGTCAGCACGACTTTCTCTGCAATAAAATAAGTGCAAACTTCAATGGTAGAAGCTATTATCTGGTTTATCAGTAACATTGGCCAAGGGGCATAACTGCCTCCAGCACAAACTCACTGACTTATGGCCAACTAGTGACCTCAGCAATCTCGTTTTTATTTCAGAGGTAGTGAAAATGACAACACAAAATCCTGTCTGTCCTGTCTCTACCTTCCAGTTTCATTGTTTATACAGAAGGACAAAAAATGGGAGAGGTTTTCCTAACTCCACTTGTCACTCACAGGCTCCCATAACTCAAAGTCATTGTTTAACTGCTCCCAAATAGCACCTGACTCTGTAGAACCCCAGGATAAATAACTATAATTTTGGCAAAGAAAAGGGTTTGGGAAAATCACTCACATACTGGGCAATAAGTCTTCTGAACTTCAAGAAGAAATAACAACCTCACCGTAAAGTTGAAAAGCAAATTCATTTACTCTGCTATTTATAGCTTAATTATGTAGATGAGCAAGCTATTTCCAAGTCAGACCTGATAAGCTGGAATAATTTTAAAAACAGAAAATCCCTTGGTAGGTGGGAACCAGTCAGTCCCCAGCTTTGAATCCAAGCTGGGAAATGAGGACCAGCATCCAGCTCTGCAGGCCAGAATGGTTCCTAAAACAACTGTGACAAACTCAAATCCACACTGGGACTTCAAAAATTACACAAAGCTGATGTTCCTGGAAGTGGTCATCCTGTAGCTTTGGGATCTGCTGATCCCTCTTCATCTTGGTGATTGCTACTGGCCCCCAAATCATCACAGCCCCAAATTTTTTGAGAGAGAGGATGCTCTATCCTTCACAGGTCTGTTAGTCACTGGGAAAATTGATGTTGATGGCTATTAACAAATGTAACCAGGTCACCAGTGAACATTCCCAGGCTTTGACACAAAACATTTTCCAAATAAAATCTTGTGACAGTGATAAAGGTCATTTACCAGAAATCAATATTTGGAAACAGACTCCTGAGTGCAGCAGATTAACACTGGTGACAATGATATTTACTTTCACTACAAGTAATATTTACAATAATAGAGCACTGTTTTATCCTATGTGTGACCCACACAAGGAAACCTCAACCATTTAAATGTAAATGAGACCGTTCATATTTGACACCAAGACTTTGCCATTCGCTATTTGCCAGAAGTATTAAAGGATTTCTATTTACCAATTTCAGCAGGCAGTGAACCATGAGTGCTTTTCACCAGGCATTTGAGTGGGCCCTGTGTAGCTCTCACCCAACCCTTTCCAGTCTCCTGTCCCTGTCCCATAGATTACATTAATCCTCTTGTTTGTTCTTTCTTTAATTAAATGATTCAATCTTTCAGGCAGTCTGTGCACAGATATCAGCAGATAAAACTTTAAAAAAAAAAACAAAACCCTGACTGTACTCACAGGAATAATCTTTACCATGTTAATTAGCAACCAGAATCACAAGGAAACACACCCAAGATAATTAAGGGAAAAGCATGCAGAGAGAAAACATTTAAGTATAGCAAGCCCAAATTTCCCCAAGTTCCAGATTCTAGCTATTGCTTCTCATCTCCAAAAAGCACGGAAGTAAGTGACCTGACAGAGCTGGGAGGATGTCTCTTTCAGAAGGTCTTTTAATGGGCACATTAAATAAATAACTACTGAGGCAGGTTGAAGCAAAGTGATCCTCTCTGGTAACAAAATACTTCAATTCCCAACATCCCTTCAGAAGATGCTTTATAATACTTCATGGTGACATTTAACATAGGGACCAATGCCCTGTCTCAGGCACCAGCCTACAGGAGAGCAACTCATCTGGAAACTGCTGAGACTGCTGGGGAGAGACAGATTCATAACCTGGAAAAGAGTCAATAAGCTCTGAAAAGGCCTTGATGGATTTTGAGAATGATGCAAAGTTAGTTATTATTTAACTTCCATTTCAGTTTTCTCTCCTTCAATAAGATGATTAATTACACAATAATCCGAGAAACTGGTCACTGCAACACAGCAACCACCAGCTTTTAGCTGTTATCCCAAGGAAATGATAAAGGCTTCTTTGATTCACTAATGATATTTCAAGTGAGAAAAATTTTGTATTTAAGGGGAAAAAAAGAATTACTGAAACTCTTTGAAGTGCTGCCTCTATAGCAATTAAAAAGTGACAGCCTGTAGAGAACAGGAAGATATGTTCTATTTTTGTATAGTGCTAAATAGGTAATGCCATGCCAAGACAAATCAGGGCTGAGGCCAGACTAGCAGATATTCCCAAGAAATGCATGAGCACACATCTGCCCCAAGACCACTGCCAGCAAAGCTCCCCTGCATCCCACACCAACCCTCTCTGACACAGGACAGGGAAGGTTTGGGCTGGGTATAGATAAAAATACATTTGCTGGAAAGCCATCTTTATAAAAAGAGAAGATGTAAAGCAGGAGGCAATCTCTGGCAGGTTCCTGAGCACTCTAATGCCACTCCCTGGGAGCTATCAGGTGCTTTGGATGCTGCTGTGCCCACCTGCCCACAATGGCACAGAATAAAGCTCCTTGTGAAGGCATTTAACCACCAAGCCAGTGAGTTTTGGAACATTCGAGGCCAGAAAAAGAAAATTATGTCATTAAATTCCCTGAAAGTATTATATAAGACATGATCCCTCCTGGCATGTAGGGGTCTGAAGAAATGACCCACAGGTCTCTTGCAGTTTTGTACCTCAAATGTGCAAAAGAGGAATCTTCCACATAGCTGCTAATGAAGCACCAAGATCTTTCTTTATACTTCCCCAGGGGCAACACCTTAGTAGCTCAAGCAGAAAACATTTCTTTTGCAGTACAGACAGCTATTAAACAAACAGCAGACTTGAAAATATAATGGTTTTGATTGACAAAGTTATGAACTTCAAGTGCTTTGTATAAAAGAACAAGAGTTTGTCTTTAGTTACCTAATGCTGATGGTGTGATGCATTTCACCTTGCTCATAATTCAAGACAGTACATGTTTTTGCTGTTAAGGACATTGTTAATTTGAAATCTAATCATTTGGAGAGAAATAATAAGTGCTTTCAAGTGCTTTCACAGTCACATTTCCATAGTCTTACAAAATATTCAGAAGCCTCTCCTCCAGAAGACTCACACAAACAACAGGAGAACGCTATGAATAGATGAGACCAGAAGGTACCACACCATGGTGGCACTTCTGTACACAAATGAAGCTGGTAAGAGATGACAAAATGACATTTTGTCTAACAGCCACAATAATTTACTACCTGCAAGAATGCCACATGCCACTGTTAATAAGCGATCTGAACACTTGAGTGCACTGCATGACCCCACCCGCAAGCCACACAACACCAGGGTCTGTGACAGAGATGTGCAAAGGATTACAGAGCTGTGCCCAGCTCCTCCTCTCCTCACAGACAAACATGGCTAATAGTCACTTACTGATTACTCACCCAGGGGAGCCCCCCAGCATGTGCCCCCCACCCCAAACACTCGAGCTCACAGCCAAAGTGGTGGTGGCACAGCCCTGCCACTCTGTCACTGTGCCACACAGCTAAGTGGCTGCAAAAGAAGACTCCCCTTCATGCTGTGTGATATTTCTGCTGATAACAAGCCTTTAAAAATTTAAAGCATGTGAATAAAAGTTTTTGTGGTCAGACAAATGGCCCATATGCTGGCAATTAAATTATATACTGGCAATATGGGCTGACTGTCAGCTACCAGAACACAAAAGATCTTTCTGACTTTCATAAACTTGGCTGGGAACTCCACATACTTCTGTGAAACTCAGCATCCACAGCACCCAAACAAGTCTCCAGGACTCCTTGATGGGCCACTGGGCAGGAGCAGGGCTGAAGTACACATTTCCCCATAGGGAAAGTTCTATTTTTGCCACATGTCCTGCAGCACGATCCCAAGCTGTGTCTTAGGGCTTTCCCATCCTGCACACCCTCTCACTGAGTAAGCCCTCACATCCTTTGGGCTGGGGTTTCAAAGCACACAGTCCCAGCGCAGAGCTTGGCTTTAACTCCTGTCAAGCTGGCTCCATGCTCCACTCCCTAGTGTAGGGAGTCAAGACACGAGCCAACTGCAAACACAAACCAAATCCCTTCCAAGCTCCTACTGGCTTTAATCTCTTGCTTATTGCAGTAACCCTGAACTTACAGATGTTACGTGCACAGAAAAAGGAGTTGGGATTTTGCTGTTGTTGTTGTTTACATATATTTCACATTGTCAATGCCTCCATGTTTTCTACACGTAAGTGCCAGTTCTGTCCCCCTTTCAGACCACACTGCTTCAGTAAAGCACATGATTAACAAAAGCATCAGTTGACTAAATTGACATGCTCCAAATGCCACTTAATCCTTAGGAAAAAAAAAAAAAATATCTGGTAATAAAACTACATCTACTAACAGGTCACTAAATCCTAGGCTAAATTCACGGGCAAGCCTTACCTTGCATGCACACCCTGGCTTTTCACACACCGGTGTCACACAGATGTTGCTGTGCTCGTGGTACTTGTCAAGGCAATAGTGATTGCTGAAATACATGTATGAATCTCACCATTCATAAACACAGACAGAAAATCCCAGGCACTGGCTCATGTTTTGATTCCCAGCAAACAGCTTGCGCTTGTTTTAACTTTGTGCTTCATACTACAATTGATAAATAAGACAGGGCAAAGCACAACTAAAAGCTTAATTCCACCCCCCAGAGCACAAACCATCTCCTTATGAGTAAGACAGGTTCCATACAATGAAGAACTTCAGATTCATGGCCAGGAGGGGTCTAACAGGCAAAGGCACCATTTTCCACAGCAGAGCCTTGAGCCAGAAACACTAAATCCCACCTGAAATCTTTCCCATTACATCAGAAAACTGACATTTGAATTCCTGTATACAAAAGTGAAATAATTTCCTTTTCATTTCCTGAAGGCAGAAAAATATTCCCTCCAAAGGAAGGAAGTATTCTTCTTATAATTAAAGTTTGGATTCAGAGTTTTGCAGCAATGTACTGCCCTGGGTTTGCAGATATGTCATTAGGCGTGATTACTTGGAAGATCCTATGAAAATGAAAAATGAGATGGTCAAACTCTTGGGTACAGAAATAATTGCTTTTATGTTGGATTGCTTGCTTAATTCCAGAGAAAGGTAGTCTCTGATAAACTGTAGTCCTTATCATATTTCCAAATGTGTGATGTTACAGTTCATTTAAGTTTCCCTTCCTTATCTCTGCCTTTCCTCAATACCACTCAAACTTCAAAACTCATTTCACTTCCCTTCTTATACCAAAGAGTCACTGCTATTGTTGCTGTTCTAAAGAAATTAAAATCTGTATATGTAGAAGGAAAACATGCAAAAATGTAGGAAGCCTTGGCCTTGAACTTCCCCAATGCCACCAGACTTTACATCTGAAGTTAAATCATCCCTCCCTGTCTGAGCAAAGAGCAGCTGTAACACTACAGCTGTAAACAGAGAACATTTTGCTATCTACAGGCAAAATTGTCTGGCAAAAGTGTCATTATTTTAAAGAACATAGTAATCACTGTAAATTTCCCGTGGTAGCGGGGAGACAGCAATTAGACACAGCCCAGAGGGCTGACCAACACACTTCAGAGTTCCCAGTGATTTGTGAAAGCTTTCTGACCAAACTTTGGTGGGTTTTATTTCTCCCTAGAAATCAAAGCAATCTGTCTCCTGAAAACACAAAGCAAACATAACACCAGAAAAAATAATAAAGACATAAGAGAGAGATGAAATTACTGATGGATGTTGCTGGCAAAACTTCTGTACAAGCCTACCTTCTGCTCTCTTCAAATGGGCTCTGCCACACTGGGACCATTTGTTAGACCACAGCCACTGCCAAACTGCAAGATGATACCCCTGACAGTAACACAACTCATTACTCCCTGATTTATGGAACGAGAGCGCGGGAGGGGCCAGCACGCAATCAGGGGAAAAAACACCAGACACCAAATCCATCCACAGAGGTGACATTTATTAGGTTTACGCATTTTATAGCGGCATTAAGCGTGCTCCTAGAAGAGGCAGGGAAAATGTGCTTATTCAGAAGGAACATTCACTACTTGTACGTCCCAGGCCACTTTATTAAACAGCAGCCCACAGCAAGTGCTGTGTTTAAAGACTGGCAGCACTCTCCAAGAGAGCAGTATTTGGGCACAAATGCCTCCAGGGAAGAGACACTAACATGTTTGGAGAACACCTTGCAGATAGAGCCAAAACACTCAGCTTCGAGCTGTGAGGATTTTACACCTGACAAACATTCAGGTCAGAGTAGAAAACACTCCTTTTATCTTCTCCCCTTCTTCCCTGAAGGCTCCCAGACCAGGCCACCAGCTCTTCCTTCTACATCTGGAGTAGTTCCCCAACACAAACTCACCTTGCCTTTGAGTTCAAACATTTTGGGACATGCAGAGGGCCAACAAGAAGCAAAGAATTAGTGGTGCCTCCTGACCTTTCTTCCTTTCCAGCTACCTCCTCGTCTCAGGTTGAGTTCTGCAAGGTGTTTTACCCTAGAAGCCTGCAGAAATGCAAACACAGTCCCAGCCAGGCCTGACATGCACTGCAGCATCTCTGGCGCCGGTGGCCCTCGGACCTCTTCACCCCTGGGAGGAGATCTGCTATCTTGGCTACTGCTCAAAAGTTTCCCAAGCTACTGTCACAAGAATAGCAAGTGACTTCTGACACCCCCAGCATTGCCCACAGACAAAAATATTGTTCAGTCTTCCAGAGAAGATGAGAGAGGCCAAAATACGCCCAGAGATGAACAGTGGGCACCCAAAGTCCCTTCCCTGCCCAAATGGACAGTCCTTTCCCTTCCAAAGAAAGGCTCCAACAGCTCAGAAAGGGTTTGGTGCTCCTGAGCCCACTCCCCACACCTAGAACTCCCTTCTGGGGCTCGCAGGAGCTCCACAGTGAGGGGAATTTCACACTTTATTGAAACAAGCTGGTGTGGAGCAGACAAAAATGCTAAAGGAGCAACACCCAGCACACCAATCCATCCTCCAAAAACACCCACATGCACGTTCCAGGTAATAGTTAGTCATGTGAAGTGCTGTTTTATCTGACACTTTGACCAGGAATTTAAATTGAACTGCAATCCATGAAAATTGCCAAGCTGGAGGAGCTGGTGAGGTAACAAACAAAGTGAGATGACAACTTTGTGTTTTAAAAAGCATGCTGTCAGTTTGGGAGGAGGAAATGCATGCTTCATTTTGCGTCCAAACCAATGGAGCAAGCAGCAGAAAACACAATTTATTTTCATATGTCACACACCTAGTGCATATAACTCTGCCCAAGATCCTTCCCCTCCCCTCCTCCAATTGCCTAAGAACAAGTTAAAAAATGAGAATTAAATCTTTAAACAGCTTGTGTTTGCAGGAATGAATGGTGTCAATTCAAACAAGTGCAATTAGTCGATCATAATGAATTGATGATCAAAAACAACATATGAAAGCTCTGTTTTAATGTTATTTAAAGTGACAATATTTAAACATTTTATTATAGAACTAATAAAATCTTGTCACATTATCACGTATTACTACAACCAGTGACAATCAATAAATTAATACATACTAATTAACAACACTCAACCACAGCAGTTTGATTAGGAGGAGAGGAAAAACACAATGACCAAATCCCTGGAGAAGAAGTGGGAAGGATTTACAGCTCTCTAACAGCAGTGTTACAAACAGCACATTAAATCTCAGACAGATGTTTCCCCTATGCAAACAAAGAGCTCAGTGACAAGACCTCTAAGCCTTTTATTTTTTTTTTACACCATGAAGCAGCACTGTTATAGTTTGCAACACCAGGCAGGCAGCCAGGCACGTACAAAACCACACGCACACACTTGAAAAACATGAAACACTTTCTCCTGAGTGATGCTACGGTCATCAACGCTCGGTTCAAAGCGATGCTTTTAACAAACCCAAAACCTTCAGAGTTTTAAACTACAAAATGTTAACTTATTTTTTTTATGCACGTAGTAAAAAATTACTGACCAAGTTTCCTGCAGGCAGGTTTTTTTATACCTTTCTGTGTGGTCACCATGGTTAAAAACTACTAAAATCCTAAGATTTTGACACTGACCTTTACAGTAGCTCCAAACTTAGTATTTGAAATGGGATGAGGGTAGACAAGGAACAGGACATGGTGGAAACAAGATGTGCAAAGCCTCTAGAATAGCTGGAACATACTATCCCTGCAATACTTGGGTGGTATTAAAATGTTTCAGCTAAACTGCAGATTGCAAAGCTGATTTAGCACCCAAAGGTATTTGGTGTTCTCTCCAGGTACCCATTACTGTGCTGCTCATGATAATAGAAAACTTGAGAAAGGCTGACAGCCACCCTTTAATTAAAGGGGATTGTAAATATACTTAAGGCAGCACAGTTGGCCACAGGGGAATAAAAAATTTAAAAATCAGTGCTTTCCTTCATAAATTTGGAGCACCTCTATATAAAGGATATGGATAATCTCTTCCTCTGCCCTAACTGAACTGAAGCTCGTTCACTTGGGTTTGCCAGGAGCTGCTCAGAACTTGCTGCAACCCTTCCCAAACCAGCTCCTCAGCTGGATAAAAAAAAATAAAATTAAAGTATCAACCTTCTTCTCTTTAGACATTGCCAACGGTCATCTCTTTTGGCATACTTTGCCTTTTTTGGCATAACACTTGAAAGTTGCATCATCCTTTCAACTCCACAGTTAAAAAGGCATCACCGCACACAGCACTGATGCTTCGGAAACCTGACCTCATCCCTGCTGAGAAATGGACTGCCTTTCCCTCCCTTCCCTAAGGTGACGATGATGAAGTCTTGTGCCTGCCACTTTGTGAGATTCACAGCAATGCTCAAGCTCAATTTTATGACAGAGGTATCACAATTGCCATTTTCCATAAGGGGTGAATCAGTGCGCCGAGCTGATGCGCTGGGATGTGCAATCTCACGTCAGGTGGAAATTCCCCTACCTGACACTGCTTTTTTAACCTTGAAACCTCTTCTTACAGTCCCTGTGTGCAAGTCCTACGAGGTCACCCAGGGAGGCTGATCAATGCAAGGTGGCAGCCCAGGCTGTGTGCCCCCTCCTTCTCATGCTGCTGTTTTACACAAGAGCAGCGATGCTTCGCCTATCAAAGTGCTCCTGTGATCTTCCAGAGGAGACTCAGAAAACACAAGCTTTGCAGCCAGATCTCAAAATGGAAAAAAAAAAATAAAAATAAAATAAAATAAATCCTCTTAGGATATAAAACAAGCTGTGGAGCTCAGCTGGGTGAGAAGGACAGCCACATTCCCAGTGCTCTGCTCAGAGCCTGGGGGTCAGTGCTGCAGCTGAATGCCAGTGGGAATTCATTGCTCAGTGGGATCCAGTGGTTTGAGTTACACAGGTCAAGCTTCATCATCCAGCAGTGCCCCTGACCCAGCGCTGATAAACCACCTTAACTAAGGAAGGTATTATAAATTAAAAATATGCATAGAGCAGTAACAGAGGATCTTCTGAACCTTGACTTGAAAGTTCTTTCCTAGAGGGAATAATAAATATTTTTAGAACTACATTTGTGAAAGACAGATGTGATCCAGAATCATTATTAAGCCATAGACCTTAAGTGTCTCACTGCAGGAATGATGAGGTACAGAAGGAAAAGAGCCATTTCTGACACAGATGGTGTAACTGTACCTTTGCACACCTTTGCATTAAGATCTCAAGGTTACTCAGTTGAGTTTTGATTTGTAGCTAATAGACACGAATTAAAAAAGTAACCATGATGTCTGGTACCTACATAAACAATTCTATTTCTATGTGGTGTTTACTAGAGCTATGTTATTTTAAATGTAAATACATTATATATAGTGTTTATAGAGAGATATATTAGATATATATATACACACTACAGACAATAGCATATGTAACATATATTACTATTTATCGTATTTACTTCTAAGCAGTGGTGACACAAAGTCTATTTCAGTAATGTTTTGAGTACAGGTGGAATATTCACTATAGGGAAAACACAATGAAAAACAGATGCTTTTGAACCATTTGAAAAATCATCCCTTAATCCTGCTGACACAGTGATAGGTGACACTGTCATTCATAAAAGTCAAACAGTCTGATTTGTAGAAAGTGTCATGCTTCACTTCTGCAGCACAAGCTATTTGTTAGGGAGATAACACATCAACTTTTCTTCAGGAAACAAACACTACATTAAGTTAATTTTAAATCCAACAGCTTTGTTACTTCAGTCAAATCTTTAATCACATTCTCTTTCAAACAAATGGACTCAGGGCTTCATTTCTCCTCTTTCCTGGCATTTTGATAATGCAACTTTTTCTAAATGGTTTCAGCACCATTGTGCTACAGCAGCTCTGGATGTCCCACTCCAGGGCTCTTCAGCAATATGGATATGGAGCCAGAAAAGATTCACCACATCTTGTCCTTCCTTCCCCACCCAGTGGTTGAAAATACCTTCTGCATCTCAACTAATGCCACTGATTTTATACCAGCTTTACTATTAGGGGAAAAAGAAAGGCAAACATGTCCCTCTGTGGACAAGAAGGATATTTGCACAGGGGAAGAAAAAGCCTCTCACACACACAGAGCACAACAGTCCTGGAACTAAATGGCAGTCACTTCTAATGTGACACTTCATGCACAGGGCTAATAAAAAGAGAAAAAAATTAGATATAAACCCCATGTATCAAAGCCTCACCACCTGTAGCAGGATGGAGATGTGTTGCTAATGAATACCTCAATCCCAATTTCCATAGACTACACCCTCTGGTTCTCCAGCAGCTGACAGCAATTTCAGAAGTCAGGTTTCCCCAGGTCCCAGGCAGGGACATGCTTCTCCCTCCTCCCTCGTGCTTTCAGGCAATTTTTTTGCACACCACCATCTGGCAGGCTGAGCACACATCAAAACTGCCCTTTTGAAATAAAGGGAGCAGAAACCAAAAGTCAAGCTGTGCAGTTCCAGCCAGAGGGAGGGAGGGAGGGAAGAACAACAGCCTTTGCAGCTCCCTCCTCCTTTCTAACCCCATTACTGAACACCCATCCCCTGGCTGTGGCTGGGAGCCCACCCCATTATCCCTGCCCCAGTGCAGGTGGGAGGTGAAATTCCTGGCTCAGCATCTCTCCCAGTGATGAGGCTTCCCCCAGGCTGGCTCCTGACTCCCAGCCCTGCAAGCAGTGCCAGCAACCAGTTGCTTGCCTTCTTTTTTTTAATTTCAATGCCAGCAACCAGTTGCTTGCCTTCTTGTTTTTAATTTCAGTGCACCCTCCAAAGAGTGGAGGTGCCCAACCCAGCTCACTCCAGGGCACCCTTGGGGACATCACAGCCCATTCCACCTTGCTTTGTGCCATTTACAACCATTTTGTAAAATTCACTGATCTGGCTCCTTTTACAGCTTGTGCTGTTCATTCTTCATTAAATACACCTCTCCCTGGAAAATCCATTTGCTCCAGCAGGAACACCATGTATTTATTACCACCAGGCTGCAGCCCATAATATTGACTAATGCTATAATGATTGGTAAAACACTCATTGGTACAGCAGGCTCTGGGCTTAATTTTTAACACACTGACAGCACACTGTGAGGAATATTGGATTTATTTGCACTTCAGCAGCAGCACACACAAGTGGCCTCTCCATGCCCAGGTTATGTCAGCTGTAGCTCGAGGATACTGCACATCACACAACACCTACCAATTTCCTATACCTTTTGGCTGGGCCAAACTTCAGAGGTGATGGTGGAAATTCAGAGCACGGCTTTCCCGTGCTCCAGGAGTGCCCACAGTGGGGAATGTGAGCAAGTTACAACACATTTCTCCTATGAACACAATGATTCACCCAAGCCAGGACTGCTCAGGGGAGAAGATTCTTTTGAAGAGGAAAGCTCCTTATTTTCAGGGGAAGAATTCTGACAAAACCAGCAGGATAGAGAGAGGCATGCTTGCTCCTCTGGCCTGCAAGGGGAAAGGATCCAGCTGTGCAGCACCCAGCTGAAATGGAGAGCTCGAGCCCAGGTGTCCAGCAGAGCTGGTGAAGCCTCAGCAGCTGTTGGGCCCTTTCCCCCCTTGGTCCAAACATTTCAGGCTTGGCACAATCCTGACATTGAGGGGCTTTCCTCAGGTCTGAAACAAACTCTTCTCTAAATTAAACAACAGCAAAAATAAGTAAATGTCTGTAGTCTAATCACCAGAGCAGTCCATTCAAACTCATCCTCCTGGTTTTATCAAGGCCACAGCTGACAGTGCCCAGTGAAATTATTGCTTCTCAGAGGCAAATAACACACTGTCCCTCAGCAAGGCACAGATTGCCACACTGTGAGAGGTCCACCCCTGCAAACAGCTCAGCTCCTCATTCTTCTGATGGAACAGGAGAGTTACTGCTCAGCAGGGCTGGGGAAAACCCACCTGGATTCATATTTTACCAATGTCCACATAGGTAGTTACACAAAAAGCTACTTCAGATGAAGGTCCACAAGAGGGTAAACCCATAATGCTGCTGTACAGTAAAGAAAAGCAGATTTCTCTGAGCAATGCTGGCTCACAACAGAGCTCTCTTTGCATGGGTAATTCATACCAGGCCTGCATTTCAACAGCAAGCAGCAAACAAATGATTCTGCCATTTTTCCCACAACATTTTAGTAGTATGATAAATAAGTTCAAAGTATTTTCTAGGCTCACTGAAGCTGCTTTCCACTATCTCTGAGTGCACACCCCAGGAAGCTACCACGCATTTATAGTTAGCACTTGTGAATGTCTGTCTTCATATTTACAGCTCACTCAGATGGAACAGCATCCTTTGCAAGCCACGGCAAGACTGAGAACCCTGGCCCTGGGAGCCCAGGAATTTGGCTGTAATCTGGAGCATCTCTGCCAAAAAGGACTGGGATATTGTTAAAGATGATAGGAACAGGGTGCACAGGCAGCCTCTTCTTCATCTCCTCACTGCTTTTTCCTGGGTCAGTCTTGGAGTTCAGAGAAGCAGAAAATAACAGCACTAACCAAACACTATGGAAAGGCAGAACCCAAGAGAAACAGAGCTATGTTTCCCTGAAATGAGCGAATATTAGTTTTCCGACAGTTTAAATATTGTATTCTGCTCAGTAACTGTCAGTAAATTTACAAATAGTTGGCAGCTTGGCTTATGACCAGGACCCAAAGGAATGTTGACTGTAGCAATTTAATGGCCTGTTTCTATCAGCAACAGCAGCAACATTTAAGATACTTCTCATTGCTAGTGAATTTATCTTAAAAAAACCCCAACAGTAGAAGAGATGCTAGTTTCACATTTTTCACCCTGCTGAGGCCTCATATTGGATCATTACTCATTCCACACACCCCCAGCCACTTCTCCAAAGCTTTGAATTTTGCTTCATTCCAACTGCTAGGATTGCAAACTCAGTGATGAAAACAGACAGCTTCTGGCTCTTTAACAAAAAGCAAAAATTCCTCACTCCCTAACAAAGGCTTAAGTGACGATGAGTCAGCGATGCTGCTACATCAAAGAGTAAGACTGGACAATCTTCCTGAAGTTTCCAAATTTCTTGGTGCCAGAACAGGAGATACACAGACACATAAAAGCCTTAAGAGATGGGGGGGACTGAACACTTACAGGGCTTGCAATGCTTCAACCTCTCGCTTGCCTGGTGTTGCACAGCATGCTTTTCTTGAAAAAACAACACTGCAGCCCTCATCCTGGGGGGGTTGCTTTGTGCCTTGTGTGTTGACACCATCCCCTTTTCCCATCTCACAGGTGGAGCAGCTCAAGGATGAGTCCAAGCTCTCAGAGCAGTGCTGAGCTCTCTCCCCTGCCCTCAGCCAGAGATGTGCTGGCACAGTCAGGATGCTCAGGGCTGCTCTTTCCTCAGCAGCCACACAGATGAGATGGAAGATCAGCCCCTCTCCCTGGATGAGCTCCATCCTGATAATTTTCACCAATAACACTGATGCAGTGGATAATTTTTAAATGACACCTCCACAGTGTCCAAGCATGGCCCGTTAGCCAACACCAAAGAGCTTTAGCCAGCACTTTCTGCTCCAGCACCGTGAGGCACCTGCCCTGGCAAAGCCCTCCAAGCTGCACCTGGGCAGGGAGAGCATCCCAGTCACTCCACAGACTCCAGCTACATAACCTGGTGAAATATTTCCTTCACCACAGTTTCCTGTACCTCAACCTGCTTACTGTGAATTTCTAAAAGCCCTACAGACCTCACTAGACAGGCTAAAATATGCAGTGCACTGCAAAGAAATAAATCTATGGCAAGGGGAACAGTTGAACTAATCAAGAGACTACAGGGTGAACTGAGCGTGGGAAAGGCATTAGAATGGTATCAAAATAAATTCAGGATGCCTGTCTAGGAATGTGAACTGTTGCTTTCCATGCAATTACATAGGAGACAAATCATAGCTTTGGCTAAAAATGTAAACATCTCTATAAGCAAGAGGGAAGGAAAAGCAGGGTATTCAAACTAAAAGGCTCTCACACCATTAAATGTAATCACTAAGCTACTATCACCCAGTCTGAAAAGAAGATGAAAGGATAATGGAATGAGATATGGGCTAGCAATTACAGGGAAAGCAAAGTGAAATAGTCCATATTTATTTTTGTTTTTTATTAAACTTCCAGAAGTACTAATAGCCAAATTATACTGTGGGGAAAGAAGGAAAAAAAAAAGAAATAATACCAAAAGGGCTGAAATTAGTCTCAGGTTCCTCAGAGTCCTTCCCAACAGCCCCAAAGACCATCTCACGACCACCCCAGCTCCTGATCTTGGGATGGCACCTCTGGATGTACAAATCACACAACCAAGCTGGAAACTTTTGCTTTTGGATAGTTCTTTTGGATGAGCCCAGAAATGGAGCAACAGCATCAAAACAACTTTCATAGCAATGGCAACAATGAAAACAGAATTTGCTCTTTGTAGGCCTAGTTTTTATGGAAATAGCCATTTCCCAAGCAAAGCTCAAAGAAATCAGCTGCTACCACTATCATCCTTTCACAGGGACAACCTGCTACGACCACCTTGGATGCCAGTGCCTGGAGTTTCTCTCCCACCAGACCACCCTGTTTCCCCAGCCACTCCTCACCACAACTGAAGGATTCCTGAAGATTTTAAAAAACTTCTCCCCAGCCTCAAACACTTCCAAATGCCACGCCAACAGTCCACTGACTTCAAGAAAAATATGCAAGATCCCCTTATCTCCCAGTGCCTGCCAGAAAACTGAAATAATACTGCTTTCAAAAGAACTGTCTCAGTGTGTTCAAGAATTATCATTACACCTCTGCATCCATGCCAAGATGTGCAGTTACATGCTACAAATCATTACTACACAACTACTCACAGCAGAGCACGGAGCATCAACTGATACCACAGCGCTTCTTTTCAATCTGCCTACTAGAAAACCCAGCAGTATATCTGAATCAACACCAGTTCTCTTTCCAACAACAAGAACATGTCCAAAATTCACAGATAACATTCCAGATGACATCATTCTAGCAGTGGAGCACAGCAGGGCTCATTTTCAAGAGAACTTTCTCAGGGAGCAAGATGACTACAGGAGACATGCACATTTTGGAACAACTACCTTTCTTTACAAAGATAATTTAAATCATTTTTCAAAAAAGTCCTATCAGAAACATTTGGCGAAAGATCCAGAAGAGAGATTTCCAGGAATGCTGCCTTAGGGCCACACTGGAGAGCTGCTTGGACTGGTGCCTCAGGATATCAGAGCTGGTTGTGACTGTGCCTCGAGAGCAGCTGGAGCAGCAGAGGCTCCCCTGCATCCCTGCCATGCTGGAAATCCCTGTACAAAAAGGGATCAAAGAAGGGTAAAAATACACATTGAGAGACAAAAATGGAGCTCTGCAGGACAAGACTTGACATCTTTGCTACCTGCTAGGGATGCCTAGGACGGAAAAAAGCCAGAAATTTTTGACTGCCCTCACAAAATCATTCCACTGTTCCATACTTCCCCTTTTGAACAGTTACATGGAAAAGCCATCAAACAAATACACCACCAAAAATGCTGGTGCTGTTTGTAACTCTTTTCTGACATTTGCTATTCTGAGCTGAACTGCAAGTGGCAGCTATAAAAATAACAAAGTAATATTTGGATAAGCAAATGTGTACTAGATGAAATGCTGGGAAGACAGATCCCACTGCCAGTGTGGCACACGCTCCAACAGGGCTGTCAGCCCAGGACTCAGGAGTTATATCCATCTTTTCTGCAGAAGCATTAGCAAAAGCTAAAAGAGTCATTCAGCTATATTACCTTGTAATATAGCTGTCTCTTTATGACCTTGTAACCTTGCTTTCCCACACAAATCTCTGTTGCCTGTCCAAGGCACAACAAGCAGACACAGATAATGACAACACCTCCAGATGACATTTGAAAGACACGGCTAAAACTTGGGGCAGGAGTAAAAGTGGATTTTTATCACTCAGTGACCTGAACTCTGTTACAGACCTTTTATTAGCAGCACAGAAATGCACTTTATTTGGATGCATCATATCCTTAGACAGAACGTACTAAAGCTTTAAGCAGAAATAAAGGGTCAGGACTGCTCATGTCATGACTACACTGCTTCATCTCAGTGACCCAGCACCCACCACAAACCCCCACACAGACACCTGACCAATGCCTAGAAAATGTCTCTCTCTTCCCCTGATGGATTACGTATGCTGTCAGCCAGCAAAACATCCTCTTATAGGAAAGAAAAAAGAAAAGAAGTATCAGAAAGTAAAAAATTAAGATCTCCAGAAAAGCACTTACAAAAACTAAATCTAGTTATTCTGTTACATTTAGTAGCTGTTCAAATCACACATGTTAATAAACATACTTTGAAAACAGAAAGATACAGGTTTAAATTGCAGGCCCTGACTCAGAATTCCTAAGTCCTTTGCAAGCAAAAGGACCAGACCCCAAGTCTTGCACACTGCAACCTTTGGATTCCACCAAAAGTCAAAATTTTAGAAGTAATCTTGGAAGGGAACTTGCTACTGTTTTGGCCAGGCAGGAAACAGAGTGAGAGTTTAATAAATGATTGTTTACAATAATTTGAAACAAAATTAAGCCTCTCAGGGATCCCACTGCAGCCCTGGCAGCACACCCCAGGTTCCACTGCCAGTGAAAATGCAGACAGCAAGCCAGATTTACCAGAATAAAACCTGATCAGAAACTGAATCAGGAACATACTGCAAATAACAGAGCTTTTTTCAGCCTTCATACCAACAGTGGAGTCATATGTATTTTGTAGCCATCAGTTTTGGCACAACTAATTCAATTTTCTTTTAATGACTTATGGGAGGGGGGGCTTTTCCTTGGAGCAGCAGTCAGTGGAAATAATGAATGACCTCCTTTCACAAGATCAGAAACGTATTTGCACATAAACAGCTGAAGAAAACTGGACTCAACAGTCTGCAGATGCCCATGATATAATAAGAACAAATAAAAAGCTTATGACACTGTAACTCTGCACCAGCAGAAACATAAATCCTGCTGGAAGCTTTGGAGTCAGATGGCCTTTGAAATCACTCACAGGTTCTAAATTTCCCGGCAATGGGCAGCAGGGCTGGTATTGAACACAAAAACCTTCTGCCAAACAAACACTGAGGCAATAAATAGCAGTAATAAAGCAGAGGCAGACAGACCTTTGAATCCATTGGTCAGGAAAACTGCTGTCTCGAAGACAGGGTGCAGATCTGTTGGTGGGAGCTGATGGAGAGACTGCAGCAGATACCCAGTGCTGGAGGCTCTCTGCAGCACCCTGCTGCCCCAGCCCTGCTTCCTCTGCCACACAGCATCACTCTGCCTGGAAATGGGGAGAGGGAGGCAGCTGAAACCCCAGGAAGGGTCTGACTCACTGCTCAGGGACAGGAACACAAAAATCCCTAAAAAATGGAGAGGAAGGTTTTTTGTCACTGCCAATAGTCCTGTTAAGGAGAACCCTGCTGCCCTGTGTTTGTGGGAGCAGAGCTGGGCTCCAGCAGCATTCCCCATGTGCAGAGCACAGGGCAGTGCCCAGAGCCAGTGGGAGAGCCCTGTCTGCAGTGGGGACAGAGCCCAAATCCCACATCCATGGGGAGAGTTGGGACATGCAGAGCCCCACCAACACCGAGTGCAGGAAGAGGGGAGCAGTAAATATAAAGTCACTGCTGGAAAACAAACCACTCACAATAAACCCTCATGTAAACACCCAACTCTGGGTTTTTTTAAAAATCTGTTTTTACATCTAAGCACCTTGATTCTAAAATCCATGACTAAGTTCTCACTCCCTCATTCAACTATAGGTGCCCTCTCAACACTTAATAACAAAGTGATTGGATCAAAGACAGCCCTTCCATTAATCCACAATAAACAAAATACCACTCCACAAGCCTTTAGTATTCATGGGCAGGCTCCTGCACCAACCACAGCTCAGCCAGAACTGCTTTCAAACCAGGCTGCAGCTCAAATAAATCTGTGATTATATAAATGCTAATACAAAGTAAAGATAACCATTAGCATGAATCCAGTGACTAGCAGAGAAGCACAAATAGAAAAACATTTTCTTAAGCACACTCCCAGTAATCCTACAAAACACATGGAGTATCCTGACGTTGAAGGGCTAATCGGGTCACAGGTTTCTAACACTTCCCAAAGTTACTCAGCTGTAAAATGGTGGATTCATTTTACAACAAGAACTGGATGGAATTCAAAGCCAGAGGTTATTGAAACCTGACAGCCTCCAAGGTTTTCTCCTATTAAGGAAAGTGAGCAAGTAAATGCATTCAACAAAAAAAAAAAAAATCAATTTAGTCTTTATATATATATATATATATATTCCTCAACACTGATACTTTTCCTTAGGGAAAAAAGCATAAAACAAACAGGTCTTCATTATTTTAGTCTGGTGGTTTTTTTTGCCAAGAGTGGAGGAGGATAGTTCTCACTGTGAAATCTTTTCTGCAGCGACATCCTGGTCTCTGAGCGCCTGATCTCCCTCTCTCCAGCTAAGCCAGGCTCACTTTGGAGAGCACACACAGAGGCAGCAGCCCAGGAGTGCTCATTAAATCACCCCACTAATTCCCAAGGTGACTCCAGGCTGGGACCAGGACAGTGCCTCAATAGGGCACCACTGTCACTCAGAGAAATTACAGACATTTTACACATCCAGATGTAATCTCCTATCAGTACTTATAGGTAACAGATTCATATGGATTTATAGCCTCGAGGGATCCTGAGATGATCTATTCCCATCTCCCCACGTAGCACAGGCCACATCATATCAATCAATTCTTCCCTGGTTTCTGCTTTAACTAGAGCATTTCCCTATACATCAATCCTTGGCTTAACGCCTTCCACGACAGGGAACCCACTGGGTAACATTTGATAAATTGCTTCAGTGGTTAATTATCCACTCTGGTAAAAAAAAAGAGTATTCGATTTCCTGACAATGTATTACTTGCAAAATTACAACAGAGCTTTAATAAAAAAGCCTTTTTTAATCTGTAGCTATTTAAGAGTGGACTAATAAGAACATAATCTCCCAATTGCTTGAACAAAAAGAACACAAAAGGAGGTACTGGTGTATAGAAAAGATGAGTGAGAGATGTTTAAAGAGACTTTCCATAATAACAGCGACATGTCCCAGATCACTCACCCAGCTGTACCAGTTGGCAGCAAAAGCCCATCTTAATGTACAGCATTAAAATCACCTTTGTTCAGCAAACAGTTAACAAAGATGTTAAATCCCTGGACAATGAACTCTGGGCATGAGAACCAAGACCCCTGTGATGCTCTTGGCCCTTTAAACAAACAGCCTCCTGGTCAGGATAACAAGATCATATTTCATATGGAAAACCTCCTCCTTTGCAGAAGAATCCAAAGGTCCAAAGACCATTTAAACAGTTCCACTTCGCCATTAATTGCCCAGGTCCATCCTGCCTGGGTGAAGTGGGAATGAACTCTGCCAACTGTACTGCCTAATGATACAAGTTGAATTAATGAGGTAACATTTAACGTGGCGATTCACTGAAGAATCTTTCTTTTTTAGCTTCTTTTAAAAGCATCTCAGTGAGCAAGAAGCTACAACTTTTTTTTTTTGCATATGTCAAATATTTGAAGACATAAAGCAAGCTATGCATGCATAAGCTTCTTCTGACACATTTAAAACCTACATAATACTTAACCTTGGCATATTAAAGCTATTGGGCCTGAACCAGCATTTTTAAAGCTTTCAGAATCAAACTCTTTAGTGCATTGGCCAGGTCATTTAGGAAAAAAAAAAAAAAAAAGGAGATGGAGATAAAAAGAAAGGCAGGGTAAAGAGTTTTTACTATGTTAACCAGTACTCTGCTGATGCCTCTGCACTCTGGATCTGCCACAGCCCCACAAAATAAGAGGAGTTATAGGGAGGAGTGTAGGGACAATAAGACTAAAGAGCAGCAGCAGCTGAAATTAAGGAAGGACTCCCCTTTACTTCACCATCTTTTCCCATTTACAGTCCAAAATACTGACAATTAATGTATTTAAATATAATTACTAATACTGGATTTGTGAGACAGTCTGCAAAGCCTGCTCCAGCTGACTGGAGCACCCTGGCCTTCAGCATCATTCCCCACTGACGCCACACTCACACACAATTAATAACGTTGGGGCAAAGCTAGGCTGTGCTCCCCAAAATGGACAAACTCCTCCCTTGACACTCTGGACAGCCAGCAGAACCACTGGTAAGAGCAGAGAGCTCTACTCAGAGATGTCTTTTCCTACCCACTTTCACAGCATTTGACAAAATAGACAATAATCTCTCTTTGGGAGACAAAATAAAACACAGTAATTTTTTTTTTTAAGTATGACTTCTACATAGCAAAAATGATAATGAAGAATGAGGATTTACTGTCAAGAGTACAGTTCAGAGTTCCCCTGCATATTAAAAAAGTATATGAGTATTCTATTAGTTATTAAAAGTCCCTCTAAAAAATCAAGCTGCCTTTCTAAAAAAACCTTTTGTCTTCAAAACTTGGTGTTAATTTTTAAGCCCTAAGAAAGAATCTAGACATGATAAATTCATCTCTCAACCCAGAATCCCTCTGATTATTATCAAAAGAATTGCTTAACACAAAGCCATTGCAATTGTAAAGTGCCAAGTGCACAGTTAATATGCTGATACCAAACCCTGAGTAATATGGTTGGTAAACATCCCAGACTTTCTGCCAGCTTACTCAGGGTGAGAATATGGAAATTTAAAAAAAAAACAACAACCCTGCAGCACAGCTTTAAGCTGTTGACAGATTTTATCCTGAATAGTTTTTAAACTACTAAACCAAACACACAGGCAGCTGTGCCTGACTCGGGTTTACTGGCAGGCAATTAATGATTTACTAATTCCAGAAAGAACCATCACCTTCCCGATTGCTGTTGGTTTTACTGGGCTGGAAAGCATTCCCTGGTGCTTTAAAGCAGGCATCCCTCCCTGGCTCTGGGCAGGGATGCTGCAATAGGTGAGGAGGAGGATGCTGAGGAGCTCAGCCAGCACTTCCAAGCATCCACTGGAAAGGTGGAGTGTACTGATGGTGTGCACAGCAGGGTGGAGGAGGCCAGAACCCCAATGTGCTTGTCAGAAATTAGTTTGCAGTGGGCAAGCAAGGTGGAAGGTTAATGAAATACAATCTGAGGAAATAAAGCACTGATGACTTGCCACAAGGCCCCAGAGCTGACTATGCTGGCTGGAGCCCCTTCCCCACAGAAAGGGGACATTACTGGAGTTAGCAATGTGGAGTATGGGTGTTTCTGCTTGTCCTGGTGGGGGTGAACAGGTCCTTGCAGGCACCATCACATCATTTCCAGCTGGGAACAGAGTCCCCACTGTGCTCCTTCCAGCAAGGGGCTGGAGGGATTGCAAGGAAGGAAACAGATATGGAAATTGGGCAATAAAAGCTTACGTAACATAAGGTCACACACAGGTACAGATTTGGGTTTTACTTGGAGGAAGCAGCAAAGTCAGCAGTGCAGGGACAGCAGAGACCTTGATGAGGGGGGATCACGAGCACTGCAGTACCCCCAGTGGGGCTGCATCCACCCACAAACTTCAAACACAGTCCTGGAAACCTTAATCCAATGACTCAACTTCAGAACAGACTTCTCACAAAAACAAAACAAATCTAAACCAGTGGGATAATCCAAATGAGCTCCTGTGATGTCCCAGGCACAGGAATCTCTACAGTCAGATCTATCACTATGCTTTACTTTATGGCAGGCAGTACACTGTTGAGGCTTAGAGTCAAAATTAGCAGTGTAAGGACAGGGTGTGTGCTCTTGGTTTGGGGTTTTATTTTTTTCCTTTAAGGGGCAACTAATTTTTCTCATGCATAAACCTCCCATGCCACATTTATGCCATCACTATGGATTTTTCTAAGGGAACAATATTTACAAAAAAGGGATCACCATCCTCACAATTACAAGTGTGAAATTATTTTTTCTAATCCATGGGTTCAAGTAAACTCCTAGTGTGACTTCATTGAATGCAGATTCCAGATCTAAACATGATTTTTTTCTACCAGTACCTAACCAGGGTATCCTAAAATATATAAAATAAGTAACAAAAATTTAAGAGAAGTTGAAAAGGGGAAAAAAGCCCCACCAACTAACAACAAGCAAACCAACAAAGCACACAAAAAAAATAAATTAAAAAATGCACTGGAGAATGTCACCATTTCACTAATTTACTCACCAAGTGTGAGAAACACATAAATAATCAAAGAATTTCCCACTGTAGTGTGCAAGACGTTTCAAGACATAAATTCAAGAATATCTATACACAAGCTGCTGCCAGACCAGTCACATGTGGTGGGTACAAAAACTAACTGATATTTGGAATCACTTTTACAACCAGCATGTTAAAGCAACAGCCTTAGGAAAATATGAATGCAATGCAAGACTAAACCAAACAAAACTCCTGACATAATTCACAGCTAAGACTCTGCCAGCACTTTACCAGGTGAATGAAATTAGCAACCTGACAATTAGCAAGAGGAATAAATCCCCATAAAAAGCAAGCAGAAAGGAATTTTCAAGTGCATGAATACAATTTTTGGCTACATGCACTTACTGTTGTTACCAATACAAAATGTTTACTCATTTCTCTATGGGATAGAAAACTCAACTTGCTATGAAAACAAATCACTGAAAGTCTTGGCAGATTAGTAAATGTCAGATCAAATTAAACCTTTTCTTAGACTACGCAGGGGCTGTACAAATTTATCAGAGTCTCACAGATTCTTTGCTCTCCTGACATGAATAGGCTAGAACAGCCCAAAGACAAAAGGCAGCAAGATCAGAAGACTGAAAATGAACAGTTTTGGGAGGCCACTTATCGCCAGGCTTTGCTTCACTGTTCAACTCATCCACAGAGAAATGGTTTTGGAGATGGATAATGCCTTGGGAGATGGGAAGCAGCAAGAGACAGCAGCTTTCTCTTCTCAAAGGCTGTCTCTGGAAGACAGGAGCTGGGCATCCCACCTTCCAGGTTTGAAGGTTTCAAGCTGTGGCATGCAAAACATAGCAGGGAGGTTTGTAATCTCTCTTTTCTGCGAGTGTTATACAGTAGGGACACATCCCTCAAGCTTTGCTGTCGGAAGAGTCTGCAGAGGGAACGTAAAGCCTGTCTCCAACAGCGTCACTTCAAGACAGAGGAGAAAGAAAAAGAAAAAAGGGAAAGAGAGAAACATTCTGCTTAAAAAGCACCTGGTTAGGATGGATGATGAGACAACCCAAAGTTTGCCCTGAATCGTGCTGGCTTTCCCCCCGACAGACAAGCACAGGAACTCAGGAGAGCTGCCAGCAATGCTGCAGCAGGGAACAGCAGGGCAGCCAGGGATGCTCACAGGGAAAGCAGGCTGTGCCCTCCTCGGGTGCTTCAGCCACCAGCACACTGTGACAAAGCTGCTGCTGGAAAGAGCTCTGAGCACAGCAGCAAGTGATAGCAGTCATTCTGCATCCTAGCATTCCTAGGCTGGGGTAACACCTAACAGCAGCACAGAGATTTGGACAGGAAAATACATCAACCCCTTCTGCCTGATGAAGAAAAACAACTTGCCAGCCCCACTCCTGCCCAGACAAGGGGTCAGCAGCCCTAACCCAGCTCAGCAGCACTAACCCAGCTCAGCACTCAGCCCTCTCCCCTTGCACCCTGCCTGTCCTGCTGCAGCATCTGTGGGTGTTCAGAAGGATTTACAGCCCTCACTCAGCTCATGGACCTGCTGGGCACGTCCCCTCCTCTCCCAGAGATGGATTTTTGCTGGCCAGCCCCCGGGCTCTCCAAGCTGCCCCAACAAGCTCACCCCATGAGCATCTTCTGTGCCTTTAGGAGCGCTCCCCTGCAGTCTGGGCTACAAGTGCCGGCCTTTCCCTGCCCCATCGGTCACCTGGGAATTATTTGCACTGCCCAACAAGACGGCTGGGGGCGGGGACTGATATTTATCACCAGCCCTTCAAAAGCAAAGAACAAAATCTGTCCCCAGCACGGCCCCCTGACGATCTCCAGGACATGCAGGTGCAAGGCAGTAACAGAGAACAAGTCACAGCTGAGTTCTGGCAGGAATTTGAGCCCATGCTTAGCTCTGGGAACCACAAGTTTTCCCAATTTCAGGAGCCTTACCCAATGCCCATGGACAGTCTGGACCCTGCCTCTGCTCCTGCACCAAGCAACAGGAGGCTTTGAATTGAAGGAATTCACTGAACGCACACCCAATCCTTGCTGGGATGATCTGTGCCATGACAGCCCTTCAGACTTCATCCTTTTACATCACATTGGATCAGAAGTTAATGACTCCCAGTTATATTAAGTGCTTTTTAAAATCACAGAACAATTAGTTCTAAAAAACAAGGAAGTATCAGCAACTTGATTTCTCATTAAGAGGATAAAATAATAAACACAAAACTGGTTACTTGCGACAGATACCAGAGGACACGCTGTTTACAGAAACAATTGTTGTGTTTCTGTATGGCGGGATCATCTTGTGCTTTTTATTTAAGGAACACAATGGTAAAGAGCACAGAACCATTACAGCACGGAAAGCAACCTAGCTTGGAGGGTTGCTTTGCCTTTTCAAAGGGAAATCGGGAGCACAATAATGTTTTATTGTTATTCTTTCAGAATACACAAGTGAACAATATCTTGCATAAAAACAATTCCTTGTAAACAACTTGAACCGTAAAAGCAAACAATACCTCAAGTAATAAAAGGAGTTTATATCCTGAAAGATCAATTATTATTTTGGCTTGTTGATATGAAACAGAATAAACTATTTATTAGAGCTCAAATCATTTAGGAACTATAATCACAATGATCTATAAGTAAAGATCATGGCAAGGAACCAGAACTGTAACATAAATATTTAGGCTTTCAATGCAGCAAAGAACACACACAAGTTCTTAGCTACACCAGGACAGGATCAGAGCACCGCCCTTTCTGGCAGCCACCTAACAACAGCCAGGGCAAGAACTTTACTGTTTTCAGAGAAACATGCAGTTGAGTTTTGTTGTGTTTTGGTTTTTTTTTCTTAAAAGACAAAAAAAATAAATATCCAACAGATTTTTTTGATAAAACTTGCAGCTTGTAAACTTAATTTCCAAAGATATAAGCTGGAGGCAAAGCTGACAATGGCACTGAGCGTGCAGACACAGGACAGGCTCTGCCCTGACAGCCCACAGAGCTGAATTTCTTCAGAGACAAACCAAATCACCCCAGCTCTCAATGTGGCTCCAAAGGATGGGGAGAAGGAGCAAACAAAGTGCTGCAGCAGCAGCCAGGGGGATGCACCTTCAGAAACTCTTTCCAGACTCACTTACTCTTACTCAAGCCTCCTCTTTGCATCTTAGGAAGAAGACAAATCCTGCCCAGGGCCCAGCCATACCATACTCAGCATTCCTTACCTGCTGCCTTCTCTCGCTCCCTGCCCGTGTTTGGGGTCCCCAGGCAGAGCAGATGAGCTGCTGGCAGAGGGTGCGGCTGCAGGCACTCCTCTCTTCATACCTGGGACGCTGAGCATGTTCCCACTTCCTCCCTAGCCAGGTTTCAGGGGAAAAAAAGCTTCCCTGAGAGTAGAGTAGAGATGTCCCAGATAGTGGATGAGCTTTATCCAGGATCTGTTTCAAAGCATTTCAGCTCAAAAGGGAATAAAGAAATGAGCAAAGCGCACTCAGCCTTAGCTTGTTTTAGCAACTATCTCTGAATCAACCCATATGAACTAAACGTCCTGGGTCCCATTTCAGGTGCTGACAAAACACACCTGCATGTTTGGTTGTGCCTCAGCTTCACATCTATGAGGAGCAGCTGTGAGGGCCTGGTTTATTGTTACTTTTGCTTCCCTTCTCCTGTAGCCCATTTGGATAATGTACAACCTTTTACAAGGCATTTTTACAATACCTAAGACAACAGGACCTTGACCTCTATTAGAGCTGCTAAATAGTATCATGTTGCTTGCATCACTGTAAACCCAGAACTCAGGCAAATAAGGAACAGCTCCCAAGTGACTGCCAAAAAAAGTCTCCTCCAGTACCCAAACAGCACCAGCAATAGAACCAAAGCTGCTGGAGTCGAGATGTGAAACCTTACGGATCAGAAAGGAAAACAGGCAGAAGGATGGAAAAGGCAGGCTGCTTCCCCACAGCTGGAAGTGCACATTTGATTCAGGGACTACTGCTTCTCTGGAGCCGAAGGTTGCCAGAAATCTTGCATCAGAATCTGATCCAGTTTCCACACATCCTCCTTATGTCAGCCTCACTGCAGCACACAAACCCACATTTGGCTGAGCAGCTGCTGCTCTCCCATTGGGGGGATCACTGTGCCCATTGCACTGTTCCCCACAACATGTCCATGCTGGACCTCAGGTGAAAATCCTAAACCAGCCAACTTTTCATAAGTAATAATAATAACAATAGTTAATATTATTAACCATAATAGTTTCATTACTCTCCATGCAAGACACCAGTGCCAAACTGGCCAGACAGCTGGGACAGGGACCATGGCTCCCCTGAGTGCCTGTGCAGTGTCTGACATCCCCCCCCAGCCAGCTGGGGCTGAGCTGGCATGCTATGTGCATGTCCAGCCACAGAAATGCCCATTTTTAGCATATCTGCCTTGTAAACCATGCCATTTCCCCAGGTCTTCCCAAACTGTAAATATGCCCTTTTAATTGGGCTGTGGCTCAGGGGGAGTAGGAGCAGCCCAGTCACACTGAAAGTAGAGAACTCAAGTCCAGTAATACCAGGGACCCAGACAGAAGCTGTCAGCATGAGCACAGCTAACACAGGTGTGATCTTGCCCTCTTCTTTCTCCAGGTCCCTCCAGGAGCTGTGGTATGAGACTGGTTCACTTTACTCCGAAATTTAGCCCAGGTTAAAGTACCTGAAAAGGCAACAGGAGGGTGGTCTGGAGGATGGAGTGGTGCAGGTGTGGGTGAGCCCTTCCCCAGGGGTCACTGTCACCACAGAGCACAGCTGGGAAGTGATGCTGAGCATGGGGATCTGGTGATACCAGGAAAGGGCCTGGCAGCCTCATGCTTTACCATGAAGCAGGGAGAGAGGTCAATGTCCAGCTCACAAAATCATAAATTCGAAGGTGTTCAGCTGAAACTAGGTCTTCCTGTACAAACACCCAGCAAAGCAGCCTGAGAGGCCACGCCAGTCACCATCAGAATGGTTTTGCCCTCCTCCTGCACAAGGACTTGCTTTTGGGACCACAGCACAGATCAAGACACCCAGCTGGACAGTCACAGGTCACGGAGACAGGAAAATGAGGAACCTCCAAGCTCCCTGAACAGCAAAGGCGCACAGCACACCTCCACTTGCAGCTTTGACATCAACAGCTTGCCAAGAGCAAAATCCATGTTCCCCTGAAGAAGCTACTTGCACTTCTCCAGGATTTTGCCTTTTAAAGTCAAACAGTGCCGTGAACAAAGTTTTATCAAGTGCAGCAGAAAATAAACTTCAAAATATAATCGTAGGCACTTGTAGCAGGAGCTTTCAAACAGCCAGGCTGTTCAGCATGCCAGACTGCTGCAACCTCCCTGGTCCCAAAACACCCAGTTCTGAGCAAATACAGCACTCAACTTGTCCTTAACGACTCCAATGCTGCCAGCACTGATGATTTTCACACATATCTGATGGTTTTCCTAAAAAAAAAAACTGAGCTCCTGGAGTCATGCAATAAAGAAGAAACATGCACTTTTATTACGGAAAAAGGCTTTTAGATCATCTTTTTCCCAGGAAACAAGAAAAATGAACCTTTACATTACAAAACTGGAAAAATCCTAGAGCAAAGAAACCTTCAACAGTTACTGTTGCTTTAAGTCTCAGGGGGAGTGGGCACTAAGTAAGCTAAATGCTTCTTTTTTTTTCTTTTTGGAGCTTATCTCACAAATTACATGAACATCTAAGTTGTTTGCTTGGGTTTTTTCCCCCCAGAAATTTATGCTGTGAGTAATTCTGAGCAGTGAATAAATTCAAGGAAGTTATGTGCTTTCTACCACTCCTTCAATGACATAAAGCAAGGTGACATGAACAGAACAAACTCCCAATTATACCTTTAGTTCCTCCTGTCACTACAGAGTGCTCTATCTTTCAAATAATAAAATTAAAATTTAAATACAACCTGGAGAGCTATAAAGGCACAGACAAAAGGCTCCATGTTCCACTCTAAGATCTTATTACCCAAACCCTACAGATTCCCCAATTTTTGAGAGGGAACTGCCACTGAAAGCCAACACAGCATAGCCTGGTGGCACCTGCCAACTCTGAGCCACTCCAGGAAGAGTAACTCTACTAAAATTAAGGAATACTAATAAAAAATAAACCCCTGCGCCCCTCCACTTGATTTTTCTACCACACCTCTAGCAGGTCCCTCAAGACAGAACCCTGAGATGTGCTCTGATGGACATGGGCCATTCCCATGGCACCAGGGAGGGTCACATAGAGTCTCTTGTCCCCGTCCAGGATGGCTTTGGTGCAGGGAAAGGGAGAAGTGGCATGGCAGCACTGCCAGGAAGGAGTCCCAGCACAGGGAAGACCCAGACCAGCCCACACCATGCCTGGTGCTGAGCCTGTGTGTTTTAAGAGGTTTTTTGGAAGTCAGAGGGGCCAGTTCTGCCCATGCTCCAAGCAGGTGCAGCCTGAGTGAAGCCAGCGCCTCTCCCATGGGGCTGTGCTGGACTCGGACCACGGCTGACACTCGTTTGCTGTTCTCCCACCCATTTCCTGGGCTATCACATGGGAGCAGAATCCTTTCCACAGCTCAGGCTGAACTTGCCACCCTCCCACCCTGCTTGACCTGAGAGCCCTGAGCCCCAGGGAAATGAGGCCAGCAGCAGCTCTTCCCTCCTCTGTGGCCAATTCACTGGGTGGCTGTGGGCAGGGAAGGACCGAAGCTCCTCCACCATCTCCTGATCCACATCTGAGCTACCTCCAACGCTGCAGGACACTCTGGGCGAGTTTGGAAACCTCCTCCTCCCCTGGGCGACAGCGGCGCCGAGCCCCCGCTCCCCGAGTTTGCCGCTCCTCCAGCGACAGCCGGACTCTCCCCACAGCAGAAGGTGGCTCCAAGCGCTCCGTGTCCTCCTGTCCTCCCAGCACTCTGCGTCCTCACGTCAACTCCTCACCCTGGCTCATTAGGATGTTCCTTCCCGCTGCCCCTCCTCGCTCTCAACCTCCACAAGCACTAATGGGCTCCTCTGCAAAGCCGGTGCGCGCTCGCGGAGCGGGCCTGGAACGCGCCCATTTTCATACACACAGAGAAAAGCGAGTTTTATTCTAAGTAGAAGTGGCAGCTTCTAATTTAAGACTATACCATTTGACCCCTAGGCACAACAGAAGCTACCTATTGCCCACGTGGATGGTCAGTCAGCTCTAATGCCATCCCAACGGGCAATCGCAAATTAAGGTGACCGATTCTGAACTCACTGACCCTTTGCTCCTAACCCCTGCTGTGGGGCTCACTCTCCATCAGCCCAGAGGTATTTCTGTATGGGTGAAATTCCACTCCATTAATGCCATCAACCAGCTTCTGGGAGCAAGAATAGCATTAAATTATTTCATCTGCAGCCAGGCTGCCTGTGGGGGCAGGGGCGAGGGAGCAGGCAGAGGGGCCAGAATCCCACATGATCCCAAACAGGGTTTCTCAGCTGCTTTTTAAAAGTGCCTGCGGTCTTCCTTACATATGTGCACATATATATGCATATACACGTGCAGGTTGAAATCCTGCACATTGTCACTGAAGTGGACAGCAAGTGTCTTGTATGCACATCACCAGCCCCACACACAGTGGTCACAACTGGGGGGGTGCCACAAGCACCAAGGGCACTGCTGCTCTGCTCCCCAGGCAGGATCAGGACCTGCTGCATCCCACATTGCCCT
Source organism: Pseudopodoces humilis (assembly GCF_049639895.1). Classification (NCBI taxonomy): domain Eukaryota; kingdom Metazoa; phylum Chordata; class Aves; order Passeriformes; family Paridae; genus Pseudopodoces; species Pseudopodoces humilis. Next base: position 15,079,436 of record NC_142212.1, read on the forward strand.
GTTTCCTTGCTGAAATGCATGAGGTCAAAGCCCCACACTTCCAGGCACTGGAGCCCAGGCTGAACCAGGCACAATTTCTCTCCATCAGGAAACATCCCCACCACACACACCCAGAGCATGATGAACACAGCCTGATCTGCTTCATTTTTCAACCTGCTGAATTGCTAGAATATGTTTAGCTGTTACACACAGACCCCAGATCCATAATCCCACCCTCAGCAGCTGTTACATTTGCAGCAGTACTTAGAACAGATGTTACAGCCCCGTAAAAAGGTAAACCAGTAGAGACTTCCAAAATTGGGGCTGGGAGGGGGTGAAGCAGAGCCCAACCCCTGCATCCATCTGCATCCAGGCTCGGAGAACCAGCCATGGATGCACCAATACACATGGTACAGAGCCACATCACAGCCTTGAGCAGTTTAAGGAACTTTCAAGTGTTGCCATAGTGGCATTATAAAGCTGTCAGCTTCCTGGGAGACAAGCAGCAGAGGCTGGAATTCAGTGTTTAAAGGATGATTAAATATAAGTGATTTAAATTATACATTCCCGTTGCTGGAACTGACACCATTTAAAACACACCATCTATTCCCCATTCCCTCTGACACTGATTACTACCCACTAAAAGATGAGCATTTTCTTACAAGATGTGAAGTACCAAACTAGGGATTTATGAATTGGAGATAATTAAAAGGTTTTGCATTACAAATAGAGTAAAACATTTACATTCCGTGGGGCACCTGAGAACACTTAAAGAGTCAAAATGGACATTTTTTACCTGAAAACCTGCCCGCTCCCTATCAAGGCTGCTAATTGCAGCACAGGAAGCTTGCAGCTATTTTACACCAGATTCACAATCAAACATTTGCTGAGCTTCTGGACAACCTGAGAGAGACTCAAGACTCATCATTAATTCTCCCACATAGAGCTCTGTGAGCTGAAGCTCCATTGGGCTGACACAAAGAAATTGTCTGTTTCTCCTTGATAAATCCACGGAGTGACTTGTGAGCTGTTACCATTCAGATTTCTCAGGCATGGAGCTGTAGGATTTTCTTGGCTAGCAATGATGGCACTTTACCAAGCAGGAAGAAGAAGCACAACGGATCACCCAAGGCCATGAGGGCATGGAGAGTCTCTTTCCCATCCACCCAGAGTATCCACAGCCTCTCTCAGAGGCCAGTGTGATCAGCCCCTCTTGGTCCAAACTTATGATCTTGTGCAGGATGCCAGAATCTCCACCCCAGTGCCAATGCACATGAAGGGATTAACACCTCCACTGTGATGACAGGTGCTGGAATTGCACATGAGCATCTCAGTAACTTCAAAAAAGGCCTTTTTTTCACATGATTTTTTTCCCCTTCCTGAAATCTGCAAGCCAGAAAACGCAGTATTGATCTCACAGCCTGGCAGAAATATGATAAGGGACTAATTGAGCACAGAGGTGTGAGGGAATGAGTCTCCAAGGAGCCTTTTGGTTTGAACAAGGACCCTTACAAAATGCCAGAAGAAAGCTAAAACAAAGAAAAGAAAAAAAAAAAGGGGCTAATCCTGGATCTTCCCTCATCAGCTTGCTTTTCCCTGCACTCAGAGGAATGCTGAGCATTGTAGACTCAGAACAGGAGAGGCTCCAGGATCCGGGAGGGGAACTGAGGCTGCAAGTGTGAGACAGGGGGAGAGCACGGGCAATGCAAGCAGCAGCAAACACAAACACTGACTCACGGCACACAGCACGTAAACAACACTGCAAGAGTTTCTGCAATTATAATTCAAACCAAAATAAACAAGAATGACAGTCCAGTATGAGGAAAGGGAGGATGACAGTGATGGGAGGGGGGTGTGGGGACTCCATCACGTTCACATCTGTTGCTGTCATAGCATCCCAAATGAGCAGCTCCAGAAAGAAACAGAGAAGGGAAGATATATGGGACAGCAGCAGCTTCTTGTGATCTACATCCGTGCTTGAAGTTTTCATGACTGCACTGAGAGCAGAATTTATATCTCAAAGCCATGCAATAGCCTATTATGCTGCTACTGGTTTTGACCCCTGGCCCCTGAAACCAACTCTAGCAACAGAAATAAAAGTCCAGCTTGGAAGGTTAATGAGTGAAATAGACCCTGTGTAGCGGGTGGATGGACAGAAGGCAACAGAGGGGGAGAAATCACACCATCAGCAAGAGGCACTGCTTTAACTGCTCTGAAAATCCTCCAGTCAAGCAGATTCACAATTTCTTTTGCTCTTACTTCATTACCTCCTAGTGAGAAACTTTTTCCTTGTCTACACCTTGAATATTTTTTTCATGCAAATCAAGGTATTTTTCATCAGTGAGAACTAATGATCAGTCTTTTTACAGAAATCTTTTCTGCATCAGAAAATTTGTTGCCTGCACTTAGGCTTATATTTCCAAATACAGCTCCTTCAGCATTCCCTCTCCAGCCTCACCATTTGCTGAGCCTCCCACCTCTGTGTTTCATCTCCAGACTTGCAACCATGACCATTCTCCTCAGGCCCTGCACTGCCCAGCACCCCTCGGTGCAGCAGGGATTACCAGCCCTGCCTTAGGCACAGAGCTTCTGCAAGGATGACCCAGAGAGAGATTTGAGTCTTTTCCTCAAACCTCAGACAGTGTTGGGTTTGTTTGGGCTGGCCACGCACAACAGGTCCCACCATGCGGTACCACCCTGGCCGCTGCCCTCGGTCATCTCCTGCTCCCTCTGCACCCTCCTCTTCCCCATTCCTCATCATGCTGCTGCCCTGCTGGTCTTGCTGATCACCAAGATGATTCAAATCCTGCCCCTAAGCCTCAGTCACATCAGCAGCCCTTCCCACACATTAATGAGTTACCCCATTAAAGAGGGAAGTTGGACTGATTATCCTATTTGTTTTTAAGTCAGCTTTTTTTTTTTTTTATCCCATCCTCCTCTCTGCTGTGAACAAAGCGCTCTGGAACATTTTTTGAGGAAGCAGTGACATTCCTTGATCTTTCATTTTCTGGGTCTTGCCTTCTCCTCCCTTTAAAGGGCTGGAGTGGGCTTTGCTCTTCCCTCTCCACCACATCCCTGGGGAACATCGATGGCAATCCCTAATGATTGACCAGTGTTCAGAGCTTGCCAAGACTGAGTTTTCCTCATTATTATACCTAGAATAATTTCACCAAGTCCAGCTGATGTGAATATTGAATAATATCTTCTCTATTTGACGAAGTCTGTGCATGTCATCATCGTTACAGTGTGGGGAGGACTGAAGCAGAGGAAGCACAGAGCACATCCATCTCTTGCAACCCTTCGTCTCTCCAGCCTTGTTCTGCTCCTCTGAGTCTTTTCTTACACATTCCACATTTCTTTGCAAAAACTTCACCCAATTTAGGAGCTTTCACGTAAATAGTTTTTCCACTAGAGGGCACAAAGACAATTTCTTCTAAATGGAAACTGATGTTAGAAGGATTAATAAAATAATTACCAATATCTCATCCTTCAATAAATGAACACTCAATAAATCAGATGTTGTTTCAGCTCCCCAGGTACCACACCGCCATAAAATGTCTCATAGAGACTGAAAACCTAAAAATCCCAAAGTGATGCTACTCTAACAAGATTTCCTATATCACACTAAGCTCTTTATCCTGGGATTTCTATGCTTCCCTGCCATTTCTCACTAGGCACAGACCACAACATTAACACAGCAATGGAAACAGAAGACCCATCCTAGTATTTTCTAAGTTGAATTTACCCAAATTTAGCTTCAAATCAATGAACTTTTTAATGTTTTCGTTTCCTAGCTCAAAAGAAGTTTTATACCAGCACTTCTGTTCACAGATACTTTTGGGTCATGATAAGTCACTTCCCAACCTGTCTTGGGTAAATTAAAGAGATTTTAGCTTTTAGCACTCTTCTATTCAAAACAGCTTTTTCAGTTTTAAACCTTGCCTTGTAAACTTGCCAGAGGTTATATCTGTGCCCATAACACACCACACCAGTTCCTCAATAAGGAACGGTGTAGGAACACAAATTCCATGGGAAACCAATCAAGTCGAGCACTCGGTTACACAAACCCAACGAGCGGGACGATAATTCCAGAGCATTAACCACGTTGAGAGCACTGTGGCCCTCAAGGTCCAGCAGCCTCCCCAGCCCCACAAGAGTCCCAGGCAGAGCATGCCTTGCCCAGACCCACCTTGCTGGCTCCTGTGAGCCCTGCATGCCGCGCTGCCGGGGCGATGTGCGCGGTACCCCAGCCGTGCGCGGGGGTCCACGTGCAGCCCCACGCTCCCTTCCATGGCCCCCAAGGTGCTCTCACTGCTCCAGCCCAGGGCAGGGAGCTTTGCCTCTGCCTGTGGATTCCCACTGCCTGGAGGGTTTGGCTGGAGCAGAGTCAGCCCCGAGACTTTTGCTAATGGGAGAAGAGAGACAATAGCGATGCGCAGGTGCTTCCTCCCATTTAAAGTGTTTACTTGTGCAGCCCAACGCAGTGACGCGATCGTGGATTAGATCTGCATGCTGCTCCACAGAGTTCAAAAGGTAGCACGTAACAAAAGGAACCCTGAAATGCTGCTTATTAAATTAAAGTGTTGGGGGTTTTTTTCTTTCTTTTTAAACTCTGCTTCCTTTGCCAATGCCAAGTAAGAGGGTTTTTCCAAGCATACAATAACAGCGGTTTCAAATGGGAAATGATACATACTGTATCAAAACAAAACACCAATTCTAACACAAAAGCAAATGGTTTATCAGTGTATCTCCACTGCCTAGGCAGCAGGCTCCTAAGGCATGGCAAAGGCAATTTCTTCAGCCAGCAGAGAAGGCTGAACTCAAGATCCATGCATGGTGTGAGAAAAATTTAAAAGATCACGAGGGAAAGAAGGGTATAGCTAAGCCACAACTGCAAGCTAAGGAAAACATCAGCCCAAAAGAGCAACAACGGCGTATTTGTTTTATGAGATAAAACAAGCAATTCAACTATATTCCACAGTAAATCATTTGGCTTAGGACTGCAACAGGGACAAAAAAAAAAAAAAAAAAAAAAGAAGCGAGCATCTGAATCTAATTTCAATGCTCTAAGTTTACATTTCATGAATTAAGATCCTTACTAGAGAACCCAGGCACCCAAATCCATGCTTGGATCATGTGCATAGGAAGTATCAGATGTACTGAATGTCTTACAGTTCCCTCTAGTCAGTGAAGGCCCAAAGATACTGAGCACTTAACAGTAAAATAATAATAAAAGCAATAACAATAATAAAAAATGTCAAGGCGCTTTTTCTAGTATCAAAATGAAATCCAGCTTCATAGACAGCATTTGTGAACATCTCAGTCCTCCCAAAAGCACCACCTCTACTGTTTGAGAAGTTTCAAATAAAGTATCATCATATTTAAGATTCTGCAACCAGAGACTGCGCCTCATTTTCATACAAAACTACACCTCAAAATGCTGGACATGCTGAAAACAGTGCCACACACATTCTCATTCAGCCCCATTCCCTTTATGTCAAAATAAACACAACAGAATCCTTTTGTCTGAGGTGTATATTATTTAATCCTCTCCCCGTGGTTGCAGCTATTTCAGATATGCTTCTATTGACTTTCCTACTTGGTTCAAACAGACTGAGTGGGATTTGCACTTCCATCTTCTGAGATCTGGTGGGATGATTGCTCAGAGAGTGTCAGATCATCAGTGAAGCTAGAAATGACAACTTAAACCCCACTCTGCTGCTCAATCATAGGCATATGCCAGGAGATAAGTGGCTGCTTTCATTGATGCCACTGACAGAGTAATGCAATAGCTTAAAATTAGCTGGTTAACAATTTTAGAGTTGCTTTTGTTCAGCTCAGCAATCCTGTGTCCAGCTCACCAGACTTTTCTCCTTGAAGTAACATGAGGACATGGGCAGAGGTGTGCTAAAACAGCTGCAGCAACACATGAACTCAGCTGTTGACTAACAAGTTTGGATCAAACCCGTTTTACCTGTGCTGAAACACTCTGTCAGCACCCTCAGCCCCCACACGCCCTCCCTCATCTCAAACAGCACTGCCAAACAGCAGGTGGGCTTCAGAACCTCAAACCACCTTGTCTGTTCTGCACACAAACCTCTGCCAAACAAAGGCCAAACCAGCATCTACAGTCAGCTCCAAGTTATCAACAAAGACAAAGGCAAGGCACTGTGTGCAGTGTGTTTCCAGGGATGAACTCAAATCTGGGATAACTTCTAGGAAATCCTGCCCCAAATCCCTCAGCATCACCATGAGCAATCCAGCCTGCTCCACCACACCTTCCATCACGCAGAGACCACAGGCCTGGTGAGGTGGCAGGCAGGACTACAGCACTCCTGTGTCTCTTTTATTGTCAGTTTTAGTCTTCAGTCTTGCTGGACACCAGCAATGCATATATTTTATTTTTATGCCTTTCATTCTACTTCTCCTTGCAGTTCCTGAAGGGACACAAGATGCCATTCATTTAGAGGAGATCCACTTGAAAACAATTTAATGCACATTCCCTGAAAGAATATCAGAACATAAACAGGTGAAAGTAACTTCATTTACCAGCAGAGGCTCATGGATGCTCAGAGACACTGAGATATATTACACACTGCCTTGGGCAAGTGGAAGGACAGCAAGAGGAGAGATGAATTTCTGGCTGTAAAGCATCATAAATGCCAAGCCCCAAATGAGTCTTTACAAGATCTATTACTTATACTCGCTCTGAAGCTGCAAGAAGGGGGTGGCCAGGGGTTGAAGCCACTGCTGAGGACCCCCAGCATACTCCAGGACAATAATGCAAGTGAAGGGCTTGGCCCCACCAGGGCAGAAGGCTGCAGGAAAGCTGCTCTCTCTCAGAGCTACTGCTGGTACCATGTGCTGGTGCATCAAGTCCTGCATGGTTCAGTGGGAGAATGGGATTAGGTGGGATAAACTGGGGAGAACATTAGGAAGGCCTTTCCAAAGCTCTTAGTATGACAGAAGAGGACAAATAATACAAATTACAAACAACAACTTACAAATAATAACTAAAAGAAAACACATTGGCGGGGAAACACTTCTGCAAAATCCGGAGCTTTTTGTTTGTTTGTTTTAAATGGCTGAGAATAGAAGAAACAATTCACCCCCAGAGGACTGCAGCCTGAAAGAGCTGAATCCTGCAAGCAGCAACTCACAGAAGTGGGAAGAGAACACAGCTGGAATTAGCAAAAAGAACAAATGAAAGGTTTTCATTGTGGCAAATGGGCTTCTGAGCAGACCGGCAATAACACGATGCTCAAAACTTTGTTGCATGAGTTTTATGATTCCTCCCAGCAGCATGCAACAAAACATACCTGAGCTGTAATCAATTTCTTACAGCCTTATATAAACACCACAGGAATTTTGTCCTCTGTAATACTTCTTGCTCTCAAGGCTACAATAAATAAGTCAGTTACAGCCCTGCTGCCACCGTCTCAAGTCACTGCCTTTACGTATTTTGAGCTTCCAGTTTAACCATTTCCAGCTTCAACAAAGACTTTAAATGTAACCTGTAGCTAAACTCCAGGCAGAATGAAGCATTCTGCATTCAAAGGGAAGGAGTGGAAAAGCAATTTCCCACTGTTAACACTACCTTCCTTTCATCTCTGATCCCTCTCTAGTGGCAGGGAAGGGAATTCCAGTAGCAAATATCTCAAACAATGATTCAGAGATTTGGGTCTGGAAAGCTGTGGACACATTGACTGCACAGGATGTGAACACTGGCCCTTGCATGCAGTTGGCAAGTCCCTTCTCCAGCATCACCCCACTGCTTGAGGACAGTTCTGGTTACTTCTCATGGAGGCAGGAGAGGACCAGAAAGAGCAGGAGGGGCACATGCCAATATCATCCATCTTTTGAAGGGAGAGACCTTCTAGGAGGTGAGTTGCTCCCTTTAGTCTGTCCTCAGGCCCTGCCCAAAGCACCTCATGCAGCAGATCCAGGTGCAACCAACACACTGGGCCCCAGGTTTTGGGGATATCTGAGAAGGGAATTGCCTGGGCTCATCCCAGGGTCAGGACTTGAGCGAAACCTGAACTGGCCCACAGCCATTCTGAGAGCTCTGTATCACTTAGGCACTGAACTGCCTTGCTCAAGGCTTCATTTTGTCCATGAAGAAAGGCCTTAGGTTGTCAGAACATGTGTCCTCCCATTCCACAGTTCTGTCTCAAGGAACAGCAGCAGCAATTGCTTCAGGCAAAATCCCAAGAGAGGACAAGTGCATGGCAGTACTTTCTCAAAGAGTACTCCAGCTGGCAGAGGCTGTGCCTCAAGCACCACCACAGCCAGAAATGTTATCTTGCTATAGCCCTGGTTGGGTTTCTCCAGATCATTCTCTCTCCCTCTGTTTCATCCAATGAATGGCAAATTCACCCCACCACCATAATAAAGCACCAGGGAGGGTGGAGAATGGGGGAGAAGAGACACCTGAGCCAACTTCAAAGGTTTGCATCCTTTGAGCACTTCACTCATACATAATTGAAAGGGCTGTATATTTGGAATACAAGAAAGTAGATTTTTTTTTTTTTCCTGCTACCAGACACATCACATGAGGGATGCTGTCATACGATAGCCTCGGGGGAGGATTGCAAACTTGGACAATTTACTGAGAAGCAAAGTAAACTACTACTGACAGCAAGTGGACCAGAGCCCAGATCCCTGAGAGGTTCTGACAATGGGAGGACTCAGAAAAAATAAGCCAGCCTTGACCTCGCATCAGGGGAGGCCAAGAGAAGCACATGCATGTATTTTATTTCACACTAACCTCTGTTTGACCAGTTATGCAAATAAATCTCTGCTTGTCCTGAGTACACTGCTAGACACTGAGAGAGAACTTGGAAGAATTCACAATAAAGCCAGAGCTGCTGATCACTGCATTGCGACTGAACTTCTGAAGAAATGCAGTATAAAGCAGGCAAGAATGGCATATACAGCCCATAAAACAAGGGAAACTGCAGCCAAAAAAAGAAATCCAAGCTCAGAAGAGAAAAAAGAAGAAAGTACTTAAGAATTTGATACACGATCAGGATCACTTCAGCTCCTTGCAGGCAGAGCAGCAGTATCTGGTCCCTGAAGAATACATCCCAAGGCAGTGAGAGCCATGGGAGCAATGTGTCACTGCAGTCCCAGCACGGACCCACAGAACCCAGCCATGCCTGCTGCTGTGGGGATGCACAGCCTGGGGAGGGAAAGCTCCATGGGCATGCCCTGCACAAACACAAGGCCTCTGCTAGTAAAAAGAACAAACCAAGATGTGTCTAGCATGGTTATGACACCCAGACTGCCCTGGGTGCAGGAGGGATCTGTGCTGCTCCCCTTGGAGCTCACGGTCCCCAGGGCCAGGACTGCAGCATCACCAAGAGATTTTTACCACTGATCACAGGCCATTCTCCCAGGGCTCTGTTACAGAGGCTGTTCAGAGACTGCTGCCATGAAGATGGCACAATTAAACCTGACTTCAGCTTCCTCTGTCTTCAATCAGCATCACTCAATCACCACTAAACTTCTCAGCACCAGCTCAGTTTAGGCCTGGCAGTGTATGCAAGTGAGTTTGATGTGAACCCTCCCATTTTCTAATTATTCTGGTTATTACACAGCAGCTTTCTCCCAACATGTCAACACTTCAGAACACGGGCATGAAGCTTCCCGAGATCATTGCAGTGACTGCAAAGGGGCTCATGAAGGGGCATTGCTCAGCTGAGGGCAGCGGTGGAAGTTGAACCCCTAAATCCTTGCACACATCAACTTCAGCAAAGCACCCTGTGCAGACAGAACAGAAACTGTCCTACATCCTCCCCACACCGAGGCAGAGTGCACAGCTGACCCCAAGCAGAGGAGGTGATCCAGCCCAAGGCACGCCGCTCCTCGGGGTGGGTCAGGGGAAACACAGCACAAGTCAAGGGAAAAATAAAACTTTTGTACAGTCTAAAACATTCCCACTTGGAGGCTCACCTGCCCCTAGCAGCTCTCCTGCATGTCCTGCCCATGGCAGAAGATGCTGCCCACTGAGATGGCCAAGGTTTGACCCGAGCTTCCCACGGGGAAGGTTCAGCTCAGGCCTCTGTGGCACAAGAAGCTGCAAACCAGCAAAGCAGAGGAGAGGGTGTCACTGCTTCAGTGCACTGATCCACAGAGACAGCAAGAGGCAGGGGAAGGGGGAAAAAAATGCACTAAAAATTCTTCTGACAGGGTGAAAAATGAAAGCAAAGTGAAACACAGCTCAGTCTGTCAAAACAAAATCACAGCAAGCCCACTGAAAACACACAGCTCAGCTCACACTCTCTAGCAGGCAATATCTGGTACACTTGTTTTCCTGAAGATAAGCGGGCGAGTTAAGTTTGCTAGACAGCACTGAGCAGATTTGAAAGGTAATCATGGCAGAAGCACAAACAATCAGATTTACCAGGGACACTTAGGACTTGCTGTCTTCCACCTTGCCACTCAACAGACTCTCACAGAAGCATTTACAGCTGCGCTGCTGAGCCGACGGATGGAGTCCAAGGAGCCTCATCAAGACAAGCTTTCCCCGGTCCCTCGGAGATCATCACTCAAGGAGGAGGAAAGATGATGCTTTCAGCAGAAAACAAGTCACAAACTGGCATGGCAAAAGGTCCCATACAGTGCATTTTTGATCAGGGTAGTAAAGGCCAAGGTAATATTTAGGCTACAGAGAAGCCATAAATGGCATAAGAAAGCCCTAACAAAGTTACCCAGAGGGTATTTTGAATAGTGAGACAGTCTGTAATTAGCTTAGCTGGGCCAACCTAATTATTCATGGCCTAAGGAAGCATCTCCTGATAAAAGAGAAGTACAAGATACATATTTATAGTTCTTTCCCGATAAGCTCATTAAAGGTTTCAGAGATGAATGACCACAGCATTTGGCTGTTTTGTTATAACACGAGATGCAAATAGTAATGAGTGAGCAAGCCAGGAGAACAAAGGCAGGGGCTGCACAGGGCTCTAAGTAGAGGGAAAAAAACCCCAAATAAACCAGAGAAAAGTCTTCCAACAGATTTCTATTACACTCCAATGTGAAACTACCATTTGATGCTTCATTTTGAAATGCACAATTATACACATGCCCTTTTTCTATAAATGTGTGAACAAGCATTGCAATAAACCCCATTTTAACAAGGCCTTGAGCATTACCAACAGGAAATAATATAGTGGAAACAGTTAATATAGATGTGCAACACCTCATATATATTCAGAACTACATTTGCACATTAAAAAAATCTTAAAACCAATCTTCCAAATAATTCTCTATAATATAAAAATTCTGATTTCCTCATGTTTCCATTCCAGTAGACCTTTGCCTGCTCAGATCTTTCTCAGACTGAACTGGGCTGCAGGTGCACACACAAATCAAACTGGGATTTGGCACAAGACAGATGGGAAGAAAAATACATTTTTTAAGGCTTCCATTTCTGTTTCTCATTTATTTTTTTAGGGCATCTTCTAACCTAAGACTCCCCAGCAAACACAGCTCTTCCAATTGCAATGTTTTAATCTCTCCTCTTTACCTCTCTATTGGTTGCCTGTTTTCTGCAGGAGCTGAAATTATACCACTTTTTTTGTTATAGGAATTCTCTTCCCTTTCCTTTGAGGTTTTCCCCTTCATTAGAAATTAACTTTTCATTAAATTACCTGTTATACATCAACCTCCCTATAGCCAAGTGCTTGGCATCAGGTACCGTATTCCCATGACACCCTTACACAAAGGCAAGTGCATCAAGCCACCCCTGGTGTCCCACACCACAATTCTGGTGTCACATTATTTGTGCTTTGCAAGCTACTGAAAGCCCATTTTTTCCACAGAAACTCAGTCCTGCAAAATAGTTCTCAAAACTGAGGAAGAAAAACTAGAGAACAAAACTCCTTGATAAATACACAGAAATTTCCTCATCCCTTTGTAAAAAGTTACTGGGAATGATGTGCAGTTTAACAGGGTAAAATTTGGGAACTGCCAGTGGCAAATCCTGTGACAAACCCTGCTTCCTGCCTTAGCTCTGGCCAGTAGAAGACTAAATTCTCTAGAAATTAGTCACCTCCAATTTTCACTATCAGCAAGAACCTTAACAAACACTGACCTCCCTGAAAAAAACCATTTACAGAAACATAGGTCTTTTTAATTAAAAACCAGAACAATATTGCTCAAACCTCTCTCCTTGTCAGCCCCAAGAAGAGCATTTCAAATCCCAGGTGGCTGGCAGGTCTTTGGGGACTGCAGACCCTACTCACACCTGGTCAGACCCCACTCCTCTCCTTGGCCCAGGCCCCCCAGCCCCACACCTCGTGCCCAAGGTGGACTAGGAAAACAGCATCTTCCTTCTCCCAAATGCAGAGCCAAGCCATGCCAGCCAGCTCTCCTCCATTTCATGCCCTGCCTTCAGAACCTTTTGCTTTTTCTACTCCTCCTCCTGCCACTCTGCTCATGGCTGGTTTCAGCTCCATTTCCCCGTTAAGCCCCTGTGTTTAAGGCACACATGTATCCCACCCTCGTGTCCTGGGAGCTCCTGTCTTACTCCTCCAGTTTCAAGAGAGCTGCCTCTTCCATAGAGCTGGGGAGCACAGATATAATTATGGAAAGTGTATTTAGGAAGAGCAGATTACCAAAGCAGGAGCAGGAGGAGAGATGAAAGCGGGTTTGGGCTGCCAGCAGCGTGCAGCAGCGGCCGAGCGTCCAGAAGCCAAGCAGGGAGGGCACCCTGGCCTGACCAAGAGCTGTCTGGTTTTCCTGGGATGGTTGAAACCACCCACCACAAACTGCATTTTGGATGCAGAACTGTCCCCTGCACGTGGCCAGCCAGTGGCACACCCAGCCCCTCCACCACCTCAAAGCAGCTTTAGCCAAAATCCAGCCGAAGCCTCAAAGCCCAGCTCCAGCATCCAAAGTGGCATTTTCCTGTCCCTTTAATGGCCTGAGCAAGTGACCATCCCTGCTCCTGAGAGGATTCATCACTGCAGGAAGGCTGGGCAGAGCTGTTTGCCCAGAGGGATCCAGCCTGATCCAGCACAGGTCTGTGTGGCAGCAGATGGGACACTGGCACCTCAGCAGCAGTTTGAGACAGCAGAAACTGGAATGTCCCAAATGCTCAGCAGAGGGTTTCAGCCCACCCAAGCTGAGCAGCCTGGATGAAATCTGGGTATAAGGCACATGAGCATTGCAACTTCCAAAGCTGCAGCTTCTCTCACAGAATTAAAGCACTTTACTAGCATGTGTACACTGACAGATAGCAAATTGCAACAAGAATAATGGGACAGCAAGAAAAAAAAAAAAGGTAAATTAACAAAATAAAGTTGATTCTGATGGCATGAAATTCTTGTAACTTCTGGATTAGTCTGTACTCCATTTATCATCCACTCTGGGTTTTGGTTTTGTTTCCCTTAATTCTAGGGAGGTCTTTTGAGAAACATGGCATTTCTTCCCTCTCTAGAAAATAAAAACCTCACCTGCACTGCATATTTTTAAGATTAACAATCCAAGGTCAAGCTCTTGAAAGAAATTGTAGTGGTGAAATATTTTTCTGAACCACATTTCACTGAAGGAGGAATTTCATCCTGATTCAGGATATTTGGTTTTAATCTAGGTAGGTTCTGGGGCTTTTTTTGGCTTCTTAAACAATGTCAACCAACTAGAACTCCAAGGCTTGATAAAATCAACACCCTTCAGGTTAATGCTGATTCCCAAAATGACAAAGATCAAGCACTACAAAACAAACAAACAAACAAACAAAACCAACCCACCTCAGGATGGACCCAAATGGTACATAAATATTGTTCTACTTTTGTTCTGTCAGAAAGAAAAAAGAAAGCTGAAGTCAGCAGTGCCTAAAATATTAAACAATACCTGAACAAAGCGAGGACTGAACTAGTGAAAGGGACCTTGCTTGGCCAAAATATCCCTTCATTTGGGCAGGAATCAGTAAAGAACCCTCACAGACCTCCTCATCATGGGAGGCAATTAAGGCTGGCTGGAATAATCTCTCCTGGCTCCACAGATGAGGACATTTCCACAGATGGTTTTGCCAATCAGAGGATTAAAGGAGCTGAGTGTGCTCCAGTCCAGGTGACTGGAATGGAGGAGACAATGGTCCAGGTACAACAGGCTGTGTGCTGTGAGGAAGGCAGGGTCTAGCAAAGGTAGAAGAGGACAGAGAAAAAAGAAAATATAAAAAAGGAAAAAAAAAAAAACCTTTAAACTGACAAAAATTTCCTAGGAGATGCAGATAAACCCATTTTTCCTAATGCCAGCAAGTAGGTCAGAACCAGACCCTCAAGACTAAAAATCCAGAAATCCATCTGAACCCCATGGCTTGCATTTACGCTTTGCAAAAGAAACCTGGCTGGACAAATCCCCCCAGAAACTGCTGATCTCTGCAAGCTCCAAAGACATGTAAAGAAACTTTAAAGTGGAAGAGCCACAGAAGAAGGGTGTTTGTTTTTAAAACCTGTTCCCAGGCTGAAACCCTCAGTTCAAGAGTGAGACTAATGTACACAGAGGTGTTTACAAACCTCCCCAATGAGAGTTTTATAAACGGAAGAGCTGAACTGTAGCCTTGAGAGTTCTGAGCGTGTTACCACACTCTTCCTGTCTCCAGAGGTGACCCATCTCTTGCATGTCACTTCAGCCTCACACACAAACATTAATTTAGGACCGATGACTCATGATTCCTGTTTTCCAGAACATTCAAACCAATATTGCAAGGAAACCTGTTGTGGTTTTTTTCTCACCCATAAGCTGAGTGGCTGGGTAAGAACAGGAAAGGCAGGAAGAAGTAAAAAATTGAGCAAAAAATGGATAAACAGTTCTGTTAACCTTTCCTGAGCCTTCACAAGTGATGAGCTGCAGAAGGTGCCCCCTGCACAGGTCACGGGGTGTGCAAAGGCTTTGCATCAAAAGGCCAAGGGCTCCTTGGAAATGCAAATGACACCTGGTGGATCTGGAGCAAACTGAGGACTAACAGACCCAAACATGCTAACTCCAGCATCCCAGATGCACCATCACACACTCAGCCCCTTCCAGGAGCTGCACCATGCTGCCTGGCTGCTGTGGGCTCAGGAGAAGAATGCTGGAAGATTTTATTAGTTCCAAAAAACAAGTACGTAAAAACGCCTTGCTCTACTAGCACTGAAACTTTCCATATGGGGGAAGAAAAAGGAGAAAATAACAACAACAAAAGGCAACTGATCACTTAAATAGGCTGGGGGCACAGCAGTATGGTTATCTCCAGCAGAACAAAAGCTCTCCCCATTGAGTCCCAGCCTCCTGAACAGTCCCAAGGAGCACCTTGCTGCAGCAGAAAAACTGCAAAAACTCCTGACAGCTCCCAAAGCTGCCATTTGCAGGAGGCCAGTCTTGGCTTCAGCACTGTCTGCACATTGCTGCTGAGGCTGAAAGGTTTTTAAACACTCTCATGGCCTAAAACAGTGCAGAAGCAACAGGGCCCTGCAGGTGGGAACCCATCCAACATGTGCAGCCTGAGCCCCTCTCTGCCAGGACCACGATCCTCTCAAAGCATAATATGAAAATGCAGATTATGCAAGATAAAGTAAAGTGGGGACCACGTCACACACCACAGTTTGTAGGGACACTAAGGGCCACCTTTCCCATGCCCTGGGGATTTCACAGCTCTGAGTCCTGCTCCTGCAGGTGTGACCTTGGGGAATTAATTCCAAGGGATGTATTTGCCATCCATCAGAAAACAAACAGATAAAGTGATAAAACTACCGACTACCAACTCACATAAAGCTACAGCCAGCCTGCCCTGCTGGCAGAGAAGAAAGCATGCAAACATTCAAGGCACCTTCAAGGAGCTCTCATCAGCTGGTTTTCCTTTCTGAGGAGTGTCACCTTTTCTGAAGACATTGCAGAGGCTGTAATTCCAACCAAAAGTGACATTACTTCATTTCCTTTGGAAAACAACAGCTCTGCCAGCCCCTCCTTCCCTTGTCTTGCACTCTCATGAGCGAAGCACTCTGATCTCCAGGAAGGGGGGTAAGGTCAGAAGCAAACGCCTGAATTGCTCCCAGATTAGCAGCCCAGAGGGAGCAATTCCAACAGAAAGCATTTACAATATTCTTGGTATTAAATGCTTTTGGCCAAGATGAAATTTGTTAAAGTTGCACTTTTGTTTCTTCAAAGCTCTGAAGTAATTTCTTTCCCCAAAGCTGCCTCCACAAGCTGAATCTGTGGGAAAATGGAGATTTCACACACAGAAACCAGCACAGCTAAATAATAAACTCAGGCAATTGCTCAGATGTTGAAGCTTGATCTATTATTCTCCACAGAAGCAAAGCATCCACACAGAAAGGCAAATTGTTGCCCCAAAACCGATGTGTCACTCTAATTTCCTGAGATCAATCCCATATCAGTCAAACCCTTTTCTAAAAGCAAATAGAAAAACTGAATGTACAATCAAGCAGACATCTAAAAAACCCTTGACTACAATTTGGCTGGACAAGAGCTTTATGAGGAGCAGCTGGTTTATACCCAACATTTCTGAATTATTTTATTAGGATCCAAGAGTTCTTAGACAAGGTTGACAGGACCCCATTAAATCACTGAATATTTAACTATCCCATTTATTACATTTTTCCCTTCCCCTTCTTCCCAGGACAAAATAATATTTTCTTGTTTCTTTTTTTGTGCTTTTTATTCCCCAACTTCCCTGATCCTCCACACAAGGAATTTCTATCACAATATTGGATGGGAAGCACCTCATCTATTAAAATGCCATTGGTACCAACTCTGTGGGTGATGTCTTCAGAGAGGAAATAACATTGCTGTTCTTTTTTTTTTCCTTTTTTTCCTTCCCCTCCCTCTACAGCTTCACATTTTCTCACAAGGAAAAGGGCACTGTGCTCTCAGACTGGAACTGATAAAAACCTCTGTGGAGCAAAGAAAGGCCTAAAGGCTGAATGAACAAATTCTAACCCCTGCAGAAAAATACTGTTTTCTAAACCCAAGAACAGTACAGTACCTGGGGAAGATCCTGGATGAAAGAAGGAAAAAAAAACCAAAAAACACAGCTCTTGGTTTGCCTCTTTTTTTTGGTGCCAGCTGGAATTCAACACACTTTTATCCACCAAGTTTTTATAATCTAGCACAACAAAAAACTCCAAAGAAAACACAGTTAAAAAGCATGTTTAAACCTCAGGAAAGCCTGTCTTGACAATGCTTCCAATCTTTATAAATGAAAGAAGAGCCATCAAGTCTTGGACAACTGCTGATAGGGAAGTGTGGGAGAACTCAGGATATCCATGGGCTGCCTGATAGTCCTTGGCTGAAAACACTGAGAGATATTCCCAGTGCAGTGATTTCATGCAGAAGCACAGCAGTATGATGACTGATGGCCACATAAAACCCATAAAGACAAACATATTTTAAATATTTCAGATTATTATTTTTTTAAAAGTTCAGCAGAGTTTCCCACCCAGGAACAGATATCCCCCAGCACTCCTGCAGTCCCTAATTATGTCTTTTTGGCTAGGTGGAGACCATGGCCTGGGACAAGTGAACACAGATGGATAACAATCATAGAATCACAGAAAGGCCAGGGCTGGAACAGACCTGAAAGATTATTTGGTTCCAGCAACTGACCAGGCAGGTCCTGGTATGACAGCACCCAGGATGGAGCTGCAAACAGCTCCAGAAACAGTGGGGAAACGAAGAAGGAATCCCTTTTTTATATATCCCTCCTCTTTTACAAACCTTTGATGCTCTGATGTTTCACGTTAACATCTCTGCTGGCAGGGAGAGCATCCTGGCTGGAGCAGAGGAGGTGCAGAACACAGCAATTCCTCCTGATGTGCTTCAGAAAGACCTTCTTCTTCCCAAATCCAAACTTAATACTGATTGATATCCTAAAGCATGAAGACATATCCCATCCAATATTCTTACTTTCAGAGGGCTGGGTTTTGTTTCGGGTGGATTTTTGCCTTAATCTCAGTTGCTCCAACAGTTCATGTATATTTAATTACTGGCATAGTCTCAGACATTGAATTTTGGCCCTCAGTAACACCCCATGGCAAGCAGCCCTGTGAATTAACAAGGGGGAAACCATTCCCTGTTTCCTTTGGAAGGCAATGCTAAAGCTGCATAGCTAAATTCCCAGAGGCCAGGAAATGAAAACATTAAATATTCTAATAACATCACTAAAGAAGCCATGTTTTACATATATGTCATTCCAATGAAATATTTTTCCTGTTTAATCATTTAGTGTTAATGCAACTCATGCTGGCGTTAAAGGTTCACACACACAAAAAAAAGAGAAAGGAAGGATCTCACATGGGAATCCCATACAGGATATAACATAACCAGGCAACCACTACCGCAGACTCTCAAATTTCACATTTTCTAATTTTGTTGATTCTAACTAGACACACTTAATAGCATAGTAATTATATAAATTACCTGGAATACATAACACTGCATTTATGCATAATAAATGAACCATTGCAGAGGAAATGCCAAGGAAATATAACTAAATTTAATTCATTTTCATTCCTTAATAGAAAAAAAATCAAAGGCCATGTAACTGCAGAAAAATGATAAACAAAGTCACTTTCTGTAAGAAGCTTCTTCCCACAGATCTTTCCTTAAATCTTGGCAATTAAGACATTTCCAAGAGGTTGGGGGCTGCAAACCAACAGGTTCATCTCTCCCAAAACTGACTCACAAAAAATTCAAATTCCCCGCTCTGAGATGTAGAAATCCTGGGCAGCCTTAGCTGAAGTTGCCAGATGAGCAGGACCATAACTATGCAGTGTTAAAAAAAGTGAAGGGGAAAAGGAAATTTCCCATTTAAGAGCTGTCACACAAAATGAAACAAACCCCTTCAATTTAATTTAATTCAAAAGGAGCTCTCCTGACACAAGGCAAGGACAGATGCAGAATGGCTGAGATTGTCTGGCAGGAGCAGACAGCTGGTCCAAAGCTGTGAGAGTTTATACAAACATGTTCAACCCAGAATAAGATTTCTCAAGCATGACACAGATGCCCAGGCAATAATCAAGCAGAAGCTGGTGTGATGATCTTGCATTTCTGTGTCTCTTTAGGAGAGGGGTGCGGTAACAGGCAGTGAACGTGGAAGAGAATTGAAGCACCTCAAAAAAAGGTGAGAACAAGACTCACCTCCCAGCATTACTGCCCAGACCACGATGCACAGAAACACCTCACATGTCCATTTTTCACAATTTTGCATTAGGAAAACCGCTCCACTTTTCCACCAAGCACTTTGCAGCTGCTCCCAAAGCAGCCACAGCAGAGCCCTGTCTTGACAGAAGGTGGGCTCAATCTGTTTGGTAAAGTCTTCTTGCCTGGGCCAAGCATTCTCCAAAAAAGCAAGGTTTGAAGTGACTGGCATTACTGGGACCCCCTTGCACAAAAACTGTATTTTACATTTGCTTGACAGTAAAATACCCAGAGTTGCTGAGTTTCTGCCAGACCACTGGAACAGAGCACTTGCTGGAGCAAAAGCTACCCTGAACATACTACTGAGATGAGGTTCCCATGCTATGTAGCACCACAGCTCTTCTTCAACCCATTCCTCCCAGTGAGATTTCAAAAGCAACTGGAGTCTAAAAGATGCTTCCAACTCTTTTGGTTTTGAAGAAATAAAACCTCTAAAAGGCCAGCAAACCACTTATGGGAAAGCACAGACTTGAAATACGTACACATATTCAAGAAAAATTAAACTATAGGCTTCCACTCCAGCCAAAAGAGCAAAGCACCTAACCTCAGTCTTCAAAGACAAGGAAATTCAGAAATAACACTGTCTCTCCTAATACTCATCCCTACCATGCTGGGTTGCTACAGTCCATGCAGGCCACCCAAAATTAAAGAGACCTCCAGAAAAATATTTCAGCTTAAAAGGGATATGTTAAAAACCAGCCCAAGGCAGGTTGTGTGGTTGAAATGAAATGCACAACATCCATCAAGAGCGTTGTATATGCCATTCCTGAATTGCAACAGTCACACTCATGTGGTTACAATTTACAAATTAGCACTAGGTAAAGTAAGAATTTCCTCACACCTTGAAATCTGAAATAGCACCTATTTTCTCACAGTCAGCTCCATCAGTCAGTGCATTTCCTCATGGTGATAATGTATATTTGGCCAATATTTAAGCTCTCAGCTCTGTTTCCCTTCCCTTTGGTGGCAGTCTGATGTGCACTGAAACCAAAATTGTCACTGGGGGGTGAAAGCAGCAATCCTGGCTCTGTCTGGCCCATTCCCATTGCAGTTTGTGGTATGTCAAATGTTTGTGCAGCCACACACAAAATCAAGGTGCAGAGGCAGGGAAGCAGCTCAGCAAGCAGGGGTGTGTAACACCAGGTCTGGCCAGGGCAGCAAACTGTGATGCTGGGAGAACACCAGGGACAGCATGTGAGAGGATCACACCTGAAGGGAAGCACATAAACCCCTCTTCCTCACCCCCTTAGCATGGCAAGCCCCAAACTCACTGCCTGGGGACAGTGCCCTCCCATTCCCCATCCCTTTCCCTGAACAGGGAATGACTCAGGACTGCTCAGAGCAGGCCTTTAATTACAGCTCTCACTGCCATGTCTGCATGCCCAAGGCTCAGTTACATCCCAGTGAGAGAGACCTCGGTGTGGACAGAGCAGGAAGGTGTTTTCAGCCACATCATCTGGGAAATGCAAAAACACAAACAAAGCCCTTTGACTGAAGCCTCCCTCCACACAACCTAGGTCAGGAACTGTCTTGCTGTCTGTGCAGAATGCTCAAACACCCTTTAGAATTTATACATGGATGGTTGGGCACCAAACCTGACCCACACAGCTACCCAGAGGACTCAAGATGATATAAACCTCATCAGTCCACTGGGACAACAGGAAGACAAAACCAAAACATCCCCTAAACTCAACCAGCACCAATCCCCACCCTGCAGACTGGCCTGACCCATTGATGTGGACAAATTGTCATCTCTGGACATGCTCCCTCTGTCTTCCCATGGACCTGGTGGCCTGGAAAGGGACATCTCTAGCCACCACAGACATGTGACCTACTACATGTGGGTCCAGTCCCCAAAAGATGTTTTTTCTCATTGTAAAATACCATCCATGCCAGGAGACCCTACAGCTTTATCTTCTTCATTTACTTCCCACCACACAAGGTCCTCACCTACAAGGCAATATTTTCTCATTTAAGCACTTTTGTAGCTTTATTCCAGTGGTTTGTGCACAATGCTGAGGCTGCCTGCTGACATTTGCAAGCAAAATGCCAAAGTGCTGCTGGAACTTGCACTGATTTGTAATGAAATGGCTTTGAACCAACATTTTCATCAAAGGTGATTCTGCCTCACCCTTTTGCTAAACACAAAGTGGCTTCCCTGTTGGGAAAGATAATGAATACTAGAAATAAGAACAGTTTTGAACAGAAGCTCTCAACAAAGCAGAAACCCTGGAAATCACCTGAGGAAATCAACTTTTCATCCCTATCAGATTTGAACTGTTGGATACGCAGTCTTTATCCAACAAATCAGTACTAATTTCTCATGCCCATCTCAAGGATGACCACACTCTGCTCTATTTTATGCCCAGAGCTGAGCTAAACATTGCCCTGAGGAGCTACTGGCGACCCCTCAGCAGCTCTTGGCACCAGAAGCATCTCTGCTTGCCAGAGATGGAGATGTAAAATACAAATATATACATACTTACACACACTTTACTCCATCAACAGCCCTTCCTGCACATAACAGTGCCCCACAGCAGAAACAACCCTGCTTCACAAACACTACAAGAACATGTC
Source organism: Pseudopodoces humilis (assembly GCF_049639895.1). Lineage (NCBI taxonomy): Eukaryota > Metazoa > Chordata > Aves > Passeriformes > Paridae > Pseudopodoces > Pseudopodoces humilis. The sequence goes on from NC_142212.1 coordinate 15,101,192, forward strand.
TTTCCCCTAGGAGGGAGGCAAAGAAACACCTGCAAACGTTAAAAAAACACTTCACACAAAATTTATACCGAGCTTGCCAGCTACTACAAATGATTTTTCAGGGAAGTGGTGTTTACAAGGCTAGCCAACAACTTCTGAGTAAACCCTGTAAGTCAATTAAATACCACTCTGACACAGAGTCATGGATCATCCAGTGCTCAAAGAGTAGAACTGTTGATTTTAGTCAAAGGCAGCAAACTGGTAGTAAATACATCACTGTGTCCTGGCAGACAACTGACTGCTATCATTAGAAAGTCTGTGTTCCACCAATTACAAAAATTAATTATGAAGCCATGTCGGGTCACTGGGTGGGAAAATAATTATTTCACTTCACAACACTATAAATGAGAGGCAGTGCCCCACCTTCATCAGTATGCAAATTGCAATGGATTGCTTGGGACTAACCCAGCTATCTCCAATGCTGGCAGGTGCCCAACATAACCCAATATAGTCCTCGGGGTGAGATGGATGAACACCACCTTGTGAGAATCCAGTTTGGCAACAAAGAAAACACAGCAGTGGAAGAAGGATGGCAGAGAAAAGAAAAAATGCAGACCTAGTGAAAAGTTCTGTAGCAAAATTTCTGATTCCCTAATAACATTTCAAATATAACAAACAGTTCCCGAGTTGGGGAAGGACTGATAATATCAACACTTGCTCTGAGCCAGGACCATGGGTGCTGATGGGATACCAGAAAACAATCTTTGAAGACTGGTGCACATGGAAGCTCTGCTGGAAAACCATCACTTCTGTGTTTGGGAATAGGCTGGCTGACCACTTTCCCTCACTAACAAGTTTTGGTAAAGGTACTAGGGAAAAGTTTGGCAAAATTTTGTCACAATGTTATGACTTCAGAAAATCAACACTATGTATTTCTGGGGTAAGATTCCCAAATGTCTCTGTCCAGGAAGGATTTTGCACCTCCTCTGATCAACCAGGAGCTGAGATACCAGACTACCCTCACGTCAACAAGCATTTTGCCTAAGGTCCAGCTGTGCTGCGCTTACACACCAGAAAAAACTAGGAAGACTACAGAGATCTCAGTGAATAAAGTTATACATACAGATATATATATATAGATATAGAGAGATTTATATACATGTATATCCTATCTTCCAAATTGTAATTAGCCTTCTCCAAACCAAAGCCCATTGCCATTTACAAATAGGTAACCTCTCTTCTCCCCCAGATTTACCAGGAATGCAGTTGATGAGGTGCCCAGCTCCCATGAGATAACCTAGTTTTCCCCAGGTGATGGGTGCTGTCCTTGGGGCAGCCCTCCAGACTTTCTAAATTGCCTCTGCAACATGAAAGGACAAACATAGGTTCTGTAAGAGACACCTTCATTTCTCTCAAGAGCACTTACAAAAAACATTGCACACTGACAAGCACGCACATTCGCTTTAAAGATCTAGTGAAGAAATTGGATAAAACAAACACCAAAACCATGCCCCAAATACTGCTACACACCTGAGACACAATTTATTACATGCACAGCAGCTGCACACGTTGAACCTTCTTTTATTGCTTTGGGGACTTACATCACAGCTACCTTGAGTTTGACAAACATTTCCTCACACAGCACAACAAAACAAAACTGGCTCCTGAGGAACAGGATAGAGATTTCATATATATCTCTGTGTGTCTGTGTGTGTACAAAAACTGTAATACATTTCCATATGATACAAGCTGACGTTTCCTTATCAATGCAAATAGCCCTGCCCTGCCACTCCCTGAGGCTACGTGATGAGAGGAGCGCTGTGAGCTGTGGATGTGAGGAGTCTCACAGGTAAATGTACTTCACTACTGCAAACCCCAGGCATTTTCTAGTTAATTCTTGAGCCTCTGCTTTGACCTGGCTCTGGTGTGTCAGGGCCATTGATAATTGCCCACACCACCATGTGCTGCTGATGTGCCCCACAGGCTCCTTTCATAACAGGGTGATCTTGTTGCAGATATGGGGGAATCACTTTGCACCTCAAAGCAAAGCAGGTTAAAAATCTTCTGCCTCGAAAACCATAGAAATAAAATGATGTTAAGCACATCCCTCATATTAAAAGCTATGAGAGATGGTAAAACATTTCCCCTTTAGGACAAGGAGAAATGGCCTCAAGGTATGCCAGGGGAAATTCAGGTTAGATATTAGAAAAAATTTCTTCACTGAAAAAATGGTCAAGCATTGGATCAGACTCCCCAGGGAAACTGTGCAGTCACCATCCCTGAAAGTGTTAAAAAAGGAGGAGACATGGCACTCCAAGACATGACTTGGTGGGCGTGGTGGTATTTGTTTGAATGTCGGCCTTGATGATCTTGGAGGATTTTTCCAACTTTAATGATTCTATGATTCTGAAACAACTGTGTTTGCCTTGCAATGGTTAATACACCCCACACAAGCACTCTCACATAATTATGCAAGTTAAATCAAATAAATCAGAGATGCTTCCAAGCCTTGACAAAGCCCAGAAGCCTACGGGCTCCAAGCAGCCTTAGAAGCGGCATTCTCAGTTTTGCACAGTTGCAGGGAGCTCTGTATAAATGGCCTCACTGTTCTGCTGCAGGTGCAGGGATGGGAGCTATCTCTGCTATCTGGCTCTGTCCTTGAGACAAACTTGCCCCCTCGCCCCACCTCATGTCATGGCACAGCTTTCCCACTCCAGGCAAGCCCGGGGAGGGCTGAGCTTCTCCAGAGGCCCTTGGAAGCGGTGTCTTTCAGCCTTGCTCAGATTTTTCCCCAGTGCCCGTTTCTGAATTGCTGACACTGCAGGGAAAAGGCAGAAATGAAGCTCTCCCTCTGTGCAGCACAGCAGGACTGTGCCCCAGAGGGGCTGCTCCTCACTTTGGGCATCTCTGCACCAAAGGGCCAGGCAGGGCCTAAACTGGCTGGATAGGTACTTTTCTGTCAAGCTGTACATTTGGGGTTTATTTTTATAGTCCTGAATTTTCACCCCAACCCCCCTCTAGCAAATCATGCAATGCAGGAGTCAGAGGCTTAGGGATGACAGCTGCTCCCAAATCACCTGGGGTCATGCACATCCCCATGCTCCAGATGACAGCAGTGACCAGAAGCAGCAGCAGACTTAATTTCCAAAATCTCACGTGACCACAGGCCACTGCACCAACAGTCACAAGCCATCTCATATGGTCTAAAAGCAATTTCCTTTTTTTTTCATTCCTTTTAACAGGTTTGAGGGGTTTGTTTGTTTTTAAACAAGTAGCTTGCTATCTATTTTCCATTCTGATTTGTCTTTCACTGGTTTGTTTTTGCTTACAGAAACAATGTTTCATTTGTCCTTTTTATGAAGTTTAAAATTCAAAGTTCTGCCATATTTTTAATCAACTGTCTGTATTAATTTCCTCTGCCATTCAGACGAAGTTTACTTGTATCAGTTTCTCGAGCTGTATTCCCACTTGCTGAATAAGCTTCAAACATACTCATTTTCTCATGATGGATTATTTTCATTAAAAAAACCCTTTTGAAATATATGTCTTGTCTGGATGTTTTCCACCTCTTTTGGAGTTTCACCTTCTTCACTTGCTTGCCAGGGCTCTGTGTTTGTTCCTCTCCAACCCAACAAGAGCACACAGGAGTGCTTGGAGGATCTTCCTATCAACAAATGTTCAGGTGAGCAAAACATACTGGTTTATCTGGTTTTGCTGCTGAATCTCTAGCTGCAATCTAAACTGGTTTAGATGGTTAATAAAACATTAAAGACCAAATAAATGAGAGTATTTAAATGCAGAGCTATGCTAAGACATTCTTTACTTTCAAGAGTGCCTTCTGCACCCTGATTTCCAAAGCTCTGATGAGAGCCTGCCTAAAAAGAAGCCCTAGACATGGGCAGGCTCACAGTGCAGTTTTCAGTCATTGTAAAAGCCACCCAGCAATGGCCATGGAAACATTCATGAGATGTTCAGCAGCTTTTGAAGATGATCAACACATTAATTTTACTCCCTTATTTGTTATTAATTCCCAAGGGAATTCTGAAACAGTTACACAGCACAGCTTTCTCTGAAAAACTTTCTAGCCAAGATCAGATGCTAGAAAGGCCTTTATGAGTAAGTCCAACAGTTTGCTCACAAAATTCCTAGAGAAAAAAAGAAGCAAACCACAGTCACCACTCCAAGGGACTGCCTTTGGGAAGAAAGATGGAAATAAAGTGGGGCAAGGGGAAGAAGTTCCTTGCATTGTCTGATGTTTGATGGTCATGGTGTAACCAGCCAGACAATTCCCATGAGAAAAGTCTACAAAGAAACAGAGGCTGGCCAACCCTATATTTAAAAATTTCCTAAAGTATGGTTGCTACATTTAGCCTAGACAGTACATGAACACAACAGCAATTTGTAAAATTAAAACTGATGGGGATATCCCAATGTGATGTTGTTTAAATCATCAAGCTTCCAGTGGGTAGCTACTCAAGCACTTTTTGGAAACTGTTGTCTTTTCTTCACATTAACAACCACAGATCCAAGATCCCTCATCCTTTGATAATTTTTTTATAATTCCTAAATGACTGCACCTCCTAAACCCCTAAGTAAATGCCACCTTTTGATGAGCCCATCTGGATGAAACAGCAACCTCTCCTGTTGATGTGATGTACTTTGTCAAAACAAGGGCAGGAAAAGAAAGGACCAAATCAATCTCTGTACTTCCAGCTAAGACATGGAAGTCATTTCAGATGACAAGCATTAATATGGTAAACTTCACCATCTTCTGTTTAATTATGTTCATCAAAATCACCATAATTTTGCACATCTTGAAGGACTGGCTACAACTCTGGGTGTTTCTGGTATGAAAGGTCAAGATACCAGAAATCAAAAATTGCTTATATTAAATTACATCTGTGGGTCCAAACTCTGCTTCCATGGTTTTTCTATACTTCATTTTCCCCACATACAGCTCAGCTCGATTTTTAGCCATTATCATATTGCCACAATGAAAGTATTAACTTTCCCATTAACCACAAGTAAATACATTTAACCAATTCAAAACATTGAATCCGAGACAAAAATCACTTCAGCCCTGCCAGCCTGGTAAAGTCACTCAGTCTCAGCAACAAAAGCTTTCAATCAGATAGCCAGAACTTTTGTCCATCAGATTTAGATTTGTCCTGAAATGCAAGACAGACTTTCCTCCTTCCCCCCTTTGCAGAGCCAAAACGCACAGAAACCAAGAAAATTAAAACCTGCTGCATTAGTCTGCAACATGCTACAAAGTGTAATAAAAAGCCAAATGTCTCTCTGCCCTCCCCCCTCATCTAGTTGAATTATTATTTCAAACAGTCATGTAGTTGCAACTCTGCCTACATCTCTAAAAACTAAACAATTATGCCACAATAGGGGTATTTTGTTCACTCAGAAGAAAAAAAATCATCTAATGAAAAACTATGTTGGTGGTTGAATCCGTTTCCTTTAGGAGGAGCTGGCTGTAATCTCAGTGGGACTTGTGGTTTCAGCTATTCATACTGTTCATAGCAGTTTCTGTTTTTTCTCAAAGCAACGTAACCCAGCAACACAGAGAAAAGCTGTGATTAACTTCTGAGATACAAGATGCCACGGCAGCGCAAGTCGCCTCTTCACTAGGAGAATCATAAATCTCTGTTGCTCTGTTTTGCACAGACAGCTCACATCTCAGGCAGAGTGAAAGCCAAAGTTAGAAATCACTGAAATTTTCTCTTTTACCCAAGAACAAGCTGACTGTGGACTCGTGACTCTCAGAGCAGAGATCATCCTTCAGAGCTGCAGGAAACTGCATCTCTCAGGGCCTGATCGATACCTTCAGTTCCTTGCCAACCACAGGAGAGCTTTAAAATTAACAAGCATTACATTAGCTGACTTTACCTAAGGAAGAGCTATCAATTATCCACACACACAGAAGACATTTCCTTTTATTTGTATGCAAATGTCCATGTGTGGTGGAATTAAACTGCAAGGGAACATCTGGGCATCGAAATCTTAACATAAATTACATACATTTTTAAAATATGCACTAAAATGCTTGTGTCAATCTCAATAAATAAATGTACAGAAATCCAAAACACCACAACCAAGCAAGCAAGCAATTAAAAAAGCTAAGGGGAATAAACAGAATGATGCTAAGGAAAAAAATAAAACTCTTTCCTTTATCTCTGGCGTGAGGCACCGAGGCTTGCCCTGATCTCTCAAGTACACGGTAAGACATCCAGGCTCTGTTATTCGAGATATAGAATAAATCATAATTGGCTTAAAAAAAAGCTGTCCCACCAACAAAGAGATCTTGGGAGAAGCTCAGCTCGCACTGGCCAGCACACCTCTGCTGCCCAAACCTTTGGGACAAGCACCAGCCTTCCCCTAGCCAAGCCCTTTCCTAATGAACACTGATGCAGTCCCTTCTGCGTGCTCTGGGAGATGTTATTTCTTTTTTTTTTTAATGACAGGTTCTGTTATCTCCTGTGTATATTAAAACTGGCCTTTCAGCTCTTCCATTAATACCAGATACCGAAGTCAGAGGTGAACTCTAAGTGACTCTGACACTTTTGGATTAGGGCATCTCTCTGACACGGCCTCTTTTCATGTCTCAGGACTGCAGCAAGAGGGGAAAAGCCTGCCCAGAACTCAGGGTTTCCAAACTGCTCTCCAGCAGCAGTTATTTATTACTGCTCTGCCCTACAATGTCACCCAGGTGCTGCAGAGGAAAGGAGGACATTCCCTGCTATCAAGAGTTACAAAATATTTTCAGAAAAAACTGGCGAAGGATAAGCAGATGGGCACAAGATGAAAGCAAAGCAATCCTAGGGCTGAAAGCGTGACTTTTATGTTTTATAAAGCTTTTTTGTTTTGCAAAGTTGACCAGGTGGTTTAAAAAAAAAAATAAAGGAAAAAAAAAAAAAAAAAAGAGAGAATTCAGATCAGAAGACAAGAATAAACTGAATAAATTTATCAGAGCCAAAGTAGCATTGAAGAAAATTCACTATTGCCACGAACTAAGTGCACTGCTTGCCTATTGCACACGAACAAAAAAATCCAAACTCCAACCAGGCATGCCCAAAGCCACACAGGAATGGGGTGCCTTTATTCCCCTGTGCTCCTCTCTGGGAAGAAATCATTCAGGAGCCAGATATCAGCTCTTAATGACTAGTTTTGTTACTCACAGGCCCCACAATGAAACAGGGTGGCTGAGGTTATCCCACTGTGGTAATAATCAAATTTAAGGGGATTATTATAATTACAAACTAATCAGGGTAGAATTATATATTTTTAATTAGCAGCTGCTGTGTGGTTAAGGCACTAGAATCCCCAGCTGTTTGCTACTAAATGCAACCAACAGAACCTCACTTGAAGTGCAAAATACATACTTCTACATGGAAAATATATTAAAGAAATTTAAAAATGCCCTTAAAAAATCTATATACTGTAAAGCCTCACTACAGATCATGCTTTTTGCTTTCAGCATCGGAAAGACTTTTTTTTAAAACCCGTGCATTTAATCTTATATTAAACATAGGCCAAATACAAAAATATACAATACATTGTGTGTATTGTTACTTCAAACCACATACTAGTAACTCATAAATCCTCCAGCATTTGGTATAAACACATAATGTTTGTCTACTCATTGTAAGCCTAGAAAAGGACATCTTTATGGGGAGCCCAAAGAGGTATTCACTGCATGAATAATGGAGACTGAATAAAAGTTTGGATTTTCATGTAACAACAGACTTTAATCCAAGATTCCCAAGTAAAGAAACAGATCTCCTTGGTTTCTGTAACCATCCCTGCACACACTGTTATATCTTTAAATTATTTTTCAGCTGCATTTTAACTGAGAACCTTTCTATGTTATCACAGAGAAACTTCAACAGGCACCAGCCCCTGGAGATCTTGCTTTGTTTAAAAATAAAGCAAACCCAACAGCCAGTTCAACTGAAAACAAAATGGTTTTGTTAAAGCTGCTCAGGTACAAAGAGGCTGATCAGAGCCTGCAGATGCTTGGCAGAAGTCTACAACAAAAACCCCAAACAGCAAAGCAGCTGGTCTTGTCTCCGAACACGTTCTTCAGGTTCCCCGCGACAGACCAGCCTCCTCCTCCACAATCCAGCAGATTTGTGACATTTTGGCCAAACCCAAGGCAGCAGCAGAACTGCAGCTGAGCACAGCCAGGCCCCTCATTCCAGAATCAAGCTCCTCAGGAACTACTTGAGGATATGCCTCAAGGTATATCCAGGTGCTGGAGAGGGCTGAGCAGTGTCCGTCAGGTTCCCCAGAGGGCAGGGCTCAGCCCAGGGAAGCAGACAGCCAGGCTGGCTCGGTGATCAGAACTCTCCAAGCCCAGGCACACCAACTTTGGATGCTGTTTCTGGGTCCTGCACTGTCAGGGCTGCTCTGTCTGCTCCCTGAGCCTTGTCCTGCCCAAATCACAGTGACACTTGCCCAGCTGCACTGTGAGCACTGTGTCTGCTCCATCACCTCTCTCATCGCAGACCAGGTGCAGATTCTACTGCTGCAGAGGATAAATGACCTTAGATTCCTACTTTGACTAAAACTGTTTCCTATGAAATATATGCAATACAACCAGCTCTTCACAGAAACTCCTGTTTCTATGACTTTCCAAGCTCTGGGCAGTCCTGAATAGCATCCTCTGCCATGGCTGAGGGTTTTGACTAACGGGTCAGCAAACAAAGACTCAGAAAACCCAACAACCATTACTTGACTTAAATACCCTTTTGTTGACTCAGACTAACAGTCAGCCATGGCAAAAAAAAAAAGGGCCTCCCTAAAATGCCAAGAGCTCTTGGGTAAATCATCTGGTCTTGCAGATGGGTGCTGCTGCAAGAATGTCTCCTCCAAGACACCCAAAACCCTGTGAGGGTTACTGACAGCTTCAGACCAAGGTTATCAGTGATGGGAGCTGCACAGGACTTAAACTCTTGTCTTTCCACTCTAAAACACAGCACACACTCAGAGCAAGGGCAAAATATATTTGAGGGAGAAAGAGGCCTAAAAAGACAGCTGTTACACCCAAAATATTAGCCTCAGAAACACGGCACTTTCAAGTCACAAGGACAGAGTCACTGAAGACATGGCCTCTGACAAGAGATGCACAAGGAAATCAAAGACTTTCACAGAACTGTGGCACTGAGCTGTGCCCAGGCAGGCAAATAATAGACTAAATTAATTGCCTGTAGCATGACGCTGCTGGAAAATCTTGGAGGTTTTGACTGCTTTGCAGCATCGTTCTTTCAACTCCACCCCATGCTGGGGCTTTAATCTGCAGGGCTGTAATGGCACTATCAGCAGTGTTAGAGACGAGACTAAAAATAAACGAGGGACAAGAAAAATGCAAAGCTCCTCCTCCCCACAAGGTCTGGAGGGAATTTCCTGACTCAGACTGCTGGATCACTTGTTTACTTGTTACTAAGTATGAATTTTCACAGCAGCGTGTGTGGTTTTCACTGAAGTTTCCAAGTTAAAATCAACAGGGCAATAATGTCGTAAGGAAACTAAACATCACTGACCCTCTTGAGGGACAGGATCCCTGCTGCTCCCCTGCCCACGCTGCACGTGGTGTTCCCAAGGAAAACACTGCATTTCTAGGTCAAATATGAAAGTACTGGGGGTAAAGACAGTCCCTTGGATATTTGGGTGAAGGACACCAGCTCCCACAGCAACCTGCACCCTACCCAATCCATGAGGTCCATTACCCCCAGATAAAGAAGCTGTCATGCAACACTCAGAAGAGCTGAAGGGTTCACCCCTCTGCAAAGCACCTCTTCAAAGGTCCTGAGTGCCAAGAGGCATCTGGGGAAGGAGGGATCAGCTCTTCTCCCTGTGGCACCCACGGAGGACACAGCCACGGAGCAGCAGACACAAGTGATTTCAGAGCTACACAAGAAGCTGGCATGGAGATTTGTTTATGGAGAGCTAAAAATTAAGTTTGACTTTAAAATAGCGCAGTCACCAGTCACAGCTCAGAGGGTCACATTCTTCTCCCATCTCTGCCTCCTCCCCATCTTTGCCCAGCAGCTTTCCCAGACTGGCCTGCAAGCATGGAAGGATTTCCCCACGAGGGTGGCAGGCAAAAATCCGTGCCTGGGGAGCTGAAAGAACGTCCTTGTGAAGGGATGCTCGGCACTTCCTACTGCACTGGACACTTTTTTTCCAAGACCAACACAGCAGCTGAGACCATTCCTGTCTGTAGCAGCCTGGCACGCCAGATACTGTGGTGTTTCAGGAAAATTTTAGGAGTTGCCTGCAGGTTCACAATGCTCAAAGACAGAGGCTCACCTTCCCACTTCACTGTCCATGGAGCTCTCCTTCTTCACCTCCCCTACCCCTGGAGCACGCAGCAGAGGAAAATATAAGATTTCAAGCTTTGCAAACCTCCAGCCTAAACCAGCATCCTGTAAAACTACGAGTTAAAGGCAGGAACACTTCACTTCCAAACCACAAAGGCTGTAATGAGTGTGGTTTAATTGGCTGGTACAAGAGCTGCACAGCCAGAATCAGCAGCTGGCAATGAAATCAGCCCTTCTGCACAGCAGATTGCTAAACTTTTGCCCTTGTCTGCAACGTGGTGTGTCACAGAAGCAAGAAGTACCCATAAAAAGAATTATAAAAGTATCTAAGAAAAACAGTGTTAGCCCAGAGCTGGCAATAGACTAAGATTTTTTCCCCAATAGTTTCTAGCTGTAGACTCTAGACATGAATTTCTACTATGTGCATATATACATAACATCCTCCAAAAGAAACCTGGATATTTTAGGTGTCACTTAAAATCTGGCCCTTTAGAGATACTGATTTTAAGAGGCTCAGTACATATTTAAAAATCTCATAATTAGAATTAGAAATTAGATCCTTTGAAAAAATCAGTCCCAAGTGACAGAAGTCTCTATCAAAGTGATGATGGCACATTTCCTTGCTTCATTTATTTAATACATCACTCAGCTATTCACACATGTCCAACTTCTCCTTTAGAGATTTACAAAGCACACAGCAAGTTAGCTTGCATCTAACTACAGAATAGCCAGATGAGTAAGGAACAGGGTTTTACAGCAAAGCCTTCCTTTCATCAGGGGCAAAAAGCTTTCAATCTTATGAAACCAATGCAGTAAACTTTCAGACCGAGGTATTTCACAGAGGTATCTGGGGCTCATTGCTATCCTATCCCCTTGATGGAGTTAATGGAAGTTTTATAGTTTACACTTTACTTAAACCTTGTTCTCAAACAGAGAAATGCACATTAGGCAGGGTAAAAAAAATATATAAAAAGTAGTAACACAACCCAAAACCCACATCAACAGGAGCTTGAAGTGATTTGTGCATACATATTTTAACTCAAAAAGCGAGGCTAACCTAAATAAAAGGAGTACATATGAGAAGAGAACACAGATTCATCCTGCAAGGAGCTGAGGAATTGCTGTTATCAGCCTCTTCTTGCTGTGGGATCCCGGGTGCTCACACCCAACAGCTTCTGTCTTGGCCAAGGCAAGGCTGAGGCCAGAAGCTGGCACTGCCTTTAGGAGTGCAGCACTCAAGATGAAGTGCAGAGCAGAATTTAAACTCCTCAGTTAGCTCAGCTGCAGACCACAGGCGAACAGTCCATGCCTTTCTGCTTTTACCTGCACAACTTTATTTTAAATTGGGTCTTGTCCCGAGGGCTCCATATTAAAGGAGTTGCTCATACAACGAATCAAGAGTCAGAAGCTTTGGACATGTCAGGACAAATCCCACCAAATGTAAATTGGTGTAATGTACAGATTTATGCTGGCTTACATGGCACTAGAAAGGGAAAGGCAGTAATTCAAACTGCTGCACAGGCTCCTGACAACAGTGATGATAAGCATTGCTTTTCTAAGGCTGAAAGAAGGTTCTGGGAAAGGAAGATAAATCAAAACATGTCATCTTTGAAAAGGGAGCAGTGCAGGAGCTAAGCCCCAGTGGCTTCACAAACACCCATCTCTCCCCAGTAAAACAGGCTTTGGTGTTACCCAGTACCTAAGTTTTGCAACAGTTTTCATTCTAGTTAAAATTGCATGAGGGTTCATTAATTTTAATGCTGTGTGATTGGCCATGACCACACCTAGGAATGCACCGAAGCCTGGAAGCGTTTGCCTGCTGGCAGGGGGATGAGCCCTGCTCCATCCTCCTGCTCCAGAAGCAGGCTGCAGCAGCACACTGCCTCTGCTGCCTTCACACCTGACCTTGCCAACCTCCAGCAGCTGCCCAGGACCACGTCCCCAGCCAGGAACCCTCTGAAAGCCACCACCCTGCCAGGGACAGGGAACACAGCGAGACACTGAGGCTGAGACAGAGCCTGTCCCCTCTCTTGGCTTGTGCAAGTTCACACAGAACGTGGGTCTGTATTCTCTAAAAATCAAACACCCCCTCAAAGAGAAAAACTTGCTGGAATGTCAATTATGACAAACACTGCTGGTCAGGACTGAACCTGTGAGCTCAGCCTGCATTTTAAAGGCAGTTTCTCCTATAACTTGGTGCATTCTCTTGACCTGAGATACTAAATCAAGCACGCTGAGCTAATTTTTTCCCAGGTAGTGAAGGGGTTTATCAGCACACCTCTGGTGGAATATTAACTTCAGTGTTTTGCTGGGATGAAGCTGAATTTAATCTGGATTGCAATTGGAGAGCGGGAAAGAAAAAAGGTCAGGGCAAACATGGCACCATTATTAAAGAAATGGGTTAATTATCAACCACGGGTATGAAACTGTGGGAACAGCAGCAGCCCAGTCCTGCTGGTGATGATGCTGGCTGCTGGACACACAGAAAGAGGAAAGGGATTAAAGCTCTCACATTGTTACATAACTAAAGAAGCTGGTTCTGAAACAGATCTCTCTATCTGCAGGGTATTTGGGGTGCAATGGTTTTATTAGCCAGAGACACCACAACCAGCAAGGCAGGCTTAATGCCCATTAAAAAAATATTTTATGCCTGGTATCAGGGAGCTCTGCAGGGTTCAGAAATGGATCAGACATTTCTTCACATAACAAGAAGAGCCAAAGGCAGCATCTGATATTCCACAAAAGGCAACAAAGACTATAAACAAGGTACATAAAGCCTCCAGCTTCCAGGCATAAACTGCCCTCTGCCTACAAGAGACCAGGACATTCCACCAGGAATGGGTTATTCTTCCCAGCAGGTGCCTGTTTCTAAAGCTATCTTCTAAAACATATTGTATCCATCAGTATTCCATATTCATATTCAGTATTTCATATATCAGGAGTATTTGCATCAGGAAAGCAGCTGAGAGGACAGCTCACCTGACTCTGCTGTGACAGATCCTACACCAAACCAAACAGCATCCGACAAAACCGTAATTTCCAAAACCATTCACAAAAAAAGAAAAACAAAAACAGAACCCAGAAAATTTGTAACTGTTACTTTATTAACTACCACTACGGAGAAAAAACCAACACTGTAGCAAAATGTTAAATTACAAGTAAAGGTATAGCTACAAAAAGAAAGTCAAAATACCACATCAGCCCAAACCCGCCAAAACTGAAGGAATCCTAACAGATAAAAGAAAGTATTAGAGGAAAAGTGGGTAAAAATAGAAATGCCAGGATGTGACATGCCTGGGAGTTATAGAAAAAGCATCTGGATTGTCCTCAGATCCCCTCCTGACTGCTGTCTAACTCAGTAATCATCCCTCTTGAGCAACAGGGCTGTCTCGAGCACAGCAGTGGGGCAATGCTGACTTCTCTTCATCCGATGCCATTTGGGGCAAAGCACCTTCCCAGTCAGACAGGGAAGAGTTTGTGAGCCTGCCCTTCAGCCAAGAGCACACGAGGGGACACACACCACCTTCTGCTTGTGGCCCTGGGGAAGGACCAACCTCCATCCATGGGAACTGCATCAGAGCCACCAAAAACCAACTCTGCAAATCAATGCACTGGTGCACCTCAGCCCAGGCAAAATGAACAGCACAGAAACCCTCACCTCAGCCCATCAAGGTCCCAGAAATACAATTTCCATTTTATTTCTGGAGCCTGCTATTTATTGAGCATTGCTAAGGAGACCCACTTCTCTTCTTCAGCCTCTCTCCTCTCACAAGCCCAAATACAAGGCCTGGCAATGCATCCTCATGGGATACACACTACACATAGTGCTGCTCTGTGCAGGGCCACCTGAGCACAGTGACAACTTGAAATATTTCTTTAAAAAAAATAAAAATAGAGAGAGAAAGGAAAAAACCTTTTCAACTGAGCAATTTTTATTTTTAGAGCAGTTACAGCCAACTGCCTGCCTCAGTGTCTGGTACCTGCCACGTGTGTCCTTTGCTACAGTGAAGTAGATGAAAATGTTTAAGGAAAAGATGCTTTGTCATTTTGTGATACATTAACACCGCTGAACACTTTTAAAGGACACTACAACAACTTGGCTGTGGATCCACACTCTCCAGCTTAAATTATGGATTTTATAATGCTCTGAACATCACTTCTAAAATGCACAGACTTTGGAGTGTCTCTCCTCTGCTCACTCCATGGTCCCCAAAGTCTGAACCAGGCAGATATTTGAGTTTTCACAGCTAAACTAGGGCAGGAGAAAATCCCATTCTATAGAAATCTGAGGAAAACAAACCCGAGCAGCTGCATGTGAAAATTACATGAAGTCCAAAGCCACTGAGTGTGAGCCTTAGGACAGAGAAACAGTCAGGCAAGTGCACAAATGCCTTCCACGTGTTCTGGGTGGAAAGAAACTGAATTTTTTAAAGTCTAACATGGAAACCGCTTTAAGCAATTTGTCATTTTCGATAGAGGTTCTGCAGCAAAAGAGAGATTTCGACAAGTTAAACAACTCCCCACTGGAACGGCTGCATGCAATGTTTGCACCTCTCACAGACTCCTCAGAAAAGGAGTATTTCTAATTTTGCCATTCAGAAAGACTTTGAAATGTCACTGCTGTTTGATTTGACCAGTGCAGAGGAAATGCAGAACTGAGAGAAGGGGAAAACAATGCATTTGCCATTCTGTCATTTTTTCCAACTTGATTCCAAGGCAGCTATGTGAGCCAGTGCTAAGAAATGCAAATATTGCTTCTTTACCTCCAAGAGGGGGAAGCTTCAGCCACATTTCCTGTAAAAGTTACAACTTAAAGCTCACCTGGGTATAACAAGGCATCAATGTGCAACACCACCTGAAGGAGAACTGAGGCTGAGAGTACCTTTTAGCTAAACTGAGCTAGAAACAATGTCTTTAGGGCAAGAAGTCCTCTGCACATGACCCACTGCAGTGGATCACAATGCTGGAGCCTCTTCTACACCAGGGATTCTGAGGAGAAGTAAGTACACAATAAATATTCACCAGTGTTTCTGCCCCCAGTTCAGACAGCTATCAGCACTCAGCACTGCTACTGCTCTGTCCCAGCACTTGCAAGGTCTGTCCTCTGGAGGCTTTGATGAAGATCTGTTTATCAGTTTGTGCTGCTAATGGGAAGCCTTTCCTCTCAACCAGAGCTCAGAGAGGAGCAAGCTCTGCTTGACAAAGCCCACAGGTTGCTGGAAGATGCTTGAGGTTTATAAAAAGTAGCCACAGCAGAACAGCATCAGAAGTCAGCTATTATTTGTAAAATCTACCTCCACCTGCAACTAATACAGAAGAGGAACACCAGTTTTAATTAAGTCTGTAAGACTGCTAAAAAAGTCCCTAACTTTTTTGAAGGAAAGTTTTGAACCTTCCTGTTGAGCATATACCCAGGGCCTGGAGGACAGGAGGTGCTGCAGGCAGGAGAAACACTCTTTTGTCAGAAACCCACCAACAAATTACGGGATCCAGCACATCCTGAGCCAGGCTCCAGCCAGGCAGCTGATGGAACCTTCCCTGCCAACTCAACAGCACTGTGGAAAAATGCTTGTACTCCCTGCCAGGGGCGAGATCCCATCCGGGCAGCGCCGCTCTGGCAGCCGCTGCCCCGAGCGAGAGCAGAATACAGCAAATAAAAGCGAACTGTGAGGAGCCAGGGCTCCCTTGTTTCCTCAGCATCCTCGGGGGGACAGCAGGCAGAACCACCACAGCAAGATGCAGTGCCAACTCACCCACTTGGTCTGGGGACTCAGAGCAGCTCAAAGCACCACAGTCCCTGGCAGGACACAGCTGACCAGGCTGTTACACACCAGCTACACTAAATCTATTGGAAATAGGTTCTGGTTAATCCACTGCAGCCTTTTAATGCTGGGATTGTGACAACTTGCCCGGCTTTTTAGGCAAACAGCAATTTCCACACTGGTTTAGGCAAGCCTCAGTGCTGATTATAGCATCTTTTACAGACAAGATACAAAAAGCCCTCTGCAATGTGTTACGTTAGCACATGCTTAAATTTAAGCACTCTCATTTTTACTGGGGCTTTTCTCATGTGTAACAACTTCAGCACATCCAAATTTGCCAGTCTGCAATATGACCAAGATATCTTATCCCAGCTCAGAACGGTGTAAAAAAAACCCTCTTTGTATTTAGCTCTTGGAAAAACTGATACGTGGGTATTTCTAGCATCAACTAATACAACTGGAAAATTGGCAACAGAAAACAAAAAGAAATGGAAAAGTTGCTTTGGCTAGTCCCTGAGCCATCTTTTTTGCAGATAAAAAAGTTCAGCCTTTGACATGTTTTATAAGCACAAATTAAAAAAAAAATAAAAAATAAGAAAACAAACAAGCTATAGGGCATTTTATGGAAACACTGTTGTGGCAAAGCTCCACCTGAGCAGGACATCCTGGAAATGCAACAAGGGAGCTGCTCCACCTGAGAAATTCACTCTTCTCCCTTGTTTTAATGAGGATCTGGAAAGCAGCAGAGCCCCACAGCTCAGCAAGAGGGAGCTGAGGTTTGTGGGTCCATGCCCTTGTCACAAACATCCCAGTTGAGCCAAACAGCCTTTTGTGCTTGGCTTTCTCCCCTCCACCCATCACCTGGGCTCTTCATAGCCCTCACTCTCGGTCCATGCACTGCCTGGCACAAGAGTGCCCCAAACTTCCCATTCCTGACAGACTGACATCACACCCCCAGGTGTTCTGCACATTTCCCATCCTCATGAAGGAGTGACCTTGTGTTAAAGTGTAACTGCCACCTGTCCCTGGAATGAGGGAGCTAAATGCCATTTTATGGCCTTTAACGTGCCAGAGACCTCTGTGCACGACGAAACTGGGCACCTTTCCAGATAAAGTTTATAGGTGCACTCTGGATTTCCCTCCTGCACGCTCGAAATGACTCACAGGGGCCAGACAAAGGTCTAGATAGCAGCCGCCCCCAGCATTTGCCAGGAAAAGGGAATCTGGATCTTCTTCAGCAGCTTCATCACAAAACCTGAAAGCCACTGAGGTCTCATGAGCAAAAACCATCTTTCAAAACCAATGTGTTCCTGCAGATGATTTACAGGACAAGTATCACCAAAACAGTTTCACCACAGGAACACCACAATAGTGATTTTCAATGTTTTTACAGGATCAGAGGCTGCCCCTGCATCTGGTGATGAGGTAATGGGCATGGGAACTGTTCTCAGCCATAACGGTGGTGGTTTCACACTCTTCCTTTTCAGCTTCCAAATAGCTGTGCCAACAACAAATTTTAGCACTTGTGGTGAAATCCATGGCACTGGCTGTTTTGCAACCTGAGCTACTGAAATCGTGGGATTAGTTTCCATTTAAAAGGAAAAATTAAGAGTGAAGAAAAGGACATTCTGGAACTTTTCACTGAAGCAGCACTTGACAATATGGATGCTAAAGTGAAAAAGTTAAATATATATATTGATATATATACACGCCATTCACATATACTCAGTCTCGCCCAAGAATTCAAACTATTTTGATGGGTGAAGCAATATTTTCACCAGCTCCTCCTCTAGGACTGAGTGCAGGCTGTGTGTAGATATAAAATTTTCCCCTATATGTAAGCTCACTGAGCAGCCAACCCTTGGACCAGCAGAGCCCTGATATCCTCAGTGCCCATCTGGATTTTGCCCAGAGCAGCTCCACACCTCCCAGAGACAGCCAGAGACAGACAGTGGGGGTTTAATTGCCTCGCTCCACCTGTAGCAAACAAAGCTTCTAGCAACATGAGGGATTTATAGGCTGTAGCTTAGTCCAGACAAGAATAGCTCCACGTGAAACTGGGGGAACAATCTCAGCATGCCCAGATCTCTTAATTAAAAAAATATAAAATAAAATAAAATAAAATAAAATAAAATAAAATAAAATAAAATAAAATAAAATAAAATAAAAGTATAAAAGCAATTGGTGGCTCAGATCTCCCCTTGGAAACAGTTTGATTAATAAAAGCAGACGGTAGGTGACAGGGAGGACTCCACAGTGCACACACACTATACAAAATTAACAAAACACTGTGTACCATTGCTAAGCAAGTTTGGTATTTGCACATCAAACAAATACACAGCGTTTGCTGGGGTACCAGCACAAGACAATCTAACAACAACAAAGCAAGCCACCCCCTCCCAATAAGTAAACAACTTACTGATTTTATTCAGAAACAACAGATTCTCTGATCCTCAGAGTCCCTGCTGAGCAGCCAGCAGAACTCCTGGGCTTGCTCATGCAGTCAGGCTGTTACTGCTCCTCTAAATTCCTCTAATTATATATTAGTTACTTCATTGTTTAAGGAAAAATGCATACCAGGGAAAAGAGAAGGACATTATTCTTTGTTTTGCATCATAACCCCTCTTTCAGCCACAGGACAGGGAGAGAACAAAGCCTGGGCTGGACCAGTGGTTGCCATCGGGTGTCCTGTCCTCGGTGCTTTCCCTGGGCAGCAGCACTGTGCAGAGGAGACTCAGCCTGGAGCCAGCAGTTTCCCCAAATTCAGCCAAACTGCAGATTTCTCATGCCCCCAGCTCCTCCTGGGCTGAGCTCTGCCACAGTCCCCCATGGTCCCTGTGCCACACAGGGGAGCCACACACTGTCCTGGGGCAGCACCAGCTGCTTCAGGCACCCCGTCCAACAGAATATTCACCAGCAACTGCAGCACAGCCACAGATCGCTTTTGGTTGGAAGGGACCTTAAAGATCATTCAGTTCTGGCACCCCCTGCCATGGGCAGGGACACCTTCCACTGTCATCCAACCTGGCCTTGGGGTCCAGGGACAGCCACACTGTGCCAGTGCCTCACCACCCTCACCCATTCAGTGAAGAACTTCTTTGTCTCTAACCTAACCCTGCCCTTTTACAGCTCAAAGTCAGTCCCCTCATCTCACCACTACACACCTTCATAAAAAGTCCCTCTCCTGCTCTCTTGGCCAGAAGATAGTGGGCTGGACTCACTGTGCCTGGGTTCTGCCACCAGCTAGGGAGAGCCACGCTCCTGGTCCTGCAGAGAACACTCAGCCTGTTCCTAGAGACAGCCTCAGTATGAACAACTCCTCTGGTGAACGGGAAACTCTTCCCCAACCCAAAGCTTTTGGTATCATTTATGTGTCTCCTGCTGCTCTCTCCACCTCTGCTCCAGCCATCCCTGGCTTCCCACAAGGCTCCAGTGAATTGCTCCAAGCCCCAGGAACCTCCACCTGTGCTCCTGCCATCTAAATTGCTAATTGGGAGTTGTAGCTGCGCCTTTGGGGAAGGAGGAGGATAGGCATGTTCCCTGCTATTTTTAAGAAAAGTCGTTTTGCAGTTATTCTGCAGCCCAGGTCCTCACCTGTCCAGTTCAGCCTGTTTGGGAAGTTAACTTTCCTCTCCTATTCATCAAAAAAAACCTCGGAGACATCTGTGTCTGTCATCAGTTTGGTCAAACACCCACTTAGTGCAGGATCTGTACCACTGGAATAAGACAGGTTGAACATCAAAGTTGAGGTTTTTTTTAAAGTACACAGTATCTGCCCAGCTTTGTTTGTGTTGAGGGAGTGGCTGGATTTTAGGCAGCTTCTTTTTCAAAGGCTTTTTGTTAATAACTAAATGAAAAACCCAGAGCTGAGGTTTTCCTCTTAAAAAACAAGCCAGAGATTAAGGATATGAAGAAAGAAGTCAGTCACTTCCCACTGTAATTGTACTGAGACACTGACTTGAGGGCTCCAAAATCACAGATTCGTAATCCAAGACAATGAACTCTTTACTGAAGGATTAGCAAACCATGCAAAACTGATTCCTTATTCAAATGCCTTGCAATTGTAAGGGCATCTGTTCCACTTTGCAAGTCATCCCAAAGGCTTTGTTTGTTTTGATTTCCTGTTCCATTATGAAGACAGGGCACTTTGCATTATTTTCACACCGTGTAGTAAGCATTATTGTTTAGTCTAATAAGGGACAGTTAATGAAATTCAATAACTATTTTTTAAAACCTTATTTTTCTTTTAACTTACAATAAAAGCCCTCACAACCATAAAAACTGGAACCGTTTTTAGCCAAAAGCCAAGTGTGTAAAAATGTAACCCAAAACATCAGGACCTGAAGAAAAAAACAGGTTTGTTTCTCTAAGGGGCAGCGAAAAAAAATAAATGAATATGCAGGTTTAAATAATATTACTAACACAAAACAGTTCAGCACAAATGATGCCAGAGCCAGGGCTGGTGACTAACAGTGAGCATGATGCCACCAGTCCAGCTTGTAGCAGAATGCAGAATACTCCTGGAAACCATTTAAAATGTCACAAGAGGAAGGGTGGATGGAGTGTGTGACCTTTGGAAACCAAAGGGTGGACCTCAACAAAAATATCCCATTTACCCTGAGCCATGCTGCTTCTGCAGGGCCAAGAGAGATGCTGGGCCACCTATCTGGTTCAGAAGGAAAAGAAAAAAATTACAATTAAGGGGAAAAAAAAATAAAAATATCCCAATCTGCCAACATATCAGCACAATGCAAAAGCTGCCAAACTGCTCTGGAAGCAGGCAGCCTCTTCCACAGCTCTCTCTCAGATCAGCAGATAAAGTCTGGATGATAGCCTAGGCTTAAGTTTGTTTCCCAACACCAGATCCTTGCAGGAAGCCCCAAACTTAAGCCATGAAAGGCAGCGATTAAAGGCTCTGATTCCGTGGATCTCTCTGGGCTGCCAGCTCTGAGCCCCGACCTGTCAAACCACTGCAGCAGCTACGCCAGGCAAGCTGCACGAGACCGAGAAAATCAAACATGAAGAGTCGAGAGAGAGACAGAGAAAATGATGATAGTGGTGAAAATGATGTTTCTGCAGGAGCTGGTCCTGCAGGCTCAGCAGTGCTGTCACTCAGCCCTGAGAAGCTGCTGCTGTTTCCCCTGTCCTGCAGGAGATGCCTCCGGTGACAGGGCAACGGGAGCGGAGAAGATCTTCACAGATCACTGCGGGGATGACCCAGCCCTGCGCCCTTGGTGCAAAAAGGTCACTTCATACTCGGTCTCTAAAAGGCAAAAATAAATCTTTTCCACAGCTGAGCTAGAGAAAAACTCTGCAGAAATATGGATGAGGAGGATCTGCACTTTGCTCTTCCAGGATTTGGGACGTGGAGCTGGAAGGAGCTCAGACAGGATGCAGAAGTCTGAGTGCTCACAGCAAGGACCCCTACCTTCAGCTAACATTTAACCTCAAATTCTTCACAGTCCTTCTATAAATTCACGGCACTTGCTCTTACAGAACCACTACTCTGTGCTTTTCACCAAGAAATTTAAGTCACTCGCAGCACACAAAGATCAAAACCAAATGCCTTGATTTACAAGTTCCAGTCAAAGTCAGAGGAAGTGTGAAAAAAAAAGAACAAGCAAACACCTGAAATAACTAGCAGGCATAGCTCCTGTCTGGAGTTAAGCAAAGGAATGCTAATAAAAAACTTGGCCAATTATTTTTAAAAACCTCAAGAGAGGACCCAAAGATCCTGCCCTTGCCCACAGCCCAGACCCTGCTAAAGCCATAGAAAAAGCCCTTGAGGCAGCAGCATCTTCTCCACATTACTTCAAACTGAGCCACGCTGAAATCTAATGAGAGAGGGCTCAAATCATCAGCTCTGCACAGCTACAAAAATGCTGCTCTGAATATCTTTACACCTTAATGCAGCTGCCCTGGGGCAAATGTTTCCCTGTGTACGAATACACTGCCAAAGGAGCAAGCGTGCTTCTCAGGCATCAGACCAAGAGATACAGGAACAGCCAGAAGAGATGCATGAATGATCACAGCCTGAGCTGAACCAGACCATGACAATCCCAAACCCAGGAATGCAAGGA
Organism: Pseudopodoces humilis; assembly: GCF_049639895.1. Classification (NCBI taxonomy): domain Eukaryota; kingdom Metazoa; phylum Chordata; class Aves; order Passeriformes; family Paridae; genus Pseudopodoces; species Pseudopodoces humilis. The sequence goes on from NC_142212.1 coordinate 15,123,344, forward strand.
GCTGCTGCTGGTTTGGCTTTCAAACCTGTTTAAAAAAAAAAAAAATTCTGACATTTCTAACATGGAAGATGAATCTTAAATCTCGTGATAGCAGGTCAATAATTCACTCATGCAGGAGTTGTAACTCGGCCTTAAAAACATGGAACAACATGCAGGATGGTGTTAACATCCTATTTTGCAATGGTGTTGAATGACTGCTCATAATTAGACCATAATTGTGATTTAATTGCTCTGTGATCTGACTGGCCATAATGAGGGAGCCAGGAGTCCCATCTCAATGGGTGGAAAGATTTAACTTTATTGTGGAAAGTATAATCCCCTTCCATGCCATTAGAAGTATCACATTAATTCCTGGAAATTTTTATAACAGGCACGATGTGGCTCTTGGGCTCTCTTGTCCATCTCTGGGCTGCTCCTCTGTGGCTCAGGACAGGATGGATGACTGCTTTGCCACAAGCAGGATCAACTTCTAAATCCTGGAGAGTTCTACACTGTAAATTCAGGCACAGTAGAGACAAGGTCTTCCTCAAGGCAGTATTTTAATACAAAACACACACATTTCATGACTGCTAAGTGCAGTACTTCTTTAAGTATTTCTTTAAAGAAAGAAGACTACTGATTTGCAGCAAAATATGTGCCAAGTCAGAGAAGAAGAGATTCTGTCTTTATTTTACATTTCATTCATGACTACTCCAACTGTCAGAGTTCAAAACAGGCCTTATAAATCTAGAATACAAGAACATCTCCCAGGTTTTCAGATAGCAAGATTTCTTCCTCTCCACTTAAAACCCACCTGGGTCCGAAAAGAATTTGGGTCAGATGGAAAAATGACAGAGAATTCGCCATGCAGAGACTGAGCTAGCAGAGACTGAAGGAAAACACTTTTTGGAGCTGATGTGTGACGCTGCAGAGGTAAACTGGGAACAGCAAGAGCTCACTCTCTAAACAGCCTCTCCCTTTGCTGGCCCAGCACATCAGTCCCAAGCTCTGCTCCTCACAAGCACCAGCGCTCACCGGGTGCCAGGCACAGGCACTCAGCGTGGGATGCTCAGCATCACCACTCACAAAGTGACACTCTGCTTCCCTGTGCTTGCTAAACCACCAAACAGATGTGTCAACTTCTCCTTTTTTTTTGTTTCTTTAAATGTTTTACAGAAAATCCCAAAATAACAAAACAGGAGTTATCTCACGAGCTCTCTCAGGAAAATAAAAGATTCAAATACCAGCTCACGAGAACTTTTTGAAAGAAGCTGGTTTTGTTCACATTAGTGTAATGTAACTGAGTTTAACATCTCATGTATAGCAGATGCCAGCCTGACATTGAAGCATTGAGTCACTGCTCTGTATTTCAGAATTTATCTTAGGGTCAAGTTAATGTTTGAAAAGAAACAAATGCAGTTGATAGCACTGGGTAAACAGTGACTGTTTCTGCTTGGGATCATGCCTGCTCCTGTCCACCCTGTACAGAGCTAAAAAAAAAAAGCCCCACAAGCCCCCTCAACTCCTCCCTACCGTGGGATCATCCCAGCTGCAAAGTCTATCAAAATTATTAATTGTATAAACTGCTCTCAGCACCTCCAGTTTTCAAAGCAAATGGTCATTAGGAACTTGGGATTCTGTCACTTTTTTAGGGAAGCAAAGCATTGAAATGAGAACTAACAAAAAAAAATAAAAATAACTTAACAAGCGTATTAACTTTGACAGTTTCCCATACCAAGCATCTGGCTTGGTGTGGTTTGGCACAGGTCATTGAACAAAGGATCAAAAAAACCTGGAAATCACTCTGAATGTGCCCATCTCTCACTGAGGGAGAATGAAAACCCAAATACCCTGCCTCAAACAAAACATGGTCCATTTTTTATAGATACAGTCTTAATTCTTCTCTTTTGGAGGATGGCACAACAAATTTCTCTTCTACTGTGCTGGACTCTGACAACCAAGATCCACGAGAAGAAATGGTGTGCCTGATTTTACAACTATCTATCCAATGCAATCAATTATCAACTTATCAAAGTGAGCTACTTTGACAAATCTGAAATATATTCAAGGAAACTACAATATTCACAGTAAAGCTGGGAAATCACTATCTTAAGGCAATGCCAGCTTTGTACTAGAATATGTGACCACTGCTCCAATAATTCAATCTATTAATTCCATACTCACTGACCAAGTAATAATAAAAATGTATTTATTAACTCTACAGAAGTTAATTGCCAATTTCATCAGAACTTAGGCACAGATGTAAGATGGAAACAGTCAGTCATAAAAGCACTACATGTTAACTGAGTTTTTTTCACACATTTGACAGTTCTGAAAGTTACTAAGCTACATGGCATAAAGATTCTTCCTCTCTCTCCCCCAAAACTGGCAACTATAATGCACAGTTTTATTCTCAAATCTAATAGCAAAAAAGGGTGCAGAAGGGGAAAAGGAAAGGAAAGGTCCACTAAAGTTCTTTAGCCTTTTTCACTCTTCTTCACAGTGTAAGCAAAGGACCAAGAAATCCCTTATGACCAGTATTAAATACCAGTGTTCCCATTAAGAGATTTCATAGAAGTTCCCCCTTTTTGAACTTACTTTCTGAACTTACCACTCATAAAAGAAAAAATATTACAGGTGAACCTGTAAGTCTACAAACTCTGGTTTAATGATAAAGCCCATGCACAGCCTTTCCCACCTACATTTCACATCCTAGTCTCTTTCACCAAGAGCAAGGTCAGAACCATTATTTTCTCTGCTCATGCTTGCAGGTGACTGACTTATAGTAAATTTCCTGTTTTTCCAGCCTTGTAAATGTAATACAAAACAGACAGGCAATAAAATGTACACATTTCTAGGTTAATATTGCCCCAGCACTCCAGCACCAATCAGTTAGGAAATATGAACTGGGAGGAGGAGGAGGAAAATCATAGTTTTTTCATCGTAGGAAAAAAAATGCTTACAGTCTTATCTGCACACTCCTTTGCTGTCTGCTTTACTGCCACAAGTTTCCTGTTGAATGACAGTTGCCATTCTCATAATCAGATTTTTAATCAACACAGAAGTAATGCATTTTAATTAAAATGCTCTCCTTTTCTATGCTTATGATTCTGATACATGAGGGAGATCCCTGCTTTGCACAGAGCAGCGTGCAGATGCCAGGCTATCATTGACAGGCACAGGGAGCTGCTTTCCAGACCACAAAAATATTTAGTGACTTAAAAACCAAATATTTATTTCTATTCCACATTCTTGGCTAATAAAGTATTTTTTTAAAATATGGAGAAAGAAAAGTAAAGTACAATTGCACAGTAACCAAGGGCATGGTTCTCAGCTGTAGATGGGAATAGCCCAATGTTTTTCTGCCTGCCCTGACTTACAGATGGGTTTTGAACCCTTTTCTCCCACTTTCCAGGTAAACCCAAAAAACACACTAAAACTCAGCTCTCTGCCCATTCTTTTGACTGTATCCTGGAGCTGAGAAACATTTACCACCAAGTTCTGTCACTTGCAGTTTATTCCCAGGACATGTTTTATTTATACTAGCTCATGTTTCCAAAACAACAAAAAGTTTGATCACAAATTGTTTGGTTGGGAAGGGTTTTTATACACACCTTCCTTCATCCACCAACACCGATCACATTGCAACACCACAAGCTGTATTTTAATACTTCTGCTAAAACAATCAGTATGTAAAAAAAACTCTGCCTAATTTCCTCATACTTTTCTTCATGCTTTTCTCCCCCTCCCACTTGGGCAGGGAAACCAGCAGGCTGAGTTTCCCTCACCACTTCCCAGTGAAGTGAACGCAGCAGAGAAAACAGGCATTTGTTTAAGGAAAACTGGGGTTTTTTGGGAGTTTGACAGTGTTTACTGGAATACTGCTACTGAGTCCCGGAGGGGACTAACAAGTCTCTGTGCTGTGGTGGATCAGCTCCGGGGCAGGTGGTGGAGGGGGAGTGCACAGGGCTCAGCTCCTCTCCGACACCCCATCGCTGTGATCTGCTCTGGCTCCGGAGGTTTGAAGGATGGCTGTGAAGCAAGTGCCTGCAGCCCGTCATCTCAGCTCATCAGTGAGCCCAGGGACAAGACTTCAGGTGACAGTCCTGCCAGCTGGCTAAAAATTCTGTCTGCAGCTACCAGCTGGGTTGAACGAAGTACAGGGAAAAAAACCTCTCGCACCACCAGCCACAGCGAAACCCCCACCTTTAGGCTGCACACGACTGGATGACAAATAAATTTTCCCCATAGGAATCTCTCGGGCAACACGAAGAAAACTTCCTTTCCTTCCTGCACTCGGAGCTGACCTCGGGGTTCTCCTCCACCTCTCACACCTCTGGCTGTCCAGCTGCAGTCCTGCTCCTCCTGCCCATCCAACCAGCCCCGGTGGCTGCGGCAGCACCAACAGTTTTTTGGCACTAAACTGAAGTCCTGCCCTGGAAATCACAAGCCCATTAGCCAGGCCTGCTAGCTAACCTGTTGAGCAACTGTTCAGTGTACGCAGATGTGAAGTGGCATCTTTTTAATCCAGCATGGGAGGACTCTTCCTATCCTCTTCCTCGGCCAGGAGAGCTACCTGTCTGCTCCTTCACCTGTGTGCTGCAGGGCTGGCAGCGCGGATGTGCCCTCACCCAGGGCAAACCAGGGGGGAAAAAGGTAAATCTGAGCAGCCTTGCAGCCAGAGAGGGAAGATACAGGAGGGTCCAAGCTTTTTCTTCCCACGCTGGCAGCCGGCAAACACACGCTGCACTTTCATAACAAGACTCCACTTATCACTCAGCAGCTCCAAAGGATGCTCAGCTGCTGGAGGAAGGGATCCCTGCCCCATTCCCCCAGCAGTGAAGGAAGGGGGCCTCTCCAAGGGTCAGCCGGACACCGAGCTCCCCGGGACAAGCGCGGGTTCCCCGCAGGGAGCGCTGGCGGCTCCGCGGTGCTTTTGGGAAAGTCTCACGCAATTGCTCGCTGCGCTTAGCGCAGGGCAGGGGATTGCGGGGCTCCGGAGGTGCCTGTGCATCATTCCCCTCGCAGAAGGAGCGCACACGCGTGGCTGCACCGGCACCCCGTCCGTGCCTCCGCCGGGGCCCTGCGCTGATGCTCGCCACCCCCGGCACCGCACTCGCCCGCGGCCACCCAGCCCCGCACCCCCCGCGGGCAGCGGGTCCCCCCCGGTCCCGCCGCGCCCCCCTCGCACCTTGTCGGACGGCTTTCACCACGATGGGGTCCTTGCAGCTCCGGATCACTTCCAGCACGTCGTAGCGCGGCAGCCCCGACACGCGGACCCCCTGCACCTCCAGCAGCAGCTCGCCCTCGCTCAGCGCCGCCTCGCCGTCCCCGTCCGCCGCGCCCGCGTACGGGAACTCTCCGTGCCCCGCGCCGCCGAGCAGGGCGAAGCCCAGCTGCCCGCCGGGCCCGCGGCTGAGCGCGCACTGCCGCACCCGGCTGGACCAGTGGTTCTTCTTCTGCACGACCCGCGACATGGCGCTGCGCGTCCCTCCGCGCCGCGGAGCGCTCGGCAGGTGCGCAGGGGGCGCGGACCCGCCGCCCGCTCAGGCCATCACCGCCCGCACGGCTCCGCGCCCGCGGAGGGCGCGCACCGCCTCCCGCCCGCCCCTCCGCGCCGTCCCTTCTCCCCTCTTAGTAAGAAAGAAAAAAAAAAAAAATTAGAAATAATTTTAAAGCGCTGAAAAAGCAAATCCGTCAGCCGCGCGGTATTGCCGCCCCTCTCCGCGGGCGCTGCGCGGGGCGCGGAGCCTTTCAGGCGGTACAAAGCGCCGCTTGTTCTGTTCCAGTTCGGTCCGTCCCGCTCCGCCGCGCTCCGCGCCGCCGGCGCAGGCGCCCTGGCACGGCCCGCCCCGGCCCGGCCCGGCCCCCGCCCGCTCCCCGCCCCCGGCACGGCCCGGCCGGGCGGCCCCCCCGCCCCACGTGCGGCCGCGGCTCCTCCCGCTCGCACCGACAACTTTCCCGAGGGGAGAACTCCGTGCCCGCGCCCCCCCGGCAGGAATCATCTTGCTCCGAGCGGGCCCGGAGCGCGGGTGCTCTGCCCCGCGCCCCCGGAGATGCTCATGTTCCAGGCGGCTGGGGATGGCAGATCTTTGCTTTCCCGGGCGGATTTCTAGGATTTTCCCAGTTGCAAACCTCTGCAATCACTTCTTACCTGCGCTTTCCAGGTGGTTGTTACAGGAGGAGACGCAAAGTACAAGTCCTGAGGAAAAAGTTGCACAAGCCCGTCATTAAAATGGTATCAAAGCGCTTGCACAAGGCTGAGTGAAAGTCGTGCTCCTACTCTTAGTTCTCCACTTTTTTATTGAACTTGAGACATTAATAATGTTCTCACATTGTCCTGTCCTCGTGTAATTGGTTAGAAGCCGGACTGACTAATAGCGAGGTCTCGCTGCTGGGGAAAGGGACGCGCATCCATTTGCTTGTCCTTGGCCACAACTCCTCAAAGTTACCCAGAACTAGTGCAAAACTCAGAAGGGGAAAATAAGAAAGCGTGCACGTACCAGCTGTCCCTTCCAGGTCATGCTCCATGCTTCCAAACCTGAAAGCCAGGCCTCATTTTGAGCAGTCTTATGCATGACCGAACCCCTTCCAGCAAGGAATTCAGTTGTCAGATGTGTGCGTGCCCTATTTTGCTGCTAATCGGGACTGAGAAGTGACACAGGGAAACAAAGAGTCTGGTCTGGCTCTCTGCGCTGCCCTAATGTGTGCTCAGACGCTACAGCCCGCAGACTTTCACTGCTGTCGCTCTTTCATCTCCCATCCTCGCAGCCAAGCGTGCCCTGCAGTGATCTGCGATGCAGGAGAGGCGGCAGGCTCGGGAAGCATCGGTACCTGGGGAAGAAGCTCAGCCTAACATCGTCTGATGCTGGCCCGGCTGGTCAGCCAGGCTTGGCTGGCTAAGAGAGGTGACCGGGATACTTTGCCTGCCCTTGCACCGGTCCCGGATGGAGCAGGGGAGCCTGTCCTTCCCCCGGCCCCTGCGTTCCGTCCCTCCTTTCCCCAGCTGCAATCTCTCATCTGGCTGCTCTGTAGCACTGCAGACACCGCTCCGCGGCCTCGGGCTCCCGCCCCGGCGGCACAGCCACGTCCAGGCAAGGGAACGGAAGGCTTGGCCAATGTCACATAGCGCAGCAGTGAGTCAGCTCCGTCCCCTGTGCCTCAGGCACCTCTGGCCAGGTCTCCATGGGAAGCAGATGGGATTCCTAGGGCTCAGGAAAGTCCTGCCAAGGGAGGGGGCAGAGCCTGCCTTCTTGGGTAGAAATGGGCTCATGAAGTTCAATGGACCTGCTGTGTCTAGCCCTCATTTGCTTCCAAGAGTTTTCTTTCCATTTGGAACTTTCATACTTTGTTTTCATCCTTAAAGCTGTTCTGATCCCTTATGTTTGAGCAGCAATAACTGCCTCACATCTGCTTTTGCTGGCTCAGTAACCAGCTGCCCAATTTGTCACCTTTAGGATGACAGCACACTTTTTATTGTGCCTTCACCAATAAAGAGTGGATTGGTCATCGGGCTGGATCCCCTGGGCAATAAATGCTCCAGAGGTCTGTAGACCCTACAGAGCAGCAGCATGGCTTGTGGGGAAGGGTTTCTCTCATCTGTGCACTGGCTGATAGTTGTGTCACACACGTGAGCTCAGGGTGCAGGGAGCCCCTTGTTCACAGCCAAGAGCTGGGTGTGACGTATTTTCATCACCATCATTTTTCAGGGTGTCTTATATGACAGCTCTCCTGAGCTAAAAATCATCTGGGATCCATGTGAGCATCACATGAGTTGTGGTTGCCCTGAATAGATCTTACAGAACTACTTGTGCTTCATGGAAAAAAATTTTGAAAAAGATTATTTGGAAAAGTTTTGATAGTAAATGTATGAGGTGACAGACTTCCAAGGGCCCTTTTCAGTTTGCTTACAAACAGTGCAACTGTAATGGAAGTGTGAGCTGTCCCCGCTGTAATCCTAACACTGTACTCATGTCTGGGCACCATGGTCCCAAAATTGCTCTTGCTGATCAGTAACAAAACCAGCAAACCTCAACCAGAACTTCATTTTCAGATTTTCACTTCAGTTTTTCTCCTGGACCAGTTTCCTACCATTTTTTCTCCTTGTTGTATCCAGGTGGTCAGTCTGGATAACCCTAGATCCTGGAAGCTGGCACCACTTAAAACAGCTCAAATATAGCCAAGGTTTTTTGTTGTCCTGATTGCCAACTCTGTGACTGCCCAGCACCTCACTGCTGCAGCGAGATTATTTCAGGGCACAGCTGCTCCAACCACCTCTATTAAAGGAAACCCTTGGTCAGACTTTAAAAGCACTGAGCCCTTGACCAATGGCCAGGCTGCTCCTGCCCAGAAGGGACCCTGACACCAGCTGATGGATAATTGGGTTATTACTCCATACAAACCTGGCATTGCATTTCGTTGCAGAGCCTGGCCTCTCTCCCAGGGACACTGGTCCTGCCTTTGCAGAGAGGATGGATTTAATGATTAACAGACTGTCTTCATCTCTAACAACTGCAGCTCTAATAATGAGATTCTCCTTTTTGTGAGGGTCTCTAAGCACTTCACAAACAGTAATTAAGGAATCTTCACAGGGCACCAACCTGGGGAGCAGCTGAACATTAACACAGGGCAGGGAGAAGCTATGGGGACATTCCTCATTTGAGGACAGCTCACTGTAGCCATCCTACTTCACCTGCAGCAGCTGGTCCAGCCTCATCTCATGCAGTTCTGCATGTTCTTTACCAGCTCACAGCCCATGACAGCGCTGTAAAAACTGATTTGGGTGGGCTCAGGCCTTTAAGCAGAGCCTGATTCCCTTGCTCTTTTTTGTCTGCAGTCACTCTGGCCCATGCATTTGCAGCTGCTAATTTGTCAGGATGAGAAGGCTGGTGCTTTCTTCCTCCTTCAGAAGGTGCTCTGCATGCTTTGGGCCCAGCTACAAACACACAACAGCTCAAATGGTTCTTTCAAATAGGATATTGACCCATGGACTTGGTCTCAAACGTCTCTGAAATTTCGTGCTGTGTCCCGGATTCTAAAATGGGTCAAAGCTCCCCCAAGCATCATCTCATTCTCTCAGCTTTCCTACTGAAACTTTAGGAAACCACAGTTTTACTTTTTTTGGAATGGAAAACCATGTCTAGTCGCTGAGAATGTTGTGGGTTTATGGCAGTTCACAGCCATGTAGTCCCACCAGAGAGCATTACAAAAGATGACAATGATTAAGACTACAAATGAAAGTACAGAATATTTAACATAGCAGAATTTATTCTTGATTTCCAAATAAACCCCAAACCTTTGATATCACAGGCCTCAAGGCTTTGAAAGCCTGAGCACATAGATCCTGGAAAAAAAGAGAGTAGAGAGACTTTAAACAAGATCCAGTTTCTCAGACATTGAAGTTTCCTGTTGGCACACTAACTACCAGAATCTGTCAGTAGGAGAGCCATGTATTGTGGTTATTTCCCAAACAAGAATTGTTTTATAGTAATCCCACTTAACTCTTACTGGAGGAGAATTTTCTGTGTAGAAGCCAGGATTTCTCAGCAGGCTGGTACTGCTCTCTGGTAGCAAGGAGGAGATGGGTTGCTGCTGCTTTGAGTCCTGGTCCTGGCAAACATTTCAACAGGCGACCCAACCCCAGGTACTGAACAAACCCTGGATTTATAGAAAACCTTCAAAGTGTCAGGACATGAGAAATTCTGGTTAAGCTGATGACCAGCCAGCACAGACAGGTCCTGCCTAAGGTCAGTGGCAGAGCTTGGTCAGCAAGATCCATCCCAAAAGGCAGCTCCTTGTGTAGGACATTTCCAGCAGCAGGGTGGCTGTACCCCCATCCGGGGCTGGCTCAGAGTGAGTCTGTAACCATGGGATGCTGGGAAGAAAAAGGAAACTCGCCCCTTACTGGGACTTCATGTCACCTTCCTCTACAATTTATTTCAATAATATCACACGTAGTGGAATATAAAGCTGAAGATCAATCTCATAACCATATTAAGACACTCTGGGGTGTATTTTATAGGACCATTAATGTACTTCTTGGGTGGTTAAAGTCACCCACAGCATAAATTAATGGCTCCATAAAACATGGTCTGTCATATCCTATGGCTTAAATAACACACAATAGGCTGGGTATGTTGGGATGTGGTTGAGCTTATTGGGTGTAAGCAGAGGGTCAGAGTGACCACCTGGAAGTGAGGATGCCAGACTCAAGGAGCCGAGTCATTTTTAAAAAGCAAGATTGTAGAAAATCCAACACAATTACAAGCTGTAGATTTCATTAGTTTCATTAGCACTTGTACTCCCAGGTCTATTCCTTTCATTCAGGCATAGCCTCCCTGCAGATGCGTTCTGCTCCAGGGTAGGATTGTTGTGGGTGGGGCTTTTTGGCGTGGAGAGATACAGGCTTGAAAAGCCCTGAAGAAGTCGAGCACAGAGCAGGTAAAGCCTCTTGGTTAGAGTAGGGATCAGATTGGCTTTGCAAGGGAAGCTAAGCCTGCCATATGTTTCAACTTTCTGAAAGAAACTTGAAGGAAATGTCTGTGCAGTGTCTATTTGGGACAGATTTTATTGGAGTAGAGGTCTCTGGTACACACAGGAGTATTTCCAAAATTAAAAGAAAAATAAAAGAAAACAAAAGAAAGTCTTGTTTTTTCCTAGTCTTTCTTGACCATGATCAAGCTATAGAAGAAGCAAATTCCTCCTCCTAGTCTGGTGGATATTGAGCCTTATTAAGTCACATTCTCCCCCAGGAATTTTTCTTTGCTATTATAATGTCTCCACATGAGTTACCAAAGACTCTTCAGTAGACACTAGCTGTGTCCTGCTAGGATAAGCTGTCCCAATTCACCTGTCTCCGCTGATAAACCTCCACTTTTCCTCTTCTGCTGCTTGAAAAAGAAAAGGGCTCACCTCTGATTTGTGCTGCAAGAGCTCAACGCAACTGCCCAAGGCACCAACTCTCACCCAAACTCACTTCAGCTTGAGAGCCTCATTCTCTCCTCCTTTTTTATCCTCCTTGTTCCCTCTGCAGATACAGACAGAGCCTCACTGCATCCTTATACTCCACCAACGCTCTGCTGAGGCTTATGGAGATGTTGTTCCCTGTCCTTCCCCTGTTGCCTCACCTCTCCAGTCCTCTCCTTTCTAGTTTCTCTATGTATTTTCAACACAAAACTTGCTGTCCATTCCCCCTAAAAATCCTGAAAACTGAAGCTTTTATCAGGAAAGATTTCTGCTTTAAGTCTTTACGGTGCCATAAAGAAGAGGCAAAGTCTGAGCTTTTCAAACATGCTGCATGCTGAGTAAATTGGTAGTCCCTTGTGGTGGATATGTATTAAAGTCTAATGGCTTAAGTATGGAAAAAGATCAGGAAGAAAAAGCTGGGAATAATCCATCTCTCCCCACAGCAAAGGCTGGCTCAAACAACTTGAGTAGGGCTGTCAATCTCATGATTTGGTTTGAAAATAAAACTAGGCACAAAGGCTCAGCTTCCCAAAACTAACTGGCACATGGGTTGCATCAGAGCAGTATCTTGTCCACCAGCTCCACTTTCAAGGGGTTTGTTTTTCTCAAAAGTAAAGGATCAATACACAGAATATCAATAGCAATTCTCTATACAGAATAAACAGCAAAAATCCCTTTTCCCTCTAAAAGCACTGAGTTGAGGAAAGATTTCTGTAATAGAGAATTGATTTCATTCTCACTAAATGTTTGTCCAAGTACCCTCAGCAAGATTAAAAGAAATAAATAAAAAGGCAGCAGTAAGGCACAATGATGGGACAAGCTGAAGGTTTGGGGAAGGAATTCCTTTGGAGCAGTATTGATATGCTCTTCCTTCATGGTGAGGAGTAGCTTGGAGATTCCTGTCTGGGTCAGAATGCTGATCCTGGCAAAAGGCAGGAGAGACAAGGCAGCAACAGACAGCACAGCCTGATCCTGCAGCCATCTGGGGCCTGGCTGTACTTTGCTCCTGAAAGTAATTTACAGGCATCAGACAAGCCACATGTGTAAGGCTGAGCATACACAAATATTCTCAGGAGCAGAGCCAATTAACACACCACGAGATATCACTCAGTGATTTGGAAGATATACAAACCCCATCTTGCTTTTTGAAGCACTGAAGCAGAAGAATTCATGGCGATGTATCTTCACAGAAACATCCCCAATCAACTTACTGGTCCCACAAGAGCATCTTTATGTTAAAGCAGCATCTACTGCACATCTGAGCTTGGTCCAACAAAAGCAGCAGCTTTGATACGAGGAGCTACCCTGCCATGTCATACCTCCTATGGAAAGATTATGATCATCATTACTCTTTATATAGAATAACAGCCAGCAGCCTTGGCTGGGACAAACAGCTCCCAGGGCTAACCCAGCCAAACACAAAGGGAGATGCTCCTCTTCTCCAGACAGCTACAAAGAGGGATTTGGGGCCTGGGAGCAGGTCAGTGGCAGTCGGGATTGGGATTCCTGACTCCCTGCCTGGTGTCCTAATATTAGCTCGCATTGTCTCCCAGCCCGTCTCCCTTCTTCCACATGAGCTGCGGGCCCGAATTAGCGCGTCTCGCTGCATCATCTGCCAGCCCATCCTGTGTGCTAAATTAGTCAGGGGCTGAGCAAACATCATGGGAACAGCTCTCACAGAGTCTATGTGGGCTAAGCTATTCCTACGGCATTGTTTGCTCTGTGTTTTCCAAGCATCATCACCAAAGTATGACGGGCTGTGTCCTGGAGCTGGCATCGCTCCCCAGCGCGGCCAGGGATGAGGGCTGGCCCAGTGGGGGCTCTGCTGGGAGCCAGCCTGGGGAAAAAGTGTTAACAAATTAACTCCAGTGGCAAATGAGCAGGCAAGGAGAAAGCAGCAGCAGCAGCAGCACATGCTGGCCTCTTGGAGTGGTATTTACAAGTTTCCTAAATTTCCTTCCTCCTGCTGCACTCAGTGGTGGATGGGCTGATGGGTTTTTGTCTGCCACGTGAACTTCTTATCTTGTGCCCTCCAGCTGCAAGCTCAGGGCTGTCCATAAAAATACCCTCAGCACAAAGGGGCTGGGGCTAATAGGGTTTCAAACCAGTGTCCCCAGCAAGTTTTGGTTGGTTTAGAGTCCATCTCCTCCTTCTACTGGGGGCTGATGGCATCAATTTCCACTAGGCTCATTAGCCTCTGTGGAGTGAGGCTTTAATCAGAAAGATACAGGGGAATCATATCAAATCCTGTCTTTGGGTCACGCAACACATAGCCACCACCTCCTCCCAGGTGAGGGATGCTGCTTGCAGGGCACAGAACAGCAGGGAAAAGGAAAAGAGGGGGTCGTAGGAGAGTCTGTGCCCCTGAGCAACCAGCCAGCCCAGTCACAGGACTGGTTTTATAAGGTGCATGCAGGGTTTTGGACAGCAGCTATTGAAAGACAAGCGTCTCATTGAATATTATCCTTTTCTGGCAGCAAGATCAGCGCAGTCAATTAGCTGTAAAATCTGAATCATGTCCCTGGCAGGCAGGCTCGGAGAGGAAGCAGCTCCACCTTCCTGCTCTGCCCACAGAGGTCACAGCATCCACTGCACGGCTCTGCCGACAGCAGCTTGCCAGACCTGTCACAGGCAGCCACCACAGCGGGGATAAATCAGGATATTGCTCCCATCACACAGCAGGAACAGCACAACTCCCAGTTCTCAGCATGACATCATGGAGGCTTTCCACGATCCCAAGACCACTGCTCAAAACCCTGGGCAATAAATCCATCCATAGCACACCAAGAAAGAATGGACAGCACATCTCCATACATCCCTCAACACCCTTTTACTGCCAGGCTCATTTCTTTTTTTTTTATTGCTGTAGAATAAAGTCTTAAAAACCCCTGACTTGAATCAAATGAGCTTTTAGGTGAAGATGCAGATCCGTGGAAGGAGAATTGCGTTGTACAATGACAGACACAGTCCACTGCCCAGCAGAGACCCAGAACTGGGAAAAACAAGCCCATCAGAGCTCCTGCAGTGAATTACTTGCTCTTGGGAGCTGTTGCTCCCCAGTGACTCTTTGGAGACAACATCCAAACCAACAGAGTTGTGTTTGCAGCTCTGTGTTGGCCACAGATCCACTCCTGGCATATCTGTTCCCAGTTTCCAGCTCCCAGATGTGTCACTAGGTCTTATCCAGCCTTTCCGGCTGGAGATGAGTCATCTTCATCCTCCTCGGCGTGACGGGGATTAGACCCAAGGCATATTAGCAAAGTAGAAGGCTTGCCTTGGACCAGGGCCAATTTCAGCATGTCGATAACTTATAAAAACACATTGCTCTCCAGCCAAGCCAGTTTCAGTTCCTAGATGATTCAGCAGCAGTGCTACAAGGAAATATGGATGTGAAAAGTCCCTGAAGGAATTTCTGTATAATTCTGCATTGAAGTAAAAAGCCCTGAGACCAGCAGCAGAATGGAAATTGGGAATTAAGGATCATTCCTTCTGTGCCTGCAGGGACTGCTAAAAGCTGGGAAATTTTGAGTGGAGTTTCAGGGCAGGAGGGAAGAAAGAGCAAACACAAATCAGGGAGGTGGAAGACCCTGGAGGGGGGAAAGAAGGGAAATGCAACTCCTGGTTTTGTTTTGGCCACTTTGCACCAGCTGCAACTCTGTTGTCACTAAAAACATTAAAATCCTGTGGGCAGGTAAGGGGAAAATTGGAGTGAGAAACCTCTAGAAACACATTTTCAGAAGGCAGCCTGGAAAACGGGAAATATAAAGAGCCAGGGACAGCTCTAAAGTCCATCTGAGCACTTTGGGTTCTGGATCTGATCCATGTCTATTTTAAAAAAGAATGAGAAAAGAAAATACAAAAGGAAAAGTACCACATAACTGCCCAATGTAAATTAATTCCTGAAAGGGCATAGCAAGCCAAAGATGAATATTTCATCTCTTCTGACCTCTTTCAGTTCATTATCCTAATTGTGAGCTTCAAGACCACAGCAGCATTTCTCTGCATGCAAAATCACCAGGGATGGGATGGCACGAGGTGTAACAACCCTCCTGAACAGAGTCCAGTGGGAGATGGAGTGAAGGGGACTAAGAGCTATAAAATCACTGCAATAGCATGGAGTAACTTCAAATGTGGTTACTGGACAAATTCCTGTCTACTCAGAAACGTTTCCCACAAGAGAGAACACCCCCCTCTCCCTCCTTTTATCCACTGACTCTAACACCACTTGCCCTGAGATGTCCAGAAGTGCTTTGCAAGGTCAAATGGCCATTTCTGAGCAGCCTGAGCCAATGCTGGACTCACACCATGTCATGCAGAGCAGTCTCTTCCCCTCAAGTGATGTTTTCCAGCCTGCTCCTGGCAGAAACCTCACATTCACCTGTGAGCAGCTTGGCAGCCTCCCCAGAGTTCAGAGAACAGCTCAGCATCCTGCAGGATACAACCCTGGCAGGAGCCCAGCCCTGTCTCCCTCCCCAACCTGCTGCACACCTGCCTGCCTCCATCACTGTTGAGTCTCCACACAAGCAGCAATTTAATCCTTGTTTCCATAAAGAAAATGAATTCATGTTTTACTGTGCAGCACAGACCTTACCATCCATCCTTACCTCCATGGGAATCCCACCACAGGTTCCCTGACAGTCAGGATTGGCTGCTGTACTCAGACTATTGAAATTCCCTGTATTTTAACTTTGGCTGGCTTTAATTGCTGCTCAGCACTGACATTTGCAAAGGATGCTTCTTTGCTCCTTTTGTGTAGAGCCTGTTTGTGCTCTCTGCTCACTGCTGTCTCTTCCCTGGAGCCCTAGCTAATGAATGCAGCATGCTGATGACCCCTCCATTATAAATAGTTTAATATTTTTAAATAAATATGGGATGGTGCCATGATTGTGTGGGTATTTCATCCAGCCTGCAGCACAAGGAGCTGGCACTGACAATGGCAACCATGGCTTTATTTGTCATTCTGTTGCTAGTTTGCCATGGAAAGCAAGGGAAGGGGCTGGGATGTAACACGGCATAGAATAACACAGCAGCAGATGTGTTATTCCAAGTGTATCACAAGGAGCTGCTCCTCATCCCAGCACAACAGATGAATGCAATAAAGAGAAAACTTCTAAGTTGTTACTTGGTTTCTTGAAGCTACAGGGCTGCAAGATTATTAGCTGAGCCCCAAACCAGAGGAAGGTACATACAGGGGGGGAAATTCTGTTATATCATGTTTCCAGCATGTTGCAACAGAATTAACACATTAGCTTGACATGTTGCTGATATAATTTATTCCTAATTTCAAAGAAAAATGTATCCTAAGCAGTAATGTTAAAAACCAAACCAATAGCAACAAAGGAAAAGAGGAAGGGGAAAAGCCTGAGATCAGGTCAAATTTTTCAGCATGTTAATTAAGTTTTCAGCCCATCAACTTCTGTTGTCCTAATTTCCCTTCTTTCCTTCTGGGTGTATCTGGATTTTTTGCTATATGTAGATCATGTGGGTTAGATCTAAATTTGCTTGTCCCTCACAACCACTTCTCAGGCAGTAAAAACCTCCTAGAAAGTTCACCCAATGGAACCCGAGGATTGCCTTCACTCCCAGGTGGCATAAAGCCAGGATTGATGCTCCACAACTTCCACTCCCAGCCTACGATTTTACCAAGGCATGGGGTGTGAACAGGGACTGCTGCCAAGGCAGTGATTTACAGCAGTGCAATCCATCCCCATGGACAAGGAGGAGCAGCGATAGCTGATACCAGCTGTTCCCCAAATGTCTCCACTGAGGAGCCAGCTTCTGTGCTTAAAAACCTGACTGGAGAAACCTACTTCTCTGGCTGCAAGCTTCCTCCTGCAGCCAGGCATCCTTCAGGCTCATTGTGCTGCTGCCTTCTTGCTAGACACCTCTCCCGTACACCTGCTTCCCTCAAGGGGGAAAAGTGGGCACAGCCAGACCCAAAAATGTGCCCTCCTGCAATCCAGCCAACTCAGATAAACATCTTTTCCATGCCAAATATTCATCTGAGCTCCAGAGTACCAAGTCCAAGCCCCATCAGCCTTTTTTTTTTTTATGAGCCCAGCACACTGGAGAGCAAGCAGCCCATGGTGCTTTGCCATGAACAGGAGCAGTTAGACAGCAAATGGATGGGGAATGGAAGGTCAGGCTTATTTTAAGTGACTTTGCTCTGAGATTAATGAGGAGGCAGTCTGAAGCTATACCCAGCCTCTCAGTTGCTATTTCTGACTCTTTCCTCCCTGTGCAGCTTCTTTCAGTGGTGATGTCTGTAATAGCACTGTAAGGAAGGTGTCTCTACACACCCCAAGCCTCACCACCATATGTGCATTTACCCTTGAAATGAGGAGTGCTGTGCATTAAAATACTACCCTGGCATGGCATGGGCTGTGGCTGTAGATTTTAGGAAGGGCAGAGTAGCTGGGTGCCCTTGGGAGGAGCAGAAAACAGCCAGCAGCTTGCCTGCCATAGGTTCTAGCCTTCAAGAGAGGAAAAAAAAACATAACGAAAAGACCCTTTCAAAAATCAGCTTCACAGAGATCAAGGTAACACCTGCCTAAGCCTGAGAGCTTGCAGTGTGTGCTGAACTCAGGAGCACAGCAGAGAGGTGCAATTACCTAATTGCCTCTAAAGTGTGTCATTTATTAAGTGTTTTGCATGGTGCCAGGGCCTCTGGAAGAGACAGTCCTTGCCTTGAGAATCTCCCCCCACGCCACCCTGCCTGTCAGACTGGCTCCCATGAGCCAGGAGGGTGACAGTCCTTGGGGTCCCCACACTGCCTACCTTTCCTTCACTCTCTCCTCTGCACCCAAACAGCCAAACACTTACATTAGTTATGGTTCACTGACTGCCTGCATTTATACATATGTATATAAAATAATCAGAGGTGCCCTATAGATTTAAAATCCCTCTGTGAGACAGGGTGGGCATTAAGTGCTATGTTATTAACCACTGGAAAACAAACCTGAGAGGATTCATTAAACAAGAGGGCAGTTGGGAAATAAACCATTTCCCACATAGTTTGTGAACAACTGCAGTTCACAAAACATTAAATTTCTAATTATAAGCCCAGGAAGTTTTAATGTAAAAAAAAAGTGACTTGTGAAACAAAGTATGGTTTTTTCTGCTCATTAAAATATCCCCTGAGTATAATTTCCTTGCCCTTAATCCTGAACCTTAAGGTTTTCACAGGTAAGTAGGTAATTAACACAAATCTGGTTGAACTACAGAGCTCTTGCAGTGCTGCAGGTCTGGCAGTAATGGGTTCTGCTGGGTGCAGGGTTCCCCTTTGGATAACAGCAGCAGGGAGCCCCTTACTTACCTTGCTTATCCTGTGGTGTTCCTGGAGCACAGGCACTGGGAAGCTGCTTCCTTGGGAAAGGACTTCAGACCAAAACACATGGGAAACAGAGGGCCAAATCTCTGAGGGCATCACTTTCCCAGTGAGAAGCAGCAGCTTTCACACTCCTGCAATCTGCCCTAAGCACATTATTCTTCTCCCCAAGCAGCACTGACTGCTCTGTGTCAGCACAGACGCCAGCCCATGCTAAAAATCCTTCCTGGCAAGAGGGCTGGTGGTAGCACACAGCTCTGGCTTGGCTCAAAGCAGTTATCTGCCCTGTGGTGCATGTCAGAGAGGGGTTTTGTGAAGTCAGTTCTGTGGTGGGGGGGGAATGAGGTTGTCAGGCAGGTTTGGATCCATGGGGAGAACAAGTCCCATTGTTACCAGGCCCCCTGAGTGAAATGACTTCTGCAGTGCAGGGGTTAGACTGATCCCTCTTAAACCAGACTGGGAATCTCAGTCCTGGGAACAAGTCAGGCAACCTCAAACAGCCTCAGAAGAGGAGACATAGTTCCATTACATCGAACAAGTCCCCTTTATGGTACCTTGCACTCAGAGGTGAAGCCCAAGACACATTTCATTTTAAAGGCAAGGAAAATTTCTGCAATTTCCCCAGCTTTATGCACCTCACCAAGGCCAAGCAAGACTTAAGACCAAGATCATCTGCCTTCCAGCCCTTCTGGGCTGACTGACAGCCACCCTTCCTGTGCATTTAAGTCCAGGCTTTCCTGAATTTATCACAACAAATGCAGCTGTATGTGCAACCACAAGTAGCATGAGGCAGGCAAATCTGGAAGCAGCTTCCTTTTCATGTGGGAAGCAAATCTCCTACTAATGCACTGCAGCCTTCTGACCCTCCAGCCTGGAAACCAGAGCATCAGAAGCAGAGCAGGCAGAACCTTCCTTCAGCCCTTAGACAGAATCCAAAGTCATCTCTGCACGTGGTGCATGGCACAGCTCCAGCAGCAGGACCTTCTGTGCTGAGGGACCACAGCCCCACACCACAGCCCCAGCCACTGGGAACTCTGGCTCACCTCTCCTGACCCAGAGGCTTCTCATTTGCAGGGTCCCAGCCAGAGCTGGGCATTGTGCTCAGGGGACTTTGTGAAGTTTGCTCCAGACCACCTTGGGTGGAGGTGTCAGGTCCCCCAGGGCAGCTCCATCACCCCAAGCTCTGTGGGAGCAATCCCTGAGTGCTTAACAGCAGCCTTCCTACACACCACTTCCAGTAACCAAGTCATTTCTCCCTGAAGTTTTGGATGAAAAATAAGATGTAAAACCAAATTACCCACTGTTTATGTACATAATTCCCTGTGCATCTGGATAAGAGCATGCCCGTGGCCTCTTTATGCTGCATCTGATTCTCATTAGGTGCTTGTGATTCCTTCTTGATAAGGTTTTATTGCTCTCCTTGACACTCTGAGCTGTGGTTGGGCTCTTTATTCTCTGCAACTGCCCTGGTGTGCCCAAGGATTTCCCAGCCCAACCCAGCCCAGTCTGAACTGATCCACAACCAGCTCTGTCAAAGGACAGCCCTGGTGCTTAAGAACTAGAAATAAAGCCAGATCTCTCCAAAGTTAATTTTGGGAATTGGCTGCTGGGGCTTTGCTTACAGTAACTGAGACCAGAGCAGGGGATAAACCAGAGGCAGAGCCTGTGCATGGCCTGGGGCAGCACAATAGCAAAGCAACCCTCCTTTGCACCAGGCCAGGCTCTGGAGGGATTCTTTAGCAGTTAAACTTTGCATGACTCTGTGGGCAACATTCCAAGAAAAGATATTTTGCAAATATATTTTTCTTTCTGTGAATTACCCCACTCTTCACTCTTCTTATCCATGTACAAAAGCAGATTACAACCTGTTTCTGGGTGAGCAGGTAAGAGACACAAAGGGAATTAGGCTGATTGAGTGTTAAGCCTCATCTTAAGAGATTTTATCATTTTGTTCTTCAGAATCTTGGTTTCACCAGAAAAATTAATGTTCTGGGATATGCACAGAAGTAGACCAATTTCTTTCCTATAATTATTGTCACCTTCACTTGAGGACAACATTATCAGATGTAGCCTTTGATGCATATCAGAAACATTCACCTGGATAGCATTCCTATTTCTAAGACGCAGATTTACCTTGCAGTAAAAATCCCTGCAGTAATCAGCAGCAGAAAGGTTTAACATACTTAAAGATTTCTTCCACTGACAAAGAAACAGGAGAACTACAGATTTACCCTAAACTGGAATTTATGGCAACCCTACAAAAACAAGGAAACAAGAAACACGTAGACAAAAATCTCACAAAACAACCAAACTCAACAGTTTTTCATGAACCACTGAGATATATCTTGGCAGCCCTGATTTTCTTGTAGTTTCCAGTAACCAGCTCATGTGAACAAGGGAGTAGACCAAAACAACAACAACAAACCCCCCCCCAGTTCCTTACCACCTTTATGGCTTATGGGAGTTGAAATTCAAAAGTTTCCAGGAACATCACCTTAGCCTCCAACTTATTGAAGAGGAATCTAAAATCTCACTTGCATGAGGTCTCTTCCCTGCTCCTCATTTTCCTCCTCAGCACTTTCCCTGTGCCAAGAGGTGAGGTTTTGTGACTCTGGGCTGCCTTTATACCTCTTATCCAGCACCCAGTGGCCAGAATTAACTCCATCAAATTTATAAAGCAATTAGGACTGGGTGAGCAATTCCAAAAAAAAAAACCTCAGTGAAAGTCCTCTCAGCTTTTTAAACAAATTCATTCCAGCTGGGTTCATGCTCCTCGTGCATCAGCTTCCCACATGGATCCCAGCATGGGAGGTCAGAGGCAGGAAAGGTTTTGCAAGGGTGAATGTTAAGGGAGAATTAGAAGCTATGTGCAAATCCCAAGCTTAAGTCAGGGCCTGTGCAAACATGAAATCCTCCCAGGCCACGAGAGCTAAACAGTTAATTAAATCAGCACAAGCATGGGGTCCATGAATGAGCTATGGGTCAGGGACTGGGGAGGGGAAAAGCATTCATGGAACTGATTAATTGAAGGGAGTTGTGATCTGTCTGCAAATAATTCAAGCGAGCTATTAGAGCTGGGCAAGGAAGTGTTTTTCATGTGGAAGATTCTGAAATATTTCTCTGTTTTAGCTTAGGACAAAAGGAATAAAAACTGGAAAGTGAAAGAAAATTCAGACAAGGTCGATCCTGAATCTGCTTACATTAGTTTGAAATGTTTCTTTTTTTCCTCTCTGGCCTTATTATATTTCTATTTTATAATTATTTTACCTTTCAACTTCAAGAATATGGTACAGATCTCATATCTGGAAAGCAACTTCATTTTAAACATCAAAAAGATTTCAGAGTGTTAAAAAAGCTTTATCAAAACATCTCTTCAAGGTGAAAAAAGCATTTTCAAGAAGTCGTCATTATTTTTGGGGAAAAAAACCTCCTAGTTAAAAATCCATAACCCTCTCTGTCCTTTTTCTGTTGCATATTAGTGATCTCTAAAGGCAAGGGTCTTGGAGGAGGTCAGGTTTTCTCAGTTACCTTAAATGATACAACCCATCAAAGAGCATTTATTAATTGTCCAGGTGTTGGGAACAGAGCATATCCAAGTGAAACAGGACAGGAGCATCACAGTTCTGCACCTCTTACATCTCAATCCACAGCTCTTCTCATTATCCTAGTGATCTTAAATGAGGTATCAGTTAAACCCTCAGCACTTCTCCAAGACAAGACTGGGGAGATAATTTTTCAGTGGACTCTCAAAATGACAGTGGGGTGGCTCAGTTCCTCCACAAAAAGCTGTGACACCAGCAGGGCACAAAGGCAGTGAGGCTCCCTGATCTCCAGGACTAAAAGTGAACAAATGTGCAGTTGGCCCTGGAGAAAACACCATGCAAGGACCTGGTCTGACCCCAAACACCCTTAAAAGTCTCCCAAGGGAGGCCCTTGAAGGGTTGTTTCATGTGTGACTATCAAGTAAGCATTGATTAGGGTTTATTAAGATTTAAGATAACTTTGACATACAAAAGCAAGGAGAGTGAGTTGGTCAATTTTCATCATTTTGAAAGTTTCTCTGCCACATCGTAATGACATTTAATCAAATCTTCCATGGGAAATATTTGATTTGGTTGATTGAGTCTCAAGAAATGAAGATATAAAGTTTATCTGACTGAGGATGGTGTGCAGCTCACAGTGACAGCCTGTTCAGAGTGACTGGCTCAGGAGTGGGATACGAGACAACCTCCCAAATACCACTTATTAACTCTGGGTGTTGGGATTAAAAACTACCATAGGAAGAGGAGAAAAGCAGTTGAAGTCTGGGTCTCACACATCTCCTGTTGTCCAGCAGCTTTATTCTTTTTGGTTCTGGCTGTGTATGATTGTCACATATTTCACTCTGACATGAGTACCTTTGTCAAGGTGATCAGCAAATTTGTATTGCTTCTCTGATAAGGGTGAATGAGAAAAAGCTTCAGCTAACATTGCCAAAGCCTGAGAAAGGATTACTCATCCTTCACATCTGGATGTCAAAATTAGTCTTATACTAAAAGGTTGTTGGAGCAAAAAATCTTTAATATATGATTTCTCTTAAAAGGCCTTCCAACCCAGGATCTCAAATCAATTTAATTAGATACTGTAAACTTAATTAGACGTCAGAACCACCCTGCCACTGGGACAAATCTCTGATTAATGGAGAAGTGTCTATCAGGGGCCAAGACAGACTGGCAAAGGCATCAGAAAGACAGACAAAACAGCTGAAAAAAGGCTGAAACAGAAACTGTCCTTATAAAACACCAGATAGATGCAACCACCACAGACCAAAGTGCTTTGGGAAGAATTCCTTGGAGGAAGAAACCCAAAATGGCACCCTGGACACCCTGTGCTGCTGCCAGGTGTCCTGGGAGCTTGTAGCAGGGTGAGGTGGAGCCTGGGGCGCTCCTCCTGAGAAGAGGATGAAGCAAACCAAGGTGTCCTCAAGCCCAAGAGCTTCTCCCTGTCCCCTGCAGAGCAGTGTCACATGCAGGCTGCACGGTTCGTCCCCGAGGCCTGGCCCAGCAGCCTGGTGTCACCTGGGCAAAGCAAATAACACTGCAGATAACACTGAAATAGCAACATGCCTCAACAGTTGGCAAACTGTTGGAAAGGTGACTTTCTTTTGCTCTATGCCCAGGGACAAAGGACTGGCAATTTAATGACAGGGAGCTGTTTGATTCCTGACTGGCAATAGAGAAACTGGCAGAAGCACCACCTGGCTTTGTGCAGCAAAGAAACAAGGTCAAGGACTTCTCTCAGCCCATCTGTGATGTTTTTACATGGCAGTTTATATTACAGTGGGAAGAAGAGGTCTTGTCAGAAATCAAGACCTCCATCATCCAGGAAAAACCCCAGATGAGAGGCAGTGTGTGCCTCAGAGCCAAGTGCTCCAGGTCCAGCTCCCCAGAGTCCCCTCAGGGAAGTTCACTCCGTTGGGGCACAGTGGATCTCAGGTGGACCTGGTGCTGCAAACACCTCACAGCTCTGCTGAGGAGCTGCTGGTGTGGCTGGAGCTTACCAGACAAGGCTGGGGGATAAGGGGGATGCAGATGCAGTGAGCTTCCAGCCCACAGGGTAGGAAATGAGATCTAGCTCTGTCACAGCTCCCTGTGGTGGTATTTTACAGGAATGTACTCCCTTTTCCCTAGACACCTCTGTACTTGGCTGTCAGTATTGTAACACTAGCTTAAAGCCTTTTGGATGCTATAAGCATCCTCTTGCATGAATTATGCCCTCAGTAAAAAACAATTTCTACTCCCAGTAACATCAATTTAAGTCTTCAAATGATGATTTTGGCTTTGTATCAGTGCCTTTGATAGACACAGGCCCCCTGGGCCTGGTTTGGCTGTACTTCCACGTTTTCAGTGGAGCTGCACTGGGAACATGGGTTTTCTCCCATCCTTCAGTTTCCTAAAACCTCAGGTGGTTTGGGGAAGGTTAGTGCTGAAGAGCCAAAGTGAGAGCAGAAGTGAGGAGCAATTCCCTGTGGCAAGGCTGTGCTGGCTGTGCTTGGGGAGGGGAGATGTGGGGCTGGGATCTCCTCCAGGAAATCATGGGCTCAAAGGGGGAACAAACAGCATTTTCTGCTGGAACTTCATCCCACTCCTCTATAACTGTCAGTCCCTTCACATCCTTCACTGCCCTGCTTGGGTCACTGTCCTCTGCTTCTCTTCCAGCCCAAACCATCCTATGATTCTAAGGAAGCTTTTCCTATAGAGGGGATCCAGGTATTTTCCCTGGATATGAAAATCAGGCTTCTTAATGGAAATTCAGCTGCAGAATTTTCCTGTGCAGAAAAGAGTTGGCTAGGTAAAGGCAAAGATGTAAACTACAAGCAGAATGAAGGAAGATTTTGCCTTGTGGCTTTATGAGGCTGGTTTATGAGATGTGTGTTACTAATGAGATATTTGATGCAGACAGTTTACTAATGCCAAACTCCCTCAGAAATGAGGAGTTTTGCCTGGGCAACAAGGGGATTAAAATGTCCCCAGAAACTAGGAATACTTAGGATAGATAGTTAAAAATAAAAAATGAAAAAAAAAAGGGAAGAGGGAAAAAAAAAGGAAAAGGAAAACCCCCTCTGGATTTAGTGTATAGTCTTTAACAAGGTATCCCACAGGTAGAACATGATTTATTGAAAACTGGAGAAACTGTCCTGGTTTTGCTAGAATGGAGGTTTTTGTTCTGCTCAGGGCACTTTATATGAAACAGATGCACAGTCGATAAATCAGGCTGTCCAGCAGGAAGCACAGGCTGCATTTGCTGTATAAATTATCACGTTCTTTGTAGGTAAGTGCTATGGATGAAAACAGGGATATTCTTGCTTCTTAAAAAACATTGATTATCATTGCTGGAGAAAAGAATTCCTTTGGCCTGTAGGATGTAGCAGTGGAGAGAACAGTCAAGGCAAAACTCCCTACAGAAGTCACTTTCAGAGTAAGAATTCGATTAAAAGAGGAGACAATGGGAATATTTGGTATTTAAGACCAGCAGGACATTCTACTTTCTCAAGTTTCCCTCGGATTTTTTTCAAATGGCTGCCCCAAAAAAGAAAAGACATTCAAGTACTTTGAACTGATAGGAGCAGCAAATCCATTTGCAAACCCCTTCTTTCTTTTCTTGGCAAGGACATTAATCAGCACTTGGGCAGTCTGCAACACGCCACGAGATTTCCAGTGATGCTGTGAGGAGCCAAAGCAGGGAAAGCAGCAGGACATGGCAGTAGGAGGAGGAATTGTTATTGTTTGAGAACTGCTAAAAATATGTATACAAAAAGCTGTAACGTGGGTGGCTTTTAGTCAGAATTTAGAATACAAAAGGATATTATGGCTTTTCAATAAAAACTGGTGAGGAGTGATGCCATGGGAGGGGATTTCCTGGAGTTTGGGTCTTATGAATGGTAGATATGAGAGACACAGAGCAGAAGTTCACCAACTGCCATTTCTATGTGGCTGGATTTTCACATGCAACGTTTCCATGCCTCACCCCACGCAACATTAAAAGTCTGCTGAAAATGGGTGCTGTTTTATTGAAAATGTCAACTACCTAAGCCAAGGCTTAGGTGAAGGCAGCATTTTCCTCCAGGGAGGCACTGAGGAATTCTCTGAACAGAGCAGAGCCAATGGTGCATCCCCCCTCACTCCATCCTGGCTCTTTCCTTTTTTTCCTTTCTTTTTTTTAGGGTTTTTTGTTTTTTTTTTTCATTTAAACTGCATAAGCTGCAGATGAAAAAATATATAAATAGTAATTCTATATATAGTCCCGGGATAAAACTGCAGTTCATTTATGACAGCTGACAAATCTAAAATGGGCAA
Organism: Pseudopodoces humilis; assembly: GCF_049639895.1. Taxonomy (NCBI): domain Eukaryota; kingdom Metazoa; phylum Chordata; class Aves; order Passeriformes; family Paridae; genus Pseudopodoces; species Pseudopodoces humilis. The sequence continues at coordinate 15,149,450 of NC_142212.1, forward strand.
TGTAAGTGCATTACAAAATGATTAAACCTTAAGTTCTCTCGCCCCCAGCTACAAGGCTGCATTAACATTACATTACCCACTGAATAATGCAATCTGCTGCAGTTTTATGCCAACACAAAAATATAGCCAAAATAGCCCCTTTCCCTTCTATTTTCAGCTTGTGTCTCAAAAGCCATCTTCCTTGTGGCAGATACAGCTTCCGCTCACTCGTGCTTGCTCCTTGCTCAGAGTCAATAAAACAGGAATCCTACAGAGCTGAAGTTGGTTGGAAGAATTTTCTTGGGTTTAAGCCACGTAAATGGCATGTGCAATGGGCTTAGGTCTCTGCTTGCAGAATTACAGAAGTATCAGACTACATATCCCTGGGGCTGGGGCTGAAATCAATACTGGGTACTTGGGAGAGATGTAATGGATTCAATCTGACCAAAACTTTAATTACAATTTTCATTATGACACCGACTCTTCTGTCTCTGGATCTCGTTGAGCTTAGGCAGAATATGTCAGAGCATCGTGTAACGGGGTGTCGAATATTCCCATTATCTACCCCTCACCAGGGAAGCAGTTCCCTGCATCAGGCCACAGGCAGAAGAGATGGAAATCAAATGTCCACCAACCCACCCACCCTCTCCGAGCTGCAGAGGTGACACAGCCACTCTGCCTTTGTGATTTATCATCGTGCTGTGGTTTCAGGACTCATTGATAGCTGCCCATTCCTTGCTGATTCTCGTTGTGGCACGACATGAATGACAAGATGTGAAAAAAACATAATATGAGGAAGGAAAAAGGAGCCTGGCAGAGAAATTTACAGTTGTCAGTTTGTTTTTTCCCAGCATAAACAGTTTTCTCTGTCAGTGGGACAGCAGGCTGGGATTTAGGATGCAGGTTTTGAGAACCAAGGAAGTGGGAATGGTCCCTTTGGTCCTGCCTTTGCACATGTGAAAGGCTCTTTTGTCTCCCTCGAGGTCACGTTCTGCTTTATGGTACTGACACTACTTCGTACACCACGGTCCCCTCCAGCTCAAGAGAATAATTAAGGAGAGCCCCATTAAAATGCAATGATTTTCATCATTCCTTGCCCAGGACCCTTGGGATTTAGCCAGGAGTTGCCCAGGGCACGTGTTCCATCCAGCTTCCCAGAGAAGGCACCTGAACAGTAACTCCAAGGGGAACCTCCCTAAAATAGCATGGGCTCAGATCCTAGAGCTAATACCTATTTTCCCAGAAAACTCAAAGCCATGACTGTAATGAAAGCCAGCTATCAGACTTTCATTTTAAGCAGCCTTAGTTCAGAAGGAAAAGAAACAGCGTCATCCCATTACACATGGAGTGTGTTTTCTCTGGGGAAAAAAAGAAATCACTCATCTTTCAAAAAGTACCATTCTGTCAATATTGCTCCTGTTCACAAAGAGGAGATGTCAGACAATTCAAGCTAAAATTGGCATCATATTAAAACCTCAGTATCAGGACTTGAATGAAACCAAGCTGGAAGCACTCACAGTATTACACTTTCACCCAAAGTTTCCCAGCTGCTGATTTGATCTGCAGGGCATCGATCCCTGCTCCCTCTGAAAGGCTTGATGGCTTTTTCCTCTGCAGCAGCATGCACAGAAATGAAGAGCAAATGAAGAGCAGGGAGGTTTCTGGGCTCCCAAAATCTCCCTCCCCAGGCAGTCATCCACAGTTGGTGCCTGCAGGGGAACTGGCACAGGTGGGACTCAGCATGTGCTGGGACTCAGCCCCTCTGCAAAGCATCTCTATCCATTAGTATCCCAGAGAGCAGGAACAGAGGTGTCTGAATTACCTAAATGAAGCAGCTGCTCTAGGAGAGAGGGAAAGGAATTTTCTTGTTCAGAATTATCTGACTTCATGGAGGAATTGAGGGATTTTTTTCTATATTCAGTCCTAATTATGAAGCTCCATTGAAAACTGCATATTTGTGCTGCCTTTATGGGGTGCTGCCAGCAGCAAACTACACTCAGGTATGTACCCCATATTCCTGCCAAACCAGTGTCTGCCCTTTCTCTCCTTGCTGCCAGGGGTTGGTGCTGTGGGAGCTGCACACACCATGCAGCCTTTGCCCATAGAGATGCTGGTGCCAAAGAAATTCATCCTGTGGGATCAAACCAGGAGTGAAATGTAACCCACTCCTACTCCTGCCACATTCAGACTTCTCCAGGATGCTCCTCTTCCCTCTGCTGCCTCCAAGATCTCTCTGAGGATCACAGTTTTCCTTCCACTCACGCTTCCTCCGTGGGTCCCTTCTCTTCCCCCGTCCCACTGTGTTCCCTGGTGGGTGATGGTGCCCAGAGTGCGAAGCCACACAAATTGTACCATCACTATTATCATCCTGTGGCCCCCTCAGGAACATGCATTTCATTCTCTGCTCTGTCTTGGACTGACAAAACTCAGCTGCTGCTTAGTGGCAGAGTTAATTAAACTCCTCCCCAATTCCCTCATTAGCCACTATTTGAAATATACAATTTGTTTGCCAGCACCTTGGGGTGTTATTGCTATCATTTACACCAGTCACTGGTGTATAAAAGCAACTGTTTCTTTATCAAATACAAGTAACAGCTTTTAGGATTAAAAAAGAAAATCCTGGGGTTTTCTCTAATCCTGGCCAGGCTGTGTGCTGAGGGGAGACCTTGCTTTGCATGGAGCATGGCTGAGTTGTGAGTGCTTTGTCTCATGTCAATGCTCTTCCTTTTCCATTTGGTCTGAGAGTTTCTTGTTGCTGCTCTTTTGTACTTGCAAATGGAAGTGAAGTAATACAGACACTGGGAGAGCTTTTAAAGACTGAGGGAGCAGGATTTGATAGCCCAAATCAAATAATTCTCCCATCAAAATCCTGTTTTCTGACTCAGAAATAGTCGGTGTTCAGTCCATCAGATGCAGGTGAATAAGCCATGGGGTCAAGGACAGTTCTGTAACAGACTGTGTGTTGGAAAGGGGAGAAAGTTCCTTCCAGAGTTGTGCCAACACTGGATATACCCAGAGCACCAAGTTTAAGCACCTTGTGTTTCTGAACCAGCTGCAGTGCAAAGACACTCCACCAGGCTCCTTCTAAATGTGACTTTTAGAGGAAGAATCACAGTAAATCTATCAGACAAGAATAAGCAGTGATAGTTATGTCAGTTCTTTAATCCAGCTACCGTAATTGGCTCAAGAAAAACCTCCTTTAAATCCCACTGCCTTGCTGCAGGCAGCCAGCAGGATGCTCTGCTCGGGGGAGTGGGGCACAGCCAGACCAGGAGCTGCACACTGGTGTAGTGTTGGTACTAATGCAATTTAAAGTGGGTAAATATAAAAAAAGAGGTGCATGGATGGCCAAGAAAGAGTAAATCACCAGGAGGCAAAGCATGTTTAAAGAATAGGATTTGTAGACATCTCCTGTCTGAGGGATTACGTTTAAGTGTGTGAGAAGCCATCTAATAAAGCTCACAATTGCACAGAGCGCTTACTTCACCACCACAGGAAAGGAGCCTGGGAGAAATGAGTCAAGTCTAAATTTCTCTTTACCTTCCCTCAAAGAATAATATTTTTTAAAAAGCCAGTTTTCTCAGTTATTCCCAATGACCTTGTGCTCTGTCCCTTCTGTATCCTGTGACTGTATGAACGTGCACCCCAGGCCATCACAGATTTACCCCCGGGAGTCAGCTGTTGCTGTGATTATCCCAACCAGTTCTGCACCACTGAGCCTTGGCTCCTGTGGGGCTGCACCTCGCAGGGGGGAAGCACCTGAGAGAATCTTCTGACTTGTGGAGGACCTTAGATATCTGAGCCAGCTCAGTGGTTTAGTGCAGTTGTACTACAGTGTCTGGAAAATTAATATGCCAGCATGTGTGCCCAGCTAGGAATCTCTTAATAGAGACTTCTTGCCTTCACCATGATAATGGTGTTAAGTATAATCTGACATACAGCTGTAGAAAAGGTCTCTGAGGAAGCCCAGATGCACAAGTTCTGGGAAAAAAATAAACACCTTCAATGTGGTACTGACTGCCTGGTGATTTTTATATCTGAGGGCAGTTGTGTATTTCATGCTTATTCTAAGGAATCACATCTCTCCTGAGCTTTCGTTCAGTGTAAGGAGCCTGCCCGCTGTCCTGCTGGCTTTTATTATATTTGTATTGACTAGAATAATGCTGCCTTGTGGGCAGCTTCACTGTGCTGAACTTTGAGAGGGGATCTCTGAGGATAAGAATGGCTGGTAATAGATACAGGGCTCGCTCAAACCCAGACAGGCAGCGAGGCAGCGCTGCAGCACTAATCAATTCCGGGGAAAGCTGAAATCCATCGATGTGAGCGCTGCCCAGACAGCCCAGTGTGGATTAAGGACTCGGTTCCCCATTCTCTCACACCGAGGGGGTTTGGCAGTGTTTTGTAGCTCGCTGCCTTTGAACTTCACTCTCACACAAATAACTACACGAGGGGTCTGGTGGCGAGGCATTCATCCTTGTATTGACTGTGGATTTTGGCTTTCAGGCAGCAGTCTGTTCTTTTCCCCTGCAAAGGCAGGCATGCAGCCTTGGTGTCTGAAGGGTGGGAGTGGAGAGGAAAAGAAGAAGTTGAAAAAGTAAGAGTTTGTGTTTAACAGCGATGGATGCTGCGTGTGCCCTGAGCACACCGGTGCCAGCGGCCAGGGCAGCGCTGCCTCTTTATCTGCAGGGCTGTGCAGCTCAGCAAAATATATTACCTGTAATAATGTGTCTCATATACACAACTGCCTTTCTGGATGTACTTTGAAATGTTTAATGATGTGTGGCTGAAATGGAATGATATCTTCCTAATGAAATGCAATGGAAGGAGAGCTCGCACACATTAAGACATCTTATCTGTGCTGGCAATTAATAACCTGGGAATTAAAACAAAGTATAAAACCTAAGAGTTTTAGCTAAAGCCATGGGATGTTAGCAAATGGAACCCAGTCAGGTTTGCACAATGGTTTGCTGTAGTGAAATCCAGATGTCAGGGAACTCCACCTATCAGCTACTCATTTCTTTTAGGCTGTGGGCTTCTCAGTGATTTTATGTCTCTCAGCTGTCTTGAAGTTCATATATTCATATAATTATATTGCTATAGATTTTTCTCTCAAGTCTGTGGACATGTTTTAAATTAAAATAGTCAAGGGCTAACTGCTTGAGTTACCAAATGTTAGAGTGAAGTCTAAACTGGACACATCACAAACATTTATTCCAGGACCTCAGTGGTTCACCAACTTTGTGACTCAAATCTTCATGGAGCATCTAAATCAAGTTCATTAATTCTTACAATCACTTTTATGGCAAATTAATGAGTTAAAACTCAAATCTTTTTCATAAAGAAATGCATTCCCTTAGGTGATAAGTCACAGAACACTGTACATTCTCTGAGGATTGTGCAAGTTGGGTTTAAAAGTGTAACCCTAATGCTTGATTATGATAAATATTCTTTGAGCAAAAATATCACTTGAGAATCTGGATTGGATTGGATTGAATTGGATTGGATTATCCAAAGTATTTGACATAAGGAATATTGAAATTCTGCTCTTTGATTTTGCAAGATTACTTTAGTGGATTCTCCTCATTGTAGAGAAAAATAAAACAGAGGCCAAAAGTTATTTAATCTCATGGTCTCAATTTTAAACATAGAGATCTGCTGATAACCCTTGGCATGTTGCTCTTGCACAATTGCAATAAGTGAAAAGAAAGGCTTCAAGCTTGCAGCAAAGTTCCATTGCACTTCAATATAATGATAAATTGTTTTTCAGTAAGAAGTTCACAGAAGTTCACAGGCAGACTAGGCAGAGATACTATTTGCATTCTTCCATAAAGAGCTTTAAGTTAGAATCATTAGCCACCTTATATGATTTAAGACACAAAGAAACCAATATATGATTAAAAGTAGATCACAGGGAAGTGACTGTAAAATTGAATTTTAAATGAATGATTTCAGAAGACTATCTTCATCTCACCATGCCTTGTGGTATGTATTTCACCCTCCCTAAAGATTTAATAAAAGCATTACTCTGTCAGCACTTGGTAAATATTAAAATAATAATACCTGCCATAATTACCTTCCAGACATTACTAACATGTTCCGATCTGCATAAAGCTTGAATCTCAAGTTACACCAAAACTTTAAAGAGGAGGAAAATGGTTTCCCGTTCCTACACCATTTACAGGAGGGGCCAGGTTGGCAAAAAGGCTTTGTACCAAGCTGGGTCCTTGTCCTCATCCCAGGAGGCAGATCAAGACGTGAACCAAAGGGTTGGTGCACACTTGACTTCAGCTGGAGGAGACCCTGCCCCAGCCAGTACCAAGCAGCTGCACCTACAGATCCAGGGGGGTTGTTTGTTTAGGGACAAAAATGCACATTATAATGTTTATTAAAACATATAAATATATTTATATAAATATAAATAAAACATATAATGTATATTAAAACATATAAAGTTTGTTTAGGGACAAAAATGCACATTATAAGTATAGTAAGAGAATGGCCCATTGTCTTAGCAGAGGGACCTGTGGAGAGACACTCCAGGCTGTGTCCTTGAGCTGGCTGCTGCTGGAGGGTGCTGCTGTGCTGGGAAGGAGAGGGTGAGCTCTTGGAGAGGGGATTTTGGGAGACACAAGCAGTGGGAAGTGGAAGGGTTAGTGGCACTGCTGTTTATCAGGGCCCGTCACCACAGGCGCACGGAGCAGTGATTAATTGGCCAGCCAGGCTGGATCAGGCAGTTTCCTGATTTCACATTTGTGTCCTGTTATCGTGCAGAAGCTTTAGGAGACGCAAACTAAAGGTGGGAGGAGAGCTGATGATGCCCTTGGTGAACAGGAAAAGGTCTCAGTGCCGTGGCTGCTGCAGACTGAAGGGTCAGCAAGCCCCAGACACGCACACACTGCTGCACACACCTGGAAGGGTGGCACAGACCCACGGCCACTCCTCCTCTGACACAGCCCAAGCACTGGGGCACACTTTGGGAACAGCACCAGAATGCTCAGCCCCCACCACTTCTGCAGGAAGGTGTCAGTGGGCTAATGTTCTGTAATGCACAAGGGGCTGAGAAAAGTATTTCTTTTTGATCCCTTTTTTAAGCTACATATTATTTCCACACCATTGTCTCGGACATTTGCGATAGAAATTGAAGCACATTTAGATTTAGTGTTTTGGTCTAAAGCCAGAGGTAAGTGAAAATGGTTTCTTATGCTGCTCTGTTGCACTGCAGATCTGCAAATGGGGCTACCACATCCACTGAGGCCACATAAGCAAGGGAAGGCAAGCGAGGGGCTGAGTGGTGAGAGGCAGGAACTGGGCTGGAACACAAGTGCAAAACGACCCAGAGATGAGAAGGCACCAAAAAGGCCTTTTTGCCAGTGGGACCACATAAAACCTTGAGCACTGTCATCCCTTTCCATCCAGGAACCTTAACTGGAGACATGGCTCTGGCCATGATGAGCTTGTGGGACTGTGGAGCCCCACATCAGACAGCTCTGTGCTCATGGATTTGCACCCTGGGGATGGGATGTAGAGAGGGGTCAGTGCAAGGGACTGTTTGAGCTGTCTCTCCTAGGAAGAATTACCTCTCTGGTGTCCCAGAGGACTGGAGGTGTTATTCCTCAGTGCCCTGCTCTTGCTTTTGTCTGGGACATGCACTTACACAGCCAAAGAAAGGAATTGTTCCCTCTGCCAACCTGTCTGAGCTCTTTAATTTTGATAACATTATCTTAAGTTCAGTACCTAATGCAGGATGATTTCATATTTTAAAATATTTTATAAAAATGTGTGTGTGCCCTTATGACAATAGTAATAAAACAATAGTTCTAGTGGGAAGAAGAGCCAACACATTTGCAATTCCCTTTCCCGTAATACGCAGTAATTCAGCAATCCTGTCGTGAGATAAGAATTACTTTGACAAGAATTTTCTTTTAATAGCTCTGTCTGCAACAGAGTAAATTTCTTTCCTTGTCATTACAGCTTCTGGCCTGCAGTAAATGCCTGAAGACTGAGTAAAACTGTAAAGGCAGCAACCTGCCATCACCCACATAAACAATGCACACACCACTCTCCCTTCAGAGGGTTTGAAAAGCATTTCACATCCTTGACTGTTTAAATAAAAGCATTAAGAGACTTGGAAGCATTAGGGCTCTCCAAGAATACTTAATTAATTTTGCTGATTTATGCCTTACACTAAGCATGGGAGCATGGGGCTGAAGCAAAGGGTACACACTGAGAGCAAAATCAAAACCATTTACTTGTAGGAGGCACATGGACAAAAAATAACATGTACAGTCAATAAAGCTAAGGAACTATGGCTGTTTGGCCTCAAGGGTTAGACTGGGAACCTGGTGGGATATCTGATGCTTTTCTTCATGTGAATTAATGCTAGAAAAGCAGCACAGACAGTTCCACTCAAAGCCAATCCTATGTCAATATCTGCAGGAACAAACCTCTCTGCTGATGGCAGGAACTGGCTGAAGCATCCACCAGGGTTCTAAGCAACAGGCAGTGATGTGAAATGTGGCTCCTGAACAAGATGTAGGATCTCAGTGGTTTTGTTTGACCTTGGAGCTTCTTCAGCTCGTTGTTGCTGTACCTGTCACTGCTAATGTAAACTTGCATTCTCCAAGTGCCTACAGCTCCTCAGCTCTTTTCAGTCCAAGAGATTGCTTTGGGAATGTCTACCAAGCTGCTGGGTGGAAGTTTGACTCCACAGGTTTACTAAAATCCATGAGTTGTTTAGTTCTTATATCACTCTGTGGCTCCATGTCCTCGCTGTGGCCACCCAGCCCTTCCTTCATGAGTTTCTCATGGCATCCTTGGCACTGGGTATCCAACACCACACAGATCCCTGCTCCCTACCCCTCTCTCAGGAATGTAACTCACAGGCAAAGTATGACAGCAATTGTAAATCTCTAAAGGTCACTGGTTAGTCAAAAGTGTCCAGAAGTGCTTTAGCTCCATCAGGTATGATGAGCCTCCAGAAATATCTGCAGTGAGGCACAGAATATGTCCACAGCCAGCTTGGACTTTGTAGTCCTTGTTCTGAAAAGGCAACACTGCAGAATGGAGCAGAAAGCAAGAATTCCCTGTGATACCCCCAGGTCTGAGCAGCTCTGTGATTGTGCACAGGTCCTGGTGCACACCTGGGTGTGGGGCTGGTTAAAATGGCATTTTTCACCAGCAACTAATTGTGCTTAATGTTGAGCAGAAACAGCACAGCAGTCTCAGCAGATGTCTTATCCAATTGATTCTTAGAAAATTCTTCTCTTTTTTCTGCTCCTGAGTGAAAATTGGTTTCCTTGCAGGATCTAAATGTGATGGGTATTTTTAGATCTATAATTTTTCATATGGAGCTAATGAGGCTGCTTTTATTCTATCCAGTACAACACACGAATAAGAGCACCAAACTTTCCCAGACCCTGCTGGGATAGCAAGCAAGACCACAGGACTTCTTTCCTATGGAACTGCCTAATTTTAGATCAGTTCTTTTCGCTTACTACAAAGATTTACAGCTTTTACTTTGGCATTCAACAGACATGCACAATCCAGTTTTCAGCCCTGATCTCCAAATAAAGAAGATTAAAGCCTGAAAATGCTGCTCCTGTTTAAAGACAGAAGGAGAGCCATCCTCCTGCAGTAAATACTCTTGATCATTATCTTTGAAACATTGAGCAAAAAAATACAACTTTATGTTCTAGCCAACAGAAAACAGAAAACATTTGTAACTGAAAAAATAATGCAACCAACATAGTTTTATCTAAGTCCTCCCAATTTCCTTAGTGCTTGTGATAAAAAGAAAAAAATTGAGAGCACATGAAATTCCCTGAAATTTAGGAGCCTGGGTTAGCTACAGCTCTGCAGGACTTTGGTCTGCAGAAGGCAGTGGTGTAGCCAACCCTTTTTTAGGGCCCTGGGTTTGGAACAAATGGAAACAATGGTTTCTTTACTCTAGGTGCTAAAGCAGAATATCATGTCTTGTGTTGTCTTATGAGGAAGAATAAAATGGGCATTTTTGAAGTAAAGCTGATGTCCAAGCTGGCATAAACCAGTTCATTGCCCAGCCTTTAGAAGCAAAAATCCTTACAGGAAACACACCACCTGCAATGTCCTAAGGTTGGCTGAGACCCAGGAAATGAAGGGAGCTCTCAAGGAAGGTTTTTTGGAGGGAGCATAATGCCTTTCCAGTGCCTAAGACTTCACTCCAGACCAATCCAAAACATAACTGCAACCACAGTGTGTCAAACCGAGGAGCTGCATCTCATCCAAAATGGGTACAAGCTCTGCAGCACCCCTGAACTGGCCCAAAGGTCTGCAAAAGGAGTAAGGTGTCTCAGACCTGGATGGGAGCCTAGGAACAACACCTGCAGGGAGAAATTGTCACCCTGGGCTCCTGCAGCTGCCTGGAATGCCCAGAGCTGGTCTGGTCTCCCCTGGGGAGCTGTGACCATCACCCCACACCTTTGCTGCAGCTGCTGGCAGCCCTTGTACCTCCTTACCTGTGCCAGAGCTCAGACTAAGGTGGAGCCAGGAGAGGTGCTGGGAGATGGTGACCTAAAACCAGTCTAACCACTCTGCTCTGAGAGCTGGGCTGAGAGCAGCTGGGTTAGACCAGGGAACTTGACCCGTCATGTCTTACATCGCAATCCGACATGGGATGAGAGAGCAGCCGCCTCTGCTGCCTCCCAACACATCCTAACCTCTGCAAAACATAACTCTTGATCACACAACTGCTGGGAAAAGCCAGCCTGGCAAACACAGAGCTGCTTGCACGTGGCAAAGGGAGAGGGAAATCAGGAAATCCTGAAATTCAGAAGGAGGAGCCAAGCTCAGCTGTGCCCACCACGATGGCAGAAGGGCACATGCTGAGCTGCAAGGTGGCTGTACTTACGGTGCAAGTGGCCAGGGACATTTGTTTGGCTCCCCCATATCCCCAAAATTGTTCCATGCCCACTGGAAAGTATTCCTTCTTTACAGCCAGAGCCAAGATATTCATTAACAAACAGAAGCAGCCCAAACATTGTACTGAATTTAATAGTCATAGAAGCCCCCAAACACTCCTGGGCATGTATTTCATTGATCCAATGATTATGGAATTAATTTACTAATGAGTCAATAAAATGAATCCACATGATATTTCCAAAACCAGAAGAATATCTTCATTTAAATTAGGCCCATTCATTTTCCTGAGGACCATGGGAGGGATATTTTTTCAGGACAGAACACCCACAACATCTGTTATCTCTAACTAGAACTTCAGTTACTCAGCAGTCCCACAAACCAGAACATATATTTTTCTGTCTTTAATTGCTGTTTAGTTTTCTACATTATTAATGATCAGTATAAAGTGTCCAAATGTGCCTCCAAAAAAATACTGCCTTTAGCTGAAGGACTGAGAAGTTTGAGTTCATGCAGGCAGTGATTTATACCAACCAAGCAATGTGTTAGATTAGCAACTTCAGTAGCACAGCATTCAATCTGCTTGATCAGAAATGTGTTTGTACCATTTAAGGGCTACCATTGATTATTATCTTAGCTGAAATACACATTTTTATGGCCAAACTTGAGCTGACATCCTAGTCTCATAAAATTTCCTGACAATCGATAGCAATTAGCAGAATTTGCAGCTGTCACAATTGATGTAACACGACTGTCTCTTGGTCTGACTCTCTTGCATGTCCAAACACCTTTCTCTTTCTGTGCCTGGTCACAGAGTGTGACATGAGCTGTTCAGCTCTTCACCAAATGAGTGCCTCAGCCCTGGATTCACAAAGGGCTTGGGGGGCTCATTGTCCCCCCATTCTGAAGGGCAGTGCCACGGGGGGTCTTTGCCAGCCCTGCACCCCTGAGCTCCTCCTGCTCCCCTATGGCCTGTCCAAACTCCAGCCTCAGAACTATAGAACCATAGAAGAGCCTGGGTTGGAAGGCATCTTAAAAATCACTAAGTTTGAATGCCTCTGCCATGGGCAGAGACACCACTCACTAGTTCAGGTCACTCAGGGCCTCATGCAATGTGACCTTGAACAGTTCCAGGGGTGTGGAACTGTTCAGCCTCCAGAGGGGCTGCTGCATCTCTCCAGACTGGTGCGCAGTAAATCCTATCCTGAGGCATAATTCATGAATATAAGTGGGGCCATTACTTTTCAGACCCCAATTTCTTTTGAAAACCTTCATCCCAGTTTCAGGGCAATGCAGTGAACAACCCTAAGTGCACTAAACTAAAGATCCAACCTGTTTTCTGCTTTGCATCTTTCAAAGCAGGCAATAAGCACACGGCTTACTGGGATCAGTGGCCAAGAGCTGGAGGAGGACACGTGGGCAGGCACTGCAGTCACTCAGCTCTTTGCTAAAGGGTTTCTCTTTCTCAAGGAGAACAGAGCCCCTGCAGAGGCAAGCTGCAAGCTCTCCCCTGGGCTCCAGAGGATACTTCATGTGATAGCTGAAGGATATCTAATAAAATGACTGAACTCTGAAACAATGCAAACAAACATCAGCTGCAAATTGATCCAAAACCCCTGCTCATTCTCTGATCTGTTACTGACACAAACCTTCTTCCTCAGGCAGGGCAGAAGAAATGGAGGTCACTAATTTGCTCCTGACAGAAAGCAGAACCCAGCTTCTTAAAGATTATGGGAAAAAATAAATACAGCAAAATGCTTCCTAGATGAAAGATTTGAATTATTTTATGCTCGTTAATTGCTTATCATATCTAGCACACACTGTCATTTCCAGAGCAGTGCAGTCAGAGACATACAAAAGGGAGAAAACTTTGCTGTCTCATTTTGGCTTCAGCAGATCCCTGTTGCTTACCCAAAAGTTAGAATTCAGCCAGTGAATTACTACTTTTATTCCATTCATGTTCTCGGAACTTGATTTATGAAGAGAAATACAAAATCATGTGCTCTGGTACATCCATACACATGCACGTAGAAGAAACTAAGAGTTGTTATTCTGTTTTACATTATGCCCTGCTGTACAGCAGAAGTGGCTGATCCCACATTTTTTTGGGTTTTTTTTGTCATTCACACTGTGCTACCACTGAGGTTTGTGGAAAGTTTCCTTGAAACTGGTGGCATAGCAAACTACCCTGCTTCAGGATAGAGAGAAAGCATTTATCTCCTTATGGAGCTGGAATAGGAACCAGTGCCCAGAGGTTGCACATGAGGCAGGAAGGGAACTGTGTGAGCAGAGGAGTTCTGCCAGTATCTCTCATCTGCATGTGAGAGAGCACACAGGTAATATCCCAGCTGGGGAAAAATGGAAAGATGGAAGGTTTGAGCAGTGTCTGTGCTAGAAAGAGGCTTACAACTACTAGCAGACAGTGTTTTCTGGTGTTTGAAACATGTGGGAGTTAAGGGAGGCATAAGTCTGCATTAATTTATACACATATATATATATATATATTGCTTGCCTGGAAATGGGGGGAGGAGGGGGAGAGGAAAGACAGCATTAGGACAGGGCTTTATACATGAAATTGTTGCTCAGCCCTTGGTCCCGAGGGAGAGAAGTGCCTTATTTGGCATGTAAAGGTAATGGAAACAAGGACTAAAGTCTCTCTAATGAGAAGAAAACACCACACAGTTTATTAATTTAGGCTTCTGGAAATCAGTTTGCTGAACTTAAGGGCTAAATACAGGTGTTAAGCCCAGCCATCCCCACTCTAAATTACATGCTCTCCCTTACATACAAAATCACTGTCTATTTCCCATATCGCCTGCTGTTATGGTATCTAGGCAATGATTCTCATGCTAGTAACTTGACACCTATTTTTACAGTCCTGCTAAAGTACTAACTAGTACTGCTGTAGTCTGCCCTGAAATCAATTCCTAATGTTACTGCAGGAGCAAACATAAAACTTGATGTATTTTTCTCCGAAGGTTAATATCATATGTTTCTGATTGAACATGGAAAAAAATAATTTCCTCACAGGGTGGATTTTGTTATGTCTCTTGTACAGGCATGGAGGAGGGGAAAACCCTTAGAGGATGAGGATCAGGACCAAGACCCCATGTTACTATGTAAAACAGGTAGGGGAGTTGTTTCAGAAAGCTGCTCTTAAAACTGAGACAATTTGGTGTTTCTGTCCATATTCCTGGGGGCAGGTATCCACATTGCAGGTGACAGAGCTGGAGATGATGACAGGTACCAGATCACCCAGAGGGGCAGCCTATCCCAAAGAGTACAACTAAAGCTTTCCTTACTTTTATTTTTTTTTTCCCTTCTAGTTGGACAGAAGACAGGTTTTTAGTCTGTAGGTAGGTAGATATATCCATCAGGAACACTCTTCCAGCTTTGCAACTGAAGTGCATCTGACTCTGCCCAACCTCACAGACATTTCACAGGGAAATGTGCTGTGCTCTGATACTGCTACATGAATCAGCCAGTGCTTCTTTTTGGTATGCTCTAAATTGCATGATCAAGCATGGCTCTTAATAGCTAAGTGATGATTAATTTATGATGGCACCAGGACAATCCAAGGGAGTTTTTACCTTTTATCCTCAATGTAATGGGCTCCATGCATTCCAGTTTCAGCAAGGTCTGAGCAAATTCAATCATCAGACCAGTATTCAGCACTTTTTATACACAGATCTAAACCAAATTGCTACTAAAATTTTAACGAGACCAGCCTTTTGCATTAACTGTATAACAAGAAACACAAGGTTGCCTCAGGTTTGGGGTGTTTGCTCTACACTGGCTGTAAAGGGTTTTAGTCCCAGGTTATGGAATACCACAGAATTCCATGTGCTTTAACAGCTGCAGGAGGAGGTGGAGGGTCTCCAGTTGGGGCTGGAGATGAGCAAGCTGCAGTGCTCTCCTCGTCCCCAGCTGCTCCATTAAAACAAAACTCAGAGGCATTAAGTACATTCCCAATATTGCTTTTCTGTGTAAGCAAATGGAAGCAGGGAGAGAGGTTGTGTGATGGGGAGTGGGACACGAGATCATCTTTTAGCAAAGAGGTTGTCTGTGATACAAAAAGAGGTAGGGAATGCTTGAGTTATACAAACATTCCTGAAATAGCAGGAAAACTTTAGCAGATGTTTCCTCCATCTAATTTTCCCCCTTTCTCCTCTTTCTGCGTGTGGCTTCCCAGATCTCTCTGCTTTCTAAAAACCTCTTTTGTATGAAGGGCCTGCATTAAAATGTCAGGCTTTATTTTTCCAAAAGACAACTGCCAGAAATGAAACCCTAAATGCTCGTTTCAGAGCCAGGCAAGGATCTCTTGGGAACTGCTGGGAATCCCACCCCTATTTCTGATTAGGTTTTCATCAGCAGTATAGGAGCCAAATTCTCAGTTGCCTGAAGGCTTTCATCTCAATGAGAATCAGACTCAGAGGAGCTCTAAGGTATCAAATCATATTTACTGTCTCTGTTAGTTATTGGCAAGGCGTCTGGAAATACCTTGGGATTAGTGTTTTGATTAGAATATGATCATAACTTTATAAAACACAGATAAAAATGATCTCATTTTCTGAGCCAAGAACTCAACAGACTTGAGGAAGGAATAATTTTAGCAACACTTTCTGCAAGGGGCTTTAGAAAGGATCAAAATCTACTGCTGAGCAGAGTGAGGGGATCCCTGACAATTTAGGATTGGAACAAGGACTTTTGTCAGCTAATTACTGAGCACCCTCTAATGCTCTTGGTCACAGCTGGAGCTGGCATAGAATCCACAGAATCTCCTGAGCTAGAAGGGACCCATGAGGATTGTGAAGTCAAGTTCTTGGCCCTGCACAGAGCAACTTCAAGAATCACACCATGTGCCTGTCCAGATGCTAATAATGCAGATGGATGGTAGACAAATCTACACTTCTGTGGTGAGCAGGACATCCTTTGTTCCTGTGGATCTTAGTGGCAGCAGTGGGTCAGCCTGGGCCTAAAAAATTCCACCCTGAAACCCCTCTTTCAGTGAGCAAACACAGTGAATGCAATATATTATATAGATATATAGATATATAGATATATATATACGTGCACACACACACACACATATATATATAATATATATATATACACACACACATATATTCAACCATGTAATGGTGACTGGGGTAAGGGAATAAGCAATAAAAAGCCACAAAACGAGGGGTATTTTAGGGTGGCAGGTTATGGCAGAAGAGCTGAAACACGCATGTCTGGGTGCACCCTTGGCTCTCCCCTGTGCTTTCCCCCTTCACCTGCTGTACTCACAGCTCCTCGCAGCAAAAGCTGTCCCAGTTTCCTGCTATCACAGCAGAAAGGCTCCTTAACCTCAGCCTTTATGCAGAGCAGCACACAGAGAAAAGGCTAATCAATGACAGATGATGAGAACACCCTGCCTGGTTACCTGGGTACTTCCCACCCCTCACTCAGGGATACACCGACAGAAGGGACCCTTTTTTCATGTGCCATCCTTGGACTCTAGGGATGTTTCATTATCTGCTGGACTCGATGATCTGACAGGTCTTTTCTAACCGGAGTTGTTCTGTGATTTTGCTTTGGAGGAAGCAGCGATGGGAAGCGGGAAGGGTCTCCTGGCAGCCCGGGCAGTCTTTGCCCTCTGCTGGATAAAGCCAGACCTGCTGATTCCATCCTCATAACAGATATTTTTGCCAAGGGGAACATAGCATTTAGAAAACAGTTCAGCCCAATGAATATCCCAATGAATATTTTCAAACTGTGTTGAGGCAGCAGCAAATTTGCTATCACGGTGTGAACAGGCTGGGAAGGAGTGCTGGAAGTTGAGGGAGTGGGAGACACAGACACTGCATTGCATAACACCTAAAAATTAAAAAAAAATAAATTAAAATGAAGAGAAAAGTGTCAAGGAAGAGAAAAAAGTGTCAGGCTATGTCTACTGTTCTTTATTGTGGCTGTCCTTGTTTCTTTACAACCGAATATACTCACACCAATTTCAAGTCAGCCTATCAAGATGGCAAATCCAAAGTATATTTGAGTTATTGATTCAAAGAAAGCAGATCTTACATCTTACTTTGAAGCCTATTTGCAGTAACAGGATGTGCCATCTGCTCCTTGCAATGGTACAGGCCAGAGATTTCAGTTCCAGAGACATATGGAAAATATGAAGGGTTTTATTCATTTTTGGATATGAAGCTTCAGGAGCAGAGGCCATCCCCTTCAACGCCTCGTGGGGGAAGAGGAGCTGGGAGCTCCTGTGTGACAGCCCTCACTGGCTGGCCCTGGCTGGAATCTTGCTGAGGATGGGCATGGGGGAGAGGGTGACAGGGCTGTCTGAAACCATGTGGTGACTTGGCAGTGGCAGGAGACCACAGACAAGGACAACAGCCATTCCAGGTGTCCTGGGTTGATTATGATGTTAAATTGTATCCCCATTCGTCCACCTAACCCAGACACAGGTTTTGTATTCTTAAAATTCCATCTCAGAGTAAAAGTGAGTAGAAAAGAAGCACCGAGTCTGTTATCAGAGACTGTACTTGCTCCCCCCACATCAGGAGTTTTGACTACAGCACAGACAGACAACAAAAGACAGATCACCTTAGCTTTCCAACTAGCCGGAGCAGAGAGGTCTTCCTGGACTGTTTTCTTTCCCTTTTTCTGAAACAAATCGAACCTGCTCTGGACTGGGGACTCGGGGGAGCACCAGGAGCTTGCACCCGTGGACTACCGGGAGCCCAGCCTGGGCAGCGGCATTTTCCAGCGCCAGAGGGACTGATAACAGAGCGAACACCCACAGGAAAGAGACCCTCTGAAGTTTGTCATCTCTTCTGAAGGGCGAGAGGTTTTGTAATGTGATATCATTCATTTTTGTGCTGGGTAGTGCTGTGCCTGTGAAATAAACAGGTTTTTTCCACTTCTCTCAGAGAAATCTCTTCCCGAACCGGTTGAAGAGTGGGAAAAAAAGGGCCACGTGGGTTTGCTTCCCGGAGAGAGCCCCACTAGAGGTTTTCTCCCAAATTTTGCCCTAAACCAGGACACCAGGTCATGCCAGTGTTTTGGGGAATCATTAGATGACCCAGTGCCCAAGACCAGCATTGGGAGTTTAAGAAGTTTTGGATGGGAAATAACTCCCAGAGGCAGAAGCATTCTCCTCCTTGAACACATTGCTCAAGCCTGCCATGTGCTTTTGGCTGGGTTTGCAGGGAGGGCTGGATCCCCTGGTTGTAGCAAACACCTCTGTGTCCATCCCTCACACGGGGTTGGACTGGCTGACACCCTTCTCTGCCATCACACCCCCAGAGGAAAGGGAAATGCACTGAATCACCAGCTGGCAGCTTGCAGCCCGTCATAGGACCAGGTTCCTGCTTCAAATAACATCAGGGACTATTCACAATATAGCCATCAACAACTTCACCCCTTTCACCTACGGTTTAAAAGCCCTCCCTTTATTCTGGTTCCAATCCAACAAGTTTCTGAAGGGTAAACAAGGTCTGAGGAGGGTAAATGGTTTCTCAGAGGTCACCCATAGTGGCACTCACACAGTGACAAATGAAACAAAGTGGTTCAGACCACCCGTGTACCCCCACCAAAAGAAAACTGCAGGAATTTTGTTTTATCATTCATCAGTTCAAAAAGATATAAACACAAACACATCCACAGTATCATCTCCTTTGACTGATTCCAGCCCAGTGCCATTTCAAATAGCTGCAGTGTGAAATCCAGTTATTTCATATTGGCTGTGCTGCACTTGAAAGACAATAACATTAATTTTTATTGTAACAAACAGCCTTAATTAAACTTGCAGAATAAATACATAGTCATGCAGCCTGTATCCATATTGGAGCTTGGCATTAATCTTTATTATTGTTATTAAGTGTTAAGAGATGAGAATATTTTGATGAATAATAACAGTGCATTCCAAATCAATGCATATTTAAAATATATGTTTACAAAAGGCAGTGGCACAAAGATATGATTTGAGAGCTCTGAGGCTGTTATGGCCAGATAGACAAATGCCAGTAATTCATCATGTGCTGTGGGGATTAGAGAATTCAGCAAGAATCCTTTTCACAGTTATGTGGCAAGCAGGCAGCAGTGATGTGCCTGGTCCATATCCCAATCTCTGCTCCCATACTTCATCCTCAGAGACACGAGGTGAAGCTTAAAGATAAAGCAAGCCTGAAACTTTGCTGTCTGCTCTTGGGTACTCACAGCAATTGCTTCTCAGAAGAAAAACTGGAAATAAATTCTACATTCTTTTTCCCAGTTCTCAAAAGAGATGAAATCTTGGAAAGTTTCAGCTTTCTTTATTATTTCAGTAATTTATAATTGGAAATTTGGGAATTTATTTCCATTTAAGTTTGATTTACTGTTAGCAACCAGGCCTACACTGAAATCAAAGATCACAAAAATGGAAGTTCAGACAGCCCATGCTTGGGGTCTTGCTCAGGACTCAGAAGATTCTCCAGTTCACACATCTGGAGGCCTGAGGTACCATCACTGTCACCCAGCTCAGGCTCTCATGCACCAGCACCTCTGAAATGTACCCAGCACTTCACAGATTAAATCCAGGAATTTGTGATTGATGGAGCACATGTCCTAGAGAAAGAAACCCACCCTAACTCAGAGACTACAGTGAGCAGAGAATTTTCCACATCCCTTCATAAGCCATCCCAGGCTTAGTTAATCGTTAACTTACCACATCCATTGAAAAGGGTTTGAGTGATTTACTAAAAATCAGACTTATTTTAGGCCAAGCTTTGCTCCGTTGAACACCTTTGCTGTCCTTAAGGTCTGGTTTCAATCCCCAGCTCTGCCTCAGCCATCCTCTGTCACCTTGGGCAAACAACTCCCCCCCTCTGTTGCCATCTGCCCCAACAGCACATCCTTAGGCTGCCTTGTCTGGTTCCATCATATCTTTGTTCCAGATGAGGATTTTCCTGCAGATACATGGCACTCACATGCTAGCAATTTGCTATCAACCATGACTTCTAGTTGCTGTACAAATATTTAATAACAGCTTGAATGCTGGACTTGATGCTGGAGTTAATCTCACCAACAGGCTGGATCAAATCCACCCAGCTGTGAAATAACTCAAATTTGGTATGCTAGTTCAGAACTGTTTCCTCATCTTTTACAAATAGAAATAATATATCAATTACAATATGTTTGCATTTGAAATTATTCTCATTTCAGTTAATTAATTCACGAGCCAGGCCTCTGAGTACTATTGCACATCCTCTGAAAGGGCTGGGAGGTGGCTGTAAACTATTAGCTCTATAAAAATACTCTCTGGCACTATCCCAGTGGGTAATGGTAAGAGCAGGAGTCAGATGGGCACTTCACATATGCACACCCAGCATGTCTAAACTCCCATGTTGCCAATCATTTACACCAAAAGTACACAACCATGGCATGGGAAAGTAAATAACTCCTCTGCAGCCTCCCAGTGCATTTTCTGTGCGTTCTTGCCTGCACCCAGGGTCTGACCAGGGCTTCACCTCACGTTGCAGCTCCAGGTTCAGAGCACTGTGCCCTGTGGTGAGTGGTGGCAGGGACAGCAGGTGACCTGCAGACCTTCCCAAAGCAGACATCCTCACCCACTGCTCAGCTCCTCCTGTGTGTGCAGAGAACTTCCCTTAATTACACAGGGGTCACTCTGAGTTCAGTGCTTGCAGGACACAGCTGGAGATGAGGAGCAAGACCCCAGACCCGAGGCTCCAGGCTGCACAGATGTCCTCACTCTGCCCTCATGCACAACCAGAACACACTGGCTGGTGAGAACATCTCCTTTTTTTCAGCTCTCCGCCCTTCCTGCTCAGCAGTGAACTGTCTCCACACATGGAGCTGTATTCAAGGTACAAATAGGATGTTATCCTTTGCCCCTCCTCCTTCTATCACAGCCTATTTGGCTTTGCAGTGTTTTAACTCCAATACTCGTGCAGTTGAGTCAGGCTACGAGTGTGCTTGTGCACATCAACCCAAGAGAGCCCCTCAGCTGCAGTATTTTGGTAGCTGTACCATTGCCTGTCCCTTTGAGGAAGGATTAAATCCTCTCAAACAAGGGATAGTCTGACCTGGCCAACGAGAGCCCTAAGAAAATGACTAAATGTACTCCTGATGCAGAATGTGTCTCTTGGTGAGAAGCTCCTCTGCCTGAGCACGGTGATTCACAGTGAAGGTAAAGTCACTGTGCATTTTGTCCTCCCTTGTACCAGTTAATAGGAAGCAGTTACACGGATGAATCTCACCAAGAATCTCCTAGCTGTGATGTAAATCAGTGCAGCTCCACTGAAGTGATGGGACTCTCCATATTTATATCAGTTGTGGAGCTAGCTCTCATATATTTTCTGGAGAAATAGCAGGACTTCAGAAAAGAAAACATGTTCTAAATGACTGAACTAGAACAAAACCCCAAAATGTAGAGGATACAGAAAGCATGAACCAAAAAGACATGTCCCCTTATGGTTCTCATACCTTTTGACACTGTCTGCTCTTTTCCATTAATTTATAACAACAACACTCTATGCTCAGAGGAATTTTTCCACAGACATCACTGCAGTGATGCACTCAGCATGATCAAGTCTAAGCAGGAAATAACAAATGCAACTAAATCACACCTACAATTTTCTTATGGGATCTATGTATGTATTTTACCCACCACAGGCATCCTCCCTCAGAAATACACAGTTTACATGCCTTTGGTATTTTTCATGGTTCATTACTCAAGGTAATTTATTACAAGTTTATGCTGCTACAGTACATCATTTTGTAATTTTCTGCAATAAAACCATTGCACTGACTAGTCTTGGTTCTTTATTACACTTGAGGTCACTTAAAAGGGTAATTTCATCTACTGAACATTAAATCCTGCAATAATTCAATATTTTGAAGATATTTGAATGCAGCACTCTCCTCTTCTGCAAGAACATGTGGCCAGGACTGAGGGTAACACGGAGCCATGGCCAGTATGGCTCAACTTTAGCTGGAATAAACTACTGTCAGAGTTTAAATAATAAACTGTTAATAAACTACTGCTGGTCACCTCTGAAATTCCTAATGTGATTGGAGCACCCTGGATATGGATATGATATGGATATGCTGGCATGATATGGATATGCTGAATGCCTTATTTTTTATTAATAAAAATATGTGCACAAGGCCAGCACAGCGGACAGACTCATATTTTAGAAAGAACTTCAGGATGGTTGGGGAAGCCTGTGGATGTGTCTCAACAGGGTTTGCTTCAGTGGGACCTAACCAGGCTCTTGAGCATCTTCTCCACCACTGCTTGTACAGCCAAAGAACTGGGACCCCTCGAGATCCTCTAAACTTGATGAATTTGCTGCTAAAGTGCTCAAGGAATTGTAGCTGCACAGGAACTGGCTAAGTAATAACAACAGAATAGCTTTAATATTGCTCCATATCCTACAGCTTTACCTCAGACCCCCGAGGACTCCAGGATTTGCCCACACCAGTGAAGAGCAATGCTTTGCATTCAGGGTGGTCGCTGTGGAGTAACAACTGCTCTGCTGAAAGAAGTCGTTCAGGGGATTAGCACACCAATATTTTTTCTCTGCAGAAGCCATAAGCAAGTCCTCCCATCCCTGCCAAGAGATCAGAGCCGTCAACGACATTTTTAAATCGTCTCACCATAAACTTTTAAAAACAATGTTTAAATCATCTGCCTTGGGAGAACTTGAGGAAGAAGAGAATGGGGAAATAAAAAGGAATCAATATCCTCTGAGAGGCCTGAGCTGCAGACAAGCTAAACAGGAAGAAGGAATGTCCTGAACAGCCCAGCACCAAGGGCAGTGATTCTGACTGCCAGAACTGCTGTTGAGCTTTTGTGCAGTACTGCCAGAGCTCAAATGGGGCTAGAAAGAAGGAGAAACTCTTATATCCCTCTAATTTACAGATCTTTTGCTTCATCAGGTCTCTCTGGGTAGGAAAACTTCAATTTTCCCCTCACTGCCTTAAAGAAATGCAGAAAAATCTGGCATCCACCCTGTTTAAAGTGAAATGAGTCTGGTTCAAATATCATACCACATGCCTTCCTTACTGACAAGCCTTATTTTGTGGGTGACCTCAGTGGCAGCAGGATGTGGATCCTTTTTCATCAGAAGAGTAAGAGAGCTGTAGCTGTCCCACCTCTTACTCTTCTGGCTGGATAAAAATTCTTCTTTAGCAGGCATTGCAAGGGCAGGTCACCTTCACAGGACCCCCTAAAGGCTCTGGGGCTGTGCCAGGCCTGGGGTGGATGGTGCAGGAAGAGCCACGAGCTGGCACGGAGCTGGAAAGACGAGTAGGCTCCAGCAGAGATTCCCCATCCTTGACTGTGCACATCCTAAATGAGAGGCAGTGAGAGATTCCTGCCCACCTCCACCTGTTGGCATCACCACTCTGTGATGAGGACCCAGGCTCCCTTGTTTCAGAGTCCAGCCACATCCAGCTCAGGAAGGAAAATGGTGATGAGCAGAATGCTGGAAAACCTCCAGTGACTTGAAGGAAGATTCTGTAATGCACAGAAATGTGCTGATTGCAAGTGTTGATGCCTGGGACACGCTGAGGCTGGAAACTGTTCACATCCTCCTCCACTTTCTCTACCTCTAGCATATTCCACTATGTGCATTTCTCCATCACTTCTTTCTCTACAATTAACACTTTTGTTTTCCTACTAACACCTGTACTTCACTGCTGCCCCTCTCCTGTCTTTCTTCAGCACAGAAGGGGAGGAGAGAGGATAGGGTTATTTGCAGGGAATATTTGGTAGCTCACCTTTGCCATCTCACTCCCTGGCTACTTAACCATAGAGCTGTTCAGGAGGAGCCGGGGTAATTGCAGGAGTGCTTGACCAGCAAAGAGGTTGAAATAAACAAATTACTCAGATGCTCTGGAGAAACAGCGAGCATGACCTCTGCTCTTCAGTTGTACCAGCCCAGTGCTTTGCTATTTCATCCCTGCACCTGCCCTAACTAAGCCTGAAGATGCTGAGAGTCCCTGCACAGGAGAACATAGATATAAGATTTCCTGGGGGATCTTCACTTCTCACCTTCCTCCTCACTTAATGGGGAAAAAGTAGCCTTGGATATGGACTTTTGATTTATGAAAGAAGGAACCCAAACACACTCTGCTTGTTTCAGCTGGGCTGTTAGTCATCAAACTAACCTGTGCTCAGACTCCAGTGATTCCCAGCTTTTGCTGTTACAGCCTGAATTGCTGTTTCCCTCTGAATTTCAATCAGGAGTCATTACCGTGTGCTGCCCGCATTCTGCTCAGGATAGATGCCTCTCATAAGGTACTGGAATTGCTCAATGCAGTGAACTTACTCTCTTTAAGAACCTGAATTACACTAAGTGCTTCACTTACCATCTGCTTTTTTGATTTGCTTACTCTTCTGCTCGTACTGTCTGCAAGAGCCATTTGTTTCCTTGCCTATAAATTCCTGGTCCAGAAGAAACTGCAGCATTGTCAGCAGAGTGCTGAAATATGGTTTGAGAATGGACCTACAAAAGAGGCTGGAAGCAAAACTTAGCACACAGTCAAACTATCTGTAATTGGATTTTGAGGCCAAACCATTATAATGAACAGAGTGAAGGGAATAAACAGGATCGTTTATTTTATTCCATCATTAGCAAAACTCCTTGGATACATGTGATAATTGCTGGCAAAGAGTTACATACAGAAATTGTGCCTGAAAATGTTTAAACCCATTTCTTTATAACAGATCCACTACCAGCATACCAATTACATGACATAAAGTGTCTTCAGCTTGGAGAAACCCCATAAGGCTTTCAGCAGCATAACCTGCCAGCCTTTCCCTGCTCTGTGCTTGGGATGTGCCTGGATGGACTGATTTAAGCAAGGAATACACATTCTCAGCAATCTGTCATGAATGTTTACAGAGTTATCTCTAGAGGAGCCTATAGGTCAGCCTGGGAATGAGAAGTGACAGAAGATCAAGATCTTCAGTCCTCACTCTGGTAACATACTAATGGATCATAATGGGTGATTTTGTGTAAGCAAGGCACACGGGTACATCTCCATTAAGAACCTTTCTTATCAGCCTGTTTTAAAAAAGCAAAGTTTAGAAATTTGCTAGGGTTTACATCCATTAAAATAGAGAATGAATCTCCAGCTTGTTCCCCTGAGAATGTACCATCCTGGGGGTTGATTTGAAGGCCACTGATAGGAAGAAATTTATTGACTTCAGAAATGTAGTCCAGTAGTTGAAGAGCCAAAATGCAAAAAGGCAGAGGCTTGGAGGGAAGGACACAGCCATACCCATGAGTATATAGAGATTTACCTTTGGAGGAAGGATCTAATTAAAATTTGGTGGAAGGATCTGCAAACGACAAAGGTGTCTGTCTGCTGGCTGGTTTTGTGAGCTGGGTTTTTATATTAAGGCAGATAGAAATAGGAAAATACACATACTTTTCACTGCCTTTACCTGTTTCTGGGCTGGCCTGCCTATCTTTTGAAGAAAAAAAATTCAAAACTTTGGCTCTGCAGCTTTTTCCAAAAGGTCCCTTCCTTTTTGTGTACCCCTGGTCCTCCTGCAGCGCAGGGAAATGGAGCGGCAAGGGGAAGATGGACATGACAGATGTCCAAACTTGAGCCAGTCATCTCAGTTTTTGCACAGAGTATCTGGGTTAGAGAGCACATTGCCCATTTGCAGCTCTGGATGTCCAGCTCCTGAGGCAGTTTCCAGTGATCCAGAAAAGGAAATGTGTTAAGGACACTGGTGCATCTCCATCCCTCCAGGCAGGCGTGGTGGGAACGGTCCCCACCCAGCAGCACTTCAAATGCCACTGGGGCAGGACCAGGGCTGCTGTGGGTACAGACAGGGTGGGCAGTGGTGCAGGTTAAGGAGGGTGGGGAGTGCCCCTTCCTGGAGCTGCAGATGGCAATACAAGCCATAAACTACCATTATTTACAATTCAACAGATAGCAAGGGAGATGGTCAGATGAGCAAATCAAAAGAAAGTCTTCCTCAGTTTTCCTTGTGTTTTGTCACTGAATTCAGTGGACCTGGTCAAAGGAGGCAGCAGAGACCAGAAAGCAGGAGGGAAGCAAGATCAATGGCCACTGTCCTCAGTCCTGGAGGTCTTTACATCTCCAGCTCTAAAGGTCCTGAAGAACATGTAAGCTGAATTTGGATCTGATGCTGTAGCTGATTTCTCAGCTACGCTTATCTGTAGCTCAGGCATTGTATATTGCAATGGCTTTACTCCTTGTTACAAAGGCTATTTTTTCCCTCCAAATACAGAGTGATGATTTAATAATGATTATTTGATTATTTGACAGCAGCATTATTCCCTCGTTTCTGTTTATAAAAGCAGCAGGAGAGAGACATGGATACTACAGTGTGGCTGACAGAATGGGCTGTAAGACCTTCAGAGGGAAGTGAATCTTTCTATGTTTAGGGTATTAAAGTCCATACCTTAACTCTTCCTGGACCTCAGCAGGAAGACCTAAGATTTGGATCACATCTTTTGATATGAACCTTAAGACTTAAAAAACTCCTTTTTGAAAGTTTACAGCCCCCTCATGTATTGGAATCAATATTTAATGCATTTAGAGGAATGACTGGGGAGAAGTGACCTGTGAGAGAAGAGCAGGGTACCATCAGGAAGGTAAAGTGACAGGCTGGTAACAGCAGAATGACATTCTATAATTCAGAGACCCTTTGCTGCAGATTTCACGGGAGAGGGAGTGCTGACAACAGCTGCTGTGTCCTGCTCTGCCTGAGCCCTATCACAGCCCCTACCAACAGCCAGTCCTGCTGAACATGCACCTGACCTTTCTGGAGGAGCCTGAAGGCAGAGGAATGTCACATCTGCTGAGGATGCTGTAATGTAGCTTTTGTCTCTTTATGCACATGCCTTCAACACCCCAGGCTGGTGCAGCACCCCACTAGGGCTGCTGGCTGAAATGCTTCTTGTGCTGTGCTGCACTTTCAGGCTGGACTTTCCAGTCTAGTGATGCCCTGGAACACAGGGAAGTGAGGAAACCCAGATAACCTTGCTAAAATCGGCAGAGAAATTCCCTGGTGGAATGAGGGAGGGAAGGACACAATCTGAACCCATACATTCTTCAAACGCTGCCATGAGGCATTTTAGAGTCATGCTGGGTCCTCCACACCCATGGAGACACAGGTGTATCTGCTCAGATGTATTGCCCAGGATCTATTTCCAGAATATTTTCATATTTAGGCACAGCCTGGGCTGGTGGCCCACCGTGCTGGACATTGTACAAGAACCAGAGAGCCAAAACTTGGAAGAGATGGACCCAAATGGCAGAGCTACAGGTAACACAGCATGGAAGGATGACTTGGATTTTACCCTCCAGCCAAATTTTGCTTCCTTTCCAGTAATTTCATTCTTTCATGCTGCTATCTGCTCATTGGAAAGGCACACCTTGTGCCATTTCCCCCCTTCCATTTTAGCACCAATACTGACAGTGGAATGAATTAGTGGCACACTCTTTTCTAGTCTAGCAATCTTTGTCACAAAAGTGAGGGAAAGCATGCAGTGAAAATGAAGATCTATCAGCACTGCCATCTGACTGATGGCTCACTCTGAGATCTGATCTGAGAACAGAAGATTAAAAAAATATCTCTTTCTTATTTTAATACCAAGAACAGTATACAGAACCTGTATCCATCTTTTTGACAGAGGCTGTAATGAAAATGGCAGCATGCTGGAATGTCACAGCACCCCCATGATGGGCTGTAATTTCAGCCCCTTCCATGGGCACTGCAAGTAGCCAGCAGTCTGTCTGCAGGTATTTGGGTTAAAAATGCCTGTCACTCACTCTGTGTACTGCATCTTGCCATCACCTAGATGGTATTTCAAGCCCTTCACACCACACAAATTTTACCACATGTCCTCTTTTCTAAGAGTTAATTGGGCAGAGACACCAAGTGCAGAGTGTTTTTTTCCTCAGAGTCAGTAACCAGCCACAGTTGATGCATGATTTTTTTCTATGCAAGACCAGCTAAAAAACAATGTATTGAAATTCATTGCGCACATCTTTAGCTGTCACGCCACAGGCATGTTCTTCACTGACCTTTTCCTCTGTTCCAGTTTTTAGGATACCACAATCCTCCTTGAACTTTCACAGGAGCAAAAATAAGTGTTCTTGCTTTCTGTATCCCCTGGCAAATCTTACTATTTCTCTTTTTCAAGACAAAGGCACATTTGGATACTACAGAGTTCAGATACTGTTGTTCTAGGAACGACCTAGGAAAGGTTGGTTTAGAGTTTAGCTCTTCTGGTACAACTTTTTGTGGATTTTGAAGACATTGCTTGTGCCCAAATCCATCCCGCGAGGAGGAAAAGCCTTCTGAAAGAAGAGCTGCGTGATTGAAGCTATACAGGAACAAACAAGGCAGTGTGATGCTGAGGTGAAAGATGAAGTGTTCATCTGCACCCTTCCCTCCAGCAAACCAACACTGCTCATCAGTGGGAGCCCTTCCCTTGCTGGATTTCAGGACAGTCCACTGGAGATGAGAACTTTTCCTTTCCACCACGATGTGGAGGTGAACCATATTCCCTTTCTTTCTGGGGAATATAAAGATTGCTTCTTGGACATGGGCCTTGAAAAGGAATTGGATAGAGGCAGCAGGAGCAGAGAAGATGAGTAATGCAGGGGATTGCTCTCCTGACTTCTGAATTCAACAATTTCAGCAAGAGACGAGGCAGACCCTGGACATTGTCTCCTCCAGCTTTGGCGAAGGCAGTGTGACCCATCAAGAGTCTGGTGCTGATGGGCCATGACAGGTATGCAGGACACACTCTTTCAAGTAGGATGGGGCTTTTGGCAGCAATTCAGCTCCCTTTTTATTGGATCTGTCCTGTTCCAAAGCCCTGGGTTTACTAATCCTCACTTGTTTCCTCCTTTGAGCAATTTGCATAGTTATTAGGGCCAGCTCTCATTCTCTTCTCCAAAACATGAGGAGAACAGGGCTGAATGAGAGGGGAAATTTGATTGCTGAGTATTTTGTCTGCCTGTTACTATTGGTAGGGAGCAGCTACACAGCCTGGCAACAGCCTGCAGAGAGTCTGAAATGCTCTAAAATTAAAAAGGCCCAGATTCACACCTCCTGACTTCTCATTCTCACAGACCAAAAGGAAAAAAAGAAAGGGAAAAAGAGAGACAGAAAGGAAAGAGAAGACCATTTGTTTGCAGAATGTTTCTGTATGTGTGTATTTTGCAGAAGGTTAATTGGGAAGGGTGTTTCTATGCCAACAGGGGCTGAGAACAGACGGCTGAACCTGGAGAAGCATCCTCCCCCAAGGAAGTGTGTTGGATGCATGGATTGTGTGGCCCAGGGGCTGCACATGGAGATATTTCTGGACCACAAGCCTCCCTTCCAATGAGGCTGCAGGAATTGACCTGTGCCCTGCCCTAACTCTGGCAGACTCCAGATCTTAATATCTCTTTAGATCTTCAGATCTCTTTGGATCTTCCCCTCAGGCAGAAATTTGCAGCACTGGGCTGAACTGGGCACCTGCAGAGGGGAAGGCAGATCCTTCCCATTCTACACAGACCTGGTATCTCTTTGAGAAGAGTGAGCAGGATAAGAAGAACATGCCACAGATCAATTCAGCAGCCAAGTCTGGAGCTGCTGGAATGGCTGCTCCCCCTCCCCAGCAAGGGGAAGCCACAGGGGGATGGTGGTGGTCATTCAGCCCTGTGGCTCTCCAGGACTGGTGTGATGTTTGCCTTGCACAGAGGAACCCTGGTTTGGCTGCAGGGTTTGGAAGGAAATGTCATCAAGATACCAAGTACTTGGCACAGTGAGGTGTTCAGATCATAGTTATCTGCTCCAACCCTCTCCCCTTAAACATATTTAAAGTCTGGCGATGAGCACAAACTGTGTTCTAAAGGGAAACGTTTTTAATAAGTGCACGTCAAACCTCCAGATAAAATAAAAAGAGAATACTATGAAAATTTGGCTTGAAACTACTCAAAGAAGGCAGATTATGTTGTGGTTCCTAATGACTCATTTTTCACACAAGAGCCATAATTTAAGATGGCTTTCAGGACTGTCTTGGGAGGAAGATCCTGCTCCACACACTTTCCCATTCTGAGACATTTGAAGTGCAGATGGGGAAGGAGGCGGCTTAGGCAGCCTCTGGATGAGAAGCTACAAATAGTCTCTAAATGGAAGTGTAAATCATTTATCCTGGGTTTCTGAGGTGAGTTACATAATCATAGTGGTAGACAGGTCTCCAGGACATTCAGATCGTTCTCTGCTGACTGAGTTCAGCACCTTTACACAGAAATTCAGGGGGAAAAACAAAGTGTCCTACAAGACCAGCTGAGGTCTTGCAGCTGGACTGAAAACACCCCGTGGGTCAGTGACAGTTTTAGCCCTTGGTTAAAGTAATTTCTGTCTTAGCTCGTGGCCGAAGTGATTGCATCAAATTTTACTTTCCCTAAGTTAATCTCAAAAAGAACCAATGCCACTCCAAGAAGCTATTTCTTTAAATCAGCCTTGGAAATAATTACCAAGAGACAGCACAACTGCAAATCTGAACCCTGCTTAATGGCTGAGCCACTTTCCATGTGGGCCAAGGCAGCACTTTGCTGCCTGCCACTGTCAGTAATGAAACCACTGAACAGCTCTGCTGCTCCCTTTGATGTGCAGCATCTGCTGAGGTACCTGCCTGCCTCAGGGTCAGTGCCCTTCACAGCTCTAATGCTTGCCAGAGGAGTTAGCCAGCATCCCTAGCATCCATCACAAAAATACCTTTCTAGTGAGTGTTGTGTGCCCCTGTATCTGTTCTTAATCAACACATAGGTCCTGTCTGCACTGGAAAGCTTTGCCAAGGTAACACTGAAATGATGGCTTAGTTTATTCAAAGAAATGACATAAGCTACAGCAAGAAATACACTGACTCTAGTTACAGTCACAAATTATCTCCTGGACTGAGTTATAGATAAAAGTCCCACCAGCACAGCAATGCTCCTTAGGGATACCATTTTTTCATGACATCCAGCCAGCACAAGTCATGTGAAGGCAGCTATGCCAGCATAAAACTCCTTTTGCCAGCAAAGAAGTGTTGGCCAAAAAATTTAAATTCATAGCTCTTTTTACTTTCCCAGGAGAAGTTTCTAGCACAGACTCAGCTGAAATTTGAGCACTGGGGACAGAGTAGTCTACTCCATTTGAAATCACTTCTCTCAGCAAGGTAAGCAAGGTATCTCCCAGAGCTTTTATTCTGTGCTAGGCTGCTATTTGCAGCGCCCTAACATCATGTAATTTTCTTCTTGGTTTATATAGCCAGAGCATCTCTGCATCAAAGAAAATGTTCCAAGCAAATAATTTAGGAGATGAGCCACTTCATTTGTGCATGAGGAGAAAACTTGTTGGAGAGCTGTGGTGCAGGAAATGGCATCATCCTCCCTGGGAACATTCCTCACAGTGGATGCTGCTCGGTGCAGGTCCATCCAGAGCACCCCATGCCCAAACTCAGCTGATTCTGCTACAGCAGAGAAGGATGAGAGACAAGCTCCTAACCATAACCTATCCATAACCTGCAGCCTCAGCAAGTGCATTAGGAATTTCCAAAAAAATGCCTGAATTATGGAATAAACAGCACCCAATTCTACCGATTCTTCATAACTGCTTGATGTGTGCTTTGAGCTCTGCCAGGCAGCTCCTGCTCACCTCCATCAGATCTAGAGCAGCCAGCCAGAGAGGGAGGGAGGAGGCAGAGCTCATGTCCTGCTTGAAATTCCTCAGGAACACATTTGGATGTGGTGTCTGTGCTTTTGGCCATGCTACCTGGATTGTAACGTTTGTGTTTCTGCTATTCTCTAGGCACAGGGTTATAAAATTAGCATTTACATTCAGATTTATAACCCAGTAAAGGTGAGTTACCTGTAATAAAAACAAGCTCATTTATGAGACCAGATTTCAGGCATGACTTGCAAGAGGGAAAACAACATCCTGTGTTTCACATCTCAGTGGGCAGACACAGAAGACATTTTTTTCTGCAGCTCTGCTTCTGCTTTCAGCCTTCCCTCATCTGTGGAATGTTTGGGGGTCATTTGTGAAGTCCTGTGGTGCTGCTCCGAGCTGCAGATGTGGCACCGACCCTCTGCAGTTATCCCAGGTCTCTGTGTGTACACCCTGGGGGAATGGGAACAACTTCAAACCCTGCCTCAGCTTCCCATCCCACTCTGATAAACACCCTGGGCCAAGGTTCCTGCCTGAGGTGCCAAATAGAGGCCACAGAGGCTGGGCTGGGAGAAAAGCCCATGTCCACTGCACTGCTGTCAGTGCCTTCATGGCCCTCTAACACAGGCAGGCAGCACTCCTGGCACACTTGCTGTGGAGATTTGTGCCTGGGTCCATCCCCACACAGCCAGGAATCCTTCTGCCACCCATCCCGAAGCAGGAGACTCTGGGATCAAGGGGGTGGGAGGCACCTAAGGGTGGTTTTGGACTGGCCAAGTTGGGGGAACACAGGGGACACCTCAGAGCATACACCTGGATAGATTTTAGCCTCTGACGCAAAGGGTTGTGAATTACAGGGCAGGAAAGCACAAGCAATCAAAGACTAAAAGCCACAATTTCTCTCTCTGTATTTACTATACCAATAAAATATCTTCATAGCAGCTGGCTGTAATGTAAATCTTCTTTAAGAACTAATGGCTGTGCATGGGACCATTATAAAACCAGCTCCATCATTAAGGCTGTTGCTTGGGACACTCTTTGTGGTGTTATTCTGCAGGGAGGGCTGCTCTGCAAGGCTGCACAGAGCTGCTCTGGTCTCCACTGCTCAGCAGCAAACTGGATGGATTCCAGCAGTAATGGCTGGATTTCAGGGGGAATTTTCTCTCTCTAAATCAACAATTCACTAGGAAACAGCAAGGCAGGCACCTACCATGGCCTCTGGTCAGAAGCTGCTCGCTGGCCAGACAGCTGCTGGGCTGCCACTGAGTGCACCCCCATCACAGCCAGGAAAAGGTCAGGGCACACAGAGGGGTCTGAGCACTGCTCCAAGCTCAAAGCCCTTCCCATGATCCAGCACAGGACAGTGCAGTGCCCTGCTGGCATTTCTGTGCAGTGGTTGTGATGCACCACTCCCCAGCAAACCCCACCTTGTGCAGCCTTTCCCTCTGGCAGTGAGCCTTGCATATATTTTCAGGGCCTTTTGAATGCAACACTTTCATGAATACATAAAAAAAAAAAATATAAAAATCAGCTTTCACCTGAAAAACATTTAATTAGTTGCAGAATCAGCTCCTTTTGAAGTAGTAATATAATCATTCTCCTCTCTCTTTGTTCCTGGAGCATCTGCCTTTAATCTAACATCTTGCAGGCTTTCCAAACAGTGCCTGGTCTGTGGTGCTGAGCTGCCGGGATGCTGCACTCACAGGATACTCTGCCACACCAACAGAAACTATCCCTGTCCATCTCATCCCATTTTGGGGTCAGACTTGACGTCTTGGTGCTGTTTGTCTGGAATGCTGTGAAGGACACAGGGCAGGCTGAGGAGCATGGCAGAAGTGATCAGAGCAGAGAGACAGACAGTGATGCTGCCCTGCTTGATGGCCTCAATCCAGTTTTGCCTGAGTAGGAGGGTATTGGGAGGAACAAGGATGAAATCAAAGCACTCTGCAGGGATGAGAGCCTGGGGCATCACACTGATCAAACAGCAACTGCTTCTCTTTCTTCCAGCACAGCATCCATCCTCAGCTGTTCCTCCGTGCAGTTTTGGGATCAACCTTGTTGCACACTGGGAACATTGGCACAAGTCTCACCACAGCCCCAGAGCAATGGGACCACTACAGTCTCTGCCCAGCAGCCTGGAAACCTTCACTTCCCTCATCTTCTAAATCTTCTGACCTCCACTGGGTCAGGCTGGAGCAGCCACACCAGCTGTGCCTCCCTGCCTGGCCAGCAGCCACTTGTTCACTTGTGCCCAAGCCAAATGAAGCAGATAATTGCTGACCTCCTGCAGTGGTGGCTCCTGTTGGAGTGATCTGGGTCCCTCTGCTCAGCCTGAGATCTACATCCTGAATCACCACTGAGGTCTCCTCACTGCTCCTCAGCTTGGCTGATGCTGTCCAGAGGGTCCAGCAGGGACTGGGGAGGGACAGACACTAAGTAGTCCTCTTGATCTTGATTTCTGCCTTCACCAGCTGCAGGTGAGGCTCTCACATTAAGTTATGGATGCCATGGAGGCTTTGCAGTACCACAGGCTCCACTAGTAGCAGTCTCTTATTTCTCAGGTGATGGAGCAGATGCTGAGCCCAGCACCCCAAGGCCAGCACCCCACGACTGCAGCCTCTTCCAGCAGCTGCAGCCAAACCCCATGAAATGGGCTGACTCTATCACAGATTCAGATTTATGCTTTGCAATGTGCTTTCAAGCAGAGAAGTTGGCACAAGGAGCGTGCTCTTGCAGGGTTCTGGCTGGCAGCTGCCTGGCAGCATTTAATCAGTTATGTTCATGAAACCTGACCCAACCTGCACCTGCTGACCTTGGCCCTAAGATTTGCAACAAGTCAAATGAGCTCAGGCTCACAGATCCATCACTATCTTTTTCTAAGAGCTGGAAATCCATCCCTCCACCCATTGCATCATCATGATCTTCATGGAATCAGCATACAAATTCCCACTTATATGTGTTGGATATTCACAGAGGAAGTGTCCTGTGTAAAATAAAGAGATCATCCATGTATCAGACAAATGAAAAATATCTGCATCTTCCCACAAAAGATCTCCCCCTGGCCATGTATTTGGGTAATTACTGCAGAGTTTGTGTCTCCCTGCTCCCACATCTGAGCTGTTCATTATGAGCCAACAAGCCCTGGCTCCTTTCTCTGAAGTCTGAGGGACCTCACTCCTCCATGGCCAAACTGACTCCATGATCACCTCAAAAGAAGAAACCACAATGATGAGATCAACCCCAGTGAAAAGACACAGTAAGAGCAACCATTTCTGTAAAAAAAAAAAAAAAAAAAGACATTTTCTTCAAATTTGGCACAAAGGGGACAAGGAAAATACCCTGTAGGAGGAAAAGTAAAGAAAGCATTGCCTTTGGAGACTTTTAAAATGGGTGCCACCAAAAAGGTTTCATTGAATTTTAATTAGACAAGGATTTTGATGGGTTTGTATTATTCTGTTATTGAGATATTTAAATGATATATAAAATGAGTCAGCAAGGGGTGGGTGACACATAAAGGACAGTCATCAAATGAAAGTTAATTTACTGATTACATAAAGATCAGCAGAGAGCACATGGCACAATCCAGGGCTCTGTGGGGTCACTTGGAGGAGGATAGCTTTCACACTGACCTAGGGGATTCTCCCTTCCTTTCCAAACTCATCAGACCTTCACAACAGAGCCCTACTTTGTGTATGCACAACAAAAGTGTGTCCTGGATCAATGTCCCACCTTGGCCATCAGGTGCTCAGGTTTGTGCATGATAGGACTGAGGTGGCTGGTAATTCCAGAGCACATTATATCCTGTTGGCTGTGCTGGAAGCATTAACTGCAGGGAGAGTGGATGTTGTAACTCTATTTTTACAGCCTACTGAAGTTTTCACCTTGATCATTAGAAACCACAGTGCACAACAGATGGCTGATTGATGCCATATAATTTGGCTTTATCACAGCCTTTCTCCTGACTTTTCTTTTTTGGGGGTCTGTGTGTGAATCTTTTAGCATTTCAAACATAAACTTCACTATAAATCATGTAGTAATTTTGTGACTGAAAAGCTACAACCATATCATCAGGAACTGACCTTGGAATTAAATGTTTTCCTCTGAAGTTCTGACTTGATAAAATGTTCCTGTATTTCCATGCTTGGTGAAACTCATCATGTGAGTAGGCAGCCGTGAGATTTTCTGGGTCTGCTTTCCAAGCTTGGCTAATCACACAATTTTAATAGCAATAAATCACTATTTCAACAAAGGGCTGTCTCTTCAGCAGAGACGTGCAACTTTTACTCACAAAGGTATGAATTCATCATGTTTATTAATAGACATGCTCCACTGCTTTGTCTTGCTTTGTGTACTGCAAGCAGTGACTCAGCCCTGTGCCATGGGCATGCAAATATTATTAATAAAACCTTATTCTGCCACATTTAGACAGATTATGGACAAATGATAAGGAGGGATTTGCATATAAGCAGCCCCATCAGAAGTATATGAGAGAGGATCATATTTTCTGGTAAATTAGATATGCCATTTCCTCTGGGGGGAAAAGAATCCAAAATACAGGTGGTCTATCAGAAAGTGTGTTACAGCCTCAAATGTGGTAAATACTCTGCTGTGCTACTTCATCTTGTCCGTGAGGCATGTCAAGATAGTTCCAGAGGAGGATTTGCAGAGCTGAGCGAGCTCTGCCCGTGCTGGGGACGGGGTGGGTCACAGCTGGGCCAGCTGTCTGTCCCTGGCAGGAGCTGTGCTCCATCTCCTCCCAGCACATGCTGCAGAATGAAGAAAGCAGGGATGTGCTCACCAGCTTCCTGCTGCAAACACATGCAACTGCAGCTATTACTTACAGGCAGCAGACTGGGACTCGTTGGAATTCCAACTCATTGGAATTAAGCTACAATCATTCATGGGCATCCAACGACCTCCTAAGGTCTTTCTCGGGGTCCCAGTTCTGCTGCACGGGTGGCAGTGGGGATGATTCAGTGCACAGTGAAGTGTTTCACTCTGAGGCTTTCAGCTGTGCTTCATGGCACCAGGACATCCCTGATCAAGCCCCAGATCTCTCTGCCAGCCCTGGAACCCTGTGTGAAGACATCTGGCTCCAATGATATGCCACTGCTGCAAAAGGGAAACCAGCCAGCACTGCTGCTGGTTGTCAGGGCCCTGAAAAATCTCCATATTGGGGTGCTCTCAGTACCACCTCTTATCATATCTGATAAGCACCAGCATAAGAAAACCTACAAAATACTAGTAAACAAGGCTTCCCAGGAGGGAGATAGACTCCACTCCTTTTCCCTCCCACTCTCTCTCTCTGTGTGCAGGCAAATTTAGCAGTGAGCCAAGATTTACAGCTTTAATTATGAACTTTAGCCCAAGCAGTCATTCTGGAAATATCCTCACAGGGGAAATAGGGAATGGGACCTGGCGTGCGCAGCGAGGTGTACAGCTGTGCCTCTGCTTAATTGTACTGGTTCTGGTCCTTCACTAAAATGATTTCATGTGAAGGGATTTTATCTCCCCCCTGCTTACCGGTGGTGACAAGGAAAAGAAAATGGGGAAAAAAGGTGCCTCAATCTGTCTTTTATTGTATTATCTAATAAACCAGCAAAAATTAGCCTCAGCAGCAAAGATTAGCCTCTTTCAAGCTCACACACCTTAATTAAACATTCTGAGCTCTGGCTGGCAGCAAGCACAAGATGTTTTACACTGTTAAAAGCTGTTCATTTGTTTTAATGTCCAGACATCCTATTTTTTTACACCCAAAGCCAATCAGGACTCCTAGAAAGAGCGTGACCAGGATGGTGAGCCACAGTGTAGAAACCTCCTTGCCTGTTTGAGAGAGAAGGTTGCAGGTAAGAAGGCAAGGGAGATTTCTGTAACAATGTCACTTGTGAACCACTTTTCTGAGAAGGACCACAGACCCTGCCACCATGACTGGGGCTCTTTGTGTTGAAATAGAATCTGGTTTGAGTACAGATCTCCAATAAACAGCCCAGAAAATGGAGTTCAGTAATAATCTGGGTCTGACCTCATATTGAAAGTGTAGCTTTCAATCATGATGTGCTCCTGTGCTGCTGAGCCTATAACCCAGCCCTAATGAGGGTTGTATTGAGACTGTGGTTCTGCTGAAGAACCAAAGCAGGAACCAAAGCCATGCAGAAGGTCTTTGTGTCTTTGCTTACATGGTGATTTTAGTGAAGTAAGCTTTCTGTGTGAGACTAGACACCTGTGAAGGTGGCAGGGCCCTGGCACAAGTTGCCCAGAGAAGCTGTGGGTGCCCCATCCTAGAAGTGTTCAAGGACAGGTTGGACAGGGCTCTGAGCAATCTGGTCTAGTGGAAGGTGTCCCTGCATGGCAGAGGGGTTGGAATTAGGTGGTCTTTAACACCCACTGCAACCCAAACATTCTATGATTCCATCATTCCAAAAAAGGCTTTGTGGTATGAGGAGCTTTGTACGAACTTACACAAGCTAATGGCAAGAACCTGTAATTTCCTTTTGCAAAAGGTTCAAGGTATTTCGACAATGCCAAGTACAGGGGACAAGAAGCAGCTTAGAGGCACAAAATTCAGCGGCAGCATTCCACCTGTCTGAGGCAGGGAGCATCAGGGGACACCGTGCTGGCAGTCAGACCAGCAGGTGAAACAGCTGAACCTGACCCTGGGCTGGCCACCCTGACTGCAGAGCATGGTGGGTTTGAAAATTTTGAAATCTTGAAAGAGTTTTTCACAATATTATTCATTAGACAGAATGAATGGGTGCTTGCAGTTCCCTGGGGAGTCGAGACAGGCCAGCACCACCTCTGAACACATTCCCTGACCCCCATCCCCTCTGGGCACAGCACGGTGGGGCTGATCCCTGGCACAGGCAGGGAGCAGCCTGACAGCTGCTAAAAGATGATGTTCTAAGAGGTTTCATTGTGTCACATCTGACCTTCCCAGCTTTCCTAGTAGATTGTTCTTGTCATCAAGGCCTAACATAATACATTACCTTGCTGGCATTTGCTGCTCAGCAGTAAGTACAAATTTTAGCTCCACAAACTTCATTTGGAGGTCCAGCACACTGATTTAGAAAGTAGCTTCAGAGGCTAAAAAGCTTAATTTTTTCTTCCTCCGAGAAGATTAAATTTTAAATCTCTTTGTAGGAAGACATTTGCAGCTGAACAGTCCTTTTAAACTGCATTTCTTTCTTGATAAGAAAGAAATTGAAGTACATTAGAAAATATTCAACCAAATCAGTATTCTTAAATATTGGTGTGCAGCACACAGAAAAAGTGCCTTTTCTTTTCTATGAGGTGCAAGAAAAGCCCTCCAAGCACTTCTGGAGACCTTAATCTGCACCTGTTGTGTGTATCCCAAATGCCCTCTTCATTATTATTTGAAGGCTCCCAGTTTTATGGTTTCATTTTCAATTCCATACCATTGCTAGCTCATAGCTGGTGTTTTTGGCCTGTCTTGCCAAAGTTCAGTAGTCACCAAGAAAGGTAATTTTTTCAACTATATACCTTAGGTATTATATTACTTCCTGATGTCCCTTTTGATCACAGTTTAATTACAGTGAAGATGGCTGTGAATAAGGTTCCTACTCTTGAATTCATTCTGTTTTCTGAAGGTCATGCAATCCTGTCCTTCTCTCAACCTCTCCTAAACTCTGTTAGAAATAAGATCCTCCTTATGGTTTCACTCTGTGCTGGTTAAATTTTAGAAAAGAACCCATGAGCACCACTATCCCTGACCCTGATGGTGAATTATCTTCAGCCCAGTTTTGCAGCCATGGTCCTTAATCCACTGATCCTTGACCACATGCAAACAGAGGTTGTATAATTCCTCTAAAGGCTCTGAAAATATTAATGCTCACTTCCACTGCAGAGAAATATGCACTTATACTTTCACTCTAAGCCCCTCTTTTGAGACCTGCCTGAAACTGCATAAAATGCTGTACTTCCTTTACTAGAAAAATTATCTGGAAGAAATATTGCATCAGCTGGAGTTCACTAATGCACAGCCAAAAGCTGTCATTAAGTGATTGATCATGCATTAAGATAAAGTTATAAGCTTTAAAACAGATCTGGTAAAGGAAAATTTAACTTACTTTAAATTACCTATAGAAATAACTCATCTAAACACTGGCTTAATTCATTATGATCAGTGCCATTGTAATAAATATCAGATATATTCATAATTGCATGGCATTTATCTTCAATTAATGACCTGTAGGAAGGTTATTAAATAGGTTTCATCCTTTGGTTACTGTAAATGGGAGAATTCACTGAGCTGGTTTGCAATCTCACTCCTGTTCCTGAAGAACAGTTACTGCTGAGCCCTCCTGCAGCACAACAAAGGTGTTGGCCAGCCAGTGGCTCTGTGAGTGTTAGGTTTGACACAAAGCCACTTAATCTGGTGCTCCCTACTGCTGTTGCTTGTACTGGCAGCAGCTGCACTGCCAAATCCTGGAAGGGAAAGGTGAACTTATCTCACAGCCCTGGTTTGGGAATCATGGTCCAAGGAGGTGCTTGGCCAAATGCTGAGTGAAAGAGCTCAAATTCCATGTCTGTGTCTATTCCCTTAATTGTCAGTGTCCTTGGTTTCCCTAAGCCTCATCAAAGCAGTGGGTGGCCAAGCAGGCTGAAAGACCTTTTGTAACTATTAATTCACCTCCACCTTGGTCCTCCTGGGATCTCAGTTCAAGGGTGGTGGTTCCTAGCATCTCTGTTCCCCTTAATCCAACTCTTCCTGCCTCTAACCACAGTTAATGCCTGCAGTGCAGAGAGAGCAG
The DNA here is from genome assembly GCF_049639895.1 of Pseudopodoces humilis. Lineage (NCBI taxonomy): Eukaryota > Metazoa > Chordata > Aves > Passeriformes > Paridae > Pseudopodoces > Pseudopodoces humilis. Next base: position 15,189,779 of record NC_142212.1, read on the forward strand.
CTGCCTGTCCTGGCAATTAATGGCTTTTCCTTGGCTAGTGTTTTATCTAACAGTCTTTCCTCTCTGGACTAATTTTAGAAGCTGGATTCAGTGCCAGCTTCACAGATGATCTTTTCATTTTGTAAAGGTGTTTGGCTTTGTTCACTAATAACTTAATTAGAGGCACTCTCCAGATTCCCTCTCTGCTTACACAGCCCTCGCCCTTTCTCTTTTCCGTGTTCTTTCTCCGTCAGACCGGTACATCAGAGCTCAGAGGACCTGGGGTGATGAAACGTGGGAACACTGATGAGGCCGTAGGAGGATCAAGGGCTGCAGCACCTGAGAAATGGTTTGTCAAAAGCTTCTTTCAGTTGCAACCACATTAAAATGTCCCCCCTTGATGAAAAATGGGGATGTTCATGAAGCTGGGAGCTTAAGGGATGAGAGGGGACAGACGTTTCATGGTCCACACAAAACTGGGAGGACTGGTGGTGTGCCAGATGGTTGTGCTGTCCTTCAGAGAGACCTTGGCAGGCTGGAGAAAAGGGCTAACAAATGCAAAGTCCTGTGCCTGTGGAGGAATAAGCCCTGAGCCAGGACAGGCTGGTGCTGCTGGGCAGGAAAGCAGCTCTGCAGGGAAGATCCTGCATGTCCTGATGGAAACCAAGCTGTCCATGAGGCAGCAGTGGGACCAAAGGCAAAGAGGGCCACGGGTCTCCTGGACTGGCACCAGGTCAAAGGAGGTGCTCCTGCCTCCCAGCTCACACTGGTGAGACACATCTGGAAGGCTGGGTCCAGCACTGGGTTCCTCAGCACATGGACATGCTGGAGTGAGTCCTGGGAAGGGCCACGGAGACAATGAAGGGACTGGAACATCTCATGGATGGGGACAGGCTGAGAGAGCTGGGACTGCTGAGCCTGAGAAGAGGAGGACTGGAATCCTGTCAGCGTAAGTAAATACCTGATGGAGGAAGTAGAAAAGACACAACCAGACTCTTCTCTGTGGTGTCCAGTGGAAGAACAATAAAATACACTGAAATACAGGAAATCCTGTAACATAACATAAACAAACAACTTTCTTACTGTGAGCAAGGCTGAACACTCAAATTGGTTGTGTAGAGAGGCTGTGGGCTCTCCTTCCTCGCAGGTGTTCAAAGCCCAGTGGGACACATTCCTGGGCAACCTGCTGTCTGTGACCCTGCTTTGAGCAGGGACCAGGCAATCTCCAGAACAGCCTCCAGCCTCAAGCACTCACTGATTCTGTGATTTTTCCTATCTCTCCTATCCTATCTCTAATGAAATTACTTTCATTACTTTCAGCAGGGTAAATTTTGTCTGCAAATGTTTCTGACATTTTCTGAATTTCTACCAGAAACTGGTGTTCACTCTTTCCTTTTGGGAGCAATAACCATCTGTCCTAACTCCCTGAATGAAAGCTTTTACCTCTTATCAGTAGGTATGGTGGGAAAGAAACAGCAAAGACTGAAAACAGCTTATTGTTTATTAATGTTTGACTGAGTTTATATCCTTTCTGAAAGTCTGCAGCCTTGTGTATGCTAACTATTCTCCTGGATATCCTTCCTATGGGTATAAATATCTCTTTTTTTTAAAACTCTTTAATAAATTCTTGGCCTCAGTCAGAATTCCTGGGGGCAAGAAATCCCTAAAAATGTGTTATATTAATACAAAATATATTACTTACAAAAAAAGTCTGAGTCCAGGTGTGATTGATTGTGCAAAGCCTTGCTTGGATTTTTCCAAAAATGTGACCTGAGGCCTAGGGCTGGAGGAGGATTGTGATTTGATGGTTACCTGACCCCTGGCAGAAGAGTGTGATCCAGCGAGACTGACAGCAGCAGCCTCTCGTTCCAGCGTCGCTGTTTTTCTGGTTTTATTTAAATTGGAAAGGGGAAAGGGCTTGGGAAGCTGCCAGTGTCAAAGATTTTGTCACTGACAAGGTAAAAATTGGCTTGAAAATATAGACAGCTCTACTTTCACAGCCACAGTCGCTTTAAAGCTGGAGCTAAACCTCTCCTCAGAGCAGGTACAGGGGGTGTGGATTGCATGGAGCCCTGGCCCTAGGAGGTGGGGAAGAGATTTGGTGTCTAAAACCAGGCCCAGCCCTGCTGCAGGAGGGCATGGCGAAGGGATTCACCGCCTTGCATTGTTTAATTGTCCTCAGCACTGCAATCTGCAGCACTTTGCTAAATTATGGCTAATGTTCAGCTTTATTTCTTTGTGAGAAACAGCAGCCAGTAACGAAGTGGAGCATTTAGTCAATGGTGAAAAATAATTTCACCAGTGGGGAAAAAAGAGCCGTAGCTGGGCAATCAGGCTCTTCTTCTTTTCTCTCAGATAACATCACCAACAAGAAAACAGGAGCTTTAAGAAGTCAATGTCCACCCAGGAGTTTATTGGTGCAACACAGCAGGTTTTTCTAGACTTGACTCTGCCATCTCATGCTTAAACCTCAAGCCTATTCTCTCTCAGGCATGCATTACAAAAGAGATTTTAGCTCTCTGCCCACATAACACTTTCTTCCCTCTTGCCTGAGCCTCCTGCTCTTGGCAAGAGCAGAGTCTCCTACAGAAACAGATGTTTCCCTCTTGCCTATCAAGGACACTCTGCTCTTGGGCTGAGGCTTTCTGCTTGCTGGTACTTCCAAGTCTGGTGGGTAAGCCATGCTCCCCTCTGGAGCTCCCCTCTTTCCCCCAGGGAACCCCTGCACCCCCTGAGCAGCCCTGGGAGAAGAGACTCAAGTGAACAGAAGCTTCCCAGAGCTTTTGCTGTTTGTCTGCTCTCAAGTACAGCAGGGGTGTCCTGGGATGTGTTAATCCCCTGTATCAGGGACCGATTTGGCTCCCTGGAAATGCTTTGGCTGTTTGCACTGCCATTAGAATTTCCACAAACAAAGGGACCTGCTGGCACTCCCTGGAAGGGCCAAGGAAAGGGGATCAAGAAAACAATACATACAGACTGCAGAAACTCACTCATGGCCCCAGCAGCAGCTTTCTTTGTGACTGGGGACCCTCAAGGTCCAGCCTTTGTTCAGAAAACCTTAACTTTTATGTACAAATTAAATCAGGTGACTGAGATACCCCGTAAGCTCTTGCTGGCTGTACAGCAGCAATGTTTAGGTTCTGTTAATAGACCAAATGTCTGGGGATGCTGCTGGCTCTGCCTGGATCCTGGGTGTTTACTCATTAGTTCTTTGTGTGCTCTTCCCTGCAAGGTACTGCTATCAGTGTTTGGAAAGAGGCTGCACACCAGTGACTGCACTCGGCCTCCTCTGTTCTGTGCCTCATTAGTTGTAGCTCTTGGCATGTTGATAAAATGTTATCTCCCAGATAAGCTGAACACACTGCGTGGTTGTCTTGACTTGTGCAGTAACACTTGGCCTCTGCCTCTGTGGGAAATAGTGGAGAGGGTACATGATTAAATTACCTCCTTGGGGGTATTGTCCCTGCCCCACCGCCACAAGCACTGGTGTCTGAGAGGGGATTTGAGCACCTGTGAGGTGTCCAGGTGTCCCCTTCCCTGCTGGGGAGCAAATGTACAGTGTCCTGGGCTGGCAGCTGAGCAAGGGGCAGCAGCAACCCAGACAGCTGTGCTGGTCTGGGAAAGCAAACACCAGCTGGGAGGGTCATGCTGCTATAGGCACAAAACAAAGGACCCCTCTGTACCTGGTATTCTTGTGACTTGGGGGAATTTAGAGCTCTTGGGACCACCCAACCACTCTGCCTTTCTGCAATACTTTGCCACTACATTTGGGCTTATTCAATATCCAAGGACTGGGAGCACCTGGGGTTTTGATGCACATCATGAGGGAAGCTGAGGCTTACCAAGGTTTGAAACAATATTCTTGGTATACGTGTGCCAGTAAAGCAGCACAAATCATTGCCTGTGAGGCCTCCATGTGCTTTCTCTGCTGTGCCTCCACTGGTTTCCCAGGGCAAACACAAAACATGTGGAACCTTTTCTGCAAGCCTCTCAGTAATGCATGGCTGTCAGCATTAATACAGCAGAAGGAGCTGCACAACCATCTGCAGCACTGACAGGAGCCAGGCTTGATCCATGAGAGCACTGCATGTTTTCAGCAAGGATCAGAAAGCCAGCTTACCAAGGAGTAAAACAAAAGAGCTCATCATTTAGTACCCTCATCTTTCCACTCCTTCCCAGGATATGTATCTGGACCCTGTAAGGTTCTAGTTTTTATTTCTTTCAGCTGTCTAGAGGATGAAATGTCTGAGATCCCCACTCAAGGAGATAAACGTGGCTAATTCACAGGTAGTGCCACTACAAAGGGCCCAACCCACTCTCAGGCCTCTGAGCAATCCCTGTTTGGTGATCTCTGCAGATGGCTGAAGTGGCTCATCCCCTCCCTAGCAGAAGTGTTTTATGTTCTCCATAGGGGAAAAAAAAAGGAGAATAACTGCATAAATTACCACTGGAAGCAATCTCTTCCCTGACAGTCTTCCCTGTCTGCTCAGCTCCTAAAGGACTAGTATATACTGACTCTAATCAGGCTTGTCTGCTCGTGTTGGGAATTTCAACAAGAAGGAGAGGAGATACTCTGCCTTGCAAGCAGAAGAAAGCTCCTGCAGCAGAGATTGCTCCCAGGAGCCTCTGGCCCTTTCCCTTCATTGATCAGAGGAAAAAGTCACTCCCAGGCACTACCCACTCACTTTGGCCTATGCTTTCAGCAGCAGCAAGAGCCCAGCTCCCACTGAGTGTCCAGTTTATATTTTAACAAGGCAGATTTTCAGCTGGGAGGTGCCTGGTGCCTGGGTATTGTCCTGCTTCCCCCATTGCCCAGGCTGGGCTGAGCGTGACCATCTTCATGTAACACCAGCCAGTGTAACCACAGAGCTCCACTCTATTCTCAGTGCAGGGAAGGAGAATCATGAGAGTTCTCTTTACAGGTTTCCTGTCCTAATCCAGAGAGAAATCTCTCTCATTGTTCACCAAAGTTACTGAATTGCAGGGGTTTGTACTTTCTTTTAAAGAACTTGCAAGCCCTGCAGAGGCAGTGCTTGTGTTCTGTGTTTTAGCACCTGCAAAAACCACTCAGATCAGCAACTTGCCAGAACTACAGAATACATAAACCTGGTATTTCTGCATCTGTTTAGTATGGGCTGTTAGTGGGAACCAGCTGAGTAGGTTCATGTCGCTTTTGCAGGAGAAAGCAAATGACACAAAATCCCTCTCCTTGTATTTTTAAAAGGAGGCCAAGAGCAGCCACTTCTCTCTGCCATAAAACATTCAACAGTGCCCAACTCATTACTTGGCACATTTTTTGTATAACTCTCTAAAAGCAATGAGTGCACCTGGGAAAAACTGCAGCCTACCAGCCATGAGATGCAGGTTTGGATTGACCTGTCCCCTCCCACAGCTTCAGCTGCAGTGGGACTGAGCAGCCCCTTCAGACTGGGTGGGATTTAGAACTGCTTTCCTTGCTGGTACTTCCCATCCCTCCCACAAGCCTTGAAGATCTGGGAGCTGTCTGGGGAGATGGGATGAAGCAGAAAAGAAGAAAACACCAATATTGAGTTGTTAAATGTTGTCTGAATGGCTGGATCATGGCTCGAAAATGAAACACCACTCGCAACCTCACTTGGAGTGAGAATATGATATTAAATTGTGAGAATACTGTATTAAATTGTCTCCTTTTTCTACTTGGGCACCACCTGCTGGCATGTAATTAAATTAGCATCATCAGCCAGATATTAAACTCTGCAGTCCCTGAGAGTATGCCAGGTTTTTTCCAGATTATTAAGCAAGCCAGAGAGGAGAGTTTTTTAATCACCTTATGCACACCCTGTGCCAGCACTTAGTTACTGTAAATGTAACTCCTTGTTCATGCCTTCTTTTTAAGTTTATGGTGGAGAGTTCTTAAGGTGAATGTCTGTGTGCACTACTTGCTCTTAGCAAGCGGGAAAAGCCGGGGATATGCATGGCACAGGCACAGTGCTCATTTCAGCTCTCAATGCTTCTCATCCCACCTGCAGAATATCCCTGGACCTCCTAAACAGGACCAACATGGGATTGGAAGGACAATCATAGAATGGTTTGGGCTGGAAGGACCTTAAAGCCCATCCTGTCCCACCCCCTGCCATGGGCAGGGACACCTTCCACCATCCCAGGCTGCTCCAAGCCCCATCCAACCTGGCCTTGAGCACTTCCAGGGATCCAGGGGCAGCCACAGCTTCTCTGGGCACCTGTGCCAGGGCCTGACATTCCTGGGGGCCAAGGCTGTGTAACTTGATATAACCCAAGCATATACAACCTCAGTCATGGGACTGAGAAATGCCAGCACACCTTCCTCAGGCACCCCAGAGAGAGCCACAGGATGAGAACAGCCCAGGGAGCAGATCCCAGCAGGGAAGGTCTGCAAAAGGAATACCAGGAGAGAGTGATCATTCCTAGGAGCTGCAAATATGTTTCTGGGAGTTTTGACTTCATGTCTGACACAGATTCCTCTTTCTCTGCAGTGTTTCATGCAGGAACAGGAATAATCCTCATGCTCAGCAGTGTAAGCCCATTCAAGCTAGCCTGGCAGCATGAAGCTTATCTGCAGTCTTTAGCAAGGGTTTGCATCAGCTGTTCCTCTGCCCTTGGCAAAACATTCCCTGCAGCCAGGGCTGGCTTTGCACAGGTACAAGTGGCTTCCTACCAGCTTCTTCCAGCTGCAAAATGGTGAGTGTGCAGGCAGGGCAAAGGAGAACAGAGTGAAGACAGGAACATATTCTCAACCTGGGGATCAGCAAGTCTTCCTCTTCAGGAAGTCATGCATGCCATCCCTTGAAAGAAGGAACAGACAAGTTTTCTGGCTGGTACTCTTCCCAGGAGTACAAAAAAAGGGAAAGGACAGCCAACAGAGCCAACTTCTTTTCCCTGAGCACCCAAAGTCCTGTTGTGGTGGGGGAAGAGATGACACGTAGTACCCAGTGATCATCCTAAGATGCTTCCTACTCAGCTTTTGGCTGAGAGCTTCACAGCTGGTTCCCAACATGCTGTTCTGTTTCTCCACACTGAGGGGAAAAAGGATAACCAGGACTTGGATCCGGAAGGCTGAGGGGAAATGAGAAGTGACATCCAAATTCCTCATTGCTTGCAAGATGTGTGTACACCACAGGAGGAAACAAGCCAAGAAGAAATCAAATTAAAAACTGTGCTTGTGAGAAATTATGCTGAGAGTGAAAGAGCTCCAAACTCTCATTTTTGCTACAATCTGCTGTTGAGGGCTTGTGGTCTCACAGGAGCCCTGGAGCTGGGGGAGAGCAGCGTGAGGTGGCTCTGCAAAGGGGTAGGGAAAGTCCTGTGAGACATATGGGAGCATTTATACATTATCTGCCTTTAGCTGGCTGCAGAAACTTGTGATTTTTATAAACAGTGGGGGCTTTTGGAAACCTCAGCCTTGCTGCAGGGCAGATATTTGTCCATTTTCTTGGCTATGAGCTCAGGGAGACACAAACAGCCCACTGAAGCCAATATGTGTGTGAAGCTCCCCTGGACCTAAGGGACAGGTTCCCAATGGGATGAGGCAATCTCAAAACCTTATCCAGCTCTAAAATCCAGCTTGTCTGAGCAGCCAACTCTGCTGGGATGCAGAGCATCCCAGGGAAATGGGAAGCATTTCCTCTGCATGGGATGCACATACAGAGCACAAAAACAATAATGCTGAGAGAAGGGTGCATGGCCGAGCACAGCCCTGCTGTGTGCCAGCCCCATCTGGGAGACCCCTGGATGAAATGCAGCCCTTAGCCCCAGGAGAAGCCCCTGGGAGAACAAGAGTGGGTGGAAAAGCAGCTTTTGGGACCTGAGTTGCTGGTGTTGGATGTTCCTGGGGTAGCCATGGAGAGAAAGGCCATCCTGGACCCGACCTGAACTTTTACCCTGATACCCTGGCCAGCTCACTAAGGACACAGGGCTCTCAGCAGGGCTTACAGTGCTTTATTCATTAGCTCATTTACTCATTAACTCATTGATAAAGAGCTTGAACAAAAGCCCTGCTTTCAGATAGCATCATGGTGCTCATAAGCCTCTGCAGAGGAGAGGCCCATGGCAGTCAAGTCTCCCAAACACAGAATTGTCACTTGGGGGCTGCCCAGGGATGTGACCTGCTCCCCAGGAAAAGCTCCTCCCCCTACCAGGGGCTGGGAGATGAAGTCTAGTGAGAAATGATGAGAAAGGAGGGTAACAGGAGACAGCAGAGCTGCTTGTGTTTCCCTCTGCTGAAATGTTTGTTGGCATAGGGATCATTACAGGGCCACAAACCTGGGTAAGGAAACACGCAGGTGAACATTCCCAGTTTAAAGATGGCAAAAGGAGGCATCTACCACCACTTTACAGCCCCTCTGTGTTACCTTTTTCAGCAGTATCTTTCTCAGGAGCCTTCTGAGAAGGCAGAGAACATGGTCCAAAGCCTTTAGATAAGACCCAGTTTTAATTTAATTTCTTTTAGTAAAGAATAAAATTCACTCAGAAGTTAACTTTGCAAAAAATTATTATTTCCTGGAGGATTCGTTGTGAGAAATAGAAAGCTTAAGGCAATCAAAGTTTGCCTTTATGGAAAACTTAATGCTTCCTCCTTTACCAGGCAAGGGAGAAATCCAGGCATTTAAAGCAACTTCTGAGAAGGACCCTGCAACATGCAGGACGTGTGGAGCTGCATGTGGGATCCATGCAGGGAACAGAGGCATGACCTGAAGCTGATGACAGGATTTTCTGACAGTTGTGCATCTCTGCTTTTACTTGGCAGCTCGAAGAAATGCATATCTCCGTGTCCTCCCTGCAGTAACAATAATCCTCCAGCTCTTAGAAAGACACAACCCTCCTCCCAAAATGCTGCTGCTCCAGAAATTGTATCTAGGATGAAAACTGCACTCCCATCTGGAGGAACTTGGCCTTTGCCTGGTCACCGTTATTTCCTGTGATCTGAAGGAGATGGTTAAAGAAGTGCAGTACTGAGATGCTGTGCTTGGTAGAGCTGCAATTTCTCTGCTTCATTTGCCCAAGGGGAGTGATGCAGCTCCTGGTGGCACCAGGCAGCAGCCCTTGGAGGGGAACAAACCCTCTGCCACCTGCAAACCTCCTTGCTTTGTCCATAATGACTAGCACAGGCAGGAGTTGGACATGCCTCCAAGGGCATTAGGGTTATAGCAAGTTAGACAGCACACGAGAGAAAAAATAACCAGCCAACAGTGAAAAGGATTTTAAATATGGTTTGTGAGCAATAAGACTTTCCCATATAGACTCAGTCTGAAAACTTCTCCTCATACAAATTTCAGTGATGGTTTTACCCTACTGAAAATAGTCAGAGGCTCTCTTTTATGTTTTTTAAAGTCTGTGCAATCAAAAACCTCCAGGAACTGTAGACATTGTCTAGAAACATCTGCTTCTCCTTTCCTGCTGTATTTTTCCTCAATGTGAAATGAAAGCAATCCAGCTCTTGCTATGGAGGGGAGGCAGGGTTGCCCTGTGCTGACAGGCAGGGTTATGGGCTGGGACTGGCTCCACTGGGAGGGCTTGGTGGCACCTGCACAAAGCAGCAGTGCTGGGTTTCCCAAAGCCAGGCTCTGCTTCCCTGCTGCGATCTGTGAGATTTGGTCCAGCGTGCTCAGGCAGACCAGCGTGGCTGCAGTTGCTTCTCTGGTCACTTGCTGTTCCCAGCCATGGAGCTCAGCTCCCCAGCCTCTCCTGAAGGCCTGGGTGGGGAATTCCTTCTGGATGGCTGATGCTGGAGGACACATTTGCCTGCTGCTTCCCAAAGCTCAGTCTCAGGGAGCTTTTCCTTTGGTTCAGCCACATCTATGATGGAAAGGAGAGCTTGAAGGATAGCACTGTGCCCTTAGAGAGCCCAAGGGGCTGCCCACATCATCCCCCATGCCCCTAGGAAGGAAGAACATGCTGGCTAGCCCACAGCCATCACATAGATCACTTTGAGTTTACTGTTTCCAAGCAAGCTGGAGAGAACAGCTGTGGATTTGTCATTTAAGAGCATTTTAATGGGAAGAAGCTCATTTTTCAGTGCAAAAGCAGAAGCTCAAGGAAATATTACAAACTGTGAGCATTACTTTCTGCTTCCTTCACAGCAGGTCTGAGCCATCTCATCTGGTGCATTATGAAAAAATAATTCTAGATTTTCTAAAAAAGAAAACAACCCAACAACAAAACCACCAACCCAGGAATTATAGTGCAGCTACCTTGCTGCTTCTCCCAGGAGGTAATTGCTTAATAGGAATATCTCACTGCATCAAAGAAAAATAGAATAACTAGGCTCTTTAGGTCTTCTCCCCAGCTGTTACCTATGAGTACCCACAGCTGCTGCCAGTAATTTCTAGCACCCTGGCTCCTTATATGCCACAGTACAAGAATATCATCACCATAAGCAGCCTCATTGTGTAAGAAAATAGTATATACTAAGGTGGAGTTGATTCCACAGTGACAGCCAGAGTTGCATGTTCTGTGTTCCAGGAGAATCAGAGCTGATCCAACCTCAGTGGCAGCCAGGGCTGGGACCCAGCTGGAGGTGATGGGTTCCTTCTGTACAGGTAACTTTCTGTTGAAAACCCAGCAAGCACAGCCAGCAGGGATCAAGCACACAAGAGGAGATAGCTCAGGGTTCCTCAGGTGTTATTTTTTCACCTCAAACCCTGGGCTGAGCAGTAGGTGAAGTGGAAGGAATAAGCATCCAGACCAAAAGCACATCTTCAAGGGGAAGCACATTTAAGCAGAGGATAAATTGGAACATTTTATGTAATTCTGGAAAACCTGCTCAGAGGCAGTGCTAGGGCAGGTGAGGGGGGCTCTCACTGTGGCCCTGTGTTCCCACAAATGACCAGGGCAAAGTCGGTTTTTCACAGCATCAGTGAGCTTTCCCCAGCACCCCTACCCCTGCACTGTGTGCCACTCCTGAGCTGAGAGCTACTGGAAAAGGCAGAGACAGCCACAGTGTCACTCCTTTGCTTCCTCAGCCCTTTTGCCTTTCTGATGTCCAGCCCCAGCTTTCAGTGATTCTGATTTTTGCAATGGCTTCCTAATTTCTTCTCTCCTCCAGCTCTTCTCAGGACTGCTTCAAATAGCTCTTAATCAGGTCTCTAACTGCTGCAGCTGCTGCCTGCAGACTCCCTGTGTCTCCAAGGGACTCACTCTCGCCCTGCTGTGTTGGGCAGGGTGGGCACTAAAAGCAGAACAGAGCTCCTAGTCCATGCCCTGGTGAGCTCCTGGGCTCTGTGCTGAGCTTTTCCTCACATTGGAGGTGGGAGCTGGAGACTCCTTACCCTGGATGTCTGGTGACTGGGAGGCAGCGTTGATGTGCAACATCTGCAGTGTAAAAACTATTTGGGGAAATGAAATGGCAGGAGGTGGGAAGCTCAGTGTAAAATTCTGTGCTCAGCTTGAGGCTGAAAAATCAGTGTGTTCTCTATTAACCCACCTGATTTCTTCCCTCCCAATTACCGTGACAGGTCCATCAAAGCAGTGCAGCTGAGCAGATTTCTGTGTGGAAATATGAGGAGCGAGGATTTGGCATTCAAATTGGGAACAGTTGATGCAGCAAGCAAGAAGTTCGGGAAAAAGAGACTTAGAAGTAAAACAGGAAGATTTTAGGACATTCAACCTCCTCAAACCACATACACCCAGAAACACAAGGGAAATAATTTTTAAGTTTAAAAAACTAGAATGATGTAAAGCAAATTCAATGCAGCGTGAGCTGCATCTAGTGGCCAAGGCGAGTAGTGCTTGGCTTTTTTTGGAAGAACAGTCCAGCCTGGTAGGAAGAGTAACAGCCAGATTCAGGAGTGGAACTAATGCTTCTCTCCTTGCTGCTCACAGTGGGACCCAACAGCAATCATCCTGCCTGAGGAAAAGCAGCAGCTCACGCTGAATCACATCTCAGGGTTTTAAACTACACCTGTTCTGGAGGTGCCACAGGTGCCTCATGACCCAGGTTTGTGGCAGAGCCTGAAGGGATCCCTGTGGGATCAGCTGCAATGACACCAGGCTGCTGCTGCCGCTGCACCACTCCAAACAGGGCAGTGTGGGCAGGAGACTGGAGCAGAGAGGCAGGAAAGGCAGAGCAGGCAGTTTCATGTGTTAGTGAAGAGCTGCCAGCATAGGCTAAGCCAGTCCCTGCAGCTTCATATTCTGCTCAGGGCTGTGGAATCCCTGGCTGCATTATTAGGATCCTCTGCATTTCCTCCTCTGGAATTTGACAGTATACTGATAACTCAATTTGAAAGCCAAGGTGTTTCTTTGGCACAGGATTTTAAATGGAAGGCAGAGTACATCAACCCATGGCACGATTCATTACCCTCAACTCAGAATGTATAACATGTCAGGGATAAAGCCGTGAAGTTTTGATTTATACAGGCTAATCAAGCAGAAAGCTATTAACCGAGGGGCAATGGATTATTAAATAAAATGACAAGAGAAACACTGTCAAAACACCTAGTTCTGACTCTTGGAACATATTATTGCTCTTCTTATCTGTCCAAAGTCTTAGCTATGAAAGTTAAGGCAATCTCTCCAGCTCAGATACAATTTTAAACACATTGAAGACTGGATCCAGCATCTATTTAAGCATTTAGAGCATGGCAAGTAATTTGAAACTCTGAATAATATCGCTGACGGGCTTTCTCAGAGTACTCAGTGAGTTCAAAGACCAAACCTGGACACTACCTGCTGCAAAACTTTCAGTAAATTGCCCTTCACTGACAGCAGGGCCAGTTTTGGGGGGCACAGCCTGGAGGGATGTGACACAGCACATGACAGAGTGCAAGAACAATTTCTATGGTCTTAAATATAATACTCCTACCTGAGCAGGCTGAGAGATTGGTTAATGTCCTATAGCATTTCTCAAATAAGACAAATTTGACGATAAACCAGAAAACCTCCCACCATCCTGCTCTAGCTATTCAGACTATTTTCTCATAGGGCCCTCCCCAGCTTTTCCTTCCCTTCCAGCGGGGTCAGACTGTTCTTCTAGCTCTAACTCATTGCCTGGTAACCAGCTGACTTCAGGGATTCTTTCTTCTCTTCTGTCCCCTCTGAAAAAGGAGAAAGATACAACCCTTCCTCTGTAAAACTATCCCATGTGCCTTTTGAAGGGATTGTCACTCCCAGCCATGTCGGTGATTGACTGATTCCCAGGTGACTGGAATCTGCTGAGGAAGGGAGGGATCACTGACCCATCAAAGGCAAAGCTGAGCACTGTGACCTAAAGAAGGTTTACCAGGCTGGGCTACAGCAGGTTCTGCTCCAGACCAAAAGGTTTCTCAGTTGAGGAGTGCTGCTGTATGGTGCTCTTGGAGCACAGCAGTAGGATGGACTGGAAAGAAATAGTTGAATTTTCGCTTTAATTTTGCTCTCAAAGATCAAGTACAGCAAAGCTCTGTTTCTTGCAGTGATAAGCCTTCAGGATGAAGGAGCTGGTACATTGATTTTTCTTCTTGCTTAGTAAGTTGACCTTAAGCCTTTCCTGAGTATTTTCCTTAGTTGATAGGGTTCTAATGTTCTAATCCACTGCTACCAACTAAGCCCAAAATTTAAGTTCTGGCTTGTGTTTTATTGTTCATGTAAGACAACCTTGTTTCCTAATTCTCATGGATGCCTAAACACAAACACAAATACTGATCCTAGTGATTTTGGAGTTACCCTGAACATTGGCTATCTCAGACTTTCTGCAAGGTGTTCAAGACTCTGGAAAAACCTGTCTAGAACTTCTTCCTATGTCCAGGGAAGCAGTTTCCCCTTAGTACAGAGAATCCATTCTTGCCCCCTTTGTTTCAAGAGGGGTTCTGCTGTCACAGGTGGATTAGTGCTCTATCTCTCCCCTTTGTATCAATTTTCTTCATCAATCAGCCTGAGATCTCTTGGTTATAAGCTCTGAAATAATCTCCTGGCATGCCTAACCTGAGTAGCTGTGTGGCTTCTGGGGATCTTGGGAACCACAGAAGGGAGGGGGGTTTGTTTGTGTCTGTGTAATTAATAAAGGCACTAACAGGTGGCAGGAGAGAGAAAGAACATGATGAAGTCTACTGATATCACTCCCATTCTGATGGAAACAGTCTGTGAATGGTCACTCATCTTCTGCTTGGTGCATATCCGTGGCAAGGGAGAATGTTGGTGGCAAATATCTCAAATAAGGTTTTCTCTTAAATCAATAAAATGACTTTCCTTTGAAAAGGATTCCTTGGCTGCTGCCACACAGTTCACATTGAGAGAGAAAGCAGCCATCAGGTTTAGATGTCAACAATGTCATTTTAATGTTAGAGGGAAGGACTTGGCTCCATGTCAGTCCTGATCACATTTCTGGCAGGACCAGAGTGAGATGGGCCATTGATTGTGTCCCTCTTTGCTGGGGGAAGTCTCTTCAGTGTTGGCTGATGGGAAAGTTTTGCTGCTCTCTGACACTGTGGTCTTTGGCTGGCAATTGGCATGCTCAGCCTGTGGGGAGACACAGAGATCTGCCCCATTTCCTGCCTAGCTGTCTGTCCTGGCTCCAGTGCAGGGGATTTCTGCTGGGAACAATCTCCATCCTGTCCCTGGCTGCAGAGGGCTCTGCAATCCAGCAACCTTTGCTCTACCCTACATCTCCATAGCAGGAACTGTGTACCTTTCATCCTGGAGTAACAAAATTCACTTTAGCCTAAATAGCTGAGCAGTTTTAATTTTCAAATGACTTTATCAGAGAAGGATGATTAGAGGTGCTGGGGATTACAGCTGGGATATCTGAGCTGCAGGAGAGCTTTGGGATTTCTTCAGTCCACTGGAGAGCATATTTTAAGTGTGCTAAAAATGAAAGGCTAGTGTTCTAAAAAGGGTTCAAGAGCATTTATACCTTCAGCCTGAGGATGTCAAGACAACATTGTGAAATTGTGTCAATAATTTGAAGAAATAAGGTGCCACTATGGCTGCAATACCAAAAGCAATGTAATGGCTCTTCTTTGCAATCAGCAGGTTAAAGGCTTTCTCTGAACTGCAGTGTTTCAGTGGAAAATGTGTATAATGAGCCTGGCATGGTGCAGTCTGTCACAGCTCATTCAGTGTCTGCAATAAAGCAGAGCTGCCTCAGCAGTCCCCAATGCAGTATTTTTCTGGTTGAAAATACTGTTACAGCACATTGAAACTGTAAGTGGGGGAATGAGAGGATTGTAAAGCATATTTTAGCACAGGAGTTTTCATAGGTCAAAGGGGGAACTTCTTGAAATTGTTTTGGAAAGTGTAGTAAAAGTCAAAAGCTGGAAAAGTTTTTTTTTTTTTTTTAAAAAAAAACCATTCATGGTTTCGTGGCTTCCACTGTTTTCCAGTATCCCTGCAGCAACCTGGCCAGAACAGAGTCCTCTTCCCCTTCAGGCAGTTTTGTAGAGTTTGCAATTCGCTTGAGAGCACTCTGGACTCGCTTTTTTAGGGTGGGCACAGCAGGCAGAGACTGTAGCTTAATTAGGCTGATATTGCTGAAGCCACCTGCCCCTTGCTGAAGGAGACAGGGCAGACAACCAGTGGGGCTGGGGCTCCAAGGAAGCTTTTGATGTGGGAAACCTATTTCAGAGAAAAGATACCTCTTCTGGAATCCTGGAGAGGTTCTAAATATGCCCCATCAGGAAATGTGAAGTGTCCTCAAGTGCAGTTGGTCCAGCAGAGCTCTCATGAGCCTCTCCCAGGAGAACTAAAGATGCTCCTAAGGCAGTAAGAGATGCCCTGTGTGGCACTGAGGCTCCACACTTCATCTGTGCCAGTTTTGCTGAATAACCCAGATTGCTACAAGAGCATTAATGTGGTTTTCAATTTTACTGGACCTTTGGGAGAAAAGTATGGAAACCAAACACATCACTTAGGCTTCTTGTGAGAGCTATTACTAAATCAGCTCACTTTTTTTTTTTTCCCCAGGATTGTGTGTCTAGTTGGCTTTTCTATTACAATTCAAGAGGAAAAGGAAGATGGCATTGTGTGGCCTTCAGTCTCTTTTCTATTTGTACACGTGTCTCGGGAGATGAATTATTTATGATAATGTAATTATAGAAGTGAACAAACAAGTGCATTGTGCAGTTTTCCCCCCAAAGAAGCTGCAGTCTGTGACCGGGACACTAGATGGTAGTGTCAGCCCAGAAACATTTCAGTGATGTCTGACAATGCAGTGGCACTAAATCATGGCTGTTTCAGGGGCATTTGCTCCTTGAAACACGAAATTTGAGGTGAATAACGTTATTCAAACCCAAACTTCTTGCAATTAGGTTCGAAAGCTGTAAACCATTTCCAAGTGTTTTCCAGAAAAGGAAATCTCGAGTCTGATAATTTTGCAGTTCACCATTACTGATCTACCTGAAAACCAGTGAAATCTCTATTTGTGGTGGTGTGAGCACAAGTTCTGATCAAAAAAGAAACCCAGACCCTTGATATCTCAATCACTGACATCGATGATGTTAAGAAGATTTACAGCCATGTTCCTTGCTTTGTTCTGTGATGTTTTAGTGTGAGATTAACAAAAACTGCATGTGAGGTGTGGAAATCACCATTTTTAATTATTAGATATTGTAGATTGACTGAGAAATGAATCCAGTTCTGGGAATAGAATCCAAGGATAAATCAGACATACATTACTCCTAATGTGAACATTTCAGTTTCAACAAATAGCAAACCAGTATTGATTTCTATACATAAACTATGAACAAAAAAGAATTACAAAACTTCTCAGCAGCCTGAAAAGTCAATATCAACCAAACTAGAATGGCATTTAGGAGAGGGATACTCTGCTGATGAAAATAAATAGCAATAAAATAGCTTCTCACTTGTAATTTTTATCTAATATTGTATCAAGTTTGTAATCCTTTGCAAGTGCCATCCAGTGCAGCACTGGTGACTGCAGAAATGTGCAGAATTAATAAAGAAGGTGCCTGGATGTGGAATAGCACCAGCCTTCCTGAAAGGTTTCAGTTTGATGGATGATATTCCACTGATGAAAGTATAAAATCTATTAATTCACAAAGTGAGTCTTATTCTTGAGTTCCAGCAGAAGAAGCCCTTTCCTCGAGGCCCCAGTTTCATACCATGAATTTATCTTTATCCCAACATGCGTCTTCAGCTGTGAAACTGTGTGGTTGTGTCACAGCACTTCTAACAGGAATGGCTGTGGAGCTGCAAACATGTGGATTAGAATAAAATCTCGTTTAATACTTTGCTTTAAACAACCCTTAAACACCTGAAGGAGAGGAAGGGAGTAGTGGGTGTGAATTGCCTGGCTACACATGAAAGGAACTCCAGCAGGAAGGGGACTATGGATAGGGATGACTGGCGTGCTGTGAAATAAATGGGCATGGCAAAAAGCCAAAATGTACAAATATTCCCCAGAAGATATGGGATTAGTTTTTCTGGAGATCCTTTCTGTTCTGTTGTCCTGCTCCTCGAATGTTACTGTCCCAGCATATGACAAGAATTCATAATTTTTAAGGAAAGTGGAAGGAGAAAGGGTTTCTCGCTAACACAGGCCAATCATCATTTTGCATTGAACAATCTTTCCTGTTTTTTGGTTTTTCCCCTGGTTTAGAGCAGGGGATGGAAGGGGTGGATGGGAGAGCTCATAGGGATGGACACTGGCAGAGCACGCCATGTGTGATCCATCCATAAAAACACAACTTCCCACTACCATCCCAGTGCCACTGCATCCCTGTGGAGCAGGTGTTACATCTCTGAACGCACCTGCTCAACTCTTCTAATGATTTGGCTGGAACTGGCAGTTGTGAACCCTCTTCCCTTGACAGGTCCTGTGTCTCTCTCAGGTTCAGCAAGGAAGTGAGACCCAGCAGGATGTTCCTTGCCTTCTTGGAGAGCTCTTCAAAGTGCTGGACTCTCTTTTTTTCAAAGGAATTTTGAGCAATCTGTAGCTCCTTCAGTAACCTGTTCTACTGACCTGAGAAATTCCTACTAGGCAACTGCCACTGTAATTTTTAGGCTCAAAAGCAGTTTGTTGTACTGGTTCTGCATGGATGTGGGCTCTTGCTAAGGATGGGAGGATGTTTCTTTTAGTCAGAGGAGGGTATTTCAAGTTCAACACAGACTCTGTCAGCCTGGAGCTCAAATTTTTATCTATTTGTGCCCAATTGTAAGCAAGAGCAGCTCTATCCCTTCCATGAGAAATATTACTGTTTGACTGATATCAGAGTTTGAAGATAAATTAAATTGAGAAGCAGGTGCTGCATATGACCAGACAAACAAAAAGTTCAGGAAGACTTTCTGTATCTTCAGATCAAGATAAACTTAGATAAACTCTGGTTATTAAAAACACAAGCAACGTTTATCTTCCTCTTTTGACTTGCAAATTAACCTAAACTCACATAACCAAATCTGATGGGAGTTTATTTTCAGCTGTAGATTTTCACCACAGATTTAAAAGACTAAACCCAGAATCATAATTGCATATTGTGAACTGCTTCTGCTGCAAAAGCTTCCAGAGTAAAAGCCTACTTTAGTGAAAGGGGCTCGTAAACTAAAAGAACAGTTAGAAATGCAGAATTGGATGTTGCTCATTCAAATGCAGTAAGGATTTTGATTTGGATCCTTTCTTCTTCCTTTTGAAATGCTATTTACCTACATCAGAGTTTAATAAGGTTAATGTGTTAGATGTTCCCCCAGTGTAAATTCTATCAGTGGGAAGAATACTGACTGAATAAAGTCCTCCAGCTCTATTCATTTGCTTTCAATGTGTCAAATTAATTTTGCCACATGGGTAATAAAAGCTGTGCTTCTGTGTATTTCTGTAAACATCATACTATTTAGAAAGTGTTTATGATTTCTTTCAACAATGAACTTAAACTGTGCACAGTCCAATGCTGGTGAGTAATTTCAGAAGTGACTGAGGCATGTAATTGAGTTTGTCAGTGTAATTGTATTTTGGAATAGATAGTGGTGTGGTTTTTTCAGTCGTTAGTGAGTCTCGTATTTAGTGTGCTGATTAATTCTATTAGAGGAGTTAATTAGACTGAGAAGGTGGGGGTGAGGATGGATACAAATCACTTTCAAGCACTGCATTTAACTCAGAGTTGATTATTCTGTGCACAGAGAAATGCCGCCTCTCCCTGTTTTGGACTCACGTGTGTGATTAGAGCTCATCAGCGCAGCCCCACGCCTGTGACAAGGACAGACAATGAGTACGGATACAGTTCTCTCTCCTTTCAAGTGTGAACTTCCAAATTAAGGCACTGCAGGATACAGGGATGACCAGGCTTAAAAATAATAAGTTCCTGTGCATACTCTGGAATAATAAAAATAATAATTACAGTATCTGTATTTCTGGCACAGCCTCCCCATATTGTTTCCTGTAAAGAATAAAAGGCAATAAGGAATAAGCAGGCATCACTTAAAGGCACCCTCTGGTTTTGCAGAATTCAGAAGAGCTTGGCCTCCAGTCTTGACACGGGAGATTCAGAAAGGGGGAATGGAGAATTGAAACAGCCCCCTCCAAAGCCAAAATATGCAAAATAAATGTACACACAATAGATTTTTAAGCAGCAGTTGGTGTGTAATTTTTTAATTACCTGGAATATTTCCAATCAGACAAACACAAGACAATGTCAGAAGAGCATTAAAACAGGCCTTGAGGCATCAACTGAGCTGCAAAAAAACCCAAGGTTCTTTATAAACTAAATGTATGTGTTGGAAGACAATGCAATTTTCTGGAAAACAGTCTCAGTCTGAATAGGCATGAAGGAATGATTCTGTAAAACAAAGCACTGGTGAGGACCACACAAAATCCAACACTTGGCACACTTGCAAGGAATTGTGATGCCGTGTCAGGGAACTGCTCCCAGGCTGCCTGGTCAGGCCATTACAGCGCTGTCAGTAGAAACACCTCTTATCTCCCAACTCCTTCCATGCCGATAAAGCAGCTGTGCTCAGGGCATATTTTATTAAGATTCAGAGTGGTAACATCTGGCAAGTTCACATGTCGTGTGCTGCTCCTTGCCCATGTACAAAGAGCCCCCGTTCCCACGGCTTTTTGTTTCCCTTAGATAATGGCTTTTCTGCAGCAGAACCCGGCCCATGGGTTATCGGCTGGGAATGGCAACGCGCCTCACAACGGCACCGCAGGAAGGGACCATCAGGAACTTTCAGCAATGGGAAACTTCACATCGGAAGCCAGCTCTGATAATCCTGCTGAGAGGAGAAGAACTGGCAAGTTTCTCTCTGCAAAACAGGAGGGAAAGGGAAAGGGCCCTGGAAAGTCACAGGAAGGTGAATAAAAACTTCTTGTCACCAGCCTCCTTCCGCTGGTCCTGGGAAGAACCCCTCGGCTGCCTCTCACCAAAGGGTTGTGCTCCACAATGTCAGAGAAAACAAGCAAGGTGTCAGGGTTCTCTCTTTGAGGGCTCAGCTTGCTGGTGACACTCTGAGTCTTCTGGAAACAGTCAGAGGAGCCACTGTGTCAAAGCCACTCACCTGTAGCCATAAAGCAGTTTAGTTTGGACTTGATGGTGGTGTAGGGACAACCTGACAGATGCAGCTGGGTGTGGACAAAGACCCACTCCCTGATCTTCAGGAGCTGCTGTTTCACATCTCTCCAGGGGCTTTGCTTTGGGTTTGACCTGCAGTTAACAGGAAATGGAAAAGGAAGACTGAAGTTAGACAACCTTCCTCCCCACTGTTGACCTCCTCTTTAGGAGCAGTCATCTCCATCCAGCCCACTCCTGTCCCCAGCTCTTCAGAAGGGAATATGGAGCAGGATTTCATGAGGTCTTACAGGACATAGGCAGCGGTGACAGGAGTGATGGCAAAAAGGGATGTGCAGGAGTTCTGGGACAGTCAACATGTGCCCCAGCAGCTATGAGAGTCTGTGCTCCCTCCAGCCCTCTGCTCCCTGTCCCTACCCTATCACTAATGTCCTTTGGTTTCTTTGTCCTTCTCTGAATAGCCTAAGCAGATGGAGAAACTCTTTTCTTTGAATTAAATGATACTAAAAGTGAATTATATCGAGTCCAGAGTGCCAAACACACAGCTCATTTTTCTTAAAGCAAACTGTATTATTTCTACAGTTTATGTTAAAAGGAGAGCTGTAGCTTGCACGCCAAAGTTCAGCTGTTCAAATAAACCCCTTAGCTCCTTTCTTCATTGACATCTCCAAATAGGTGGATTGTTTAAGCCATGGTGGCTGTTCTATATGTCACTCCAAGCACTTTCCATCCACTCCCTGGGAGCTGGAGATTGGACTTAGCTGATAAAAACTCTGAGCTGAGCAAACAGCTGGCAATGAACTAATTTTTTAAAATACTGCTCCTTGTCTGTCCAGAAACAATTGCAGTTTATTTCTCCCTGATGGAGCTGAGCAGTGGACGTGAGGGTCACCCTTGATTTGGAGCCTCTCCCAGGAGTCAGTCATCTCTGCAAAACACTACTGGGCCACATCATTGGGATGGAGGACTCATCCAACCCCATGGAACAGGGAGGAGTCCAGTTCTCCAAACCCATGAAAATCAAGAAACTCCTTTTCTACTTGAGTCTTTTCTTACAAAGGTCCATCAAAATAGCCCAAGGGGTCATGCTGAGCTTGTACCAGGATGACCTTGATCTTGTGCTGGTCCATCCTAGTTGGAAGAGGAGGGAAAGCAGGTCTGGCACTAATGTTGCATCCACTCCTCCTAGGAGGGACAACCCATGGCACGTTTCACTAACTCCAGCAACAGCCTTTGGAAGAGACCAGGTCTGTTAATGCTCTTTATTAAAAAGAAGAAGAACCAGAAAATCACTAAATCACCAGAATGACTGAAGCAAACCAGTGGCTGAAGAAACTGCATTTCCTGGTTCCAGCCACTCTATGGGAATGTCAGGGATTGCTCCTCTGGGACAATTTGGAAATGCAGAATTATTTGGGCAGCTTAGGGACATTCTGTTGTAAACTTTTTCTTAGCTCTGTTTCCTGAGTCAACTAAGTCATTGCATTGGCCCACAAAATGAGTTGAGAACAGATGTGAATAATTCCTGTGTCAGGGGGCTGGATTATAACCACAGCTACAGGCATAATTAAGATTTTCCTTCATTTCTCTTATGAGAGATGGAAATGGAAATATTAGATTAACTCAGCTGTGCTGTAAGACTAACTGCAGAGAGTCTGAAAGATGTGTTCACATGTAAAGGTCACTGCATTGCCACTGGATCGTTATTTTACTTACTTTACCCAGTAGTTAAAATGCTTGTTTACTGTCTTTCCCAGGCCTTTCACCTCCAATTGTCCAGGCAGCCAATTAAGCAGAATAAATGAGAAGCATTCAAAAGTTGTACAGTTTAAGGCTTTCTATCATTATGCAAAATCTATATCATCATTAATCAATTTTTTTCTTAATGAACTTGGGGACTCGTGTTTCTGCTACTAAGTACTCAAAGGAGTTATTAAATTTATGGCTGTCTGGTTCCCCCATCTGTTTCCATAAAAATTTACTGCAATTATTATTTCAGCAGAATTTCTAAACCCTGCCAGACTTAAGAACAGGGAATGCTACTGTAAACATGAGGGGAAGCTAATGGCATATGAGTGGCAAAAAAAATCACTTAAAATCCAGATTAAACTGGCCTTGCCCATAGTTTGCATGAGGTTTAAGGCAGGAAAAGGAAGACTGTCAAAATTAGGAGAGCTGGAAAAATTCCTGCCCATCCAGGTCCAGCTGTCCACTGCTGGCGACGTATTAGGAAAATATTTAGTTCATTTTTGTTTTTCTGAAGCAGACAATTCCAGAAGCATGTGGGCAGAGGTTTGCAGCAAAGCTGCTGAGCACACAGAGGGGCCATGGGACACTGGGGTGGCAGCAAGTACCAGTCTTGGGAGGAATTACTGGGAACAGGACGGTGCTGCATTGTGCCAGAGCCCTGGTGTCAGGGGGTTTCTCGGATTTGACTACACCAAAGCTGCGGCCAGGAGCATTGCTGCCCTATCCCTGGCAGAGATAAACTGCAGAATATAAACCTGCAAGATTCTGCAAGAGTCTGGAAGGAGCCCTCACCTTAGAGTGTGCACACCAGGTGTTTGGGGAGGCTGGTGACAAGTTCCTGGAGAAGGACCAGGGTCACACCTTTCTGGTGCATGGAGCCACGCTGCTCTCCTGCACAGGAAGAACCCCATGAATTTCACATGTCTGTGGCTGTTTGCAATAAAATGGGACAAACAACATTTTTATGGTCAAAGGGTTGTGTTTTGTTCCTCATCTGCCAAGATATGCTCCTGTGGTGCATCACAGCCTCTTGGGTGCTCCATGTGGTCATATCATTGAAGTTCCTCCTTCAGATGGCTTCCCTGGCCTCATTATGCACCTGCTTATTATCAAATTAGGGGGATCCCTGAGTCTTTATTTTCACTGTATTTATGCCAGGATAAAGTTTTGCAGCTGATAAATTCCCATCTGCTTTTATGAACAGGAGGATGGGCTTTTCCTTCTTAGGAAGGAAAAGTTGTTGGGTGCTACCCAAGCTAAAGCAAAAATGGTGATCCAAGAAGGACTGACTGACTGGAAGGGGTTGGCTCTGGTGTGCCTGAATTGCCCAGAAGGAAGATAATGAAGAGAATGAGGAGAGAAATTGCTTCAATGAATAAACTGGAATGTGTGTGAGACCAATACCACTGGGGGCTGATATATGCCAAGAAGTCTGTTTTTAACATCTGCTCTTCAGCAGCCTTAATATGTTATGACCAGATCAATAAATCTTCTGCTGCTGGTGTCAGACATCCAACAGCAGCCAGAGAGTGGGGAGGAAACACACGCAAAGAATATAACATGCTTACATATTCACAGATCCACACATACAGGCATTTTTGTGCATGTGCATTGTTGTACTGGTGGAAGGATTAATGTGAAATCAATGCAAAATGGTGCTGAAGTAGCCCTGACAAAGAGGAGCCATGAGTGGCTGATACTCACTCCCTGCAATCTCTTTCTCTTCAGAGCATAACCTAGAAGGTTGCTGTGCTGCTGGCAGCTCACATCCCACTCAGTGATTCCAGAGATGCAGTTTGTTCCTTATCCTACCACAATTAAAAGGCTTTTCATCTCTTGCCAAGCCTTTTATGTGCTGCAAAGGCTGAGGGAAGAAGGTGAGGTGGTGTAGGCATAATGGCCATTTTTAAAAAGCATTCTTACCAGCCTGCAGCCATCAGCAAGGAAGGGCAGAGAAAGAAAAGCAGGGAACAGAAAAGAAGATTAAAGGAGGAGCTGAGCAAAAAAATTTTGGCCAGCAAGCTGCTGTGGTGCTGGCAGAGTCTACACTTGCAGCAGGATGAACACAAGTGTTTGTTCTCTCCTCTGCTTCAGGGTATTGCCCCTGCAGTGCCTGAGACTAGCCCCATGTGGCTGCTCCCCAGCCTCCCCAGCTTGCCCTCCAGCCACAGCTGGACTTGGGCTTGGGAGAAGCTGAAAATAGGGCTGACCATGAACATCTGCTGTACAGGTGCAGTCAGATGCTACCTGTGCAAAGTTCTGCTGGGCCCATCTTCTTCCCGTGCACTGGAGAGATGCTGGAGAGCACCCACAGCATTTTCTTGCAGGGAAGAAAGTATGTGAGAAACCAGATCTCTTTTTTCACTCAATTTACTTTCCAAGCCCAGGGGAAGTCCGCTGAAGGACTTGGCACAAAGATTGATGTTTGGCCTATGGCATTAAGCAGAACTTGTTCATTTAAGACAGGACAGTGGCTTGGAAGAATAGAAGGTTGTGACCTCTCTGATGCAGCAGCAGTTCTCCTGACAGAAGGTGATAAATAAAAGAGTCAGTGCCACAGAGTGTATCTGAAAGCTTTGCACTGAGCAATGTGAAGAATGCCTGCCATGACCCCAAGAACCTTTACATCAAGAAACCTCCTGGGCACATGGGGGTAAAAAGGTCTTGTTTTAAGTGCTGCCATGGCTGGGTTCTGGGGGATAGCAGTGAGTCCAAAAGCCTGCTTCATTTACTGCAGATGTTTGATTTTTTCCCTCAATATGGCTCCAATGTGCTTAATTTAATGACAGACATGGACCTGGAAAGTGAGGAACTTTCAGCTTTTGAGTTTATTTAGCCACTAAACAGAAAACCATCTGGAAATGGTAGATTTCACATTCTTTTTATTTCTGTAAAAATAGCAGGGTTCTTTCAGAGAGCCAGGTGCTCTGACGGGTGTTACTGTAATAACTGCTCACAATCCAGTCATCCCTGTATTACAGCTGGAATATGTAACTGCGGCACCTACTTCTTCCAGGAACCAGGATCAAAGTTTTTGTAGAATCACAGAATGATTTGGGTTGGAAGAGACCTTAAATATCTAGTTCTAACCCCCTTGTCACGGGAATTTTCAGGGATTAATTCCTAGGACAGAAAACCGGCCTGCCTTAGACTCCAGGTGGTCAGACACCCATACCAGGGACAGGTGAGGTAGTAATGCCAAAGGAGTCCACTTGTTTGATCGTTCCTGATATGAAACAAACAAGTGTTTGCCTCATAATAAGCACAGTACAGCCCAAACTAAAGCAAAGTACTGATAACCCACCAGACTACCGTAAAAATTGTAAGCTGGAGACAGAAAACCAAGGAGCTGCCTTAAAAATCTAAGGAGGTTGAGAAATGCAACACACTTGGGTTCTTTCTATTTTTGTCTGCAGAGCTTTGAGCTTTTCACTCAAAATGAAAATGAAGACTAAATGAAATGAAAACTGCTCAAACATCACCTTTCTCTGGTGGCTGAGTCAGCTCAGGAAAAAAATCACAGTGTTGTAGGAGAGCTGTAAAGAATTTGCTGGTGTTGGCAATGGCACTTTGGTGCCAGTCACGGTGCTTGCTGTAGGCAGAAGTTACAGCCCAGCTCTGCACAGCGCTTCCCACCTGCAAACACCCCAAGCAGTCTGATGGAGAGGAGCTGAGCTCGATGTGAGGCACCATCACATTCCCAGCAGCTACATCCAAAACTCATCCCAAGTGACACGCTTGCAGCCAAGGAAATCTTGGAATCGGAGCCTGCCTGAATTTTCTGGTTCTGCACACACTGCAGTGCTCGCCAACATTCACCCCTTCTTCCTCCTCTAGAATCACATTTCCAGTAATTCCAAGTGTGGTTTCCTGCTGGGTGAGGATTGTGTGAGGACTCTGTGCCAAAATCCTCTCTGCAACCTTTGGAACCACTGATTAATTGAATGCCCCTTGCAGAAAGGGGGAGAGCCAGCGGGACACAAATGCAAAACGTAAAAGCCTTTGGGATACCGGTGAAAAATGGCATTTTCCATTCCAGGAGAGGCAGCAGAGCTCTTGGGAAGAGGCAGGAGCGATGACCCTGGCCGGGAGGGTTTGTTACTTTTTCTGTGAACTGCTCTGGCTCAGGGGATCATTCCTGGCTGGAAGATCCCATGGATGCTGTGAGAACCACTTTTATTTGGAAAAGGAGATACTGTTTATACTGCACAGGGTGCAAGGTGAAAGTTTCCACAAATCAAGCGCACCCCAAGGGATAAAATCTTACATCTATTATATAGTAAAATTTACATGAATCCGCCCAACACACATTCCCCACCTCTCTAACGCGTATTTATTTGGGTAATGTGATTTTACGCAATGCTGGAAACACAAAGTTTTATTGTAGAAGTTATCTGACATCATCAGTCACGTTCACAAAAGGTGAGAAAATTCATCCTGGACACAGAAAATTCAGCTTGAAGACACCAACATCAACTGAGGAAAACCCTCAATTTCAGGATTTCAAGACTCTTCCCTCAGGATGTCATTTTTTTCCAGGGCACACGGAAAAACTGCATTCCAAACGGACCCCAGACACGACTAGCGCACCCACCAGCACCTCAGGGGCGCCAGGAAGAGTCGGAAGCGGCAGTGTCGGTACTGCACAGTAACCCGTTGTGCCGCTAAGCACAATTAACTAATTAACACTCGGCGCTAATTGCCAGCGCTGCCCGCCGTGCGCAGGCGCACTGGGAGAGGCGCGGTCACGTGACCGCCGGACCGGGGTCGGCAAGATGGCTGCGCCCATGTCCGCGCACGGGGAGTGCCTGGAGCGCCGCTGAGCCCGGCCCCACCGAGCCCTGCCCCGCCGAGCCCGATCCCGCCGAGCGCTGCCCCGCCGAGCCCTGCCCCGCCGAGCCCGGCCCCACCGAGCCCTGCCCCGCCGAGCCCCGCCCCCCCGAGCCCTGCCCCGCCCGGCCCGGTCCCGCCGAGCCCTGCCCCGCCGAGCCCGATCCCGCCGAGCCCGGCCCCGCCGAGCCCGATCCCGCCGAGCCCTGCCCCGCCGAGCCCTGCCCCGCCGAGCCCTGCCCCGCCGAGCCCTGCCCCGCCGAGCCCGGCCCCGCCGAGCCCGGCCCCGCCGAGCCCGGCCCCGCCGAGCCCGGCCCGGGCCGCCAACCCCGACCGCCCCCCCTTCATGGAGCCGCGGGAGTCCTGGGCGGCCTTGGCGGTGAGTGAGAGAGCCCAAAACACGTTGTGTTACCCGGTCTGTGCAAGAGCCCGGTCCACAAGCAGAGTAGAATAGAAATATATTTACAGACTATAATTTTTTTATATAGATAGATAGATACACATTTCTATATAATCTCTATATATATACACACACACATATATGCATATCATATATATAATGCATAAAATACTGATATATTTGTATATTTTATTTATATAATTATTATATATATGGATAGATAAATATATATAATAAATACTCTATATATTTTGTATTATATTTAATTATATATTATAAATTCTATAATAAATATAATAATTATCTTATGAATAATTATCAGATTTATATAATACATAATGTATACTATGAATACATTATATAGATTTTATTTGTATATTATATATAAATATATAATATTTATACATTATATATTATTTGCATAAATTATATATATTAGTTTGTATATAATTTATGTAATATATATATTTACATTATATCTATTAGTTTATAATTAGTAATATGTATATATTATAGTTATTGATTTCTATATAATTAATTTCTGTATAATTCTTTGTGCAGAAAGGGGCACTGAGTGGTAAATCCACAAAGCCAGCACTGCAACCACCAAAACTTTTCACTTCTTCTGCTCTTTACCAAATAGAAGTATTAATGTTCATTGGCTGCAGGTTACATATGTTCTCTTATTAATTATTCTCTTCTATTGGTTAATGATTCTCTGGCTTCCCATGGTAATTAATCCACATGCTCAGTCTTTGTCTTCCTTTGGGTGGGTGGATTTCCTTCATTGGTGGCTGTGACGTGCCCCTGCTGGAATTACCTGTTCTCAATTGGAGCTGGCTCAGCTCACTTGACGAGCTGTCTTTATTAGTTTCTCCCCTTTCTTTGGGGTTCTGCCAAATGCCCCTGTAGCCTATAAATTCTGCATCCTTTGTGATCGCTGTTAGTGGTACATCCTTCTTCCCAGCATTTGTTAACCTCCCTCTAGGTCTGACATTATTGAAACATGCAGCCCTAAAGTTCAGCAATTTCACTGTTTTGGCTTTCTAACACATGGACATCACGTGAGGCCTGTTGGTTACTCTCTGTTTCAACAATTAAATCTCCTTTCTTGTTGATTAAGTTTGAAAGTTACAGGCTCTAACATCAAAGAACATCCTGTCTGAGGAAACATTTTACATATTCCACATTTTGCAGATGGCCTGCCTGACCACTGGCAAGGTGATGAGCTGAGCTGAGGGGTGGCCACAGTTTGTGGCTTCAGCAGCCACTCCAGAACCACGGGGAGCCCCTGACCCTGTCTGTGAAACATTTCCCACTTTAAAAGCTGTTTTTCCATATGTGGTCTCAGCAAGGGGATGGAGCCCCAGACACCACAGCTAGGGGCTCCTTTGGAAACATCCAGTGCTCCCTGTTGGTTCTGTGTGGAAAATCAGGGATGTGGTGCCTTGGCTGGTGTGGGGAAAGCTGCAGGAGAGGAGAGTGCAGCTGCCTGCCCCAAAAGCTCCGAGGCACACAGAGGTGAGCAGTGAGGTTGTGGCTCAATGCGTTGGAATTAGGTCCCGGTTTTGCTTAATCATTGTGATGGAGTTTATAGTTTATATCCTGAGTTGGAAGGGACCCACAAGGATCATCCATTCCAGCTCCTGGCCCTGCCCAGGACAGCCCAACAGTCCCACCCTGTGCCTGAGCGGTGTCCAAGCTCTCCTGGAGCTCTGGCAGCCCTGGGGCTGTGGCCATTCCCTGGGGAGCCTGGGCAGTGCCCAGCACCCTCTGGGGGAAGAACCTTTCCCTGATCTCCAACCTAAAGCTCCCCTGGCACAGATCCCAGCCATCCCTGGTCCTGGAGAGCAGAGATTGGAGCTGTCCCTGCACTGCCCTTGTGAGGAAACTGCAGATCCCAGTGAGGTCTGATCCTCCCCCAGCTCCTGGTGAAGGTTCTTTTGATAACACTGCTGTTACTGACAGGTGGGAGAGAAGTTGTGTTCTAGGTGTTTTGTGAACCAAAAGTCATTTTTCTGCAGTTGTTGCAAACACACAGCTATTGTCACCCACTGGCAGGTGCTCTGTTAGCTACCTCATGAATTTAAATGACATTTAAGATACAGAACTTTTGAGAACTTAAAGAAGCAATTAGTAACTTTGATTCATGTTTTAACAGATGGCTAGATTAAATCTGATTAAATCTGATCAATGCTATTTTGAGCAGATAAGGATTTTGATGAAAAAGAGTGAAGAAAAATCAATGCATTCAAAATAGCCAACTAGATTAAAAGAGTAATTAACTTATTGATTAAACCTTTAGTAGTAGATAGTGAACACCTCTCTGAATCCTCTGTTACCCTGAAAAAATTATTGGAGTAACACACATGTGATTTGTTTTCAAGCACAGTTAAAAATCTGTCCAGCTGTTTCTTGTGTGCTGATCTACATGAGGCAGCCTTCAAACTGTGTTTTCTGAATAGCACTGCATCTAAATAATGTCTCATAATAGATTAATGTTAACTCTTGATGTTGTTTTATTTTAAATCAATTTTCCTGTTTATTTCAGCCTTTTCCTCGTGTTTTTGCACAATAATTATTTTCTACAATCAGCCATGTCATGGGGCAATTAAAAAAAACCAGAAACCCAGTCATCTGGGTTGGCACACAGACCATGGAAGAAGATTGAGCCCTAGTTGAATCAATTTTTTAGACTTTTGTTTTATTAATTGTTTGGATGAAAACCTGCCCCTTTTCTTTATGATTTTGAAAACACCTTTTTTTAACATGATTTCCAGTGCCTTAAGGGAGTCTACAGGAAAGGTGGAGAGAGCACATGGTGACAGGGCAAGGGAGAATGACTTCAAACTGACAGAGTAGGTTTAGATTAGATATTACAGAAAAATTATTTAATGTGAGGGTGGTGAGGCCCTGGCACAGGGTGCCCAGAGAAGCTGTGGCTGCCCCACCCCTGGAAGTGTCCAAGGCCAGGTTGGATGGGACTTGGGACAACCTGGGATAGTGGAAGGTGTCTCTGCCCATGGGGGCTGGAACTAGATCTTTAAGGTCCCTTCCAATCTAAACTTTTCAATGACTTGACCATTTTTTTTCTATAGGCTTTTATTGCAAAAGAACCACCAAAACCAAACCCAAACAAATAAACAAAAACCAGAACAAAATAAAAACAAACAAAATGAAAACAAAAATACAAACAAACAAACAACAACTGAAGCCCAAAAACAACAACAAAAAAAAACACCCAAAAACCCCACAAGCTTACTTTAGGCTTTGTTCCTCAAAGGCAATGAGGGAGTGTGAACACTTTAATTGGTTTGCTGGAAAAATGTGCACGTGCTTTCTAGAGATGCCTAAAAGGGGAAGAAGAATTGCTTCAGTCTTTCCTTGATTTTATCACAACTGCTGGAGGTGTTGGCCATTCTGTGCTGTCTCTTGATAAGTGACATTCACTGTCTGGCTTTTCTGTGGAATGGGGAAGTGTTGCATTGCACTATTCAAAACACCAATGTGGTTTAAAAGTTGTGATATTTGTTACTTTTGTTGAAGCCTCCTTGTTAAAGCTGTGGAAGCTGTTGAGTTGTGTGTAAGACTGGCAGTTTGTAAGCTGGCCTCAGGAAGGATACAGTCTGCAGTGCTTTGGGTTACTCGTGCCTCAGTTCCTCACATAAGCACCACAGCTTCACCCCTGAGAATACTAATGGGCTTTTCTCCCTGGTTTTGTCTTGAAGGCTGGTGGAATTGCTGGTGTGTGTGTTGACTTGATCCTTTTTCCCCTGGATACTGTAAAAACGAGACTTCAGAGTCCTCAAGGATTTAGGAAAGCTGGTGGTTTTCGTGGCATCTATGCTGGTGTTCCTTCCACTGCAATAGGATCCTTTCCAAATGGTAAATTTTCTTGGATTATGCTTTGTTTTCTGTAAGTAGTAATTTATGTTACATAGGACATTTGTGTCTGTGGCTTCCTCTCCTATGGGTGCCTGGATTCTGTGAGTCCATGTCCAGCTGTGAAGAGCAGTTTCTAGAATTCCAGCATTGAGCAAACTTGAGCAAGACTGGAGTGAAGGCTGCTGCATGTTTGCTCTGAAAAGCAACCCCAATTCCTTGGAAGCAATCTTGGATATAAGCCTGTCTTTACTTACAGGACATACTAAAGCATTTCTGGGTGCCGAGGAGGGCTTGAGTCTTGCTTGTCCTGGACGCTTTTGTCATGACCCACTCTTTCTTGGCATTGGAAATGAGTGGAATTTCCAAGTGCTTGAGCACTGCAGGTGTTTGAGTTAATTGCCCTGGGGATGCTCTGCCCATCTCCCTGAAACAATAACGCTTAAATTGTAAAAACATCAGGAATACTTTGAAACTAAGGCTTAAAAAAGTAGATACTTTTAGTCCCTGCAGAGAAAAGGCATTTGAAATTCCTGATGCCTTTGCCCATTTTGTCTTTGTAGGGAGGGATGAAAAAACAGCAATCTGTGCTGTCGGATGTAAATGTTAGGAGAACTTTGCTGACAAATCCACTGACACCTTCAGATGTTTGATGTCCTTCATAAGGTGATATAAAAAAATTCAGTTCTTTATCTTGGCTGCTCTGTTATCTCCTTTTGAGGTGATAAGCATCTTTTGATTAGTAGAAGGCAATTCACACAGCCCTTCTTTACAATTAAAATCTGTTCCCCTGCAAGACATGACATTTTTTTCAGTATTTACATCTCCAAAATCTGCGCTGTAGTTTTATCATTCCAACATATGACTGAAAACTGAAATTATCTTTAGGAAAAGGAATAACCCTTAAGGTGTAAGTGCCTTTGTAGTTGACTGTTGCAGTGAGTAAACACAGCTCATATTGCTGTGCTCAGTTTAGTTTTGTGCATTTCTTGTTAACTGCACAGAACTTTTACAAATCCTTCAGAAGCTTGGAAAAAAATTTATCGAGCTAATTTCAAAATATTTAACGGACAAAAACTAGGAAGAAGTTACTAATAAACTGCTACTGAAACAGTTTTGCACATTGCAGGATAGCAGAATTGTATGAATTTATGCTTTTTGGGTTTGTTTTTCTTTTCAATTAATCTGACTTGTTTGTTTTTCCCTTCCTCCCCCCCCCTCAAAAAAGAACCATCTGTTCAATTCAAAGAGGAGACAGTACCTCTACTCTATCTATGGATATGGAAGATACTGGTTTTTCAAAATGTGCTGGACATTTCCTGGCTAATTAACACATCTTTCTGTAGCTCACTACTAAGTGTGGCCTGGAGTCCTGACACCTTGGATAGTAATGGGAGGTTTGCCAGGGCTAGCCAGAAGTGTAAACTTCTGAAGGAATTATCTCACAGATTCTGTTGATACTGTTGTACTGTTTTGGTGTAAAAATATCCTGGTTTTAAGTACAGCCCTGTGATGGAGGAAGAGTGCTATGATTGTGTGTATTCTTGAATTTCAGCTGCTGCTTTTTTTATCACCTATGAGAATGTGAAATCTGTGCTGCCTCATGGATCTTCATCATACTTGTCCCCTGCAACACACATGGTGGCTGCCTCCCTTGGGGAAGTGGTAAGAAGGAAGTTCATCTATTGTGTGTCCAGGGGAGGAGAGGAAGCCATTCAGTTATGGAAACTCGGGTTTGGTGTCGTATCTTGTGACAGTTCTTACAACCAGCTGGTTTCTCACTGTTGGCACAGTGCCTTGGGGCTGGGTGTTGAGCTCTAGACACCCCATCCTGTTCCTGCCAGCACTGGCTACCTCTGCTCTCCTGTTTTTGACACAGTGTGTCCTGGCACTGCACTGATAAGATGGGGTGCAGATTGTCTCTGCAGGTCTGAGGTAAGGAAATGGGCCGTATGGAAACAAACAGGCTTTTTCTGGCTCTTTTGCAACTTAAACTTAACTGATGGCATGGGACAAAAAAATCTGTTGTGTCTGTGGTTCCATATTCTTCTTTTATTAACTGACTTTCTTTTCTTTCCCGTGGGGGCTTAGCTTAGGTGTATGTTGTTCCCAAGCTACCAGGAGTGTGGAGATGCCATTTATTTCAGCTCAACACCAGGTGCCTCACTCCTACAGCAGCACATTCTGGCTGCTTTCCCATGGGAAAAAGCTCAGCTCTCCCTCCTCTCTGTGGGATCAACTTTGACACCCAAACAATTTTTATTCTTCCATGGAAATGCTACAGATTAGATTGAGTGAGATTTAGCCAGAAAACTTAATTTAACCAAGTATATGAAGACAGATGAGTGCAGCACCTATAAGCACTCTGGTAGGGGTAGATAGAAGGTGATAGATACAGGGCTGGGTGGGATTTGTTTGTGTTGTTGCCTCAGGTGGATTCTTTCTGAGTTTGGTTAGTGCCTGTGCTGTCAGATTTTAACTCCTAACTTAAGGCAATGCACAGAATTTATTTCCATGAAGATTCTCTAAAGGCTGTTAGAAATCAGTATGAGGTTATTTACCACCAATGCACAGCCCTAAAACTCCTTGTTTGCCTGATGTGTCATGGGACAGCAGATCCAGGAGGTGTTCTGAGCTTCTCAAGTGCTATTGTAGAACCAAGCAAGATGACAGTGGGGCTCGTGAAGAGGTGCCAGTGCTTTGCAATAAGATCCATCAGAAGAAAAAGTTTCTTCTTCTGCAATAGATTATTTATGGTACACTCCCTGTGCCTGTGAGGATCCTGTGAGAAAATTACCAAGTAATTGAATCAGCAGTAGCCAAAGCCCAGCTGGCTGCAGATGACTCCTTTCAGAACCTGTTGCCATTTATTCCCTGGGCTGGTCTGTCACCTTTACAACCCAGGCACTTGCTGCTTTCATGCTGGGGCTGGCAGAGATGGTGCAGCACAGTTAGAGGAGTTGCTCAGGTCTGTCTCACGTGCTTGGCTCTACTGCTCTAAGGCCAGAGAAATGTATATGGTGGCCACTGAAATGGCAGTGGCGTTATGGTGTGAGAACTCTGATGTTGTAACAGCCATTTTCCACCTCACTTTCCTGTTTTTGCTAGCTTTTCTATTCCTCTTGGAGTGATGGGTGTGAGGAGAGAACAAAGCTCTAAAATAACTGAGATAGATATGTAGAGATTGCTACAACGAATCTGTAATAAAATAGCACAAAGCAAGACCTTCTCATCTATGTTTTATATAAAGTTTTAGTTGATCAATAGAAATATATAAACTAGTCCAAATTGCATCAGGGCAAAAGTTATAATTACAGTTTTATTGATTAGTCATTAAGTTTTAATCAGGGCATAACCACTGGGACTATTATTTTGTCAGTAGTTTTTTTGATAATGTGTACTTCTATTTTAGAATTTCTGATTTAAATTGCATTTAAATGTGAAGCATTAAAGCCAAAGACACTCACGTTAGGATTCTTAAGGCATATCTTTGCATTTCCACACTGTTTTTTGGCAAAACAGAGAAATTAGGATATAGAGCAAGAAAGTGTTGATGGATTTTTAGGTTTGCTGTTCCTTCACTGGTATGAGTCAGATACCTTCTTGTGCATTAATAAAATGTATGTGCAAAACTTAAAACATGTGTTTGTGCTGACTAATCTGTGTTTTGAATGTGACCTGCTAAAAATAATAAAATATGTAAAGAGGAAGAGATACAAAGGTTGCTTCAAGATATGATAAAATATATGTGAGAAATCGGTCAAATGGGAACTTTTAGTTTTTATAACAGCCACTCTCCTGTATTGTTTACAGTCTGTGGAAATTCATGGGAGAAACAGTACCCTGGAACTGGTTTTCTCCATTTTTTCCAGTTCCAGGCTGGGAGAGACAAAGCCAAGCAATAAAAAGGCAGAGGTTATAGCAGCATTTTGTTGTGTTTTTTTTGGTTTTTTTTTTTTTTCCTTTTAGGCAGGAGGAGTATAGAAAGCTAATCTCATCTCCCAGGCTGAGATAAAGTACATACAAAATCTGACCCTGTTAAGCATAATTATTTTTTCCTACAGCTGAATCTTGCTGTGTTGGGACTCTGAATATCCCACAATACATCAAAAACTGCTTACAAAGGCACATCCAAAACTCTAGAGGGCAGATACATGGTGTATCATCTCATCAAGGAAGGGGAAGGTTGAAAAATACGTGAGTTGCCAATGGGGGAAAAGCCCTTATTGTACCACTTGTGCAACCAAAATCTGGAGATAGAAAAAACACACTGCATCCAGGACTCTGGATTTTTTTGTCTTGACTCTGCTTTGCCCTGTATGTTTAGTCTGCCTGTATCTTTACAGTGAGCTGCCAAATGTGCTTGGAAAACATGATATCATCATAGGGAGTGGAAAGGAAAACCAGATGTTCTGAAATTTACTTTTAATATTCTAAGGTGGTATAAGTAACTCCAAGAAGGAGCAGCATTTTTAAGCTCCTAGTGCCCATTTTCAGTAGTAACCAGGTGTTCCTAGTCTTGCAGGCCTAGAGTTAACTATAGCTCCAGATTGATTTGTACAGATTTTTTTAATGTCAGCTTAATATGAGTGTGTGTATTAATTATGAAATGCCTTGCTAAATACTGAGCCTCTCCCACCAAGCTCCTGCAAATGTGGTTTCATGGGACAGGTTTAAGATTGTCCCATTTGACCAATGAGGTTTCCCTCAGGAGTGCCCAAGTGGTTGGGTTCAGCACAGCTAATTTGGATTGAGCACAGGTAATTTTACATCCCACTGGCTTTTCCATGGAGGTGAGGATAAAGTTGTTTGGCTCACTTTCCAGAGAAGGGAGTTGACAACAGCCCTTTCCCATTTAATATTTAGATATTGTTATGGTTATGATCTGAGTTTTGCAACATATCAGTGAAAGCTTTGGGTTGTTGCCTGTAAATTGTTGTTTCACACTTACCTTTCTGACCTTTTGTTCTTGATTGGCTCTTTTTGATGACATTGTCTTTCTTTTTTTTCCCTACTTTGCAAGACAGCAATCCACCTTGACTTTCAGAGAGAAAGTGTAGGGGAGGACTGAGGACCAGCATGGGAGGGAGATCTGTTCCTTTGGCAGCTGATGGTAATGACCATGCTCTGGACCTTCACCAGCTGAAGTCATTGAGCTGCTTTTGTCCTTGTGCAAGTATCTAGAGTACTTTAGAAGACTGGAGATCTGAAAAATTCAAAAATTTGTCACTTCATTGTGGAGAGGGGATCATGTGACTCTGCAGGGCAAGGTGAGGACAGGTATTTCAAGGTGAAATTCCAAACTCAGTTGGAATTCCAGTGCGTTACCACTTGAGGTACTTCTGTGATAAGAGCAAAGTGTGTGGTTCATCTGTGATTAGCATCTGACCCTTCATATTAATAACTTTGGAATTTTTTTATCTCCTGTTGGGATGTGTCAAATACGAAAACTTAATGGAAGAATTATCTTTCTGGGGAGTTCATTTACCTTTCACTACTGGTATGAACTTGTTTCTTAGTAGAAGCAAGCTCAAATGCAAGCAAGTTTACAGTTTTACAAATCATGATTCTGTAGAATGACATTTCAAGTGTGTTTTTATTTCAAATAAAAGAGGAAAGTGTATGTTTTATTTTATGCTTGGGGGGTTTCTGCATAAAAAGAGGCGTTCTAGACCTGAGGGCCAACACTGTTGTCTGTTGCTGTCCATGAATCAGACACTTCTTCCCTCTGCCCTGGCAGCATTGTTTGAAACAGTTAACTAGTTTCAGTTTAATAGAAGAGCAAGAATCTCCAAAAGTGTATTGGTGTGAATTCCATGAAAGTAACTGGCTAGGTCAGAGAAGAAAGTTGTTATTAATACCTGTTCTGAGGAAAAAGCAGAAGCATGAGTCAGACAAATCCTCAGAGTAATGCAATGAAAGTCTCCAGCAGGATAATTGGCCAGGGCTTTGCAGCTCGGTAAGCTCTAGAAAATCAGCTTACAGGAGCCCAATCTAACAGAGATGAGACAGCCACTCACATCAAACATGAAGTTAAGATTTTAGGTATTTCACCCTCCAAAACTTGCAGTGTTGGAAGATGTGACTTTTCAGTTCAACAGGAAAGTTGGACACTCTAGGGAGTGCTGATTTTAGTTCAGCAAAGAAGCAGTGAGGTACTTGTGTCTAGACTTGGGGCTAATGGCTTTGAATATTTTAGCTATCCTTTTTCTTAAAACTCAACTAATAAATGGATAAAACTATTTGCATTTTGTGCTTTGCATTCTAGCTCCTCTGAACCAGTGTAGTATGTGCTGGCAGATCAGAGTATTCAAAGTAGCGTGCAAATGACAGCAAAGTCTGATGGGACCTTTTCCACAATGCTGAAACTTTTTTCTGTTTTCATTGATCAGTGCCACTGATCAGTGTCATTTTTGCTGTGATTGTGCCTTTTGTGCTTGCAAATCTGGCTGCACTCAGGCTTTGAGAAAGGGAATACTCCGACCCTGGCAGGAGGAGCAGTGGTGGGGAGTGCAACAACGTAGGTGGTCTTTTGAATTAATCATAGTTTGAAATATTCATAAATTAATCTATGTGAAGTCAGGTCTGCAATACAGATGCTGTATGATTTTTGCCAAATCCTTATGCAGAAGCAGTGGTTAGGAGATGGTTGGGAAGGTGAGACTGCTGCCTTTGAGAGGTAGTGGAGAAAGAACAGAGAGCGGATGGAAATGGAGAGCAGCGGCTGGGAATTGGTTGTAAATAAAGATGAATGGGGGCATGAATCCACAAATTCATCATACAATTAGAGGCTGAAACAGCAAATTAAGAACTGTCAAATACCTAGCCAGCCACCCATGCTGATCTTCCCTTGTATGCTCCATGCTAACTGCACGTAGTGCATCTTCATCATCAGCTGCTCTCCCCCACACTGCTTTGTGTAACCTGCTCAGTTAAGGGCTTAGAGAACATGCTGCTTTGCAGTGAAGCTTGATGGTTGTCATGTCTTTTGATCACAGGGCTGACACTCAGTTAATTTAGAAGGATTTGTAGCTCAGAGTGTACAGAGGAAAGCAAATTTGGATTAAAAAGTTATAAGCAAGAAATAAATAATTTTAAAGTACTTCCTGATGGATTTGTGATTAACTGTACCAGTCAGCTTTGGAAATGTTTGAGACACTTTGGATTAAACTTACCTTAAACTAATGTTCTATGCAGGATTTGTCAGGAATAACTATGAATAGCTCCATATGTGGACAAGCCCATAAAGGAAAGAGTAAGGGATCAATTAAAGGAAAATACTTAATAAAAATACAATGTAGTTGAAATTTCCATGTTCTGGGCCAATGTAACCCCAAGAGAGTGAGCAAATTGCAAAATACTAGTCCTCTTTCAACAGGAGACTTAATGTGTTTTCAGAAAATACTGCCTGTGCTCTCTTGCCTGGAATCTCATTACCATCTGTCCTCCTGTAACACAGCCTGACCCCACTTGGCTCCTTGGAAACGGTTTTATGCTGGATGGGATGCACCATGCTACTTTTGCTGAAAGAAGGGCTTGGCTGGTGGATTTAATGAGTTTCTTAAGCCTTTTAAAATAAGTTTAACAGACTTTCATGGTGAAAGTGTTGCTGGAATAGATTGGATCATGCAGATGATTCTGTACATTGAATTAAGGGTCTACTTTTCTTAGGCTTTAAGGATTTCTGTCTTTCAAAGTGGTAGTAATTTATGATTCAAGCATCAACCAGATTAAGGAAGATTTTTTTCATGTTATTCAGCTGCTTGATTTTGCTGCTTGAGTTTAAACCAACTGCTTGTGATTGTACTGAGGAACTTCAAAATCTCTGGGACACAGTTTGTGCTAGAGTACAAGAGGTGTGTAACATCAGGGTGCTTTTGGTAAGTTTTAGGTCTAGTTTTAAAAATGAAACAAAACTCTACATTGCTTAAATGTTAAAAGACCAATTGATTTATGCAAAGCACACAAGCTTTCAAAACATCTGCAGGGAGAAATACTTCTGCAAAGAAGTGTTTAGTGACAGCCTTTTCCTCTTCACAAACTTTCCCTGTTCTCTGCCTGTTATCTGATGTAACTGAAGTCAGTTTCTCCTTGCTGTGAACAGATCTTGGCACAAATTCCCACTGCTGGAGGACAGAAGTTTTCTGAGGTGTATCTGAAAAGGAAAGGTAGGCAGGGAACCCACAGCAGGATTTTTTGGGAAGGTTTCTGGGCAATTGAAGAGCCATGTGTGGGGAAGGAAATCTGAGAGGGGCAGAAGCCCAGTAGCCCTGAGGGCTCCTGAAATGATGGATGAGGAACCAGCTGGGGTGAAAAAGCTTAGCCAAGATGGCCATTGTGAAGGAACAAGGGTGTGGTGGTACAGATGATGCTCTGAAGCAGGCAGGAGGGAGCTCTGGAAAGTAATAAAACAGAGCTGTCATGGATTTGAAAATGACAGCATGAAATGAATCTGCAAAACAGCTCTGCAGATTCCAGGTAAAGTCATCTAAGGTGGGAATGTGGAGGAAATTGAAAATGTTTGTGCAGAAACTCCAGATTTCCAAATGCTTGTGACATTCATCCCTGTGAATGGTCTCATCTCTGAAATAATGTGTTTTTAAGCTCTGGGAGGTGCTGAGATCTGAGGGGTCTTGCTGGGTGAGATTGTTCTTTGAAGAAATGTTTCCTACCAGCATACAGGGGAACTGCAGTTAAATTAATGAAGGCCTTGTATCAATCAGAGGAAAAGATGGGACAAAGAGCTTGGCATTGTCTAAACTTTCCCATCCAGAGCCCATTAGTCAAAACTTGTTCTCTCCATGGGGTTTAAATTAGGAGTGGAGTCACCTGTTCTTGACCCCAGCAGCTTTACACAGGACTGAATTTCACTGTGCTGGAAGGGAGGGAAGATAAGATTTAGCATGTTCTGAGGCTTGTGCTGAAGGTGAACACTTTCCCTGGGCCTGGCATGTAAAGACAGTGGGCAGCACATACATGGAGCAGTTTCTGTCATCCCTGGAGACAATTCCCTTGTTAAAATAGGAGTTAACACTTCCATTCTGTATTCTCTTTGCCCTAGCAGGTAGCACAGCCTGCTGACAAGCACACGTGGAAGGACTTGTTCACAACTGCATTTGTGACCCACAGTGAATTACTGACCTGAGGAACTTGTATTTTTGTTCTGTCTTGGGTAAAAGGGCAGCAGTTATTTAGATGAAGGTTTATTGGTGTTTGAAATGTTTTGGGTCTGTGATTGCAGCAGTTCAGGTGCTCTGTCCAAGGAATATATGTAACCATATATATGGTTATGAGGATGTTCCTCTTCTTTTCTGCTCATTTTCCTGGTGCTGGGAAGGGTGAGGCAGTTCATCTTCCATCTGCAGCTCACATCTCATGTTCCCTGCTAGCTAATATTTCCAACCCAAGAGCTGTGACCACAGTTAGAAGCAGTTATTTGGAGGATGAAATACTTTGCTAATCTCATAATATTGCATTCATTTTCCCCTTCTGTTGAAGAGGGGCATCCCAGGGAGATCTGAAGAACCAAGCGTAAATCTAGAGGGTTTGGAGAGAAATGGAAAGCTGCTGTGCTGAATTCAAGCTTGTTGAGAGCCTTTGACTTGAACCAAGAAGGAAATTTCCCCCTTTTTCTCCAGATCCAAAGGAAATAAGTGCAATTTAAGATCTTTCAATTTTAAACTTGACAATTATTTTAATAATTCAGTTATCTGAGAACGGGAAAAGGACATTTTTCACATTTCAGATTAAAAATAATAACTTCCTACTTAGAAGGGAACATTTGAATAGAAACGGAGACACTCAGATTATGACATATTAACCTATTTTGGGAAGCAGCATTTTTTTATAGTAAAAAACCCCCAACCAAGCAGAAAATGAGCAACAAAGCAATCTTGAGCTCCAAGGTAGCTGTTGGCTGCAGCAGTATGGTCAGGGCTAATGCAAGCCACACTTAAAAAACCCCAAAACCCCCAATTTATTGCTGTTTCTCTTTGAACGGGGTTTAGAGTTGTTCTGTTTTTCTGCTTATTTTACATTCTGTTGCAGCAGGCAATCCTTCTGACCTTCAAAAATGGGGTGAGAGATGAGGATTTTGTTAGCAGATTGACTGCAGCCTAAACATATGTCCTTTGATAAATCATAGCATCTTTGTTGTTGTCATTTTTGTGCAGCAGCTTTTCCTCCCTAATGGGTTAGTGATTATCTTGAACAGGTATTGTGAGGTTTAGCCCAAAGTCTCTGCTCTCTGGATACTAAGTTTTATAGTGTCATAAATTATATTCTTATTTAAGAATAAATTTATGAAAATGGCATTTAAGAGAAACTGTTCTCAGGCATGTTCTTTAGTTTTGTGTTAAATATTGAACTATATTTATATGGTGAACATCAATTAAAGCTTCCCAGCCTACTCAGACAGATAAAGTCCTTAAAACTAACTTCCTGCTTGAGAAATTGAAGTATTAGAATCCTTTAGAAAGAGCTTTAAAGGGTTCAAAGCTGCAACAAAAGAAAAGGTTTCTGGAGCTTACTCCATGTTTCTGTACTAAATTTTCTGTACTAAATTCTGTACTAAATTTTGCTTATCTATGCAAGCCAGAGATTTGCTCAGAGTCACTGGGAGCAAGCTCCTAAATCACCAGCCACTCACAAATTCCGTGTCAGTCCTTTGCCCTCAGACTACCCTTCTCCTACTGTGGAGCAGAATGGCTGGCTAATTAATAAGTGCAAAAATATTTGGTCTTGATGCTCACCTAAGCCCAGGTTAGTGCAGAGAATAGTTCAGCTCATTAGCCAGGAGCTCATCAGTTGCCAGAAATTGGGCTCTTACTTCAGGGAGCTGTCTTACAGCAGGGGGAATATCTGTCTCTTATTAAAGATAACAAGTGCTCAGCCCCTATGGCTGTGGGAGCTTTTAGGAGTGAGTCAGATCATCAGCTGTGCAGGCTGCTGCAGGAGGAGATAAATGCTTTCTCAAGCTGCTGTCTTTACAAAGCTGAGTGTGTTGTACCAGCTGTGTCCCTGGTTCTGAGGAAACCTGTGTACCAGCCCAGCTTAAATGCCCAGCCTAAGCCCTTAATTGCAATTATGACACCTGCTCTGTCCCCTTCCTAATGACCCTGGATACACCTCGTGTACAGTTCACAAGGTTAGTGGTCAAACTGTAGTGGAGGTGCCTAAAAACAAATGGATGTGTTATCTTTGATCCTCTACCAAACCCTACAAATCCAGCCAGGGACAAAATGCTTTGCCTGGAGCACAAAGGATGGAAGGAAAAGGCTGTTAATCCAAATAAGATATGCTAATATTTGGATCATAATACAGCACTGAAGACCAGGATTTGTTGTGTTCTCTTCTAAAGATGTTGGCATTGCCTCTGTTTGCAATGAGTGTAAGCAGAACTATTCCCCCTTTGTCCTTTTTTATTATGTATCTTGTGTATATTGTGTGTAAAGAGAAGTGCTGGGTACCCCTGTGCTGAATTAGATGGATCTGCCTGATTCTGCTCCAGCTTTAGGTGGGATTGGCCCCTATGGAGAAGTTACACTTTTAAGATCAGGTGTTTCCAAACTTAGGTGATCCCATAGGAAAGGCTTTGGGCAGGTTCCTAGTGCTATTTACAGCAGATCTGATTTTCTGTTTGCTACAGCCACGTTTTTACTGAAAAAAAAATAGTTTAAATTGGTGCATATATAAAATGTCATGGCACTTTTGAGACTTTATTTGCACTGGTCATTCTTCACAACAGCCAGGACAGTCCGGTTCCGACATAAATCCGACCAGGAGATGGCAGCGTTGGTTCGTGCAAGGAGAACCCGAAAGTTAGAACGATCTTCCCTCAACTGACAGAGGAAAGAAATTACCTTAATTTAATTAGAACATACACTGTCTTAGCAATACATAGATAAATGTTAATGAAATAGACCTGGTTTTAGCTTTTGTTCATGACTGGCTTATGCAAGTCAGTAAATTAAAAATGCATATAGGTTTTTGTCTAGATACCGGAGTCACCCTTTGACCCAGTATGAGAC
Organism: Pseudopodoces humilis; assembly: GCF_049639895.1. Classification (NCBI taxonomy): domain Eukaryota; kingdom Metazoa; phylum Chordata; class Aves; order Passeriformes; family Paridae; genus Pseudopodoces; species Pseudopodoces humilis. Next base: position 15,233,092 of record NC_142212.1, read on the forward strand.
AAGGATTTTGAAATTCAGTACCCTCTTGCTCAGAAGTGGTCATAGCATGAAAAAGCTGGAAAGGTAGTAGGTGCTAATATTGTCATTTCTGCATTCCCGCTCTGTAAGCTATTAATAGCTTTACTTGTAGCTGTAAAATTAGGTTTTCCTAAAGCTTAAATTTGAAAATTCTTGAGCCTTTTGTTTCCATATTAGTGTCTTCCTGCCCTTATGGTATGTAAACCTGACCACAGACATTGTGTTACCTGACCTGGTAAATAAGGAAGGAGCTCATAGGGCAGCACCTGAATTTTCCCAGGATTTTGACTGTCTTTTTGCTCTCATCAAAAGATGGGAATGGCCCGTGGCTCCAGAGCTTGCTTGGGAAAATGAGCGTGGCCCCTATCACCAGGGTGCTGTTGTCTGATGCTTAATGTCAGCTGAGGTGGCTGAGGGCTCACTGCTAGACCCTCTCCATGGCTGGCTCTGCAGATGTTCAGCACAGAGCTAATTTGTTACCAGGTCACCCCCAAATCCAGTAGGATGCACCAGGAATGGCCCGAGCTTGGTGGGCTGTATTGTGCTCTTGTGTGTCAAGCAGCAAGCTACATCTGTGTGAACAGCCAAGAGATTAAAAGGCAATTTCCTCCTGGGACCTTGGTGATCAGGGAGCTGAATGGGCCCCCCGTGTGGGGCCACGTTGTTGTCTGTGTTCTGTGTCTGATACTCCCATGGGTGCAGGTGAATGTGGGCAGGTGCCGTGGGACAGCTGCACACCTGCAGCTTTCACCCTTCCTGTGCCATTTGCTTATAGCTTTCACCTCTGAAAATGGAAGTGTGGACTCTCTTGGTGCAGTGTTACCATACTGGTGCTGCTTGAACATTCTTGTCCCAGAAAGCAAAGCCTGGAGATGTGCATTGTGTTCTTTTACCTGGAAGGCGCTGCAGTGATTGGGAGCAGAGCGTGATAGAGTTGAGATTTTTCTGCACCCTCCTGTCCAGGCTGTTACTTTTTTAATAAGATACATGTGAACTTAATCTTGCATACTTCCCTTTAGAGACCTGTTCTCCACATCAAAAGGCTGCTGGGGTTATTATTGATAGGAAGGTGTATGTGTAGGAACAAACAAGGTAACACGTTGTAAGTTCAGGTTCACAGCGAAAATGTCACCGTGCAGTCTGATGTTGGCAGCTGCAACTCATGGCTTTTTGAATACCAGAAGTGCCCTATGGAGCCAATCTGACAGCACTGCCCGGGTGACATGAGCCTTTATTTCCTTTCAGAACAGCACAATGTAATCATTGTTTTTGTTCTTGTGCAGCCACAGACTCCCTTGTAAGCGCAAATTCAAATGGAAGAAACATCAAAGTTAATTTGAAATGAAATGCACCCCAAGTAGTCCGGGGGAAATGGAGACATTACTTTGTAGCCACCCTTCTCCTGCCAAAACTGCAGCACCCCAGATGTCAGGAAGCCACGCTGTGCTCTTTGTCTGGTCTTGATTGACTAGATTGTTTTCATCCCAGCCTTTTTAAAGCTTTCCTCCTGCCTCCATATTTTTAAGGAATAAAAAGCTAATATAAGGACATGGAGTGTTATGAAGCATGAAGTTCTATAAATATTTATGCTGAACTATCAAAAAAACTTGACAGTTCTTATTTTCTTGACAGATTGGGGTCACTTGTTATTTTTGACCCTGAGAATTGAAGAGCACATGGAGTTAGATCTGTTTGTAATGACTTTTGGATGTTGTTGTCCAGTAAACTTATAGGAATGTAACAGGATAACAGATTTTTTTTCTTGGTGTCTTTGTGAAAATGAAACTTAAACCTTGTACTGTGTTCCCCACAAATGACCACTCAAGTTACTGTGTCTGTGCAATCTCCAGTGAATTCCTGCACTGTCTCTGGCACACATGGATTTCCCAGTTAGCTGCTTGGTTTGCCACTTCAGATGGACAGCTTTCACCTGGGCTGCTCTGCCCTTCAAGTCCTCTGTGATCACCTTCATGTCTAGGAGCTACAGTGTGTTCCTGAGCCCAGCACAGGATGGTCTCAAGGCAGGCTGAAAATCTGGCAAAGGCCCGTGGGGTCTGCAGAGTTTTGCCACCAGTCCCATCACTGCTTTAAGTATCCCTGGAGCCAACTGAAGACAAACTCTGCTTGAAATTTGAAGTGCTGAAGAAAAGATATTTTCTAGAGAGATGAGAGGCTTATAACTCTCACACTTCAGGATCCTCATTCTATGAAATGATGTGCACACAAGCTTTAACCCTTACCTGAAGCCAAAGTGGCAGGTGAATATTTAAAATCCAAGCCTGGCTTTTTCAGCAAAGCTGGAGCTTTCTGGCAGCAGCCACATTATCCAGCTGCAGAGTTCAGTAAATTCATTCTGCAGGAAAGGATCAATCCAGTGCTTTACCTTGAATGAAGTGTGGTGTGTATTTTAAGATAAACCTTGGAATATGTTGTGTCTAAAGCTGACCAGAATGGCTATTTGGTCACTAGAGGGCACAAAGAAATTACAAAAGAAAGTTGTTCGTTGGTCTTGCAGTCCTGAATCTCCACTTCAAATCTGTGAAAGTGGGGGGAAAAATTCCTGGATTCAAATTTTGGTTTTATCAGTGATTTTCTCCTCTCCAATCTACTTCTGTTTTCAAAGTTTAAAATTCCAAGGGCGCTTCCATGCTCCTGTTAGTATAATTTTGAGATCGGAAAGTACATGACATTGAGAACAAATACATAAGCTGCTCATGAACAGCTTTTAAGTCCTATAATTACAAACCTGATTTCCTCATTTGTCAGGTTTCTGTTCTTGGTAGAAATGTTTGCTGTATGAAGAGGAAGCCAGCAATTGCTGCCTGAACCTCTGGTTCTTTTGCAGGTTGCCTGTCTCATACGGGTTCCATCCGAGGTTGTCAAGCAAAGGGCCCAGGTTTCTCCTTCCTCGAGCACTCTCCGGATTCTCTCCCACACCTTGTATCATGAGGTGAGTTCAGAGCAAAATTTCTAAAAATTTTCCTCTTTCCCACTCATGTCCAGAAGCATTCCTACAACTTTATTGCAGTTCTGTGCTTTCCCAGCAATTTTCCATCTATTCTTCTGTTCTTAAAAGTGATTGGCATGTTATGATTGAGGAAACCAAATCACCACCTCCCCCCAGGGCATCATCCTGGAGCAACTCTTTTTTCTCCTCTTTTTACATGGGATACCTACATTTAAAGATGATGAGAGGAAAAAAAAGGGATTTAGCTTCCAGACTCCAAAGCTCTGCTTGCATTTATGCAAACAGTCCTTGTCTGGGGAGCAGGACATTGAGTTCCCAGTTTTTGAAGCAGGCTTTGGAGGGGATGTCCAAAAGGCAACATTTCAGAGAGGCTCTGGAGGAGCCAGGAGGAGCTCTGGAAATGAGTGCTTAGCCAGTATTGGTTACTTTTGAAAAATAAGGGCCTTTGTCTTCTTTTCAGGAGTTATGCTGTTCCCTCCTGTGAAAACCTGTTCACGTCTGTTTTAGCAGAGTTTCACAAGGGGGGATTTTCAAGCTGTGTTCCATAAGAGAAAGCAGCTCCTAAAAACATTGTGGGGAAAAATATTATAACACAGTTTCTGAGTGTAAACCCCAGGGAAAGGAAGACATAAATATGACCTTTAAATGATCCACTTGATTTTTATTTGCTTTCAAATGGAAACTATTGTGATAACCCTGCACAAGAGGGTCACTGGAACTTCTCTCTGTGACTTGATTCTGCTTTAAAAGCTGATTCTGTCAATGCCATATGTTTTTCCCTTTCCATATAGCTGGCCAGAGAACCATAAGCCTTGCCAAACACTTGAATTAAGTGCCCTATAATAATAAACAGCATAATTTTATACACACTTATAAAATAAGTTTTAATTGTTTTGAGTATTTTCAGCTGGTTAAAAATATAAAGCATTTGTCTTGATAAAGGCTAAGGACCCTCTGGCACTGTAAATAATGGAATACAGTATACAGTGTTATAATCAATACAGTCAATTTGAAGCTGAGGTGTGACACTTTAGGGCTGTAATGCTTGCCTCGTAATCACCAATAAATTGTGGTCTTTGACAAACTCATTCCCCCTGGATGATGCTTTCTTTTGTTGGTTTACAGGGTATTCAAGGACTTTATCGGGGTTATAAAAGCACAGTATTAAGAGAGGTAAAACACTTGTCTTTTTCTCATTTTTTTTTTCAATTGCCTCCTTTGCCTCACTTTGCTTTCTAAGAAGAGATAATAGTACAATTGAGATCAGTTGCTCTAACCTAAACCCTAAATCCCAGCATATTTCATTCTAGCTAACTTACCAACCTGTAATTTAAATAGAATACTGATGATGAGCACTAAGAAAACCTTTTATACATGCAAAAATTCATTTGCCATCCTGTCTCCCAGTTCTGTTGCTGCTAAATTGAAAAAGGATGAAAAGGTATATGTTAACATGAGAAAACCATGAACTAAAGTACTGGAAACTTTCTCAAGTCTTGTGATTGCATCATGTGAACTATGTGTGCCATCAATGGTGAACTGGTGGCATCAGGCCAAGTTTAGCACAGATAGATTTAGGCTTTCTTTAAATATATTTGTCAGCAGATGCCAAGGGATTATTTGTCATCTGTATATAGAGAGGATTGTGCTCTCTCTTTTTTTATAAGTTTTTTTTTTTTTAATGTGTGAAAGAAATGCATTTAGTCACCCAGACTGTAGATTTGATATGGCATTACTTAACTCTAAATCAGAAGTATTTCACTGGTAGAAAAGAAATAGGGCTAAAAATATGTTTGGCCCACTCAGAAGAAAATAGTTCCTAAGCTAAAATCTTTTCATAAATGTACTGTGAATTCCAGGATTAGCGTCATGGAAGTGCTTGATGTGCTGTGTGAACTGAGGGCAGATTATAAAAGAAGTAGAAAAACCTACTGATGAACTCCCAGGCTAAAATTGTTTCAGTATCAGATCCCGGGAGATCATCTTTTGACAAAACAGAAGTTGCATGATGTATGTGTACCTCAAATAGAGAGATCAGGCTTAGTTCCTAGGAAAACATAAAATCACAGAAAGGTTTGGGTTGGAAAGGACCTTAAAACCCATCTTCCACTCCCCCACCTTCCACTACCCCAGGTTGCTCCAAGTCCTGTCCAACCTGGCCGTGGACACTTCCAGGGATGGAGCAGCCCCAGCTTCTCCAGGCAGCATCTGCCAGGGCCTCCCCACTCTCCCAGGGAGGAATTCTTTCCTGGCACCTGTCTGGACACAGCCACTGGTGTCCAGGGAGGGCTCTCCATGTGACATTTTTGATGTGGTGTCGGTGGGTTTGTCTTCTCCTTATGTAACTCAAGTGAATAAAGTAAGTTTAGATCTTCCCCCTTTTGTTCTAAACACTGGCTCATACCTGTTGTCTGTGTTGCCATTGATAATAAAGGCAGGATTTTTAATCTTCATTCAATAGCTCTGCTTTTTAAAGCCTTTCTTCATGCTGAAAACTGTTTTCAGGACAGTTATGTTGGCCAGCTCTTGTTACAAGTACAGAATAAAGATGGATATTACCTTAAATAAGAAACACCAAACTTAGTGTTCCTTAAAGTGCAGACAAATGCTAATGCACTGCATTTTATTTTAGCAGTTCTGAGTGTTTAAAAAATTAGTTATTTGTGCAAAGATGACACCTGCTTTTCTGAAATGTAACCCCCACCATACCTTTGTCCTGTACTTATTTTCTGGCTCACTAAACATGTTATTCACTCAGATTTCATTTGCAGACGGGCGCAAAAGGCGAATGAATACGAATCATTTTGATTTCTCAGAGGAGTTCTGAATAAATGAATAAATTTGGATCCCATTGAGTACAGATTTTGCATACTAACAGGTAGATAAAGCACATGGTTGCTACTGTGTGCTATTCTCCTTAAAATCTGTTTTGACATATGTCAGGGTGGTAATTAATTTGCAGACCATATTCATGGCACAGTGTATGACCCTGCTGAGATAACTTTGTTTACTCAAAATGGCAACACTTTGTTGGAAATTTAATGGGAGTCCTCTCCATTATGTATATTCATAAAAGATCCTTCAGAACTGATTTCAGCTGAAGTATTGCTTTTTGGGAGAATCTGTCCAGCGGAATGAGAAATAAATGATTACCAAATGAAATGGGCTTTCTCTTCAAAATGAAAGAAATCATAGGTGATGTTTAAAAAGGAAAAAAAGAATCTTTGAATTTAACATTGTTAAGACTAATGCATTTTTCTGATACTAAATTTTGTAAAGCAATGTCCACTCAAGTAAAAACAGCTTTTTGGACCTTCAGCTGGAGCTGTTGTAAGCCTGACATTTAAACTTGGTATTTTTCCTTCCCTTTGAGTAGACTTCTTTCTTTAGGGTCTTTATTTTCAGATAAAAGTCTATATTAATTCATTATTTGACACATCCTGGTAGCTACATAGCATATATCAGCTGGTACTTAATTCCAGCTGACTTTCATACTTACAAGGTTTGTTTACATGCTTTGGTTTTCTACCTACACAAAGCCCTTTGTTTAGTTATAATGGGGTGGGAATTTTTGGATAGAGGGTTTTCAATACATGATTTTTCATTTAAAAAAAAATTGGAAGAGGCTGGGAATATTGATGCTTTTCAGATGATTATGTTGTTGAGCTGGCAAGGTTCTTGAGCTAGAGTTTAAGAAAGGTTAATTTTAGCTGTTGCATTGGGATAAAATTTTGTGTATTATACAAGCAGATTTCTGGACAGAGATCTGCTTGCCAGTTGATTGAATTTCAATGAAAATAAATCTGTTTATGAATGGAGTGTGGTGTGGAGGCCTCATCTTGCTTTAGCATAGCAGATCTCTTCAGGACAGCCTTATTCTACTCCATGTAATTGGCTTTAGCTGCTGTGCTGGGGCAAGGTAGCTGTTTCATCCTTCAGTTTTTCTTCTCACTCTGACTTATCCCCTTTATCATCTCAGAATGCTTTCTGAGCAGATGGATATTAGAAGAGATGGCTAAATACGTAATGAATTTGGAAATAATGTTGAGTGAACCTCCAGGCTTGAAAGTTTAGGCTGTGACTTTTTTCACCTTTTTGGTTCCTCTTCTCTCACATCTCCATTACATTTTGGTCTTTACATCTTCCTTTGATGTGGTTACACTGAACTAATCCTAAAATGGAAAGGAAGGTGAGGTACAGTGCATCATTCTGTTGGCAGTAGAAGCCTGAAAGAGACATCTGTGCTCCAAGAAGGAAGGCTTTTGTAATAAAGCACAAAGTGGGAGTATGGTTATTAGGTTGCTCAATGAGACTTTGAATAAATGGCAGAAATCAGAGGCTGTGAAATGATGTGGAATTCCCATGATGTCATTTCCAAAGCAAATCCAAGTGAGAACTGCCCCTTCCTATGGCAGTAGTGTACCTGTATGCACCACTGTGGAAACTGGATCATGCTACTAAGATCAGTCAATGAACAGGTAAATTTATTCATGTTTTCCACAACAGAGAAAAGTTAGCTGATAAAATTTCCAGCTATCTCATAATAAGGCAGAAGCAGACTATAAATCCACTGCAAATCCTTTAGAATTCCTAAATGGGAATGGAGTTCTGCTGCTGAGATCTTATATAAGCAAACGGAGCCAGATTTTTAATTCCTGTATAATTCATTTTATTAACTATGACCAAGTAGAACATCTGTTAAAATTCCATAATGTTCAGTTCATGGGAAAAAGAAAGAAACCCCTGAGTTCCCATTGGAGCTCTTCCATTTCCGTTCATGTTACAGGATTCCAGCAGATGTCTTAGAGGACGTTCTTATAAATGAGGGGACAGCACAAAAGAAAAGGAAGTGCTTTGTCCAGTTTCTCTGTGTACAGTGACTTACTTCACTGGCATTTCTGTGTGCAGGTTGCAGCTTCACAGTAAATCCTGTGTCCCTTCTGTCCTGAATTACCATGGTTTGGAAGAAGTGAGTGCGTCCAGAGTGGGTGTTCCGTATGCTTTTAATCCAGTTCGGCACTTGTAAAAATACTGCAGATGGACTGGCCTCTAGCTTGGAAATAGATTCAAAAGGAGCTAAATTAATATTAAACTTTCTTAAAGACAAAGGGGATGGAGAATGATTGGCTCTCTGTAACTTACAGATGTCCTGGAAGGAGACTCAGAGTCACTTTCAAATGTCAGTCTTTGCTGTGCAGGTAGCCCTGGCTGAGTTTGTCCTCTTGGACTTTTCTGAGACAATTCACACTCTGCTTGTGTTGGCCTCCATTCAGGTGGAGGTGGCAGTGATGCTTTACCTGTTGATGTTGTTTCAGATCTCAGAGCTCTGGGTTTGAAGGGAAACCCCTGACAAACCTGACCCCACCTGGGTTCCACACGCCATTGGCCTGTCTATAGGTGAGAGAGCTGAGTTATCACTTTGGGCACTCCCAGCTCTTTTAGTGCAGCTGTGGGTTGGTTTAGGCTTTGTGTGTTTGTGTTTTTCCCTTTAGTATATGCAAGGCAGAGCCCTGAGTGGATAAAGGCAGTTGCTGCTGTCTTGGGGGGGAGGGAGTGATAGAATAGCTTTGGGAGGAGAGGGGCAGCCAGCTCAAAGTGTGCTGTTGCATTAGTGAGAGGCAGCAGTGTGACAAACAGCAGCAAATTCCAGAGAGCCAAGGAGAAATAACACCTCCTGAGGAGGAGGAGGTACTGCTTGTTGTACCTCTTCCACAGAACTGCTGTCCTTTCACAAGGTGTGTCCCAAAAGGGCTGTGGAGGACCTGCAGTGCAGCCTTTGCAGATGAGGAAGGAGCTAGAAGTAAAAAAAAAAAAAAAAAAAAGGTAAAAAAAACTAAACACAAACAAACAAAAACCCCAAAAAACCCCACAACAAAAAAACCCTCTTAAACAACTTACTGCCTGGTGGAGGAAAGCTAAAGCAACTAGCAGCAAAATGGGCCTTAAAGGCACACCTGCTTGCATTTTCCTAATTTTAAAGGGTTGGTGAACAAAGGATGCTGAGGCGGGTTTGTACAAAAATGTGAAACCCAGCTGTGATATGTTGACCCTGTTGACTGAGGGTTGGAGGGGATTTCTGAGGGCTGAGCTTGATAGGGCACATTGCAAACAGGGAGTTTGTTTATCCATTTAAGGTAGTTTTGCATGCTTTCCTTTTGTTAGGACATCTTTATATAAATATCCTGTTCCCTGAGCTGTTAAAGAGGTATTTTTTTTTAAGTTTATCTCTGTTGCTGTAGGACAGAAAGAATGTTATTAATACATTCTTTCACTTGCACAATTAAAACTTTGATCTTTTGTCATTTTCTGTGTATTACAGAGCAGATGTCGATAGAAACAGGCAAACAGGACACTATCTTAGTACAATATTTGGAAAAATAAACATCCTCCTTAGTGAAATATGTGCAGTATCTGTCTTTTGTTACCTTCTGGAAAACCGAGCTGGCGTTATGTTATTTTGTGACTCTAGATAGGTTAAGTTTAACAAGGAATTTGCTAGGCAGGAGCTGTAACACTGGTTTTTGACTTTTATTGAGCAGCCAGTATTTCTTTGGCTTGGATGTTTCCATATAGAGCATCAGCAGCCTCATGAAAGGGAGGGGGGCTGGAAAATTGTGCAGAGCTTATGTGACTTCAGGATTAATGGGAGGAAGTTGAAAAATAAGTCCCTGTTCCCACTCTAGCATCACTTGGTCTTGGAAAGTCCATCACTGGAGTTGTATCAGCTCCTGTATCAGTGTATCATCCTAAGTATCAATATTCAAGGGATTTTCATTTGGAGGGTTAAAGGTGAGGGGTGGGAGCAGAAGACAAGTCCGTGCTCTGGGATAAGGCCTCAGGCACACCCTAGCTTGTGACCTGGAACACCAGTAAATGGATAAAATTAATAACTCTGCTGCTCTAGGTTGTGCTCATTACCTTCTCCCTCCAAATGCTGGAATAGTACTTGGAGATGAAAATGGAGATCTCACAAAGCAGTTGTAAATGACTTTTACAGACTACAAAATAACCCTGGTTTTCCTAAATTACAGTTGTGGGAAATAGGTTTTGTGACACGCCTGGATGGTGGACAGAATCCTAAAGCAAATTCCTTGAAGTTTGGGAGGGAGGAGTGAGGGGTTTTTGGTTTTTTTTTGGTCAAGCACATTTACAACCAAGATGTTCTGGTTGAACTCTCTTGCTCAGGCCAGGTGCAATATCCATACAGACTGGCCAGAAACAGAATTCAGCCATCCTTGGTACCGTGGATGTGCTGTTTACCAGTGGAGCACACAGCTACTGCTTCTCTCTGACATCAGGGAGGATATTCAGATGAAAAGAATTCCATATATGTAAAGTATTTCTGTATTTTGAAAGCTACAGCCGTGCAGCTGGGGTCTTTGAACAGAAGAACACTTGGAAAGCCATTTGCACTCAAAGCATGGTGTGTGATTTGATAATGCAGATTCTTTCCAGCTGAATGTGTGTGCAAGCAGAGTCTTGCAGGAAGCGTGTCCTGCTCCAGGCTTCCAACAAAGATACCATTTCCATACATTCTCAAAGCAGCTTACTAAAGTGTTTCTGCAAATGCAGCATTCATGGTGTAGGAATGTGTTTTGTGGGTGGGTAGCAGCACTGTGGGCAAGAACGAGTTGGGAAGAAAATAATACTACGAAGAAAAAGTTCTGGTTTTCTTTGTGCTGTGATATTTTTGTTTCTTTTGTTGATTTTTTTTTTAATTTGTTTTTGCCTTTTAAATAACCTAGGAACTCTGTTTGTTACACTGATTGCTTTGATTTCTACATGTTTCACAATGGTTTGAATTTTTGGCTGAGTGGTGGCTTTTAGCTTTAATTCCTCAGCTGCATTCCAACATGGACAACTGTATTTTGTCTGTCTAAATACATTCTGTAGGTCTCAGTTCCTGTTTTGCTAAGTTGTAGAGTAATCCTGCTGATGGCTGGAGGGTTGCTGAGCTGTTTTTGGTTAAGGCCACATTTCGTTGGTGGGTGAAGGAACTTCTGTATGTGTGTGCTGAAGTGGGTAATTCTCTAACCCCAGAAAGATATCTATGTGTAGGGCATATGTTTATATAAAATATGTACAAATATACACGTGGATACTTCTATATGTAAAATAGGCTATTGCTTTTAATAATTTTTTGTCAAGGGTCTTGGACTCTCTGAAGCAACTAGTCCTGTAAATGTGTGTGGTTGGTCTGGAACAGCAAACAATTTAGCAATTTCCTGAAAGTACAGGACTGTTTTTCAAGGATGAAATTCTTGCCTGAAGTAGACCAGAATCATGATTTTACAGTGGAAGACTTCCACTTGCAGGATCACTCTGCTGTCAATATTAATAGTATTTACCTGTTTTTTCATACTTAGGCTACTATTTTCTGGTTTCTCTGCACCTGCTAAAAACAGAAGCACAGTTAAAAGAATCGGCAATCCAAGAATTGAATCTGTAACCCAAAGATTATGGTGAAGGTGTGTAAAAGAAACCAGATCTATGGCAGAGAGCTTATGTAATTTATCAATTATGCTAATGATTGGAAGAATGGTTAGAGGAGCACATGTGCCACAAGAACAGTTCTTCCAAGTGCTTAACACACATCATACTTCAATTATTTTGAAAGACTACCTGCTATTATCTAGCAGGAAATAGGAATTGATCCCACTATTTTGAGTGCCAGAGAAGTGTCCCTCAAAAGAGAAAATACCGAAAGCCATATCTCGCTTCAGGATATTTTAAGAGCCATAATTGGCTGGTTTTAGCGGATATAATAAATGAAACAGCTTTCTTAGCTTGGTCAAAGGGGAATCTCGGGGAGCACAGTAGGAATCCCTCCTTTGCATCCTTGCAGATCCTGACATTTGGTGCCGGAGGAGGCGGTGATGGGCGCTCAGGGGGTGCAGGCAGCAGAGGGCGGCAGCACCCTGGGAAAGCTTGGGGTGAAATGGTCTTTTCATCCCGGGAACCAGCCCTACTGGACTTCTAGAGCCTGGTTTGTGTGAGGAAATAGAGTGAGGTTTAGCTTGGGAATGATTTTATGGGCTCCTATTTTTTAGCTTTGACAGGGTTTTCATTTGATATGAATGGATTATGTAAGGTCTGTAGCATTCTCCGTGTATTCTCGCCCCATGGAATAATGCCCATGTCCCATGAAGAAGAGAAAGGAGGATGTCTGATCCCAACACCTGTGTAATCATCTATTTCAAATTTTACTTCAGCATCACTTTCTGTTAGTATTCTGCATTTCTTTAGCTTATCTGTTTCTTAGAAAAATACAACTACATTATAATCTTTGGGATAATGTGGTGTGCACCTTAATTTGAAAATCTCATGTCAGTCCTTAGTGACAATATAGTTGTAAATGCATGTGGGAGGTGGAGCAGGGTGGTAACATGATTTCCATAATTTTTACAGAAACTTAGGTAAAGCAGGCCTGGTGTGTGTACTGCAGATGGAAATAGTGCTATTAATCCAGGCTTTTATCTCACTTTTATTTTTCTGTTAATTTTATAGAAGCCAATAAAGCATAAGCTCTGCACATTTTCTTTTTATGTTGGTTGAATATGTGAAAACTGTGTTCTTGCTTTGCAAAGCCAGCAGGTCTAGAGTGTGGCCTGAATGTTTTGGCATGACTCTGCAGTGCTGGGGTCCCTCTGCCAGATCTGGCTATTCCAGGCTTGAATCTTTCCCAGTTAAAGGCACAATGTGTGACATGGATAGATCTCTGAGACAGTCTGAGGCATCTCAGTGCTCCTTCAGACAGAACAAAGCCTCAAAAAGAGAGAGACTCATAAGCCAGGATACTACCCCTGCTTTCCCATGGGAGAGCAGCCAGTACATTGCATTCTGTGTTTGCATTTGGCATTGTACAGTCTCTTAATGTGAAAGAGAGGGGCAAATAAAGAAGGTTCCATGAGTGTCAGAATAAATAATATGCTCGTACCTCAGTGGGAGGTTATCTGCTTCCTTCTTGCTTTTGCTGATATGAAATCCTGAAGTGCAATAAAACGTTTTAGAGGAGGCTCATGAAATACAAGACCATTAAGGCATTTAACTGAATCTTGTCTCGCTGACTTTAATATACTGAATGCCAATTAAAGCAATATTTAGCCCATTATTAATTTTGCCACTGGCTACATACCTCAGAAGTTTTGGGTGGATGTGTCTTACCCCTTTTTCTCCAACCTTCCCAGCATTTTGCCTCCTGGCCTGTGCAGCTGTGCTGCTGATATCCTTTCTATTTCTGGAAATGACCCATGCAGCTAGGTCAGTTTGTTTTAGCCTCACTCCTTGTTGCTGAAGTAGAATAGCACATTTCCCCTAACTGCATGGAAGCCAGGGTAGACAGTCTTGATAAATATGATTAATGGGCCTCTCTGCTTTTCTCTGCAGCTGAAGGCTTCCTGAGATTCTGTGTCAGCTGGGCAACAGTTCCCCAAACCAACCTTTACATAGAAAGAATGTCTCAGGTTCAATTATGTTGATGAAGGTATTGCCTGAATTTGCTGTAGGAAAGTCTTTGCTACTGATATACAGTAATAAGAGACTGAAGTTGTATTATTGGCAGGAAAAGCATTTCATAAATATGGGAGAGTTTGGATTTCTTAACTCAGTCCTGTTACCTAGAGGTTTGTTTGTTATGGTTCCCAAGACAGAAGTTAAATCTGGGGTAAGGGACGTGTTGAATTCCTTGTCCTGATCAGCAGGACAGAAACTATTACAGGAGATTGTGACAAGTGCTGGCAGCTTTGAGTCAATTATAACCTGTCAATACTTGGCATATATCTCTAAGTTACTGTTCTGTTTATCACCCATAATGTGACTTAAAAATGGTATTCATAGAATTTGACAGAAGATGCTTTCTGAAGTATTGTCACAAGGAAAACCAAATTAGTATCATATTATCTTGGTGAAAAATGTTATCTAGAGACAAATTAAATTAATATAGGGAGAAAAATCCCCGTAAAATAAAATATGTGGTTGGTATTAAGGAACACTGAGCTTGCACTTCTCTGTTATTCAGCAAGCACTCAAATTTGTGAGGGTGTTCTGCAAGTTGTCCTTAAAATTCAGAGCCCCTGCATGTGGGAATTGCTGGCTGCAGCACAGGCTGGATCCATCCAGCTTTCCTGATGACTGCTCTGCCATTGTAATTGCAGCACAGCAGCACTCTCAATAATTGAGTACAAGTCCTAATAGCAAATAATCCTCTTGAAGTTGTTCCCCCTCCACTGCAATCAGAGGAGAGCTTTGTTAAGGCATTAACGAACAAATTAGCTACTAAATACTGGTAATAACCTATTTCCAAAAGATTGCTTTTTAATTATAGCCTAAGCTGTGTGATTCCTGAAATCACTTCTTTGGCAAACCAGTGTTTGTGATCATTTCCAACCACACTAAGTAATTGGCAAAAAAAAGTAGTTTTTAAGTCTTTTCTATCTCAACAGACTCTCTTTGCTTCCATATTCCTGTCTGCACAAATACTTTATCAGTGTTTCTTTTCACTGCTGCTAGTATTTCAATTTAAATGTATTAGGCTGTGCTGTGAAATGACTGTTTTACTTCCACTTACAATATGTGGCTTCATTAGATTTTTAGATAGTGTAGATATTTTTTCACTTAACCATTAGAAGAAACTTTTCCTGTGAGGGATGAAGAATTAACCACTTTATTTTTTTTTAATGTACTGGTTAATGCAAACTATTTATTTTGCTAATCTGTGTCGCAGTAACTAATTAGAAAAATAAATTATGTTTGGGCTTTGGCAGAAGGGATGTTTTTGTTATATTGATTGTTTTTCTTCCCCAGATTTCAATATGCACATCTTCCAATATATCATTCCATTTCCCTTCAAACCTGACTTTTTTATAAGGGAGCACAGCCGTCAAAATTGGCAAGCGTTAAGCTTGATAATTAATTCAATATAGTGACCAGTTCTCTGAATTAAGAGTTCAAAGCAGCACATGGACATGGATGAAATCAGATTTTGGCATTTCTCACTTAGATTGTTTCAGGACACTGCTGGAGCTTCTTTGATCTGTAAATAACAACTGCGGTTCAGTGTCTTACTTAAAATACATCAAACACATTCATGACTTTTGCTTTTACATGTAGATCTGACTTCTAGTTACAGTTTTGGATCAGACTAATAAAACTGTTCATGTTTTGAGATTTCCTAGAGGAATCTACCAAAGATAGCTCATCTCATGCTTTATATTTTAAGAAAAGCAGCAGAGACTTCTCTGATGTGATGTGCACCCCAAATGACATCAACAGATGCTTTGTGAAATCCAAAGTGACCATTTCCTGTAGTGCAGATCCTCTACAGCCTGTTGCCAATGCATGTTTTCCTCTCCTCTTGCAGCTAAAACAAGTGACCCAAGGGTTTATTTTCACTGTGCCATGTGGTAATCTCATTTCCCTGCTGTATCTTGTACAGACCAGTGTTTTTGCTAGTTCTGAGCTTTTTTGGGGGTTTGAACTGTGCTGTGCCAGCCAGCAGACAAGTGACCAGTCAGGCTCTATTTGCTACTCCTTGTAGATACACTCAGGTGTTGCCTTAGTTCAGTAAGAGTCACTGCCTTTCAGAAGTTGGGTAACTGCCCTACCCTCGGCTTTTCAGCTGGTTATGAAAGAGCTGTGTGATTTCTTGGTAGCAAAGGAATGTGGGGAATTATGGCTTCTCTGTGTTTTACCATCAACTTTCCAGCTGAGGAACTCCATTCCTCTAATTTGACACCCAGTCTTCAGCTTAGAAAAGTTCAGCATTCAGAGGAGTGAAATGGGATTTTTCTGCTCCAGAGTTCTGAAACTGCTCGAGTTCCACACAAACAGAGGAGTGTAGGGTTTGGGGTCTACTGAGGTAGAAACTTCTCCTATACAACCCTTAATATACAACTCAGTGAAAATTCAGTGCAACCCTTCATCCCCCCCAAAAAAAAATCCTAATCTTGAAACCTAGCTGAAATACAAGCTTCTTGTGTAAGCACCCCTGTCCCTTTCCTGGTTATAATCCCTTGATATCTCACACATGGAGCTTTTATTATTATATTTCTGTGGGTGGCAGGAGACAAAACCCAAGCAAGCAAGTTAGATTTTAGCCCCATGTTCTGTCCAGTATCTTGTCTCTCCTTGGGACCAGATGTGGAATCCTCAGGGAAGGCAGGAGGTAGGAAAGATGCCCTGCTGTGTTTCAGGCTCACAGCTGGCAGCTGTTACAAGACAAGCATTCAACCTCCCTTCAGCGAGTCCTTGTTCTTACCAGCACCCCTGACAAAAATTACTGTAGAAAGAGGTACTACAAATCCTAGACTTTCACATTAACCCTTTTAAATGGATGCAGCTGGCTTAGAGTCTCCTTACACCAATGATTGATATTTTGAAGGGGAGGCAGCTTATATTTATTATATGGGAAAACAAATTATCCTTCCTAGTTATTCCCCATCTCTCTTTCCTTTCAACACTCTGCTCCAGAGCATTTATTTCTGTATCCTGCCTCGCAAAACATCATCTTACACAGATAAACTTTGAATCTCTGAGAGCGAAATCATGCTCCCATCGGTGTTCTCCTGCTGACTTCCATCTCAGAGCTGTGGCTTGATTAATTGGGTCAAAATACAAGCCCTGTGTGGCAGAGGCTTCTGCAGGGTGGCTGCATGATGGTCTCTTACCCTTGTTGCAGAATCTTTTGAAAATCACAGCTCATTGTCCAGAAATAATAACCAGAAGAACATCCAACAAAGCTGTGGGCAGAGAAGATGTTTCAGAAATTCTCACCGTGAAAATTCTTGGCAGCTTTGGCACAGCTTCATCCCACACCTGTTGTGCTTGGCAGAGGTTTTCACTTCTGTAAAAGGGCAGGTAAAAAAGCTGTACACATCCAAAACCCCCTGAGTTATGTAGGTATAGTGTGATATTTCCCAGAGTATTTACCTTTTTTAGTGCTCTGAAAAATACGTTTTCTGAGTGCTTACACTCCATCCTAAAGTAATGAGTAGGAATTCCATTTTGTATTCACAACTCTATCACCTCTTATTGTAACTGCAAATGTTCTCTTATTGTTTTTTCACTTTGCTCTAGATGTGTGTTTATTTTGTTAATTTTGAATTTTAGATGGTTGAGAGATGCTTATTCTGAATATTTAACGGTACTAACTGTTATTTTGAGAGGATGTAGTGTCTGAAAAAATGCAATTAGAATCTAAGCCCAGGAATTTCTGTGTCAGGTCAGGCACTTCTGGGCTCAGTTGCCATTGACTGGAAGAAGAATAAAGCTCACAGTACCTCTGCAGATCACTGAAGCATCCCCTTCCCTGATGTTATGATACAGGTCAAACACTCTGTTGAGAGACAGAATGTGTCTGCTGGATAAATGTGCTCTGGGTAAACTTGGATGCTACTGTTTCTTCTCACCTTTTATAATCCACGTCTCTCAGACTGATGTTGTATGTGAAGTTTGAGCTGCTTTGAAAAAACAGAAGTGTGTAACCATCTAACAACCATGGAAGAAATGTCTGAGGCATGAACTGGATGCTGTGGTTTAGTTTCAAACACCAGCCAACAAAAGAGCCCTGGTGTGTTTGTTTTCATTCCTGTACTTTTGAGAGCCTATTTCATGATTGTTAGGGCTTGAATCAGAATTTTAGGAGGGTGTTTGAAGAAGGCAGTGTAGTTGTGTGACTTAAGAGGCTGAACCACCATAGCCTCTGTGACTGAGGGCAAACTCTCCTTGCCTAGGTAGTCCAGCCTGTGAGAGAAAGTAAATGAGGAAAAACAATTTGAGAAGAGTTTTGAAGACACAGAAATCTAAATCCTTCCGGTTGGCAAACCATGGGGAGAGAATTCTGCCCAAGTTCCCACTGGGCTGTGCCTTGTTCAGAGGGGTGAAAGGCAAGATGAAAAAGATCTTTAGTTTTTTGTTTTACTCTAATATTTGAGTCAATGTGTGGCACAGATCCACGGGTCAGGTGAACATAAATTGTGCAGTTGGAATTTATCTGGGCATTAAGTTAACCTCTGACTCACCCCAGCAGTGGTACAGCATTACAAATGTAGTCTTCAAGGAAGGATGAACAAATTTCCTAAGCCATTGGGCACAAACAAAACCTTCAAAATCAGCCAAGAATACCTCCTTTTTCCACTGTCCTGTCACCCCTCATGCCCTGGGATGTATGTATTGTTGCTAATGCTAGGAAAATTCAGTCTGTCCATTTGTGCTCAGAGTGACTCAAGGTACCTGTCCTTGTTTTGTCCAGCTCGTGTTTAGTTCTGTGTCCTATAAAAGATTTCCAGACCACCAAGTGTGATGAATCTCAGTTCAGCATATGAATATCAGTGGTTTGACAAATTAACCTCTTTTTTTAATATACTTCAGCAGATGGGAGCATAAAGAAGGGAATGCAAAAGCATGGTTTTCTTGACAGTCTCAGCTGTTTAGAAATGAACTAATTCAGGCCACAGGAATCTTGTACATTACTAAGTGACCTGAAAAGAATGTGTCCTCTCGTCTGTGATTTTGTTTTACCTTCATGCCTTCCCAAACCCCATCAGACACACAGAACTCCCACTAATAGTGAGGAAGGAGCTTAGAATTTCCAGAAACAAATAAAGCTCAAGTATATGAATTGGAAATGGATCTTGTGTGTGTAAGGCAACTACTCTTATTTCTTTTCCTAACAAAAGAATTTCCTATCTCTGGATTTCCCCCCTATTTTGAAGTTAGAAGGGGAACAGAGCTGAGTAGTAGTGGTAGGAAGAAGCCAACCGAGGATCCTATTTAAACTTTGTCCTAAGAAGCTAGCTGGAAGATCTTTCATGGGTTATGGGGCAGACACTGAACCATGGGACTTCTTGCTGAGGTTCATGTTTGACCTCTTAGTCCCCTTGGAAGTGATGGTCGTGAAAGAAGATGACATAGAATGACTTAATGTATTTCTTTTCCAAAGGCCAATGAATTGCCAACATAGGGAGTACTTTTACTCTAACAAAATACTGTGTATTTAAAGAGAATTCCTCCTTTTTGAGGAGAAATGTGACCTTGATTAAATGATTTCTATTTTAATCAACTTTAAGTTCCTTGGAACCTCTGAAGTTCTCAGCAGCTGTTCCTCAGATGCCTCGTGGCCTGTTGGCCTCGCAGATTTCCCCATCTCTTTGGGAGAACTGAGGACTCTGAACATCCTAAACAGCCAGAGATAACATTTTCTGGCCAAGAAAGACTCAGTAGTGCCCTGAGCTGAGGAAAGCACTCTGTAAATGGTCTCCAGAGCTTCCCCACAGAAGGCTGTGTGTTAGAGAACCCTGCTAAAGAGCACTTCAGTCTTAATAGTTGTACACTGATCCCCAAACACTGGATCTTCTTTCTGCTGCCAATCTTTCTTTTGTGCATTATGTTTCCTTTGAGACCAGAATGCAGGCAGAATCTCTTTGGCTCCTGCTTTGCTCTTTAATCCAGCACCACAAACCAGAAATCCTCGGGGTTTAAGCAGCTTCACCATTTATTTACACAGGTCTGCAGCAGCTTTTTGTTTTTTTTGTTGTTTCATCTGTAGTTTCCCCCCTCTCCCCCGCTGTGTTTTGGATGGTTCTGTATTGCGTGGGAAATTCTGGAATTTTGTTTAGCTGCCTGCACTCAGCCTCCCTGTGTACCCACCTTATCACCTCTGCACATGGTGGAGCACAGGACCAGCATCCTGCTCCCAAAGCCATGCTCCCTTTTCTTTACTGGTGGAGTTCTGCAAACAGCACAGCCACGGGTTCCTGTGCATCTGTACCCACAGCACCTCTACTTCCCTGTTGTGCTGACTCAAGCTGTGCTTTTGTGGCCCCAGAACTCCCTCCTCCAGCCCTGAGCTGTTGGCTGAGCAGATGGTACCAGGTGCTGGCCACTTCCCCTGTGCTGGTTGCCTGTCCAGCAACACCGACAGCTGTTGACTCCTTCTGCAGTCTTTCCTGCAAAGTGGGGTTGCCAAATTGAGTCTCTTGGCTCCACCAAGATGCCTACAGATGGGTTTGAGATGTTTCTTCAGTGTTCACATAAGTTTTAGGAGCTCTGTGTTTGCCGCTGTCCTATTTGCCTAAAACCAGATGATGAGTTCAAAAGCTAAGGAGGAGGGCAAAAGAGGGGAATCCAATAGCAAAGCAGTCTAAAAATGGAGCTCTGTAGAGTCAGAGAAAGATGTCAGGAAATATCCCATTGAATGGCTCATGTTCCATTACTTACTGGTACAGCAGTGAAATAATTAATTTTTAGGACAAGATTATAAGCATATGGTAGAGATGGAAACCTTAGTACTGATTAAGTATTATTATCCAAGTGATTAACTAGAAGTTTACCATCCAGACATTGTGTAGTTGCAGCTGATAGAAAGCAAAGCTTAACAAGGCCAATGAAATTTGGATCAGGACCATGTAATAGTATTACTAATGGGCAAAGGCATTGGGTTTTACTGTATGAACCAAATATTGTCATTTATCGTGTGTCAGGTGTCCATTGAAATACAGGGGCTGCAGTCCAAATACCTGTGGAGATTAACAAGTTGAATTTTAGTTCAGGGCCCTCCTGGAACTACTAAGGTATGAAAAATGAGGAATACTTGTTGGTACAAAATGTCCTTAGACTTCATCAGTGCTGGTATCCTTTCAGGAGTTGTTATAGTCAGTCTGTGAGTAGCCATAGCATGATGCACATCTGAGGCACCACTTTCCTTTTCCTGCTAAATATGAGACTTTAATTGAAGATTTAGTTATGGAATTTTGTCTGTATGAGCAGAATTCCATAGTTTATTATAGTGAAATGCCTGAAATAGCAAAAAAAAAAACAAAAAAAAAAAACATGAGGAGGATCAGGGAGTTTAAAGATTAAAACCAAGATATTGGAATTGCATTGTATTGTGTGCATTGGGTTGTTGCCTTTACCCTGTGTGAATCAGACTTGCAAAGGCTGGGTGCTTGCATGGGTGGAGTTTTTCATTTTTGGTTTATTTACAATTAATTGTATCAATGCCAGATAACAGTCACAGGTACTTGAATGGGATTGGATTTATTTTTTTTTAAGAGATATCTGGTACTTTGCTGCTTTTAAACTTTAGCACAGTCAGTGGGGTTTTATGTGAATCTGTCAATGTCATTTCCACCACTGGTGATCTTATTTCTGACTGCAAGCACTACTATTTAATTCTGTCAAAGGTGTTTCTGTAATTAAATTTATGGTGCAGCTTAATAAGAGTTCAGAGAACATAAAGCTTCTGATGTGTTTTAATTCTGTTTGAAAATGGATACCCAGGCTAGAGTTTGAATCAGGGACAGTAAAATTGGATAGTGTTTTGTGACCCTAAAGTTTTTCTGTTCAATCGCACCTTGACATTCCATGTCACTGGGTTGGAAAAGATTTTTGTACAGGCAGGTTTTGAAGTGTTTTAATACATTGAGAAAAAAAAAAAATCACAATGAAACAGAACTGTTGGCATTTCTGTGTATGAAGAGCTGTTCTGCTCTCCAAGCTCCTGTTAACTTAAGTGTGAACTGCTTGACTGAGATGTTTGCAGGGTCAGGCTGCTTCCAGGCATGGAGATGGAAGATATCCTGGTTTCCTTACTTGATGCAGCATGTTGAATTATCAGGAAGTTACTAGTACCTTGTCTCTCTCTCCTTCTTGTATTTTTTCATGAAAATAATCAGGAGATAAAAGAAGTTTGTTGCTTAGCAAAGAAATTATTAAATAGTCCTTTGACAGTAAAGAAGTTACAGCATTAGAAAATCCTGTTGACCAAAAGTATTTTTCCAGTTTAAAGAACTAAAGTATCATGAATATGGACACAGTGCAAATGCCCAGATGCCACAGCTTGAATAAACTTCTTGATCAAGGATACAGGTGTATTTTTGGATGAAAGAATGCAGCATTAAGCATTCCTTCCTTTTTAGACTGAGCTTTACCCCTATATATCCTTTAATGCCTGTGCTCAGACTAACAGAAAACCTTTGATTACCAGTGCCTATAAAGAGCAGATGGTATCTTCTGACTGTGTTTTAATATGAGTATGGATTGAGACTGTGCATATTTTAAATCAACTGTGTCTGTAAACTCCATTCAGTATTACCTGTGCTTTGAAGAGCTTCAGATATTTAATATGTCTACAGACATCCCATAAATTCTTATTCACCCCACCTGCTTCCATGTGCAAAGTTCCTGCTGTTACAAGTAGAGCTTTGATGAATATTTCGATTGCACTATAAAGTTCTTTCCTTCAAAGATATGGATTTTCCTCATGGAAAAAGCTTTGTTTCTGTTCAGAAACACAAGGAGAAAAGGACTGTCTTATGTCTGTAGTTCTCTGGCATTGCAAGTGGGGTGGGAATGAATAGTTATTCCTAGAGCTGTAAAGAGCAGTCAGTAAAGGCTCCTATTACCTCCAAAGATTGGTCAGAAAAACAAATTTAGTCTATGTTTTAGACTTTTGGTACTAAAGCCATCTCTTTCCATAGTTCTGAGATGACTGCAGTGTTGCTCTGTGTTTGTGACACGCTTGTTAATCTTGTGATCTTCCCTCCCTGCTCTCCTCCACCTTTCCAGCCATCCATCAGAAGTTCCAGTTATAGGAACCTGGCTGGGTGTCTTTGTTTTCCCTCTCCAGGAATCAGCTATTTAGAAGGAAATGGAGTTTTACATATGCAGCTGTGTGAAACTACAGCACCCTTTTCTGAAAGGGGATGTTTTACTGCCTCATTAGTACCAGCTAGAGGTCCTGCTTTATAGCATTACATCAACAGGAGCAAGGTGGAAACACGAGTGGCAACGCTTGGGCTGAGGTTTCATTACTGCTTTTGAGTGTTGTTCCTGTCTCTGTAAATCTGCAGGGTTCTTGGGAGAGCTGAGTGCCCCATATCTGGCCAGGAGGTTTATAGAGCTTCAGATTCATCAGTTATCATCTTCCTTGTCTTTCTTCACAAATAACCTCTTTCTAAAGCTTTCCAGTAGAGAGCTGTTTGATCAGAGTTGACTTTGTGAGGTCTTCCCTAGAACTCCTGGAAGACATCATAATTTAATGGTTTAATTTTATCCTGGAGCATTTGGGTTCCATGGAAAATCTCTGGTATGTGTGTACATACACCCCTGTAAGAGGAAAGCTGAGATTTTGCAGCTATTAAAGATGTTTGTGCTACAGTGTCAGGATTTGACCTTTTACCATCCTGATAGAGGGCTCAACGAGAAACCTGGATCACATACTTGCTGTTTTGGGCTTCAAAACCAAACTGGAAATTTGCAGACATAATATGAATGTTCCCTGTGTTGCGGGCAAATAAGATCCACAGGTGAGATGTATTCTTAAAGAAAATGCTTATCCAGAAAGTTTTTTCCTTCAGGGAATTTATGCTTCTGAATGCAGCAGTAATTGTGAACGGAGGGGGGTTGTGTTCTCAGGTGAACTTCATGTGTGTTCTCATTGCACATCTGAGCTGGCACATTATGTTTGGGTTCTTCAGCCACTGCTGTAATGTGAATAATCCACAGAAACCTGATCAAAAGCGAAGCCTTACTGTTAACTGACTGTCCTCTCAGCAAAAGGTCATCTTTGAGCTGATGACCTTCTAGTCCAATGGACAAGATGAAGGGCTACCATTTTTCCCAGATGTCAGATCCAGAGAGATTGAGTGCTTTGCCTGAGGTTATGCTGTGAACTTCCTATGCAGTTGGGGAATTCTCCTCATTGCCAGAGCAGTTTTAGAAATGAAAGACCATCCTGCTGCCTCACTTAAGGGTTTTTGTTGTGGACTAACAGTTGAGCACACACGTGGCATTTTGCAGGGCGCTGAGGGTGAAACTGTCACACTGGCTGACTCTGCTAATGATCTTCTCTGAAATTCAGTATATACGTGTGGGGACTTCTCTCCTGTTCACTTTTGAGGCATAACAAAGCCCCATAGCTCAGGCTCCAGCACCACAGCGTGCCTCACACTACACAGGCTTGCACAGACTCTTAGGGCTGTACTTGTTTCCCACAATTTTCTGCGTGTTTGTCTCTAAACGAACCATGAAATGATTCAGTGCCCGCATGTGGTTTTAATAACAAGCGTATGTGGGTAAATGAGAAAATACAGACTGTTTGACTGGAAGTTTCCAGCACACACCATGGGTTAAAATCGAAGTAGATTTGTAGTACAGTGTTGTCAGAGTTGGTTAATTACTTTTGGTTAGATGATATTTTAGATGATACTTTTCTCTCTAACCTTGTAACAGCTGTTGAGTGGTGGAAGACTATGCTTAATCAAGGGCAGATTTGGAGCAATAATCTCCAGCTTGATCTTTCCTGGGATCTGATTGTTTTTCTGGGAAGTATGTGTCATGTTGTTGATTTTTTGGCTTTTTTGGTTGGCTGCTGTTGTTGATAGTTGTTGGGAGTTTTGGCTTTTTGAGAGAGAGAAAGAAAGAAAGTGCAGCAAGTAGTTTTCTGATCGTGTTTATCTGAGAGTTATGTCAAGGGCTTATGCTTCCACATCTTGAAAACTACAACTTGTAGTCTTTCCATCATGGCTACAGGTGCTCTTTTCAGAATCCAGAGCAATCCTCCCTTTGCTACCTATCCTCAGCTTTGCAAAATGCTTCTGAAAAGACTTTGTGTCCCTCATTATTATTTTGTTACAGTGAAATAAGTTCTCAGATTTTCAAACTCTGCTTTTCTATTCTTTTTTCCCATCTCAGACGTGTCCATCTCTGATGATGGACATGTAAAGCTCTTTCATGCTTTACTGAAGGGAGGTTTACATCCCACTGCCCTGAGATCAGAAGAAATTTTTTGCTGTCAGACGAGAGAATCTCTCAGACTATTCTCAATATATGTTTTCTTTTGCTTCCAGACTTGAAGGGTTAATGTTGGTTTAGACTTAAACTAACTTTTTCTAACAATCTGACTTAAGCTTGCTGATGAAAAGCACAGTGAGAATTGGCAGTCTTTGATGTCCTTGTGCAGGAAAGGGAGGGAAGAGCAATGGAAAAGCCACAGGAAGGTAAAAATGATAAATAAAGACACGTACTTGAAAGTTTTCTGTAAGCAGGAGAAATAAAATCTGTTCCTATGCCCATGATGAGGAGGTGAAGAAGTAATGACTTAAATTGCTCTAGGGAACCATCCAACCAAGCAGCACCTGAGCTGATCATCTGTGCATCTTCTGATCATCCATCAGGAGAGGCTGCTAATGCAGGTTAGACAGACTAGCTGGGAGCAGCCCTGCCCTTGCTCAGTGGCCTTCAGATCTTATTTTCTATCAGACTGTAATTCCTGTGAAAGACAGGTGCAGTTGTAAGAGAAAAAGAAATGCCAGCAATTCCTCTGACTGCTGTACTTTAGGTGTTGTGTAGAGTAAGAGACTTAGGTAAAAGAGGTGGATAAAGCCTTTAGAGTTTGTGAAATTCCATGTTTCTCCACTTGTGTTATTGGAAGAGTTGTTTTTCTCTGGGAGTTTTTTTCAGTCTTCTTTCAGTGTCCCTGTGAGTGTTGAGGTCCCTGGACTTGGTGTACAGGTATATTGGTGTATATAAGCTGTGCTGGGCTGCCTTGGCTTCTTCTCAGTCATCTTGGGGCACCAAACTTGCTTGCAAGGAGGAGCTACGTGAGTGTAGGTCTTCTGGAAACTCTGGTCAGTGTAGAGGTTAGAAATGACAGCACAAAACCTGTCATTTCTGGTATTTTTCATGGTAAAATTTGCTGTAAATCCTGCAACTTTTTATGTAGCTGACTTAAGTAAAACTTACAAAAAGTATTCTTGGCCCAGAATTTCGAAACATCCAGGCATATAAGGTGGGGAAGGCCACGTGGTGTGTGTTTTGGGGGTACAGAAGGTTTCAGGAACACACTGAGGCTGAGGGAAGAGCAGTTCCCACAGCTGTTCCAGCTTTCTGCCTCTCTGTGGAAGTGGATCCAACCCCAGGCAGTTTGTGGGACTTCTCACAAAGCAAGGGCTGTAGCATCCAGGCAAATACTTGCATGTTCCAGAAGGGAAATGCACTTCTCTGAGGCACAAACATCCCAAGGTGCTGCAGATGACAACACCTGTATGCAGTTATTTTATCTCTGGGCTCATCGGGCCTTAGGAGCGGAGCCGTATCTTAAAGGAGCTGTCACAGCAATCCTCTTTTGCCCCCAAGGTGTCTCCTGAAGTGCTCCTGCAGGTAATTAATCACCTAATAAAACACACTCTTTGGCAGTAGGTGAAATTTGGAAATTAATTTGCAGCCTTTAAATGAGGCTTCTAAAACTATAATTATCACGAAAGAGAGAAACGAGCTGTGTCAGGTGTATAAATGATTTATTTATCAAGAATAAACTGTCACCAAAGTGGCACTTAGCTTGCAGTGTCTGTGCTGCATTTCTTTAAGGTGAATTAAGCAATAACATTTGCCTTCCTTCCATTATTTGCAGGTCTTGGGGCAAATCTTCAGTCATACAAAAGTGACCTGTAGCAATATTATAGCTGCCTTTCCAATGTTCTCTTTCTTTAATGTGTGATCACTTCTTGCTGCCCCATCAATCCCTGCTGGATGCCTTATCCATTGAAGAGCCTCTGGCCTCACCAGAATTTGTGCAGCCCAGCTGGCCATTTGGATTTCTCATTATCTCTCCAAATGGTGGATTTTGTGAGCTGGATGTTGGTAGCAACAGGAAATAGAAAGGGGAGGAAGTTTTAACTAGTGGGCTGGATTGCATATGGAATAAGTTACCTGGAATAAGAGGAAATCCAAGATACCTGATTCTCTCTCTTTTTTTTTTCTTTTTTTTTTATGATAGAGGCTTAAAGATGTAGGTTGGGAGAGAGCAATTTTGTAAAAAAAAACCCAACAAAATCAAGGTCAATGTGAGAACAGTAACATTTTAAAAGCAAATACTTTACAAAAATATTTACCTTCAAAAATACCCTTTTAAAAATGTGTTACCAAAGTGTCTGACTGTGCACCAGAGCATCTGAAGACTTATTTTAGCTGCATGTGCAAAGAGGACATGGGCTTCACTGCAGCCTTCCCTGCAAAATTGCCACTAACAACTGTTCTAGTTGCTGCAGCTGAAATGTATTTGTTGCTGACAGTGTAATTGGCTGGCTTCAAAGGGCATACAGTGCATGTAGTCTGTGGGACATGGAAGAAAATTGTCTCATTATTACATATTAATCTTACATTAGTGGTGCATTTATTTCTGAAAAAGCCCAGGAGGATTTCTATTCATTCGTGTCAGACTGGCTTCTCTAATGCACAGCTCCAGGGAAGGGCCCTGCCTCATTATTTCTCCCATACTTGTTTGCTTGAAGTTGAGTTGACTTGAAAAAGGGGTGAGGGTGCTCAGCATCACTGGCTTGATTCAAAAGTTCTGCACACAGTGAGATTTTTTGAGTTAAAACCCCTTGAGAAGAAAATGGAGCAAGGGTGAAATCAGTTACGGTGCCCTTTTGATTTACATTTTAATCGTGTCATTTCCTGCACAGAAGTGACTTCTGCTGCGAAGCATCACAAACACAAACAAAAACAGGGTGCCATTCACAAAAAGCCCCTGTGATATGATTAGATTGGCAATGCCATATTGTAGCTGTGAGAACTGACAGATTGCAAACAACTCGTGTGAGCAAAAAATACTTGTGGTGCTGACTCTTCACTTTGGGGTGTGAGTTGGAATAATGCTCTGCAAAATCCTTTCAATATAAACTAGAACGTTTCTTCTTTTATGTTTTACCACAAGGTATTTTTGCTATATTGCAGAGGTTTTTGGAAGTGTACTGGAAATATTTTTCATACAAACTAAGTGGCAAAAATTAAACGCTCAGGAATGCAGCTGAAGGGGCAGTCCAATCACCCTGAGCATGTCCTGGTTTGCTTGAAATATGGTTGCCCTTTCCAGGCACTCAATTCATCTTGAGGCCAACTTTAACAGTGCTCAGTGCAGAAATGGCTGTTATGACATGCCCTGAACCAGCTCTGGTTCAGCTTGTGTAAATTCTACATGTGGGGTGCTTTTGGAGCTGACAGGTGGAATTTTATTGTGATCCTGTTTAACTGTTCTACCACAGTAAAGGCTTTTGGAACTTATCTTACTGAGTTTCTCTGTGTTGCAAAGCAAAAGCATGAGTTTTTTACTTTTCTGTTGTTTTTTAATCAGCACATCTTGTAAAGGCTCTTGTTCAGGGTAGGATCTCCCCAGTGTTTGTGCTTCCCAGCTGGGCACTCTTCTGATGGTCTGTGGGCACAAACCATCATGTCAGGGCCTTTTCTGTCTGTGGGAAGTTTCCAGCATAACAGGCTGTTTTCACCATGTCCATCAGCATTTCAGAATGAATTTGGGAACCTCCTTTCCACCCCTGGTTAGTCCTGGGCCTGTGACAATGATAATGGAAATTCCATGCCCATGGCAGGGGGATTGGAATGAGATGATCTTTAAGATCGCTTCCAACCCAAACTATTCTATGTGTCTGTGACTTCCAGACAAACTCAGGTCTATCACTGGTATCAGGTCAGCTGAGTTTTTAAAATTGCATGTGAGAACACAGAATCTGCACAGTTCTGCAGGTTTCTTAATTCTTTTCATGATCCCAAAGCCCACTACCAGCACATGGTGATACTGTTTAAAGAAAAGCGTTAATGGAATTATATCCTTTGATTGAAAGCCACAGTTGATTTTTGCTCTTGTATGAGTTCTGCAGATTTTGGTTGTTTTGTCTGAAGTGGTCTATTAGCACTTGCCCTGAGATAAAAATTGCTTTTTAAGTGAAGAAAGGATTCTGGCATGAGTCAGAAAATCCCAGGGAAGATAAATGAAAAATGTAATTAAAATGCCTTGAGGTTGAAACATTATGGGAATTGTAATGTATAGCTTGCTAATCTCATTAGAAAAAATCCTAGTTTAAGTCACCTGGTTGTATTATATTTTGCTAACACCAGCCTTCTCCTTTTCAGCCCAAAAAGTTACAAAATTAGACATAAAAGGCACTTGCTTTGACATCAGCAAAGCAAGTGTATTAGGCAGTAGCATTGCTTTCCTTCCTTTTCTCTTTGGTTCTTAATTTGCTTGCTAATTTTTTTTTTACTGCACTGCCTGGTGCCCAGTTCCCTGAGTCCAAGTTGCACTGCAACCTCTGGGACATCATGTCTTTGATCAGGATCAATATTTTTTATTCCAGATGCTGCTTCACAGTTTAGTTGAACTAACTTGGGCAGATATATGCCAGCCAGGCTCAGGAGCATTATCAGTTAATTATCAGTCCTAATGATAAGGAGCATTATCAGTGCATTGTGGGGACTGAGTAGCACCCAGAATAAGGCAGCCAATCCATTAATGAGGCTGCAGGAATAGAAACAGTTCTAGAGACCTAAGGGCAGGATTTCCAAGCAGTTTCTACCCTACTGTCCAGTGAAAAGGTAAAATTTCAGGAGATTCCTCATGGCTAGGGAATGTCTGACTATTTCTCCAAGCAGCATTTTTGCGTTCAATTTTCTTTCCTCTCAAGTAATGCCTCTTAGTATGAAAATTATTTCATTGCTGAGTGCTTTCCAGCTGGAAAACAGTTGGGAAGGCTGTGGTTCAAATCATATATATGTAAATCCCATTGATTCTGTCTGTGTATTGTAGTCAAGATCCTGTACCTACCCACACAGCTTAAGCCATTGCACTGTGAGTTTTGTGAATGTACCTGTGACAGCAGGGAACTGGCAAATCTGCTGTGATGGGCATTTGTCATGGTTGCAAAACCAGTGAGGAAAAGAAATCATCTCAGTCAGACCTTCTGGGTGCAGAATGGCCTTTAAATGAATTTAAACTGTGAGAGTGGCATTCCCCACCCGTGGCATTTCCCATCCCGTTCCCTCTGGAGGCCATGCTGCAGTGGGCGTGCAGCTTGGCTTTCTCCTTTTTGGTGTCAGTGTTTTCCACAGAAGGAGGTTTCTTAAAGGGACCATCAGTGCAGCAGATGCTGTGCTCAGACCTGCTGTGTGAGAGAGGAACGTGCTGGCAATGGTGGGATCTGATCCCATCGTGGGGCCCTGGCAAGGCACTGCTTGGCTGTGATGCTGAAGCTTCTTGGTGGAGCTTTGGTCATGTTTTTCCCTTGGCTTGTCCTCCCTTGGGTGTTTGAGATCACTCTGAGCTTCTCACTATATCTAAAGTAACAAACAGAAAAGATTATACTGTGTTAGCTGGCTTTTCTCATCAGTCACCATATTAGGTGCAGCCCCAAATTAGCAGAACACTGTTCAGACATCATTTCTACAAAACACTTTGGCCCAGCTCCAGCTCTGGAAGAGCTTTTAGATTAATGGGAAGCTGGGAATATGAAGAAGAGCATGGAGTTTTGAGAACTTGTGTTTGGTCTTTAATATCTTTAAAGCTTAATCTTGTTCCCATTCAGCAATACTGAAAGCTGTTGTCGTGGTTTAACCCCAGCTGCCAGCTCATCCCCACACGGCCACCACTGGGATGGGGGAAGGATTGGAAGAGAGAAACTGAGAAAACTTGTGAGTTGAGATATAGACAGCTGATCAGGTAAAGCAAAAGCCAAGCAAAGCAGCAGAAGGCATTCATTCTCTGCAAGGACAGGCAGGTGATCAAGCATCCCCAGGACAGCAGGGCTCCATCACACGTAATGGGGACTTGGAAGGCAAACGCCATCGCTCTAAACGTCCCCCCTTCCTTCTTCTTCCCCAGCATGACACCACATGGCCTGGGGTGTCTCTGGGTTGGTTGGGCTCAGCTGTCTCTGCTGTGTCCCCTGACTCCTTGTGCCCCCCATCCTACTCTCTGGTAGGGTGGGGTTAGGAGCAGCAAAGGCCTTGTCTCTGTGTGAGCCCTGCCCAGCAACAACTAAAACATCTCTGAGTTATCAACACCATTCCAGCACAAATCCAAAACACAACCCCATACTGGCTGCTGTGAAGAAAATTAGCTCTAGCACAGCTAAGCATGTGCTTAAGTGCTTTGCCAAACGTGGAGGGGATGATTTATACTGGTAAAGTGGAAACTTGGTAGCGTCTACTTTGGTGATCACAGCTCTAAGCAGGATTTCACAGAAGAAGCATGAGCTGCTGTCATGCTCTGCATTTAAGTTCCCTCAGGCCCAAAGCTGCTCCTGGCCTGTGCAAGCAGGACTGCAGAATGAACAAATGAAGAAAATAAGAGTTTGTGTGTGCTGGGATGTTCCAGTTGTTTGGTTGTCTCGCCCACCAAAGCACCCTTGTTCCCCCTGATCTTATTCCCAGGCTTTTGTAGCACACTTTCCTCCCATCCCAGCTGGGTAACCAAGTGTGAGAAATTGTTCTGGTTTAGCTTCATGGTTAAACATTGTGGTTATGAGAGATTCTCAAGGCAGACAGAAATGAGGTGCCTGCATAAAGTCATGCAAAGGAGCTCAAAGGCTTATGATGAAAGAAATCTTCTCCATAACTGGATTAAAACCAATCATTAAGAGTGATGGTATTTATTTCCACAGTTCTTACACCGGTGATGCCATTGTACAAGGAGAGTTTAGGTTCCTTTGAGGCAGCCTGCAAGAGAGCAAACCCTCCCTGCTCTGTGCATGGATTTGTGCGTGCAGCCAGCCTCGCTGAAGTCTTTTCCCAGCTTGCTGACAGGCAGGAAGTTGGGGGATGCAGCAGTGAGACGGCTTTCCCAAGGGCTGGATTGCCCTGGACGAGGCTGCACGTCCACACCTGGGAGGGCAGCGAGTCCCAGGTGGCCCAGCAGTGTCCGACCCGACATCCTACAGCTGCTACCTTGGGGTGGGGGTGGAAGAAATGCTCCATTAGGAGCAGAGTAACTCTCCAGCTGCATCGGCAGGGAGGTCTGCTGGGTCCAGGGGGCTTCCTGTTTAAATAGTTACAGAGTCTGCAGAATTGGTTAAACTGTCAGAAAAGAATTATAGAGGGTGAAAAAAAAATAATAAAGGAACCATCCTTCCTGTATCTGTACGTGCATTGTCTAACTGCTCCTTTGGGATCAACCAAACGCTTGCTGGGATTTTTCAATTCACTGTAATGAGCTTTAGATTAGGTCTTTTGTAATGCAGAATCAGATTAAAGTTTGTGGAATTGTAGCTGGAAAGTTTTAATAGGTAAAAGCTAAGGGAAAACTTTGTCATTAGGTAGTAGGTAATTTCACTTCTGCAAGACCATGTCCTGTGGTTGGGTACAAGCACTGCAAGTGTTTATTAAAACAGCTGAAAATAGCACCCACAGGAGGAAACTTAGCAATTTTGTGAGATAGAAAATTCTGAATCTGAAGTAAAATACCTTTACACGAACAGTATTTGCTACATTTGACATTAGTCTGCATTCTTTCTCTCTGCCACATGATGGAGATAATGATGTAAGATACATAAACAGTAATACACAGGCCTTACACTTCAGGGAAAGAAATTTCAACTTGGCTCATAGTAGTTGTTCCATTAATGTTGGTTTTGCACAAGCATTGATGGAGTAGTTTTCTCAATAGTATCCATAGTGTGTTTTGTTTAAAACAATGTGTCCTTCCTTGTACTTTTTGGTATTGTTTGGGTTTTCTTTTTTTTTTTTGTCCACAAGGGCAAAGAAGCAGAAATTCCCTTACCAAATAACCGAGGGTTGCGATGCAGCAAAATACCTAAGTCTGTATTTGGTAAAATGTTCAAAAGAACTTGATTAGCTTACATTAACGATATTGGGACTTAAAATTGTACTTAAATGTTAATGGTTTGAGCTCAGATGTAAGTAAGGCTGTTGTGTATGTTCTGTAAAAGCATGGAATTCGCAGCAGTTCCTCTTTAGCAAGTTAAAAAAAAGCACATCCTAGAGCCTGCTCTCACCATGAGTGGGATCTGTGCATCATGGGATGGATGTGGTAGAATTCAGATTAGTTGATCTTTGTGTTGTACTGTAGAACCTTTGCATCTACCCTCTCCTCTTTTCTCTATCTTTAGAATCAGTCCTGATCCAGAAGCTGTTGAAGCCACGTGGGCAAAATTCCCAGAGATTTCAGTGGCCTTTGGATCAGGCCAATATGCAAAGGCAGAGATGGATTTCCTCTTGGAAATTTTTTTAGTGATACTCCTGGCAGGACATGTATTTAATTTTTATGGTGAGAGCTGCTGTGTTATATTTGTAATCATAATGTAGTAACAAGACATTTGTAACAAAACTAGTATAGGTTGAGATATATCCAGGATGGGAGAAACACATGTTTCTTCCCAGTCTGGTTTTTTGGCTTTTTTTTCTTGTGGCTGTTACTCTGAGTACAAGAGTTCCTTTGCTGATGTCAGTGCAATTATAGCTGCACTGTTTTCCAGTTTTTTAGACTGAATATTTGGTGGATGAAACAATTTTCTCACTCCTCTTCACAGATCCACCTGCCTTGTGAATCAAACATGCTGTCTTTGATTCGAATCCTGGGTTCAGTTTTGGGCCCCTCACTACAAGAAAGACATCGAGGGGCTGAAGCATGTCCAGAGAAGGGGATGGAGCTGGGGAAGGGTCTGGAGCACAAGGAATGGCTGAGGGAGCTGGGGGTGCTCAGCCTGGAGAAAAGGAGGCTCAGGTGGGACCTTCTCACTCTCTACTGAAAGGAGTAGCCAGGTTGGGATCAGTCTCTTCTCCCAGGTAACAAGTGCCAGGGTGAGAATAAAAGGCCCCAAGCTGCACCAGGGGAGTTTCAGATTGGATAGTAGGAAAAATTTCTTCACTAAAAGAGTTGTCAAGCATTGGAAGAGGCTACCCAGGGAAGTGGTTGAGTTACCATCCCTGTGGGGATTTAAAGGCCATGGAGGTGTGGCACTTGTGGATGTGCTTTAGTGATGTGCTTGGCAGCGCTGGGTTAACAGTTGGACTCAATAATCATAGAGGTTTTGTCCAACCTAAATGATTCTATGATTTTGTGAATCTGTGCTGCTTGTTTAATTCCATGTGCTTAGGTCCTTCTATAACCTGCAAAATTGTCACTTGAGGAATTGTTCAGCTCTGATGCTGAAAATCCATCAGTCCAGTGTCCACTAGTGAATGTTTTTTTTTGATGAGAGTTTCCAAGTTTGTATTTAGAGGCTATTCCTTGATAGGTATCTTTCATAAGGCATTTTTAAAATTATATTTACATTTATAATGCCCCATGTATGTAAAAAGTCCATTAAAATGCTCTCAGAGTCAGGGAACTGATGTGCTGCCCAGACAGAGTGTGTGTGCACCCAGGGGCTGATGTGATAGCTCCTCCAAATGTTGGGAGTTTTTCCTCAGAAGACTTCTTCCAGAAATGCTGCTCTCCATGCTCTTGGGTTCTGCTCCTGTTTCTTTCATGAGAACAAAGATTAGTCCTTCATGGTCCTAAACTCAATGCATGTGCATGACTTAAAGGCATTACCTACCAATAAATAGGAGATTAGCTGCGGCTTGTGTATTTCCTGATCAGTTCAGGTTTTTTCAGATGGCTCGTTGTTATCCCGTTTCCTTTAACGATGGGACACTTTAATGAGTTTGCCATCTGACATACATCTGCTTCCTGTTAAACAATACCTTCATTCTTCTGGAGCTGCTAAACTCATCTTTTATCCTACAAGATTTTTATCTGCACCCTGAAAACAGCATGTATGAATCAGTGTCAGCATATTCATTTACTTGCTGAGAGGCTTTTTTTAATATGTTGTTGAAAATTAATAGCAAAACAGGCATCTCTTTTAATGTTTATTTGTTGGAAAATGGGAGAACATGGATATTGTTTGTGTAATTAGGGGCTGGTCAGTCCAGCTTATGTTTGAAATCAAATAAAATTGACTTTTGTGGCTGACATTATACAATCTCTAATAGTTATTCTGTTCTCCCAGCAGAGTAAGAAGGGGCTGGTTCAGGAAGGGTTGGGGGTGGAATTAGAGGCTGTTAATGTTGTTCCTTTGAAGAAAGAGCCTTCAGTAACTCAATGATGGTCTGTCTCACGCGTGTGCAAAGTTAGGGCTCTGTGATCATCAGGATCTCTTAAATCAATCCAGCCTGCATTGAGTTTGTGCATCTGCCTCAGTGCCTCTCTTTTTCCCATGTTTTAGAAACATGCAGTCATGCTGGATCTCTGACTGTGTCTTTCCCCTTTGCTGGTCAATACTGCCTCTAGAAAAACATTTTTTCCTTTATTTTTCTTTCCTTTTTTAATCACAGAACCTTTTTCTCATAGAGGATAAACTGAATTTTCCTTTTATTTATCTTAACTCCATAATATGCCATATAAGTTGCTTTTATAATGAGTGTGTGATGCTATTTAAGAGGAAATGTGGATGTGAAATTCTGCCACACAAATCCAAAGGACATCTGTGAGAATGGCTTGTAACCAAATTAAGCAACCCTGTGGGGCACACGTTTTGTCTTGGAAAGGAATTTATTTCCAACCATTCACATATGCCAGGTGACAAGTGGAAATACTTTGGGGTTAGAGCTGGGGAAAGGGAGGAAGGAAGGTGCAAATATTTATTTGAGAGTTAGCAGATGCCTGAATCAGAAAAATTACTATAATTCAGCAATTTTGTATTTCTTCCCATTTATGGCTTGCAGTTTTCTCCCGGCTCACACACAGTTAATGTTATTTGCTTGAAAATGAGGGAATTGCTGATTACTTCAGGTGGCTGCTGGTGCATGATCTGAAACCTTTGTTTTAATTATACTCTTGGCATTGTTGAGATTGATGTTTCTACCACCCTAAATGCCATTCCTTTGCCTCTGGCAGTGCTGCAGAGCCGAGTGTTCAACACTGAAGGGTTGTGAAAAGTTGTTTGTTGCAAATGCAACTCGATATGATAGCTGAGCTTCCCGTGGGGTTCCACCTCTCTGGCTTCATGCACTGTTATAGGAAGGTGCTGTGTGTGAACTTGGTCCTTCGCTGTTTTCCTTCAGGAGCGAAGCCAAGAGCTCTTCCCTGGTCATTGCTATGCCAGCGTTGTTAAACTTGCCTGAAAAGCTTTGTTTGTTTTTGCACCAGTGTTTATTAACAAAGCCCTCCATCATTTGTTTAACATATAAACTTGTCCACTCTTGCAGCACTCTCCCAACCTTCCATCTCACAGAGCTGCAGGGACACTGCTGATGGCTTTGACAGTCTTTCACTCATGTTAAGATCACAAATTACCTTCTTGTAATTTGCTCCCTTGTGGAGACCGCAGTTTTTCAAGGCGGGCCTGGGAGACAATATTAATTGAAGCTTTGCAAGAAAATAAGTCTACTTTGTCAGCTTTAGGGTATCCCATCAATGATGGGTTTTAAACACCTTCACTTTCAGTCCATAGAAAAGCTGTGAAACCTCCAAATCTTCTTGATGGTGGCTATTCCTATGACCTCTGATGTGACCAGGGGCCAGGCTTGCCTCATTTCATGCTGTCTTTTCAAAGCCCACCCTGGGGAAAGTATATTTATAACTGGAACATCAGTTTATTGTACTCCAGATGTATTGGGCAAATGTGAAGAATTTTAGGAGGGTGACACTGAACCAAATTTGCTGGGATTATTTACAGAGATGTTCAACTACAGTAGGCTGACATGGTTGTTTTATTCTGCTTTAACTTGAACCTGTTAAAAAACCCTTCTGTCCTTTATAAAGAAGCTAGGAAAAAAAGGGATTGTAAAAGGGACTTGTTCTCTTGAAACTTGCTGTTTATGTATCCTTAGAAAACAGTGTATTTTTGCTATTCAGTAGTGGGTTATTAGACTTTTCTTTGCAACACAATGGAGAAGGCACAGTTTGGCACAGCAGCTCAGTACTCCTCATAAATACAGGCTTGGACAGTGATGGCCCCTCTGTCCTTTCACAGTGAGTGCAGGTGACAGGTTGGGTGCAAGTTTGAGATGAGCCCCGTGAGGATGAAATAGATTCTCCCTGAAGTGGGCAGATGTTCTTGCTGCTGGCCTTCATGACATTCACACTCCCCAAATCCTCTTCATAAATGTTTGCTTTTCTTACATTGCTGTTAATGTAGGGAACAGTGGGGGTGTGGGTGAGAGCAATCTCTGGGATGGAGGTGCATTTTCAGGGACACTGAGAAAGCTCCTACAAGGTGAGCCTGTTCCTCCTCTGCCTGTTTATGCCAATCTCTCCTCCAGTATTTACTCTAACGTTTATAAAAACAGATAAGTCTTCTGGAGAGCAAGGCCTGCTGAACTGGGGACAGGGAAAACCTGAATAAACAAACATGTGCCACAGATTAGTAAGAACATCTGTAGGTTTTATATTGTTTTGAGAACACATACCACAGTTTTTCATTTCTTATGCTTTTTTAGTTTCTCCCTTTCTTTCTCTCTCTCTCTTTTCTTCTTCTTTTTAAATATATTGCTAATAAAGGTTGGAGGTAGAAAGCACAGCTGGACTCTGCATGACATGCCACTGTTTAATTTCTAGCTCAGAGGATGAGAAGAAGAGTAGTTTTATTGTATCTTAGAAGAGAATAAAGCCACATGCAAATTCCATCCATGGACATCTGTTTCCTCTTTGTGTGAAAGAATTCTCATATTTGGAAGGGAATCCCAGTTCTGAAGGGGCTGATGAGGTTTTGATTTTTTTCTTTTGGTTCTTTCCCCCATTCTTTGCCACTCCTTCAGCATGCTGCCCTTGCTCTGGCTGCTGTTTACAGGGACAATGTCGGCTTGCAGTTTACCATCAGATATCACACGGGTGAATTGTGAGGTACTTTAAAGCATTGTGTTGTAGTTACAAAGAGCATTATTAAGTTCCTCCTTAAATTTCTTTTATTTAATTAAACAGTATTTGGTGGGAGGACTTTTGCTCTGTCATCAGTCTTCAGTAGTTTCAGGTTGGTATTTTTCTTTAGAAGCAAGATGTGTGTATCTGCTGCTCTGGCAGGGGAGCACAGCTATTTCTAAAAGTAACTTTTTAAACATAATAATTTAAAATACTTTGTATCAAGGGAATTAAGTAGATGTGTAGAAATAAGCATCTGCAAAGTTCATTACCTTAAGTTAGGCATCAGGTGCTAAGATCTACAGGGACCAGAGTAAACGATAATTTCACTAACCTATAAAACATTTTAGAATAATTATTTGCAGCTGTCTGGGGGCTTTAAATTTGCCTTTTGTGTGTGTTTAAGGGTTGACTCTGATGAACAAACAGCATAGTTATATAACATTAGGCCAGACATGAGAACTGGTACTCTCTGTCTATTTTATATTAATGTCGAATGAGAGGTTGGTGGAGCTTGCCAGGGTTTCATATTTGCTGGCAGCAAGTTACCCACATGTGTGGACCACATTTTTATTGTTGCCTTAGCCTATTTCAGGCAGAAATATCTCTGCCTACAAGGGTGTGATTCTGTTCATTGCTGAAGAGCTTTTCTTTTAAGAAGCAAAATATGAAAAGGAATGAAATGCTCTAAGTGTTCAAATTAAGAAGTGTCCCCAGACTGCAAGATTTTGTCACGCCTGCCGTGGTGGAAGAATAAAGGGCAATAAGCCATCAAAAGGCTTTTTCATGGTCAGATGAGCTGCCCTCTCAGAGCTATTTCTTTTTTTTTTTTGCATATATTAATGGTACTTTTGGGTGTGGGCTGTTTAGTCTGGTCTCTTAGGGAGACAAGGCTTATGCAAGCAGGGTGTTTGCACACACGGACACACAGCAGCCTGCGCAGCCCTTCACATCTTGACCACAGAAATGTGGCGGAAGGGCAGAGGCTGCAAAGATAAACAGGAGTTCTGATAACTTTCTTGAAAATGTATGTGTGAGGGCATAATAAAGGTGAGTAAAGGGTTTGAGGGAAGGCTTTCAACAGGAGCTGAACTTTTAGCAAGGGCTGTGGAATAGATCTCGAGGAGAAATGTGATGGAGGTCCCCGTCATGGGAAGATTGCCGGAGGCGGCTTGGAAATTATTTGGCTTCAGAGAATCTGATGACAAAACCCAAATCTGCAGGAAGACAGAGTCTTTCATTCTAATACCCATGAAATTGCTTGTGTGGGTTTTGTTTTTAGGACGTCAGACAGGATCCAATGGGTGACTGCAGTAAATGTAGGACATCTCCTTAGGATCTTCTTAGTGCAGCAAAGATGCTGCTGCTCTGCTTGGTGGTGCTTCCAATTTTGTTTGGGTTTTGCAAGTTTTTAAACTCTAGTAAAGCGTGATTTATGAATGTTTAGAGCCTTGTCCTGCAGCTCTCCTAGAGAGGAGGGAGCCCAGTGGCTGGGCAGGTCCCTCTGATAAACAACCTGAATCTTCCCAGGCTGCATCCCATGGGGCACATGGGGGAAAAGGGAAACCCATAATCCCCATCCAGCCCGGGCTCCCCCTGAGCAGGACACAGAAAGCAAACACCACTAACACTGAAAATCAAACAACTCTTGTGAACAGGTTTCCCCTTTGATTGAAATGCTTCTAGCAAGGCGATATAAAGGGGATTATGTCACAAGGTTCCCTTGTTGTCTTATTAACAGCTGCTTAATTTTACTACTCATTCACAAGCATAAAAAAGCAAAACTTGGAGGCTGTATCTGAAAGCTTGTTTTGTTTGGTGTACAGCTGGATACAGAGCGTTTCCTTTTCTCTTTTTAACGAATTTGAAGCAAATGTATTGGTTATTGTTACTTATTTTCCCCTATATTTTTGGCCTAGATAATAGAAGATTATGTTGCTTTTTGTTTTACATTGCAAAGAAATCATTCCATATAATTTCAATTCAACAATGCTGCAGTAGCACGTGAATGTGTATATATCTTCTTGTAAAT
The DNA here is from genome assembly GCF_049639895.1 of Pseudopodoces humilis. Classification (NCBI taxonomy): domain Eukaryota; kingdom Metazoa; phylum Chordata; class Aves; order Passeriformes; family Paridae; genus Pseudopodoces; species Pseudopodoces humilis. The sequence continues at coordinate 15,272,758 of NC_142212.1, forward strand.
ATATTACCACACATTACTGTCAAAGAGCAGGGCTTTTTCACCTAGTATTAAAAATGAAATTTAATTGCTACACTAGAGTTTCAAGACCCTGATAAATAAGAGCCATGTCTGACCTTTATTGTGAGGCTCTGAGATGCCACCAGGGATATTGCTCGTTGTCCAAGATGACAAACTTCCTCTGAGATTTCAGTTTGTCAGCTCAATGTACAGCAGTGACATTGATTTCTTCTCACTACCGTTTCCTGCCTGAATAGATAACAAATTTTCTGTGGCAGGTGTCTGTCAAGTTTAGTTTTGCCTGGCAGATTAACTTAATAGACTCATTTATTAATCATTACTTGCAGCACAGGGAAGCAGACAATACTCTTTGACTCCTGTGATGTTGAATGGATGTTCCAGTTCAGATTCCTTTGTGTAGCTTGAATTCGAGTTTAATAAGCCATTCATATCTTTAGTGAATGTTTTTAACCTGACATTACTCAGAGCAAAGATATCTGCATTAAATAAGCATGATCCATTTTGAGTATCTACTCCTTTTCATGGTAAAAGATGCGTAAGTGCTTTCTGAGACTAAATAATTTGATATATGAACTGCCAAATCAGCCTAAACAAGGGGGAAAATTAAGGAAGATAAAAGTAGAAGAAAATAGGTAGTTGGAGGAAGATTTGAGCCTGGGGTTGACTGGCTAACAAAATGAAGGAGCTAATGGAGCTTTAGGAAGGGGCAGAGCAGTCCTGCAGATACAGCTGTAGGGCGATCCTAGGACAGGCCAGTGCTTTCCTGGAGACCCTTTTCTCTGAGATATCTTGAGACAGATATTCAGCCTGGAGATAGCAAGGGCAGAGCTGGCACCAGAGGTTGGCATTAGGGCTTCTCTGAGAGGTGAAGGACAAGGAAGAATTTAGTGGAGGGAGGGCTTTGCAGAGGAAAAAATATGATAGAAGGCATAGCCTTGGAAAGTAATGTCTCTTGTTGCAAAGTGTTTCAGTGTGTTCACAATGAAAACTGACTGGTGAGTTGGGGTTTCTATCAGGGCAAAATCTGTGAAGGACATGGAACTGCACAGTCACTCCTGGGGTGGGTGGCAGCAGGAATGAGCCTAGACAGAGATACAGGCTGTTGAGGACAGAAGAACCCCATGTACAGGCAGTAAGAAGAGAACCACCAAGCTTCTCCCTTTTATTTGGGTTGTGGTAGCTCCTCACAACCTGCTTTTAATTCTCAGGGGAGCTGGTTCATGGGAGATCATGGGACGTGTTCAGGAACGTTTTTGCAGCTGATGCCCAACTGCAGAGCCCTGGTTGCAGCACAAAAGCTCAGCATCTGTGAGAGTCTGCACTTTTGAAGATGTTTTTTGCCAAGCTGTGTTCCTGGCCTTGGGAACTTGTTTCTTGAACCATCCTTATGGCTTTCTTGGCTGACTGACAAACCAAGAATGTCCCTGCACTAGATCACACTGCTTATTGCTCTTCTAGGCCACCCTGGTAACAATACATTAACCTCTCAGCAGGGAATGTGATAAACAAAGTAAAACTGCTTTAGTGAAACCAGTCATTTAATGGCAGCATACATAAAGTGTCCGTAAAGATTTGTAAGTGTAATAAGCTGCAGTTCACTGAGAGAACAATAACTGTTCCTAATTTAGCCAGTTGAGGAACATGCTAACCCAATTTACTTCTGTAACATTATGTTGTTGTTCTTTTTTTTTTTCTTTCCCACCTCTCCAGATTCCTTTCTCTCTGGTACAGTTTCCCCTCTGGGAGTCCTTAAAGGTAAGTTCTTTTTACTGATGGAAATAGAAGTTATACATTTTGCAAAGGCCTTCCATGGTAACTTGTCTAACTCCATTATTGCGATTATAGATATGTTCAAGAATCAGTAATTATGTGCCAACTTACCTGTGCTTGTGAAGATCATATGCTTGAATATCTGAAAAATAACAGGGAATATCTAACCACTGATCTGTGGCATGCAGGCTAGATTTTACTCCCAGCATGCCAGAAATTTTATCTTCGGTTCTAACTTTTTTTACTGCTTAAAAAGAGTGGGAATCACCTTGTGTTGTGTGACTTTTTTTTTTAAATTTTATTTTATTTTAATTTTTTTAGTGTTTTGCTCTTCATGGCAAAAGGAAATTGTGAATGAGAAAACTGTTTTAGCCTGGGTTTTGTAAACGTCACTGAAAATATATTTTGATTGTCTGCATGTACTTTTTTTTAAGGTCATTTAAAGAAGGTGTCAATGGATGATGTTTTAACAGTGCAGTTGTTTGGAATGATATGCTGTTCTCCCACCAGCAGCTGGTTGCTCTGTTTATCATGGTCAGAGTAAGGATATAGATTTGTGAGTGGAAGGTTGGATTTGAAGATGTAATTTCTCCATCCCTCTGTATTTCCTTGAACTGACTACAAAAGATGAAATGAAAGGTTTTTCAAGTTACTTGGAGGTCATGGGGTGGAAGAACAGAGAATTATTATAGATCATTAAAAACATAGTAGCAAAATGTATTTATAAAAGAGGAGCTGGAGAGAGAAACTTTCTTCTTTGTAGGAGTGCTGGACTTCTGAGCAAGCTCAGCAGGGAGACCCAAACTGGCTCCTTGTATGTTGGATTTTGTCCTCTTGCTGTGTGTCTGTAGCTGGGGCTGTTGGGAGGGACAAGCCCACAGTGTGAATATTTGCACGTAGAGTCTTCAGGGAGTTTGATTTAAAGGTGAATCCACTGGCAAGAGTAGCATGAAAATCATCAAGAGCTTTTGCAGAACTGAGCTGTGTTTGTGGTGGATTCTGTAGGTGCTTCATGAGCTCAGCCTGCTGTGGGGTCTGGGTATCATCCCACTGCACAGGGGAGCTTGGGCTGCCTTATTAGGAATCTGTTTCCCTGCCAGTATCCAGGAATGGCTTTCTGTAAACTCTTCAGCAGTGGTACTGGCCCGACCTGCTAATGGTTAGTGCAGCCGTGTTTGGGAGCAAGAGGTGACAATGCTTGAAGGGCAAAAGTGTGGTTTTCGTGCCAAAACCACATAAACCAGCAACACTGTGTAGCTGTTTGCAGAATGTAAAGTTGTTTTAACTAACGTCCACATAGCTGTGACAGTAAAATGTGTTGTTTACATTACAGGCTTTAAAGAAGACAGTTTGAATTTAGCTAACTACAGGAGTGAGTCACTCAGGATGAGGCATCATGTTTAATCTAAAGAGGTCAGTGCAGATCTGAAGAGAAACAAAGCTTGTGTCAGTTTGTTCCACAAACCTGTTGCATTATATTCTTCTGATGTGGACTCAAGAGTAGAAAACTGCAAAAATCAGTCTGGCATACTCAGGCACTTTGGCTCAGCACAGGGAGAGAGCTCAGGGTTTGTCGTATCAAAGCCAGGCAGTGAAAGCAGAATACATTTTGTTTATCTGAGGGAAGCTCTTAAAAAATTGTCCTGACAGCCTAACAAAGGACAAAAATCATTATGGTCCCATCAAGAGGATGGATGTGGCCAGTAGCATCACTGGGAGTGTGGCTGAGGGTGTAGGGCTCCTCATGGGTGCACAAAGGGAGCATGAACAGACAGTAATTACAAAGAAATAGAAATGTAAAGGACAAGAGAAAAATGGCACAAAGCCTGAACAGAAAAAAGTTATTGAGATGATGCCTGAGGGACTATTCTGCACTGTATTAATAGGATTACTCGAGAAAGTAATTGTAGGAGCAGTTGTGTATGATGTGTGTGGGCCATCTCACTGAGAGAACAGAACAAGTGCTGTGGCTGTGTCATTTTTAAAACTGTTATTACCAACTCACATAAGCTGATGGAAGATAGACTCAGTCTTATGATTGCATGAACAAGCTAATCACCATAAAAATGAGGAAGATCTTTCCACTGTGAAAGGACATTAGGGAGACACATGGAAGTAGAAGAGAGATTCCTTTTCCTTGAGATATGTGCTGACTGCAGCTAGCAGCAGGGTGTTAAGCTTAAAGAAGCCTAATAAAGGCTTGTCATAGGTAGCAAATGGTGTGTTTTTAGATCTCATTTTCTCTATCTGCTCTACTCCAAGCTGCTCTGGTTATGCCTTCTGCTTTAGTTACAGAGTTTACATGCACAGTTTTGTCCTGCCTGTGAATGTGCACCAGCTGTCCCCTGTGAGAGCAAACTTGCATGCCATGCACTGAACTATGCTAAAAGAAGAGAGAGCATTGTATAGATTACTGAACTATAAGGTTACATTGGCTGTGGGTGCTGGCAAAGGGAGGACTGAAGTAATTAGAAAGAAACAGATACTGCTTCAAATACAAGTCTTAGGGATAGTGACTCAGGTGAACACACAAGTTAGGAACAGGTAATAGACTCCTTTCTTAGTTCACAATGACTGAAGAAACAACAGTAAGGAAATTATGGTGCTTTTAATTTAAAAAAAAGTATTTTTAAAATTTTTTTAGTGTTTTTTTATTTAGGTAGCATACACTGTTATAAGGTGTGCTTAATGTCCTTTCTCTTCCCAATCCTCCATTTTTCCATTTTGTTTGAGGCACAGATTATTACTTTAAACCAAAAGGGAGAAGGAAACTGCTATGGTGTATCAGACTTCAGGACCTTGTAATTCCCACCTAGGGTGAGCTACTGTGGCTCTTTTCTGTCTCTTTAGTCCAAGCCTTACAGGTAAAACAGTCTTGAATTATTCTCAGAGTTCAGGGAAAGAAAGGATGTTACAAATTTTATGTGCTTTCTGCTGCACCAACCCTCAGAAGAACACCATGGTTGAATATTACTGTGACAGTTTGATCAGGTTTAGGCTTTTTTTTATGTGGGATTAATACTTTTGCTCCCATCTCAAAGCCAGGTGGCCTTGAAAAAAGGCAACGGAGCATAGATGTGGTGTGCTTCCCAAATACCAGCCAAGCACAGAGACTTCCATATTAGTTCAGGTTTTGGAATTAATGTTGTAAGATACAGTCCCCTTGTATTACCCTGGAATTTCCAGGGTGCTTCAGTGAGTTGCTTTGGAAATACTATATGTGTGTTTCTTACTGTGGGAATTTCACACTGTGGGCTCTGTATTTGGCATGAAATTGTTGTGGGTTACACGAAGCCTGGTGCAGCTCCTGTGTCCACCCTGCTGCCAGGGCTGTGCAGTCTCAGCTCAGATGACTGTGGCCCTGTGGAGCCCATTCCTTCTGTCTTATTTTTTATTCTCTTCTGTTCAGACATTTTATTTATAATCATCATATCTGAGTTCCTACCAGCAGCGCATAAGTGATTTATCATTTGTTTAATGTTTTAATCCTTCTCTTTTAGAACTAAGTGAGAAAAAAGACAACTTTCATTTCTGCTGGGAGGGTATTACAGAAATACAGGGCATTCAGTTTGTTTTTTTTTCAATAAAATAGTATTTTAAAACTCTACAGAAAATCAAGAGCCTCTGCTTAGGTTTGAGCCCAGAAACAACTTCTCAAAAATGCCTTTCTTAAAGCTCAGTGGAAATGGTCAGATCCCTTGGAGAACAGTGCTGTGTGTATGAGAAACCCTTCTCAGGTGAAACAAGACTCAGTCCTCTTGGGTTTTATATTTCTGCATGTTGGCTGCGCTTCAGAGCCTCTGAGAGTTACCCAAATGCAGCTGTACAGGGAGAATGGTCTCTTTATAGACCAAATGTATTGTATGTCTGGAGAAAAGGCTTTGGTAGCCAGTGAGGAGGAAAGGAGCAGGCAGGACAGGAGGACACAGGTCTCAAATGAGTTTATTTGAAAAACAAGGGGTTTTTTGTTTGTTTAGTTGGTGGATTTTTTTAAGGAAAACAAACCTACTATCCTGGGAACCTTTTGTCTTTTTCATTAGACAGGTCTGACCCAAGATGAGACACTTGGACATTGCTGAGACTGTGGAACATCAGGGTCAGCCAATCCTGCCCCTATACATCCAACCTCTCTGGGAGGGCTGGCACACACTGTGCTGCTCTGCTGGCCCAGGAGCTTCAAAGAAAGATAAAAATCTTCAACTGACCATGCTTGAGGTGATGTCTGACTCTTCTGGCACTCAGTGAGGCCAGGATTTCCCTCTTTGTCTCAGTGCTGAGCAAAATTTAGAGCTCTTAGACCTCCCAAGGATCTAGTGAGACCACAATTTTTTTTTGTCACTGGTTTTAGCAATAAAATAATTTTCTCAAATCCGTAGGTCTCACAAATTAACAGGTGTAATAAAAAAAGAGAATGGGGAGAGTCCAGCCATTCCTGTGTGAGGCTGAGCAGGATCAGAAAATTGGTTGGGTCCGAACAGGAGTTCCATGGGTTGGTACTAAGCTGGTTTTTGCCCACATAATGGAGAGCAGGTCTGGGATTGGATTTAGGTCCTTTGTTTTCTGTTCAGGTGCAGCTGTCACCATAGGCATGAGGCACTTGTGTTGAGGGGAATGTGCTGGTGAACTGAACCGTAGATCTAGACAGCAATGGCACATGCTCGTTTGCTTGGCTCTCTTGGTCCCCCCCCAGAGAACTCAGCTTCTGGGGGTTGGGATAGGCAGTATAGTGTGTGAACTGATTTTTGGTTTGGTTCAGCCTTGCTCTTGGTCATCAGTGCAGATAAATTTTGAGATACATCTCGAAGCTTGCTGTGCAAGGACTGCTTGATGGCTTTCTGTGGAAAGTGAAGATCCCAACCTTGGTTGAAGCTCATTGCACCTGATTTTTAAAGTTAGTAAGAATGAAAAGTTTACAGAATACTTCTCTCCAGGCAGCTGGGGTTCCCAGCAGTAATATGTGTTTATAACTCCACCATTGAATCAATAAACCACATTCTATTTCCCTCCTAGAATTTATAGTTAAATCTGTTGCTGCTTAACAGGGCAACTAGAAAATAGAGGCATGTAGCCAAACTGGGCCTTAAATGGCTCTTTCCCTGCTCTACAGGTAGGTGACCGTTTTCTTTTTTTCCTGGAGAAGCAGTCTAGTATTTCTTTCCTCTGTGCTCAGCTGCATGTAAGTCAAGAGTAAATGAAACCCAGGCACAGCTTTAAAGCCATTTCCTCGCAGGCAGTGCAGTAAGTGTTCTACCATGCCTCGCTCCCTCTTGGAGGAACGCTTGGGCTGATTTTGGGATTAAGTCCTAATGGTTAAATAACACTGTCTGCCATTTGCTTAGGTGCTGAATCAGGAAAACAGCTTTGCATGGGGCGTTGGGGGCGGGATGTAGCATGTCCATGCCATGAGCAGAGCGGCTGCATTTTTCTCACAAAGGAACAATGCACCCAGCAGCTGTTGAGCAAACAGCCCTGGCTTTATTGCTGCCACAATAAGTGTCATTCACGCAGTCCTGGGGCACAGCCCAAGGAATGCTGCACACCATCTGCACCAAAGGGAGAGAAACAAATGCAACCCTTGCTCACAGCACTGCAGGCACGTTTGGGAAAAGTCAGATGGCCTTGGATCATCAATACAGCATTTAAACAGACCAGAGGAAAACAGGCTCACACAGTCTGTAGATACAGAGCCAGATTGTGATGCTCTTGGTCATGCCCAGGCCACAAGAGGTTCTCTAGAAGTTGCTAAGCTTGCCAGTGACATCTGGGGATGTTTGAATATCGAAGATTTGATTTGGACGCTGGCTATTTGCTGAAGAATCTTAGCGGATTTATATAATTCTTCCATGTAATTTAGTCACACAGGCCTATGAAGCACAGTTCTATTAGGTAAGAGCAGTGCAGGTGCTCAAGGAAAAACCCTGATGGCTTTAAGTGATTTTTCAGAAGTGCATTTTCCTTCCCTATATGTCCCTTTGTGCCATGGAAACTGAGTGTAGCTGTTCTGCCTTGCCATGGGAACACTATTTCAAAGAACATTTCCTTTAACCAGGCTTTTAGCACATCCATTTTGATTTACATCCAAATGGGTCACAGACATCAATGCAGTATTATATGGGCAGAAAAAGGGAATGAAATGCTTTTAACATGAAAAATATGCTCTTGCATATAGGCCAACTTTTGTTCTCTTTCAATTTATCTAGGATTTGGGTGGGTTTAATTCTAGGACTGAATTCACTACTGGCATAAGTGAGCACAACTCCATTAGTGCAAATGGAGTCTCAGCATTTATATCAACAGTGAACTTAGATCATTGAATTTTTCCCATGTTTGGGCTTGCATGTTTCCTGCAAGATAATATACACATGTACTTGCCCATATGCTGCACATATGCACATAAAAATCCACTGAGGAGGGCGTTTGGCTCTTTGCTCCATGTTGACTTTATGTATAGAAACTGCAATCAACTTGTGAATTTTTTGCTTCTCCTGTAGCTAATGTGCCATGCATCTGTAAGGGTCAGCCGTGCAGAATGCCACGTTGTGAGTAGAATTCCCAGTAGGAAAGGCAAACATGAAAATTGCTTTTCTTTCCTCAGTCTGCAGGACCACACATGCACACAGATCCATGTGATTCATTTGTACTGACTTTTTCTCCCCCGTTATCATGAAGCTGAACACTGTTGTGAACAGAGGGGTACACAGAGATACTATAGATGCTTATCATTGGAGTGAATTGTAATATTTATTCAGCTGCAAGCGTAGTGTATGCCATGAGTTCTGCTGGCTTGAAGAATAGCAAGGCCAAGACAGAGATGTCTTATTCTCTGCAATGCTTCCTGCAGCATTGGTGGTGTTGGGCTGGTCATCAGGTTTGGGAGATGTGTGAGTGCTGTGTTTTCCTGGATTACCAAATCTTAGATGTCCTGAAAACAGACCACGACCTGGCTGTGTTGAGAACACAAAGCTGACAGCTGATTTTTGCCACAAACTTTTACTATGAATGTGTGGCAAAAGTGACAGGCATGCACATGTAGGAGTTGTGTGCACTGGTCAAAGGTCATTTGCCATCTGGAGGCCAGGTGTCCTCACCACTGAGGAGTCCATATTTGTGGGCACCAAATTCTTCCCCCCAGTATTTAAAAGCAGAGGTAATATTTTCCTTTTCTGTTTGTTTTTAGGTTGAAGGGCCTTTGGTATATCTTGAGAGTGACTTTTCCAACGCTCCCTCTGCCCAACAAAATGAGATGTCCTTGTTTTCTCAGTATCAAAAGAGCTAAATAACGTTTGTGGTGAGAATTAGGGGACACTGGCCTATGGAGCAGGATGAAATGGGATCGCTAGGAAGAAAAGTAGGGCTCTGTCCACGTATAAAACTTGACCCTTCTCTGTGAACATTATCCCTGTGAATAATTGGAAATATGCAGCCAGGCTTCCCGCTGTGTCCCATCCCCTGAGGCCACACCCACTGTATTGCTTTACATGGTGCAGCAATGCACAGTGAGATTTACATATATATCACAGAAAAGTGTTTACAAAAAAAATTACCATGTGATTGAGCTGGGAAGCTGCAGAGGGCCCCAACTGTATGAGTTTCCATGCACTTCAGCCAGAAGATTTATTTCCAATTTGTTATTCATAAGGGAAGAGAGAAAGAGATTGGGATGGGGTCCTTTGAAGTGGAAAACAAAGTCTTCTATTCAGCCTTCAGCTTAATAGAATACACATGACACAGGCTTGGCATGGCGGCCGCTTTCATGTTATGTGCTCCTTGTCATTTTGCTTTCCTAGGCTGTGAATGCTAGCGGGAATGGGTATTGCCCTGGAAAAGTCAGGTTATCCCCTGCAGCCTTCTGCTGCAGGAGCACAGTGTGAGCACGTAGAAGCCTTTTTGGTGATGGTGGTGGGGGACCCAGGCTTAGCCAACTGCTGCAGTGGTGTTGCTTTTAATTCCCAGGTTGTGTTTCATGTTGCAGGAGCATGTGGAGAGAGGGCAGTGTCACTGGGGCTTCTGCAGGCATCACATGGGCACTTCTGCCCTTTTTTGGAGCCTCTGAGCTGTGCCACTTGGGCTCTGAGCTCTCACCATTATCCCCCCACGAGAGGAAGGCTTTTCTGCTTCTGTGCAGCATCTAGGATGGCAGTGTGCTTTAAGCACTGTATCTCAGCAATTTTGTTCAAAGTCAGTGTTTTGGGGAGATATATATATATACGGATCCTATGTTTCTTTCCAGGAACAAGGCCCTGGTTTTATAGTAATCTACAAACCCCTAACAGCTTCTGTGCTTTGCCCTGCCTTAATGGTATTAAAACCTGCTCAGAGGGTGAGTGTCTTTGAAGAACTTACAGGCCTGACTTACCACAAAGCCCTGTCAATTAGTTGGTCCATGGACTATGAGAGAAAACATGTGTGACCTCCAGCACGTCATCCTGGCCCACAGCATTGTGTGGTTAGAAAGAATTTGGACCAGAGTCCTGCTGGTCCTCTTGGCCCTGTGACACTTGTTCCTCTTGGCTTCCTCCAGCATCGTGTCCTCGTGCCCTGCTTCCCCCTTGCTCTTCTGCATGTTCAGGTTTGGAGCTCTGGGTGAATCACTGAAATTGGAGACGTAAAGAAACACATGAAGTCATCCCATCCTGCCCTTGCCAGCGCAGGATTATTCCCCACAGTACAGTCTTGAGTGCCTTCTCCAATCTATTTTTAAATGACTCAAAGGAGAGGGCTTTCCTCTCCTCCCTGGGGAGGCTGGCTCCACGGTTCAGTAGACCTCACTGTTGGGGAATTTGCTTCCTGTTATCCAGCCTCAATTCTTCTTTTCCCTAATTTAATTGAACTGTTCCTGGCTCCACCCTTTTAAACCATTTTCCGTATTGCATGACTGTTGCAAATACCTGTTGTCAATTTGCAGGCCTAATGGATGGGAATTCATCACCGTGTGCCTTGCTTGGCAGAGGCTCTTTGTGCAGAGCTGCACTGGGCAGCCAGGCTTTATCAGAAACTAGATTTTAGAGCTACATGCCAAGAAATCAGAATGACCTTTTCCTTCTTCTTCGGACAATGACGTTAACATAAAACCCCATCATGACTGAGAATAGGCTGTGCTTCTGGCAAAGCCATGAACATCTGTATTAATGGGCTGCTTTTCCTTAGTCCTCCAGCAGCTCTTCCACAGCGCATTTTTACATGGCAGCAGTAACTGTTCTGAGTTCTCAGGTTTGGCTGTAGATGTACAGATGTTTGGAGAACATTTAATTAAAAAATACAATAATTCTGTTTTTATCAAAAGAAAGTTGTGGCTCTGGCAGCTCAGTTTTTAAACCCTGACTTTCAATTCAAGGTTTCTTAAGCACCCAAAGTGTTTTGCACATGGGTGCTGAAGGTGGGATTTATGCTTTGACAGCACCTAGACACTCTGGAAGGTAGTTTTTCTAAGGGAGTGTGTCCTTCTTCCATCAGGACTGAGCTGCAAGAGAACTGTGTGTGTGAAGAGTTTAAGTTATTCCAGAAAAGCATATTATGGTTTTGAAAAATTATGAATCTCTATTTATTTATTTATGAGATGAAAATCAGTTTCTGCTGTGGGTGACGGCAGAAGAGCAGCCCATACCGAAAACACCAGGAAAAGAATGGCTAACATTAGAGAGCCCGGAACCCCTTTAGTGCTTTCGTACAGCAGAGCTGCAGCTATTTAGCTGTGGCAGGGTACCAAACAACATTGTGGCTGGCCATTGTTGCTTGAACAGTTTGATTTTTAAAACATTCAACTGAAATATAACCACCAGCCAAGTTGGAAGAAGCGAGTCACGAGGACGGCATGTTAAATGAAGAGTCAGCAAACGAGAGCAGAGTTCTCCTGCTCCGGTGGAAAGTGGCTGTACTGCAGACCAGGAGCCCAAGAGCAGTAATCTCAGCCTAGCACTGCTATCCAGTTGCTCATAAGAAAATTTTATAGTACAGAAGTAATATGATTTTAAAAAGAAGGAGAATGCCACAGCTATAAAATAAAATTGCCGATTTCTCTGTGGTGGGCCTCAGACGGGCCGTGGATCCCATTGCTTTTTGCTCAGTACTGATCCTCACATCATAAACCAGAAGGCTCTCCTCCAGGGAGCTTGCAGTGTGAAGTGTTTCAGGAGATGAGAAAGGGGTGATGGAGCAGGGTGAAGGAGGAGAGGACACAGTGACTGTAGCTGCCAAGGCAAACCCTCTCAGCAGACGCTGGCCTTTGCTGCTGATACCGCCCAGGCCCGTCAGGCTGTGTGATGTGACGTGAGAGGTGGTTTTGGAAGGCACTGTTATTGCTGGGGCTTTAAATGTGTGTGTTTAAATGCTGCTGTGAGTTAATGGATGGGAGCAGGGTGTGTGGGAGCCATGGAGAGGAGGGTGTGTGGTCCCTAAAGACGCCAAGTCAAAAACAGAGACACACCTGCTTTGGGGTATAAAGGGAGTGATAAGAGTAATTTCTTAATGATGGGGTTTTTTGGGGGAGTGTGAGGGGAAGGGTTGGTTTAAGAAATGTAGGGGAACAAACAGGACTTGTATCTCATGGAAGTGGGAGCTGTTCATTTTAAATGGGAACCTTTTGTACATCGGGGCTGAGCTGATATTGGTTCTCGCATGCCGCCCTCCCGCTCAGTGTTTTGCTTTGTGCTGTTTTATCTGCCAAAAAGAAAATAAATTCACAAAATATTTGCAAAGTTGCATGGCCACAGGCTTAAATACATACATATGAATTCCATGAAAGCAATTTGCTTCAAGCCCTCCTCAGTTCCAGACGTCTTTCTCACTCCATCTGCTTGTTCAAGTACACAAGTTCCTTGGGAAAAATCACTTATTACATCACTCAAAAATGCCACAAAAATAGCTTTTCACTTAAGTTCCCATCCTCAGAGTTAACTCGCATGGGGATCAGATAGATTCAAACATTTAATAACTTTTTATTTTCCTTTCTCTTTAAACACAGGAACTCTGGTCATGGAAGCAGGGTCACGTGGTGGATTCTTGGCAGTCAGCAGTCTGTGGAGCTTTTGCAGGTGCAAAGGATTATATGTTATACTGGGAAAGACTAAAGAAGAAAGGGAAAAATGTGCAAATCTATTAAGTATAGCAGAACAACATTCCTTTGTAATTCAAGTTTGTTTAGAAGAAAACGGATCCAGTTGTTGTTTGGAAAAGAAAGTCAGCAAAGGAAGGAGAGGAAGAAAAAAAAAAGACTCAACCAGGGTGTCTGTTTGAAAGACAACCAATTTGTTTTTGACAAATTTCTGTTATTTAAAAACTGCGGGCCTGTCAGTCAGGCTTTGTGATTATTTCAAAGTTGATTTGTAAAATCCTCATCCAGGAGAAACTTAGTTTGGGTGGGGGTTTGTGCAGCTGTTCGCTCCAAGCACTTCCCCAGGGGCTGAAGTGATTGCAGAGGCCGTGATTCACCATTCCTGTGACAGCTCTGACAGCCACGTAGATTAACTGGAGGCAGGAGAGCAGAGGGCCAGCACTGCTCAGCCTGGAGGCAAAAGCCTTCCGCAGCAAAGAAACCCAGAGGATGAAACATCTGGGCAATCTCCAGACACTACAGCAAGAATAAAGAGTGGCAGAATACAATACTGCACTATTTGTTACCAAACAAGCCAGAAGTTAATTGAATTCTTCAGTAGGCTTCTTGCTTGATTTTAGCCTACTGTACTTGTTTCCAAGAAAACAAAAAGAAGGGGGAAAAAAAGTCAATTAATGACTCATCAGTATAGCTAACAAGTTTGAGGGAGGAGAGCTTCAGCTGTCTTAATAGAAAAAACAGATTAATAGTAAAGGGATGGATAGGCAGAGCTTTTTCCCCACAGAGCTAAAATACATTTAGAGATTCCAAACCAGTAACAGAATATGTGGAAAAAATAAATCCTGTTTAAAGAGAAATTATAGCATTTCTTGAAATAGAGATTATCAAAAGCAAAGCTTGTTCTTTGATAACTTAAAAAAATCAGAGCCATTGCATTGTATGTAATTTTTTAAAAATAAGTTCTGTTAGGGGAAGTGTAGTATTAATAGCAGCAGAATTCCAGCAGAGACTGAGGCTTCATTTTGAAAGGCACTGAAACTGCACAGCTGAGGGGAGGCAGTGTGGCTGTAGCTGCAGAGTTAAGTAGATTGGGTGTGTGAGCAATGAGGGAATGGTTTAGGTAGAACTGATTCCTTTTTGGGGCTGAGGGAATATTTTAGGTGACCTCTTGTAGTCTTGTCCAGCTGTATTTTTTCTGTTTATGTTGATGGGAAGGGAGTTTTATTCTGTCTAAGATCCTGCTGTTGGATTTTACACTGCCATCATCAAACAAAATAAGAGTGAATGAAGCAGATTGTTCTTTTCTGTTTTGAAACAAATCAAACTAACAGACTAAAAATACTTTAAAATGCAATATATATGTCTGCAGGTGTGATGGGGATCATTAATTTACCACTGTTGATTTCTTTACAGTTAGATTGATACAAAAACTGTGTTCAGGCATGTTCAGAGAGCTGGAAAGGTTATCTGATTTACCCAAAGCCTTGCAGAGTAATTTCCTGAGGTCAAATTTGGTGCCTCAGTTGGAAATTTAACCCAGTTCCTCTAATTCCTTCTCTGTATGTCCTGATTCTGACCAGTTGTGCTTAGATTTGCTACTGTTTAATAGATGTTCAGCAGTGTCTGCACCTTTTTTAGCAGAAATCTTGCAGAAGGAGCTTCCAGAGGCACAGCTGTGCATGGACACGTGCTCACTGTTCTTTGGCACACTCTGGGGACACCAACACTTTGTGTTGGAGGAGACACCAGGTCCTGGAGCAGCACAGAGACTTCCAGGTCCATGTAGTGGTAGATGAGACACTTCAGCCTTGTTGTCTTCATAGGTTCTATTCCCCAAGGACAAATCTTTGCAGAGCTGCAGTCTTATTTTGTAGATCTGTTGTAATTGGTGAGGATAAATTGGGTTGCCCTTCCTCCAGCCCGGTTTTCTTTCTCTGTTCTTTGTCTCTCTATTATTTCTTTTTCACCAGCAGTATTGTAATCTTCCCTTCCCGTGTGTCCTTTGAGGACCTGCTTCAAAGCTCAGGAGCTTGAGCTCTTTTTGGATCAGAACCTTCCCCTCTGTCTCCATTGCCTCCCTCTGAAATACGTAACAAGTTGGCCCTGATGCTGATCTATTCTGGTACTGCATCCATTCTATTTCACTGAAAATATTTAGCCTTCTTGCTGAGGGGAGGCAGTGGAAAAATAATTTCCTGCATTCTGAACAATAGATTCCAGAGTTAAAAATTATTAACTACCTACATGTAGCCTCAGATGAGCTCTTTAAAACTCTATATCCCTTCCTTTTTATCCCAAAACAAAAAAATTAAAACCCCAAAACAAAAAACAAACAAACAAACAAACAAAAAAATTAAAACCTCACCAGTACCCTGGGAATTAAACAAGATGGATGTGTGCATAGAAGTGATTTAAAATCATTGTGTTATAAACCTTAAAAGGAGAATGTTATCCAAAAAACAACCTTTGCACACAGATCAGCTGTCAAATGCTACCATGGTGGTGGTGGGATGGTGAAATCACACAGACAGGCTTTTCTCCTGTGTTCTTTGCTTGAATTCAATACTTTCTAAAAATATGTTAAAGGTCCTGAGGGGCAGGGTAATAAGCTGAAAAAAAACTGAAAGAAAAGTCCTGTTTAGCTTCCCTTTATGGCACACACACACGTGTGTGTCTGTATGAGTTGGTTATAACTATTTGGTGAAGACAGAACCAAGAGCAACAATCTGTTGAATTCCATCCCCAGTGCCTGTGAAATGGCAGCAGTTTCAGCCCTCATATGTAAGAAGGATGTATGTGATCCATGGGCTTTTTATGGAAATGTAACAGGCATGAACATAAATATTAGAGATTTGGAATCCTTTCTGACTCATCTGTTAATAATTTAATCCCTCAAGGCCTTGTCCAGCTTTATCATCATCTTTGTTGTTTTAACAGAGATGTTTGGAGTATTTGAGGAGTGGGAAAACGTGATACCTGAGCAGCCAGTGGGGAAGAACCCAAGGGTAGGTCTAAATGAGATTTTAAGCCTGAGGTTGTGTTTGAACCAAACCTTGCCTCTTGTCTGAACTGTTTGGACACCACCCCAGATCTGGGTAGCGCATGGAGGCGCAGGAGGGAAGCATGTCCCCATACAGGCACGATTCTGGTTTCACCCCATGCTCAAGTCTTCTCTGGACTTAGACTGCCTGGCTGGATCTCCCCAGCCCTGCTGTGCACCAAGGCAGGCTCTCCCAGGAGAGCTTGTGTGTGGGATTCCTGTATTCTTCATGCAAGTGGGACAGTGGCAAGGAAATCCTACCTTTGGGTATTAGTTGTTGGAAAAGAAAAGTACTGCTCTTGAGCAGTGAGGTGATCCCCAGCTTGTCAAAGGACCTGAATGTCCATTTAGTGTGACTGAAAATAGCCCCGGTAAGATGCCTACTTTCTTACTGCCAAAGAAAAAGTGTGGCTTAACATTAATAATTAATGCTCTGTGGTGACAAAGTCACCAAGAATGGAGGTGCAAGTCCAGTGAGTCATAATGCACTAACGAGAGCTTTTTGCACATTAACAGGGAGGATTTCCCATCACTTTTGTTTTCATCTAATCGGCTCTGACAAGATTACACACTGTGTCTAAAAGCCTCTTTAACTCTATAGCTCTGAATAAATTTTTGAGCAGTTCTCAAGATTTCCCTGCAGAGTCTGCTTGGAACATGCTCCTAACCCTGAATTGGTTAAATCTCTGGAGGGAGCAGTGCTTTGTCTTGGTATTTCTGCTGAAATCCAAAGAGGTTCTCGGATCACTTTGCTCCACTATAGGCAGGTGTCATTCCCACACTGATAAAGGACCAGAATAAACCTCCTCTTAAAAATTTTAACATGATACCAATAACATAAAAGTTCAAATAAGAACTTATTGATTGAAGAGTTCTGAAAAAGACCAGTTGTGAACTTGGAAATCAGTCAGTGTAAGAGGATGCTATGAGGTTTAGCATTGGACCTGAGCCTCTCAGGTTTTTAACCCTTGTCTCGGGTTCAAGATAAATTTCAGGAGAAAACTCCCTGGAATGAATATTTCCTCTAAAGAGAAGGGCTTCAGTAATCCCTTTTTGGCAATGAGAGAAATGAATGCTAGGGTGAAAGTTAAAAAAAACCCTGTTTATTAACAAAAAATAAGGTCCTGGGTAAACTCCAGGTGTCAATACAGAAAATAATAATGAAGAAAGCCAATAGAACAGTTTGACCTAATCTTTTTTTTCTTTTCCTGTGATGGGCTAATACCAACAAGGAATAAATTCCTGTCTCTTGAGATGAGCTTGACCTACAGAACAGGGCTGGTGTTACAGAAGAGAGTGCAGGTCTGGCCATATAACAGGAACTCAGAATCAGGGAGACCCCCTGTAATGGCCAGAAGGATTCCCTGGCCCCTTTAGAAAAGGTGAGGAGAAGTTAAGATAGTACAAAAAAGCAAGATGACCAAAACCAAAGAACTTGTCTTCATAGGATCTTATTTGAGGATTGTGTCTAAGTACCTGTGAAACATTTTCCTGTTGCAGCAAATTCTACAGGCTGCAAGAACCTAGGGTTATTTGTTGTTCCCAGGTGTTTCCATTTCACTCAGTTCTGATGTTTTTGTTTGTGTATAACAGCTAAAATGGTAGAAAATGTCAGCAGCAACCATGGGGAATATTTTAAATCCTCAAGTCTTTTTATTCTTAGTGCCAAATACAGGTAAATCATTCTATGTAGATGTCTGTCACCAGCACTTCCATAAAGGACTAGTCACTGGGAAAGTGTGAGTAGCAGGGGGATTTTCTGTTTAACACCCTGACTTGGTAAAGTTTGGCTGCTCAGCTGATGTGTGAATATACAGGGACCACTGTAACTTCTTGGGAGATGGGTGATGAATTTTCCACTACTGTGTGAAGTTTCATTTTCCCAATAGAGGAGTTTGTCACTCTGCTGGAAATATTAACGAGCCAAGAGCCTTCTCCCATGTAAAAATCCAAGTCATCCCCAGCTCTGTCTAGGGCAAGGGAGAAAAGAACCTTCTTCAAGAGTGAGTTGGTGAGCGAGCCTGGACACAGACTGCCTGCAAAGGTGCCTTTTTCTCCATCAGCTCTGCAGAGAAACCAGGGTGATTTAGGAGGGAGGCTTGAGGTGTCTGGGCCTTTCTCGTCCACCTGGTACTCTGGTTGCTGATTAGTGGAGCAGACTCCAGCCTCATGTGGCAGCTCTTGGTGAGCAAGAACTGAATGATTATTAAATAAGTAAGTGATTTAAAGAACAGTTGGGTGCAGTGCATGACCCTCCTATTTTCAATTAATAGACTGGCTTTAACAGTTTGTCTTGTATCAATCTGGTGATTGGAAGCAGTCAGGTTTTAAGTTCCTTTATCCTCTTCCTGGATACCTGTGTACTAAGCTTTAAGAGCTCACTCTAAAACTATCTTGGACATTTAGAGTTAAGGCTAGAGAACATTCATTTTGTCAAACTCTCTGCCTTCAATAAAAAGCTGTCCCCAAAAATGCTAGCTTTAATCTCATGTTTTTGTCAAGCATATACAAACTTGCTTTTAATTTAGCCGCTATCCTGCTGCTTGTTGTGCTTATGAAGCATTTTATTGTTGCTGTTGCCATTCTGAATTGATTGGTAAATCTGTACCAAATACTTCCCAGTGATGGAAAAAGAAACACTGAAATGTTAATAACGAAAGAGTAGGGAAGATCCAGATGTCAGCTGGGGAAAAAATGAAAACCAATCAGCCTTGATTAAACTTTTCAGATAAGAATTTGGGAACATCATGTCAGGATAAATTGTGTTTGTTCTAACCACTCTATCAGCCAAGACTGAAGCCACTGCCAATAAGAAACTCTCAGGAATAAATACATAAAAAAAGTTATGGGGATCTGATAAGGGACATAAGTTAGTCAGATTAAAGTGTTGCCATCAGAGCTGGGTGATGCTTTGAGATTTTTTTGCTTGATACAGGCCTGACAGCCATGTGGTTCACTGTTTAATTTTAGCTTGGTCTGTGGGCAAAGGAAGGGCTTCTACATCCAGACTTGTAAAGGCACTATTTTCCGTGGAGATTATTTTTACCATTCTAAAAATACATTGCTGACATGAGTACCAAAGTTTCTATCCAGACCATTCTCTCAAAGTCTTTTGGTCACTTACGCAAAAACTGGCTCACAATAAAAAGATTTTCTGACCTTAAAGAAGGTCCAAGAATGGACTGGAATTTAGTTTAACTTGCTCATAGTTTCTGCTTTGACTTCTTAAATACAGCCCATTTTTCTGCTTTTCAGTGAGGTATCACTGCTAGAAAGCTTCCGGCAGGGTGAACCACATGGGCCAACCTTATGGGAGTGGAGGCTGCTCCTAAAACCAGGCATTTTGGGCTGCTCACTAACTCAGCTTTCTGGCTATTCTTGTTTGAGATCCAGGGGACTGCACATGTGCCTTACTGCATCTCCTGAACTGTCATGGGACGTTCCTTAATTAGCTGTAAGAAGTCAAGTAGGGTGCCAGCTGGCCCAGTCTCCTCTGTCATAAAACAGGGGTTTAATATGTTCAAGTTAAGGTGGTTGAGAGAGAGATGCAGGTAAAAACACAAGCCAGCAGGGAAAATGTTTGTGGTTTTTTGGGTTTTTTTTCATTACTTTACAGATTTTTGAAGAAATGTTTTCTTCCCTTCTCCCATCCCAAGAAAAGAGAGATCAATTTTTCTACATTCCATGAAACTTGGAACAGAAAATAGATTATTTTTAGCTTATTCCCTGGGTACTGTGTAGGCTTCAGTCTTTGGAGTCACTTTGTTCCCGGCTGTAGCAGATACAGGATTTATACAAACTCCAGAGAAGAGAAAAAATTAGGAGGAAGAAGAAAGATTTCAGAACAAGTCTCTTGCTCTTTTCTCCCCCCCTTTCTTCCCCTTTCATTCTTCACTTACTGCTGTTCCTGCATTTTAGAAGTTTCCTTCACTTTGGCTCTTCCTCAACATGAATTACTCTCTCGAAATACTTTGACTAGATGAGGGAAAGATTAGAATTGATTTTACGATGGGGAAATAAGGCAAAAGGAATAAAATCCTGTGAGGAAAAGCAGCAGAGATGGTCCCTAGATAGCACAAGAGGCCAGGTTGTAGTCACAGGGTTAAAATACGAAGCCAGACACACACATGTTTGGGGGTGAGACATGCAGATGGATAAACCAAAGATTTCTGGCTTGCAGGAGGAAAGTCACAGCTGAGCTGGCTGTGGCAAGTGACAATAATGAGCTCCAAGGGTGAAGTTTGGGAGAGAGCAGAGAATAAAAATGCCCCTGAGGATAAGATGGCACTTGTGACCGCAGACTTCTGACAGTTTCCTAAGACCCTTGGGCAGCTTCACATTGTTATTATCCAAAGTGGAGCTGATTTAATCTGCTGGAGATGAGCTCCATCCCAAACACTAACTTGTCTTTTTTCCTTGAAACAGTCCCAGATCCAGTCTGTGTTTATCTAGTGAGAAGCCCAAGCATATGTGGTACAGATACAGAGCATGTTTCTATCTTTCTAGCATTTAAATGGCCAGACTTTAATTCTCTATGCAGAGCACAGTGGGACTGGTTTATTTTCCCATCTCTGAAAATGAGTAAGCAGTTTTTTCTTTCCAAAATTGCTGTAGATGTTGGAAGTGGAATCTGTTATCCTTACAACCTTCCTATGTTCATATATGTACAGAATCTAGAACAAAAAGACAGTAACGTCCCTGGGGATGTTTGGATTTACAGTTAAGCAATAGAGAGCTGTTTTCTAAAATCAATACACAGTAACAAAACATCTGTGTACAGACCTTGGACAGACGTACCTGGGCTCTGACGTGAGGGAACGTGCTGTAGGCATTAATAACAGAGCAGTGTTGACCACAGCCCTGGGAATTATAGGCAGTGTGGCATTCATATTCACACAACAATGTCTCACTTGTGCTTGGTATTTTAATTTTCTCAGGTGGATTTGCAGCTGCAGTCACCACACCGCTCGACGTAGCAAAAACAAGAATTATGTTGGCAAAGGTAAGAGGGAAGGAGGCCACCAGACAGGCTGGTGAATGGCCTGGGTATTCCAGGCTTTCTGTAGGGTTGTTACAGAATGAAATCCAGCACCTATTAATAATCATTTCTGTTCTTGTCCTAGAAGGCAGGAGTAGATGTAAACAGGCACTGCATGCAGAACTAATGAAATTGTTGTGCTCCTTTCCTTGAATGCTTCTCTGGTCCTTTCCCAAAGGAGCTGTCTGAAACAGACTTGGGCTTGTGCTCAGCTTCCAGAGTCTCATGCAGTATCTTTAGCAGAAAAGCCTTGTACAGTCAGACACCCAAAGTTAAACTGCCCATCAGGGATTTATTCTGCTGTTTTGATAATTCTGACTGTGTGTGTATGTCTTTTCTGAGGAGGGCTTGGTACTGGATTTTCTGACATAAAATTTTAAACTATAGATTGTGATGGCAAACATCTGCCAATGAGGGCAGAAGGAAGATTGCTTATAAGAACAGTAAGTTTAATAAGTTTAGAAATTTATAGTGAGTCTGGTGTTCCCATCATCATCTCACTGAGCCAGGGCAGAACTGACAGCTACTGAGCTAAGAGCCCACAGCAGGTAGATGTTCCTAAAACCTTTCCCAGCCCTGAAAAGAGCTGTTGTGTTGGTGAAGGATGGGCATTCTGGAGCTTCTGTGGGTGTTTTTTACCCTGTTGCTCATGTCTCTCATTTTGGGGTGTTTCTTGTTGCTAACATGCAGCTCCCCAGCAGAGTCACATCTGTGTTCACCATGTTGCTGTCTTATGTGTCATTGCTGGGTTGTGTCTGTTGCAGCTTCTTTGTCTTTGGGTAGCATCAGTGATAAACCTGTAAAAACTGTGTTTCATTTATCTCTGCCTCTCTCCTGAGCAACCAGGTAAAGAAATGAGGGTGCTTTGAGACCATTCAGTTTATATTAGTCATTTCACATTAACTAGGTCACACATGGAATTTAAGTATCTCTAGTCCTGCTGTTTGTCCTCTGCTTTGCACTCAAGACAATTTTCACATGCAATACACTTTGGTGGTTTTTTTTTGTTTTTAAATCTAAAGAAGCAGCAAAATCACTTGGTGCTTTGAGAGTAGGTTTTTATTAAGGTCTTGCAGTATCAGCTGTAGATGTAGAGCTGAAGGGATTGGGTGCCCAGTTCTGAACTAACCAACTCTGTGACCTTGATTGTTCTGTTCTTCTGTGCCTCTGTTTCACTTTCCACCCTTTTTTTCATTCCTGGAGACAAGAAGCTTTTGCCTGTGCTTGGGGTAAGGAGATCATTAGGATATCTGTAATTCCTGTCGTGTAGTGCTAACCAGAGACAGGAGCTCAGTAAATAACTAAACCTCTGCCAACACTTTCCAATCTCTCTCTCTGTGGTGCAGGCTGGTTCCAGCAACGCCAGCGGGAACGTGCTGGCTGCCCTTGGTGGCATCTGGAGGACACAAGGCCTGTCAGGGTAAGGACGTGCTGCACCTCAGGGGTTGTGTTGTCTGTGTGTTTTAGGGGGTGTGAGAGGATGGGATGGGATCTGTTTACATTTAAATACTGGCACACAGAAAAGCCTTTTGATTGCTGCACACCTGGGCAGGGAGCAACAGTTAGGTAGCCACGAACAAGTCCCTCAGGGAGGTTGAGTGTCCTCACCTTAGTCCTGGCTGAGGGCAATGTCCAGGGAAGAGCACAGAAAAGGGGCATTGTTGGGAGTATATCCCTTGGCCTTGAGTATGTGCCCCTGGATTTTTGCAGTGTGGAACCCACTGCAAAAGTGCAAGTTTTCTGAGCCAGGCTTGAGTACAAAGAGTAGGTCTGAGCAGCCACAGAGCAGCTCTCCGGGGCTTTCCTGCTGTAGCCAGAGTTTGGAAATGTTCTGGGCTTTCCTCTGACCAGCTGTGGAAGTCTGAGGTGATGCCCATCTAGTCTCTTAAGTGTCTCACTTTGTCCAGTTCTGAGACAGAGAATTGCTCTCCTGGCCTTGGAGCAGTGTGGGAACATGGAGTCTTCTGCTAGTGTTTCTAGAACGTTTTGAGGTGTCAAAATTATTGTTGATTTTTACTGACACTGCTTCGTTTACACCACCTTGTCCTCTTTGGGTGCATGTCTTATACCAGTAGTTGACCTGTGAAAGTGAATATATGTCTTAACTTCTCCAGTCCATGAAGTTCAGCCTATGCTTCCTTCAGTAGGGCCTGGAAGAGAAATGGAGGGATTTTTGGAAGCTTGGGGCTTTTTCTTGTAGTTTTCTCTATGTTTTTAACCCTCCCACTCTTTCAGGGCACTGTTCTAACCTTTGTTGCCCAAAGCACTGTGCACAACGCAGCTTTACAGGGGACAGCTTTCTCTGAACATCTGATCTCTGCTTGCCCAGATAATAAAAGTTCAACCCTCTTTCTACACATGTGGGAAATAATTCAAAACAAATTGCAGGAAGTTCCTGAACACTGATTCCAGGAAGGCATCCAGCTGTGCCCCCCAGCAGCACTCAGGGATGGGCTGTCTCAGGTTTGCCTGAGACAAGGTGATGTGGCAGCACATGAATTTTGGGTTCTGCATGGCTTTGTGGACCCTTAAGGCATGTTTTGAAAGGGACTGGAAGAAGTGAGGCCATGTCTGCTGTTAGTGGAAGTTGAGCTCTGAAGGGTATGAAGAGGCATGGATTTGACTGAGGAAACTTCCCCCATCCCCCAGCTAACAGCAGAAAGTAAAAATGTATGTTTGTCTTCTTTTCAGGGTGTTTCAGCAATGCCCTTTTCTAAACAACCCAGAATTAATCTCTGCCCAAAGATAGCACCAATGGACTTAGACCAAAGGGAACACAATTTAGTTGAAATCAAAACAATAAGAGATCTGGAGAAAAAGTAACACGTAAAGGAGGCCAAGCTGCGTCAGCTGCGAGGAAAAGGAAGAAAGTCTTGGGAAAAATAAACGCAGAGGCTGCCATGCCTGCTGCCAATTATAAATCTATTAATCAAAACCAATAAAAATGTCGGGCTTTTTTGGCCAGTTACAACATGACATGATTTATGGCTCCTCTAATAAATCTCGTACTTGAAGAGGAGGAATTCTGAGGGCAGAAAGACGCATTGCTTATTGCCACCTTATTAAAACCAGAGCACAGGGCTCAGCTTCCTGGTCTGCACCTAGTAAATCCCTCTGCTTCATGCCAAGAAATTCCACATCCCTTTCTGTCCAGGGAGAGCCAGGACTGTGGCAGGCGTTGGGATAGGCATGGGGTGAGAGGATCTGTGAACCTCTTTGCTCTTGCCAGCAGGGTAGAGGAATCATTCACAGGAGAGGGAGTTTGCATCTTGTCTGACAGCTTTTCACACAAGGAGACAGTGGTGTTTGAAGGCCATGGCTGAAGCTTCTTGTTGAGAAACACGAGGGTTATTGGAGTGGTAATGCTCTTGGTGAGGTGGCCTGTGTGGAGCTGGGGATGGAGCTGGTAGTATTGCACCAGGTGTCCTGTTCCTCCCATGAGCTTCCTGGTCAGAGTGGAACTGGCACGTGTGAGGTACCGATTTAATTTTGGAATAATACTCCCTCGACATAGTTTAGTTTTATTTGTATGGATTATGAATCTCGATTTCAGTGGAAAAATACCAGAAGGGCACATGCCTCAGCAGTAATGGCACATGCACAGAGAAAGCCTCTGTTGCTGGGCACCCCCTCAGAGAGAATTCTCTTTGGGGAGTAGAGAAAGGTCCTGTCTTCGGGGGAATTTCACCTGGCAGCCAAGCAGAGGGAGAAAGCTTCCAGCACCAAGATGCAGGTTGAGCTGTGGGGTAACCCTGCTGCAGGGGGAGACTCATGAACCTATCAAAGAGCAAACCATGGGAGGAGCTATGGGGTATAAAAGCCACTATAAACTGCCTCACTGAAGCTCGTTGTGTGCCATTTATCAGCTGCCCAAGGCCTCCCCTGAGCCCTGGACAGGCTTTGTGGCTGAGCCTGGGCCCTGTCGTCCCTCTCCTGCCCAGCCTGTGCTCATCCTGCTCAGTGTCCTCTCCTTGCAGTCCTGCTTGGTGTCCTCTCCTTGCAGCCCTGTTCAGTGTCCTCTCCTTGCAGTCCTGCTTGGTGTCCTCTCCTTGCAGTCCTGCTCGGTGTCCTCTCCTTGCAGCCCTGCTCAGTGTCCTCTCCATGCAGTCCTGCTCACCCCCTGTGTCCCTGCCTGTTCCCTGATGCCCAGCCATGCTGTTCCCCACAGCCAGGCCCCGGTGGCTGCTGTGCAGAGCACAAGCTGCCCACACAGAGAGCTCAGTGCAGAGCTGTAGCCAGAGGAAAGCAGTGGTTTGTCTCAGTATGGTCACCTCCTTGGTCCAGAGGGTACTTCTTAGGTTTTGTGGCCAAGCACACAGTGGTTTTGTTAGCACTGGCCCCTCTGAGCTGCATTGCCTTACCCTCTTTCCCAGGGAAAAGCAGTAGGATCAGCACCCCTGGAAGTGTTCAAAACGTGTGTAACTGTGGTGCTTGGGGACATGGGTTAGTGGTGGGCTGAGTAGTGCTGGGTTGTTTTGCACTTGTCTTTTTTCAACCTAGATGATTCAACAAGATGAATAGTAACTGCAGGGGTCCTGTTAGTCTCCTGTTAGGAGCTGAGGAGTGGCAGAGTGCCAGGTGAAATCTCCAGACAGACCAAATCCAACTAGACAGCAGACCTCTGCCCACCAGAGCAGTTTCTGATGGGGCCAGCAGAAATAAACCCAATTTGTTTCATCTGCTGATGGAGGCAGGCGTGGCCCAGCAGAGACCAGTTTGGATCAGACCTGTCACAGAGCTCTGTTCTTTGGATTTGGGACCTTCCTGCAGCTGTTCAGCTCTGCCCTCACACAGAAAGGGAGCCCATGGGGGAAGCATGGATTGGAGAAGCCACAGGTGGCAGGTGGGAGCAGGAAACGGGGAGAAGCAGGGCCAGGATTCTTGGAAGTGATGGTTAGTAATAGGGGTTGCCAGGGATGCAGCTTCTGGGTAACTCAGTTATGGGCCCCTGTTTGTGTAATAGCTGTGTCTCGAGTGGGCTGTTCTGGAAACGAATGTCTGCCCCTGCTCCCGTAATGAGGCTCCCTAATTCCACAGGAGAGGGATGCTGTGTGCTGCTCCCTAGGATTTGCCCTATCAGTGCTCTGTCCATACATGCCTTGTACAAATTACTCTGTTTTAAAGCTGTCATTATGGTAATAGGCCCAATTGCTGTCTAGTAAAGCCATAAAATGTTTCCATCTGCCTGTGTGCTCCAGGCTCCTTAGCAGAGCTCATTACTGCCAGAGGTTTCCCTGTGCAGCAGGAGCAGGGAGCTCCTGAGCAGCCAGGTCTCACAGGAACTACAATGTGTCCCACTGTGGACATGCTCTTCACAGGGACCAGAAAGTATTTGGGAAAGCCAAGGACAGGATCCCTGTGGAGCTCAGCCAGGCTGAGTGCCATAGATCTGGAAGGGGATTTCTCCACAAAGGAAGCCTGTAATCCTCTGGGAGGATACACTGGCCTGTCCTGAAGTTGTTAAACCATCTGTGAGTTTAGATGTGTCAAACAATTGGCTTTGCATAAGTTTCCTGTTAATTTCAAAGGACGATGAAGATCATGAAATGGGTGGCAGCTGAAGGCAGTACAAATGGAGTATTTCTGGTCCCTCACGGCTGTTGTGTGTTCCTGGGAACGAGCCACTGCAGTGAGCAGGGCTGTCTCTGCAAGGGGGAGCCCCTGGCCCAGAGAGGCTGGTGGGGGCAGTGGAGGACAGGATGTTCCCACCTGTCTGCAGCTCTTGGTGGGCATGAGCCTGAGCTCCCCTTTGCATTGGCCCGTAATGGTCTCCTGCCTTTTCCTTCTGCCTCAGCCCTTTCCCGAGGAGTGTGGAGAGGGGTTAAAAACAGCAAGCCTTGGGAGTGCTGTGTTGGGGAAGTCCAGACAGATTCCTTCAGTGAGCAGCGGAGTGGGATTTAAGAAACCAGCAAGAGAGAGATTTCCTTGGCTTTGTTTTCCGAAGCCCCTGCCTCCACTCCCCGCTCATCCTCTCCAACTGCCTTTCCTTTGCCTTCAGCTTGTTCGCAGGTGTTGTCCCACGGATGGCAGCCATCAGCCTGGGAGGCTTCATCTTCCTGGGGACATACGAGAAGACTCGGCAGCTGCTGCTGTGAGCCAGCCCGGCCGCTCCTGCTGGGGGAGAAGCCACCGAGCCGCAGGAGGAGTCGGGCTGGGAGCAGCGCCTTCCTCCCGCAGCCCTCACAGCAGCTGTCCCACAGGCTGAGAGACACTCTCCCTGCTAGAGAAAAGTAAATCCTCCAATAATCCAGTTTCCCAAACATGAAATTTTCCTCCATGGAAAGTGGGTGAAGTCATTGTGAAGAGTTGTGCCAAAAAAGCAATGTTTGGGGGGTAAACAGCTAATTACGATGGCTGCAAAAGGCATTATTAGAACTCCTGCAGGGAAAGTGTTTTGGAAAGCTCTGGCTTGGGGGCTGAGTGGGAAGGCTGAAATAAAGCAAGTTTTCATCATTCAGTGGCACCTGCTTCGTAACAGGGGAGGGGAAGGGGCTGATAGAGTTACAGCCTGCTGCCCTCCAACAGCACCGAAAGGATTCCGGCTTGGGAGAGCTCTTTGTAAAAGACAATAATCCATTTGTTTCTGATTCGAGCTGTATTTGTGGAAGTTTATATTCCTGTTTATACCTACAGGTGCTCAGCAAGCATTCCTGTGTGGGAGCCAGTGCAGCTTTATTAATTACACTCATATTTCTCCAGTAAAAGCACAGGCTTGTATTATTTTACAGCTGTGCTTGTGCAAAGACATGGAGCTCTGCCTTCTTTTGGTCTTCATCCCTCAGCTGCTGAAGCAGCAGGAGGATGGAAGTGCTGAAGCCTGGGAGGGAAGCTGGGAGGGCAAGGCAGGGAGAACATCAGAGTTCTGCTGATGTAGGGGTGGATCCTGAGGGCTCACGGGGGGCTGCTGGCAGTCAGAGCAAAATTCTGGTGCTGTTCTCATGTAGGAAACAGAAGCTGCAGCAGCCAAAATGGTGTGGGGATGAGTGTGATGATAAGACTTTATTGGAATTACTCAAAATTATCACCAGAGTCAGTGCTGGGACCAGGTTTACAACACCAGCTTGGCTGAGTGGTGGTTGAGGAGGTGCTTCTGTGGAGGGTGTTTGTGTGGGCAGGCAAAGCCTGTGGTGGGTGATGGTTTCCTGCAGTGGGAAGCTCCTTACACAGGGGGAGAGGAGTGGGTGCCACAGGGCCCTGTGACTGAGCTGTGCCATGTCACTTGTCCTGGTGGCACCGCGCGTGCTCTGGCTGCTTCCTGCACGCTCTGTCCCTGTCATCCCAACACCGTGATGTGCCAGGGCTGCTGTGCTGCCCTAGGGTGCTGTAATTTACCTGTGAGGCTGTTCCCCTCATGGGGACAATGTTCAGGTGTTTGGAGTCTGGGGAAAGGCAGAACAAATGTCAGAGCAGGTCAGTGGCCTGACCAGGGGACACGAGTGACACCAGAGCCCCTGCCCAGAGCACCAACAGCACAGGCTGGATATTTTATTACACCGCTGTCCATGACAGAGCAGGAAGACTTTTTAGAGGCCAAAACTTAGAAAATAATTGGCAGACAAGTAAAACATACAGAACAAAGGACATAATTCTTAAAAATAATCTTCAATTAAAATGCAGAATTCAGCCAAGTCCTGGATTGGCTGGTGGGTAATGCTACTCGTTACCATGGCTTGGTGTAGCTGTGCTTCCTGCCACTTGGAGGCTGTTTTATGACATTCTATATATATATGTATCACATCCAATTTTAGGGGCTGGGGGGGAGGGAGATTTATTACTCAGTCTAAAAATCTGTCACATTTTCTCTTGAAGCTTTTTAAACATGGTGAGGGGGTTAGTAGTGCAGTTGATGCATTTAATTACTTGAGCTGTAAATAATCATCTTTATGTCATTGGGTCCAAATGGTGCATTTTTTGTTGTTTTTATTTAATATTGCAGAATCAGTTTTTGTCATCACTTTTTTTTTTTTTTTTTTAAATTAAAATAAAAAACCTCAACCAAAACCCAACAAAACCCAACCAAGCAGCCAAATTGTTTTAACCAACCAAATGGTGGGAGTGGACAGACCTCAAGTGATTCCCTTTTCTCTGTGCCAGTGGAGCCACTCTGCACCACAAGAAGGCCAAAGGTACCTGGAAATGGCAGCAGGCAAGGGAGAGCAGCAGGTGGCTGGTTTGTCTAATCAGGGTGTAAAGGACATTTTTAGTTTGGGGAGTGTGGGGAGAAAAAGAGACCAAAAAATGCCTGGGTTCCCCTATGACTGTTTGCTTTAAGTTTTAGCAATGTTTTATTTCAAGTTTACCAAATTAAAATAAAAAACCTAATTGTAGCCCATTACTGGGATGAAGTGGGGTCACAAATTTCAGGCCAGGCACCAGCCTGTTATAAGTGACCTTTTTATTAAGCCTGGGAGGTTAATTAAAGTTGCTATTACTGAAGTGTTAATTAATGTTATGGGTTACAAAGTTACAAGAAGTATATGTTAATTATGTCTGATTATGATATAAAGTTGTCAAGATGATGGTTGGTATTACTGTTAATGACTTTGGCTTATTTGGGATTGAGACTGGGTTGGGGTCTGGTGATTGGAATATGGTGGATTAGTAAGAAATATCGAGGCTTGTAAGGGCCTGGACTGGTAGAACATTCCAGAACATGAAGTAATGAAGGGCTTGTCAATACCTTAAGTGATGATTGGAAGCATTCAGCAATCACACGATGCCTTGAGAAAACGCTTGGAGCAGGATGAACACTGTTGTAGACCAATCATGGCCCGGGAAAGCGGCCAATCCCAAAGAGGATCCAAAACGGACCAATCCAGGACTTGGGAAAGGGAATAAATCAGGGTGTTGGTGGATAGCTGAGGTTATTTCATTGGAAAAGCGTATTTGTGCTGTTTGTTGTTATCCTGGTTTGTAGGGTGGGGTACACAAGCTTAGCTTGGTCTCCCTTCGGCCATTGTTCACATTTAATAAATGAGCCAGACTTTTCCATCAGAAAGTCTCGTTTATAACAAGCCTCTTAAAACTGCTCCCAATTTTGAAAAATGTTAACTCCTAGATGTGTTAAGAAACTTTAAGCATTCTCAGACAACGTGCTTTATACCAAAAGCGAAAACTTCAAGGAAGACATAGTTTTTAATTTTTAAAAAATATACAGAAACTGAATTGAGATTTTTAGTTAAAGCAGGAATTCAGGCTTATCTCCAAAGCTACCTCTGGAATTTCCATCTAGGGTGGGGTTGGGGTTTGGGAACACCAGAGATGTTCAATATTGCAGCTGGGCCTGGTGTTGTCCTGGCCCTGTTTTTACTTGCACACGTGCACACACCCCTCATCTGTTGTGTTCTCACTGCCAAGATAGGGGGGACTTGCCAGATTGTAATGCAAACTGAACATACATATATATATATGAAGTGTATTTCTTAAAAGTTTGGTATTGTATTTTTCAATCCAGCCCCAAATTCCACGCCCTCCACATGTCAGGCTGTCAGAGCCTCATGCTGTTCCCCAGGATCTCATGGCCCAATTTTAAGAGCAGGTACGTTGGCAGTTAATCTCCATTTTCATGAAAGACAAAAAAGAGATGTAGCAATGGATTAGAATTTTATTTCATTTTCAACTGAAACTCCCAAAAGCTCACTCTCAACAAATCAGCCGTAATATTATAAATGAACCTTTATTAAAGACACTTCAATGCCGTTTGTTAGACACTTCAATATCTTACATGTTTTTCAATGTACAACATTGTACCAAATTTTCTAATAAATAAATAAATTTGTACACAAATGTAATACTTCCTCTTTCACATTGCCTCTTAGAAGCAGCAAATTCACATATTTAGTGGAAGTCATTAGGCAGTTAATTTTATTCAGAAACATTACTTTCAATGTTAACATGGCAAATATGCTTTGTATCTGCACTGGTGATGATATTTCTGCCAGCAAAACGAGCCCATTGGATCATTCCCATCTTCCTCGTGTCCCTGGTTCCATGAGTTGGTTCTGGAGCACTTTTCCTTTCAGTGAAAGGAAAACTCTGCTCAGTTTATAATTTTATAACACCCTTTTCCTTTGCTTTCAATAAACTTGGCACTCAACATAATTCACCACCTGTCTCAAAGTGCAAATGTGTCAATAGTCAGGGACTGGGGCAGACAGGTACTGGCTGAATTATGCCTGGCTTCATCCAGGGGCAGCTGCTGCTCTCCCTGACCCTGAGGTCCTTCCCTTAGAGGAGGAGCTGATGGCTCTTCAAGCTAAGGCTGGGTAGGACCAGCTTGTGATAAAGCCAAGGGGCAGCTTGCAGCCACTCCCTGAAACCCCACAGGTGCAGCAGCGCTGGGGCAGCTCCCTCAGTGATGGATCTCAGGTGAACATGAAGCGTTTCTGCCCTTATCTCTGCTGCTTGTTCTAAACCACAGTCCTGGCAAAGGTGGATTCCCAGACTCAGCCTCAGTGGAACTGGTATTAGAGTTGCTCCTAAGGAAAAAAGTAACAACCCCACCCTCCCCCCGTGATAAACCTGCCCCAAAGTAGTCATCACCAGAGTTAGCAACCTCATGTTAGCAGAACTCAAATCACAAAGAACTGGGAGTCCTCCATCCACAGGTACCAGCAAACACCAACAAAAAGCAACCTTTCTATAAATAAAAAGTGTCATTGTGAAGTCAGAAGTGACAAAGATCTGTTTGACTCAGGTGGACATTTCTTTATACCCCCCCATTTATAGAGGAATTTAAAAGACCACATAAAAACATTTGGGGTGTTTCCATTTGAAAGTCTATTCAACCATGAATCCACAGTTTTCCTTATAAAACAAGTTTTTCTAACTAGCCCAGAATTGCTACACAAGGCAGCATAACTCACTTGAAGGTGATATTTTCATACAGAGAATCTGGCTGTTCAACTACAAAGTGTAATATTGTGTTACAAGGGGGGAAAAAAAAAGTATTGGATGAATTAGTGATACAGCTGTCCCCTTAGGAGTGCAGTTTAGTTTTGTTGTCAAAACAGCTCTATGGTTTCAGCCCCCACTGGAGCAGATGTGTTTTTTGGGTGTGAAGATGCATTATACTGGCAGAGGTTATTTATTCTAAGCAGGGCAAGGCTGGATTTGCTGCACACACCTCAGACAGGTAGAGCTGGGTCCCTTTGGGAGGGGAAGGGCCTGTGGTGCTCAGTGCTGTGCCAGCACACATGGCAGGTAACACCTCCTGCGATGACGTGTTTGAGAGGTGCGCTCTTACGAGACCACCCCTGGTTTACTGCACAAGTTATTTATTTTGGTAACAACTTCTTCCCAGTCAAAACAGCCTTTTCCTCTGGTTGTCTTGGGGCTCTGCACTGTTGAAGAGTTATTTAGTGCCTCCTGTGTGGTCCATGCTAAAGTCTCACACAGTCACAGTTCAAATGCAAATTGTATAAAGTTTTGAAAAATAATGGAATTTAAGTTCTTCCACCAACAGGAAAATATCAGGTTGCTATGTAATTGCTCACTGCTTTTTTTCTTCATAAATTTGACACAGTTGAAGATCTCTGTTATTGAATGTGTTAAGTACAGTAAATTTTCAAGGGGAAGGAAATTTGTGCTAAGAAACCAAATCGAATCAGAGAATGTCTTGGGTTGGAAGGGACAGAATCACAGGATTAACTAGGTTGGAAGAGACCTTTGAGATGATCAAGTCCAACCTATGACCTAACTGTATCATCTAAACCACGGCTAAGTGCCAGATCCAGTCTTTTTTTAAACAGCTCCAGGGACAGTGACTCCACCACCTCCCCAGGCAGCCCATTCCAATGCCCAGTCATTTTTTGTGAAGAATTTTTTCCTAATGTCCAGCCTAAATTTCCCCTGGCACAGCCTAAGGCTGTGTCCTCTTGTCCTGTCACTGGTTGCCTGGGAGAAGAGCCTGACCGCCATCTGACCACAGCCACCTTTCAGCAGGTTGTAGAGTGATGAGGTCACCTCTGAGTCTCCTTTACTCCAGGCTAAACAACCCCAGCTCCCTCAGCTGTTCCTCACAGGGTTTGTGTTCCCAGCCCCTCACCAGCCTCGTTGCCTCCTCTGGATGTGCTCAAGCGTCTCAAGGTCCTTCCCAAACCGAGGGCCCAGAACTGGACACAGCACTCGAGGTGTGGCCTCACCAGTGCTGAGTGCAGGGGAGGAATGACCTCCCTGCTCCTGCTGGCCACACCATTCCTGATCCAGGCCAGGGGCCATTGGCCTTCTTGGTCACCTGGGCACACTGCTGGCTTGTGTCCAGCTGCTGTCACCAGTACCCCCAGGGCCCTTTCTCTCTGGCCCCTGTCCCCTGCCACTGTCCCCAGCCTGTAGCGCTGCTGGGGTTGTGGCCAATGTGCAGGACCCAGCACTTGGACTTGTTAAACTTCAAGTGGTTGGACTCAGCCCATCTATCCATCCTGCCCTGACCTTAAAGGTGATGTTCCAACCCCCTACCATGGGCAGGGAAACCTTTCAGTGGTCCAGGTTGCTCAGAGGTCCATCCAGCCTGAACACTTACAGGGACGGGACATCTGCAGTTTCTCTGGCAACCTGTACCAGTGTCTCACCACCCTCACAGGGAAAAATTTCAGTTTCTTCTGTATCTAATGCAAATTTCCCCTTTTTCAGTTTGAACTCATTACTCTTTTTCTCGTCACTACAGTCCTCATTATACTGAGGGCACCAGAACTGTGTGCAGAAGCCCGGGTGGGGTCTCACCTGAGTGGAGCAGAGGAGGAGAATCTGCTGCCCACAATGCTCTGGATGCAGGCCAGGACACGGTTGGATTTCTGGGCTGTGAGCACACATGGCCAGGGCATGTCCAGCCTCTGATCCACCAACACCCCCAAGTCCCTCTCCACAGACGAGGCTGCTCCTGGTCACTTCTCCAGCCAGCCAGTACCTGGGATTGCCCCAGCCCTGGTGTACATGGTGTAAAGGAACTTCCACTGAAAATAGGACAATCCCTTTGGAACAGTCTGGCTTTTAAAAGTTCTGTTTATGCATTTAAGGCACCAGAATTATTTCTCTCACAAAGTTTAACAGCAACCTGATACTGAAAACAATATTGCCAAAATTGTAAAATTTCACTCAGTTTTCCATGCACTAAAGATTAAAATAGCCTCTGTAAAAGATATATATATATTTTTATATATATATTTATATATGAAAACTCTTATGTACAGTTGTATCAAATACTTTTCTCTTTACACAATAATCCCTTGCATTTATGTGCTTCATATGCAAGTTGACTTTTGAACACTTCATACTTCTCAGGGAAGTTTTAAACTATGTACAATCAGATGACGCTCGAACAGGAGTTTGTTCCCCATACAAGCTTGTTTCTCATACCTCAGTTGGTTGCCTTTGCCAGGCCATCAGTTCAAAATTCGAGGTAGAAGTAAGTAGCCTATATACTCTGTGCAAAAAAAAAAAAAAAAAAAAAAAAAATTAAAAAAAGTAATAGTGTGTTTGTTAATTTGCACGTGGCAGTCAGTCTGTGCTCTCAGTCCAGAGATCTGTTGGGCAGCTTGGGCTCGTGAGTGGAGTCGTGGCGTTGGGCTGTGGTGCTGTTGGGCAGGAGAGCCTGCTCCACCTCTGCTTCCCTCTGCAGATCCAGTAGTGCTGGGGTTATTTCGGGAAGCACGTTCAGTTGTTTTAATGACCCTCCTGCAGGTGAAGCTCTCACCAAATTAAGGTTGTTAAGCTCTGAAGGCTTTGCTGCTGCTTGTGAAGAGCCTGCAAAACCCCAAAGGAGCAGCGTGGTTAGGTGATGCTCAGCCTGCCAAGCACTCCCACCCTCCATGACCCTGGAGATCTTTCCCAAGCTTCATAATTCTGTTCTGTGCTCAAACCAGCCTCACCGCTGCCATCCACGCCTGTCAGCTAGTTGAAAAGGCTGAGGGGAGCACATGGGACTGTGTTCCAACCCCACTGGTGCCCCTGGGGATCAGAGGTGACCCCGAGGAAGGACATACCGTGCGTGTCTGCGAGCAGAGCGCCGGCCGTGCCCTCCAGCCTTAACCTGTCGTGGTTACTGGGGTACAGGGTCCCGTCTGTTTCCACCCTCTTGCCACTGGCAATCCCATTGCAGGGCTGAGCATGAAGAAGGCTGGTGCCTGCACCCCTCTTCCTATGGCGCTCCTTGCTGCTCAGTGCACTGGGGTGGGTGTTTTCCACAGTCTTTAGGCTCTCGGAGTAGCACTCGGAGTCCCTGGGGTAGATGTGGACGTTCATGCTGTCCGTGCTGCTGCTGCACTCCGTGCACACCACGGGCAGCCCGAAGCCTTTGGGGGAAGAAAGGAAAATCAACAAGGGAAGATGAGCAGCTGCAAGTGCTCACCACTGGAGCACACAAATCATGGAAGGAAAGGGCAGTTCTGTGTAGTTCAGTGGGGGAATCTCTCACTAAATAAAGTGGACACTCCATGGTCTTACACAGGGCTATTACACACCCAGTTTTCAGAACTCTGTAGTCTCCATCACTAAAGGTAGTTCCAATTAACAGCTTTAGTTAGTCAGGGATTCTTTTCACTCCAAAGAACTTGGAGCTTTCTGTTTTTTTAAATAAACTATGTATTTCCTTTTCCAGACCTTCTAATCAGGGTAGAAATGCAAAGTGGAACTTTCCTGTAGCTGCTTTAGCTACCTTTCTTATTTTTGTGCTGCTGCTTTACAGGGATCACCATCAGCCCACACTCTTATCTCAAGATATGTTATTACTGGTAGTGGGAACTACAGATGACCAGAATTCAAAGCAGCAAGGAATTCCTAAATGTTGAAAGTTAATTTCCTTAGTGCACTCAACAACTTTCCATTATTAAACTTTACATTAGTTTCTCCTAGAGAGAAAATGTTTCATTGGCTGATTTTCTGTGGCTTTTACAATACAGTGTGAGAACAGAATGCACATCCTAAAAATAGAAAACTATGAGTGTAACACCCAAGAAATTGGCAAAGGCAGGTGTAGTGCCCAAAACAACCTTTAAATTTTGAAAATAAATTAAAAAGCTGAGCTTTGAAGTCAACAGCCCTTTTAAAAGAGCATGAAAAAATTTAACACTTTTCGTTTGGAAAGTGCTCTCATATCTTCTCATACAAAAATCATAATATTTTAGGAATATTAGGAATATTCCTAAAATATTCAATATATATCACAAAATTCCCATCAGCCAGCTGATTTGCACAGGGTGGCAACTGGGAACTTTACTCTTCCTCTTTCTGACAGTTCCTCAAATTCCAACTACCCAAGCTTGAGAGAGGATCAAAGCAAGCAGAAGAAAGTAAATTCTCTGTGCTTGCACCTGAGAATCATTCTGAACTATTTTTTCTCTGAAGGTAACAATTTCTTGTGTTAATGCTGTCTGACTTGGAGGGTTTTGTGATCTGTACAAACACGAAATACCTTCCCAGATTAATGGGGTTTGTACCTGTCTTATCTGGAACAAGCATTCCATTGGCCATGTCCTCAGTTTTCCAAGCGTCTTTATTATAGCTGATACACAGCTTAGGCTGTCTACAACCTACAGCAGGAGCTTCAACATCTG
Organism: Pseudopodoces humilis; assembly: GCF_049639895.1. Classification (NCBI taxonomy): domain Eukaryota; kingdom Metazoa; phylum Chordata; class Aves; order Passeriformes; family Paridae; genus Pseudopodoces; species Pseudopodoces humilis. The sequence goes on from NC_142212.1 coordinate 15,309,222, forward strand.
GACACCTTCCAGCATCAGCCTGACACATCCCTGTAACAAACAAACCATCTGGGTAAAGATCACAGCCATCTGCTCACAGTTAGATGACTTGCTTGTCTTACACTAGAAAAGGGAGAAAAAATAGCAGTAGAGATAATAGATAATTTTCAGCTAACATTTAACAGAATAAATGCTGCACAATCTCAGGAGGATCTTAGTTCAGAACTCTTCTCCTTCTTAATGTGCTGTGTTTAAATAGCATAAAACCCCAACATTTAATTTCAAAGCCTGAAGGCAGGGACAGGCAATGCTAATGTATTTTCTAGTATGACTATGGGTAACTCTGCTGCCAAAAAAAAGAATCCAAAATTAGCAAAAAAACAGTCCTTAGGGCCTGACTGAGCAGATTCTGGGGCAGTCAGCTTGTAGGAACACTTACTCCTGGGAGAGGAGAGCTCTGTGAAGTCAAACACACATCCCTGTTCTGCATAGATGCAGGAGTTACATTATGAAGATCTCTCAGGTAACTCAAAACAAACACAGAAGCACTCTGGGCTGAGATTTCTACCTCCCATATCAAGTTCAGATCCAGCATTACAGAATAATTAAACCATTTCTCACCGTTGCTGTCAATGTGCCCATTGGGCTGCTGGGTGTCCACTCCAATGGCCACTTCCTGGCGCTCTGAGAGAGTCCCTTGGGAGGACAAGTAGCTTGGCACATCAGGAGGCACAATAGTCTCATCTAGAGCAATGGGAGCAGGGAAAAGTCAGTTCCCAGCAGGATTTTCAAAGTAAATTTGCATTCTCAAGGGGTATTTGGGACCAGATCTAGAACCGGTTATTTTCTGTAGGTGCATTGGAAACTGAACTGCCTAAATATTCCTCTCCCCTCAGAAGCCCCATTCCTGATTTTTCAAAGCTTAAAGCTGTGAGACAGAGTGCTGATAAAGGCACTTTGAGTATTTGCATGTGGCATGGTCGGTACATAGTAGTGGAGTAGAACGATTTATTCAGAAAAAGTAAATCCTTCTCTCTCCCCTGAAATTCAGTCCCTCCTTCGACTCAACTCTTCTGCCCCCTGAAGTCAGGAGTAAAAGCATTCTGCAGAACAGGGTATTTGGTTACCTTAAGCAGGAATTAAGCCTGTTAGCTGTCCTTGGCTTTCCCCATTTTCTATCAGGCAATTTCAGTTTCCCTTGCCACACAAAACCAAGTGAAACTCAATTATATCAGGCACGAAGTGCTGGATTTTCAGGACTATAAAAAGGAATTATGAAAGTATCCCACTAGTACATCACACTGCTAATAGTCTATCCAAGACTTCCTACCTAGCCTGTGTCTTCAAAAATCCTTTTGTTCTCTATGTAAAGCTAAACATAATGTAGGAAGGCTGGAAATTCCAAGCAGGCTGGGAAATTCTTAGGCTGGTTCTTTCATAATTCTGTTTTGTTCAGAGGCTGCATAAGGAGGGCAGGAGACTATTCTTACTGCAACACTTATTTCAGCACCAAATTATCCCCTCTGAATATCAGGAGAAAGCAATAAACACTAATATTTCCTCTAAAAAGTAATAGATATCCCCACCCCCCCATCAGCAGGGCAGGCTCTTATAGCCAACATGGAAAATGGATTCCAGCTTCAAAGTCTAATTTTTCAAGTTTTGACTTCAAAGTCTTTAAAAATACAGATATCCAAAAAGTAAGACAGGTTCCCAGCATCATGAACATCATCCAGACTGTCTCAAAAGTTATCATTTATGGTCATGGAAAACCGAAGTAGCAAAGCAATGGCTGGAACTACTGCCAAGTGGAAAAGACCTTCCTGAAGAGCAAGCCAAGGGGAGAAATGCAGCTCTGAACATGCTTCAGCAGCAAGTGAAAGCTGGTTCCAGCCCTGTGAGCCAAGAGAACCAGGGAGATAAGCCAGCTGCAGTTCCAGTGGATTGTGAGGCTCCCTGATGAGCCGGCTCAGCCTCGGTGGGATGTCTGCAGCACGAAAGGTTAGAGGGGGCCTCAGGACACCGGAGCTACCTGTGTTGGTGACACTGTACTCTTCACTCTTCTTCCTGGTCTGGTAGATGATGCAGACCCAGACCAGGGAGGTGAGCACGATGCTGCAGACCACGGCGATGGTGATGATGCCCACGGTGGTGCGGTCCTTGCGGCAGCCCAGCGACTGCAGGATGCTGACGTGGCTGTGCGCGCGCTCCGTGCCCAGCGTGTTGGACATCTCACACGTGTACTTCCCCGCGTCCTCCAGGACCACGTTCCTGACGATCAGCAGCTGGTTGCCCGAGGTGAAGTGGTGCCTTTCTGTCACCACTAGGGGCTGGTCACCTTTCAGCCAGGTGATGCGGGGCGGGGGGCTCCCCGTGGCTTTGCACTGGAGAGCCACGGTCTCACCCACGGACACCACGTGATCTTCCAGTGGATGGACCAAAGATGGAGTCTCTGCAGGAGAACAAACACAGAAATTAATTCATAGGGACAGTGTAACAACAGATTTAACAGCACTGAATATTCCTCGTGTTCCTGCAGACACAGCAATGCATGAAGCAGGCACATGCTCAGGAGTATGTCAGCTGCCTACCACAACTAATCTAACAAGCACAGTCAAGGTCTCACTTCTCACAACCAATTAGTGTTAAGTTTTCCCAACAAGAAACTTCTGAGGACATGGGCCAACAGCTGACACGTGAATTATTTCATAGGGCAAAAGAGATGAAGTACAATTTCCTTCTGAAGTAATTTTCCCAGACAAATAGGCTGGTTGGAGGGGCTTCCTTGGCACAAGAGAAGATGTGACTTACAGCTCCTTCTCTTACTTAACAGGTATTTTTCATTAGTGAACTATGGTGTAAAACAATGAAACAAGACTAAGACCATTTGACTCTGTCTCTCTTTTATCTGCAACCGGTAAAGAGCTTGAATGGCCCCCTCTCCCAGTTCCCACTTGCACTCGGCCTCCTGGGGCACCGGTGATGCCTTTTTGGCACTACCTAAAAACAGAGGCCAGAAAAAATAAGGGAATAAAAGCAGTTATATTTTTTGAAGGGCCTTCAGGTACATTTAGGGCAGACAAAGCCTGCCCAGGGACTACACCCAAAAATGGATGATGGGTTTTCATGCTTTTATAAGTTTGGTCCATTTCCATATTGAGGTAAGTAATTTACTCGAAGTCTGCTTCCCCACCAACTCACTTTTGTTTTCTTGGGGTCTGAGACAGTGAGGTATCCTTGATTCCCAGGCCTAGAGAGGAATTGTTTTGTCTGACCAAAATGGGAGAACAGTAGCTAACACTCTATACCGAGTTTGGAGTCGCGCACTGAAGAATTGCAGGATTACAAATACATGAAGAAGTATAAAAGCTAAGATCCTAAGGCATCTTACCCAGCACGGTGAGGGTGGCATTGGCGAGCACGGAGCCCGCAGAGTTCTGGGCTGTGCAGCTGTAGACGCCCATGTCCTCGATCTTCACGTCGGTGATGAAGAAGACGTCGTCGTCGGGCATGACGTGCATGCGGCGCTCGCGGGCCGCGGGGAAGTCGGTGCCGCCGTCCTTCTGCCAGGCGATCTGGGGCGTGGGGTGGCCCTCGGCCGCGCACTCCAAGCGCGCCGTCGTCCCCGTCCGGCTCGTGATGTCGTGGGGGGTTTTGATAAAGGACGGCAGCACTGATAAAGGAGAAATGAGAAAAGGGCGTGAGCGATTCCGTGGGGAAACACCATCTCCTGGGCAGGTCTGTTTGCCTTCCCACAGAGGGGATTGAAGTGATAATTACCCACTGGCAGGAGGATGCCCACAGGCCTTGGCAGGGTGTCTCTGAACTGCTGGGGATTGACCTTGTGTTTCTACAGAACACACCTGTCTGCAGAGTCCATGACACCCCAAACTATAGACATGGGATCAAAGCTAATTTTTTCTGTGAAACCTGGGGAAAAAAAAATCTATCTCTCCTACAGAGAACTTCCAACTGTTACATCCGTTTTCTTTGCATCCCTTTGTATTTTCATTTTCATTGGGCTAAGAATCTACCTGAGCAGCCAAAGAGCAGCAGCTCAAGCTGTTAAGAACATTCATGCTGAAGTGCTTGGCTGGATGGCAACCAACACAAAATGGTGTGTGCTCCTCCCAGGGCATTTCCCAGCATCCACCCAGATACAAACAGCTGCTGTGCAGAGGTTAAGAGCTCACCATCAGGAACAGACCCTCGGGAGAAACTAAGTGGATCCCAAGGAATTGCACCATGTAGGAGCTCAGGCTGAGGAAGAGGAAGCAGTTCCCACTCACCATTAACGGTGAGCCGGGCCTTGTTGGAGTAGGTGGAGCCGAAGTGGTTGGTGATGACGCACTGGTAGCGGCCCTCGTGCGCGAAGGTGACGTGCCGCAGGTGCAGGATGGTGGTGCACTCCATCACCTCCCCGTCCTTGGCCCGCACGTGAGCGAAGTTCTCGATCTCGGCGTTGTGCAGCATCTCGTTGTCCTTCTTCCAGGCAAACATCATGGGGGAGCTGCTGCTGCTGGCGGCCAGGCAGGTGAAGCGGATGTCCTTGCCGAGGACAGCCACCGTCGTCTCGGGCTGGATGATGATCTGTGGCTTGGGGAAATCGTCTGGGAGGAAACAGCAATAGTCAGTGCTGGACTCTGAGGGCAGACTAGAGCAAAGCAGGAGGTGAAATGAGAAATAAGTGGTGCTGTGTAGAGCAGGTGTGCCACACACAGCTCCATTGAGTCTTTGGTTTACATGGGATTGTTGTTCCTCTGGTTCCTTCAGTGGGCTGAGATGGTCACCGAGTGACCTCAGACACCTAAAAGACAGCCAGCTCCTTCACCAACTGAATCTAAGATACTGTGGTCTGAAGAAGATATTCAGGCCATATTCAGGTTGTCCTTCCTTGTACAAACCATGCATGAAGAGCACAACTAAACTTAGAACGTCACCTCCAGACCTGAATTGGCATGAAATAGGAGGGGGGGAGAGGGCAAAAAGGGCTGCAAGTGTCACCTCCAGAGAAAATCACCCCCAGGAGGTTTTACTGAGGTGGAGATTGGTCTCTTCTCCCAGGCAATAGGACAAGAGGCAATGGCCTCAAGTTGTGCCAGGACAGGTTTAGATCAGCTAATAAGAAACATTTCTTCGCCAAAAGGGCTGTCAAGCACCAGAATGAGCTGCCCAGGGACATGGTGGAGTCACCATCCCTGGAAGTATTTAAGAGATGTGGCACTCGGGGCCATGGTTTAGTGGTGCATCTGGCTGTAGTAAGTTAATGGTTGGATTCAAAGGTCTTAGAGGTCTTTTTCAACCTAAAGGACTCTACGCAGCCCATGCTGCCAAAGCAGAAGCAGCTGTATTTGCCTGTCACCCGACCAGGCTGGAAAGCTTTGCACACTCTCTCTCTCTTCCCTGAAGACTGTTGGTTTTAGCAAGGTTCCAAGCAGATTCATTTATTAGGTTTCTACAAATGGTGTAATTTAATATTTGACTAAGGTTTAATTAAACAGCCAGGCCTCTGGAACCAGGACTACTAGTGCCTGGAGGACTTGGCAGGCACCAGGAAGCAAAGCTGCTTTTGCTTTGTGATGTTGCTGTGGGGATGGAGCCTTCAGGATCTCTTCTTCCAGATGAGCACAGCAAGCCTCCCTCCCAGCCTGCTCAGACAGAGGCCACCTAGGCAGAGCATGTCACTGGGGGATCAGGAGGGACATGGGAACAAAGCTTCTGCTCTGTGTTCAGTGCAAGTCATGCATTCAGCTCAGTTAAACAGTGTTTGCAAAAGCTCATTTTTCCTTCAAACAGCCATGTGCAGCTCCACCCAGGATCCTCACTGCTTGGCTCCACTGCACAGGGTTTGGCTCCCAAACCAGGCCTTTCTTTTCCCCAAAACCTGAATGCCTCAACAGCATTGATTTGGCCAGCTCTGATGATTTGAATTTCTTTTTCTTTATGAGAAAGGCGGTAGATGTTTATGTGTGCTGGGTATTAAGTAAAGCTGCTTTGAAACCATGGCTCAGGTGCAGAGTCAACTGCAGTATTTGGGTGGGCCTTGCTGCCCCCAAAGAACCAGCTGTGATGGAGGGACTCTCCTCTGGGTTTTGTTTTTAACTCATTGTTGTCTCCAAGAGGGAGAAAAGATGAGTGAAGAACACAAATCCACAGAAGAGCTCAGAACACTGCAGAAGGGAAAAAATTACATCTGCAGTCTTGATACTATCAAGCTGAGAGGACTGGGGAAGTGTCTGTGCAGCCCCATCTGGAAGTGGAACAGGCCTTAGTCCCTTTTGATTTAATAGTCAGGGAGCCCTGTAAGGAATACTCTGGATGCAAGCAATGCACTGTGTGGTTTTAGTGGGAAATAAATTGTAGCCAATGACAAATTTTTTAAATGCAGGCTTGGGCTTCCTTTGATCCCGCTGAATAACGAAACAAAACAGAAACACTCTCATAATAACATGCTGGTACTCAAAGAAAATGTTTCCCAAGTGACTCCTACCCTTCATACAACCTCAAAACACGCAGGCGAGACTTACCACACACAAAACTCTCTGGCTGGATGGCAAAAATGCTCTTGCTTTTCAGTGACTCAGGATGGGCACAGGTGGCCACCACAAAGGACTGCAGCTCCTTCTCCACTAACCACTGGGGCAGCCACTTCAGCTGGCAGTCACAGAGGAAGCTGTCACTGTTAATGTGGCTGCAGGGAAACAAAACCAACACGAGCCTGCTGTGAGTCCTGCACACAGGGAAGGCTGGGAGGCTCCCAGTCCTTTCATGTTAAACACTTTCCTCCTGCCCCCCCAGCATGGGTGGAAGGAAGAAAAAGGACTGCAGGGATGTCCTCGAGGCACTAAAAATGTTACAGATGTGACACATTCAAATAGCATTTCATCTCCACGTAGACAAACTCCCTCCTGTACTGCAGTGACATTGCAGCACCTTGTAATTATGAACCAGCTCCCAGAGTGATCCCCAGGAACAGACAAGAAATGTCAATGAGTTCCTGCTCTGCCCCTGTGGTTTGAGCATCTTTGGTGGGGACCAAATTCAGCACTTAACTACTGACCAGAGAGATATATACTGCCTTCTATAAGGTGACCCTGGAGTTGTGTTTACTGCTTAACAGAAGCAGTTAGAGGAGAAATGACCAAAGATATTTGTGTAAACCCCACAGAAGCAGTAACTAGTGTGGAAAACAAAACACATAAACATTTCTCAGCATCCTGAGTTCCAACCCCACCACTGCAGTATTCTGATCCAACACTAGCTTAGTACCTTCTGTTAGCAAAAGAGTGTGAAAAAGGGGTAAAGAACAAGGGGATTAATGTGGGGTTTTTAAAATATTCTGGGCCAAATTATGGCTCAGCACAGCTCTAAGGCCAGTGAAAAACTGTAAATTTACATAAAAAGGGCATTCATACTTTGGTCTGTTTTGAAAAACTCAGTCTGATCCTTGGAATTGAATGTGAGGATGCCTCAGAGACTGGGAAAATGCCCCAGAGAGAACTTCTGTCCTGTAATACTACAAGCTATGAAAGAGCAGAGTATCAAGAACACAGCAGAATTCCAACTCCAGCACTGCACTATAAGATGTGAATCTCCTGCTATTTTTCTACCTCGGGAAATCCTGAAGTTTGAAATGAGAAGGAGAGGGAAAAAGAAAGAAATTGACTGGAGAGGGAGGGAATATAGGGATTTGATTTTTCAAAGCTGTCCACTTTGCTGTTCTAGAAAGATGTGTAGCCTCTAACACATATGATGGCATAAATCCCTCCTGGCTGCTTGGAACAGGTCACAAGGTCCTTCAGCACAAGGCATTCTGCATTTAAATGTCCTCTATCTGAACTTCTCCATTTTATAAATATTCATTCACAATATCTGGGATCTCACTGTCTCTTCCTAATAAGATCAATCTTTCAACTCAATTTTGTTTCAAGTGCCAGTGCAGAAGTTTGTAATCACACAAGAGATGCATGGTGTTTATCTTCTTCATTCCCAGCCACTGGTATCAGGTGTCACTGCCAACAGTGACCATCTGATTCCCATTTCCAATGTCAGGAGCAAGAACCTGCACCTGCCCAAATACCAAATAAATGATTTTGTGTTCCATAGACACTGCACTACTCTGGGGCATAGCAATGCACTGACAGTAGATTAAATATTTATGGGGAAGAAGAGAAAAGGAAGCCAGGCAAGAGTGGAAACAGTGTCTGATAACAGTGCAGAGCCCCATCCTGGAGCACAAGCAGCAGTTCTGATAACACATCTGTATTTTTACACCAGAAGGCTGAATGACAAGTGGATGCAGTTCAAATGGTGCTTATCACTGCAATATCAGTCCTGTGTGTGAACCCTAAACACAGGTGTACAGCGAGGGAGCAGATGGGCCACTGGGAATTAAATCCATGGTGGTGTGAGCAGGAGAAGCTAACAGGACCAGAGCTGGACTTCCTGGGCAGAGATGAATAATTGCACAGGCACAAAGCTGCTGGAAGAACCTGTGCCAGTGATCTAATTTCACTCACTATTACATGCAAGATGTTCCCGTGACAGCTTCTCCTGTGTAAAAAATACCCCACAGAGGAGGATGCAGGGGAGGGGTGAAATGAGTGAGCGGTAATGTGGGTAACACCCGTGCTGCTGCTCACATCTAGGGCCAGGAGGAGCCCTCCTGCCTGAGGGTGTGAGCAGGGCAATCACTTACAGCTGCCGCAGGCTCTTCATCCTGGCAAAGGCATCGGCTTGGATGGAGCGGATGGCGTTGTCCCCGAGGTTCCTGCAGGCACAACCACAGGCAGTGTGAACAAAGGGGATGCCACGGCTGGGACAGAGCCTCTCCACATTGATTTCAGCACTGACTCCAGTAGCAGGAATCAACATTAGCCAGCCAACAAAAATTACATTTAATTAAATCACTAGGTCATCCCCTACTCAGTCTTCTCACTACACTTTCTCAGTCTGAGCTACTACATCCATCATCCATAGCTCAGGAATTCCTCAGCTCCCTTGATAACTAAAGATAGTCTGGAATGTGGTACCCCACATAAAAGAAGGCAAATATTTGCACTAAGCAGCATCTGAGGAATTATTTGAAAATTACTTGGAGAGGATACTGTTGGGTTCAAAAAATCACAGTATTTCCAAAGGAAGGGGTTAAAGGCTTCCCTTACAAATATCACTAATTAAAATAATTTGTTCTCTGAAAAAGCACAGTGTCAGATTTAGGGCTGAAGTTTACTAAGTGACATGTAGGGCAGACGAGCACTGCTTAAAGAGGACAATCTCAGTAGAGAATTAAGGGCACCTTTATTTGGGAATGTTCTCCCAATCAGGCAGCCCAAATCTTTCAGCATGCTCTTGATGGCCATAACATTTCATACAATCAACAGCCAATAAAACATGTAGAGCACAGTCACATATACTTTAACTCGTCTTAATCCAAGAAAGGAGGTTATTCATGAATCACTGCTGGAGTCATCAGCCTTGGGACACAGAAAAAAATTACACAGAGCCAAAATTGACTTCTTGCAAATGGCTCTGAGGGGGGTTGTGCTGAATGGAGATGTTCAGTGGGGATGCATCGAAATCAGTCATCTGCAGCACATGTCACTGCCAGAGCCCAGGTTTAGGGGGAGGCTGGGGCAAAAGAGGAGAGAGTGTTCTGTCTGAACCAGCCTATTTTCATTGCTAACAGCCTGCAAAGCAGTAATGTGCAAGTCAAGGTGATACTCTCAAAAATTAAGAGCATGCAAATTTCCCATATGTTCTCTGACTTTGTTCCTGGCACAAAAAAAGGCCAAAGCTGAGGCGGACTTATAATGAGAAGGAAGCAGGTGGCCCCCACAAATGGACTGGCTTCTCAGTTTACAAAGACACTATTAAATTGCTAGCAGATTTCTCAAGCAGCTACTTTTGGCAGACCCCCCCCTTCCCAACCTCTGAGGCATGGTGGGTTACTCACAGGTGCTCCAGAGCCTCCAACCCTGAGAACGCTTTCTTGGCCACTGACTTGATCTTGTTTCCAAACAGAGTTCTGCAGTTTCCAAACATCCAGTGCCAGATAAACAGAAAGAAAATGGGGAAAGGGGGGGCAAAAAAAAAAAAGGAACACAATTAGTGTGGCTTTATCTGATATATACACTCAGTGTAAGTCGTAGGAAATCTGAACTGCACAGAGATTAAGAGGGCTGAAGCACACTCGCTTTCCTGCTCCTGAAATTAAATCCTTTTATCTGTATTTGAATTTAATAGTGATGACAGCGCAGAAGGGAATGTGCCATGTCACGTAAACAGGCAGGTTTGCTCCCATGCTTGGGAACCAGCTTGCTGAGTAACAGAAGGTCCCCTCTGTTCTTCACAGGCAAGCTGTGGACAGGATTAAGTGCAGTGACAGTTTAACAAGATATTGGTCTCTCCCCACAGCACTTTTCATTTCTGACTTCTTCTCAGACAGGAAAAAGAGTGGTAATTTATTCACTGGTGCTTGGCCTGAGCTATCAGCACACAGAGCTAGGGCTGCCCCTGGGCTGCACATTCACAAGGCAGCTGACTGCTGGCACTGCTCATTCCTTCCTTGTAAATACAACAGCAAAGCAGCATCATGCAACAGATCATAGCCAAGGATAATTTCAAGGAGCAAAAGGCAGAACAGGTAATGTTCAGAGCTGAGGAGGGGGCTTGCTTGCATTTGTGATCAGAGAGCATTCCTCTGAATCAGCAGTGGCATGAGGGGACTATCAGCAGAAAACAGCCAGCTGGAGAGATCCCAGCCCAGCTGCCATCTCCAGAGCAACAGTTCTCCATAAATATTGACCAGTGCTAATGGCCAGGGGCAGGGTTCATGCCAAATGGACAGTCTCTCCACCTGTTTTAATAAAACATCAACCAGTGTCATTAATTAGGAGCTGCTTTCCTTCCCCAGGCTCCCTCTAAGGTTTATCCTCCAGGTGCAGCTGTTATCACCATGTGGTGTCCAGGGCAAGTCATCACCCACAGCTCAGGTGAAGAAAAGGCACATCTGGTGCTGCATTTGATTTTGAGTTTTCATTCAAGAGCTGTCCTTCAGCATAGGGTGTGACCTGTATCTGCACCCCAAAAAGACAACTATGATGGTCCCACTGCTTGCTTACTGTCCAGGGAAAGGAGTACAAGATGGAACGTGTGCAGCCATTTCATGAGCAAATACATTACCAAGAACTTGTCAAGGCTTTCCACAAAGCACTTTTCAAATGTCAGGATAATTTGGTTATATACTGGCTCCCAGAAAGCCCAGTTTCAAATACCCCCAGCTCCAAAGGATGTGTGCAATCATGTGTGCCATCATTTGGTAAAAGGGATGTTGCATTAATGAAGGCTTTGAAAAATCCATTAGAATGATTAATACAGTAAATAATTTACTATATGTAAACTCTGGTCAAATGGCTGCATCCATACACACTGATTTCTGGAGCCATGTTCCTAAATAAGTGTGTTATAAGGACAAGGCAAGGATAAAATAAGGACTAAAGGAAATGGCCTCAAGCTGTGCCAGGAGAGGTCTAGACTAGATTTTAAGAAAAATTTCTTCAGAGAGAGTTTTGTAAGCATTGAACAAGCTTCCCAGGGAAGTGTCAGTCACCATCCTTGGAAGTGTTCAAAAACCTTGTGGATGTGGCACTCCAGGACATGGTTTTAGTGATGAATATGGTGATGGTGCTAGGTTAATGGTTGGACTTGATGTTCCTAAAGATTTACAATTCTAATTGAAGTTAAATGGGCAACTGCTGTTGAAAAAATTATGTTGAGCTTAGGTTTGATATATGCAGATTTCTATTACAGTTCAGTGGATTCTGGACTTTGAAAATTGGAGACAGTGCTGGTATCTGTTTAGTTATCTGTGCAGAGTACAGTACATTTGGGAAGGGAATACACAGCTCCACCACTTGTGTAGGTGCACAAAGCTTGATGCCTGGACATGAGAAATACCTAACACACATGACAAGTCAGGCCTCAGCAAACTCATTAATAATTACTCCTTGCAACTAATTTCAATTAAGTGCCTCTACAAATCTGAGAGTTTGAACCTAGTAGCCCCCATCAAAGGGCTGTGGAAGGCTGGAATGTGAAGGCAGCAGAACACAGCCACAATCAGCCATTCCACTGCTGGCCAAAACCTCCTCCACAGGGCAGAGCCAAGCACAAGCTCTCCTGGAGACTGCACCAGTGTAATTGTGGCACACAATTCACTGCAGTGTTTTCTCCTCCAGACAGTTTACACCTGCAGGAAGAAGATCTTGCTGAGTGAGCCATCAAAAAGCCGGTTACATTTAGCAGTTTGAATAATTAGGAACCTCCTTGCTCTGCAGCAATTCCACCGGTGCTTTTTATGCTTCAGTGCTTCTCGAGTCCCTCTTTCTTCAAGCAACATTTTAATTCAGGCCTGTGCTCTCCATCCTGGAGAGCTTCATATATAATTCAGAGAAGGCTAAAGTGACTGGCCTCTCCATCTCTGTTTAACACCTTCATGTCAGCGAACAACCCTCTCTGTGCTAAATCCTTTCAGAGGCTAATCTGTGCCAGATCAAAGGGGAATGGCTTTTAAGGCAATCTCCACAGAGCTGAGGTGATTATTAATTCATTGGAAGGTCTCCTCTGAAGTGCCCATTTATTTTTTGTATGCTAATGCATTTAAAGTGGTTGACAGTTTAAACACGAGCCCTAAATCACACAGTGAAATGTTTGCTGTTAAGGGCTGATCTTTTATTTACAAAAATATCCTGGTACTCATTTCAGCCCTAGAAATCACTAGTTTGGGATTTATGTGCTGATAAGCTAAAACAGTTCTGAGGAGATGCCTTTAAAAGTGACCACTCACAAGTATTCTCAAAATGCCTCAAGGAGTAATAATAAAATAATTTCATTTTCTGAGCATCTTTTAGCCTTACACACTGGGTGACAAGCAAGCTGTCTGTCCCACAGCAGTTCACTCTGTTAAGTAATCAAACCACTCCTGTCTGCCCCAAACCAACCTGATCCTCATGTTTTTCCAGGCTATGAAATGTGCTACAATTCCCTGCACAAACCTTCCCTGCACATGTCCCTCAGCCAGACTCAGAGCTGGCCCGAGTCCATGTGCAATGACAGGCATCAGTCAACAAAGGAAGAAAGATATAAACCAAACTTCCTTAGACTTGCACAAGCCCATAGTGCATCTTTGTGTACCAGCAGCTCAAACCAGCAATCTTTTGGAGGTGTTCCTTGTGCTTGGTGACAAACATCTCATCAGGCATTTCACAGGGGACAGCAATAGCTGCTCTGCCCAGAGTTCCAGCACATAACCCCACAGGCTGCCCCTGCTCCCTCTTCCTTCCTCCTCCCGCTCCTTGCTGTTCCTCCTGGCCTCTGCCTGACCCCCACAGCTCCTCAGGGCTCCCTGCTCCTGCTTTCCAAGTCAGTCCTTTTGCTGAACTCTTTCCTTCCATGCTGTCTCCTCTGGGTTTTTTCACCACTCTCCTGTTATCTGCACCCAGCATTTCTAACATATCCTAATCACTTGGGACCACTACTTTTTCTCCTGTGCCCGTGTTGGAGGGATGTACCAGCAGTGGATGTACCACCAGGACAGCTCTCTCTGCTCCTTTCCACCACCTTCTCTCCCTTGTCAAAGCAGCATTACAGACTCATAATCCCTACAGCCTAAAAATCCCACTGGGCAAAGTCTCTGCTCCCATCACCCTTCCAGCTGCTCACATGATCTCACTGGGTTCTTCAGACAAACCAAACACTCAGGCAGCCAAGGACTCTTCTACCCACCATATCTGCTCCTCTGCCTTTTTTCTGGCAGTCATGGGAAGATCCCCTGACTCTGCACACACAGCAATTCTTACTGACTTCTCTCTCACTCCCACACTTCTGCTTCCCCATCTGGCTCCCCCTGTCCTTAAATCCTCCTCTGCCTTCTGTCCCATTTTACTTGCAGCTGCAACTTGGTCCCCTCCACATGGACCCAGTGACTCCCCTCAGCAACCATCAAATGCCATCTCTGTGATTTCAGATTTTTCTCCTCTAAGCACTCCCATCTCCACAGACCCTGCCATGGCTCATCCCACTCCCCGAGGAGTCTCTAATGAGAGCGTGACAACATCCCGCCTGCCAGGATCCATCCCAGCCATCTGCTATCCATCGAGGTACTTTTACTGCACCTCTGGCTGTGCCATCCCAGCATCACAGACAGCGGCATGGGGGGGTGCTGAGAACTTCAACAAAGGCAAGAGGTAATGATTAGAGACTCTTGATTTGTCACAAGCCATCAGAGACTCCTCTGACAGGGCTGATTTATATCACCCATTTCAAATGGAACAGGGACTTGTACGGAGCAATGTGAAAATCCTTGCGAAGGCCAAACAAGCCATAAACATTTGCAAGGCGCATGCTTGCCTTGGGTTTCTTTTTATCTCTTTAAGAGCCTGTGCCCCATGGTGCCTTTTATTGTCACTGCACATGGAACTGAGCCCAAAAGATCACTCTCAGAAAGAGTATCCCACAGAAACGAATCCTGTTTCAATCCTCTGTTGTAACAGGAAGTGGGGTGATTTTTCTCTCTGTTTATTGTTATTTTCTGCATCAATCAGTGCCTCGCTGAAGACTGCAAGGGGTCATTTTTGTTGTTTGCTTTTAGAAGTGAGGAATGGTTGTGCTGAATTTTATACATGAAAACAGCTTAAATTTCTCTCTGTGTCTGAACTGCAGTATGTGGTACTGTCTGTTCACCATTTAGAAAGGAAATAATTGCCTCATACCTGCTTAAAAACATCAGTGCTTAAAAACCACATTTGTGCTCTTGCAGTGAGCCTGCAAAACTGTTACAGCTCAGATTTTCTCTTGATTTTTGTCTTGTTCCAAGGTAAGGGAGGCTGCATAAAAAGGGACAGACCCAGCCCCACACAGGCACACAACAAAACTGGCTTGCAGAATTCAAGCCCAGGGATACTCACAGCTTGCTCAGGTTTTCCAGGCCTGTAAAGGCTCCATTGGTATCTTCTATTGTGCCTGAGATGTCGTTGTGGTCCAGTTCCCTGGGGGGAGGACAAGAGAGAGCTCAGAATCAGCGCCTTAGTCCCAGTGTCACTGTTACAAACAAGTGGAGGAAGCTGGAGAGTGCCACATGAGAGCTTCTCATTTTCTCCTGACAGTTATCAGAAAATGCAGAGTCCTGCAGCAAAGCAGCACCAGTCACTTCTCCTGCACTGACACGTGGTGGGATGGTGCGTTCCAGAAAGAGCTCTGGCTTGTTCCTAGCTAAAACCCTCCAAGACAGCTTCTTTTTACCAAGTAGGTTTCTGCCCTTTTCTAGTTCTGTGCATCCAAACAGAAGGAGAAAAATTAAAATGAAGTGCCAAAATTAAACTGAAAGAAACAGCTGTCCTTAAATGCTACTGCCATGAAATAAGATCACTTTGGGTATTCCAGTGTATGCATGTATTTGTCTATAGCTGAATCTTAGGAAGAAGATTTGGTGTATTTTCTACAAAGCTGCATTTTTTCTGGCAATGAACTTGAAAACTCAACAAAGGAAAGCGCCAGCATCACTGCACCAGCCTAACTCTGTATAATCATTTGAAAAAAAACCAAGAGAATTCCTTTTTCAGAGTTAGCTTCTTTTGGCTTTCAAATTGACCATCAATTACAAGAGTCAAAGAGGTCTGAAGAAAAACAAGCACACAGAACAAACACAGAGATCCACAAAAGCTGTTTAAACAGTCTGTTTAAAAATCCTTCCCTCCCAGCTTTTAAATCCAGCTAGCAATGAATACCCAGCAACACAGACAGAAATTCATCATTTCCAATGTTAAAGAAAAACTAAATAGGGCTTTGTTGGTTTTGTTACATCACTCTGATTTAAAACCTGGCAAAACACAACACCAAAGCAAACTTCACCATCCAGATAACCCCTGAGCCCTCAGGTACTCCTTTCGCACCTTTTGAAGATGATTATCTGAAGGTTTCCAGATAAAAAAATATTAAGACCAAAGAAAGAAAAACCAAGTCCCCCTGCATTTTCCAACACTCCAGATACAGGCATCACAGTGTGGCTTCTGAGCAGCACAAATACACAGTAACTCACAGGAAGGGAAAACACAGTTAAAAGAAAGCCACAGTTTCAATATGGAAATGGTTTTCCCGCAGCTGCCTCAGTCTTTGCTCCTTTCTCTACTTTAGGGTGAGCTAAAGATGTGAAGGGAGATGGCCAAAAGCCACAATTCCTGTTTCTCAGCTGGCTTAAGCCTGGGACCTGAATCTCACATCCCTGGCCTTAGCCAGCATCACTGTGGATGTCAGGGTGATCTCTGTGGGCTGCTCTATGCCAAAGGCATGGACAAAATCTCAGCATCCCCGTGGGGTGTGGGTGCACATAATGCTGTGGTGCCCAATGAGACAAGTCCAGGAGAATGCTTTGATCTGCTGGCATTTCCAGCACTATCCTAGTGAGACCAGGAGCAAATACATCCTCCTGGAGCTCAGCTTCTACATCTTCCTTACAGTTGCCAAGCCAAGGTCCCTTGTTCTGTTTGCTTTTTAAGGGAAAATCCCTTCTCAGACACTTCTCCTCTTCAGTTTCACCACGGGCTACTGGTCTTTGGAGCAGCAAACCCTTTCCCATGGCAGAGACTGACAAGTGGGAACAGCCTGTAGGAGCTCTGACACACACTTTTATTAATTGACTGCCACACATTGTGTTTTCTTGAAAAAGGGAAAGAAAATGGTATTGCTTGTTCATCCAGTGGCAACTCAAAGGTTTAGTGTTAGAAAGGAGGAATAAAAACCTTTTTAACAAATGAGTGAAAATAGAGAGAGGGAGAAAAAAAAAAAAAGAGTGGGGTATTTTGGCCCAGCTCTCTTTGTATTCCAACTCCTCTCCCAGCCCCTGTTGCCAATTTCCTATTCTTTCTGGCTGGCTGAGCTTGAATGCTCGAAGCCTTGTTAATCATTGTGCTCAGAGGTCTCCGGGCCTGACCTCTATTTGAATAGCTCCACATTTCAGCAGTTTCACACCCACCAAAGGCTCCCCAACAATAGCCCATAATTAAAGCATGCTCAGCTCTTTTTCACCAGGTGCAGGACCCAATAGGCCTTTCTCTTTATTAAATTAGAGCTCGCTCACACACTCCCTCTCTGCCTCCCCCCTCTGCCCTGGACATAAAAGAGGCTCCACATTCAGTGCAGAGCAAAGAGAAGGACCAGCTTCCCTTCCCCTCCATTTTTCTTTGGAAACCTTTAGTTCCGGTCTTGACAGCTGCCTCAGAGAGGTCCCTTTCTGAATGCCCAGTGGCTGAAAGGCTTTGGCTTAAGTTTAAAAAAAGCAAACAAAACCCAAACTCACTTTCCAGTCACTTCCTTCACTATGAACTTCAATAAAGAAAAGAGTAAGATGCAAAATGTACTGTAAAGGCAGGAGATTTTTCTGTTCCCATTTCCTTTTAATGACCCAGGCCACAATGGGCTTCTGAAGAGGCATAAAAGTATCAAAGTGTGATTTTTTTTTTTTCTTTTGAAGGAAGAACTAAATCAGTTTGCTGAACCCAACCAGCCTGGGAACATGTCTGGTGCTGTCACAAGGACTGTGAGAATTTTGTGGTGTGCCAGATGAAGGTGCTGAGCCTGCAGCTCCCAGAGAGAGGAGAACAGCCAGCAGCCCTGCAGGTTCCAGTAAGGAGACAGAGACAACTCAGCAGCAGGAATGGAACTGGATTCCCCATCTTCTGATGTTCATAAGACAAGCCCAGATGGACTTCAGTCTAAAACAGCTCTCAACAGTGTATAATGGAACAATGCTACAACTGCATCCCACGGGGGTCACACTGATGTGTCTAATGGGCTCTACTGCTCCTGAAACCTTACAAGTTGGTATTTGGACCAGGCAAATTTGGACTATCACATTTCCAGGTATTATATTGCGTCAGTGGTTTTAAAATAAAAGTCTGTGGTAAATGGCCACAGCCAGCACTGGGTGAATCATTTTTGCAATTCAGTACTAGGGCTCGTGAAACTTTGCCCTTGGCAACTTTCTGGTGTTTCAGGATTTGCCATGAAAATCAGAGCACAGAATGTTTCATGGGCATTAAACAGAAAGACTTCTGGTTACTTGCATGGTACCTGCAAAAGCTTCTTATTTCTGTGCCTGGACTGAAGGCTGGGTGAAGTTTCGTGTTGTTACACTTCTGGTACAGTCAGATCCCAAGCCCAACCTCTACATTTCTTTGTTTTCCCATTGTTTTTTTTCTTGACATCATCTTAGCCTATATTTTTATATTTAATATTCAGTTAAAAAAACCAAAACCAAACAAAACCAACAACACAGAAGTGCTCAATAGCACATTTAAGAGGATATTCAAATTTCCAGTGTTGTCAGTGGAAGGAATCATTCCCTGCTCATTCTGAGTGCAGAATGACCCAAAAGAAACTAAGTTTTTCTAAGACTTGCAATTAAAGTCAATATGATAGCAAGAGAAATACTGCTATTAGCTGCAGGAATGAGACCTTAGGGATTTTTGGTCAGCTGAAGTGGCTTCAGGAACCTGAAACTGCCAGACATGGACACTAAAGAATCTTCAAACAGAACCACCTGCAGAACACAAACTTTGAAGGGAATATGGGTGGGGTCTGACAAAAGCTGAGAACAACTTACAGGACACGTAGGTTTTTGAGTCCCCTGAAAGCACCTTCTGCAATATGATTGATGGAATTGTGGCTCAGCCGTAGCACGTGCAGTCCCCCAAGGTCTGCCAGGCTTCCCTCATCCAGCCTTGTCAGGTTGTTGTAGGAGAGAATCCTGAGGGGAAAAAATGTAATAACAGCTCTTGTCAACCCACCTGGTATTTTCCAAACTCCCCTCTGCCAACCAGTGCTTGCCTCCCACAACCACTTGACAGGAGGTGATGTATGCATGGATAAGTAACAACTGGATTAGGAAATGAGATTGCAGCCTGCAGTTGTTGCCAGGAGACACCACCCATGGGGAAGCTGGGTGACACCAAGGGAGCAGGAGGCAGCTGGTACCCAGCTGTGGGGAAATTTTCTGTGCAGGATACAGTGAGAGGCTGCCCAGAAGTGACTGAACCCAACACACACACACACTGTCAGCTACGGCAGGGAGAGCTGCTCCTGCTCCCACGCAGCTGGGTGAGGGTCTGGGAGCACCACCCCTGTGTCCCACAGGTACAGGCAGAGCTCAGATGGCTGTGTTCAATCCTCACTGCCATCTGGACTCCCTCCCAGGCTCACAGGGAGAAGCAGCCCCTGTTCCCTGCGAGGTGCAGAGTGATGTCACACGGATGGATTTCGGAGTTCACACACGCTCTTGGCAGCGTCCAGGCTGCTGTGCTCAGGAGCTGTCTTATCATTCTGCACTTGTGCACAGCCAGCCCCAGGCTCTGGGTGTGGGTGCCTCTGCTCCACCCCAGTCCAGAGCCAAAAGCATTTCACCACAAGGCAATTGAATGCTTCCTTTCACGCACAGAAAGGAGGTGTCTGTTGTAAACCAGCCACCTTCCCTTCCTCCCACTCCCCTTTGTTAAGGAGCATAGTTTGCCTTAAATCCTCTCCACTTGCATGAGACTGTTGGAGGGCTGTTTTTTCCCTTAGTTTTCCATCTGTCTCTTCCCTTTGCCTGTATTATCTCTGGTCTGGGAGATTTTTTTTTTTAAGCACTGCTCCTGTTGCAGTTTGGAAGTTGGCAGGAAGGCAGCTGCTTTTCTCTCCCAGCAAGGTGCAAGATGGAGTTTTGACACAGGACAGGCCTTGGGAAGCTACCTCACACACTGTGCAACCACCTTCTATCCAGAATAAAGCCCTGCTCTGGAAGGCCAGCTTGGATTGCCAAATGAGGGACCTCTCAGAGTAGCAGCAGGCACCAGATTTTTGTAACCACCTTCTTAAGTGACCTGGGAGTACAGCTCACTTCAAAAGATGTAAGGGCTGCTCAACTTTTGAGAAAGTGACAGCTTTGAACAACCTTGAAATCCTCCACTGTACAGACAAGAAAAAAAAATTTCACTGAGTTCCAAACCTCCACATTCCTCTTCTAGTACTGCCTGTTAATGAGTCTGCTTAAAAATGTGTCTAGGGCTTGCATGACATTCACTGCAAAGCCAAAACCTAAGTCCAAACAGACATATACTCCAAAGTAATTTACTTGGCAAAGGTGCTATCTTTCAGCTAGTGGGCAGAGGGCAAGCTGTGGAAAAAATTCAGCAAAGATTAATGAGTTTGAAGGTATGGGACAACATATTTTCATTCCTAAAGAAGCTGCAGTGTTAGTTAGGAAGAACTGGCATCTGATCAAAATTATGTCCTCACCTGCTATTAAAGAATTTGGCTTTAAAAGAAAATTCTTTTTCAAAAGTAATCCTAAACCTGGCTGAGAAAATAAATAGTTCCTTTTGATTCCACATATAAGAGTTCCTGCCACAACTGGTGAAGGCATGTTGCCTCTGTTTGCATGGATGTCACCCCAAGATGGACAGACAGCAGCAGGACATGGAGGCTCTCAGTGGTGTCCCACATGGAAGATTTCAGGAGCCATGGCACCCGGTAGTGGCTTCTTCAGCATGCAGGGCTCTGCTTCCTGCCACAGGAGAGGCCAATTGGCAAAACATCAGATTTCACCCTCAGCTCAGCAGTGTGGATTATCTGGTTGAGAGAAGCCAAGAGATCTCTGCTGCTTCCTCGACCCTGGCATCCTCTCTACTAGTGAGAAATCACTGGAATGAATAAATGGCAACATTTGTCTGCACAGCCCTTCTAGCCTGGCAAGAAGTAGGAGATTTTGAGCTCCATGCCAAAATTGGTACAGAAAGGGGTTAACCAGAACCCTGTTGTGCAACTGGAGCTGCTGCTGCCAGCCTGCTCTGGACCAGGTACACCTAACATACTTCATTCCCACTACAGGTAAAAAGGGAAGGATCCAGCAGCCAAGCCACCATTTACCTCTGATGAAATCCTGTGCTCCCACTATGGGTTTTTCCATGATGTCCTAGCACCTGACTGGTGAATACAATCAGCCCTTTCTCATGCTCACAACAAGGCAAGAGCTTTCTTTCCTTGTCAGCTTTTACATCAGACCAGAGCCTTGGGGGTCACGTTTTGTCCCAGCAGCTGAATGAGAGATAACTCCTCCTTCAGATGACCAACTCCCTCATTAGAAAACTTTGAAATTCATTCCCTGTACAACCACAGTGTTTTCAGGTAACTGAAACCCAGAAGATTTAGCAACAGTGGAGGTGGGCAAGGATCTTTCAATCAGGAATGAAATATACACAATTAACAAAGCTCCTAAGTCAGTCTAGATGTATCTATGGCTTCCTTTCCTCACCCTTGAATTTCAGCACAGACATCTCCTACAGGTACTCTCTGGCTGTGGGAGTTTCAGTTTGGAGAACTGATGGCTCCCTGCAGCAGCCTTACCCTAAAGGCAGCACCTGAAAGAGCTTGTAGTACTTTGCAGGGATGTGCTAACACCCACAGGGTCGCCTTTCCCATCACTGACTGTGTCTCTGGCCTTACACTCCAGCACAATCCTGCCTGTCAGGCCAGGCACGCCCCAGTGGCTCACACCACCTCACACCACTGGGCATTTTCCAAATCTACCCCATCCTGCACCAGCATGACTCCTGCACCTGAGTTTCTGCAATTACTGCTTCTAAGGCAGCACAGCTCACTGTTAGAACTGCTTGTTGGGTGAGATCCTAATCCTTACCTGAGAAAAAGGACTCAGCATGACAAGCAACCTCCAACCTAAACCTTGAGGGTTTGCAAGACAGTGTCATGTAGAGAAGACAAGCTCAGCTCTCCCTGAAAGAGTTCTGACATCAGCCCTGCGAGCTGCAACCCAGGCTGAAATAAAGCTCAGCACAGGCACCAGATATTTGGTGCTGAGAGCAGAAAGCTCTCAGAGCTGTGCAGTGATCTGCACTTGGCTGTTCCAAGGATTCAACTGTGAGTGCCTTGGCAAGGCAGGTTCCCCTTTTTTTGATGCTTCAGATTTAAAGACCAGAGGCAGAGCACAGTTCCAGTTCTGATCTGCTGCCTTGAAGATCTCTCCATTAACACTGCCTTCATCTAGCAAAATATCATGTGAGGATCTACACATGAAGGAGCTGCAGCTGCCCACAGAACTGTGCCAGACGTGGGCAGTTCTGCAGCAATTTGAAAAATTAGGTAATTAAACAATCATGTGTGTATTTAACTAAAACCAAAAATAAAGTACTTCCTTGTGCCCCCAAAAAATAACCAACATCTGAACAAATAATTTGGGTTCAACGGAAGATCACAGGGCTAGCATGTTAATTCTAAAGATAAATAAATTACATGTGTCATGTCTACCCATCTCTGAATCCCACAGGCCAAAGGTTTCAGGACTCACAGCTGGGTGGGCAGATACCAACCTCTAGTGTGAGAGCAGAGTGAGGCCTCTGGCAGCAGGAAGCTGTTTTACCATACTGCTTTTTGGTGTATAGGAGAATCCCTAACAATGTTTAACACTTCCCTGCACCAAGCAGAATGAATTCCAGTTCCACTGACGACGTGTCAAGTTTTGCCAATGAAAAAAGTGAAGCTTCCCACAGTCCCACCGAGGGAATGGCACCTACATCTGTAAATACTGCAAGCACCCCTGTGAGTGTCTTCAAAAAGGCATTAAAGCAGTGCCACAGATCTGAAAGGCACCCTTGTGGAGCTGCCCTCAGCAGCAAGGCTTTCCTTCATTTGTCAGGCTGTATTCCCAGCTGGAAACCTCAGGAGAGCAAAGCCAATGTATTTACCTTTCAACAACTGAACCCTACAGGAAGGATAAACTGTAAACAGGAGAAACAAGGAGAACTACCTTTAAAAGACCAAATCTCTGCTGGTTGAAAGCACGATTGTTCTTTGTAAATACAGAGGATAAAGCAAAGCTTCCTTCAGGCTGTACAGTTATTATATGGCAAGTTACAAGTCTTGTAACTCGCTAGCTAAAAATGTTAGCAAGCCACAGCTCAGAAACTCTCCAGGTCTTCTGGCACTGTGCACCTTTTGTGGGTTCTAGCCTTTGTTTCTGGTGCAAATGTTTTAACCAGGTGCTCTGAAGGCCATAACATCATAAATAACAAGGGCATCACTCAGGAGCCTGCAGTTCCTGCTTTTCTACAAGTTGATACAGTGGGAGCTGTAAGCCTTGAGAAAATTCCTGACTCCCGTTTCCTGCCAACATTACACAACACAACAGAAACCAACTTACAGCTCATGCAGCTTCTGGCAGAAGCTCCAGCCATCGGGGTTGATGCGGGATATGGAGTTATTGCTGAGGTGAAGCTGGTGCAGAGAAGAAAGGCCATAGAGAGAGCCACTGTTCACTTCTGTCAGGCTGTTATATTCCAGGTGGCTGTGGAGAAAAACCAGAAGGAATTGACAGATCAGCAGCACTGGTCAAATGCTGAAAGAATTTCCAAAAAGGAACTGGTATTTTAGCCATTCCTCGACACTTTTCTACATAGCCATGTGGATACATGGGCATTTCTTACCAAACAAAGACAGAAATTCAAGCACAACACAAAGGAAGTGCCCAGGAGGAGATGTGACTGCAGAGAGAAACTCCACTGCAAGTAAACTGGGCTTAAAGCATCCCATTCAAGTTTGTATTTGCAGAGTCCCAGCTGTGTAACAGCAGCACCCAGAAACGTGCTGCCTTCATCACCTGGGACCTCACAAACACACCTGGAAGCCAAGTGTGTTGTTCAGGTATTTCTCTGCAATGAATAATCAGTTTATTCTCTGGTATGGAAAGAAAACATCACCAAGAATGGCCAGCTTGGTTTCTAGGTATCCCATGAAGTGGAATAATATTGTCTGCATCAATAGATAGAGTTTCCATCTATCACTCAAAATAAATTTGCAGAAGTCAAATATTTAAAGACCAATTGAGATAAATGCTGAATGCTCAAACTGTCAAACTTTCAAAGGAATAGTGCCACAGCTTAAAAAACAGTGCTGTTTTTATTGACTACCCGTTGAAGCAGTGAACTTTTATAAAATGTGAGCTAAAGAGAAGCTGCTGCAGCAGCTCTGGACATGCAGGACAAAGAAAGAAGCACAGGAGGTGCCACAGGTACCCACGAGTCTCTGCTAAAATACAGAGAAGGATGTGACAGCAGTTGAGGCTGTTTAAGGAAAAAGAGCCCATCTCTCCAACTTACAGAACTTGCATTTTGGCTAGACCCCAGAAGGCCCCATCAGTCAGTTTGCTGATGTTGTTGCGCTGGAGTTTCAGGACTTCCAAGCTGTCCAGACCCTGGAACGTCAGGCCTTCAATCAGGCGGATGCGATTTCGGTTCAGCTCCCTAAAATCACCAAGGCCATACAAAGTTTATTAAACCCCAGTCCTTTCTCACCAAGTCATCTGTGCAGCACACAATGGGGGCAGCAGTGCCAACAACCCTCTGTCAGTGCTTCCCAGGGGACAGCAGAGCACCGGAAACTTTCAATCCCAGAGCTGTCCAGGGAAGGCAGCTGGGTGCTGCCTTAAACAAACTCACCCCAGGACAGACTTTCACTACAGAGAAATAACAGAGTGCAGCAATTCCTCTTCATCCCTCCTCTCTCTGCATTTATTTTAAACCACTGATCCTTCTCATCAATTTTCACACTCCATTCTCCCTCAAGCACAGACACCATGTGAACCAGTACAGTCAAACATGGGCATTATTTCCCTTACAATCCATTGTTTTTACAGGACTTGTAATTGCCCAGTAAAAATGTGCTCTGAAACATGCAGGTGCCCCGAAAGTGTGGGCCCAAGAGGAAACTTTATGGCCAAGTCTGAAAGGAAAGCTTTCAGTTCCCCTGACAAATGCCTTTTTTTTTTTTTTTTCCCTACTATCAGAAACTAATAAAGAGTGAAAGAAGCTTTTTCCAATAACAATGTAGTCTTATATACAAAGGTTTCCAGCCTGGTTCACTAAATTCTTTTTAGTTTCCTGAGGTGGGGAAGGATCCATAAATTTTAGCAGTATCTTTTTTTCTGAATAGCAATATTAACATCACCACAGCACTCTTTGCCAGCCTATATCAGTCTTATGGATTGCTTCACCCAGACAAGCCAGCTGAAAATCCTGTTCTGTAAAGTACACCAAAAACTTCAACACAATGCACTAAAAGCTGAACCTAGAGCTTTAAAAACTGATACTTTTCCACACATATAAAGACTAAGCTAGAGGATAGTTCCCTATTCATTGTTTGTGCTGAGGAAAATGGTGGTTACAACATCTGAACTTGTTTTGGAAAAGATGAAGAAGCCATAGAGACTTTAAGCTTACTTTTCAACTGCCTAAAAAACAATGTTGAACTTGTACTCAAGTTGAGCATGATTAAAGTCAAGTAAGCAATAAAGATTTTGCAGGCCTGAAGTCCCTTGCTGCACTGCACTTCCTGGGCTATTAGTGAAACAGGCTTTGCCAGAAAAAGAACTGTACACAAATTCTACAACACACCAGTCTGGATAACTTGTAATTCATTCATGTTTATCTGTAGAGTTAAACAACCAGCTCTGAGGCTGTCATTAAGAGTACCGATTACTCCATCTCTCAGTGCAAACTGTGTTCCTAAACAGACGGAGTTGTTTTCATTATGGTTCTACACATGATGCAGTCAAACACAGTGAATTAGAAGCCTTCATTCAATGGACAGCAACTTCCAACTGAGAGGCACCAGACTTCTAGATGCATATGCTAATGTGTCCCCCTATCCCATCCAAACTGGCTATAAATTCTGCATGTATGCAGACACAAATGCACACACACTCCTTGGGCACACCCTGGCTTGAGGATTTGTCTCTCAGTCGAGAGGCTGACACTTAGAGGTGCAAGCTCCAACAGCATTTGTGGATTTTATGTTAACAGAGGTGAACCTTTTGCCTATCAAATTTGATGGAAAGACTGAAAGAAGCCTTAGGCTGGGCCCATTTCTCTAACTGCAGCAGAAGGAAAAAGCTCAACCATTAGTGCTTCATTTTTACACGTAAAGCATATTTCTAGCTGCTGTGTTCCCTTGAAGGCAGAACAACAACCATGTGCATGTTAACTCATCTGAGCTGCAGTTTTCTCTGCCCAAATATTACCTCACAGTTTAACAACCTTCCCTCACTGCTTTTTATTGCCACATAAAGATACCTGTGTGGCCTTGAAACACTAACATGGCAGCTGAGTTCTGTCACTCTCAATAGAAACATCTTGCAAATCTCTCTTGCACCACAGACACCAGCAGCTTGTGAGGGAATGGATTTGTCTCACTCTGTCAAGTGCAAAAGATGCTGATGTCTGTTACAGCATCCCTCTCTCCCCACCTGATCCAAATAATAGCCTGAAAAGCCAAGAGTTACAAGACAAAAAGGACCCTCTGCCAGTGTGTCTTCCTAGGAGGTGGCAGAGGACTCCTGCATACATTTTATAGATAGTAGGTGAGGAGGGGTGACATTTGGTGACATGCACACCCCCAGGGTCATTTTAGCCATAAAGTGTGTCAGAGCTTAATTAAAGTGGACATTTGTACTCACAGTTGCATTAGCCTGGGCAGCCTGAAAGCCTTGACAGGAAGCTGAGTGATCCTGTTTTTACTCAGACGAAGTGTTAGCAGGGACCGTGACAGGCTATCAAAAGCACCAGGCTCCAGGGTGCTGATTCTGTTGCTCCCCAGGTAGCTGCAATAAATCACAGCAGAAAAATTAACAGTTCTGTCAGAAATCACCTTTTATCAGCATTTACTTGGTCTGCAGACAAGCTGGTGAAGCTATGGAGATGGCTTCAAACCAGCTGAATTTCTGGCTGCAAAAAGGGCACAGGGCCCTTCCCAGAGCCTGTGATGAATGTGGAGAATTGCTGGGCACTTCCATAGAGCTCCCTGACATCCTCCTACTTAAACAAGGCAATCAGGAAGGGAAGCCAGAAACTGGAGACTATTCCAGTGCAGGATGATGCTATTCATTCCCCATTTTTCCCTCTGTATCTGTCCCAGAGGTCTTTCTTACTTGGATCCCAGTCAGCCACAGGGGGCTGTTTCTGCAGGACAACAGGCAATTATCTGTCACAACACCACTCTCTTACACACTCTTGCAACGAGGAACACAAACTGGTGTAAACTTTAATGCAGGCAGACTATTTGCCTGCACCTCTTCAAAGGTACCTAGAATACAGATTGTTTCATGTTTCTCTGAATAGGCAAATATCCTGTTGGGATGGTGTTACTCTGCTTGACCCCATTTTCTTCAAATAATCAGGGACATTTTTGTTCTCAATATTCAGAAAGCCACTTTAATGATGAAATAGTTGTTCTTTTCTTTTAGATGCACATGGGTTTGCAGTTGTAAAGACACCTACACAGGAAGGATGTAGGATACCTGAAAGAAACCTTCTCTCTGCAACACAAGTAATAATAATCTGCATTCTTTATAGCTACATCAGAAACCAGACAGCACTCAAAAAATAACCTGACAAAAGTGACAATGTGCTGCCTTCTAACTCTCCTTTGCACTTAAAATCCTGACAAATAATCCTATACTTCTTATGGTCATTACTTCTTTTTTTAAAGGTTTGAGGCCCTTTTCTGTGCTGTGGTAACTCAACAAAAGCAGTTCCCAAGAAGACAAACTCACAGCTCCTTTATGTGAAGTCCCTGTGGAAAGCAGCCGTTTCGGATTTCCGTGATGTCATTGAAGCTCAGGTCCAACGTTTCCAGGGTAACATACGGCTGCAGCTGACTGCCTTCAATGCTGCGGATCCTGTTGTGATGCCTGAAACAGGCAGGAGGAGAAAAAGAGACTGCTTAGTTCTCCTAGAAAAACAGAAAGAATATCCGAGCCTGCAGCAGGCCCCCAGGCTGGCCCTGAGCTTGTACGCTCAGTTATGGTGACTTTTCAGCAGCTGTTTGAGGAGAAACCCATTCCAGAGAGACATTCCCTAATCCCCTCGCTGCTCCTCTGGCTGGACACCAGCTCACAGGTATCTATCTGTAGGCTTCCAGACACTTTTTTTCTTCTACAGAGCTACTGACTCCACTCATCAGTTTTTCTTCCATTAATCTGGGCTCTCCTACAAGCCTGCACTTCCAAACTGGATTTGTTACATGCAAGGACTACAGGGCTGGATTTGAATCCCAAAGGCAAGGAGTGCAGATCAGTGGCTTAGCCAGCCTGCCAAGGCTTGATCCAGAGAATGTGACTTTCAGAGAAGGAAACAAATAAGTAAATACAAACTCAATAAAAGTTACATAATGTTCTCAGCTCCCAAGGATTCTTCTGAAAATTCCCAGCTTTGCACTGTATTACAATGATTTGTAACACAAAGAAATAAGAAGGCTTGCAAATATTCTTGCAGATATTTCCTTATCTTTTGCTATTTTTGTCCCATTGCAGGATTAGGACAACTCTGCAGTGCCAGTGCCTGCACAAGCACAAGCTGCAGGATCAGACCCTGCACTGATCACCTGTGATTGCTGCCTTACCAGGACAGCCTGAGGGATTCAATCTAAGGTTTTTCTTTAGAGAAAGTCTTACAACAGCCCTCAGTGTTTCCACAGCCACCAAACAGTTAAATACCTTTAGACCTCAACTGTACTCAGCAAGGTCTAAGTAAAAATCACCCCCCTACCAAATCCTTTCCTCTGACTCTTTTCTGGCCTGAGTCAGTAGAGAACAGTAATGAATTAAAAAAATACATTGTGCATTAGTCACAAGAGGCAGAGCCTGATGTGAATTTAGACCAGTCACTGATATTACTGGCAAGGCTGTGAGTGAGGCACTCCAAACAGACGCTCACCAGACACTTGGGAACTTGCTGAATAATAAGAGATAGTAAAGAGAGTTCAGACAAGTCCTGTGCCTCAATCCATCCAGATCCCTACTGGGTGAGCAGAGGAGGGGAGAGCAGGCAGGGAAAGCACCCCTGAATGCAAGCCCCAGCTCCCCTAACAAAACATCAGTTCTTTGAAACAAAAAACTGAGGGATGGCTGACACAGCTTTTCAGGCACTGAAGCTTACAGATATCTAGGACCCCATCATCTCCAGCTTCACCCCTACTTCAGGCTCTCCCAGGGGTTCACACAAACTCCTCTTGACAAAAACCTCCTCCCTTTGACAGAAAATGCCAGCAGCACAAGGCTGGGGACCTGCTCCCCACACTGTGATCTGCTCCTTTACTCTCCCTGTTATTAAAACCAGATTGTTTCACCACAGCACTTGCTGGTGTCCACAACAGGAAGACTGTAAAATCTGCAACCCTAGAACAGTTTGCTTTTGGGAGACTCAACCTTTAAACAGCCAGCACAAGGCCCTTGCTTAACACTGGGGGAAGAGGCACAGAAACACTACTTTGACTGAAGAGTTTAAATGATAATTAATTCAGTACAGGCTCAGAAAACATCAAGGACAAATTTTACAGCACTATAGCAGTGTGCTGCTAATACAATGCAGTAAGGTGCCAAGAAAAATCAAAGGAAAGTCATAATTTATGTCTCCAAACTGGTTATTCCATGGGTTACCAGCACACAGGTCTCCACAACCACAACTGTTTCAAAGGCAGTGACATGGCTGCTGTCCAAAGGACCAATATTCATTTACTGGGAATAAAGTCTGAATTTTCACATCCATGAAGATTCAATATTCACATTCTGAATTTTCATATCCATGAAAATTCAGTACTTACACATCTAGCAGGACAGAGGTGCACTGAATTTACAGTATAGTGAGATTAAAACACAGGAAAAATCACTATACCCAGAATTTTGTGACCTCTGTTAACTAAACACATGGGCAAGGGGAATTTCTTTGCTCCTAGGACTAGGGTTGTTTGTTTTTTTTTGCAATTAACTTGATCAGTAGAATCATAAGGCTCAGAAATTTTAAATGTGTGTCCAATCCTGATTCAGGAAAGCACCTCAACATAGACATAACTGAAAGCAAACCAAGAGCACATTTTCTGGAGCTCTCCTGAAGCAGGGGCTGCGAGTTCAGCTCTGATCTCATCTAAGCTGGGATGGCTGAGATGAATCTGGCTGTAAATTAACAGGAAATGAAGGCTTGTACAAACGAACATGGAGAATCTATAAATCACCTGACAATCCCTACGCAGGGCAGTTAAGTCTGCAAGGGACTTGAGAGCACAGAGTGAATTTGGACACGAAATGTTCTTCAGAAGCCAATGTTTTTTGGTTTTGGGTTGTTTTGTTGTTTTGTTTTTTTTGAGTATTAATATTTTTGGGCTTTGGTTGCTTAACATATATCCACTCTGCCCGCCTGCCAGATCTCCCAACCCGTCCCAGAAGACAGACTTGAAGAAGGGAAGGAAAGGACAGGAAAGAACTGTTTTGTTTGAGCCGTGTTCGCAGTTTCCAGGTGACTCCTGTCTGTTCGCCTCTTGCTTTCCATGTGCTGCAGCTGGCAGATGAGATGGATACATTATTTTACACAGGCAGAAAAACTGGCTCCTTTCTCTCCCTCTCCCCATCTCCTTCAAACATGGGCCGACTCCAAATGTAACTCTCAGCTCCAAACACCATCCCGGGCCAGTCCCAGCTGGGGAATGTCAGACAGTTTGCTGCAAAGCACTGCACCCTCTCAAAGCACTGCACTTCAAACAAAGCCTGGGACTTCTACCATACACAGCATGTGATAAGAAGGCAACATAGCCCAAACCTTTTACTAGCTTGATTACAATTTATTTTTCATTCTTTTGGTAAGAGCCCAAATGTGATTTAACCCTTGCTGTTACTGCTTGGATCCTCTCAGCTCTCCTGCCTTTGTTCCCCTGTTCATCATAAGGGTGTTTTACAGAAAAAAAAAAGACAAGTAATGTTATTAATTTGCCTCTCCCCTTTATCACTGACTGGAAAAGGGCTGGATTTTTCCCAACCACTTCACACTGGGTTGGCTTCAAATGTGACAGATCAGATTTTAGCACCAATTGCCGAAACCAGGCGGTAAAGCACGAATAATTGGTGCTTGCACCACCAACACCTCCAGGTATCCTTTCCTCTCCCCACTCCTTAGGTATCACAGCCTGGAAAAAGCTTTCCCTGCCTCACTTCAGCCAGTGTTACCTCAGGAGTATACAATGACAGGGCTTCAATGTGAGATTGTGCAATTAGAGCCTGGAGTGGGAGCCAAGTCTCTTGGTTTCTATTCCCAGCTCTGGCACTGACTCATCTGCCTTGGGCAAGTTCCTTAACCCCTCTCTACCTCTGGCTTTCCAATGTGCATGGAAAAGGACTATCCAGCTAGGATGATGCAGCCTTTGCTGAGGACTAAAAATCCAAAGTGGAAGCAGCTGAAGTGAAAAAGAAATCATGGGTACTAAGGAGCCCATCCAAGTCCCTTTAGGCTTGTTTATGAATATGGGAGGATCTGGCTGAAACAACTGAACGTCCAAGCTCATACCCAACGTCATTCCCAGAGACACCTCATCTGCAGCAAACACAGACCTGAACACCCCTGTGCCAAGCCAAGGTAGCTCGGAGTCAGCAATGATCCCTCCTGATCACTCCATACCCATGGCACTTGTTCAGGAACTTCACCCTCGGGTCAGCACCAGCTATAGCCACAGAGGGAGAGGAGAGATGGGCAAATCCACCCTCCAGCCCCAGCTTAACCTGCCTGAATCCCACTTCAGCACCCCGAGGCAGCGCAGCCTCTCAGCCCTTGCACAGACCCCTTGGGCTAACAGGAGATTTGGAGTAACCTCAGCCAGCTCCTTGCTGAACCAAGCCCAGGAGGACCCCGTAAGGAAACAAACGTGTGCTCTCTGCTCCTCCGGGCTGAGAAAAACAAGCAGAATGTTCCAGCGAGGCCAAAGCGTGTTTGGGTTTGCTCTGAGTCGGGAGGGAGCTGAAGGGGGTGGCAGGAAAATAACAGGTGGCGCAAAGTCAAAGGCTTGCAGCATTTCCAGGAATCTCAGCTTGTATTTTAGAGGTAAAGTTACACTTTAATCCCGGTGCGTTTCCTCATTCGAAGCGTCTTTGTGAATATTTATTTGATAAACAGGCTGTGAAACATTTTCCACCAGACCTAATAGGGGAAGAATTCACCTTCCTCTTTGCAGCGAGCAAAGAGAACACCACTCAGTTTAATTTATACCTTAGCTTCAAACTCCTCGTGTGAAATGGATGCAAAGCGCAGCACAAACACATTCCTTTGTTGTTTGAGCCACATTCTCTCCCTACAACAGCTGCCCACTCAAAAGCTGACAGTGGAAAATCAAAGCAAGCAGACCCTCAGACAGGAATGCACAAGGGGCTTTGCTTGGGCTGATTTAAATACAATCAGCACAAAACCTCCTGGTTCAGACAAAGCTTGAGTTAAGGCTGCCGTGGGTGCTGTGAGTCTGCAGCGTAAATGTTCAGTGTGAAGCCAGGCTAAAGGCAGGGAGAAGTCACACGCCTGGCCTTCATGTAGTGTCAGCTTACAGATCTGGCCGGGCTCACCAGAGAAAAAGGAAAGCTGTAATACAGCAAACCTATTAAACCAGCACCTGTTATAGGCATCAAAAATAAAATCGAGCTTCTAAAGAGCGGCTCTGCACCTCCGGCAGGGCTCTATTAATATGCCAGCACATTTTCAAAATTAGCGTACGAGGGAGATCACAGGACTAGAAAGAGAGAGATTTTAAAAGTTCAGGGTTTGGTTAGTATTTCCATCCTGACAAAGTATTGAAGAAACAAAATGCTGGAGCCAGAAAGAGTTATGGGGTTTGCTACTGGAGGACAGGCAAGGTTTGGTGTCGGAGACTGGCCGTGCAAAGAGAGGGAGATCAAAGGCAGCGTAACCAGAGATGGATCACATTCACTGTGACTAACACATGCCTGGAACTACCTGCCCTCCTCCTCCTCAGCTCAGAGGAGATGGAGACCCAGTGCTGATCCTTCTAGAAACACTGAAGAAGATCAAAGACACGGGTTCCTAAGCTTTCACCTTACATGATTTGCTATTTGATTTTAGCCTGCCACTCACTACACAAACACAAAAAGCAATAAATAAAATCATGGTTTGAGAGTAGAGTTCAATGCCCGAGTAATTTTTCTAACAAGGCAACAAAGGTAACTGATAATCTGGAAGGTGAATTTGTGTTTATAACAGAAGCAAAATAAAGGTTTCTGCTTTTCCTGGTCACCTTCTTACATTCAATAAGCAAAGATCTCCTAAGTGATATTTATTAATGCATGGAAAGCAGGGAGGGGAAGAATGTCATTGGGACCTGCACATCAGCTTTGACTCGAAGTTCAAACAATTTATCACTGTAAAATCTCTTAAGAGTGAAGAAGAAGATGAAGTAAACAAGCAGGTGACATGCTGGAAGTCCATGTCACACCATCCTCTAGTTCTTCACATCAGACCTTCCCAGAAAAACTGCCTGATGTGCCATAGTCCTCACACTTCCAAAGTGCCCTGGAAAGCCCCACTAGCTGTCTGATACTTTGTGTTGTCATATCAGCCTTTCCACAATAATCTATGAGGCACAAGATTCTGTACTGTCACGAGAATGTGTAGTTTTATCCAACACCATAACTGTATTTGCTGATGGGAACTGCCCCACTGTCCTTTCAGAGTAAGGCTTCATGGGTTGCTGTTTGGACAGGAAGCAAGGATGCATGGAAGCAGCCCCCACTTTTCTCAGATGCTCTGAATCACTCCTTCCCTGAGGAATCCTGGCAGATTCCCAGGCTGTCAGAGATACAGCTCTGTTTGTTCAGGTGCTGGCTGCACACACAAGAGCAGAGCAGTGCAGGCAGCCACTGCATTTTAGGGTCAGCCACACAAAACAAGCCAACCTAAAAAACCAAAAAACACCACCCCCAAAAAGCCCAAAACCAAGAAAAACAAACCCCAAACCACTGAAAAAATCCATTTGTGTAATTTTTTTATGAATATCCAAACTTTCCCTTAAAGGTTTATATACTCTATTTATGATCCTAAGTCAGGATCTTCCCTCTCCTTAGCAATCCTTCAGGAAAAGTCTAAGATGCAGAAAACAAAATCCATGACAATTTTATACTGCTTTTCACTTAAAATCATATATAGGAATAATGCAGGAACAAGCTGATGGAGCTATTCCAACTATATTTAACTACAGCAGAAAATCTGAAATTCTTCATCTGCTGTACATCAACTTCAAACCAGATATATTCCAGGGGGCTTTTATTTATCAGGTCATGTTCTCACCCTGTTTTGTGGTTTAGGTTGAAGAAGCATGAAGCAAACTACCCCCAGATACACACAGCTGGGACAAGACAGGGGGGTTAAAAAACAACCTGGGGTTTGGGGTTTTTTTGAAGGTGGAGGGGATGGAAAAAAATGCAACCTTTCACAGTGAAGTGACTGTGTCTCTGTTCCAGGTCATGGATGTTTAAAGGCAGAAATCAGTCTGGGAGATGAGATTTGTTAATTCACCCCTTTGGGCCTGGGAGCAGCAGCCACCTGCAGAGGGCTGTGCTATGAACTCTATTCCCACAAGCAAACTCTTACTCACCCACTGCAGTCAACAGGACTATTCATGTGAGCCCAGTGTGACCCAGGGGCTATGTCTGCACTGTCTATTAAAGGCCACTCTGTGGCCACTCACGGGACCAAGCTCATCTGCCTCTCACGTTGATGGACTGCAACCACTGATCCTGGTGCACTCCCAGTGGCCTCAGAGCATCCTTGTGCCCAGGGTACCCAACCATGGGCAGATGTTATCCTGCTGCCAGGCACACTCTCACAGCTCTTTCATAAAGGCAGCCACATGGATAAGAGGCAGGGATCAAGTATTCTCTTCAGAATTTTTCGTATCAGCTGGACATAAGCAAAGGCCTGGATCTGATGAACAATCATTAATGGGTTTTGCTGGGTCATGAAGGAAAGTCTTTCTTCTATTGTAACCAAAACCACCACATAGCCAGTGAGATACATATTCTCTTTGAATATTTCTGCACTAGCACTGTTTATGTAATAAACTTTCTGATTTCTTACATGACCTTACACTGTGTGCTAGATCCACTGAGGTAAGTCATGTCATTTTCCAAAGTGCTCTCCCTCACTCTGATCTGCATTTCCTTTCACTGGACCTTGACTTGCCACCGTATGATTTTGGTTATTTTTTGCAACATACAACTTCCTACACCTTCAGCATTTCATTTCATTAAGAGAACAAAATGTGTGGGACAGGCAGGATTAGAAGTTAGTCATCTTTAAAACAGAGGCTGTCTTATCTCTTCAGCAGATTACACAACCTGCTATGGCATCAAAGCAAATTAAGATTCCTAAAGACAAGACAGTCTCTGTTATGGGTACAGTCCCCCCATCAGCAACTGGGTGGTTCTAAGAAGACCAGCTCTCTCTTCAGGTTACACTGGATGTTTCATCAAGATTGTGCTCTGCAGCAGCTTTTAAAATGATGTGTTCACAAAGGGCACAGATCCATCAAACAGGCTGTGCAAAGCATCTCTCATTGTCTGGCACAGCTTCTCTGTAACAAGCCTCCCTGAACTTTTATTAACTCAGTGCCAGAGCACAACTTCATGGCCCCGTGTGCAGCTTGACCCCAAACCATCTCAGTGATTATCTGCAGAGCCCTGGGTGCTTCCCCCCTCCATGGAGGATGCACCTGCAAGGGTTGGGGCCAGGTATCTTCAGCAGGGGCTGCCCAACCTGTGATGCACTTTGGCCAAAGGCACAAGGGAGGGACAGGATCACTAAGCCACCGAACACCATCACTGCTGGTTTGGAAAGGGGCAGTTTGTGAGCACTCACAGCTGCCCAAGCCTTCCACCCCCTCCTCCAGCTCTCTGCCCAAACCACCGCTCCTGTCACTTCTGACATTCCCTGACCCATCTGGAGCAAGCACTGAGAAAGGCTGCAAAGGAGAGAAGAGGCTCTTCTGAGTGCTGAACTCTGCTAAGGAGGAGAATTATCCTATAGGAATAGAAGGAAGAGAGTCATATAAGGGCAGTTTTCATACAAGAATGCAGGAAACCACAGGGCTCTCTGCACCAGCTGTCTGAATGGGGCTGTGGTGCTCAGCAGAGCCTCTTTGAAAGAAGGGTTGCATCAGTATTTGAAAGGGATCATTCTGTTGCTGGCAGATGACAGTCAGGTCAGTGTTTCCATGCTCTACATCTCATATCTTTGGTTTGCTACTCTCTTGCTCCACCACTGGCTTTTCCTCTTGTGCTTCTCCCTCAAGGGCTTTCTTCTGCTGCTGATACGTGCCAGCCAAACTCAATCTTCTATCACAAATTAAATGTGTAAGCAACTCCTTGAAGCCAAGAAAGAGGCCAGCTTCACCCCAGCAGTTTGCTGCTCTGAGGAGTTCCTGCTCTCCACAGCCCCACACTTGCACACTGCTCATGTCAGGGCTGCTGCCAACACCCCCCACCTTATCACTGGCCCCAAAGATGAGTCAGGTTTGTGATAAGGAAGAACAGACATCTAAAAATCAGATCCAGCCCAAATGTCAACTGAGCTAGCACAGAGCAGGGGCTGGAGCAGAGACAGCAGCTTCCTTTCATTTCATTGCATGCAAGTTTTGTGCTTCTAATCAATAAGGATGGCATTTCCATTTGAAAGCCAAGAAGGTCCAAAAGCACAGGGCATGGAGATACTTTATCCTTAAATCCTGATACTGGTTTTAGTTTCTCTTTGTGTAATAAGTGATCAAAGTAAATAAGATCCACCACAGCCTAGAGAGTGCATGTGTTTTGTGGGTGGTTTTGTTTTGCTTTTGTCTCTCCACGGGAGTGAGGAGGGGAAAATAACACAAGCAGAGAAGCAATTCAAGTGCAAACCAAACGCAATGGCTCTGCCCATGATGCTGCAATTTTAATCCAAATTGTAACTGCAAGCAGAATTCTTCTTGCTACGTATGCACTGTGTCCCTAAGCCACAGTGTGACACAGGGGCTTTTCCCACCTTTGACAGGAACACAATGAAAAGAGGTGGATTTAACTACACTGATGATAAGGGAGGTATAGAAAGGACAACACACTTGAATACATCTTCCAGACCATCAAACTCTCCATCTCATGGAAACTGCAGTGGAAGCTGCTAAAAGACCTGCCTCTTGAAAAAGGCAGCATTTGAAGAAATACATTTTTGACTGGCCAGTCAAACTCCTGTTAACACTTGAGAGATGTAGATAGGCTGGCGTTCTGTCTGCTCCAACATGACACACACTTGTGCTCTGTTGAAAGGCCTTATCTGTCTTGTCAGCAAGGTCACAGGAACAGGGATTGCCTCTGGGCAGACCTCACTGAGCTCTGTTCAGCTCACACTGCTCAGCCTGCAAGAAGGAATAGCTCCTGTGTGGAGAAGTGAGCTGCTCTTCACAAGACCAGGCACCCTGTTGCTAATAAAGCTCACCAAGGAGGAAGGGTGGCTTTGGGAAACCCCAGAACAGGGTGTCAAAACATTCAAGGAAGAGGAAATTTGTGTTTTAGAGTAGAACTGCCTCTGTACTAAGCCAGGCTGGTGTAAAACAGGCTGTTCAATCTTCCCTGGTAAAGATCCTGTAAAGTCAAGTGTAACCATTCACCACCACTTAGTAATTCTCCAAGCTCCTTTAGTAAAACCATTTACTTCTTCAGTTCCTCCTATTTTGAAAAGCTGACTGCTCTTTTGAGAAAACAACCTTGAGGGCAAAAAGTATATTGGTAATATGACCAAAAGGTGCTCCTTTTCCAGGTCACCTGAGGGATTACAGAAAGTCCAATCCCTTGGCCTGATTGCTCATGCTAATCACCACCTTGTCCAGCAACTGCTTGCACAGAGTGTGTGATCTACAGTAGATGGACTAGACAGGAAATTATATTTAAGTCTAAAATCCATGAGACATTTACAGATTCTTTCTTTTGTCATCAACTCTTAATTCTACACCTCCCTCCAACTCATTTTTATCTGCTCAGATCTGACCACTAACACAGTTTTCACTTGGACAGCCCTGCACTCCTGTTTCATTTTCCAGCTACCTTTGCTATTTTCCCTGATGTGCAATTGAACATTAAATGGTTTGACAGGCAGAACATGCACTCACCCAACCACTTATTCCCAATCAATATTCATGTGGAATTCCTGTTAACAAGCAGGAGTTATGCACACAAACGTAAGGGAGGGTGGCCTCTCAAGTGATCACTTCATCTGAAGGTGTGACAGATCACTTTCTCATTTATCTTAACCAGCAATCACATTTTCTACGCTGCACACCCCCAGCAGGGCTGCTTTTGCAAGATAATCACTTTTGACACGATCTCCATTGTTCACTTCCGCAATTAATTGGGGAATTTGACATGGGTTAAAAATAAGAGAAAATCCAGCACATAGCTGGCTTTTATTCAGTTAGAAATGAGCTTTCTATGGACTTTTTTTGCTAATCTCTTCCAACCTGCACATAGAAGGATCACATTCAAGTGAATATTTTCTTCACCCTACACTATTCCTAACGGTGCCAGTGTTTTATGCCACCCAACTTAAACCCCACAATTCTAACCCAACCCCTGTTCTTACTCCTCTCTGGGTTCTGTTTCATGCTCTGAGGAGCATCAGGAGAAAACAGGATAACTGAGGACTAACTGGTCAATCTCAGCAGGGAAGCAGGAACACATACTGAGAGCTTCCTGATATTGTGCAATTTTGTTAAAAAACTGAATTGGCCAAGCTTTCAGAGAGGAAAATGGACAGAGAATTTTACCCCAAAATAATTCAACTTCCTTTTACTGTAGCCTCAACTTCACATTTACTCACCTCTGAGCAAACTTAATTGCCATTGCCAGCAGTTTTTAGGCAGGAAACTCCAATACGCTAAAAAACTTTCAACTCAGCAAGTTATTTATATTTGAAACCTGCTTGGTCTGTGAAGACTAACAAAAGAATTGCTTTTGTAGATGTGTGCTTTATTTGCCATATGCCATTAAATGAGACAGTCAATCTACCACAGATATTAATAGTAGCAAGTTTGGGCTATTCTAAGGCTCAAATATGAAGCTATTTTTCGTACTGACCTTAACAAAAGATCATGGTTGCAAATGACCCTAACAACTGATCTAGGCTTGATCTGCAGAGTGACAGAACTTAGAAACCACTTTGTGAATTGTACATAAAATATGCACCTGCCCTTGGAGATGCTTTACACCCAGGAGTTCCATCTGCCCCGAGTAGATCCGCTTCAGCTCGGAGGAAGCAGATTCCCCCAAAGGGGAATTTACTTTGGGGTGTAATGAAACCATGGTTCATGCACAAAAGATCCTCTTCAGTATTCCAGCTCCTAACCTTGTGTTCTGTCCCACAAGATCACTGGTGTCCTCTCTTTCCTCCAGACACACACATACCAGAGCAGATCTGACCTAGCTCAGAGCAATTCTCTACTCACAGAAGCAGCTGCCACGGCTGCACAAAATGCTTATCCTTGTTATTAAATACATAATAGAGCAGCCTCCAGGGGTAACTGGTATTTCATGAGCTGCCACCAACTTTCACTATCTTTATCCTCTGGCCAATTTTTACACTCTGCTGTATGTGCCCAGATTGCTTTCTGATGCTCTTTTGTTGAGTCTGATAACTGTGTGCTTTACTGCTGTTGCTTTTCTAAAAGAAATGATTACTCATTTCCCTGGAATAGCCTCAGATCCTTTGCCATTTCCATGTGCTCATGTTATATCTAAAAGCTCAAAGAGGACATGCAAATGATTAGAACAGTTCCAACAGCCCAAAAGAGAAGTCAAAACAGCATCTCTTCTGGTGCTTGGGAGCACATGATTAATGAGAGTTTCCTTCACTGGGAAAGGCTCCTGCAGTCTTTGGCCTCAAAAACTTGCAGACTTTACACACCCAGAGCCTTAATATGAACTCTGAGCAAAACAAACTTACGAGGTGGGTTTCAGAATAGCTTATGCCTGTACATTGCTGCATGCTGAACAGCCTGACTGTCAGCATTCTTTTAATTTTCCCTTTTCATATTGATATATTTCACATTCCAACCCAGACACTCAGTAGTATAGCCTGTAATGTGGACCAAACTCTCAGAAAGCAACTCTCTCTATCTCCAAGGGGAATTGTCTAAGCAAACCCTGGAGAATTGGCCCCTGCAGACATTACACCTCATAGGTCATGCAGGCAGGGGCTGGGGGTGAATCTGCTCCCACTTATGTATCTACACATGCCTACACCACTTTGCCTTAGTTCCCAGAGAAAGTTTTCTTTGGGCCAATAATTAGGAAGAGTGGAAGGCAGTGTGGTTTTCTGAGCTGCCCAAGGCACGTCCTGCACACAAGCAGAGCCTGCTGACTTCAACCAGACCCCGCGCACGGCTGCGTCTGAGTCATCTGGATTTTGTGCTTGTGAGCACAAAACCTCTTGCTGTGACCCAGATGGAATTAACAGAGTAGTCTCCTTATTTCTAATTGTTAGATCATCCCTTTTTAACTCCAGCAAAGATGACTTGCAGATTAAACCCCTTGGGGGTCAAGGCAGTTGTTCTGTTTGTACAGCAATTAGCACAGCAGGATCCCAGGCCACAAATGGCCTCCAAGGCTACGTCTGTACTGTCGAGTTAGCTCAAACCTCATTCTTCCTGTAAGCCAAACTTCCCAGCTCTCAACACCGCCTACACAGAGGTTTTTACTCTGGCCTAGCCAGGAGCACGAAGTGAGCTCACACCTCGTGTAGGGACCAGCTCAGGCTTGAGCTGCGCTCTCCGAACAGCACAGATGGCAGCAGTTTTGAGCTCTTCCCTCTAACAGGGGTCACCCTGAGAGGCTGCCAGGGACAGAGCTGCAATGCTCAACCAAGTCTGCACCATCTTAACTTGCAAAGCAAAGATGAGGTGAAGTACCAGGTCTCAGCCCACCACCCCAGCTCCTGGGAAATCTTACAGAAATGGTGCATTTGTGAGATCCCACTCAGAGCAGCAGAGCACAGACTGCTTGCACTGTTCCAGCTCACAAAGCAAGACACCTTTGCCTTGGGTGAAAGCAAAACAGCAGCTCAAAGAATCTAATGGACCACATGGGTTTTCATAAGGAGTGTCTGCAAACCCTATCTGACAACACAAGTGAAGCAGTGCAAACAGCACTAAAATAACAGCTGCTTTCCCATCCCTTCACTGCAAAAGAATGAGGCAACAGCTCAATAGTGTGATCCTGATTCTGCCACATTATGAACCTCCAAGACCAGTCAACTTTAATCTAGTGCAAAGGTCTAATGAGAGTCAAAGAAAATCAAAGACAAAAAACAAGGGTCACAATGTGGCTAATTTAACCAGAATTATAATAAAATCCCCGGCACTTAAGAGGAAAAGCTCTACAAGAAACCATGCAAGTCAAATGGAAGAGACTGGCTGAAGTCTTTGACCTGTCTTACCTGACATCCAGCTGGAATAGCATACAGTACCCTCCTTTCCACGAGGATCATGCTGCCCCAACCAGCATCTGAGCTCATCAGCTCTTTTTCAAGCAGTCCTAGCATGCTCCCTGCCACTCCCAGTTTCCAATTCTCCATGTATTTAGTTTTCAAATTTTACATTATATATTTTGCCTGGGGCACAGTAGATCACTTACCCTTCTCTTATTAGCTCTCTGTTTAATTACAGTTTAATGTGAATTGATCTTTACATTAATGAGTCTGTAAAGAAGATTGATTTTCTGCAAGAGACTTTTCTGCTCAGTTTGGCGGCAGAGTAGTTCTATTGATTTCGCTTTCCCCAGCAAATACATGGCAGTGTCACTGCATCTTCTTGTGAATCAGCTAATCCTATTTCACACTCCTTTACTCTAAAAATCCCTGTTCTGAGTTCCTTGTTATTGGTGCTTATTCAGAGCAAGATGATGGGGCCAAAGCATCTCAAACAGCTCTGCCTGTTGCTAACACACAGCTGACTGCTGTGGGTCACTGTCTCCTTTGTTCCTAAATGGCTGGAGGCTTAAAAGACTTACAGTGAAAGAAATGAAAGTTATTTTTAAGTGCTTAATCTGTTAACTTCCTTAATTCCCAGCCAGCTAAGGATGTGGCAGAGTGTGGTCTGTTTACCATGCTTGCTCCAGGTCTGGTTAGTGCTCTCCACTGAGCCCTACAGCTGCCCAACAGCCTGTGTCAGAGGATGCTGACTGAATCAGGCTTGGAGCCAGGGCAGAGGACAAGGATCCATCTCCAGCATCCTGTCCAAACGCCCCAAAACCCCTCCAGGATGCAGTTACCCACATGCAGAGAAGACAGGCCCCAGAGTAAGGGCTGAGCTGGTGCCTGCTCAGGGGTTTGTAGTAACAGATAATAACTGACCAGTGCAGGGCTGATTGCAGCTCCTTTAACCTGGCAAGCCTAAGAGTTCTTCCACACAAGTTAGGGAGGAAGTTGGATATAAACAGACTAAGTTCTGCAAATAAATGGTTTCTTCCATCATCCCTTTCCCTACCAGATCAGGTAACAGGGTCTAAGAGAGCCTTCAGAGTTAACACACTGTAGCTGCACTGGGATGGGAAATCCTCGGCCAAGGGCATGTCAGTGAAAACATCCTGCCATCAACTCCCAAATGTCCAAGTCTAGGAACTGTAACTAAATTACAAATGCTGTGGGAATTTCAGGCAAGGTTCTCCTCTCAGCTATTCCGATGTAATTTCGGAATGAATCCAGATTCAGTCTCTCCCCCTCCCAGCTGAATTTCCTGGCTTTTGTTTGCACTAACAGATGTTTGCATTTAATGTCTGTCTTTATTTGGTAACCCGTACATAGATTATTTTTCCCTTCTGTTCTATTAAAAGCCTTATCAAGTCCCTTATGTTTGCTCTTGCTGAAATGAACGACTTTGGCAATATTTTCAGTGTGCAAGGCAAACAAACTGATTCTTCGAGGAATAACTA
This sequence comes from Pseudopodoces humilis, assembly GCF_049639895.1. Taxonomy (NCBI): domain Eukaryota; kingdom Metazoa; phylum Chordata; class Aves; order Passeriformes; family Paridae; genus Pseudopodoces; species Pseudopodoces humilis. Next base: position 15,352,066 of record NC_142212.1, read on the forward strand.
AACTGGACCAAACTTCATGGCAGTATATTAGGACAAAGCATTTTTGATACATATGTCTGCAGCTTGGGACATCCAAGGGCTTGCAGAAAGCTTTGTGAATTTTCTCTTCAACAGATTCTCACATGCTTACATATATACTTAACTGGCCTGTGGTTCTCACACCATGTGGAGTCAGGCAAGTTTTGGGTGATGGAGACAGATATGGAAAACCCAAAAGCAGGGAATGCAAAGCAAAGCTCATTTAAAAAACAAACAATCAAACAAACACAAAATGACACACAAAAAAATAAACAACAAAAAATAAAACAAACAAAAAACCCCCAACAAACTTTATGGGAAATTTGAGTTCAGCAGTATTCTTTCTCCCAGCTCCAAAAGTGTGTTCTCCTGTTTAGGAAGAGTAGGAGATGAAGTAACTCATTCAGAAGGGCTGTTTTGAGTGACAAATACACAACCCTTGCTTTTATAATACATTAACAGTCCTTTGGAAATACTTAACCACATGCAATATACAAAACCTACTTCAGAGGTTTGTGAGGTAAACACACTTCACACATTTCTAAACACTGAAAAAAAAAAAGGAAATGTATTTATTTCTCTTTAGCATTAAGAATACACTGTAACACTATACACTTAAACATAAACCAGTTTCTCAGTACACAAGTCTTCATTATGAGTCTTCAGCCTGGGTTTGGTTTGGCAGCTTCCCCAATTATTACTTCACAGATTGGAAGGCCAGAAGAAACCAATATGACCATATAATCTGATTCCTTACATCACACAAGGCTAAGTAACTTTATCACCAATTTGCCTATCAAGCCCATTAACCTAGTGTTGAACTAAAGGACCATCTTTTAGGAAGCCAACCAATTGATTAAAGACTCCCAAAGAGGGAGAAAACTTCACTTCCTCAGCAAATCATTCCAATGTGAGTCAGCAATATTGATTGAAGCAGGTACTTTAAAACATCTTTCAGGTTATTTTTATCGCTGATAAAAATTAAAAGGAAATGCAAGGGGGGGAAAAGAAGTGGCATTCTCTAATACAAGCTAAACAAAGAGACCCTTCTTGCAGAAATAAGACAGCAGCATTACAAATCCTGCTATCAGAGTTATTTATGTGTAGCAGCTGAGGAGAGCAATTCAGATTTCTGGAAAGTGATACTAAGCAGGTTTGTTCAGAATACCATCCTTTTATCATTTGGCTTTGTAGCTTCTCCTTCTTTCTGCACCACTCTGAAATTTCAGAGGAGCTGTAAATCTACTGCCTTCCACCAGTCATTATTCCTCCTTTCCAAACTGCTTATTTCATTTCAGGAATAAAAAGCCCAAAGCTCCAGCAATTTGGTTCTTTGCCAGCAGCTAAATTAATAGCAAAAATAACAACAGGGGCTTGTGGAACTAGGAGCATTTAAAGACTTCATGAGAAAGAGAAGCCGTTCTGGGGGGCCTAAAACTATACCCTGGATGGCAAATTCTATACAAGCTTTCCAGCCATGAATCAGATTTCTGGAGGTCTTTTTCGAACCCTGGTGCACAGCACCAATGTGGCAGAGCAGTAAGTCAACAGATAAAGGCTGCCTCAGAGTAAAGTGAGAGCCTTTGGAGCAAGAGAGCCCAATCACCTGGTGGTGTGGTCACAGGCATTTTCCACCACAAGAAGTACCAAATCCATGGAAAATAGAGATACCTGCCTACAGGTGTACTGCAGGGCCATGCAGGCTGGAAGCCACCACCTGAACTGCTCCAGCACTTTGCTGGAGTCCCTGTTAGCTACAAACACTTCCCAGGAACCTGGGAGGTATCATGCATACCTCAGCAAAATTCCTTCTCAGTGCACGTTACAAGCAGACACATGCAAAAATAATTTTAGAAATCCACACTCTTTAGGTACTAAATAGTTTAATATTTTATTCCCTTCAGCAGCAGCATCAGCCCAAGATCCCTGGTGGCCAGTACACAAGGGCTCTCAGGTGTCTAATGCTTCTGTGGTCATCTAAACTACCAAAGTTAGGAACTCCAAACCTTCTGCAGATCCTGCTTTACAATCACTGCTCTCTCAAAAGAAAGTGTTACAAAGAAGTTGAAAGAGACCATAAAAACAGGTCTAGAATGAGTTCCCAGAAAGATTAAGATATGAATAGTCTCTGGCTTTAGGAGGGAAGAAGAAATGACCAGAACAGGGCCAGGGAAAAAAAGAACAATAAAGAAAAGGTAAAATTTAATAGCACAAGTATGAGCTAATGGTTGAAACCTAAAGGCAGATGAGAAAAAAGTTTTATTCAACCTGTGGAATTTACTGACGTAAGTTACCACTGACCATAAGCACAACACACAACCTCACACAAATCACACCACTCCAGATGATGTTTCTTAATTAAGGCGCCAACAAGCCAAAAACCAAAATGTAGAGTCAGCAGGAAGGAGCGTGACACTCATGAAACTCTGAGAGGCAGCTAAAGCCACCCCACAGAGAGCCCAGAGCCGAAGGAGGGACAGTGACTTACAGGTGGAGGGAGCGGACGCTGGAAGCGGCAGATCCCAGGGAAGGAATGGCAGTCAGCTCATTGTTGTCTAGTCGCCTGCAACAAACAGAAAATGAGGGTTAAAGCCAAACAGCCTGTGCCCAAGCACACAGGAGCAGGGGAGGGCTGACACTGGGCTCCATCTCAAGGGCTTTGTCTGGACCTCTGATGGCCATACACGAGAGCCACCATCACTGGTTCCACTGTATTGTCTTTACAAGAGCAAGGCCTTTTTCCCCCCCGCCACCCACTCCCTAAAGTGCTAGGCAGGAAAGCATTGTGCCACAGCCCTCCACTAGCCTGTGTTTCACAGAGTAAAGCCTGAGACAGGAGATTTTTGCACCTTAAGGCCAAGTGTAAGGAATTTAACCCCTTTCCCCAAGCTGCAGCCCCTGCTCACCCCACCTCCACACCAGCTCAGGGCCTGGGGGCACAACTCAGTGGCATCCTCTCCATACCAGGACCAGCTCTGGAAATCCCAGAGGGGTTTCCCCACAAAGGCAGCAGCAGGCAGTGCTGGGCACAGCAATGTCACCAGACACAGGGGCCCTGCTCCAGGCAGCTGGGGAGCACAGAGAGCCCCCGGGTTAATGGAACCGCAGGCCCCTGGCTCCTGCAACCACCAGCACAGAGACGTCCCCTGCAAGGGCCCAATGCTTGAAGTCTTTTTCTGACTGAAAACAGATCCTTGCCATGTGACTGGCTCTTCCTTGCTTTAAAGGGCCCTTGTTTGTATGGTGAATTAGTCAATTAATTACTGTAACAGTCGTTCATCTGGCTGCTTGAAAAATTACTGAATTTCTCAGCCTTCCTGCCCACTCCCCTCTCATGCTGCAGTGATCACAGCCAAGCCCCGGCCAGGCTCCCCAGGACCCCCAAACCACCTCTGATCCCATTGCTCCTGCTCCAGGCAGAGCCTTGCTGGGTCACTTTGGGCCTTCCCTTCTGCAGGGAATCGTGACCAGATCAGCATTTGGGTGCAAAGCACAGCATCCCAGAGCTGCACAGCTGAGGGGGCTGAGCCACAGGCACGAGTAGGGGCAATCCTAAATTATGTTGGGGGTTTATTCCCCCCCCCCCCCCCTTCTTTCCTTTAACACTATTTTTGGCAGGTGGGAGAGGGCAGTGGCACATTCATCCCAGAACTTCCCTTCTGGCTCCTCTGAGAGGAGGCAAGATATTTGATTTCACGAGGAGTTCCAAGCACTGCTGGGATAAAAGCTTTCCTCTGCCTCTGACATTAAAACCCATGCCTTAAAATGTAAGGGAAAAAAGCCAGATGCATTGCAATTCAGCAAGCAGCTCCACTCTGCAACTAAAAGCTCACTGTTTCTCATATTACAATATGGTCTAGAGCTTCCAAAGGTACAGAGAAACCTGGAAAGAGCATTAAAATGCTTATTTGAGCATGTTGTCATTAACATCTAACTGAGCATCTTCTGGATAAGAAACCTGGGTCAGCTCTGGTTAAGCAGCTCTGACACCAACCAACATCTAACAACTGGTCAAACCCTCCTCTGACATAAGTGTGATGTTCATGTATCAGCCTCCTGTCATGTCAGGAATCAGTCAAAAGTGGTTCTCCCACCTCATTTTCTCTCTTGGCTCACAGGCACCATTTGCTGACACAGAGGAGACAGCCAAGCTCTGTATTTGCCTGGGATTTTCCCTATGCAAAGGAATTGAAAAAGGAAAAGAAAAAATAAAAAGGGGAAAAAGCCCCTCAAAACAGAACAGCTGGGCTCAACAACTTTAAACTTTCAGTGTCCTTCCCCAGCCCTCACCTTTGACGACACAAACCCTCTGGATGTTGAGGCAAAGGAGGAGGGGGGGCCACCCATATAAAATATTTACAGTCCAGTTGCCAGGCTAGTGTCAAGCTGAAATGGAGCCTGCTCAAAAATAGCACAGCTCTCCAGAGCTTTCAGTGAAAGGCACTTTAGAAAATAAAAGGTGAGTTGTTTGGAGAGGAATTTTAGCGTGGTTACTACTTTGTTTGCTACCAATGAGCTTGGAAAGCCTGAGAGCCACAAAACCATCAGTTTGGTGGATTCCATGAGCCATATGACCTGAGGAAACCCACAGCAGCACCCTCCATCCATCCTTCCAACCAAGGAAGGAGAATGGATGGACACCACGGGATTGTCATCAGATGAAGGCACCAAAGGGGATGAGGGAAAGATCAAGTGTCCTGAAGGAAAGTAATGTTACAGGTCCAGCCCCAACCCTGGCTTCCCCTCCACCACTTATTCTAGAGCAAGTGGGATCACAGGGCTTTGCATCACTTTGAGCCTCTAAATTTCATCTTACACAGACTTACAACTTTTCTTAAAAACTTCTCATAAAGGCCACCAAAACAAACCACACAAACTACTGCCTAAACTCAGGGGAAGGGAAGAGTGTAGGGTAAATTCTGCTATGACTTTATCACAATCTCAGTAAAGCAAAGCAGAGCATCAAAGATAAGGTATGAAGTTTAAATCTTTTGGTCTGCAAATATTTTCTTTAAATCAAGGGAAAACAAAATGTTTTAAAAATACACCACACTAATTAATAACATGGAGAGACACACACACAAAGTTTTAAGCCTTGTGTAATGCTCAGGAACCACAGACACCACGTTTGAAGCATCATGGGAGGTTTCAGGTCTTATCAATGCATCTGTTATTTGGGGCAATCTCTTTCCCTGAGGGTGCCTTGGTTTGCCCAGCACAGCATGCACAGAGAAACACTGACTTGCTCTTGAGACATGCCACAGCATGATGCTTATTTCATGAATGTTTGTGAAGTGCTTTAAAAAAGCCCTCAGAAATAAGATGTTCTGGCAATATAGATGTGGTTGTCCTTGTGAAATGAAGTTTATTTCAGTGGTCTGTGGTTTAGCTGTTACTCAAAAGCAACCAAGATTAGTAGATAGGGCTTTTAATAGAGCTTCTCCCTCACACTTCCCAGAGCCTGCCTTCCAGGCTCTGCTCCAGACCTCTGCCTCCCCTCCAGTCTCCCATTTCTGACTGCTCCCTTTCCCTCCTACTCCCTCTTCTGCTCTCTCCCTATTCCCTAACCCTGTCTTTCTGACATAGCAAGCAACTCTTATCTGCCCACTGCTTTGTGGGCTGCATTACTTATCTCCCCAGAAACTCTGACACCTTTTTACAACATTTAATTGTTGGTGCAGGGCTTGTCCTGCTCTACACATGTGCAGCACTTTGCTCAAGGGAATTCCCTACCTGGGGAATCAGAAGCCACACACATTTCCCACCCCATGCTCCCTGATGTCACACGCCTTCAGGCACTTCCATGAATAAAAGCTAAGCCACAGTCATGTTAGGATAATTCTAAAGTATCTCTGGATCAGGGCTGCAATTCTCTTCTTTAAGCACAGAGCAATTTAAGGCTTTCCACAATTAAAAGGGAAGCTGAGAAAACAGATCCTACAGACAGTGTTCCTCTGACCCACATCACTTTCTCTCTAAACATCGCGAAGAGCTGATTTCAGAGCATTGCAGTCACTTCTGATATATATTCCTCACTTAATCATGATTCCCAGCGAGTCCCTGCCATTCATGTAAACAGAGGAGCCAGGGGCAATGAGGCCAGGAGAGAGATGCTAGGTTAATCCCCACAGTCCAATCCAGCAGGCATCAGTCAGAGAGAATTCCACTTTTTGCCTATTTAAGAACCACAGGATCTGGCCCCTCCATGTGTCCCAGAGCCAACACTTAATGAAAACAGACAGAGGACAAGAGAAAATGCTTGATAGAGCACAGTATTGTTTCTGAAAGGAAATGTTTCTTCATTTTCCCATGAGGCATCAGTAGCTCTTCAAACAGAGCCCAAACCTCAAGTATGCCAGCGATTCAGCAGGCAAACACAAGCTCATTACCTCAGCCCACCGCCTGCAATTTCAGTCACTTTCGGTTTTTAAAGCCCAGAATCAGAGCTCCAGGAACCCCTGTGAAAGGCTGACAATGCAGCCCCTCTCTGAGTGAAACTGCTGAACCTTCACAGGTTCCTCATCTTCCTTCAGAGATCAGGAGCTTGGAAAACCTGCAGTTCCCTCAAATAGGTTTCTTTTACCAACAAGGAGAGTCTGGCACAGCCACTCAAACCTTCACCAGCTCCTTTTCTGCCCACCAGAGCAGAAGACAGCTCTGCTGGTTTAGCCTCTTCTAGCAAGACTTCCAGCAGAATTTGTTCTGGTTCCAAAAGGAGCACAAATGTCTGAGAGAGGAGGAGACACAGTTAAGTGCTTTGTTATCCACTACACTACACCTTTGTTTCCTGGGAGATTTGGGCTAGGTTGGCATCAGGTATCACAATCCAGGCTGTTCTGCCTTGCTTCAGGGTTATGCTTTCAGCAAGGAGCTTTGTGTGTATGTTCAGGTGTGCTGAACTGCTCCCTCCAAGCATTGCACAACACAGGGAGGCAAACTCCAATGATTTCCAATAACAGCTCTGCTGTTTTAATTGGATGTTGTGTTCTGCTAATTGATTAGCTTTAAAAAAACAGCCCAGGTACAATATGGAGGAAAAAAACCTCCACACCAAGTCAGACCCGCTCATTCAACTTAGCTAAAGGAAGGTACTGTCTTAGGAAACGAGATATAATTTCCTCACAGCCCTAGCAAAACACAATTAAAACCTCTGAAGGAATACTTACACTTCCTGCAGGTTCGACATCTCTGCAAAGGCAGAAGGATCAATCTCTGCCAACTTGTTGTAGCTCAGGTTTCTGTTAAAATAAAAGAGAGTGGGATCAGCAAACTGCAGTCATCCTGCTCAGCAAAACAATCATCCTAATTATTCTGGATTGCACTAGGAGGGTTTGAGTTTTGGGTTTTTTAAAAGAACTTAAACAGGAGAGCAGCACATTTCTGCTGAATGCATGAGTGAGTTTATTTCATGACAAAAACGTTATCTAGCTCTCCCCAAGGTTCTTGCTCTTTTGCATTAGATTAGTGTGGTTTTAATTTGTCTTTATATTACACAATTACATTTATTATTCTACTATTGTTTATTCACAACCACAAAACTAATCACAGATGAATAGGATATTTCCTGACAAATTAAAGTCTGAACAGAAACAATCAACAAACCTTCCACTAAATATTTTATAGCTATATTCACATGGAGTATTTTTTACACCACTCTGTGTTACATACAAAATATATATTTATAGGTATGTACACTTACTATGTGTAAACAAAATATATTCTACATTTTCTAACAAGATGATATAGCTAGTCTATCACTAAGTGTTTTTTTAAATCAGTGAATACAGTTTTCAAGCCACACAGCAGTACACACTTTGGTCCTCAACAAACCCAGCTGACACTTTCCAACTATCCAACAGCCCAAATCTAAATCTAAATCGTATTCTAGCACTGATGGATGACAAATGGGTTGTGCTCTATTATGTGAAAACAGCCTGGTGGGAGAGCAGATTTGCCTCACAGCACATCCAGAAATACATCCAGAGCTCAACATTCTTCAGGAAGGAACACACTGCAAGGATTGCTAGGGACAGCAAAGAGGCAAAATAATGCAAATTAAGTGCCAACCCCAGGAAACACAAGAGCTTTGCCATGCTCTGCTGTAGCATCAGGCAGTGCAACAGCAGAATCTTCCCTCCAAGATATGCACTCTCAGCACACCACACAGGACAGGTCAAACCTGCAGCTAGGGACTAACCAGATCAATTAAGACCAAGTGATTAATGATGCAGAAAGTAACAAGTGCTTTAATTACCATTCTGTATGCAGCGCTGGCATGTTTCTGTGAGTGTGTAATCTAAAGAGGGAGGAGGCAAATTGATGGGTGGTAGTAGAAAAGCAACCACAGTAAATTGTAAGGAAATTGTGAGGGGGACTTCTTTAATTTTACTTTGCTCCACGCCCTGCTCTCAGATATTACCCTGGGTAAAATTCAACCCTCCTGCCTCCTCTGCAGGGAGGTTACACCCTCTTACTGCACCTCTGAACACAACCCAAAAGATTCATGGCCTGATTTCAGATAAGCCCTCAAACACTGAGCTGCTTATTCAAACCACCAAGCCAGTCTGACTAGAAAACTGGCCCATCTTCCATGGTTTGGGCTTTTCTTTGCCTTAAAACTGTGCCCACAGAAAGCAAGCAGGTCTGGAACCCAAACAGGTGAACAGGACCCAAGTCACCAAGGCACCTACTGAACTTTTACCAATGCTCCATGACCCAAGGGCTGAGGCACACACAAAGAAAAGGCAGCTGCCAGAAGAGCATTGATGGAAAATACCTCTTGAAGTGCTCACACTAAAACACTGCCCTCTGTGGCAATGCAGAGAAAAATCCAGGCTCACAGCAGCCTTTCAAATACCAAGACTTGAAAGACTACAAAGCTTACCATCTTTTCGATTAGCAGGAAGTGATAAACACCTCTTTCAAGATAAAAACCAGATATTGATCACCTGCCCTCTTGTAATGCATTTATGGGAAGTCCTCAAAACGTTCCCCTGCATGAATCATTTGATGGCACTCACATCACACCATTCCCCACCATTTCAGCTCTGAAGGCAGCTCCTTGCATCGTGCCTTAAATGTTCAATTTTTTGCCAATACGTGCTGTGGAAGAATGCTCTACAAATCAACAGGCTGGCTCTTAACAGAGCCTAGAACTGAAGCCATACAGGAGTGTAAAACCTAACCAAGCATCTCAGTTTAAAATATGCTGTCCTGTAAGCCCCTACTGTCTTTTAAAACACTCAAGAGACCTTTAAATCAATACCAGCCTACAGCAGATATCCATTTCACTATGAACTCAAAGGCATTTATCTAAATAAAAGTCAAACTGCAGTTTAAACTCAGAGTGTGTTTGAAAGCCAAGTCCATATTCATAGCACAATTACGAATTAAAGCGCAATTTGCCCACAGATTACATTACTACTTTTTTTTTTCTTTAAACCACACAGTAAGATCAGGTTGGAGCTTGTCCCTGCCTGATTACAGGCAAAAGGAGAAAATACAACAGGTAACATCCTACAGGCTCAGCACAATAAAGCCAACACAGAAATACCAGTGACAAACTAGAAGGGGGAAATACAGCCAGACACAATGGTGTATGAATCCATCTGTTTCCATGTATTTCTATGCCTTTTACTGCAGCCAAACTTTACATTTTTTAAGGTAATGTATTTCTCCTCAAAGCATTCCTCTGCAAGAGGCTAAGAGGTTATTTTATGAAGCAAGAAACAAGAACACATGCACCAAAACTGGTCATCCTTACACTTGCCAGAGGGACCAGATCCCTGGCTTAGCCTGGACTCAAGCACTGAGTGACACTGATGTGAACCTCCAAAGTTCACAAGTGGAAAAACAAAGATCTCCATAAATTAAAGGATTTCATGGCCAAAGTTTAAAGCCACCCAAAGTGACTTTCTGATTATTTCTGCTGCCATTCAGGACATTTGAACATCAAAGTCACTGCACAAGTAGCTGGCTCTTCAGATAGCACAGATAGATTTTGCTGCTCTAGCAACAGAAAGACTTTCCAATAATTGCTGCAGAAATACAGGTGAACTCCATCCTCTTGCACACCAAAGTCTTCAGTTCTCCCCACAGTACCCATTCCAACCACCAAGTATCCTCGTTAAATGCACAATACACTGCTCAAGAACCAGGGGGGAAATGAGAGCTAGAAATACACTCAGTACAAAATAAACAGGAGACTTGAAGTTACATAGATATGCCAAAATAAAGTTTACTGAGTTTCTGGCACTAGCTGTATTTTAACTTATATTAAAATACCCAAGAATTTCTAGCCTGAAGCACTAGCAATCAAAGGATGTGTTTCCCAGAACTCTGATCCCCTCACTAGGCAGTATCTGGCATGCCAGTCACAGGGTTTAAGTCAGAGAAAGAATTAACGTGCTCCAATAGATAGATCATTGGGACTGGGAGTCAGCAAACCTCTGTCTATTCCTGGCTCTCTTAATCTCCTGCTGTGTGACCGGGTCATGTCACATCACCTCTCCAGAGCTTTTGTTTCCACAGCCACCCTTTGTCTGTCTTGTCTATTTAGACTGTAAATAAAATTGAGGTAGGTATTGTCTTGGTTTGCCTGATGCTGATGAAATGAGGCCTCAATCTTGGTTGGGCTCCAGTAATGCAAATAAAGAAGGGAACTCAAAACTTGAGGTCATGGGTGCACCCGATGCTCTCCACCCCTAAGTGTGGGTCCCAAGTGTCCAGCGGTGAACGAAGCACTGCAGGGCTTTAATGTCCCCAGCAGGTCAGCCTCTCTGAGCCAAGCTGAGCAGCAGTGCAGGCTGAGTGGAGATGCCAATCCTGGGGGCACAGCTGTCCCATCATGGAAAGCTGTCACATTTCCTGCTCCTCTGTAGCACAGAACACGTTTCCCCTCTCGAGGAGCCCTTGGGATGATGGCACAGTCACCCAGTGGAGAGCTGAACAAACGCTTCTGCCATCAGTTTTCCAAACTGTCTTCCTCAAAGAAACAAGCCATCAACTCCCAACACCAAAACCTGTCCTTTCCCAAATCAGCATTTTCCCAACCCTCTGAGGTACCTCTCACCCCGGGCATCTCTTCAGAGGCATTTATAAAGCTTCACCTATGGTGTTTTATGCCAGTTCCAAGAGCCCATGTCTTTGGTGAGTGTTCTGTCCATTTCCTGCCACCTACACATGAGGTTAGCTGAGCCCAAAGGTGGGACTGCCCACAAACTGCCCAGTGCCCTGGGGGCTTCTCTGCATGGGTACGTGTTTCTGTTGAATTACTCGTGGAAAGATATTTTGGTCCCTCCAAGGCAACTGTGGAAAGAAAACAGAAGTCAACTAATAAAAATTCAGGATAAGAGCCTGGGCTGTAAGTTCAGGGAAGCAGCTGATGGTTAGAAGTTTTACAGCTGACAGAGGAGAAAGAGCAGAATTACCAACCTGAGTGGTCCCTAAGATTCAGATTGTTTTTTACATATCAACTTCTATTGAACAGAAAAAGTTGGTAGATATTTTTAAACTTTATTCTGATTTACTGGCATGAGAAGTGCCCTGCACATTTTTTATCCATTGCAGGCTTCAAGTCTTCCTTGTATTGGCTAATCCAACAATGCAGGGGTTTCCCCTCTTGTCACTAAGATGGCCATGATCAGGAACTGAGAGCCTGTTAAATCAATATGGGAAGGGCCCTGTTCTGTCTTTTCAACCATTCCAGTCTCTAAATAAAAAAGCAGTGTTTGCCTTCAGCTGGCATTGTGAAAGTGGCACTGTGGATCACTGAACACTGCAGAGACTGAACTGAAAGTCTTGTTAAATAACTGGCTATGTTCAAACTACCTCCCAAAAGAAATAATGCTGCCACAGAAAGAGTCCTGCCTGCCAGTGAGGAGGGATCAGCCAGCTCCTTGACCTGTGAGAAGCCAACCCTGCCTTCTTGGGCAAGGTGCAGGCTAGACCAGGAGTTTATGTACAAGTTTTGGCTCTGCTTTGGAACCTTGAGCAGTGCAGAGAAAAGCCACGTCTCTGTTGAAAAGAGAGGTGCCTGTCTGGCTCACCAGACAAAGGAAGAGAGACATATATGGCTCCTGGTCTCTGCTCACCACGATGATGGCTGAATTCTGTTCTGCAAGGTGAAAGTTTCCGACCCTTACATCAAAACCATTTTATCTGTCAGTGCAGAAGATTATGTCAAAAGTGTTTCTGCACCTTTTGATGACAGGAGAAAAGGAGGATGGCTTGAAATTCTGTCACTGCCAACTGTGGCTTTCATTAAACACTTTGTCAACCGTTGTCATAACACAACTTTTCATTGCTCCTGCACAAAAGGGAGCCGAGGGCCCAGAACAATTGAGCCCTGCAGTGGAAATTCCTCTGGCTCATCTGTCGAAAGATAGCTGCCTAGTCTGCAGCTTACTGAATAGGCACCATCCTCTTCCCACATGTTTGTAGATGGCTTTACAGCACTGGAATGGAGGCCCCATGCACACTTGAGTGGGTATGAAAAGCATGGCTGCAGCTGAATTAGCTTGGGGATGGGGGCCAGGGGAGAAAAAGAGGGAGCACACTGCCCATGCTAAAAGTGTACAGCTGTGCAGGAAGAAAGCACACTCAAATGTCTGTTTTAAACAAGCTTGTGAGGTGCCAAGAGAGATGGCAGGGTCCTTGTAAGCGGTGACAGGTGAGCATTAATGCTGAAGCACAAAGCCATCAAAGAGTTTGCATGGATGCAGGTGGTCGTATGGATTGTCAGGGCAGAAAAAGTAGTTTTGGCCCATTTTTTTTATTCCTGTGCACAGGACAAGTCCAAAGTCTACTCCCATGAGGCAAGAACAGCCAAACAGCTACTGCAGCCTCTTGTCATCCAGTCCCTTGCTCTGGACATGCTCGAGCACCTCAGTGTGTCCTGTAGTGAGGGGCCCAGAACTGAACCCAGGATCCGGTGCATGGCCTCACCAGCTGAAGATGATCATGGCCCGGTCCTGCTGGCCACTCTACTGCTGGTACAAGCCAGGGTGCCACTGGCCTTCTTGGTCACCTGGGCACTCACTAGCTCATGCTCAGAGAGCTGCCAACCAGCACCTCCTGGTCCTTTTTCACCAGGCAGCTTTCCAGCCACTGTGCCCCAAGCTGAGCCCCTTGTGATCTCTGGTTTGTGCTGCCTCCAAGTGCAAAGCATCCAGCTTACAAGAGACTGAAATGGAGCACAGAAATGGCCCACATCAAGCATGGGAATGAGTTACCTCCTAGGAGGAGGTAAGAGCACCAAAATACAGGGCACCACAGAGGTGGATGTCCCAGCTTGCTGCTCTAAGTGCTTTGGAGAGAAGGGGACTCCGCAGGACACGGAGAGGTTACATAGCACCCACATGGGTGAAGCTGTGCCCCACCACTGAGAGGTTCTGTAAGTGGCTCAGATGATGTGCTCATTCAGGCTTTACTTATGCCCCTGTTCAAATTAGCAGCAGCAGCATCACATTGGCTTGGGTTAACAGCCTGCTCACATAAGGAGCTTTATGTGCAGGAGGGAGTCAACTTAAGGGCAGCCCTCAAGCCATAATATGAGCTAATTTGACAGTGAAGACAAACTTTGAGAGGTCATCCAGACACCAAGAAAACTGCACCATGAATCACTCTCAGTCATGACCAACGATACAGTCTAAAGGAAATTCCTGCAGCATGATCCCCAAAGAATCAATACCACACCAATTCCAGTGGATGTGTGCAGCCATTAACGCAAAGAATACTAATTAAAACCACACCACTGAGAAGTGTTGTGCCAGACTACAGTTTAATGCAGCATGTGGTTGGTATGGTTTGAGAAACTTGGGAATGATCTTACCTTCAAGTGACTTCCAGGAACTCAGCCCTGGCCCTTCATCCTGCTCTGCCACTCTGCACTGACAACTTTGGGTGCACACACATCTGGCACAGAGATGCCTGGTGAGCACCCACCACAGCTGGTCAGCTCACACAGGGATGTAAATGTGAAAATCTCTATCACTGTGGACTGCCAGACCCCAACAGGCAGCACAGGATGAGCAGCCACACTCTCAGGGCTGAGGAGAGGCAAGAGTCCTGTGCAGGAGCACTGGGTAACACTGCACTGCTGCTGGGACTTGCACATCTTCTACACCAAGAATTTTTATAGGCTTATTGTCTCTTTCAACAGGGCAGTGTCAGGTTATTTTAGGCCCTGTTTGGCTTACACAAATGTGTTTTGACAAAACCTAGGATCCCATTTCCTCCTATTTTAATAACCTTAGCAAAACTCAGTAGAGTTCTTGTCTGCTTTTTTCTTTTATTTTTCTTGGAAGATCATTTCCACCAAACACCCCTATTTTATTTCTTAAGACAGAAGGCTTAGATGCAACTTAATCTACATCATCACACACCTATACAAATACTCCATAACACATGTACAAAGCACCTGGGTGACTCAGGTACTCATGGACCTCATGCTATGACTCTGCACCATCAGAAGAGACATGAGGATATTCATTCCACCAAAGTTTCATCCTGGCCCACTCAACAAGTTTTCTCAGTATTTCAATTGTGCCACATTCCAAAAAAAGAGAGATTTCAAGAAGTGAAGTAATTTGAAAGTCATCCAGTGAATCTCAGTGGCAGGGGTAGGACTGTGAGCCCCTGTCCCTGCAGTGAGACCCCCCCAGACCCAGCAGTGCTCATGCCTGGGGCACGAACAGCCCCTCTGTTTCCTGGGGACATGTACAGCCCTTCCCAGCAGCTACTCAGGGACTCAAACCAACAGAGGACAGCAGGGCAAAGGGAGCATGAATGACAAGGTATTCAACAAGGCTTTTTCTGCTCTTCTGAGAAGAGCATTAGCCACAGGCACACAGCCTCTGAGGCTGCAAACCCTCTTGTGGGGGCCACACTTTCCTCTCCTCCCAGCAAGAGAGCCCAGTGAAAGGCAGCATTGTATGCAGGGAACAGGGGATGCTGCAGGGGTTAGGGCAGGCAGGATTTAATTGCAGCAATCTTTCTCTATATTTGCCTCTTCTATTAAGCTTCACTGCCTGAAGGAGAATGATCCTCTCCAAAACACACTCAGGCATCAGCTCCAAGGACTGCATCAAAGCAAAAGCACATTTCAAAGGGGGCATGAGCATCTAAATAAGAATAACTGTATTTAATTTCACGTAAAGCAATCCTGCTTTGCCACCTGTGACAGGTAAGCAGTTGGAAGGAAAAGCATGATGTGGAAGGTTTTTTAACCCACAAATAAAACTCCACCCATCATCTGCCCTGACACCCATAGGGTTTGCTCTGGGTTTATTGCTTTAATTAAAGTGCTAACTACTGCCATGAGAAAGACATATCCCTAAAACAAAAACCCTGCAAGTTGGTTGCTCGACTGTATATGAACAAACTCACCTTTTTCTAATTTGATAGCAAATTTCTCTTTCTTGGTGATTCTGCATCCACAAAGCAAATCACATTGTGTCTTAAACCACTGAAGCAAGGGCTGGATAGCCCAGCTCATAAACAAAATACTCACCAAAGAAATTGCTCCTACTTCCATCACCACTGTGTTTCTTTGCTAAATCAATAAAGGCCATGACTTCTTCACTAACATTTTCAATTAAGGTTCCCCACTGTGTATTCAACATATTAAACCAATTTATTGAGGAGTAAAAACTATATAATTTACTATACATATCTGCTCAGCCTCCATTAACAATAACAGACTACACTGATAAATCAGCATTAAAAGTGCTATTTACAGTTTCAAAAATGGCTCCTTCTGCAAAGCAAATATTTTCATCTGAAAGTTGTGCAACTCTTCACAAGTACTCACAGCAGATAAACCATGTTAAACCTTTGGCTTTTTCAGATGTTTGGGAAGACCCACAGCAGCATGTTTGACTGCTGGCAATCAAACCCTCCCACCGCGTGACTTTGCAAAATCCAGCTGTGGGTTAGAAATTGAGTGCAGAGAGGAGAGAGAGAGAGAATTCAGAAATTCCTCAAACACTCTTCAAAATTTCCATGATTTTAGAAAACTTCCAGGGTCAATCATTCATTAATAGTGAATAATACATATTTCAAGCTAAGTTTTCTCAGAGAACACAGAATTGTAATGGACTCTTTTTAGGGACTCAAATGGTTTCAATCCCACCTGCAAGTGTTCCTAGTAAGCTCAGATACCTTAACCAGCCAAAATTATATTTTTCCACTGCTCCAACACCACTTTTTATCAGAAATATTAATTTAGCAAATGCACAGCCTGGCACAATGCTCTGGGTGCCGCTCTACAGCAGCACCACATCTGCATTACTGCACAGGAGGATGGGGGATCCCCAAGCCCTGAGGAAGAAGGAACCACCCCTTTGCAGAGCCCACCATGAGCAAGACCTGCCCAGTCACTCATCAGTGGTGGGGACAGGGCACCCAACCCTCTCACACTGTGTTTGCTCACTGCTTCGCTCTCTTGTGGCTCTCATCAATGGTTAATCAGGAAGGACTGATCTCTCCCCCCAAAAAATGCCTAGAGGTGGCACAAAGGAGTATTTGTGCACTGGTTAAAACCAGTCAGGCAAAGAGCTGGGGGAAAAGCTCTAAACAGTGTGCAGGTTTTTCCTGTGGCTCAGGCAATGGGGGCTCACTCCAGCTTCTCCTGCACTTGATGCTGCTTTTCACCCACATGAAGGGGCTGCATCACCTCCTGCTGTCATACAGTGACGGTTCCCAAGTGTTTTTAGAGGCTTTTCCCAGAAAGAACCACTGCTGTCCTCTCCTGCACCTGGCTGGCCACAACACACAGCTGTTCCACTCTGGCTGCTCCTCCCCAGCCACTCAGTGCATCTGCTGAGCTGTCATCCAGGACAGCTCTCAGCACAGACTGAGGTGAAGCTCTGCCTCCTGAGATGTGCTGCAAAGTTTAACATGCCCAGGGAGCAGAGCCAGCCCACCCAGCTGGACCAGCCAGGACAGAGGCCACCCCTCCCAGCCCTGCTCCTCTCTTCCCCCTGGCAGCAGGGATTGCGACCTCACAGAACACCCAGGCAACTCTGCAGCTTTGCACAGTGGAAATAATCTGATATAACAATATAATAATAATAATAATCTGATCCCAGCAGCACCAAGTGGAATTATAACACTGAACTCCTTGCTATATCCACCATAAACTCACTCAGCTTGAAATCTACCAGAACAAGGACGTTCCTGGCACTTTCCAATGCCATGGGCTGAAAATGAGAGGTTGGTCAAATCCAAACATCTTGTGTGTGGAAAGGAATGATGTATATAACCTCAAACCATCTCAAGGACTAGGTATCCATGGGCTGTCTATGGCTGGCAGCGCTGCGTGGTGCAGGGCCAGCTCTAATCCCCCAGAGGTGTGAGGAACACATGGCAGACAGCTCTCCCTTTCCAGTTTAAAAATAGCTCTTCTCTGTAATAAAGAGCAGTATTTTAAGGGCAAAACCTGAAGATTTTAAGCTTAAAAACCCCTGAGCTGGCCGTCCTGGCTGGAGGTGTGTGGTTCACACAAGCATCCACCCACCCTTCCTTTCGAGTAATCAATGTCCAATCATAATGTACTTCCACTCCAAGCACTTTGGTACTGCCAACAAAGCACCAAGCAATTTAATGGATTTCTAACCCCAAATTGGAAGCTGTACTACATCCAACTGCTTCAATTTGTTCAGCCTTAGAGGAAGCCCCGGGAACAAAATGCTAGAAATAAAACCACATGCACTGATAACATTACAGAAATAGATACACCAAGAAGCAAATGTTCTGTCCCTTTTATCTGACCTCCAACTTGGTTTAATTGACCTTCAAGATGAAAAGACCGCATTTAAAACAAGCCATTTCCACCTAGATCAAGAGTAATAAAACTGAGTGTGCTCTATAAAAGGTTCTTTCCTACCTCGATGTTAACATCAGGGTAAGCTGTCAGAACACGCGTTCAAACTTTTTTGGTATAACTGCTGTATTGGTTTTTGCCTCTGGGACAGCAGCAATGTCAAAGCAGATGGAGCTGAAGCTCCATGAGTCTCTGCCCAAGGAATGCCACAAAGTGATTTAGGGAACAATTAAACCTATTGCTGCTTTACTGCCAGCCTTAACAATCCTTACACACAGCAGAATCTCACATGTGTACATTCATGATTAGCTTGCACATGTACCTTCACCTGAGCATTCACAGCCACAAAGGCAGCTCTAAACACAAGTACTCATGCATGTATGCATGAGGCAGTACAACCCCAGTGATGTACACAGCTAGGAAGGCTTTATCATGGGAGTTTGGGACAGCTGTACAACTTATAACTAAATTGTGAAGAGCGCTAGTAAAAATCTTTATTGCGCTCTGCCCCGGCATATAATGTCACATCTTTTACAGAAGCACTATTTTAAAAATCTTTGAGAGCTTTACAGTTTTTATTGGTGATGTTTTTCAGCTCCTTCCACTTACAAAGCCAGATTTCTGTATTGGTGCAACCCAGACTGCAGAAAGTCTCAGAGGGAGAAAAAGTTACAGGCAATTAAATTTTCAAATGAGCTTGCTCTTCCCCAAGTCTGCTGTCTCAGAACTTTGCAGGGTTAACAATCAGTCATTATTTCCAGTGGCTGCAGTTTTTTTGCTCTTTGGGTCACTTAAACTCTCAGGAGTCCTGGGCAAACAGGGCTCCAGGCAGAGCCAAAGGGAAGCTGCTCATGAGCCCACATTTGCTCCTGCTTCCCCACCTCTGTGCTGGGGGCACTGGAGCTGAGTTTGAACCCTGCATTAGCATCAGTCAGGCACCAAAGCTGAGCACACAATGCTTTCAGATCAGAAAGGTATTTTTTCATCTACTTCAAAGGGCTCTGATGTACTTTGCTGGTTGGATGCTTTGATTTATTATTCAATGAATTCCCTTGGATTTGCACAGTTTCTCAGCTAAAAGCATCACAGCTAATTCAAAGGGAATGTAGATGCTTACGGTTCAGTCAAAGAAACTTTCCCTTCTGTAGATTTTTATCCTTTCCACATTGCAGAGGGATGGGGAGGAGAAACAATGGGAAACAATAAAGAACTCACTCTCCTGCAAAATTGCTGGATTCAGAAGGTACTTGGATAAACTAGTTTCTTCTTTTAAGTATTATTACTGGAATAATATACTTAACATACTGGAATCATTCTGCTCCACTTGGCATTTCAGATAAGATTTTTTTGTTCTAACTATCTTAAGTTTCTGCTCACCAGAGGATGTGTATTTGTCACAGGAGCTCCAGTCCCAGATCCAAGGACAGGGAGAGCCCCTTCATCTGAAGGGATGCTGCAGTCAAACAACAAATTCTGCAGGAAGATGTTAAAAGGCAGACAGTTCCCTCCCTCTTGCTTTGAGCCCACCTCATTCAGGCATAATCCAAAGTAGATGCCATCTTTTTTTAAAAGACCCATAATGAAGCTCCATGTGGGTGGTCACCTGGCTGCCCTGAAAAAAGAAAAGCTAACACTGCAATTTGGCCAGGAACAGAAACACCCTTTCCCTCTTAGGAGTGGTCCTTGTGAGCCCAGGCACTGTGCCAGGGGCTCACCATTCTCTACACGACCTGCAGTTCTCACGGGGCTCCTTGGCTTCACACCAACTCCTGCTCCAAAACATGATTATTTGGGAAACATGGATGCAGAAGGTGCTCCCAAAGGTTTGTTCTGCACTGTCAGGGACACAGGTGCACTCACTGCTTGGAGAGTTCAAACCATGTCCTTTTGAAAGCAGTCAGATTAATGTCTATGAAAATAATAAAAAATGTCACCGATTCAAGGAAATCAGAGAAAGAAAAGTTAGGGCTTGTGGAAAGCACTGCTGCTCTAAGCACAGACAGCAATGGGAAAAAGAAGTGCAGCAATTCACGTGAAAAGATGAAGAAATCCTGAGATGAACCATGATGGAGAAGCCAAAGCACCCCACAAGAAGGGACATGGGAGAGATGAAAGTGGGCAAAGCCCAAGGAGACCAGAGGGTGACAGCACCTCACATGGCCGAGAAAACACAGGAAAGGAATCCCTGTGCAATTCAGCACCACATCTGTGCAGCCATGAAGAGCAGATAGCTGTGACCTGCCTGAAGGAGAAAGACTTCCTCAGTGCTTCCCAAAACTGGGCATTGCCAGGAGCAGGACCCTGGGTCAGACCAGCAGTGTGGGCAAGCACATGCTGTGCACACTCCCTATTCCCAGCCTGGCCAGACTTCAGCAGTGCCACATTAAAAAAACACATTTTCCTCAATTTGTCACAGCAAGTGAGGTATGAAATAATAAAAAAAAACTTTCCAGATCTTCCAAACTCTCCAAGTCTTTGCAAACCAATCAAAATTGTGTAAAAATAAATTGCAGTGCGTTTTATAGGGGAAAATAATTCTACTGCAACTGGAAACACATAACCTTGCTTTTCTCTAACAAAACCTACAGGAAATGGCTCTGCAAAAGTTAACTAAGTGATACTGAACTTTCTCCAGAGTGTTGTATAGAAAGTAACTGCAAAAATGACTGCCCAATTTAACCTTTTGTCCAGTCTGCACTACAGAGCCACACCACAGAGGTATCTGGTTGATGTTAACAATCCTCTGGTGCATTCTCTAGAACTGCAGCAGAGAAAGCAGGTTATCTCACACATGCTCACCCTTGCCACGGCACAAAGCCCAGGCAGCCAACTGTTGATGAAAAACAGCGTTTTACAATTTTCCCTTTCTCTGGCTGGCAATCGGGTTTTATTTTGTTTTTTAAAGATGTGGTGCAAAAAGCAGAGCAGATGCCTGCATGCCCTGCATTCAGACCTGTGCCAGGCTGGCAGTGCTGACACACCAAGGGTACCCCATCCCTCTGCACATTGCCAGACATCCACCCCTTTGTTAGAGATCTCATTATGTGATATCTGAGTATTTGTGGGTGAAAGCTCTTTTAGCACCCATCACTTACACTCACTGAGCTTCTCTCCCTTCACTCACCACCCCAAGAAGGGCTGCAGCAAGTGCCAGAGAAGGATCTTTTGCACCCAAGGCATCTCAGGAAGGGCACATCTACCAAGAAACCTGTTGTCAGGCTTGCCTGGAGCTCTGTAATCCACAAACTTAGCCAAGCTGCCCTCACCATCCTTTCTCCCCCACCATCCACATGCTCCAGAGTGGAGAAGGTGCTGCTGCAAACACAGGAAATAAGTCTGGTTTTCAGCCTTCATTTCTTTTAGTTAAAAAGGAAGAGCTACAGCTTTATACATGCATAGGTACACACACACACATATATATATTTACACACATCTATTAAAACCCCAACATCTCATTCAGTCTTCACCTTCCATTAAATACACTATATTGAGGGAGGGGAAAAAAAAATTAATCCAAGAAACCAAGGCTTTTCCATATCCCTACAAAGCTTGGGTCCTGTGTAATTGCTTTAACCAGGACAGAGCTTCAAGAGCTGCAGAATACTGCTTGATCACATTAGCCAGCAGGAAACCATTTCATGCTCTTTTTTTCAGCAAATTTGACACCACCACCAAAGTTGCTCCAAGACACATAAAAAACACACCAAAAAACCACACCCATAGGGGAGAGAGCCAAAAAATCAGTCCAGAGCAAGGGAGGCTCATAATAAAATGCCCCCCATAGAATGACACTGAATTCAATATAGTGAAACAGGCACTGGGAGGGAAGCCAGTACACAGGAATATTGCAATCAGCCTTGGGAATTAGCTCTAGTAGGTTGTTTCTTTTCCTGCAGCCCTACACTTACGTCAAGTCACGTGAATACAATTACATAAACTGTACCTTTTCCATGAACACCTTCACAGCGATAAAGGTTCTCATTCTGCTCCACATAAAAACACTTTCCACAGGTTTATAAGCTTTAATTGCTATGAGAACTCATAAAAAGTGCCCAAATAAGTCTGTTTAATGGTTACACATTAACCATCATACACCTCCAGGCTTGTGTTATCCACCTATTTGCTAAATCAATAAACTGCTCATAGGCAAACTTTTGAAAAACATTGCTGCTGCTGAAAACGTTCTGTTTCTGTTTACTAATAACTTCATAAAATTAATTGAAAACTCCCACCCATATCTGAAGTTTTCTGCTTAGCTCCTGTAGGGGGGAAAAAAGCAAGCTGGTTTTCAGCAAAGAATCAACCTCAAATATCTTGTGCTTGAATTTGGATGCTAGCCCATAAGGCAATGCAAGAGCAGTACAAATCTAGGCTGGGAAAGGCTGAGGTTGAAGGAAATACGTGAGAGTGTGTTTGTCTGCAGAGACAGAGCTCCTCTGAACCTGAGGAGAAAAAGTCCCTAGGAATCTCCATAAGCCTGGACAGCCAGGAGCAGGGAAGCTGTTCACATGAGCAGGACAAACAGGAAGCATTAGCAAGGGGTTCTAGGACAGCAAACACCCAAAAATCTTATTATCAATTAAAATTAAGGTCATTGCACTCACTGGATTGACCCCTCTACCTTTACCTGCCACACTGGTGGGTGCCTGCAGCCCCTGAACGAGCCAGGTCAGAAAATCTCCGCAAGGCTACCTGTAAGAGCACTCTAACAATGCCCCACACACCACAGTGGAGGAGGGCAGGCAGCATTTCAGTTCCCTGCCCTGTACCCAAGGGGACAGCAGTCACTTGATGCTGCCCAGCTGTGGCACTGACAGATGTCCCCGTGTGCCATCAGCCACCTCACAGACATGCAGGTGACAGAAGGGGCATGGGGCCAAGCCGAGCACCCTCTGCCTCCTCTGGGACTGGGAGAGGGTGAGCCAGACTCAATTACAGGCTGCTTGGCCAAGTGTTGATCAAATCAAAGCTATTTCACAAAGTTTCTGGAATGCCCAGCCAGCTTCAATAGTCTCTGTGCTTTGCTGTGAAATCCCCAGGATATTTATGAAAAGCTGGCAAATGGCTCCTCAGACATCTTCCCCCATCCCCTGCCCCCTTTATAAGTCAAACTCAGTCTGAAATCCAGAGATGCACTCTGAAATCCCAGCATGGCTTTCTTCTCCAAGCACTCCCTGAGGACTCAGCTTGGGCAGCAGAACCCCACACTCTGACTTGGAACCCTATGGAGCAGGGATGATCCTGTGGGTGGGACCCTGAGCAACCTGGTCTGGTGGGTGGCTTCCCTGCACAGGCCAAAGGGGTTGGAACTAGACGGGTTTTAAAGCCCCTTCCAACCCAAGCCTTTCTGTGATTCCAACAATTCATGACTCTGGAGATGGAAAACACAGCACGTTTTCCCTGGGCAGGTCCCCCTGCCCCCATATCCCCTCTCTCCCAGCCCATCTGCAGACCCTTCCAGGGGGGCAGGCAGACAGCGGGCACTTCGCACCTCCCCACCATAAACCTGCCCAGAGCAATTATCCAGCCCCATTCCAGCTGGGAACACATTGCTGTTTCGTTTAGAGCCAGAGCTGCAGGGGCAGCTGGCCCCAGCTCTGCACCGAGAGAAGCAGAGACCCTCCAACAGCAGAGGAAATGCAAACACAGGGGGCTCACCCTGCCTGCCCCCCTGCCTCTACCCATCTTAAAAATTAATCCCGATTGTAAAAGCTGGAGCGCAGCCTGTGTTTCAGGCCGAATAATAAGGTGAGGCCTTTATAAATAAGGAATCACTGTTCAGAGGGAGGGGAAATTATAAAGGTTATTTAAATTAAACACAAGCCACACAAACAAATAAACCTCACTGTCTTCCCCCCCCACCCAGCCCCACGCTGGCTGCCTGCTCTGCACATGTTATCTGCAAACCACAGGGAAAACCGTGCCCTGCTCTGTCCACGCTGTTTCACAATCTCTGAACCTTACACCAGGCCAGGAATTAAACAAACATTTCCTCCTTCCCCGGGATTTCCCCCAGCCCCATCCAGAGCTCAGCTCCCAAGTGCAGCAGGCACGGGATGGATTGAGCTCCGAGAGGTCAGCGTGCTCCCCACACCTCCCACAGACCCCGAAAAGCACCCGAGGGTGGCTGGGGCTGGTGATGGAGCACTCAATGCCCTAGCACTGGGAAAAGCAGCAGGAAAGCTGAGGTGGGCAGGTGTCCATTGGATCCTCCCACAAAAAACTGCCCAAAAAACAGGAGAGGGTCTCTGTCAGACCCATCCCACTGCTCCACTAAGGGAGAATAAAGGCACCGAAGCCACCGAATCTCCCCATTCCTCATCATCAGTGGGGGGAATTTGTTTGTAGCTATGCTCAGAAAGGAACAAGGCCATGGATGTCTGTCCTCTTCCCCAATAAGTTTAAAATTGGAATAAGACGGGGCTGGGAAGGGTAAAGGAGCTCCTGCCAGGCTGCAGAACCAGGGGCAGGCAAGGGAGGAAGAGCAGCCAGCACAAATCCTTTGCCCTTGGATGGTCTGGGCTCATCACCACAGAAAAGAGGAGCCCCCCACCCTCCCAAAATACACCACAGACAGCCAAGGTGGGACTAGAGGGCAATAATAAGACATCCAGAGATAACAGGAACACTCTGCAGAAGTCAATTAAAACCTCAGCCCTGGAGACACAAATCCTCAGAAAACCAGACTTCTTGTGCCCATCTTCATGCATATCACTGAGGTTACAAGTAACTGCAGCAGAAAAATTCTATGAGAAGTTTTCTCTTAATTTGCCATGTTACCAAACAGGTTTGTGTTACAGATTTGGAGTTTATCTTCCTTGGAAAACTCTGGTCATAGCAGGGAACCAGCAGAGTGAGAACATGATTTAAACCGAGGGGCTAAACACTGGGGAAAAGTCAGGTTGGCTGAATTTTTGTGTGGCTGCTGCCATTTAATGGCAATGCCTCATTAAAATGTGGGATAAAGGAAGCTTTTGTTAATGACCTCCTCTTTCCCTCCCTCACGTACCTTCCCCTCAGGGTTTTGAGATCACATATAAAACACATCCCCAAGCTCCTCAAGGGATTTCTTTTTTTTTCCCAGCAAAGCTAAGGCTGACAAGACTTGACATTCCTGAAATGTTTAAATGAGGAAAGAGAGAAACAACATTTTTTCAAACCCACTTTATGCATCAGAGACAAGCAAAAATTGGCCCAGGGCCAAAAGAAATCCAAAAAAATGTCAAAAATATTCGCAAGATCATCTTAAATACTCCCAATGTTCCTGACAGAAAAGTCCCCAGCTGCACAGTGGACCCACGCTGAATACTGCACATTCCTGGAGGGAGCTGTGGAGCAGGGAGACAGAATCCACAAGCTGCCAGTCTGTCCCCAGCACTCCATGGGGATAATGCCACCAACCAGCATCACCCACAGCAGAGCCTGAGGGAAGCCTCTCCTCTGTGGGAGCCTGGCAGGGACCAGCCTCCCCCTTCCAGCAGGTGGGGAGCTCAAAAAAAAAACCCCAAAACCCACATCCCCGGGGCTTGGTAATGAGCTTGGGATTTGGAAACCAGGCTAATGAAGAGGTAAGAGCCAAGATATCCGATTTCTGCCAAATACCAGGAAAAGCACACTGCTATCAGTAGCCATTATATTAATTAATTCGTACACCAGCCTATTTTGTAGCTTTTTCCAGGCTGGGATTTCACTTTCCCGATGCTGCGGGACAGAACTGGGCAAGGGAAAGGGTGCAGATGGAGCGCTACAGCTTGCAATAAAACCACTGAAGGTGATAGAAACCAGATGTGGATGGTAACCCCATGTGTTCCGAGAGGTGTTACAGCTCCATACGTCAGACACAGCACCACAGCACGTCAAACACCGCAGAGCAAGCACCCACAGGGCTAAAACACACTCAGGAGTAGTGAGCATTCCAAGGGGTGCAGAATGGGTTAACAGGAACCCACTGAGCTCCACTGGCCAATTATCCTTCCTCGGTTTACTAGCACAGAAATTTGGGCATCAAAGAGGACCACAGTGTTCCACTTGTGCAGTAAACTCCTTTCACCAACATCACTTCACACTTTCTAGAGTGCAAAGTTCGTGCTGATATTGTTGGCTTTCTTGCTCCCTGCTTTTTTGGCACCATCCCTCCTTCTTGGCTGCTCATTAATATGCAATCAGTACATTAAAGGCTTCATTCCTCAGGCCCAGCCAGGCTGCAACACAGCCTTTTCCAGCAAGTGCTGTCTTGTGCAGGACAGATGTGCAAATGCATTTACGTGCTCCCAAACAGTCAAAATTAAAACCCCAAGCCCTGTATTCCCACCAATTGTTGTTTTACAGAACAAGGAATTATCACCATCAGTGCCAAGAGTGTCCAGATAAAACCTGGAAATTATATTGAATTTACACTGATTATGCTTCACTCCTCCATGCACTGCTTACACTACTGATGTTCTGCACCATTTCCAGACTGAATGATCGTAGCTTCATGGCAAAGGCTGCCTGGACACACTTGGCAGTGAGAAAGTTTCCACCATTTGCATTTGAATGATGAATCGCTGGGATGCTGTGAAGAGTCTTCCAAAAAACACCACCTGTTTTTTCAGCTATCCGCTAATCTTGCAGATCTGAGCAGGAAGCAGGACAGCCCTACCTCGTTTACCATCACTGTGGCTACATGGAAAACCATGTCACCATAGATCAAAATAATTCCTGCTCTTTTGGGAGCATTTTTTGAAGGGCTCTGCTCCCCACATGCCTCACTCCTACCAGCAGCTCCATCACTGAGCAACGCTCATTTCAACCAGGAATCCAACACAGCTCAAGTTCCCCTGTAGTTCTCTACAAAAATAACCCATCAGCTGCTGGCTAACAAGCTCGTCAATTAAACACCTTGTATTTCCTTCACAGCCTCCTCCTGCCCCTGGGCTTGCCTGTTTCAGCCTCTGGTCCAGCCCATCACCTCCTGGCCCACCCAGCATCCCCTCCTGCCCTGCTGTCCAAACAGGCACAGAAAACCCACCCCAGCCTCCCATAATAGATTTTTAAATCCTGTCTTATTTTTCTTCCCTAGGAGACTAAACATAGGCTCTTAGCTCAATATAAAACTAAGTACATGCTCAAAACAGATCAAACAGTTTAATTGCAAGGAGTACCAGAAAAAGCTCTCTGGTCATTTTAAGCCACACTAATAAGTTTTTGTCCCAGTTTTTCAAGAGTTGCTTATTATGGAGATGAGCCCAACTGGAAAATCAAAATCAAGAATCCCTGAACTCTGCAGGAAGGCTTCTCTGAGTTTGGGGCCATATCTGCACTGAATGCAGCGCAGCCAAATAACATTTTTCCATTATTTTTTATCACTATTGTTTCATGTTCTCCCCCGTGAGCACAAAGTCACATCAAAATTTCTCCAGACAGCCCCCAGTTCCATAAATTGTTAGAAGTCTGGACTTAAATCAGTGGGATTACAGGAGAACAGACAAATGTGCACATGCTGGATGGAAAGGGGACAACACAGCACTTTCAAACTGAAGAGTATTTTTCATTTATAAATAGTTTACATTTTTTGGATCCAGGGGCGGACAACCCGCTCAGTCTGTACTGAAACCAAAGAAATATCATGTGTGAGCACTAACCACAGTGTAGCAAAGATAATAAACAACAGACAGGCAGCCATATGCAATGAGACTGGTGTTTTTTGGTAGGGGAGACAAATTAAAAAGAGAAGAAACACCAAATCCAGAAACCTAATCACAACTAAAGGACCTGTTAAACTCCAGAGGGATCCTTTTGTCCAAATTTGGCTGCAGGAGTAACCTCCAGCAGAGACCCAGCTCCCTGCACCCCACTGCACTAAGGCTTTTAGGTCTCAGACCATCATCCTGGCACAAGGGAAGGCCAAACCCAGGTATCTGCAGCAAGGAGGGACTAAACGATGTCCAGGTGGTCACAGCAGGCAGGTGCGTAACACAGCATGGAGTGGCACATGATTCTGGGGCAGTGCTCAGGGTTAATGTGCACAAGCGCAGCTAAAATTCTGACCCAAGACAGATCTGGTGTGCTCCTCTAAATTTATACAGGAAAATAACTACCAGAAACAGGAATCTAAAACACACTGTGCACCTTGCAAACAGGTACTGTGTTTGCAAATGTAATCTTACGGGGTATGAAAACAACAGCTTGTACTCAGCACCAGGCAAGCAAGGGCTGCTACGGGCAAAGGTTTGCTGGGCTCCTTTGGAAGTCTCCAGCCTCCTGGACCTCCCCATGAGAACTGACTGAGCTGGACTGCAAACCTCCTACACCAGCCTCTGCTTTCTCAGCAAATAAAGCTGAAATGAGTGCCGACATCTGTATTAGCCATGCTTCTACAAATGTTTTTGATATTACGTTAAACAATATCCTTATATCCTGCAGAAGAGATGAGTCGTAAAAGGAAGTGGGACAACTCTGCTTGCCAAGCTCAGAAACCTGGACTTGGAGCATCTCTGTTGAAATCAGCCTGCCAAGACCATTTTGATGTGTTTTATTACTGCAAGGAACTCCACAAATATGCTGGCAACTTTTGAGCATCAGTGTGGGTTCCTAGGTAGGAAAAAAACCTCCTTAAAAATGCACATTTTCTAGATTTTGCAAACATTTACCAGATGTAAATTAATGGGCAATTCATCTGCCATGACAAGTGTGTAGACATCAAATCTAGCTGAAGAGACTGAGCACCCACCTCTGTCGTGAGTGAAAGTCAACAGCCAGTTATGCCTGGCTGAACAAAGGTTTGTTTTCAATTATATTTCAAATTCTTCTAACAATAACTGTGTGGCGTCTGGCACCAACACATCTGAGCCTTTGAAGTGTTTTTTTTTGACTTTGACTGGAAAAAGGGGGAGGGCAAAAAAGGGAATCAATCAGCAATTTCAGTATGAGTCAAACCTCTTCTCTGAAGAGATGTTTCATACCTCAACCCCCCAGAACCATGAATGTGCTCACAAAAACAACAAGAAAACTAAAACAAAACCTATACTTGGGCCAAAACAGCAGTGGATCTGCTCTGGGGTTTCCCTTTTAGGAACAAGGTTATGTGATACACAAGTCAGTGGTTCCAGACACAGGAGTCTCCCTGCCTCCCAATCCCCTTCCTGGCCACTCACGGTCATGCCTCTAATAGAGCTCATGGAAAGAAACATGCAGGGCATGAAGCCAGTGTTTGGAGCATCCATAACAGAGCACAACAGCAACAGGGGTGCAGTAGAGCACACACACACCTGGATCACCTCTAGAAGAACATTCAGAGGTGAACATTCCCAGGAGCCTTAAGCAGGTTTGCAGTGCCTTCAGGTACAGGAGTTGCCATACACCCTTATTTCCCTTTCTTTTAACTCTACTTTTAAGCACCTAAACTCCTATTCAGATTTAAATGACACTAAGATCACTGGGGAAGTCAGCGCAAAAACAGGGAAAACCTCAGTTTTAAAATCTGTATCTTTTTTATCTGGTTTATTCAAATAAGTGCTGCTGCGGTTTAAGAACAACAAGGTGGCAGAGCGCAGCAGCTCTCAAGACTGGGAGTGGTGGTTTTGGTCAGAATGATGCTAATTTAGAGGGATAAAAATACCTTATTCATTTTTCCTAAGCCATGCCTAGGTCCTACCAACTCTTTCTTAGGTCAGGCAGTTTCTGGAGAAACATTTTCTGGCTCAAAACATTTGCAGAATTTCAAGAATTTGTTCCACAAATTTTGAGGCTGCTTTGTTCAGGAATGCTTGACATGTGGGCAAAGGGAAACCAAAACTTTCCTTGAATACTGCAGAAAACTTTAAACCCTGCCCAAGATGAAAAATTCAGGAGTCAAAACTCTGAAGGAAGTGTGGGTTTTCTGTTGCTTTTCAAATATTACCCTAAACCCATTCTTCCAGGAGGGGAACGTGGCTGTGCCAGGACAGCCTGCATGCCGAGCAAGGCTGATGGGCTCCATGTGCTCCCCTCAAAGCAGGGCTGGAGTTAGGAATGAATAAATAAAACAGGCTTCCAGATCAAGTTTTCTTGGCCTTTACAGAGATTATCATGCTGTGAAAAAGCTCTGGGAAGAGAGCCTCTTCTCCCAGACAGGAGATGCACTTACATGTTGATGCCCCCCTATCCACAAGCACCAAAGAGGAATTCTGCATTTCAAACCTAAAGAGCAGGAAAAGCATCGAAAGGCTTTTCTGTTATGACAGACCACAACCTCCCCAAAATATTTCAATGCACATTTTCAATTCAGTCTCAAGTCTCACGAGGGCTGTTGCTGTTATTGTCTATCACACAGCCATGTTCAGGTAACTGACTTCCCAGAGGATTGGAAATTTCCCTGCCAGCCCAGGGAACCTGCAGGGATGGGAGGGTAAGTAGGTGGTGGTCCCAAGGGAAATTCGATGAATGATGCACCCTGCAATGCCAAGAGAGACTGTTTTATAACCAGCAGTCAGAATTACTCAGGAAACCATAGAGGAAGCAATTGGAACTTTTTGGACAGGGAAACTTCCCCATTTTGCTTCCAAATGCACAGACCTGTAAGTCTGTGCTGAATTCCTCTTCTTTTAACCACTCATCTCGCAAACAAAGCAACATTAATTAACGCAGCCCCAAAAGTGTTCAGCTGCCACCTCATCCTTCCCCAAAACGGTGGATTTGTGGTTTGTGATTTGAAAAAAAAGTCATCTATGACAAGCCTAGACTGCTTAAAGGTGCACAGCCTGTTCCCAGCAAGCTCCACGATGGCATTACAACTTGGACACGGGGTGCTTCGAGCCCTGCCTTTGAGCTGGCTCGAGTATTCCCAGCTGGAGAGAGAAGCAAACAAAGTAAACAGCAGGACACAGAGCCAGGGCAGCCTGAGCACACCACAGCTGCGAGAGGGACAGTCACCAAGCTCTGGCTGGGCACAGGGACACGCAGGGAATGTGCTGGGAAAAGCCTCTGCAGCCCGAATAAAGGAGAGCCTGGGAGACACACAGAGGCTGCAGCACAGTCCCAGTGTCCCTGCCAGCTGAAAGGACAGCCCAGGCTCCTGTCAAGCAGACCACAAAGTGGTAACACTTGAGACAAGCACTAGGAACTGTGAGAGAATAGTGTAGTAAACAGCCTGGGCTGTTATTTGGCATCTCCCAAGGATGCTGCCCAGCTGCATGGCTCTGCCTTCTCCCCACAGGGCTGTAAATCCCAGACCCTTGAGTGGCCAGCGAGGGCAGGAGCCCCAGGCAGCAGTCCCTTCCCTTCCCCAGTGCTGCCAGAGGAATGCAGACACCCAGGGCTATTCCTTCTCACCCACAGCTGACAGCCCCATGCCCAGCAGGCCCTGAAGGCACATTCTTCCTGGAAATTCTGCTTCAAGAGGAGCAGCAAGTCACCAAAACCAATGGAGGCCATAGCAGTCACAAGAGCTCACTGCTCTGGCTGAGATGCTCCTCCACTGCACTGGTGACATCACTTTAGACACAGAGGAAACCTGCTGGTCCCCAAAGAGGCCAGGATTTGGGTGCTTTCTCCATGCCATGGATCTCCTGTTCACAGGAACACTGCAAGGGGTAACCCAGCACCAAATCCTTTGGTCCTGCCTATGGACATCAGACATTATTAGATATTAACACTAGCACCATTGCAGCAAGACTCTGAACACCTCCTTCACCAACCTCATAACAGAGGTAAGCACAGCCCTATCTCACAGCTGGGACTCCGTTATCCACTTCTGCAGGGATGAAATAGCACTGCTGTCTCCCACAGAGATTCTTTGATTTCTCACACAGGATAATCTCACGCTGCTTCCCTTCCCTCAGTGGGGATACGGCCACTCTCCTCAGCCTGCTGCCTATGGGAGAGGCAGGCATTCCAAATTTGAGTTCACCTCTTAAAGTGAAATTGGCCAACAGCATCAAAAGCTCCGGGGAAGGAGAACAGACAGAGGGACCATTGCACAACCTCCTTTCTCAGGAAACCTGGGTAAACAGCAGTACCTGCCTCAGAGCTCACTGCACCAGGGAGGAGCAAATCCAACTGTTGTTTTAAGTAGACAGTGTAAGCCAAACACATCCTATTAGATCTGTACAAGTTTCTGTCTGAGGAGATTAACTCAAAGACCAGTACATGTCTCTGCTGGTAAGGTCAGCAAGGATGAAACCGGAGCTCCTGGAAGAGCTTCAGCTCACCAAGGAGTCAGAAGCCAAGCAACTTCACTGGGGAGCTGGACTCAGCCTCACAGAGGTAAACAGAGGCTTTTACTGAAACTGCAGGAGCTGAAGGAGTCCCACTGCATCCCCATGGGCTGGAGGGACAGGCTGCCAGCTCCTTGTCCAGCAGGCAAAACAAGTGACAACTCTGGATAAAAGTGCTCCGAGATCAGGAGTGAAGCACCAGCTCTGCAGATCTCCTCCCAAACCAGAAAACTTCTCCTTGCCCACTCACACAGCAAAGATGGAGTCTGCCTAGATACCCATTTTAATATTATTTTCTAACCTACTGTAACAGAAAAAGTTTATTTATCCACTCTTATGAACAGTCATTCAACCCCCTTAATTTAATCAACCTCAACAGCTTTTGGGTGGTCACCACCTCAATAAAAAAGCTTGGCAAGTGGGGGAGGAGATATACATGAGGTTTACAACCACGTGAAATAATAAAGATGGCACAACTCTAACAAATCCTTCCAATTCAGAGAAGTCTAAAAAAAAAAAAACCAAAAAACACTATCCTTTATTTGCTGACTTACATGCAAAATGTACTCAAAAAGAATCCAAAGGTGTTTGAAAGCCAGGAATTCATCGTCTTGGAGGACTTGTTTAAGGAAGAAAAAAGAATGAACAGAGTTGTTTACAGACCAACAGACAGGAACAGCACAAAAATACACTTAGCAAAGAAAAAGCACAAACTATTATGACACCTTTCAAAATAAAACATCACATGGTTTGTTTAAATCTCTTAAAACGGGAGAAGTCTCCCTATATTGCCAAAACAAATGAAATACAAGTGTGGATGTGACTCTGCCGCAGTTCAGAAGGGGACAAAGGTTTACAGTGAGTTACATGCACAAACAGAGCACAGGATGCTCTCCTGTGCTGTGGTCCAGCAAGGCCAGACCACAGGCAGCAAAACCTCCAGCACCAGCCAACTGCCCTGTGTCACAGCCCCTGGCATTTCTGCCATCACCAGGCAGGTGGGTGAGCGATGAACTGGGCATGAGAGAAGTAGAACATCCAGGATCAACATATACCTCCTCACCCTTTGCAAGTGACAGGTTGCAAAGTCTCCTGAGAGAGGAAGAAATCCCATGGCCCCATGCACTTTCCAGCTCCATCTGAAAGCAACCACCTTGTGCTGGGAAACAGCAAAATTTGGGCTGCCTGCCCACAGACTGGGCTGCTGTAGAAGAGCCCATCCTGTCCAGACTGCCAGAGGACATTTTTTAAACCTATGCTGAAAGGACAGTTTCGGGTGCTTTTCCACAGCTCTGAAACCTGTGTGGATGGCAGAGCCACAGCAAAAAGCAAGCAAAGGGTGCCTGGGGCTGCTCCCAAGGTGGCAGCGATGTGAGCTCCAGGCTCCCCCTGCGCACGGCACAGACAGGAGAGGCACTGCTGTTTGGACAACTGGAACACATTTAGGGGACAATTTTTCACAGGGCCTCCAGCCAGGCTATTTCCTACAATTGCTGTTTTATTACCCAGGACACAACCCACAGACCTGGAGCTCCCCCACCAACAAAGTCTCCCACCGCCCCAGTCCTGCACAGACATCACCCACAGCGAGCCCGAGGGGCACCTACACACACAGGACACCCCCAGCACCGTGCCTGTAAACTCAGCCACAAATCAACATCCACCAAACCTGCCAGCTCCAGCCATCTTCCACCAGTTCAACCCCAGCACCCATCTGCACTGGGGATCAGCTGAGCACTGCCACACAGCCCTGCTGGACAGCCATCACTTCTTAGGAGTATTTTTTAGATGACAGATAACATAGAAAACTTGTGTTTATACTGGCATGCAGCAGGCTAAAACACACTCTAAGTGAAGTTATAAAGCAGCCTGAACACCAGCTAGGCAAAGTGTATCTGGAACCTGCAGGTTAGTATTTCGGAGGTTTGTGAGTAGAGGAGTATTCACAGCATTGAAAGACAACAGGGTTCTATCCTGGCAAGTGCCCACCCCAAAATCACAGGCTTTGGGCAACCAGAGAAACATGTAAGTGGTGAGGATGAATCCCTGTCCTTGTGCGTGGGCAAGTGGGAAGCAGCACTGCCCAGACTTGGCATTCTGAATTTTT
Source organism: Pseudopodoces humilis (assembly GCF_049639895.1). Classification (NCBI taxonomy): domain Eukaryota; kingdom Metazoa; phylum Chordata; class Aves; order Passeriformes; family Paridae; genus Pseudopodoces; species Pseudopodoces humilis. The sequence continues at coordinate 15,386,189 of NC_142212.1, forward strand.
CATTTCCTCCTTGCACCTGATGGTTTGTTTGCCTTCCTATAGGAAGAAAAAAAACTAGAAGTTGGAGGAGGTGGTCTAGGAAAAAGCATTTCGATTCAAGATTTTACAGCCAAATTGCCACAGAACTCAGGAGGGTGTGTTATCTAATCTGAAAGGATCCATCTAAAAACAGGCACCCTCAAAGGGGAAACTTTTGCAATATGCAACCAAGTACATTTGAGTAGGATTTACAAGAATACATTTAAGACTGCACCTCTGCTAATTTCAAAAAATAATGACACTGCCCCAGCAGGTCCAAAAAAGACACCAAAGGAAAATTCACACAAGTTACTGCCCCACTATGAGCAGCAATATCAACACTACCCAAACCATACCTCCCACCTTGGAAAGAAAAAACAACAAAAAGACAAATTCTCTTGCCTATGGAACTTTTATCTCTGGAACAAAGCTTTAGGCAGATAATGCATTTTCAAATTCAACTTGTGTATAACATTTTAAGAATCTGTAGCTTAGATTCTTAATCGAAATTGTTCAATTAAGTCACCTACACTTTTCCTCCTGAAATCCACTCAAAACCACTGTGGGAAGTTACAAAACTGCCATGGCAGGTGTAAAAAACCAACCATTCTGTCTGCATATCCAGCATATGGTTAATAAAGGCTACACAGATGGCTGCAGTTTGAGACCTGTCCCTCAATTCTTAAACTGAAAATGGAACCACGTGGAAGTGAACCATGCTCCTGGAACTGGATGTGACACATCATCAGGTCCTGAGAGGTGTCCCCAAAATAGCAGGGCCTGCTTCTAGACATCTCCAAAATTATATGGTTGTGGCCTGAGAGACAACGTGCTGAAAACATAATGAGGGAGTGTAAGATACTACATATGTTGTGATCCTGCTCTGAAGCCAGAGGAGGCTGGGGTTGTAGGACTTGGGCTGCAGCACAGGACTTGGTTAACTATTAATGCATGACTCAGCTATAACAATAATAGGTATTTCATGTGGTGCATTAGCACAACGGCACCACGGTCCTTGACTTAGGCCTCTATGCATGCCAGGAAAAAAAAAATATATTGTAGTACATCATTTAATAGCTGGATGTACCAGGAAACAGGTATTTTTCAGGGTGTGCAGGAAAAAAAAAACCCTTTGTTTCTTCCTGCACAACCTGGAGCCTCACACTGCTTCTTTCTCCACATGCCACTAAAAACCAGCAAGGAAGAACTGTTAGGGGGTGCCCAGGTTTGTATGAAACCACAATCCAGACCAAGGTGCTTTATTTATTTACTGTTATTCACCAAAGCTAAATTATTCTGTGTTAGATCATTCCCCTGACCCTGCATGAAGTGCTAATTCCTGCCCAGCCCAGGTCCTGCAGAGCTGATCAACCTGAAGCATGGATTTTCCACAGATGGCTCTTCGAAGCAACATTAGTCTGAATTATCTCTGCTGCATTCATCCACATGACCCCATCCAGCTCCACACTGCAAGACAAGGGAGTCACACCGGGTGATTAGGTTAGCAGCACAAAATGATTGTGTTAAAAGCTGGTGAGCTGAGCTAACTCAATCCGAGGTGTCTGGCAGGGCAGCCAACGAGATCAATTAAAAGCCCTGCAGCCCTAATTGAGAGTTTCTGGGTGCGGCTAACATACCAGTCAGGGCCAATACACAAATCATGGCCAATACACAAATCCTGGGCAGAGCTGGCTACTGAGGAATGAGAGCCATCATCCCAATTTGCAGCCACTCAAACTTCAAGACAAAACCCGAACCCCTCTTGGATGGATCAAAGCACCCAAAGGCAGGCACTGCTTGGGCATGCCCAGGGTGGCACTCAGCAATTCCCAGCTGCCCTGCACACCGCTGCGAGGTGCTCATATATTCATGAGCCCAGGTGCAAGCACAGAGTCACAAGGACATTTCAGGGACAATTCTTGGGGGATTTGCCTCAACATGAAACCTCCTTGAGCCCTTCCAGCACTCTCCTGAAGCTGCAGTCTGAGACCATCCTTCCAGTGCTCTCGGACTTCCCTGCACCAGGTGAGGCTCACACACCACATAAACCCCACTTGGAAGCGCTTCTACATCAGCCTAAATCCCCATCAGAGACAGGACCCCAGCTTAAGCAGGCAAGTGAAATCTCACCCATGCTCGAGGAAGCATTTAACTACCTGAAGTGCTTTGTTGAAGTGTCTGGAGTCCCAAACGTATTCGCTTACCACCTTTAGCTTCTTGATGCCAACAAGCAAAGGGATAAGACAATCAACCTCACATTTGCTCCTTAAATTCCAAGCAAGAAATCCTGCAAAGCTCAGCCACCCCCAAACCTTACATCCAGAAAACTGTAAAGCACTTTGCACAAGCAAAGAAAGAAAATATGAAGGTGTACCTAACACATAATAGTTGATTTTTCCAGAGAACACTTGACGGTGTGTTGGGGTTTTTTCTGACTGCCTACTGAGACGCTGGTTCCCCTGTCCTGGGAATTTTCCCTCTGCAGTTCCTCCTCCCCCAGCTCCCAGACCATCCATTCTCCCCTTTTCAAACTGCACCCATTGTAAATGGCACTGAATATTAACACAGCCCATTGAGCACTTGCTTCTTTTGTATGGGACCCCTGCGTTTCAAATTGCAGTCGCTGCAGAGAGGAAAAGTCTCCAAGTGATTAAATGCCGTGACGTTTCTCAAAAGGAGGGAGGAATATGCAGAGGAGGCTGAGGGGGTCCTAGAGCCTTTCGCGAGAAGCCAGGGGCTTCTGCGAGAGAGCCAGAAGGGTTTCTTAAGTGGGGGTATTTTTTCCTTTGTTATCAGCCTCGTTTTTACTTTTAATCCTAGTCCGATGAGCCAGTTTGTGCCCCGGCTGCGGCTCAGTGCGGGATGGAGATGAGAAGCTCAGACAGCAGATGCAGAGGGCTTGCTGTTAACTGCTGCCCTCCTGTAGGAGCTGATAAATAAATACTGCGGCGTGCTGAGGGTGGTCAGCGAATCCACCGACACATGTTCGCACAGGAAGGGTGGATTTACTTGCAAGCACATGTATTTATTTATGCTTAAGCAGCAGGCCCGGAGAGGCAGTGCTCTGCAAGGAGGGGCTCTGCTGTTCCCCACCGGGGCCAGGCTCCAGCGCAGGAACTGCAGGGTGCGGAGCCGTCCTGCAGCCCTGGGGCTGGGGACTGTCCGGAGCAGGGCCACCGGCAAGGACAGCGCTGCAGCGAGCACCAGATCCGTGTGGCACTGCAGGGCACGCAGTTCTATCACAAGAACTGCCACCAGCTCCCAGCGCTGTCCCACCTGAGCAGGAAAAGCTCCTTGGAGCCCCATCCAGCAGGGAGCCGCTGGCTTCGCAGCGCATTTTCGGGTTTCCACTGCTGCCCCAGGAGGAGGGAGGGACCTGCCATCCTGCACCAAGCCACATCCCTGTCCCAGGCCATCTTTCCAAGGGCTGCAGCCCCCCCCCGGGCAGCCGGCACACGCTGGGAGCTCCACAGCTGCGCGGGGCCAGGAGCCCAGGGTGACCATTACTTAATCTTTGTTCCATTATTTCAGCAGGCCTGGAAGCAGGACATGCAGGAGAGGTACTGCCAGCAGCACCCCCCCGCCTCCTGTCAGCAGGAGAGTCCCCCACACCACCTCCTCTTCCAGCATCTGCAGGAGCAGACTTACTCCAGAGCCAGAGAGCAATGCCCTTCTCCCAAAAAAACCCCATCCAATCAGCAGAGCCCCTTAGCAAGCAAAGAATCTACCCTAACATGTGAAAGAAGCAAAGCAACAGGATCTGGCATATGAAAACCCCAGTTTGGCAAGACATTTATAGGTAATTTTGAACACAAACATTAAGTTTCATTGAACAAAATCTGTGTGTATACACTTGAGCACAGAAAGAGATTGCTCCTGACTCCTAGTTCAAATGCACTTCCAGACCCTGAAACCACTGACAGGCACCCACAGGACTTTAAAAAGCATTCAGACACTTTGCCTTGATCTCTCCAGAGAGCAGCAGCACCGTGCAAAGAGCCAACACGCACACAGCTGGTGCCTCGGGGCAACTTATCCATATACCAAACCCTAGAGCCTCCCTGGGAAACAGGGAGCAGCTCTTAGCCCAGCTCTGCCTTTTCCCAGATGTGCCAGGCACATGCACACTGACCCAGAGGCAGAAGGGTCCATGCACGAATGGTCTGTACCCCCCCAAAATATCCCCTAATCATTTGGGTCAAAAATGTACAATACTTCTGTTTAAAATAAAAACTTCCTTTTCTGCAGACCATGCTAGCAATGAATTAACTACCCTACCACAGCCTCACTGTCCCTAAATCTTCTCACCAAAAGCTGTGCCTAAAATACTGTTGCTTTATCACTAAATAGGAAAAAACCCTCAGTCACACATGATTCCTAAAGAAAATAACGCTTCTGTCACTCCTCAAAAATTAAGATTTTTGGGAGAGACAGAAGCAGAGGTCGCAGGGGATGTGACACATCACTAACACTGCTGGAGCCCTGTTTTTTTTGGGGGGCACGAGGCATTCTGCACTTAAGCTCAGCCCTAAACTTTATGCCACACTTAACATTATACAGTAAAAACCAAACTTTAGACTTAAAACACCACAAGACACGAAGCACTTCCAGCAGCTCCAAAGGAGCTCCGTACACATCAGCTGCCCAGCAGAGTTTGACTCTCCCGGCTTTCCCCTTGGATCAGGAACCCTTCCCAGCTGCAGCTGGTGCGAGGACGGGATGGGTCATGGCAGTGTTGCAACGTGCCCTGTGCAGAAAGTCAAGAACACTTATATAACTGGTAGACAGTGCTGAGCTGCCTGTTGCTTTTATGAAAAACATAACAAAAAAGCGCCAAACAAACAAAAAAACCCCTGAAAAATATCCATGCCACACTACATTAAATGTGAGCGACTACAGCCCCTCTGTTTATCAGCTATTCCTTCTGAATGCTTGGAGAAAAATTACAACTCCGAGTTCTGCTGCCAGCAGAGAAATAACAATAGTTTCAAAAAGCCCCAGTGCTTTTCCTCGGTACTGATAGTCCTGTTGACAAAATACGCGGCGTGATTAAGTCTGTTCCAGAACCCTCCCCGGCTGCCGAGCCGCATTTCCAACCCGACAAACAAAAGCTTTATCTCCAACACACTGAAAACCGACTCCAAGCACTGCCTCAGCATTGTGGCACTCGTTAGGAATAAAGATAAACTGCTAAGGAGGGATTGTTCAACAGAGCCTTAATGAAGTTAAAGCACTGCCACCAGAGCCTCTGGAAACTGGATTTATCTCGTCTCCTATTAGCGATCGAACATGCCCGAGCTTATCACCGCGGGGAGCAGACACCTCCGGCGGGACACAGCCTGCCCGGCAGGGATGGAGGCGAGGGATGCTCAGCTCCAGCATCGCCTGTCTCTCTCCATTTTATGGCTGCAGAACCCCCACCAGCCACGGACCACTGCACACCTTCATATTTGCCTTCTTTTTCTTTAAAAGGGCACGTTAAAATAAATCAATCAATCCAAAAAGTAACAGAGATACTTGCACAGAGGTAACTTTCCGCTAGCGCACGGTGCTTTTCTAGAGAACATTAAACCACTAAAGTGAGTTATCAACTCTCTGCACAAAAAAGGAACATTTAGGATGCCACTAAGCCTGAAAAGCATGCTTCATCCTTGTGCTCCTAAACTGAAATAGGTAATTTAAAGTAATTTTTAGTAATTAGAAACAGCATTACTCTAAAAACAAAAGTATTTGCAATAGCTTCAACATCTTTTTACACTAGCAATGGAGAAGGAAAAAGCCTTAAATGTTGTATTTTCAGATACAAAAGCAATCATTTTAACCAACCACTGGTTACTTGTAACATACAAAGTTAAAAACAGTATTCTACGTGTATAAAAGATCAACAGCCCATGGGTCCATAGCGGAAGATTTATTCATGCTCCTACTTCACCAATAAAATTGGAATTGAACACAAGACACACCAAAACCTGCTGCATTTTAAAAAGACACCCCTGGGTATTAGAACTCCGGGAAAAAACACACCATACTAAATTTGTTCTGTCTGGGTTATTAACGCACTTTCTTGCCCAAACAAAGATGCACTGTCTTGTTTTAAGAGGTGCATGGGAATGCTGGAAATATTAAAAGCTTGCTCTGAAAGGTGAGGGAAAGATCCTTCAGAGCAACAGGTGAATGGGATGAGTCAGGGCTTTAATGCAGAGGCCACACACTCCTCTCTACGAGACACGATAATTTCATGTAAAACAAGGCATTTCTGCAGCTAAAAGTGAACACCACCATCAGGAGGACCCGACAAATCTCTAATAATTCTTCTTAATAAGGAGCTGGATTGTCTCCAGCAACACTTCAGTGACCATCCTCTCTCCTGGCAGAGCTGAGGAGTATCTATTACATCCTGGGGTTTTACAGATTTGATAATCTAAGAATCTGTTCAAACAGCAGAAAGGCCCCACAACAGAAGCGCTATTTCCCTCTCCCTTTCTGGATACTGATTTCCCGAAGTTAACTAATAACTCAGGACACTTATTTTTACAAGTTTGTGAGCGCACACACATACTCTCAGTCCTCCTGGCCTGTTAAACGACTCGAACTGTCAATGCTGAGCACACTTGCCCCCCGAATCTCCTGAGTTTCAAGTGACTGATGTTTTATTTCAGCTTATTCTTTATTTCAGAGCCCAGAGCAGCGGTCACACAACGGGAGCGGACCCGCTGCACTTCCCGGGAAATGGCACTGACACCGTCCTGCGCTTGGACACGAACCTGAGCACTTTAAAACACCCTTCAAGGGACAAAAAAGCATCCCACGGTGCTGCAGCAACCACCAGGTGCGGGGCTGTAAGCTCAGCTGCCCTCCAGGACACACCATATACACCGCAGCTTAGGAACTGCGCTACACACGCAACTACTGAGGGAGAGCAGCCAGCCTTTACTGGAAAACACCTGGACTTTACCGAAACTCCCCAAAAGCCCTTGACTCCCTTTAGATCCCCCGAAGTTCACAGCCTAAAAAGTTGGCAGCATTAAAAGCCAGAAGAGCGGGCGCGGCTTTGGGGTCCGGATTCGGGCGCCGGGCGCGCCCCGCTCCGCGGCCCCGGGACCGCGCGGATGGACGGACGGATAAATGGATGGATGGATGGACGGACGGACGATGTCCTAATAAGGATTCGGAAGCCCAAGCTGGCCGTTATCTCCAGCAGATCCCAGGCTCCCTTTTCTCCGGGACACCCGGAGGCCAGCCCTGCATGGGACCGAGATGGGGGAGCGCCGAGCCCCAACTTTTCACCCGGGACGAGCATCGCACCCGCCGCCTCCATCACCCCCATCCCCGCACCGGGTGGGCGCCAGAGGGGACACCGGCTCCCGGGACAAGGTTCGCACGGCGCAGCCCCGCGCCTGCAAGGCGGTAGCGGCCACTTCACTTAAATAAATAAACCGGAGTTTCGCGGGGATTTTTGTTTCAAGTTTCCCTGCGCTTGACAACAAGCCAAAGAGCGCCGGTGCGGCTGCCCGAAGCCCTTAGCGCACCCCCGGCCCGTCCCCGCGCGTTCCCCGGTACTCACAGGTGCCGCGGCCAGCGGGGCAGGTCCCGGGGCAGGGCGGGCAGTGCCAGCCCGCCGCAGCTCAGCGCGTCCCCGCCGCAGGCACAGCCCGCGGGGCAGCCGGCGGCGCCCGAGCCCAGCAGCCCCAGCAGCAGCAGCGCCGCCGCCGCCCGTGACGGCAGCGCCATTTTGTATCCGGCACCCGGGAACGTCCGCGCCGGGGGGGGGCGGCGGGAGCGCCCACTCCGCGGCCGCTCGGCGCCGCCCCGCCGCCCGCAGCATCGCCTCGGCCGCCGGCCCCGCGGGGCGCTACGGCACCGGCATCCACCGGGCACTGCCGGGCGGGACGGGTCCGCGTCCCCGCCGCGGGAAGCGCCTCCTGCTCTTCCTGCTCCGCGCCGCTCGGTTCGGGCTCGGCGGGCTCCGGCCGGTCCCGGTGCGCTCCCGCGGGGTCGGAGCCGCTGCCGCCCGGCCCGGGCGCCGCTCGCCGCGGACCCACGTTGGCGACACCGCAACATGGAGCCGCGCCGCCCCTCGCGTGCCCGCCCATTGGCTGCCGGGCGGCCCCCGCCGCGCCGCCATTGGCCAGGAGCCCCCCCGGCCGCGGCGCCGCGCCGTCCCATTGGTGGGTGTGGCCCGTCAATCACGAGCGCCAGGGCCCGCCCCCCTTTCCCACTCCAGGTGTGAACGCGGGCGCCGCAGCCCCCCCCGCGCTGCCCCTCTTAAAGGGACCGCGCCCGGCGCTCGCTCCCCGCGCTCCCAAAACTCCTTCCCGTAAATCCGCACGGCCTGCGGGAACACCAGGGCCTGGGCGCATCCCTGCAGCCCCCGCTGTCCTTCTGCGGGCGCCACGAAGCGGCCGTGGGGCTGCACTCCGCAGGGACACGTGTGTCCCGTGGCAGGAGCGGATCAGTTATTCACGCGTGTTCCAGAGCACACCTAAGCAGAGGCTGCACTTCCCAAATGTGCCCTTAGGTGTGGAAGCCCAGCACAGGCCAGATGTAGAGGAGCAGCCAGCCCAAAGCGGGTCGAAGCGTGACTCACCAGGGAGCTGCACCAAGGACGGCATCCAACTGGCTTTGGCCAAGTTTGGATGTGGCCCAACACAGCATTTAGGGAAGGAAGCTCTTGGAGTGTTCAGCGCACCCACGGCAGGCGGGAGTGTGATTTAACCCCTCACAGCAGCAGTTACGTGGGAATAGGGAGATATTTTAGGGAGAGAAACACATATCGCAGGCCAATCCTGCTTCCACCACCTCTGATTAAATTTGCAAACTTGTACTGCAGATTCCTCCTGAGTGCAGGACAGAGCCATATTTCCTTCCTGTAACAGAACAGGGCACTGTGCTGCAGGATGCTCCAATCATGCTGCTCATCACATGCATCTCTTCCCAAAAAAACAGGCTGCACAAGGGTGATGGCATTTCAGGCTGCTCAGAGCGGGTCCTAGGCTCTACAAACTCATGAAAGGCATCAAAGCCAGATTGGTGTCACCTAGAGGATAGGTTTAGCTGAACCAAATAAACAGGTATGATGTTGAATTTGCTGGTAAGCCAAACCAAAGAAACTCCATTTGGCCCACAGGTTGTGAAAGTCCCATGTCAAAGCCTCAGTGTCTTTTCCTCATGCAGGACGTGGAGTTTTGGCAGCCTCACAAATCTCATGAGGAGGATGAAGGCACATCTGGTCTCCATAGCCTTGTGTAAGAGCCAGCAGCAAGAAAAAGCTGCACACTGGAGCAGTATCAGCAACTGACAGAAGAGGAAGGCAGGCGACAAGCCAGCCTTTAGAGTGATGACAAATTTGGCTTTTGGAGCCTGGGTGTCAGCATTCCTGCCAGTAGTCCCAAAACTGGGCAAAAATCTTGCAAGGTCTTTCTAGACCATCAGCATCAGTGATCACAGTGATAAAATGCTACCTAGATGATGTGAGAAGAGACACATTTTTGGGAAGCTATCACTCTGGATGAGGATATTCTCACCCCCTGCCTATTCTCCTTTTCTTCTAGATTTCTTTCAGGTTGGTCAATGGAACCATGAGTTTTATTTGACACAATGTCCAGAGATTTTCTAGCTTACTCAGCCAGCTGCCTGACACAGCAATCAAGTCTTCTGCTGGACCCAAAAGCACTTTTATGGACAGGAGTTCTGCTCAGTAGGGATGGTGTCATAGAAATAAAGAGACCTTTTGCTTCTTTTACAGTGTTTTCAGATTTGACAACCAGGTTTTTCAAATAACTTTAACAATTCATGCTAATATTTTTTTAATATTAGGGTAAGAGGGTAAATATGGGGTTTCCCATGGTGGGGGAGAGAGGGAGATCCAAAAGCTTTATATAACCTTTATAAAACAGAAAGCTAGAAGCAACTCTGCTGGAACCTGGGTCCAATCACCTCAGATGTGCACAAAATATCCATGCCCAAAGAATAAGGGCAGCTGGAGGGAAATGAGACTCTTCTCAGTTGTGCTCTCCCTCGTCTCCAAGTCAATGCCTGTGCTGGAGTCCGTGTGCAGTATGGAGGATGTTTCTTCCTCAAACCTCATTAAATCTAATTAAATAGCTTATAAAAGTATTTATGAAAACAAATTTTAAAATGGCAAAGGCATGCCAACACGGAAGATACTTCTAATTCTGCCGGTGTCTTTTTGTGGATTTGGAGTTGGTTCAGAAGTGCACACTTGGAAGCTAATTGCTGACAGCATGCAGAATCCATCAAGCTGTAATTAACACTCTACTATTATTCTAATTGCCTCACTCAAGCTTCTGTGTTTTTTAATTGTAGAGCAATTTGCCAATAGAAAATTTAATTGCAATACATATTTTATACATTTTGGGACAAAGTACCATTATTTCCACTTCAGCAAAGATGTTCCTTAGTTTTTAATAGCTTCCTTTATTCCTTTCTGGGATTTTTCAGGGTTTTTTTTTCCTATACAGGAATTTGATTGCAACCTCTTGTGAAATTAGCAATGATATAATATCCAGGAGTGCCTGGAGGCTTCAGTTTGGATCATGACTCTATTAAGCTAGGAACTGTACATACATGTATCAGACACAGCCCTGAGGAGCTTGAAATCTAAACAGAGAAGACAAACTGAGGTGAGAACAGAAGTATTATCCTGCTTTACAGCTCGGGAAGCAGCCCCAGATGATTCACCTTAGGTGACCCCACGCTCCTGGGGCACAGCCAGGAACTCACACGAGCCCTGGGCTCAGGGCACCCTTCATCTTCAGCGTGAGCTGAGTTTCTGGCTCCTGCTTCCTGCAAAAATATCTCTCTATGAATTGATTTGCAGACTAGAGCTTCCAATTAACTTCTAACCACCCAGGATCTACAGCTGCTTTTCACAGATGCCTTGACTTTCAGAGCAAGAACCAGCATTGAGGAGGAGCCCTGGTGATCTGCAGAGCACCCCAGAGGAGCACCCCACTGGATGGACATCAATGGCAACGCTGTCAGGCTTTGGGAAGGATGCATTTGACTTCTGGGGCATGCTGAAGGTTGGAGGCAGCAAAATAGAAAAGGATGGACCTTTGCTCTTTTTGACCATCCATGCATTTGACATTTTTCATTCACTCCTCCACTCCTATTTGCAGGGCTACAAATCCATTTGTAGCAAGATTTGTCCTCTAATAACTTTCATGGTGGCTTTACACCCAACACCATTATCATGATGCCAAATGCTTAAAAGGTTTCCAGCAGGTGTGTTGTGGAGAGAGTGTACCAAGTGTACAAAGTCTCAGTGATTATTCAGACAGCAACAGCCACATTAATACAGCTCTAGCAGTGGCCTCTGCTATTAGCTGCTCATGATTTGCCTCCTGCCATCCCAGTTGCAAGAGATGGTTTCTCTGGTATGACCAGACCAACCACAGCATCAGCATTCCAGAGGTTTATTAGTTGTTCTGGTTACACCAGATCTGCAAGGACAATTTTATGGCTTGTTGCCACCCAAGGCTGGTGTCTTGCCTCTCTTGGATCCCAACCCTGCTCCTCAGAGCTTGTTTTGTTGGTACAACCTGCAAGATGCATGACGTGATCCACAAGTTCCTGGCAGGAATGATTGGTGATAACATCACTTCTCACTGCTTAAATGCATGAAGCCAGTTCAGTTTAGCAGGAGGCAGCACATGACAGTGAGAATTAAAGGAAGAGATGATCAAATCAAGATTCAGTATAGGGTCACTAACAGTGCTGGCATGAAAATTTACCTTGGCCTCAAACTCTGAAGTTTACCTTGCAATGACACATAAACTTTTTCTTCTCTTGAAATTAGAGGCTGGTGCTTGAACTCTGGTCCTCCAGGAGTATAAGGTCTTTGATCAAGACCAGATCATGCTTCATTAATGTGAAAGTTCACTCGAGTAGCTGCTGTCATTTCATTTTTCACAGGCAATGAGTTAAATTGCTTTCTCAGCCCGGGACTGACACAGGCAGTTAGTAAAAAATGGTGCAAATAAGTAGATCCAATTAACTAAATCCAAGTTCTGTCACAACTTTGCCACCTCTGGTTCTTTTTTTTTTCCCTATACTGAAGGACTTCTCTTAAAACTATTGTATAAATGTGTGTGTATTTCATCTTTCTAAAAGCAGACTATCAAAATAGAATGACAGCAGTTTTTTGTCAAGACAGAAGGGAGAGAGAAAGAGACAGCACTAGAATATCTCCTGCCATTTGGATGGGCAAAATACATGATAAGAGTGAGGCTTTGAATGTAAACCTGTAGTACTCAAACCTGGAGATTACACTCAATTGCTTAAAAGCTTTTTTTGTTTTTTTGGTAGTCAAGGCAATGGACTGACTCCAGGAGGAAAGCTGGTAGACCTGAAGTCTGAACACTGTCTGCTTGGATCACACATTTCAGCATAACATTACACTAATCACACTTGAACTCCAAAACCCAGAGGTTTCCCCAAGCCCAGGGAAAGATTTGGCCCCATGTGCAAGCTGGCAGGATTTGGGCTTTGCTCTTCAGATCTGGACTTGGACTCAGATCTGTGCCAAGCCTCCAACAGCAAGAGCAGAGCTGGAGCCACAGCTGTTCCCAGCAGTGAGTAGTGCTAACAGTGTTTGTGCTATGAGGAGCTCTATTAACTGACATAATAACCATAATTACATGGTGTAACTTCTGCTCGTTGCTCTCACCTCTAGGCTGAGAGGGAAGCGCGAAGTTCTTGCAGCCCCAGAGGAATGTGTTAGATGAAAAGATGCAAGTGGAGCAAGGAAGCTGGAATCCTGCTGCGGATAAAATTGGAGTCACCTGCCCCTGCTCAGGGAACAGAAAAAAAAATTACAAATATTGGAGGAGGAGTTTAATCTCTTTCAGATAGGGATCCTCTAAATCAAGACTATTTTTTCACTCTGGATAAGTCTCTAGAAAGGGCTAGAGACTCCATGTGCAGCTGAAAAGCAGTAGATGCTTTATTTACCCTGAGCTCTTGCCTCCGTGTAAGTGGGAAAATGAGCCACGAGCTTGCTTAATGAAAGCAGTGGGCTCCAAAGTGTTTCCAGAGTAAAGTTTGTATTTCCTTGCTGATGGCTGTTGACTTGACTTCCAGTGACTTTCACAGCAAAAAAAGGTAACTCACCCTGCCCCAAAACAACCCCAACCTCTCTGTGGGCCCAGATAAGGAAAAACCCACATGAAGTAAATGCTGGGTGCCCTCTGAAAAAAAAACCTGCCAAGCTGAGTATTTCTATTATATTAATAATTAATAAGCATATTTAAATATAGAATTAATAAATATATTTATTTACTAGCTCACTGTCCAGTCTTTATTCTGCAGATGAAGGACATCATCAGCAGGGGTGGTCTGTGCCTGGCAGGGTTCTCAAGGCAAGTTTAGCTGAGGGTTGCACAAGTTAGGGCTGTTCTCAGAGGTCCAGATCCCATATAACAATTAAAGGAAGATGATTGCAGAATGACCACAGCAGCCAGACTTTGGAAGCATCTGGCAAGCAAGCACTGCCTTACAGGTCAGAGCTAGTTTTTCCCAACTTGTGTCCTTGATCTTTATCCATACCGGAAGTGGGGCAAGATACCTTGTGACAGCTTTTATTGAGACTCAGTTACTGCCTCTGTGATTACTATGGGCTGTTACTACCAAACTGTCTTTTGTTGCTTCATCTGACTGGAAGATATTAAGATTTGTCCACTGCTTCATCATACTTTGATCCCTTGTTTAGGAAAGAAATCTGTTTCCTTGCTTGAGTGCCTCATTCTTGGCTAGGGATTGAACTGCAGGCTGATATTTCTGTTTGGTCCTTAAAGCCAGCTACTAACCACACTTCTTATCCTGCTGGTACCACCCAGGAGTGCCTCAATACTGCAATACAAATGCCACAGCATCATCATATGAAGAACAAAATATGTGGCAGGGCCCTGCTGTGGCTTAGAGGCTCTGAGAAGAATCTCTCAAAATATCTTAGACATCTGCCATGTGTCAAATCTCATGATTGTTCTTCAAATTCTTCTGTGGATGCATCAGCCTCTCCTCCATTCCTCCACTGGTCTCCCTGTGCCAACACATGTGTTCTTACCAGCAGTGTGTGACACAAGGCCTTTTTTCCTGCACAGTTATTCTATTTGTTCAGTACCTGAGGTATTATCCTCTGATTTGAGACACCCTAAATCACTCCCATAGTGCCCAGTTGGGATGACATGAAGGATTATGACTTCATGCGGGAATAAGGCAGAGCACATTAAGGCTTAGTAGACGCAGATCCAAATTTATGCCAATACCATAACTAATTAAAAACAGGGGAAGCAAGTAAATGGAAAATATCTCAAACTTCTCTCAGAGTCTGCCATGGCACATGAATGGGTCTCTGGCAATACCACACCATCATTGCAGTAGCTGGACAACTTTGTGCACAGATCCAGTGATGGATATTTGGAATTTGTGCATAAACTCAGTGTGTCTTCAGCAACTCCCATTTCTCAGCACACGCCTTCATCTCCCACAAGATGTGAATGACCATGGGAACTTCCAGGGATGCAGAACAACTGTTTCATTTGCCTTCTTTGCTTCTGTACAGAGCCCACACTTGGATGTGATCAGGAGGGGTTGCTGGTTCCAGCATGGGAGCATTTTCAGATTGTTTCCATCAGGACTGATGGTTTCCCTTAGCTCTTTGTCTGAGGGCTTTGAGGCTTGGGCAGAAGTTCTCCTCAACAGAATTCAACAACAGAGTGGCTAGGTTGGAAGAGACCTCCAAGATCATTGAGTCCAAACATGCCCTAACACCTCAACTAGACCACGGCACTGAGTGCCACATCCAGTCTTTTTTTAAACACATCCAGGGATGGTGACTCCACCATCTCTCCGGGCAGACCATTCCAGTACTTTATTATTCTTTTTTCTAACATCCAGCCTATATTTCCCTTGGCACACCTTGAGACTGTGTCCTCCTGTTCTGTCAGCTGTTGCCTGGAGAAAGAGACCAACCTCACCTGCCCACAGCCACCTTTCAGGAGGTTGTAGAGAGTCATAAAGTCACCTCTGAGTCTCCTTTTCTCCAGGCTCAACAACCCCAGCTCCCTCAGCCTTTCCTCATAGGGTTTGTGTTCCCTCACCAGCCTCATTAAATGTCTTCCTCTGGCAGAGTGCAAGAAGACAGGAGATGCATGTGTACCACAGGCAGTGCCGGGCTTTGCCTGGCTCCTCTCCAAGATACCCAGATTGTGTAGGCTGGGGCAGCTTCCTTACACATGGCAGCCTCCAGGTGACTGGAATCCTCCCATAGATCATCCATAATTTGATAAAAGTTGGCTCTCTGTATTAACTGGAGGCAGCACGTTGGAAAAAGCCATTAATCACGGCGAGGGCCGGTGGCTGCTGAGTGCGCACCTGCGAGTCTGCAGCCTTGGGAAACAGCATTTGAGCAATCTGCAGGGCTCTGACAGAATGCCTGTGAGTTTTTCCCATTACATCACTATGGGGGCCAGCACAAAGGCTATCTGGGTTGCTCAAGGAAGTGTATTGTGGAAAACAATTCTACTTTGATGACTGATCCAGGCGTTTATTTAGGCAAAGCTGGAGCAGTTGCATTGGCTCATTTGATCTGTGCTGTTAATGGGAGACAGCTCACTGCATGCTTTTGTTATGCTTGCTCTTGCTTGCAAAAGTTCTTGGGATTTTTTTTTTATGAACAGAACTATCTATCCCTTCACATGGCAATTGTGCCAGTGTCACAACCTTAATTATCACTCAGATTTTCCAGATGGGATTGTTTCCAAAATCTGGCTCAGAAGAATTTGCTCAGGTTTAAGGAAGTCACCGAACATGATTCTGAAAAGCATCTGTGTGTTACAAGAAAATAAAAGACAGGATGAAGCATGTGCAGGCATGGGATGAAAATAAAACAGCTACTTGATTTCTAGTTGCATGCTTTGCTTTCACACCAAGAATGTGTCAGAAGCCCCCTGTGTCCTTTTGCAGCATACTGGTTCCCTAAGAGACAGGGAAATCTGTTGCACAAATCACACTGATCTCTGAGGCTGTGGCTGGAGCACCTTGCAAAACATTTAAATTTTTCTTAGCATTCATTCTCTGTTAACATTTCTCATATGTTAGTGGCTGTTGTTAAAGGTTTGATAAATGGTTTGAATAAAAGACTTGCAGAAATAACCAATTGACCCCTTTGAAATTTTGTTTACTCACTATCCAGATATTAATTAAGATAAACTGACCTTCTGAAAAAAAAAAACCCAAAAAACAAGTGGGGCTTTCAACAAAGTAATATACAAAAATAAAAGGTGAAACTTGGTGGGAGAAGCTGACAAATTGATGTTATGCTTTTCTCAGGTTTATATCACATTCTAAAACATGGTGTCACTGCAGGATTTTTCTGTGTCATAGCAGTTTTATCCTGTTTTAAATCTCCTCTAAGGGTTAATGTTTTTCACCCTCAAACCTGTGGGAGAGGAAGGGGTTTTCAGCTCCTTATTTTAGAGAAATTCTCAAAATTCTCCTCATTTTAGAGAAAGGCCACTGTAAATAGCAAGGCATTACTGGTTGAACTTGCCAGAACCCACAATGAGGAGAGATCTCCTCCACCCTTCATTGATGTAAAGTCACAGGGAATAAATCTTTCCTCCTAACCTGGTCTTTGAAAGTCTCAGCAAGACTTGTCCATAACTGTTTCTTGCATAAAAGGTAGTTCTGGTCCTACTCTTCACTCACAGGTCCACCAGCACCACCAGGGCAGCTCCAACAAGAATTGGCTCCATTTCTTCTCTTTCTTCAGCAGGTCAAACAAGCTGTGGGCACTGAAGACATTCAGAGCTTCCAAAAACCAGGAGGGCAGCCCAGGGCATAGCTCCAGCCAAGGAGCCATGGGGCTCTTCTGAATGCCTCTCCTAAAACCCTGCACACCCTAATGGGGAGGATCATAAAAGTGGAGTCTGGACAGCTGGGAGTCACATCTTTGGGATAATGGAGTGTGCAGATTTGCATGGTGGTGCATTTGATCCAGACTGAATGTCAGCTCATAAGGGTGCTGACAGAGCCCATGCTGAGAGTCCCCTCCACAATGTCCCTCATCAGAGCACTCTTTCCCATCCTCTGCCTTCTCTGCTAGATCATTTGTCTGCTTTGTGGGCTCCAGGAATGGCACATCACCATCTCTTCCAAGATTCCAAGTTCTTGCAATTAATTTTCCACAAACGTTATATAGGGTGTGTCTGGTTTTTATTTATTTTATTTATTTAATTTCTTTTTTTGTTTTTGCAGAAGGGGTTTTTACCTAGCTTTAAGGTGGCCCCAGAAGCCTGCTGCAGTGTGGGGCTGGAGGAAGGCAGAGCTGTGTGCGTGCCTGGTATCGCCTGCATGCACCAGACCCTGCAGCTACTCATTCCTTCTCGTGCAGGCAGCTGAGAGCGTGACAATAGCACTTGGATATCATCCCATTTCCTCCCCCTTAAACCTGAGCGTTGTCTTCCAGGTGTTACAGACGTTTTTGAAGTCAAAACACTTGCCAGCTCCAATTAAACTTGTGGTTTGCAGACAAATTGGGAGCCGGCCGGAGAGGAAGCTGGCAGGAGAACAGCTTTGTACATGTATGGGGCTCCAGGACAGCTGAGCTTCCAAAAGTTTTGTAGAAATAGTCATCAGGGCAGAGATGAGACCGTAGTGATGTGCCTCTGGTAAGAAAGCTATAAAAGCCCAGCTGCACAGTGTCTGCAGTGAAGGACTCAAGGGTAGGGACCTGCTGTGGTTGAGTAGGGGGAGCTCCTGCTAGAGGTTAAAAATTGAAGAATTCAGATTTCATCTGCCCAGCTTATGGTCCCAAAGCCCAGCCTCATTGCCACCTCTCTGGCTGTCCTGCCTGCAGGGACACCAGGGGCTGCAGGGGCTGCAAGTAAATGTTGAATGGGCATGGTCTGCTGATGTTTTTTTACAGTGAGAGTGGGAAAACACTGGCACAGGTTGCACAGAGAAGTGGTGGATGTGCTGTCCTTGGAAACATTCCAGATCAGCTTGGACAAGGCTCTGAGCAGCCAGATCTGGTTGAAGATGTCCTTGCTTGTTGCAGGGGGGGTTGGACTAGATGGACTTTAAAGGTTCCTTCTAACCCAAACTATTTTGTGATTTTTTTTTTTTTGGGTGGGGTGGGGAGGGTGGTAACCTCCACATTTTCCTTCCTCCCCTCTCTGTTTTGGCTGCTACAACCTCCAATCCTTCCTTGTCCCTTATTCTGTCCTATATTCCCCACTTATTCCCTGCAGGACCTGGTCAAAAAAGGCTGATTTACTCTCACTCTCTTTGCAAATGATTTCTGGACATCTGAGATCTCCTTTTATGCAGTGTTAATCAAGTTAAGAGGTAGCTTGGGTCCATTTGTAATTCATTTCTTTAAAATGGAGTAGGAAAGAATTTTCCCAAACTGGGAATATTTCAGACACCTTTTGATCCATGTTTTTCAGATTACATAGTGACCATGTTCAAACACTTGGGTTTTGTTTGGGGACGAGGGAAAAGTCATTTTGATCCTTTTCCTACTTGCAATGTAGGGAACAGACACATTTTGAACAGCAACATAAAAAAGACCTTCAATTTTGGCACTCACGTGAAATGGGACACTTCACCTGGATTTAAGAAATGGATCAAAATGGCCTCAAAATTAAACATTTCCTGCAAAAATCTTCATTGTGAAAAAACTTTTTTTTTTTCCGTGGGAAAATATTATATAGTGAGGAAACTGCTCATTAGTTCTAGCATTTGATACTATTGGAGAAGTCTTTTACAGTTTAAAAAAAAAAAATATTGATTTTTTTTTATTCATTCTGCCAGCCAAAGTGGAATCTGAGACTGAAGTCAGACACAAAACCAGGAGGAAGCAGTTTATGAGACTAGGGGTGAGTTTTACATCTCACTGTCCTGCTTTAGTGATCTTTCCAACCTGGCTGGCAGCACTGCAAAAGCACCCACAGAAAATGCATCCCTGGTGTTGCAGTGTTTCTCCCCAGGATCCAGGTTCAGCTCTGGGGAATTTCCAGCCCTCTCACTGCAGTTCCTCGCTGTTCTCTGCCTGCAGGCACCTCAACCAGCTCCCCAAGAGTGTGTGTGCCATAGCCTGTGGGATTTTGCCTGCTGCACCGTGTCTGCCAGGCACCACTGTCATTGTGTGTCCCTGCCAGGTCTGTCCCAGCTCCATGCTGTGCTCTGAAAGCCTCACAGTGAGCTGTGCTGTGGCAGAAGAGCCTGATCGCTGTGCTGAATGTGAGGATAAAGAGGACTGGGGAATAGTGCCAAATGAGCCTTTAAAAAATACTTTCTGCCACAATTGCAGGGTTTTCTATGTTCCTTGTAGGAAGTGTTTCAGGTCCAGGCACCGCTGGGGCATTTTAGAGGTCAAAGCTGAGGGGCTGGAGACCTCCAGGGAGGTGTGTGGCTCTGAAATCTAGAAACATCACATCACCATTCTTCCTACTGACTTTTCCTTAGCCATTCGCAGTTTTGGTGGCCATGTGGTGTCCCAGGGGGTCAGGCATCATCTGAGTTTCCAAAATCAGCTGCTTTGACTGTCCCCCTGTGCCTCATCCTGTGAGCAAGAGCTGTGCCCTGCTGTTTGCCCACCACCCCAGAAGGACGTGCAGGTCTCGGTGGGTGATGCTTGTTCCTCCTGGAAGCATCTCTCCTCCTGCAGCCTTCTTCCTGACCAGGTTTCTGTTTTTCCTCTCGGCTGCTTCTCCATCCTCCACCTCCCCCTGCCTCCATCTGGTTTCTATCTGGACCAAACAGATGTTTTTCCACTTCTTAAATGTCCTGTACACTCACCTCGCCGATGTCTAGTAGGGGCTGTTCATTCTTCTTTCCCCAGGTGTAAAACTTGAATAACTGGAGGGGCTGGGGGAGAAGCAGCTTCTCTCAATACCTTGGTGTGCATTTAGTGCTGGTGGAGGGATGAGGGAAACCTTTCCAATTACTCACCTTGCAGCCTAGAACCCTCTTTCTCCTTCCAGGTCCCCTTTCCATTGCTAGTGTACACAGAGGATCAGACCTGTGATTTATGCCAGGGCAGTGTGTATAATATTCTCACTTTCATGTTATAAATGTTTAGCAAATCCACAAGGTATCAAAAGAACTTGTGGAGGAGATTTGCTGAGAAGGGCCTGTGGATAAACTTTTTGGACTTGGCTGGAAAGCAGACATACACAGTTTATTGCTTCCCCCTGCTGCAGAGTGACAATAGGTTAAATGTAGACTTTTCCTTAAAATAAAAGTTCCTTGCTTGGCAATTCAATCAAGTGGTATCTGTCATGCAGAGGTCTCATGAACGATTTATTCCCATTTTAAGTAATGTTTTGGAGGTGCAGGCTCCACATGGAATACATTAGGCAGCGGGAAGGTTTGCTGGCATGCTCGTGGGGCTGGGAAGGTACGTGTGCTGTGGGCACAGGGGCTCATCCGTGGGGATCTGCTTTCCCCTTGCCCTCTTCCTCTCTTTTTCCCCTTACATGGCTCTGAAGGTCTTTGAGGGAGGGTTTTCCCAGCCTTCCCAGGGAGGGAGTTGAAGCATCAGAGCCCACTGCTGGGGGCAGGCAGGAGAAGGACCCTAGGTTCACTGAAAGAGGAACCCATCAGCTTCCTAATGACTGTGGGGCAGAAATCCCAGTGCTGATCCCAGCTCAGGTCCTTTAGCCAGTGTTGGCACAGCAGTCCCCAGCTCCTGCAGGCCTTGCTGGGGTTGCAGAGATGGTCTCTGAGCCCCTTTGAGTCCCAGAGGTGGCGGCAGCTGCTGCTGGTGTCTCTGTTCAGCTCCCACAGGGGGGACTGAGGTGAACAACCATCTTTTCTTTCTGGAAAAAAACAGCTGTTTTCTGTGATGGGAATTGAATGACCAAGTAAAATAATGTGATTTGGAAGCTGTTCTCTTCTTGGCTTTTGTATTGTTTTTATTTTTTTAATTTTTTTTTTTTTTTTGTTGGCTGGACTCTTTCTCCAGTGAAAACAGCAACCAGAGATGGGGTAAGCAATCAAATCCTTGCAGAGCAAGTGCCTGCCAGGTGTCACAGCTCTGTGCCACCTCGGGAGGTGGGTGCTGGCCCCTGGCCATCCTGGCCCCTGGGTCAGGCTCTCCTGCTTTGCTGTGGGTTATGGAAACTGTCCTCCTTGGAGACCATATCTATGAGCACTGGCATTTTCCATGCTGCCTGCCAAGGGGGGCTGTGCACTGGGGATTAGTGACTGAATGTGAGCACAGCCGGCACTCCTGGGGAATTTGGCTTTTGTCAGGCTGCTGGGACATGAGCACCCACATTACGCTCTGCAGGTGCCTAGCTGCAGAGTGCTCTTTGCTGTGCCACCAGTGAGCTGGGAGAGGTCCCCATGGTGTACTTGGGCACTGCTGAGGAGCAGCAGGGAGTGGGAATTGCTTCTGCTGTGAATTTGCCCTCACATGTGCCCTTTATAAGATCCATGGTCAGAGGGATGCAGCCATTCCAAGCAGGTGTGAGCACAGTGCTGCAGTGTTAGAGGGGCCCACAGACATAAAACAGTGAATTTCATGGAGTACAAAACCGACCAACTAAAAAGCAACAACCTGACAACCTGAGGCCATTTTAATTCAGATTTATCTGTTATACAGCTATAGGTTTGCAGCATCGTGCACCTTGGCACTGCCTTACCATACTATGTCTGGTCATAAAGTTGCAGGTCCCCTGCTCCCTGGGACTGTGGGCATTTGGGGACATTCCCTGAAATTGCTGCCAGTCCCAGAAAGAGCAAACACAGCCCCATGTGCCCCAGGGGAAGCCCACAGTGTGGAGGAAAGGGAAGAGAGAGTTTCAGTTGCTTTTATGAAAGTGCAAGGTAACAGCAGAGACTCACTCAGTGCTGCACCCACCTGAGATCCCTTTGAAGGGGGAACCCCTCTCTGGGTGAAGTTGGTTACCCTCTGCTGTGTGACACCAGCACCACTGATGGCAGCAAAAATACATTTAGTTCTTCACAGAACGTATTTCCCTAAATTTCTTTCTGACCTTGGAGTTTCCAGCCAGAGTTTTGGTATTTCATGTTCCCCAACCCAGTGAAAGCTGAGCCTCGGTGTGAAGTGGAGGGGGGCTGCAGGGGCGTTACTAATGGGATGGGGAAGTGCCATATGGTCCTGAAAAATCACTGTCAGTGAGACAACATTGAGGAGCCCCCCTCAGAGGGGCAGGGAGGGAGAGGCAATTAATCATCCTCACCTCCTAATAAGAATGTGAGCTCCGATACCAAACAGTGTTCTCGTTGGAGGAGCAAACCTTCAAAGCCTGTGGTGCCCTGCAGCCCTGCAGATGCACAGGGCATTGCTGAGCTGAGGCTGTGTCCCACAGGGTACAGTCTGTGCATCTCAGAGCACTGAAAAACAGTGACAAATGTGATGGGGGGGCTATAAATGCTGCCTTTGGACAGGGATGTTGTGTTTTACAGGGCTTCACCAGAGACGTGCAGCTCACAGCATGCCCTGCTTGTCCCAACACTGGTCTCTGTGCCTGGGGAAAACTGTGCTCCTGGGGGTGTCCAGCTGGAGAACTTTCACTTCTCTTAAAATGGGAGGGAGGTAAGGCAAGGAAGATTCAGCTCCCATGAGCACTTGGCTTCCAAGTTCGAGTCCTCATCAGATCAGTTGTGTGAACACAGTGCTTAATAAACACAGCCCTGAAGCCCCCAGCTGTGTTTCCCCCACT
Source organism: Pseudopodoces humilis (assembly GCF_049639895.1). Taxonomy (NCBI): domain Eukaryota; kingdom Metazoa; phylum Chordata; class Aves; order Passeriformes; family Paridae; genus Pseudopodoces; species Pseudopodoces humilis. The sequence goes on from NC_142212.1 coordinate 15,408,928, forward strand.
GGAAAATCAGCAGCTCCTTTTTCTTTTATCTTTAAGCTCTGGCTGGATGAAGCTGAAAGTGGTATTGGGGAAAAAAAACAACCCTGTTTATTCAGGCTTTTCTTACTTTAACAGACTTCCCTTTGTCCCAGCCACCTCTGTTTCACACATTTCCCTCCTGCAGTACCGTCCTCTGGCCACAGACAGGCTTGTTCAGCCCTTTCCACTGTTTTAACTGTACACTTGGTGTCAGGCTGGAAAAGTCTCCAGCTAATCATGTTTCAGCTCGTCCCTACTTCCATTGTTCATGGATAAAATAATACTTCCAAACCTCACAGCACTTCATAAATATCACTGCCTGTGTGGAGAGCAGGAGGCCCTTTCCAGAGTTCTGTTGCCAGGCCTGGAGATTTTGAATATTTTTTGGGAAGCTGGGCTGGATCTGTCACTGCCCAAGTGCTGGCAGTGTCTGTTTGCTGTGGAGCAGGAGTCAAGGCAAGCTCAGGGCAAGCCTGAGACTTCCAGAGGAGTGTCCATTATCTCTGGAGCAGAGGGATTTGTCCCTCGCTGGGATGGCAGGGAGGCAGGCAGTGAGGTGCATGGTGGTGCTGGTGCTGTGAGTGGATGAACAATTCCTGTGGGGATGCAACTGAGTGAGCAATGATGGCTCTGGGAAGAGGGTGCTGGAGGAAGAAACCATCCATGTGCCTCAGGGAGTTTTTCCCTGCTTTCTACTGAGACTGGGTCTCCAAGAAAGACCTTGGGGCAGCTTTGAGTTTGTCCTCCTGTGCGTGCCAAGCCTGGATCTCCCTGATGGGCCCAGCCCAGCAATGGCACAGCTACTGCAGGAGCCACAGTGCTTCATGTGGGGTATCCAGAAGAAAGGAGCTCAAACCAAGCTATCCTTGGCTCGTGTTTAGCTCTGGTTAAGCAAACAGGCTTTGCAAATTCTGTGGTCTGAACAAGCTTCCACTTGTATTTCCACATGCGGCATGGTCCCGAGCTGTAACATAAAGCAGATCCCACAGAGGCTTGTGTGTGGGAAGACCTCTGCCCAGGCAGGGATCAGCCACCCGTGTCCTCCTTCTAGCAGTGCTGTCTGGGCACAAAGTGCCTGTGCAGCCTGGGGTGGAGAGACCTGGGGGTGAACGTGTGTGGCATGTTGCTTAACCGTAAAAACCAATACCCAGCCTGGGGGATGGCTTTTGCTGGGATTTTTTTCAGATGTCTGAGCCTGAAAACTTGTGTGTCTGCACACATGTTGTTCTCCCTCTAGTCCACTGTCAGCCCAAAAAGACAATTTCCTTTTCTCACAAACTCACAAATGTGCCCAGGAAGGCCTGTGCCCACCAAGGCATCGCTCTTCCAAGCAGCACTGCAAAATGGGTGGCTTTGGTTTCCTACATCCGCCCTGGTGAGCCTGTGGGGAGAAGAATATCCTCCTGATGAGCACAGTTGTGTCCTCAGTCACAGGGAGGGCCCAAGAGCAGCCAAGCTGGAAGCAGCTGATGGTCTGAATGGGTTTTGGAGACCTCCCACTCACTGTGGGAAGGGACACGCGGGATTCGGCTGAGCACACAGGGTTCCACTTGGGATCGAGCAGCAGCAGTAATATATCAAGTTATTCCTGGCAATTCACCATATCCTAAAAATACAGTTTCATTGAAGCTTCTTGCTGAAGCAGCTCTCGTGTCCCAGTAAAGGGAAGTAGGCTACTGAACCAGCTGTGGGTTTTTTGCGAGCTTGCTTATTGGAGTTTTGAGCTCTCTTGCTCAGTTTGCCAACTGCTGTTCTTTCTGATGCTACCCAGTTGTTCTGCATGGCCTTGAAGTGGTTTCCCAGCTATTTGAACTCCCTAAATGACAATGCTTCATTATTGTCTAATGGAGAAGTGGATTCTTCTGTTTATATGTAAAGGTTCCCCTCCTTCCCCCCTACCTCCCTCAACATATGCAAAAGGCACTGCAGAAACTGGAACCAGATAAAAAGAAGAAAACAGGCTTTTAAAGCAAGTTCTGAAGTGTAAAGATGTGAAGGCCACTTAGAAATCATTGCCTTGTGCTTTCTCCCACACTGTGATTCATTTGGTCCAATCCATCATTGATTCAACATGCTCATGGGCCAGAGCCTTCAAAGGCAACTGTGCATCTGCTTTAGCCATTCATCAAGGAGGAGCACAAAGGAGAAGGGCAAAGGAAAATGTATTGCCAGCTCCCTTTGGTGCTGTTTAAAGGGTGTGAAAGAAGGACAGTGGAGAAGCTGGGTTAATGAAAGCCAGGATGACCGAGGAAGTGCCCCCAGGACATTTATTTTTCAGCCTAGGTATGGACCTTGCTAAATTTGATTCTGCAGAGGAACTTCAAACACTGAGCAAGAGAGACAAAATGAGGTTGACATACAGAAGAATAATCCAGTGCAGGTGGATGCTCTTCCCCAGATGTGGTCACCAGTCTCATGTGGCCACCAAGTGGAGAGCGGCTGTGGACCATGCAGCTCCGCTGTCTTTCAATTCTCTGAGAAACAACAAAGCAATTTCAGGGAGATGATGCTCTGCTGCTCCAGAGAGCTCCCATAGCCTGATCCCTAAAGATCTGGGGCTCCTCATTCTGCTGCAGTTCTGCCTGGCTTATCTTGCACGTTTGCTGCAAGGTGGGTCCCTGCAGCACAGCCCTGGTCACTGAACCAAGCCCAGGTGTAGAGCTGCGTGCACATAGTCCTGGTGCAGGATCTGAGGGCACCTGAGGGAATCCTGAGCTCACTGACTCCCTGCCAACACAGGTATCTGCTCTGTGCTCCATTCTGTGCGGGACAGGTACCACTGAGCCACCTCCCAAGCAGCAGCACCTCCTCTGGCCAACCCAACATTGTGGCAAACCCAAATTATGATGGGCTCCAGGGGAAAGTATCTTGTCTTAACGTGACCTGGACAATATTTTCTTGAGGTTGCTGGGCTTGTTGCTCATGTTATCTGTGACCCTGCTGAGCTGAATGATTCAATCAGGGTTGGTTTACCTCTCTTGTTTCTATTTATTTTCTTGCCTTCTCATGCTGTTTCTCCTGGCCCTCCTTCACTGCTACCTTCTCCTCCCACATTTTCTGTCCCTCCTTCTTGTGAACCCTTCCCCACATGGAGTAGAAGAGAAAGAAAGAGATGGCTGGTTTTTAGGAACAAGTTTGACATTTGTTTGTTCACCTTAAAAACCAGAACACATTGGAGGTAAAATGCTCTTCTTGCAATTCTCAGTCTGTAGGAGAAAACAAAAGGAAAGATAAAGCTATAATCTGTGAGAGTATCATGCCATCTGCCTGTACAGCCCCACACATGTGTTCAAATGATGCCAGTGGACAACAGCAAGTGGGACAATAGAGAAGAGACTTGGTCTCCCCCCTTCCTCCTATCCAAGCAGAATCATAACTGTGCAAGTGGAGAGTGCATGAACCCCTTGGTGCTTCTGATGCTGAATCCAGAGTGACACCAGCTGCACAAGGAGGGTGAACTCGCAGATGATCCTGAATTGTTCTTGTGTTATATCTTTCTTAAAGCATGTTAGGTACTTGAGATGTGTCTGTGCTCCCCTTGGCAAGGACAGGAGTTTATATTAACAAGGTATCAGGTTTTTTTTTCCTGGGCATCCTTGAAGTTCACCCAAAGTTCCTGGGCCAGCCAACTCTTTGTTAACAGAGAGGGATTATTTGTCCTTTTTCACTGTGAGTTTTTCTCAGTGGAAGAAGGTTGTTACGAGTTGCACAGGGGAAAAAGGACATTCTGTACAATACTCCTGGTAAGGCTCTTGGGCAACTTATTGGCTGGTATGGAGCAGCAAATGATAGAACATGTCTGATGTCACTCATCTCACTTTTGGGGGAGGTTAAGGCCTCCTGTGTTCTCACCTGATGTTATTTATCACTGATATTAAGTTCTTTTCGATCAAAGATACTTTGCCTGAAGTTTTGTGAAGACTCTTCCAAGTAGTTGAGCAACAATTTGTTCTCAGAATAAACCAATTTGCAGCTGGGGCCTGAAATGCTTTGAAGAAGATGAGTTTGTACTTGCAGGCATTCTGCTTTGTGCTTATCTTGATTTGGCCTTGCAGATCTTAGTCCAGATTTATTGCTGAGCGCAGACTTCAGCTTCAGCACGGGGAGGGAAAGCATTGTGCTTCCCAATGACATGTGAATGAGTGAGCTCATGTCCAAAATCCTTCTCCTGTGAATTAAATAGAGCTACTGGTCTTGGGTAATGCATGGTCCAGTCTGTGCTCCTTTCTCTCCTTTCCATACTGCAGGATATAGGTGGAAGCTGCTATGAATTATTAATCTTTGTGCTTGTGTTCTGTAAAATGAGAGAGTTTGAGGTTGCAACCTCCCTTGGAAAAGTTTGGAAACTCTGGAAAAAAAACCTGTAGTAGTTGTGTGAGGCTATTTTTTCATTTTAGCTCATTTATCAGAGAAACCCTGCTATACCTATATTTTTGTGACTTTATTTTTTTTAGTCTGTATGCAGCAGGTTGGGATTTGCTTTTCCTGGCTCTCTCCCCTTCAGCCTCCCTTATTAATGCCCTTGCTTTAGCTTTTTTTCTCTTGAATTCCCTTGAGTTCTGTCCATTTTTGAGCTTTAAAACTAAGAACCAGGACATCTCTGCTAATTTGCCTGCAGCTCAAATCAAACACGGCCACTCTTCTCCACAAGTTCATCATTGTTACAGAAATATTGTAAATCATTCTTGTGAGTTTTCAGTTTGCTAATGAAGAAAGCAAGACAATGCCTGCTGCTAAATGAGTGTACTCATGTTAAAAGGCTATTGATGGGAATCCGGGGCAGTGAAGTCACATAGCCCTAGTCTGGGTGCGGTCAAATTGTGAGCAGACATCGGGTTCAGATGAAACAGAGTTCTAGCACTAGTGAGCTTTTATTGAAAGTTAGTAGCAGGGATGTTGACCTTATGTTTGGCAAAAGTAGACTACTCAAAACATGTACACAAGGCAGATGGGGAATGCGATTTAATTAAAAAAGAAAATATTATGATATTCTGAGAACAAAGTGGTAAAATCTTCTGGCTGCGCAGGAATTTCTTTTGAGAAATGGCAGGCACTGAAAGGCGAGGCAGGGAGAGGATGGGATCTGAAATGTCCTTCCACAGTGGGGAGGAAGAAACGATCCCAGGGTACCTGGCTGGCAGCAGGGTTATCCTTGCAGCAGGGGTGGCTGGAGAGCTTCCAGGCACATTTTTCCATAGGAGGGTGCCAGCTTGCTGCAGCCCAGGCGTTTCACAGAAGAGGGTTTGATTGCAGAGTGATAGTGGCAATGGCTCCCTGCCCTGCTGGCACCCCCCAGCCCCACCTGTGCTGCCCACCTGTGCCTGGCCCACGGCTCTCCCCGAGCCCCTGGGTGCTGCGCCAGGAGCTCTGCACCGACCAAACCTCCAGGCACCAGGTGATGCAGCAGGGAGGAGGGAGCTGAGCTCAGTAAACACCAAAGGCCTTTTTCACCCATCCCTGTTCCCATGCATCTGGATTTCCCTCCATCCTTCAAGGACTTTTAATGAAGACTCAGAGCCTGGGATTGCTGGCTCCCAGATCTTCTGTTCTTTGGGAGGAGTGAAGCCCTTTGAAGTTCTGCTGCAGCAAGGCAGGTTTTTGGGACCGGGGAAGCCCCATGGGAGGACAGCTGTGCAGTCCTCTCCCTGTGGGAACGACGTGACCCCAGATTCCTGAAGGGTGGGATAGGGCAAGAGAAACCTCCCCCTGTTCCCCTGGGGTCCTGCAACCACGCTCTGCTCACTGATGTCTGTCCGCTCCTGCTGGCCTTCACCCCAGCCAGGGACAAGGCTGCAGCTGCTCCCCACATGAGCAGGGGGGCAGAAAATGGCTCTGTGTGGGGCAGCTGCAGCCCACACCAGGCAAATAAACAATCTGGGGCTTTCCTGAGGGACGGAATGCAGCCGCGGGGTCTCGCTCTGCTGTGGATGCTCGCTGCCCATGATTGATGCCTCTCCCTGGACTGGAGAAGTTTGCTGAGTGGGCAGGGGCTCAGGAAATCAGGGAATTTAAGGGGCTTTTGTGTGGACTGAAGAGCCCCCGGACAGACACCTGCTTCTGAAAATATGTGCCAAGGGCACCATTTGGGTGCAGGACGTGGGAAAGTATCTGTGAGGTTGGATTGGTCTGAGGCTGCTGTGTCAGAGTGGGGTCCCTGAGCCAGAGGGAGCTGGCAAGGGCACAGTTCTGGATGCAGGTGACTTCCTTGCCTGGCAGAGAGAGTGGCTGGTGGGTGATGGAGAGATGCCTCAGCTCAAGGAGGACATCCCTTTCCCTGGGGCTGCTCGGGTACAGCCATCAGCCCTGCCCAGAGCATCAACCTCCAAGCAGCAGGGTGGCTTCTGTCACAGGCTCAGCCCTTCAGGGAAAGATCCCCCAACCTCTGGAGACCTCCACCTCTTTCTTGAATGACTTCTGAGACCTGCAGACAGGGCAGTGCAGCTTACTGCCCTGCTCCTCCAATCAACCATCCAGTCCTACGCCTGTGCAAACCCTGCAAGCTGCCTGTGCTGACTCTGGGGCCTGTGGGGACCAGGGGAAGCAGATCTGGCTGCAGCTTCCAGGCCTTCATTTGTAAATAAGCATCTAGCTGCCATGGTAATGCTTATTTAATTTAGGCTAAGCATTTCTACAGCTGTTGTGGGGGAATCATGCTGCTTTATGCTCAATGTTAATTCTTGGCTGCTCACAGCTGCAGAAACATATCAGCCAGGCACGGTCCTAAGGACGGGTTCTGTTGCCTGGTATGGCACAGCCATGTGGGCTGTCCCTGCCTTGGGCTTCATGGAAAGTGCCAATTGCTCCCCAAGACCATTGCACACAGCTTACACCAGACAGCAACCTGTACTGATCTGTGTTAGCAAAGCAGGTTGTAAATTGCAGGTTACATATGGCATTAAAAGAAAAATTACATGGTAATTTCTCAGATATAGCTGTCTTTTACTTTTCCTGCCCTCTGCCCAGTCACACTGTGCCAGAATGCATGCTGGGTTTTCCTGCCTTAATTATATAGGATTGAATCTCCCCTTTCTCCTCATCCAGGTTTTGAATGACCAGGGTGGCACAGACACCTATGTGACTCCAGGGTTTACGAGTAGTTAGTGGAGGCAGGAGAGTGTCAGAGAACTGCTGGGAGGGGTCCTGGCTTTGGAACAACCAGCAGAGCAGAGCTACTTCAAAGCTGCTCATGGGAGCCCTGTGCAGTTCACTGCTGCCAATTGCTCTTCCTCTGAGGCGTGAGGGCACAGCAACCATCCCCAAAGAGCCCACAGAACCCCCTGTTCCACTCTGCAGCACACCAGAGCCACCCTGGTTCCTCTGCAGCTGAAACCTCTCCCAGCCATGGGATCAATAGACTCCAAGGCTGAAAGGCTGCCAAACCATCCTGCTGCAGCAGTGGGCCCCGCTGGCGAGGAGGAGCTGCAAGGAGTGCTCACAGCTCCCAGTGCTGGCTCCTCTGGTGCTGTGAGCAGCTGGGAAGATGCTGCTGTTGGCCAAGTGTGATAAAAGTCTCCCTCCAGCCCCCCCGGGCTGGGACGGAAGGCCTGGCTTAGTTTGCACTAGGGATGAAGGCACTCTGTATAAAGCAGATTTTAGGGCATGATGGGCTGAAGTCAGCTCTCTGTTGGGGATTTTGGGGCAGGCTTTTGGGAGCAGCAGGGTGCTCTGCAGCTGGCAACCTAGCCACAGGCTCGAGATTGCCATGTGTCATGTCAGGGGGCACAAACCTTCGTGCAGGTGAGATGGCACTGAGCACAAGTGTTTTATGGACCCCCGATGGTGGTGGGTCCAACCATGCCTGATGTGACCCTGGGTCCAAGCACACCAGGAACCTGAGATGATGGTGGTTCCAGGTTCCAAGCTGCCCGGGACACCACCCATTCTTCAGACCTAACATCAGCTCAGGTGGTGAGCAAAGCTTTGCAGAGGTGCTGGGCCCATGCTTGGACACACCATCGCCTCAATCCATTGGGCCCGGTGTCATCTCAGGGCGTGCAAAGCTTGCAGAACAAACTTTGCATCCCCTAAGATGATGCTGGGTCCATGGCACGCTAAAATAAGCCCACTTTGACAGGAGCCTGTGCGTGAATTGTCTCACAATCTGTTTATAGCTGGGGTTTGTAGCAGAATTTAAACACTGCAGCGAGGAGTAAACGCAGCGAGCCCCACGCGGGCTTTGTTATGACATTTTGTTGCAGGCAGGAGGCAAACTCCCGCTCCAATAACAAACACACAGTGTTATGACACTTCTACCTTTCCAACTATTTATTCAAGCACAAATATTTTATTTTAAGGCTTGAGACACACCGTTAACATAAAGCAGTCTCATTCCTTTCAGTACGGCCTGGTTCTCACTTGGGGAGCTGTTGTTTAATGAAAAGGTTAATTGTGTTTTATAGGGCTGTATCACCTGCCTACCAGTTTCTGGCTTGGAAGGAGGCGAGGTGCGGCTGCTGGTGCTCATGCCAAGTTATGGGCTGTGAACATGGGCAGTTTCTAGGAAGAAAACAAAATGCATGACAAGAAATGGCTCAGAAACCAAGGGGTTTTGTGGTGCAAATCTGTTTAGGTGCTACAAAATTAATTTCATGTGAAATGATTTCCAACGAGGCTACCCCATGACAACACCCAGTGCAGCGGAGGATGAGAAGGGTTTCAAGGAACAAAGACTGTTTTTCTGCTCAGCTGCAAACACACTCATCCTTTCCCTTCCATAGCTGCACCATGTTAAATCCTACAAGTATTTTCCTCTCCTGAGGTTGAATTAATTAACTTGAAATTTCTTAACAGCCCGTAATGAGTGCAGAGAGCAGAAGGAACTGAAAGTATAATCTTGACTTGTCAGCAAATTCCTCCTCCAGCAGCTGAAGGAGCAGCAGCCATGCACTTGCATAATGCCCTGGTGTGGCCACCGGACTGTTTTGATTAAATGGATTCTGGGGGTTTAGGAAAGCTACAAATTTTATAGCTCTGGTGTTCTCTGCAAAAGTGATGTAAAACATCGTAAAGCTGCCAAACCACCACTGCAGTACAGGGATCTGTGCTGGCCTCCTCTGCAGCAGGGACTGTCAGCCTCAGAGAATGCTGCTAAGGAAACAACTGAGAGGGAATCAGAGGAATGGTGTGGGGGGAGGTTTGTGCGTTGCAAACTTTCATTCTTTCTTTCTGAACAATTAATGAAATGTCTTTTGATCTGTGCCACTTAGAAGCCACGTCTGAATTTGTCCTGATTTGGACACTGGAGAACCAAGTTCTCTGCAGCAGCCTCAGTCACAGCATCAGTAATGGTATCATACCTGAACTTCTCTTCTTCCATTTGAAGAGGTTTAACACCTGTCTGTATCACAATACTGACCCTTTCTGCCTTCAGAGTGCACTGAAGATGTATCCAGGGACCATCTAAACAGTGTGGTTCCAGAGTAACTGAGAGAAAATGCTACTGACGCAAAACCCCATGTAGGCAGTCATCCCCTGCCCCATATCCACCCCATGCTGCCACCTGACAACTGCCCCAAGCAGTTGTACCCAGCTCCAGCTGCCCCTGAAGGGTGAACTTTCACCTGTATGTCTCCATCAGGGTGGCAGAAGCATGCTGTGGTCCCCAGGCCAGTCTGTGTCCCCTCAACCCTAACCCAGCTGTCAGAGCTCGCTTTGCTGTTTGCTCTTGAGTGGGGTGATGACCTGGTGCCTTGCAGAAGAAACAGGATGGAATACATAGTCTGGCTGTAGGGCTTTGTCAACTCCCTCTTTTGGAAAATTTTGGTGTATTTTCCTATGGGTTGGAGAAATAAAACACAGTTCAGGGTTTCTTAGGGAAAACCTGATTTTCTGAAATGAAATCAATTTCATTAAAATTCTAGTTACAATCCTAACTACTCTTTCTTGGGAACAATGCCAGAGAGGTGTGCTGAGTACAGCTGATGATTCTAATGGCCAAGACCTGAGTATTTCAACATCCCAGGCCCTGAAGAAGAGTCAAGCTCAGAGCAGAAGGGGAGAAAATTTAGCTCCATTCTCTGCTAAGAGGCAGCAGGGAGGACAGGCAGACACAGAATGATGCTCTGGTCAGCACTGCCACCAAACTCTTCACTTGACTCTTTCCTTCTTTTGCTCTTCTTTTATTTTATTCCTTCTTCTTGGCATCAGAGCAAATTGTGCTGCCAACACTGTTGGGACAAAGCATTCAGTGATGGTAGGTCACTGGCAGGGAGCAGGGGGATGTTCTCCACAGCTCAGCCACGGTCCCAGGTGTGCTCTTGGACCCTGCACCATCCCAGGTCTGTGGCACACTTGGACCCAGCCCTGAGACAATGCTGCTCCAAGCCTCACCAGCATCACCTCCGGTGGCAACAGAACTCGTGTGAGGCACAACTGTGCTCTGAACAAAACTGGTGGAAAAAATTTAGAATCAAAATACTGTTAAATGCCTCTAATGTATAAATGTAAGTTCTTTAATCCTGAAGGTTTAATTGATATTTTTTCTTCAAATAAGGGACTAAAGTCAAGTAATTTCAGCCATTTTACAGGAAAGGCAATTGAATAATTGCTAATGGCTTTCAGCTGAATGTATTTAAAGTCAGGTCACAAATATGAGCTGATTGAAAGACCAAGGGACATTCCTTTCTCTTGAAAAAGAATTAGATAACAATGACAATTAGAAGGTGGGATTCAAAGGAAAGTTGGAATTTGAGTATGAGCCTTGGCAGAGCAAGAGGGAAAGAACTGACCTGATGAAGGAAATTTGTTGCCAACTATCCTGTGGAGTGATTGAGGGGAGAAAAAGAAAAAAATCTGAGACTTTGCCATTAACTTTTTGAAATATCTTTATGTGCATTGAGGGGTGAAATAATTTTCTTTTCAGCCTGGTCTCACAATGTGGAGATCAGCCTGGTGCAAGATATCCTGGGCTGTGGCTGCACCTTTCATCCATTCCCAGGCTGGAATCTGGATGTGGGATGATGGACACTTGGGCTGGAAGATCCCATGGGCACACTGTGGCATGCAAAGCAGTGCACACTGGCAGGGTAGATTTAAAATAACCCCCAAGCTCAGGAGAAATACCCCTGAATATTTGCACCAGCGTTCTCAGAGCAAATAAACCTCACACTTTTACAAGGAACGATTTATTGATACTTCAGACAAGCTGGAACTGCAGCCTCAAGCTGCTGTTGGGGCAAGTCGTTGTTGTGTTTGTTTTCCTGCTGCTGGCTCAGGAATCTGTTGGCTTTGGGAGCTGGCAGGAGCCTGTCCTCACGTTGCTGCACGTGTGTCACCTGGCACTGAGCACTGCCACATCTGCTGCCTCTGCTGTGGGGGCTCATCCTGCTGCTGGGGAAGGCATCCAAACTGTGCAGCAGGCAAATATGCACAGCTTCTCTAAAACTGCTCCACAGAATAATTCTGAGATGTAACATGTGCCCAGCCTGGTAATTTGGGATATTCATACCTGTCTCAGTTGCAGGTGTCTCCTGAAGCTAATGGGGACTTCAGTGATATCTGACAGCAGTGGCCTCCACGTCCCAGTGATGAGACTGAAAATATCTGTACCTTTTGCTGTTCTCTGGTCTTGCTCTGGTAGTTCTGGAGTCATGGGAGGAGGAAGACCGGAATTCCTCATCAGCTTTCTTCAAATAATAGAAAGTGGATTCCTTTATCTCCTCCTTTTTTGATTCCTTTTAAGGTAACTGGTTGTGGCTCTTCAGAGGTGAACTTCTTACCCCAGTGTTTGCTCAGCTTCTCTGAATCCTTCTTTGCTATGTGTCCTGCAGGAATGGAGTGTCCTGTGGCAGAGTGGCAATCCCTGCCTGTCTGAATTGCTGTCCTGGATGGAGTTTGGCTGGAGGGTGTTCCCCATCCAGCTGAGCTGTTCCCTGCCCCTCTGCTGCTGTAGTTACTCTGTGCCCCGTGCTGTGAGCACCTTCCAGCGCTGCCTCTCTCAGCACTGAACTTCCACTGCTGTTGCTCTGTGTGCCCAAGGAGATAGTCCTGCCTCTGGACTGTGGCTATTTGGAAGATTTTAAACATCCTGGCCTGCCTTCTGCTGTAATCTTGCTCTTTTCTCCTGCCAGCCACCTCATGTGGCATGTGGAGGTGTGATCTATTAGCACAAACGTGCACTGAGCTTTGTCAGCATCACCACAGCGCTGTGGACAATTTTTCTGTGACTTGCAGGCCTAGGACTCCTTTCTGGCAGTACAGTAGTGCTCATGAAGTGTTCTTGCAGCCCTTCATTGCAGTTCTCATGGGCTTTCCTTCTGCTTTATGGCTCCTGGCAGAAAATCCTTCCTCACTGGATCCCATCTGTTCGGCGTCCGAGCTGAGGCAATCTTTGTTCAGGTCTTCTTCCCTGCACATTCCCTTCTGGATGCTCCTGTTCTCCATCAGACTTTGGCAGCCTTCATCCTGATGTCATTGGGGTGGCTCCTCATCTGAAGTCATGGCTACTCTTCATTTTCTTACCCTTGTCCTTTTACTTGCTCCCCAGGGCTCTCAAGGCATGAGATAAGGGGAAGCCAAAGAGCAAACAAAGCTACCAGTGGATTTTTATCATCCTTTCGCCTTGGAAAATGATCTGGCTCTTGCTCTTTGCTGTTTTCTTTGCTGTCACCCAACTTTCCACCACAGTCTAACATGGGAACAGTTAAGCAGTGTAAATAGCAAGCAGGTTCATGTGCCTAAGCACTTCCAGATGCCTGAGCAGGTAATGCTTTGAAATGTGTTTTAAATGAGTGCTGAGTTTTGACCTGCAGGATAAATGCTGGCTGGCATGACACAAATAATACCAATCTTGAAAATTATCTCAAATTATCCCCACTGGTTGTAATGGTGGTAACAGCTCTGGGACTGGTCCTCAGAGCGTGATTTCCTGCCAGGGTCCTGTGGAGCCCTGCAGTGACTGTCACCGACTTGTACCTTGAATTACCATGTCTCTGCTAATTGTCCCTGTTTCCTCAGGAGGTCTAAACACAAAACTCATCTTTAATTTATTATCTGTTCATATATCCCTGCTCAGCCATGGGCAGTCTCTGTCCTCCTGCGCTGGTCCTGAGGAGCTGAGTGCTGCATGTTCAGCATTGCTCGTGCAGAATTTTTCCTTTGCTTGACTTTCCTCATGCAGGGATTATGCAGCTGGTCCCTTCAGCTTAGAAATGTTCTTTCCCTCCTCTCCCTCTCATTACAAACCTCCTTTTTTGAGGAGGATGGTGCTTGTCTTGCTGCAAGAACAGCATTACAAAGCAGAAGTAAATTGAGATGCTTACATATCTTCGTTACAGCTGTAGGCTCCAAACAGCTGAGATGGCTCCTGTACACTGAGGGACATAATTAGGTTGTGTTTTGCGTCCTTTTAGGAAGAAAATTCTTTGTAACTTCTCATACTTGAATATGGCCTGTAAATCAGAGTATAACTGATATATCAGTTTGAGCTGATACTGATGTGAGAATATCCTTTTTGCCTATGAAGGGGTGGAGGTGAAAACCTAAGTTCTACTCCTGGATCCTTCAGAAGGACTTCTTGTCCTTTAAAAATCTTGGCATCAAACCCTGACTCAAATGAATTCATGGGAGACAGTTTCTATAGAAATTCTCATTATCTACATGCTCAAAAAAATTCCTTTCTGTGTTTATTTTTTAAATTTTTTTTTTATCTGCTGAGAATGAGCATTTCATTTTCCACAGGAGAGAAGTTTATAGGCAAAAAACCTGAGGTCTGTGTGTGGGATAAACCAGTCAGCATGACCATACACTCTAGTACTGCAGAGCAAAATCAAGTTGCATTTCTAGAAACTGTTTACAAATGCTTGTTTCCTGGAAACTGTCTTCCATAAGTGAACAAGGAATTAACCTAGCAGTTTAAAATTATTATGAGAGGGATCGCTTTGCTTTGTGCTGAGTGATAACAAATATCTAACAGAATTTTAGAGCCTTTCCTTCCTCTGGCTGTTATCATTTAAAATTTAATACTAAAATAAAACATTAAATGAATTATTCTCTCATGACTGAATTCTGTCTGCTCCCACTTTCTCCTGCAATAGCTGTAGGAGACCTTCCCTAATCTTTCCAATTAACTCGGTATTTCCTGCAAGGCTGACACTGAAGAGGGTAAGAAAGGAGTGTAAAGCAAGGAAAGACATCTGTCAACTATTGGAAATACTTTCCGTGTTAGAAATTGAAGGGAGCCCACACTGAAGCCAGATGATCTGAGGAGAACAATTGCAGAGTTGGCTTGACAAGAATGTGGGTGATTTGTTATAGCTGTCCTCGCAGTAGGCACCTGGTTGTCAAACTCCTCATATGAGAATACCTTGAAGATATGCTGAACACATATCCTGTTCCAATCAGGAGTGCTGAAGGGCCAGAGCGGGCAAGGTTTGACTTGCATATTCTGAAAGACATAAATTATCATTTGTTCCTAAATCTCCATCTTTTCAACTTCCTTCTCATTCCTCAACTCTGTCCCACGACTATTGCAGAGCAAGAAATGAGAGTTTGTGTGTGGGGTAGGCAACTGAAAATGTGTGTTTTACCAGCTGTGGAGGCTCCTGACTGACCCTTTTTGGGGGTAAGGCTGTGTGCAGAAGGGTTTTGGTGGTTTTGACTATGAGCTTTATATAATAGGCCAGCAGAGACCTGGTTTGGTAATGCAGCAGTAAAAATATGAAATACTTTCTGCAGAGGAGAGCTTTTCAGCTGATCTGACACATAAACTCTTGGATTGTTGTTTGTTTGGTTTATTTTGATTTACTCTGAAGTCTGAAAATGGCTCCAGTGTAGCTTGAAAATGAGCTGGAACAACAGTTCATGTTTATGAGCCAGGACATGTTTTAATAGGGGAAAGGCATAGCAGATTTCCAGGGCTCTCCTCTGTGCTCCTCAGCCAACCCAAAGTAAATTAATTCTAGGTGCAGAGAGTAGAACCAGCTTCATCCTTGTAGAAGAAAAAGCCATTTCACTGTGATAGTTTCTGCATCACTTGGTGTCCTCCTCCCTTCCCTGGTCTGATCAAAGCCCAGCTTGTCAGCAGTCCCTCCCCATCCCCACCTCAAAAAGAAGCCTATGAAACAGTTGAGTCATGGCCCCACTAGTTTGTCATTTCACTCTTTTGTTCTCCTGCATTTCCTCTCCCTCATTGTGCCAGGCTCCAGGAAAGCAGAGAACACTTCTGTGAACAGCTGGATTAGTTTTAAGGGCAGAGAGTATCGCAAGATCAACAACTGGAAGTTTACATTTCATGAATCATAGGATTTACCAGTCACACTGGCAATGAGCCCAATAACTCTTATGCCAAAATGGCCTGCCAGTCCCACCAAGGGATAGAGACTGTTAGTAGCACCTTTGTTATCTTTATGCTTAGTCATGATGCTTGAATTGGAGGATGTTCATCTCTAACACAAATTCACACCTGAATTTTGGCAGTGGATGTTCCTGTGGGATGGGAAAAGGAGAACTGTGGAGGTCACTGCTGCATGTTTAGGTGCACCAGATCAGCCTGTGCTTTGGATCTCTTGCAAAAAGAACAGCCTTGCAAACTGTTCCAGGATTATCCCTGAAATCACCAAAATCTCTGTAGTTGTGTCCTCCCTTGCTGGGCTCAAACGCAGAGCGACCTATTTTGAGTCAAAACCTTCTATGAAAACTGTTCAACATGTTCTTCTTCAAAGGATCAAACCTCTGTCATCCACTGGGCATTTTCCCTCGAGCTGTCTCTCTCTCTCTCTCTGGCATTCAAGAGCAATGGACCCAGCAAGGACAGGAACTGCTGCAAGGCTTATGTCAATGCACTGTAGATGATGCTGAGCAGGAAATCTGCTCCAGCCCATGCCTGGACAGAGTTTCTTGTCCATCGTGAGTGACAGACCTGTCCAACTGCCTCGTTTGTCTTATAAATATTTCACCTCTTCCTATGGGTGTTGCTGTCCTTCAGCCTGTTGGCCACAGTTGGTTATGCTGACCTGGACTGTTTGGTGGGACATCCTGGCCGTCACCACTTCCATCCCGTGCCTCCATCCTCAGGATGTAAACTCCTCCCTGCCTTGCATGCCTCCCCAAGCCCAGCCTCATGACATATGTGCTATTTGCAGAAAATGTTTGTCAAGACCAGGTGGTTGAAAGTAAAAATGCCAACAGATCTGCCTTTTGTAACCGTGCAAGCAGCTTGTTAAAATTAGTCACAGGCTAAGCTGCAGTACATCTGTGCTGTCAGCCTTCCAGAGAGCCATCCATCCCGCCCGACGGGAGCTGTGCTCCACCGCCCATCTGCGGGGCTGCACTAGCAGAACAACTGCTGCAGCCCCCTCCAAAGCCTTTCCTCTTCCTCCAGTTCACAAACTTTGCCCAAATTTAGCCACGAGCCTCCTTCAAAATGCATAAACACTTGTGTGTCCTGGGTTTCAGATACCGGCAGACAGAGCATCCCAAAACAAAACCTGGGAAATCTCGACCCTGGCATTTGCTTTAGAAGAATTTGTACTTGGCTGCTCTGAGAACTTTTTTGTTTTTCACTTAATTGAGCAAGGACTGTGATTTCCAAGGCTCTCTGGGGAGTGAGGTACCTAGCTGTCATTGGGGGATTTATTAAATGTGTGCCCAGCTCCCATTTTCTGCTTGTAAAACTGAAAATCAAAATTCCTCCCTGCTGTTGTACAGCTGTCTATGGGAAAACACCAAATCAGCTGGTTATTAATTGCTGTCACCAGTTGAGCAGGAACCATCTGTTCCCACTTTCTTTGCAGCACCCAGCACCAAAACCTTTGGGAACTTCACCCCAGTGATCCCAGCATGTGGGGTCGAGATTACAGGGCTGTGCTTCAAACCGTCCTCTTCCTCACTGGGGCTGCCTTTGATGCACGTCCAAAAATACGGCTTGGATTGGCTTTTTCAGACCCATAGTGCTTAACTGCTCTGTCAACATGCCCCTCTCCACAGACACATAAGCAGTTTGCATGTCTGTCCTGAAGCCAAGGCTCTTGAATTTCTTCCCATCCTAACTCTGAAGGTTTCTCCTGAAATGCAGTAAACGATGCTGTGCTCACTCTGTCCCGCATCCCTGCTCCCACCTGCAGGCACCTGGCCCCAGCCTGCTCAGCTTGGGAATTGCTGCTCCTTCTCCTGAAGCACAGAAACATGAGGAGCTTGTTCTCCCACCCCTAAAACAGGAATTCTCATGAGTTTGACCAAGATTTCTCACACCACCACCAGCAACAGATCTAACAGTCCACGCTGGCTGGGGAAGGGGAACACATTGCCTTTGCCTGTTTCTAGCACACTTGGTGCTGACTTCCAGGCATTTTGCACACAATTCCCTGCCTGTGTGAGAGCCTGACGCTGCGCTGGAGGCCGTGAACACAGAACCTTTGTGCTCAGGGCATTGTGCTTTTCCCGCGCACATGCTCCCTGCTCACACACTCAGCCGTCTGGCCAGCCCTCCGAGCTGGCTCTCTCACATTCCACGCTTTCCTATGGAATTTGGATTCAAATGTGAAAATTCTCTGCCACACAATAAAAGTGGCATTTCCATGCCCTTTAGCACATCAGTCTTTTCTTGTGAATAGAGCCCTGAGTTCTTTGGCTTTTGCCGTATGGAACAATTGATCCCTTCAGTTCACTTGCCAACAGTAATCGGTTTCTTCTAGCCATACATTTTAGCCATTCTTTTCCCTCCCCTCCCTTTTTGGGGGGCATAGGGGCAAATAAAGTAATAAAAGGAGACAGACATAAAGTAGGCAGCTGTTACTAGTCAGGTCTTAGTCTGGGAAAGAAGCAAATCAAATATCAACCCGGATCTTACCTGTTGCTGTTTCCTCACAGCTATCAGGACAGGTTGCTCTATAATGGGTTCCACTGCCAAGCTTCCTGCTTCCTCTGTAATGACTGGTCATGTGGAGTTTTCCTGTATTTAAACTAGAGGAATGACCAATTTGAAGCACCCTGTGGATTTTTGGGTGGTTGGTGAAATCCAGGTAATGGAATCTAAGTGGCCAAAGCAACAGGAAGACTATTTTTTTAGGATGGAAATTTTGTATTCACTTTTCTACCTGCTGTCATTATTTGTTTGCCTGCCCTCTGCCTTGCATTGACAGGCTGTGTTTGCACATTTTAGCCAGGCTTTCCTTTTCTGTTCACTGCAGTATCTGCTCCAGGGCTCCTTGTTCTGGTTGATCACAGTGAGCTGCTGGTTTCATGCTGGGTGGCACTAGAGGGGCTCTCCAGGGTACCACAGCATCCTAACGCCAAGCCCTGCAAAATCTCCCTCTCCTCTCCCATCCTAGGGACCACATGCGTGTTTTGCTTTCCTTCTGTCTGCAGCTGAGGCAGAAGGAGATGGGAAATGCCAAGGAAAACAGTTCCCTTCTCCCCTCCAAAATGAGTGCTGCAGAGTTTACTTTATAGGCTAAACTTAGAGTGTGTCTCGAGTACGGGTTTATTGAAAGACATTTGTCCTGGAGGCAGATTTCCTATCCATATGGGCCAGTGCAATAAGAGTTGTTTCACACTTCTCTGGTGGTTTACAGTAAACTGAGAACACCTGCCTCTGCAGGGCTTGGGAAGAGCTGAGCAGCTTAGAAATTGTTGATAAAATTGTTCCGTGAGAGGACTTGATCTTGCTGAGTTTCCTTCCTCCACCTGCTCCGTGCACCATGCTGCTGGTATCAGAGAAGGAGGGTGGGGGCCTCTGTTGTGAGCATCTTATCAGAGGAAACACATCAGATTTAGAGTCCAATCCCTTGAAATTACAAAAGAAAACATTCTGCTGCTCTGGAAGGGAGCAGCATCCTACTTGAGACCAACTCTGCAGCTGCTGCTGCCACTCCAGTGACAACCAGGAGACATTAACTGGATATGTGGTGGAGCCTGGGCATGCTGGGCAGACTGCAGAGAACCAGAAAACCCTTCTGCAGAAAGAGTTGCTCTTCCCCCTGCAGCTGAGGATCTGCAGACATTTGCTTTCTCCCCAGCAGGACTCTGATTCCTACAAAGTTCTTCCAAAGCTGATGTCATCTGGGCAGAGACCTGCCAGATTTTCTGACCTCTTTGACATGCTCCCAATATCCACATCCCCCAGGGATTCTGTGAGATGATGTGTGCCAAGGCCAAAGGCCATGGGGCTGCTGGCCCTCAAGCAGGCACTCAGCTCACAGGCTGCCCCAGGAGAGCCAGCCCCAAAATCCAGTTTCCCACCCCAGCCTGGCTAAATCACTCCCACTGAAACCACTTTATTTCCTTAATAACTGTCTATAACTACATTGTGATTTTGGAGAGGGTTTAGGTTCCTTTCCACCATCCCCAGTGAGGGTTGGAAAAGAAATAGATGTATTTTAAAACCCTTAGCTTTGGCAGAATCAGTTCTTTCCAGTGCTGTCCCTGTTTGTACCCCAGGTGCCAACATCTAACAGCAGTCAAACCACAATGTCACCTTGTTTCCATCAGTTCAGCATGAGACATTTTTTAAAAGTCTGGGATAAACCAGGACCACCAAGGACGTCTGCAGTCATATGTCATTAGATGCTTTCTCTTGAGGAGTATCCATTTCAATGCCTTGTGTAACCATGGAGCCTTTTTACCACCTTAGATGTTGTGCTGGTGTTTGTAGTGAGTTGGATGACCCCAAAGTCCCTCCTGTATGTCACCTGTGTCACCAGCCACACTTGAAAGAAGTGGATGGTACTGGAACACAAATGTGAGGCAGCTGGACCAGCAGGCATGGGGACAAGTCTGAAGAACATTGCCTGAGGCTGGACACACCTCAGAGGCATTGCATGCCAAAAACTTCAGTGTTTGTGTGGAGATTTCCTGCACTAAAGCAGAATTTGAGATGCTGTTTCAAAATCCTGTTCCAGATCTTGACAGGCTGGAGCCACCTGGGCTGAGCGATGGTTTTCCACCCTCAGGTGCACAAAGTTTGGAGCATGGTCTTGAATCAAGATGAGCTTTTTTCATCTATGCCAGGCATCTGCTGTGTGTGAGGCTTCTGGCTGTGTTTGTGCAGGGTCTGGTTTGAAAAGAGACCTGCTCAGATGGATCACCAAAATGCTGCTGACACCCAGAGAACTTTAACAAACTGAAGGAAAGGCCAGAAATAATATATGCAGTCCCTACTCACATTCTTGTCATGAGCAGTTAAAAGAAATAAATATACATAACAGTTAGTCCACCACAACTGAACACAGTTGTATTATCTGCTCCACTTTCTGATTTATTTGTTAAAGTAGAGCAGTGCACTTAATGCTCTGCACAGCTCAGAGCTGCTCTTTCACAGGCAGCAGAAATGCTTACGCATTCCAGTAGTTAAATGATGCAATATCCAGGTGGATATTTAATGGCCCATGACAAATCTGGAATGACACAGCAGACACCATAAATATCTTCACTCAAACAGATAGAACAAAACCTTTTTTATGCAGGCTGTTCCAAATATTTTCCACGTGCTGGCCATATTTTTAAAATACCCTTTAAGAACAATCTGGGGAATCATCCCTGTCCTCCTTGCAGCTTGGTCCATTCTGAGCTTTTCAGGATGCAGAGCCTGAGGACCTGCGAGAAATGGAGCCCTTTCCTACACAACAGAGAGTTCTTGTCATTTCTTTACACTCACAGAAGAACCTGCAGAAGTTCATTCACGTGAATGTGCCCAGTTTGTTCAGGGAAACTGCTCACAATTATGTGCCTTTATGGGGTTCTTTTCATAATCCTGGAGGTTTTTAAGCATGTGTTTCTGGCTGTGGGTAAGTGCTGTCTTGGTTGGGGAAAGGTGCTGCAGGATGTCAAGGCTGGCAGTCACTTGTGCACTGCTCCCGTGTCACCAGTGTCCCTCAGCAAGAAGATGATGTCCTGTAGGTGCAAGAAGAACATGGACAGTGCCCAAACTGATGTGCCTGAGCACCTTCTCTGAGTCTTGTTTCCATCAGGTTACACACAGGGTGCTGCAAAGGACCTGGCAGGACGTGGTTTTAAAATTTGGTTTTGGAAATGTGGAGCTCTTGTGAACTGAGGCTGAACTTGCTGAGTCTTTGATTTTTCTGCTAAAGCTCTTTAAAAACCCTCACCTATCATCCTTCAGATTTGAGTGTATTTCATCATTTTGAAAGCAGAAGAGTTTTTAAAAAATGAGGTGGAGTAAGTCAAAAGTGATGCAGACTATTTTATTTTGAATGAAGAAAAACCACGTTATGTGTTGAAGACTTTATCTGCAGTTTTTCAAAGGGTAGGGAGGAGATGAGAGTGCTTTCCTGAAACATTCCTTTTGGTTTAACATTAATAGGTATATTTAACTTATTTTGTTTAATCAGTCATTGACTTTAAAGTGTTTTGATTTTCTTGACTCTCTTCCTGAAACAGCATCATGCCATCCTCTGTTTGATCCTTAAATTATGAAGGTGAAATTATGAAGGTCCAGTTATGTGCAGCACAAACAGAAAACAATTGGGTTGTTGTCAAGTACATCTGAAATCTTGGATCTTAAAAAGGCAAAAAAAGGTGTGAAGGGCAGAGCAGGGTGAGGGCTCATAGTGACCAAATCCTGCTGGCCACAATTGCCAGGGCAGAGCTCTGATGGTCCCAGGGACCTGCTAAAGGGATGGAGGTGGGTGAATCCCTGGAAGGCACCTTGAACAAAGGGAGGTTTTAGGAAGGCTTTGGCATTGCTGAACACAGGATTTGATCCCTTGTGGAGTGCAGGGGAGAGCCCACATGACTGATCCCAAACAGGCTATAAAGATCCAGAAGAATGTATTCTTTCCAAAACATCTAGAAAGAGTAGGATTTCATGACTGATACGTGTGTGCCTCAGAGGCAGCTGAGTCCAGTGGAAACACCACTGTCCCTTAGAGACAATTAGGTTTGGACAAACAGGTACTAATTAGTCTGTTAAGATCTGCAGACCCATGAGGTACCTTGGAGCCATTTTTCAAGCCAGGCAAGTCTGAAATGCAGCACACTCAGCTTAGTGGACTATGCACAACTCCATGCCTGCACACACCTCCCATCTCTAGAAACTCTCTATTTATTCTTTTAAATACTTCCTTTATCCATAAACAGTGAAGAACTTGTCAATTTGTCACGGTCTCTATGTGCCCTTCTCCTCCCTGCAGTTAAATCCTTGTTATAGGCTAACACGACTGATCTTTATCTGTTCTTAACCACTTACCCTTTCTGCTGTTTTACAGTCACTTTTACTGATACTGATGTTTATTTCTGTTTAATCTCTAGTGTCAAAGCCCTAGAAATCTCTCTTGGTCTTGAGTTATGGGATACTTGTCTCTACCACAAATTAATGGGTGTTGTAATCACAGCTGCATCTTGAAGTAGCTGGAAAATACCTCAGCAGTGCTCTCCAGACAGGACCACGTTGCGTTTGCCCTGCAAAAAGCCACATGCTCAGGCCAAGCATCCATGGGAGACCCTCTCAGATGCACTTGTGGACACAGAATCCCAGAATGGGTCAGGCTGGAAGGGACCACAGTGGGTCATCAGGTCCAACCTCTCTGCTCAAGCAGGGGTGTCCCAGAGCACATGGCACAGGATTGCACCCAGACAGTGCTGGAATATCTTCAGAGCAATGGCTCCATCTACTCAGGGTCTACTGACTGCTCCAACTGCTCCTGCTGGGGTGCTGGGTTTGTCCCAGGAGCAGCTCTGCCCCTTGGCAGATTCCCATTTGGAGAGACACAGAAAATGTCCTGGCCATGGCTCAGCCTCCCCAGCAGCGATATTTTCCTTCTCGTGGCTTTGAACTTGCAAACTCCTCTCTCCTCCAGCAGACTTCAATGTTTCACTCTATTGTATGGAAATGTTTGTGTTGCTCTGTGAAACATTGATGATTCTTTTATATTTTTTTTTATTTTTTTTTTGTAAACGTAGACAAAACAACTCTGTTTTCCATGAGCTCATTCTAGAAAACACGAGACATATTTCAAGTGTTTTCCCCCCAAGACTTAGACTGTAGCAGATGCTTGCTTGGAAAATTTAAGCCCCGATAGTGGAATTTTGGCAAAAGCATCTGAAAAACCAGTGTCTTGTCACTGAAAGCATCTGACAACCGTAACCATTGAAAAGTGCAACATAAAATAAACGCAGGGAAATCATTTAGTGTGCAGGGGAGGCTATGCAGATGAATGAATGGGGAAGGATATCTTCAGGCATGTGGTTTTCTCCTGGATTTTGGACTGAGTACAGTCTCCCACTGGCCAATGGGGCAGGGGACCACTGGGACAGCCCAGCTGCAACCAAGCCACGCTCTTGTTATTCAGGGAAGTGTTAGCAGAGCTCGCAGTGACGCACAGCCCAACCTTGGCCTGGCCAGCATCCCGTGTGCTCCATCTCTGCTGGGGTAGCAGCCACTCACTTCTCCTCATCTTCCTTCAAAACAGCAATTCCCATAAAACCAGCCCAGCTGCAGATGTGGAGTTGTCCACGTCCAGGGGCTGCAGCAAGGGCAGGCTGGGCACTGGCAGAGGCTGACCCCAGCCAGGGGAGACCTTCTGAGCTGTGGTTTGACACTGACCTGACCTATTTAGGCACATCTAGGAGAGATGCTCAGACTTCCCAGGAACCTCTGGACGAGCATCAAGACATCAAGGGAGACTGCTTGGGCCTAATTTAAGTTTGGGGATTCTTTTCTATTACCCCAACTTCACTGATGACTTCTTTTGCTCATCTTTCTGTTTTATTTTTCTCCATTTTCCTCGTTGGTAACAGTGTGGCCCCTTCCCAGGGCATGTCTGCCTGGCTGGGAAGACTTGAATTTCCATTATAAATGTCTATCATGTGCTTGTCAGGTCCAGTTCATAATTGTCACTTTGTATTCCCAAAGTGTTGAATTGCACTTGTTATACCGGACACTAAGAGAAAATTGTCTAAGTAGTTGATGGATAATTGTGTTTCTTATGCTTTCTCATTTTTCCTTCTGTAGAAAAGATTTGTTTGGTGAAAGGACCTCTGCATTTTTATGCAGTTTTCCTCCCAGTGTGATGGAGCTGTGCTCTCATTACTCATTCAGTTTTTATCTTTTATGGCAATGAATTTAGTAGGTTTTTGGCCTTGAACTCATTTGTTCTGTCCTTGCACTGATTAGCTCACATTTTCTCTTCCTTTTCTTCCTGAAAGAACATCTTTTCCTGCAAAAAAACATAATGCATTTATCTTTAAGGCATTTGTTTGTAAACCTCCAGCAGGCCTTTGTACTTAATCCAAAGGAAAAATCCCAGGGATATCCAGGAGATGTTTACAATCTGACCACAAAATGGGATCTTGTATGTGGTGGGTGTTAGGATCCCTCTGTGGGTCAGACCAGAGCTTAGTCCTGCCTTGTGTTTGGGACTATGGAGCAGATGCTGAGAGAAAAAGCCTAAGGACAAAGCAAAAGGGTCCTGATACCACCCTCAGCATTGTTTTGATCCACAGCAATCGATGGCTTGGGGACTTCCCACACCAGAGGTTGCCTGTTGGTATTTAATGTCCATGTCTCTAATCCCAGTTAAACACTGTGTTTAGTAACATTTGTCTGTGTGGTGGCTCACAAAGCCTTCTGTAAGTGGCTTTTTTATTTTCGTTAGCAAAATACTTTTGGGTTCCATAAAACATTTCCCTTAAAAAAACAAACAGAAGAAATCTTGGTAATCTATCAAATTTAGGGCTGTAAAAATCACAGCCATTCCCAAGCCAACCCCATTGTCTTGTGCTCAGCTCAGACTCTCCAGCAGTTTTCCTGCAGGAGTTTTCCTGCAGGGATCTCTGGGGGAGTCATGCATGTCCCCAAAATTGTGACTTCTCCATGCAGGAGTGATTCCACATGTGCAAAACCTCCACGGGGTGGAGTCACTTCCACAGCACATTGCTGGAATTTTCCCAAGTAAACTGATTTTTCCAGGTGCTCTTTGTACTG
Organism: Pseudopodoces humilis; assembly: GCF_049639895.1. NCBI lineage: Eukaryota > Metazoa > Chordata > Aves > Passeriformes > Paridae > Pseudopodoces > Pseudopodoces humilis. The sequence continues at coordinate 15,433,823 of NC_142212.1, forward strand.
CCCTGAGTTGAAGGTGCTGGGTTTTTTGCAATGTTTGGGTGTTCCTTGGGTGCTGCTCATGACCTGCCCAGGGACTGATCTCCTCAAGGGCTCGTCTATGTCACTGCACAGACCCTCGCTGCATCCTGATGGTCCCAACTTCTTGTGCTGGAGAGAGGGGGACAGTGTCTGGCCCTCTGCCCCTCTTGCTGTCTCTAGGGACATACTTAGAGGAAAACAAAACACTTTTCTGGATTTGTACCAGGTTGCTCTTTATAGCATCATTTTCCAGACTGGGATTCATTTCTCCTTGATGCATCAGGTGGTATTCCTCTCCCAAGCAAAATCATAGGATTGTTTAAGTTGGAAAGGACCTCTAAGGTCGAGTCCAGCCATTGGTCTAACAATTCCTTCTGGTCTTGACTCTTCCCCCTGCATCTTTTTTCACCCTTCAAGCAGTTTAGTTTCCAGTGTGAATTTTGGAGTGTCTTCTCTGCTGTTTTAATTTCTAAACTGATAACCCCGGATAAGCCTGACCTTTACCACAGCCAAAATCTCTGTACACCTCTTCTACCTTCCCTCGTGGTTCTGCACACTTGGCTCAACTTTTCTCATGGCTGTTGGTCTCCAAATGAATGAATCCTTGGGATTTTCCCATATCTGGAAAGCCAGCCCCAGCCTCAAAGGCTGCCCATGAACATCTGGGAATCAGGCAAGGAGCAGGATGCAGTCCTACTCGTCTGTCTGAGCCCCACGGGATTTGAATATGCTTCGATGTTCTCTGCATCTGTCTGTCCATCCCCAGCTCGAGTGCAGTGTGGAGCCAAAAAGCTCTGCTCTGAGCACTTGGGCAAGAGCCTCTTTTAGGAATTTGCCTGGGTGCCTTGGCAGTGGTAGTTGTTTTCCAACCCGAAGCAAGCCATCAGGGCAACAGATGATGTTTACTTCATGTGACATAATACTCAAGTCAAATATTATTTAGTAGCGCTTGCTTTCATGTCCTGACAACTCTGAAAGTGCCTCTGTATGACAAAAGGCTGTCGAGCAACTTTCTGCAGCTTTGTCTTATTTTGTGTGTGGAGAGAATATTTGTCTTTTCTTTGGCCAAGTCAGACTGATCCCAGCAGAGCTACATCAGGTCAGACTGAAGCCATTCGCCTTCAGTTCTACTGGTGCAAGTTTATCACATCCCTCCAAAGAGACTGGAAAGGGCTCTGGTGGGTTTCAAAGTGGATTTAAGGTCTGCTAGAGCACTTGGTGAAGTGAGAGGGGTGGCAGGAAGAAATCTCAAATTATGACCCAAAAAATGTGTCAGTGATTCCCAGCTGTGTTCAGATGTTTGGGTTGAGGTTCCTGCTCCCACTGACATCCTTCACTGGGTACCATTGCCCTTGTGCCAGGTCAGGATTCCACAAATAACTAGTGCAAATAAGCACAGAGAGTCACCATCACTTTCTTTCAGCAGTGGCTGGTTTATTAACCTCTGGTGAATCAAATTTTCACAATGAAACAACACATTTTAAGGACGTGACCTGGTGTCTTGCAATATCACAAGCTGACAGAATTTATAGAGCCTTTCCTGCTAAAGGTTTGTGGATCCAACAAACCAAACACCCTGGTAATGTGGTAGCTGTGATGTAATGGATGTACTATTTAATTTTTATGGTGTGCTTAAACATAATTTATGGTCATGTTCACTGCAGCAAGCAAACACTATCTGTCTTAATGAAGATGTTTCTCTGGAGATGGTATTCCAGGTGGCTGAGGCTGCCAGAGGGAAGTGTTTCTATTCCTCACCCACAACAGATTCTCAGTCAACAAGGTTCCCATGAACAAGGAGTAAATATACAAAAGATTTTATTAAAATTTTTGTTGATAAGGGAAAATATTACTCCTAGCAAGCCTTCTAGCAGCACCCAGAGGACCTGGCTGAGCTCAGGCTCTCTGCTCTGTGCCAAATGCTCTCCAAAGCTCTGTGAGAAAGGCAGTCCCCCACTTGCTGTCTGGTCTTTAGCAGAGGAGTCAGTGGCTCTGAAATTATTTGGAGAGGTTGATTATTGTCCTATTTTGAGTCTGTGGTGGATAAAGCACATCAAGGATAACTGGAGGGTACTGGGATTGAGGGTTGTGTTTAGGATGTTTACAGGCTGTGCTAAGTGTTGGAAAGTAAAGCTGTGTTGGTCCTAATTTAGAAGTGAAGGGTTGATAACTCCTGTGTGAAGAGCAAAGCTTTTCCCCTTCCGCACAGTTGGCTGTGATGCTGCTGGGGGAAGTCCAAAATGCTGTTGATGGTTTAATGCCACAAAAATGTAATGAATATTCATTGGGATTTTTACATGAATTTGCCTGTGATCACACCCTTTGTATCCACTTTTCACTGATACCCAATCCATCAGATTTTACTGGCAGCAGCAGGCAAGCATAGAAACCAGGATATCATTGCCACAAGTATTTGTAGAAACTGGGCTTTACTTTCCCATGCAGAGAAAAAGAGAAAGAAAAAAATTAAAAAAAATCAGGAAATATTCAAGACATTGCTGAATAACAGCTGCCAGGAAAATTGGACTCTGAGTTGAAGTTGACTTTGTGATGGCTTCTGGGGTGCCAAGTACAAAAAGGGTAATAGCCACCAAGTAATAGTTCAGTCTTTGCCAAGCAGCATCCCTGGGCTTGTTAGGGTGGGGTGTCTCTGTGTTTTAATTGCCCACATAAAGCTTTCCTCTGGACACCTTAAGCACAACCCTCTGTGCAACTTGTCAGAATCCAAAACATCCAGAAGCGTTGCATATGTGCAAGCAGTAAATCAGTTTTAAGGCTGCAAAGAAATATCTGCGTGCTCTGGAGTCTCATCAAGCCCTCTCTGTTTTCCTCAGTGGTAACTGTGTGTGGCAGCTCAGGGAAATAAACTCCAGGCCACTAAAGTAGCCTTTGCTAAGAATATTGGACTGATAGAACCTATTTTATTATAATAAAGTCACTCTTACAGCTGATGCAGACCTGAAGTCACTAATGCTGGCGTGTTTGGAAGAAATACGTTAGGTCTGCTTTATGGGTTTTATTGTTTTAAGGTGATTGATGTTGCAAAAGGCTTTATCATGCTGTCAGCAATAAATGGGGAAAGGACACAGCACATCCAGAATCATGGGAATGGTAGCTCAGTCTGGGTCTCCTGACTTGCAGCTGGGTTCCTCCTCTGCTTGGCCACCCCACTCTTCTCCAAAATGCTGGACTGTCGTCAAAGCTCCGCTGTGTCCCGGCTCAGCAGTGAGCCAAAAACCTGCAGGAAGGAGAGGGATGTCTATCAGCTGCTCTGGTGGGCTCTGCTTTGGGAGCTTCAAGCCTTGGGGGATTTTCAAATGGAGTATTTTCAAACCCAGACAGTGTCCCAGGCTCCACTCCAGCTTCTGCAGAAGTGTTGTAGCCTATTCGAATTCACATTCAGATTGGAGACAGGCAGCACAGTTTAATCCAGAGGAGATAGAGAGAGAAGTTATCAAAAATGAGCAATTTATAGAGCTCCCTACTGCTTTAGTGCCAGGAGGGGCATTTTAAGGAGACAGAAGGTTGGGTATCTCTCCCTGCTCTTCCCTCCCATCCCTCACAGGAGGGTGCAGACATGTCCCTGTGGCTGTGCACACAGCAGGAACAGTGCCATTCCCTGGAACCTGGTGTGCCCATTCCCTGGGGCCTGGTGTGCCATTCCCTGGGGCCTGGTGTGCCCTTCCATGGAGCCTGGTGTGCCCATTCCCTGGGGCCTGGTGTGCCCATTCCCTGGGGCCTGGTGTGCCCTTCCATGGAGCCTGGTGTGCCCATTCCCTGGGGCCTGGTGTGCCATTCCCTGGGGCCTGGTGTGCCCTTCCATGGAGCCTGGTGTGCAGGGCCAGCCTTGGCACACAGACCCCAGTGTCCAGCCAGCAATGACAGGCACCTCTTGCTTTACTTCTCCCTGCCTGCTTTTACAGGGCAGCATTTTTCTGCCACTTTGGCAGTGAGACAAGCTTTGTCTGAACAGGCAGGAGGCAGCCTTTGTTGGCAGCTCCCTGTCTTCTTTCTCGTTTCCCCTGGTGCTTTGGCTCTTTCTCCCCTCTGTGTTTATTCCCTCAGGAGCCCAGACACCAGCAGAGCTGTTGAGACTCCAGCAAGGGTGCAGCAGTCACAAACATGCCATTACATTTCTCTCTGCAGAGAGAGAAACAGAGCAGATGCTGTGTGCAGGGAGCTGCCCTGGGGACGGGGACATTGGTGCACATGCAGAGTCAGACCTGTGCTGGCACCATTGACCCACAGCTCAGGTCATTTCCATGCCACCAACAGTGGAGAGCACTGTGTCAGCCTCTCACATTGCCAGCCAGGACAGGCCAGGCTCAGGAACAAACTGCAGGGCTACCATGGGAGCAAATCCACCCTGCAAGGGAATATTTGTAAAGTTCCTTTAATTTCCTTGCTGTCTCTTTCTGCTCTTCCTGTCAGGAATTCAGATTTTAGACACTGAAAGGAGAACATGGGGTCTGGATACTCACAGATTGGACAGATTCCAGCAGGGTTTTGAATCCTCTCCCAGATAACTGGAAATTGGAGGTGCAGTGGGGTATTGCTGCTTCTTTCCTGTCATAGCAGGAGATGAGGATGTTTGCTTCTTCACTACTCACCTGTAGACCTCTGAGTCAGTTCTTTGGCTGACATAAAATATCCCAGGAGAAAGAGCTCTTTGTTGGCTTATGCCAGTCCAGGAGCTGCCTGTTCCACCTTCTTTTGGAGCTTTTGGTATATTTATTTTTCTCCTTAACTGGAAGGGGGATGCTTGTGGGCTGAACCCTGCCTTTGGAAACCTTCCTCTCTTACAAGCCTGGGACAAACAATGACAGCTAAAACCCTTCTGTTTTCCAAAAGGAGCTTTTTTGGCTTAGAAAGAGATCTTATGAGCTTTTTTTTGTGATGGCAGGAGACAGGTTCAGAGGTATTTTCCAGTTCTTCGTCCTTAAATCCAAAGTTTGTAACTTAAGCATTAGTTCTACCCAGGGAGCCTGGTGTTCTGTGTTAAAAAGAAGCATGAAATTGGTACTGACAAGAGGCTTCTCACTTGGCATCACCTGAGGGGGAATGGGACTGATGTCACTGTTAGACACATCCCCTCCAAGGGCTCCTGGCAGTGGCACTGACATCATGAGGCTAGTGACCCTCACAGAGCTCTTGGTGGGGCTCTGTCACCCCAGCAGGACAGACCTGGACCTAAAGCCTCCCTCCCAGGCATGCAGGACATCCAGCCCTGGTGGCTCTGCCATCCATCGATGCCTCACAGGGATGACTCTGAACCTCAGCTTTATCTGGTGGAGCTGCCTGGTTCAGTGACCTCTGTGCTCATCCACAGGGAACATTTGTTTGGGGCTGAGTCAATGTCCCACCCCACGCCTGGCAGGATGAGAGGTGGCAGTTCCCCTTCCCTGGGCCCTTCCTGAGCGAGGCAGAAAACGCAGGGAGCCACTTCCAGCACGGCCCAGCTCCTCCAGGCGCGGCCAGCGGAGAGTTTGTCCTCTCCACAAACCACCTCTGAGCGTTTCCTACGCTGGGGCTGGGCTGGAGGCTCGGTGCTTTGAAGAGCAGGACCACACAGACAGTCTGGTCATCCGAGGGACTGCTAATTATCTGTGTCTGCCCCGCTGTCTGGCTACTGCTTGGCAGGAGCCACCCCTGCACACGGAGCAAGGTGGGCTCCAACATACAGCCCAGGCATCTGCAGGACATGGCAAGGGCGAGCGACTTGTGCTGTAAATTCCCCTATAAATAGCTGAGGAATTACCTTTCTCTCTCTCTCAGGAATATGTGCTTAGCTAAACAGAGAGCAGCACCGAGGGGTTGCTTTGTTTGTTGACACAGTTGGTCTCCATGAAGCCCACAGGCTCTGCCAGGTTGGAAACCCCAGCAATATTTTGGTGACACCGAGTTACTAAGCTACTGTCAAACCTCCCTGGGAGAGCAAGCAGAACACCTCCCTGAGCACAGCACGCTTGTTGAACTCGCCTCTTGTCATTTTGAACCCGTTTTTCTTTTATGGCAACGTACTGCAGTGGTTTTATCTGGTCCTCCTTAGCTTCAGAGACTCTTGGAATCAGGCAGATCTTCCCTTCCTCCTGAAGATACTGAGATGATAAATGTTCCTCCCTAAAATGCCCATGGTGGAAGGTGGGACAGGAAACTGGAGAAGCCTTTTCTTTAGGAAACCCATCCCAGCCCAATCCAGCTCCCAACCTGGCTGTGGTCATCCCACTGGGGGGGCTTCGCACAAGGCAGGAGAGCCGGGCTTGGCTGAGGGACGTTTTGTTTGTTCTCCTCTCCATGCTTTGACTTGGAGCCTTGGCAATGCCTGCAAAAATGCCTTGGGGTTAGAAAAGTCTGAAAATGTGTTTGTTTCAAATATTTGGCTGGGCTTTTTCTAGGCAAGGTTCCCAGCACAGGTGTGAACTTTTTTGGGTGTCGGTTGTAATGCAAACAGTGAAGGAAGTGCTCCCAGATGTTCCCTGGATTACATAGCGTTCCAGCTCACTCTGGGTTGGTTTTTTGTTTTTTGTTTTTTGTTTTTTGGTTTTTTACTTGGGGCCTTTAGCAATGTTTGTTTTATTCCTTATTTATACGTTTATTACTTAAAAACCACTCTTCCTTCCCGCCCTGCCCCAGTCCCAAGCCACCTTTGGATGTAGATGGGGAAGCAGAAGACGCCATGGTCCCTTGGTGGCTTTGTGCCCCTGTGGGGACACCACATGGGGTGTCCCTTTCCTGGGGCTCTCTCTTCCCAGAGCTGTTTGGCTGGGTCTAGCCTTTGCAGAACTACCCATTCAAAAGGGAAACATTTCTTTTTCAGCTCTGCAAAAAAGGTGACAATTCACTGAATCCCCATGCTGGCATTTTTGCCTGAATCAGTGGTGGGCGTGTTGGGTGGATTTCTCCTTTAAAAACAGGGCAAAAGTAGACTTGGTTTGCTTTGCCTTTCTTTCTTCCTCCTTCCGTTCCCCCAGTTTGATGGAACAATTGAAGAGCTTCTTGAAATACAAAAAAAATTTAAACGTGAGAGGATAAAATTCAAAAGCTCCATATCTCCATAGCTTAAATATCAATATGTATTTCCCCCTATCTTTGCATTGATGAGGTCTCAGACAAGAGCCTGTGGGCAGAACTGTCCCTTTAAAAGAGTTGTATAAAAAAGGTCATTTTCCTGGCAAAAGATTCATCCTCATTTTGCCCCAATTAATTTAGTTCAGTCTGAAAGACTGGAAGAAACTCCAAACCCTCAAAACATCCCAATGTCCTCTGAGCCCCACATCTCTAGCTTTGCCTCTCTTGCTTTTCAAAAGAGACCTGTTTTATTTTTTATGGCACTGCCCAAAGGTACCATTTGATTTGATGAGAAAAATTCCTCAAATTTTAATAAAATAAGTGAGAGTGGGCATCTGGCCATGCTGCAGCCCTTGGTGTCTCATGGGCTCTGGTGTAGAGGGAAAAGTGTGTTAAATTAACAGCAGGACCACACATTGCCCTGCACACCAAAACTCCTTACTGCTCCAGGATTCCTGGGCTAAAGAGGGTATGGAGGGTGGGGAGAGGGAGCTGCTAATCTGCTGGAAAGGAGATTTCCTGGAAAATCTCTAATGAAATCAACTCTCCAGTACAATGCAAGGCAGGGGCTGGGGTGGGAGCAACGCTCTTCACTGGAAGAGTGGAGAGGAGAAATGCAACATAGCCCAGCTGTGGCAGCTCCCTCCAGCCTCACCCTGGGCTGCTGAGAAGAGGCTGCATGGCCCAGGGTCAGGTTCAGGTGCTCCAGGCTCCTTCCAGTGCTCAAAGGTGGGCCATGCTTCACTCCCTGGGTGGTGTGAAGGGTCTGTCTGTGCTTTCCAGTGTCTTGCTTTGATGCACCCTCAAGGCTGCTGGGAATACCAGCCCATTTTACAGGTTTCAGGAACTCAGGCAGCACCAGAAAAGGTGGCTCAGGTGGGGAAAGCCAGGCCCCAGCTTTCACCCCCTCAGCTCACTGCCTTCTGCTGCTCTTTGGGGATAAACCACAGGACTCTTTTCTTTCTCAAAGGGTTTTGAGCTCTTATTAAAGGCTCCTTTGAAAAAGAACCAGTTATAGCTCTTAGCATCATTTCCTTGCTCAAGCGTGACCCAGAAGTTGTAAGCACTCACATTCTCTATCTGTACTTCATTTCAACTTCAATAATAATTCCTGCTTTTAATTTGATGCTGATTGATGGTGAAACTGCGTGGAAGCCATATGGCAAAGTGTGCACAGTTTTACACCATTCCCATTTTCCAGCAATCCTGTCAAATGATTTATGTAGCTTCAGGCATGCTTAAGGGACAAAGAGTGGTATTTGTTTTGATTATCTTATTAATGCTTTATTCAGTCAACAGAAATCACAGTGAATGAGGAACAGACCAAATGTGTACAAACACTACTGTCCAAATTCAGCAAGCAGGAAGGAAGGACGGGCACTACATAGGGCTCTACACATCTACTTTCCAAAAAAAATAGATACTGTCTTTGCCAACAAGGCCTGAGAAACTCTTACTGAAGGCAAAAGACAATTTCCTTTGGCTTGCCCGTTTCTGAATGTTGTGGGCACAGCTGGTGGGAGCAATGGTTTGGGCAGGTTGGAACATATGGGGATGGGGTGGGCAAGGAGGAGCCCCCAGCTGCTGCCCCATCAGCCTTCAGCCAGTTGAAACTCAGAGAAACTCAGAGAAACTCATTTCTTCACCCTGAGCCTGTGGCATCGTGCCAGATTGAGGTGCCAGGTGCCTCCTGAGCTGCCCTGGGAGCTGCTGCCTGGTCCAGGCTGTGATTCCTGCTCAGCACAGAGCAGTGCTGCCAGCTGCTCCCTGGCCTGAATTACAGCTGCAATGCCTGCTTTGGCAACGCTGTCCCCAAACCAGGCTGGAACCTCACAATGGGCAGGGTGAATTTTGGCCAGCTGCACTCAAAATCAGGAATTCCAAGTTTCCTCAAAATCTGACAAAGGAGGGAGTCATCTCCTGTTGAGCAGATGGAAATGACTACTCCCATAGCTATGGGCTGGGGGTGCAGCCCAGCACTCTGAAACAAAACTTGTCCTTTTTTCTCTCTGCATGCCTATGGATGCAGAATCCACAGGTGCTTAATATGCATGGTCCAGATTATTCCTGTTCAAAGCATAAAATAAAATGGAAAAGAGGCAGTAAATCACAACAAATACCAATATTCATTGTAATCTCATTCCTGGCAGTGTCTGGAGACTTTTATCATAGCCAGGCATCTCAAAAGAGCAATTCATATTTAGAAGATTAATTTCTTAAAGGTAAAAGGTACATTAAAAACAAAAATCAGGGTAAGGGGAGAAATCTCATCTGGAAGCCTCATTCAGAATGGGGTCAAGGTTTATTAATACCATTTCAGTATGAGGTTTGCAAGGATGATTTAGGGATACAATGCTCAGTTCCTGTTCATTTCTAAAGCTGTTGATCACTCACATCCTGCATGCAGCATTTTCCTTTTTGGATAAATGCTGCTTGATTTAGCTATTTAAACAAAGATAATTTTCTTTCCAAGGAGATCAAGTAGGTAAAAGTGAGAATATATTCCTTTCTAATAATTGGAACACCAGTTGTTTAGTCAGTTTAAAATCCACTAAACTTTAAATAACCCTCCTTATCAGTTTCATACTTTTTTCCAGTAAAACCCCATACCTCCTTGCCAAGGATAATGATTAATCCAATAATGAATTGGCACTTGCTGGCATAAAATAGGACAAGACAATTACATGAGACTCACTAGTAAAAGTGCTTCAATCTGATATTAGAAGTATCTCCTGCCACACTGGGAAATTAATAGTTACTGACTGTTTTGCCCTGAGGAATGATTTTCTCAATGACACTAAATTTTTACCCAATATCAAACATAAAATGGTGCACGCACACACATACATATATATTACACATTTCTCATTATTACATGCACCGTTTTCTTCTAACAACTCAGATTTAAAAGAAAGAAAATGAAAACAAAATGCCAGCTTTGCCAGAAAAACATTTTCAGTTGTATTTTGCCCAGGGCAACTTTCAGCTGTGCAGCACTGGGAAAGACGTGTCCTGCAGGATATAACAACTTTTCTAAGAGGCTTTTAAAACTGAGAAAACTCCAGGAACAGTAAGGGATTCTGAGAGGGATGAGCAGGATGCCCAGGCAGGGTGATGACACCTGTGAGCACCGAATGCAGCATAAGGACGACAGCTAAGGGGGGTTTATCTGCAACGAGCCACTGCACTTGTATTAAAGCACTCGTTCATGCTGCTGTCAACAGCCTGTTCTCCCTGCTCATCTGTCACCAGGCCCAGGTCTTGCTGAAGGCAGCACTTGCCTGTCACTCTGTGCTTCATGCACAGGCGATTATTTACAATTCCAGGAGTAATTTCTCTCCCTCACGGGAGAGAGATGCTCTCCCTCCCTGCCCCCTGCTATTTTCCTTTAAGACAAAGCAAAAGAAAGCCCAAGCAGGGAATTCAGAGAATGTTTTTTCTTCCAACTAAGGAAATCTCAGGGGCTTCTTACAAACTGCTGGTGAGTGCCCTGGTCCTGGCTGCAATGTGCAGCATTTCACACCAGCTCAGCCTCGTCACTGGAAAATGTGCCCCAACCTCTCGGGCAGCAGCTGGGGAGCAGCTGGGATGGGCCATGCTGGGGTGAGACTCAGAGCCAGAGCAAAGGAGGGTTTCTATGTAAGTGGGGGATTTTGTTTTTTGGATGCATATAGAAGGTGAACTTCCTGGATGTGCACTCCTTTTTATGCAAGGAAACAACTCATGGGCAGAGTTGTTGCTCCTACACCCTGCACCCCTGAACAAAGAGGGTTTGGGCAGAATCCAGCCCCAGGCAGTGCTGCAATGAGACAAGGCATCACTTTGCCAGGTGTGATGGCTTGGCATGTGATGGAAGAACTCCTGTCATTCTGCTGGGCTGGTGCTTTCCTGGTCCCCTGTCACTCGAAGTGATCACTGCATACAAGCCATTTTTTGCCTGCATTTCCCACTGACATTTCCCTGCACTTCCCAGGGCTACAAGCTGGATGTTAGTTTGGTTTTCACATCCAGTGCTTAGGAATGGGTGTGTGGTGTCTCCTGACTGTCACCACATCTCCAGGCTCTCCCTGTGTGGCCCCGATGCTCCTCCTGCAGCTTCATTCCTGGGGCAGCCTGAGTCACCCTGGGAGAGACACACAAAGTCTCAGCTAAAATAGTCCAGAGCTGGTTCAGAACCTCTGACCTGTCTAATTTATTCATGGAAAAATAAATTTCTCCTCTTTCTGCAAGAAAATTCAGATTTCAGAATTTGTAGTGTTTCTACAAGAAATTTAGATTGACTTTATGAGTACTAAAGATGAAATTCCCCAACATAAAGACAGTGAATTCTTTGTGTAAATCTGCAGCAATTTATTTGACTTAAGCCACAGGAAAACCAGCAGAACATAGCTTCTATACAGATTTTTTTTTCCTATATCAGAAAAGTACAGAAATAGATTTTAATTATTTTTAAAAGAGAAATGGTTTATATCAGAATTGATTGAAGTATTTGCTTTCTGGTAGGAGCAAGGAGTCTTTTGAGGTCTCTTAGGCAAGCTTCAAAAACACCTAAAAGTTGCCTGATCGAAGTGTTTTCAATTATTCATTTGTTTTCAATATCTGAAGGTCATACAACAGGCTGTGATGGGGAATGCAGCTGTCATTAAAAATTTACTTACTTTTTGTACTCCAATTAAACTTACAGATAATAGCAGATAAAAACAACCATGTGATTGCTTTCCTGATGAGGGCACTGATTTATTGATACTGGACTTGGCTTCACTGTACTTACACCAGGGATGAGTTTGTCTGCAAAGGTTTGCTTCCATTTTAGGAAGAAAAAAATTGACAGCTGTAAAAAGAGCAGGATGTGATACTGTCCTTGGTGAGGATTTTCAGCATGGCACACACCATGGCATGCCCCATGCCCTCTGGAGAGATGTGGTAGCCAATGCTGGTATGTTAAATTAGGGATTCTGTCCCTTCTGCTCCTGCAGTCAGTGAATGAGGAAGCAGGTCCAGGTCTCTGATGGGAATGGAGGAGCAGCCTTCAGAGTCCAAACACTGAGCCTGTGAATTTTCCCACATGGAAGCCAGATCTTTCCCAAGAAATCAGCCACCATTCAGTTTTCTAGACCTGGAGGTTGGTGTTTTAATAGTTCACTAAGCAGTCAGTAGGACAAACTTGTAGAAATGGTGCTTTTGGAAATCCAGCCATGGAATTTTGGCATTTGGACAAAGCCTCCTCTTGCAGAAGGAAGAGGAGATGCTGCAGGGAATTGATGCATCCTGCACATATCCAACAGATTGACTTCCAGGCCAGCAGAACCCAGGAAAACTGCAGAAGTAATTAGGATATGCAGCAATAATGCAACCTTTTGCTGTATGTGATCCAAACAAGAAATGAGACCCAGCCTTGTAGCCTGGCTTTTCCTGCCTGAGCCAGGACTGAATTTACAGAGGATGTGCTCAGCTGCAACCACCTCTGATATTCTTTGACAGAAAAGTGGACTGCTACTTGAAAGCAAACTCTCTAGGAATGACTCATCCCTTATGGTTAAACCTGAATTATACTCAATATTTGTGCAAAGGTCTGTGGACAAATAGAAACCCAAATGCAAAAAACCCCAGAACAATAAAGATTGCATTTGGAAGCAACTGTAAAAGAAGAAGATATCACAGTTTACAAAGAAAGATTAAGAGGAGGGAGCTTTGTATAGAAATAAAACAAGGAATTAGTTCTTATGCTGATGTCTCAAGGGTCAGGGTTTCCCAGAAAAACCCAACCATTTTAAATGGAAATGGATCAGACCAAAGACAGTTTCACTCTCATGCCTAAGGCTCTCTTCTAAGTGGTTCTCCATCTCTTCTTGTGGTGTTATTTGTTTTGTCTCTCTCAAAACGATATCTCAGCTTATCAGTAATATTGGGGAGTGATCTTAAACATTGGATCAAAGACATCATTTAATGTGAGATTTCTTGTCAGTGGGCTTTGACTTCTGCACAGCAGTTACCCTCCACCCCCAGCCTCTGCTCTGAGGGAACTCAGCACCTGTGGGAGGTAAAGAAATCAGAAACAATAGATAATTTGGTAAGTGTTCACTATAAAGTGGGTGTCTAGTTTGCTTAAGAATGCAAGAACTGATGCAAAATCTGCTTAGGACTGGTCACAGGACAGGCAAATTATAGCAGGAATTATACAGATAACAAGGTCCCATTAATTCAGAAGGTTGGATCATTCTCACTGGCCTAAACTTTCATCCCCTTTTTAAACTGCTACTCCAACATACTCTGTAGAAGCTTTGAATTTCATGAGACATCAAAGATGTTATCACCATGGTGCTCCCAGAAAGACTGATGGTACAGGCTTGCTGTCATCACACTGTCATCCTCCCAAAGTGGCTGGATTGCAATAAATTACAGCTCTGGTCTGACCGAGGAAAGGCTTGTATGTGCTCTTCTGAGGACAAACTCCTGCTGTAAGCCTGTAAAATGACTAAGATGGATGAGGAGGGCTTATATTTGAGCTCATCTCTAGGTCCTCCTCATGCCTGTAAGCCTGACTGATTCAACTACGTGCAATGAGTGAGAACATTGGGTCTAAATTATGAAAACAGCTGCAGCAGAAGGTGGATCTTAAATCTTCCCTGGATGTCTGTGTACATGTGCATGCAGCAGTCAGCTCCATTTTCCTGCTCAGCATCCTCCCAAAGCTTAGGCAACTATTTTCCTCAGATTTAAGTAGAATTTGATGAGTAATTTCAGCAGAGTTCTGGTATAAGGTGAATTTTGTAAGGATTTTAAGTGCCTGCTAATAAGTTTGCAACCAAGAAACAGTTTGTTATTTGCTATTTTTCATCAGTGTGTGATGCACTGAGTGGAGCAATGGGCTATTTTGACTTTTTGATATATTTCATATTTGGCAATGCCCTGAATATACTCATCCCAAACTGTCATTTAAAGAATACCAGAATAAGTGCTGTTGTAACCATGAGAAAAACCTTCAGCTGGTGGGAATAAGGGTTAAAGAAACATGAGCAGTGAACAAAGAGATCCAGACCACAGCTGAGAAGAATCTGGAGGAACTTGGGTTTGGGATCTCTCCTTACCAGGACAATTGAATGTCCACATGGAGTTCAGCACTGTCTGGGGAAGCATGTTGGGATTGCCTTTTCATTTTCATGTGATTATTTCTCTACCCAGCCTTTTTTCTGCATATCACTTGCAAACTCCCAAAGTCCCTGCACCCCACTGAACTCAGGTTCCCCTGTCAGAGAGCTGCAGCTGACACAAAACCAGTGCAGCATCCTCAACCTCGGTGCAGGATTTGCCTGCTTGGTTATTATACAGACATAAGCAAGAGAGGGTTAAGGATTCTCCCTGTGCAGTTAGAATTTTGCTGTGGGCTTTCTGAAATAAAAATGACTTCTGGAATGTATTATTTCTCTTCTTTCTGCTGATATGAATTGTAATACAGGCAATATTTTGTTATCCACAGAAGGTTTAATTTCCCGTATAGACAGGATGTTACATTTTTGCATTTTTTTCTTGGATATTCCCAGAGGCAGCCTGAGATCTAGGTGCTAGCTGGTGCAGGAAAAAAAGATGAACAGTTTTGGTTTTCCTCCACTGGATTTTCATGAAGTAAAAAGTTAAAAACAGCCTTTAAGGAAAGGACAATTGTAAAGAGGGCAGCCTACAAGCATAAGTGCTAAAAGCTAATAGAAAGGCATAATTACTTTTAAAATCCCCTTTATCTTACTGCAATGTTAACTTTAGTGCAATTTTTTCCCTTTCTGGGAGGCAATGTCACAGCAGGTTGATATTGCTGTGATTAGGTAAATGTTACTCTTACATGTGCACCGCCTCAGAGCCTTGTGTGTGTACATTTTTAATGACTGAGTTCTCCTTCCTTTTAGAAAATATCCTTTTATACCCCAGCTAAAGTAAAAGGACACAGCAAAAGTATCCCATGCTGGGAAGTGCAGTTAAAAGTATTTGGAAAGCTGAAATTTATCAGAATGAGCATCTCTAAATGGGGAGTGCAGCTGATGCAAGGGAAAACCTTTTTGACAGAAAAATGGGAAAACCTTTTTCCATAGTAAAATGGAAAAACATTCTGCTGGAAGAAATTCAGACTTGGTTTCAATTAGTGAACTGTAAAATTTCCCAGAATTTCTGGGTGGTGTCAGATTTCAATTTTTTGGCCTCAGTGTTTCAAGTAGGTATGAATTTGCTCATGGAAGAAATCTCCCTGAGTCCAGCAGCAGCAGCAGCAGATCTTCCCCACATCCTTTCCTGGGGATCATGCATGGGAGCACTATCCAAACACAAAGGAACCAAATCCAAAACACTTGTACACAGATACAGGGTAGCACTAGGAGGTGAGCATTATTAAACCAAGCACCCAAATTTCTTCTTCCAGTCCTTCTCCACATATTCTCTGCCTGTGCATTCAGAATAACTCTGTTCTCATGTGAAAGAGAACAGGTATCTGGGAAGCTGATACCAAGTTTCCAAGTATTTTTTTTTTTTTTTTTGCTGCTATTGTGGTTGTCCAGTTACTGTTTCAACAGGAAGGTGTTTAATCAATGCAAAAGGCACAGAAATGAGCTGGTGATTTCCAGAAGGAGAAAATGTCGGGCTGATTACAGTGTTTCTTTCTCAGGATGGAGCAGACAATACAAAGCGTGTGATAACATGCTCAAGATATGCCTCAGATCCCCAGCAGCAGCAGCCCTGTGAATGAACAGCACATTTCCTATCACAGCTTTCACAGTCCCAAGCTGATAAGGAATGTCTGCTGCTGCAGAGCGGGTTTGTGCAGGATCCTTGGATACACCATTGGAAAACCTCAATCTTCTCTCAGGCAACAAAAACATGAGGAGTTCATAGAGAGGAAGAAGTTCCCCCTGAATTTTTAGCTTGCAAACTTGCTGGTCTATTTAATTTTATTTTTAGTATTGGATAATTATATTCTCCAGCTCAGATGATGGCAGGAGGATGAGGAGAAAGAGGATATTTCCCTTAAGTTTTGACCCAGAGAAGTGAAATGTTTGGTCTCCAAGTGGGTACAATGTATTTTTTGTGCTTTAAAATTTGATTGACACTGGCAAAAGGGACATATTGTGCACACAGCACATGTAGCCCTTCATATCCTGTTAGATGTGTGACTTGAAGTTGTTAATCTCATGCATTTCCTATGCTCAGCACTGTGTGCCAAGATGATCAGAAATAGCCAGGGATTTGGGATGCCTCAGCTATTGGGTGTCCAGCTGAAGAAACTTCTAAAGGTCTTGCTTTTCAGAAAGCTTGCAATATCCATCCTCTGAAACTGGGCTTGTAGAATGTCTGGACCCAGTCCTTGGAGGTCTTTGTGGAGCAGACACTTTCACAGTTGCAGGCTGGGTTTGGTGGAGCATCACTGGCATCCCCAGATGCTCTTCCAGAGTCATGCTCTACGAGGGCAGAGGGGTTGGGCTCCAAAAGTTACCTGGTGTACTGTGACTCTTTAGTTTTCCTCAGAATTGTACTTGGCTGGAATGGGAAAAGGGCAGAATTTCCCCTTGAAATAAAATCTGTGATCATTAAATGTAAAACAATGAAAGAAAAGTACCTTCCTGAGATATCCCAGCCTTATCTTCAGTGGATTGGCAACAGATCAGCCAAGTACCTTCTGTGACTGACCTTCATGCTAGGAGGTTTAGAGACAGAGGAGTGATGCCTCTGTTGTGTTTTAAATGTGCAGACATCAAGTTTAATAGAAATGTCAAGTTCATCTTTTTCTAACTGATGTTCTTCAACATCATCTCCTATCCTATCCTATCCTATCCTATCCTATCCTATCCTATCCTATCCTATCCTATCCTATCCTATCCTATCCTATCCTATCCTATCCTATTTTATCCCTGTCCTCTCTGCAGCTTCTCAGCAGCTTCTAGAAGTGCTGGTTGGACACGTTTCATGGATGAACTCAAAGGTTAAAAACGCCAGAGAATAAACAATATGAGGAACAGATCCGGCGTGAACCAGCTTGTCTCAGTGGTACAAAGCTGAATAATTCCTGGGTAAACACAGCAGGAATGGCTATTGACACACCAGCTCCTCAAGAGCAGTGACTGCTGAAATGCTGGGGCCTGCCAGAGTCCAGCAATACCGAATGTGATGAGCCACATGTGTTCAAGAGTGTAGACGTGGGGAGAGATATAAATTCCATCCCGGATGTTGCAGTGTCCCACAGTCACACCTCTGTTATCTGCAGTGCTGTGTGGATAGCACACAGTTACACACACTTAATCTGGGGAATAAATATGTCAAGGGACAGCCAGTTTTCATCTCTCTGCTTCTAATGCTTCCTTCATTCTTTTAAAAAGAGAATAATGCAAAATAATAACAATAAAATCTTCTCTTCAGGATGTTTGCAGCCAGTTTGGCAGGTTCAAAAGATAATCCTTCACACCTTTTGGCTTTAAATAAATCGCCTTTTGTGTAGAGAAAAAAGTCAGCCTAGCCTCTTTTTCTGCTGTGAGGAACCAACCCTCTGCAATACCTCCCAGCTATGTAAATGCTGTGGCCACCCTGCAAACACATTTCTCAGCTGGGCTGGGGGATAACACGTTTCTTTCCATCTCAAGGACCCTGGGAATAAGGTTTGTTCATTCTACATGATCTGAAGTAACCAAACCCTTAATGCTTTGCAAACTTTTTGTGCAGGCAGAGCAAGGATGCTTGTTGATGCCAACAAGCACTGCTGGGTTTACTTACAGAGCTGTGCAGCTCGCCTTCATGAGCTCATATAACATGGAGGCCTTGGATTTTTCCTTTCCATATCCTGTTTCCAGACTTTCCACTGTCCTCCTCCCCCTGAGAGCTGCCTTGCAGGTAGGGTGACTCATGGAAGTTCGGGGTGCTCATTACCTCAGGCTGGGGATGCAGGGCTGGCAGCAATTGTGTGAATATTGAATGTGCAACATGAGCTGGGTCCTGAGCCCTGTGGAGGGCCTGGACTCCTCTCCCTGCAAGGGAGATGCACTGGGGGAAAAACCTGAAATGTCAGAAGTCCCTGCAGGTATTTAAAAGAAGCGTGGACATTTCTTAAGGGACATCTTTAGTGGTGAGCTTGGTTGTGCCGGGTTAGCAGTTGGACTCGATGACCTCAGGGGTCTTTTCCAACCCTACTGATAATGATGCAGAGGAATTACATGCATTTCTCAGGGAATAATACCTGTTGGTTTGTTTGGGTTTTTTTTAAAAACCTCTATCTCTGTCTTCCATGCAAAAAACCAAGATGCTTCTGTACTCAAACCAGCAAATTTTTGGGAAGACATGACAATGACAGTCACAGTTCTGAATAAGAGTCTTGGTAGGAGAAGTAGGAAAATGGGAGAAGGCTCTGTCTCGGTCCAGCTGGGGTTTCTGAAAGATGATTTCGTGACCTCCCCTGTGCCAAAAGCAGCCAAAAGAACAAGCAATGTTTATGCTTTATGCAGACCATATGCCACTGATTTTTTTTCTTTGAAACAGCTAAAATCCTTCACTGGGTAGATGGAAGTGTGTGGATAATGCGTTTTACCAACACCAATGCTTCATGTCTAGAGCAAAGCATAGATGCCTTTGAAAACAACTCCCCTAAAGATTTATTTTAACTTGCTCTTACTCCCTGCTTGATTTTTGGCTCAGGTCTGCACTGAATCGCAATTGATTCTGCTTTTAAACATAGTATCAGATATTTTTATAAAACCCCTTTCTCCTCCACCAAAATGAAAAAAATCTCTTCCTCTAAAAAAATGAGATATTTATTCTCCTGCTCTTGAGTGAATTCGTGTCCACTTCGTTCCAATTCCTCATTTCTGGCTGGCTGCAATTCACTTTCTCTGCTGAGATGGGGCGGAAGGGAGGCTTTTCAGTGAGACATTTTTAAAGAGCTGTTTGCAAGCCCACTGCTAAAAGCTCGTCCTCCTGCTGCTGCTGAGCGTGTCCCGTGGAGCCGTGTCCCCTTTTGGGGCTCAGCCATGGCTGCGTGGCTGCAAATCTCATCTTCTCGCCTGGGGGGTAAACCATTTGACCTGTGACCTTCAGCTGATCCGAAACCTCCATCAATCCTTCTGCAAAGTTTCACTGGAATCGGGGCTTCCAAATGACCCTTTGCATAGTTCCTAAAAGGAAAAGGAAAAAGACAATA
The DNA here is from genome assembly GCF_049639895.1 of Pseudopodoces humilis. Taxonomy (NCBI): domain Eukaryota; kingdom Metazoa; phylum Chordata; class Aves; order Passeriformes; family Paridae; genus Pseudopodoces; species Pseudopodoces humilis. The sequence goes on from NC_142212.1 coordinate 15,453,069, forward strand.
ACCCACTCAAAAAAAAACACCCCCGGCCCTGCGCTGTTTTCTGTTGTTTTAGCAGAAACCAAACATAAGTCATAAAAACACAGGCAAGAAAAATAGAGCACACAGGCTGCCAGAAAAACAAATCGTAGCAGAACATAGAGGGGCCTCTCACAGGGAGGAGGCAGGGAAGAAACACCTGTGATTTCCATTGAAAATCCCCTGATATCTGCATTCCCCCGTTCTGCTCCAATGAAAGTTCCCGTTGCTCTATCTCTGACCCCGGGGCAAGGTCCCGATGCAGAGAGGTCCCTCCTTGCTGGGCCAGTGAATCACAGCTGAGGAGCACAGAGAGTGCCTGCCAACTGTCCTCATGTCATTGCTATGGTTATCTCAAAGTGCTCTGCAGATGTTTGCCTGCTTAGAAAACAAAAGGAGAGAAAAAAGGAGCAGAGAGAGAGGAAGATAAAAACAAAGCTTTAAATTTTCCCTCCCAACAGTTACACCACAACTGCTAACAGCCTTGGATGGAGGCAGAGTTGAAGGTGCTGATTTGGTTTTGGACTGTGATGGTCCCTCGAGGCTCTGGTGTCCCTACAGGACATGCTGAGCACAGCCAGTGACAGGTGGGCAGGGATGGTGCCCAGGACATGTGCACAGCTCTTAGCCAGGCTTGCTTCTGTTTTGTCCCTTCCTAGAGCAGGGGAACATTCCCAGGAGCTGTGTTCAGCCCTGTGACATCCCCTCCATGGCAGCTTATAGAAGTCTTTGCACAGAATTTTCCTAAAGCTCTCTTATTACAGGGTCAACTTTGGGCACTGAAATCAGCTAGGCACAACTGAAATTGGCACTTCTGCTCATCTTGGGCACAAATCCTCCTGGAAGCTGTCAGAAATCCAGCTTTGGTTGTTAGAAAGTGTAGCTGTATCAGAACAGCTCCTCACTGGATAAAGAGCCAACACAGCTGCACTGCCTCCAAGACTCCTCCTAGGACTGCTGTGCAGGGTAGACCTGGCCGTGGGGTAATCACAGCCCTGAGCTTTAGGACACAAACATCCAGTGTTCAGCACTAGGTCACATAAGCTCACCTGTGGATGGTGTTTGCAAACATCATCTCCTAGTTACCTGTTAATGTCCCACTGTGTTCCTGACTATCTTCCCTAAATGCTCCTTAACCAACATGCACAGGGCCAGTGGGACTTGGAGAAGAGATCTGAGGCATTACAGAGACCTGAACGTGGTGTTTAAACATTTTTTGTGGTTGTTTAATAACTTTTTCAGACTTGGTGTTTACAAGGGACAGGAAGATTACTGATGGGAGAGAGAGGTGTAATTTGGATGAGAAGAAAGACATCAAACAGGCTCTTAAGGAGCTCCTTTGCATTAGAACTGCTGCAGCACTTGCGCTGGTATGTCTAAATGCCACACAGGAATGCTATAGGGGTGTCCAGCTCTCCTGGAATCAACAGCAAAATTTCTCCATCAACTTACACAAGCTCTGGATCACATTATGGGTGTGCATGTTCTCAGCAGCAGCACCAGCCTGCTGGGCTTGGGTGTGTTACCACAGGACACAAACCACTGTATGGTGGAGTGGCTGTCCCTAAACCACACAGAAAGTGAAACAGCCTGGGGAGAAAGCTCCCTCTGTTATTCCATGGGTGGTAGGTTCAAGTGCACAGTGTTTTCAAGAATATGTTCTGAGGCTGGGGTGGCTAAATGTTGTTTCAAAATAGTGCAATTTCCTTTGCAAAATGGGGTGAAGAATCCTTATCAGGGAAGCAGAGCCCAACTCGGAGCTGAATAGAAAATAGTCTTGCTATAAAAAGCATCATTGCCTCTCTGAAACATAAGCCCAGGCACATAAAGAGCTCAATTCAGCAATACATGTGACCTGGGGTCTCCAAATTGTTTGCCTTGCTGTAGGACAGGAAGACAGCCACGGCTTGAAACAATTTGACAAGCCCTTTCTTTGGAGCTGCCTGACTTACCTTCAGCAGGGCAAAAGAGGGAGCTCAAGTTAAAGGAGACAACATCTGTGCAATAGCATATGGAATCACGGAATCCTTCAGGTTGGAAAAGACCTCTAAGAGCACTGCCACGATCACACTAAACCATAGTGGTGACCTACACATCTCTTGAATCCCTCCAGGAATGGTGACTCCACCATTTCCCCAGGCAGCCTGTTCCAATGCTTTCCAATAGAACCCTTTCTGGGAAGATTTTCCTAACTCATCACCTAAACCCCACCCCACCAGTGCAATTTGAGGCCGTTTCTTCTTGTCCTGGGACGAAAGTTTTATTGCAGATAAAACTTTCGTCCCAGGACAAGGAAGATCCCAAGAGTTCTGGCATCTGAAACTCCCCTGATCTCATCAGATCTACTTGAGCATCTCCACAGCAGAGCGGGGCTTCCATTGAAACAAGTTTTAACACCAAAGGCTGTGTGAAAAAAAGCCTATTTTAATAGAAATGCTTGATTTAGGGTAATCTTTGAAGTTTATGAACTCAGTGAAGATGTTCAATGTTGTTGTTATTTCCTCCTTTGTTGCTACTTCCTCTTTTCCTTCTCTTATCCTTCTCTCCCTATGTGAAAAACATCAACAAACACAAACAACCCAGATGACAGGAAGAAGTGGGCTTCAGGCAAGAGGAGCAATCAGGAAACATTTTGAAAAGCACTTCAGTAAACATTGGCTAAAACTCTGAGGAAGTGGATTTCTTCACGTCTTGGAGTGGAGGATACACTCTGTTGCAGTCTGTTACATGATTTCCCATTTTTTTGCACACACCATATCCTTCTCCCATTTGAGAGAGCTGTGGAGATTTTTGGAGCTCACGTTTGGAGCTGTGGCTTTGCAAACAGGTACCAGGCATGTGCTGAGCTGCTCTTCTGCCCCGATGTTTGCATGTCCCTTGTGCAGCCTCTGCCCATTCTCCCTCCTGGGCATTGCTCAGGCTCAGCTGTGACAAGGTGATGTGCTGGGAACCTCTCCTGGTGGCATTGGAACCAGGTTACCTGTTCCATTTCCAAGTCTTCTTCCAATTCAGTTTTGGGGGTTATCTCAGTGCTAAAGTGTTTGGCATCTTCATATCCAAGACAGACTAAAAATGAACCTGTACAGACTTAAAAAGAGATTAAAAAAAAAAAAAACAACTTGAATCAACACCAAAAGCTGCATGTTCTGGTAATAATTGAGGGAAGATGATGTTTAAAGGAGAGCTGTCTCTGTGGCCAGTGCAGTGCTTGTGCTTCCAGGGCCAGCCAGCATGGCCTGTCTCTGGAGCTTGCAGAGGTTTGGTGCAGCCAGAGCTCCCCAGCCTGTGGCTCTGCACTCAGGCTAATGTTACCCATGGCTGGCCATTTCGGGCTGGTTCTCCATCTGAGGAGATCACTGCCCAAAGAGGGATAAAGGGTTCCTTTCTTCTGGGTAACATCTGAAATCACAGCCTGAGCTCTGGTAACAGGATACCGGTGGCTTCAGCTCTGCCGATAAGGGGGATTGCTTCTTTTCCTTGTTGTTGTTAATCCTGGGAGTGGAGATCAGTTGCAGTGCAGGTGTCTGATTTTCATTAAAATTGCAAATTGGACTGAGTGCTTGATCAGATAACAAAGACATCATTGAAACCATGTGTCTTCCTTCAGCAGCAGAACAGGACAAGACAAAGAATTTCCCAGTGTGTGTCCACTTGTGCATATTTACTGCAGAGAGAGAGTCTTAATACTTTGGTCATGGGTGAATAAATAGCTTCTAAGAAATGCCAACCCTATCAAACTTGCTGCAGCTTTGGAACAGATTTAGAGTTGAATAGAAGAACTACAGTATTAAATAGAAGAACTACAGTGTTAGCCCTTTGGGTAAAATACAGGCAGCTCTCAAAGGAAATCAATTAACTGTAGCATCTCTTTAGTCCCAATTCATCAGATCATCCCTTTTTATCAAAGCACTTAAGTGTGTTCTTAGCTTTAAGCATGAGCTTAAGTGCTTTGATGAACAAAGATGGACTTTCACACATGCTGCTGTCCTCTCCAGAATCAAGACCATGTGTTTTTTACTATGGGAAAGACAACAAGTTCAATAGAGAGCTTCAACCACTCGTTCTGCATGGGAATCACATGCAACAAACTCATCTGGAGTAGGAAGGAGTGGGGGCTGATGGCATCTACACGATGTTTGGAAAGAAAGTTCCTCATGCAATGTCCTCCTGGCAGCTAAACAAAGTGATTTTGAAGTAAACAAACACAAACACTGTGTTTCCTACAACATCTCCTGACAGATGCCACTGTGTTTATGTCTTCATTATGTTGTTTTAGATCATTGTCCTCTCTTCCTCATTGTGGCAAATACCTTTGGACTTCCCTTAGCAATGATGAGGGGAACAGCTAAAGAAAGGTTCATCCAACCCAAATTATTTTCTTGCAGGTGTCTAAGACAAACCTTTAAACACTCCAGAAACCAGGATCAATGAGAAAGGTGCTGAGCTCTGCCTACACATAGTCAAGCATTTGTTTAAAATCTGTGAGACAGGGTTTCAGCTGTGACCTATTTAGGTGGTGTTTGCAGAGCTTCTGAAGGGGTTGTATTGAAAATGGAACATATGTTAAATGGGTTCTTGGCATTAGAGGAACAATGAATGATCTTCTCTTGGCTGTCAGTAGAGTTAGATACAGCCATAAGAGTTTTGGGGTGAAAGAAATTCTGATCCTAGTGCAGGGGAGTAGTGATATCCTGGGCAAAAAACTTCTTATTTGGAGTCTCTTTACCAAGTCTGCCCTGCTCCATGGTAATGTTGCAGGAAGAATTCCTCAAGGAGCTTAGACAGGTTTGGGAAAATAATTGACTTTTACAATGAGACAGTAAAGAGGAGTTCCTCATGCTCTGCATGCTCAGGGAGCAACTCAGCTTTGAACACATAACTTGCTGTCTTGGTATCCTTGAGTAAAGCCTGCTCAGCCAGGGCTGTCTCCAGCAAGTCCCATCCCATTTTTGGGACAGTTTATTTGCTCTGGGTGAAGGACATGATGCAGACATTGCTCTGGCCATGGGGACAGTCATGCAGGGACACCTGGCTGTGCTGTGCCCAGGCAGCTGTGCCTTGGGACACTGGGTGCTGGTAAAATGGGAAAATTCAGATAAACTGCAACTCTGAGAAAGAGCAGAACTCTCTACCCCCAAATGCTGCAAAAAGCACATGAAGGCTGTGAAACAAATTGTTTTCTGAAGAGTGGGCATTATTTAAATTTTACAGAAACATGCAAGGAATTCCTTTGGGACTAGGACACACAATACAGACATACAAAGGGATTGCTCTGACAGCTTCCCATGCAATGAGCACTCAGTATTTACTGTTCACGTTCATCCCTGGCTAAATGGGACATAATTTGAAAATATTTTCATTCCTCTCAGAGCATCACTTGGGATATCTGTAGAATCACTCAGCGTCACGATTCCAAGAAATCTGCCAGGATCGTGTTCTGAAGTTTGCTTTGGATATAAAAGGACTCAAAAGGCCATAGATTATCCCAGGACATATCAAAACATGCATTAAAAATTTCCATGTTCTTGAACTTGTGATAAAAGTCAGCCACATTCAGTCAGTTCTGTTCAAGTTTAAACTCAAGGGACCTTCTCCCTGCTTGCCATGTGTCAGTGCCTTCAGGGGAGATGGAAACTGCTCGCTGGACTCTGCCCTGTCCTGTCAGAGAAGCAAGTGCTGGAACAGGCAGGGAAAGCATTTGGGCTACCACGAGTGAGAAACCACTGGCCCAAAGTGGGGCTGTGTAGGGTTACAGCATTAATTAGTGCAGAGGAGCAGCTATCCAGGCATTCATAACCTTCTCTCATGGCAGTGGAAATCTGGCAGGAAATTGCTGGGTGCATAGATGTCAGATGTGCCCTGAGCCCAGCCAGGGACTGTGCTACAGCAGGTGCTTGTTAAGGACAGCAGCCATCCAGAAGTTTGGGGAAGCAGCTGCTCTTGTCACTAAGGGGAAAATGCAGTTTGCTCCAGCTCTGCTTTGCTGTGGCCTGAAGGGATGGACATTGCAGGGAGCCAACATCCCCATCCTCGCCTTTTGCTTTAACTTAAAGGATTTCCACTCCCCTCCATGTGCAGAACATCACCAAAGGACGCTGCTGGTTCCCTTGCTGCCACCTTCTTACTCCCTCTTATATCAGCAACAACCTGTGGTCAGCAGCAAGGTGAAGGTGATGCAGGGTGGGACACTGCCATGGGGACACTCCTGTTGTACCAAGCTGGTATCAGGATGCAGCACAGGTATGGGTGTCACAGCTGATCACTCATGTAATTGCATCAGAAAACCCTACCCACATCTGTTTGAGACATAAGCTCTGCCCATCCCTCTGCTTCAGATCTGTTATCAGATGATCATCTCCAATCACAGCAGAATGGTGTCAAGAAGCAGCTGAAATCATCACTGGGAAGGTTACAAGCAACAATCACAAGATCAGCAGGAGCCCCTTGGCCAAAACTGTCCCATAAAGAGAAGTGGGCCAGAAAGGCAACATCAGTGACCCTGAGATTGTATGGGCTTTTATCAGTTTAAATAATCTTATCTGACAACTCTGTTCTAAACAAAAGCTGGGGTTTCATGGCCATCCTCAATGCTTTTGCCTGTGCTGCAGTGGCAAGTTGCATTTTGGGGTGTCAGTAGTGGAAAACAGATGTTTAAATGTGTACAACAAGAAGCAAAAAAGCAAATACTGCAAGCACAGTCTGACACGAGCAGGATGGTATCTCTGAACTGACAAAATGAGACCCATGTTAATGAAGCACAGGATTAAATAAGCTGCTAGTTTCTAATTGTTGTGCAAAGCTGCTTTTGTGACAATAAAATTTCAGTCCTTGTAATATATCCGCATCAGAAATTTATTTTAGCAGAGCCTGCTCCTAGTTCATACAGGGATAAACTTCTGTCCAAGTGCTGTTGCAGGAAAGGGCTACACTGCCAAAAAGACAATGCAAGATTCATTATTTGCCCAGCACACTGCTGCCAGGCTATGAAAAATACTTCTAAGTATTCTTTTAATTAAGAAGAGATACTTCCACTGAGTAATGAGGAGACCTACTTTGAAATCAGAGAGATTCCAGTATTTCAAAATTAGTTTCCATTCCAAGTTGGATTTCTGAGATATGTCTATTCAGAACATTTTTTTAGCAGTGTCAAAATATTATGCCAGTCAAAATGTGTCTCCTACAATATTTAAGCCTTCAGTGAACATTTGTAAATAATTACCATGGAAAAAAATCCAGTTGAATAATGTTTCTTTTCCTTTAAACATCAAAACAGCCTCCTGAAGTACATTACTTTGGACATGCTTCATTTTTTCATAGAAAACAAATTATTTTATTTTTTACATCAACAGTAGCAGTATCTGTGAGTTTCAGTTTTATTTCTCTCCATCAAAGGCATGTGATGCAAAACATGAAAAGAAATTATTTCATAAAATTGTTTTTATGGCATGCATTTAAGCATGTAAAACTACAGTGAGATAGTTCAAAAAAATTGGAATTGCTCTATTTAAAATGATAAAGATCATCTTGTCCCTTTTCAGCGCGTCTCCCTGTTATCCTTGGATGAGGAATAAACAGTCTCAGAGTAAATGTTGCATTGAAATCCATTGAGAAAAAAAAATAAACTTTTATATTATTTGCTGGGAAAAATGAAGATTCTGTGAGCTGACATCAAGGGACAGATTTTCAACATTATTCACCCATTGAAAATAGCTCCTATTGTTCCCAAGTTCAAAAGCCTCTCTGGTTATTGCAACTTTGTCCTAAATATGTAGCTGAACAGTTGGGCTGGGACTCCTAAAATTCAGTTGCACACACATGACTTCCCGTGAAGCTTCTGCCCCGCACATGCAGGGATGCCGCTCCCACCTCCAGCGATGCCACCAACACTGAGTTTGTACTTGCATTTCACAGGAGCGTGGGTTTGGCTGCAGCAGGAGCCCAGAGAGGTTACAGGAACCTCTTTCCCTCACTCAAAGCAGGACTTTGGCATTTTACCATGTTTCTGATGAGTGCATGAAAAGAAATGTGGCTGTTTTGTCAGATCAGCCAGTGGTAGATGTAATTGTTGCTTTGAGCTTACCAGGAGATGAAAGGTCTCCTTTAGGTTGAGGGATGTTCTGTGGTTTGGGCACTTGCTCTTCCTACTGGGTCTTTTTGGGGAGGCCCTTTCCCTCAGGCCTCATCCCATCTCCTGCTCCATGTCCACACAGATCAGGAAACAGGGCTTCACCACGGCATGCTGCTCTGAGATTGAAGCCCTTATTGAGACAGGACAAGCTGTGATCAGCCAGGAGGCTGTGTCCCCAAACAGGAGCAGAACCCACTCCCCAGCGTGGGGCTGGAGGGCTGGAAGAGCCCCCAGGCTGCTGGACGGATCCGCAAGGGGCAGCGAGCGCTGTGGTTGTGGGCAGCGATCCTCAGGCCCCGCTAAAATTTCACACATGATTTCTGTGTGAAACTGCAGCATGATAAACAAGATTTGGTATGAATTTAAACATAACACTAGTTATATTATTTGGGAACAAAACAGTTGCATAACCCTGCAGAAAACAGCACAGCTGTTTGTCCCGGACGGCGTGCCAAGAGCTGCGCTCTGCTCCCTGCCAGAGGTGCGCGCCTCCGTTGGGCTTCCTTACCCTCTGCTGCATGGTGACCCTCGCTCCCAGTCCTGGGGGTCCAGGGAAAATCCACCAGCCCCTCCTCTCTGGTTTCAGGAGACACCAAACAAGGCTCCCCTGTGCTGCTGAGCCCCGCTCCACGCTGCCCTGGCCTCGCTGTGTGCTCCCTCCGCCATCAATGCTCACAGCATGACAATTGGATTTGCTGTGAGCTTAGGGCAGTGTAATCTCATTAACGATGACAAGCTGTGCTGGGTCGCTCTGCAGCCCGCTGTGTATCCCCCTCTCACACACAGGCAGGGCTTTGAGGAACAGCTACAGCAGAGGAAATGGTCCTGCCAGCTCTGCAGCACCACGGCAACAGGCACTGGATGGAGCTGGGCATCAGTGCAATCCCACGGCGGTGAGGTCTACCCGTGTGTGCTGGGATGGTTGAGAAGATCTAGCTCTGGTCCAGCTCTCAGCCGGTTGCCATAAGTGGCAGAGGCCTCTAAGGGTGACTGGGATGGGTTAAGCCCCACCCTGAGTGATGCTTATGGTCCAAACAGACCCCAGACTGCATTATCCAGAGCTGCTCTGTAATGTGACAGCCTGCATGGGAAGGGTGGGTGACTGGGGACTGTGCCAGTCCTAGACAGACACTGTCAATCCTCTCCTGCTCACTTATCTCAAACAGGACTTCCTACCATTAATGCCTGAGTTTGTGTGCAAAACACTTTCCAAAATATCCCATATTATATGATAATATGGCATAACATATTTATAACCTAATATATTCCTGTTATTTTCTTCACCTGTTATTTTTAAATCTATTTACTAGAATTAAAATAAAAAAGGCAAATAGCTAATTTGCATATGCAAAACAGAAGGTAACATGCTAATGATTGCCTGCAAATAATGCAGGCTCTGATTCTTAAAGGAAAATGCTTGAGAAGGAAAACCAGGACCCAAACCACATGCCAAGTGTTACAGGCGAACAACAGTCTCAGCAACAACAAAAAGAGAAAAGTAATCCTGCAAGTTTTCTGGGAGTTCAGTTTTATTGACATTCCCTCCCTGAGCATTAGATGGAAATCCTTCTTTAGTGAAAAACTGTGAGCTGTGCTGTGCATGGCTGTGTGCTGCCATGCCCACCCTATTTCCATGAGCCCCACTAATCTTACCTTGGGTACAAGCCTTGCTCAGTCATTTTAGGACAGGTCGTGGATGCCCCCACATAGAAAAGAGAAAAAGCAAATAGGATGGTTTCTGTGTGCTGATGCTCTGCCTTATTTCTTCTCAGAAAAGTTGCTCAAATACTTATCTGAAGTGCAAAATATTTTGGAAGCTAAAGATAGTCCATGCAGAAAAGCAGACATCTAACTGACACTGAGCAAATAAATACAAATTATGAAGAATTCTTAGTGAAAATAAAACCCCGGAGGAATGGAAAACATGGCAGGAGGCTGGGATGGTGGCAAACCCTGCAGATAACCATTGGCTCCATCCACAGGATCCAAGCAGGGGCTGGAGAGTGTCAACACTTTATGTTAATGCTATCAAAAACTATGCTGCAGGTGAAGAGAACTGCAACACTGTCAGATGGTGCAGCTTGTGAGCGGTGCTGGTGGCTTCCAGCGAGCAGTGTGAGTGGTCTGGGTCCCTAGGAGTACCTGAGCATTACTGGAATTACTGGAATGAAGTTGGGTAAATGCAGCATCACATAAAGAGACCAGAAGAGGACAGAGAAAGACGCTAAAGGCTGAGGAATGGTTTTGTAGAGTGGGCACCCTCTTGTCTGGTGTTTCAGTTGTGAGGTAGGTCAGTCTCGTGGGATGAAGCCTTATTCTTTCATGGGATCAGTGCTTGGTTCCCCACCATTTGGCTGATTTCCTTGGCTAGAGGGGGTCAAAAGCACTGGCTGTTGTTTGCAGGGATACATACATTCCTGGTAGTGCCAAGATACAAGCCTGTCTCCACCCATGGTGCAGCCAAGGCACTTCTCCCTCCTCGATGCTGGGGCACTGAGCTAAGCCCAGCTGCTCCCCTGGGACAGGCTCTGCCAAGCACACACAGCTTCTGTCCCAGGGAGGAAGGGCTCCTTTTCACAAAGAACTGATGAAATTATATAAAAGACTGGCAAAAACAGAGGAGAAAAATTCTCAACTACTTAACACTTCTGATAGCTGCTGTTGTTTTTATTCCCTGAGGCTGAAGCAGGGCTATTTTGCAGAGTGGGAGTAAATCCCATACTGCAATACCACAATGAATATTAGCTATTAGTAATGCCTTGATAGAAACACAAGATACAACCACAGTGATCAAGAGGGATATGCCAGAGATGATTTCACTGTTCCAGAAGCTAATGAGCTTGTTAGAGGAAGACACTATTATTAGTTCCTGCAGATCCTTGCAATCCTGCCTGTTCAATAAACTCCTGGGGTTTGGTTTGCAGTATGGTTTATTGTGGAGCGTGAGCCCACGTGGTTTCCATCCTGTGACAGCATCCTGCAAAGTCCAGGCTGGTGTCCCTGGGGATGTCAGCTGTGATATGAGCCCTGCTGCAGTCTCCCCAGACCCCTTCATGCACCTGCTTAATCTCCTCGAGCTTCATCCTTCTGCACCTTTCACCTGGAGGGGATGAGGGTTGTGTTCAGCTACTCCCATGGGAAGATGCTAAGAAAAACCTACTGCAGTGGTTGAATTCCTGGAGCAGCCCTGGGCTGTTTAACAGGGCTGTGGCTGCAGCTTTAATCCAGTTTTGTAGGCCCCACAGAATCCTGACTTTATGTTGGGGTAAGCAGTAAGTGAGTCCTAGGCCATACCAGTCATGCTGGTGATTTGCAGGTTGGGGAAGTCCATATGGGCCAGTACAGAATTACAGGATAATTAAAGTTGGAGAAGAGCTCTGAGATTATTGAGTCCAATCATTAACCTAACACTGCCAAGCCCACCACTAAATCATGTCCCTAAGCATGACTTCTACTTGCTATTTGAACACTTCCAGAGATTCCACAACTTCCCTGGGCAGCCTGTTCCAAGGCCTGACCACCCTTTCAGTGAAGAAATATTTCCTAATACCAAATCTAAACTAATCTCCTGGTGCTGTTTCTTCTTGTCCTGTCGCTTGTTACCTGGAAGAAAAGACACAGCTGTCCACAGCCTCCTTTCAGGGCAATGCCATATGAGGGACAAGCTCGGCTGCCAGGCGCCGCTGTCACTGCTCCTGCAATCTCTGACCATGTTTGATTTCAGGGGGATGTATATAACGGCTCAACTTGACTTCAAGGCCCTTGGATGTGATCCTTCTCCTTGTCTGGACAAGGCAGGTTGGTTTTTCTTAATGCAGCCAATGCTGCTGGGCAGGGCAGGCAGGGAATTGAGATCAAAGTTCAGCCGGAGCCTTTCAAAGCGAAGCAGCAGAGTAACTTCTGATTGGGCTCTTAACTCAAACTGCACAGCCACCCTTTGAAAGAGCCTGGGCTCAGCATAAACCTTGCATTACCAGAGCAAATGCTTTTATCACCCAGAGCAATCAGGGCTGGTTATTAGCTGAACAAAGCATTAAGAGGACAAAAATTGGGCCTGCTGAGAAAGGTTACAATGAGTTTTCCACTCGGAAAAAGAAGACTGAAGTGGGAACATGGGCAGCCTCCATGGGTAGCAGAGGTGAAATGGGATCTCCAAAGACAGCTGAACTCACAGCCCATCAGGTGTGGCTCAGTTATCTCCAGCATTGTCAGGGCATGCACATCCTGAGGCTGCTGCTGCCCCACTTCTTCAAGCAGCTTTGAAGGCAAACCTGTGGTGCCCACACCAGCCTGGCAGTCTCACTTTGTACCTTAACACAGCCACTACAGCGAAGTCTGAGCACCCCTGTGTGTAACTGAGGACACTTCCAGCCTTCCCAGATCAAATGGCTGGTGTGAAGCTGTTTGGCAGCAAAGAGAACTGCAGCAGTTCTCAAGGTTATGGGAACCAGGAGAGAAGGCTGAGATGTTGGGGTGAAATCATGGACCTCTGGAGGCTCTTCTTGGCCCTGCTACAGACTTTCTGCATGACATTAGCTCTACTTTTTTTTCATGAAGAAATTATTTTCATTTGCTGACGATGGGTTCCTTCATCTTTTCTGGTCTGGGTTCTCTCTTGGTAGAAGGAAAATGCTTCCTTTTCTCCAAGGGGATCTCAGGATGCACGTCTGTTCTCACCACTGAGGTGCTTACAGACTGAGGTGATGAGAAACCTCTAAAAACATATCCAGCTCTGTCAGAACTGAAAATGAAATGGGAAACAAATGTTCACCCCATATTAGAATAAGCACAGAGGGATTGCTTGCTCTGTTGGAAAAAAAAAAAAGGAGAAAAGAGTAATTCTGCACATTTTGGTCTCCATTTGGTGTGGAGCTGCACAGCTGTGAGTACTCCAGGGTGAAATGACAACCCATCCCCGAGGTCACTCTTACGAATACTGCGCCTTCAGAAAGACGACAGTTTTAAACAATTTGTTCCTAATTGAAAGAGGTCACATGAGACTGACTTTACAAAGTTTACATAACAAAGAGTAATTCTGTTAAGTAAAATGATTAATTCCTGTCACTGCACATCAAACGGCGCAGTTACAAAACAGTATTGTCTATGCTCGCATTGCATTGAAAGCCATTTTCCCTCCAGTTTCCCTTCCCAGAGCGCAACCTTTTGACAAAGCCTTAACTCTTTGGAGTTGTTCAGGGCAGGAATTTGTGAATGGGAAGCAAGTAGGCTGCCATGGATGTGTGAGATATGTTATGGTGCTGTGGTGGCAAGCAAAAGACAACAACTCTTTAGAGTGGGCCCAGCTCACCCAGGGCCCCAGAGCAGTGAGAAATGCTTGCCAGGACAATGTGCTGGTTGTCACCCTCCCCCCGGCACAATGAGGCATTGAGGGAGACCCACAGCCCAAAATGGCAGATTTGGACTTGGAATTTTTTCCATGGTGTGTTGCACAGACATGTCAAGGACCCAGAGCTGAGTAATTTGGAGTAGAGATAGCCTGGGAGGAAGCGGATATCCTAACACCCATCACAGTGCATGCTTGGGGTGTACACAAATGGCTGGGGGAGCAGAGAAGCTGTTCTGAGAAACTGAAAAATTTGCAAAGCCCCAGTGTGATATGTGGGGATCTGATAGAAGCCTTTAGCTTTGGAGCAGCACCCTGTTTCTGCTGTAGGCACAGACCTGCATTTGGAGGGGAGGCTGTGTACCCACGGGGCTGCAGGGAGAGCAGATGCAGCACTCTGCCAGTGGGAACAGAGGTCCTGCGTTGTCCTCAGGACAAACCTGTGTCTGTGGGGCTGGGTGCCTCCTTCCTGACTCGCTGGGCAGGGGGGTAGTCTTTGCCCCTGCAGACTGGGATGCACTGGGGTGCACAGCTTTGCTGGATGACTGTGTTTGAGGCTTGGGTTGGGATTCAAACCCACTTCTGGATTTTAATATGATGTCTCCTGCACACCATGAAGTTTAGGAACATTTCTTTTCTTTCCTGCTTGTCCCTCTGTTCACTTTTTTAGCTCTAAGACAGTCTCTTTCTTGCCTGGTAAGAGCCACAGAGAAAGGAGGTGCTGGTGAGGGCATAGAAGACATAAATTTGTGCTTAATCAGGCTATAGTTCTAAAGCTTCTGAAATTCCTTGGTTGTTAAAATAATTTGGGATTATTTGTGTGCAAATTTATCTTTCCCCATGAAGTTGAAGTGACTTTCCTGTAAGAAGTTATTCTTGCTTGCTTATTCAAATAGAGTGTTTATTTGCTCTCTTCATGTTTTTTCTCATTACAATCCCTTTCCTTCCCTTTCTCCAACCTCCCTTTGGGTCTCTCCTTCCTTGCCTGCATTTCAATTCAAAGCCCTGTTGGAGTTTTCCATTCTCTTCTAGGGCTGAGTCACTGACTTTAGTCAGCCTCCCACCATGGATGGCAAGGGAGAGGAGGAAGAGAAAGAAGAAACAGACAGAAATTGCTTCAACACCAGCCAGAAGCTGCATAAAAAGGCCCAAATGTTATGGCATCTGAAATAAAATCAAGCACAAGCGAGCCCTGCCAAATCTCCCTTGAGATGCTGGAAATCTGGAAGTGTTCAGCGCAGTTAAAGAGCAGATTTCTAACCTAAATGTCAGTGGAGGGGTCGGGGCACACATCCTGCTTTGCAGGTGGGATCACCGTGATCTCAGCCCTTTGCAGGCACAGGCAGGCTCAGCATCCCTCCCCTGCTGTGGGGACATTTGCTCTGCAGGGAGATGATGCTGGCCACGGCCCATGCTGCAGTTTGGTGGCCCGGTGGCACATGTGTGGCAGAGCTGGAGTCAATCCCTGGATCAGCACACGTTGGAGCAATGCAAGGAATGGCTGAATACCCAAGTCACCCCCAGCCCCAGTCCTGCCCCAGCACTGCAGGAGCTGAGGGAAGAAAGGGTTGGGGTTGCTGCTGCATCCCAATGCCATCTTCAGCCCTGGCTGTGCACACACCGAGCTTTGGACCCTGAGTTCCAGAGAATGCTCCCAACCAGTGCCCAGGCTGCATGGGCATGCAAGGCAAACATATCCCCTGTACAAACCACCTCTTTTTCCCCACTCATTTTCATGGCAACAGATCTCGTTTCCAACTAGTGAGAAACCTGCCAAGTCTAATTAATCTGTCTGCAATGATGACAAGTTTCCCCTTGTTGAAACCAGACTCCATGTTCTAGCAGAAAGCCCTGGGCTCAGCATGGCACCCAGAGTGCCAGAGCCCTGCTGCTGGCTGTGGGCAGCTCTGAACCTCACTGGGCACCTCAGCTGGGGCTGCAAGGAGGGCTCAGACTCAGAATTTTCCAGAGCACCCAAAATTCCTGTAGCCAGGCCTCTTCTTTCCCTGTTAAGGTGGAAATGATGGAGCAAACAATTCTTCTGTGTCTACAGGAAAAAGTCCCATCTCTCCCAGGTCTTTGCCTGGAGAGGGAAGTGTTGAGAATTTCTCCACAAGGATATTTGAGCTGGATTTTTTCCCTGTCTTTGACTGTCTTCTGGAAAAGCTTGTTTTTCTCCACAGTCTATATGATTACTAATCTCCCCATCATGCTTCCTACATTAACACCACCCCTCTCTTCACCCACCACCTTTTGATGACTTTTCCAAGCCCAGAACAGACCTTGCATGGTTTCCTTCCAAGGCACTTGGCTCCCAGAGCTCCCAGAGTAGGTGAAGGTTCATTTCAATGCAAGCCCAATAAAATCTACTTCTGCCATAAAAGGCTATCACTGGCAAGTCTCAGGCATTTTCTACACCTCTTGCCATAAACCTAAGCAGTTTTAACTGCACTTATTTATTTGTGTCACCAGCTAATCTGTTCTTTTGGGAAAGCAGATTTTGTATTGTTTGTCATTTCAGAGACATTTTTTCCATCTCTTTCATGTGCTAAATCACAAGTTCTCTAATGTTGCAATCCATTTTTCTCCATAAAAGCAGTTAATAATGATAGATTAGATTGGCCTTTCTGACAGATTAGATAGGTTTTTAGGCTTGGCCTTTGATGAAATTACAAGGGAGAGCAGGAGACAAGTAGTAAAAAACGTCCTCATAGTGAAAGGTTTGACTTCTTATCTTCATAGATTAGCACCCTGCCTCTGCAAACAGCTTCCAGAAAGCTTAATGAGTCTGTGGGGACTGACTGTTATCAGGAATAGTTGCTCTCTGGGGACTTGAAGGGCAAGGAGCAGCCACTTTGATTTAATGAGTAAAAATATACTGTGCTGCCCACTGCAAGGGCCATTAAGCAAAGGAGCCATGGGTTTCCTCAGTGCTGCACACACATTGTCCCATCTCTCTGCCTCCATGTACACCAACACATCTTGGGAATTCCCAGCACAGCCAGTGGAATGGGATGGGTGAAGGTTGGTGGTTTAAATTCTCAGCCCTGTCCATGGCTGGGTCCAGCCAGCCAGGAAAGGGGCAAGGCCTGGAGTCTGGGATAAGACATGAGTGGGCAAACCAGTGTGATTTCCATCTAATAAAAAGGAGTCTGAGGACATCCTGTCCACCTGCACCTCTCTCATGACATGTATTCATGGCAGACCAACATGGTCTCCCTCTGCCTGCCTCCCAGAGCTGAGCAGGAATTTCAGGAACTGGGAGATGAACAGATCCAAGTGCATCCAGGGATCTCCTGCAGGGCTGAGCTGAGCGCTGGGCTGCAGATTCCATGGGGGAGCTCTACAGGGAAGTGCCAGCATGTGGAAAGGGCTCTCACAAAGCACAGGAGATGACTTTGCTGAGTGAGGATGTCACCTCCCTGTCTTGGGAATGCCAGTGCTTCTTTTTCTTCTCTTACCAGGAGAAAGAGAAAATCATCATGAAACTTGTGCAGATTTCTGAAGCTGCTTTGGCCCTGCAGCTCCCAGCCAAGGAATGCTCAGGGGATGCCAAGGCATCATCATTTCCCTCTGTGGGAAAAGGAAACATGCTCTCCTGCAGCAGAGCCCAGGCATTCCCCCAGAGAAGGCAGATTTGTCCTTCTCTACAGAAATATCTTCTGTGTGGAGGTGGCTGCAGTGCTGCATTCCCTGATCCTGATTCCAGCAAACCAAACAGCTGGGTTGATTGCTGCTTGTTGAAAAAAGTGTTTTAACAGCATCACCAAGTCATTCTCCTCTGGAACAAGTCCCCTGCAGGCTCAGCTTTACGCTGTGAGCACTTGGAGAAACCCTGCTCTGACAAGGGAATCTGTGCCTTCCCCTCATGCTCCTGGATTAATTAGAAAAGTCTTCAAACATCCCAAACACAATGATTTCCCTGTGATTTTTTCAAATAAGCAATTTATTTTAGAAATAACACCTCAGCCTTGGGGACCTGCTATCTATGCAAGTGGTTTGTATTAACTGCAGAGAGGAATCCTTCGGGGTGAAAACACCAGCTTTTGGAAGACTGTAATACACTGCTAATTTGTACTTATTTATTTATTTGACAAAAGCCATGAAAACTGAAAGGCATCCCAAGGATTATTTTAATCTTCTTGTCATTCTCTGGGTATTGTTTGTATTCTAGGGAGATCACTTGAAATTTCAGCACTGTCTTCTCATACAAAGGATATGTTATTAACATGCATATTCTTTGGCAGCATTTCCACATGCTTTTTGAACCAGGAAGGCATTTTTTATCTTGCTTTCATTTGAAAGGTGGAAAAGCTGTTTTTCCATTAGGGCAGATCATCAAGGGAAATAATTCAGGCTGGAAGAAATCAGTCACAGGAGTGTCAATTCAGCTGCACAGGGCCCCAGAGGAAAGATTGGAGGAGTTTGGCTCTGTCTGGACTTCATCTAACACGGCAGACTGTCCAGGCATGATGGCTTTTTGGTGTGGACAGTGACATCCAGGGAGCCTGTGAGGACCTGTGAGGGAAGGTGAGGCTGGATGTGGCATGGAGAAAGAGGGACTAAAGCACCAGCCATGCTGCTGAGGACTATGAACGTGTGACGTGCTGGGAGCAGAGCCTGGCTCCTTCTGGGCTCACTGAGAGGCTTTTGGCAGCAGAAGGGGTTCAGTTCCCGTCACCTGGGCTGATAGCAGCTCCCTGTAACCAGCCCTGCAGAGCTCAACTCTGCTTGAAGGCTTTGGCTCACACACTCTGGGTTAATCTGAATTAGCAGCTTTCTCCAGACATGAGTCTTTTTCTGCTGCAGCAGGAGGATGGGCTGTTTTTACCCATGTGGCTGGATCCAGAAGGGAATTTCTGTCCACAGGAGGGGTTTGGAGCAGAGATGCAGCAGTGAGACTCCCCCCAGCAGAGCTGAACACCCCAGGAAGGGGCTCTGGGAGGCTCTGTCTTCCTTGTGCTCCTGGACACCCCCCAGCATGACTTTATCTTTTGGCCTAAACATGTGTGCAGCTGTTTCACTGCCTACTTTGGGCCTGGAACAAACTTGCCTGATAATGTCTCACTTTGGCTTTCCCAAATCTGTTTGTTGGAAGTGATCTTTTACATCACCTTGTGCTGCCAACCTCATCTGCAGCCAGGAAAATTAATGACCCCAGCTGGCTCCATGTTTTTCTCTAGAGAAAGGGCACAGGTGAGAAGGGAAGGTGCCAGCAAACACCCAAAATTGGGCATCCTGGGAGATGTCTGGAGATGTGTCCCCTTTTCTCACACGTGCAGGCAGTGCCCTCTAGTGCTGCTGCCTTTTGGACAAAGTTGGGAATGTCAAATAACGAGAAAAACTGAGAGCAAAGCTCTGGCCTGAGCTGACAGCACAGGCAGATGGACATAAATCCCTAAGCTCTGCCAGCATCCAGGGCATGAGGTGGCTGTGGTTGCCCTTCTCCCTGCAGGAGCAGCAGTGGTGGTGGCCGTGGTGGCCAGTGGTGAGGAGAAACTGGGACACTGTGGAGAGCTGGGACGCACAGGAAAGCCCATTAGGCACTGGGATTTCCCCCTGGAATCACAGGAAGAACACAGATAATGGGTGGTGGGTCTGCAGAGATGTCCTCTCCTGGTGGTGCCTCATGTCCTCAGTCTGGTGGCAAGGACTCCAAACTTGTGGCACACTCCTGCTGGGAAGCTCCTTCACAGCCTGTCACACTCTGCTGCCACCAGAGCACCACGTTTCAACCAACAGGTGAGGACACTCAATCACACTCCTGGTGAGACAGGTGCCATCGGCAAAAATGGGGAGAAAAGTTAAATCTGTTTTGCATTGGGAAAACAGCAATGTTAATTTAAGCTGGAGACTTATTTTGTATCTTTCTTCCTTTTAGTTTTTCCTCTAAGAAATGTTTTTTATTGTCTTGCAAGTTTTGAACATTTTATTGCTTCATTTTCATTTATTGATCACAGTTTGCTGTTGGCTCCTGGCTCTAAACAGCTCTGCCTTCTAGAACAGAAAAAAGGTTTTTCTTTTCTGAATGCATGTATGTTTAATGAAAAAAGAAAGCCCAAAAGCTCATCCTGCCTCTGGTTTGAAGAAAAATTTAATTTGTATCCTTGGGAAGTGAAAAGCTTTTCTATTAAACACATTGAGAAGGGAAATTTGATCTGTATGATTCCACACAGCCTCTTCCTTCTTATTTCTTATTCTCAGAGGATGTCTTTTATCTTCATATCATCTTGGCTGACTCCAGCCACAACCCATGTACTGCTCTCAACATACTTGAGCACAACCTTGCTGATGAAAACACCTCCCATTTCTCAGCCAGGAAGGTGTCATTTATTACTTCTACCCCACTGGGCTCTGGGGACTGAGTGGGGAGCAGGTTTCTTCTCAGTTAGTTGATGTAAATACACACAATTAAAAATTGCTCACTACTTCTCAGAGATGGAGACCGAGGGGCATGAACAGACCTTGGCACAGTCCCTTGGGGCAGAACCAGGGCCAGGTGAGGTGCTGGAGCAGAGCTGGGCTCTGGAAAGTTGTCTCTTCTCTGCCTGTCTCAGGTCCTTGCTGTGAAGGCCACAGCTCCATCTCATGGTCCCTGCACCCACACCCACAGAGTTCATGTGGCAGCCTGGCTGCCAGCAGTGAGATGTTCCAGCTGAGGCTGGTGGGCCCCAGAGATGTGTTCTGAGAAGTGCCTTAATTTTTCTAATTAATACAATCCAAACAGTCAAGTTTTTTTCTTCAACAAGTTCAAACTGGCTAAATTGCCTTCACCTTCTGAAACTTAGAGGGCTGGATAACTCTTTGGTTGATACTTAAATATCCTGGCCTCATACCAGAAGAACAAGAACCAGGGTGTCTCTGCCTGGGAGACAGTGAAAACCTGGGCACAAGTGCTTTGTGGATTGCTGATGAAATTGATACTCTGATATTGATTCTCAGTGTAGATGGTGCCTCATTAACAGAAGAGTTTTAATGGAGCCACATCCCCCTGCCAACATCTTCCTTGGCCAGAAAGTAACTCTCTTTACTTTTAGTGAGCTGAAACTCTTAGTTAATACTCATTTTTCCTTAAATGATATTTCACTGGTACAGTAAATGATCAATTTCTGTTCCTTGTAACCAAGGTCAGGTGTGAGAGAATAATAGTCTCCTACCCCAGCTTGGAACACCACATGGAAATGATTTATTGCATTTCTAAAAGAGGATTCTTGACATTTTGAAAATGCAATGTAGTCCAACAGTAATTAAGCAAAAAACAGGCTGCTGAACAATTGATTGCCACTGTCAGCAAAGCCTGATTAACTCAGATGCTTGAAGAACTGTTTCTGCCACCCATGAATTAAAGGTTAGTAATTAAATTTATGGGCCATGGCCACTGTCTCTGGATGGCACTTCACTTATAAGCGTCCCAATGAAGAATAATCAGATAGAAAAAAACACAGGTTGTTACCTCTAAGGCTTTTTATTGAGAGACAATGAAAAGTGGCAGAGGATTGTGCAGCTGTATCAGGTATTGGGAGATTTGTGGCCAGGAAAGGCAGGACTGATGTTCTGACAGGGTGATGGAACCTTGTTCAAGCTGACAAGCAGAAACCAGACTTGAACGGGAGTTTCACTTTGAAAGGACGAGCATTAGTAATTACTAATTACATTAGTAATGTCTCTCCCACTTGGAGCCTTCAGGGTGGGTTGCTGACCCACCAGCCTGATGCACAAAGCTCAACTTGATACAGAAGCCACTGGTTGAATTCTCCCAGTGATGGCAGAGGCCAGACAGTGATGGCAACACAAGCTGGTCACAATCACAGCTGCTGCCAGGGAGTTTGTTTTGGGCCCACCTGGTCAATGTGGAAAAGAGATGATGGACAGCAACTGCCTTGAAAAATCACTGTAAAGCCAAGGGGCATCGTGATGTTCCATAGCCCCCACATTTTAGGCCCTCCCTTGTGCTGGCTGAGCAACTTGAAAGACTTTTGGGAATTTCTCATCCTTTAAAAAGACCTAAATTTATGGCTTAGATAGTTTGGGGTTTCAGGTTCCCCTTTGGGCTGCCTCCTCTGGGATGCAGCAGCCCCAGGGCAGCCAAAAGGCAGGGTCTGTAGCCAGTCACTGGGATGTGACAAACATTTCTGTCAAACAACACTGGGATTTGGGAAACCATGGGTTTTTATTGCATTCATGAAAGCTGTGCCTTCATCATGCAGGTTTATTGTGTGTTTGTTGAGATTAAGGAGGTTTTTGGAGATGCCCAAAGTTCTGTTCCTGAGCAGAAGTTAACAGATGTTATTTGATTGCTTTGACAGACTTAGACATTGTTTTTGCAGGTTTCTTCCCACCACTGGGCTGTCATTCTTGATGAAAGCAACTTGAATTTAATTGCAAGGCTACATTGGACTCCTGCAGAAGCACATTGTAGTCTCATTTTCACATTAGGATAAGAAGGAAAAAAAAAATTAAAAATCAATGCATAATGATTTTTGCAATCTGCCATCCTCTTGGGTGAAACTCATCCAGAACAAACCAAAGAACAGTAAAAACCCCCTTCTTCTGTGAAGACCTAACTCTGCTCATTACACACTGAGGATTTCTGCAGCTTTTCCCCCCCTTCCTGCCAGTTTTGACAGACACATTTAAAATCCTGCACTTTACTCACAGCAGCTGGAAAAGCAGCGTGACAGAGCTCGTGCTGCACCTTCACTGTTATTTTCCCTCATGAACACAGGCCTGCAAACCCTCCTGAGCATTCAGAGGGTGTTTCCACAACAGTTGGAGTGTTAGTCAGCAGGATCAGGATTAACACTCCCTTGTGGGTGCAAACACACAGCATCTAAACGTGCCCATTGCCACCAAGTTTTCTCTAGCATGAGTTACCTCTCCTGCTAATTGCAGCTCTGTAGCTACCAGATCCAAAGCAGCAGAAAAATCTCATGGGATTTTTGATGATTTGGGGTTAATTTTATTAGGGTTGTTTGGAATATCATACTGCTGGCGTTCAAATTTTGTTAGTCTCTTCCTAACTGACACCTGCTCTGAATTCATCTTTCTTCTGAATCTAAGCAAGGCATTTTGGTCCATCTCATGGCACTTTCAGGACCCTCTGGTATTGCTGCTGGAGCTCCATGACAAACACACACAGCTCTCACACCACAAGAACATGAAAATGTCACCATGGGGCAGACAGGGGTGGCCAGGGACATGTGGCCAGGGCAGCAGTCTGAATGAGATAAATAGGCTGTGATTCATATTTCCATGGGCTTGTGCACATTCACACAGCCATACTGAAAGAGTTATTTATGATGTATCCTGAAATATAAATTATATCAAAGTCAAAGCTCAGGGTAATTGCTGCTGAAGTAGATCCAAAGGTTGACATTATGATTAAATAGTGCTGCTGCCTTTAAGGGGAAATCTAGTTACAGACAAACAACATGGAGGTCAGCAACAAAATATAATTCAATTCCTAGCTATGAATTAATGAATGTGCTTTAGATTAATTTAAATCCACAAAGAGACTTTGTGTTGCAGAAATATTCATTAGGAAGTTTACCAGATTATTCCTCTGGCAGGGGTTCAGCTTTCTGCACTCCTCCAGGTGAATCTACTTCACACACAGCACAGGGAACGTGCCAGTTTTCCTTACCAAATCCATCTGCTTTGGTTTTAGATGCTCTCCCTCTGTTGCAGCTGACCTGTACAATGCCTGTCACTGCTCAGCAGGCTCTGAACAGGACACTTGCAGGGAGCACCAGCAGGAGGACACACTGAGGGATGTCTGGGCTCAGTTTGATTTGGTAGCAATGAGGTAACAGTGAAATGGAACCAAAAAGCCCTGCTGGAGACACCACCCAGGGACCAGGTGATGGCTTTCCACCTTTGCTCTGGGATGTGGCCTCTCTGCAGGAGAACACAGGTGTCAGTGGGGCTTAAGTGTGCCCTTGAATGTTTCCTGGTTTAATGAGGCTCTTCCCAACCAGTGCTTATGGGTGTGCTGGAAGTCCTTTATTTTTGAGGTTATTTGGAAACTTTTCCTATGTTATAATAGTCTCTGGCCACCTTCCTAAACATGCAAGGGAAAGAGCTGATATAGCCAAGGACTATCCAGGGGAGGAAAAGAAAATACTTTCAGTGGTCACAGGAGGGGACAAAGTGGGGACAAGTCACACCAGTAGGTTCACAGCCCTGCCAAGGGGTGCTGAGCCCCAGTCCTGACTCCAGGAATGGTGCCAGAGTGGGAAGGGCTCCTCGACCCACCAGCCCTTCCCTGGAGGGAGCTGGGGCTGGGGGGGCTGTGCTGGCAGGACATGAAAGCAGCTCGACACTGCCTTGGCTTTGCTGTCCCTGTCACCGTGGTGAAGGAGGGATGGGTGGCCAGGACAGAAGGCCACCCACTTCCTTCCACCTCCTGTGACCTTCATGTGCCTCTTCCCAGCGCTGGAGGGATTTATGATGTGCCTTTATGGGGGTGGAAGGCTACACTTGAAATAAGATGGACAGACCCCTCTGTCCTCACTCAGAGCTTCTGTGGCTTTGGGCTGCAAATCAAACCACAAAGAACACCGAGGGCACAGGGGAAGAGCACACAGCACCTCCCTAGAGTGAAATATTCGGATATTGACAGCCAGATCAGCTCACCCCCAAACCAGAGTGCTCTGAGCTGCTGCTAACAGAGGCAGGGTGGCTGTGCTCAGCCCACAGTGCCTCAGGAACTTCCAGCAGGGGTGACTGCTGGCCACAGTAGCCACCACCCACTCCTGCCTGTGACATCGCTCGCTGTCCCCGAGGCACTGCAGGCACTGCCTGCTCCAACTCCATCCACCTACTAAGAGCAAACACTTGGCTGCATGTCCTAAGCATAGCTGAGTGCATTGCTGCTGCTTTTTCTGTGGGTTTACTTTTTATTTTTATTTTGTTTGCTTGGTGTTTCTTTTAAGCAGAACACATTGTTCTTCTCCCATGCCTTGCTATGGTTTGCTGCAGAGAGCTGCCCTAGCCTCAGGTAGCCTCACCCTTCCCAGCCTTCTGCTCCAGGGGGTTTTGCTTTCCTGCAACACCAAAAACTTGTGCCACAGAGGCCAGCAAGTAATAACTCATAAGCCATTTTTGGCTTCTTTTAGCTGACAGTCAGGAGCTTGGGTGAAAAACATTTACAAGTGGGCAAGCAGTAGCCAACAAAATTGGACTTTGCCTTCCAAGCTGTGTGGTAATTTCTCACCCATAAGTTTCACTCATTATTTATAGTAGGAAATCAGCCACAACAATTTAGAAAGCTTGGGATGTGGCTTCCTTCACCCTTGTGCATACTTAGACCTCAGGGAGCAGGTGGAGACTCTTCCACGCTCATAAAAGGTGATTTCCAGTGACCACAGATTTGGTCCTGCGGTTTCTGGAAGGCTCCCTCTTAGTTGAATATGGGCTATTTTTTTTCCCAGGCACTATTGACACCATCCCTGGGGTCCCAGTGGAGATGCCACAGAATGAAAATTCCTGCCCTGGGGTAAAAAAGCAGGTGGATTAGGGAAAGAATCTCCTTCTTGTATGGCAGCTCTGATTTAGAGAACAAGATTCATCACTGGCATGAAATGCTATAGCTCAAATGAAGTCGGATAATATCTGCTTGAAAGGAGATGCTCTAATTTCCAAGCTGCAGGAGAAGCAGCTCCAGTGGCTCAGCTGAAGTCTTTCCTATTGAGCACTATGCAAGCAGCAGAAAGAGGGTGGTGAAGGCAAATCTGCTTGTGCTGCTCTTGGAGATCACAGCCCTGATCCCACCCTTTGAGATTTAATTCATTTTAATTCAGTCAGGAGTCCCAACCTCCCTCTTTGTGGGTGCTGTAAATTGTCTGTAATCTTCACTAGGAGGTTTCCTCTCCTGACTTAAATGCCATGGTAGCAATTGAGCCGTGCACCTGTTCCCAGCAGAAGCATTTCCCTGCACTTCCGAAGCACAAATTTAATATCCTGGCAGTCCTCAGGACAAGTGTGTGTGCCTGCTATCAGCATGTATCTACTATCTATTACCTAACTGTATTCAAGGGTCAGCATGATATTTGTGACCCTGTCCTTTAAAGGGCCTCATGATGGGAGGAAGGACCTGTGTTGACAGTGTTGCAGATGCTTGAATCAAACTGGACTTTATAAAAAACTACCATAATTTTGAAGGACTTTTTTACTAAGAAATAGAAGAAATCTTTAATTAAATCCCAAACCGCAGTGAGAGGAAACAACAAGAGTGTGAACATTTGAAATAAGCAGCACACCATAATAGGTTCAGGAAATAGATGTTTTGGGCCCACTGAGAGCCCTCAAAATCTATAAAATTAATTGAACAGGAATGAAAGTAGCGACTCCCAAGGAACAGATGGAGCAGAGAAACCTTGGTTACTTAGCTCTTGCTGTAAAATTCCAGTTTAGTTTCTCTTCCCACTCCCACCCCTCTCTGGAGGGAAATCCCTGGTGTCACCATGTCTCTCTTGGCACAGAGGCCACTGTTCCCATCACCTGTGTGTTGGATGAGCTCTTGCAGGTCAGTTGGTTGGGAGGCAGAGAGGGAAGCGGAGACACCGGTGGGAAACATCAGTTTGGGATTTTGTGTTTTCTCTCCGTGGGCACCCGGAGGCCTGGGCTGAGATGCTCACCTCCACAGCCAGCAGCTCCAGCCAAAAGCTCATTTTCCTGGAGTGCAGAAGTGCCACCGGCAGGTTTGCAAACCCTGGGCTCCGTGTGTGGATATTCACTGACCTCTCCTGGCCAGACCCAGGCAACTCGTAGCCAGCTGCTCCCAACTCCTTCCCGGGAAAATATTCCTGCTGGGAAGCAGCAGGGACACAACTCACAGTTAAAAGGCGACAAAAGAGGTAAAAACAACCCTTTGGGGACATGCAGGAGATCTTCCGTGGTATCTTTACCAAACTAAAAGCATCTGTGATTGTGAGTTATTATTGCAGACATAAATCCCAGTATAGGGACAAAGGAGACCTGGAAGCATCCAAAAAATCCATCTCAGTCCTGCAGTCCTTACTGGGGAAATATTAGGGCTAAAACTAAGGGCTTCAAAATGATGCCTGTGAGGAAACTGTGCAACCTGGGAAATATTAAATAAATATTAAAAATAAAGGAGAAAATCTGAGAGGTTATGGCATGTATTTAAGAGGGCATCATTCCCTGAAGGAATCTGGTAAATCTCTCAGCTGCACCGTGTAGGACCATCTGTAAAACCCTGTATGGAAAATGCTTGTTATTGTGCAGTTGTAGTAAGAATTCAAATAAGCAGCAACAGTAATTTTCCTGACAAGATAAGCTAAACATCTCCCTATTCTTATGGATTTCTATAAATTCCTCTTATTTATGTAAACATCTCAAAATATCTCATCCAACTGATATTTCTCAGCTGCATATTTCAACACCTGCAACTCACAGCAGAGCTGAGCTGTAAGCTGGGAACTCACATTTGCTTTCAGGAAGGGGCAGAACTCACCCCTCTGCAGCTCCCTGGCAAAGCTGTGCTTGGATCCAAACAGATCCACATCTCCCTTCTCAGCTTGCTTTCTTTTTTTTTTAAATTTCTTTCTCCTTCTGGGAGACAAAGAGGATTAGCTAAGCTTATAGCTTAAATATTATAATTAATTGGTGCTTTTTGATTTTTTTTATATACCTTCTGCTGCTATGCTAAAAGTGGGTTTTCTTCGTGTGAGAAAGCCTTTGTTTGCCTGAAACACGCTTTTCCCACCCCTGCATAAATAGCACTTTGAAAAATTGCATCACAAAACCCGCAGCATTGGGATTTTAGAAAAAAAAGAGCCTGAATGGCTGGAAACTTCACATAGCTCTGCAGCTGGGAGAGTGTGGCTTTCATCTGACAGCCTGTTTAAGGATGGTTTGACCTCTCTCTTCCTTTACATGCTGGGAGTTAACTTCTCCTGTAAGTGTCCAGCATAAATTATTTTAATGCAAATTTTCTTGTCAAAACTACAAACAGACATTTGATCAAAGGTCAGTTCTCCTTTGTGTTCCTGTTTGATATAGAAATTTCTATTTCATCTTTGACTGTCATGGTCAGTTAAGGGAACTGTTGCCTGATGGGAAATTACGGATGCATTTCATGTCCTCTCTCCAACAAGGCTTTTTTCCCACCTTTCATATCTTATGGGTGCTTTAATTTGAATATGTTTTCATTTTTTAATGGAATAGTTAAATTAGCTTTGAAAAATGTCGTGGTATGACACTGAAAATTGTCTGCTTTTTAAACTGAAGCTCAATTTACTGCCGTTTGATACCCTGGGAGCTGATCAAATAATTACTATTCCCTTACTGCTGGTTTTATTTCATGCTTAACTTGTGGATCTTTTTTTTTATTATTTTTTTTTATTATTTTTTATGGGACAGTGCCTGAAGAACAGGAATTGCGGCAAAAGGAAGGTTTTTGGAAAATTTTGTATGTGTTTCTTGGGGTTCTTTGGCTCTGCTGTATCCAAGAGAGCCTGGGGAGGCTGGAGCTCACTCAGAGCTCGGGGAGCACAGTGGAGGGGTGAGTGCTCCTGCCCCCATCCTGCCCCAGCACTGGGATCTTGGGCTCCTGAGAGCGAGATCCTGCAGGGAACTGGCCACACCAAGACTGGGGAGGATGCAGAAACCAGCTAGGGAATGATCCCAAAATCACATTTCTATCCATACAGACCCTCCTAAGAGATTTCCTTCTTTTCCCAAAGCAGTTTCATGGTTTAACCAGGCTATGAAGGTCTGTCCAGGCTGTTTCCTTTCCAATCTTCCCCAAGGCCCCTTGATTAACAGTCCCTCTTCCCCCATTAGCTTTACACCCCAGTCCCATGATGAGATTTAGTTTCAGGGCACCTTTGGAAGGCAGGGGAATTTCATTTTAGAGCTGTGGCTCTCGGACTAAGTCTCCAGGGATGTAAAAGGATGACTCCCATGAGGCTTTGAGGTGACAAACCTACTCAATTTGCTTAAAACAGCGCAGGAGATTTCTGCCAAAGCAGGGAATTGAACACAGCTCCTCCTGTGGCCAACACTCCAATCCCCATTTATCCTTTTTGCAACTTTTTCTGAGCTCTTCACAGTGTGTAAAGTCAAGTCCACATCTAAATCCTTGTAGGATTCACAACCTTGTAGGATTTACAGCAGCAAACCACAGCTGCTCTGTCCCTTTATTTTTCCCTATGCAAATGCAGACGTGTCTGTGGCTATGGGGCTGACAAACCCCGGCGAGATTTGAGGACCAAAACCCAGGTTATGATTAATGTTCAGCTGTCCAAACCCAGAGCCATTTTGGGGGTCCTTGCCTGTTGATGAGTTCTGAAACCCATCCCCCTTGGGATTTTTAGTGATGTGCACCACAACTGTTACTTAAGGGAAACACTGGAGCCATAAGCCCATCTAATGAATTGGGTGGCATAATTAGATACCACTCTCTGGGAAACGTGAGATGCATTTTAGCCTTAAGAGAATGTTGCCTTCTTATGTAAAACTACTTAAGGCCAAGGCTTGAAGATCTCAGACTCATGACAGGGATACTGCATCCTCTTCCCCAGTTTGAGCTCCCAAAGACCTGAAGCCCTTGCTGTGCTCTGTAGCTTTGCAAACCTCTTCCTTTCATGAGCACTTCATGGTGGCTTCCATGGAGCAGTATGTCCAGAGCTGCTGATCCAGAACTCCCACTGTCAGGTTGTGTCTCCTGTCAGCAAAAAGTCCTGTAATCAATTTCCCTTCTTTCTTCTTTCTCCTGCTGTTACCTTCAAGCACACAAACTGGTTCCATTGAGATGGAGATGGATGCGAGGTAGCTTGGATATGCAGAGCCCTCCTTTGCCAGAGAAGTCTTTGCCCTTCCTCAGTGCCTGGGATCAAGTCACTTCTCACCCAGCAGCAGCTTCTGCCTGCGATATCCAGCTCTCCTCATCGGTGACAGTGACACCAGATGGCAGCAGTGGCCTTCTCATCCAGCTCAGGGTGAAAACGCCGGCAAATGTTTCTCTGCAACCCAGCATTTTCGAGGATAGCTTCCCTCTTTACTTTCCTTCAGCTCAATCAGTTCCTGCACGGGCCGTCAAAATAAAATTGCACCGAGTATCTACATGCTGTAGTTATTTAGTGTGTCAACATAGGGGCCAACTTAGAAAGTCAAGAAAGGGAATTCCTATCTTCAGGCATGCTTTAATTAATCTTTTTGTGGCTTTGATGCTGCACTGACAAGTGAGAGCAAAGACCAGGATTTTTGAAGGTCATGAGGATTTTGGGGTGCCTGGTTAAAGTGATTGCTACCTGACCACCTGAGGAACTCCAAGCAGGTAAGTGAGGATTTGTGGTATCCTGAATCTTTGGCCCTCGGTCTCATGAGGCTTTGGAAGATGTTGGATGGCTCTGGCTTCATCATTTTAGAGCCTTCTGTCCACTACACCCTGGCACCAATCCTGCACTGCCACTGCTGCCTGCCAAGCCCTCAGGGGGGTCAGCACTGAAACTGTGCAAAGGACCAAAAGCTTGGCCAGGTGGTCATAGGCTATGTCTTTTTAAGAAGCTCTCCCCTAACAAACCTCCTTTGCAGGAGTGGAATATGGGGCCCTGAATGAATTTTGTTTATGATGATACCCAAATATTTATTGAATTTTTAAAATTGTTCTGGGGGCTATCAACTTACCTGTTAGTCACTCCAGAAATTATTACTGTACTAACTGCAAAGAGGAAAAGAGAATACCCAGCTTGGATGATTGATTGTTCTGTGTGTTGGGGCAGAGAGTTCCAGCAAAGAGAAAGAATAGAGCTAAATCCCACTGACTGAGGGAAGACCAAAAGTGATGGACAAAAATGGAGAAAGCCCAAGTAAGTGCCATTCTCATTCCTCAGATTTCAGAATGATATCAAAACCAACTAAAGTGGTGCTAAGTAATTCACACTGGCACACTTTAAAACACTTTTAAGCAGCTCAGCAGTGAGAATCATTTGGTTCAACAGAGGAGCTGGACTTTTTTAGGTTAAATAAGAGAAATACTGATATAGTCCAGGAATCCTGCTGGGTTTTTCCTCCTAGATACTAATTACTGCATTTTAACTTCTCTGCTACTCCCACTGACCTGGTTTGCAAAGAGAAACAAACCATTACAGCTTAATTTATGGAGGGCAGTGACCCTGCAAGTAGCAGGATAGGAGACCTGTGCTCAGTATTCTCTTTACCTGTGCCCAGGAGCTTGGGAAAATTCAAATTTAAGGAAAAACCTCTGGAGTCAGGAAAACCTTAGAAAATCCACTAATCCTGGATTGCAGGCTTAATTTCTTTTATCTGTCTCCACTACCCTGAGCAAACCACTGGACTGGTGTCCAGGTGTGCCCATGGGATGAGCCTGGAGGGGCCAGGAGAGGCTGGGATGAATTCCTCTCAAGGTGCTGTATCAGAGTGTGGAACATAAAGCCCCTTCAGACAGGACTGGCAGTGTGTCCTACACACTGCTATCATGGAAACCTGATTCAGCTCACTAGATACCTCTTATCTAGAGCAGAGACCCTTTCCAGCAGAGTGGACTGGACTCTACTCTGGAGTTAGCAGCTCTTAAACGAGCTCTATAACATGAAAACAACTGGTGGCACATGAACAAAACTCTGGCTGTTCACAACCAAAAGAGGAGCTCGCACCGGCTTTGGATACAAAAGTGTTGTGGCTTTGCAACTTGGGATGCTGAGAAGGTGCTGCAGCATATTGCTTTGTAATAACATGAAGCAAAAGCTCAGCAGAAAGTCTGTGAACCAGATAAGATTGATTAAACAATTTCTAAGCAACGGGGTTGCACATAAAAATTTTATTAAAACCTCAAGTGCTAAATTTATTTCCTGGGTCTGTCACCGCTATTTTTTTTTTTCAGTAGTGATAATTACTACATTAGAAATTAAATGAACCTCATATACTACATCTTTCAGACCTCCTAGGAGAGTTGTGAAAGTGATTTAGGGAAGTGAATTTGCTATTGTGCCTAATCAAGTTACAGTAATTGTCACCTATAATTTTAACTTGACTGCTATGTGTTTAATTGGAAGCTTTACCTTTGGGTTTTTTTTTTTGTAACTGAGCTTCTCTGACTGTTTTTCTACTTTCCATCCTCTTCCAAAACCCACTGACAGAAGACAAATCATTCCATACAACTGTGCAGTCAACAGCATTGCTGTTTGCAACCACACTGGCTTCCTCATCAACCTGAGGTGTTGCAGCATCAGATGATCTTCCTTGTGACACCAGCACTAGGCTGTGTCCCTCAAGAGAACACAGAGCTCTGTAGAGATGAGTGGCAGTAAAGGGTCTTTCTGGTTTGAGGGGCTCCTTACAGTACTGCAGGTATGGTTCTGACTGGCCTTTGCTTCTCTAGGTGTTTGGTCAGAGATATATTCACAGACTTGACCCTGATTTGTGCTTTGGAGATACTGGGCCATGTGCAGCCCCCTTTAGAACAGCTCATTAGTTAGTCCCTTATTCTGATTCCCCTAAACAGACCTCAATTTGTTTCCTTAATGAGCTCTGTGGGGAAGCAGACCAAAGGATTTGAAGATCTGCAGGTGAGTCACAAAGTGAGATACAACAGAGACAAAGGTGTCCCAGCGCTTCTCTCAGGACCCCAAGCTGCTGAGTTGGGAGCTGGGCCTAGAGTAGGCTTGTGGGGGCTGTTAATGCCTCCTCCCAAACACGTGCAGCAAGTGTATTGCACAGGTTCCCTCCTGTGCTTTGAGGTCTGGGCAATTGCTCTGGTCATTCCTCTCTAAAACCAAACTGCCTGCTCCTCCTCCCCTTTTCTTGCTAAAGAAATGTACCTGGGTACAGATACAGAGATGTGACTGCAGTCTGCAACAGGACAAGGTTTCTTGTGGACTTAGGGAAGATGGTAACGATTGTGAACGTGGAAACTCTAAAGCTGAGTGACAATAACAGATGGAAGAATAGGACTGCTTCTGACCATACCCATTCAACACAGTGGGATACTTGCCTTCCTGAATATCCATAACATATAAAACTTTTTCAATTTCGGCTGGGATCAAGCCCTTCCTTTTTAGAGAGTCTTTTATGGATCATTAAAGATCCAGAAAGGCTATATTATGTTGATGCAATTAAAGGAGGTTACTCAAAACTATTTTATCACTGTAACACTCGTAGAAATTATTGTGCTTGTGTGGCTTTGTGCTGGCATTCTGGAGCAATGTGTATGGAATAGCAGTAACCTTGCTCCTGAATAATTCATGTTGTTTGTCAGCCACTTCTTAAGCCTTTCTGCTTAACCACAGAAGATTAGCATTTTTGTTGTTGTTTTTTTCTTTTTTTTTAAATCAAAGGTTTGGGGTGGGGGGAAGGGAGAGTGTCAGTTTTCTTTTTAACTTACTTAAAACACTTCCCCAGGCTTTCAGTAGGTACCATAACAATTCAAACTGGGATATTTTGGTCTTAGAAGTATTTTAGCTGGCTCTTAAGCCTGCTACATTGTACAACTTTCTGGTAAATTAAGAATAAGCTGAAAGGCTAGAGAGCTTTTTTCCTAATTTCTCAAGGGTCCTTTTACTACCTAATTTGTTTTCATCCTATGTTATTTACTGACTAACTCTAATCAACATTTCTGGTATTGTTCCAGTCCACAAGTGTGGGAAGGTTTGGCAGGTAATGTGTGGCAGTGCAGGGAGGCTGAAAGATCCTGGCCTTGGAATGAATATTGCTGGTTGGAAATTGGACTGAATTCATTACATGCTGCCGTTCTCCTGAGCTTTTTCTTCAATTAAGGATGCTCCACTTCTGTAAAACAGCAAAGCTCTGTTAGGTTCTGAAGTGAAGCTGAGCTGCACAGCTGCAGTTCAGAAATACTCAAAATTGACAGAATGGAGGTAAAAGTTAAGGGTCTGGCTCAAAGCAAAGTGAGGGGGAAATGCCAGCCTGGGCAGATACAGGCTTGGGGTGTGCTTTCTTTGCTTCCACCTGACAGTCATGCAAAATAGTCTTTGGTTTATTTGTTTTGGCTTTTTTCTTTGTGTAAATTAAAAGTGAAAATTTGAATTAGGGATACCATTAAGCATCCATCCTGTATTCCTCATGGAAGGAGCCCAGCAGAGGTAACCCAGGGGGTTTGCCATACACTGGCTGGTTGGATGATGATAGCAGGCAGCCCTGCCCTGGCCTCTTGTCTGGGAGCTGCTCCTGACCCAGAAGTCACTAAACTGGTGACATATCCCCTTTGTCTGTGGATCTGCTCCAGCCCTTTATGTCTGAGCAAACTAAAATCACTGACATGCAGCAGCAGCCAAGTCCTGCTGGCAGGAGTCACTGAAGGGGAGAGTGTTTGGGCTGTGGTGCTGACAGATTTCACACAGAAATGCTGATATGTGCAACGCTTTGTGGACAGATTTGGTGAAGCAGAGGTTGGAGTGAGATCACTGCTACAGGACACAAATTCCCTGTCTCTGCAAGGCATCTCTGCTCTCCACTGCTTTGTGTGTTCCCTATATTTTCTATGCTCATTCTTTCACTCTGAATTTTCATCTGACACACCAGGTAAGGTCTGGCAGGGGATGAGGTGGCAGAAATCAGGACATGGCCACAGCTGTTGAGTGTTGACTGCTGTGGTGTGACATTCACACCTTCCTCTGACACTGAGTTGGCTCATCTCATTTTTGCCATTGCTAATTCCTTTGTTTCTCTCTCTGTACTGTAACATTTAAGAAGGAAAACCAGGATGCTCTTGAAAAACCAAATGGCTTCTGGAAGAGACTCCTGCTTTAAATCCCAAACTTTGCAATTCGAACTTTCCAATCAAGCTAATTTTCCAAAATGCTGACACTGAGTTTCTCCTCCTTCCCTCACTGATACAGCCTCTTCTCCTGGAGCTGCGTCCTGCTCTGTCCTGTGTTTGCCAGGAGCAGCCCTCAGCTTCCACCCGACTTGCAGCTGGAGTGACAGCTCTGGCTTTCACACGCTGCTGCACTGGAGCTGCTGGGGAGTTTCTCTGTTCCTGTTCCACTATTAGGTTTCAAATCTCCCTGCTGAGGAGCTGTCCTCAAGTCACATCAGGTAAGCTTAGCTATGCATTGAATTCAGGGAGTGGAACTAATCCCACATTTCAGCTCGAGAGGAGAACAATGAGGCAGGAGCTGAGCCTGGCCCCTGGCTCGAAGGTAAAGGGTTTAATATATTAGTTGAAACAGATGCTTTACACTTAAGAATGTGTGTTGTATCTAATTCCAGGTCTATCTCTGTTTAGCTGAATGACAGGCCTACATATTTCATGGAAAGCAGATACAATCCATAATGTATTACATATATGCCCAAATTATGTATATTATGTTTAATGTGCATATGCTTTGGTCCATTACTCCTGACATAAAAGCTGCAATGCCAGGATCAATAGTCTGCATATAAATTCAGGAAGGCATAGAGGACTACTGCCATTAGCACACAGGAGCCCCTCTCAACATGTAAATGCTTTTGTTTTCCCAGCTGTTGATATTTCAGTCACTGAAAGAATTAAGTTCTGTCTCAAGTTTCATTTTCACTACTCTGTGGAGAAATGACTGGCTTATAGTGAATTTTCTCACAGCATTTCCTTTGCCTCCAAGGGACATTTATATTGACTATGACAGAACTGAGTTTAAATTTTTTTAATGATAAAAAGATGAACCTTAATTCAGATCTGAATTTATAAACTCCTTATTTAGAAAGACTTGAATCTTTTAGATAAGTGGCTATGCTGGCTGCTAAAAATGGTACTTAATTGTCTTATTACGAGGTCCCCAAAGTGCAATTGCCATCTTTGGCAAATAGAAGAAAATTTTAATTTCCCCTGATTTGAAATGTAAAAAGAGTGGTGAATAAGAGGGACTGCCTTGAGATCTTTCCTGCACAGTGCATGCTTGAAATGAGAACAGTCTCTGCAAGAAGGAAGTGGCAGTAAAATGACTTTCCCTTTTAGCATTTGTACAATTGCTACTATTAGTAAAAAGAACCAAACTCCGAGTTTTTCATGCCTATGACAAATCGGAAAATGAGTTAAGACTTTCTTTCCTTTTTCCCTGCCCTTCAATTCCCAGGCTCCTCACGTGGCTGAGAAGTTTTCCCTTCCTGCTTGTTTGGGGCAGCAGGAGAGAAAGGTAATTTCTCTCAGGGGCAGGAGTGCTTCCCAAGCCAGGTGTGGGCAGGGAAGGCTGATCCTGCTGAGGAGTTGCTGCAGTGGCCTGAGGATTTCACAAGGAACCCATGGAACACAAGGCCCTCGCTGGCCCAGCCAGACCAGTCTGTACCCTGGCTCTCTGTCTGATCGGCAGGTTTAGTTCTGGAGCCACAATCAGGCTGTAAAAAAAGTGCAGATGTAGCAGCGATGGATCCTCCAGGGTGGGTGCTTTCCTGATCCCTAGTGTGACTGTGGGAATTGTATGTCCTGTGCTTCCTGGCATGTGACTTGGGGCAAATTAATAAATAAGAATCCTGATCTTAAATTCCAATGCAGCCTTCAGTGTTTGCTCTTAAACTTGTGTAGCAGACCAAAATAATTAAGTCTAAATATGAATGGATGTTACAGCAGGATAATACAGATATCTATATATTCATTTCTACTTTTATTTATACATCAGTTTATCTAAACACCCTAGGGATTTTCAGTAGTCAAGGTAGTCATATTCAGTGTAATTTTTAAAATGTCAGAATTGAAACCTTGGACAGCCTTCCCCTTGCCACCCAACAGCAAAAAGTGAATGCTCTGCCAGGTCTAAGTATAATATAAACCATTTCATCTTAACTATTTTTATTTGGAAAGTTCTTCTTTATTCTACTAGGTTAAGGAGCAGGCATGTTGTCTCAGCACAGTTAAATCCCACAGCTCATTACCATGAAATAGGTAAGCTCAGAGGATATGAAAGTGTTCCATCCAAGAGGATATGAGAGTGGGCTGCCCAGAGAGGGTTCAAGGCCTCCTGTACGTGGAACACAGTTCCAGGCTTTAAAGCTGTGCCGTGTCAGGACTTTCAAAAAGGCAGTTTTCCAAATGATCTTTTAAACTGCCAATTATCTCCCATAGATCATTAAAACAGACTTGTACAGGAGAAATGAAAACACTGAAAAGAATTCAGTTTGGAAGGGCTCCTCTGCTTCAGAGGTGTGTGGGGAAGTAAAGCCAGGTACTCTGACAAGCCCAGGGACAGAAGAGCAGTTTAGTCACTGAGGCTTTAGAGCCTGAACTGGGTGGCAGGACTGGATCCCAGCTGGCATCATCACAGCTCGACTGCTGCTGGAATCTCCCTGGCTCAGGCTGAAGCTACTCAGCCTGCAGTTAGACACAGCCTTATCTGGGAAAAGAATGAGTGAGCAAAACCTGTGTGACCTTATTTGTGGGTGGGGGTCAAGTGATGGAAAACCCCATTATCCATCTTCCTGCTTCAGATTTCAGAATCAGTCATCTTCCTTTTTGTATATTCTGATGCAGTCTTTGCACATAATTTCTAGGAATCCAGCCATTCATTCTGAACCTCAGCTCAGTGTCCTTCCATTCAATAATAAAGATACTGACCACAAGGAGAAATAACAAATGCCAATAAACTGAAATATGTAAACTGAAGCTTTACAGTCAAATATGCCAAATTGAATATAATCATAGTCCATTGAATATAAATTGTGCAATTGAATTTGGATAACACAAGTAAATAAGGGAAGCTGTTGGGGTACCTGTAACACACCAATTATTTCATTATTTTTAAAAAATAAACTAATGTCCTCTATCAAAATTAACTCCTATGAAAGCTGACACATGGGGCTTTTGTCTGTTATCAAAATGGGCACTCTATCCATGACCTTCTCCAGGATGTTAATATTGTTTCTGGTTGTTACCTTTCTGCATTCTGAGTAACACCACACTGCCCCAGCTTTTCAGATAGTACTGACTCAAAAATAGCCATTAAAAGTTAGAGGTTTGAGATATTTGTTTTCAAGCTACAGGACTTCTGAGATATAAAAAGAACTCCAGTGTATTAAGCTTCCAGTTTTCTTTAGGCTGAAAGGATGAAGGAGAATTCTACATTCCTTCCTATTGCAGCTCTGGGGATTGTATGTTTTATATTCAAATTCTTCAAAATGCAAAAAAAAAAAAAAATACTGAAGAAAGGAAGAACTCAAAACCACACCAGCTCTGAGTGATGACTTCAGAATAGCCCAGGGGTACAGGATGGTGTTGAGTAATTCAAGTTTACTTTCTGCTAAAAGATCCCTCTGGCTTCACTGGCTCCCACAATTAAGGAGGAAAACTAGTTTGCTCTTGCCTTTCTTGGCTTATTCCAGGCAAAACTGGCACTTTATTTTTGCTCTCACCTTTGTCTGTCCATCTGTGCACTTTGGGAAGTGGCTGCACCTTTCCCACAGCTGAATCACATTCTGACCACAGTGAGATCAGTTTGCACCTACAGCAGTGCACTTAAGTCCCCTTTCCTGTCACTGGTCAGACCAGCAGTGACATATTTCTATGCAGGCTGCTATGGGTTTGTCCATGCCTGCTGCAGAGTTTCAGTAACACACATGCAGGCAGAAGCAGAAATGGATGGAGGAAAGAAGGGGCAGCAAGACATCATTGCTCTTCTCTGTTCCTACCTCTTCCATAATTGCAAGGGTCTGTTTGATCTGGGCTGTCTGGAAGTAGAGAGGACATAGCCAGAAGGGCTTGGAGATGAGATTGAACCACTTGTTCAAATCCTGGTGACAAGGACAGAAACACACCTTTTCCTGCTCTGGATGGGGCGTTATTTGACATCTGTGTGTGGTTTGTTTTACAGAATGACCAGGAAGCCCCCAGGATATGGGTCATGTTTGCTGGCAAGAGGGATTTTGGAGATACCAGGTCTGATATACAGTGTTTGTTCCAAAGAGCTGGGAGCTGGTTATTTTTCAAGTGGTGCTTTTAAACACCATTTGTAGGAATAAGAAATAAGAAGGGTGCAGATATGCATGAAACACTAACAAAAATACTTTATTGCAAAGAGGCTGGAGGTAATTCAGTCTCAGAGGGTGCTCTGGTAGTGCCACATTTTCTGCTGGCAACCTGGGCTCTGATGCTCACTTCTAACATGAGAAGCTTAAGGGTCCTGGTGTCTTAAGGAAGGATCACCATAAAACTGATGATTAGAGACCTGACAAGCTGGAAGAGGGCTGTGTCTTTTCGGATGGCTTTGGGTTACACCTGCTGAAAAATGAGGTTTTCACGTGTACCAGACTTACTCAGTCTCTTCTTCCTGTTCCCTGTGTTGCATAGAGCAGTGAGATCCAGCTGAGCGCCGAGTTCTTGTCTCAGTGCAGGTACCCCAGCCTTCTCTTTGTGCTTCCTGGTAATCACACACTACTCCTGCCAAACTTTATTTTGACAGTGGAAGAATGGCTATTTTGTTCTGCAGTGACTGCTCCAGGATCCATCACTGTCACATCACCTAAATGGCGCCAGTCACCCCGGTTTGCAGTAGCTGCTGGGATTTGCTGACCGCAGCAGAGACTGTCATTCTGAGATTAAGGAGGGATTAGCTCTGCCATTTCAGTCAGCCTTAAGAGAAAGGTTAAAGACTTTGGGAGAAGGAAGTACGTGTGTGCATGCACATGTGTCTTCCAAAACAACAGATGGTTTCAATAAAGTTGCTCCTGCTGTTAGGAAGTGGCACCTCTTGACATTAGCAGAACCACATCTCATCAGGGTTCTTGTTTCTACCAGCCTGGCTCAGCACGGCCGAACCCACTGTCCGGCATGGGGTAATCAGGGAAGCACTCCGATATCTGCCCCATTAATTGCCCCCTGCCAGTCTGCCTCTCTCCTGATGTAACACCCACTGTGCTCAGTGGGGCGGGATCGATCAGCTTTGAAGGACAACTTTCCCCCATGATCCGCAATTCCCCCTACTTAAACCGTAGCCAGAACTGTCTTTTTACGGATTCTGCAAGAAATGTGTGATTTCTTGGAACCGCTGAACAAAAACCTCTCTGCTCCAATCAGTGGATCGATGGATTAAATTATTGTGCAACTAAATTAATGTGCCCCTTGGTGACAGAATTGCAGAAAATGAGCAGTGTTTTATGCATTAAAGACAACCTAGTAAAAGATTGTTTTTCAAGGTTAAATTGTTCCACAGTGAATATCAAGATTTTTCCAATTAAAATATGAGGGGTTTTCGGAGCTGCATCAGCTCTATTGCTTCTCACAGTGTCACAGTGCAAATTAACAGGTACAAATAACTGAAGAACTGTAAATAGTAATTGAGACATATTTGGGAGTTAGCAAGTAATACTGTTTTTTGGGTTTTTTTACTAGTTTGTATTTAAATTTTATAGGTAAACAATTTTGCTGGAAATCACAGTGGGGTTATTTTGGTGGGATTTTTGATTGCTTGTTTAAACTCAAGAGCCATGAAAAAATGCCACCATTCATAATGTTGTCATGAAAAACTAAAGAGCTTCTGCAGCCCTTGGTTTCCTCTTTTTGGGCTATATGGCACATGTGGGAATAAGCTGTGCCTTCCTTTCATGATGCCCTCTTTTCAGTGAAAAAAACAGAAAAGGGCAAAGAAAAAAAAACAGTGTCCTCTTCCTACAACTTTAAAGTAAATATGATATGAAAATGGGAATATTCATGTAGATTAAAATTCATTCCCTTTTAAAGCTTTCTTTGAATTTTGGTCCAGTTGCATTTCTTATCTTCTTTTTGCTGACAGGAGAAAACATGGGAAGTTTCCTGCACACCTAATACTGTGTAGCAAGAGCTGCTTGTTCCAAAAGTGCTCTGTGAACCCTCTCTTGTGCAGCCGGAACTGGGGCAGGGTCCTTCCAGGTGACCCAAGCCAACCATTTCATAGATATGATGTTCTCTCTGTCCCTATGTTGAAGGCAACTAGATGAACCAGTTTTCTAATTAACTTGTTCTGCAGGTGCAATGACAAAGGAAAACCTTTTCAATAACTTCATTGTTTGCTCAAACTCTTTTTATGGATATTTTCTAAGTTCTCAAAGATCTGAAAAAGTTTGTATTTTGTCCACTTTCCCATGAAACGTTTTCCTTTTCCTCTTTTCTCTCTTGAGCTCATGACAAAGACAATTTTATTCTGAAGGCCAGAATCACAGAACACACAGTACATTTTGTGAAGGAGTCTAATCTCTCTAGTAACTTATAAAAGACATACATAGACCGTGTGTTCCTTATCAGTTGACATAATTTAATTTTTATTCTGAACCTTTGGAATATCAAATGAGAAAATTTCACCACCAAGTGTATGTTTTCAAGCTCTATCTCCAGGAATGACAAATTATGTGTGAAATTAAAGCACAAGTGAAAGCATCCCAGTCCAATAACAAGGACTTTGAATTCTTGCAAAATCCTAAAATAGGTTTCAGTGCATTGCTGCCAGGAGAACTGAAAAAAAAAATAAAGAAGTTCAAAAATTATTAAAATACATACCAAAAACTATTATAAGATAAAAGGATTTACATTAATATATCTATTTACAGCTCCCCATTGTCACCTGGGAAGCCAGAATTCATGAAATCAAATTATTTGATCAACAGCATGAAGAAATTTGTGGCAGCATCAAGCTAAGAACCCAGTTTTTCACTTCTACACTCAAACATGGGCCTGCATCACTTTACAGACAAAACAACGACAGGAGAAAGAAAATGATGCAGCAGAAGGGAGATGGAATTCTTTAAGCATCTGGTAATTTATGAAAGAACAGGCTCAAATATTTGTATGTAATGCAAATGCCATTTATATGCTGTGTGACTGTCATGGATGTCAGAGCAGCTTGCACAGGCAACACAGCTCACTCAGGGATGTGTTTCAGAGTTCCAGGGAATAGTATGCACAACTGGGTGAAAAATCGAGCTCCCCAGACCTCCATGGGAATGCTACACGGTGCTACATCCTCGGAGTGCTAGGGGAGGTTTCCAGGACAGGGAGAGGGTGATGGTGTTATTCCACTTGAGAAAGGCTTCAGCCTTAGCAAAAGTGTTGCTATCAATACCTCTTAAAGCACATCTAAACCTGTTTGTATGGCAATTTACTTGCTTCACCAAAACCCATACAAAGGTAAGCTATTTCAAGAAAGGCTCACGCTCCAAACTGCCAGTTCAGTGCAGGATCTGTATTAAAAAACATTCTACATTTGGCTTCTGCGTTTTAACACTAATCCAGG
Organism: Pseudopodoces humilis; assembly: GCF_049639895.1. Classification (NCBI taxonomy): domain Eukaryota; kingdom Metazoa; phylum Chordata; class Aves; order Passeriformes; family Paridae; genus Pseudopodoces; species Pseudopodoces humilis. Next base: position 15,494,728 of record NC_142212.1, read on the forward strand.
CTGGCCTACGTGCCCACACTGAAGGAAATGAACTGTATCAGGCAATGTCATTTGCTAAAGGGTAAGAGTAGAGGAATCCTCCATCCCTTCGTTTTAGATTTCTAGGGACAATTTCACAGGCTGTGCCATTGCTGAATGGGGAAATTGGAAAACTGCAGAATCGATTTGCAGACGTGAAGTTCTATTTTCTTTTACAACTCCTTCATCAGAGTCTCCATCGCTCCTGCGTTGTGCAGCATTATCATCGGAGCAGCCTGGACACCACTGATAATTGCTGAGTGAGGGGAAGGCTGTGCCTTGCAAGCAAAAGTAAAACCAGTGGGGTGGCACTGCCTTTAAATCCACCTGCTTTAGAGAAGTGCTCATTTACTCAGGCTACTCATTTCTGAGAGCTAATGGGAAATTAATTTAAAAATATGATTCAAATTGGTTTTGTTTGCTTTTTTCTTTCTGAACAAAACTTCCCAGCTAAAAGCTGTGAAGTTGTATTAAATCTATCTTGTGTAAAACCAGGAACAATATACACGATTTTGCAATGCTTCCATTATTTCTTTGTAAATTGTTTCACAAAGAAAAAACCTCAAAACCTCTTCCACATCAAATGCCTGATAGTGACACAGTTCCCAAGAATGAGACCAGTGGCTAATTTCCACAAAAAACTGGAAAACCTCGTGACTATCATCCACTTGACCTTTGGGATGGAGAGAGAAGTGTGCTTTGTAACATTAAGGGTCAGGGACAGCAAAAATGGTCATTTGTGTGCCGCAGTCATTCAGCAGCTCTGTGAGACAGGTAGGGCTGATCTGGCTGCCCACAGCATGCTGGGGCTACCAACTCTGGGAAAATTAAGAATATTCCTGGTGTAATAAGCTTATGGATCAAGTATCCTACTATTGGTTTCTTTTAAACATCAAGTCAACTTTGCACGGCTGTGGGTCTCACAGCTGCTCCCCTGCCCCTGAGACATCCTTGCAGCATTAGGACGCTGGCAGGATTTCTGTGCCCCTTTCTGCCGGGTTTCAGCAGGGACGGTGGCACCAGCTCGGCTGGGCAGCCACCTCCGCTCCCCTCAGCGAGGGTTTGCCGCAGCAGCCATAGCTCAGCGCGGACAGGGGAACTGCAGGGATTGGGAGTGGAGCGGAAAATTTACTCCTCTGGACAGGCCATTTCTGCCGGGTGTCGCTGCTGAGGAGTGAACAGGCTCCAAAACGCCGGGACAAGGCACTGACGCTGCCTACAAGGCCCTACCCGCGAGCCCAAAATGGCGGCTCGCCCGGAGGCGCCGCCGCCTCGTTGCTACGCGACCGGCAGGGCCCGCCTCCCCCTGAGAACTACAACTCCCAGGCATCCCGCCCAGGAGGGACTCTAACTCCCGGCAGGCCCCGCGCGCTGGAGGCGGCCGGCCAGCACTACATATCCCGGCAGGCGGTGGGGGCAATGGCCAATCGGTGTCGTTGATGCTGCGGGGTGCGCGGCCGGCGGTGAGCGGGGGAAGCGGCGCGGTGACATTTCCTGCCGGGCCGCCCCCGGAGCCGCTGCCCGAGCGGGGCCCAGGATGGCAGCGCTGGGAGGTCGGTGCGGGGCGACGGGGGAATGCCCGGTGCGAGAGGGGGGATCCTGGTGAAGGGTATCGGGGCCTGTGTGTTGAGGGGTGTCGATGAGAAGGTTCGGGCCTGTACTGAGGGGACCACCGTGTGAGGGGGCTCGGGGGTGCCCGGGCTGGGAGGGGTCCCTGGGAGGGGCAGCGGTGCTCGGGTGTGGGAGGTGATGGCGTGAGGGGAGAGCTGAGCGGGGGCTGTGTGGGAGAGGGGCTGTGCGAGGCAGTGTGCTGTGTTAGGGTGGAAGGAGGCTGTCCCATGAGGGACCCCCCCCTGCTGTGTGAGGGGCCGCAGCCGGGAGAGGGGAGTGGAGTTGATGAAAGGCTTCTATGAAAATGGGTGTGCTCTCTCTCCTCTTTGCCCCTTTGTGTTGCCCAAATTTTGTTGAAAGCGCTCTGTTGCAGTCAGCAGCTTTACCCGATTTGCAGCTCTTGCCACCTAATGTTTTTCTTTTGAGCTCTCCTTTGTTGTTGTTGCGTAAAAATGTTGGTGCTATTACGAAACAGATTTTTGTGCTTGAGCTATTGCTCAATTTTCACTTTGGGAATTACTTCATTAGGCTTATCACATGTTATTTAGCAGCATATGCTCTACTAAATATGTTTCCACAGTGATATATAAGCTCCTTCACACCTGAGAAATTTCAAATTATAATTCTGTTTTATTTGTAGAGAGAACATGTAACTGTGTCTCCAAATTTATGTGTTTAAGTTTGCTGCCCAGCAGACTTATTGTGGGGCCGTTTCTTCATGAGTCTCTGCTCCAACCATTACTTTTGTAAGGCAGGAGCCAGTTCCTGTTTCAGTGTGAAGTCAAATATTTACATACAGGCCTGTGTGATGGCAGGGTAGGTTGGGGACTTATTTCATTCCTCTGTGTCCCTTTTCATTTTAAAGGTCAATAAGCGTTGTGTTTCTTGATTTGATTTCCAGTTGTATGAAGTATTTGTATTGTTTTCCATAATGGGTATAAGCTTTATAATTTATAGGGGTATAAACTTTATAGTTGAATGGTAACTGACATGTATATTGTGAAAAGGAAAAAAAAAAGTATTGAGGTATCTTTATATATTTACTCACCCTTGACAATGTTTGGCTTGCTGTCAATGGATGATGATGCTGAGGAAGTATGGAATATCAATTTGTGCCACTTCTTGGTCATGCGTGGGTATTTGGCACGTGTATGAATTTTTTTGGAGGCTTTTTTGTTGTTGTTGATTGTTTTCTGTTAAAGTTTTAATTTTGCTTTGTAGAACCAAGTCAGTTTTCACAAACACTGAATGGAGTTCCTCCCTCAAACCAAGTCAGCAGTGGAATGGACCCCTTCCATGCTTGTAGTATTCTCCAACAGCTGAAGACCATGTATGATGAAGGACAGCTGACAGATATTGTGGTGGAAGTGGATCATGGGAAAACATTCTCCTGTCATAGGAATGTTCTTGCTGCAATCAGTCCTTATTTCAGGTACAACTGTCCATTATTCTAGTGGTGATCAAAGCAGATAGAATATTAGTGTAGGTATGATTGTTTGAATTTTCATAAAATGAAAATAAGTTCCGTGTATTTATAGATAATACAGTGCACCTAGCAAGTAAAGATTATTGTTCTCTTAAGGTCAGTGAATTATCAGTGTCTGTTTCTCAGAGGTAAGTTTCATTGGAGAAAATGTCACACAATTTTAAACCAAGCAAAACTGCCTCCTGTACTGAGGGTACCAGAGATACAGTAAGAGTATATTGAAACTGCTTGTTTTCTTTTCAAGTTACATATTTTAGTGTGCTAGACTAGTGTGCATGTGAAATAACCTGTTGAAAGTTGAATGCAAAGACTTGGATATGTCAAGAACTTTGCTTATAAACTCAATGATTTTTAACATAGGTTTAGTGAGATAATTAAGCAAGAAGTTCCACTTTTGTTTCAGTAAGTGTAGAAATGATCTTAAATTTAGGTACCCCAAGAGAAAGTTAACACGTGTGATAAATGTGTTTGTGCTGATGGAGGGGCAAACACATTGGGACTAGCTGTACAACATATGTAAATTCATGCCTGTGGTTAAAGGTAATTACAGGCAAACTGCTGGATATTTTTGTTTTGCAGATCGATGTTCACGAGCGGCCTTACCGAGAGTACCCAGAAGGAAGTTCGGATTGTTGGTGTGGAAGCAGAGTCGATGCATTTAGTGTTGAACTATGCATATACCTCCAGAGTAGTGCTGACAGAGGCCAACGTTCAAGCTTTGTTCACTGCAGCCAGTATCTTCCAGATCCCTTCCATACAAGACCAGTGTGCTAAATACATGATCAGTCATTTGGACCCACAGAACTCCATTGGGGTGTTCATCTTTGCTGATCACTATGGTCATCAGGAACTCAAAGACAGGTCACAAGACTACATTCGCAAGAAGTTTCTGAGTGTCACCAAAGAGCAAGAGTTTCTTCAGTTGAGAAAAGACCAACTGATAAGTATCCTCAACAGTGATGATTTAAATGTAGATAAAGAAGAACATGTTTATGAGAGCATTATAAGGTGGTTTGAGCATGAACAAAATAAGAGAGAAGTGCACCTTCCAGAAATATTTGCCAAATGCATCCGTATGCCTCTGTTGGATGAGACATTTTTAGAGAAAATCCCTCCCATGTTTGCACAGGCGATGGCCAAAAGCTGTGTACAAAAGGGACAACCCAGTGCCAATGGCTACACACAACGGCTTGGAATGACCGCTTCAGAAATGATCATATGCTTTGATGCTGCCCACAAACACTCAGGAAAGAAGCAAACAGTGCCTTGTTTAGATTCGGTCACAGGGAGAGTGTTTAAACTATGCAAGCCACCAAATGACTTGAGGGAGGTGGGAATTCTCGTGTCTCCTGATAACGATATTTACATTGCGGGTGGTTACAGGCCGAGCAGCAGTGAGGTCTCCATTGACCATCGAGCAGAGAGTGATTTTTGGATGTATGATCACTCTGGCAATAGGTGGATTCCGAAGGCTCCTTTGCTGCGGGCCAGAATAGGCTGCAAGTTGGTTCACTGCTGTGGGAAGCTATACGCCATCGGGGGGAGAGTTTATGAAGGAGATGGGCGGAACTCCCTCAAGTCTGTGGAGTGCTATGACAGCCGGGAGGACTGCTGGACAGCTGTGTGTCCCATGCCTGTAGCAATGGAGTTCCATAGTGCTGTGGAGTATAAGGATAGCATCTATGTTTTACAGGGTAAGGTGATTTGACTGGCTCTGTGGTGTTTTATTGGAAGTGGGGATTGTTTGTTCTGACTGTGTTTTCTTAAGCAATTTGGAAAAACTCCTTGGGCAATGGTGGGGCAGGGGGAGCTAGGGAGGGGGAGGTTGCTGCCTTGCATTCTCATGCCCTGGGAATGTGTCACTAAGTTGTCATCTGTACAATAACTCAGTATTACATCTTTTGTGGTATTCTGAGTCAACAATACAGTATTAAACTTAATTCTGAAAATTCTTTAATCTTTACATGGGTGAAATGCACTAACACAGAAGAAAGGACACTGTTCTATGAAAAAGCACTTTGTATTTTACTTGGCTAAAGCTGAGAAAATTCCTGGTGTCTTTATTCTTGGTGACTTGTAAAAATTGATGAATGACTTCTAAGTCTTCATTTCCTGCCCTACCCTGCTTTCTGAAGTCATCTTAGAAACTAGAAAGAGATAAAGCATCTCCCTTAGTTTTAACTCTGTTTCTTTGGTCAGTAATTTCAGTACTGCCTTTACATTTTGTGCACACTGGAAAGTGCTGAGATTGATCTGAGGCTGTGGTAAGGGAACCCCAAAGTGGAAAGAAGGAAGGAGGGGGAGGTGTCCCAGTTTTGTTTTGCTGAGGGCCACCTCTATAAACACCTGCACAAGTTACGGTCTTGGAGGCACAGCAGCTCCTACTTGGGTCACTTCCATGCAAAGCTGGACCACGGGGAAGAAACAGGATAGAGAATACTGTTAGATCCTTATTACTTACAAGAAGAAGTCAACATTATTTCTTGACTTTACATTCGTGATCTTCCATGTGACTTGCAGTTTTCTTCTATTGTTTCTGTATCATGTTTAACTCTTGTTGGTTGTGGCTTTAAATAGTTCTGTTATGCTAAAACGTTCTCTAAATCTCTGCTTTAGGTGGTTAGAAAGGAATGCTGAAGAATACTGAACTTAGTATTTGTTCCTTTAATGTTTCTTAGAACTGATAAAAGGTGGATGATACTATTATAACCTCTAGAATAAGACTGCACCTTGTTCACAAATTTTAGCTGCTGATACTGTGCTTCAGTGCTTTGACTGCTTGTATAAATAAGCTACTTCCTGTGCTAACCAGCAAATTCTAGAGTAGTTTTATGGATACCTAGAAAAAAACCTTGACTGAGTTGTGCTGTAGCAGAAAGAGGTTAGCTTTTAGGAATTGTTCTAGGAAGAGCTCCAAAGTAGTCAATAAGAATTGATGAGACTGAAAATGCCTATGGAATACAAGTGTCAGTCCCAGGAGATTGCACTGTGGAACAAAACTGAATAATCAAAATTAGTATTATCTGTAAGAATTAATCTCCTAAACTCTGTTCCACCAATTTTACTGTTTCACTTCTGTATTCTATGTTATACTTGAGGTTGCTTGGTCACAAATCAGCTTGGTTAAAATTCTTAAGATAGCCACGTGAAATCATGATTTGAATTATGCTAGTATTTGGCAGATGTTACGCCTTTCTCCCACTGGACTTTATCCATGTTCTTTTCATGAAATGTACAGAGCATGAGTTTTTGGTCATCTGAACTTCCTTTATCTGCAGTCTGTAGCTGCTGCTCTGTGCACGGAGCATCAGAGGTATTTTATAACCTAACCACAAACCTAACTGTGAATGGGTAGTTTCATGAAAGTTTTCACCTGGCCTCCTTTTAAGCAAATCAGCCTAAATGTGTAACCCAGCCACCTGATACCAGCAGCTTCAAAATCTGTGTGTAGTACAAGACAGAATTCAGGGTTTAAAATCTGCTAAACCTGAGCAAATAATTGTGAGACTCCCCATCTGCAGACGACACGTTGTGAGAATGTTAAAGTGAAACAAATGTACTTCAGGCATTTCAAGACGAATCTTGAAAGGCTTTGTCCCAAATTAATAAACATGTTTTAGAAGTACTAAAGAATACCTAGAAACTGTGTAAAGTGGGTTTCTGTTATGCTTCAAATTCCCTCTGCTTCAGCTGAAACAGAAATTCAAAGTAGGTGTTAGTCATGCTATTAATGTTTTTGTAAAGCACTAAAAGGAAAGCAGTTGATGGTGCTAGGGTGTTTGTTTTGGGATCCAGGCTCTGGAAAACTTAAGAGTGTTTCTGTCTGTGGAAGAACGTACCTGAGGGCACAGTTGCCACAGAACTGTTGGCCTGGAAACAAAGCACAAGTTATATTTTATTTTTCCTCTCTCTTTCCAGGGGAGTTCTTCCTTTGCTATGATCCTCAGAAGGATTACTGGGGATTTCTGACCCCGATGACTGTGCCTAGAATCCAAGGCTTGGCAACAGTGTACAACGACTCCATCTACTACATAGCTGGCACCTGTGGGAACCATCAGCGCATGTTCACCGTCGAGGCCTACGACATTGAACAGAACAAATGGACTCGAAAAAAAGACTTCCCGTGCGACCAGTCCATCAACCCATACATAAAACTTGTTCTCCTCAAAAACAAACTCCATCTCTTTGTCAGAGCTACTCAAGTCACTGTTGAAGAGCACGTTTTCAGAACCAGCAGGAAGAACTCACTCTACCAGTACGATGAAGTCACTGATCAATGGCAGAAAGTCTACGAGACTCCAGACAGGCTCTGGGATTTAGGCCGGCATTTTGAATGTGTTGTTGCTAAATTGTATCCGCAGTGTCTTCAGAAAGTTATTTAAATTCTTTTTTTTTTTTTTCCTTTTTTTTTTTTTCTCAGTAACAGGCCTTAGTGATTTCAGTGGTAATTTGATGCTAGAGAAAACATGTCTTAAAAGAAAACAAAGAAATTCTGTCAGTATTTATTGTAAGATAAAACAGACAGTTTTTTGTATATGGGGATGGGTGCTCTTTAAAGGTTGCAGTCCGGGGGGAGAATTGTTCGTTCAGTTTCATATTTACTGATATTTTCCTGGGAAATGAGAAGGAGGTTACAAAGTGCAATTATCAGCATTTTTTTTTCTGGTAGACACTTAATCATGTCATATTAAAGGGTTTTTTTGTGGTAAAAGCAAATTAAGTGGAAGAGCCAGGATAACTATGCACTACAGTGAAAGAAAATCTAGCATTAATAGTTAAGGATGTCCAAGATGTGTTGAAGTGACTTTTCTTCTTTTTCTCTTTTTTTTTTTTAATACGGGTAAAATCTGAGGCAATATCACTAAGTTTTGTTGCTTTTTTTTGTTCTTAATTTAGATTGAAAGTACATAGAGAGGAATGGTGGAACCTGATTCATAATGATCTCTTCTTTTTGTACTGTTTTTGATGTCTAAGATGTTTGTGATGTTGTTTGTGCACTGCAATTTGGAAAAAAAAAAACTCAAGTCAGAATTGGATTGTGGAGTACCTTTGCCCCAGATGGAGGCCTGTTCATATTGTTGTACCAGTTCCTGTCTGTGGATTTTTGATGAGATTGAGCTTAATGATGGTGGGGAAAAAACCCAACACCTTTTTTTTGCCACATAGGTGTAGTGCTGTAAAAACTTTTTTTTCTTTTTTTTTTTAACACTGATTAAAATCTTTTTTTTTCACCCCGTAAAGGGCTTTAACCCAAAAGTTGATGGTGCTAGTACATTTTTAATACTTGTTTGTCTGAACTGGGCCAGCCTTCTGCTACTGTTTAAGACAGCCTGTTAATTTCCATGGAGTGTTTGTCTGTCTTCAGGCCCTGTCCTGTCATCAGATTGTCTTTTCTAACATAACATTTTTACTGCAGTGGTGTTCTTGCACAGAATGGTGACAGGATATGGCCTTAAAAATACTGATTCTCTTTTATTTTTCCTCTTTGTGTGGAGTGTTCATTCTGTCTCCACTATAGTACAGTGCTATGTGCAGAGTTGGCATGTGCTCTGGTGATTTGGAAAAGTGTGGTTTAACTTTGCAAATTGTTTTCCTTTTCTCTTTGCAGTCAAGCCCCCAACTATCTTCTATTTCCTTCTGCTCTATAATGTGAAAAATTGCACTACTGAGCTGTCAGCATTATCCAGCGTATTAAAGCAAAATTAACAGTAAGCGTCCATGGCTTAAATAATCTTAGGGGAAATACAGAATAAGGAATATAGTGCAACACTTTTCTTTATGTATTTAACATTTAACTTATTTTTAGAAAGTAAGTTCAAAGTTCAGCCTCTTCTTCAGTAGTGAGAATTGGATTTAAAAGGGAAAAGAGGACTCCTAAATCTTGCATCAGCTGCAATTTACCAGGTTTCTTACAGCTCTACATTTTGTAGAGCTTTAAGTTATCTTACTTATTCCAGTTTTTTTCCTGTTGACCTAAGTAAACCAGTTAACTTGATGTGGCATTGGCCATCACTGGCTGGAAGTGCTTACCATTATCTGGCTTAACAGCTGATATTTCAGTCAGCCAAATATTTAGCTCATTGTTTATCCCCCTGGCATGGCTGAGGATTTGGATAATGTTTGTTTACTATGTGGTCTTCCTGTTCCCAAATGGAATCTTCCTAATACATGAAAATACTCACCTGGTTCTATTTATTAATTCTTGCACAAAAATGTTTGAGAGGCAAAAACAAACAAAAAACTGTGAAATGAAAAGCAAAATAAAAATGCCTCTTTGCATTACATACCTCATCTTCCAGAGATTCACCAAACTCTTCTTCCAATGCGAGCACCTGCATTTTGTTTTTTTATTTTTCTTGAATTTGGCAATTCTCGCTAAGACCGCGTTTTCCAATAGTGTTGAGGTGTATTGTTTCTTTGTTAGTTTTCTTCTGGATAGTTTTATCTTTATGCATAGCCAAGAATAAGGGGTTTTCTGAAAAGTACAACTAATTTAACTTTTAACTAATGATCCTTAGTCCTTGGCTAGCTCTCTGCGCTGTTGTAGGCCTCTAGCTGCAAGCTTTCTGAAGCACCCTCCCTAACAGTGTTGCATTTGTGTGTAAGACCTTTTATTTTTGCAAAGTGTTATGTAACTTTTTCCTTGTTTCTTTGTTTGTTTTTCTTTTTCTTTTGGTTTTTGTTTTTTGGTTTTTTTTTTTTGAGCTTGGTTGAATATTTACAAGATTTCTTGCTGCTTTTTGACAATCTATATTTATTTAGTAGAACAAATTTCAATATATTACTTGAAACTATGAAATAGAATTGAGTTAGCAGTTGACTGGTCATGTGATGTATAAAGTACAATATGCTGTGGTTAATTCTGCAGTAGGTTTGTTAATTTTGTTTATCTGCACTAAGTACAAAGATCTCCATTCTGTTTAACCATTCAAACTGAGGGTGTGATCCAAGTCTGTCATGTGTTTGAAAGCTAAATCCTGGAACTTGCTGTGGGAGTAGAATATACTAAACCTTTTGCATGAGGAGTTTGTTGAGACAGTAATGTAGCTGTGACATTTTGCCAATTCTTAAATGCTTCTACGTTATGCTGAAAGTCAGATTCCTGGTAAAGTTTTGCTTTAGAGTCAGGCTTAAGTAAACTTGCACAGCACAAAAAAAAAAATAATTGCACCAAAGGTACTGATAATATTTGAACAGTAATCTGTACATTTTGCTCATTTGGAATTTTTTTTGCATTCATTTATTTCCCTTTATGAAATGAATTTCTGGTGTTGTAAGAATTTAGGTGAGTGTAAATCTCTTCCAAAATTATTAGTTACTTTAGAAGGAAACATTTTGTAATTTCCACTTGCTTCCATCAATGAAATTTAGAATAACTCAGAGCAGTTTTGGTGCACCAGACATGCAGTGTGTGTATGTTCTACAAGAGATCCAAGAGCTCCCTGTTCGCGAGGCTGTTGAGAAGTGGCATCCAACATTCAGTGCTCAGGTATGTTAGTAAGAAGTACTGTAGTCCTATGAGGGCAAATGTGTGGATTTTTAAACATTTTGCCATAATTGCACAATTTTGCATTTTTACTTGATGTCATGTTATGTTTCTTAAAATAAACCTATTGTTGAAATACAGTGGAGTTCAACTGTTTTTGTGACAAATCTGTGTGCATTTTAGTAAATTTCTGAAAATTAATCCAATGTATTTTTGATGTTTGTTCGGTTCTTCTATTTCTGCACTTGTACCTCACCTGTGTGTAATGTCCTTTTTTTTTTCTAAAGGTGGAAGATGCTTTGTTCATTTGTCTCATTCCTTGTGGCTGTTCAGGTGTAAATTCTCATTTGTTTACACACATGCAGCACGGTCTTTCCCTTCCCTTTCTCCATGCCTTTGTCTGCAGCTGGCATCCCAGCAGGAATGTCAAGTGGGGCTTTCCAGCCTGAAAAGGCTGTTTATTGGAAAACCCCAACCCCTTCACACTGAATTTCCCAGCACCCTGAGAGAGCTGGGGGAGCCACAGCTTTGCAAATGATTATTCTCGTAAGTGTCAATAAGGATTTTCCTTCTTGGGATACTAAAGTAAATTCCAGTGTATTTTTTTGAAGAGGGAAGTAGCTGGGCCCTTGAGAGATTCTTCCCATCTGCACATTGGGGGTGGAGTTATTTGCTGGGCATGTTTTTCCTTTCATACATCCTTTTGGAAATGAGTATTTTGGAAGCGTCTGCTGAAGGACAGGAACACACAAACTCCTGCACGCCCCCTAAAACAAAGTAGCATTACTTAAATGAAATTTCCCACTGTGTTTGTGCCCCAAAGCTGGGCAGAGCATGCTGCACACAGGGGAGTATCTCACAGCTTGGCACTGGTGTGCAGCCAAGAGGTGGGGAAATAACCATCCAGCTGTTGCTTTCTCTTTATCTCTTTGCAGCATGCTCTCCCCTCTGGGCCTCTCAAAGATGGAAGAGTGAGACCAACAAAGCTGGAACCTCCCCCATCAGTATCTCCCTAAGGTCCCCATGCCTCACTGCTGATTTTTGTGTTTTACACAATTAACGATGCAAATATCCACTGTGAAAGGCAGGTATTTATTAACTTCTATAAAGATTTTGTGATCAAGTTACTTAACAAGTAGAAGCAAAACTAACTGATTTCTAATGTCTCTCCAAAGAGGAATTTCTGAAGTACCACAAAGGTGTTTATCAGCTTTCCTTTTCAGCAGGTGCTGGTGGGGTCTCTGTTTTTTAACCAACCAGTAGGACACAATTCCTGTACAGACTTTACATCTTTGCAAGCTTTAGCCCTCTACAAAATGCAATTTAAAGCAGCCACCACCTGAGGAGTTGGGGGGTGGTGAGCAGACAGTGAGAGTGATCGAGCACATGTACAAAATCCTGAATATTGTATTTCCCTATGGAAAAAATGCTAAAAATCCCCACTTGGAGAACATTTGGCTGGGTTTGACTGTTTTTGAAGGATGAGGTGAATTCCTGCATATCACAGGATTTGAGTGAAGAAGGCCTAGATCTGCCTGAAGAACAAAAGAGAAATAGGTAAAGCATGATGCCCTCCTCTTTGTAGTACCTGAGTGATGGGGAGCCCTTCCCAGCATGGAAGGACATCTGTGTAAATTGATGCAAGTGTGTCACAGCTTTCTCCTCTGCTCTCCCTCCTTCTGTGGCTGTGATCCAGGGCACAGCCTGGTCCCAAAGCCACACCAGGGTAACAGGACTGGAGGCTGTGCCCAAATAACCTCAAGCTGCTGTCTGTTAACAGGTCAGCTCCACAATTTGTGCATGGTATGTGCGTATTTAGACCTTAAAGTGTCACTGAGTGCCAGCAACGTAACAATACCTGTAAAACATCAACCAAAATGGTACCAAATATATCTATTTAAGGAATGCCCTCTGTGCTCCCGTGTCTCCTTAGATTTGCACATGAACTCTGCTTTGCAGCCCTTGCTGTCACACAGAAGTGGCAATGTCCAGCCCAAGTGTAAGAACTGTGAACTGTATGCTCACTTCCTGACAGCTTTTGATCCTTTTATTTAATAATACATATCTAATTTTTGATTATAAATTCAGTTATGAAATTATTTTGAAGTCAAGATGGTATGTGACACATCAGTTGCAGAAAAAGATTTGCAGATAAATTCTGAATTACCTTAAACCCTTTTATTTTGATTCAGTTCATATTCCTTCAGTAACAGATTTCTTTGTAGCTTCTGAGAGGCTCAGGGGCAGTAATATTTGGTGAATATCAAATTAACCTTCTTCACCAGCCAATAAATGAAGTATTGAAATTGTCTTTACTCTGCAAATTTACATTTTATTTTTCTCAAGTTAAAGTTATACCGTGTTTTATATCAAAACTAATAAATGGAGAGGAAGTGTTAAGAAGAAAGAGCCATTGGATTAGTCATTCAAGTTTCAATTTTTCACAGGCCAAAGAAATAGAAAAGGAGAGTTTCTGCTGCTTTTGTCCATCTCAGCTGCAAGGGGCGTGTCCAAGATTTTCCAAAGTGATTTTGGAGAGCACTCTCTCAATGGTATGAATTGCTATTATGTCTGAAGTGCACTAGAAATGGTCACAGCCCAGTAACTATCAGCAAAAACATTTATAAATTAGGCAATTACTGTTAACACAGAGGTGGAAGGAGGGACAGTATCTAACAAAGGCAAATCCATATTTTGATTTGATAAAGCACCAGTCTAAATTGGCTCAGAGCCAAGGGCACTGTTAAGTATCCACAAGCAAAATAGAAAGTACCTCTTTGGAAGTTTATTCTGAAAGTCTAAAGGAATTTCAACTCTTGCAATGCCATTCTTTTTTACAATAGCATTCTTCCAACACTGCACCTTTAGGAATAAGTGACTCCCATTAACTCTAGGTCTGGTGTGGTTGCATTCTCCTCAACAGGCAGCTCCTGGTGCCCTCCCATGGGGTGGAGCACAGAGAACCACATGCACCTCCAACAATCTGTGATGAATCCCCACAGCACCTATAACTGCCTTTAAGGATTTACTCGTTTTAGAAGACAGAAAAAGCACCAGATATGCTTGTTGTCTTTCTGGCTGTAAAACATTTTTAGAGAGCATAACTGGTGGGAGCCATGACTGGTGAGGCAGAAAGAGCTGGGCCACAAGATGGATCAGCCCAAGGAATGTGTAATTGGAATTCTCTCCCTGACTCTGAACTAATGGTGGGTGCCTGAGGACACAAGCATGGAGCTGCCTGTCAACATTCCCCAAGTTCCAGCAATTTGCCATCTGCAGTGCCAGAGGTGGCATCTCTGTGTTTAATAACCATCAATAGATTTCTCCCCAGAATTTGTCTTGTTGTCTTTTGACCACTGGAGACTTTTTTATCAAGCTGTTACAACTGCCTGGTAGAAAATCTTCGTAAATGGGGATTGTTTGTCCTGTGTTGTGAGAAGAACATCTGAGCTGGCTGGGAGAGCACTATTTGCAGCATTTTGTGCTAATGCAAACTGGGAACTTGTTTGTGAGTTTGGGCATTTCTTGTGTGCTTGCAAGGAAGATATTTCTGCTGGGGCCATATGGAGGAGTGTGGATGACTGCATGTGGCTACAGGGCCGGAAATACGGGTTACAGGTGATGCTGACTGGCAAAGTTAACTTGGATGAATCGTTTTTCTTTCTCCATTTACCTTTCTGATGAATTTTCTACTTGGATTGGATGAAAACATTTCCCTGGCTCACATAAAATCAGGTTTTTTTAAATTTTTTTTTGTGCTTCAGTAGTGCATTGCAGCGTTGAGATTATAAACACGGCAGGGGAATGTTCTAAATCCCCCAAATGGGGATTTGCAACATAAGTCTGGTGGAAACATTCCTACTGAAATTGGGTTATGTTAACCTTTACAAAGCATGGACTCATGTCGTGGACATTGCTTGTTTAAATCTCCAAGTCAATCGCTTGGTTACTGTAAAATATTCAGGAATTTTCTGTATCTTTTCCCCTCACTCCAGGGTGACATTTACTCCTTGATAAGTGTTGGCTTGTCAACTCCTTCATTCCTTGGGTGATCAAAATCAATCTGACACAGGATTTTGGGTGAGCCAGAAGTCAAGCAGGAGAACTCCAGGCAGAAGAAGATGCCTGTACGAGGATGGGCAAAAACCTCCTCATGCAAATTTCCCTGGATGAGAGTGGGAGCAGAGCCTGCAAAAACACATTGCAAGGCAAGAATAAGTTAATATGTACAAGGAAAAGTGATATCTGACAAATAATTTATCGACACTCACAAGGAGCTGAGACATGCCAGCATTCCAAGCACAGCGAATGGAGAGTTTGCCCTGGATTTTTTTCCAGGGCAGATGAAGGGTGACCAAGAGGAGTTAATGTGAGATACATTTGGGTGTTCAGGTGGTGTTCCAAGCTACAGGAAGGCTTTACTTCTGAGAGTGGAGCCTCTGATCTCAACCTTTGATCTCAGCTGTGTCTGGGGTGGGCCATGGGGTCAGCAGATGGCTTTAAAAGTGAGCAGATGGCTCCAGTGGGGGCAGGAGCCGGCATTCCCAAGGGACGGGAGCCGGAGCGGTGCCTGCCTCGGCCGCACAGGGAGCAGCCCCTCGGACAGCGGTCAGTGAGTGTTTGTGTGTGCTGGCGTGCCTGGGTTGAGGGAATCTTGGCCCCATGGAGTCCTTGGATCAGCAGGAGAAGCTTCATTAGATTCAGGTTTGATTTTTCATGGTGCTCTCATTTAGCGAAAAAAACCCAGCCCCAACCAAGTAAAATGAGTGGTGTAGAAAAATAATCGTACAATGCAAGAGTAGTCCCCAGTTGATCTGGGTTACAGGATGAAGATTGTGATTGTATGTGCCAGTTCCAAAAGACAGTAGTTCAATAAATCAAGGAAAGAAGATGGTAAATATCAACTGGATTGAGATGTAAGGGCTTTGATTGTGAAAGAGATCTGGAATTCCTTTATTTCCAAGTTGTTAGTAGCCTGACATTCCTGAAGAGGATTGAAGTATAGTGTTGAAAAGATCCAGAATACCTGTCTAAAGAATAAGTCTAAATAAACTAACAGGAATTAAGCAGGAAGCCTAGGGGGAGTGGTAAGTGGAGAAATGGCACATCCAGACTTTTAACTTCACAAAAAGGAAATAGGGGTAAAATGAGAGAGCTGACAAGTAGATCTGTGCCAGACAAAGACAACTCATGCTTTAAAACTACAAAGTTGTGGTTAAGAGGGTGGCAACAGAAGGGGTAATGCCCATGGGAGAATGGTCCTGGGCCCTCCTTAGTGCTGATGTCTCACAAACCACAGGAGACTGGGACTGTATCACATCACTGCCTGCTGATTGCTCAGGGTATTAAACCCTCTAAAAATAATCCCAAATTTTATAATCCCAAAATTGGTTTCCCCTAAATCCTCCTCTGGAAGCCTTGTTTTACAGTTGAGGAAGTAAGAGTCAGCTGGTGTGATTTTTATTTTTGACTGTACAGTACATTTTCATTTCACTTTGGTTCCTCTCTTCGGTTTTCTGTATTAATTTGCCTTGGTATAGAAAAGCTGGACAATGATCTGATACCATAATCTCATTTTATGCTAATGTCTTCTCAATATATCTCATTAAACAAAAGATCTAATTAAATGTACAACTATATTCATCACATAAGACTTCTAAAGGTGGTATAAAATTTGTTATAATTTTAGAATTGACAATAAAAAAATAGCCTCTTTTTAATCCCATATAGAAAGTTCAGGCTCAACCTTCTTAAAGGACTACCAAAAAAATTTGAATTTGAGGAGCCTTGAAACTGCATATCCTAAATTTTGGTAGATTGTGAATACCAAAAATAATGTTAAATAAGGAAATGTGTCCTCACACTAACCACCCCTTAATCAGTTTTATTTTGCCTAATTTCAGAACCACTAGTATATGTCAGTAGTTTTGGGAGCTTGGTATTATCCATAATATTTTGATGGCCTAAACTGAGTAGAATAACCATAAATGAAAGAAGCAGTGCAATGAAATGCAATTTGATTAGTAATAAGATCTCTTAAACTTCAACAGGCATTCCAACATCACCACTATTACTTTTTAACTTGGGTTTTCCTTTTAAAATCCCACCCAACATAAAGTATGGTTAATGTAATTCTAAAAGAATATTATTTTTTTTACGGGAAGGCTTAGTTGATGGGGTATAACAGACTCTCCATCAGAATGTTCTATATACTGTGGATACCTGTAAGGGAAAAATAATGTTTCATAAATATCTATCAGACCACTTTATTACCTAATATCAGAGCCAGAGAAACTTCATAAGTACAGTCTTGCTTGATCCTGAAATCAAAACAGGGCATCCCTCATAGTCTAACATGGCATTTTCCTTATTATTTATTTATCATTTTATCGTAAAAGACTTGGGCATCTCTTGAAACAGCAAGGAAATCTCAGGAAGCCCTGAGATTTTTCTAGTTACAGTCGAGTTCCTCTCATGTTCCAGTGAAATCCTTGAAAAGGGGCTGGAGCTGGGTGATCCTTAAGGTCCCTTCCAGCCCAAACCATTCTGTGATTCTGTGTAAGTGGCAGTGAATCCTCTCGTGGGTCTCAGTGGATCAGATCCTGGAGCTGTGTGTGGAGCACTCTCTGTCCTGTTAGATTGGAACTGACCATGACTCCACAGAGGCTGTGAGTGGATGCCCAGGGATCAGGGTGAGGATGTGAGGTGTGTGGTGATCCTCTTCCAGTGTAACCTCTCACCCTTTGAGGACCTCCAGAACCAGCACTGATGCCTTTAGAGCACTGAACATGAGCTTACATAAATTTCCTTCAATTAAAAATAAATGGAGATGAATGGTCTTGGTCTCTAGTAAAAAAAAGACAGTGAAGAAAGGCTATGACAAGAAAAAAAATCAAAAATTATTTTTCAGGAGAGGACTAAAAGTTTTCAGTGGAGATCTGACTATTTTGCAAAGGGATTCCAAAACTCATCCCTGATGTATCTGAAAGATTCTCAGAAAACACATGTATGTTTTACTTATTTTTCTTTTTATCCTCATTTTATTTTAATGACCAGGGAAAATGGGAAGAATGCAAAAAAGTGAATGCCCTCTTTGATCTGTGTTGTTCCTGAGCATAATCTGGTAACCTGGCAGGCATCAGGCAGGAGTGGAATTGCTGCCCATAAGTAGGAAGGAACTTCAGCCCCTTTGCAAGCAGTTTCTCAGTGTGGTTGTTGGTTTGAGGAAAGCAACAGCCGAAAGAGCCCTGTCCCCCTGCAGAACAGGGGAGCTGGGCCCACTGTGGGGCTGTTCACCTGCTGCTTACATCATGGGGATTATTCTTTTAATCAGGAATAACCTGAAATCATAAGGACTTCCACCCACATCTGAAAAGCACACAATGAAGGATTCACCCTAAAAAAGGTGCAGCCACAGCGCTGGGTTCTCTCCAGAGGGACTGTGACAGGAGTAACCTCCAGAAGCCATCTCCCAAGGTGGGACACAGAGCCACAGGCTGGATGAGGTGGAGAACAGAAAGTGGAGGCACTGACTTCATCTGGGACTGAGATCTGTTCCTGGACATGGAGGCCATAGGAGTATTTTGAGGGTATGTATTTAAAATACAAGTGGAAGAGCTGGACAGGGTTATTGGAGAGGGAAGGGTAATCTTGGTTGTGTTAGAATTGAACAATAGAACTGTTAAAAGACAGAAAAAGGATTAAGGCTTCAAGAGTGGGTGATTCTCTGTACCTCTAAATTATTTTAATGTGCTTTAAAATGATGCCTGACCACATGTTATGATCATTCTGTACAACACACATCTCCTCTGCTCTGCAGGACACTGGGAAGCAGGGTTTGCTCTGGAATTTGCCCTGACCATGGCTCCTCCAGTCCTTTCAGACCTGGGCTATGTCCCCCCCGATGGTGGATGGGGCTGGGCAGTGGTGTTCGGAGCCTCCATCTCAATTGGGTTTGCATTTACCTTTCCTAAAGCTTTCACAATCTACTTTAAAGAGATCCAGGCTGTTTTCAACATCTCCTACAGCCAGATTGCCTGGACAACGTCCATCATGTGTGCTACCACCTACGGAGGAGGTAAGTGAAGCAAGGCTGTGTCTTCCTTTGGAAAGAGAATATCTGATCTCTACACCAAAAGGGGAGAATGTATTTCTTTGAGAAAGTTCCTGGAAAGTGCTAACTCTAAGTCTGGCTTTCTGTTTTCATGAGAAGTGAGAAAACTGAGAAAACCAGTAGTGCTGAGTTTTTTATTGCCAACATATATGAAGTCATCAATTATTTTTTTCATCAGAAATCCTTGCTATGCATGGGCGAGGGGAGGCTTGGAATTATGTGAGTCTGGGCAGTTATTTCAGTATACTTGGTCTTTTGTTCTGTTCCTATTCTTGTCTCTCCTTTTGAAACCAAAATGTGTAACTTGTACTCATGATTGCAGAGAAGCCACTGAAACTCAAACCCCAAGATTTGCTGACGTACAGACATAGAATATGTGCATGTATATCTGGAGACAGCATTAAAATATATTTTTCCTAAATCTGTTGCTAAAATCTTGCTTCAAATAAGTAAGGGATGATGTTTTAGACTTTTCTCTGCAGAATCTTCCTAAAAGAACAAATACATTCACCGGTTTCTTCAAATTAAAATGTTCACTGGGTACCTGTACCTTGGATGCAAAACTTACTGTTGTGGGAAGGTATTTACTATCTCTATAATGAAATCATCAAATGGGTGTTCCCTGGGGGAGGTCTCCAGGTTATCAGTCTGCCACTTTGATCTGAGGTAGCTGGTTAATCTTGCTGTTAATGGTTAGTAGAGATCATCTGGTTTAGGCTGCTGATGCCTGTGAGGTGCAGTTATTCCTGGGCTCTTAGCAGATCCTGGCGGTTCTGAGCTGGTTTTGCAAGGGTGAAAGGTAAAAGGATTAACTCTTAAGAGCTCAAGAATAGCCGCCCAAGTGTGAGTAGCCTCACATCTACCCAAACCTGTATTCTTCCTAAAAAAGTCACTGACACTCTTTGGGGAAGATTATTACAAAAAATTTTGTAGATGGAGGGATCTTCTTGCCTTCAGGACAGGGTGGTTTGGAGGCTTCCTGGGTCCCTCATTGCAAGAATCAGGGATACACCCTGTGTACAGAAGGCACACTGTCACAGTACACTGTGTACTTTAGGAACTGGTTTTACATGGCAATAAATAAAGGAGTTGGTGTGGGATGGAATAAGGTGAAAGGAGATGTGTGTGACCAGAGAGGTGTGAGGGATGAGCTGCTTGCAGAAAGAGCCTTTTCAGGTCTGGCTGGAGTGGATCAGACCGTCAGTGAGGCAGATTCCCTGGGCTCTTTGGGCTGTACTCTCTACTGCAGATGGACAGAAGGGTTCACTTCCAGGGGGAATAAATCAGCAGCTCTACTGAACACTGACTTCCCCTTGAAACAGTGGCTGTGTATCCTCTGGCTGCTGTTTGGCTCTGGTGGTTTTGTGTCAGGAGCTGAGAAGGGCTGACAGAGAGAGAGACTGAAGAGAGATTCATTTAGAGGTTCATTTCCTTAGGGTGGCTGCTCAGGGCCCTCTGGAAGCTGGATGTCTGAAACTGAGCATCAGACACTGAACATGTCTCAGAGTGGTTGGGATTTCTGGCTTTCTCCACATTCCCTGAGCGAGGGCCCTTGACATCTGGATGGAAAGAGAGGACAGCAAGGGAACTTCTGGCTACAGTATTGATGGAGGAAGAAGCTATTACTGTACCAGACTTGTGGCTTCACCACTGATCTTCCCATCCTTAAATACAGACTTTTATGACACCATCTTGCTGCAGAGCTGTTATTATAAACTACAGCTGTGTGTGCAAGTGCCTGAGTTTCCCAGATGCCACCTGTAACAGAAGGAAGGGTGGAGCACGAGCAGGAAAACTAGAGATGCTGTGAATCAAGTTTACTTTCCTTTTCAGCATTGCATTTATATTCACTCAGACTTTGGGCCAAGAACTCAGTGCTGGTAGGGGGTCCTGTCCCTTTCACAAACATCTGTGTTCATTGCTCCAAGAGCACCTTTCCTCTCTGAGGGTTTGTCCCCCAGACAGTACCTGTTGCTTTTCACCTCACTCAGCTTTTAAATCAC
Source organism: Pseudopodoces humilis (assembly GCF_049639895.1). Classification (NCBI taxonomy): domain Eukaryota; kingdom Metazoa; phylum Chordata; class Aves; order Passeriformes; family Paridae; genus Pseudopodoces; species Pseudopodoces humilis. Next base: position 15,515,445 of record NC_142212.1, read on the forward strand.
TGCAGCATCTGAAATAGATCTTGGAAAAATATAAATCTGAAGGAAAAATCCCTGTGTACTCTTCTAGAATTAAGGGAGATCAAGTGTTTCATCTGTTTTTGCACATGATTCATAATTCTGAACATTTCCCTGTCATGTTCTCATCTTTCAGTTTTGCTGCCAGTAACTGGTGTTGACATCTCATAGATCTGAAAGCAGCAGCATGCTAATAGTAATAGAAGAGGGAATGGCAATAGTAACAGATTTAGGAGTTTCATCTCGGGGAATAAATACCTTTGAGTGCATAAGTAATTGAATACTCAGCTTGATCTACCTTTCAGCTATAGCAGCATAAGCCTACAGCAATTCTGTGGCATCCAGTGAAGCTGCATGCTGTGTTTGAGGAAGGAGGAAAGCACCAACAAGGCCTGGCCAGAGTGGTTGAAGGAGTGCAGGGGTTCCCTTCAAACCCCAGCTTTTATTGTGCATATTCAAAAAAGCTGCAGCTATCTATATATAAAACAGCTGTTTAGGACAGCCTGCACTAGAGTAAATAGAAAAAAAAAATAAAATGAAAAGCTTCAACAAACATCTAATATAATTTTTGGGTAAAGCCTGGGCTGCACTGAAGTCATCAGGCATCTTGCCATCACTTTTAGTGCAGCCAGGATTTCATCTTTCAGCTGCTGAGTTTGACCTGCTGAACGGTAGCACTAGAAGAAGCCTGGCAAATTTCAGCCTCAAGCATTTTGGGAAAGGGGGCTTCCCCAAAGGTCTTCAGGAATGAGAAGTAATGGAGTGCCTTGTAAACTCCATTACTTTACCTGGATCCCCCTTTGAAGCATGTCTTACAAGGAGTCATTTTTGTGGAACTTGGGGGGCTCTTGGGAAGGTCAGTCTGTAAGCCTGGGATCACAGCAGGCTGGAGTAAACACTACACTTGGACCAAAAAGCCTCCTCCTTCTGTTGTTGTGGGGTAACAGGGCTGTACAGTGTCAGAAGTTCAGCAAGTTCCTCAAGAACTCTCCGTGTCAGACCTTGGAAGTTAATGCTTGATCTTCTGGACAATGGTCAGCCAGAAGGGCAAAGCAGCACAGAGAATTCAGGCCCAGGAGCCTGGCTGAGTTTACCCCCAGCAATCCTGTGTGTTGCATCACGCCCTGTTAAGGGCACAGGGATGTTACACACAGCTCTCTGCACCCCGTGATGTGTGCTCTCAGCTCCTGCCAGCTTTATTTCTGTCTCTTGTTTCCATATCCCAGCTTTTTACTGAATCTGAAGGGTAATAAAGAACTTCCTGGCTTTCCTCCACCCCACCAGGAGGAGCTGGTTGTGTTCCAAGGAGCTGCAGACTTGGTTCTGTTGCCCTGCTTCTCACCTGCTCTCTCACAGTGCCCAGAGCCTTGCTGGTGACAAGCATTGTGTGGTGCCAGCTGAAACTGCTTGGACCATTCCTTGTCCTTGAAGCAGATCAAAGGTGTTCTACAAACATGCAGCAGACAGCAGCCCTAAACACTGCAGCCCCAGAGAGAGATTTCTTGGGGAAACTCATGTCTAGAGGAGATACTTCTTGGAGTTACAATCATTTGTCACAATTTTATTTGGTGGGCAGCCACAACCCATACCAAAGCCCCAGCTGCTTCTTGATGATATTTTTCTGTACTTATAATTGAATACCTCTCCATTATCTTAAAATTAGGGTGAGGTGGGGTTAATTATTTTGGAAATTGCCTGCATTATGTAATGGCTAAGAGTACTATGATCTGCAAACAGTGGTGTTCCAGAGACTACTTGGAAACTGCTGTGACATCCCCCTGTCCCCAGGGCACTGACCCTCAACTCAGGATCAGTCAACATTGTGCAGGTTTGTGCTGCTCTGGAGTGGGAATCACTCTTCATGGTGATCCTGCAACATCTCTCCTCTCTCAAACATCATGAGGGTTTAATGAGGTCTAAAGCTCTCCAGCTTGATGAAGTACTCTTGAGGCAGCTGATCCTTTTTCTGCCCTGTTGACAGCTGCTTGAGGGTTTACTTGGAAGTGGACTGGAGACAGCAGAGGTTTTCTGGACTCAGATGTGCCACAGCTGCTGAGGGCCATGCCATGGAGATGGTGCCTGTGGAGGGGCCAGATGTGTCACAATTCATCAGATTAGTTTTGGCACTCTAAGCTGCAGATCTTTGCTAACCTGGTTCCTCTTCACTGAAGAGAGTAAGGAAACCCCCACAATATTTCCACCAGAAATCAGAGGCAGGCTAGGTGGGTAAGACAGGCTGGGACAAGTTTGGTACCACACTGATTCTACTTTGGCAACACTACAGAGTCTTTATTCATTATGTGCTTACCTTGACCAAAAATGTATGGACTCGTTATCCTGTAGTAAAACCTCACAGCACAAGGCTTGAGCCTGGAGCTGGAGAGCCACAGGGTGGGGAAGGCAGAAGTTTCCCTCTGCACACATTGTCACCAGTGGACTCCCCTGTACTTTCAGTACAAATGAAAGAGTGACCTGCTGTGCTCTGGCTAATGTGTAATTACACCTTCAACACAACCTCCTGCCCCAGCTGTTTGTTTGCCTGTCTTTGTGTGCACAATCTTAAATGCCTTTAGGCTCTGCATTCAGCAGTGTTTGGAAAAAACACAGTATTTCTCCTCATTTTCAGCCATTTAGGACTTGCCATTACCAGATTTCTACCATAAAAGTTAATAGCTAAATTCTTGATGCATCTCTGAGCTCTTCAACCATGTTGTTTTTTCCCTTTCTATGCAGTCATTTTCCAAATATAACAGAGGAAGATCCTTCTGGGATTAAAATGTAAATGAGACAAAGATGCAATAGCAAAAGACTAATTTGTTTTAATTCCCCAGTGAAAACATTCCAGTTATTAGATCTAGATTAATTGTCACCATCTTTTTGCCATCAAGAATGTTTTGGTTTGAGCTGCTGATTAAACTCCTGCAACAAGGGGAAAAACAGAAGAAGTGATGTTACTGCTTGGTTTATTCTGTTTTCTCCAGGAAACCAGCACATCCTGCAGTGATGCTTCATGCACCTAGCTGATGGTTTGATGGCACAGACACAGGGTTGGGGCTGTCTGAGAGGTTTCCTGGCTCTGGAGAAACTTATTTCATGTCATGAATCTCTCTGCCCGTCTGCACTTCATGCTATTAATACCGGGGTTTAGCAAAATGCAAGTTTGACATTTCATAACTTTCTATTTTGACCTCTCCATGACCCCCTTGTAAACCATATTACTCAGTGAAAAACAAAGCCAGGAGGGCTCTGCCAGTGTCCCCGGTGGTTTTGGTGGCAGCACTGATGTCACTTGGCTCTGGGCAGTGTCACCCCCTCACCAGGTGCAGGGGGTGAGGGGCTGGTGGCTCTGCCTGCAGCAGAACCTCTCACACAGCAGCAAAGAGGCTGCATGGAAATTAAAGTTCCCCATCCTCCAAATAGCCACAGAGATGTCAGGGGATGTGGACTGACCATGTCTGATGCCACTTGGAACATGCTGCTCAGGTGCTGCCTGCACCCCTCCTGCTGCTCAGGAGCCACCAGCCAGAGTTAGGTTCCCTTTAATTAAAAACCCAGGCATGAAAATATTAGTAGTAAATCCCTGAATGCTGGAGTCTTGTGGCTAAACACTGAGGAATGTGTTTTATCAGCCTGGTCATGCTCAGTGGTGGGAAGAGCACAAGGTACAAGGGTGACTGTGCTCACTGGGAAGGGAAGAGATGCTTTGTCCCACAGCTGGTCTTTTGTGGTGGCATTGGTTGGAGTCCAGAGCCAAGAATTTTGGTGACTTGAAATCTACTCTGAAGTATTACTCTGTGTCTGTATGGGTTGATCCCTTGGAAAAAGTTCAGAATTTTATCAGGAACATTAATAAACGGGCCTGGTTTTTGAGGACTGGCATGTCTCTCTCCTAAGACAGCTCACACAAGGCAACTGCAGGGGATGTTCTTTAGAATGGCACCCAATTTAACATTTCTGGAGAAGGGAATTCTCATCTTCCAGTGATGATATCACATGGGTCCAGCCCTTTGGTTTTGCAGAAAATTTCTGCCTATATTCTCATCCATTAATTCCGGAGCTCCATTTTAACTGTGGTTATGGATGGGATTTCACTGCTGCTTCATTTTATGATCAAATGGAACATGACAATAGAGTAGTTTTAAGAAATGGGGTGTGCCACTGAAGGCCCTTTAAAGAAGTGCAGAGGTACCTCTTTTGGCATTTACCAGATGCTGTTTTCAAGCAGCAGAGCTAGGTATGGATTTTTTTATTTAATGTGGAAGCAGTTTCTAAAGACTTTAATTGACTTGCAAAGATTCAATGAAGGAAAAACTCTGTTGGAGTTATAGAGATGCAGCTCTTACCTTTGGTTACTACAAGCTACTTTGCATAAAAGGCATTGAATAAAATTATTTCCAAATACCCAAGTGGTTCACTGAAAATAAATAGAAATGGTTTTGATTCTTGAGGGGGCCCAGGGGTTTTTCCCCAATCCTGTTTTTTTTTTCTTTCTCCAAGACAAGAAAAAACACTCAAGTTGTCCTCACTAGTCACTTTTTTTGGGGGGAGCTTATGTGCTCCATTATATGGGTGAAGTGAGGCCCTGGCATATGTTGCCCAGGGAAACTGTGTCTGCCTCTCCTCTGGAAATGTTCAAGTCCAGGTTGGAAGGGGCTTGGAACAACTTGGTCTGGTGGAATGTGTCCCTGCCCATGGCAGGGGGATGGTCCCTGTCCTCCCAAGCCATTTTGTGATTCTATGATTTTAAATGTTGCTCATCAAACCTTGGGCTTCAATAAGTAAAAGCTGTTAGTTCATTTGATTAAAAAATCATGACCTGGGAACTGTCACAGCAATCTTTGTGAAGGTTGGACAGTGGGGGGAGAGGAAGAGTTTCAGATTCTGCTTTGCTCCTTTTCCTGGCGTGCCACTCTTATTTGAACAGCTCTGGAACGGAGCACTGGGAATTACAATGGCAGTCACTTATTTACATGGAATACCGTGATAGGGAAATGAGTCATTTGAAAAGGTATTTTGCAATTTTAATCAATTTTGTTGCTGCTTGCCAGCAAATTAAAAAACCTGCCCTCCAGGAAGTGTCTGCCGTCAGTGGATGAGAAAGCAGAGCCTGGTCCCGGGGGAGGTCCTGACATGGAGGGGAGAGCACAGGCAGCTGCTGTGAGACGAGCCCAAGACTCCCAAATTGCTAGGAGGTCCTTTCTGACCTAGTGAGCCCAGGATTTCAGTGTCAGTCCCACCCTCTGCCCTCGGGCTGTTCTGCTTTGCTTGTGAGCTTCTCCTCAGAGCAGCAACAGCAGTGCAACCAATTACCACATTTAGACATCTTTAGAAATCATTTGTTTGCCCCCAATATCACCTGCTGCAACTGGTTTCCTGCTCTAGTTTTGAGTTTGCCACGAGTTTGTGTGGAAGTTTACCCAGAGGTGCCCTGCTGGGGCTGGCTGCAGGGGCCATTCTTTAGCATGACACACAATTTAGGAGCTCTGGAGAAGGAAACTCTCATCTTCCAGCTGAGAGTTGTTGCAGCATCCTCGGCTGAAGTTGTACCTCTGCTGCCTGGGCTTTCTGTCTGTCCTCCCACCTTCCATGCTGCTGCTAGGGATGTGTCAAGTTCAGTCTTAGGGGTGTTTATTCTGTTTTGATCTTATTTTTTATTTTTAACAGAACACAGAAAGTAGCTGCTGGGACAGCTGAATGCTGGTATCCTCACAGCATAAAGTGGGTCAGGGCTGTACTGAAATAAAACTCTCCAAATCATCACGCTGAGAGTAAAGGTTTCTGGTCATTTTGAGTTTACTCAGTTTTATAGGAAGAAAGAAATGGCAGTAATAAAACATCTTACAGTTGTGTTGTGAGGAGATTTTAAAGCTCCAGATTAACTGTGCCAGATTACAGCAAAGCAAGGCCCTGATTTTTTCCCCCTCTCAGTTGCTTCATGGTGCAAATAGAAAAATGGGACACGGACGGGGCTGTTAGCTCAGCCAGGGGGAGGCAAGGTTGCCCAAGATATAAGGTCTGTGCTGAAACTGCACCTTCCCAGCCAGAGCAAACACTGCTTCATGTTTTCCCAACCAGAGCTCCATGTGAAAACTAGAACACACAGCAAACTGGTGAGAGTGAGCAGGGGCCAGAAGTCTGCAATGATCAGGGAATCATAGAATTCTGAATTGGGTTGGAAGGGACTTCAGAGCCCATGCTATTCTAACTCCCCTGCCACTTTCCCCTATCCCAGGCTGCTCCAAGCCCCGTCCGTGAACATTTCCAAGGATGGGGCAGCCACAGGTTCTCTGGGCAACCTGTGCCAATGCCCTGTCACGCTCACAGTGAAGAATTTTCTCCCAATATCTAATCTAGGTCTCCAGTCTTGCAGTTTAAAACTGTTCCCTCTTGTCCTATCAGCATCCACCCGTGTAAAAAAATCACTCTCTTTTTTTTATTTTTTTATTTTTTATAACGATGATGTGGTCCAGGGGCAGGGCAGCAGCAAACAATTTGGAATGGAGGAGAAAAGAGCCAGGATTTAGCACGGGAAAGAGGAGGGATGCAGGTGGAAACACAGGGGAAGTAAAAATGAACAATTTGCATTTAAGTAACTGCGGGTGGTTTAATTAATGCCCGCGGGGGGTGCTGGAGATGAAACGCGAGGGGACAGGGTGCTGGAGTGAGGGATGTGCCTGCCGGGGAGGTTTGGAGCGTGTCCCCCCGGGCCGGGCCGAGCCGCGCTCCGCAGCTGGGTCCTGCCAATGTCCCACCATGTCCCACCGGTGTCCCAAGGTGTCCCACCATGTCCCAAGGTGTCCCGGGGGCTCGGCAGGCAGCGGGGGGGCGGAGCAGCGGGTCGGAGCCGCAGTTTCTGGTTTTCCCCACTTACACGTGGCATTTCTGCCCCGGCACAGCGGCGGCGGCTCCGGGTGGGCGCCCCGGCACACGGGACTCGCCTGGACGGAGGTGACGGGGACAGGAGGGCAGGGGGAACCCGGGACTGGGGGCCAGGGGAGCAGAATCTCAGATCTGGGGTCTGGAGGAGCGGCATCCCGGGACTGGGGGGCCAGGGGAGCAGAATCGCAGGACTACGGATGTGGGGAGCAGTATCCTGGGACGAGGGGTCCAGGGGAGCAGCATCTCAGAACTGGGGGCCCAAGGGAGCAGCATCCCGGGATTGGGGGTCCAGGGGAGCAGAATCTCAGAATTGGGGTCCAAGGGAGTAGCATCTTAGAACTGGGGTCTGGAGAAGCAGCATCCCGGGACTCGGGGTCCAAGGGAGCAGCATCGCAGGATGTTTGAGGAGCAGCATCTCCGAACTGGGGTCCAAAGGAGCAGAATCTCAGAACTGGGGTCCAGGGGAGCAGCATCCCGGGACTGACCCCCCAACCCCACCCTTTGTATTCCAGGGCTCCCCGGTGAGCGTGAGCCCACCCGGCCATGCCGGCCCCCGCCGAGGCAGGGCGAGCCCCCGGCCCGCCGGATGGTGGCTGGGGGTGGGTGGTGGTTTTCGGCGCCTTCGTTTCCATCGGCTTCGCCTACGCCTTCCCCAAAGGCTTGGCCATCTTCTTCAAAGAAATCCAGGATTTCTTTGGCACATCCTATAGCGAGATCGCGTGGGTCTCCTCCATCATGCTGGCCACGACGTACGGTGCAGGTGAGTGACCCTGGTGGGCTGTAGGAGCAGGAATGTGCCAGAAATCCCCACTCTGGGCCAGAGTAGAGGAAGAGCAGCCACAGTGTCCATCTGCACGGGCACCATCCACAGATTTACTTTCTGATCGTGTTTCCAAATATTTGTTTAGGCAGCCAAGTCATATGTGGAGCCTGAGGGGACCCAGAAATCAGAAGATTACCTATGAAAACTTTCTATGGGCATCAAGGGAAAAGCCCCGAGAATAGGCTGGTGTGAAATAACTAGGTCTGGGTTCCAGCCAGAGGGGGGTGTGGAGTAGAATAATAAATGAAATAGCTGCTTGTTTATTGTGGCAGTTGATAATCACAGCAATGAAATCGCCAGTCGTTCTTATCAGTTGTAAAGCAGTACATGTAACTTTGCTCTTTTTTATTATTTCAATATCACTTTCATGACTGAATGAAATACATGGGCTGATTAAATCTTCAGCTGGAGGTGGACAGGAACCACACTCTGCAATTGCAGGAAGCTTCATCAATATTTATTCTGTCTATTAAAGAGATCCTGAAAATAATCTTTGTTTTTAAAAAGGTGGGTTTTTTTTTATTTCCTTAGTAGTGCACTGTAGTGCTTTTTAAAAAGCACAGTTGCTAATTAAAATAAAGTTTGTAAGGTGGAAGCAAGGCTTGAGTCAGAACCTATTGTAATCCACCCTGTTGTAACCCAGACTTGGTCCTACAGCTCTGCAAAAGCTGAGCTCCTGTACAAGAACCCACAAATGGAGCACTTAGAGGGCAGAACCCAAGCAGTGATTTAGAAAGAGAAATCCCCTGCTTGACCCATTGGATGTCCCATTTAACTGCAATAAATGTGCCAAAGTATTTACCTGTGGGCTCCCTGGATGCCTCTGTGAATTGTTGGCAGCTCTTTTTTCATTTTTTTCCAAAGAAAAAATGTTGTCCTTTCCCCTGGTATGGAAGAGATGCTTTGTGCCTGACGATGACCAAGTGAGGAACAAGCTCTGCAGATTAACCCTGCCCCTGCCAGCACCTCAAGTTGCTCACAGGGATTCAGATGGGGAGCTTGAGCCTCTTGGGGTTCAGCTCATGGCCAACGAGCTGGTGCTGGAGCAGGTGAAACGCTGCTCTGATTGCCTCTGCCTCCTTCCAGCTGCTCCTTTTCCAACCCACCTCCTTCTCTGTCTCTCCAAGTGCTCCAATCAGTGCTGTGTGCTCTGTACCTGGGATGTTGCACTGGACTTTTATCCCAATTAACTGAACATCTCCTGCCTTTTTGCAGGAGCTTTAACTTCGCCCTCCCTAATGCTATTACACAGTGCTGTGGGGGATGATACAACCCAATTGCAGGTGACTGTACCTTTGTGCAATCACTTGCCTTGCAGCTGCTCAGTTATGTGCAGTTACCAGTCCTCCCCTCCTCTGCTCTGGAGTCAGAATGATGCCTGTTGGATCCTCCCTGTGACCCCAGCTGAGGTGCTGGCTGGCTCAGTCAATGGAACAGGAGTGCCCGAGAGTGTATTTAACACCTCTGCTTTGATTGACTGGGCATTTAACACCAGAGCTGGTGTAGCTTATGAATGGTTCCAGTGATTTGGAAATTCTCACTAAAGGACAGCTCCTCTGAGCTGGCCAGGTTTTGCTCTGAGGTAGCACAGTTAGAACTGTGAGGATGCAAGGCTTGATTTACTCTGCTGAAAAGCTAGAGAACAGGTTAACACTGGATTTTTGCTAATCTTCCCAAAAAAAGAAATTCTAAAAACACCGAGGTTTCAACATACTCCTGAGTAACTAGCAGAGCTACCAAACCAGATGATTATTGCCACAGCACGTCCATCCCTTCCCTTCCTTTCCCACGTGGGGCAGAATGGTCAGGCTGTGTGGAGGTGCAGGTGATGCAATTCCACTGAGCATCTCCTGCACGAAGCATCAGGCACATGTCCCTGGGGGGGCTGGAGGGGACAGCAGGGCATTTGCTGCTGTCAGGGATGGGCTGTGGAGGGAAATCCCTGAGAGGACTGACCCAGGAGCTGCCCAGTGCCCTGTCAGAGGCCGATGTTTTCACTGACCACAGCTTTTGTTGACACAGTGCCTTGTTTCCTTGTTCTCATTGGTCTAAGGGCTTGTTTTTGGACTGTGCTGCTTACACTGTAACAGAGCTCGTGTTTACATCTCATAAATAATGCAAATGAAACTTATTTTCTGAAAATACATTAACTAACCCAGGTCTCCACTGGAGAAACTGTGTTGATTTTGACAGCATGGATGCAGATTTACAGTGACCACCTGAGGCTTTGCTTGTAGCACCAAAGGAATTCTAGTTTTTCAGACTAAAACTGAAAATCAGCAGCCAGGACTGTTTCTGCCCTTCACTTTCTGCTGAATTCCCCCAGGAAGGTGTTTTATACCAGCTGAGGCTCTGGCAATATATATTACAGAAGTTAATGTGTCTTATCCCCCCAGTTTCTTAATCTGAACTAGGTTGCAGAAAACAATTCTGTCACTATAATACCAGTAGTAAAACAGATTACTGTGCAGTAAAGTGGATAGCCTGGACTTTATGATGGGGTACTTGTAGCTCTTGCCAGAGAGCTCCTGTTCAGCAATTCCACATTTCCAATTGCAGAGGGCACACTGGGAGGTTTGAGAGTGAGGAGCATGAGGGAACATTGCTTTTCCCTGACCAAATCCCACAGGCTGAAGCCCTGTCAATCTGATAAAGAAGGATTTGTTTTACAATGTTTCTACTTTTATTATTTTTCTTGTCATGGTTGAAGACCTCATTTCTTATCTCAAATGAGAAAGGTATTACAGAGCAGAATCTTTGATGTATGGGAAAAAAAAAAGGAAAAAGGATCTGATCAATGATCTTAGAGGTCTTTTCCAACCTTAATGATTCTCTGATTCTGTAAGGGACCAAGGGCCATGGCATCATCCTTCCCTAAAGGTGCTTTCAGTTTCACCTGAGCACCCAGGTAACAGGCTCTGGGGGTGAAGAGGACACAGCAAATGTCCCAAAATGTGGAGCTCCCCAGGGTACCCATCGTGCTGCCAGATGCCCCTGGGCAGGGCTTCTTTTTGCAAGCTGCCTTCTTGGGCACTATTTGCTGTGCCAACACAAGACCAAGATTCCCCAGGTTTTGCCTCACATACAGGGATGAGTTTTATTTAGGAAGCAGTTTCATTGCAAAGCCAAAAGCCTTTGGCCTTTGCACCTCCTGATTTGGGCTGTGTGGTGGTGCCAGGTTCACACAACTGAGCTGCCCTTGTCCCACTTTTAAGGCTGACACATTTCAGGCTAGGCCACAGATGTGTCCCTGGGGATAGCCATTAGCCAGGGAAAGCAGGAGGCAGTGGAGCTCTCAGGAAAGAAAAGATAAGCAGTATTAATTTGCTAGTAAATTAGTTGCCCTATTCAGCATCAGGGGAAACAGTCAAACACTAAAAATAAGAAATAGTGATGCCACTAATTTAATAGCAGTAATGTTCTTGTAGCCCTTACGGTCTCCTGTAAGGCTGTAAGACAGGTAAGGATCGTGGGAAGAAGTAATATATTTTATCATGGCCAACTGTTAGAGCTTGAACAACGAGCCAGCCTCCTGGCACATGTGCCAGAACAGAGAGAACAATTTAATTCTAGGACAGCATCTGCATTTTCTTTTTTAAAATTTTTTAATGGTGAGTGTGTGACCAAATGCTTCCTTCATCTTTATAATGGAATAGCAGGAATCATCCAAGGGGAGCTCAGAGAGCAGATCCTCCTGCAGAGTCATTTCAGCTGCTCAGCTCCAATAGCTGGGGCTACACCAGGGGACATCGAGCTCCTTTTTACTAATTTTGAAGAATTTCACTCTTTTGTGATTGCTGTGCATGTTTGTATACAGCTTGTAGGTGTAAATATCTGCTGCTTCTGTTGCCCTTTAATACATAAAAAGCTCAGGCTCATGGCATCAGCACCATGCATTGTTTTTATTCAGAATGTGCTGCAGTGGAGTCTTGTCTCAGTCTTGTTATACCCTGCTGTAAAACTCTCCCTAAAGTCTCCAGGGCGCTGCTCTAACACATCCAAATTTCCATTAAAATTAAGGAATTGCCGTCTGTCTATTTTACAAAGACGGCATCAGAGAGCCACATTTTGCCAATACAAGAAAAATGAGAGTGTTTTTGGTGAAAAAGACTCCACCTGAAACCAACCTTGTTATTTACTGGTTTGTAATTTGGTGAAGATCAAATTATCTGAAGATTTAATTCTGGAAATTCTCCACAACTAAATCTTTTATCCTAGAAAAACTTTCTCTCAGAGCTTGTAAGTGCTTAATAGAGCATCTGCTAAAGCAGCAAGGAAGAGATAGGGAAGCTGAAAGTCCACCACTGACCTTGAACATTTAATCCAAAATTTTATAGCTGTATTTTATTATACTGCTAGCATGATAAATTGCAGTGACAGGTTTAGAAAGCACCTTACAACATGCAGTGGTGTAAAGCTATATTAATAATGAGTTGGATTCTGCAGTTTTTAACTTAATCAAAACCGCCAATGTTCTCTCCTGCTCTGGTCCACACTCTGTCAAAACCTCCTCTGCCTCCAGAAGACCCCACCCAGGGCCCTCCACCCATCTCAGTTGCTCTCAAATAGCTGTGAAGCACTACAAGGGGAAACTGAGGCACAGGAGGGAGGTGGGTTTTTTCAAGGACAAGGTTATGTTCTCCTGTGTCAGCTCTCTCTACTGCTGGTTCAACAAATATTCATTCTCCAGAGGGGCTTTCACCAGGATTTCCCTAGGCATGTGCTTTTCCACCTGGGTGTTTTGTGGAGGCTGAAACAAAAGGAGGAGGATTATTCTGTTTATTCAGAGTGCTGTGGATATCCAGCATCCTGCTGTCCTGGCCCAGGCCCTGGCAGGTGCTCCCTGGAGCTGCCTGATGCTGGATTCACCTTTTTCCTTACCCTCCCCACCTCTTGGAGTCCCCCTCAATCAGCCTCCCCATGCTGTGGGAACAAGACATCTTCCCATGCAGGGGCAACCCCTGGGGTAGCAGCACCATTAGAATCCTAGATTTTGATAAGAAAGCTGGATGAGGAATGGTTTGATTTCTGTAATGAATGGTGCTGCAGATTCATATACTTCTCCTGACTCTCAGAGAGCACTCCAGCTCTGCAAGGTCACCACGTATGGGCTTGTATTTTTTATTTTTTAAATAGCTCTGTTCTACTTAAGAGCAATAATAGCACTATAGGTTCAGGTGAAATATTTCTGTGTTGGTGGACTTGGTCACAAAGCTTTATCATTTTGCCCTTCATTGGAGCTACCAAGGTCACCAGGCAGCAGCAAGAGAGATGTGATAGACTTAATAAAAACCAAGATTAATAAGAACTAGGAAGAAGGACGAGTTTTGGCTGGGGGCTTGTTAATGGTGTTAAGCCAAGGAGTAAGTTATAAGCCATTCCCAACAAGTGGAATTCAAACATGTGAAAGCTTCTTCCCCCAGAGCATTGCAGCTCTTCTGCCCCTGGATGGGCTCTCCAGTGATCTCTTGGTCAAGTCATGCAGGGCTTCCCAGGGCTGCTTTTGGAGCAGCATGTTCCTCCAGGAATGGATGTTCCAGCTGCACAGGGAACTCCTGTTCTGCAGCTGGGCTTCCAGGGGTGGAAGGGATCGAAGCCAGCGGTCCTGGCCAGGCAAAAGGAAGCTAAAAAAATCCGGGAGAGCAGCTCAAATACCGTGATGTCATGACCTTGTGGAGGTGAGCAGCTGTGATCTGCTGCGTGGTGAGATCCAAACCTGCAGCTGGGGAAACCACTGTGTGCTGTCCCTTTGCAGGAGAGGTTATTTAATTGCTTAAACACAAAGTGACACGAAGCACCTTGGCCGCAGCCCCAGTTTGGGAGCTGCTGGCCTGTGGCTCCTCCGTGTCCCCCAGGAGCATCATCCAAGCTGGGTTATCTGGAAATTGAAATGCCAGAGCACTGATCAGATAAGACTGCTGGATTAGGAAGAGAACACTTTGTCTTTCTGAAGCTTGGGCCTTGTCTGCTTTGTTTTTCTTCTTCTTTCTTTCTTTCTTTTTTTTTTTTTTAACATCAGGTTGTTGCTGTGGCAAATGTAAGTATTTCTGCTGGGAGGTCAGGGTCCCTGTGTTCCCAAGGGCATGCCTGGTGGGTGCAGGGGAGGGAGGATTGCTGCAGCCTGGCTGCTGCAGTGGATCCTGTCCCTCACTACCTTCCCAGCTGAATACAGTGCCAGTCCTGCCCAGGAGGCCCAGCACCACAGGACTGACCAGTTTGATGAGTGAATAATGTGTGTCCAGACAATTTCTCCCATGCTTGGCTTATGCATCCCCTCACAGGGTTTGTGCTGAAGCTGCAGCCATTATCCCCTAAAATGAACTGTTTTCTTCACCTATGTGGAAGCAAATGCAGCATCTCTGGGGCCAGGTTAGCTGTTGAAGCTGCTGTGGCATGTGCTGGATTTCAGCCCCCTTATTTAAAATCGATTATTTACAATGCAAAGTAGCACTAATAGAAGGCATCAGGGTGATTTAGGTGTGGACAGGTGTTTGGAAGCTGCTCTGTCAGGTCTGGCAGAGGAGTATTTGAGACTGGTTGTCAGCTGGGGCGTGTGCTCGCTGCCACTTGGCCTGGGTGTGTGGCCATCCTGAGGAAGGGTTGGTGTCTGTGGGCTCCTCAGCCCATGCAGGTGAGGCTAATAATTATTAGGCTTCATTATGAGCAGGTACCACCAGTTATTCTCCAGTGTGACCTGGAGCAAGCAGGAGCAGGGCTCAGTTCCCAAGGGTGAGCAGCAGTTCTCCACACCCTGGTGCCACAAACACTTAAAAGCATGAGCTATCCAAGCCTCTTCTGGCATGACAAGGAGTGAAAGGCTGCAGGTTTTAACCCTCTCATCCCTTTCCCCCCAGGTTTGCAGCTGGGCCCCGTGTTTTCTCTGGCTGCCTCCCTTTCAGGCTGTGTGTGCCCCCTGTCTCCAGAGGCTGCTGGGTTCTGGCAGCACGTTAATAACGTGGGGGCACTTGCTTTCCTTCGGGGGGTAATGAGGAGGTTGCTCTGTTACCATGGGCTGCTACCCTGGTGGATAAATTATGAAGCCCAAGGCAGTGTTGTTATTCCACAGAGGGAATGAGATTATTACTGAGGAAATTGCAGGCCTGCTCCTGTCGTTGTTTTACTACTGGTGTAATAATAGACTTTGTTCCATTAGTATAAACGATTTCCCCCCCTTTCCCTCTCCTCTGAGTATGTTCCACTCCTTCTTATGTCCCCAGTGACTCCTCACAGGCAGTGGCAATCATGGCATGCTGAGCTCCTATTTGTATTTTCACAATAGTATGGAAAATATTAACTATCTGGGCAGTTCCTTTGGTGCTGACCAATGTCCCTGTGCAGGAGCAGCTCTTTAGAGCCACTCATCACTGTGCAAAAGCAGGAAGAGCTGAGCTGCAGCCCCAGCCATTGGGGCAGTGGGGATCTCAAACCTTCCAGCCCTGTGGTCCCTGCAGTTGAGGATTTTAGTGTTGTTGTTTTATCACCTGTGTGGCCATCAAATGGTCTGACCAGCAGACCTAGAACATTTGCACTGGCTCTGTGCCACTTTACACTGTCAGAAGGTCAGTGTTGTGAAACCTGGAAAAAAACCCTGGAAGCCTCTGGGTTACAGATTTTCAGGGCCTCAGCTCTTAGCTGCTTATCTGAAAGCCCTGCAGAGAAATATTGCAGCAGAAATTCATCCAGCACAAGTTCCTCCAGAAAGGAGGAACACTGTTACTATTAGTATCAGGTTAAGTTAAAAAAAAATAATAAAAATGACAAACCAAACCTTACAAATAAGGGATATATATACACTCAGGGTCAGAGGTATGGGAGAGAAGAATGTTTTAGTCCCTAATAGAAATACATCAGTGTTTCACACCGGCACTGGAAGTTTTGCAGCTCATAAAAAATTCATAAGGCTTGCTGAGGAAAACAGGAAGGCAATTCAGGTGTCTAGTTTTTGAGCACTGTCATACTTGCAAGAGTTTAAGCCAGTCTGGATTGATATTTCTTGTTATATGCCAGCTCTGCATTATGATCCTCTCTGGATCACAGTTCAGTGACTCAAAAAGAATGAATGACAAGGTGGCCTGGCTTTGTGGAGGAGAAGAGAGGAGAGTCCAGGGTATTTTGCTTTTTCTTTATGGTTTTACAGTCTCCTCTTCAGGGTCCTTTTCACTTCTGCAAACACAAAACTCAAGGTGAAAAGTAATTGGACAAGCTAACAAATGAGTTCAGACTTGCTGCATTCCCCACTGGTGAGTCTCTGTGTTTCTCTTGCCACCAAGAGCAGCCTCTTTGACACAGCCTTTCATGTACCAGCTAACAAAGAATGGAAACCTGCCACAGGTATGAGAAAAGAGAGGCTTTAAACAGGACAGGCACTAAACCAGTATGATTTATATGGGCTAATATATTTCATCAGTCATCCAGGGGCTCCATGATCCCAGCTGCATCTTTTGGGGATATTTGGTGCAAATTGTTGCCCTCCAGGCTGCAGAGTTTTACTGCAGGCAGAAGTGGAAGCCTCAGCCAAACTCTGCAAGGGTTTGGGGTGTAAAGTGCAGCACTTCTGAGCAGGCATTCCTTGCTCTTACCATGGGCTGATGGAGACGATGGAGAGTGTCCCCGTGTGCCAGGGGAGGTGCAGAGCCACAGGCACAGCTCTGAGTGAAGCCAGCAGCAGGAGGAGGCACAGCATCCCCACCGTGTCCTCTGCTGTCCTGTGCTGTCCCCCTGCAGTGGATGACAAAAGATGGCCATGGCTGGAAGTTCATTGGAAGGGAGGAAGTCACTGGGTCATGGAAGGGGGGCTGCCATGTGGCTGGGTGGTTGGGAGGGAATGCCATCCCTTCCTGCACCGAAACACCACCCTAATGTCAGCATTCTTGTCACTGGAATGAACTGAGGTGCAAGGGATTAATTAAATGATGCTTCTAATTTCATCATGAGGAGTTGCAGTGCTGTGCTGGTGGTGGGGACAGCCCTGACTGCCCAGCTCCCTGAGCAGCCTCAGCACACCAGGGACATTCTCAGCAGCTGGGATGGCTTTTGCTCCTCGCCCTGACTTTTCATGGACTTGCACAGTGTTTGTGTGGCTGCTCCTGCAAGGTCAAGCTGGGTAAATGGCAGCTTTCTGAGAGCTTTGCCAGCTGTTTCCCTTGCCCTGTTCTCACCTGATGCTGTAAATTAAGAAGCAAAAATCACCCTGACTCCTCTTAGCTTCTCCTTGCAAGAGGGAGCAATGGCTTCATTTGGATGCCAGGACAGGGAGCCTGTGGTTCCTGCTCGTTTCACCAGGCAGGTTTTAGCAGCTAAAGGGGCCTTGGGATCCAAGCTGCACACACTGTTACCGTAAATGCTTTCTCTGTGCTAATATACAGTATCTTTATTCTTTCCATGCCAGCTGAGTAACTGGTAAATGACAGGTCCTGCTTTTCAATTCCACCGTGCTGCCAGGGCCTGTCACGCTTTTAATTTGTGCAATAGCTACAAGCATAGCAGTAATTGTGTTTCTCATTTCCCACAACTGCAGTGCTGGCTGTGTGTTCCCTCTTCTCCAGTCCTCCTCCCTGACTTGAGCTATTTAATGTTTCCTGAAGCTACCCCACAATGCTGCTGGTAAACTTACCTAATGTTTGATGTTTAATGAACTCTTTCCCCTCAAGAAATACCCTGCAGGTGGCATGGGGCAGAGCAGGGCAGGAGGGTGCACTCAGAGCTGCTGGTGTGATGCTGATTGCTGTGGACACCTGGGCAGGGTGAGGGGTCTGTGTGTGCTCTGTCACCTGCCCAGGCTGGCAGGGCTGGGAGCTGAAGAGTGCCCAGCTCCCAAATATGACAGATTGCATCTGCCACTTTCTGCCCAGAGATGGGACAGATTTTGAAAGGCTGCTCAGCTAAAGCCTGTGGATGTTTCTGTAGGTACAAATGACTTAAGTGGAAGTAATTTTGGGGATGTGATTTTGCATTTGCTTCAATGCCTTTGAAAGGTCTGCTCAGGACTGTGACAAACCCTTCAGCCTTTGAGCAGCAACTCAAGGAAATTTGGTTTCCCAACTGTTTGAGGCTCTGGGTTGGATTTTTTGGTGTCTCATGAAAGTGAAGGTTTTCCTGCTGGGTCTGGACTCATTCAGGCTGTGAAGGAGAAAGGCTTCTGTGCTTCTGAATTTTGTCACAGTTCCCTGGGAGCTCAGCCCAGCCCAGGCAGGTGATGCCCTTGAGAGCACAGCTCTCCCATCCAGGCTGGCAGACATAGGTCTGATTTTCCTGTTGTAAAACTGATAGTTCTGGTTGCAGCAGATGAAGGCTGTTTGCTGAAGGTCACACAGACCTCCTGTAAAACATTGCTGAGAGATCACACACAACAAGAAAGGCGAAAAGTTTCATTCTTGTGGCTTAATAAGTGTTTGCTGTGGGGCTGGGATGTGGCTGAGGACACAGCACACATGGAGTGTCCCCAGGGACACACAAAGGCTGCTCTCATTTGTAAAGCCAGTAGTTGGGATACAAACATTTATTTCCCTCTGCTTTAGCCTCTTCCCTGGGCTGTCCTGATAGCTGGGTGAATGTTTCCTACTCTCAGTCCCTTCCAGTTCATAATCGGCTCTCATGGTCCAAACCCATCCTTCCTGATGGGTGAAGCCAATACAATAATCCTCATTTCCTGTCTCCTAAGCTGGATGCTGAGAGAGTGGGACATATGTGAGCAGTCCTGGTTTTCCTCTCACAGCAGGGGCTTCTCTCCATGGTGGCTGTCCCAGGTCAGAGCAGGAGAGGAGCCTTAGGAGTATTGTGGGCTTGAAATGCTTTGCTCCATGGCCCAACATCCTATAGGGTGAAAGCCCTCTGCCAGTGGGTGATGGTAATTGAAACCACATTTTCTTAGCTGAGTAATTAGATTGATTCTGCAGAAATTCGGACATGTGGAAAATTGAAAAATGGAAGAATTGGATGTCCTTGGGCTGCAGATGAATATGTTGGTGCCTTTCTGAGAACACTGGCTCGATCTATTGAATTACAGGATGTGCTGAGACCAGCTCAAGCATGGTGCAAGTGCAGGCCCCAACCAGGGGAAACTCAGACAGAAGGGTGTCTTTTTCTCACTAATCTGAAATATGTATCCCTTTCCACAGAACTTCTCACTGAATTCTGTAGTGCTCCTTGCAGCAAAAGGATGCATGTGTGTGAATCCAGTTAAAGGATTAGCAGAAAAACTCTCCATGTAATTATACACACACAGAAATTCTAATTGAATGGTGCATTTGATGGGACCAGATCACAGATCACAGTTACAGGGATGTTGTTGAGACTGTGCTTGTGTGCATTTCATTTATGAGTGTTTTGACTTCACACATCTGGTGGAAAGTATTTCTATGGGCTTCATTCCCCAGATGAAACCAGCCATACCTACTGTTTTCTATTCTTGCACATTATAACAATTGAGAACTCGTTTGGATGCTGTCAGCCACGCTGAGGGATTGTTGTGGTTTCTGGGTTTCATTCCTGTGATCAGGAGTGCTGTGGTTTTCAGGGTCTGGAGAGAGCTCTGGAGCTATTTCTGACTGAGATTATTTAAGCAAAGATAAATATTCTGCCATGGCTCTGTGGTGAGGTAGGTCCCACAGCCAAACTCTTCAGAGGTGGCTGTGAGTTTAAAATACCTGTTTGCAGTATTGTATGTGTGGGTGGTGGGGGAAGTGGCAGGAATGAAGGCAAACAAGAACACTGGGCTCTGAAACACCACTACTGTATGATGAGTAGCACCACAAATAGCCAGGTAAGTTCAGATATTAAATCTGCCTGTATTCCCCTTCCTCATTTCCAGTATGACTTTTGAAGAATTTTGATTTAGGATTTTTGAGTAATGCAGAATTTTTTCTTTACATCTCATGACTTGGACTTCTGGACTGCTCTTTCCCCTTCAGCTTGCCTTCTCTAGTTCTGACTTCTCAGTCTGTTCTAACTTCAGAGCTGGCTTTTCTTTGAGCAGGTTGGTCCTGAGGTACCATCAAAGTCCTTCCAATATATATCATACTGTGATTCTGATTTTTACTGGTCTCACTTCCTCAGATTTCAATGTTTCGTTTTAGTGTGCACAGTTTTTGTCAAGCCATTTCCCTCTTTCATAATTTTGCACTGCCCTGAACCTCCTCTTTGCATAAATGCAAGTCCAAACTGGTTCTTTTGAGCTCTGGCTAATCCATCATCCCAAATCTTTTCTACCTGCATGGACTGCTATTAAGATTTAATTAACAGTGTTCTGCTGAAGCTTTGGTCCTGGTCAGCAGTATTGGAATTGCATTAAATAGAGGAATTAAAAATGCAACAGCGTTTGTGATATCAGCCTCACAATATGAGCCACCACTTTGTGTATATAGTTTAACATCATGATAAATCAGGAAGCTCCTGATCCAGCTGGGATCCTGTGTTCACACGATTTGTTGTTGCTGTTTGCCTTCTCTGGTGACACTTGTAAGTCCTGGGGGCAGGAGCTGTCACTGACTACACACCTGTGGCATTGGACATTCTGCCATCTCCACGTGGAAGATCTCTGTTTTTCCATTTTCTCCCTGAACTCACCATAGGAGCTGTCAGCAGCACTCAGGGCCATTGATATTGCAGAGCTTTACCTGTTTTGTGTCAAACATGCCTTCTGTTGAAAGATGTGACCTCAGGGTCCCTTTTGCCCTCTTTCCCCAGGTCCCATCAGCAGCATTCTGGTGAACCGCTATGGCAGCCGCCCCGTGGTCATGTTTGGGGGGCTCCTGTGTGGTGTGGGGATGATCTCAGCTGCCTTCTGCACCAGCATCCTGCAGCTCTACATCTGTGTGGGCTTCATCACAGGTGAGAACAAAGCATCTCCTTCCCCTCCACGTGAGAGGCTCCCTTCTGGCGGCTTGGGGCTTCCACACCTGGGTGGTGTGTGCACCAGCACAAACACCATGGGAAACTGGTGAGAGAAAAAGCTGGTGAGATAAAAATCTAGTGGGACAAAGGCCCTCGTTATCAATGCTGCAGGTGAACTTTAGCAAAGAGTTCTTTAGCAGAGTGAACGTTCCCTGCCCAGCGCGGTGCTCCTGGCTGGACACGGCGCGTGGGATCCAGGCAGGGCTGTGCTCTCTGCAGTGGGATCCAGGCAGGGCTGTGCTCTCTGCAGTGGGATCCAGGCAGGGCTGTGCTCTCTGCAGTGGGATCCAGGCAGGGCTGTGCTCTCTGCAGTGGGATCCAGGCAGGGCTGTGCTCTCTGCAGTGGGATCCAGGCAGGGCTGTGCTCTCTGCAGTGGGATCCAGGCAGGGCTGTGCTCTCTGCAGTGGGATCCAGGCAGGGCTGTGCTCTCTGCAGTGGGATCCAGGCAGGGCTGTGCTCTCTGCAGTGGGATCCAGGCAGGGCTGTGCTCTCTGCAGTGGGATCCAGGCAGGGCTGTGCTCTCTGCAGTGGGACCCAGGCAGGGCTGTGCTCTCTGCAGCTCCGTGCTCTGGGCCAGCTGCTGGGGATGGCCATCAGTGCCCTCAGCTCCCCCTGAAGCAAACCCAGGTTCATTGTGCTCTGCCCTGGGCATGGCAAGTCCTTCTGGGTACAAGTGTGACTATAAAGAAAGCACCCTTGTTCCTATTTTACTGTGTTTTATCTTCCCTCTGTGAGATACACGAGATGAGATTTCAGGGGTTTGCTTCAGTTTACTTGTGATGTGAGGAAGTCCTTTATCTGAAAATAAGAACTGCTGGAGTTGACTGAAAATGGCAACAATCGCCTTATTGTGAAAAAAACACCCTGTGTTTCCTTCTTGAAGTTCCAATTTGAACTGCCTGTATTGAAATATGAAATTCCATATTGGAAACTCAAGCAGAGTAATGCATAGGCTCAGTCCAACATCTTTAAGGCCTGCAGGTGCCAGGTTATTGCACCTGTGTGAGTATAGATGCTTAATTGTAAGTATTTTTGTTTTATTATTTTGGATTAGGTACAGCCAAAGTTTATTCCAGTGCAGCTAGGACATCTGCTTGAAAACATGACACAATGAGTTCAAAATTGGCTTTTGAGGTTGCCAGGTGTATGATTTAATGAATGTTCCCAATCTCTCTGCAAATGCATTAAGTGTTGCTGCTTTCTGAATGTGAAAATGTGAGCTCAACATTTAAAATCAATAAAACCAGCCACTAGGAAAGTAAATTTGGACAGAAAGTTTGTCACCCTGTTCTTCTATATCAATATTCCTTTATTAACTCTGTACAGTAGTGAATAAATCCCTGTGTAGGATTCCCTCTTTTAAACCTTACTTTTCCTAAGGACTGTCACTGTAATTAAATGAAACTGTATTATTCTTGGATGAATAACAATCTTGCAGATTCCTTGAAACAGACTCCAGGAACAAAGGGATGGGAAATAAAAATAACCAATGTCTCCAATATTTCATAATGTATAGGCTTGCATCATTTCCTGCTAAATGAATTTCCTCTAGGAAGGCAAAGGGGGAAGTGACAGGACAAGGGGGAATGAGTTTCAACTGACAGAGGGCAGTTTAGATGAGATATAAGGAAGGAATTCTTTATTGTGAGGGTTGGGAGGCCCTGGCACAGAGAAGCTGTGGCTGCCCCATCCCTGGAAGTGTCCAAGGCCAGGCTGGATGGGCTTGGAGCAGCCTGGGATAGTAGAAGGTGTCTGTGCCCATGGCAAGGGAGCTGGAATGGGATGGGTTTTAAAGTCCCTTTCAACCTAAACCATTCTGTGATTCTAAGTTGACTAATGATGGATTAGCATATGGAAACCATAAATCCTTTGCTAAAAATATTCCATGAATTTTGGTGAGCAGAAGGACTCGGACAAGAAACAGGGCTGTAGGAAGGCACCTAGGTATTTTAGATGTTTTTAGATGATCTAAAGCTAAAAGGTGACAGGAGGGAATTCTGTGCATAACCCCAGTGGACCTGGGATTGATAAAGACCTTGCTCTGGCTTGGTCCCTGAATGTGTCTGCAAGTCTGGTCCATCACCCAGCACAGAGAGCTGTCAGTGTGGGCAGTGCTCACAAGTGACCCTCGTGCCAGCCCCGAGGTACAGGGCTAAAACACCCACATCTCTTTGTCTGCAGTGCTGTTTCCTCTGAGCAGAGCACATCTTTTGTGTGCATCTTTCCCTGCTGCTTGTTGAACAAGGGCACCTGTGTGGGTGAGGTGTTGGCTGATAACCCATCATCTCCAGGCACAGGGTGTGTGCTGGGGAAGGAATATTAATTTGACAGAGAAGGGAAGATGCTTGTAAGCCTGTTAACATGCTGGATGCCTCTAATTAAGCTTGAAGTATTTTTGCTGGTCAGGCCTAACATGGAAGCATTCAAGGGCAATTATGAAGCCGCCTGCCCGTCACGTGGCTGCGACAGCGCTGCTGCACGAGGAGAGAGGCTTTTGTAAAGGGGATTTGCAGTAACTGTAAACATCACACTTTTCTAGCCTCCTTCCTACTAGCCTGGAAAGAAAACAGACTGATGTAAAAGCCTGTGCTCATGTAAATCACAGGGATGGAGGTAAAAACAAGGTCTTGGTACGAGGAGGTCTCTGCTACAGTTCTGTGCCTTTGGCATATTAATAGAAATCTCTTCAGAGGAGCAGAGCAGGAAGTATCTGTTTGCAGTGGAGGGATTAGACACGGCAATCTCAGTTGCTGACTTGATTATGCCTGTTTCCATTTGCATGCAGAGCAGGAGCCAGGCTCTGCTGGTGGAGGCTGCTCTGTCCTTGATGGCACTTTGCATGCACTGGAAACCCCACAGCCCCTTCCCATTTGTTTCCCTGCAGCTCTTAGAAAAAGAAATGGGGTTTGCAAGCTGTCCACCTGGACAGATGCCAGCCTGGATGCATCAAATAGGTGTTTCAACATGCAGCCTCTTCTGAAGTCTGAGGTAGAAGCAGCAAATTCCAAAGCTAATTGCAAGGTAGTAACGACTGGTGAGAGTTTAGTTCAATCTGCACCAATTAGACTGCCATGAAATAAAATGGGATTTTGGGTGAGGCGTGTGGGCTAATGAGAGTAGAGTCTTTGCCATGGCTGTAAATGTTGAGCACTGAAATACCTGGTCTGATTGTTCCTTGCCAATAAAGTAAGAACAAGATCAATAACTACACAGCTGAGTCCTGTAGCACCACTTATTTCCTTCTAATATGAGTGAAATGTATTTAATCCAGGAAAGGACACTCCCTCTGGCACAGGTTCGCTTCTGCTCTTGCAACACCACTGACAGACCTCTCTGTCATATCCCTGGGGAGAAAATGTGGTTATTGAGTAACAATTCCAGCTATGGAAAAGCTGCTGTAGTTTCTGAAAACTGCAGTAAAATGGATGTAAATATTTCCTACTAAAGTCAGCCAAAAGCTTAAAGTAAATTGAAATTCCAGTTATTCAATTTGAAACTCTCCAAATTTAATTAATGGGAAGAGCATGAGGTAATATTAAATTAGATTTGTCTAACTGGTAAATTAATGTTCACATAATAAAAAAAATTAGAGATGATTATTGTTTAAGTGGGTAGCTGGCATCCAGTCTGATTTTCCTCCTTTGGAAGACATGTAGTGTGTCCCTACCAAAAATGACCCCGTGGAAATGATGGTTCAATTTCTGCCCTAACGACCAGCCCGGGAAATGGGGAATTAATGCAAACTCTCACCTGCTGTGCTGCATCCTCTCAGGTGGAAAAAGATACATTTCTGTATTTCAGCACTATCCAAGGGTGTTCTCTAACCAGGGCTGTGGTTTTCCTCTGTGGTTCCCAGCTCACCACTGAATTTGGCCCTATATGCATTACAAGCAGGCTGCACTTCCCAAAGATGTGCCCTGCCTAAGATATGGACTATCTAAAAAAGTTCATGCTGAGAATGTTTTTGTATCCAAATTAATTTTAATATGGAGCCATTTCAATTTGTTTTTAATGTTGTAAACTTCAAAGTAATTAAAAAAACCCCAAAACTTTAGACTTGGAAAATATCATAATTTTGCAAACCCATTTAAACTGAAGCTATCCAGCATTGGATGGATTCTGCTGCATCAGTTGGATTCTACTCTATCAGTGACTAATGATAGTGTTCCTTAATTAATTTTGAGGACCTTGACCTTTGTAAATTCTCTTCTGTAAAGCAATATGCCTAATTATGTACTGCACAGTTAAACAAACTAATTATATCGACTAATGAACAAGAAAAAATCTGCATGACCCTATTTTCAGGATTCATGTTCTCTGATATAATCACTTCAAGGATTATATTTCTGCTTTGTTCTAATGTGGCTCATTCTTTCCTGGATGATGGAGTGGAAAATATGTGGCATGATTTTTAAATGCCATTTTGATGGAGTTCTGAAAAATGAACTTTTTATGAAAATACTGCACATCAAAGAAATGCTTGAAAATATTATTGATGTTTAATTATTGATTATTGATGTTGGGCATCAGGAAGAATTGTTGAACATCAGGAAGATTTTTTTTCACTGAAAAGGTGATTATTGGAATGGGCTGCCCGGGGAGGTGGTGGATTCACCATCCTTGGAACTGTTCAAGAAAAAGCTGGATGTGGCAATCAGTGCTCTGGTCTAGGTCATAAGGTGGTGATTGGTCAAAGGTTGGACTCCATGGTCTTGGGGGTCTTTTCCAACCTTATCGATTGTGTGATTCCACGGTTTTACATGGCTGTGCTCTCAAACAGAACCACAGAAGTCTGAGACCATCACAGCATTTGGTATCTCTGCCTGCAGATTCCACCTGTGCAGGAAAAGCTGGCCAACTGAATTAGCAGATTTACAATGGCATTTATATATCTAAATGCAATAAAAATAAGTTCTAATTAAAAGAAACACTCTAGGGTCCTGTGTAATTAGCATCCTCAGTAGATGTTTTGCTGTGTGCTTGCAGACCTCTTAATCTTTTGCATCAGACCTGAATTGCTCACAGCACCACATCAGTCGTGGCTCAGGAGGGTGATGTGATTTTCTGTGCAGGTCTGGCTGCCTGGCAGCAGAGTTGGGTGCCCTTGGAAGGGGAGGCCAGACCTGAATGGATACACTTCGGTGGTTGACACTGTCTGAGCTGAAACAACCTTCCTCAAACTGGGAGCTGCCATTTTTTAAAAACAGATCCATCCTCTCCCTCAGCAAGGCCAATGCCTCTGGACAGAACCCACCAGCATTCTGTGAGGGAATAGTGTTGGTGCACTCTGAAGCAAACTCTTGGTGCTAGTTTTGCCACCCAAGAGATTTGCAGTGCAAAAGAAAGGGGGTTCTCTGACTGAAAGAGTGTTTCTGGGTTCTGGTTACCCAAATGTGGCAGCCAGAACTCAGAGACACCCTGAGCAACGTTTGCATCCAGATTGTTGCGATGAAGAGCCACCAGTGAACCAGCTGACTGTCAATTTCCTCAAACAATGAGCTGAGGAGAAATGGGTCTCAAATCTTCCTTTTGTTTATCTGACCTGTTTTCCAGGATTTGGCCTTGCTCTCAACCTTCAGCCATCAGTGATAATAATAGGGAAATACTTCTTGAAGAGAAGACCCATTGCCAATGGCCTTGCTATGGCAGGGAGCCCTGTGATGCTTTGCACCCTGGCACCTCTCAACCAATTCCTTTTTGACAGTTTTGGCTGGAGGGGCAGCTTTTTAATTCTTGGGGCGATTTTATTAAACTGCTGTGTGGCAGGAGCTCTCTTCAGACCCATCGGGGCAGGCACAGCACTGGTCAAAACCCAGGTGACAGAGGAAGCGAAGGAAGCTCTGAAAGGAAAGATCACTGAAGATGGCCCCATGGAGAACAGAGCAGAAGAGGAAGGAGGAAAGGACTGCTTTGAAAAAATCAATCAGTACCTTGATTTTTCCCTCTTTAAACACAGAGGGTTCTTGATTTACCTGATTGGAAACGTGCTCATGTTCCTGGGCTTCTTTGCCCCCATCGTTTTCCTGGCACCTTATGCAAAGCACACGGGCATCGATGAATATTCAGCTGCTTTCCTGCTTTCCATCCTTGCTATTGTGGACATGGTTGCTCGCCCCACCACCGGCATCGTTGCCAACAGCAAGTGGGTGAGGCCAAGGATCCAGTACTTCTTCAGCTTCGCCATTGCTTTCAATGGCGCCTGCCACCTCCTGTGCCCGCTGGCCTCCAGCTACACAGGGCTCATTGTGTACTCCAGCTTCTTTGGCTTGGCCTTTGGCATGGTGTGTGCCATGCTCTTCGAGACGCTGATGGACCTGGTGGGAGCTGCCCGCTTCACGAGCGCCGTCGGGCTCGTCACCATCGCCGAGTGCTGCACGATACTGCTGGGACCACCTATTGGAGGTGAGTGTGCTTTCCTCCTCTGCTGCCACTGGCATTCAGACTTTTGCAAGCACAGCGTGTGGGAAATTATTCCAAATGTGTTTTCTCTGCCTCACAATCATCTTTTGTCCACTGGTAACTGGACAGCAAAGGATGTCTCCTCCAGTGTTTCCTCTTTCTGCCTTTCTATGTAGTCCTCCAGTTGAAGTGAGTCTTGGAGAGCCACCTTTTAATCCTGGATCCCTTCAAACACTTGAACTGAATTTGCAGAGTGGGGCTTCCTACAACACCAGGAACCTTGCATTTCAGACAGCTCCTCCTGGAGACTCCTCCTTTTACAACAGGCTGGAGTCCTCCTCAATTTAAGTAAAACACAACAGTTCTATGAAAGCCTCTTGTTGACTCAAACCTTGCTGTTTGTCTCTAAGGCTCTGACTACGCCACTAAAGAATTTCAGTCATCTTAATGCAGCTGAAGGATTTAAGTCTGTTCTAAAAAGAATTTTAAAAAAGGTTTATTTTGGATACCATGGTTTGAAATATCAAAAGGCAGAGCCCACGAAGTATTGCCCATGTGGACGATACTGAGTTTCCAGGAGGACTTTCAGTCATCTAAAGTTAAGTAAGGGCAATGATCTCCTGTGTTTTAGAACCTTAATATTCCCTCTATAGCATGTGCTCCTTTTGCAGTGTGAACCCTTTTCCTGGATTCAAAACTCAAATCTGGGTAATGCTTCATATGACACATTCTGCAGAGCTATTTAATTCTTTATATTACTGGGTAGCTCATACAGTGTGACAGAAGCAGCTGTATCCTCTTGCTTAGAGATTCATTATTTAATTAATGACAAACAAAAGAAAATACAATTTTAAAATGACCGTTTTCTGAATTATATAATTTTCTGTGTGGGAGATTAAGTTAATGACTAGAGACTGCTAATGAGGCTAAAACAGTTCTGTGTAATAATCAGTAATATTAGTTTTGTAGGGTTTTTCCCACCATTTTAATAAGCAGCAAATTTATTGGTTCTTTGGCATTTTAATAACCTAGTGCAGGGTTCTGCTTTAATGAACTAAGTAAATTGTTCCCAGTGTGTTTTATGACTTTATCTTATTCTCAAAGGAGAAGAGGCAAGACTATCCTACTGTTGAATTTTCCAATACTCTACTCATTAAAACTCTCATTGAAACCTATTTAGGAGACCTCTAGGTCATCCTGATGAGCAGAAAAGGAAAAATTGTTGCAATTAGCATTTGGTTGATGTTTCACCAGTAGCATGAAAAACACAGTGCATTGAAAATGGTGTACCAAGTCAGCTAGGGATGATTCAGGAAAAAACACTGACCAAAACCAGTTAAAAATCATTATTTTTGTGATCAGGAAATCTATTTGGTGACCATAAAAAACCCCTGTTAGTGCAATGCAGTGGGATAATTAATCAGCAGCTTTTCAACATTAAGGGTCAATCGGGAAGTAATTAAAGGTCCCTCCTTTTGAGGAGAACATATTCCAAAACGTCAGAGATGGATGATGGGGCAGTTTCAGGGAAGATTGTCTGTACTGTGAAGGCCAGGTCAGGAGTGGGTCTTACTTTATTAGGATTTGGGATGTTAAGAATGGTCTGTGTTGCCCAGTAAATGAGAATTAATGCTCAGGATCATAATCCCAATAAGATTTGCATTACATTTTGACATAATGGAGAATGGTGACATTTCAATTAAGCCATCTCCCTTCAATTACTCTGTAACTCTGTAGCAGAGGCATTAACCTTTGAGAGGAACCTGTCACATTTGTCTTGGCATTGAAATTATCTGACATTGACAGCATCATCTTTGCTTTCCCTGGAACTAATGTTTTCCAGTTTCACGCTGTGCCCTTTCCTCTTTAGATCATGAGTGTAACTGCAGAAAGGGCAGCTGTGACCAAAAGCTGAGTGCCCTCTAATGCTGGTGGGTGACCTGTGGTGGAATAAATCACAGGGTCTTTGCCAAGAGCCTGAGATGAGACCCAGTGGGAAGGTGCCTTCTCATGAAAATCTTCCCAAAAGATGCTTTTTGACTGCCAAGCCAAATGGGCATCCTTGCAGCTGATCATTGGAGTCAGTGGAAAGGCTGCCTGCAGGCTCTGTGCAGGGTCTGTGACCAGAGGAGTAGTTTAGCATGGAAAAAATAAGTGTGCTGGAAAAGTCCAGACTTTGCAGTGTAGGTTCTATCCCCTTCTACTGAACTGTGCAAATTATCAGAGCATTACCTGTATCAATGTCAGCTACCCACAGGCTGTGTAGTACAACACCTGTTCAGGATTTGCAGGCTTTGGGTGTTTGTGGAAGAGACCAGAAGTTCAGAGAATGTTTCATCCTAAAGCCACAAAGGTGCTCCTTGATGTACAGGATCTGAATCTGAAAACACAATACCCTTGCCTTAAAAGCCCTAAATTTCCTTTTTTTTTTTTACAGGAATTCTTATTGACACCTTTGGGGACTATAAATATATGTTCATTAAATGTGGATCTGTGATGGTCCTGGCAGGAACCTTTCTGTTCATCATGAATTATTATAATTATCGTATGCTTGCCAAGGAGGAGAAGGAAAGAAAGACAAAAGAAGAGGAGCCTAAATCTGTGAGGACAGAAAATGAGGACAAAAAAACCTGGGACAAAGACTCTACACAGGATGGGCCTGAGCTGGAACCTTTGAGAGAGAAGGGAGCAGGAGTAAAGAAGGAAATGAATGGCACAAATGAAGTTTATACCTGTTCTTGTGGGCAGGATGGAAAATGACTTCTGGGTTGCTCAGGTGAGCACCAGCTGTGAAATCATACTAGGTTTTAAAATTTTACTCTATTCTCTGCCATGTGCATCCTCTTCTTTGTTGTAGGAGAAGACAGGTCCTGATTCTTATAAAATGCTGGGACACTGCAGTATCCACTTGCTTACCAAAGGTCCTGCAAGATTTTCCTTTAGATATTCCTCATTTCCCAGAGAAAAGGGAAAGGTTATGTTTTGCAGGAGGCCAGGATGAGGCTGACATGAGACAGGAGTCCTTCTTCAGGTGCTTTGTCTGTGCAGGGCAGAAATTTAATCTTAAACTTAACCCTTGTCCTACATTAAAACAGTGCAAATTAAATGTTTTCCTAGTAGGTTACAAAGTCTTTATTATCCAATTTCTGTGTGCCTTACCATTTCTAGTAAGCTTTTTCTTTACAACACCCTGGTGAGACAGTAAGCGTTGCCACCATTAATTAATTGTACAAATGAAAAAGTGAAGCACAGAGGAGCTTTGGGCATCATTGCATCAATGAATAAAGCTTAGGTGTGCCAGAGCTGAAATGGAACCCTCTGCCCTGAGCTAGCTGCCTAAAAGCCCTGCTGAGCACAGGTATTGCCTTGCTAGAAAACAGGGAATACAACGGGTAGCAGTCCACATCTCTCTCTGCAGTGCACTCTGCTCACTGTGGGCCTCACTCTACCCAGCATTAGTGATTTTGAACACTTGTGTCACAGCTGGGACCTTGTGCCCTGTTTTTTGTAACCTGGTTTCAGCTGCATCCATCCTGGAGGGACTCCAAACCCAGCTGCCTCCCCCTTGTTTGGGCTGGAGTGGGCACCTCCACTCCAGGCACTGCTGGCCTCGTGCCACCCTGCTGCATTAAGTAAAGTTTGCCCAGGCTGGAGATGCAGAGGTGGAGCTGAGACCACTTAGAGTCTTTACCATCCTGTGGTGGTAATTTTGATCTGGGAAGATCTGCACTCTGATGTATTTTATGCCAAGCAGCTGCTGCCCAAGAGCCGTGGATGCTGAGCATGGCGTCATGCAGTTGAATCATCAGACTTCTGTGGAATTTAATGGATTTGATTGGATAAAAAACAAGGACTTTTCAGGCAGATCACTCAAATCCAAAGCTAAAACTAGTCCAAAGGTTAGTTCTCCTTTTTCTTTACTTCAACACTACCCATATGTGATCAGATCATATTTTTTCATGGTTTTGTCTTTGAAGAACTGTATTTTCTTGTCACTTGTGTACACAATATGAAGAAAGGCTTGTAAAAACACTTTAATAAATGCACTGTACTCTTAAAATTAGATCATTCATATCTTCTTGTACAAAACCTTTTCCATGAATTCTTTTGTTTCTTTGAAGAATAGTGGTCTTTGACTTCAGTAGGACATAAATTTTAGCCTTATGTTATAACTTGTATTTTCTCTGAAAAAAACAAAATCTATATGAAGTAATTAGGCCTTCAGTGCTTGTTTTTCATACCCTTTATTTCTGTCAAATATATCTATGATATTTCATTAAAAAAGGCATTAATAGAAGGTGGTGAATATTTTCCAATGTGCCTTCTGTCATATACTTAATAAAACTATTTTAAAAAAATCAAATGAGTTTGCATTTTCCAGTTTGTGTAATGCAGCCTTTTGATTCAGTAAGGAGTTTATTCTCAGAGGGTTTCCAGTCCTGGCTTTGTGCACATGGTCACACAATTCTTGGTCACAACCTCATGTTCTTGTTGATTTGGATTCCTTTGCCATCTTTGGTGGTCTGGGCCAGCCTGACTCACACCTCTGGTTCTGGGCCCAGGGGACTGAAAGCAGTGCAGAATGACCTAACAAGGTATTATCATACCTTTCCACCAGTTTGTATCAATTAATCCTCAGTGCAATGACCCAGATCCCCAGCTGTCCTTACAGCAGGAGCTGATACTCAGGCTCCTCATCTCTCAGAAACCCCAAGCAAGCTTTTTAGGTCATAAAACTTTGTTAATACAGATAAAATCTTTAATAAAAAGGCGTTCTGTTCAGCTATCTGTGAAAATCCTCTGGAAAAGACTCCTTTGTTAAACTGCCCCTGAGGGTAAAAAATGTTTCATTGGATAAGTAGGTCTAAGGTTTTGGAATTCTTCTAACATGAGGCAGCTACTTCATTTAACCTACTGTCAAAGAAACTTACACTGCCTTTTAAGATTATGGCACTATTTCTGTCAGGTAGGAAGCCAGATTATTTTAAGACAATTTTGGTGATTATGGCTGGTTTTCAGTGGTGGGTGGTCTGACTCTTTTACCTGCTCCTGCTGCCACTCTACACCCAAACCTCTGATCATGACATCCCACTAATCACTGCAGCAAAGCAATGCCAAATAACTCTGTACTTATAAGCACTAGAAATGCTTCCTTGACTCAAATCCTACTAATTCAACACCTTGCAGACTCAAGCTGTAATCCTTTCTTGGAAAGCTCTCAAACTTTCCTAAGAACGTTTTCAGTTATTAAAAATGACTAGTGCAATATGAAATAACCATTACAAAAACCTCTTGTGTCGGAGTAGAAGCTGCCTGTGCATCTAATTTAGTGATTTGTGTGGCAAACTGAACACAATATTCATATTTATTTAGGTTGGAAAGCACCTGTGTAAGCAAGTCAAGAGGTGTGAGTGTTGTGCCATAAATATGCGTGCTAGGCACGTGGGGAATATTTGGGATATCAGATGTGCAGGAATGATTGAAAACACTTTCTTTGGAGTGCAGTTATGAGACATTTTTTTCATATTTCATTAGCTTGTGACCTTATTAGAAGCAATTGCCCATTGTTTCCAGGGCTGCTCAAACTTCATCAAGAGTCTGATTTGGATGCTGACCCATCATTCCCAACAACCACAAAAGAAGAAAAGTGGTGCTTGATGGGGAGGTGTGACAAGTACCACAGATTTGATTTAGATTTGTCCCATCCACTCATTTTTTGTTTACAGTTCCCCTCACTTCTATCCTCTCTATATTTAGCTTTCCAAATTCAAAGGCATGGACTTAGAATTCAAATATTTCACTACTTTGGTGCGGCAAAATTTGTACAACTTCCTCCCTTTTTAAAAGAATGTTGGAGCAGTGACTGTGCCACATGATGGAGTGCCATGCTACTAGAAAGGGACATTTTCTGCCATCACACCTTGGGCCTGGTGCTGCTTTGCCCCGCACATAAACATCATTTAAACAGAAAGAATGAACCATGCCCAGAAAGTACAAAACACACAAGGAGACTTGAGAAGTCTGGAACCACAAATGAACAGAGGCAACTTGGTTGTAACTGCATTAAAAATTAGTAAGCAAGCAAACAAACAAATGAAGTGCCAACCTCTATGTTTGAAATATGCAATCATTTTAGATGACACAGGAGATTATTCAGAAGGACAGTTCCCATGGCAGCTGACATCAGATTTATTTGGCTGTGTTCAGAAAACGCCTGGTAGACAGTACAGGTGCATTCAGATTACATCTGGAATGAATTTAAAAGATGACTTTCGTGCCCTCTGCAGTGACAGTGACATTGTCTATAAAATAGTATTATTTAGACTTATCAGAACTGTGTGAGGGCGTTTTGATGAGTGACATTCATAACTGTCAGCAAAGCTTCCCACGATGGCAGCACGCCTCAGAAACACAGATTTGATTTGCTGTCTGCTCTGACACTCACTAAAGTATTGCTGTGCTTTAGTTTGGATTTGGAAAGAGGCTCATTCACATCCTGACACCAGAAATATGAACATCCATGGGTAAATGAGGTGTTGTGTGTCACTGCAGTCAAGACCCTGCTATCACCAGTAACTGCATCACAAAATTCCCTTTTATACACTGTATAGCCTTTGTCCTGCAGAGCCCTGGCTGGTCAAGGTGTGACCCTGTGATGACATTTGTGCAAAGGCCTGTTAATGTCCCATCAGAAGCCTGCAGGTGGCTGAGTTTGTGTTTCCCAGCCCATGCTGGGGCAAAGGCTGGAGGCAATCCCAGCAGGCCAGTGTAGAGTTCAAAGCCTTTTGGTGAACACAGGTCTGTTTTATGTCTCACCTATCAAGGCATACAAGCCCAGAAGATTTTAAGAGGGATAAGAAGGAAATAGAGCCATTGCCAATGTATCTTATGCTGGAAAGGACAAGGATGTTCCTCAATGCACACACAGGACAGAGTCCTGCACTTTGCCCTTAGGAGCCAAAGTGTGGATCTATTTCAGACAAAGTACCTGACAGTCTTAAGGTGTAAACACCTCAGCTGGTGCTGCCCACCCTCGCAGCATCGTCATCTCTGAATGGTCCAGCCTATGGTCCAACTCCCCAGCCCACAAATTTGTCATTTTTCATGTCAGACTAAATCCATGGAAAGAGAGACACAGGGAAACACAGGCTTCCCACAGGCTCTCCAGATTTTTTTGGACTTCTTTCTTCTGGGTGCAAGCGTATCCCAACAAAATGTGTCACATGAAGAAACTCCCACCTCCCATGGGAACATTGTTCTTTGGGAACAGTGCTTCTACACTTTCCTGGTCAGATCCATTTGCTTCCAAGAAGGGGAAGATATTAATTCACCAAAGATGACAGCTTCAAGGTCTAATTCTGACACATCAGATTCCTTATGAGTCCTGGATCCTGTCTGATGTGCAAAGCAGAGTCTTTCAGATGAATGGGTATGATTGAAATGAAATAGGGACAAGCACAGTGCTGCAGAGCTTGGCACTTCCTTCCTGGACAGATGAGATTCTTAGGTAGTTTTAATCAGTATGTAATCAGTCCCAACCATTAGTTGTGCCTGTGATCACAAAGCACAACTCCAGGGAGAGATCCTTAGAATATCTAGGAGGTTCCATGCATTATTAAGTGAAAAAACCACAGACTCTACCTATCACCCATTAATACTATGTATAAGAAGTGCTTATTGAGCAAACTTGCCAACTCTAATTATTCTCCCAGCAGACTGTGGAGGGTTTTTTTGGCACTTCTACAAGTCTAATGGAAACCTCCACAGCTCTGCTCCTGCAGAGGCAGCGTGGGCAGGGAAATCTCTGTGATGTGTTTCAGACTTCTGAGATATCCCTACCTTGTGTCCACATGCCTACAGGCACATCCAGCATTGCTCTGACAGCTGGAAGGGAAAATCCACGTGCTGAAGGCTGGGATGCAGGGGCTGCATTTCTCTGTGATGTCTGGATTGATGTGTTAAAAGACTGAGTCACTCAAGTCTGGTATCAGAAGGGATCCTCAAAGCATCTTTGACTGTGCATCTTTGATCCCAGAGGTGGCAAAGGGAAGTGAGAAGGGAGCTCTTTTCAGCACCACCCCCAGACCCCAGCCAGGGACTGGGGAGGGAACACAGGTT
Source organism: Pseudopodoces humilis (assembly GCF_049639895.1). Classification (NCBI taxonomy): domain Eukaryota; kingdom Metazoa; phylum Chordata; class Aves; order Passeriformes; family Paridae; genus Pseudopodoces; species Pseudopodoces humilis. The sequence goes on from NC_142212.1 coordinate 15,550,571, forward strand.
GCTCTCCATGTCTGGGCTCCACTTTCCACTCTTCCAGGCAGGACAAACCATGTAATAAGCTTTGTTCACAGCTCATGACCTTGGACATGATCAACATGATGTATGTTGATTTGTAGTTCTTATTTCTTTAGACTTTTTGGTTTTTTAGTAAAAAAAGATTGTGAGTGCAGTGGCTAGAAATAAATTGAATTAACTTACTGAGTATGTATTTGTCCTCTGACTTACCTGTTACAGAAATCCTTCAAAATACAGTACTCTGTATCACATTTTAGTATGAAACATGAGGAACAATGATATTATGATTTCAGCTTTCAGCCAGGGAAGGTAGTAATTATACACCATATAAGTAGAAGTGCAACGAAGCTTCTTTGTAATTACAGTGTAACTAAGCTGTACCTCATTTACTTGTATTCTGAAGTGCATCTGGAGTTAGCAATTAGGGCCAGGACATGATTAAACACTTACCTTCACCAATCCCAGTATATATAACACTATACTTACCTTCACATGTGTATTATTTTTCACTCATATCTGCTATGAACCTAGATATTTTCCAGGGATTAATGATACACTGTGAAAAGTTGATAGCCTGAAGTTCAGCAGAGAGCTATTAAACTGGCCTGGCCATTAATCCCTAGAAAATACCCTGCACCAAGGTTATTATAAGGTGAATATGGAAAATAACTTTCCACTCCTGTTGAGCTTTGTCTTGGCTGTTACGCCTTTGCCAGTGTGTAGGAACAGCACCCCAAATTCAAGTGACTCCCTTGGATTTGGGTGTGTCTGATGTAAACAGGATGAATCCTCCCTCAGTTCACCTTTGTGCATCCCAAGGCCCTGAACAGACAGCTTGTGTTCCAGCCAGTCTGTCTCAGCCACAGTTTTCTGGCAATCCTTGGAGATCAATTTTAGAGTGAACCTCCATTTTCTGAAATGTGTAATTCCAGCTTCTCTGAGCTGAGCAACAACACTGGCAGCCAAGTAAAAATATCCATTACTGGGGGAATATGTAAAAACACTGTTTCATCAGTCATCCTGCTCACACAGCTCCCTCCCAGAACTCAGAGTGGTAATGAAAGTAATTTAACACACATCTATAATTAATTTACTACATTCTTCCTGCCGATGGCAATCATCTTACCTAGGAAAGTTCATGAAATTGATCTTAATGCATAAAAATAAAGATGGGAAAGCGTTAAAGGCAGCTAAATGTGGTTTACTTCTAAGCATGTAAGCAGTTAAGCACAGTTTGGAGAACCGATTTGGGGCTGATTTAGCAGCAGCCATTACCTGTGAGAAATGACAGTGAGGACATGAGCTGAGCAGGGCTTTGCCCTCAACACCCTCAGTTTGTGAGCACTGCTGAGAGCAGCAGCCTTTGCTCCTGCTTTGTGTGATGTGAACAGAAATGCGAGTGTGGGCTCAGAGAGGCAGGGCAGGAGGGGACAAAGCTTGGGCAGCTGGAGGCAGCACCAGGCACATGGCCTGCACCAGATTTTGCTTCAGTGCCATTTTGAACCATGAGCCTAGGTCCCAGGTACCCAGTTAGGACAACTCTGGCCAGTGTGCAGAACATCCAGATGTGCAGATGTGTCTGAACACTGCACACACAACTGTGTGACATATGTGTGACAGACAGTCCTACCTGTGCAGGCTGTTTCTAGAGCTTTCCAGTGGCTCTAGCAACATCCTGTTGTTGCTGGGACGTCACTGGGTCCTTGTTTGTGATCCATTATTGCTTCAGCTGCAGCTTTTCTGCACATCCATGAGCCCCACACTCCGCTGGGCTGGTGGCTCCGACCCTCTCTCTGCTCCCTAGAGCTGCAGAGCAGCACTTGGGACCTTCATACACTTATCTACAGGTTGTATTCTGCACTTGCCAGACATCCTACTTTAACAAGCAGGCCTTGACATTATGACTTCAGTATGGGTGGGAAAATGTAGAAAAGCAGGAGCCTGTAACAAGTAATACTCCAATGCTCTGCAGCAGCTATATAAATATTTATATAAATAAGTAGGAAGGCTTTTAAGTGTGTCTTCCATCACTGTGGCCTCCAAATGAGGGAGTACAGTAGCCTTACCTGGATGGGGGACAGAGGAGAAAGAGCCACTTTGGTGCCCCCTTTGAGGTGAAGCAGGGCCTGTCCTGCCTGCACTGCAGGGGAAAGACAAACCCTACATGGGAAACATCACTCACCCCATGGAAAAACCCAAAAGAGCATGGAAGTAGGGCAATTCTTTCCTTCTCCTGTGCCTGCGAGGCCAGCAAAAGGATCCTTGGCCTCTGGAGCTGTGAGTGCAGCTGAATGAGGAGGATTCCCCAGCAAGACTCAGCAAGAGGCATTTCCTACACGTGGCTTCCTCAGCTGCAAAGCTGTTCACTGCTTCTCCTTAATGCCAGGAGGAGCAGGGTGTGTCAGGCCCGTGCTGCCAGAGAGAGAGGCATGAATCAGCCTAAAGATTCATACAGATGACAGCAGCTTGCTGCAGGACTTTTATTAGCTGCTCTAGAGGCAGAATGGAAACCACTTGGGATGAAAAGTATGTGATAGGCTGTGCTAGATCTATTCAAAATAATCTTAATCATATCTTCATTAATTAAGGCAAGATTATGCTTTATCTGCAAAAAGAATGGCCCATTTCAAAGGACAGTGATGGTTGAAATAATTTTCTGAAGTTTGTAGGCTCTTCTGTCTAGACTTAGGCAATGCTCATCAGCAAATGGTATTAATTAGCAATTGCTAATTAATGGAATATGCAGAATATACAGCAGCGCTATGGATTTTTGCAGCTAATAAAATAAAGCTCCTATATAAAGGGGGTGTTAGCACACAGAACCATGTAAATGGTGTGGTTGCTGGTTTTGTGACTTGTCAGAATTCTGTAGAACACAAACATGTACAGGGACTGACAAAGCAAGAGCATCTTCACTATTAGTCTTACAATTTAAGAAAAAATTAGTGGGTTTAGGTTGTACATCACAGCCCAGAGGGACATGACTTACCTGAAAAATCTTACACTATATAGACCTTCAAAGTACATAATGCTTATAATTTTGGCTCTATTTTAAAATGTGCTTTGGATTCCTTCTTTCCTCCTAATTCCTAGAAGTGGTGGCTAAAAGGCACCTGTATTTCCCAGCTGCCTTTTCAGAGACTGATTTAGAAACAAGAAAGCTCAAACCAGGCACTCACTGGTGCCCATTTGAACAGGAACCCCTTTGCTGATGGCACAAGTGTGCACTTTGCTTAACGTGGAACTGTATTGTCTGTTGTCCTTTTTATTCCAAAGAAATAATATCTTTTTTTTTTTCCTTTTGTTAACAGCCCTGAAAATATTATGCATGGAGGGCCATCTCTTATTTTTGTTGGAACTGGGAAGGAAACCATTTAAAACAAAAGAAAATTACATCAAGTCTGGCCTTTACTTCTCCTTTCTCCACCTTTTCTCCTTCCATCAGTCATAGGAGGAACTAGATTGGACATGACAGGGAATTAAATAAAAAAAAAGTATTCAGCAAAGAATAAAGAGAAGAAATCGCTTTGAACAACGATTTGAAAAATTCTGGAAAGATGGAAAATCAACGTTTTCCTTTTTTATCCGAACAAACTTTGTCAAGAAGCCCAGCGCTCTAGAGGAGCGCTGCTCCAAGAGATGCACGGAGTGCTGCAAGCACGGCAGGAGGAAACACATTCTGATGTGTTATTTAAAAGTGAAACAGAATAATGTGGGCGAGTTCGGAGCCGCAGAGCGCCGCTAGAGATCAGCCTTGCCCCGCAGGATGCTCACAGCCCTCCCGCTCCGCTTTGCCGTGTGCCTGCTCTCCCTGGCCCTTCCCACCTTCCCACCTCCAAAACTTTTCTGCTTGGCTGTGGTTAATCAGCCCACAGCAGGAATGTGCATTTTCCTGCGGACAGAATGCGATGCCAAAGTCCCTCTGTCCCCGAGACTGTTTGCTTTGGTTTAGCTGCTTTTTTATACCATCCTCTGCTATAAACTTTTGGAGTTTTGTTTCCCTCCCGACTCCCATCTGCTGAGAGATGACTACCTTAATGCTGTGCCTGACATTTTTCATCCTAAGATACGGATCTGGGAGGGGGTGGATAAAAACAGGCGAAAGAGAAGGATATTTTGCTTTTCTACAAGGGTTCTCCCATCCCAGCCTGCTGCATGGTCTCTGTGATTGGAGGCAGTGGGCAGCAGGACAAGCCCAGCACTCCTCTATGGGCTCAGGGCAGGGCTGGTGGGCATCCATCCTCCACTCCAGTTCATCTTTCCACTAGGGATGCTGGGGGCAGTGATATCCCACTGCTCAATAACCAAAAAATGTCAAATTGGTACACAGTGGCCCTCCACAAGGAGCAACTCTGCAGATGCTTCCCCTGGAGCAGAGCTCTTCCAGCTCCCTCTCTGTTCCACACTCAGCCTTAATGCTGCAATTAATCTCCCACTTTCCCCGTGTCAGGTATTTCAGAGCTTCTCTGATCATCTTTCATTTTGTGCCTGGGAAATGCATTGAACATGATGTGTGGATGTAACCAGCTGTGACAAATTGTGCTGTAGATGTGAGGAGCACGTGCCATACCAAAAGATGTGAAATGCCAAGGCCTGGCCTTCAGCTTCACACGTGTTGCAGCACCTCAGTTCCATGTTTGTCTTGGGCAGAGCTGTGCTCACCCTCAGGATTTGTCCCAGTTCTTTACCAAATCTCTGCTTATGTGCATCTCACATCATGCACACGTGTTTTGGACACTCACTGTTAGAAATGGTTAAACTGCAATAGATATTTTTAACTACTTACAGCCCTTCCTGAGAAAACATACATCAGTTTTCATTGTGCCATGCGGCAAAAACCTATCCGTGGGTTGGCTTAAACTGATGAGACTGCTCTTGTGATTCTCCACCAAAATGAAAGAAACTCAGAATGAATGCTAAAAAACCAATGTGACTGAGTGGTGCACTGAGGACAGATGTGGGCTCAGTCTCCTCCAGCTCTGAGCTGACCAGATGTGTCAGCCCCCAGGGGATGTGCCTGCCTGAGGTCCCTGCTGCTCTGGGAATAATATAATATATATATAATAACTCTGTGCAGCTGTCTGAATGGGTGAATTTGAAATCCACTGTCCTCAGGGGCTGAGAATATTCCTCCTCCTGCCCATCGCTGGGAAACAAATTCAGAAAGCACTGGAAGGTGGCCAAAATTAGTTTATGAATTCTGCAGAGATTGCAGTGCTCAGTTTTCTAGAAGTGGCAGTCAGTGTAAACAGCATCAAAGTATCTTTTTATATTGGAGGGAGAGTTATTGGTCAGCCAAAAATTCAGATTCCAAGACCTGTATCTACCTCAGTCTTGAAAGCCTGAAGTGCCATTAGGTTTGTGATGTGCAGGAAGGCTCTTTGAAAAGCCAAAAGTGACAGCACATGTTTTGGGTGATGGAAACCAGACTGAAAGAGGAGCCAGCAGCTCTGCAGGAACCACAAACCACTAACCCAAAGTGACTCCTGCAAACTGGGGTGAGAGCTTGAGAGTCAGACTGGAAGGAGAGAAGGCTGGGTGAAGGGGGAACACTGCAAGAAGTGGCAGTCCCAAATAACCTTCATGTCTGCCCAGAGTGAGAGCTCTTTTCTGCTTCCACACATGGTATGTGGGCATGTGCTACTCTTCCACATTCACTGTCACCAGCCCCCTTATGCCTTCAGAGGACAAGGCTGAGCCCAGCATTACAATATCCCTTATACAAAGGAGTTTACAAGAAGTGTGACAGTATCTGAGAACCCAATCTCATTCAAAGTGAGAAATTAACCAGGAAACACTGGACCGAGTCCCAAAAGAGATGTCACTGCATTTAATGTGTATTTATGCAGCTATTTAGAAGCAAATGAGAAGCAGTGATTGTGTATAGAATAAAATGGAACAACAAATTTAGATTGTTTTAGTTTCCGCTCTATCTGATTAGCCAGGAAGAACAACAGCCTGATACACTCCGAGCAAACAGGAACACGCTCAGCCTAAATGTTCTGGGGGTCCTTGGAGGATTTATTTTTATTTACTGCATGGAACAAGGAGGGAGAATGAAAGAGATTTGTTTGGAGTCAGCTGTGGCTTTCGACAGCCCAGGCTGAGCCAGTCCTTGTGCACACCTATGTGCTGCTCAGCTGAGCAGGGCTCCTTGGTGCCACTTCCCTGCTCCTGGGGCTCTCAATCAGCTGCAGCACCAACAGTGGCAGCTTTGCAGTGGGAAATTTGGGTGGGAATTGTGGCATGGAAAGGGCTGCAGCACAAGGCTTTTCTCACCTGGAGCAGCAGAATGTGGGTGAGGGTCTGAAGTGACTCAGAATCCCCAGGCAGGTGCAAAGGAGATCTGCTTTATGGCAAAAATGTGGCCTTTTAAAGCAGTTAGGTCTTTATCAGTTCCATAGTTTAAAATCATAACAAACATTATTCAACCAACCACCATACACCACGATGGGAACACGTCATGGTGACAGAACTTGTTTTTAATTCTAATTCAGCTGAGTCACTCTGCCACAGTCCCCTTCTACTTAGCCAAAGTAACAGGCCTAAGCCACTGTTTTACAAAGCCTTCCTTTTGTAAGGTATTACCTATATGCAACAGCAGAGCATTAGGTGGAATAGCTGAATGTGGTGCCTCAGCTCCCTGGCTCAGATGTCTCAGTGCTGTGAGGCTCGAGCCGGATGCTGAGAGAACAAAAACCCACTGTGGACACACAGCAGGGATGGACAGAGGTGATTTGTGGGGAGCAGGGAGCCCACGAGATGTCTGCCATGATCCCAGCACAAGATGTAACTGGGGTGACTTCCAGGAGCCAGGTCTTAAAGAAGGAAGCAAGTTGAAATTGGACATGATCTCCTAAGTCTGTAAAGTGCCACCTCAGAAAGATGGAAATCACCAGCTATAGCTTTGCTCTTGTAGACCTTGACAGGCATAAAAAAGGATGTGCTGGGCTTGAACAAGAGCTTCTGGATGAACTCCTTGCAGTTGCATGATTTTATTCATCTGCCCTTAGGACATACCATGGGATCACAAGGCACTGGTGAGCATCAGTATTACCAAGGCTTAGGTACTGCTTTGCAAGGGTAGGTGACTGGGTGGTTGCAAAAAACAGTTTAGTGGTAAAGATTTAATAGATTTTTCATGCAGCAGTTAAAATCCTACACCAAAAAGTCCTCATGACCTAAGTAATAAGTAACACTTCTGGGGCAGGAAATAACAACTGCAAATAGCAAGTGTTTTGTGTACATCGAGCCAACCTTTTATATAAAACCAGGGAGGTTAAGCTAAACTTTGTTTTCTTCCTGTTCTCTCCTATGGCCATTGTGGTGTAGAGCAGCAAGATATTCAATTAATCCATCACTGCTGGCCATCAGAGCCCTGCTCCCTCCCTGTTGTGTGGGGATACAGTGGTGCCCTGAGAGAGTAAACCTGAGTTTACACCCCAAAAGCTGCAAAAACAACTGCAATGTGGCTGAATAAAGGATGGATTTTGTTCTCTCTCATCAAAATGTAGGAAACCAAGTGCTTCACTCTATTAACTTATCCTTGTCCTCTTAAATGCTTTAATAACATTCTTTCAGTTTCTCAGTTATGTTTTATGTGGAATGATAAAGTGAGGTTTTCCCAGAAAAGATGCTGTGCTATAAATACCATTAGAGAGGTACCTGAGAAATGGCTGAATAAACACTGACACAGAACAGGAGGACCTATTCTTATCTAGAGTTGACAGTAAGATATTCAACTTGCAAAAAATCCTGTTAAATGTAAAGAAAGGTCAGTAACATAATTTTTTACTCCTTTCCCCAAAAAGGGATGATTCATCAGAAAAGGAGTCTAGGGCTTCTGCAAACACACTTGAGCAAATTTCTACATGAGGAATGGCAATAGTTTTACAGAGGCTGGTATGAAAAAGGTCATTTGTGGAAAGAAGAGCTAGTAATGCAAAACCTAAGTGAAACAGAAGTGACTTAATAGAATATGCCAGGGAGGACTATCCAGCTGGGATAATAACAAGGCTTCTGCATGTTATGATTTTTTTAGCCTATTTTCCCAAGCAAGGGAGGTTCACACACTCATACTCCATGTACCTCTATGCCTCTTTGTCTGCTCCTCATGGGTAATTTTTTAATCCATGGGGCTGCACAATGTTTGAAAGGGAACAACAGTTTTAAAGGCAGCTGAGATTCCCTGGCTATCATGAAAACAAGACACTGTCATTCCCACTGGTGGAAAGGCTGCAGCCAGACCTCATCCTTACTCAGATATGGAGGAATCCACACAGGAAAAGATGTTATCAGCACCCAAACCCCTGGAAAATATTCACCTGGAGCCTGCTCCTTCCTGGCACCAGAAAATCAAACTGCAGAGTACAACTGGAAGAAGTCAGCTTCTATTAGTCCCACTGCTGAACAAATGCCTCATTCAAAATTCGACTTTTCTGAGCAAGTTTTGTAAGGAGAGAGCTTTTTACTTCTGACTTTTGGACACAGATCTCAAGGCCATTTCAAGAAATACACTGTGTCTCTTTTAGGCTCAAGGACCCAAGCATAAGGTTTTGCCCTTCGGTGGGCATGTGTTGGCCTTTAGACAGGTATGAGACCCTGATTCTGTAATGGAGGAAGGATGCTCTAACTGGTGGCTTTGGAGAGCTGTGTTCAATTCTCTCTTAACCATGTCACTTAGTGCTCAAGCCTCTCAGCAGTTAAACATTTGTTCCTCACTTTTATCTGCTCTGACACTGTGGAAGCTGCTGTGCTGTTCCATCCCAGGCCTGTGATCACTCAGATTTCCACCACTTGATGCAATTCAAAACACAGGGCAAGTTCAAAGCAGAGCTGAGGATGCACAACTCCTTCCCAGCAGGGTGTGACACTGAGGATCTGTGGAGGAGAGGTCCTGGCCTCTCCCCCCTCCCTCTTCATTTCACATTTCACAAGTGCATCAGGTGCCCTTCTCAGCTGAGAGCTGAGTTAGATCCTACATTTCCCTGTGCCAACAGGCTTTGGGGTAGGTGAGAGTTGGATGCTAACAGCCAAGTAAAGCAAATTTTATCTTTAAAAAGCCTCTCTCTCCATTCTCTGGGTCCCAATCTGGCCACACCACAAAACAGACAAAATAAGCAAACCAAAAACCTTAATCAACTATAGCCATACAACAATATAAATCCCAGAAAAATGTATGGGAAAGCAAGCCTAACCTGTCCTGAGAGTCCCTACTTCCAGACTGGAGCTGTTCTTGCTACAGGGTGCTGCATTGCCCTAAATAAAATTCCCACTCAAGTCATGCTAGGTTAGGTTTCAAAGATAGCTCAGGATTCATTTTATGATGTGAAGTATGGTTATCCCTGAATTTTTGTTCCAGCCTCATTGATGCCTCATAGTGCTCTCCCAGATTTTGGGACGATGAAGGCAATATCTTATTAAAGCATGACAGTATTCCTGTGCTAAGGTAAGAGGAGATGGCTGGGAATGTTATTTGCATGGATAAGGAGAACACTGAATTGAGAAGCAACATTTGTAATTCTGATTTGAAGAAATGCCCGTGTTTACCAGGGCATTACACCCTCCATTTATCTGTCATCTCTTCCCTTCTTCAGCTGACCAGTGAGATTTCACTCTGGCCAGATCTGACAGGGTTTGTGTTGTGTATTTACCTCTTCCTTGTCATCCCTGCAAACAAACACAAGCAGCACACACTGCCTGGTGTATCCATAGAGCACACACAAACTATCATCTCTTATAAATGAGCCAAAAAGGTCAGAGTATTCAGCTGGCATTACAAATCAGCACCAGTTATGTACTCTGACAGCACCAGATGTCAGCTCCAAAATGAACTGCATCTGTTCAGCAGTACACAAGGAGCAATGCATGAGAGGATGAGACCAGACTCTGGAATGGCTCCTCAGAGCCAGAGCTGTGGGCTTGCATGGCAAATGCAGCAACGAGTCCATCTGCAAAGGCAGCTTTGGGCTTCTGTCCTAGACTTGTTGCTGTGCTTAAGCTGAGATGAGAATGAGAACTGCAGGTGAAATGCAGCAGCCAGACTGACCCTGGGGCTGGCCTTAACCTGGCAATTCCCTTTCCCAGCTCTCAGCAACTCAGGTCTGGTTTTTTGGGTTTTTTTCTCCATCAGTTCTTTCCCATTCCAAGTCCTGTTCCCACCAGCTAAGGGGTGTTAACTGGGCTTTCCTTCATCTGGTCAAGCCCTCAAGCAGCATCTTTCTTCCAGAGGGTGACCTGCCCTGCCCTGGAGCATCCAGCCTGGAAGGGCTCCTCAAAGTCACACCTTTGAGTTAATCATGCCCCTTATGAGGCTTGAGAAAATATATGCTCACTGGACAGGATGAAGATGGTTTGGCTTACTTGGTCTATTGGGTTTTTTTTTTTAAGGTAAGGGCAAGGAAGGTTTTCCTTTCCTCCCTTGCACATTGCACCTGACATGATAAATCTTAGAACAGTAATGAGAAGAAGTTAGTATGGGACTATATTTTCTCTTCTCATAATGATCTTTGTCATGGAAATGCATTGATTTTATGTCACTTTCTTTCCTCTTTATAATTTTTATGGGTAGAATGAGTTAGCAAAATTTTCTCTCTCATAAATTCAACATAAATTTGTCCTAGCCTATGTAAGTCAGTGTTTATTTTGGCCACCTATTTCACAGCTCCTGTGTTTACAGCATGGGAAAGAGGGGAAATGGCCAATCAATCAAAATCTGGAATACTGAAAAGGTCACAGCCATTCACACTATACCACCATCCTCTGCAGCATTGGGCATTTCCCAGCTGCTGCACCACTCCAGATGTGCCTTCTTCTGCCTTCCCTGGACCTTCCCCCGGCCCTGGAGAAACTGGGGGAAATTCAGATCTTACCTAAAGGAAACCAATGCAGGGAGAATGGCAGTGAGAGTTTTCTGCCTCCCATCCAGCTGGAGCAGATGTCCTGTCTGGCACACGGTGAGGAGAGCGCTGAGCTCGCGATGGCAGCGCTCCCATCACCGCTGTCACTGGGACTGTCAGCCCCACAGAGGGAAAATGGATTAAATACCCACCATCTTCATCCAACTGCTCTTCCCTGTAGCCCCAAAAAGCTGCAGACTGGATTGATGAATCATTTCCCCTTGAGTGCTGCATAGTTTTTTCCATCCTCTCCAAATTTCTTGCTCACCACCTTTAATAAATCCATTTTCCCTCCAATCCAACAGCTGCCACTGTGGTAGAAAAGAGATTTTTTTCCCCAGGTACACACAAGCAAATGAAGGGCTGAACTTTAGGTCTTGCTCCTTGTAGGGCTAAACTAGACACCTGCATATTCATTAGTGCTCATTTCTCATTGCACAGAATAATTGAAACTTGAAAATCCTCTAAAATGAAAGCATGGAAATAAAAAGGGGTTTTGTCTTTCTGCGGCCATGTGCAAAATGACACATAATGGAATGAGTGCAAGTAGGACTACAAGTTGTCTTCTGCTGCTCAAAACAGCAGGGCAGAAGGAATGGATGGCCAGGACATTCCACAACAGCCTTAGGGTGTACTGAAAAGTGGCCTAATCCCTGCTGGGTAAGAATCTGGCCTCTAGAAGTCAAAATGGACCACAAGTTTGAACTCATAACAAATCTCAACTCAACCCTCTGAATGCTGTAACCCTTTGCAGTAAGACTTCATGTAAGAGACAAACCCATTACTTAATGAGTTTTTGGATGACAGCTCTTTTAAATGGGAAGATTGTATAGGAGATAAAACTAAGCAGGGGAATTGCAATTTTGCATTTTATGTAATACAAGAACTGAGGGGATGAAGGGAACACGTGGCTGCTGTTTTACAAATTGAGTTGCGGAAGCCAAGCTCCATCTTTGCTCCCATTAAGGATTAACATCTGGAGATAAGAGTTTAAAATCCAATATTGCTTTGAAAACGATGCACAGACACAGTTTCAAGTTGTTGACTTAGCTGCATTTTACAGTCACTGTGGGCACCACACAACTGCTTTGCAAAACAGCCCCATCAGACACTGCAGAAAGGGAGGGAAAACTGAGGTAGACCATGCAGAGGGAATCTCTCCCTTTTCCATAAGGATTAACTGCCCTCTATCAGCACCTCAAAGCCATCACATTAGTCAGTGAGAGAAGAGACCCACTCACTCTTGAGAGGGATTCATTTTTATCTTCATCTTTAAAGAGAAGCTTTAGGAAATGTGGAAAAAAATTAATGCAGCAAATACTGGTTTAAACCACTGGAAAAATTTAAAGCCTATTATATAAGGGGAACAAGTCCTAGAGTAGGAGAAAAATTATTGTAGCTATTGAACAATGCCAGCATGCAGACAAATGGGTATCATCTGGCTTTTTGAAGGCATGAAGCTCCGAAATTAGAAGTCAGCTTCCATTGAGAGAGAGGGAGCAAGAAAGGAGTATATTTAGGTCCTGTGATGCTAATATTAGCAGGTTTGTATCCCTTTTCCTTCTACAGGGTAGCTGAATAAACAGCCACTGATATAGGGAATAAGAAATCTGTAATGCATAACCAGTGCATAAGAAGAAGCTCTGACTGTGTATTCACAGAAGATAAATAAAGAACTCGAGGTACTCTATTTAAAAAAAACCAACAAATTCTTGGAGTTTTTTTTACAGCAAATTGTGTTATTTTGCCTCAGCACTGTTGGCAATAAATGTGACTGTAAGTAAGCATTATTAGATGTAACAGAACAAAATCCCCAACCCAGTAAGCAGTGATGGGCTCATGCCAAAATCCTCCTCCCTCTTGCTACCATGGGTTCTGAAGTTTGGCAAAGTAAAACTTAGAGAAGCAAAAAAATCCTTCTAAATCCACCCAAACACAAGGCTGAGGGGGCAGTGTAAGGGCAAAACCCAGGGGGACCTTCTTTGCCAAAATTTGTTTCTACTCCTGGATGAATGCTGACACCCACTTCGAAGGAAGCAGGGCAGGAAGGTACGTGCTGAAAGTGAGCTCCTGGTTCCAGGCCTGTGACAGTCTGCCCAGCTGCACAGTGATCAGTCCTGGGCACATCAACCAGCTAATTGACAGTTAATTGGCTTGCCAGAGAGCTCTAAATATTCCTTTCTGCTATAAGTAATAAGGATGGGGAAAAAAGCCACCTGGGAGAGAGCATTGGTTTTCTGTGTTAGAGAGTTTTTGGATAAATCATATTTTCTTGGCAGCTAATACAGATTTGTCTACAGAGCTGTTCACCTCAGCTTGTTAATATAGGGGCCCTCAGATATTGTTCACATATGAATGGAGTTATGAAAGTGTGCTGTGATTTATAGGCCCCTTTCAGTTTACATCTTTGATTTACTTAGGCTGGGATTTGCTTCTTCAGGGAGTTTTGCACTGGCATTTGCAAAGCACCAGACCACAGCAAGTTGTGAAGGACTTGGCAGCTCAGGAGCAGTAGTAGTGTACATCCTTACAGAGTTCTCTGAACCAGGGCAATAAGAAATATTCACCCTGCAAAAGTTCTTTCAATTCCTCCTTCAGAAAATCTGGTTCTTCTGCAGCACTTATTTGCCACCCGAGCCTTACAGCCTGTGAGGAGCCACTCAGGACAGAACTTTGAGCAAGTATTCATTTCCTAAATCAGGAAAATTATCTCTTGCCCTGATTAATACTTCTGGGAGAGATCAAGCGATTTGAACATTGATCCTGTCCATCACACCTTGCTGGCTTTGTTTGCCACCTCTTGCTCACTCTTTGCAGCAGGACAGAGCAGTCCTTTGGTGCCCAAGACATCCAAGAGAAGGGCTTGGTCTGCAGACACTGAGCAACCTCAGCAGGCTGACTCTTCTCTTCCTCCCTGTCTTGCCCTTTTGGAACTGGAGGACAATCCTCATCTCCTTGGAAAGCTGCTGTGAGTGGCTAACACTAATTTCAAAGCAGTGAAAAGTGGTTTACAAGCTCCTTGGCAGCAATCTTGAGGGGCAACAAATGATAAGGCAGTGGGAATGCTGTCACACCCCTGTACCTCTAGAGTCACATTCACTTCTTTGCTCTCCTGTCACTGATTTTTACTGCTCACACAGGTCTCACCTCAGATAATAAATGCTTCATACTGGAGCCATTCAGGGGAATGGGTGCACACATAGAGGGCTGGTACCATAACAAATGCATTATTACCACAAAAAGAAAAGGGAAAGGAGTTTGACAGGGACCATGGAGTAGTAGCTTGACAGAAACAGCCAGTAATATGATTGGATCATTTTAGTTCTCTTTGCTGTCTGTCTGACATGAAGATTTCCTCCTGGGTTCATGCCACCAGAGCTGAAAATTTAAACAAAACTTACATAATTTAACATTGCTTGAACACGGGTGACAATGATTTACCTTCATTTTTGTTTTCATTAATCCCAGTTTTGTTGTTAGGTTGGTTGGTTTGTTTGTTAATCCTACAAATGAAATGAAACCAAAGCTGTTATACACGAAGGGCTTGCATGGATCAGATCTTTTAGTGTCATATTGTGTTATTTTATACAAAATGGCTAGCTAGTAATTGGTTTAATGGAAGAAAAAACAAACAAAAGCCTCAATGAAATGAGTATTTCACATGCCATGCATGGCTGAAGTTATGCTGAGTGTCAGAGTGCTTTGTGTTGGACACAGCCTTGCTCCCAGTGAAACCAGCAGAGATATTCCAGGGTGGGAGCAAGCTCAGACACAGGACGTCATGGAGCAGATAATGAGCAGCTGATGGAGCTCACTGTGGTGTTACTGATGCTGGCACTTGTGAGCTGATGGCATCACATTCCAGTAATGAGCACAGCTCCTCCCTCTCTGAGGTGCTCCAAGTGGTGCAGGAATATCCCAACTTCGTTTTTTCTGTGTACGTGTGTGCACACCACGTCTCCCCAGACTTGCTCTCCTTTGCCACAAGAGCAGCTGTGATAAATGGCTCTGTAAATCATGGGGACATGCAACTTTGTTCAGCACCCTGTAATACCCCTGATTATCTCCTCACAGCTTGGTGGTCTGCAGTGGCTCATGGTGCTCATCCATCTGGACCTTTGCGTCTATCCCAAACCCACTGAGCACAAGTTTTGATGCTAAAGAGCCAGAATGGAAGCAGAGGGGCAATTAAGGCTTTTTAAAGAACCTATAAAATCTTTTACCTACTGCATCAAAATTTCAAGCATCATTTTGCCTTGGTGTCTGTTCAGAAATTCTACTCCATTCTGTTAATACCGGGGGAACTGTGTTAATTTGCCCCAGAAGAGGATTTGTCTCTTGTTTTGATCAGTGGCATGACCAGGATATTTGTGTATTTTCTGTTCTAATGTCAGAGTGACTCGATGACATGCACAGGCTATTATTCAATAATGATGCCTAAATGGAGCTATCAGAAGGGTTATTATCAAGGTTATTAAAAAGCAATTCTTTCTGCCTTCAGTTTAACCATGAATTGCAGAGCTAACCATCATCTAGGTGAGGATGTGCATATTAATCAAGAGGCTTCCTGTGGTCTACCTAGATATCCCAAGCCTGGATAATGATTGATTTACTCTACTCTTAGATTAGCACACAATCATCCAGGGGTGTTGAACATCTGACCAGAAGAGTTAATTCATGATGCTTGGCATCCATTTTGCAATTTTCTCACATCTGTTCTTTCTGGCTGAGACACTACATTTCTTTTAAGAGCCCAGAAAATGGCACATAGAGAAATGTTTGTGGTGCAGGCAATGGTTCTACTAAAACCACTTTCACTTCAACATTTTCCAGGAGAAATAAGCTTGCTATAGAACAATATGCCAGATGCTGAGGCAACGAAAATGCCAATAATTTTTTAGCAATCATTTGAAGGGAGCTGCCCAGAACTGCATTGCCAGGGAAAAATTTAATCAGGTTATCTCCTAATGAGCCTGTGAGCACCATTTGAGCTGAACACCAGCTTTAAGAAAACGTATTTAATTTCACTTCCTGCCTTGCTAAGGTAAAGGGCAGCTCCACATTGCTGTCACATGCTTGCAGCAAACCCTGAATGCAACAGGAGCTGCATCTGTTGAGCCATTTCTTTGAACAGAATCATCTGCTGCCTCAGGACTTTCCTGCTGACTCTGCTGTCAGGGCACACATTTCAGGCTTGGCAAGACTCTCACATTGCTGTCAACCTGACCAGCACATCTTGTATTAAATGGTTTCCCATTTGCTGTTATCATCATTTTCACAGGCTGCACTTCAGCTTTGCTGTGCACTTCTAACACTTTCAATATTGCATTTTGCAAGTGAGGAGACCAGAGATGCCGATGTGTCCAGCCCAGCTCTTTTCCCTGGCAGCCTGAGGATGACAGCTGAAATTACAAATGGTCACTAAAGGCAGGCAGACTTTGCTCAGGTCTATCCCTCAGTTATGTTATCAAATCTGCCCATCCTGTCCTGGGAAGTTGTCAAAGATGAAGTGTGCAGAACAAATGTGAGGGTGGATTTAATAAAGATTCTTCTGAGAAATATTGTTTACACAGTCAATAAAAAGCTTTGGAGTGGCTCTCAGGGCTTTTGGGCTGTGATTTGAGTATAAGGAGCTCCAAAAAAATGAGTGATACAGGCATTTCAGAGGGGACACTGAGTTTCACCTCCTTAGGTTTAAGTGTTGTGTGGCAGGTGATGATGTGCTGATGGACAGTCCTGTGCTGTTTACTAAAACACTGCTGTGAAGAGTGACAACGATTACACTGATTTGGAACAGCTGCCAAAAGTGTAGGGAAGAGTTATCATTTGTATGCAGAAAGACATAACTATCAAAAAAGTGAAGTGTATTCTGAATTTCATACCATTCATGGAATCAGTAGCCTGGAAGGTGGATTCACAGTAAATAGAGCAGGGTCAACCAAAACTACTTCAGTGGAAGCAGATGAAAAGCCTTGTGGAGAATCGTCTCAAAAACCTACACACTCCTATTGAATAATTCAGTGCTTGGAAATTCATGTTTAGTTGTTTCTTCTGCTTATAAAGCACAAAAATACCAGGACTCTATATTTCTGATGTTATGGCATAAACTGAGGTGAGCAGCACTTTGCTCTGAGAAAGTTTAGGTATTTTCTGATAAAAATTCCTTTGTAGGAGCTCTCTCCTTGTTAGAAGAGCAGACCTTGCTACACACAGTACTACTAGAGCCCTACTTCCCATGCTGCTTCCCATCCACCAAGCCCAACAGAGAGGTAATCACTTCTAGAAAAGCATCTTTATTACAAGTTAGGATGTACTTCAAGCTCCTACCATGGAATAGAAAATTCACCCCCTGGAAACAAATAAAGCAACTGAGTTTTGCATCTCCCCTTCAGAGCTGAGTACCAAACACAGATATCCCATCCTGCTTTAGAGTGTTGGATTAAATTCTTCCTGGAGCCCTCTTTTATGGGAAAACATATTTTCAGAGAGGATTTAGCAAGCAGAAGAAGAGCACCCAGCCCTCAAATCTCTCCAGGAAGCTGGAGAGGGAAGCCACAAAGATGGAATGCTGGTCTGGCAAAGCATTTTAGCTATGTCCAAAAGAAAAGTTTTGGGGAGCAGGGCTGCTGAAGGCTTGGCTCTGTGTGGAGCTGAGGTGCCCCAGGGTGGGCAGCACTGGGGTGGGGCCATGGGGTGGGGGTGCTTTGGTTCTTCTCATCACCAGGGGTTGCTTGAGCCCAGCTCAGCAAAGTGGACTCCTGTGGCCTGATAATTTATGCCTTGTAATGCTTTAGCTCTGTAATTTACCAAAATAAAGAATAACATTCCTGTAACAGAGATTAATGGCTGTCAGGCTGCAAAGTAATTTTTCAATATGAAATGGAGCAAAACTTACATTTTTAGCACAATTTCCCAGCTCAGTGATGCACCTGGTAATAATTATGATTTACATTAACCATAACATCATCCTTCTTATAACAACTTGCCTTAGTGAAGAATGAAATAGGCTCTTGTTAAATGTTTCATGAAATAATTCAAATTACATATGCTAAAATTTCCTGGCTCCCACTAGCCAGGCTAAAAATCAACAAGAATAAAAATTATTTTCTGCTGTAAACCCCTGATTCTGTGTTAAGAATTAGGCAAGTAGGGCCCTAAGAGCTCTTGTGGCTAAATTAATTATAAGAACAGTTGAGAAAAACTTAAAGTCTAAAATAATGATGCAACTGCAAAACTCATTTTATGCAGATTTTCCATGTGCTGAAACTGAGTTCAAGCTCACTTTTTCCTGTAAGAATTTGCCTGTAACAAAACAAAAGGGGAACAAAATCTCTGCTATCCCCAAAGTCAGCAAAGTTCAGCCCTTCAAGATCATCTAATTAATTAACTTCTAGGCAGCAGGGCTGCAGAAAAGGAAAGGAGTTGGTAATTTGTTGCTTTGCTAATCTAGGGCCTGAGTGGGTCCCTCATTCTCCAAGGCAAGATGAAACACTTTCCTAGAGGAGTTTCTTGCCAATATATGATAAACTCCTACAACAAAACCAAAAGACAATCTTTTCCCTGGAATTTGTGAAGAATGTAAAAAATGTACATGCTAAAACATTACATTAAAAAAGGAAAAAGGCACAGGAACAGTGTGAATTATTTGTCTTGGAAACAAAGATAAATGAAATACAGAACAAATGGAACCCTAAAGAGCAGGTAAATTCATTTGAATAATGGGATTATGATTTATGATTTTCCTATTGCAAGAGTGAGCTTCAATTCCACAACCTTTAATTATGCACTGGTCGCACAAAAGCTGCTCTGCTGCTGTGCATGGAGCACCAGGAGCCCAGGTAGGAGTCAGGGGGGACCTCAGGCACCACAAATTCTTTCTCAGGTTTTTTTCCTGAGCTCCTGCATCTCTGCCAAGAGGAGCCTCGCAGCCAGCAGCTTCCCAGGAATCTAGGGGGCCAGAAACCCTCACTCCCCATAAATATTCCCCCTCCCACTTAAATGGTCCCTGGAGCACCTGCTGGAGACAGAAATGCCCAGCTTAGGCTGCAGGATCCTCCCTGCCAGGTGTCAGGGAGCAGGAGTGGGTGTTCCCAGAGGAGCAGGGTGGAGAGCTCAGCCCCAAAGCCCAAACCTGCAGCAGCCAGCCTGGTTATTTGGTGGCAGGTACTGATTTGGCATCACCAATGGGCAGCACTGCCTGGCACGGGGCTGCAGAGCTGCCCAGGGAGCAGCTCAGCCTCTCCAGTCCAAAGGGCTGCTCCATTTCCTCTGGAAAACTCAGTCCC
This sequence comes from Pseudopodoces humilis, assembly GCF_049639895.1. Lineage (NCBI taxonomy): Eukaryota > Metazoa > Chordata > Aves > Passeriformes > Paridae > Pseudopodoces > Pseudopodoces humilis. Next base: position 15,569,769 of record NC_142212.1, read on the forward strand.
TATCAGCTGAGCTGGGTAATAGCCTGGTGCTGCTGCCACTGCCAGAGTAAAGTTCAGCACTGAATCATTAATTAGGATGACTGGATACTCTGGGATTTAAACTAGTGATTAATGAGCCTCTCCAGCTCTAGCTCCGTGTGAACAACTATCTAGTTCATGTTATATTTAATTTATTTAAAAAAAACCTCGCCAAGGCAGTAAATCTTGCTCAGAAGAATTAGTGGAGAAAGAAATAACACACCACATTTATTACATTGCTTGCAAGATTACATTCACACTCTCTTGCACTAATTTGAATGTCTTCTTTAGAGAGATAATAAAATTTATGGTTTAAGGGTTGCTTTGAAAATCTGTTTAGACTGGAAATGGTGAAAGGGGTAAAGGTAAGGTAAAGGTGATAGGGCAAAGAAAATGGGTATGGCAAATAATGCAGAATAACTCAGATGAAGCAAATATACAGTGCCTTGTTCTTATTCATTTTGGTATAAAGCTCCTAAGCCCTTTGTGGTAAGACAGTATATTCTGCCAAACCAAGCAATCCACTGTTAATTGCCTTGCAAAGGAAATTTGAATTGTACTGGCTGCATCACGCAGGTGCTCAGACATCCTGGGCTTCCTGGTGGCTTTTGCTTTTCTTAAGCAAAGGTTACAGTGCGGGGGTGCGTGGCAAATGCATTAGAAACACAATTTTCAGCTAATCTGTTCAGAGCATTAATCCACTCCTAAGCTCCCTTCTCTCCTGTAGGATACATGATAAAAGCTGGGATGGTGGCTGCTGGGGCAGTGCTTCCCCTCACATCTACAGGCACACACCAGGAACTCAAAGGCCACCAGTCTTTACTCATTCCTCTAACTGTGCTCAGTGATCTCCTCACCAGGAGCCAGTCCAGGGTATCTGCAATTTTCCATGTGTTTGAAGCTCCTCTCTCCTCTTTTATCTTTGTCTGAAAGCTGTCAAAACGCAGCTACAATTTCATAGGGTAATGAGAAAGAGATTAAGGAACGCACACATCTGTCACCTAAATACATGCAATAAGGAGAACATAAAATAAATAAAATTAGGATCCCATAAGAGCAAACAGCAGCAGCTGAATTTCCAGCTCGAGTGCCTCCTACATCAGGTTAACTCCTGCACCCCCAACCACAGCAGCACCACCTCTGCAAGCCACAGGCTCATCCCCAGCAGCTCCTGGGATATTTTCATCATGGTCAGGCTCTTGTCCAGGGATGGAGTCAGAAGAACAAGCGTGCTCTCCATCCAGCCAACCCCCTCTGCAAATGGGGCATGACCTAAACCCCTTGGGACAACTGTGCCTCATCTCTCATGGAGCTGAATGAAAACACCCCAATTTCAAACCAGCTGCAAAACCCAAAGCAGAGTCTTCCAGCAGCACATTAAAACCACACCGTTATTAAGCCTAAAATACTGACATAGGATTCTTTGGGATTACTCCAATATCATCTGTGGAAACATCATCAGCCCTTGGCTTTCCTCATCTGTCCAAAACTAAAGAGATCAACCCAAACCTGTACACAGGCAGGAGAATTCCAAGTTTCTGGGACATATTTCCAGACTTTTGAGCTGGGATGTCCACACAGCTCTGTCCACAGGAGGTAATGGAGATTGTGGAAATGGGCTCATTCTCTCAATGTTTAATCAATAATGTCCTGGCAAACCTCGCATTTTCAGCCTTTACCCAAGCAATGGTTAAGCTCCTAAATTGGATCCATTATCACCCAAATGAAGACACATACCAGTAAGCTAATTATGTTTCTTACCAAACTCGTGAATAATTAAATATTTTATTGTGATGTTACAATTTGTATTTATTATCCTTTGCTAAGGAGTGAAATTAAACATAACGAGGTCTGTTAGTGCCTCTCTTCAGAGACAGCCTGCATTACAAGCACCTATATCATTTGCACCAATGGTGATTAATGGGTTTAATTTACTTGACTTGCATGTGCTGGAATTTGTGTGGAGGAGAGAGAAGGAAACTGGGATTGTTAAAATCCTTTTAATTAGACTAATAATGCCAAGTTTGCATGTGTTAACTAGGGTGCACTATTAATTAGTTTTAGTAGGCTGTGTTCTGAAAGGTGGCACTGTAGCATTCAGGCCTGTCTTGTGATCCCAGGAGAGCTCATAAAATGACAAACAGAGCATGACATTACACATAACAGCAAACAAACAGCCTTTAATCTTTCTGGATGAGGAATTGGGGGTAATTGATAGGCCAAACGCTTGCTGCACTCTGGCTGCCTCTTACTCTCGCTGCCTTTACTGGATGTTACTCACTCAGCTAGAGCACAGCCTCCACAGAGCAGCCCATCCTCGGCACTGGTAAAATTGTTGGGTAGTTATGGATCTCAAGCCCCCCAAACTGACAGCTGAGGGCTTGTTCACACACAGAGTGCTCAATTCTGGGGTTTCACAGCTAAAATAGCTCTTCCAGTGCAGGAGACAGCAGGCTGGACAGACAAACAGCTTCCCTGCGGGTACCTGAGTGCCCTGAGCATCACTGCACTGGTGCTGGGAGCCCCAAGGCACCACCAGAGCAACATTCTCCATCTCCTCTGCTGCCTCACTAGGGGCCAACACAGAAAGGAAGGGACAGATTCTGCCTCTGATCAGGTCTCAGGTCAGGAGAAAAGCACACAGCAGGCAGAGGGTGAGAAGATGCCAGTGGTGAGGAGGATGTGTTACCTGTCACAGAGGTAAGAAACACACCACTTAAAACAACTCCCTGTACAACTTAATCCCCGAGTGCCACACTGACTGTGTCCCACTGTTGGTGCTGAGGACAATCAGTGGGAAGGTAAAATTACCTTGTGTGAGCAGTTGGCACCATGATCTGGGTGCCCCCACCCTCAGCCAAAGCTGCCAGCTGCAGCTGGGTGGAGCCGGGGCTTTCCAGATTTTTCCTAATCCATATTAATCAAGCTGTGCCACCACAAGCAGCCTTTGGGGTGTTCTCAGAAGCCATAAAACTCCTGCCTCTTTGCTGGAATAAACCTGGAATTCAGCTGCACTGTCAACAGGCATTTGTAACAGTTAGCAGTTTCACTGCTGGAATGGATGCCTGAAGGACTGAAGATTTCAATTTTCACTTGGCTTTCTCTGTTCATATTAAACACCTGACACTGCTCTAATGTGTGAAATTTGCATCCACATCTGTGGAGACATTTTGAAAGCAGATCAAGAAGGGATTGTGCAATAAAGATCCATAGTGCAGACAGGAGCTGTAATAATGGAGGGAAAATGTCTTCAGTCCATTCCTTCCTCAGCCCTGTCACACTGCTCCCAAGAAATACAGAAACACTCGTGTCCCTGTAGGCTTACTCAGCTCTAATGGCAAAGGAAATTGGCTCCTGTTGAAACAAACTGGAGTGGAGAGGGGATGTTTTGGCTATTGCTCCAGGTCAGAGGTTTGGAAGCCAGTGTAACTCTGTGGGAGTGGAAAGGTACATTTTAAATCACCCAAAAATCTCCACTCATGGCTGGGGGGAAGGTGTCTGAAGTCACCACTTTGAAGGATCACAGGACAGGTGGATGCAGCTGCACAAAGATTATTTCTACAGATCCCACAAGGCTAGGGGAAAACAGGGTGGATTTGGGATGCATGGATCAGAGCAGAGAAATTACTTAGGAACATAACAACTTGTATTTTGGTCTCTACAAATCAACTACTATTAATAACTTTTAATATCCTAATTAAGGATATTTAATATTTTCCATCCTCAGCCTTTTGGCTCTGCTTGTTAGCAGCCTCTAAGATAAACCCTGTCCTTCTTAGTCCTTTTTTGGGGGAAAAAATCTCATTAAACCCAGGTTCATAAATTACAATACCCCTACTTGTATAACTGAAGCTAGAAGATGTTTGAGGAGAACAAGCTACAGACAATGGAACATTCTGTTCTTTGGAGCCACAAAAAAACCAGATATTCAGCAAACCACGCCCTCACAGAGGACGTGGAGCTGAAATTGGGTTCTGGGTGAGGCACATCACTCCCTACTGCAGCTCAACTCACTATTGCACTCACTCCCCTACTCAAGCATTTAAAACATCCTCCCAGCCTTGCACTCAGTCTGCTTAATTCCCACTGAAGACTTGCTGAGCTGTTTTCAGCCTAAGCAAAGACAGACCAGGAAAGCAAAGCCTCAGAACTCAAGTCTAAAAAAAGAAACCCCATCATGTTCCCACTCTCTAAAGAGAGAGCCAGGGCAGATTTATCTTGCAAACTTCACAAAAAAAGGTTTGAGGCAGAGGAGAGCTCTCCTGGAAAGGCTGTTAGGTCTATTTGCTCACCTACCTGTGCCAGGCAGCCCTCTGCAGCTCAAGTTGAGGCTTTCCTGCATCCTCCCACCCCCAGAATTTCATTCTCACTCAGATGGAAGCTGATGCTGTCAGCCTTCTGAGGGACTATGCATTGCCAGGTCAGGTGTTTCTAGGGAATTTGTACACATTTTTCAAACATTTCCATTCACATGTTTTTCCTCCACTGTATCAAGCTTTCCTGATTCAAAAAGCACTGAAACAAAGGGAAAGGTCCCCATGACAATGGCTTTGGTGTCAAGTTCCAGGTGAAGGCAATGCTTTGAGGATGAGGCACCTAAACCTCGTTTATTCTGTCATCATCTGCCATGCCTTAGAGGTGAGAAAGCCATCAGCAGTTTAATCCACAAATAAACAGAGGTTAAATTAAAGCTATAGCCACACAGAAATGTAAAAAATGCTGGGAAACAGTGATAGGTGTTCAAAAAGGAAGGCAGAAGAGAGGAGAGACAGTACAAGAATATTTGTGAGTTCTTCTTTCTGTGTCTGAGCTGACACCAGAGCATCTTGGGGCTGCAGCCCCTGAGTTTGTCTCAGGGCAGGCAGTGCAGCACAGGTGGGGGTCACATCTCATTGCCACTGTCACTAAACCTCCAGCAGCACCTCACTGCATCTATTCTGAACGAGCATCAAGTGACCATTAAGACATTACCTGACAAGTGATGTGTCTGGCAGTGCAGTGTCTGTGTGCTTCGACTTCCCCCGGTGATGAGTGGGGGAGTTAGTGGCAAATAAAGCTATTTCTTTTCACCATTTACCAACCGCTAGGCTCTGAGCTGGCTTTTCAGTCAGACCTTGTCAGCCTAAATAGCAACACACTCTGAAGTGCTGTTCTGGGATTTGAAAGGAGACTCTCCAGATGCTTCAAGGAAAATGGGTTATGGCCATTCATTGCTGTTACAAGCACATCACTGCAGTTTACACCTGGTGCTTTGCTCACAGCCACGGTGTAAAATCTGCCTTGCAATAAGGAATGAACCAGCACATTTCTCCATAAATATGGATGAAAGCTTGTTTTGTTTGGCACAGGTTCTTCTGGCTGCAATGATTTGGCCATGACCAAATCACCCATGGCAGGTAGAGAGTGGAAAATTGGGATAAAGATTTCTGGCACAAAACCCACCTTCAAGTGGGGAATGCAAAAGTTTTCTCTGTGAATATTTTGAACACTTGGAGGCATTTTATCCCCAGTCAGAATAAAGGTGAACTCTCAATCATGCCTGGATATTAAGAAATGTTTCAGTATGAGTCTTTAACCTTTCTGATAGAGTTCTGGACTCCAAACCAAGTAAATTCTGGACTAACAAGTATTTCAAACTACTATTTCACGTACTATTTCACATTACAGAGATAACTTTCATCTTTAAAAAAAACAAACAAAAACAAACAAAAAGACCCAAAAAACAAACAACAGTGAAAGAGTCTGCTTTTAAAGAATTTTCAAATGCTAGTAAAAAAGACACATAGTATCCAAAGTTCAAAAACCATAAAATCAACCACACCAATTCTAGGCTAGACTCTGATCTCCAGGATTTAGTTTCCCAACATAAATGAGGGAAATACCAGGTCCTTCCACACAGATGAGGAAATATGCTTATTTTTAATTCCTTCTGGCAACTAAAGAATACCTATCACAGCTGGAACAAAGACACCCAAAAGAAAATACCAGAAGGAGGTTATGATAATAAGCTTATTTTCATTACAGTGGGATTATATTTTAAACCTTTCATTAGGCTCTTAAAATTTCAGAACATGCTTCTCAGAGCCTACATTTTTGAAAGACAAAAGAAAAACAAGAAGAAAAATTAAAGTCTGACTCCTGTGGATGAACCTAGTTTTGTTACATAGAGAAGATCTTTTTGTAAAGTTACTTAATTATATTCAGGGGACAGCTAACTCTGATTATGACTGGAATCGTGCATGCCTTCATTTACAAAGTCCTATTGGAGTCTGTGTGTCCTAAGCACAGACCCTTTGAAGCATTGCTGAGTGGGGTAATTTGACTGCACGAGTTTTCTTGTAAAAATTATTGTCTTTCTGGATGTCTAATTAAAATAAAGATGTAATAAAGAATTTATGGTTTTAATTAGAGCCTAGATCTTAAAGCAATTATAATGTGATTAATAATTCCTTAACAGGCTTCCTTAGACAAGATGAAGAAAAGAAGATTTGGGCCCCATGAAAAATCAATATGCATTACTCAATTACATTAACGAAGCTACACAAAGCAGTCTAGGTCCCAATTAAATTGCTCCTCATGTTAAACTGGCAATGAGGTCTGTGCTTACTAATGAGTCTAGATCTGTTTGTTTAGTCATTGTGGGGTATTTGAACTATGGGTTTTGAGGGTCTTATGTTGGAAGGATGCTGAAACACAGATGTGCTTATGGCCTCATCCTGCTGGGGTTCAGAGCACAAGGTTTGCTCCAGGATCAACAGGATGCAGCTCCAGGTCCTAAATACACACCCTGGAGACCATCAGCATCTCCAGGAGTCACAGGCAGGATGTCTGCACAAGAGTTTCCTTGCTTATGTACTAAAATTAAAGTGAGTGAGTGAGGAGACAATATAAATCCACAATGGATGGTGAATCAAAGCCAGGCAGGAAATATTGTTCCCTATTTCTCATAAAAGTAGGAGCTCTAGAGAACCTGATGATGTACCAGGGAGCAGGTATGAAAGTAACCAAAATAAATATAACCCTAAGGAACATGCCCTCAAAACTTTCTGACAAAAATCTATTTTAAAGATCAAAAACATAAATTGATTCAAAAGGGGAAGAGGGAACTCACTGATAGCCTGGTTTTCTCCTAAAGCTCCAGATGCCAGTTTAGTGAAACTCTAACACAGGGGTGGCCCAAAGCCATCAGAAAACACCTAGACCTGACCATCCTTGTGTTCTTAACCATTTGCACTTGGTTGCTGTCAGGGACAGGGCATTTTTCTCTTCTTCCTTGGTTCTTTTTTAGGTGCTGGTTTGATAAATATTGCCGAGAGGTGCTTGGGAGGATGAGGATTTAATGTACAGCTTGTGTGTCATCACTGAAATTTCTAACAGAAATATTATTTTACCTTTCATTAATAACCTGGCTGAACTGGTAGAGCAGAGAATTGGATAAGTTCATATTTCACAGATCAAATTAACTTTAAAAAAACCAACATGGTTATACATTCACTCATGCAAAGACAGCTCATCTGACCAAGCTGCCCAGCAAATGAAGCCACACTAATTTAAATGTACTGCAGAAGGAAAATGATCTCACACCAAACTTCTAATTTGTCATTCTGTAATATGGATTGTGGCTTGGAAACTCACTAATTGGCCATTAAGAGCACATTGTTATGGAGGTGGGCTTCTTGGTGTGTGAAGAACAAAACTCCCAAACTTCTGAAAGAAAGAAACCACCATTTACTCCAAATGAATGTACAGGATGCTGGTGTTTCATTATGTTCAGTCTCAGCTGTCACAGAACACAGATTTATTTTGGCCCTGTCAACTTGGGTGCATCCCTGAGCCTTCACTGGTGTCTGTGAGTGATGCTGCCCTACTGCAGCCACACACAAAGGTAAAGATGCTGTTAGAGCCACCTCCAGATCTCATTTCCTGGGTACATCCTGTGTTCCTTTAAAGTTCTTAAAGCTCCCTTTAAAAATGCAGCATCCTTCAGTCAAATGACTGTATGAATTCATGGTGATTGCAAAGAGTTGGTCATATTAAGAAAGAAAAGATTCAATAATTGCAATGGGGGAAAAAAAAACCCTATTCCAAGTTAATGCTGCGATTTCAGTTACTTAAAAATCTGATTGTAAAAGTCCTTTAAAACCTTTCAAAAGGAATGCAAGCTATTCCCAAGATTTTCCTTTCATATTTTTGTCTCTCCTGTCCAATATCTTTGGGTTTTCTCACCACTCTGTGTGACTGAGGGATTCACCAGACACAGCACATTTCAATTGCAAGGTGCACATCCTGTCCCTGAGGACAGCTCCTGGCAAGGTCCTGTGCTCACTCCCCCATCCCCAAGTGCTATCTTTGCTCAGCACACCCTTTCCTCCCATTATTTCTTTCCATATCTCTTTTTCCATCAGGAAACCATTTGCCTTGGCATGCTTTTTCATCTTCTCATTTACATGTCTCCTGCAAGACAAACTCCAGCATTGATTTTACCACAAGATAATGTTAATAGGATCAATAAACCACAATGACTACATCCAAGTGTCTGTTCTTCACCCTCCAGGACTGCAGAAGGTGCTTTAGACTTAAAGTATGTCCAATACAGCATCTCTCACTCTTCTTGTCTACTCTTATGCATGAGAGACTGTCTGTCTGCCAGGTAGAAAATAAATTATTAGCTTGTTGAAATAATTAAAATTTTAATACTGCTTCAGCACATATAAAATATTACTGATGCAATTAAAAAATAGACAATCAGCTCAATGCATCTAAAAATGGGTGTGGTGCACCCTGAGAGGAATAAATGAGGTCTGGTGGGAAGACTATTGTAAGTACAGGTTTCTCCTTCCTCTAAAGAATTCTCAGCTGGTAAAAATCAAGTGTCTTATTTCATTCAGCCACCATTTAATGATTTTTCTAGGGGAAGATTGGAAAAGGCTGGTTCCCTACAAGCCAGTTCCTCTAGGATGCACAGAAGGATAATTTTCAAAAGAGTAAAGGAAATTACGTCCTCTTTGGTTTCTTGATTTCTCCATGTATTGTTTAAGATGGCTCCTTTCTCAAAGGTCACAAAATAGGAATGGTTCTGGTTAAAGGATTGGGTTACAGATTTCGACAGAAAGTTTGCTCTGCCTCCTTCAAGCACTGTGCACCCCCAGGAAGAACTCACATGGTCCCAAACTGGCAATTTTTTGTTCTTTTTGTTTGCAACCAATATCTGACATTTCAACTCAAGGCATTTTGCAGACAGCAACAAAAGACCTGAAAGTCAACCTAATTATTTTTCTCTAGTTCTTGTGAAGTGTTTCAGTGAAATGCTAATGATTTTGTTCAACTTTGACATTTACCTGGCAGGTCCTGTGGCACTGGTGAGTCTGGGGGCATTGCAGGGTCTTGTCCAGGTGAAAGTTGGCCTGGGCTGACACCCAAGGACATCTCTGTGTTGGGGTGAAGGGGAACCAGGTTTCTACCTCAAATAACCATGGTTTCAGTGCCTGACAGGGGTAAGCAGGTGTAGCTCTGAAGAGGCTTAAAGGTTTAGACAGAGGATATGAAGGCAGCCCAGCTGGGAAGCAGCAACTCAAAGTCATCACCTTCCAGGAGACCCTGTGAAGCAGGGCAGGGCTCAGCACCTTTCCTAGGAAATGTCTGTGGAATATCCATGTAAAATCCGGCCAGTCTGGGTAAATCAGACCCAGCAGCTTGCATCTGGGAGACTTTACTGGAAATAACAGCTGAGATTTATAAAGCGCTTCTGTAATTCAGCAACACAGTACTACCAAAAATTCTTCCCTAAGGGTTCTTGTAAATCCAAAACCTCTAGAAACCAGATTTTCTGTCTCTTTTCCTATTGATTTAAATGGACTATGTTATCCCCAGAGCACTTTAAAGGTCTCATCAAATTTTTTTTCGGTTTTTTATTTGTACAAGCCAAATAAAGCCAAGGCTCTAACCTTATATATAATGAAACAGATTTATTCTGACAGATCAAGTTTATTTAAATTTAAAACAAAGTTCAGGACTGTAAAAACCTAGATGAGCTATTAGCATCACATGATAGAATGCCAGTTTAGCCCCATAAATATGTGTTTTCTATCCCTCTATTAAAAATAAAAAGATTCTGAAAACACAAAAAAAGTACCTTTACCTGAATATAAATATTAAGAACCCCATTAAAAAATTCTGCTCTAAAAATAAGTTGACAGGGAATAAAAACAGCACAATATATTCAGTTACACCAGTATTTTGGAGAGGGACTGATTTTTTTAAGGCCATTTGGATCAAACTCCTGCTCCATGCAAGAGCCAGCATGCATAGCTCAGGTCAGCTGTGTTTGTCTTCCTGAATCTTGAAATTATGAAATAACTTCTGATTTATTCAAAATTCAGCTTGGTGTAGAGCTTGTCTATGCAGCAAAACTGGGGAAATGTATCCAAATTAAAAGTAGACACCACCATAAAATGAATTTGTTGAATCATATTTACTTTTTTTGTAGGGATCATTATTCATGACTAAAAGAGCAATAATTTGATTTTTGTTTCCAAAGTGAATTAAGGTAAATTCAATTAAATCCAGTCTAATTCTGTATAATACTTTCTATTCAGAGATTTAATGCAATTCAGTGAGCTGGTTTTACAAGGTACTTTGGAATGGTTTTACTGAGGGCTTCCAAGTTAGACCAGGGACACTATAAATAAAATTTACTTAAACCCTTTTGTGACAGTTAAGGATAATTTTTCAGTCTTATGGATACATTTGGTTTTTTGGTTTTTTTTCTTACCATATAAACCTAGAATAGCTGGTTTTAAATTAGAATTTTATCTGAAGGAAAAAACCCAATGAAACACTCAGAAGAATACCACAGACTTACTCTCAGTAATGTCCAAGGGAGATGGGAGGAACTGTTCCATGGGACTAGCCAGGTAACTGGGGACTGGGGTTTAATTTCATTATATAATTGCAATTTCCCTTTATTTGATGTGATGATTTAGCTGTAGGTTGGCTTTCTAACATCTGTCATAATGACTTAACTAGCTCTGGGAACATGAGCACGATGAAATAAGAACAGACACCATGTTTTCAGCTCAAAGGTCAAATTGTGGTCTCAGCAAAGCCATCGTTTGCTGAGCTTCCCACCTGGGTGCAAACATTCCACCAGGGGCTCTGGCCACAGTCTGGCTCCTGGAGCCTCCAAACAGAATTTGGTCAAAGTGCAGCTGGAGAAATGACTTTAACCTTTGAATAAGTGTCCAGCACTAAGCAGATATGAACAGCATCCAAGGCAAAATGTCAAAGCAGAACAACTGTGAGCAGTGGGGGAGTCAGTGAGGGACATCGAGGCCAAGTCACACAGTGACAAACACTGCCATTGCTTTGTCTCCCCCTCCTATAAGTGAACAATATGGGTAGCAGATTCCTTTCAGAAAAGTCAAGGCTTGCCAATTTACTGCCACTCTTAAATAACTGCAGTAATTGCTTTCCAAAATTCTTACTTGTATTTTTACTACCACCACTGTTGAGAAAATCAGACTTTTCAAATCCATTTCAAAAACTCCTCTGGATTCTACTCGCAGGCTCATTATCCAAATGGTTTGGTTCACACATATTTTACAGCTGTAATCCTTGTCTGAGGATGTGAATGCTCAGAAATGGCAATGAGGGTGAGCAAAGGGCAGAGCTGGTGCAGTGAGAGCCCCCAGAGCGGCTGCTCCCTGGTGTCTGAGCTGTGCTCCAGTCCAAAAGGAGCCAGCTTGCATGCCAGGGAGGATGTTCTCCAGCTCTGTGGGGAAAAGGCTGATCAAAGCTCTGATTAAAGGGAGATCTCACAGGGTCAAACTGAGCTCCTTTGTTCTTCTGACTGTTTTAAAAAAACATTCACACTTAATAAAGCTCACTCCTCTCTTGAGGACACGTTGGCAATGGAACCCTTGCTTGGCCAGCTGGACCAGCTCGGATTTACTGAATAAATGCAGAGGAAAGTGGTGCATCTTGAGTCCCATAGCCTGAATTCAATCTGTGTCATTCACTGTTGTTCAAGCTGTTTCATTTTAAGTCATGTTTCCATAAAGGCTGGATACGCAGTTAAGCAAATGGAAGAATGCATTTCCTCATCCACTCAGCACTCTCATTATAAACATTTAGACAATTTCTTCATGTCCTTCAGTCAAGACTTCAATAACAAAGGCTAATTATACCAGAAATGCAGCAGTCCCCATCACACTTGTGGGTGCAGCACCCAAAAAATCCTTGACCCCCAAAACAAAAACAAGTCTGTTAAATGTACACACAGGCAGGGAATAAGTTGTGATTTTCATAAGTAATGCCAGTTTTTAAATGCAGTACTTCATCTTCCTGAGGATAAAGAGGAAAGCACAAATCCAGTCCAGCAAATTTACAGCATAAGAAGTGAATCCTGTTTTCCAAAATCTTTGTTTCTCAAACCAGAACCCTAAAATTGCTGAGCTCTTGCACCATCCTTTAAAACTATTCACCTTGGCCCCCTCAATCTTGTTTTTCTGCCCTGCTCCACCTAACCTGCCCCTCAGCTCTGACCCGAGCAGTCCGATGTTGGATGCAGGAGGCAGAAACTCAGACACAAACCCACTTCCTTTACCAGGATTCCCAAAGACAAATCTTTCTCACAGGGGCTGACAAGCCTTGCTTACCCTGAAGTCCTGTTACAGAGCACAGTACAAAGTCCCTACAGGTAGATGTACAAATATTTTGTATATTTTGTAATGTGTTTTGCAAGATTTAACCAAGTAATTCTTTTTGCACTAAGGCATCTCAGTTTTTTTTCCTTCTTGTTTTTTTTGTCAGATTTACACAAATCTCATCTCAGACATAGCACAAAATGTGGAAATTACACACTGCAACACAAACCATTAAAGAAAATGGATATTTTCCTTTTGCTCTATGGTTTTACAACAACAACAACAAAATCACTGTCTGGAAAAATTTTTTTTAAACTACGTGTTAATTTCAAAACAACCCATGAAGATTTTGTTCACAAAACACTCAACAAGACAGAAATGATGCTCCTACAAAAAGTCTATGCAACAATTTAACCAACTAATACCAGTTCCTCAAAGGTAGTGATGAAAGAATAGAATTATTCTGAACATATCCTTATTCCCAGACATATGCAAAGCTGCTTGCATGAAGTTTCACATCTCCAACTTGTATTCTCAAGACCCCACATAGCTGCTCCTCCAAGGAAGCCACTGCCTGAAGGGTTCTTGACTGCTCACCACTGAAAACCACATGGAACCCAAAGAACTTCAACCACAGCACCACTGAACCAAACTAAAATCTGACCTTTTACACCAGGATTTGTCTCTTGCTCCATTGTGCAGGAAGAAGCAGGGCCAGAAGACACAAACAAGGACAAACCCCAGGTCAGAAAAGGCACCTGAAAGCAAAAGGAAAGTGGCCTCACCCTTTTTAGCCTTTTTAGGGTAAAGGGTGATCAGGAGCAGGGTGATTTGGCCACATAGAGTTGGTCAAATCTCAGATCACAACACCAACACCTGAGGAGAAGGGATTGCCCACCCCAGGCTTCTTCTGGAGGCAGCAGCTGTAACGTTGCCACTGTGGGATCAATGTGGACTTGCTTCTACCCCTGAGAATTCAGCAGCAAAGTTCCTGTGACTGCACAGGGTGGGGACAGCTGGGATAAAACATGTCCTGGGTTAGCAGGTGTTGCTGTTCTCTGCACAGAGGGATGAAGAAATTAATGAGAACCAAAGGAGAAGCCAGATGTAGGATTAACACCAGCACAGCCTGAGTCCCAGAGGCTGGAGCTCCTGCAGCCAGGCTGAAGTAAGCTGTACTATAAGGTCCTGCTCTGTGTGCTGCTGCTCTCTGTGCAGCACCTTATCTCAGGCTGAGGAACTCTGAGTGGAATAAAGCCCCATCCAATGCAAGTTTGCTGGTGTATCCACAATGAAACCATAACTTAGTGTCCAGGTAAAGCAGCCCTCTTCCAGCCTGGCTTCACAGAGTGACAAAGCCAAATTGAATTAAAGAAATAAAAGTTAAATTTTCTCTCTGCTTGAGGACCATCAGGTGCTGAAAACCTGTGATTTATGGAGTGCAAGTAGGCAGTCCACCCATCTTCCCACCACATTAACATCATCAGAGGATCAGAAATGAAATGCCATATCTTGCACCCAAGTAATCCATTCTGAAGAGGAAGCAATTAATTAGTGCCAGGTAATATTGTCACAGGCTGATTAGGTGACACAGTATATTTCCTTGACCAGCTCAGAGCTGCAATGAAGACACAGCAAGATACCCTTTCACTGAAAGCAAATATTAAAACAACATTCATTATCTTTTCATGAAAGGGAAAGAAAACAGTGACCTTGGCAGAATTTGTCTCTCCTTTTCAGTCTTTCAAAGTACAACTGAGCCAAGGCAGCAGCTCTCCCCCAAGCCTGTCAGAAGACAAAGCCCCAGCAGAAAGCCACACAGCCTTTTTTAACCACTGAAGATGTTTTGAGATGGACTTTTCCTACAGGGATTTCAGAAGCCCTATTGCAGCTGCAGAAGCCAATGGAGTGAAGCATGGGCCAGTGAGTCCAAGAGGGAAGGGGAGCAGTGTACTACATAGAGCTGCTTTAAACCATTATTGGAGACCTGTAGCTAAGCTCTCCAGTGGCCTGCTTCCAGCTAAAAGGCTTCCACTTGAGTGCTTCAGATCGTGTAAGTTTGTTTAAGATGCATAATTCATGAAGGGTACATAACACCATCCTTGAATAACTTTTCACTCGGCACCTGCTTGACAGGGAGAGAGCTGACAGAGCAGTGTGACTTCAGAAATCCAACATTAGCACGCTATGTGTCCCAGCAAGGGACAGGGATCACCACACTCTCTTAACCCTTTTGTGGGGTGAATGCCTGAGGAAGCCAATTGCACCATCTCATTCCATGATTAGGACTATTTCTGTTTGTTGCCATTATCACTGAAATAAAAGAACAACAAATGGTGTGAAGAGTTATAACTATTTGCACTATAGTCCTTGAAGAGAATATGTAAAGAAAAATGTCTGTTTTTATAGGCTTTAAAAACAAATTTATTGCACATAAAGGCCCTGGGTACAACCATCCCCATTCATGCTGAGCAGTACCTTGTAACTCAAATATTCCCACTGAAATCAATTTGGGATTATAGAATGCAAGGAAGGAAAGAACCACCTGGTCTTTTGGTAGCAAAATAAGATGTGTAAGGGACAAATCTTCAGCTAAAATTAATGTGATTTGCCTCGTTGTGCCTAATGGAGCTGTGCCCATTCCCATCAGCCTGGAGACCACTGTGGCAGCGTGCTGGCTGTAGAGCACTTGGGTTTTAATTACCAATGGTAAATACTATGTCCTTAAACTTTATAGACCTTATATATTTGTCCTACTTTATTTTAGAGATAAAAGCCCAACTGTGGCCTGATAGGCAATTTAGGAATGATTTATGGACTCTGTCTGCTGTTAGTAACTGTTTGGAAGTTGCTGTTTGACAGAAGGGAGGCATTTTTTTTTCTAATTTATTTTGGGAGATAATGATTGGAATAGAACTGTCATATATTGCTTTCCCTTATAAAATTGAGAATTTTTTTTAGCAAGGCTTTAGAAAAAAGGAAAAAATATAGGGCAAGTCAAGATATGAAGAGAACAATGGACACAATAAAAAGAATGTGGGATCTAGTGCATGGTAGAGGAAGAGCACAGCTTTCATAATTTATGCTGTGGGCCAGCAGTCCCAGCAGTGAACCTTGCCCCACTCTCACCTCCGTCCCAGGGTATTCTCTCTAGAACTCCATTTATTTTGGCTTCTTTATCACTGGTAAAGGATTTATGTCTCCTGCTCTCAGGCTCAATGTGAGATTCGAATTAAGCACAGACACCTCTCCATTCCATGTAAAAGAAACAGCAAACACATGCACACACAAACCAGGAGGGGTTAATTTTTAAACCCAGAGTATTTGGGGATGGTCACCTCCTGGTACACAAAGCCTCCAAAAGAGACATTTCACACAAAGCAATATTTTGCCTCCTGTGTACTGCAGAGCAATGAAGTGAAACAGGACTTCCACCCAGGGCATTCTGAGCATGCACATTTTAAAAGGAGTAGGTGTTTCCATCCAGGAGTTCAGAGAGGTTTCGTAATTGGTGGCTTCTGTGACCTTACTGTGATTTCTGCCCTATACCAGAGTGCTGAGCCTACCTGAAAAGTGATTTGTAAGCCAGAGAGAAATATTGAAATCCATGGACCTGGTGTGTTGACACGCACTTTATCCATCCTGCTGTTACTCTGAAAGCCAGCATGGTTCCCTGCTTTTACAAGGGTCATTTGAGACTTTTATCTGAGTCAAATCCTGCTCTTGCTTCCTGCAGGGCATATGAGAGAAATGACACCAAACATTATTCTCTTACCAAGGGAGAGAGATTATCCCTGTGACATGGGTGCTTCCTGGGGACAGCCAGGAAAAAAAAAAGATGACAGCAGGAAAGAGTGTTCCATTCCTCATGATGAGGTTCCCTGAATACTGAGCTGCTGTTTGAAAAGGAAGAAGTTCAGTGGGCATTTCAGTATAATTATTTTGCATCTCTCCCTGTGTAGAACTGGGCAGAAATCTGGGCTGGTGAAGCAGTAGGTGCCCACAGGATGCTCTGGCTCAGGATTCCTTCCTCAGTGTCCTCAAGCGTGTCCTGGAAGGGGCACAGCTGTTGCTGGCAGGTGTTGTGGGGTTCCACCAGTCTTAGGGAATGGAAACATCCCCATGAGGAATGAGGGCTTATTCTGGATAGCTGGGAAAAGCAGCAAAGTAAACTTGGGGATTAGGGACTGCTCTTGGGCATCACTAGAGTCCCCAGAGAGGGAGACTGGCAGCAGAGCTGAAAGCCAGGCTGCCTCTGAGCCATCAGGGAGGGCAAGCTGGAGAGGAGGGTGGGAGCCCAGCACTGCACTTTGGCTCTCAGGTTATCCCTGTTCCTGCTGATCCATTGTAGGATAAAGCAAAATGACTGTTGGAAGTATTTAAGTAGCTTATGGACTTCTCCCATTCAAAAAGCTTTTGTTCTGAACTGCTCCTGCATGTCTCCTCTGACCTGGACCAGGGGCAGGTATTGAAGGGTTTTTTAAACACTTATAGCTCTGCCAGGTTTCTGGGGTCTGCAGATCCCCATTTAATCCAGCAGCAGTTCTGCAAAGTTCCCATGTTGAATTAGTTTGATTTGATCCATTATTACTTGTTTCAGCCTCTGTCCTTTTTCTGCCTCTCGCTGGTCACCTGATTTAATTGCCTGATGATGAGACTTTGCTCATTTCCAAAGACTGTCTCTATGTAGGACCAAACCTTCTCCCAAGGCACTGTTGAAATATAAATTGAAATAGTCTTCAAAAGTTTACAGAGTATTATGAGATCAGTGCAGATCTGACCATTACTTATTAATTGCTCAATACAAGAAATAACTATTTGATAGAAAATGGGGTGGAGACCTGGGAAAGAATGACTTTAATGAGATCTCAGTGACTGATATTTGGAAATATATTATTAAGTTTCTGCAGTGCGGCACTGAGATTTCCCAGTGCCTTCAGGAATAGTAATAGCACCCTCAGCTTTTGTGGCTCCTGCAGGGTAGAGATATTAGAGGTCAGCTGAAAGCAAAAGAGGCTTCAGAAATGGCTTATTAGGGTTATGCTCTGCCTTGCCAAGGGGTGGAAGAGCCTAGTTTGCCTCTGGAAGATCTTTTCCTCAAGCAATGTTTTTCTTCTGTCCTTCTCTTCCAGCTTTTCTACCTAATTTAGTTCCTCCAGCTCCACACTGATGTATAAACAGGTTTTCTATGAATCATCTCTTCTTAAAACTGAAATTAAAAATACATTGTCTTCCTAGAAATAAACAACAAAGACAGGAGGCAGGAGAACTGCACCTCACCCCTTTCCTTGAGAGATGTAACACACAGCTAATGAAACAGGGGGTGAGTGCCATCCCACAGCAGGAGGATGTGTGGAAAGTGTGGACAGAACAAAGCAACTTCAGGTACCAAATCTTACCCTGGCACACATACACGCAAATGATGCCAAAGAATTACACGTTCAACTACCCAGCCAAGATCTGCAGAGAGGGAAATAGAAAATAATAACTGTGTTGATGTGCACTTGTCTCTGGCACGTGGATGTGAAAAGAATTACATCTGACCTCTCCAGCAGGCAGTTATTCATGATTCCTAATGGATAACATCAGAAAGCACTAGCCAAAGCTCTGAAAACTCTGTAGCTGCAGGTGGCTGATGGAAGGAAGGTTTTGAGCGTGTCCTTTCATTCAGCCCTGCAGCAAAAGGATGGGTTAAAGGGCTCTGTGCTGCACTTGGAAGGTAATGCACAGCTCTCCCCAAGTACAGATGCCCTTTGTGGCCACGAGAAAGGCTTGGACAGAGCTCACAGAAAATTCCCAAAGAAGACTGGTGTCAGAAACCCAAGAGAGAGACCTCTGTTTCCTGGAGTACATTATCCAGTGAGCAGGGAAAAGCCCACATGTAACTTTTATTTACACAGGGGTGTTGTACAGAAGGGAGAACTCATCTTTACCCTGGAGGAGCACAAGGCTCCTGGCCCAAGTGTTAGCGTTACTCAATTGACATTTTGGCAGACAAATTGCCACCCTGCTGAGGCACATCCTGGGCAAATACAGTCACATCTGCACTGGTGAATGCAGAAGAAGGAATAAATACAAGTAAATGAGAAAAAGGTTCCTGCACACTCGTTCTTAGCCTGCTTTTTGGCTCTGTTCCTTATCCAGGCTGCGCCTGCAGAGGTGCCCAGCCCACGGCTTCCTCTGTGGCACGGGGATGTGTCGAGTTCCTTTGTCACTGAGCTACCTGGGAAAGGGATGAAGCCCACGTCCAGCAGCACTGTGAGGGGTGAGGGGACACAAGGCAGGATTCCTCCTCCTCAGCAGGGCTCCATTTGCAAAGGGAGGTCGATAACCAGGCAGGGCACTCACTGCACACCGCCGGAGGCACGGTAAACCTTGATGTGCAGCATATATCCACACAGCCAGAAACAGGTTAGGGCTCTCTTGATAGGAACCAGCAGGCAAGAGCCTCAGGAAGGATGATTTTTCTTTTCTGACTGCCCTGTAAGACAGTATAGGGAGCAATTCCTCCTGCCTCCGTTAATGGCCTCTCCCCCAAGAGTTTCACTGCCTGATTGAGGAGGACATTGTTCGCACAGGGATTCTGTAAGAACAACAAAAGTTCTGTCAGGAAGGAAGAGATGACACCCAGTCTCCCCACACCAGCATAATGGGTGAGAATGAAGCAATTAAACCACTAACTAGATCCAAATTGAATGTAATATTCATATTTGTTATGCTGTATTTTTAGGATTTCATTCTTTATTTGGTTCTTTGCAGAGGTCGCTAAAAGATTTATGACTTATAAAACTGTCAGGCTGCTCTCTGTTTCCATGAGTCCAGTTAAGGAAATCCAACAACATGTGAGTTTTGTGTTGTGAACCTGCACATATTTCTTCCCTGTAATGTTAGGCCTGCCAAAATGAAACTGATTTGGGAATGAGAAGGCTGAAGAGGCAAAAAAGAAAGAGAGCAGGACATAGTGCATGCCTGTTTTATTTGAAGAGGAAGAGAAGCAGTGGGGTCTAAATGTCCAAAGAGTTTAAGATACCTGGGGTTTAGGTCTGTTTCTGCTGACAATCTGTTGGATGACCTTGGACAAACTTTTTCATTCCACACTTGCCTTTATCACAGTTTGTTTTTCCTTATCCATTTAAATTGGAAGCTCTTAGGATGGGGTTTGGCTCCTAATGTGTGTTCAAACAGAAGCTGAGATGGAGAGACTTTTGTCTCTATTGTGGGGCTCAAGGTGCTACAGTAATACAAACAATAATAAAAAAGAATGAGTGATGCAGTATAATTGCATGAATAATAGCGTACATTTTAAGACTGTTCTTCCTGCCAGATCATCTTTGTGCTACTAAGTTCTGTTTACTCAGGAAATATTCAATAAATAATAAATAAAACCTCAAGCTGAGACTCTCCCAAGCACAGCAGGTAATTTAGGTGTATTGTCCATTAAAATTAATGCAAAGTGTGTGTCTAAATCCCTTAGCGCTCTCAGAAAATTCTTGGCTTGAATATTTAATTTCCAAACCAGGCAATTGGCAGGGTGGTCTCTGCATCCAGCAGACATCCAGGGGACAGAAATCAAGAGGAGATTGGGTGTTCTTGGGTGGAGAGCTCTCACTTACCTGAGCAGTTTTACTGACCACTGGCTGCTTTTGCTCCCCTGCAGTCCTGCGGGAAGTCACTGGGAATCCATCACCGTGTCCCTACAGGGGACAGAGCTGGGAGACTTTTGCTTCCTCTGGATTCTGAAGATTAACAGAGGAGGCAAAGAAAAGAAGATTATAAAGAAGTAGCACCTTCTCTGCATGCAATGTGCCATCTACCTCTTCCATCCCCACTGTTCCAGCCTGAACTTGTGCTCCTGAGATTTGCAGTGATACACTTGCTTTGGCCAGGGTCAGGGGGGACTGGCAGTGGAAAGGCAAACAGGAAATTCAAAGCAACTTTGAGCCACCTACTCCTCGTTTGTCATCTCCACATTTCCTAAACCCACTGCAAGGGAGGAGGAACAGCACCAGACCTTGTAAGGCCGCATCACTGAGTGGGACAGGAACGATGTGCTCGGAAAGGTGCTCAGTGCAGCTCTGGGAGATCACTCTGTCTGTGATAGCATGACAGATAACAGCCTCCAGACAGCTCTGAACACATCAGAAATACACTTCCCTCTTCAAGCAATCCCATACGCTGCAGCGCTGCCTCACCAAGGGGAGCGGGGAACGCTGCACCTCTGGGAGAGCTCTACAAACACCTGCCTCGCTTCAGCTCTGCTTTTCACTGTTGTTCCCTCCCAACAATTTTGCCACCCTTGATAAAAACCCGAGCGAGAGGTAAAAATGAGATGAGCTCTCTCTGACGTGTGCATACATATTTAAACATTTCTGTCACTGTGTGTTAGTCGCAGGTGCTTTAACGATGCCGCTTAGATCTTGCTTCTCGTGCGGCATCAGGCAGCAATATCAGGCTATAATGTTTCAGGAGCTAAACAAACCTCCCCTTTCTAACCCTTTCAAGTCGGCTGTTAAACTTATATTATCATCAGAATCACAGCAAAACAGAGCAGGTTCTGTAATTCTGTAAAGAAATGAGGCTGACAGCATCAGAGCAAAATACACATCATTAACAGAGCCCTGCTCATAACACAGCTCTTAAACACGCAGCTCTGTGAATATTCATGCTCCATTTTTGAGGGACACTATGCTTAAATTCTGATATTGCAACTGCATCAACAGTCCTTGGGCTCTCTGGGATCAGAGCAGCAAGGAAAAACAGCAGCTCTCAGTGTTGTTCAGGGTACCTTGCTCTCAGTAAACAAGACAGAGGCAAGTTTCTCTACAGAGGAGAAATTCAGGTAGAACAGTATTTGAAGAAGTGGATTTTGAATATTATGATGCTGGGCTCATCATCAGAGGACAGAGCAGATGGTGAAGGCTCAAAATATAGTCTCATCCCTATGCAAACTGATTTCTACAAATGCATATTAACTTTTATTGGAAGTTTCCATAGACATGTAAATCCCTCTGTAGTGGACTGAGCATATCCTTTAATGCAAAGCACTTCTGTGCATTACAATAAGTAGCAAGAATAGCTGATAGTCATTGCAGTTAGAAACTATTTGGTTTACTTTGAACATAAAGCAGGAATTTTATATGTTCTATCTTTTATTTAAACAACACCTTTTGTGTCAGCAACACCTTCCCAGATACAAATAAGCAAGTCCAGTTATATGTATGTCAGTGAGCCCCAAATAAAATTTTAATGTTCAGGATGCACTTTGAAGGCACTTTGGTCTGCTTAAATGTAGCTCATAACTGTGCTAATATCTAATGGATGTGCATGTTTCTATTATCTCTAGCAGAATTTTTTGAAAAGTCTGTAAAACTTAAAAACAATACTGCAGTTCCAGGTGAAAAAGGTCTAAGACACGTTCCAAACCAGTTGTGTGACCCCTCAAGCAATAATTCTCTGTCTCAGGAGAAGTGTGTCCTGCAGGGAAAACTAACAAATCTAAACTCCAGAGGTAAAATATTTAAACATCTGTTCTGAGCAGAGTGTTTCATCATCTTCTAAAAACTAGGAGGTGTTTTTATTGCAGTGTGCCCAGTACTACACCAATAAGCTCAATCCCTCCAGAAAGCTATTAATTACAAAACAAATAAGTGTATTAAAATGCCATCATATTTGCCCTGAAGAAAATTGTGAGGCAAAAATTTAGTATACTGGCAACCCACAGTTTTCCTATCAATAAATGGAAACCAATCCTGTTGATTTCCATGCAGTTTCATGAACTAAATAAAATCTTTGAGTCTTCTGATGAATCAAGGTTCTTACAGTTCTTCCCTTGTCTTTTTTCTCCTCTGCAGCTGGAGAGAGGACAGATGGACCTCTGGCTGAATGGACACCTCAAAGGAAGCAGACATTTCACTCTGGCAGAAAGTTATCTTTTGTCCTTTGCTATAGAAAGACTCAGCTAAGTTCTTCACTAAACTTTTTCATTTAATAAGGCTACAAGTTCAGTATCAGTGGCTGCTGGCTTGTGAGTGTGTGTGTATAAGTGTACAAAATGAAGTGTAAAGCTCTGTCTCAGTCTAAAAGAGGAAGGGGGTGCAAAGGGAGGGTCATTGCAAAGCAGTGCAGAACATGGGGAAGTCAGCCAAAGTGCCCTTCCAGAAATGGCAGTCTTCCCAGCCTTAAATCTTTTGTGAAAAATAAAATATTCTGTTACATTATTTTCCAATTTCAGCTGTCTCCCTAGATGGGCTCCAGGGTGGTATATTTCCAAAAGTTCAGGAATATTTTGCTGCTCACCATCTGCCTCGATAGCTGGACATATTGGACATCAACACCAGGACCAAACATCTGTGGCCCAAGGGCAACAAGCAGCCTCCAGTCTTGTTCCAGTGGGAATATCCATGCTCCAAATATCTGCAACCTCATTGATCACAGCATTGTGGGCACACAAAAATAAACTTCCCTTCCTCACTCAGTCCCCTTCTCAGTTATCATCAGCACAAAATTCACTTGCCAAATTAGGATGCGCTTGGGTTTAAGGGAAAATGCTTCACTGTGCCC
Source organism: Pseudopodoces humilis (assembly GCF_049639895.1). Taxonomy (NCBI): domain Eukaryota; kingdom Metazoa; phylum Chordata; class Aves; order Passeriformes; family Paridae; genus Pseudopodoces; species Pseudopodoces humilis. Next base: position 15,592,991 of record NC_142212.1, read on the forward strand.
TGAATTTGTGGAATTGTGCAGGGAGGATTTCTTGGCAGTCTCTTTTGGGTCATGTATCACCCTGCAGTGAGCCTCCACACACATGGCACTTGAACAGACCTTTCTGGTAGTTCAGGCTCCTTCTCATGGAATCACTTGTATTATTAAAGAGGAGAAATATTTCAGCATAAGGCTGCTAGGAGCAGCCAACCAACTCTGCATTTGGCTTAAACAGGCTCATCCTGAAGCCTAAAGCACCACAAACCTCCTGCACTGGGCAGGCAAAGCCTTACACACCACAGGAAAAGCTTTTGGGAAGGTTAAACTATGTAACCCCAGAGATTCCTCCCAAAAATACACACTCATGTTCAAAAAGATCCTGATAACAGTACAGAAATATCTACTTTGCAAGGCTCATCCTGGTATTTTTTGTCCTGACAAGCCAGAGGTTAATTTAAGGACAGAGCAACATATCCTATGATAAATGCTAAGCAATAAAAAAACCCAACCCAACAAATTAAAACCATCATTCTTAAGAACAGCATAGCTGAACTGAAAGCTGTGAAATTTAGAAAATATTTTGAAATTTCTGTTTCCTCAGTTTGCATTTTCTTTTGTGAGACCTGGTGGGAAAAACCTTAAAACTACACAGGCAAGGCTCCAGAATGCTTTATCCAGACAACATCATTTTAGACCAGTTATCCTGAAAAATATTTTGGCCTAAAATCCCAGTTTGCTTCATAGCAGCTTCCTGCTCTTCTCAAAGTAAATAAAAAATTCTCTGCATCTGGAGTAAAGCAGATGAAACATCTGAACTCTAGGTGTTGCTGTCACACAATTTCTTTGTTACCAATTCCCTTAATTCCAAGTTTTTTGCTCAAACCTCTTTGTTGGCTTTCTGCTTGGTAAACCTCTGCACATCAATTCTGCTCCTGTCCACTCCAGAAATGGGCCATTCACACACATAAACAGAGGCAAATAGAAAAACCATGACCCACCCAGGGCAGAAAGGGATGCCTCTACTTCAGCTTGAACTACAATAACATCCCTGATTTTGGTGCAGCTGGGAAGGAGAAAACTAAAGTTGAAGTCGTGTCACCCAGTAATTAAACTAAAAGTTCTCATTGTTTTCAGTCTCTAGAGCATAGAACCCCAGAAAACCCCACCCTGGGATAGCTGTACACACTTTAATTGGCTGTATCACCTTGGGAAGGATCTTCTCTTCCCTTGTTAGGCTGAAATCCGTGTTGGGCAAGAAGCCCAAAGGTAGCAGATAAACATCTCTCTCCATTTCAGTGGCTTCACATTGGTTTGCACCATGGGAGGAGCTGGCCCTGCAGAGCTGCCTGCACACGGGTCAGAGCAGGAGGAACATGATGGACTCAGGCCTGTGCACAACAGCAACACAGAAAATCTGTATCAATTTGCAGCTGTTGTTAGAGGAGACTAACCATGAGATTTGAGTAACTGATGCAGGGAGAGCGTGGGGAAAGGGCTGGTATTTTCAGGTCAACTGGAAGCTATTGTGTTTGGGAGTGAGAGGAAAAAATGGTTGGCGTTGCTTTTACGAAACATGTAATTTTCCATCTCCCTTGCCATGCCTTAAGAGCTTAATTGGACACAGTTGACGTTGATGCAAGCCCAGCTCCCGTCTCAGGCTTCTGTTTCCAAAGGTCACAGATTTCACGCTGATCCTCTGCATTATGCTATCATTTCCACGAGAACCTGAGGAGGGGAACATTAATTGCCTGTGACTGTAATTGGCTTCATGATGGTTGTCAGGCCAGTGGCTGGGAGCACACACCCCAGAACAGCTGTCGAACACGTAACCTGGCAGAAAGTCACCAAGTGTCGGGAGCGTGCTCCAAACAGGACTGACATTTCCTGAGCCCCCCCAGGCTCTGCAATCCAGACAGATCTCTTGATACAATGATTCTCAAAAGGAACTAATTTGAATTAATTTCAGCTGGTGCAAGGCGAAGATGCAAACATGACCAGCCTGTTGGCAGCAAGTTCATCTCAAATCCCCAAAGACAAACGTGCTCTCCTAGACCTCTGTGTGTTCAGGCCATGACGAGATCACTGTGGTATCACTGACACAGCACCAATATTCCTGGCCCAGGGATGGTTCAAAAAAGGCAAAATCGAAGTAGAAAACCAGCGGGTAGTGAGCAGATACACGTGGTCTGACCAGCATTAATATCAGAGCTGGTTTCTCTTCTGCTAAGTCAAAACCAGTTCTTCCTTTGAAGCCAAGAACAGCAACTTAGATCAATCAAAATACCATCAGACAGAAGTTGTTTCCTGTGTTACCACCAGAAATACCAGAATTTATCTCTAAGGCCACTGAAAACTAGCTCTCCTTGATGCAATATGCACCAGAGCAGAGAGGTTTGAGTGGGAATTTCAGATCCATATCCACCAATTATACTTTGGACCTCTGTGCTCCAAAAGAAATTGCCTTTTCTCCCTGCTGGACAAGTCTCCAGTTTGCCTTTAGCCTGATGGGATTCCTGCCCTGGAGTACCATATTAATGAAGAAGTGAATTCAGAATGGTACACTTAGGAAAAACCCTTATTTCCTGAAGCCTAGCATATAGGAAACTGGTAAAAACCCTATTAACAAAATGATTAAGACCTAATGACTTAAAATACTTGGAAGGTGACATATCTGTCTGTGGTCATGGATTTAAATAATTTGCTGCATATTTCTACTGGAAAATGTAAGATGATAATCAGATGAAACTCCTCTCAAAATCACAATTATCTATCTCAAGTATCAAGCATTCAGGTACTCACATGTGCAGTTTCAGATTAGAATTAAAGTTTCACCTGGTTGTAGAATACAGCAAAATCCATCTATACAAATATTGGATACAGCTATACTTATTTATGTGTAAAAATGAACTTACCCCTTTAGACACCTACCTGTTTAGACAATTGTAGGAGAGAAAGTAAACACACTAAACACACACCATGAACACACCTGCACTGTTGAAGAGAGATGCCTCTAGGAGTGCAACACTAGAACAGGAGAAATACAGCAGGACTGGAACATGCTTTTCTCCTGAGTCCCACAAACTGGGTTGTACAAGAAAAATCCAGCCCAGGAGTCCCATATGTTTATTACAGCAGCACAAAACCCTTCCCTGTGTGTGCAGAGTGCGGCTGGAGCAGCCTAAGCTAATCAGTGCCACAGCTGCTCTGGAAGGTAACAGATAGAACTGAGCTTGCTTTTTACCTCAGGAAAATTAATCTTAATTATAGCAACTCATTCTCGGAATTAATGTGAAATACACTGTAAGGCTGAATGTAAATCACAAATTCAACTCAATTTATACCTGCAGCAGCTCTTTTCCACATGGTTAGGGAAGGTGCTGTACAAGCACCACAGAAATGCCTCTGAAGCCTTTTCACAGCTGTAGGAGCAGGAAGATCCAGCATTAACCAGCAGATAAACTCTTGGGTAGAGCTGAGGAACTTGGTAACGCACCAAGGGAAGCCAACAAAAGACTCCCCAGACTGCAGACAAGGCTGTGCATATGTTGCTTTGCCATTTGGACCTGGCTTCAAACTGTGAAGCTGGAAAATAGAGGAAAAGAACAGCAGAGTCATGACAGTGACCTCCCTGTGAACCTGCATGGGGTAGCACTTTGCTCCCTCCCACGCTTTAATTCATATTTCTGCGCTGACTGTAATGCTGTGTATTGGCCCCAACAAGAATTAAATATTTATGCTTTTATGATGAGATACTTTGTTACCCCATAAAACTTGCACATATGGAACTCTATTAATTTATGCTAATTCCTTATTTCTCCAGAAGAGCCTTTCTCCTCATTAGCATTTGATCGTTTAATACAACTTTACAGCACACACTAAATTGAAGCCCATAATCTTTTGTAATTGAGGGTTTGTGTGAATTCATTGTCATTTTTCAAAACAAAAAAAAAGAAAGAGGGGGCAGGGAGATGTGTGTGGCAGCATTGCCTCTGCAATTGGAGCAGGATCAGCTCTGCAGGGAGCACAACTCGCTCAGGAGGCTGGACCTGCCCTTGTTTGTGTAGAGGAAGCGTTTTGTGCTGACCCCAGGGAGGGAAGAACCAGCCCTCTGGCGTGCTGCCAGTGCCTGCCAGCTGGGCCAGAGGATGGGGATAGAAAAAGAAAGGAGGGATGGAAATTACAGCCCACAGAGCAGCCCTGCAGCAGGAGGAGTGTCCAGTTCACCCTGTCCAAGCGACCCTCTGTTACCTTTGTCTCCTGCTGAATCTTTCCATCATGTCCCTGACACCATGTTTAGAAGTGATGTTACTGGGGAGGAAATTAGTGTCTCTTCCCTTGCCTTAACATTCCTTTTCTTTTTGTCCAGTGGCACAAATTCACTTTCATTTAGTCAAATTAAATTAAGCAAAGAGCATTGGCAGACCTGTCCCCCTTGATGGGATTGATCTCTGCCCTGGTGCAACTTCCCAGGCTCATCTGTGGAACTCCACTAATCAGGAGGTTGCTCCAGGCTCATCTCTGCCTCTAAGCTGTAAATCAGAAGTAAACAAAAAAAATTTCCCATTTCAGGAGAGGAAGAAAACAATGTTTTTGTCTTTCAACATGTAGCCTCAAACAGAAACCAGGGAACCAGTGGGATGCAATGCAGTTTCACATTGCTTTAACCTCCCTTTGTCCCACCTCTCTAGTATCAGCTGGGAATCTTCAGAACATTGCTGAGACAGCTGGCCAGCTGCTGGATTTTTCTAGAAACACTACCAAAAAAAAATCTTGAAATTTCAAACATCAGAATAAAAAGATATGATGTACACATTTCTATTTTATATATATAGATATATATAAAGTATGTGTCAAATTTCTGTCATTGGAAGCTCAGGAACAGCTTAGTGCCTCTGGAAATACGGGTTTTGTTTCTCACAACACTGTTTACATGTTTGACAGGAGAGTAGAAGAAAGGCACCATTGCAACAATTCAATCAGTATTTTTAGGTTTTTCAGTGCTTCTGTGCGTCCTGCACACAGTGAAATGAGGGTCAGTTTTACCTTGAGGAGCTCTCTATATTGTTTTCCATGACAAGAGGAACTCACACATGCTCATGCCCAGCTATCATTGAACTTGAACTGATAGGATTGGAAATGCCAGTTTTTAAATAGACTCTAGGAACAGGTCTCAGAATGCAGGCTGCCTGACTTTACTAATAAGGATATTCTCATTCAGCATAGGAGCTTCTGATATGCTTACATCAAAATTATTTTGAGTTTTAATTGTAAGAGTTGTCAAGTAACTGCAGATTGCAGTCTGGGTTTATAGAGTCTTGACATTTACAGCTGCGAGGTTTTGGGAAAGGCACTCAGCCTCCACCAGTACAGCTGAGTGATAGTTCAAAGCTGGAGCAGAAACCATCCAGCTGTGGAAGATTAATAATTGCAGTGTGCAGAGGCCCCACTTCATCCTTGGGGAGGAGTTCATGAGCACTCCCTTAAGTGTATCCTTAGGATTGCACGGAGGGAAGCGCTCTGAATGCTCTCATCTGTTCTCAGGGACACAGACATAAACAATGAAAAAGCTAAAAAAATCCATTGCCCCAGTTACAGGAAACACCTGCAGCCAGCAGAGCACTTAAAACTCATTTAAGTCTCATTGAGTTTGGGGAAGAGTAAAAAACCTGGCCACTCGCTGTTCTTGAGTCCAGGTGTTAAAGTCAACATCACTTCATCTGTTTTGTGGACATAAAGCAGTGACTTCAGCACCAACTGCTGTAGCCTGAGCAAACATATGGTATCAGCAATTTACAATCAAAAAGAATCCACATTTTAAGTTTAAAAAAACACTTCCTATTTAAATGCTTCTGATTGCACTGCTGTTTATTTAAATTGTCAGTTAATCAATGAAATGTAGTTGAGTTAGGAGCACATCGCAACAAATCAGTGTAATCACCTTCATCTTCATTTTACCTTAACTGGACTAATCTCACTGTTCAGCCCTGATCAGAGACAAGTCAGAAGTGAAAAAACAAGAAGCATCTTTTACCAAGCGGAGTGATTTATCTATGTTGATCCAGTTCCTCCTTTTGTGGGAGCACATCTTTATGTTCTAAAACTCTCGCTTCCAGTATCTTTTTTCCTAGGGCAGTGAGAGGAAGAGATTGGGTTACTCACCTAGAAATTAACAGCACAGCCTAAATCTTGTCTAAATCCTTTATCAAACAGCTCTTCACATTTCCTTTACACCTGGCTCAAGGCAGGAACCAGTTGTACCAATGAGCACCAAAATGTGCTGGGGTTTCTGTGGAGGTGACAGCCACCTAATGAAGGCAGTTTGCCTCAAATCAGTTACACCATCATTTCACTGACCATGAAATGACATAGTAAGTGCCTCTTAAAGACAGTTACCACATGGTTATTGCTGCTTTCCAAATTGGATTGTCATCACAAGTATTCAGGAGTGAAAGATACAGGTAGGGAACTCCTTATTCCTTAGCCCTGGCAGGTTGGAGCTCCCAGTGCTTATTCATTTTGCATTAGCAAGAAACATCAGAACATCTCAGCTCCCCACACCACGAGGTAAATTATTCCTGGAACACTGTACTTGGTAGCCTCAAATTTAATTACCTTGTAGTCTGCAGGTCATGTTATTGCTCTGCAGTTACATGAGGTTGTTTTTTTGGTTTTTTTTTCCATACCTATTTATATAACCTATAAAAAAATGTCTGGTGGAGTGAATTTCTATAAATTGGTCCCAGCCACACAGTTCTCCCACTGTTTGAAAAAAAGAGATTCTGCTCTCGGTGAGCATCTGCTGGCTAATCCTGTATGCTGTTTAAAGAATGAAACTCATGTTTTAGCAAAGTACAATGCTTTTTAGATAAAGCCAAAATATTGATGTCAACACGAATTTCAGTTTAAAGCACAGATAGCTGTTCCCAGCTCGGCTTGGGTAGTTTTCCCAGTGGGAGATAATCCAGAACAAGCATATCTCAAAAGATACATGCAGATTATGAGTTTGATCAGAATCAGAGTTTATCAGTATGTTTTGTGGTGGTTCCTTACGTTCAGCATATTCAGCCCTAAATAACAACAGACACTGGCTGTTTGGTGGTGCTGCATCCTTCTTTGTTCAAAAACAGTCCTCCTATCAAAATTTTTACAAAAAAAGAGTCCTGTATGTGGATTTTGTGCCAAACAGTGTATAGGTACACAGGGGAAAAGTGTGTCCCTCATTATTGTCCAGAGGCACATGCCATCACTGTGGACAGCAGCTGAGTGGCAGCCAAAGATCTGTCCCTCTGACTGAAGTGGAACATTTCACATATAAAGACCTTTTTTAAAATATTTTTCCCCAAAACTATAGGAAATTACTGTAACTGTCTCTGCTGGTCACTTCTGTATTGTATTTAACCTTATAAATATTTTACAGGTTTTCTTAATTTAAAACCCACTGAGATATTAACCTTTGCAACAAAGAATGCATTGAATCCTTTGCTGCGTGGTACTTGATTAATGTTAGTGCAACCCATTGTTTTTAGTTCTGGAGTACCTCAGTGTGTTATTAAACAGTGTATCATTTCTAATTACATAAGGGAAGAAGCACACATATTTTCATTGCAGGCACCATCCTTTAACTTTTCTTTGTCTTGAAAGCACTATAAGTTTCCCAAGGAAATGTTAAATATCTGTGCAAGTTTTGGTTTTTTTTCAATATTTTGACCATTTATCTGGTTAGGGGAGGAAGAAATATTTGCTCTGCCCTAGAATTTTATTGATGAAATTTTGATCCAGATGAGAAATTAATTACAAGCAGTTAGTAGTGAAGTTAAGTATCTAACTCTTATCACTTCTGGCTTATAGAAATATCTAATTCCTTTTCTGGAGCAGACTCTGTAGGAGGCATGTGAGCTCTCAGTTGTGCATTGCACTTTTTGGTACAAATGTTTTCTTGTCTGACAGGTCCAAGTTCCTAACAGATTTTACCCCCCAGCTTGATTTGTGTCCCTTTGGATTACAAATATCACAAGCATCAATATGATCTGCTCAGTAATACTTTGAGCAGCAAGTAACTCACAGGATTTGTTTCAGATGAAGCATGGATTGATATGATGTGATTTGCCTCAAAACTGTGAACAGGTTTTTCCTCCTTCCCTCCTCACCCTACTTCCCCACTCCTTTGTGAACCAGCAATAAACACCAGATGCTCTTTGCAGTATGAAAAAGGGATGTACTCCTCTAAACAGAATTTCTGAAAACCAGGTAAATTGGAAGCTTCCAAGCAGTTCTGCTTAGGGAAATGGGTGGCTGTTTTTTTTTACCTGAGAAGCTTCAATCAAAAGTGGTAATTTGCACACCTGAGGGAATAAATATGAAGCAACTACAGCATAATATTCCCAGGTGGAATCCACAGTTGAGATTTCTGGGTGGAAAGACAACAAACATTTTTCCTTTCTTCAGCTGAGGGGGTCTCACTGCTTTTGATAAAACCGAGGGAAGCTTTCCCACTGTGTGCACAAAACTCCAGGGTTTCATCTTTTGCAAGAAGTAATAGATTAATAGGAATTACTTTTTTTCTAGACTGATGCAGACTTGTTTCGCGTGCTTGCTAATTGACAAAGCAAGCCTCAAGAGCCATCTAGAGGTTGTTTGGCAAGACTCACTTTGATTATTTTAAGACTGTGGCTCTTCCATGTCAGAAACAAACCCCTACAAACAAATCCTTCAGGTTTTGCCCTCGTGCAGCACGGTAAATCAGGAAGATCTCTAGTTATATCACTTGAACTTCAGCACTGTGGTATCAGAGCAATCTTCCCCTTCACCCACAATGCAGCTGTTTCATTAATGAGCAGCTGCATTCCTGTGGCACAAGAAAAAAGAGTTACACGAGGTACTACGTGAGGCAGAAAGCATTTGGCATGAGGACTGTGATCTTGTGAGCTCCAGACACACTCCAGGGGGAAACAAGAACCCCATAGGGGAATAAGCAGATTTTGCCAAACTGGAATTTGGTTAATGATGATGTTTCTGCTGCCCTGATGGTATTGTCTGGTCTGTTCTGGCCACCCTTTAATTCTGTGTCAAATCAAACCAAAGTCAATACCCTGAACTGGGGCCACGGTTTGCAGAAGAATGGGAAAATAAAGAGGTTTGAGGGTCTGTGAGTTAGTTTACTCACACAGTTTACAGATAACCAAAATGTGCCAGCCTTCAAACAGACAGATTCTCTTTGGGGGCAAGCATGGGAGACTTGTTTTTGAGGTTCCTGCATGGCTTCAAAATAAAGGAGAGAACAGGCTCTTGCAGACAAGGTGATGGGAGCAGTCCTTTCAGTTCTAGCAGATGTTTGTTTCAGTTTGCAGCTCCAGTCTTTGGTCGTCTGGGTTTTCATTCAGATTTCATGACATCCTCAGACAGAAAGGTTTTTAATATGAGCAACGGAGATAATTTTCTGTACTGAGTTTAAATCTCTGTTTGTCAGAAAAGAACAAGTATGACCTTTCATTAAATCAGACTGAAACCACTTCCTGGCACCCTTTACTCTCCAGAGAGGAATCCAGTGAAGTTCTTCTTGTGTAAGTTGCTTTGATGTTATTACATCTTGTGTAACAAAAACCTTGGACTTGAAGGTCTAAATATACTTTGCCCAATCCAAATATTGCACTGACATGACAAATACAACTATACCTACTAAAATCCTGAGTAGGAAGCACATCTGTATACAGAAAGAAATGCAGCAGGAATGTTATATATTCACTTTAGGTTAAAACATGCACTTTGGATTTAGAGGAATCTCTTTGATATTTACTGTGTAATTAATCTGCTGGAGGAAGTGCTTGAGTGCTTGAACGCCAGACTGGAGCAACAGAAACACAAAAGGGGTGAAGTGCTGATGTAGCACCATTAAAACTGAGCCTACAAAACTCTCCAGAGCTGCACAGATACAGAGATTTCCTGCTCCAGGGAAAGGAGATTCCTGCAACTTGTGTTTTTTTTTGGATTTTCCACCGAGGTTGAGTTTCTTGGAGAACAGCAAGCAGCAAGAGAGGTTTAATTTCAGGATATTAAAGCCTCCTAAAATGTTTGTGAAGTGGTAAGGCAGGCAGCTGCCTAATGGGCTCCCAGGGCTGCCCTGGGCTCCTGTGGGTCCCTGAGCAGACCCAGCCCAGGCACAGCTCCACTCCTGCATTATGCATAACCCCAGATGTGGCGGAGAGGGGAACTCGTGCAGATGCTGCTGGGTAATGGCAGGGGCTCTTGGAGTCCTGGGAGAGGCAAAAAGAGGTTTTATCAATACCTATTATGACTGAGCTGAAGTGAAGTGTTTCCATAAGGGATTTCTGCCTTCAGGATGCATAAACTGGCTCGATCAAAATGCTGAAGGTAGAAAGAGACAACAAAGATAAAGACTTCAGGGGGGCTGCTGTTCTGTTTATGCCAGATATTCCAGCCATGACTCTGAGTGTCAATGAGAACAGACAAATAATAGAAAGGTGAAAACTGAAAATCACTGCTAAAGTGTTTCTCCAGCAGAGATGTATTTCTCTGTACATCTGAATTCAGAACACTGGACGTGAAAAATAAGATTTAGGAGTTCTAACCTTTAGAGAAAGAACTGCTCAAGAAAATGTGTTCCTGTAAAAGATGCCAAAACACAAGTTCACTAAAATACAACAGCCATATAATTAACAGAAAGGAACGAGCAAAATATGAGAAACACAGCATGTATAAACAGAACAGAGAATAAAAATACTTGTGTATACACACACATGTATTTTCAATATGAATATGAGGACAGCATCTGCTGATAGCTCAGCTATGCTGCACAGTGAACACTACCAAATTGGTGATGTCAAAATAACATAAATTATTTAATAGCATTTCTATTATAAAGTACACCCAGGCCTGGGCCATGGAGAAAGGCAGGGATCTCACCAGGAATGTAGGCTGGGTTGGTATGGTTAGGTGAATATTTATAAATCTCTGACTTTTGCATACTGATCCAGTGCCTAGAACTATACAAACTTCAAGTCAGTACTAACCAGAGCTCAGAAGAGCAGACCATCCAGTTAATCACTGATCCTGCCTAAAATTGTTCAATGATCTTTTGTAAAATGCAATTTTAAACTATTCTTTCCTTTACATGATAAAATAAACAGTGATGATCCCCTAACAGAAAGCACATGGGTAATGCTTCAGACAGTTCATGGCATTTAGCACCTTTAAGTGAAGTTGCAGACCTAAACTCAACATAAAACTCTAATAAACATCACAAATCAAAAATATTTGTCTAAGAAAAGAATTTATTTTTTCCTCATTTGAGTATTTAAATGGATTTAATAGAGATATTCTTCACTGAAAATAAAAGAATGATGTGGCAAACCTCCAAATCTGAAACTCCAGGCCTTAATGGCTAAACCATTATGGGGTCTTTATTCCACATCTTCACAGTAACCATTGCCTTCAGACAACATCCAACTCCCTCCACTGAGAATAAGCAAGATAAAAAACCCAAACCCACCAGACATTAGTAGGTAATGAATTATTGAGAACAAACTAAACCAGAAAGTAAACACCACATCTTTTAAAAAGCAGGTTTTTGATGCCTTTTGGAGGCTTGAGAAATGAGCTAAGCTAAGTTGCCCACAGTCTATTACATGTCTGATTGCTTCTGACAGGGGGCAACACTTCACACAAAGAGCACAAAACACCCTCAAACATCAGAGAAAAGCAAGAAAGAAATGTAGATGAGAGATTAAAAGGAATGTCTTGGGCTGGATGTTTGCTTCCCTTTAGTAAACTCACATCTGTCTACAGCATGATCTAGGAGTGATGAGGTCAATGTTTGTATTTTAGAGTAAAATCAGGCTCTTTTCCTCACCCAGGGATCAGTGTTATCATTCTCAAGTAGTCCCAGTGAAATAAGAGATTCCTGCAGAGTAAGGGAGCATTAAAAACGTGCAGATTGCAGGTGCATTTATGCCCAATGTCAGAGGTAACACATTCTCAGAATTATCAACAAATGAGTTGGAGTTTTCCTTTGTGTGACACAATTGTAAGACATTACTTTTTAACATTCTTGTAACACATTTGCAGTCCCACTCGGCCCCCAGAGAATACTGCAGAGTATATAACAACAGCAAAATTTGTGATATATAATCAAAATCAACAGCTTTCAATGAAAAGTATCCTGTAAAATTTGCCATGCTGCCAGCTACACTGAGCTACACACTTTACATGATGGAGACCAGCATGTATATTTGAGAACAACTATAAGTAAATATAGAACCACATCCTACCTGTAGACATTTGCTATATGATTTTTCCTCATTTGCAGGCCCCTGTGTTCACAAATTATAGGCTAGGATGTGGTCCAAAGCCAGGAGAATACTTCAGAGCTTTGTTGCTTTCTCTACTTTCCATCTCTTGAAGAACAGCAGTCTAGCTGTGAGCTCAATAGGATGTTTAAATTTGAGTTCTGTGAAGCTGACAGACCAAGAAAGAGGAGAAAGAAACACACAAGAATGAAAATTTCAGCATGTGCCAATGTATAAATGAAAAGGTGTCGTGATCCCTTCTCTAGACCATGATCTCTGTGACCCTCTGACTTTGCCAGCGCGAACTGTGGCTCGAACATCCCATCTTCCCCAGCAGCATCTTTGCATGACACCCAGTTATCCTGCTGAAGGAATTTCATTAAATTCAGATGTTTTCATCTGCTGCTTTTCATCTGTGGCACCAGGCTTCACTGCACCAGACTGGCTTTTGTCAGCTCACAGTCTTGTTTGTCACGAGCAGAGACGTAGCTCAGATGTACTGAGGAAAAAATCTGTCCAAAATTGTTTGTCAGGAAATGTCTGTGCTTGCAACAAAAGTATCTGAACCAGGATGGAGGGCCCAGGGTTCTTTCTGGTTGTGGATTGTGTGAGGTGCCACACCAGGTAAGTCACAGGATATGGATATCCCAAATCTGTACTTGTTGTTTTAGTTCCTGGTACATCCACACACATTTTACTGTTCATTTCAAGGAACTTTTTGCAGAATTTAACCTTTAATTTCCATACTAGCAACTAGTAATAGTATGTTCCAGATCATCTATAGATTTCAACATTTTAACACCTAGATATGAGATGTAGTCCTGCAAATTAGGATATTTATGATGCCAAATGGTTGGTTTGCACAACTGCTGCTCCATGAACTTATCAGAGTAGCAACATTCTTCCCAGCAAAGTTTGCTATTATCCTAACAACCAAGTCACTTCAATCAAATCATCGAATCTATTTGTGTCATTATGTTAATTAAAACACATTAATGTTTATACACTGAACCTAGAAGCAGATAAAGAAGAATTGCATATATTAAATTCACTTGGAAAATGAAAATTTCATTCAAATGAGTTTGAATGGAGGGCACAGAGCTACTCACCAGTTTGGTTTGACACAGATAAATATTTTCAATTTAACAAAGAGAAAAGTTGTTACTGAAAATTTTTGAATCTTCAGTTCTAGTGTTTTTCTTAAAAATGGAATGCATTTCACTTTGCTCTTCTCATGTCTCATTTTGTCATTTCTGATGCTCCTTCATTTTCTATTTCAAGATTACATTTTTTCCTGTAAAATGTAATGATTTGTTTTGATTAAACAGCCTGAAGATAAAAATCCACTGCTTTGGGCAAACTGGTTATTTCAGATGAAGTCAAAATTACTCTTTGTTTTCTTTAATTATTTTTTTAAAGAAAAGAAAACAACAATAAAAAACCAAAATAGTTTCAGTCACCCTGTTCTTCAGGTTGTCTGGCACTTCCCAAGGGTACAGGTGAGATGAGAACAAGGAGGGAATTGAGACTTGGAACCCTTGAACTTGGATCTTGCAAGAGGACATTTATGAAATATGATGCAACAGTTCTACCTGTGAAATCTTTCAGTTCAGCTTGTTGATACTAAAATTGGAATAAGTCCAGTTCAGACCAATATTTCTGTTTTTCATCTCCAGCTACCTCTTCACTTCAGCTGTAAAGGTCTCAGGGCAGGAATGTCTGACCTGCAAGTGAGACACTTCACTTCAGAAACGTCTCCCCAGTATTCTTGCTCTGGTATTCCCTGGTATCTTTCCCTGATCGTCCCTGAATTTCCTTATTTTCAGCCTACTGGCCCTGAGGCACAGCCAGCTGTTTTCTGCCAATGCCAGAGCATGTATGACAGGCGTAACATAATATTAAACACATTTTATCTATGGACTATTCTGGGCTATGTCTTCTGTGTCTGGGCTCCTTGCCAAACCTCTTGGCACATCCCTGCCTTTTCCAGCACCCAGAATGAATTGATGACTGAGACAACTTATATGATGGAGTAAAGTACCCTTACTGGAAGTGACAACTGTGTTCAGGTCTAAAAACTGGTGAGTTAGTTAAAAATCAATTTTCCCTATTAGCCAATCAATAAACTAAAGGCAGCTTAGAGGTCATTGGAGCAAAAATGTCTCCCCTGAGTCGTGAGCTGGGATCACAAAGAGCCCAGAAACCAAAGCTCTCCACCCTCCCAGTGCTGTAGAGCTCACAGTGCAATCACCTCTTTTGTCTATAAAAATGCAGCGAACACGGCAACAGTACCCCAGGATTCTGAGAGAACAGTCCTGGAAAGAATTAAACAGAAAAGATTTTTATCCCTTTTTTTTTCTCTCCTGCATTGCTTTCCACTTTTCCCAAAATACTCTTTACCTGGTGCCTTCTTTTCATGACAATCCTGGTTTAACCATGTCAGGTATGGCTGGTAACATGACAGAAAAAAAGACAAAAAGACAGAAAAGAAGACAAAAGAGGGATAAACCCAGAGACATTCTGAGAGCACTTTCAGTGGGTGGGGTCCATGGAAAACACAGAAATCTCTGCACAAAGTTGGAGGATTTTTAAACCAAACCTAGGCTTTAAAACCATTGCAGACATGAGAAAGGTACTGAATATCTGTACAGAAAAGCCACAAATACACAATTTCCACTGATGTGCTGTGTTGCTCTATGTAGAAATTTCTGAACATACACTACAGTGTAATTTATTTGCTTATTTCACATATTTTTACAATATGGAGACTAAATACCAAAGTGTTTAATGAATGGGGAGCAGGCCTAAGCTTCTGACCCACATGGGGGCTTCTAAAGATTTTCTTGTTTGGATTTACTCTGTTCATTGAGTATCTCATAATTTCAGAATCTCAGAATTTACAGCTTCAGAATAGCTGTAAATTCATGAAAGATCCAGTTAACCTCATTTAGATTAGGGCATAGCTAGGCAAATTACTCCCACGAGCATACTTTATCCTGTCGTGGTTTTTTTCATATCCTGTTACTGTAGCTAGGGGAGGTGCAGTGCACACCTGTCCCAGGTACATGTAAAGGAACAAATCTTTGTAAGGCACAGGAATAAAAAGTGAAATCCCTGAGCTCACACAATAACACCTGAAAAGAGGTACTTCTGTCACAGCTTCCTTCACTGGTTATAGAATGTTTTTTTCCTCTTTTGCTTTGGACACCCACAGAATAACTGAAGGAAAAATGGTCCCATGGGAATTGGTCTTGAACACTGCTAAAAAAGCTGTACCAACTGCACAGCATGCACTCGAGCTGCATGAAGATGAATGGAGGGGAAAAAATGTCCAATATTCCCTGAAAGTTTTCTGAAGTTTTTATGGAGAAATTCAAGCCCATGTATCTGCTAAAATATCCATTGTTGTGAGTAGTTTACCTCACAGAGAAGTTCAAATGCTCTTTTTATTTTGTGACAGGGCAGAAGTATTTACACCCATCAGGTTTACACACAGACATAATCAATTGCTGCTTTTCTGACAAAACTCCATCACTGTAAAAATGCTCCATTAAATGCCTGGTAATAACATTCCATAGATGTTTTATTGAAAAAACAAGTTTCTGTAAGTCAAACTGCACACAGCATACTGGTAAAAATGGGAAATAAAATGTTCATGCAATGGAAATATGTCCAAACCAGAAAAGACTAGTGTAGAAAACACAGAGAAGAGCTCAGTAAATAAGTTTGATCCAAGCTATAAAATTCTAGTGGTAATCAAAAAAAGCCTGGTTCAGGTGGCTGGCTGCAAAGATATCAGTGAGATTGGCACCAGGAAAATGACCTTTGGTGCTCTTTCTCCTTGAGAGCTGTGCTCCCTTCTCACTATTTACTGTCAGTAGCTCAGCTCCCAGAGGATCTGTGTCGAGATTTTTTGGA
Organism: Pseudopodoces humilis; assembly: GCF_049639895.1. NCBI lineage: Eukaryota > Metazoa > Chordata > Aves > Passeriformes > Paridae > Pseudopodoces > Pseudopodoces humilis. The sequence continues at coordinate 15,609,190 of NC_142212.1, forward strand.
AAACATTTTTGTATGACTTTTCTTAACAAAAATTTATCTCAAACCAACCAAAATTCTTCCACTGAAAGTACACTGGAAATATTTAGTCTCTCTGAATTGTAGAAATGTTTTGGTTTTGCAGAAAAAGCTCCATGTTTTCCACAGGGAAAAATAAACCTATTTTCTAGACAGCTATCCCCCATCAGCTGTCTCCTCAGCAGGCCTCCCACCCTCCTGGGAACTGAGCTATAGGGAAGACATCAAAGCAGACAGATCCTTCTCTCTAGTTGTAGGAATTGGTTTTGCTATCTTCTCTTACTCTGCTGACAATTTTCAAGCTTCTATTTTAGTTTCTTTCTTCATCAGTCTCCAGGTTTTAGTATAAATTGTCCCTGGTATCCTAGTTTATATTTCATTCACTTTTTCCCGTGGTGGTGGTGATTATATTTTCTCCTGTGTTGGTCACTGAGCCTTGGCTCTTCCATTATTTCTTACCTACGCCTGCCATAATAAATTCCCACATAACCTTTGAATCCTTGAGACAGAAAAACACAGCATCTTTGAGCATTGTCTAGGCTGTCACCTTTTGGATTTAGGAATATCTGCAACCTGCTGATTAAACCCCTGCTCTTGTCTAAGGTCTTCAGGTTTGCCACACTTACCTCTGTGACCCAGTTGTAAGGGAATTCTTAAAATTAAGTTACAAAACTCTGAATTATCTCACCATTATCCCCCTCCAAATCATGTATATATTTTTTCTTATTTGGAAAACCTTTCCTATTTAATTTATCCCAGGAAATATTTATCCAGGGAAATTCTTGAGAGAATCAGACTGGATGCACTGAAAAGCTAAAGATTAAGGTCCAGGGGACCAAGACAGGTGACAGGGACTGAACTGGTACTGGTGGCTCTTGAAATCCTGGACTTGGAGTAACAACTTAGACTCGTTCCAAGGTTGTAGAGATTATTCCTCTGGATATTGCACAATGCAGCAGACTGGGCTATGGAGTGCTCCAAGATCCTGTTTATTCAGTGTATAAAATTTACCTCTGGGGGCCCCAGCTGAAGAACAGACAAAACAGTTTTCCCCATAAAGTTTTACAGCTGCTCCAAGGGCCTTCCACTAAAAGACTCCACTCTTGTGAAAAGGAGAAGAAAATGAAAATATGTATCACTTCCCAGTTATGAAGTGGGAGCAATCACATTTATTTTCTTTCCTTTTATTCTAGACTAACGCTCTTTGGAATAGAGACCGTGGTGCCAGGGAGGTCCCTCATGATGTGCACGAGGCTCTGCTGAGAACAGCTGGGTTAGAGCCACATGTGGAACGAGGGAATGAACCCTTCAGTGCAACCACCACTACACACACCTCTGAATTTGCTCTGGCTCTGGAGGGAATTGGCTCTGTCGTGCTCAGGAGAATGGCACGGCCCAAGAACGGGCCTGTGGAGGTGCATCAGGCTGCCTGGTCTTCATCAGCAGGAAAGATGATGATATTATGATGATATTAACCCCTGGTTTTCCCTGTGGAGACCACATTGGCATGTCCACTCTCCTGCTGTGCCCAACATTCAGCATGCACATTATAGCTCCTAAACCCACACTCAGGTCAGGGGTGTTTGCAGGGGCTTTATTCAAGTGCCTGCTCTAGGAAATAAAAGCAGATCTGTAAAATCAGAGTGTATAATATATTAGAAATGCAATACAATTCTCAGGGGGATCTTCATTGAGAGCAATGGGATGATCCAGGGGAATATGATGAATGGCTACTGCCCTTTTCTTCTTCCAAATAAACATTTCATCCCTCTCCACCAGAGCTGGGCAGCAGATGCAAAATTACAGTACAGAAAAAGAGCATAATTTGGCCATAAAAATGTTGCAATAAGTTGTTACATAACTGAAATGCCACCGCCTTTAGTGCATCCACCCACTCATTTTACAACCAGTTAATATTTTTCTGAACTTACATGTTGTATTCTATCCTGCTGCCTCTGCAATCTTTTTGCCTATTTTTCTGCCAAAGCCACAAGAATAAAGCTGTCAACACTGCAACTAAGCCATCTTTCTTGTCTGGCAAATTGTCTAGTGGAGACTATAACCTCCTGGATGCTCCACTGCATAATGTAAGTATCCTGTCTTAACAAAACAGAATTTAAATATTCTTTAGGCACAAGATATCTTCAGGCTTCTGTGCAGAAACAAGTTAAATATATTTTCCTGACATTTTTTTACTTTTCTCCAGTGGGAATGGCACAGACATTCATATTAAGCTGAACACGTATTGACATGCTTAGAGAGATGTTATATGGCTTTTCAACTGAAATATCTCCAGGTATTTGAACTGCAATAATAAATATGGCCGCTCCTGAGGGAAGGAAGAAGCAGCAAGAAAATTCCCCAGAAGAGTGTGATTAAGAACTGAAGTGAGCCTCTGGCATACAGTAGTTATGCTTTGGATGTGATTGGGATTTATGAATTCAATTAATGCCGGAGCACAATTTTAGAAAGTTATTAGCAAGCTCCTGGCTGAAGAGAACACAGTTCATTTGTGCATTCCTCCAGTTTAGCTTTATCATTGTGTTGTTTAGAAACACAAGGCTGGATCCTCTGAGATGTGTTTTGGGGAGGCACAGATGACAGCTGCAGAGGAGCCACATGGACCAAAAATGCACCCACATCTGTGGGGTAGCTTTAAGTGTATTGGAGGAGCTGTAATTTTACATTTGACAGACCAAAAGAGAGAAACTCATAAGAGAAGAAGGACCAGTCTCCTTTTCTCAGCTTTTACATTTTGTGTCCCAAGAAAGGCTCTGGGCTGTGTGTTCATCTGATGTGAATTTTCTGGATGTACATCACCAAGGAGCTGGGCCCTCCTGAGGTTCACTTACAATTTACAAACTAAGCGAGGCCTGACGTGACTGTCTGCGTGGGCTTGTGCTGCATGCATCTATATACATTTACATCTTGGTATTTATATATGGATAAATATAAACATGTCTCAGCTTGCCTTTTTATTTTTTCTATAGACACAGCTCTCCCCATCTCCCTCCTAATTTCAGAATTTCAATGTCATCTGTATTTGTTAAGGCCCTGTTACCTCAGGCAGGGTCTGCTGGTGGGGATCTCCTCTCTGTGCACCTAGAGAGAGCCCAAGAGCTGCGGTCTGGGTCCTAAACTTGTCTTGGCTCACTGAGCTGAATAAAGTTATTCATAAAGGCAAAAAAAAATCAGGTGTAAGCAGCTGAAGGCTTGGAGATTAATGAAGCATTCGGGAGGGAAAGCAGCAGAGTTTTCTCAAGGCAGTCCTGCCCCGGACAACCAGGGAGGGGCACAAATGCCCTGAGGTTGGTGTAGCAATCACAGCCAGCACCAGAACCTCCTTTACCCTCAGTCACTCACTGTCCCCTGTTTTAGTTAGACCTCTTCCACAAAAAGCAGTAAAGGCCACTTATTCACTTCTGTCAGGTACGAACAAATATTTATTCATGCCTCATTATGTAGCTAGGTCAGAGTAAATACTTTGGTTTCTAAGGATGGCAACAATCATTCTTTCTCAGAAGAAATACCAAAATCTCCATTTAGACTAGGTCTTACATAAATCCTCTCTCTCTGGGCCTGTATGGCTGAAGAATGAATGCAAGGGACAGCAGAATTACATCTCCTTGTTTTCCTATTGCCAGCACTGCAGTATTTCAGACAAAGCAGTTTTGTACGAGAAGCATCTTCCCTTTCATTTCAAAGAGCAGCATTTCAAACCCTGTGCCAGGCTTGAACCAACACTGTGGCTGCCAGCATGACTCACAGCCACTTTGGCAAAACAGTATCTGCCAGTGAGGAGAAAATCTCAGTGATGCTTCAGGCACAACTCTGTGACAACAACAGAGTAATTAACTTTTGAAACCAACCATATCAATCCTGCACAAGAGTAGGAGAAACCTTGCACCTTCATTTTCTGGTGTGTCCCTGAACCAAGACATGCAAATGTTTTAAACTTTGTGAATTAAGGTTAAACTACAGAATACACAGCTGATCCAATGGAAAAGAGATTCTACTTTACAATAATACGTTACTTGGGATTCCTGTGAAGGCTGTGGGGGAGGTAAAATCTCTGAGAAATAATCACTTCTTTAGAAATTTTGACATTGTGAGAAGCACTGTAGCAGAGAACTTACCTTTTGAAGTTTTGCCTTTAGTGGTCTTCACATGTGCAGTTCAGCAAGGCTCCTGGACACAGGCATCACAATTTTGGGAGCTGCACTGAGGCTATAAGTGTGGAGCAAGAGGGAAAGAGGCTAAAGGCAGCTCTGTTTCCTTCAGATCACAGGAGCCTCTGTGCCAGCACTGAGAGACTCAAGACAAAGGTTTTGGAGTAAGTTGAGAATTTTCTGAATCATTTCAGGGGTGTCTTTGGTTTTACCCTATAGGGCCACTGGAAATGGAAAGGAAAATGAAAACCAGAGCTTGTGGGTGCTCTTAAAGCCGATGTTAGTCCTTCATAGCCTCAAGCACGTTCTTATTATTACTCTATGTTATGTTTTACAGTTTCAGAAAATTGTGAGTAAAATGTTTTTTGGCTTGTTTATTTTTCCATATGTCAAAGGCAAAACTTTCCCCTTTGCTTCCATTGAATTTAAAACTGACAAGGCTGCTCTTCTTTAACAAATCGTAAAGCACCTTATCCTGCCAAGACATCTTTGTTTGTGCACCAGCCACATCAGATGCAGTTAGTGCAGCGCTGGGAATATTGTTTATTAGTTAACCACAGCTGCAGAACTAGCAGATGGAGCAGAGCACATTTTTGTTGAAGATCACAAAAGTAATGACTACTGTTCTATTCTTTTTTCATTTTCACTCTGTCATTGCTTCATGATGGAGTTGCAGATTTCGTTAGAGCTTCCACAGACTGGTACAGAAACCATAGTATCCATTATATTAAATTACTCCCCTATTTGTTTAAACAGTGAGTGATTTTATTAAATTGAATTATTTTCCTCTGCTGCTTACATGAGAAAGGGGCATTATAATTACAGTCAGGTTGGCATTTTAAAGTTATAACATTTGTAAGCTACAGCAAAATTTTCCAAAGCCCTGTCAAAATTACATGCATATTTAAATGCCAACAAAATTTGCTTGTATACCACCTTTAAAAATATCTTTCTCACTTCTGGGAGCTGAAACTGAGATCCCAGCTAAGGGGTAACAAATCAAAGTGACCGAGTGGCCAGCAAAACCTGTGTCCTCTGAGAGCCCCCAGAGCAAAGACAATGATGCAGTGCCAAGGAGACAGCAGTGACACTGGGGCTGCTCACTGTTATTTAGAACAATTCCCACTGGCTTCACTAAAAGCAACAAGCAAAACAATAAACAAGAAGTAAATTTTTAGCCTTTTCATTTCTAATGAAGCAAGTGTGCTTCATTAATCTTTAATCACCAGGATTTCAGGTCATAGCTTATTCTGATGAAGTTCCACTTCTCCTTTACAGCCTTTGCACTGGATCTTCCACATCTCCAGCTTTCATATCCACACCTCCAGCTTTCATATCCACACCTAAAGCTTCACAGAATCCAGATTCTGTCCCAAGGATCAGACTACAGCTTCCTCAGAAGGGGGAGTGGAGGGTCAGGGACTCAAGGACTGATCTGGTGACCAGGACAGGAGCCAAGGGAACAGGATGAAGCTGTGTCAGGGAAGGTTTAGGCTGGATATTAGGAAAAGGTTTTTCATCCAGAGGGTGGAACAGGCTCCCCAGAGAAGTGGTCATGGCTAATCAAACCTGTTGCCACATCCTACAGTGCACGAAATGCATTAAGCCTATACTCAAGGTCTACATGAAGAAATTAGTTTTGTCAGGGCTCTTGCTACAACACACATCAGCAAAAATATTAACTCTGTTAAGGATGGAAGATTACTTCTTCTGCAAATGAAAGTGGGGATGAACAAAAGGTGTAACTGTGTGATGTGATTTTTCACTAAAGCTATCAGAAAAGTGGGGTGTAAGAAGCAGCTTTTTTCTGACTGATATATCAAAAGAGCTTGGGGTGCAGAGACAGAGAAATGAAGGCTGGGTTTGGCAGGACAGTGGAGTAGAAGAGGGATTTTATTGCAGCTCTGCTGTTACTCAGCTGCTAGCAGGTGGTTAAGACTCCTTGTGCCTGTGCTCTGCTCTCCTGTTTGCTCTGCCTTTTGGACAGGACCCTGCAGGCTGTGAGCTTTTCCACATGTTACTCCACCCCATGGGACTCTGGCCTTGGCAGAAGGCCCTAAAAGCTACCAAACCCCCCCAAAACTCACACCCAATTATGATGAGTTCTGATGATGGCATGAACACATTCCCAAGATGCACCTTTAGAAAATATAACCTGCAGAACTGCTCTGGCAATGGCACACAGAGGGGGTTTAGGGTGTGGGCCATGATTTCCTGACCAAGTCTGTCAGTGCTTCAAAGAGCAAATCATTTTAGTGTTTCAAGTCCTCAAGCAGATGAAAATGTTGAGAAATAAATGCCAAGTGACATCAGCCAGGGCTGAGTGTCTGTCTAGAGCTAAGGCTTTATAAATCTTGAAGCAGAACCATGACAATGATGATAAAATTCTTCATTGCCAGTTTGTCACTCAGCCACTGGATGAGAATCCCACCAAGACCAGTGGTGGGAGCATCTCTGTGGGCAGCTTTTGTTACACTGAGATCTGTAGTACTGGTCAGGGAGAGCAAAGATGCTGTAAGCCTCTCTCCCCCAGAATTAGCCCAAAGTGTCCCTCTCAGCTCACAGCAAGCCTGCAAGTGTGTTTCTGCAACACCTAAATGTCCCTCCATGACAAGAGAAACCTTTGCTGTCTATTCAAAGAGGCTTTAGCCAGCACCAAATATAGGCCTAACTCCTCAATAAGAAGATAATGTATAGTGCAGGTCCCTTCCATGAATAACATTTTTCAATCTGAGTGTATTTCTCTGCTTGAAAGTACTGGTATCTTGAAGAAAAATGAGAGAGGTTTCCCAGATGCAGAATTACTAGGAGCTGCCAGGACTGAGACTGTGAAACCAAGGCTCTGAATGCACAGAATCAGACTCTGCCAGCACATTGCTGCTCTGCACTGTCCTCGGGATGCTCAAACCCATCCCAGACAGTCACTTAACCAGAGTCAAGATTGCTTTGCTGTAAAAAATAACCTGTCTGCACCTCTGGCCTGCAGTGCATGGCTTACATCCAATATTAATATGTTATTGATGTGAAGATTCACACCAATGATAGTCATAAAAAAACGTGGATCTTTTGTCGCCTGATGGATTTGAAGGAAGAATGAATCCTCCAACCTCTCTCTGCCAGGCTTTCCCCCTCACCATGCCTCTGACATGCACATTGCAGCTGAGCCAAGTGAGGCATGAAGCACCACAGCTGCCAAAAAAGTTAATTTTAGTTAATTCCACAAACCAACTAAGGCAGCCCCACTTTAAGAGTGGGTGAAATGCTGAGGATGAAACCCTGCAACACTGTTCCAAATACAGGTTTAGAGGTTTAGCCAGGTAGTTTTTACATCAAAGAAACTTTCCTGAGTAGCAGCTGGATGATCTCTTTGCTCTGTAGAACGTGGAAATGAAAATCTCAGTAGTAGGTTGAATCCATTCGTCTCTCTAAGATTATTTCTTGCAGAAACATGAAGTTCTTTTTGAGCACAAAAAAAGAAGAAAACAGCATTGGGGTCAAAACACTCTTTGAAGACTCATGGAATTCAGACACAGTGCATTCCTTCTGTTTCTCCTCCTCATGACAACATTTGTCACAGACACACTCAGCCCACATCTCTCTGGATACGAATCTCTGTAGTGTGAATTTGGTTTGCATTCTAGCAACATGTCCTCAGCAGATATGCCCAACCTTGACTAAACCAAAGGAATCCAACAAATCGGTGGATCTACATCCAACTGATAAAAAAAATCCTACATTTTTCTTCCCACAGACTGCTTGCAATTGCCACCCACTTTCTAACCTTTCCTGTTCTGAATCAAAAAGAAAACACAGTAGCCAGAGAATTGAATTACAAAATAGTGAAATAAGTCTGAAAGCTGCAAGGCATCAGTCAGAACAGAACATTGTCTGTGACACAGGAGATTTTAGATGCCTCATTTTCATGACAAAAAATGTGCACTCCTAATGCCATCCAATGTTTTCACTGTGCACTGGTGAACTGTGTAACTCCAATAATGAGTGCTGGGCACTTCACCTGTCCTCAGACTGGACTTCACACTAGTAAACACAAAAAGGGCTACAGCAATTCTGCCAGAAGTAAATTGTTCTCTCTGAAACAAGCACATATGCAGCAGAGGACAAATCCCTTCCACGTAGAAATCTGTGAACAATAAAACCAAATCAGTCAGCCTAAAACTATTTGTGTTTTACATCTGTGTCTAATAGGATCTCAAGTGTTTGTACAAACTGGGTTTATCAGTTTAAAGCATCTTTAACTCAGGAATTCTAGAAATCAATCAAAAACTAACTCAGTCTCTAGGGCAGATAAATCTTAGAGGACGTTTGCAGAACTCTGTACTCTTGAAATAAAATCATCTTATATATCCACCTGCCAAAATGGGCTACCATGTATCCAGAGTTAATGAGGTCTTGGTAGACAAGCTGGCATAGGAATATTTTCCAATCAAGATATTTATGTCTGTTTTTATCTGATATAGATTAACAGACATCAGATATTTATATCAGGTATAGTTAGAGAGAAACACACACTAGAATTCATTCAATGAATCCACTGAAAATTTTATAACTGCTCAGTGTTAGGTACATGCCATGCACAGCCTGAACATAAGACATCATCAACACATTCTCTAAAAGTGCCATTTTAAATTGGAAAATAATTACTGGCACTACACTTTATATTATTTTAAATAATTTAGGACATCAGCTAATTCAGTGCTCTCTTAAAAGTTATAGCTCCAGTAATTTCCAGTTCATAAAGAAAACAGCTGAAGGCTTTATTATGCTTTGGGCTCCCAAATACTGAGAATTTCTCCTTGCAGAAGGACTTAAAGGACCTGGGATGAATAAGAGATATGTCTGATTTATTGACTTACAGAGGTGTTTGTAAAATGGAGTTGGCTGCACTGATTGCAGATATGACAGGAAGATTATTATTGTCAGAGGCATCCCCAGGCCTCCAGGTTAAGAAGGTCAAATGTATTTCTAAACTTCCAAATGTATTTCTTAGCACTTATACGTGCTTTTGGCTACTTGGAATTGCTCTCAGAGAAAGGAATCCTTGAAGGAGCAGTGTGGTCTTCCACAGAGCCCAAATCAATGGCTCTGGGAAGGGAACCTCTGACCCTCTTGCAGAATCAGTGGAAGATGCTTGGCTAATTTGCTCCTGTAAACCTCCTACAACAGAGTTCCTCATCTCCTCTAGCTGGTTTTGCTTTGTTTTGCTTTCCCCACATTCCCAATTCACAGGCTACCCTGGGATTCACCACCAGGATGTGCAGCAGTGAGCAGGAGAACAACTCTCACAAACCTGTTTGAGGGACGCCGCCTGCTCCCCTTTGCTGGTGCCTACCAAGGTATCGCCAAGTACAGACAGCCTGGGAGATGGGAATAGAGAAAGCATCCAAATCCTTCCACAAAAAACTTCATTTTAAAGCATTTACCCAGTCTTTCAGGACAGGCATTTCCAGAAGGTCAGGGCTCTTGCCAGTGACCCAAGCTGGAAACCCCAAAACGCAGCTCCTCAGAATGACACATACCCCCCGAGAGTGCCAGCCAGGGAGTGCATAATACGTGCTCAAGGAAGTCAATGTTCATTGAGGCAATTAAATATCATGCTTTATATTGCTGTCACTTGTAATTTAGTTATACTGGAAATGAAGAATGGGTTGTCTATGCAATTGCTATCATAAACATCACCGAGTCTGTGTGGAAAGATTCACAATAAAACACTAAGTTGCCATTATCTCAGTGGCAGGTCTGTCCTCTCACCGAGCAGTAAGTAATAACTCTTTCACATTTGCAAAAGAAAGCAATGTTTGCACTGCAAGGATGTGTCCTGTTAGTTTGAAAATAATGCCAATAAGGTGCTCTCCTTAGAAACATCTCCACCATCCAATTGTTTCCCAATCACAATTCATTTACTCAAGGACTGCACTCTGCTAGAGAGAAGGAATGATCCTGCTCTCATAATTACTGCTCCTGTGTGCAAACATTGACAGCACAGAGGCAATTCTGTCTGATTTAGCCAAGTGAAAGGTTAATACTTGGGAGCTGCAGGCAGAATATTTCTTCCAGCAGGAAGACATTCAGTGTGCAATAAAACCTTCTCCCCAGCTCCTGTGGGCTTTGCTAAGTAAGGCTTCAGAGAGACAGCAAGTGCTGACACACAGGGACTGGAGCCTCCCTGGATCATCCATACCTGACATTGCACGACAAAAACACCCCATGAACCCATGCAGTGAAAATCTTCAGCACTTCTGATTCCCCTTTCTGTTCTGAAATGTACCTTGGCACTGCACCAAGAGGAATTTAGGGTAAAAATATTTATGTTTTATCCATTCCAAGAGGAATTTCAGCCAGAGACAAGATATTTTATCAATTATTGGTTTGGGGTTTTTTTTCTTAATCTGTGGCCTCAAATACAACACTCTCACAGTAACAAGGCAGTTACCGAACACTAGTTTACACTTTTCAAGATGCTCCATTGAAGGAAAAGCACTCAAGGGAGTCAAGTTACAAATTTCTTAGTGGACAGTTATTGATCTTGCTCAACTTTTAAGGTCATCATTGGAAGATACAGGGTATTTATCATGTCTGAAACATACTAGAGAAAAAGACTAAATTGAGTGATTTAAAAAAAATAAAAATAAAGTAACCAGGTTCTTGTGCTGTCCCAGACTAAAAATAAATTGAATCAACAGCTATGTAGACAGACAGGTTGTATATCACAGACACTGGCAGCCCTTCCATATCACCTGCTGCAGGTACAGATATTCACATTCACCCTGGAGCTACCTTCACACTGAATTTCAGATGCTACATACAATCCTGTCCTTCAGGAGGTGAAGGATCCATTGGGATTTCATTCTAATCAACATTTTTTCAGGCAACAGGAGATCTATGGTGCCCCACATGTGATGGTTTGGAGGGGACTGATCTTTGGAGAAGTTCTCTAAAAACCTCTTGTATCGTCTCTCACACTGAGAAGCCAAAAATGGATAGAGCTTAACACTCTTTATTCCCAAGCTGCATCTTGAAAGACAGAGGCTAAATCACATCTTGCCTCAGCAAGTTAATTCAGGCTGTTGTAAACCAAAATAAAGGGTAGAGGTCTAATATTTTGCTATGTTTATTGAAATTCTCAGCATCTTTTCAAGGAGGTGATGCTCTCCTTTGATAAAAGGCAGCTTTAATTGCAATAGTTGTTAGGTGGCTGTCTGGTGTATCAATTGCTCCATCCTCCTCCAGTGAGATAAAGTGAAGGGAATTGAAGCTGCTAATGATCATGCACATGAATACATTAGGAAGAACTAAGTTAGTCCTCATGTGCTGCAGCACAGCTGTGAGCAACAAGAGCATTATTTTATTTTATTTTTTTTAACAGTAGCCCTATTTACTCTGCCATCAGGCCAGTATTTTTTTTATCATTCTTTCATAGCCAATGATAATTACCTAATATATTTTGTAAACTGCAAGTCTGTTTTCAGAGCAGAAAAGGCATTTAGGCACAGATTGACTCCAATTGGCTTCGCTGGCTGCTCCACAGAGGAGCAGCCATCACATGACTTTTAATCTCCTATGAAACAAAATGATTAAAGTGTCAATATCAGGATGAGCCACCATGACGGCCACCCTGATGGAATGGTGCCTCCGAACTGCTCCTAATAATATGTATGCAAGGAATAGATTTTTCTTTATAATGCATGTAATTAGAGTACAGGACAAAATGTTCTGTTCAAATTCATGACATGCACAACTAATAGAGAAGGAGAGAATGAGGCCCTTGGCTATTTATTTGCATGAAAAGGCTCTAATATAGGATATACTTTAGAGAAATTAGTTTTTAATCTAGGTGACTAGATGAGATTTTAACCCTGAACTGGTTTTGAGCTGACCTGGGAGAATTTATGCAGACATAAATGTGATGCCCTGGAAGCCAGACGAGTGTCACTTTTTCATTAATTTTTGAATATCTTGTGCAGTCAAGGGGAGCAGAAAATCAGTCCCTTTAGAGGCTCACCTTATGTGAATTTGCTCTGGTGAGACAATCAAGAAAAAGCAGATAGAAATTTTAGAAGGAATGTATTCTTTGTAAATTTGGGTGTTGGAGGAGTTAGGTACATTGATTCAGCAGTGATTCCCCCTGCTTGACCTGTAGAAAAGCAAAACCTACAGCTGTAGCTTTCTATGAATACATTTAGTAGGGCAAGTTACTCTCCCAGCACAAGTCTATTACAGACACTATTGCTCTGCAATTTTAACATAACTGATCCAACAAGTCCTTGAAGGAGAATTTCAGAACACAACTGCTGCTTAAACAGCACTGCTCATTTAATGGCTGATGCAGGAAATGTGTGGTTTTTACTGTAGATTTTGTATCAGGGCAGGGGACACACCTCTCATCCCCTGGGAAAAAGGGCTTTGAGCACATCTGAAAAGGACCTACAGCTCTACCACCTCAATCCTTGATGAATCAGTGCTAACAGCATGAAGTAGGGACAACTTCTCCTGTGTTAGACTGTTAATCTATTGCTCCTTCGGCATCTTATTAGCAGCTCTCAGCTTGAGTCAGATCTTACAAGTTATTTTTATACAAAAGCAATCTTTTAAATAATCAGCAGGGACTTGGGAGGCACCCCAGTCATTGCTGGTGGTGTTTGAGGTGCTGGGTGACCCTGGACATGCATCAGGGCTGGGATTTTTGCTAACCCATTCCTTTCCTCCCAGCAGAAACCCAGACTCCACCAATTCTAGAAATTCAGCATCTCACCCTTGGGACTCCATAGCACAGTTCTGGCCACCACTGGAACCAGCAGCCAAACATTTCCAACAGGGAAGGAGCAACCTAATGAGCATAGAAACCTCACAGCGGTGAAGGACATGGAGGATTAAATTATTTCCGTAAAAACCACCACATTAATTAGGGAGAATGCATAATTTCTTTCTGATTTTAGGCTTTGAGGAGAGCAGAGAAGAAAGAACCTTTGATGGCTGGGGAAAGGCAAGGGCAAAGTGTCTTCTAGTGGCTTGATGAATGAACAGGTCACAGCAGCAGGGGAAAGTCAGGGTTTCTGTGTTAGCTGATGAAAAAGGTGTTTCTGTGTGCATCTGCAAGGTGGGAGCAGGCCAGAGCCATTTTGGACTTTGCCTAAGGCTTGGGCAGTTTCAAAGGCAATCTAGCCACAAATTTCTGTGCTAATTGCTAAATCTACTTTTTCTGGGGAAGCCCAGCTTCCAGTGTGCCATTACTAAAAATGAATAAATTTTTTTCTGATATTTGCCTCTTACAGAAAACTCTTCCAAGTCAAGTTCTTCTGAAGACTCATATAAATGAATATTTTCACAAATGACTGGGGAAAAATGTCCAGAAAATTGTGTCAATTCTCATTCACTTTCGCAACTTTATCTTCCAGCATTTCTAAGAGCTTTTATGAATATACATATTTTTTATCTTGGAAAATAAAAGCTAATAAAGATAATAGATAATTAGAGAAGATAATGCAATGATTGATTTCTCATAACATCATATACAGAAGATGAGTCCTGAAAGTACTTTTTCCTTCTTGGGGAATTGAGTCATGGCTTAAATAAGAGAATAAACCCATATAAAGGACCTAAAAAATGACCATGAAAGAAAGATACTCTTCCCCTGATACTTTATCTAAGAATACAAGAAGAGAAGCAATAAAACTAAAGTGTGGAATATTGAAACTATGTGAATTCAGAGGAAAAATAAAAGGTGGGGGGGAAATAAAAGGAAAAAAAGGAAAATACCTGTAATCTATGTTGTTCAGGTGTTGTGAGACCTATGACTATCCAGAGCAAGGGTGACTTATTTCAGTTGGTCCAGAGAGTCCCTTACAGCAGCATCCAACTCTTCAAACTGCCTCTCTTGAGTTCAGATTTTTATAACAGGCAACCCTTCAAAACTCAGTACAGCAGAGCAGTTCCATCACCTGGGGAACCAGAGCTGACATCAGAAAAGGCTCCTTTACCAGTATCTTTCTATTTGGTGGCTTCGTGTTCCCAGGTCGCTGCTCACCCTCTATTGCTCTGGAGAAGAAATGTAAAATAACCCAACAAAGTTACTCATGAGCAAATCCATGTTGTGCAGAAACTGGTGGGCATTTCTCTCTAACCACATGTGCTGCCCCAGCCTTGGAAAGGTGGCATCCTGGATGGAGATAAAACACCTCCTGGTTGTTGTGAAGCCCAGAAGCAACAGATCTGTGAACAGCTCGAGGGCTTTCCTGAGTGCTGAGCACATCTGCACAGCACCTGGCACATCTGGGTAATTTCCTGCACTGGTCATGCTTGTGCCACTTGACACAGTTGGACTTTTGGTTTGTGTTTCTGTTCTATAGTTCTAAGATCTTGGCTGTTGAAAATGGGAAACGCAGACAGAAATGCTTCTGGAGAATGGTAATGAGGGGCCATAAATGCATTGCTAATACAGTTGATACATTCCTTGTATCCCCAGCTTTCTTCATGGGCTAATTACTATTCAGGCTCATGTTTTGGTTTCTGAGCAGTTGGGAAACTTGTTGGAAGGTGTCTGCTGAAGCTACACTGTCTCATTATGCTACTTGCTTCCTCAGTTGGAAAAATCATCTCTGACAAGCCACTTTCCTGGGTGCAGAGCTCAAAAGACGCCAAGAGGCTTGGGGCTCGATGAAAGGTATTTGATGTCAATTGCACTTGACATATGCGGGTTTGATATGTTCCTGGCTTCTAAGTGATGCCAAAAATGCAGTTTATGAGAATAATATAAAGGCAGAGGACAGAGATCTAACCTCCTTCAGATAATTGGTCTGAGTTGTTGCAAGGTGACCTTCATCCCCACACAGACAGCTTGTTGGTGAGAGTGCAAAAACATTTATCTCTCCCAGTTTTCCATGGTCACTGAGCCTGTGTCTGCCGTGCCGGTGGGTGACATGGTGACCTTTATCCAAGAACAAAGGGAGCTGTCTTCTGGCTTCCCAAACAGTTACTGAATGGGCTGCTTCCTAGTCCCCTTGGTAAGACCAAAAATTTGGTTTGTAAGGAGAGAGACCTGCAGCATGAAACCTTCCAAAGCTGTAAATCCACCTCTCCTGTCAGCCTTCTTCTGTCAGGCAGGTGTCTGGGGTCTGGGCAGGTGCTGATGGCCAACACAGATCTTTTTTCCTCAAACAAACAAGGAAGGAGGCTGTGAGGGGTGGATCCTGCAGAGCTTTGCCTGCCCCTCACACCCTGCAGAGCCCCACTCCTGACTGCATCCCTTTCCAAAGGTGTGACTTCCCCCAGCTGAGTCCTGAACTGCACCATGAGTAGGATTAAACTGGAGGTGAGACAGGGCATTAGTAACAGGAAAGCACTGGGTGCCTGTGTGCTGAAGGCTCAGCCTGTCCCCTGGCAGAGACAGACACACATCAAGGGCTCCATTTCCCTGTCCCCAGGGCTGAGGAAACACTCTGGACACGGCGTGGAAGTGGAAACTGGACCTACATAATTCCATCATGCTATTTGTCTGCTCACATCTTCCCTGTGTGCCCTGTGACAGCACCATTCTCCCAAACACTCAAGGCAGAGCTGACATCCCCCACAATCCCAAAACCATCCCCATGTCTCCAGCGGGGAGGGAAGGGTCCCCAGCTCTCTCCTGCCTGCAGGACCCCATCCTCCTGGACAGCCAGCAGAGCCTCAGCCCCTGCTGTCCCTGCAGGGCTGGCTGCCACCTCAGCACCTCACCAGGAGAGCCCTCCAGGGAGCCTGACCAACCGTGCTGACAGCTCTGCAGCTGGGAGAGCAGCCTTGGGGATGTCCTAAGCAACGTGGCTCACTCAACCTCCCAGCCCCACCCTGTTGACTTTGTCCCCAGCTGCCTCCTGTCACAGTCCCTGCTCCCAGGGCAGGCTCAATCCCTTTCTGGTGGCCCAACAATCACCTCTAGACCCTTCTGTGGCAGGAAAAGTGATCTCATCCCTTGGGATGAGGCTGAGGAAGGCCAGGAGCTGAGTTCACACTGCCCACCCTGACCCAGCTGACCCTCACAGAGCACGGGAGCACACACAGTCTGAACATTTGGACATTTCCACAGAATTTTTCTCCAAGGTAAAAAAAAACAGCTTTTCACACCGTGTTCCCTAATGTGGAAATCAACAGGAAAAAAACAAGCTTCTCTTTTACTGATTCATTTTCCTTGGTGTCAAAGCAGCACAGGGCCACAAGTCAGGAATATTAATGATCTTCTGTCTGGGCTGGGCAGCACTGATGGCTCCTTACCAGCACCAGGGGGGAAGAGAGAATGAGTCTGAGCATTTCTATAAGTCTTTTCCTTCTTTCAACACTCCAAGAGTGACCTCACCTCTCCCCGAATGTCATCAGCTGCAGTTTGTTCCCAGCAAATTGCTTTGCTGTTTAATGAGGGCAATTTCCATGCTTGCTTAGATTTTGCATCTCTTACTGTTGGGGCCAAAATTAATCTGCCCTTCCTCAGGGAAGAATACCTTCTGTACTTCCTCTGGGAAGAATACTTTCTGTCCTCCAGCTGTCCCTGTTCATGTAGAGCTGCCTGCTGAAAGCCCATCTTACCCTTGTGAGATGCAATTGTTCCCAGGAAAGACACAGACTGTTTAAATTGGTCTTTGAAGCCTGGTTCACTTAAGAACTTTGGAAAACTGCTGCCCTAAATCTCACAGCTGGAAGTCATGGATGGGGCTGGGATGGACCCGCAGCTGCTTCTTAAAGCAAATTGTAAATACCACAGCCCACTTCAAAATCAAGTCCTGTACATGCCAGAAGTGGTACTGCATTCCATTTATTTTGCTAAAATCTCCAGAGCAGGAAATAGCTATTTTCTACTATAAAATTCAAAATTCTAGTCTGTTTTTTGCAAGCTGCAATTCCCAGCTATTCAAATTCATGCCTTTTACCCATTTTACTGCAGTATTTTTGTGAGAGTGTGTATACTTGTAAATGCTATATACCATCCAACTCTTCAGATTTGGTTTGGGCTAGAAATTACATGTGCACATAATAAGACATAATCCTGGTTTGAAAGATGCAGACAGATAAAAGGTAGGGTACAAAACTCCAAAGTGGAACTGCTGCTTACAGTTTATGTATTTCACACAGGTCCTCCAGAAGCTGGAAATACAAACACCAAACCTGGAGATGACTTTTGAAAACACAGGCCGAAGGGAATGAAGAATTTGCCAGAGACATCCAGGGAATTTGCAAGAGCACCAAGAATGGGAGAAAGATATCGCAAGTGAAATTTAAAATACTTGTCCTAAAACTCTCTGTGGTACGACAATGCACCGCTAATTCTCTGCCTTCTTTCTTAGGTATCTCACTCCAGCTTCTTAAATATCTTTTAGGAATGAAAAAGAATGCAGGTGCTTCTATTTATGAATAAGAAACTTTCTTAGAAGTTCACAAAAACAAGAAAAGCAATGTGTGTTCCCAGGCACAGTAAGATTTCTGAGCAAGCCTTTTTTATTATTCAATTTAAGCACAAATAAAATATATAGCTGTTTCAGATTTGGTTCCTCTCTGGAACATGCCTTGTAGAACAATGTTTCTCTCCCCCTGTAATTCTGACTCCACTACACCAGTTTTATTTGCCAGGCCTGGCAAACAATGATCTATCCATCCATGTCATGCATATTATGTCAAATTTATTATGACAGCTTTCCAGCGTATTTCCAGTCAAGGTTTCATTCTTCTTATAGATTCTGCAAATGAGCAACAGTTTTACTTACAAATGCCTCCCCATGAGGCAGCACTCCTGACAACAGAATGGAACTTACTGTATTTCTTGCAGAACTGTGACACCCATACAACCAATCATTGTGACACACTGCTGAGGAACACTGTTTTGCTCTGTGGTTGATATATTCCCAACTCAAAATGAACAGGAGGGATACTGGGAGTCATTCAAGCCTTGATTAGTACTTGACTGGATCAGGCATACATCTTCATGTCCTGAGAGGAGTAGGCAACCCAAAGAATCAGCTGCCCACAGCCAAGGCCCTGAGCCTTGGGAGAGGTTTGACCACAGGACAAAGGACATCTGTGGAAACATGAATATCAAACATGCACGGAGCAAACCATGGAGCAGAGAGAGCTACAAGATGTTCTTGACAAATGGTGGCAGTGCTAATGAGTGTCTGGACTAAACAATTCTGTTCCCTTCTTGTTGGAAAGCACTTAGAACTTTACATTAGCTCTGACCCAGCAAAGCTTTAACGCCTGCTGAGAGTGAGGCTCACGTGCAGGTAGATAAATGAACTGGGGTTTGAGCAGGAAAATGCCCTGTCTGGTTCTTCCCATCTGGGGAAGCACCCAGTGCAGGTGGAATATTATTTTCAATCAGAAAATGAAATTCAGTCCTTGCTTTGCAAATTTGCAGCTATGAAAGCTGCAAAGACCAGCTCTGAGATGCACCAGGAATAAAAGAACTGTTACAGCAGCTCCCCATAACACTTCTTCTTCTTCTTCTTACGTCTTCTGCTCCCTTCCCACAGCACTTTTCCCTTTCTGTGCCCAGGAAACCCTGGCATGGGCTCACCTCTCCTTTGGTTTTGCCTGCAGAGGAGCCTGGAGCCAGCCCTGGCCACTCCTATCTGCTGAATGCTGCTGGACAGCTGTGTCCAGGCACCAGGCGAGGCAAGAAATGTTTGGGAAAAGCTGTTTCTGCTTTTGCTGAAGGATTTCCCAATCCTTTTGACACTGCAAACCTCGCAGTCCATGCAAATTGTGACAGCCCTGGAATTTCTGTTGGCAGAGGTACAACAGGGGGCTGAATGTTTGGGAGCATTATTATCCATTCCATTCTCTGCTGCTCTGACAATCTGTGTCTCACAAAGAGAACAGAAATGCTGCATTATCAACATCAGACCCACAGAAGAGGATTAATGTGATTAGTCATAAATGGACCGAGAAAAACTCATTTTGGAGTTTAGAGGAGTTCTGTTGGAGAACTTGCAAGTGTGAAGATATTGAGCATCCAATAACTATTTAACTCAGTGTGCCAACATTATTCTGCTTTGGAAGTTTATACCAGCAACTGAAAAAAGCTGGATTTAAATAGCTGTCAGAGAAACTGAAAAGGCTTCACAGCTCTAAAGGTTTGAAGAAAATAAATGCAACCACTAAGGGTATTTTTTAAATCATGGAAAAAATGACATTGAATAAGGTAACAATGGTGAATTTCATACAGCAGTAAATAGGAATATCACTCTTCAGCCTTGGGTTTTACAAAAGAAACCAATGTCATTTGACAGATAGCAAACTGAGGTACAAAGAAATAAAAAGGGGTTTTGTCCTGGTACCCCAGGAGACTGGCTGGGAGCCACGAACAAAAGACAGGTCTCCTGCACAGCGCCCCAGTGCCTTTCTTAAGAGCAACACTGCCCATCCACACAGCTTTGTATCTGCTGGAGGTGCCCAGGGGCACAGCAGAGCTCAGGTCTGAAGGGGCTGAGCTCCTTCCCTGCCATGGCAGCGGGGTGAGCCCATGAGCTCTGGTCCCACTCCAGCCAGAACCCCCTCGTCAGAGCCAGCAGAATCAGCCACTCAAGGGCTGACAGTGGCCAACTCAGCCACAGGGCAGCACCAGTGCTATCCCCCAAATCCCAGTCATCTCAGGAGCTGGAGCAGGTTTTCAGCTGGCTGGGAGAGCCACTGAGCCCTGTGGATGTGCTCTGAGGGATGCCAGAGCACGGGGAGTGTGCACAGCTTTGAAGGGGACTCCCACCAGGTCAGGTCACCCAGCACTAAGCCAGGGGTTCAGCTTACCAGAATCAGTTCTACAGCAAAAATAGCACCAGGGTCTAATCCTAAAGCAGCAGTGCTGGGTGACAGCTCTGAGAACCAGGTCCAGGGGGACAAGGTGCTCTTCCAGGCTGGTGTGAGCAATGAACTCCTCTGCGGGTGCTGGTTACGATACAGCTGGAATTAGGTGAAAGTCTAATAAACCCCTCAGAGATAAAAATGAACTTAAAAAACCCATCAGCACCTCTCCATTGCTGTTCATGGAGCACAACTTCTCCCTTCCATCTTTGCTTACAGCAAAGCACATGCTTAAGTGGTTTCCTGCTGTGGGATGTCTTTGCTGAGCCGGGGTCTGCAGGAGCCATTGATCACTTCCAGGGGTAAACAACCTTGTTTTTCACCAAGCAGAGAGTACATGGACACAAAGATGCAGGCTGTGAGCTAGAGGGTTTTGCAGACAGCTAATTCAGGGAATAACTTTAGTATAAAATTAAAAAGAAAAAAAAAGGAGGAAAGAAAAATGTTGACTCCACCTCTCTCTGAAATCCCTCGGAACCCAAAAGCTTCTTTTCCAATAAAGGACACAGAGCAGCTTCCAAAATGTAACTTCATATGCTGAGTACAATTCATGCATCCAAAGTCTTTTTATCAAAACAAAACAACAACAACAGAAAAAAATTCCAGGAAAGAAAAAAAAAAGGCATTGGCCCTACCACTGGAAAACTCATGTTTTGTCATATGAGTCAATCAAAACAAGGACAATATTCCTTTGGTTTCAGTATAAACTGTTATTTCCTAACTTTCAGTGAATAACATCCATTCCAAATGGTCATTTATCTTCAAAAGCAAAAATAAATCTTCAACCACAGTACGTCAACAGGAGATTATTGTCCTCAGAGGGGAAAATCCAAGTCCCTTTTCCAGTCACCTGTGAGTAAAACAATTTATTTTCTAATTCTAGAAAGGATTCTACTGAGCAGAAGGCTACCTGTGGCTGCCAGATCATGGATTTCCAATGGTTTAGAGTTTTTTCGGTTTTTTGTTTGGTTTTTTTATTTTCTTTTTGTGTTATCTTTAATTTTGTGGTCTCTAAATGTAGTGTAAAAGACTAACGTTTCTAATTAAAACCCCCATTAATGGAAAATTAAATAATCCCATGGTCAGGAATGACTATTAATTTGTTGAATATAACCAGGATCATTCAAAATATTCTCAGTTTCTGAAACAAGGGAGAATTCTTGGCCTTTCACATGATTTGCATCTAATGGGAATTTTCTTTTTTTTTTTTTTTTTTTCATTTCTCCAGAGTTTCATATTTTTGGATATTTCCAAGACTGACCAACATTACCCAAAGTATGAGAGCTACAGGAAATAAAGGCCAAGGAAAATCAATTAAATCCATGTTTTCATATAGATTTTTTTCCCCTTCAGCTTCAGTGAAAGCAGGAGATTGACCTCTCACTTTAGCAGCCACTGAGTATTTAAGAGACCATCAGGAATTTAACAAGCCAAGTGCTGTACTTATCCTATAATTAAAAGCTGCCCTTCCCAGAGGGCACTCCCTTCCCACTCCCTTGAACACGGAATTTTTTTTCAAAATACATATCAAGATGTTATTTTCTCTTAAATCTCCTTTAAACTGTCCCCATCTGTCACTGGGTGCAAGTCTCTCACACTCTAGGCAAAGGATGCAACTCTGTTTTGGTTATTATCCCTTGTTACACCAAAATTGCAATGGGATTAAACAGCAAAACACTGTGATTTTCTATTTCACTTAGAAATTGGAACCTATGCTTTTGGAAATTAGAACCACAGCATTATGGACAGGAACTTGGCTGACTTATTCTTCCTGTTGGTGCCACCTCTGCTTTTCTCTAGTGGAGATGGGGCAAATATGGAAATCAGAAAAAAAAAACAAACCAAAAATAGTAAAAAGAGGAAAAAAATAAATCTCAGGTTTCTTGAAATAGATTTTGCCTTGCTTTGGGCTGGTTTTGATTGGCTTCTGTATAATTAGTTCTTGCTCACAGTTTCTGTGATAATTGCTCTCTCTATTAATTGAGCATATATTGTACTCCATGCAGTCAGCAAGTGATGAAGCTGTCACTATTTTGTTAGCTATTACACTCCCTGATTCTTATGGGGTGTTTGATATTGGTAACAAATTAGCCAATTTATACGTCATAAATAAGATTCAAAAGCCCTGCTTTCAAAAGGCCCTCAGCTGGAGAGAAAAATACTGTTATCTTGGTTGACAAAATGCTTGTACTAAGATTCCAAGTGCCTTTTGGCAGGAATTCATCAGAGCAGATGTATTCCTTCTATCAGGAACCATTTGGTTCAATTATTCTTAATGTTTAATGGCAGAATAATTGAACCAAATGGTAATATATACCCCCATAAAATACTTTCATCAAATGCTTTAATTGCTGGTTCTCTATAACTGCAGTGTCTGAGCACTTTATTCTGCTTATTGACACTTGACAGACCATGATGTTAATACATTACTTTCATAAATCTCTTGATGAGCTTTATCAGAGGTGAGCACTAAACCCATGCAAACAGGTTCTCCACTGGTAAATGGGCTGGGGAACTGGAACAAACAGGGGGAAAGGCAAAGTGACACAAAGCTGCTTCCTCGCAATCCCTCACAATCCCAGGCACTCCCGTGCAGCCACCCTGCAGGAGGAGCAAGGATGAGGGTGGCCATGCCTGTTCTGTGCTTTCAAAACCTGTTCCAGACATATCCCCCCTAGCTAGCATTTTGGTCTAAATGGCAAAGCAGTTTCTTGTTTTCTACTTACCAGGCATTGAAGTGCTTGTGCTCACAAAGTTCTTCCTTGGGCTAAATCTCCCAAAACCCACAAGAGCTGTGACAGTAATAACGTGGGGTCTGACCCACACTCCATGGAATTGGCAGAGGCTGAGGATAAAAACGATGGTTCAACACACTCCTGACCCTCCCTTGGCAACCTGGAATGCCTAGACAAAAGCAGGAGGATGCCAGGAGACGGGGTGAGCAGGAGGGAGATGCAGAGCCAGGGGAGAAGTTGCAGGGAGGGGGTGGATGACTGCACTCCCTGCTGGATGCAGGGAATAAACATCTGTAAGTAAGGAATAATTGGAAATAATATAAATGAATGGTTTACAGGTCAGGGGGAAGACTTATAAAGCAGAGGGGGATCTCTGGTTCCCCAAGGCACTGCCTGGCTCTAGTGTTGCATGTTTGGTTACTGCTGGGTACAGTGGTGGTCACTGATCAGGGCTCCTCGCTGCCAGGCAAAGGAGGCAACAACCCAGGTATTGTGCACAGAAATTGCCAGAAGACAGTGAGGAGATGAGGCCACCTTCTCTGCTTCTGGGAAATTCCCAGGCTGTCAATAGCAACAGATTTCGATATTAAACTGAGGTCAGGGAAAAGCACAGAAACGCCTGCCATTGTTACAGATCCATGTCCTGACCTCCCCACCACCAAGAACAATGCAGGTACTGGACCTGGACACGCTTGTGCCACCCCAGCTTGTGCCAAAACAGAGAGCACCCAGGAGGACAGAGCAGCAGAGGGAACTGCAAGAAAAGTCAGTCCCTCCCAGGTCCCCAAAGAGCCCCACTCTGCTGAGACACCTGCTTTAACTGCAGACACCGAGCTAACACCAACACGGTGCAAAATCCCTTGTGGAGAATTCTGCTGGGATTCTCAGAGGATTAAACAGAGCAGAAGGAATGGGGAAGAGATGCAATTTTAAAGCTTCTCAATTAGTTTCTAATTGCTGGCATCCAGCCAGTCTGGAGATGCAGGGAAGGGAGGGGAAGCAACTGCTTCCAGCCCAGTGCTCCCCCAGTGATTCCCCAGTAGATCAGAACCACCAGGGCTGTGAGAGCAGCCTTCACCCTGCACACTTTCATGTGCTTTAGGCCTGAGAAATGAAACATTACAGTATTTTGGACATATTTACTATTTTGTTTTTACCAATCTGGGTTTTTTTTTTCTTTTTCTGGGTAGAGACAGAATTGAATGAAGACTGAAGGGGTGGAGTCTGTGGAAAAGTCCTTCCCACTTGAAGTTTTCATCATGATATGGCATTTATGTATATACAAGAAAAAGCCCCTTCCAGTGCCTAAAGGAGGCTACAGGAAAGATAAGTGGGACTAATCATCAGGAAGTGTAGATTTTAAACAGAAGAATCTAAATTTAGATCAGATACTGGGAAGAAAATCTTCCCTTTGAGGGTGGTGAGGCCCTGGCACAGGTTGCCCTGAGAAGCTGTGGCTGCCCCATCCCTGGAAGTGTTCAAGGCCAGGCTGGATGATGCTTTGAGCAACCTGGGATAGTGGAAGGTGGTTGGCAGGGAAGGTTTGACTGGATGATCTTTGAAAGTCCTTTCCAGGCCAAATAATTTTGTGATTCTGTGAATGGGAATTATTGCAAACCATTAAAGCAGCACCTGCTCCTGAACTGCCAAATGAATGTTTCATTGTGATTCACATATTCTGAGTTAGGGATGGGGATCCTGGGACACCATAGGCAAGCTGCACAGCTCTGTCCTGAAGGCTGTAAGTGATACAGACACTTTCTGAACCACCTGCCTTTAATACCCATCTTAGAAGTGACTCCAACACAGAGTGTGTGGTTGTTACACCAGTAAGAGACAGCAGAACAAAAGGAACCCTACATACAAGTCCTGCAAACGTGAGCTTTCCAGCTGGTGCTGCATTTTCAGATCTTTGAAAGATCTGGAAACAACTGGGGAAGAACTTAAAGCTGTGAAGTGAAAAAGCTCAAGCTCAATCATTAAACCTGGAAATCAACTGTCAGGAGGCACTGCTCTGGCAGGTGCCTCTGTGTCCTTTCAAAGGGAGCCCTTTTCAAAGGGCAGCCTCATGACACAGAGATGGGAATTTCCCAACATGAAAATCCAATGCAGCTGTCATGCAGAACAAGCCAGGTTCAGCAGATGGAGCATGACAGTGAGAATCCTTCAGGTCTGAGAGCAGGAATTTCTGCAATGAATATGATCCAGATGATAGTGGGGAGAAAATATCAAGATGGCTTCCTGTTAAGGAAATCAATAGGACTGAAGCTTCAGGGCTGAATTGGGAACACGGAGTACCGACAGTGACGCTGCTCTGCTGTTGCTCTCAACAGTTTTGTCTTGATGAGGAAGCACTCTGAGCATTCTGAACACTGGAATGAAAACAGCAGTGTCCTGCTCCCACCATGGCAAACACAGAAAAAAGACTCATTCTTTTGCAAGTGACATTCTGCACATCTGAGAAACTTTACTTTCTGCTCTGAGGATTCTCTGAAGCGAATGTAAGGACTGACTGACAGATGTTCAGTGGGCAAGCTGTGGAGGTGTGTTATGTCAAGCATTCCACCAGGGCTACAAGACAATAGATATGGAAAATTAAATGCAAAATAATGTATTGCTTCATTTTTCCTGTGTTTTGCACATACTTGTTTAGAGCACAGTTCAAAAGGGATTAACATCCTCATATGACATTCCTCCTGCTGTACAATATGGGAAAAATCACTTGGGAAAACAGCAGAAAAAGACTCTGGCACTGAGGGCTTTCCAGCACTTCAGGAACACAAGATTTAGGCTGAGCAGTGCTAATCAATGAAGCTGAACTTCAGTGAATGAGCAGGATTAAGTCCAAGAGAAATATTGGGAGTTTGTCTGACTTTGTATTAATACTGGATTATTTGGGCAAGCTCTAATAATTTCTGTTGACATCAGAAAGGAATGCTGCAACGAGAATTCCCAAAAAGGGCCTTCTTCCCATGTCTGCCTCAGAAAGAGAAAAAACAAAAGGGGCAGAGAGAAAACCACCCCACCCACTTCACTGTAAGGAAAAAAGGGAGGGACAAGTCCACAGCTCATCTTGCCCAAACATCTCCAGGAGCTCCTTGCACAGAGCTGCCAACACCAGGCCATTTCTCTGGCACCCATTTCAGGGGCAAGTCAGGACAACCTATGCAGGGCCAGAGGATTTTAGACATCTGTTGATGACAAAGAAAAGATTCATACCTTCCTGGGAAAGTCTGAGCTTGTCTGAGCATGGCGCAGAGGCCACAAGGGCAGGACAGCGCTGGTCTGCGTTCCCCACATGCAGCCCATCTCCCTCAGCGCTGGTGCCAGAGGCAGGACGAGCCTTTGCTGCTCCGTGCTGGGCTCCTGTTGGAGGGCAGCAGTCCCTCCACAGCTGCAGGGGGCTCTTTGCTCAGCACTGGCTCCCCCCCAGCCCAGGATATTACAGTGACGGGGGATCAGCTCCACGCTGCTGCCAGTCCCCCTGGAACGAGGCCCCTGGTCCCTCAGTGCTGGGCCTCAAGGTCGGTTTTGCTAAGCAGGCAGCCAGGTAAGGCAGGGCAGCAAATGCCCTTTGCTTGCTCAGCTGTGCTGCCTCCAGGGTCAGGGTTTTGAGTGGAAGCTCAAGGAAGGAGAGTTGTTACGGGGGTAGAGCTGCTGAGTGCTGGCCCACGCTCGGTCACAAAGCCAAACAGAGCAGTGCCCCTGAACTAAATGGCATTTCCTACCCCCCCTTTGCTGACCCCACTGTGAAACAAAGGAGCAACACTCCTCCTAAGGACTTGCTGCAATGCCCTTTCTTGCCTGTTATTTTTTGTTTCTGTTTTGGAGCAGCAGTCGGCACCTAGCTCTAAAGAGGCTGCCACATGCAATTACAGAGGGAAGGTCTTGAAGGACACAGTGCTGAAGCAGAGAGACATTTGAAATAAAGTTAAAGGGAACAGCTTTGTTTAGCTGTGTGGCCTTTGGCTGCCCTGTAATTCTTTATGTCGATTATAATAGAAAGATCAAATTTCTCATTTCCTCACCTCTGTATCTAGAGAAATGCAAAATTTCTTACACTTGATCTCTCTGAGCCCTCCTTTCCCAGATTTGCTTACCAATACTTTGTCACTGTCACCTCCTTGATGATGACCCGCTTGCATTCATCCCTGCATTCAGAAGGGTTGCTCTGGTAAATACAAAGGTCCCAGTTTCCAAATCCCATCATGCTGCACATCCCAACAGCACTTAATTCATGGAGCAACCTATTTCTGTCAGATGCTTCCTTCTCTCCAGGCTTGGCTATCTCTGTTAGATTTCATTAAAAATTAGCGCAGATTTAATTGTGAATTGAGGGCCAGGCTATTCCCCCATCTTTGAAAACACAAGGAGGTCCAGAATGAGGCATCTTCTGTACCAGGGAATATTATCCTCATGGCATTGCTCTTACTTTCTCCTTCTTGATGATGTGTGAGGGCTCCAAGGCCGCAGCGGGGCAGATGTGGGAATCCATCACAATTCCAGTGTGGAGGATTTTCCTTGCAGGCAGAGTGAGGTACAGCGGGCATGAGAAGCAGAGCCCTTCCCAAGGCCCAGTGAGGATCCTGCTGCCATCTCTGGGAGCTCCTTTGCTTTCTGCCCTCTGCCTGCCCATCAAGGTAGAAGAAAGAAAGGCTTATGAAAGAGAATGTGGCAGGGGGAACTCAGTGGAAGCAGCCTGTGTCTGTCTATCCACACACCAGAATGGACACAGGTCCTGCCTCCAGCCTGACACTCATCCAAGAGACACAGAAACCCTTTTCCCTCTTCGGTGCTCTCAGTCCTGTAGAAGAGGACATGGGGAGCACCCCGTGCTGTGCAATGGTCCCTGTCCCTACACTACCCAGCACCCACCAACATGGGCAGAACAGAAATGCCAAAGGCCAAATTCACATATGCACCAGAGATTCTTCTGCAATCTGCTACCAGGTCTTGGATAAGTCAAATCTTACCCCACAGCAGCTATCTCTGAGGAGTAACACACAATAATCCATGTATACTTTCATTTTTAATCTTTAGCTGGTACTTTGTGAGACTGAACAAAGACAGACGTGTTGAGGATTCTACCAAGGATGCATCTGTCTCCAGATGAAAGGATCCTGACATCAAACTGACTGCAGCTGGGCTGGAAAAAGTTTTAAATCACTGCGATCAACACAAGTTTTGCACCAAAGTACAAATATACAAGCCATGATTTCCTCTGGGTGACAGGCAAATCCTGTTATTCTACTTATGAATGGGTCTCATTAAGTAGGAAAAAAATTGTTGGTGCAACCTGTTCCTTTTTAAATTAAATGTATTAAAGTTGATAGATACCCCTAATTCTCTGTTCAGCCCTTTATGCATTGCAATAACACTGCTCCCATTGTTAGGAAAAGTCTTGAGTTTGCATAATCTGCTTTTCATTTCCCTGGCAGCTGCAGATCATTCTTGACTAAATTAAAAACAGTTTCTTTCAAGAATCCACCAGATCTGTCTTCCTTTTTCCTCCCTGTACCTACAAGTTAGGGATGAAAAAAATAAAACAAAACCTTCCCAACAAGCATTAAATCCTATCAAATCAAGCTGGAAGGTCACCTCATCCATCCCTCTGCCCTGAGGGAAAAATCAACTCTCCTTAGGCCATCCCTAACAGATGCTCACCTAACTCTAAAAAACATCCATTGCTGATTTCACAGCCCATCCCTTGGCTTACCCCATGCCTACAAGTCTGACCTCAGTGTCCCTTACCAGAGCGAAAGCTCCTCACTGCTTGTCCTGTCCATGTTGAACTGGAGGAGACAATTTCTCCTTGCAGGGATGACTGCTCCTCACTTTGAAACAGACCTTAACATGGGTGCCAAGCTTTCCCCTCCTCTCATTTATTCCAAACATGTCTTTCTACAGCCTCAAAAGCTCAGCCCTGTTTCAGAGCATCCCAGAATAGGCAAGTCAGACACTCCCCAGCTCATTCCTGCTCCTGCTTTAATTCCTGTCCCACACAAATGAGTGTGGAGCTCGAGCTCTTTGCCTTTGGGGACAGCAGTGGCACTGAGAGGATTCCAGGATGGTTTTCAGGCTGGTGTGCACCCTGCCACTGGTGCCAGACAGGCTGAGCAGAGCCTGCCCAGCTCCCAGCTGGCTGCTCACACAGCTCCTGCAGCCCCAGCCCAGCCACACAAACCCAGCAAAACCCAGTGCCATGGGCTCAGCCAGTTTTGAGGACAGCACCACAGCAGTGAGGAAACACAGGGAGTGAGGTGAGTGTGGGGAGAAGTGGGGAAAAACCCCAGTAAGTTTAGAAGAGGGAGGGGAAAGCTGGATGATAAATTGAAATGTGCAATGACCTTCTTTGCCCCTCTTCAGCCGTGCTAGAGCTGACCTTGACCGCTACACACTCCAATTAATTTCCTGAAAGGCAGCAAAAAGAAAAACAAGGAATGAAATCTCACAGTTAGCTGAGGCTTACTGCAGCAGAGAACTGGCATTCTATATGCCATGTAATAAAGCCCTAAGCCTTGAAAGCTTGGGGAATTCTGTAAGTTGAGAGTTTTTGCTCTAGGACACAGTTTGGCCACAGATTTCCTGGCTCCCCTAGCCCAGTGAGGCTGCTCAGCCCTGTGTTTTGGGCCACCCTTAGTACACCCAGCCAGTCCTGGGCTCAGCTCCCAGCACGGGGGAAGCCTCAGGCCAGCCTGACCCACAAGAAGCAGAGGATGTTATTGTAGGTGCTGAAACCTCAGGCCATGGGCAGAGCTCAGCTCGGAGGGCAGGGCAGAGAGCCCTGCTTGGCATCTCCTGTGGTGACTGATTTGCAGTGCCATGCTGTTCCAATCACAGCAATTCTGAGTGACACTAGCTGCTCTGCCCGATGCAGGGAGGCACAGCCCTGACAAACAGGGGAGTAAGTGCTCCTTAAGGACATTGCTGCAGAACTCCCAGCTGTTACACTTCTGCTGTGAGAATTTAAAGGCATCTTGTTAAAGATGTAACACAATGTCAGCATTAACAGTTTCCTCCTGTTTTGCCTTCCAAAGTGTCCCGTCCTACAGAGTTTTATTAATACAGGTTGAAATTTCCAGATTTAAAGGCTAATTAAATCCCACTTAAAGCTTTCACAGAGGGAATTAGCTGGAATTTACCCACTGTTTATGCTGATGTTTGGTTTGTGTGGGGAATATGCAACAAAAAATGCCTTTCCTGGGGAGACCAAACCCAACTTTGCACATTTGCACATGGAGAGAAATGATCCATACAAATAAAACATCACCACAGTGAGCCTCTGGTTACAGTGCACAGTGCCTGTGAAACACCAAATCTTCAAAGATACCAAACCAGAGCTTAGGGAATTTTCCATATTACATATGAAAAATTAAAATTGTACTGTTCCATTCTGTATATGGCTTAAGAGGAATAAAACTTGTATGTACTGTCATTGGCATAAATATAAGAAAAGATATATAGAGATAAAATGATCTACATTTTTAGGTAAAAGGCAAATATGTTGGAGTATAGCAGTATCACCCAATTGAAACTAAATTCCAAAGCATATGATTTCACCCACCTGTCAAAAAATGCTGAATGGAAGAGCACAGGCAAATTAAACATTTTCTATTTTACAGTAAGAACAAATCAATAAACTTGTTCATTTTTACATTTATTTGACAAAATGGTGTACACAGTATTAACCTTTGCAAAATAATAATTGTGTACACACAGTGGATGGTTTTGAGACCAGAGTTAGAGACACAGTGTGTGACAGCATTGCACAAACAGTTCTTCCACAGAATCTTATCTTTCCAGTATTAAAATATATAAAATAGAATGTGACTCTTTTATTTATTGTGGTGAGGTAAACATTTCTTCCTTCAGAGCAGTGTGGCTTTTATGCACCTTCAAGAAAGCTGCTAACGATACCCTTCTCCTTCATTCTGTCAATAACTACAGACCTAGTGGCATATTTATTGCTGTTCTAATGGTCACATTTTTTCCTTGAGCAATATGTAGAGAAAGGAATGGAGAAGGAAAAACCTGCAGGAATTGATGATAGCAACCTATCTGCACTATTTGTGTCAAGAGCCAAAGATTAGTGCAGATAATTTATTTTGAATGTGACAGTTTTAATGGAAATGTCAAGAAAAATTTATTTACATTTTTCTAAGCGGAACATGGTATTGATTAGAGCTGCTCAAAAAATCACAATTAGGAATTTATTTCACAAATTTTTATATCTCTGCCCTTTTACAATTCAAGATCATAATATCCCCTCATTTGTTCGCTGTTCAAATTTATTGATGATTTTCAGCACATAATTCCTGGGCAGAGTGAGATTTGTACGAAGTTCTTTAGTTACACAAGATATTTAGTATTGCCTTCTGTTCCCTGAATGAATGATGTGTGTAACTAACAGCTTGAATTTTGACTGCTACAAAAGAGTATATAATCAAAATGAATCTTGGTCAATATCTGAGTACTGAAACTTAGGGTTTTTTTTCCTTATACATATTTTACTGATGCCTGTGAAGTCAAATACTTTAAAAATTGAGAAGTTCATTTGTGTTTTATTCCCAATAAATTAGAAATGGTTGTTGGAATTTAAATCAGATGAACAATTCTGCATGCTCCTGAGAGAAAACTGCTTCAGTTTCTCATCTTACTTTAGAACCTCACAGCAGTGACATTCTCACAAAAGAGGTTATTTTAAAAAAGTTAGCAGCCATTTCTTTAGTGGCAGAAACATCCTCCTGGAGCCCCTGTATGGCATTGCTACACCTGGAAATACAGCAGGGCATTTCCAAAAACTAGAAAAGAAATGAATCACATTTCAGTGGTTTATAGGCACGGTAAGAGTGGGAGTTCCTTTCACTACCACCTACTCAATGCCTTTTCCTACTGTGAGGTATCCATTGGCATCAACAAAAGAGAATCATCTTAAGGCAAAGCCAGTGATTTCCAAAAAAAGAAAATAAACATCATTCATTTGAATAAAAATAGGATTGTAAGCACAGCTTTTTACATTATTGTAAAAGTTCATAGAAAATATAAATCCACTGTTAGTTTGCTCTTTACAATATAAAAACATGAACGAAAATATTGTGAAATGGGTGACCTGAAAGTGTTTGATTAAAGAACAATTCTGTTGACAAAAGTCAATTATTACTTATTTTGTCTTATCATGAGTTTATCAGTGACAATTTTGGAAGGAGAAACAAAAAAGAGCTGAAGTATTACTTATTACAGTTGTGACTAACAAAATTACCAAACTTAGATAAAGACATACAAACTTCTGAAGATTGTAGCTGCAAAATTTCTGAAGCCCCACTTGCAAGCCTATGGCCTGGGTTGGCCACGTGTCTCCAACTGTTATTTATTTTATTAGATGACAATAATTGATATGATTGTATTATTATATCAATTATTGTCATCCAAGCCTGATGACTGCTTAGGAGAACTGCATTAATCCTCTGGAACAGCAGCAGGAATGATGCCTTGTGAGACACAAGTACTTTCCATGAGAATAATCTTCAAGGTGTTATTTTTTGGCCACACTTGCCACTGCCTTCTTTGCTGCATCCTCAAGGTCATTGGCAGATGTGATGGGGAGTCCACTTTCACTCAGAATACGCTGGGCTTCTTGGACATTTGTTCCTAAAAAAGAACACTGACTATAATCAGTAATTAATATTTATGAATAAATGAACATCTAGCACATCTCTGAAAAATCAGGTAATGCCTCAAACTACACATCAATTCAGTTTAGCAACAGATTAAATGAGTGCCTTAGACTCAGCTGAGAAGGAGCTCTTAATTCCAGAAACAATTGTGACAGATAATGCAATCTGATAATGGCACTTGTGTGCACAACAGGGGCTTTGTGAAGATTGGAGGGTCAATGCAGCATCCCCCAGAGTCAGCAGGGACATCCAGCAAGAGCACTGGATAATGGACCACGTACCAGGCTCTTTTTAAGGCATTTATTAGCCACAATCAGCTACAGCTAATCAGTGAGTCAACAATAACTAAAATTCACCTGTGATAACTGAAAGCTGCAAAATGGGCTGTTGAAAGGCAAAGATTTGGGTAATCCTCAAAATTTATTTGGGGTTAAGTTGGTCCTGAATATACTTTTGCATTTTTACTAAAAACAGGGAATACCAAGGTCTCTGAAGTATTCAGCATGACACCAATCCCTCCTCTGCTGCTGCATTAAATTATTGTAATCACAGAATCATTTAGGTTGGAAAAGACCCTTATGATCTCTGAGTATGACTGGAAACCCAGCACTGCCACCACCAATAAACCACGTCCCTGAGTGCCACATCCACCCCAGCTCAAGGAGAATATATGATTACACAGCACAAGGGCTCCAGTTTGTATGGAAAAAGCTCAACCTCAGTCAATAGACTAAAGCACAGGAAAGGAAAAAAATCCAAAACTGGAAAAGATAAATTTCAGGAAAATACATTTTCCCCACTTTTCATACTTTTCTTTTCTAAGAAGAGCATCACCTTCCCATTTAGTTGATCTCATTCTTTTTGGAAAAGTAAGACTAACAGAAAATCTGAATTCCCCAGAGCTTTCTGCAGCAAAACCAAGTGACACTTTTGATCACTGCTATGCTCTGCACCACAGAAGAACCTGGAGTCAGACATCCAACTGAGGAAGCAGAATCCACACTTTGGGATCACACAGTAGTCACAAGCACAAGCACCCCAAGCTGATCCTCTTTAGAATCATTTCTATCCTTCTCCTCCTCCATGCCATGTTCCTTGCTCATTTGCCATGTCAAAATGCTTAATTACTTTGTAATTCCTAGACCTAGCAAAATGAATTTTAATTATATTTGAGCTATACAGTAATTATACCCTTAATTATTAACCAAGCAAGAAGCATACTCTTTACTGTGCAACTTCCAGAATGCTCATTTTAAAGGATGACTTTTAAAATATATATTTTTTTTTTTTTCCAGACTTCATAAAACATCTGAAGTGGTATCAGAGAAGCAGAGCATTTCAAAAGCCTGTTTCATCAGCATGCTCAAGTCAGGATTGCCACTCCTGGCGCTGAAAGGGACCACAGACATCCCTGTCACAGCACTCTGTGATGGGAGAGGCAGGATCAGGAACAGAAACGTGGGACCCCATCTGCTCCCTCTGCAAAGGCACTGGCAGAACAGGTCATGCTTGCCATCCTTGTGCAGAGGACACGCTGTAGGGTTTGTGTAGGAAGGTCAAAGACATCTGAAATCTTTGACAGAAGGGGGATTTGGTTGCTTAGTAACACCCAGAACTGTACAGAACTTTTTCTACAGGAAAAAAAAAATATTATGGGCAAAAAAAGAGCATAATATTTGATTTTTGTTCAAGCTTCCTATATAACATAATGTGGAAGTTGCTGCTTGTCAGCCCAGCTCTGCACAGGGGAGGCAGAAGCCATTCCCAAGGTTCTCTTCACTTTGGAATCCCTCACATTCCTACAGTGATCCCCAACACGCCTTAAAGGTTTTGTCTTTTATTTAGATACAAATGTGATAAACATTTAAAACAGTCAAGAATGTACTGATCTCTCAAATAGGATTCTACAAGACAAAGTGTTATGAAGAGGAGAAAAAAGGAA
Source organism: Pseudopodoces humilis (assembly GCF_049639895.1). NCBI lineage: Eukaryota > Metazoa > Chordata > Aves > Passeriformes > Paridae > Pseudopodoces > Pseudopodoces humilis. Next base: position 15,643,562 of record NC_142212.1, read on the forward strand.
AGAGGGAAATTTTCCTGGAAATTTTCCCACACAGAAAAAAATATAGTGCTGTTTGTGATAGCCATGTATTTAAAACTAACTTTTGCTCTTCACTAAGTGGCCAATATTAATTTACTAACGGGTCAGAGAGGGAACAATACATTGGATCTGTTCTGCACTGCATTGATTGCTCTCCACACCACTTGTCTAACATACATTACAAAATCAATACAAAACACAGGCCCCTGAGAAGGGAGGGGGAGTTTATGCAGGGAAATGAAATGATGAAAGCTGGAAAAAAAGAAAAAATCTCACTGCAGTCAAAAGTGTATGAGTACATCTTGTATTTTGTAAATAAAACACTTTTATAGGCAGGCCATACAACTAAATACACTTTTCAGAAAGCATTTTCTTTGCTGTAATTCCCGTTTTTTTTTCATGATAGCCTTTTATCTCATTGTGATTAAGTATTTTAGCTATGTGGAGAATATGGAAATTATAATGAGCCTGCTAAAAGCAGAGGTAAAAAATTAAAAATTAAACATTCCGAAAACACTGGAAACATTTTAGGAATCCACAAAGAATATCATCTTGTTGCAACAGATGTTAAAATAAACAAATAAAGAATCCCACTATTCCAGCATTAACCTCCTGCCACTGGATGGTGTCAGAGAACTGTAAACAGAATCCCATATCCAGGCTATCAGAATAATCTGCCCTTCACCTACCCTACAGACAACTGAGAAAAGGTGAAAATTTACAGGGCTGGAGGCTTTGGGGCTTTTGATGTTGCCTGGTTTTATTGTTTAGGGGTTTTGTGCGTGTGTGTTTTTGTTGTTTTGTTTTTTTTTTAACTGGATTCCATGAAGAGAATGGCTTTCTAATTAGAAGTTTTTGTCTTCTGACACATATAACTGTCAACAACACTCCATAGAAAACCTGGAAAGATGTAATTTTATCAGCATGTACCTTCAGGCTTTGTAATCTAAACATCCTCCTGCTGAAAATCTGGGTTCTGGAACAACCTCTCAGTCTGTGTAGATGCAATCCCACATGTATACTTCTGTGGACCTGAAATCTCTGCTACCAGTAGCAAAGCAAATGTTTCCAACTCATTACCAAAAAAATCCTAATGATAAATATTCTGTCTAAGCATGTCTTTACCAGAGGTAAGATTACACCAGCACATACAGTGAGAGGTTGAATGAAAATCAAACAAATAAAACACACCCAGCCATTCTCCAAATGCAGGATTTGGATTATGTCCCCTTATTCACTTGGACTGCCATAAACCCATCAGGAACAGGCTAAATGGTCACTGTTTAATGCTGATGGTTAGAGAGGATGCAGGATTCTGCAGTGCCATTTCTGGCTTTTCAGGTAAATAGCTATAAGGGGATAAGACACAGTTATATACATTTACCATGTGCCAACAAATAGATTAATAATATAAAAATACTCTGATCAACCCAGAACATTCTGCTATGACAAAAAAAGTCACAATATGCAGAATGTCAATTATTATTAGTGGCATGAGCAGGTTGTGCCCATGTTACAGGATCCCTAGCAAGGATTTGGCATGCTGCACTGCTGAGTGCACCGAGCCAAATCTCCCCCAGCATGGACACAGGCAATGCATTCCTGTCTCCCACAATCTGGAAACTCATGGCCTCTCAGGTCCCAGAGACAGGTACCGGATAATCAGGGCTGAAGTTCACCACTTGTTAACTTCAACGACATTTGAATTGAGGTTTGGCTGGTGCCAACTTTAATTAGTGACCTTTAGGTAGGGAACAGGCAAAGTTCTGGTGGCTTACACATCTCACATTTGTTGGCTCTGCAGTCAAGAGTAAACCAACTTCCACTGCCTACCTGTAAGAGACAATTAAGCTCTATTCTGTCCACTCCACTGGCCCTTTCCTACCTTAAACTTGCCCCAAAGAATATTATAATCTCTCCCTCTGCCTCATGTTTACATCCTAACAGGGAAGGGCACATTTAAATTTGTGCTGAATGTTTAAACCCAAGGTGTCTGAATAGGCTGATCTGAATGAAGTTGCAAGTGTGACTTTGCCATATCCCATTCTTCTCTCTTGACAGGCAATTTGGGATACTAAAAATCAAAAAACCGGGCACACATACTAAACTATACCTGCAAAAATTCACTTGTGTGTAAAAGATTTCTGAAGATATTAGAATATTTTAGATTCTGAAGAATACACAGGGTCACTATCACATGAATGAAAAATTTAAAAAATTTTGCATTCAGACATGTGAATAAAAAGCAACTTGTTTCTATCTGAATTTCAACATATTAAGTAGTTATGATTCCTCCCAGTCCTCCTTGCCCTATGACCAGAGAAGAAGAGAATTCATTTTTTGAAAGAGAGAGAATGTCAATTTTCCAGCATAGGAAGCAGATATCTAATTCACAATTCTTTTTTATTTTTCCCTCTTTTCATCTAACTCTGAGCTACATAAATGAGAAGCAAGGTTTGGCTTCCCCTCAGCACTCCTAGTCAGTTTTCACAAAACTTAACTGAAGTGTATTACATTTTAAAGGGAAAAAAATCCTGCATAAACCCAGCAGCAGTTACTTTTCTATCTATAGAAGATGAAATCTGGAATATGTGGTTTCTCCATTTGTCCATGAGCTTTTTAAACAATAATCCTGTGTCTCAGCTGGTGAGTTCTCTACTGATAAGGGAAGCAAACATATGTAATTATAAAGTTACCATTTTCAAAGAGGAGAGTAATCCTTTCTTTATCCACTGGTAAAACGGCTTGTAATTATTATACAACTGAGAACAAAGATTTGTCCACAGAATCCTACTAAATCAAGACAGATTTGACTGATTAAAACTCTAGTCATCAAGACACTTGTAGTACAGTGCATGTGGGCAAAAAGTCTTTAAAGTGCAGGTCACAAATCTGTTAGATTTATGGGAATAATCAGAAACCTTCTGCTGGGAAATGTTCAAAATGGAAACCCAAAAGAGTGCTTGTTCCTTTTTCTCTTTTTTAACTGTAAAATGTTATCAGTGATGTTTTAAAAAGTCTTGGGTAGTCTTATTACTTCCACAGTGCTCATAATTAATTCAAAATCCTTATAAGTTTAAATAACGTGTTGTGAGCTCAAAGAACAAAGAAGGATCCAGAGGGACTGATTTCTGAGGACCAAACATACATGTATTGCTTGGTTAGGTGATTAAAGAGGCAGAGAAAACAGCAGTGACTTGCTAACAGTTCCAAAGTGCAACATCTGAAGGCTGTAAACATCATAGCTCTTTGTTTAGGATGAACATGAGGAATAAGAAGAGGAATTAAAAAAACTTTTGAGATAAAGATTATGCAAAAGTGGGAGTTTGCTGTATTATTCTGGGAGAGAGCTTCCTAAAGAGAATGTGGTATTGCCATTTCCAGAGTCAGCAAGCAGTCTAGGAGAAACTTTATTACAGCTTTAGTAAAGAGTGAGCAGTCCTGGGAGGATGGTGACACAAGGATGTTTGCATTTAAGTCTGTATTTGACACTCTGAAGATTCAGCTTTGATCTCTGTGGATGGAGCAGCAAATGACTCAAAGGTTTCAGGCACAAGAGGAACAGGAACCTCTGCAGGGCTTTCACTGTTACTTCTGTACAATCATGGAACTATCAAAATTACAGGATAAAGGCCAAGCAAAGGCAGTGGCAGAGCCAGCAGACTGCAGATTAAAATGACCAAATTGCTCTTGTTTCTTTTACAACAGTATCACAACAGAAACATCTTGTTCATAGGAAAGAACTAATGTCTTTTTCAGTATCTTTACCTAAAAAGCAGCAATTACAACAGTTGAGAAGTCTCACAGATCTGACAGATAAACTTTTTCTCACTTGTGAAAGACAGGAAAAGTTTTTTTGCTATGACAAAAAGTGAAACAACATTGCCTAGAGCTGATAAACAATGAGATTTTATATAATGAAACTTTTCTGCTTCTAAGCAACAACCATCAGTCTCTCCTTCATCCATATTAAACTTTTTACTCAGTCTCTTAAGGTGTTGACTGGTGCTGAACCAGCCAAAGAAAATTTTCACAATTTATTTCTAAAATCCATTTTAGGGTATCTAAATTTCCCTGCACTCACCACAGCAGAAGTCATGGCAGCACGTGCAGTGCAGCATGAGAATGAGGGAGGGGAAAGCTTTGTTTTTTCCTGAAACACAAAAGGAGCATCCCCCTAACCACAGGGCTCTGTGGGCACTCTGCATCCTCAGGAATCCTGGTGAGGGTCATTTTTGAAAAGTAAAAAGCCTGATGTATTCAGAACATATTTTCCATCACAGTGTGAAAAACCACCTCAGTATTGCATCTCAGGTCCATAAAGGGATGCATTTCCTCCTTTCATCACCAATGCAGAGTGACAGGACATTTTATGCTCTTTACACACACACAAACATGAATATGGATGGTTTTGAGTAAGAGGCCTTAAAACCCACCAAGAAATCTCTGTTTTCCAAACCTACTTGGCCAAGAAGAAATATTTTCAGTTTACCAGGGCTGTGTGCTGATTGCAATCAAGGCACTTTTCACTCAGTGGCAGAAGACTCTCCCTCCTTCAGGGCACCTCTCAGAAATGAGAGGCAGAACTCCACACCCAACTGCCATTAAAGTCTGTAACTGACAAAGAGTGCTTGTCCTCCCCTCTCTATGGCTTTTTTGTTTCTTGTGAAACGATGTTGGATGCACTAAAGAAAAAATATTCCTTACCATTACCAAATCTTCTGGTTTTTGTTGGATTTTATCTGGATTGGGCATTTGGGAAGAACACATTACAGTAACTTATCTCTCAAAAATATGGTTTTCTAACATCTTTCTTTTAATTATGGCACTGATGTAAATTTAAGGAAACTATATTTTGCTGCAGGTTTAGCAATAATGGAATTGCATTCAGTTAAAAAAAGAAAAAAAATATGGAAAATAAATACCTTCCAGTAAGCATAAACTTGTATTAAAATAATTCCTATGTGCATTGCAAATCTTACAGGCAAACTCATAACACTTCCATTGCAAAATCTGATTGCTTCCAGTACCATCAGGGACCACAAATGCAGAAATATGAGTTTATTGACTTCAGGTTGTGCTATGGCAGAAGAATCAGACATGCTCTTATTGTGTGGGACTGAGCTGTTTAGGAGAAGCAGAAATTCTGAGTGAACTCCTGAGAACCTGAGGGGTGATTGTGGTGTGAATCCAGCAGTGCTCACCTTCCAGTCTGACCACCAGAGGCACTTTCAGCTCCAGCTCTTGGCAGGCTTTGGTGATACCATTGGCTATGATGGCACAGTTCACAATCCCACCAAAAATGTTCACAAGGATTGCTTCAACCTGTAGGAAAGAAACCAAGGAGGAATTGAGTGGAGTCATGTTTATGTTTTGATTTTGTTTTTTAAATAAACACAGCTAAAAGATCCAAACCAGGATACTAATTTCCCTCTGTCAGGCACATTCTCATTTATGGAAGGTACAAGCCTCACCTCTGCACTCAGAGAACTTGAGTCTGAGTCTGTTGTTGCTCCAGTGTACAGCAGTGATTAATTGTCTTGGTCTAAACTGGCATGGTAAATAATGCCATAATTAATTTACAAAAATAGGGGAATTTTTACCTATAAACATAAAGACCTTAAACACTCTATAGTTTTTTTTATTTTTAAAATGTAATGAATAATCATCAGAGGTTAGAGCTCAGAAAACACAGGGTATGAATTTGTGATGCACATGCAATGAAATATTTATGTGGACACTTCACAGAACAATCTGGATCTTCACTTTATCACAAGCATGACAGAGGAAAGCTAATATACTTGCCCTGACTTGATAAAGAGGAGTAAAAATCCCTTCTAATTAACAAGGAGAGGCATGTAATGAAGAGCATTCATTACAACAGGTTAACTGATAACCTCAAAAAACTGCTATTCATCAGTTTGTGGAAACTGCAGTTTCTCCATCCAATTAAATTGCCCTTCACAACATACAAGACATTAACACATAAAAGATATTAATATGATTTCTTTCCACTTGGTAAGGTAGCATAATACTAAGCCAAGCCCAAGGCTCCCATGGCTCATCATTTGGAGGATGACACCACAGGGATGAGCCCTGCTGCTCCTCACTCCACACTGGGGCTAATCCACAACATTTGGGGTGCCCTACAAGAAGCTTCTCTGGGTGTCACAAACAAGCTTTGCCAGACTTGTGTTGACTCAAAACAGGATAAAGAAGGGATCAGGTGTGAAGGAATGAAATATCACTGCATTGCACTGGTGCATGATGTCAGCTGCAATTATGCTTAACTCACTGCACCAGAAGAAGGGATTCACTTTGCCCAGCTCCAGGTAGCCAGGCTCATACCAGCACCAGGAAAATTCCCTGCAGCTACACACGTTTATAGCTCTGCACAATCAGGTTTTATATCTCTCCACAGACAAAATGTGACAATTAACTCCTGTGATGTGCACTCACACATGCAGAGCTCAGCACTGGCAGTAATACTGCCATCCACAGTACAAAAGGAAAACAAAACATCAACAACAAATGCTTTACTTCCAATAGGACAGGGACACCTTTCACTAGGCCAGGTTGCTCAAAAGATGATGCATTTGCAGTTCATGGAGCCTGTGTATGGCTCATGGTATGGCTTCATCATCCTAGGCAGAGCACAGGCACCAGAAGGAAATTTATAACCCAGTCAAACAAGAACATACAATTTAATTGATTTTATAACTCTTCCTTACAGTCATGTTAAATACATGCATTTACCAGTTAAGGGTTTTCTGGATTTTCACTTGGTGATGCCATTGAAGTTCCTTATTTCACCTTTGTGTTATAAAATCCTTAACCCTGCAGAAGCTACCAAAAGAAGGCCCTGTCTCTGCCTTGCTCCCATTGCTTGTGCCCACACAAACATTCCTGGTGTTAGGAAGTAAAACCTAAGAGGAAAAACAGGGCCCTTCCAACTCTTACCCATTAACCCTTATGTCCCAGATCTCTCCATGCAAAACACTTTGGTGTTAAAACATCCTGGTGATGGATTCTAACAGTGCCACAACAGCACTCCACCCTTTCTAATACATCCATCTAATTCAGGGACATTGCACCAGACACGTGACAGATCAACTTAACCAAATGTGTTTACATTATTAGAGATAAGGAGGAGGATTTTATGCCCACTACAGATATTTTAATTCCTAGTGCAGACTTTTTCATTTAGGGATCTGCTTTTCAGCTTTCAAGCTGAATTCTAATCATGTCTTCTAATCCATTGGCAGCAAAAGGAAAAAAAAAAATGAAGGAAATTAGATGCAGCTTGGATAATTGATGTTTGTGTGCTTGGCTTTAATAAAAATACACTGTTAAATTAGAGAGGAGTCTAAAAGGATTCAATCAATAAGAAACTGAATCAGGTAGGGAATTCGATCTTGGGTTTTATCGTAATCTTCCAAATAAGCCAGAAGATCAGTTCAAATGATGCTGAGATTCACTTTAACTCTGCTGAAATCTGTGAACATTGTTTATATATGCTTCTGTAGCCTGACTCGATCTTGCATTTCCAGCTGAAAGAACTTTAGCATTCAGACACAGTGGATGGATGAAGAGGTTTTCAGTGTTTCATGTGCACAGAGAATGCACTATCTCTGTATTATTTAAGTCTGTGAGAAAAATAAAACTCCTGTAGCATATCAGAACCATTACATATCCACAAGCTCAGCATCTAATGCCTATGGACTATTAGACATATCAAGGAGAGGGCGAACTGCCTGCATACAAGAAGGTTACTAAATAGCATCATTATTCTAATAACCATTTTTAACTACCAGAATGCCTTATAAATGTTTTTTCCTTTTAATTTCAGCAACATTACTAAGGAAACAAAAGGTAGTAGCATATCCAGGGGTCAATTTTGAATGCAGCAAAACAACTGACAAATGTGAAATCCCCACAAAATGTACTTGCAACTGATTATAGATTCCTCTGGAGAAATAAGGGAACCCACAATGTCATGGAAAGATCACCACCAGTGTTGGTAAAACCCCACAGTCTCCCAGGCCTCAGCACCAGTGCTGGGAAGCCAAAGGAATAGAAACTGAGTTCTGCACTGTCACTGTTTTCATGTCAGATGTGGTGTTAAATCTTTGCAAATACCGCAACAGCCATTAATCCCACAGCTCCTAAGTGCTGTATGAACAGCTATGCAGACACAGAGTATTTTCTCTAGATATGAAAGTAGATATATTTATGGATAGCTGTATCTATGTAAAATCTATGTCACTTTATTATTAAAATGAATTGTTTTCATTTCCAGTCACTTTTTGATAAAGTCATCCTTGACAATACCTGCAATTCTGCTTTGAATGTTTGGCACCAAAAAAGCCCCACGCTGCAAATAAATGTAACTGTGTAGTAACCAAAGTAATGGTGTTAGGAGATTACTGCCAGAATTTAATTGGATCACCAACATGTTCCACAGGGCTGCCAGGTTCCACAAAACTAAGAGCATTTCAGGTAGAGCAGAAGCAGCTTTAGCATAGCTGGCTGCTTTCTAAAATCAGATAGTGTGTGTGTGCATTTACTATATTCTCTTATTATTAATATTTTCTCTAAAAATGTTCCCAGCCTTAACAAAACGCACGCTGAGATGTGATCATCACACACTCAAAGGATGAACAGAGGCAGCACCATAAGGCATTCCACCTTTCCCATCTATAAATCCATACTGGGGATGTCTTGGCTGTCTGCAGCTGCTGCTTCTCACTCTGCTGACCTTCTGAGCCTGCACCAACCACACCAGCACGCCAAAAGATGGAGCACAAAAGCTTGACACTGGCAAGTTGTTGTTCCTCTTTGATTTCCCACTTTTGCTGTCACCACAGAACAACTACAGCAGGTGTAGGATTACAGTGTGCTGCAGCACCAACAGGTCCTTCCTGTAAGGCAAACTCTGGATTTCACACAAAGCAGACATCCAAACATGGATGAAGTTGAACTGAGGTTTCACCAGCCTCATGAGGAGATGACCCAAACATGGGCAGTCCCATAAAGAAGTTGCCCTGCTTTCCCTCTCCCTCTCCAACCCATAAACAACCCCTCTGCTGTCCCTAATTTCTGCCCCTGTATTTCTGAGAACCTTTTTCACAAGCCTCCCCACATTATCTCATCTGATGACATCAAAGACTTGTGACAATTTCCAATTATTCACAGTGTCCTGTGCATGCCTTAAGACTTTGTATACATCTTTTCACACAGACGCATGACCATTCACAGAGCGAACTATAAATATTATAAAATCACCAATATAATCTCTGACCTTGCAGGAAATTGTGACTTTGAAGTTCAATCCCTGTATTTTAGATGAAAACAAGCTATTCAGCAACTGTCAGTAAAACTATAGCTGCAGCACATTAAAAGCTGCACTGGCAAAGAACATCCTCATGGTTTGTCTGATTGAAGTCTGAAAAAACTCCACCTTTTATTTCAAGCAAACTGAATTAATTTATTGACCCCTCCTAGCTCTTTCATCAGCTGGAAGTGTACCCAGACAGTCCAAAGCAGATGGTATTAGTCAAGTTTCCGTCTCCAGGATGCCACAGGGCACATCTATGTGGAAGACAGTGGGTTTGCATGGTACAGCTGGCAAACATGTTCTTGCTTGGAGGTTCCTAGCATTTCTTGAGGTTAAAACATGCATCGTGTCTCCCAGTCTTTCTGGTCAGCAGAGTCATATTTTGTGTCTACAAAAGCACATTCAGCTCACTGCCAGGCATTTGTTTCTTCCCTCCTCCTCCCTTCAACAGAATAAAGAGCAGTGGAAGGATGATATCTCAGACCACTGAAACATGTCACAGGCTGGGGGGATGCTCACGTTGCTGGATGCTGGAACACAAGCAATGAAGATCCAGATGCATTCCCAGCCCATGGAGGGAAAGCCAAGGTGCTGCCACCTACACCTGGGTCCAGACATCCAGTACTGCAAACATCCAGAAGTCTGACAATCACTGCCATGTAAAACTTTTCATATTCCCATTCTGATTTTCAGAGATGTTTTACACCTCAAATCCCAGGAAATCCCAGTTAAAATAAGATTAAAATAAGTTAAAAATAAAATAAAATAAAATAAATTAAATTAAATAAGTTAAAAATAAATAAGTTAAAATAAAAATACCTTTTAAGAGGTAGATAGCACTATTAAAAAACCAAACCACTGGGTAAAATGGGATACATAAGCTCTTCACTTTGAGTCTAATGTTGTGCATTGAATCCTTCCTATGAGCCCGCTGGTGTTTAATATTCATTCATTCATAGTTTACCAGATTTGTTTCAATGTGAAAGAAGCAGATTATATCCAAGTCTCAATACAAAGTAATAAAATGTAATAAAAGACAGATGCCCACGGTTGTGTCTTCACTCTTTATCCTTCTGCTCCAACAGATAAGTCAGATGCAAACATTTTTATAGATCTCTGTATTATTACAGCTTGGACTACAGGTCAAATGTAACTTTTTCTTATTTGGTTTTGAAATATTACTGTAATCCTCTATCTTTTTATATCAGATAACATTTATGGTTCATTAGAAAATAAAGATTATCTGAGCAGTATGAAAGATTTGCAGTATGAAAGATTTACAAACACAAAAACTTTTGCTTAAAACACCCACTAGAGGACAGTGCAATTCAATGTGGAAAAGGGATATAAATATCTCTGGAGAGCAGAGCAGGGTTATTTTTTCTACTTAAAGCCAAACTCTATGAGTTAACTTTATAAAAATTATGCAAAATATCATTCTGCTTCTTTGGGAATGGAACTTTGAATGTCTGAAAGTGATAAGTTTAAAGAGGTTGAATCAACAAACAGAAAAGTAGGAAAGCTTGCAGTCGGATGAAGAAATACTGATACAATGCAATTTTGAATGTCTTGCACTCTTCTAAAACAGGTCAAGGTTTAAAATTCACTGGCAGTGCACCCTGTTGCCCTGGCAGGGAAGGGACTCTGATCAACCTCCAAAACACAATTCAGATTTTTCTGTCTGGGGAACCCCAACTGCTAGGTAGGAAAAGCAGATTAAGGATTTTGTCCAAAGCTAATTTTCAGTCTGCATTCAAGAGGTTCCTGAGCAATGCAAATCTCACTGACAGCAAATACCTGGTTCTGCCACATCCCACGTGAAGCCCCATTCCTGGGTGACAGGTGAGAGAGCAGTACCTGGCTGGCACTGGAGGGAAGCCTTTTTGAAATGCAACTCCTTAGTGCCATGCCAAGAGTCCCAAATACCACATTTTTGCAAAGTCAAAACATTGTAGGTCCAGTTTCTGGTATGCTGAAACAGCTACCTACAGTTTCAGCCCTTCCTGCTTACAGCAAATTCAGGATCTAGAACAGGACAGAAATTTTCTGGCTTTTGCTGGTTTGAAAACAATTCAGCAACAATCCTCTGGTATCTGATCAGATTCCAGGTTGTGGCCCTTCCTTGGGGTATGAAGAACAGGCAGGCCAGGAGGGGTCTGGAGCAGGGAGAGCTCTGGTACTCTCCAATATTAAAGATACCCCCCAGAATGGACCACCAGAAACATCCCTGCTGTAGGATTTTGTCTTAATTCTCTGTAGCACTGACACAAAAATAAAAATTAAGGGATCAGAGCTCATTAATGGAATGAGATGAAATGATGACTGGCAAATTACACATCAGAGTACCACAGTTGAAACAGTCCCCAGAGACTTTCCTTCATTCCTTTGCTCAGCCCAAAGCAGTGCATGTTTTGGGAACAGAAATATTCCAATTCCATTCATACAGCCTCCTTCAAATTCCAAAATATCATGGCAGGCAGCAGTGTGATCTCAGGAACCTGCACTGCAATGAATTTTAGTGAGAAGTCTCATGCCAAGCCTGTTTTGGGAACATTTCCCCATCTGCAGGACACAGACTGTGCCCACCCTGAGCCTGGCACAAACACAAACACACAATAATGCATCATTCCCATGCATCCCTTGGTCTGGGATCAACTTGAGATGTATTTGGGAAGCTGCAAACCATCCCCTGCTTCCTGTGCCTGTGCTCCCACCTGGCCAGGCCTCACTCAGGTCCTGTCCACACACACCCCACGTTAATGCAGAGCAGAGTTAATTAATCCAACCATGCAGCCATGTTCTTTCACTGATAGAGGGCACAACCAGCTCTTAATATAATCCTTATTTATGATAATAAGGGAAAAGAATAAAGAGAGGGATAACAAAATGTTGAGACCACAAAGTACGATTCTGAAGTATACCTGAGAATAAGGAGAATTGCCTTTAGTGCTGTTTTGGGGACATAATGCAGCAGGTAATTGATAGAAAAATTATATTTTTGGTGCAAATATGGCAGGATAACTTTTCTACCAGATCATGTGTATCTGGAATAAATTTGTTCTAACTCTCATTTAATGTGATGAACCCCTGGATGAGCAGAGCAGACTTCAAAACAATCTAGGGAAGACAACCACCTACACAACCACATATTGCAAGACTGAAAAAAATACACATCATCGGTTCTTGTGCATCAGATGAGAGTGCAGTATTTCAGACTGCCTTTAAATTCCTCTTTGTGCACCCAGAACCAAGGGCAGTTGCATGTTTGGGACTGATTTGGGGGATATGAATGCAGCAAAACCGAGATGCACCCACACCTCCCCTCTTTAGGCACAGGCAGTGCACACTGGTCATTAAATACTCAGGGAGCTCCTATTGAATGCTCCATATTAGCATGGTAAGTTATAGACACCCTCCAAACCCACTCATCCAGGACAGTTTATACAGCAGCATGACTGCAAGTAGTTCTTCCTCAACAGCAAAGTCTATAAAAATTGATCCAATATTTGCTGAATTTTGCCTCTGCACTTCAGATTAATTTCTCAGAGGCACACCATACACTTTCTCTAATGTTTTTACTGTCTGAAGTTTCAATTAGATTTTTGCTAAGCAATAATCAGCTTTCTGAAAAATAATGCAGCAGTGTCATCATTATTGAAGCATGTGACACAGGAGGCAGCAACGTGTCCTTGTTATTTCAACAACGTGTTCTGCCCCAGGGTGCCTCTGTGCACAGTTTCATCATCCTTTATGGTGTGTTAAAAGGCAGAAAGGTCAGACAAGTTTAAATCATTTGAACTAAAAACGTGCAATATTCCTCAGAAGAGGGAGCACCTGGAGAGCATGGATATATGATGAAATGGAGCTGGTGCAGGACACAATCCACAGCGTGGGCTGCTGCCAGATGAGTTGTTCAAAGAATAAGTTACACTGGATGCTGTGCTGTGGCGTGTGGCACACACCTGGCAAATTACCAAAGCCAATGTTGTTAAATGGCACAATCACAAATATCCACAAGGCTTGGATAAACAGAACTGCTGATTTGATGAGTTTCTGTTTAATTCAACAGCCAGTTAAAAATGTACGTGTTACCAGTTTGGAGACATCTCAAGGTGTGCCTTCTCTCTTCTGGTTTGACTTTCTCCTAAGTCCAGCTAGAATGTGCCTTGCTCCAAAGAGAGAGTTACTTCATAATTCAGGAAAGGAAAAACCAACACTAAATCACCAAAAACCAAAGCCCCACTAAGATCTGAAATCTTGATGTGTATAATATTTGAGGTCCACTAGTGAAATTTATTTTCTGAAAGGGAAAGTCACCAGAACCTATCTTTATTTCCTCTTTAGAAACAACCTTGGAAATACAAATACTATGTTTATTTGGAATATCAAAGTACTAAGTAAAAGCATCCATCACATGGAAAAAGAGAGATGAGGAACAGTTATTCTTGTGCTCTAAAAAGTTTTGGGATCTTCCTCCTTCTCACCTGAGAAACATCCCTGACTTCTACTCCCCATGCAGAAGAGAATGAAATGCTATAGAAACTATCTAGGTCAGGCTGCTTTTCTTACTGAGAGAATGGAAACTTTTAAAAAGGAATTCTGTACTTCAAGAAGCTTAATTAAAATACAAAAATGCATTGTCATGGGTACTGAACTGCATATACACATCTGAAATCACCAAATAATTAAAACCCGTTCTTTTGCAGTAACATTGTAGTCATCAAAAATGTGAAGTGCTGTCCTCATTAGGTTCCAAATTACTACCACATAAAAATCAGCACACTTTCAACGTGTAGTAAACCAATGCAGAACTAGTAAAACTCAGAAAGGTACTTAGGAGAGTGATAAAGACACTGGACAAACTTTGTATACAGAATATTCTAAATAAACCACAACCTTCCATCTTAGGAAAAGAAACAGAAGGAGGATTCAGAGCCAAGCCTTCAACTAGCAAGGGAAAAAAGAAACCAGGTGCAACCATTTTGTACCAGCCTCCAGGTAGTTTTGTTTCTTAGTCCTTAATTCTTGTAACAAGACAGTAAAAATACCAAAGGGGTCCTTTTACTGTTGTTTTCAAATAGAGCATACAGCTACAGTTAGAAATACTGCCACGGGATATTGGTTATGTCAAAAAGTTATATGAGTTGAGAATATACAGCAACAAATTCCTGGAAAGAAAACAACCAAATACTTGTAAATACAAGAGTATCAAAGATCACTAAGAAGCATCCTCAGACACTTGTCCTTGTCTTGTGCTCCTCTTTACCTGCCTCTGGCTGCTGCTGGAGAAAATAGATCAGATCAAGACAGGTCCAAATCTTACTCAATGCAGTTACATTCTTCCAGGAAAGCACAACTTACATTTCTTTAATACATCTGTGCTACGCATTTCCAAATTAAATCACAAAATAGTTGGTGTCTGAGTCATATGTTCCTTTATCAGTTTCACTGATTACAAAACTGTCTCATCTCAGCAATTACCACTCAGCATCAATCAGGAACGTGGCACTGGACAAGTGATTTGTGATTTTGATTACTTCTCCTTTTATTTTAATGCAATTAATTCTTTGCTCCTTCCAGTCCTTTTGAGGATCAGATCCCTGTCAGAAGATGGGTACAGAAGTGAATGCCCATGACTTTGTCCACATAAGAGCTTACATGTCCTATTCCTCTTGCTTCATCCACCTCTGGTGCTCAGCCAGAGGGGAAGGAGCTTGTTCCTGGGATATTCCAAGCTTCAGATGGAACACAGCCTAAGCAGAATTAGGAAATTCTCCCCCCACCTTGCTAAACTCAGCCTGCACCATCCCCTGACACCCAGCAGCTCACGATTCTCCCAGCAAACAGGACTTGCTGCCACCTCAACATCAGTGAGAATTTTAGTTCCAGAAATGCCTCTTCCAAAGGCTGCCCACTCTGGCATTATATATTAAAGACATTCGGCTCTGGACAGGACTGATAATGATCTTTATCTTCCGCAAGGTTTCTATAAAGGAATTTAAACTAAAAAAATAAGTGACAGTTTAAAAATTAATGGCAGTTATAACATCCTCACAAATAGGATGCTAAGCTAAGATCTGAATTAGTGCAAAATGGGATGACTCAGGAGTTTACAAAGTGGTTCTAAATACTTTTTTGGACTGTCTTGCTACTTGCAAAATCATAAAATGCAACTTTACATTTTTTTCCTTATAGCAAGGGGGAAAAGATTAGGCTGAATCTTTGACAAGTAAAAATCAGCAATGCCACTCTGTCTTCCTAATAATTTAACTTGTTGTCTTCATCTTCACTATACTTTTTTCACCTATTTTCTGCATTAAGAAGAGAATCACCTTCAGAGAAATAATTATTCAATAATAATCTCCCATCCACTTTTCACAAGTTCATCAAAGTATCTTGTAATAAAACCAGAACTGAATGTTTTAGCCACAAACCCAAAGTGATATAATCAGCAAATCTGAACTGTGAAAGAAGTTATAGAGCTACATTAAGAAACAGATGGAGTGAACCTAAAACAATCACAGATAAACCAGCATAAAGGAACTTAACTTTAGATTAATCAAGGTTGAGATGCTCAAGGCAACCATGGCGAGTCAAGCACATTAAAATTAACAGGAGATGCATGTAAATCACAAGATGCTTCTTCTATCTCACTCCAGTTCTGTACAGAGCAACACATGGAATTGTAGGTGTCCCTGTTAACCATATTCCCTTGCTTCACAAGTGATTTTGCAGTATGATCAAGGAAAGTATCCATCAAAAAATGGCTCTCCTAGACTTGTTAACTTCAATGAGACCTGGAAAAAGCTTATGAGGATTTAAAGCTCTCACATTAAATTGCAAAAAAAATGCCAGAACAAGCCTCAAATGTATGCTCTCATAACACTTGAAACTAAGCATGATGAAAACAAACAAATAGCCAGCAAATACTCAGTTATACAACCAACTACATTTCACACAGGCAAAAGCTGTCACTTGGATTCAGTAGCACTTTTTCTAAATTCAGATTTTCTGCTGGTATTGGCAACTTAAACGTAAATCCTTGGTGTAGGATTCCAAAGATACAAAGAGACAACTCACAAATAAAAATTAATTCAGACCCTTAATATAGTGCAAAATTCAATGTCAATTTTTAATGCTAAGCACACAAGTCCAGCGGTGTCTCATACCTTTTAATGTCAAAATCAGATAAGCAAGTACATCCAAAATATATCAACAATTTGAAAGCATGAAAGTAAAGTTGCACATTTATATCTTCTCACTGTGACATTATTTTATTCTTTTAATTTCCTGCTGGATGATCCACAAAAAGGAAAAATTCACATTGTTAGAATCTATTTCCTCACCTGAGAAACACACTTTGTTTTCCAGTACACACAGTACCAAGACAAACTTGTGATCTGGGCTAAACTGTTTTAAGTGAATTGAAAGTCTATATTTCAAAAGAAAACAATGCAAATGGTAATAACCAAGGAAATTATTGCAGGCAGAAACAGTTTAATGCACACATTGCATGTAGTTTTTGTTAATTACTTTTTAAGTACTTAGGCACAGTAGTGGCTAAAGAGGAATTACATAAAAGGGAGATTACATAAAAATGTTTCAGTGGGTGTTTCAAGCTGAGCCACAGTCTGTAAAAGCAGTGCTGATTAACCAGGACAGCCTTGGCTTCACTTTCAAGCCCCTTAATGTCCCACCATAATCTCATTCATAGAATGGCTTGGGTTGGAAAGGACCTTAGAGCTCATCTCACTCCAACCCCCCTGCCATGGCAGGGACACCTTCCACTATCCCAGGCTGCTCCAAGCCCCATCCAATCTGGCCTTGGGCACTTCCAGGGATCCAGGGGCAGCCATAGCTTCTCTGGAAAACCTGTGCCAGGGTCCTGCCATCCTCACTGGGAACAAGTTATTTCTTATATCTGATCTAAAAGTGCCATCTCTCAGTTTAAAGCCATTCCCCCCTGTCCTGTCTCTCCATGCCCATACAGAAAGTCCTTCTCCAGATCTCCTGGAGCCCCTCTGGGTACTGGAAGGTGCTCTAAGATCTCCCTGCAGCCTCCTCCTCTCTAGGCTGAACAATCTCAGCTCTCCCAGTCTGTCTTCATAGCAGGGATGCTCCAGAATCAGATCCTCTGGCCCTCCTCTGGACTTTCCCACCTTTTCTTTTTTCTAGCATCAACAGCATAGATTCCTGCCTGGATTCTGTCTGGACAGATGATGACTGAACTGCTCTGCTACAAATCTCTGTTCCAGATGTCCTTCCTTTTTGCATGGAAATCATCACAAATGATGTGTGAGACATCAGCCCAAAGAATTCTACCACACTTTGGGGAACCAACACATAGTCAAGGAACTTGAACTGAAAAAGGGTTTCCTGAATTTGTTATTTGATTTGATAAAGCCATCTCCCAATGAAGTGTGGACACTACAAACCTCAAGCTGAGCACTCTTCAAAGCCAAGATACCCTGCAGCACTCTCAACAGCTCTCACCTCAGTGACACCTTTGAGTGTTTACAAAGCGCAAACAAAAGGACTCTGGTTTACTTCTGCCTAATTAAAATGTTTTAAAAGAATTTAATTATAAAATGCCAAACTACACAAATGCAAAGATCTTTCCTACAGAGAATTAGTGATGAATCGAATAATTTTTTTTTTTTAATCAAACTGTTGGCAAGCGGTGTGGGTTTCCTGTTAGTAAACAACCATATGAATGCTAAACATATTTATTCACAACTTGACACCAAATACAGCTCTGTAATTAATCACTTCCCTATCTAAGTCAGAAAAAATAAACCCCCAAACTTGTACCCCCTCTTATTATGAAATAGTCAGCTACACATAAATGAATAATTATCTGAATTATCAACTATCTACAGATGTGCAGCTCTTTTCAGCCCAGACAATGGCATTCCCCTGATGCAAACTGCTAATCCCACACACATTCTCTTATTCTTTGTTTAAAGTGAGAAAATCTCTTTACTTATTAAATATGCTCAATCATGGGCTATTAAAACTATTGTTTCAGGTTATCTATTAATTGCAGGCTTCCCTGTCTATATTCACTGCTAACTTGCCACCCCTCTTACAAATTGAAAAATGCCTGCCTGAGTGGGTAAAATGTTAAAGGCCACAGGTTAAGACTAATTCTGAAAAATAAGGTAACTCTTAAGTTGTGAAAAGTTGTCACTGGAATTAACTGCTTGAAATCCTGTCTTATTTTGAAAGGCTGAGTTTCAGATATAAAAAAGTACTCACTAGAACTTATTTAATTTCAGGCTTAAATAATTTGCAAGAATATTGTTTTCTATATCAACAAGATGTTTAGATCTGAAAGGCTGGATGATTGCACTCCCTGTAAGACCTTACTTTAATCTTCTGAAATACTAAGAGTTAGCAGTCAATATGAAGACAGAGGAAACCATTTTGCTCGTGGGAAAAGACTAAATTTTTATGGGAATATTATATTAATCCAAAATAGACCAGAAATGTAATCCGCTGCTTGAATATGGTTCTGAATGTAATGGCAGCATTTGTATGCTTTTTTCTCCACTTCAATAGGAAAAATAAATGTACAAGATCTTTACAAGCTCAGTACATTCAAAGAGAATAAAAGTCATATGCAATTATAGTGACCAAGTGACATCTTTGACAGACAAAAAACTGCTGATAAAATAAACAAACAAAAAACTACGACACACAAAATGCAGGACATGGAAGATGTGCCAACACCTGGACTAGAACAGCATGATGCCACCTCTGTCTAAAAGGTCTTTTTCATTATAGTGAACCTTGAACTAACAAAACACCAAATTTCTTACAGACTTGATCTGAGATTACTCCAGAAATTTAATACAGTAACTTAAGAATCAATGATTTTGTTTGAATACCTGTAACTCAAGTACAGTATTCTCTTGGTGTTATGGGAAGAGAAGTGGGAAAGGCGGAGAAACAATTTAACTTTATAATCCATGAAGTCAACAAGAATGATTCTTGAATAACAACAGATAATAAAACATTCATTATCAAAGTTTCACTTTGTCGTTTGTCTTCAGTGTCTGCAGCTGACAGATACACTCATTTATAATCCCCTGCCAGTTGCAAACTGGCAAATGCTTTTGAATTACTCCCTCGACTTGAGCCTACAAATTTAATTGTTTCCACAAACAACTGGGCAATGTTTCAAGACTTTGCTTCAGGACACCCAAAAAGTCCCATATTTTACCTAACAGACAAACCAATGGGCTGCTCCCTGGCATTTCCTGGTTCTGTTCAGAATTAAACACAACCAGGATGACAAATTTAAGAAGTATCAAAAAAATCTCTTTGCCCTAAAAGCATCTGACTAGATCCAAATTTGATCCAAATTAGAAGCATATCTAAATCTCCAAGGACTTTCATTAGGTAGTTAAAAAAAATGGTGTGTGTTTAAATCTGCTCTACTATATGTAATTAACCAGAAATACTTTGAACAGAGTGAAAACTGCTGTTCATATCAATGAAGAAAATGCTGTCATCAGTTTTGTTACAAAACTAAGAGTGAAAGACTAAACTGAATGAAGAAGAGTTTATACTTAAACAGGAAAAAAAAAAAATCACCAAATTAAAGCCAAGGTAAATGGTACAGTGATTACTGCATTGCTCCTTTCATTTGGGACTATTCTGTTCATATGGAATTCAATAGATTGCTCACAAAATCCTCTATGAGCACATGATCAAAGCTATCTCAGAAACAGGATGATTACCAGTCACAACTCCAGGCAACACACTGCTGCAGACAAAATTGATGTAAATCAGAAATGAGAAGCACTGGAAAAATGTGATAGGTCCTTGTTGAAACAGTCAGTACATCTCTCATAAATACTCAAACACTTTACAGTCATTATTTCTTGATTCTTTCAACCAGATGACAAACCCCAAATATTTGGTTAATAATATATCAAGAGTCCTTAGAATTCAGAATTAAAGAATGAACTGTGTCAGCAAATTATGGCCACTCATGCATTATGATTGAAATGCACATGCATTTCCCCTTTGCAAGAGGTTGCCAAAGGAGTAACTCAATGTGGAAGAAATAGCTTTGCCAGAGAGTAAGAATAAGACAGCCTGGATCTGGAAAACAAAGTAGGAAATGAAAAGTTTAATTTAAAATATGTAATATTCAGCTCATCAGAGACAAGAAAAAAAATCTCATGCAGAACTTCATTGCAATGGATTCAAATGTAAACAGGTGTGGTACGTGACAGACAACATAAATATACTTGTATTTCATTAATCCTTAGCCAATTAATATATTCACTCATTCACATAAAGAGAACATTATTTTATAGTCACCAATATCAAAAGTACAATGATATATTAAACAATTTAAAATAAGCCATTGCTATTAAATTATAATCTTATATCCATCTTTCCAAATATATTACACTTTACAAATATATTTAACATCTTTATAAATATATTTAACCACTCCAAGCATATGGATTTTGTAATTGAAAAGTCAACACAACATTTTAGCAAATTAAAAAAAAAATTAGAATATTTTAATTTTTTTTTTATTTTTGGTTTATAATTGCCTCTTCAGGGGTTTCTTTAACCCTTCTCTTTTAATTAGCCATCTGTTAAAGGTTATCATCAGAGATATAATAACTAGTAGAGATGACAATTCTGCATCAAATTGGCAATATTTTTGCTCATGTCCTGTGTTTATTGATTTTGTCATTCCTTTCCTTCAAGGATGGGCACTTGGAGTACAGGAAGCTCATGGTATTGGTGTTTCAAGGGAGGCTTAGACAACATCACCCTTTAATGCAAATTGCCAAGGCAAGACCAAGGCCTTGACTTTCACCAGGATGTTTGGATTCTTGGTTTAAATACACCTCAAACTGGCCATTGTTTTTTGCACTAACTTAGAAAGAGCCCTCATTCAATGTCATGACCTCAGTTATTTTCTGGACTGGTCTTTAAGTTTCCATAAAATCTCCCTTCCTGCAAAACAGCTATGGTTCAGTTAACCACCATCATAGGCAGCCTTTATTATTACCTGCTAGGCTTTGATTACCAGGACTTCAGCAAATCCAATATCCCTGATTTTCTCTTATGGCTGCAGCTGTGAAAATGACTTCTGGAGAGCACTGGAACTGGCAGAAAGTGCCAAAGTGGTTCTACACTGAGAGCTTGCTGCTCTTCCTCTGGTATAAAATTCACACACAAGTTACAAAGGTACTTCTGAAATAATTGTCCACTCTTCAAGCTTTGAAATCAAAACCCAGCAAGTCCTTCTTGTGTCTGCCCAAAGCCTTCCACCCCACCCAACACTGAGGAATTACAACCCTACTTTATGCCCCCCATCTTTTATTTGACAAATGAACTCCACAAACCCACGTAATGGCAGAGCTGTGAATGCTCACAGTTAACAATGCTTCATGTGAGGAATGAACTGGAATTCTTTCAAACATTTTACAGCCAAACAAACAAGGATTGACTTATTGTTCAACCACAAACTGTAACTCCTCGGTCAGGATCTACATTTAGCTACAGCCACTGGTTACAGTGTAGGCAGGACAAACTGTTTTAAAGGACAGAATAATGCAATAATTCAGCCTGCATATTGCTGAATGTGGATGTCACTAGGATGTTTGGTTTTTTACTTCACTCACTGGTAATTTTCAGGCCTTCCCATGTATGGCAAGAATTTGTAAGCATTCTTCTAAAAGCATGTTGGTCCATTCAAAAAAAAGTAAAAAAAAATGCATGGACACTGTTCAACACTGCACACAGCTACAAATGGTGAAGGCTTAAATGTGTACAAACCCTCAAAGAAACAAAACCCTTTGTATTGATTTCTGGATAGCTATTTTGGTTTCCCAATTATGAAAAAGCTACAGGTAGCAGTTTTCAGTATAACGTGATGCTGCAATTGTCACCTGTTTCTCATTAATTTTTCATTCCTACAAGAAAAAGCCTTTCCTGGGAGCACTAAGTGTCAGTGCAAGTCTGTTTCATTCACTTTTCAACACCAGACACGTATTTATGCCTAAGTTTTCAATTCCATTGCATAGCTTGCTATGCAACTTGCACACATCAACCCCAGCAGCAGACAGCTTTTCACCAAAAACTTGTAACTTGACATATACCTTGTCTTGCCTTAGGCTTAAATTGATTAATTCATCTTTCACTTGAGGTAAAGTCTCCTATTTAAAATGTTTTAGTGGGAAAAGGCAGATTTTACAAACTGAACCAGAAAAAGGACTTTCAGCATCTTTGTCACACTTTCAAATTTGATATTATGCAGAGCTTTTAAGGAAGTCTTTACCTTAATTTTGCTCTTGCTATCTACATGAAATTTCTGCTTTCTGGATATTCGCTCCTGTGCAAAATACGAGGACTACAAAGCAATGGTTGTCTCAGTCTTTTCTCCTCTTAGAATTCAAGTCTCACATTCTCAGATTTTTGGCAAGAAAATGGAGTCAGAGTATCAAAAACTCACTTAAGAAACTCAATTCTATTACACCACTGAGTGGAACAGCACAGAGTAACTTCTGACAGGAGACAGTTAATAGTTCAGAGGTAACAACATCCTACAGTAGGTTAATGATGGAAAAGCTTCCAGGAATATATGTGGTATTTGCCTAAACTAATGCTGAAGACTGAGAATTTCTTCTGAAAAAGACATATGCTAATTCAAACACAGAACTCTGACCTCAAGGCAGGGATTTTTGGTCAAATGTTTGTGGGAATTCAGACTGGATGATCTTAAAGGTCTTTCCTAATCCTCCAGTCTGTCTCAAGGAGCACATACAGGTTTGGGGTTGTACAACCTCCATGTACCTCAACATTTTTGGCACATTACTGACATGAATTTGTTTTTAACCCTAGAGTAACAGGGTAGCTGATCATCATAATTTCCATTAGCTGCTCCCTTGACAGCTCATTTTGATGGCAGGACACAAGATAAAAGCAGGGGAGTTCAGCCTGGAAAAGAAATTAGGGACATATGGAAAGCTGTGCTGAATGGAGCAAAGAGAGGAAGAACCCCCTTCCCCAAATCTTTTGCTCATGAATTTGCTCAATTTTGTAACCATAACAAAGATGAAGATGAGCTGATTTTCAGCTGACATTTCCTCTTTAATAGCACAAACACTCCTCATGTGCTGAATTTGGGACAGAGACATAAAAGCAGTGCCTTTGGGAGGTTGCTGGAAAGAACCATTTGAGGTTAGACTGCAAATGTGCATCCAGCTCTTCCAGGTGTTACTGCTCTCTGTCCTGCAGCTGAAGGCAAGGAATTATGAACAGCAGCAGGACTGCCAGCTTGATTTTCACTTGTATGTGAGACACTCAGGCTACTTTGAGCCCTTTTCATCCACACAGCAAAGCTGACTTGCAGCAAATGAAACGCTACATCACGTTATTCTGTGAAGAATTGCTGAGAATAACACTGCTGAGCACTTAAATCAAGGAAAGGTATGTCCTTTGGCAGGGAAATAAGACACAGGCATGTACCTACCATGTGCCTGAACAGGGGAAGGGGCTGCAGAACAAAGGGTTTTAATGGAAGCCACAACATCTCCTTTCTCCAGTTCTCCGACCACATAGCTGTACACACCCAACAGTCACATTTCTACAATCGTATTTATCCTGATGTTATGAATTTTACAGTCAAATTAGTGAATGAAATAAAAGCAACCTCAGCAGTGGAAATTCAAAACTATTATCAGTCCTGTAAACTAATAATATTAGTGACTGTCCACCTACAATGACATATGATAGGAGAGCTACTAAACCATTCAAACTATATATTTTAGAAGTCTGTATAATCCTTCCTCTCTCCCCCTCCTCAAATATTTATTTTCCATAGCAATAATGACCTCAGTATTCAAGGAAGCCTTTGAAGATTAATGACCAGTGGAGGTTAATGGTCCTCAGCTATTCTTCAAACCATCAACTCCTCCCAGCCAGTCATTAATCCACAAGAAACGCCTTAATGCTTCACTTACTACTGCTTAAGCATCAAGCCTGTAAATTTTCAGGGCATTAAATCTCAAAAAGTAACCTTTTTCTCTTCACAGATCTCTATTTCAACAAAGCAGACAGATGAGATGAAAGTGACTTCATTTTACAGGGATTCTCCTCAACTTTACCAAAGAATAGCATTTATTTGTGTTTATTTTCATCTATTTGTTTTGGGCACAAATAAATAACATCTTCTCTCCTGTCAAAAATATGGATACCAAAACCTTCTTCAGGCAGCATGTCTTTAACACCTCTATAAACACACGTTCTCCCTCAGCTCAGCCCAGCAGGACACCACAGTGGAGGATGTGGCATTGCCCAACTCAGGTCACACAACCTGGTTTCTATCACAGCTCTGTTTCTAACAACAGCCTCTGGCTGCTGGGTGACTTGGGAGAGTACTGCCACCCCCAGAGAACTTTTCCCTTTCATTCTTTACCTGTTTAGGTTAAACTGCTTAAGGAAAGGAAGAGTTCTACTGTAGGATAAAGACAGAGAGACCTTGATCTCAGCCCAGGTTTCTCTTCCATACGTCAACATAAACAACTACAATGAAACTCTCCAAGAGTTTGTTAAACTCAGCATTCCCCTGTACATAACTGTGTACACTGAAGTGGTACAGCATGTAAAAATCATTGAATCACAGAATGCTTTGGGTTGAAGGGACTCAAAAGCTCACCCAGTGCCAACCCCTGCCATGGCAGGGACACCTTCCACTACCCCAGGGTGCTCCAAGCCCTGTCCAACCTTGTCTTGGACACTTCCAGGGATGGGGCATCCACAGCTTCTCTGGGAACCCTGTGCCACGGCCTCTCCACCCTCACAACTCATCACCTTTCCTCCACACAATTTATTGGTCTTTTAAAATGTCATGACAAATTCTTTGCTTTATTGTTCCTGGATGACAACAGAATAAGCCATCAAAAATGGCAAAAAAAATCAAAAAAATCAAGTCTTTCTTTAAATAGTGACATTATCAATCACACAATCTATATCCATTCAGAAGATCAATTACACAAAAGTATCTAATTTAGACACTTTTGATCTTGGCAGCCCATCAGTCATCTAAAGAGTACCCTTTCTTCACCCTTTTCTTTCCCTTCCTCTTATTATTTTAAATGGACATCAAGTTTTACATTCCTTCCTTGTTGCAATGCTCTAGATGAAATGCTCTAGATAATGTGTTTTACAAAGTGTTCACAACTCTGATGTTCACAAGACAATGAAAAATTCTTTGTAGGGTTCAGTGTCATATGACAAACACAGCAAGATTTCACTATTCCTCAATCGTTTTCTTTGAGGAAAACACCACACCACAACAGAATCAGAAAAATGTTGACATTAAATTTAGAAAAAGACTAGACATAATATCAGACTATTATCATGCTCATTTATATTGGCACTCAACAAGCATTAGTTGTGAAGGCAGCAGGGCTGGTTGTCAAATGTGAGCAAATTGACAAGCTATTAGAGTGTCAACTGGAGGGATTCAATTAGAATATTTACTCCAGCACCAGCAAAGCCTTGCTTTTAAGATAAGGCAGAAATGTGGTGTGTGTTGACCAGGAAATAAAGATAGAAAATTAATAGGCACAGACAGAAATGTATCACTTCCTTTCTGCTATAAAAGCTACAAAGACATTAACTTGAAAATATTAACTCTAATAAAGGTAATATCCAATGTAAATCAAAGGAAAACAGCATGGGCAGGTCTGTGTCATGGTTCTGTCCCAAAAACTGACAAGCTCTGATCTCCTTGAAGCTACTTTGGGATCTCAGCCTTGGAACCCTTCAGCCTTGGACACCGACATTTTGACACTGACTTCTCCCCCAAGTACTGAATAATTTTCAAGAACTGGGGAGTTTTTAACAATCTTTTAAGACAAAACAACATAAAAACCACAACCCAAACCTGATAAAACCTCACCCAGACACATCTTCCCAGAATATTCTGAGTTGTGGATTACTGGGTCCAACTCAAGGGGATGCATTGAACCCCTGATATCGGCACTAAATGACACCATTCCCATTTCCTTACTAATCTTTCCAGAGCCTCTGCTTCCTCCACCAGCAAGGGGTTGAACAGAGATGTGCTTGGTTGGAACTTCCTACCAGGGAGGTGGATTTGGCTCTGTGTTCAGAAGGGCCACTGCAAACCAGGGCTGAAAGGACAATCCCTAAATGAGGAACAGAAAGATGACAGGAATACAAATTCCCACATGGGAAAGGATGAAGACTCAGAAGAAAAGGAAGGAGCTGTAAAAATAACTCCTGCAAAAGTTTGGGCATACTGAGAGAACACATTTGAAGCCAGGTCCTGTTTCCAGATGCAGATCTGGAATTACACCGCAGCCTATGGAAACAGCATTTACCACCTGCCACCTTCTGTGCATGCAACCAGACCACTAATTCAACCCCAAAAAACACCTGCAAGGAGTTCCAGCTACTTACTTGACAGACCACAACATATCTTTCCTTTTTCAGCCTACTGAAAGTTTTCCAGGTAGATGGCTTGTACTTTATTTCAGATATGAAGTGATTTTTGGCAGGGCTCTGCAAACAGAAATACAGACTGAGGAAGGGAAGCACCTACTCAGCAGACTCCTTGCCTCATCAGGAAGGGCACACACCAAGCTAATTTCAGGATCAAAGTCTCACACTATAGCTCCTGATGATAGGATTTTTTTTTTTTAAATGATATTCACTTCTCTTTGTTTTTAAAAATGATTAGTTCCCGTTTACTAAGATTAAATAATTATACTCCCTCCTTCATGTTTACACCTTTTATACACTTCAAAATGCTCAGCATGTCCCTCCTCCCAGGGAGTATAATTTTTTACCACTTCTCTATAACCCTATCACCCCCTGCCTCCATTATTTTTGAAGTTTTCTTTGATTTATTCAGACACAGAAGTTTGATGGAGGGACAAAATGAAGGCATTTTGATGAAGGCCAGGTCCAATTTATCAAAATCTACAGAAGAATGATTTCAAAAGACAAGAAATAAAAGTTTCCCCTTTTCACATATTTACAAAATGCAATCAAAATTCACCAAATCCTTTAAAAAATATTAAAAAGGAAAAAAAGAGAGAACACTTTTATTGTAGCTCAGGATAGGAAAGGTACACTAGAGCTTTAAAAACTCTGGACTGGAGAATAGCAGCAAGATAAGGGAAGTTTGCTTGAAACTGTTATGATAAAACTGTGTATGAAGCATGCATGGAAAACTGGTATGTGTGATAGGGGAAAAAAAAAGGAATAAAAATTAATAGGAGATGGTGTGGGAGCCTCTAAAGGTTTCACTGCTGTGAGCTTGAAGTGACAACATCTCTAATGGGTACCAGAGATAGGAATGTCCTACATGGATTTCCCCCCCATGAGTGACAATAATAATAATAAAGATATAGCATCTGCACCATCACATTCTATTTCGTGCCATTTATTTGATTTTGGCTTTTTTAATGTTGGTCTTTGGAGGAAATCAGTTTCTGTGGAAACAATTTTGTCACTGATGAAGCAGGTGAAAAGTTGTGTCAGTGGAAAATTAGTTTATGCAGCATTTTTAAATCTGAAGGGTGGGTGGGTGAAATAACAACATAAACTGTACTGAAATGTGTGTTTTATCTGTGGCTGCACCAACTGCCCTGGCCCAGTGCACAATCAGTGCTGCACTGCATTGCATCCAACACATGGAGAAACCTGGAGAAACCAGCAGCCAGCAGCTGAGGAAGAACAGTAACTCAAACATTTCCAACTCCAGCAGAATTTGGACCTTTCAGACACATTCCCAAGGGAAGAATTCTGTCTTTGCATCCCACCTTATGCAAGAGAGGAATCCTGCCTTCAACAAGTTCTTTGCCTTGATCCTAAGTCTCAAAAACCAGATCATCTCCATCTCACCTATTCCTGATTCTAAGGAATCCTATTTCTAAGCTGAATGAAGTTACTCCAGTTTTTCTTGAAAGCTGAGACAGCTCCTCCTGTCTTCCTAGAATGATTTTCCAAGTGCTGCTACAGTGCTGTTGTGACCATAGGAACTGTGCTGTGTTAGAATGAATCACAGAATGGGCTGGAAGGAGCCTTCAAACTCCTCTCATTCCACCTCCTGACATGGGCAGAGGCACCTTGCACTATCCCAGGGCACTGCAAGAGCCATCCAACCTGGCCTTGGACACTTGGCTTCAGCGTGCACACTGTGACCACTGCTCCAGGCTCTGTGCATGTGCATAACTGCAAAAGTACATTACCTAGGGGAAAAAAAATCAGTTCAATTCATACTGCACAGAAAAGAACTAAACAGGTTATTAAGGATCCAATATGATTTTAGTAGATGAATGCAAACCAGTACTAATACTCCAATACCAGGAGATTTATGAATAATAGAAATCTCTCACTGAGGAGAGAATCAGGCCTTGACTGCTTGTGGAAATAAAACTTTTTTCCTCCTTATGCCCGTTTTGAAATTTCATCTCCAACTCTGAAAATAGAAACTTCAAAATTATTCTCAGTTAAATCCATAGAAGCACTGACCTTCATTATCTCTAATGTTCAAAGAAAAAGACACTTGCACTTGTGATTGACAGAACCATTGCAAACACACTCTCTGCAGCTCCAGTGTGAGTGCTGAGAAATGCAACCTGAGCATCTACAGCTCACTCATTCTAGCTTGTTGAAGCAGCTTTTCCATGCCAGGAGAATTGCACAATTCAAGATTCAGGCCTGCAGATAACAGCAATCAGGAAACCATTTTCACATATGAAGTAATCTTAAGCATTGGAGTGACAAAACAAAGCAAATCTTCCTATAAAATTCCATATCAAGAGGATATGCTTTCAATTAAAATCCTGAATTATCCTTTGTATTTACTACTTGGGAGAATTCATAAGCAATGTAAGTAAAATACTTATATTGAAAAAGCCCCTTACACCTTAAAATAGACTTCAAACTGCAGATTAGGCAAACCTTACCTCAATGTCTATGCAAGTGTGGTTGCAAAAGATAAATTTACTTTGCTCATTCTGGAGAACAGCTTTCTACCATAGAAAGTCTTCCTGGGAGAGACCTTGGATCTTTCCAGTTTGAGATTCCACAACTGATTCCTGGAAGCCTTGACTGCCCAGCCCCTCCACAAACCATGCAGCACTAGCACAAGGGAAAACCACAGCACACAAATGTCACAGCCCCTGTCCTGTGCCCCTCAGAGAAGTCCCCAAATTAACTCAAATCAGAAAAAAAAAAATTCCAGGTTTCTTTAAGAGCTAGGGATTAAAAAAAAAACTTGATATTACCTCCATTTATTTTAAGTGAAAAGTACTCAAAAATACGAAGAGAATTGCCTTAAAACGTTTTCAGAACTGGAAAATACTGTTACAGCTTTGAGTGCCTTTGCCTTCAACCCTTCCAGACCCTCTGCTATCTAAAATGTCAGATAATGCCTCAGTGGGTTACCAAGTTAAACCCCCTCGTTCAGGGCTGAAAAGCTCTTGAATACATGAGCAAGATCAAAGCAGGTAAACTCAATAAACTGTGTAGTCCCTGTTTAGGGACTTGAGGAGCATCACTTCCCCAGCATGTTGGAAGTAATTTTCTCTGGTGACATGCTATGTTTTGTCTTACTGAACATTTAACCTCTAGATCTGGACAGCACACATTTGGCACCAGCACATTTCTTTAGGGAACACCAGAATGGTTACTTCAAGTGACAGTTTTCTAATTATTCTGTCAAGCATCAATCTGTGAAGTTCCCAGTTCCTCAGCACCCTGATTGACAGGGCAATCAGCGCTTTACTTAAAGCCTCTAGAGCTGTTCTGGCCTGAAAAATTCTTTAAAAAAAAACTCCAATCCAACCAACCCCTCCTCCCCCGTGTGAAAATGGAGTATTTGACTTCCAAAACAAATCCCCACTTTCTGCAAATAAAATTCCCCAAAGTAACCAAAAAATTGCATTAGCATATAAAATGCACCTCTAGAGAAGGAAGAGGTGACCAAAACAGTATTTTCTTTTATATTACAATAATTCATTTGCAGCATTTTATTGTGGAACAAATCAGCTGATGAAAGTACATCAAAAACAGAGAAGGAACTGAGATAGCTCAATCATTCCCACTGAAGCTTTCCTTCTCTTCTCTTAAGAGAGGGAAAAGAGCCCCACCTTTGAAGCACTTTTAGCTTGATTCCAAGTTCCCCTGATTTCTTATAAACATCATCTTCCTCTGCTGAGGGCGGTGCTGTGACTCTGGGGCCCTACAGCACTTCTGACTGCAAGAAGTGAGAAAATGAGGGACTTGGTGAGTGATAAACAATTATCCCTGTACCAAGTTCAGGGAATAGTAAAAGCTATTTAGTAGTCATGACTACATTTTCCTAAATAACATGAAAGTACTTCATGCTCTTTATCCACTGTGTAATGAAATTCAACACCAGGGCTGAGATTCTGACCAAGAAGTTGGCACTAGAATTACACAGGGTTTGATTTATTTGCCAAGATGCTGCACCTGAGAATTCAATAGTGGAGTTGCCCTTCTTGGCTTGCTGGGAGGATCCTGTATTGGTATTGTTCAGCTTCATACAAAGGGGAAGCTCTCTCACCGTGCAGAACTGCAGCACCAATACCAGCAAAATACTAATGATAGTTTCTACTGAAATTAAACTTGTGACAGATTTTCTCCTTTGGTTTGAAATGGTAAATTATGAATAATGGAAGTTTGGTGGCCGGCTTTTTATGGTAAGCGCTCTGGAGTGCTGTGTGGTAAAATACACTGGACTCAGCAAGACTAAAAAATAAATGAAATAACAAATCAGGTGTCAAACAAAAGGTGGAAGAGGGCAGTACATTTTATCCCTAGTAAGAGTGAGCAGCAGAAAATCTCTCTTTAGATTTAACACCTTCTTTATATATTTTTTTTTTTTGAGGACATTAGATATGAAAACATATTCACACAAAAAAAAATCCTTTTTTTTTATTTCCTTGAATTTTTAAAAATCCCTCCCAATAGTTCTTGACAGAAGGGAATGACAGAGCTAACCAAGTGGCAGAAGGAAGTTCTTTAATGAAAAGCCTCACACTGCAGTGGTCAGTAAGGTGCAAGCTCTTCCACTGGTCAGGGCAAGGCTGAACCCATCTGCTTTTCTTAAGGAAGTTCAACAGATGTTCAGCATAATTAAGAGAGTTAAAGGAATGCTGCTGATATGTAGACACCATCCTTGTTCTAATTGTTTTTATCTTTTCAGTTCAATTACTTCCCCAGTTTGTATGACTAAGTGAAAACAAAAATGTATTTGAGATTCTCTCAAAGTAATACACGCAAAAATCCCAGAACAACTGTGCAGAGCCCCATGGAAGTTTTGATTAAAGGCAAATCCTTCACAATTCAGAGAGCACATACTCAATCAATGGTTGAAGAGGAAAACCTCCAGGGAGCAGCAGGAACTAAACAATTCTGATAAGGTTTCTGTGACTTTTCAGCAAATAGTAATTTGCTCCTTCATATTTCTTCAATGAGAAGTCAAGCATTGCATTCCTAAACCTTTAAATCAAATGATTTGCTGGGCATCAGGCATTCAACTTTCACCAGCTACTATAAAATATTGACTCTGCACATTCATTCATTTCTACCCAATAATTGATTCTTCTTTTTTTGCCTGTTACAGGCCCATAGCAGTATTCTGGGAGGTTGACTTAATCAAGATTTAGTTAAGAAAAAAGAAATCCTCAGCGTTTTCAGGTTTTAATCTTGTCAAGATTAAAACTTGCACCACATAAGCATGTATATAATCTGTTTTCTTAATGAGATGTTTTCACTCTTTTCCTGTGTTATCACTATTAATTCCAAATCTACCATTCACAAGTGCCATCCTTAGTTCATAAAAAGGTTCCTGCTTTAATCACAGGGCTGGCATCACTGTCACAGGACAGAGTCTTCTGCACACTTTTGCTGAACAACCTTCTCAGCAGGGCCCCGTCTGAAGGTGCAGATCTCATCCCCTCTCTGGTAAAGTGAATATTGACTTCCATGGTCAGCTCACCTGTCAGCCACCCAGAAATCCAATTTTATGGCACTGATAGCAGGATTGCTGCGTTTCCTGCACTGCAGAGTTATTCAGGGGAGGGTGGCAGAGGACGGTGGGAGCCACAGCAGCTCCAGCTCCTGTGCCCTGAGCAGTTTTTTTGCATCAAGGGAGGCTCCTTCTCCCCCACGTTCCCAGGGAATGAACATCTGGTGCTCTGCAGCTCTTTGGTTACTCAGGCTTACCCTTAAATAATTAGAAATGGTTTCTAAAGTACAGCAAGAGCCAGCACTGCATACAAAACAGGCTGTGGAAATGTGCACACAACTTGTGTCAGAGCAGCAGCTGGGTACAGATCTGCAGGTATACTCACCTTCACCATAGCAAACTGCATGCAAAAATTAAAAAGGAAGTTCTCTTTTCCCTCTACTTATTTGATGAGAAAAATATGTATGCAAATGAAAAAGGAATACGACAGCCATAGCAGAAGATCTAAGGTAAAAATGATTTTGTAAAAGCAGTCAAATGTCTTTTAAATTCATTTGGAACAGCTGCAGTAGTACAGTACCTGCTTCAGCCTGGCCAAAGAGAAGAAATTATATAACTATTTTCAACAAGTAAAACTACCTTATTCCTAATCAACTCCTCTAATTGCTTGAAAAAAAAAATCTTTAAAATGTTTGAGATTTTTTCTGCTGAAAACATTTGAATAGTTTTTGAAATTTCTGCAAAATCTATTTGGCCAGACATTACTCACCTGTCTTTCCACATACAGGCACTGATTTTCTTTTAGCTGGAATTTTCCAAGTCATTTGGCTTAAAATGGCTTAACCTTTTTCCATAAAAATATTATGAAACACTAAGTTTTTAGCTTTTTCCCTTGAGACACTTCTCTTCCCCTGAAATGTGTGGTTGTCTACCAACCCCTAGGAAAATCAACAGGATCTCAGATTTCCAAACAAAACCCTTCACTTAAAGTGACAGTTTTTGTTAACATTCAGGTACTACCATTGCAAAAAATAATTTAAAAAAAAAAACAAATAAAAAAAACCTTTGCATTTCTATTCTGCTTTACAATAGAGACATAGGAAAGTTCTTGGGGATTGGTCCCTGTTCTCCTTGACAAGCAGAGCCTGTGTAGAATCCCAGCCATGTAACCTGTGCCAAAAGGCAGCAGGAACCCAGTTTGTACCTTCAAGCACCTGCTGCCTTCTCCCAGTGCATTAAACTAACTTTGCACTAACTAAATCTGGAGCAAAAAGACAGAGCTACTCAGTTTTGGTGGATGGGGACTTGATCTGGCTGACTACTTAAGCACATGATAACCTTTTAAAGTGAATTATCTCATTTATTTCAGCTTTATCAATCTACTCAGAATAATAATAACATATTAAAACTTGAAACAGGTTTGAATTCTTGTTGAATTTGAGAATGAATATGAAGCTGTGAAGTAATTCAATCCTACCTGAAGCAAAATAGAGATTCAAGAGAATTAGCTTTTGTCCTCTTTCATTAACCTGTATTTCAAACAGTTTTTGTCTTTTCCAAAACTTTTCCATCACCCTATGGTACCCTTCAAAAAAAAAAAGGATGTATCTTTACTCTAAAAATCTTAGCAGTATCACAACCTTCTGTCATTAAAAGATAATTTTATGATGGGAAACTGCTTGTTAATTTTGTCATGGTTTACTATTTTTTCCTCAAATGGAGTCTTATCAATTAAAAAAAATATGAAGTCCCATCTACCCGTGCTCCATCCATCCAGTGTGCTTCTGAAATGATAAGCAAAACCAGTTTTTTTTTTATTTCAGTGTCACAAGTGTGTGCCTAACCCAGCAGAAATGGCTGAAAGCACCTACCCGAGATTCACATTTCATCATCTGGGCCAGTTTATCAGGAACAGATGGAGGCAAGGTGATTAAATTTCTTCATTTTGATTGAAAGAACAAACACTTTCCTAGACTGCCATAACACCCACTTAAAAATAATGAGAATTAAAATGTGATTTTCTCTACAGAAGAGTTTAAGTAAGGACACCTACAACTTTTCTTTTAATATACTATTTCCTACCTGTACTATCAGACTATTTGTCTTTCATTCTCCTGTATGTGGGCTAGACAGATGATCTAAAAGTAGATTCATAATAAATTGCTATCTCACCAAGATGAATTACAAAATTGACTTTCCCAAAATATCTTCCCTTTTTATCCTCTCTATTTGTGAAATGAGTCATATACATTTTCAAAATTTAATCAATTTGGAAATCCCAGTGAAGGATTAAACCCTTTTCTGATGTATTTTACATGGCATTTCCTTTTACTGGGCAATCCCAAGACCTGCAGATGTACCTGCATTCCACTGCACACTCTGGACATGACATCAGGTCTTTGGCAGGCTGGGATTTACTGCCTGGATCCATCACCTTCCATCTGAGGTAAAACATCTTGGGGTGAGATGTGACATCTCCCATAACCATTCCCACGTCCTTCCCAAAGACTTCCCACCTCACCAGTTCTAGGAAAGTCCACGTTCTCCAATCCCAAGCACTAACAACCAAAGGCAGTAACAAAACCCTCTCTCACTTTGGTCTCTAATCAAGCACCAAACAAGCAGGAAGGTGCCACAAGCCTTGCCCACAGAGCAGATGTGATGCTGTTTGTGCTCCAAGGAGTTGGAAATGTCTGCTCCTCCTTCCCTGTTTGAGAAGGGACAACACTACAGAGAGGATAACTAGCACACAAACACTTCGAGTTCCATCCAAACCTAACAGCCCAGTTTGTGTTGTGGTTCTTCCACAAATTTGCCAGCATTTACCATCTACAAAAACATTTGTGGATTTTCCCTATTCTGCCACAAAGGAAGTGATTACAAAATCACCGCAAGTCTTCCTCTTGCTTAGGAATTTTATTTTCATATCCACTTTTTAGGATTCATTATAGCCTACTATAAAATACCAAAAGGCATTCAACTTGTCAGCGCCCATAAATAATGGCAGATTCATTTTAAAGTATATTTACATATCAATTACTTAGGACTCAATACTACACATGCTCTTGAAAAATATTTTACTTTTGGTTATAAATCAAGACAATTCAATTATGCATTTTAAATGCATAATTGTCCTCCCATTTTCATAAATATTGTCAATATGCTATCAGTCTGTAAAAGTGTCTCAGTGAAATGAAAGAATGACTTTTCAATATTCTAAGTGTTTTAAAAGATGAATAGTCACTTCACATTAATTCTGCAAAACTGCAAAGGCACATTAGAAAAGAATCCTTGCTATAGTTTCTGTTAGTCTGTTTTTTCTCACCAGTGCAGAGCTAATTAAAAATGTGGGGAAATCCCTAAATTACTCCTATAAACTCAAAACCTGCATTATCTTTAAAAGAACCATGAGCTGCTCCATTGTCTAAAGGCAAAATACTTGTACAAATTTCTGAGACAAAAACCACAGTATGTCTTTGTGAACCTTACCCAACTTTTCATGATATTTCTGTGCCCTAATAGGTATTTTCTACCTCCAAAAACTGTCATTTTATGAGATCAAACATTCCAGAGTTAAGATATTATTGCTCTTACAAAATTACCAATCACAGCTCCAGACCATACACTGGCTCCAGGGCAGGATCAACTCTCCCTGAAACTTCCTGGATAATTGCTTGTTTAGCTAGTCCTTAGAAACTTGTGGTGCTGGATAGCATGTAAATTCCTAAAATAAACTGCTGTAGGACTCAACCAGCTTTTTTGGCTGCAGTATTTTCAGAAGAGCTGCCCTATGCAGCCACATTTCTTTGCTGCTCTTAACCCTTATTTCCTGCCCGAGGCAGACTCTGACCTGCAACACCAGGCAGATTGCTCAGGTTAACTGAAGGCTCCTTCACCTCTCTGATTCCTCTTTCAACTCTTGAATCATCTGTATATTTGAAATCAGAGAAAAGGTTGGTCTTTACCTGTTTACTCCCCCTCAAGACAAAAAGGCCCCTCTGCTGTGCTAATAGGAGATAATACTAAGATGATGTAGCAAGATCCAGCTTCCAAAAACTATGTGGAATTTTTCAATGATTGATTAACATCCTACAGAAATGTCAAAATTTCTAGCAAAAAAATATAACAAGGTATATTGACTATGATTTTCTTTTTAAAAATTTAATATTGCACTTGTACAAAACCAGTGCTGAGAACTAAACTGCCAGGAAGAGAGGGCTCTGTAGTAAGCAGTGAAGGAACAGTGGTAATTTTTATACTTTTCATAGCATTTAACTTCTTTAACAAACTATTTAACTTTTGATCAGTGTCTGTAGATGGTAGATGAGTAACCCACAGGTCACACAGAGGGGTAAAAACAGCAGTCAGAGCCTCGACTTCCAGAAGTATTCACTAAATTTAAGTGTCACCCTTTTGAGATACCCTATAAGGGCCATGCAGAGTGTGAGCAGTGCACTAGCAGCTACCACTTGTGGAACAGAGCAGGCAGCACACAGATAATGTGCACTGGAGCAGCTCTTCAGCTACAGCACTTGAGAGTACTCAAAGCAGCATATGATGCTTCACCCTCTTGTGTGAAGCAGAGAAACACACAAGGTGTGAACAATTTTCATGCTGTGTAAAGAAGAGCTGGGTAATGAAGTGTGTAAAGGGTGCATGACACGTGAATGAGAAAGCAAAAAGGTTCCTAATGAGTCTCCTCTACATGACCTGAAATGACATGAAATCTGACAATTTAAACAAATTCAGTGCTAACACTCTCTTTTATGTCCGCTACTGAATCTTATTTACATTTCCCTTTTTTCTCCAAAATTCTATGCACACTGACTTAGGCTGCACGTGTGATAGGGAAGGTTATCTGTTCCTACTGACTTATGGGTTTGCATTATTGTAACACTGAGAAATCCACTGCTGACAATCAGTTAAATGCAACACTGTCCACAGCCAGCCTCTTTAACCATGAGGAAGTTCCCCATCACAGAATGTGGCATTTGGAAGTTTTCTATCTTTAAAACATTCCCCTCAGACCAGGTCATTGTTTAAAGTTTCAGAGTGAGAGCAAACAGTCCAGAAACACACAAATATAGTTAGTACACCCCAGTCTGCCTGAATGTTTGGAGCTGTTTTGAATGGTCTGAACTGAACTAGCTCACTCAATCTTAAATTACTTACCCGAAATAAAGACCAAATACATTATACATGACAACTTTATTTTTATTTCTGAAATCTAAGAAAAGAATATCCCAAATTTTTCCTCTTAGTATAATGTTATCCCTTCTGTTGCCACATAGCAGACTGCAAATGTTAAGAAAGCTAATACTAAAAATCCCTGAAGCCAAAAGGATAAACTGGTGATAAAAATGTCTTGTATAATAAGGATGTATAAACTGTATTACTTTCACACCAAACACAGCTGGAAAAGAAGTGAATTGCAAAGTTATGGTTTAATGATATCCTCTTTCAGAATTCTCTCAGATGCCTGGAAAAAAAAAAGCCCCAAATCCTCTCTTGTGCAGGGGAGAGCCAGGCACCACTCAGAACCTTGGGAATACCAAAGGAAACAACCACTTCTACTTCACTGTGGGACAAAGGGGATAAATGAAGCTCCTTCAGTGTCTCCCAGCAGCCTGAACTGCCAGAACTGAGACATCTTTCTCCTTCCTGCTAGTATCTAAAAACTGGGAAGACTGTACATTTTCTGCCAGAGCAGATGCACAGAACAAACTTATAGAAACAAGACAGGCAGGAAGAAGGAAAAGAAAAGAAGAAAGAAAGAAAAAAAGCAATTGGAATTTAGACAGTGAATAGAAAGGAATTCAGAGCCATTGCAGTGACCTGTCTAACCTAGGAAGTATTGGATATGGCAGACAGCAAACAAGACCAGCAGAGTGTAAAAAGGGTCACTGGCTCCAGGGACAGCATTTCCATCCAAAAGCCAGTGGATCACCTTTTGCAACAAAAACCCTCACACTTATTTTTCCCCCACCCAAGAATTACAGATACTGACAGCTGACAGATTAAACCAGCAGCAAACCAGCCCAGATCTTCACTTTTCAAAAAAACAATATCCTCAGCTTCACTAAATCAAATCATGGCAAACCTTGATTTGTTTATTTTGTTTGTCTGGGGGGAGGAGGGGTTGTGTGGTTTTTTGGTTTGTTTGGGGTAATTTTTTGCTTTTTGGTGGTTTTCTCCTTTTTTTTTGCTTTAATACAAATAAACATTTTAAAGACAACTAAAAAAAGAGAGAGATCTTTTTCAAAGTGAGTGGAACCTTTCCTTCTGGAAGATTTCATCTCATGCAATGTCCTTATCTCTGCCAGCACAACTGAAAACCAGCAATTCTCAATATTTCAGCCCTGAAAAAAATTTTTTGTTTGTTTATTTCTTTAGTCACCAGACATTTGGACATTTACAAAAATTAATTGAATCTCAAGTTCCCAAGAAAAAATTTTTATCTTATCAAACCTGGTGGGAATCAAAGCCCACAAGGACATGACTGACCAGGCACAACCTGTGAATGCTGCATTAGCCACAAAGACTCTGAGGACTGAAACCCTATCATTAGTTAAGAAAAGAGAGCATTCATTCAATTTTCTGATTCTATATGAGTGAGCTAATGGACATGGTGTATCAGGAGAGGAAATAATAGACATTTGCTGTATTTTCTGAACAGAATGAAATAAAACATGAAATGTTTTGCCCTCTGCATCTTCAGCCAGTCAGTGCCAGGAATGGCACAGCCTCAGCATAAATCCTTTCCATGCTCCTGTTTTGCTTTCTCTCAGTAGCAGAGCTTCACTAGCCCTGGTGTATGCAGTTAGAAATAGTTAAGCAGTAACAGATAAGCAGAAAGTATAATAGAAGGATATAACTACAAGTCAAATGTTGGGCACACAGATGTTCTATAGCTGAGAGCTACTAGAATGCCTTTTTGTTTTAAAATTGTTTAAACTCAGTAAGCTTCATCACCAAAATTAATACCTGCTGTTTGTGCTGCAGCAGACAGTAGAAACTCCTTTGCACAGCAATAATCACCAGCTAAGTTGTGTATCTGAGACTTTACTGCACCTGCTTCTCTACCACTAACACAAGTTTCAGAACTAAATTACATCTCAGGCAAACCCAGATCATCACACGAAGCACGCACTGCAGAGCAACTCAAGCAAACAGCTCAAACAACAAACACTTGAGACATCAAGGTACCAGCTGCTTAAAAAATATGCAGGAAGAGTTACAACTGCAAAGAGCTTAAGTTGACCTGTGCTTATTTTGTACTGTAAATTTTCTTCCTAATTTTGCCTTGAAACTTTGCTGCAAACAATATCCACCTCTATTTGAAAAGCCACAACATTTTGTCACTTACTGCTGCACAGAGCATACAATTACAACAATGTAATTGTCACAGGAAGGTGGCATTTAGAAGATAGAATCACATCACAATGAACATGAGGAAAATGACTGGAATCACAGAAAACGTGAGATAAAGGAGATGAAGCCACAAAAAGAAGCAATATGTTGAAATAGGGACTTCAGCTGTGATGCTCAGGTGCAGGAGATGGGGAAGATGATCAAAGCCCTCCGACAGATTTCCATTAGTAAAAATATCAGCAGCAATGAAGTTCTGGCTACACACAAAAGCATAACTCCATGTTGGCAGGATGGGCAGCTGGCACAGCTCCAAAGCCCACGCCTGATCAATATTCTCTCAGCAGATACTCCAGTTCTGTCTGCAGAGGGGACCAATGACCTCAGCACACATCTCTAGAAATAACTTCCACTCAGTACACACTGACTAATGTCTTCTCCTCTTGTTCAAAAAAGAAAAGAGCAACTGCAGCTCCATCTGCAAAAGGAAGTGTCAGAATGTTCCAGGCTATGATTCCAGCCTGTGAATGTTAATTAAATACAGATTATCCTGCAGTGCAGAGATGCATTTTAGAAACCTTGAGTTTAAAAGAGTACAAATCAACCCTTAGAATAAGCTATTTGCTTAATTTTCCCATTTTTCTCCTCAGTCTACTGTGGCACTACACTATTAGGAATGATATTTTAAGCATCTAAGTCTCACAAGTTCCATTTTAGGAGCGAGATGTTCTGAGTTCAGCACTGCAATGCCCAGCATTAGTACACCTGCATTTCTCTGCTGAACTGCCTTGAGAAAGTTCCCACCCATAACTCACCAGCAAATCTGAGTATGGATCAGGAACTGAAAAGTCTGTCCAGTGGTTAATATTGAATTAATTTTCCTCCCAGATCACCCCTTTAGGAATTCACCCTCAGTGTTCTCACCATCATCTGGGTTTTTCTGTGCACTTTTCATGGTCCTACTCAGCCCTATTGCTGCCCAGGGAAGCTCCCAGTCCAAACCCAACATTTTTACCTTTGGATCAGCAGTCAGCAGCTTGAATGCTTGATAGACTTGTGCTTCTTTCACACCTCCACCCAGATCCAAGAAGTTGGCTGGCTTTCCACCATTCAGGGATATTATATCACATGTTGCCATTGCAAGTCCAGCTCCATTGACTGTAATTGCAAACATCAAGTGCTTGTAATTCATACAGATAAAATGGGTGAAAAGACTTAAAATGTATCAGCACAACCCCAGAATATGGCTCAAAATGTTGCACAGCTATTTCTAAATTCTAGTAGCTATTCAAGGATATCCAATGCAACAAATAATTCAACATCTGGTGCAAACACACCAGCATTTAGAATTTTTTAGGGCTTAGATGTGCACCTTCCTTTAAGCATGTATGAGCACTGGAATAGTAAATGTGGCAATACAGAACCTTCTGATTTTATTTAAAATAAAGTGACATAAAAACTTCTGGGAATAGTGATGTGAAGGAGAAATAGACTCTTCAAGCTCCTCTCCCACCACTCTGATGGCAGTGGATGCTTTGTATTAATGCATCACAGATAACTCAGTTTTGGGGACAGACCTCAGATGTTCCTGAAACTGCTTTTTATTTTGGATTTGCACTAGTCCAGAAGCATTTCTATGGGTAGGAAAATCTAAACTGGGAAAAGTGATGAGAATTATATGTCCCCTTTATGTTGCTCCTATTGGACAAAGGCTCCTGTGTCACTCAGAATACAGACCACTAAAAAATAGCATAATGCTGGCAATTATTATTTGGGTTTTGGGATCTTTTAGTTGTTTTTTTAAATTGAGATTGAAGTCTCACTGTCACTTACTGAATCAACTGCAACACATTATCAGAATCTTTTAGATTTGTGTTTAGAATACATGTCTGAGCCAATATAAATGCTGAGCATTTTCTTACCAAGTCAAAAAAAAAAACCTAATTTAATTAGATTAATAATAAAATGTTGTATTGGCTAAAAGAATCTGTAAAATATGAAAATTATTTAGAGCACAACTGATTTTTCTACTTATCTCTTCTAAACAGCAGAGTAATTTCTGTTCCACAGAAACTTCAGGAAAATAAAAAACCTGCCATTTCCAAGCAGATTCTTCAGCAGCTTTCCTTAAAGGGAAACGGAGTTTAATATTCAATTGTAGCTGGGAATGTAACATTTACACATACTTTTCAAGTGTCTTTTAAGAAACAGTCTTATTTTTTAAAGTGAATAATTAGGTTTTGATGACTTTTCCTGTTTTGTTTTAATTACTGGAAAGACCAATTTCATCAGGCTAAAACCTCAGAAACTGAAGCTGTTTAGCCTCCCTTCTCTCTGACACCACTCCTGCCCTGCTTGTGTGCTTGGCCATCAGCACATTTTCCACACAATTCTAGTTTCATTCCTGCAAGAACTTATGGAAGGACAGACAAAACTGCAGAAATACTCAGTAAAACAGACTGAAATTCTGTCAAGGGTGAATGTTAGATGTAAACAAAGTTTATACACTAACAAGTGTAAATTCGTTTTCAAATGTCTTTTGGATGTATTTGTTCTTACCAAAGCAAGCAATGTTTCCATCCAGTCCTATATATTTTAAGTCATATTTGGCAGCTTCATTCTCTATGGGCTCATTTTCAGACTTGTCATCCATGGCAAATATTTCTTTTTGCCTAAATTCTGCGTTGTCATCAAAGTTTATCTTGGCATCGAAGCAAACAACTGGAGGAGAAAATAAAACAACACCCAAGCATTTAGAGTTTACAGTCAGCCAGAGCTTCTGAAATATTACAGCTACTCCAGCAGCGTTGGGGAGGTTGATTTTGGGAATGATGCTGCCTCCAACACAGGAGCAGCTGAAGTTCTAGCACTGGGTCCAGTAGAAAAGAACAGGTTTTCCATAAATCCTCTATTGAGAAAAGGCACAGCAAGATCTCCACACCACACAGGAAGATCTTCTGTGTGTGCTACAAAGTTCCTGTATGCCATGAGGGCAGTTTCTGTGATTTGGACAAGTAGAAAATGACAGAGGAGACTTTAACTTCCATATTTCGAAAGAATAACAGATATAACAGGTAACCAATCCAAAGCCATGTGTGGTAACATGCAGTCATTCAGAGTTGAGCAACACAAAATGCTTTCCTTAGCCATATTTTGAATTTCTGATGTTATTGACTATACAAACATTACTTCATTAAAGAGCTGAAAAAACCTGAAGCCAAATGTGTTAAAAATGACCAAAAGATTACTTTTAAATAAAGAAAATTAAGGAAGTAAATACAAACCTTCTCATCAATATCAACATCCACTATGGTTGCAAAAACAAATTAAGAGGTTCTGAATCTGACTACATTAAATAAAAAGGACTGGCTAGCTGCCACAATACTCACATAAACACACCAGTAACAGAAAGGCCTGTAGAGTGTTACTTGCCTATTTTCTGACTCATTATTTCTATGGGTTTGCATAGGCAAATGCCTCATTAGATTAAAATGTTCTAAGTAAATGTAAGACTATATACTTATCATATTACTATGCAAGTAATTTCCCTTGTACTATGTTCAGATTATAATTACTGACTTAAGCATAATTGATTTCTCAAGGCAAACCAACCAAATTTAAGTGCCTTTAAATGCTGTGTCCATAAAAATCTAATAGTTTTTCTCTCTGCTGGCGTTTTTTTATTCACATTGCCATTGGGACACATCCATGGTACATGTGCACGTGTTCATGAGCATTGCACACATCTGGAGGTCAATGACAATTAAGAGGACAATTTTAGTCTTTGCTGTAGATAAACATCAATTAAAATGACAAAACACACAGTCTTGTTTGGTGTCTAGTATACAGTTTCCTATATTAGGAAAAAATAGCTAAGGAAACAGCAAACAAAACATTTACACAAGTAGAAGAGTTCCAACTGTATATCTTGATTTGCACTGGGTTTTCTTGTTTTGGTTTTTTGATTTTTTTTAATGTATTTTTTAATATTTGACTTGCAACTGATAACAGATTAAATTAAAACTATCAAATTTCACTTCAGTGACTGCAGTTTCAGGAAAGTGATCATGAGTGTGTATAATAAATCTCTTGAAAGAGTCCAGATCTTACCTGGTCAACCATCATGTGGGAATGTGCCAAAAGCAGAAATATCTGCAGTTCCTAACATGCTTCTAATGTATTAGAGCTGCTTTAAGTATTTTTTTAGCAATGATATAAGACAATTTTTCTTCTTCAAGCTTTCAGGTGCTTAAATTGCTAAACCCACTCAAAGCAATAGTAAAACTGCAGCTTCAGAGCTTGGTTTACCTTACACACCAACATCCTCCATGTCACATTAATAGAAACTCATTTCTAAAGAACATTCATTTTTAACAAAGGCCATGCTATACAAAGTAGAAGACCATGTATTGATATTTATCAAACTATTTTCACTATCAAAAGCACATTGTTACGTGCATGATAGATTATACAAATGGATTTTTCTTCCACATAAATATCAAAGAATGCTCCAACACTTATATTCATGAAGTACTTCTGTTGTTTTTGTTAGTGGTGTAGGATTTTTGTCATCTGCCAATTCAACAGTTTACACTGAGAGCAAACAAAACAAAAACAAACAAACAAAAAAAAACAAGGGGAA
Source organism: Pseudopodoces humilis (assembly GCF_049639895.1). Classification (NCBI taxonomy): domain Eukaryota; kingdom Metazoa; phylum Chordata; class Aves; order Passeriformes; family Paridae; genus Pseudopodoces; species Pseudopodoces humilis. The sequence continues at coordinate 15,687,938 of NC_142212.1, forward strand.
GTTTCAGGCTTTTGACCCACTAGTGTTAACAAAGAATTTGCTAAGATATTAAACAAGGAAATACAAAGAACCTGATGGAAATCCACACAAGTGATAAACAAAAAACACAGCAAGAAATAAATCCATCTTATCCATTACTTTGACAAGAATAATGGGCTTCATACAGAGATTTGTATTTTATCATTAGGGAAAGCTACATTAAGCTACTCAAATGTTTTTCCATTTGTTTTATCTTTATTCTTCTTTAAGACATTTCAGATGGAGAAACTGCTAGCAAAAAAGAAATAAGCACAGGAAGACTCCTGTGCATTTCTGTGAGCAAGATGGCTTTCACAGCTTGAAACCCACTCTGTTTCTGCTCCTCAGCTTCCTGGATGCAAAACACATGAGGAAAAACTTTGGATAAAACAGCACAAAAACTCCTACCATCCCTCAGATTAAGGGGATGCACAGCCATTCCAGAAGAGCTAACTTGCTAACTTACCCAAATCTTTATTTCCACAGTGCCACCTTGCAGAATGCCAGCAAGGATGCAAAGTGAGTGCCACCACGGTTCTTTCCAATCTTTAAGGACCACATTTTATTTCCTGTCATTACTTACCCTCCTCTCCCTCACTTGCCTCTAGCTGCACACCAATTTCCCCTCTTGGTACCCACCAAATGAGCCTTCAGCACTTCAGTGAAATGGAACAATGAGGAGGTAACTGTGATCCCCTGGATCAGCCCTGCCAGTATTTCAATATCCCACAGGCACCTTCAGTTCCTCCCCTCTTCACCTTTGTCCAAGTTACTTGGATAAAAATGACAAAAGGAAAAAAGGGTTTCAGCTGGAATACCAGCCATTATAATGAGGTGAAAGCTAATTCAGCTCCTTACTTTCACCCTACACCTCCTCAGCCCTGTAGTCATGGTGCATGAAGCTCCATGACCCTTTTTCTTCCCAAAGGGTGTAGACAAGTGTCTGCTTCAGCTGAAATTTGTCCTGTGCTCTAGTAGACTGCAGAGTCATGCACTTTAAAATTTAAATTACCCATATGAACGCAAACATAAAAGAACAAGTTTCTTTCCATACAATCTCAGTAATTCTAACAGCATTACCACACACACACACACAAAAAAACCCCAAAAAACCCACAAAACAAAATCAAGAAAACCCCAACTTTGTACACGAGCAGAAGAGCAGAAAATGTTGCTGTCCCTCACCAAGCAGAACATGTAGAAGCCAATGCTTCCAGTACTTGGATGGAACAACAAAAGGTATTGAAATATCAAATCTGCCAAGGGAATATTTATGAATGTTGTTTAAATTACACTACAAAATGAAATTAATGCAAAGCTACTGCTACATCCTCCTATGCAATTTAATTTATAGTTTGCATAAAGAAAGAATTATAATGCATTCATTTGTTTCCTTCAACTTCTTACCTTGCCCTTCTGGAGTTTCACCAAAGGGATTGACTTCAACCTGAGTGGCATCAATTTTCAAGAAAAGATTATACAGCTTCTTAATTTGATCTGCTGCCTAAATGTGATCAAATGATTTACAATTACCACACAGAAAAATAAAAGTTCATACTTTCAAGGCAAAAAAAGGTAAACCATTATAAATTATTTTTAATGTATTACATTGCACAGTAATTCTAGATAATTACTGCTTTTATTTCTGTTTTTTAACCATATTCATATAGTTTCTTACACTGTTATAGTGTAGCATTATGATACTGTGTAACATTTAGTAAATGTGCATTTAAAGACTACATGAACTGGAGATTTTCTACAAAATAGACAGTGCAATTACTATGACAAGTTTAATTTGGGAAGTGTCTGTTAGGCACCAGCATAATGAAGTATTCTCTGGTACACTGAGATCTGAGCTGCATTCATGTTAATCAGTCTAAAGTCAGAAACCACAAAGTAGTTTGTGCACTCTGGTGACTTCAGAAAAAATATCTGTTTCTCCTTCCTATATCAGTTTGAAATATTTTCTTGAAGAACTTACGTCTGAAGCATGCTTGTTTACTCATTACAAGATATTCCTGCTTGCTCCCTATTACTCCTCACCACCTCTCTCCATGCCTGATTCCATGGCTGAAAGTACCACCACTGACTACTAATTTCCAAGGCTTTGTTCTTTTAAAATTTTTCTACTAATGGAACTACTTAATAACAGCAACATGAATGTGTATCAAAAAATCCCTTTGGTTCATTACACATTGTGAACCTATTAGCTGAAATAAGTTCGCAGATGAAGTGCACTAATAAAGAACCACTCAATTTTTTCCCTCTCATTACTGATCAGCTAACTGAAGTACACAACCCAAAAATACTTGGGACCTCTCCTGATAAGTAAAATGAATTAGAGTAAAGAAAGCATAAGTCAGCTTTCCCCTACAAGGTCACTTATGCAAAAGAGAACATTACAACTGGAAAGACTCAACCCCAATCCCAGTTTGCCCAGAGAGGCTGTAGAGTCCCCATTCCTGGAAATGTTCAAGGCTAGGCTGGATGGGGCTTGACCTGATCTAGTGGAAGGTGCCCCTGCCCAGGGCAGGGTGGTTGAAACTGGATGGGCTTTAAGGTCCCTTCCAACCTAAACTGCTCTGTGATAAGGTTCTTCAAAGAGACACAGCTGGGAAGCAGCACAAATTGCTTAAGAAGCAGTCCCTGCTCAAGAGTTATCAGTTGAAGCATTCTCAGTGGGTCTGACTTGAAAAAAAAATCAGTTGTAAATGTGCAGCAGCTTCCTAGGCACAAACCCTGAGGCTGACAAACCACCCCAAGAGCACAGGGTGAGGCTCTCAGCAGTGATTCTGGGGAGGCAGCCCCACCATGAACCCCACTGGGCCACCTGAAAAGCTGCTGTTGCCACAGTCCTCTGCTGCAATTGCACCAGAGCACCAGAATCACTTCACTTTCATTAAGGGCTCCTCCATCTTTCAGCACCTCTCTGAATCAGGCAGCTTAATATCAACACTTCTTCTTCTCAGGGTCTATAAGAAGTGAGCCTCTTCAAGCAGAAAATCCCAGCCTAGAACTAGAGAATATATAAGTAAATACTAGGATTTGTCTGGATAAAACTATTTCCCTATGCTTCAGTAAATTCCTTTTAGCTAACAGCATGAGGAAAGAAATGCATTCCTGCAGCATTATTTAAATGTGTTGTTTCAAAGTCCATACACATTTGCTGTTAATTATTAAGTACCAGAACTCTTCAAGAGCTGAAAAGTTCTACATAATCATTCCTCCTCATTAGATATACAGCTAAATCTTCAAATGTGTGTTAATCAACTTAATCATTATGCATTTGTTAATTGCATGTTAGGATAGAAAATAATTAAAACTGCTGAATTAAAAATAAAAGAGTTCTACAAAAATGACAGTTTGATACTGCAGAAAAACACAGGCCAGCTTAAATGAGCTCTCTTCCCTCCAAAGTGATGCATAAAGGCAAATATATATACTCCAAATATATATACATATAGAAAAGAGATACTGAAAATAAAATATGCTGGTAGCCTTTTGTTTTTGAGTTGAATAAAAAAAATTAAAAGGTTTCAATCACAAAGCCAGATACACTTTTATTTCTCCCTATATTATGAGCAAATTTTCAGAAACAACTCTACCCATGCCATTCACAGAGCTCCAGTGGAATTCCAAGGAAAACAAAGGAATGGTGGAAAAACACGTTGCCGTTGAGTGCTCCAAGGACTAGGGACTCTCACTAGAGTCTATAAGGACTTAGTATAGTTTATAATTTATAGTATATAATTTATAGTTTAAAACTATAAGGAACTTACTCAGAATGCTAAAGCCTAATGACAATTACATTGGTGCAATTTAGTATTTAGGATGTGAAAATGATCCTGATTTAATGGACACTTGGCCTTTGCTGCCTCCTGGAAAACATCTAACATAGAGCTGGGCTAAAAAGCCTTCAGCCCAAACCCAGGCAGTGGAGTCAAGTTACCTGCTGCTGCAAAGATCCTTGGAAGCCCAAATTTTTTGCCATCTGCAATGCCTGATGATCCTTCACGCCTTCAAAAATATCTATTTCCTCCTGCAACAGTAAATGGGTAAATATAACTAAATATTCAATCTGAATGGAGGTTTATAACTTCAAAAGGAAAACACTTAGTATACATGTGCAAATTAGTAATTAAAGCCTGGCTGTTTGCCAAGGCTCCCCCAGACTGAGGCTATAGCAGCTGCCTATAGGGGATGTTATAATTACCACACTGACTATGAAACAGTCCTTCCAAAAAATATATAATTCTTCAGGGTGGCACACTGACAAGACAATGTGACACCAGCTTTCACTTTTAATTACTGTACAGATGGCATTGACGAATATTTAGTCTGTTAATTTTTATGACATATTCTGGAATATTTTCAAGGCAATGAGTGTCACTGCCCAGTAACACTGTGAAGTTTATATAATTTTTAAATGCACATTAAATATTTTTACAATTTTCTGAATAATTATACTTGATTGTATCAATTATTTTCTCAGCTGAATAGCTTATCTAGTCATTATCTTGCCACAGTAACTTAAAAAATACTTCAGTGTAGTCATCATTGAGAAAGTAATTACAACAGTTGTATTTCAGATGCAAAAGTCTTGCAGGTACAAAAAAATAATTAGTTAACAACTCTGTCAATTAGAGAAAAACAGCCACAAAAACAATAAGAATATTGGCACCAACCCACTTGTGAAAAAACTGTGTGCCCTCCTGAAAGTGAAACTCACTCATAAAATGTTCTAGATCTGAAGTTTAACAATATCACATAACAGCCAGATTTAAGGCCTTTTTCTAATTGAAAAATTCTAGTAAAATCAGATGTTAAATATGCTTCATTTACTAGATGACAGGTATGATCCTGTATTTGATGAAACTCTATTTTTACGGTTCTTCCTGTCTCCTTTTTACATGGAAGGAAAAATGGAACAAGAAAGGGGAAAAAGATATTCTTTTGGATAACTGACAAGGAAAATCGTTATTGCAAAACATTATTTCAGTACCTTAAAGATAAGTTCTGGGCTAGTTACTGCAACTTCTTCGATGTCCACACCACCCTGAGGACTGCCAACCATGACAGGTCCATTGCAGGCTCTGTCCATCAGAATTGCAAAGTATGTTTCCCTTAAAATATCCAGTGCTTCTGCAACCATCACCTAAAAATGGATAGAGGGAAGAGAAGAAAACATCAATGGTTCTGACTGGTCCTTCTGCTTTGCCTTAAAATGCCACAGTTTGATGCTTGCTATCCTGAAAATAAATGTTGGTTTCACTGCTCTTACTGCAGTACCACAGCCCTGTGACCTTTTTCCCAAGGTTCTTCCAAGGACCTTTTCTCCATTCTCTAATGCTGCTCTTCTCACTGGGGCATGCAGCGAGCAATGCAAACCAGGAACACCTCGGGGTTGGGGTTTTTCCAACAGCTGCTGCTGTGTCCATACTGCAGACCTCTGTATTACCTTTTTATCCCAATAATTTGGGATAATTCTTGATTATCAAGACAATAATTCTTTTCCCCAGAAAGACCTGGGTCACAAAGAACTCAGTGTGCAGATCACACATATAAAAGGACTGCCACGTTGGCTTTTGGATGCATCTCACCAGCAGTGCTGTTCCTCACCAGCAAACCCTCAGGCTTAAGTTCTTCCCCATATTCTCACCAAAGGCCACTCAACCCTTTTAATCTTTGCACTGAATTCCTGCCCTGCCCAAGTATTTCTTAAGAAAATGGGTTTACAGGTAATCCTGCCATCCAGGTTTTTATATTCAATTTAGAGAGTCAAGCAGGTATGTGTCCTTCAGATACTGGCACAATCTAGAAACACAGATATTTATTTTCCCAACGAGCTACTACTTTCTCGTTATTACTATAAGCTACAGAGCCATTTTTTGTACCAGTATCTGACAGACACCACAACACAAAACAGAGAGATGATTCAAACCCCATGTTTGGAATGTACAAGCACCACACTGGAAATTGGCCCATATAAACTCTTTGCTACAATTTTTTCCCTCCTCCCAAAAACAAGACCAGGTCCTTTCCATTTTAGCATTACAATAACTGTACCTGCCTCCTCACCTGAACTGTCCATTTTTGCAATAGTTTAACAGTAGCTATTGAAGTGATTTCAGAGACTGAGGAGTTTTACACTTGCAAAGGACTCACAAAACTGTTTTGCTATAAGAATACTGAATTTCCCAAAATATTCTTAATTTTAGGAAAAAATCTGCATATGATCATCAGTAATTGTTGCCTGTGATCATAAAAGATGCCACAATCAAAGCTGCAAAGGCTGTAGTTCTGCTCTGCACTACAGTCTTGCTTTTCAGTCTGAAAGTGAAGCAGCCACCTCTGCAATTTAATTAGCATTACATTCCTCCTTAAAACAGCTACATCTTTCAATGAAAGAGGTAGAAATCAGGAAAATCACTTCCCAAGTATTAATATAATTAAGAAGGATTAAGTGGCACATCCTTCTAATATGGTCTGTTTATGAAGTGACAGTTTTGAACCGTGACTGCAGACAGTGATCATCACTGAATATACCACAATGAGAAATTCATCCTCTCGGTCAGCAGACCCAAGAGGCATTTTTATACCTGCAGCCTTAAAACTCTGCCTACCTGGCACAAGGTGCTCCATCAAAAGAGTGTTCCTGGGGTTTTCATAGTTCAAGGACTATAAACAAGAAAGATGCACTATACTTTCACCCAAGTCGCATTTTTGACAGTCTATTCCAGAGTACATAAGAAAGAATGTAGGGACTTTCTGCCAGGCAGTAGGTATTAGAGAAGAGGAAAAAAAATAACTGTAAGAAACAAGGAATCAAATAAAGACATCAGTGCTCAGAGTTGAAGGAAAGATGAAATTTCTCTATGGTCTTTTTTTGACTTGGAAGAAATTTGCTTTATAGTAATTTTGTTTCCTTCTTTTACCTCACTTTATTCACACAACATTGGGGGATATAAAGGAATAGTTCAAATAAGCTGTTCAAAAGGAAAGTAAAGAAAGCTGGGGTGAAGGAGAGAAGCAAGATGCAGAAAACTACTGTACTACTTAAAAGCATCTGCCTATTTTAATCTACTACAGAGGGATGCTAAAAGACAACTTCAGAGACATAGCTTGGCTACCTGCCAAGATTTGTCAAATTAACAAGCAAGGGTAGGGAAAGCATCCTTGATTTGCTGCTATTTTTACCTGCATCCATGTTCTCACCTTCTTACATATCCTGCATCAATGTATCTGAAAAATGTGCATCAGTTGCTTTAGACACAAGTCAGATAAAACCAACTGGTCCTACTGGATCTTATCAGAGCTGTTGTTTCCACAGAGATCAGGGTCAGGGCCAGATTTAGGATGGGAATACACTCAACAAGTTTTGAGGAATACACTTGCAGGCACAGCAGGTGGAACTAACATTATTAAATCAGGTATCTTCAACTGTGACTTCCAACCAGAGTGATTGTCCTCACCGTTGTTAATTAACAATGTCATCATCATCAGATACTTCTGTCTTAATTCACAAAACTACTGAGAGTCTAATTTGCAGTAGGCAACCTTAGAGCAAAAACTGTCAGATCGTGAAGTATCTCTAATTTCTCCCAACAAAGTAACTTTCCTTCATCCTCCTGGTTTGATGCAGAGCAAAGCCAGGGCAATTGGTGTTCCAGATCTTTAAATATCATTTAAGTCTACCTATCACTCACATGCCAGAACTAATGCAAACACCTTGATGAACAGTTAAGAATAGTGAAATTGAATCTACAGACTGTTGACTCTTCTCACATTTTCCCTGTTTAGCTTTTGATAAAGAATATGACACATCATTATCAGTTTACCATATCATATTTATATTTAAAATGTCCTGGGGAAAAAATCAGTTTTCATTAAAACTTCCTGACAACTTCAAGCTTTCCCTCTCTGTAACTAATCGTTACCCAAAAGTTTAACTCACACATCTAATGCCATGAGGGTAACAGTAACAGCTTTTTTTAAACAGAATCAAATATGCAAAATGTTCATTCTGTTATTGCTTGGAGAGAAAACACAGGTAGTGAATTCTCAGGTTGTCATGATAAGAGAAGACTGTCATCACAGACAGCCAGGCTCTCCAAATTCCAAACTGCCATAAGAGGATTTTATGTAAACTCACAAAACAGGTTCCAAGTTATAAGGGAATTGAAGAGATTGCAATTAATTTGAGAAACATCAATCTGAAGAGGCACAAACACACTTTAAATTCTGTAGCAGGTGCACAAGCTGAGAAAGCAAGCTGAAATCACCATTTTCTGTTTCATAATTATTCTAATTGTAGAAAATTTCTACCTTTTATACTTTCCTTACATGCCAAAGGTGCATGACTTCCACTCCCTGACTTGACACTAGCTCATTGATTGCCTCACAAAAAGTGACATAATAACTGTTTTTCCTTCTGAAAAATGCTTATTACCTTTTTAAAACATAGGAGTATTTTAAACCACTCAAACTTTCCAGAACACCAAAAAGTTTAAAAAGCACAAATCCTAAAAACAAGTCTTTTCTTCCTGAAATTCAGTTTTCCTTAAGTACATGTAGAACACAAACTCTTCCACACATGCAGAGAGAAAGCACGTACCTTGAAATAGAAAAAAAAATGCAGCAATTTGTTCCCATCTTAGCAAGCCCAAAGAGTCTGCCTGGAATTTTCAGTGCACTAGTTCCCATGCATTAAATGATACCTCAGACATCACTACATTTATATGTTTAATAATATTATGGTAGTTTGGCCAGTGATTAAAATGTCAGTATTTGATTTTTTAGTCCTGACACCACAAACCTGAGCCCTCAGCTCCTCTAACTACTTTAAAGATCCCAACGTGAGCTAACTTTGTAAATGAGAAATTCTTTTAAAATAAACATAATTCTGATGGGAAATACTTTTTTGATGAACTAGTGTGTAACTTTAAACATGCTTTCTTCACTATCTAATAAGCATAACATTGGGCAACTGCTACAAAATTAATTAATTTAAAGCAGGGTGTATGTTCTTACCATTAATTACTAAGAATCAAGAACTCAATACCAAAAAATATAAAACATACTATTTAAAAGCCAACATACTTTGAAAAGCCAACTCTATAATCAGAATAAAAGTCTATGACAGCAGATGATCAGCTTCTCCCAAGGAAAAACATCACATTGGTTTATCATGCATCAACATTAAAATACCAGTTTCCCTGGACCTCTATAGCAAAGGAAAAATACAGTCTCTCAAGGCTGTAGACAATCTTGTTCCACCAAAATAAATATCTGCAGTTCAGTAGTGCAAACTTCACCTTAAACTTCACCTCTGCCCCATCTGCTTAGTCCTGCCCACTGTTCATTCACACAAACATGTGGAGGGGGAGAAAGGAACTACAAGTTAAATATTCTATAGCTACATGGCACAAAAATTGTCCTAATATAAATCCTTTGAATAACCCATGTCAAAAAAACCCCAACACCCATACATTTCTTTCATTTCTATAAATTTCAAACAAAATTAGAAGTTTCTTTTTCAGAACTGAATCTGTCAATGATGAACAGGCTTGCACTCTGACAAAAAAAGTAGAATTTCTGTATGGATGTATTCAAGGCAGGCCAAGTAGGGCAAAAAGAATAAAAACAAAGAACTTACAAAAGAAAGCTGCTTTTACAATGCTAATTTTCCCCAGCAGAATTCCTTAATATGGACAAGGTATATCCTTTCTTATATCCTTAGTATTATCAGGATCTCCAACAGAAATGCCTTAATGGTAATACTGAGTCTCCTATCTTAATAGCTGGTATTTCTTGTTAAGAGCAACCCTGAGCAGTGATGGCAATCTGCTCTCCTTGCTCCCCATGAGAAGAACTGCTCGAACACCTTCCTCCAGCCCTCATTACACAGGATCTTTCCAGACAGGTGTTCCTTCCCCTTCTGTGCTAATACTCCAAGCTGTTCACAAGATATTAAATGGGAACTGCAGTTCCTTCAGCTCATGCCAAATTATTTCCTGGCACAGATGCAGTGTGGCTCTTGACGACTTTACCTGTATGAGGATTCTTGCTCAGTCAAACAAAGCAAGAGATAAAAACAGACAAAGCAGATAGGCAATTGCCAGGATTTCCTGGCTCACAGAATTTTAGTCATTTGAAGGAGAATTTTGCTGAATCTTTGCTTTTCTTATTTAGGCCAACACAGAGCAAATCTTTCATGCTGAAGTGAATCTTGGTGCCTTGCAGAAAGCACCATCATTGGAAAAAGATCTCCCAGGTTCATTTGGTACCTCAACCACTACCACAAATATATTTTAGTCTGAATCTGCAACAAGTAGAAGGAATCTACTGTTCAGACACTTCAATTGAGAAAAAAAAACCTCATACAAACCTTTCCTCATACAAACCTTTCAATACTTAAAGGGGCTTACAATAAAGACGGGAACAAACTTTTAAGTAGGGCCTGTTGCAGTAAGTCACAGTGATTCTAAACTAAAGAAGACAGATTTTGACTACACATAAGAAAGATTTGTTTCCTACAGGGAGGATGGTGAGGCACTGGCACAGGGTGTCCAGAGCAGTGGTGGATGCCTCATCCCTGGAAACATTCAAGGCCAGGTTGGATGGGGCTCTGAACAGCCTGATCTGGTTGAAGATTCCCCATTACAGGGGGTTGGACTGAAGGAATTTTAAAGATCCCTTATAACTCAAACCATACTGTGATTCATCTGTCACTCTATTAAGACTTGCCCAGACCTGAGGGTGACTGAAATACAGATAATATTATTACTAAAGGGACCCATGTATCTACTGCTCCTGTAAGCAGAATGTCAATAAGCATGTACAGCTAATGCTCTAATGCAATTATATCACCATTTAGTATGTATTTGATGAAAGATGAGCCTATGGCAAAGGATTCCTTTCAATATACATTGCAGAAATCAATTTATTTTTCCATCAGTGGGTATGCCAAAATTGACGAACAAAATATATACACAAACTAATGAAATAACTCCTTTTTTTTTATCAATTAGATGTAATCAATCAGAAACTAGAGAAGGACTGAAAAAAAAAATCTATGTCATACATCCCAGCTTATTAATGTAAAATTGTGGCTGAACATAGTTTTCAACTTATAAGAGGCCAAAATCTTACCTTTTTAACTGTCACACCATCCTTTGGAGTTTGCTTGGTTGACAGATTGTACCCAATCATCTGTTTAGCAAGCTGTTCAACAGTCTTAGGGCTACAAACAAAGGAAAAATGTTAGTTTACTGAAAAATATTAAAAGAAACAGTCCATAGCTATTGTAAACAGCCTAAATATTATACAAGAAACAATTTATTTATGTTTTTTTCAATTGAAAGTTCTTACTCTTTAGTTAGATGAACTCCTCCTTTCAATCCACTATTGAAAATACCTTTCCCTCTCCCTCCAGCCAGAATCTGTGCCTTCAGAACAATTTCCTTTGCCTCTGTAAAAGAAAAACACATAGCAATTCTGTGGTTTGTCAATTATTGAGCTTGTTAATAAGAGATCAAAAAGCATTTCCAGATTGGACTCATTAACAAGAAGTTGTTTATAACTAGTAAGCAATAAAACAAGAGTAAATTCATCATTTCTATAAAGCAACCTTGCCAAAAAAAAAAAAAAAAAGAATTGCCTAAGGAAGTTAAGGGATACACAGCTTATTAGAAGGATAAATAAGTCATTGCAGAGATCAGAACCGTGCTATTAATGCTACATGGCCTGCCCAACAATCCACACAACCAGCCCAGCTCCATGGCTGACACACTGGCATGGTTTTTAGACATAAATCAGATCATATTTTGTCTTGAATGCACAATAAAACAATGCTCATCAAGAGAAATAAATTCCATTCCTTGCTCTGAACGAAATCCCTACCTCCAAAGGGCAGGTGAGTGCAGAGCAAGGGCAGGAGCTGTGAAAATATTTCATCTGTCTGTGAGGCATCACTTGGATCTTTGGCAATTTGAGGATAACAGTCTCTTAGTAACACAAAAGTACAGCAAGACACAGACAAAAACAATTGCACCAAGTCCTACATTCCAAACAAAAGCAATCCTGACATCCTTACAGAACCAAACGGGGGGGAAAAGGGAAAAGAAAACAAACTCAAACCAAACCATCACTCATCATCTCTGCAGCTCCAGATCACAGTGACTTCCTGAAGCACAAACACCTCTCAGGTGCCTTGGAGACGTTTATTAACACCAACCACTGTCACTTTGCACATTTGTCATAACAGTGCTGGGTGCTTTGCAAAGTCTGAGATCCTAATGTTAACAGATCATGAAGTGTGCCTAGAAAAGGGTCATTGTTACCCTCTCCTGCAGTCCGTGGAAATCTCTGACTTCAGTGGATTAGGATTCAGTTTGGATTAGGTCACACCTTGGACAATAATATTTTATCTAAGTATCTAGAAAACATGAGAATTTATTGTTAAATTGACAAATTTACTGTTTAATTGGCACAGAGGATACAGGTACTTTAATTCAAACACACACAGGCTTTCTAGGCTGTAAAAACATTTTACAGATTATTAAATATAAGTTTAGAAGTGCAGCAATTTTTGATGCAGGCAAGCTCTGACACAGCATCATTTCAAAGTGCCTGCATAATAAATTTCAGCAGCTACAAAAGAAAAAAAGTTGAACCTTAGAATAGAATAAATATTATGAAACAAATATTCTATTTAACACAGGTATTGAACTTTAACACAGTAGAAGTAGTAGCAGTTACTATTACTATTTTTATTATTATTACTATTATTAATTAGTTTTAATACAGCTACTGTACTAAGAAATGCTTAATTTCCAAGCTGCTTGAGGCTAAAATCTCTCCATGTGTTTATTCATTCAGTAACATTTGACATATATCACTCTGAACCTTAAAAGCATTCTCCTTGAAAATATTTCATGCATTCCAATGTATTCATGTTCTGGGCTCCCTATTACTCATGCCACTGCAGGGCAGATAACAAGGAAATTTAAATGCAACAAAAAGTTTTGTATCAAATGTTTCCTAAGCACACAAATTAAGATGAATTAAAACTATAAATCACTTTTCAACCTTCAGAAGCAAACTCTAAAAATCACAGTAGCTGCTGTGATAAAGAATCCAATACGGTATATTGGATTGGTTAATAGATGCTGTAAGCATTTAATTAAATCAATTTTAGCTTCCAACCATCACTGACAATGTGAGCTTTGATTGTCAGTGATGGGTGGTATCAGTTCTGGGAGTGATCATCACCCTCATTCCCAACCACCACGTTCCACGAGCACCAATTATCTCCACTGGGCTCCAATAAAAGCAGGTAGAGAAAGGAATTAATGTGTACATTTTTATAATCCCCTAGAGGACTATCAAGGCAATACAGTAACTTCAGAAAAACAACTATCAAACCCATAAACAGACACAACAGTGAGCACAGCCATGTAAAGATTAGACCTGAAGAACTGTTCAGTGCAGCAGCTCAGCAGAGCAGGTTCTTCATGCCCTGCAGGAAACCAACAGGAAGCAATTTAATTCCATAATTATTTTCCCAAACTGTGTAAAATTAAATAAACAATCCAAATCTCATTTTACAGTAACTAGGCTTGATCATTCCATTACCAATCATTACCAAATTGATTCACTACCTAATGTCACCATCTTATTTAAAGAGTTGATTTGTAGAAATGCTTGCACAAAGTTTTTGTTCCATCCTGAATTTCCAAATTATGTTATGAAAGACCATGCTAAAGCAAAAATGTGGGATTAGCTAGAATATTTGAAGTAATTCACCTTCACCTGTAGGTTTAAGAAAAACAAGGAGAAAAAAAAGGTACCTAAAGTCATTATTAAACCCATTAAAACCAGAAAGGTGTAACTAATTTCTATCAATACTCTTCCAAACTACTCTAGTAACACAGGAAAAAAATGTTTAAGCAGGACTGTGTAGTTACACATAAAGGATTTGAAGAAAACTTATCACAAACAACATGCCTTTACACCACCATAAAGTACAGTACAACATTTTCAACAGCATTAAGGTTTCAACCAACTTCTGTGTATGGCCACTGACTGACCAGCCTTGTGTAAATTAAAATACAAAATAACCCACAAAAACTCCAAAGAAAACCAAATAACAAACCAGCCTGCCTCTTAAGTGCGCATATGTGGATTTTTAGTCACGGATTTATAATTTTCTATATCATTAGAAACAATAGAAAAAACCCAACAGCTTTTAAGTGTCACTAATTTAGCAACCAATAGCTGCAAACTGCTCCATGCAGATTAATAACACATTGCTGGTAACAGCATGTGTTCTTAACTAATTATAACCTGAATACATTAATATCACAGACTGAGCAGTTCTTGTATTTGCCTTTTTTACATTAAGCTACAGAAAACGAGAGAGGTGAAGGTGAGGTGTTAAAGATAGGTTTAAATGCTGGACCTGGCAGCATTAGGTTAAATGGCTGGACTTGGTGATCTTGGAGATCACTTCCAAACAAAGAGATTCCATGATTTCTAAAGGATCCTTTAAAAAAATGGAACCAAAATACAGCTGATGCCTAAATCAGATGCCAATAAATAAGCAAGACCTTTACCCCTAAGAAGACTACTCAGAATTCAAAATTTCAGAACTGTGTCTGGCTCTGTGTTTCTAAAAAACTTTAACCACAGGAAAAAAGCCTTAAGTACTTATTTTTCTATAATAAATTCAAATGTTTCAGCAGGGCAGAACAGAACACCGAGGGACAAACAGCCTGTACATTGCATCCAACAAGACCTCTCCTTCCCTCAGTCAGCACTGTGAATACAAATAGCAGTGATATTCCTTGCAATTGGAATAAGCTCAGTGCTATAATGAATGCCTATTTAAAATCAATAAAATCAGTCCTGCTTTTGGGAGCTATGATTACTCTGGTCCACTGGTACTGCTTGCAGCAAAAATGAACAGCTTGTTCTCAGCCCACTGCTGTGTATATTTAACTACTGAATTCTTGATCGTGAAACAATATACAGAGTTCTGCTGGTTATATGCTATGCTAATTTATTACCTGTGAACAACTTTCCACTATTATTGATACGACTGTGTGGCTGCAAATTAGGCATGCTAACAATTACATTAAAATGTGCTGTAGCTTATTAAAAATAAACTGCTGTAAAGAACACACGATGTACGGCTGCATGGGAACAGGTCTCACACGCTCCCATGTTTATGAACAAAAGGCTTTCTGCCAGGGAGAACTCAGGACTACCTTGGCAAGACCTCCCACACTACAGAATTAGAGCTTGGGACAAAGGGAGGAGGTCTCACATGAATTTCTAATCAAATTTCTGCCTCACCAGGGGACTTTCAGTGGTCTGGCTTCTCTGTCCAAGGGCTCTGTATAAATTAATTACTGTCTGTGCCTTCTTTAAAAATGCAGAACCTGTTCCACTATGCCATCAGTGTATTTTTACCCCAGTGTAAGGCAGCTGAGCACAGAAGGGTTCACTGCAAACCCCTGACTCCAATGTAAATTAATGTAAATACTGCAGCAGCAGCAAAGCGTCCCTGATCTCTCTCAGAATGAGCTTAGCACACATAGCAAAGCAGATGAGAGCAACCCACTGCCACAGGAGCTGCACAATGGAGACAGAGCCAGGACATGCCAAATCCAGGTTTTACAGATGCCCTGTCTCCTTACTGACTACACACTGAGCACACAAACACACAGGAGCCCTGCCCATGAAGGCAGCCGGGATGCCAGGATGCACAGCAGGAACCCAGCCCGCTGCAGCCAGGCAGAGCCACTGCTTTCAACAACTTTGCTGGTCACCCTCCTCTAATTAAGTTGTGCTTGATCAGCAGAACTTGTGGAGCACTTCCTCCTCCTCAAATCCCAAAAGAGGCAGATGAGGTACAGGAATCTTTAACCAGCTCCAAACTCTCCACCCCTACAGAAAGGCAGAGGGCAACCTAAAGATGTATTTACCTGGGAAAACTGCTCTGAGAAACACAAATCACTTCTTTGTTTGGACATGTGCAACTTCAAGCTTTGCTTTCACCATCCAGGCTTTAGTCCATGTCTCTTTCATGGTTTTCTAGAATATTACTCCATGAAGGACTGGCTGGGAATCTCACTGGATGACCAATTCCATCTCCCAAGCATTTATGCTTAACACTGTTTTCCTAAACAAAGAGGCAAATTCAGTGTTTCCTTTCCCAAAGCAAGGGGTTTCCCTTGATTAGTAGTTTTACCTTCATATCATGAGATTTGAGAAAATCAAGGCAGACATTACAGACATTTTCTGACAGCAATTTTTCCTTATTTTGGATAATACAAGAACTATAAAGGTATCATACAAATCCCAGAACACCTACATGCCATTCCTACTTGTTTCCTCACCAATGTTGATTCAAACCCACAAATGCTCAAGTGTGCTGTAAGGGTTCCAAATAATCTCTCCCAAACTGCATCTCTGCAGCTCAGAGCCTTTCCTCCAAAACCAAGGGTTCCCCTCACAAGCTTTAAAGGGGTCCAGTTTGGACTGGTTTTGGGTTTTACTACTCATGTCTAGCTGATCCAGCAGTAGGGAAACCTACTTTTTGGGGTCTCATCTGTCCTGTTTTATTACTGTTGCTTCTTTCTTGTTTTAATGCTGTCCCTACCACCTGAGTTTCCAACTTCCCTTTGGGCAGGATGGGCTATAATTAATTTTCCAAATTTCAGCCACCCTCTTACACCTCAGTCAAGATCCTGTCAGGCACTTGTTACCTTTTAGCAACAGTCCAGACCAGAGACATTCCATAGATTACTTCAGCAAGGAAAGAAGGGAGAAGGATAAAAACAATAAGGAAGACCATAACAAACATAATACAATAATAGAAAAACTGTAGTAAAGCTTAGTTTCCACATTGAACACTGAATCTTAAAGTTGTTATAATAACTTTTCACATTTGGGTCTCTTTATACCAGCTTGGTCTGAAATTTGAGAGCTTTTCCCAAGTACTGTTGCCCATCTTCTGAGAGCTGCAGGGATGCAGCATCCGAGGCAGTTCCCATGCTCTGCCAAGTGAGCAGATTGAGATGAAAAAGAAGCTGTCCACAAGATGCCTCCCACATCTACAAAACTATTGTGCTTAAAGGCCTTTTGAATGAAGATAAACAATGATATTTCCCCACCTTTAATTTAAACTCTCTTCCTCTGTTATTTTCATCCTTCTGTCCATAACACCAAAAAGAATTATGTTCTTACAAGCTGACTTTCTACAATCTTTGGTTTGTAGATTATTTTAGAATGAAAGTTAAATAAATCATCCTTTTTATAATTCCATACTTTTGAATATATTGTATATTTATTGCTAGATTATAAGCCTCATTAAAATCTATAATGATAAATTAGTCAGTCTCTTGATTCTGTCACTATTATTATTAATTGCTTTCATAGCCATTACTACACACTTCACCGGTGATAAAAATTTTAAGGCTAGATAAAATCAACTAAGTTAAAGCTCACTCTCAATATTGCACTCTTAAACCTTCTCAGAGTAAAAGTAATCAAGTATTCACACATCCTACATTTCAGTTAAACCTGATAAATTACTTATACAGCAAATCGAGCCTCACTAGACCCAGCAGCACCACTATAATGCATGGAAAAATATGCATATTAAGGCAGGGATCCAAAAGAAACAGTTCTCATATTGAAACTGTTCATTGTATGTGCTTGTTTAAAACTCCATGGGATATCTTATTTCTGATATTTTTCAGCCTTTAACAGCTTCTTTTTTCAACCTAAATTCTCATTATTTTTTACATAAATTTCCTCTGTAATAGACAAAGGGCTTAGAAAAATGGCTATTTTCACATTTGCTTACAAACTTGAGAGCAGACGTGGTTTGAAACTCAATCAGGAAATGAACAAGTTTGTCCTTTTGTGGAAGAGCACTGAAGTTCACAGACAAGAGAGAAAAAGCTCTCTCTGGCAGCTCTAAAGCAACATCCATTCTATGGGCAAAACAGAGAAAGGCAATTTCTGTAACCTGCAGAGTCACCCTGGCATCCTGCAGCATATAAATTGTAAATACTGAATAAAAACAGAAAAATCCATGCAAAGGAATCCAGGGTTCTTCCATCATTATACCCAACAGGTCCATTCTTGCTACTTTCAGACTTCAAAAAATTCTTCATATTATGCCCAAGCCAATATTATTTTTCTGCTCTTCAGATGATTTCACTTTAAGAGGCTGCAAAAAAGCAACCAAAGAAGACTTTTCCTTCTGTATTAGTCAGAATCCCTGTGACCTGACAATACCACCATGGAAGCTTCTCAGGATACTCTGTTAAGCACTGAGAAACCTGGGGATGCAAAATCATGTGCTTTAGTAGACCCTCTTTCCTTGTAACTATAAAACACATGAATAAATCACAAGACTTGATTTCTAAAACTGACATTCAAAAATCTGTCGGTTTTAACAGATTCTTATCAAGACATTTCTCTCTATCCTTCCTATTTCCCTAAACTACAAAAAAAACCAAAAAACAGATAAATGAATATGCTGGCAGTTTCCTTTGCATCTTTACCTTTTAAAGCTTACAAGCTTTGAGTTTTCCTTGCCAAAATAACATGTAAACCTTTTTTTCCCTCTCCCAGTAAAATATATTTTAAAGTTAGCAGACTTAGGCAGATCAACTGTGCCCTAAATTCTTGACTGAATACCACAACACGATTTGTTTTAATACAGTTCAGGGAACAGGCTTTATGCAATCTGCAGTGTTGAAGTCAAGCAGCCATTAGGAACAGACACTGTTCTCGCCCCTTGCTGCAACAATACACACACCTGCTTTCCTGGAACGTGTTCAAAATTTCATTCTTTCTGATTATATGTAAGGCACAAAAGACACAAAGCCTTCTCTGACTGATTCTAATTCTTTTATCCATTATTGAACTGCAGAGATGATTTTGAAAAAATTGTATGTAGTGTAGAATACATAACTGAGGCACATATATTAGGTTTTTTTCACACTTCACTTTTAATCATAAAGGAGTTGTTGTAGTTGGAGATATTCTCAAAAATAGAGAATGAAATAAAAAACCTAAGCAAGAAATAAGGAAGATCACATGGTAAAAAAGCAAGTTAAGATGAATTGTAGAATCACAAATGGTTTGGCTTGGAAGGGGCCTTAAAGCCCATCCTGTCCCAATCCCTCCCATGGCAGGGACACCTTCCACTATCCCAGGCTGCTCCAAGCCCTGTCCAACCTGGCCTTGGGATAGGGATTGGGATTGTCCAACTTGCAGGGATGGGGCAGCCACAGCTTCCCCAGGCAACTTGTTCCAGTGCATCTCCTCCCTGATGGAAAGGAACTTTTTTCCTGAGACAAAAACTAAACCTTCTCTCTTTAATATATGAAAATATGCAGAGAGTAAAGACAACTGCAATGTTACCACCACTACTTAAGAAGTGTTAACAAATCCATAACGTGACAGGTGAACTCTGTTCAAGCAGAGACACAATAATTAACCCTTTGCCAAGTAGAGTCTTTCCACACAGGCCTGCTATGACAGGATCCTTAAAAATAAGCCTGGAAATTGAAGCCAAAGCTTAAAGAAATGTGGAGGGCATCACACAGTGGAGGCTGGGCAAGCAACAGCCTTCAAAAGTGTGAGGAACAGGCCACAGGCTCAAAGGGAGAAATCTCAGGGTGTATCTACTTCAGACCCAGTTTCTGCAAGGCTGCCAATATTAGGCAAATATTAGGCAAATATATTAGGCCAAATTCTTTCAAAGGGTTTCATCATCTCTTGTTGCCTTGCAAAAGCTGGGACAAAGTGACCTGACAGACAGCCATGTGAATGCACTGCCCCACTTCAAGGCACCTCAGCTCTTTACTCACCACCACAGTGGTCATTTCTCCTCTTTACAACAATTTACAGTGACACAATACAGATGCTGTCATCAAACTCGTAGTTATCTGCTTAATTCTAAGCACACACTGATGCCAGCTTGGCACTTGGGTGCCTGCATAAATATTTCCCTCTGTGGGGCTTTTGACACATTTCATGAAGAACTTCTTAATGAAGCTCCAAACCTAAATCTCTTCTACAGTTTGCATTTTTACCCAAAGCAATGAAAATACTGAAAAGCTCTCAGCTGAAAATCTACGTTTTTAGAAAAATTAACATTTCTCTCCCAGAGACAGTTCTTGTTATACAATTCTACTCTAGCTCTTAGCCTCGTATCCTTTAGTTTTTGTTTCATTGTGTAGGGCAGCATTAGATACCACCCATTTTGCTGTTTAGACCATAAATAAATCAATCCACATCCAAAACTAGAAACATACAAAAGAATAGCAAATCTGTCAGTATTTTCATCTGAGCCAAGCCCAGTAGGATTGAAATGTCCTCCAGTAGCCTGATTCATTATCCAACTTATTCAGTGGAATTAAGTACAAAGTTTTCAATGTATTGCTGAAATAATTTATTGAGCCTCTGAAGAGAATCATGCTAGACTGGTCATTATCTGGGAAACATCTGGATGGGAAAATGATCACATTGAAGAATTTATGTCTGCCTCAGTAGTGCCAAAGACAGAAAGTTGAAAAGTATTACTTTGGAGATGTTATTCTACATATGTCCTTGATTCCTTGTCCTGATTTTGAAGCAAGCACTGATTTTGCCACCCCCTGCTAAAACTAACCCAAAATACCTGACTTTCCCCTCCCCACAATCAATGACCAAAAACCTCCCAACCTTCTTCACTACTTACAGACAGAAATCACATACTTAAAAGAGGATATGTTTAAGACCCCAGTATTAACCACTGATACGTAGCCTGATTTACTTAAGTATTTTATATTTGAAGAAGAAAATCAGACTTCACAATAAAAATAAACACTATCTCAATTTAAAGAAAGAATCTTTTTTCCATAGCTTTTAACAGACACCTGACATGAGGTGTAAAATCCAGTTGGAGAAGGAAAATCCAGTACCTGAGATGCTGGGCTGAGGGACTGCACAAATATGACATTCAATTTCTTTTGCAGATAAAAGTGGGAATAAATAATGAACAGGTATGGCTTTGGCCATGTAGAGTACCAATGAATTTTATCCAGAGTGAAAAGAAAATCCACGAAGAAGGAACAGAGTTGGTTCTAATGTTTCCTTCTTGTCAAGTGGAGATTAACTAAATGGAGACTCTGTGCAAAAGCTCATTCATTTCCAGAGCTCCAGATCCAGAAAACAGAATTATCCAAGTATGAAACAAAATTCACCACATAAAGGTTTAAAGAATGCAGGAGACAATGAAATACAAAAATGAATTGAGAGATCTATTTAAAACATAGAAGCACTACAACCAAAACAGCCATCACATCTACTCCTGAAGATATTTTCCTGTGCAGTTTGCTTAAAAACCTTCTAATGATTCCTGTTGTTAGAGTTCATGGTATCTAGCTTTTAATTGCTTAAAAAAATCATACTGCATTAAGCAGTATTAAAAGAAATATTTTAGTCCTCTGGCAATTGGTTAATATTAATTGCTGTAGACAGATGAAGTTTCAGTTGTGGTAAGCACCTGTGTTTATAACTTAACATCAGATAACTCCAGTAATCACTGAGCTCAAGTACTAAGGGATGCACCACCATCCTCCTCTTGTTTTTGTTTACTCACCACATATGTAAAATAGAAGCAATTGCCAAAATAATCTAATACTGGAAAAAGGTTAAGAGCAGACCTATTATAAGAATCTTTAGTATTTAATTCAATATTTCAGACTTAATTACTCCATAAAAAGTCCATCTCACTGATCAGTGATACTCAGGTTAATTTAAATGCAATGCCAAAAATATTTTGTTTAGAACATAGTTTCAAATCTGTATTACCTGAGCAATGCTCTTTTTACAGCTTTATAGAATTGCTCAATCAATACAATTCCTTCTCACACATACAGCCAAGCCATCAACATAAACCCATTCAGAACACATCCCTGACAATATTAATTAGCCTCCTAAGGGAAAAAAAAAATATTTTGGTTATTTTTATTAGATTTCTTTTTTGTTTTGTGATATTTTTCTTAGTATCACAGCATCTGCAGATGCTTTTCAAAAATGCTGAAGAAAGGCAATTTAGGGAATGTTC
This sequence comes from Pseudopodoces humilis, assembly GCF_049639895.1. Classification (NCBI taxonomy): domain Eukaryota; kingdom Metazoa; phylum Chordata; class Aves; order Passeriformes; family Paridae; genus Pseudopodoces; species Pseudopodoces humilis. Next base: position 15,710,094 of record NC_142212.1, read on the forward strand.
CAGACAAGGGGGAAAAAAAGTCCTGCTGTGCTTTTCATAGCTTGGTAATTTTTATAGACGTTCATCTTTTGATGTATTCTTTTTTTGCACCATTGTATTAAAAGTCTTCAATTTTAAATGTTTGGTGGAAGCAAGATAATGCAAACTTTACAGTTGCAGCTCTGAAAACTCTGCCTATTAGGACAGGTTAAGAGAGAAAAAAATTAGGTTTAAAGTGTTCCCATTACTTATTAAATGTTAAGCCACAAAAAAAAAGCACAGAACTTTGAACAATGTCGTTGGGTGGACCAAACAAGTTTCTACTTGAAAGATGAAAATAAAAAATGGGACAAGAGATTTTTATCCTGAGATGAGTCTTTAATTCATAAACCACCTAGAAGAAAAATATGAATTATTTCGAACACGTGGTAAAGCAATTGTCAAAATAGATGCTGTATTCTTGATTTTCACCAGTAGCTTTTTAGCTGAGCCATTCATGACCATGCCCAGTACCAACACATGCAGCTTCTTGGCTCGGCCTCTCTCTGCCACTTCATTTTCTCAGTTGTTTTATAAGGATTTGCTTTTTATTATATGCAGCTACAACATGATCTGTATGAGGACACTGGACAAGCTGTTAGCTCCATTAACTTAATAATAGATTTCTGAGTGTGATTTCCTATTAATTTCATTTTCCTCATTCCAGGAGAAGCCAAAATTACAGACAGCCATATGGTGCTTCATAAACAACAATTAAAAGTTATTTTCTGATTTTTAGGCACTAAAAAAAGCCCATAAAAATACATATGGTTGGAATGATATAAAGGAAATTATGCTTTGGAATGTCTGCATACGTCTAAGATGCTCCAAACATTTCCTCAGCCTGTTTCCCATTCACACACTTCTGGTCCATGCCAGCCACTGGAGGTTACAATTAATCACGTGAGTGCATGCCTCAAAGATCACAATTCAGATTTTTCTTTTAGAAGTGCAGCTTCACAACAACAGCTTGTACGAACGGTGTAGCTCAATTTGTGTTGTGACTCTTCACCTTTACCCACTCCATGGATTTTCCAACAGGATGGTTCCTGCCCAGCCAGAAATACCTGGCAGAGCTCTGCCAGTCAGAGAAATGAAATCCATGGGTTGGAGACTGGACTGGGAGTCTGTCAGCTCATTAGAGGCTCCCAGTAATGTAAATTACCCTGTCATTTCACAGGGACTAAGAATTCCCAGTACCCAACACAGCAGCTGAAAAACCAGCCTACTTCAAATCATTGCAAGCTGCCTCTCCAAATGACTCCAGAACAGGCACCTTCTTCTTCCCTGCCCTTTATTACATCTTGTGCTCATGCTGATTGGAGAGCAGCTTGGTCTGAGAGTCCCATCTGAGTGACTGAAGTTACAGAAACTCTTAAAGTCTCTTACTGTAAAATGGAAATAAAGAACTACCTGCATCATTGGAAGGTTTTTTTTACTAAGACATCTGTAACAGGAGAAATTTCCTTAGAAGCACCTGGGATAACTGCCTTTACTGCTGTCCACTGCTGGAAGTCAAGCTTGGCAGAGATAGGCAGAGTTTTTGACTCTGTATTGTATATATAGATATATTAGATACACACATATATATGCTTACAGGGCAAAGACAGAATCCATAACACCTTTTAGTTGCTAGCGCAGCCCCAAGTAAAAAAAGAGCAAGAAAATCCAAGTGGTTGAGTTTAAACAAGTCCACAGTAAAAAATAAAAAATGGTTCTTCCCTAGAAAACCCAAATGTCAATTAATAGGAGGTTAAAGGGGTATTTATTATAAACCTTACTGATGTTTTAACTCTTAACAAATACTGAAAACCAGCATTTTACCTTTACAGAACAGTGCTAGTCAGGTTTTCCATCTTGGTATGGAGCCATTTATCCCAGAGTGACAAGGATATTGCAGCAATTATCAAATACATTCATATTTTTCCTATTTTTTCCCCTAAGACAGATTTTTCTCTAGCACATGTCCTAAACAAACCTACATGAATCTAAACCATTCCTTATTTTCTCCTTGTGCACTTCTTTAACACAATCTATTTTTTTAATTCTTTGTATGTACCAATTCCTTTGTTTCACAAGGAAAGAATTTTTCAAATTCATCACGAAAGTAGCTGTTGTGATATTAATAGATTTTTCTTCAAAGTAAATCGGATGCAAAGCCTCTGGACTAGAGTTTTAAAGCCAAGCAGTCTGGATATATGAGAAATGAAATCTGATAATGCACATAATAATTTTCTTTTACTTTATTACCACTGATCTAAAACTGAACATCTACAATCACTTCCTTGCTTTCAATTGACTAACACTGAAGTGCTTTTCTGATATTACCTCAGCTTTTTTCTGCAGAACCAAGTCTGCATTTGTTAAAGGAATTTTAAAGCAGCAGCAAACAAATTGAGGGTAGGTCCTACTCACTTGAGCCTGCAGAAAGGTTGAAGCAGCAACAATTTCCTGAGTTTTCAGCAGAGGAAACATTAGGAGGCAAAAAGATTTAAACAAAACCCCAGCATGTTACAGAACAATGGCCTGAGTAAAATGAAATGCTCCACCCTCCAAGGCAGCCTGTGTGGAATGCCAGGGCCAAGGCAGAAGTCACAACAAGGTTCCCCAAGGCTCAGGGAGAAGCACCAGCACTGTGCTGGTGACCCAGGAGCACTGCAGAGGGACAATGGACTTGGTAGCACCAGAGGAGTATCAGGGATGAGCAGGAACACCATTGCATTGGTGTGAAATCAAGTGATTTCCCCCAGCAGTGGGCTGTTCCATAGCTCTGTCCAGGGCAGCTCTGGAGAGAAGCTCCAGCCAGCAGGGCAGGAGAGGTGTTGATAGAGAGAACAGACACCCGAGGCTCTGACCTCGGCCACTCTGGTCAGCCACGTGTGCTCCACACAATAAGCTTCCCATAAAGCCCTCAGCTGCCCCAGAATAACGAAAGAAGCAGCAGGACAACAAATAAAAGTGAAAATGAAGAGTACATTATTTTCAGCAGAGAGCTACAGCCAACCTCTGCTCTCCTGTCTAAGAAGTGAAGTGATAAAGCACCACAATGACACTTCCATGGCACTGCAGACTGAGCAGGTGGAGCTGCCAGTTTTCTGTCGACATCTCCCAGGAACTCTCCTGTTACACAATTAATTCATGAAGAGACAAAGAAAGAAAAATCTTGCAAATGAGCACTGTTACAAAATCAGGCACATTTCATTACTATCATAATAATTTTCCTACATGGCTTCTTACCACTCACCTAATCCACTTTGTCATCACAAATTAAGATTTAACTGCACAATAAACAAGCTGGAAGCAGTTTGAAGCGCCTCAAAAATCTACACAGATCAAACACACAGACCTATTTTTATTGATTATGTAATGTTGACATCAGCCTTATAAAGCTATTATACAAATTTAAGGCCTCAAATCAATGGATTTGCTTTCAAAACTTTCCTTGGACACACTTGATGAGAACGGGGAGGTCTTGAAGCCAATCTTGGAGGAAAAAAAAAATCATAGGCCTAAACTTTATAAATCACTGGTCATTTGTGCCAATCATCTGTTTTTCAGATGTCTAAAGGTTCTGTTTTTCAAATGCTATAGTGCAGAGTGCCTTTCCCTGCAAACACTCCCAAAAGTCCCAGAGCTGCCAGCCACAGTTGCTGCTTTTGAAACTTGGGACCATCTGTATTTGAAATGAGCGTTCTGTATGTAGTTATTTGCATCCCTACCATGCCAAGATACGCCAAACACAGAGTCCCAAATGTAAATGCATTCTGCCTGCATGGGTGAAGACCCAACATACTGATATACAACTTACAAAACATTTTCCTGCAAAAATGTGCCTTGAGTCAGATGAAGCCTGTTTATTTTGTACTTCTAATATACACTGAATTAACATTTAATATGGTTACAAAATTGATGTCTACACAATAATTCTCTCAAAGAAGTGAAAATACATTAAGATCAAATACTTTTATTACTATTTTCAACTTTTTACATTTTTGCAGAAGATAATACACTTCATAAAAGCTCTTCAAGATGTTTTTAAGTTTGGGGTGCTTTTTCATTTGTGTGTTTTAGAGTTTTCACACTCCTCCTTTCTGTTTTTCCTGCTGACACTTTAATCTCCTCCTCTTGTAAATATGAACTTATAACAATAAATCATATTTTATTTATTAAAGATATAAACAGGAATCAATACAAAGCAAGAAAGCCAATCTCCATAAACTTTCCCTCCACACTGACTGAAATTAGTTTTCATATGAAGATTTAAATATACATCCAGTTGGCATTTAAGCAAGAACAAAAATATTTTCTCTCTTGCATTACATAACATGCTAAAAAAAAGAAAAAAGAAAGTATTGGCTTTGGCCAGTTCTAGTGAAGTAAAATCAATGACAATTCTTTAACACACAAGTATTTTGCAATGAGGAACCTGACACATCTGAGAACTGTTGCCTAAATTAGCACCAAAGAACTCCACAAATTGTAATATAAAGTAGGGCTTTTTTTGTTTTTTATTTTTACTTTTATATTCAGGTCACTTTTAGTCACAACATGGTTGATTTGGAGATACAAAAAAACCCCACTCTTGATTCTTCTGTAAATATATTCTGCTTGGAAAAGTGCCTGTATGAAGCACACCAGGGAACAGGAGTGCAAGCAGCCCACATCACCTTGCCCTTTATTTGGATTGTCAGTTTTTCCTTTTGATCTTTCTTTGCAGTTGAGGAACCAAAAATTGATTTTCCCAGTTGAACTAAGGTAGAAAAAGGACAATGTTTTATTTAAGATCCTTCACTGCTGCACATAAGCCTATTTCTTTCTTTATATACAAAAGAAACTGTCTTTTTGTTCTTGTGAAAAAATATTTCCAAGTGGGGAACGGTCTCAGTGTACTGGCTCTGGATTCATAACAAAAAAGGGGGGGAAGGTGTTTAAAAATCCAAATAGCGACCTCCTGCAGAGAAGCGCACACACCTCTGGAACCTTCTAGAAGTACAGAAGATGAGCTTTTGGGAAGCAGGTCACACTTGTTAGGTGTCTGCATATAAACCTGAGCCACGAGCAATGTCACACTCAAAACATTGTTTACAGGCAAATAGAAAGCGCAATTTACATATTTAGACACTTATAAAGCCAAGAATATATTCTAAATATACCCATGATCTAAACAATGTAGTTGTTTTTGTTTTTTTTTATTCCTGATGTACTTGTTACAGAACAGGAATAAACGCTTATATATGGGGAAAAACTCTAATAATGCAGTTAAAATTGTTACACAACTATTTCCTAATATATTCCTAATATTTTCTACCTCTTTTCCTGGTGTTATGCTCATCCTTCCACTGCACTTCTGGGTCCAAAGGTGGACAGTTTCATTCTGGTCTAGGGCTGATCTTTACTGGGAGGAATAAGATATTTGCTTTGATGTCTCCTTCTTCCTCACTCTTTAAAATTGCCTCTTTCTTTCCACTGGTCCATACTCCCCTGAGTTTACTGAATACAGTGAGTAGTAGGGACAATTGTACCATTTTAACCCACTGTGAGACCAAAATGATTGAATTTAATAATTAGTTTCTTTGACTGCTCTCACAACTTGCATTGCAGAATAATGTGTTGATATTGGCAGAAACCAACATTCCCTAACACTTACAGGTATTATTGATACTCCTGGCCCACAAATTTCCTGAGTTATTTGCACAAATTCTTAATAAGTTCTTGAAGAAATCTGAGCTTACAAACTGCTGACCTGCTCTTGAACCTCACAGGAAAGCTGAGGACACACAAATGCCCACCGAGAAGCACAAGAACCTCCTGCCAGCTGCAGTTTCCCAGTGCTTCCCTTGACTACTCCAGCCTTTTTAATCTCTTTTTTTTCCTGAGAACTTGGAAGGGTTCACACAGCTTTGCTCAAGCGTTTCACTTGAACCAATTCAGCACCTGACTTGTCACACAGGACTCTGTTCAGAGCAGTCTGCTGGACAGCACAGCAAATTCTCTGTAATTATGACCCTACAGGCTGCACTGAGGCCAACCACTGCTAAGCTGAAAGCCAAGAAATTCAATCTGTGATTCTCTTTAAGATACATGATCAGCTTTCAGAACTTGGAAAGAGCAGGAAGGGTACCTGAGAACCAACTCCTAGTATTCAACATGGCACTTTGCAGTTAAAGACAGAGAGCAGTACATACATTCACATGGCACAAATCTCAATTACTGATAGTGCTGCCCTGCTTAATGAGAAGCCTACATGCCTTTCTCACATACCAGCCCTTCCCCAGTCCTTTGAGGGAATACAAACACTCTACCCCCACACTTCTGACAGCTTAGCATTTTATATCTCAAGCTCCAATCACCACCTCAGCAGCAAAGATATAACTATATACATTAAACTTCATGTTTTACAGGTTTCATAACATTAAATTAGCCTAGAAAAATTAATATAAAAGCAAGAGAAAGGAATTAGCTTTTGGTTTGGCAATCAGCATTTGCAGGAAGGGATGTATCTCAATGTGATGTGGAAACCAGCAAAGCTGTTTCATTTAGGCTTCCTGCAAGTTGAGCTCTGTGGGGATTTTGAAAGCAGATATTATGCTTGGAAATTGAACACCACATATTTTAATGAAATTGCACAGTCTAAAGACCACAATGAGTGAGCAGTCATATCAAACAGCAGAATTTTGAGCTTTCTCAATTACTCACATATAAACGGAACTTTCCTGGGTAAAAATGTAAAATTGGAATAAACACCACCTTTGTTTGCAAAGAAGGAGAATGTGCAGCTGATTTAAGTGCCCTGAACTTGTGTTGAACCTATAAAGGGACTGACACAACAGGTGAGTAAGTACATCTCAAATGGTGCCATTATTCATGCACGGTGCTGTTCAGCACCTTCTCAGCTTCAGACAAGCAGGACCATGGATCAAATGTGTGTCAAACTTGTCAGCAGCAGCAGATCACACTTGTACACCAGTTTTACAACCCTGAGCAGCTGAGTGTGTAGGTTCAGCCAGTCTGCCATATAAGTGAAAAATATGTAACTTAAGCACCATCCCAATGGCCCCTCCTCTGAATCCTCTAAAACAGATGCTCTGTGTCATCCTGACAACTGTTAAGCACTGGGTAATATTTCATCAACTTAAGGCCAGCAAGCTGCTTCACCACATCAGAAAGCCCACTTCTCAGCTTCTGCAGAGTCATGTAACCATGTCTGCCTGGTTTACAAATCAGATGAGGTAAGAGCTGAAAATAAACCTACAGTAGATTACTCCTCCTCTCCGTGCTGCTGAAAAGAGCTCCAGATTTTATTAAGTGTCAGATATACAATAAGGCAAACTTTCTGTAAAGGCAACACTTTTGCTAAACTATGATGTTTTGTTCATGCTTCTGCCATTTCTTACATTCCAAGCTTCTCACTTCAAGGTCAAGTTCAGAACTGGTCTCTAAGGCAGTATAAATCACATTTGTACAAATTGTGGTCACAATTTACTCTCAGAAAGTCTCTTGCAGTATAATTTACTTAATAGTATGCAAAAGAAGAAGGCTCTAAATAGCTAAAACAATTCACAGAGACAAAAGAACATATAATTAACGTTGCCCTACCTGCTGTTAACTGCACTAATTGCATCCTTTCTGCACAACTGAAAATTCTGACACTGAGATGTTTGCAGTGATACACAACTCGTGTTCAATTACCCCTGAACCCTGGACCTTAAAAGTCTTCCTCTAGTATTTAACTTGACTGGTTTATTTTGTTTCTTCATCAGCAGAGAGATTTCTGAAGGAATGCTTACTACAGTCTGTGGAAGTCCAGACATATCACTATTTACAGGACACTAAACATCAGAAACTCAATGTAAAACCCAGCCATAAACTGGAACCCATAAATCAAAATTGTGAAAATAGTCACAAAGCTGCATAAGCTCAATGACACAGGAGTCTTATCTTCTAAACCAACAACATAAAATATGAAAATATATGAAATTTCTTCATCTTAAAATTGTAAAATAACTTTTCCCTACAAACATATTTAAGCACCTAACTTGGTTTCTTATGGATCAAAGAAACAACTAAATAAATACTATCTGCATATACACTTCAAATAGGAATGCCACTAAAAAGATTAAATAAGCAAGTTATTTATAGTATACATTAATCATCATATTTAAATGGCAGATTACTTTAATGCATGAGACATAAGCCTGTATTTAATTGGGGGAGGGGGGAAACTGCATAAGAATAGTTTTTCCTAAGATAGCCAAATTCGCAGTAATCAGCCTCAAGTCTCTCATTTCAATTTTATTCCAAAATACCCAAGCAAAAGCTGTATTATACTGAAGGCAAGATGTGGAAAGGCCAGTAAGAAAATCAACCACACTGAACAACTAATGAGCTAAACCAAAACCCTGGATACAAGATTTATCTGTGGGAACAAGAACAAGAGGGGGTGTTGGACATGCAGATGTGGCACCAGGAATATTATGACAATAATCTTCAGTGGGGACAAAGCATAACACACCAAGATCAGGAAAGCTACTACCAAACTATAGAGGTGAATAACTGGAGGAATAGAGGGGTCAAAGACTTGGCAGGGAGTAGAGGGAAGTGGTGAATATTCCCAGGGACTTTATATCGTTAACTGTTTATACAGCAAACTCTTCTTGGTTGCCTTTCTCTTCTCTTTCTCCAAAACCCCCAGGGCTTTTCTTAAGTATTTATAACAATAAATATATTTAAGATTTATAGCCTGAAGTTTAGCCATATTCATCTTACTCAGGTGAGCGGTCCAACTAAGCCCAGGGGAGGTGCAAGAAAAATGTTCCCTTTCAGAATGATGCACGGAACAAAAGCTCACTTCAACTGCAGGACCAGGGAGAGTATACCACACAGAGGTAAAATTGTCAACTTCAGATTTTTCTTAATAAAACAAAAAATCACTTAAAATAAGAGCATAGCTAACTTCTGGAACTACCCTGAACATGATTCTCACTAAATGTTTTTTTGTGGTGACATTCTCAAGGGTTAGAGCATCATTTAAAATATAGTGTGATGCAGAGTCAGATAATATCTCCCAGTTTAATCCAGCAGGGTTACAAAGACACATTTTGTATTCATAAATGTGTTGAAATATTTTACTTTTCTTGAACTGCAAATATTTGAAGAAATGTAGATAAACATATTTAAAATTCACAGCACTTTCTCAAATAAGAAGTAGCAGATTAACAAAATGTCAGAACATCCTTAGCTTCAAAAACTGCTCTATCATTTTAAGTAGAGATTATCTATCAAAAAAAGTAAAATAAAATAATCATAGCCTCTTATGATCATACTTCTCAACTGGTGATATATTCAAGTTGTAAATTACTCCCATCTTTAAATATTAAACAAGCTCTTGCAAGTCATCCTAACCTTTGCAAAACACTAGTTAGTATTACCTCATTGACTGGAAGAGGCTGAGGAGGAAATAGGGGATGGGAATCATGATGTGGAGGCTGGATACTGGGTGTTCTCTGAGCTTCACATGAGTTGAAAAGTCACTTGTGAGACATTCCTGGCTTGGCTCAAAACCATGTGCTTTTATACCAAATGTACAAGTTAATATCCTTACTCGTCAATCCAGCCCATCCTAAGCTACCACCTGGTCCATAAAGACAAAAGGTGCCATAAATTTAACAGAAACAATTGACAAATTTTAAAAAAAACTATTTTCCTAAATAAATTATATATAGTAAGTGGATAGCTAACAACAGCATCTTCCTGCTGTACCCTGTGTCCACTGGGGGACAATACAGATCAGGGAAATTCTGACAAAATCAATTATAAACTATCCTATCTTAGGACTGCCATCATTCCTCAGATTTTATTCAACATGATTGTGCTACTAGTCCTTCCACTGAGAAGTTTAAATGAAAAACAGGCATAAGCATCAATTTTGTATTTGAGACCCCTATACATGCGACTATCCACTGGGACTGATCACATAGAAGATGCAGCATTACACAGAGCAACAAACAAGGAAAAGAAGAAAGAAAACCAGAGAAGAATGAAACTTGCTTTCAGCAATCTCCCCCTGAATATTTAGAAGCTGATGGGCATCTAGAGAGTGCAGAAGTAGTGATTTCTCTCCTTTACACAGCTGCTAGTACTACAGAGAAAACATTGTTGTTTAGTATTTCATACCTTATACATAAAGTGTGCCTAATGGTTCTGATTTTATGCATAAAAAAATGAAAATTCCATGCAGCTGCTTCTCAATTACGCATCTGGTTATTGTTCTGCAGCTGCAAAACTACCTTGAAGAACCATAAAATATGGTGTGACAAGAGTGGAATAAACACCAGCAGTCATCTTGTACCCGCCTTGTAAAACTTTGCAATTTTTATCACCTGATAAAATTCTTGGATCATAACTGTAACTTCTGTTGCCTCCTTCTTTTATGAACAAAAGTCCGGTAGTGTACTTAAGACAACTGAAATTTGCAAATGCTCACACTGTGTGGCACACATTATGTTTTGAATTCAGTACCCCATTTCTAGAGTATTTTTGACTTTGTGTTTTACTTTCAAGCAGCTATTTTGGTAATTTGATCAGAAATCCAACACAGAAAACAATAAGTCAGCTCAACATTAGTGTCAAATATCTGAAATGAGATTTTGATTTGTTAGCCCCCAAGCCATTACTCATATTACTATAAATCTACTGAATATGAAGACATTTGGTGACAAAGAATGGTTATAAAATATCCAACTAATGTAAGCAGTCTCAAGCTTGCATTTACTGACTAACACTCAGCATGTAATTCTCTAATGAAGGGAACAGATAAGAAAAACAAAACCATTTGTTTTTATAACAATGCATTTCAAATTAATTATTTCTGTAATTCCTCTGGAGACACAGGGTCCACAGAACTTCCATATCTAAAATATTAAAAAAGCCACAATTTGTAAGTTAACTTGAAGCAGAAAGGTTCAGCTTGAAACAAAACAACACCCAGTGGTGAGCTTTGACAAAATCTATTATCAACTTTCTTTGAAAAAGAATAAAACTCGAACTCCCGCTTAGAGAAGCTGGAAGTTTCTCTACCTGTTTTTTCTGGCACGCAGGACGCAACACACGTGGCCATTACCAACAAATGCATGTGTGGTTGGTTCCACAGGAAACACAGAGCTGCCAAGGCTTTGTGTGGAAAAACATTGCTGAGCTGCAGAGGTGGAATGAGACAGGCAGAGAGCCCTTGCAGGGTGTTCCAAGGATGCTGCACTGCTTAAAGACTGCTGCACATAAAAGTTTGCCACTTCTGTGCTGTCTCTGTGAAGCAGCTTCTCAGCATGAGACACAGAGGGAGGAGGGAAGCAAAGGGGAGGGAGCACAAGCAGGATTACAGGATTCAAACCCAACCAACCCACACACACAGAGAAGAAAGCAGCACAACTTTAGGGCTCCAAGCCAGGGGAAAGGTCCTGTAGCACCAGCAGCCACTGAGTGTGAAATCCTCAAATGAAATCCTAATTCCACCTTGACTGTGCCTTGTGCAGCTCAGCTTCCAAGGCAGAATAAGCTAAAACCCCAAAAAACAATGTGTGAGGAAATGAATGTCCCTAAAAATACTACTATGCACAGGTGCTTTACTCCTGGTTTGCTCTGTAGTTGTATCACAGCAAGTTTCCCAGGACTTTCTAACAAATTCCTTAGCATAGCACATTTGGTGAACACCTGTAACATCTTTCCTAGCTCCTCTGATTTCCTATGACTGATCTTTTTCATCCAGTAGATGAGGTAAATAAATTGGGTCACTGACCTATTGATTACCAAGCCTCCTACTAAGAATTACTTTAACTGCAGCAAACAACATGCTGCCTTCATAATTTTTACTCTCCTTTATTATTTTCATCATTTACAGACACAAGTGAGAATCTTAAAGTTCTTTACACAACCATGATATTTGGGGATTTTTTTCCAAAAAATCAAATCATTGCAACATGGAGAAATGTAGGGGAAAAAAACTATTCTTTGCAATATTATTTGATAATATTTAAATATAATTTAAACCATGGTTAGCAATCAGTATTTGTCTTCTGATCATACACAGAAACATTACTTTCTATGATTGCCAAGTCAAGCAAATGTGGGTCTGAGCAAAGCACTTCAGCAAGCAAAAAACCAGTATGCACACAAATGGCTTTTAGCAGTAGACAGCTGCTAAATATGTGCTCTAACTATGCTAAATAGGGTAACAACTCACTGTTCAGCACAAAATTAAAAAAAGGAAGAGGATTTCTCAATCAGAACTCATAAGGTGGGAGAAAGGCTGGGAATAAACGAGCAAATGGGCACAGGGAGGAGTTCAGTAGGGAACTGAACAAGGGACAGAAGGAGAGTAAAACCACAGACATTGACAAATTTTATGGAGCTTTGAATTGATGCATTCAAGGGATGCCCATGAAGACTGCAAATAATGGAGTATTAACAGGTATTTTCTATCACTGAGAGGCTGGAAAATGAAGATTCACTCTAATCTTAGATTTCATCCCTCTGACAAGGCAAAATCCATTAAGTGGAACAGAGAAATACTCATGCTCAGTAACACTGAACGTGGTCCAAAGGCAGCTCATCTACCACCAGCTTTCTATTAAATTTAAAAGATTGTTTTCTAAATACTTACCCATCTGAGAATAGAATCATATTAGTCAATAACTTCCAGCATTATTTTGCCTGAAAGAACAGTTTCAAAAAGCTATAATTTAAGTCTAAGGAACTTTAATAAAAGCTGTCAGAGAAAGTAAGAGGACTTGTGGGAGAGCTGTTCCTCACCAGCAAGCAAGTTCTCTGTGTACAGTTCCCTGGAATGCTATTGCAGCAACACATGATATTTTTCAACATATGCAGAAAAGGATAACCTGAGTGGCTTTAAAAAATAACTAGTTATAACCACTTAGTACATGATGGTTTTTGAGAAATATCTCATTATGCACAGGTAAAAAATTATTACTTCACAGTGAAACACAGAATGGAAAAAAATATGGAAATGACAGAAATGCTGAAAGAAGCAATTTTTGCTACCTATCCTGATGGACAGAAACACAGAGGAAATTAAATCCTATAAGCAACTCCATGATTACAGTAAAAAAAAGATCAGCTAAGTAGCCAAGTTTCTCAAATAAAACATTATATAGATGACCACTCTGTACAGAATACTCATAGAAAAGCTCGTCCTGGTATAACAAAAAAGTACCTAAATGCACATTTCAAATATCCTCAGAAACATCAGGTTCAAGGATGTTTTTAATTTTCCCAGCATAAAAACTTAGATTAAATGCAGACAGCATTATCACCAACAAATTCTTCATGATCTACACAAAAAGGACACTAGCAAACTAAAGGTCAATTTTTGTTCCCTTCTAAATGTAAATGGCTTTCAAGTGGTTTTCACATCTAGTACTAGAGAGGTGAATTTTCAGATAAGGGATCTAAAACAGCATCTAAAAATGCAGCCTTCCCTTTAAATTAAAAAGCCACAGGAAGAAAAACACTTCAGGAGCTCAGATAGGAAGGAGACCGGTGCTCACATGACCGAGAACTCTTTTAATATTCTAAAAAATGGTGAATAATAGGTGACAGGTAAATGACCTCACGAAAAGATGCTTCAATAAACCTTTTCTGTTCTTTATAAAATACATGTTTACCTCTCCAGCCTGATATAAAAAGCCTACAGTCCAAAGCCGAATTTTATGAGTTTCCTCATGCATAAGCAATAGAAATAGGACATGCAGAGGCTATATTTTGTTTTATTTTTTTTTTTTAAGAAGAGTGAATAAAAACCTTGCACTCAATTGAACTGCATTTCCCTGTGACAGAGTGTGAACACTGCACCTGACTGATTCCTAAATGTAATGAAACACCCTAAGTGGCAACAAGCAACATTCTATTGCTTCTGTTAAAATTCAGAAAAAGAAACACATGCCAAGTTCGCGGCATCGATTTAGGACTGTCAGCAGTGCCAGCCATCTCTAAGGTCTCTACTGATTCAAAGAGCCAAATGACAGTGCACAGAAACCCCCTCCAGCATAATTACAACCCCTCTCAGCTCTGCCCACCTCCTAGTTTGAAATGATGTGTCCCTTAATAACTTCTCCATCAGGCAGAGCACAAAAAGCAGAGCATGAGACTCAAGGGCTTCTGCTGGAGGAGCCCAGAGCAAATGATGGCCCAGAAATGAGGCACGGTGCAGGCAGTGGCAATGCACACACAGCATATATAAGGTTTATTTCCTTAGCTATTGGTGCTACAGGACAAGGAAAAGAAACAGCAAGTAAGGAAATGCCTTCTGTGGTTAAACAAGCTCTAAATTAAGGGAGAATTAGAGAAGAAGTCTTGTGAGTCAACACAAAAACATCCACATGAGTTTATATTCCAGACAAAAACTTGTCTCCCAAGTACTTTCTTTTTTTTTAATAAATAGTTGCACTGGAATTGTAAGAACTTGTTTACAAATTAAGTTTCTTTAGAGAGCAGATCAAATAACACCACACTGTGCAGCAAAACAGGACAACATCTTTCTTTCCTCTCTTGAAAACCAAAGAATTTTAACACAAACCAGAAAACTATTGTGATTGAATTTCTTGGCACTCTGTAAATATTGCCTTCTCTACAAAAGTTACACCTGAAAATTGCTTAGCACATAGAAGGCAATGAATTCCTTGGGGCTTAATTCTGTATTCTTTATTGTATACAACTTCTTTTGAAGTCAATAATAGTGATGTCATGTTAATTTTCCTTACATCTGCCAGTCTTATCTTAGAAGAGAAAAAAAAAATAAAAATCAATCCTTTAGTTCCATTAAAAATTCCTTGTAGACTGCCTTTTGTGCACTTGGTAAATTTTGAAAGTATCTGAGAAAATTAACATTCAGCATACATATTAATAAAAATAGAGAGAAACAGAGGAAATGAGCAAAGTGTAACAAAACTGCTGATACTGGATAAAGGCAAACCCTTTCAAGAAGACATGCATTAACACCTTCCTGACAAGTGAAGACAGCAGCAAAAACCATCCAATCTCATCTCTTTCCATTGCATCAACAGGAAATCCAACAATAGCAAAACTGGTGAGCACACGCCCTGCAGCAGTAAAGACAGCTCTGCCAAGCACAAAATAGATGGTGAAATTGTGAAATTAAATTGTGAATTCCAGACTTTATGCAGACTTCCATGACAGAAATTCCTATCCCCCTTATCTGTACCCCTTTATCACACACACAGACCCATATGAGTGATGTCATGCTGTATGAGTATAAAGGAAAAATCTTGTTTCTCCTGTATTCCTGAGGGCTGTAGAAAGAATTTCCTTTCACAAGAAAAATACTGGACCTTTGACTTTCAAGTTTTGAGAACTTTTTCCTATTTTCATCTTTAAAATATGTTGACAAGCACCATTTCTTGTTTGAAGAAGCCAGAGTGGACAGCTGCAATGTGGCACACAGCACCTAAACCATCAGATTTTTGAGCAGGACCTGGCAGGGGAGATTGGTTTCTCCCCATGTTTTACTGCAGAATGCCTGTCTAACAACATCCCCAAACTGCCTTCACTGGTAATTTTATTCCATAATATTTTGTGCCTCCTGTAGACTGAAGTTTCCTGTTTTCCCATATCTTTTTACTTTGTGTGGTTGCATATTCAGTTGCAAATTGTGCAGATAAACCTGAGTGACAGAGACAATATTAATCTGAGGGATCACAAAGAACATAAACCCAGCAAAATCTTGGAACAACAATGACCACAGCAGCCAAATTGATGTTCTTCGTTCTTAGTTTTCAGAGTGCATGTTAGAAGTACAAGGACAGCACACCACCAGAATGATAACAAGGATGTTGTTAATTATTAAGTGAATCAATGGAGTGTCAGTCATTCCAACATGAAATACATTCCACACCATAAACCACAATTCTTTCATGCTCAGTATTTTATTCATGGCTGAATGCAACTACATCAAATGAAGAAAAGTACCACTAACTTCCACCTTTTGATGTGCTCAAAAACCCACACAATTAAAACAAAATTTACCTCATAAAGTTACATGAGCAAATGTTTTTTGGTTCTGGATTTTACTTTGGTTACTGAAACACAGTTTGTTTGTTTCTAATAGTGAGATATTTCTGTGATTTGCAAAGCAAACAAGCTACAGAGGTTATTTAAAATAAACTTAACATCATAAAACAGATGAGGTTCACTGCCTTTAATGGAGTAATTTATTTCTCCAAATAGTCACAGAGGTCAAGATTAGCAATAGTTATTGGACAGACCAATCCATTTATATTCAATCATTCAATCATGAAGAAGAGAGTTAAGTGCTGTAAGGCTGGTGATAAACCTGTCACAGCTTCAGTTAGCATTCCTTGATTTTCTCAGACATCCAAACGTGAGGAAACATTCCAATTTTATGTGCTTTGCTTTATGTCCGACTTTTCCATTTTGTACTGCTAAATGACCATAACACTTGCATTTAATTGTTTTTTTCAGATATATCTTCAAATATATATGATTGTCATAAGAAGGTTTTGATCAGTGAAAAATGTATCACCTTAATGAAGTTCTAGAGATTGAACAAGCCATTATGCTAATGCTACTCAGCTACTTGAGCTCTGATGAGATCTTGGATATGAGTAAGTTGTGTTAATTTACCTTCCAGTGTGCAAAATTGAAATGCATTTAACTAAGTGGCCTGTGCATTATGTAAAACATAAACCAAAAAACCTTCCTGTTACTACACAATTAGACTACAATAATGTCTGGCCTCTGGCATTTTGATGTTTGATATATTAACAAAAGCTAAATGAAAAGAGGAAATCTGTACAACTTTTAAAAGTAGAAAAATTATTTCTGTTAGAAAAGATTGACAAAGTATTTCAACACTTTCCTCTTGAGAGAAAAGCTATTACATAAATTCATTTCTGACCCACATTATCATCTTTTGTTCAGCACATCAGAATGAGGATGTTGTCAGAGAAACAAAGCTCCAGAAGCAGGGTCTTCTCTTTGAGCCACTGTCACGTCTTTTTGTGATGGTAACTCAACTCACCTTTTCTATTTCTTCATTTGGACACACACATTAACAAATATCTAAGTGTATTTTAAAATGGAGAGGCCACAACTTCTTCCTTCCTTTGCTTTTCAATAGAGCGATTTTTTGTTTGAAAACTGCTTTTTACACAAGTTCATTTATTTCATATCCTTAAATATCAAATATACAAAAAAAAATTTCCTCAGCAACTATTTATGGCATTCTGAATTATTATCATGTTAATTAAAGAATTCATGTTATATACTGCATGCAAAACATTTGAGAAAAAAAGTTCCAAGTATTGTCACTATAAACTTGTTCATACATAAAATTAAACATATATTTATAGCCTGGATGAAATATCAAAGCTTTTCAGTAAGCATGAATTTAAAGACTGTTTAAACTTATTAGAAAACAATTTATTTTCCAGATTGCTACCCAGTGAAGCACAGTCCTCCCATTATCAGTCAACTTACTCAGTCTCTGAGCAGCCTCCAGGGCATCATTTGCAGAATCAGCTACAAAGAATCTCTGAACTGTAACCCCATGGTCTGCCATTATTTTTTTGCTTTGGTACTCCTGCAAGTTGAGCCATCGTCTGGGGGTTAATTGAACAGTCTAGGAAAAACAAGAGGGGAAAATAACATAATGCTCATTAAGAACAGTTCATGAGACATCCCACTGAGCTCTTCCACCTTATGGTTATCTCAAACCAGCAGTTAAACAACACCCAGAGAAAAGGTAAAATACATATTGATTTACCTAAGTGCCTTTTCTAAACATTTGTGCATCCCAGGTACTCTGAAAGCTACAGATATTTTTTAGAAGCTACACAAGGCTCACTTGGCCAGACAAAATGTCTTGCATTTAATATCAAGGCAAATTTGGCTTGATCTCCAAAGTCTATTTATGTTTTCACGTTATCCTCTGCTATAAAAATAGTAACAGACTCTTACATTAAAACACATTCAGTTTCATGTTAAATATCCTTATGATATGATATTTCATCTAATTCATTCCCTATAAAATTGCTTCCACTGATTCTATGCATTTGTTGAAGCATATCTGAGAAGAAAAACAATTGACACGGAATTAGCATTATTCCGTAAGAAACTCAACACTGGTACATGTATTTTCAGTGGTCTGCTATCTCTGCTTTGTGCTTCTAAGCAGGTTTTGTTGAGGATACCAGCACAGCCACACCAGCCATGCCAGGCCAACAACAGCTGGAGAATAATTCCCAACATGCCAGTTTAGACACCCCTGTGGGAATATAAACATCTCTCTACACCCCATGGGCACAAAGACACAGCAGCCTTACACACACAAAGACACCACATTTGCTTGTCCTGCCAGGAAACCTGGAGACACTACAGAAGTCACAGGATCTTCACTCAATGGTTTGAAGAAAGGACACATTCTCTACACAGGAGAAATTGTTCCACACAAATGCAATAATTAAGGAGCTGGAGCTGACTCTTGGCAATGGTATAATGGCAAAGGTGGAGCTGGCTACTGGCAATGGTATAATTCCATTTTGTGCCAGCCAAAGATGCTTTTCCCACGTGGAGAGACAAACTGCTGTCCTTCTGGCAGCCAGCCACAATCAGTTCTTGATTTCTCCTGAAGTAAGGAACACAGCATGCAAGTCAGCACCACGTATTTAGAAATGTTGGACAAAGAGGATTAGTTACTATACTAATGCTTTAATCTCTAATAGCATGATAAAAAATTATTAACCTAATGCAACTTTATTCTGAAAACAAAAGCCTTCCATGCTAAAGTCTTTCAATAACACATCCTCTCACAATACCCAAGGTTTACAGGCTGAGTTGTCTCAAAAGCAAACTCCCATCTGTTCTATTCTCTTTGAAACAGCACAAAAGATTGATGCATAAAGAAAACACAAACCCATCTTTTACAGTATATAACTGCATGTTTTCTGTAAAAGTGACTCCCACTGAACTTAAACAGTTACAAATAGCTGAGGATGACATTTTAAATCCTTTTATGCATAACTTGATTACCATATTTTAGAGGAACAAAATGGCATTGTCAGTTTGCTCTATGGCTATCTCTAATTCTACACATCATACAGACACCTCATATGATTTATATTCCTCCATGCTATTCACAGACGATATGTTATTACAGTTATGCAATACTTCAAATGCAGGGTCAAAATTTAAAGTCCCTTTCATAATTGTTGACATTTAATTTGTTTTCCTATTATAAATTCTCTGCTAGGCTCTAATAATTATCACTTCAGCATCATTTCCACAAGGAGATTAACACTAGGGGCCAGGAGGGACCCTTTTGGTTTATCTAAAAATTTCTATAGGTCAGTGACACAGCTAATAAAATTTTGATCACTGGTTTTATAATTTAAGACAAAGTTTTCAAAACAGCTTTTATTCATAACTTAGATCAATAAATCAGTTTCACATTAGGCATTACTAAGCTGATCTAAATCAAGTAAATAAGAAGGAAAATATTAAAAAAAAATCTTTCTGGGGAAGACATTTTGGCTGTTGCTTGATGGGAACTGAAGTGACCTCTGCTCCCAAACACCCTCTCAGCACCTCACAGGTACTTTTGGGATACAATAGCTTTACAACTCAAAAATAGAAATCAAAATGTCCAACAGAGATACTCCTCAGATGAGATGCTAAAAATCTTATTACATATGCATAAAGTGCAGACATACATAAGCATAGGGACACATGTTCTCTTATAAATATTGGACAATTAATATTAAGATATTATGACAATGTTTCTTTCCTAAATTATGAATCAGACCAGTCAGAGGAAGACAGAAAGGAAATAAGAAAATAATTCCTTTGAAAAGTGTCAAAGTAGTCCTAAGGATGATTAGACAAAGCTCTGCTCAACAAATGCTGGCACAGAAAAGCAAAGCCTACAAACTCCAGGTTAGTGGGGTTCCCCCTGCTCTATTACATAATTCTAAGAAAAAACATTTTACTGAGTGCCAGCTGAGGACTTTCAATCAAGTCTTTGCACAAAAGACAAACTCCTGGTTGTGAATGAACTGCTTGATAAAATTAATAAATATCTGAAGTCTGTACCAGAAGCTCTGAATAGCAAGGAACATGAAAAGCTTGCTTTAAAGCACTTGCAGGATGCACACCATATGTCATGAGGACAGCAGAAAAACTACAGCAGTTACAAGTGATGAAATAAAGCACAAGCTTTGAATCTGTAAAGGTGACTGCTCTTTCAAGACCATCTTGAAAAATCAAAACAGCTGTGGATATGCATTTTAGGGTGAAGACAAAAAAAAAAAAAAAGTGACCATGAAATCTCAGAAACATGAGTAAACAGATGCTACTTCGAACCAATTTCCAGTCCAAGATGGTTTTGTTGCAATAAATCTGTATCTGAATTTATACAGGAATCTTGAACCCCTACCCTTCACATACATTTATACCAAGCATTCTCAAAAATTTCAGATGGGCTTCAAATGGCCTGAATTCTTGGACATCATAAACTTTTATGTATTCTACAGATAAATCCACATGTGAGACAGACAGTAAGTGCACCAATGCATGAAGGTACAGCCTCAAAACCCTAGGGAAGAGCCTACAAAGGTTTCAGAGAAAGCTATTTCCCATGGACAGTCTTCTACAGGCAGCCATGATCCAACCCTTCCCCCTGAAACTTATTAGAAAGAGATTTTAATCCAGCACAGAACACAACTCTGCCATCACATGTCTGTTTTTCTTACTTTCTCATTTTACAGATGTTTCATTGCTTGCAGCAGCATCAAACATCACTGTTAGATTTTCCAGTTCAGTTCCAGTTCTCAACAAAGACAGGCTAAAGGATTAAATGGCAAATCAGCATCAGAAAAATAATCTCAATCTGAAAGAGAGAATGGAGGGAGCAACTAAGAGAACCTAAAGCACAGGAAAGCAGAGTCTAGCTTTTAGCAATTCTGTTCATTATTGATTCTCATCACCTTCTATTACCAGCTTATCCCTGCTTGAATATTTTTATCTCTTCTCCCCACACATTAGTCAGAAAAAGTATCAGAAAACACCAGAGGTCTCTCAGATCTTTCCAAGAAGCTCTGTCCCAGCTGACACCCAGTATGTTCCAGAAGTTCAAGATGTAGCTGTGTTTCATCTGTCTCTTTATTGCAAGGCTGGGCTGGAGTAAAAGAAGCAGATCCTGTCCCACCAGCTTGTGAAGAAGAGACTGGAAATTGTGTGTGGATTTTAGTAAACCCTGACTCCCTGTGTGACATCTCATCTTTCATCTTCATAAGATGACACACAAAGAACCAGAAAATTTTCCACTGGTAGCATTTTTTTGTTTTCCTTTCAATGGGAACTTTGTGTTGTGTATTGATGTACACACTGAAGATGCAGAGTGGCTCTTATTTGAGATTCAGATCTTCCTGGTAAATCAAAAGGTGTTGTTTATTTTTAAACCACAAATAAGTTTTAAGAATAAATCGGTTTGTAAAACTATCTTTTTTCTATACAGAAAATAAAATGTTGATATTTAAAATAATAAAGCTTTAAAGAGGAATTAAATTCATCATTAATCAGATATTTCTTAAGATTAAATTTCTAATGTAAATGCTTACCAAAGAGCTTAATACACTTAAATAGGACTCTTTTACAACTGATAACAATTCCTAAGAGCTGACAACAACATCAAAAATCCCAAAACTGAAGTAGGTGGAACAAAAGGCCTTAACTGGGCAGTAACATGAATGGAGATGAAGGCACAATTATTTTATCAAGTACAAATTTCAAAACAGATTTTCTCCTGCTGGCTAGAATTATTTGGCATTTTCCAAAAGCACAAAGTATTGGCTGTGTTTTCCCTCTAATATCCCTTCCCTTCTCCAATCTCCAAGATTTTTCTTACCAGTCAGAACCACACTAATGTAGACCAAAAGTATATAGAGTGAGGAGGATTTAGAAAACTACTGTCACTGGGAATTGTGTATTTTATTCTGAACAAGTTCTGTTCAGAGTTCCTTCTCTATATAAGCAGAGCCCATGGTTGGTCCCAAAGCATGATTAAATGAGTGGCACACACATCAGGAAATCAAATATTTCTTTTTGATCATCTTAACAAGGTCAGGTGTTGCAGAATTGTATCTGTGGTTTATTGACCACTACTTGAGAAAAAATTGATTCTTCATATAACCTGCATAACCTCTTATTTACACTTTTTTGTTTGGTGGGTTTCTTTCTATAAAATACTAAGGGCTCGGCACAAATAATGTATTTGGAGAGCAGTTGCATTATTCTTCCACTGTTCAGTTTGCCAATTCTTTAGCTGTCACATGACATGAAAAAAATTGTTTTATTTAAATAACAAGAGCTAAAAAACTAGCAACTTAGTTAAACAGGAGTGGAACTACAAGTACTTTTTCTGCAGAAATTTGCTTCAATGTAAGCAAAAATCCAAAACCAAAAAACCAAACCCCTGTCTAAAACCCCCTAAAGAGATTTAGAAAACACTGCAACAGAGATATCGCTGTTATATATGCAGCATTAACTACTCTGATGTGCAACATCTTTCAGATGACCCAGGAGGTATCTTTTGAGTGCTGGCTTTAGGAAAAAGAAAACACACACACATAAAACCAGAAGAAACTGTCTTAACATGTTCACCAAGAAGTTTGCAAGCTGCATGTTAACTACTTCAAAACTCTGCTTGAAAAGAAATGTTTATATAAGCACAAAACAGAAGCAGCATCAGTAAATCCAAACTTCATCAGATTATGTCCCTGATTATTTCTTACCTGAGCCAATATGCTCAGTGTAAGGTTTTCTCATTCTTTGGCCTCCCTGGTAATACATCCAAGGCTGACTTTTTAAAAGAGAATAAACAGAATAGAAAGAATCACTTAAGTTTGTTCTGTAACAAGTATATGAGGAAGCTGCCAAAAAGAATAACTGAAAGGTCAAGCCTGACAAACAACTGAAGGTTCAAATTATATCTTCTATTACAACTAAGGCCTCTTAGTCTTGAAATAATCAAATTTTTAAAAATTTAGTGACATTTCATGCCTAAATCCACATGGAACTACCTTGGCTAACCATCCACAACTAAGTATTTCACCTTATCAAGTCGTGTTCACATGTAGGTCATTTCCCTAAAAAAAGCCCTAAATGTAAATGTTTATTTTCTCTTGGTAAGACTCGCCTGGTCAAATCTCTACTTTTGTAAAATGTCAAATAATTCTAGCTTGGAGAAGAGAGTTCAGTGTTAATCAACACTATTAAGGAAAACAAAACCATCACTAAGCAAATTTCTAGGATAATTGAACATCCCTTGACACACCTGTACAATTTGAGCAGCTCTACTGTTTTCATTAGCATAGCTTAATGCATTTTATTGCATGACTGTTAAAAGGAAGACACAATTTAATATCCAAAATTCCCTTTTCATTCGCAGTGTTAATGGAAGCCAGTATTAATATCACAAAACAAAAATGGGTTTCTTAAAAGCACCTGGCAGTAAAGCTGGTTAAACAAATGCTCACTTTTTAGTTCCTCCTCTGTTGCTCCACTGAAGCCAAGTAGCTGTAACTGTGCTCACAGATCCTGTGCCAGAATGAAACAGCTCTAGCAACACAAATTAACTCTGCATGAATGCAAATTATATGTCAAATATATAAAGTATCAGGTTTTATAAACTTGGAATTTATTGTAATGGTTATATTGGAAATAGGTCAACTGGGAAGAAAAAACATGGTGTTTTTGAGGTGAGGAGATGTACTCTGTACCTGAAATTAAAAGGAGATGTATTTAATATATGTCATCAAAAATAAATGTCTGTCACCAAAAAAATCTATTTGCTTAGCCAACACATTCTACAGCATTCCAGTTTATTCAATTTGTGCACTCTGACCTGTAATACAATTCCAAGCACATATGAAGGAAAGCAGATACACAAAGATGACAGTAATGAAAAAGCAGACCATTCATCAATATGAGGCATAAACCTTTATTATATTTATTGACATACAGTCTCTGTAATTGACAAAGATGTAGAAGTTTCTCTCAAAAAGAAACCATCAGAAATAAACTAAACTGAATACCCTCATATAAACCACTGCAGACATAGACACAATTTATTAGGTCATGTACTTAAAATAGGCCACTGAAAACATACTAAAGCACTTATTTCAGTTTGCTGGCAGTGGCCACAAAATGAGTAAGTTAACCTGACAAGAAACAAAATTTGAGCAAAATGGCACCACACGAAACAGAAGTTTATCACAAATGTAAGTCATAAAAAGCAAAACTATGCTCTGTAGGAAAGCAAGTCTTTCAAGCACAAAAGGAAATGGAAAGAGTCATGGTAAGGCTGATGGGCTACAAGCTGTCCCATCGAGCCACACCACACATCCCCCTCTCCAGAGTTGGCCAACTCTGCAAACCTGGGGGCACATTATGGAAAACAGGACAGAAAATGTCCTTCCCAACTAATGTCCTGTTGCCACAAACCAGCAATTTTAATCTTCCAAAGCAGGAGCTAGCATGCAGGTCATCCTATTTCAAAGCCATGGAGGAAACCGTCTTCCATCAACATCCCAAATTGCCCGCTTTAGCTGGGATGCCATATGGCAGCGAGGTCCCTTTGGATCAGCAGAGTCCAGCAGCCTCATCCAACACTAAACATTATGATCAAAGTCTCAGTCTAGACCTCTGTGATATATTTATGAGGAATAAAATTGATTCTGTGAGCTAGTTTAGGAGGAAGTCTTGAATATTTCCCTGACAAAACCAGTTTCCATACTTTTGTTCACAGCAGTCAGGAATTGTTTGTTTTTTAGTCTGTATCAAAGCACCATAAGCAGACCAGGCTTTAAACTGGAGCATTTGGTTTTAAAATCTACAGGTACAGCTGAAGACCTTTTAAAGTTCCATTATTTATTTATTCCTACAAATGGGAATTTGTTTTAACTGAATTAAAACCAACACACAAACTCTAGTTAACACCTATAGGCCTTTTAGTTCCATATTTATTCCTGAAAATATAGCACACAAAATATCTTGTGCAGTAAAATACACAGAATATAAAAAAAACAAACTATCACATTTCCCAGTTTTCTAAAGTCTAAGTCATTTTGATCAATAAACTGCAGGGTCAATTTACTGTTTTATACCAATGAACCATATACTCACTTTTTGTAATAAGTGAGATCAGTCCATGCAACAAAGGTTTTTGAAATCTAACTTCAAACTAAAATAAAATGTGAAGTACATTTTTGTTTAGTAAATCTGGACTGCCTGTTCTGGTGGATAATTACTATTATTATAATTATAATTAATAATTATAATTACTACTGTTCCTAACATCTATGACTCTTTGAAACAAGATACCTTTGTTAAATAACTAAATTATTGTTTTCATAGACTCAAAAAATACAGAAAAAATAAACGGGGGTTTGTTTATAAAAGAAGCTCGCAGTTACTATAATTAGGATTGCTATGGTTAAATTGTTTAAAAAGTTGTATTCAAACAGTTGAGAGGGTGGCCAAGAGCTTAGAAAGCGTAAATTTTAAGTATTCCAAGTTTAAAAACTTCAGAGGAGTAAAACAGGCTACCACCTCTGCTCAGAAGCTCTCATTACTGAAAATGAGACTGCACTGCCTGCTGCAAAGCAAGCCTGGGGAAGACAGTATGAAACTACCTGCTCAAGAGCATTTCTCCTTCCAAATGACTCACATCCACTGCAATTCACTGTCCAGAACAGTAACACTCCAGAAGAAATTCAGAAATCTAGCTTGAAACAATCACAGGATTTTTTTTATTACTATATTAAAGTGTTTGTGTCACCATTTAGTTTTAGTTAATGCAATCAAAACCAGGGTTTAGTTAAACCTTCCCCCAAATGCTTACCCATAATTTAAGGAAAAGCCAATTTCTCTTGTCATACACTGCAAGATTCTTTTTAAGAGGAGCCACTGCAAACCAGAGAGAGGAAACACTGTGCATCACAGCAGGAAAAAAAGATGGTGACAAACATGAAAGAAACAAAGGGAAGAGCTTTGTTAAACCAGTAACATGTCAATTTGAGAGAAGGAAGCTATTTTAACTGAAAAGCTAAAGAAAGTATCTTTAGGGATCTCATCCTTTTTAGTTAAAAGAAACTACTTTTCTCCCATCACCAGGCAGCAGTGATTATTCTAATATAAGCTAATAAAGCACAGATATCAACCACAGATTACCTAGCTGTAGGTAACAAAGCACACTAAACTAATTGATGCCAGTTGACATCACTCATCTGTTGAGAAACAGGCAGTCACCAATTACTGACAGAACAATAATTTGTTTGTTTAATGAATATGCTAATTTGCTGAACTCTCATTAGACAGATACATAGGCAATATTGATGAGTTCCATAAGGCATTATAAAGTATGGCTGAATTATTTCAAAACAAATTAAAGCAGAAAATATAGTACATTATTTAATGGAATAATAAAAGCCTGGTAGCAAACGAATCCTCTGGGTGAGTTCTCTGAAAAGAGAACAAATTCTCAGAAGTGCATGGGCCTAAACACCTACTGCTACTGGTACCTTGTTGGGACTACCTAAAAACAGAGGCTAGACAAAATTAAGAGAATAAAAAGCAGTTATATTTATTGAAGGGCCTTCAGGTACTTTTAGGGCAGATGAAGCTCCCCCAGGGGCTGCACCCAAAATGGACCACGGGTCATGGCTTTTCTTGGTCCATGTGGATACTGGGGGTTCATCTTCCAATTACAGCTTCAGGTAACGAACTCATTAATCCCAAGTTTGCTCTCCCCCAACTCCCTTTTGTTTCCATCTCTCAGGCCTGAGGCAGTGAGTGAGGTGTCCTTGATTCCCAGGCCCGGAGAGGAATCGCTGTGTCTGACCAAAGTGGGAAAACAGCAGCTGACACTCTGTATGGAGTGTAGAGTACTGCACGATTACAAATACATGAAAAATATAAAAGCTAAAATCCTAAGGCATCACTTCACCTGGGAATTCACCCCCAGGGATTTGGGTGCTCCTGGACACAGGACTGTGCCCACCTGATGTGCAATGCCAGAGAGAAACTGGAGAACTTTGCATTTCCCACAAAACCACCTGCAGTACCTCTGTTGCTAATAAATCCCAAGTAAAAGCTGGCTCATCTGCAGATTTAGGGCAATGCAACACGGCCCTGGAAACAAAAGCAGTGATTAAATTTTCAATTCATAGTTCGTTTTGATTGTGTTGGGGATGCATCTAGTTTCTCTTTTTCTCTCTTAATAATTTTAAGTTCCTAAATTAAGAAGGAAATAGAAATTGGTTTTTCACTCAAGAAAGGAATCACTACAAGCAATATCTGTCAATTTGTAATCATTTATTCATACACAATTTAAATGAGAAACAATATTAAGTTCTACTTCGAATTTCAGTTTTACCAAAGGAGTTTTATTTCAATAATGCCACAGAAATGAACAGAAATTTCTATCAAATAAACACCTATAAAATCTCCTCTACATCATATGGCCATATAAGCTACATTTCTGCTTTTCAAAAGAAAATACAGACACAAGGGACTGCAGCAGGGAACACTTTTAGGCAGAGTAGGAAGGTCTCACATTTTTGTGTAATACAGGACAGTTCAAAGTAGCGAGATCCTGCAGAAACCAATTATAAAAAGAACAGTTTCAGCTTCAACCTGAACAGCCTACCCAGAATGTTAAAATTAACCTGGGAAAGTGAATGATTTAACTAAAGAAATAAGCCTACTGGATTTGACCCCAAAGTCAAGTCATGAATCAAACTCCCTCACTCTCCCCCGATTTGCTCACTGAAGTGGGAGAACCTTCCCAAAACTCGCTCACTAGCTGAACTGCCAACTTTCCAAGGTAATTGAATCTAAAAATACATGGCTCTATTAAATTTTT
The DNA here is from genome assembly GCF_049639895.1 of Pseudopodoces humilis. Classification (NCBI taxonomy): domain Eukaryota; kingdom Metazoa; phylum Chordata; class Aves; order Passeriformes; family Paridae; genus Pseudopodoces; species Pseudopodoces humilis. Next base: position 15,738,079 of record NC_142212.1, read on the forward strand.
TTAACATTAAAATTCCACCATTATTGGGGGCATTTAAACATTTCATTTGCTACCCACTACCTCAAAATTAATTCATTAGTAAATATATTAAATATTAATGATGATTTACCTCTTCCACCTTTAAAACAATGTTCCCTTTCACTAAAAGATATGTTAATCTGCAATGACATATTAATCAATACTTATTAGGAAACATATACTTCAACATCCCTCTATTTTTGACTCAGTGCTTTCTTTCCTCTCTCAGTAGTGAAATGCCTCAGCTGGGAAAGAGAAACATCAGGAGTGTGTCCATCATTTCTGAAGTGGCTGGATGCTGGTGAGGCTTTCTTTATTTTATTTATCTCTTTCATTAAAGCCCACCTTCTAAATCTTTCCACAGTGGTTCTAACAGCAAACAGTAAAATTTTGCTGTGCTTTAATAAGCAGAAACAGAAGAGGATTTCAGAAGACAGCACCATCTCTTTCACAATTCTGAAATTTAGATTACAAAACCTTATGGATTGGATTAAAAAAACAGAACAGTATCTATTCATGAACCTTTCTCTTCAAACAAAACCATAGCAATATACACATAAAAGCCACAAAGTTTTAGAAACATCTCAGTTGTGTCTTGGATATTTCACAGCATTGCAGATGAAATGGTGAGGACAGTAAATGTTCTCAGGGTGGAAATGAGACTGCAAATCCTGACTGCATTCTCCACAAAATGTAATGACTCCCTCACCAGTTCTGAATGTTCCTGCTCACTGCCTACTGCAAGAAACCCTTTTACTTCAAGGGTTTCTGAATGCCTGCCCTACTATGTTCTTTTCACTTGATCTTGTACTCCTCCTCGTGCTTCTGTAATCTATAATCTGATTGCAAACTGAGTGATCCCAGGCTTTACCTCTGCCCTCTCCTGCACACCATGGAGCACGGTGTGATGTCTTCCATGGCAGGGCTCAGCCAGCTCATCAGCTCCAGAAAACACAAATGAAACTACACAGTTCTCTTCCAATGTGTCTCTTCCTTTCTATCTTCCAGTGTGCCTATATATGTACAAACTCAGCTTTTATCCTTCTGTTTACTTCTCATGCAAGGAAGACACAAGAATGAACTTGAAGCAAGTCCTTCACTCATTGCAGATTTAAAGTCTCCAGTAACGATTACACTTTATAGACTTATTTACAGCTTGCTTACACTCAGGGATTTTGACAGCTATTCTGTAAATACACTCTCCTACCCACTAAGTTCCATTGTAAACTATCAGGAACATACACGGGGTCAGACTTGAGCTCCTTCTGTCATCCTTATTCTCCTTATCTCACAAAACCAGAATCTGAGCCCACATCCTTGTGCTCTACAAGGCAGATCCTAGCAGCCATCACCTGGACGATCCTTCTGGGTGCCTGCATGTACGGGTTTGTGAGGACTACAGTCCTCAAAAGTAAAAGAGGAGAGGGGGAGAAAAGCGTCCTCTTGAACAGTAAGACTCTGACCTCCCTTTCTTCATTGCCCACACCTTGTTCAGCAGCTGTTTCAGTGAGGTTGCTACAGACTGACCTCCAAATAAAGCAGGACATCACCAAATCCCTGACAACTGCATCCTGCTGCCCACACAGGGGAGTATTCAGGACTCTATTTATCTGCAATCAGCAAAATAAAATTTCTGCAAATTAAGTGGCAGCACCCTCGTGACCCTGAGAAGTTCTGGGATGCATTTTGGTTAGTGTGGACAGGCTTCCTGAGCAGGGCTGAGCACACCCCAACCCTGAAGGACATAAACCTTCACCTGAACAGTGAACCATTAGCAGCTTCCAAAAACCCTGAAACAGGGCAGGTTCCTTATTCTGTGGGATTACATGAAAACAACAAACAACATGCAGAAGGTCACATCACAAACAGGATGTCAGAAAACCAAGCTGGTTGCCCAAACACTAAGCTGCCAGTCCACTCAAAGAGCCAAACGATGCCTTCTGTCCTTACTGCAGAAATTGTTGGCAAAATATTTTTTCCTTGCATTTTTAAATTGAATTTCAGCCTAATTAAAGATTAAGTATTAAAATGACTTATTGTACATCCACATATGCCCAAAGAGCAAGCATGTCTACAGAAGCTTTAAACCACTGAAATTGATTTTTGAAGCCTTTGCTTGGGTAAAGGAAGAACATGATTTCCCAGATTCAATTTCTTTTTTTTCTTTTTTTATTTTTTTGTCAATGTTCTCCCCATCAGAAGTTCTGCTTTGCATTAGTAATTAATTTTAGTCAAATTATGTTCATTTTGCTTATTTTGAACTTCAAAGCTTTAAGAGAAGCATACTTTCTGACCTAAAAAGTAAGGCTTTGAAGTATCTGATGGAAATAAACTCACTACCATACACAACAGCATAATCAGTTGCAGAAAATGCTGTAACACATTTCCTGCCTTGGAAAATGAAAGAAGATTGTTGGTGATATGCACAACACATTCAAAAAGTGAAATAAGACATCTCCTCCACATAAATCAGAAATATTCTTTTAAGTATCTTGAGGGGAAATTTTATATTTTTGTTCTGATCTTATGAAAGTGTTTAATTTCCTAATTTTTTACAAGATTAAAATGATATTTTTATGCAACTATGAAGAAATGCTCTAAATAATAAAAATAGCCAGGAATAAATAATTCTAAAACTATTGTACCACCAAACATGAGACAAAGTAGCCTCTATCAATTTTTTCTTTCCTGCATGCAAATTCACCTTCCTAAATTGTTACAAAACTCAAAGCATATTCAATAAGATGAACAGAAATGTTTCTGCATTCATATCTCAAGTAATCATATCTATCAAAGAAGTGTTTCACGCCTACCATACCCTAGAAGAATGCTTTTTCAAGTGTTAGAAGTTGCTGATATTTTAAGAAAAACACCGATAAAATGCCAATTTAGACAGTTTGAGCTCCATTTTTCATCACAGAGAAGGAAATATGAAACATAATCACAGGTTTTTTGTTCCAGTTCTTTAATATTGAAGTCAAATCATGATAATTTCCATGCTACTCAACTATGTCATCACAGAATATGTCTGTGAGCACTAAGCAACATAACACTTCCAAGCAACAAAAATGCAAATGCCCACGGTAGTAAAATAAAGATACAGAAAAGTATCTACAGAAACAGTTTCACTGCATGCCTAAGTCATATCTGGTTTATTAAACCAGTCCAGAATGGTCTGGACCAATTTCTTTCCTGGAAGCAGCAAAAAAACAAAGGACTGGTACCCATTTTTTGTATCAATCTGAATGCTTCACATCCTTTATTGCTAATAAGTCTTGGTTTTAATTAGACCATTTGATTTAGACTGACATGAAGCAAACTCTAAGAGACAAAGATATGAGAGGCAGAGAGTCTTCAGCTACTTGGGCAGAGCTGGGGAGAAAACCAGAAACTACCCAGAATAATCAGTGAAAGTCAGCCATTAATAAGAAGTCAAACATTAAGAATATTTTTCTTTACTCTGCAGGTAATTTCTTTATTAATATTTCTCCACTGTTTATACTTAATTATATAAATTCACTCTGCTGCCATTCTCAAATCTCCAAGCAAGCTTAGGACACTACAAGAAGCATCATCATCATCTTCAAAGACTTTGACCTTAAAGCAGATTGATACATTTCTGACTGTATGGAGGGAGAGCAAGGTAAACTTTAATCCAATGAAACAGCACTTCCAAGCCCAAAGGATGATGGCATTACTCCGCTGGCAAAGGAAATTGGGACTATGCCCAGCCTTGGTTCTTGTGTCTTACTGCAGCCCATGCTGTATGCAGAAATAAACAACAGCCACTGCTCTTCCTTCAGCTTCTCCCCAGAGGGAGCTGCCAGCGCCCTGACCAGCTCTTGTTCCCACATGTGAGGTTCCATAGTGACTCCTCTTGTCAGCTCCTCAGACATCTGCATTTGGAAGCTGTTATCTGAGCTCTCCAGAAACCTCCTGCAACTCTTGATTATGTGTTCCCTGCTGTGCTGTCTCTCCAGCAGAACCTGGAGGCAATGAAGCCCTCCGTGAGGACCAGGACCTGCTGACTGAGGCTTCCTCAGTTGTCTACAGCTTCATCTGGTTCTTGCTGAACAAGGTGCCTGCAGCAGAAATGTACAATAACCCTGTCAGTGATGTCAGTCTGCCAACAAATCCTGGCCCGTGGGTTCTCAGCTGGGTCATCAACCCTCCCTAGATGGAGCTCCAGCACTCCAGCTGATCTGGAGTCATGTTCAATCATCTCGCATCATGTTTAAAGCAATCTCTAAATATCTGTTCCTCTACTTCCAAAATTTATGGTGTTACTTTAGACTATTTTAATCTGAGCCATTTAACCGAAAAACAAATCTAGACTGAAACTCTGCGTGAAAGAATTCAATTAAACAGATTCCGTTTCCAGTGTGTTTGGAGTGACAAAATTGAAGATGATAGAAAATTTAAGGAAAAATACATTTTTATGCCACCTTCAGACCTTAGCAAGTACTATATTGACAATAAAAAGGGTACAGTTCCTTTTAATAGGCTTTTCATCTTTAATTATCATGAATAGCTCTATGTTTTACCTATACCCACCTGTGTTATGTACAAGTGGCACACAGAACTCCTCCAATAATTGGAATTTCCCTGACATTTTTATGCCAATCCTCTGTATGAACAACTCTTTTCTTTTTTTTACACAAGGCAGCAACTGCTTTCTTGGCTGCCATGAAATTAGCAGATGTCAAATTAAACTGTCCTTTTGTCCACAGATGCTTCAGAGGAAGATATCAAAAGATGATGAAGTGTTCCATTAGTAATCTGTGTCTGTTTTTTAATTTGCAGCTTCATATTTTCCAGTCAAAAGTCTTGGACAAGCAGGCAAACCTACCAAACACGATCAAAAACCTCACTTAATTTTTCATTCCTTCTGACAATTCTTACAAAACTTTTGCATCTCATGAGGAATTTAGGTGGACAAGAGTTAAGACATCATAAGTAAACCACAGTATGAGTGAATCTCTCCTCCTGACACAAACTGAGGCTGTTCCTCACAGCTTACGTTGCCCAGACTCCAGCCCAACCCAGACTGTGATTCTATGAATTAAAGGCAAACAGGGTAGACAGAAACTGATCTGTCACCATGTACTACCCATGTGCAAGGTAAGTAAACACAAATGAATAATAATGTATCACAAAATATGTTTAAAAGTCTTTTCTTAAATGAAACAGTTTTTGAGTTAAATATAAATACCCCAACCCACATTCAAGCCCAAGGTGGTTGCGAGTGCCTACAGCTTTATGATTTTGGGGTCAAATTATATTATAAGAAAGCTTATAAACTCTCAGATCATCACAGAATTAAAATAGATTTTAATTCAATTTTGGGATACACACTATTACAGTTTAGGGAAACCAGTAAGCAAGTAAAGAGACCAGAGAGAGGACAGGAAGAAAAAAGTAAATCTGCTCAAAGCAGCAAATTTTAAACATACAAAAGTTGCATTTGTTGAATATATTTTGTGCTATCAGTATAAATTGTTGACTGAAGAACTAAAAAAGATGTTCCAACAAGTAAGTGGAAAAATAGCAAGTCTTTAAATTCCTCCACAGTTAACATTTAGCCACTAATTATACAAAAACATCACCATCAGCATAATGTCACAAACAAACTAAAACACCAGTCTAGGGTTTTCATTTTCATTACCACATTAAAGGATGGCTTCAGCTTGCAGTTCAGAAACTGTTTTAAGTCTCACTCATGCAACAAAGAATTCAGCAGCACAGAAAACTCTACTACTAAGAAATTTTTCATAATAGTCCATCTTAACTCCTATTTGTTTCATGCCCGCTCCTGCTGTTATGCAGTTAAAATAAAATCAATAGCCAGCTACTAATCATGGATCAATGTTTAATTACCAGTTCCAAAGTTACTGTCATATGCAGCTGGACAGGTAATATGAATTCTCTGTCTTGTCTTTTACTGAAGTGCAATGGAAGAAATAAGCTGAGTCACAGATGGTTAGAAACTGCTTTTGGAGCATTAGAGGAGGAAATTTTCTGGAGAAAATCCTCCAAGTATATGCTCAAAGCTGTAGATGATAGTCACAGTCACAAGCATGTACAGGAAAACTGGACTGGCCAAGGCAATAACGAGCTGAACTACTCACTACAGGTATGGCCAACAATAAAAATTATCAGTTGAGCTTAAATCACCTTGGAACGAGTGAGTCCCCAACACAGGGAGGGAGACAACCTCATCTCTAAGCACTAAATGAGGACATTACCCATTCTTTTTTTAAATGAACCTTCCAAACAAGAGAAAGGATAAAATAGTAGAAAAATTAACTACTTCTAAGAAACAACTATACCCCAGCTGTGTCTACACCTTTGTCTTGGGTTGCAATGCAAGATGTAACCAAAAGTACGTATTCTATCACCATCTGTTAGAATCAGGAAAGGCAGTGTTCTTCATCTCTCCATGGTCCACCTCTCATAACTCCGGGGGATATCTTCTGTTATGGGCCATTGAGTCTCACTGCAGGACTGCTAAAATCACATCATCCCATTGGGAGATGCTCCACCCAGGGGGAGGAGCCAAGCATTCCCACCTGGATATAGCCTGAGACTGGGAACACCACAGGCAGCCTTTCTCCAATGGATTCCCAGAGGAAGACCAGACCCATCTACACCACTGGACCTTCAGAGGAAACTACACCCTTCTACAGGATCATTGCTTTAACAGAGCCACATTTGTCACTCCAGGAGGACTGCAGCCACCACTTAATCAGACTGCTACCAACACCCTGACCAACAGGGTGTCAGGTCGTATTCTGATTCTGTCAGTGGGATGGGGTTTTTTGGGATTTTTTTTTGTCCTGCTGCATTTTTATCTTAATTTTCCTACTAAAGAACTGTTATTCCTACTCCCACATCTTTGCCTGAGAGCCCCTTGATTTCAAGATTATAATAATTCAGAGCAGGGGGGTGGTTTACATTTTTTTTCCATTTCAAGGGCAGTTTCTACCTTCCTTAGCAGACACCTATCTTTTCAAAACAAGACAGTCTTCATCTCACTCCTCTGTATTCCCAAAAGGATCTCAGTAGCCTCACACATTTCTCATAAAATCCCTGCTGGCAGTCATCAGCCAGATAGACCAAATGAAAGATGACTTAAAAAAAAAAAAGAAAATTACCACACACACACTGACATTTCCAGAGAAAAATAGGAGGAAACAATCACTCAGATAACTGTAAAGAAAACACAGTTTGTCTACTGACACTTTATCTAGTGCCCCAGGAGGCAAATCAATGAAAAAAAACTACCTGCTTTTACATAAAAAAGCTTTGACCAATCCTAAACATACCCAAGGAATGGAAGCAGTCTCTGGGTAAACTGGTTGGGAGTTCAGATGGAGGGTGAGGAAGGATTTATTTATTCATTCAGAGCCACGGGTGTGGCTAATTCTCCATGTAATGTCATATTCATGAAGGCTAATTAGCCTCATCCCCTGATTATACCTCCATGAGGTACAAAGGAAGGTAAATCAATGCAGCAAAGTGCAGCTTTTCTACTTCAAGGCAGAGCTGTGAGTATCTGTGTCAGAGCCAGATTGCTCCCAAGGTAGAAGTTCCACTTGTATAAAACTAACCGGGGAAAAAAAATAATAAAAAAAAAAAACATAGTCTGAGGTTATATTTATGTTTTCATTTCCTTCTTTCATCTCAAAATAGGATTCAATAACCATGTGTTTAATGGAACTGCCGGGGAGGAGTGGGCCAAACATCTGCTCCACTTTGGCATTTCAGTTTTGTCTAGAGTTTGAAGAGGGCTTTCCTGTCATTTGGATGAGGTGCCTGTAGAAAAAGCTGTTTGTGAAAGTCTGTAGGCTCATGTATTTCCTGCCTCTAAATGTAAAACCTTGAAAATATAGCAAAACTGCCAACCAGGAAAAGCCAAATAGGGAAGCAGTCCAAAGAAATTTTCAAGAACACCAAAGGAAAGTAAGAAAAAAAAGAAGAATTCAACGTGAAAGTAGCTTCTGAAGCCATGAATTGAAAAGATATTTCAGTAATGTTTTGTGTCTCATGGAAGATCAGATATCACTGCTGATAGCTTCTTAGAAAAGGCAGAACTTTTTCTGCTCAATCTCATTAATGAGGTTTTGTAGATATACAAGTCTAGGAACTGAAGTCATCTGCAGTAAGCAAGCCTGCAGTTCCCCATTTGCAACATCTATAGATTCCAGCATATTTTATAACAGAAATATTGCTTAATTTCATCTTTCCCTCCATTTTTTTCTTACTTTTTTGTTTCTTTTAATATTTTCAATGCATATGGAATCTGGATGTGTTCTGGCAGGACTGAGGCCCATTTTGAAGGCTGGGATAGGGCTCATAATGCACAAACCAACCTGCTCACTCAATTAGAATACTGGAGAGTTACCTTAAGCATTTATTTTTTTTTTTTTTTATGATTCTGATTTAATTGTTCCTCATTTATATTCATTGCTGAATTTCACTGCATCTGAAGCTATTTGAAAACACAGCATTCTCCCAAAGGGCCCAATCCAACTCCCATTCAAATAAACAGCCTTCAATGGAGCCTGTTTGTTGCCAGCCAACAAGATTGAATTCTGCTGCCGAGTGGTCCCCGGAGCGTTTGTCACAGCTCTTTACAAATATTGCTCCAGCAAGAGCAGGCCTGAATGCTCCTGTCCACATGCACTGCAAACAACTCAAATCTATCTTTTATCTTCTTGAAACACTTGGTCAGATTTAAAACTCCAGCAGCACAAAGAGCATAAACAGCAAAAGGAGTAAAAAATGTTTAAGGCTTATAAAAAAGTGAAGGGAAAGCAAAAGGATTATAAAATAATTTCATGTGATAGGATCAACTACCATTTACTCCACCCCTAAAATGAAGCTACACAAGAAAATGTGTGCAGATTACCAGAACAGCATACAAACAAATTTCGCAGCCACAGTTTTATAATAAGAAGAAATTTTGCAAAAAAGTGTAGAAACTCCAACAGTAAGTCATAAGAGTTATGAGGGAAGATTCTAAATCTCACACAGGGTTACCAAAACAAAAAAGTTTAAGATTGATATTTCTTGATCACATTTGCACCATATGGAAGACCCTCATCTGTGAAAGAAACACTGTGATGGGCTTTGAGGACAGATTTTGGTGGTTTATGCTAAATAAAGCAACAGTGTAACTTCTCATCTGAGCAACAGAATGAATGATACAAATAAGAAAAACCTTCAATGGAAGAACTCTTACTCTCAGATCCTTTATCCTATTTTGTAGCACAGAAATCCAGACTCTGGCTGATCAACTTATTTGTGGCTTCAAGTGTGAGACAGTGGAAGATTAGGAGACTGTTTAGATGGGAATTCTATTATGCAACACTGCAAAACTGAAGACCTTTTTAAAGGAAAATGGTTCGCTTTGAAATTAAGAACTCGATTTGTTGTTTTACAGTATTGATGTGGTTCTTGAGAATAGCCTACTTGGAAAGCACAGATCTTGGGAGATGCTCTCAGTATCTGGCAGAGTTCAGAGACAGAATAAAAAAATGTGATTCATAATACAAGTTCAGCATCTCTAGTTCAAAAATAATGCACAAAAAACCTTTTTTTTTTTTTTAAAGTTAGCCACCTTGATATCCTAAGAATACTCTTGAGAATCTGAGCTGATACCCAGTTATTTCAGTGGGGTAATTCACAGAGTGCCTCCATGCTTTGAGAGAAGACAGAATAGAGCATGAGCTCCTAATTTCCACCTGTATCTCAAATCCTCACTGCAGCACCAGATTAAGACAGGGCTTGAAAGCAGCTCAACCAGAATACCTTCTAAGTTCTCACCAAAATGATTCTTTTTAGACATTGCTCCATACTCCAGGCTTCCCAAACTCTCCGTATCGCAGCCCTAAAAGAACAGGGATGTTACCTCCAAATTCCTTACTGGAGGATCAGATTCACCTAAGCCTTGATGGCAGGAACACGTCGTCAAACACACAATGAATATTTCCCAAACATTGTGACTGACAGCATTGCCTTGCCACACTGAGATTAAATCTGTATATATACAGATGAATGGATGTATATAGATGTCATTGGGTGTGAACATCCACACGGTCTCCCTGTTTATGCATGTATACATTAAATGGACGAATGCTAAATCAACAAATCAATTGCACTGAGTTCTCAAATACTGTACCCAGCATTCAGATAGGAAAGTTGGGCACGAAAGATTGCAGATTTACATCCGAGGTGGGTAACTTCCTTCAGGTTAAAAGATAAACCTCACAGCAGCAGTTGTGCAACACCAGCTCAGCACCAACACCACCTTTTACCCCACAGCCCCTGCACACAGCCCTGCACCTGCAGCCAGGAGCATCCCCAGCAGAGGCACCTGCAGAGAGAACTGGACACAAACACGCTTGGTTTGCCCCAGGGGCTTTTGCTTCAGGGAAAACACTTATGCTCAGAAGTGTGGACCAAAGTTAAGATTCTCATGATGCTCACGATGAAAAGGTAAAATAACAGAGTTGGTTGCCAGAGGCACGAGGGCTGTCTAAAATGTGCGTATCTCATTTTACCACGGCATGGCTGCTTGTCGAGGTGAATAATGAACTCCTGCTACACCTCAAGAGAGTCCCTGAGCCCTTCAAAAGGCTCATCTACCCTTTCCCATCGCCCTGCTGAGGTTCAGCACCACCGGGAATCCCGAGCTGGGATCGATTTCCCCAGGAGAGCACAACCAGGCATCTTCAGCCTGACCTCAGCCAGCCGCACTGAGCCAAACCAACGCGCTGCTGCCAGCCGAGACGTGTTCAGACAAACGCGATCACTCCGCGCACAGCGTCACCCAGCTCTGCTGCTGAAATAATTCAGAGTTCTGTCAGCAGTGGGGGGAACAAGGCGCTCGGAGCGGGCGCTCCCAGTCAGCTTTGCTCCGTCCGGCTTCTCCCCGACCCCGCAAGCGCCGGGGCTGCGGGCTGGCCGCATCCTGCAGCCCGAGCAGCCGCAGCCAGCGGGAGCAGAAAGGTTCCTCCCGCCGCCAGACACGGCCGCGGGGCTCGGGCGGGCACGGCGAACGGGGCGGAGGCTGCCGGCAGCAGGGACGGCGGGGCGCGGCCCGGGCTCGCTCACTCACCGGGAATGGGCCCCGCAGGCGGGCGGATCGCAGGGCCAGGTCCCGCAGCACGGCCCCCGCCTGCCCGGCCAAGGGCGCCGCCATCTTCGCCGCTGTCCCCGCCCTGCCCCGGGCGGAAGCCCCGGCGGAGGCGGAGAGGGGCCGGGCGGGGCCCCGGGAGCGGGGTGCGCCGTGAGGGGCTGCGGGACCCCCGGACTGTGGGGTCGGCTCAGGGCCCGTGTGCGTGCGTTATCTCTGTGACGAGGAAAGGCCGAGGTAGTTGTGGCTGTTCAGCCTCGAGAAGAGACGGCTGAGAGGGGACGTCGTTAATGTGTAACATCATAAACAAGTGTAAATGTTTCAAGAAGATGGACAAGGCTCTGCTCGGTGATGCGCAGCGACAGGGCAAAGACACAATGGACAGAAGGAAGTTCTGCCTGGACATGAAGAAATTGCTCGCTGTGCCGATCACGGGAGCAGATTGCCCAGGGAGGGTGTGGAGTCTCCCTCGCTGGAGATGCTCCAGGGCTGTCTGGACACGATCCTGTGGCCTGTGCTCTGGGATGACTCGGCTTGGGCAGGGAGGCTGGACCAGAGGAGCCACTGTGGTCCCTCCCGGCCTGACCCATTCAGTGATCCCATGAAAGTGTGTTTGAGATGACCGTGCCCAGCACAGCCGGCTTTGGGACTGGGGCTCAGTGCGGTGACCAGAGCAGGGAAGGGCTCTGTGGAGAAGGCAGCGCCTGGGAACTCACAGGCAGCGATGAGTGGAGGGGCTGGGAAGTGTGAGGTACCAGCCTTGAACTGCTGGAGGCTGTTCTGAATTCTTTTTTCATGACTAAAACGTCTTTTGGTTTTTATTAGGAAATACAAAATTAACCCAAGCTAATAAACCCTAATAAGGCCTGCTGGGATCCAGCTGACTGGATAGGCACTTTAATCTCCACCAAACGCCCCTGTTTTTCATCCACAGATGAAATTGTCAATGTCAGGTTGAACATTAGGAGGAATTTTTTCACAGAAAGGGTTGTTGGACATTAGAATCAGCTGCCCAGGGTAGCGGTGGAGTCACCATCCCTGAAGGTTTTTAACAAAGGACTGGATGTGGCACTTGGTGCTGTGGTTTGTTTGACAAAGTGGTCACAGATCGGACTTGAATATCTCAGTGGTCTGTTCCAACCTAAATGATCCTCTGAAACCTGTGAGTTAATGCCAAACCTGAGACACCAAACTCAGGCCCACTCAGCAGAAGAGCAGAACCCTGGTAGCTTTATGTCCATCACATGGACTTAGAATCTGACACAAGTTCGCAGTCTGAGCAGAGGGTTCATGGAAGTGAGTCCCAGAAGCCAGATTTGTGCAAATTGTTCCATCCATCAGGAATGACTTTGGGGCTGGTGTGGACACAAGTGTATCATATCTACAGTCTGAAGCAAACTCAACACTCAGATGGCCTGCTCTTTACAGATATACTCTCTATATGCCACTGTAGGGAATTTCCTTATCTGTTTCTGTCTAGTGCACACTTTGGATAATCCACCCATGAGTAATAGACAGTTAACCAAATAGCTCACACAAATTGTCCATTTACAATCATGGTTAAAAAAAAAAAAAGCTAAAATTGAGCAGTGGCTGAGATACCCTTGCAATTTTACAGCAGTTCATATTAAATTCACCTGTATTGAAGCATGCAGAGTTAGCACTATATGGAGGCATTGTTTATGCTGAACATTATTTATTCAGTGGTTTATGATGAAATAGTTGGATAAACACTTAAATCCCTATCTTCCAGTCTAGGATGTGAATGGGAACAAAGGAAACTGCTCCTGTCAGGGCTTAGAACTTACACTCCCAGATGTGTTTTTTAAAAAATCGGGACTGAACAACTCCTTTATTGGAATTTAATCAACAAATAAATTATATATCTAATAGAGAAAAAAATCTGCAATTTCATAAAAACTGAGATGCTAGAAAAGTCTGAAATTGAACACTTTTGTCTTTGTCATGACAATTTAAGTAATGTAATATGTTTCAATAAAGAATCTGGAGATGCTATTTTTTGATAGCATTGAGCAATAATGTATGGTACCAGTATTAACCCAGGTATTACTGTGTGCTTGTTCTTTCAGAATATTATATACTGACTTAGGTATTATGATGGAGGAACTATAATTTCATTTTTAGTTTCACGACTGTGGTTCAGTAAGCACAGTGTTCCCTATTCATACAGACTATTATAGCTGTCTGCATTAGGTTTATATATATAGCAGGTATATAAGCTTTCAGATAATGTCTGTGAATTGCATGCAAGGCTATCATTTAATGCTATGGAGGAGCATTTTCACTGCTTAATATAAATAATGCAGAACCTGCTTTACTATATTTTTTTATTGTTTAGATTTAGTGGAAAGCCACGCTGCAAATGCACACCAAGACATGATAGTTTTTTTTGTATCTCTGTTGCAGAACATACCTGACCTTTAAAGTATGAGGAAAAAAGACAGAGAGATTCATTGTCTTCACGTACAGTTTCCTTCTATGCATGTGTGAACCAAGGAAAATTTAGATTAAATGGGTCTCTGAAGCAATTAGAGTAAGCAAGAGCCGGAATTTTCGAATCATGGAGTACAAGATGTGTTGGTATGTGAGAGGAGGGACAAATTATGAATAATTGTTGGGAAACATGCTTGAAATGCAGGAATTTGGGAACAGCTGAGGAGTAGTCTCAACACACCATCCTCACAAATAAGGAGGGGAGGGAAGTGAAGTGCTAAATAAAACAGGATAGAGGGAAAGGCTGGCTTCAAAGGTCATTCCTTCTAAACTTCCAGACATTGCTCTCTATCTTTCATGGATATGAAGCATTTGAGTGTGCTGCTGTTCTATCTTCCCCAGGATAAACAAAAGGTTAGATTGTAGCTAAGTTTTTAGCAGTGGTCTATTTAATGCAAAACAACCAGTAGTGGTTTTGCAATTAAGCTTAAAAAAGAACATTGTGTAAGGTTTATACCTCTTTAGAAGTTACCATTAAGGCTAAATGGTTGATAGTGTTCAAGTGAAAACATTTAAAGACAAAAAAAGTCACCTTATCAAAGGTAAAACACAATTTTAAGTGTTTTTGCAATGACATTATATATTCATTTTCTCATCTGTGGAGATTACCTCCCAAACCATTGTTTTTTTCTATTTTATAATGGGTTGCTCTAGCTGGGTTTTGATGGGTTGTAGTTTCATTTCAGAATTCTGGAACCAGTGGGCTGAAAGGCATTTCCTCATCTGCACATTGCCTTGTAATTGTTCTTATGTTAACTACAGAACTTGAGCTTCATATTCACATAGATTTCATAGGGAATAAGTCTATAATGAAAAAGTTTATTTGAAAGATACCCCACAAGCAGCATCCCCAAGAATGACAAGTGAGGGTAATAAAGCTGCAGCAAACTCACTAAAATAATCCCACTGTAGGTGGCTGAGGAACAGGAAACAAGATCATAGGTTGAGTCTGAGAGTGCCACTGCAGAGCATGAGTCCTGATGTTCAAGCACCTCTCAAATTATGATGCTCTCCCAGTCCTCCACTATTTCTCATTCTCTTTCTCTGTTCAAATGTTAAAACAAAAAGACAAATTTATTGTAAATACACCAATGGGTGGAGGAAGGGTAACAAGCAATTAAAATAGCAATGTTTGGGCCTAAAAAGAAGAATGAAGATAAGGAATGAAAAATAGTGTATGAGAATTGTAAATTGCCTCCTAGGTCACCAAGTTCAGTCATTGCATACAGCCTCAAAATTTCCATTCATCAGAACATTATTGAAATATACTGGAAGGTATCCTGGAAGGAAACAGGATGGGATGGTTTTGGCTAGGTAGGATCAAACATCCTGGTTTCTCAGTCTGCAGTAACACAGGAGCTCTGTGTGCTGCTGCATCACCAGGCTGTATATGTAAATATCAGTTTGCCCTTTTCATTTTCAGATTGTCTGCACCTCTGTTGTACATAGTGGAACTTGTATGTGGCTCAGAATGAAGGAACCAAGTGAAGCCTTAAAACAGTCTTTGCATCTTCTGCTCGATGCTGTGGGAAGCCAGGGTGCTGCATTTTAACACTGTGATAACTGTGACTTGAAAAATGAAATGAAGTGTCTAAAACAGGGAAAACTTTAAATAATAACATGGAATAAAGAAGAAAAGTAATGGAATAACCAACTTCAAAAATAATTATAGCAAGAAAGGCAACACCAGGTGTAGCAATAGTTACAATAATGCTCCACCTTTTTTGATATCTGACCACCTGACTGTGTAAAAACAAAACTTTCAGGAATTATGACATAAATTAATAGGCTGAAAACAATGGAAGTGATGCATCAGTTTACAGGAAAGCTGCTGCTACCTCTTGCCAGTGGCCTGCTATATAATGAGGCAGACAGGGGAGTTCAGGTTTCTCAGTAGAGATAGACTGGAGGTCTATAACACTCAGTTCCAACAACGCTGAGAACCCTGGTATTGAGAGTAGAAAGACGATTTTATTGAACTTCTGTCAGAAACGATACAGGACTGTGAATACAAAAAGTGTAAAGATCTGAGCTGTGGCATACAGTGAAAACAACCTCTCAGAGTCTGGACCTCTTTGATAAGATGTCACTATATCCTTACGAAGACTTTGAATTCTCTAAAAAATACAGTGAATCTAAATTCAGGAAAGAAATGTCTAAAAGTCTTAAAAAAAAAAACAAAGCTAAACTTGCTTGGGGGAAGGAATGGGGGTTAGAGTAGCAGCAAAACAGTGACTTAATGGAAAGAGCCTCTGTTGTGTCTGCTGAGCAACTCAGTTTATTATGTAGAAAAAATTCTAAAAATAAATCAGATTTATTAAATATGAAGCAAAATCTTGAATAGATCAATAATCTTCTGTACATTGTATTTAAAAACATTTAGCAGCAAGCAATTATATTTAGAAACATTCCTATCAGAAAGCTCTCTAGAGTGTTCAGGAAAGTTCCCAGATGAAGAGTTTGCCAAAGCAGTCAAATGAGGAACCTCTACATCTCTACATGCTGACTGGTAGGAATGTGTGAATTCCATGAGAGCCATGCAGTAAAGCTCTTTAAATCTTTCCCAACTGGGGTGCAATTCCCATATGGAAGAATAAAGGCAAGATGTCATGGCCATAAGAGAAATTACTTGGATGCTGATAGAAAAACCTTTGTTTTAGGGTGTTCTGTGTGTCCTGCACAGTTATCTGCAAACAGGTGATCATTTTCCAGGAATGAAACCTGATTACTGCTTGACACTTTTGAAGGCTGTAGGTGAAAGAGCAGTGCTTGCCCCTACCAAAGGGAGGCTGGGCAAATCAGGAAAGCTATAGGTGTTCCCATCCCTGCTAATGCATGTTTTAATTCACAGGTTGCAAAACACCTTGTTGCCTCAACCTGTTACAGGGTTTGAAATTGTCTATTGTAATTAATTTCCAAACCAGTAAGGTGAAAGGGCTGCTAATATGTGAGGGGTAATTTTTTCCTGATGAATTTTATGGATTGCAGAGGCAGGGAAATTGATTTTTCTGCCAAATGAAGTATTGATCTAAAAGAAGTTTACTATGCTACCTAGTTTGGGGTCATAGGGTATTATTTCTGTTGATTTTGTAGATTGCTTCCTGTGTTTTCCTATTTCAATAAAATCTTTTGTCATGGAGGCAGATTTCACTTTCATTACAATTTGTTGGACACCAGCAAGTGGTTCACTGATCATGGAAGTTTATAAAAACCATAACCTTTCTGAAGAGACTAACAAAGAAGTACAGCGCTGTGTGAAAAAGCTTGTAACAAAACCTGAATGCACCACCAGGGGAAACTGAACTGCCTAAACATAAAGCAGGGTGACAACAGTTACTATGGTGTTTGGTGCATATGCTCACTGCTTTGTTGTCTAGACAGCGTATTTGGACATTTACAAGTGTGTAAAATAAAGGAGGATTTTTTACCTTAACTGGTGACAAGAGCAGTTACAGCTGATGGAGCCAGGCTGTCCCCAGTCACAACTGCAGGCAGACTTCATCACCACTGCTTTGAGATCTCAGTGCCTCTATATAAAAAGGCCAAAAATTGTAAATTTTTTTTCTGGTTTTCTTATGTTGTATGGTGTCATCTCTCAGACCAGCTGGGAGAAGAAGGAAAATACCTACAAATGCAGTCACACAGATGAGACTGTGCTGATTTGTTTTGTAATCTGCTCCCTTTAGGATAAAACTACCAGCAATAGCAAACTTCTGGCACATGGGACTGGCAAGAGCTACTTCCAGGTGTCTCTTTTGCTAGTTAATGTACAAATTCCCAGCTAATGTATCAATTCTTCAAAAATTGAATTGTAGTCAAAATATAAGTTCCTGGAGTAGAAAAAACAGACAATGACTCTTCCTGAGATCCCTTGAAATTACATGCATGGAGCCTTTAGGAACCTGATGAAAACATTAAATATAATTGACTAAGAACTGATCATACCCATGGTGGACTGTAAATAGTTTTGTGACCATATAGCCTAAATATTTTTACAGAATTCCAACTACATTTGCAAGCATCACCTCCCCTACAGAGGTTTGTAAAGCAGCTGCATTAGTATTTACTCTTTGAATGGTGTTTGCAAATTTTATGGAAATTCAAAGAGAAAATGGGAAAAGAATAAAGTCTGTATCCTCAGGGGACAGTATCTATATGAACAGATGAGTAGGGAGAGTAAAGCCTCATGCTTGCCTTCTATATAGATGCATTTTATTCAGTAAAAGAAGCCATATCATTTATTGACATAATTTTTGTAAAACTTTCTTTAGCCTGTAAGCAGAATATCTCCAAAATGTTTGCTTATGTTACAACATACAGCTAAATATCTTCATAAACTCATGGAAATGGACATAGATTATCTCACCTTCAAGTCTTATGTGTGTGACACATATACACATCATTATTTTAATTCCTTGGGAAATCATAATATAAAGCTTTTTTCTATTATTTCTATTGTTGTTATTTTTTATGTTATGAAAGCTATGAAGAATCAAAAATAACTTCCCCATGGCCTAGTCCTTTAATTGCCTCTACAAAAGTATATTTATAGTATAGGAATTACTATATTTTTAATTAACATGCATTTGTTTTAAAGATCAAAATGGGAATGCTTTAGCTGTCAGCTTGGCTATATCAGAGCCTAAAAAAATTCTTCTTCATTCTGCCTCACAAAAGAAATTGGAATAAAATTTCTCTAAGCAACAAGTTCTAGCATCCCTCTGTTTTAGTAAAGTAGCGTTTGCACGCTTAGCTGTTAAATATAGCACTGTCAGGTATAGCTTCTGCTGCGTATGTTGTTTGTCCTTAATAAATGTGTTTTGATGATTCTGTTTCTCTAGGAACACTGGGAATGTTTTAGTGCATACAAGCAAGTCTACAATCAAAATTTTACCCCAAGAGGTATTTTTATGCTACCAGTCTGTGCTTCAGAAAATGCTGAATATTTTCTTTAGAAAACCAGTGAAGACAAAATCATTAACAACAAGTGCCATAGGAGGTATGTGATTTGTTTTGAGAGTAATTTAGGATTAAAATCCTGTGCACTGTAATAAAAATTCAAGGAAACAACAGAAAATCTACATGGACAGCTCATTTAATGGCTGTGATGATTTTATGTTTGAGGTAACATGCATCTTAAGTGTAGTATCCTGAGCAAATCACTATTTATTCACTCTGGATTTAGCCTTCTTAGACTTTTAATGTATATAATGAGTGTTGAGCTAGATACTGAAATGAATCCCTTTATTACTCAAGGCTTACTTGATGGAATCCGGAGTAGGATTCATAACAAATAACCAAGTTTGAAGGGATAAATGCTGAGCATAAACTTCCTTATCTCTGCTGGTTTTTGGGAACACAGTTATTACAGTGTCTATGGTTCATGGTTCAGTTCTCTACAAAGGAGAGAACTCCACTACTAATCATCCTGCAGACATTAATGTGAGTGCATAATGTAGGAATGCTCAAGTCATGAAGTCTTATTTATAACTGAAAGAATTTAAAAGAATTTTAATATTGCCAATTAATACTCCCCCAAATTGCAATGAAATTTATATCTATGTAAGGGTTTGTGCGTGTTTCATTCAATAATTGCATCTAATATTGCCAGCAAGGAAAGAAAAACAATAATGTTTGCCTGGTATGACACATGCCATGTTTCAACTGAGAGCACGACTATTGCCACCCTATGAAACAGAAAATTATTGCAATTAATTCATTACTTCAGATCAACAAATAACTGAGGAATTTGGAAAATACATCAGTCTTCTGTGAAGAAGAGAAGACTTTATTAGGCAGTAATTGTTATGAATTAATCACTTAGCTTTAATGCTAAGTATGATCTTGTGGTACAGCATAAAAATATGCATGCCAGTCAATAAGCAGACAATGAATAGTCTTGGGAATGAATTCATCTCTTGTCCAGAGTTCCTGGAGAATAGTAATGACTTTTTATTTTAACCTCTCACTGGAAGCAGCAGTTCAGTTCATGCTGTCCTACATCAGAAGCACAGGCCTCAGCAGTGGCACGGTGCCTAATGCAAACTTGTCACCTCTATATCCTGCAGAAGTGTCTCATTCCTTTGAGGCCAGTAGAAGTGATAAGTCAAATATTTCTTGCACATTTAAAGCACAGAAGATACATGTTTGTGTGTGTCTGTGCATGCATATATATCTATATCTATATATATTTAGTGGAGACCTTTACTGATAGAAGATTTATATTAAAAATATGCTAAATATTAAGATTTTTCTTCTGCTGAAATTCTGTTTTCTTCTGCTGAATTCTTTAGGAATTTTCAATATTTTCCTTCCTAATTCCTCAGGTTTCCTCCAGTTTATTCAAAATGGTGAGGAAGTTTCAGGATACCTAGTATTCAGGGATTTCTAACCGGCATGAACAGATTAATTCCATATAGCAGAGATCAAATTGTATAGAATTGTTAATGTAGCCCAGTCATGCCCTGTTGCATCTGTGCTGTCAGAGTGAACAGGTCTGTCTTAATAACCTGAGAGAGCCTGAGAGAGTGAAAATCAGCTCCATAAAATTCCACCCAAATGAGAAAATCAGTCCTGAATGAACAGTGAGTACAGACCATCAGAAATCATTTTTCTTGATGAGCAGATGGAGAAATGTGTTTTTGAAGGTAGGTTGTTAAGTGTTTGAAAGGTAACTATCAGAGGTCATTTCAGCCTCAGCTGATTATCTCTTAGGCTTTAGCTAATACTAAATGGCAAGATGACGAGTCTTATATGTACAGCTGTGGTCTGCAGAGTGAGAGGTGTTTATTGAAAGTTGAAGAAAAGAGACAAAGTCCAAAACCACAAAAAGGACCTTTTAGGACATCATGCTTATCTGGGAACTGAAAGCCGGGATTGGTTCATGTTATGTGGCATTTTGCTCCCTTGTCTATGTGGAACCAAACCAGAGGTCCTGCTAGTCATGCAATTTCTGCTTGTTTTGTGAAGAATGCTGGGTTTGTGTATCTAAAAAACTCCATCATTCTCCATGAAGACAGGATGGCCTGCAACTTAAAGAAAAAAAACCACAAAGGAGGCAGTAAGAGCACACACAGAAATTGTCCTCCTAGTCAAAAGACATCAGCAGCATGTCCTTATTTTCATTATATACTTCATAGCCATGAAATAAAGATGAAGCAGAAACTCACTGAGTGATTTGATATTCAATTATTTTGTCTCATTTCTTTCCTTATCTTCCAAAGTGTACAGTACTCACATATGACAACTGTCCTTTACAGACAAGGTTGCCATCCTGACTTCATCCTGCTCATCTATCATTTAATTGTCCCAGTGTTTCAAAGCACTGTGGCTGCAGTGCTGCTGAGACCTCTGCTGCTGCAATGACACCTGAACAACCATCCAGTTCTTAAGGCAGTTCCTCTCATTTGTTGAAGTAAGCTGAAATTTTCATTAGGGAACTATTGCTTCTCATTTATAAAGAAAAACATCGGCTATTATGGAAATAATACTGAAAGCCTCATTAATTACAGCACACTATAAAGAATAAAGTGAGTGTAAAGAAGCCAAGCAGATGGTGCATTATAATCAGACTTTTAAAACAGTAACCTTCACAGTAGGGAATGCTGTAGGTAAGAGTGCAACTTAACTTTGATTAGAACATTTTAATTCTATGTTTAGGACATAAGTCTATTTCCAAATATGATTTTTGCTGAAAGTTGAATTGTTCTGGAAAGCCTGAGAAAAACAAAAAGCAATACAATTTCTTTCTAATTACAGAGATTAGAGAGTGTGAAGTGGGAGAGAAGGGGATATGCTGTAAAGTTTTTACTGGTTTCTGTCATTCCTTCTGCAGTTTTGAAACATACTGTAAAGAAAAAATCTTAAAAAACTTTTTAGGAAGAGACAAAAATAGGGGCAGCTGTAGCTCTCTATTTTGAGAGTGTGGAGCTGGGGAAGAGGAGGCTTAGAGCATTGCATAAAGCTAGGAGCCTTTGAGGTACCATTTTGCCCAAAGGGAGGGAAGAGGAGGGTGAGAAAATACTGCTATAGGTTAGTGGCAGTTTTAAGAGACAAACCCAGCAAAGATTCCTCCTCCCATATCCGACATTCCTGTGTGCCCAGGAAATGAAAATGTAACCTGTTAGTTGCCCTTGCAAGTATTCAGAAAATAGCTGTAATAGAAACTTGTAAAATATTTTGTTAGAGAAATGATACCCAGACAATTGTACATACCATTAAAAAAGCAAAGCTAAACCTGTGAGGTGTAAGGCTTCAATTCCCATACAATAATTCATCAGGAAGATTCATTTTAATAAATTAAAGGAATGCTAAGAAAAAGCTTCTCTCTGATTCAGCACAGCAGTAAAGAGCATTGTTCGTCTCTGCTGGGTAACTGAAGTGTCCAGCCCCAGGAAGAACAGCTGCTCAGAGAGCACTTTGTGTCCACACCTGCAGCCTCTGTGGGCTGTCCAAACTCAGCCTGCATGCAAATCCCATCTGCCTTTGCTGATGCTGCAGTGGGAGAATCTCAAACCCTTTTTTTTCCCCAGTATCCTTTGACTTCAGCAGGATAACAGAGAGAACAGAAGGACTAGCTCTGTGCTGAGAGCTGAGGAGGATCTATGAGAGATGGAAATCTTGGCTATTGGAAGGGTTTGATGAGGTAGCCTGAAAGCTCCAGAGCCACATTTGAGAGCTTTTGCTCTAAGGTTTATTGCAAACTTGGGCTTTTTTGCTTGGAGACAGTGACTTTAAAGGAGTTGCTGTTCAATCTCCTACTATTCAACCAATTAGGCTTTATTTTTCTTGAAATAATGTGTATAATGTGTAGCTGTTCACAGTAAATTCTCCTGGTCCCTTCAGCTATGAGCTTTCCTCATGGCCTTAGCAGCACACGTGTTATACTTTATTGTCAATGAAAATCTAAGATTCATGGCAATATACTGGCATTCCATTACTTCTTTTCCTTCTTGATGTCTTTAGTAATCAAGTCCAGTATATTTTTAGTCAGGACATTGTCAGGATGTTGGAAGAAATTAAATAGTGTCTATTTAAATAAAACAAAAATAGAAAAAAAAATATTAAGAAAAGACATCCGTGTTCAAAGAACTCTTACTTCAATTTTTAACTGTACAATCAGGTGGAATTGGAGAAATTACTTCTGTTCAATTTTCTGGGTTGGCATGTTTTCAGAGTGGGCAGTAGGAAGCTTAGATTCCTTATGCTTTCTCCTAGTTCAGTTCTATATAAATATCAGTGTATGGTAGCATGTACAGAATACATTCAGAGCATTGTTGGGTATGTGGTGATTCTTCCTAGGTCTGGAGTGATTCATTGGCCAACCCAGCCATACATTATAGCTTGTTTTACAGGTCAGAATGTGAAAGGCATCTCCTGTGATGCTGCACAATTCTACTTTGGGTACCTTATCACTGACCTTGGCCTGCCCTCGTGCCAGTCGTGGGCAGCTCATGGGGTTTTTTGATACATCATTGGTTGAGTTTATCTGCTCCTTGAATGTGGCAATAGAAAGAGACAAATCCTACCTCTTGAAGAAAATCTGCTCTTGTTAATGAAGCTTTCAGTCATCCATCTGAAAGGATATTTAGCTCATGTATTCACAAAATACTTGTTTGCAACTGTGGCAGCTCTGAATCTGAGGAAAGGAGCACTTTGCTGCCACCTCTCAGTGAACTGAGAAGAGAGGGAGCTTTAGGTACAAACTTTTGGGCCTATTTATTTGCCTGCTTTCTTTCTGAAGTGCATTTCTATCAATTTCCTAAGGAATCAACTTGGAGAATCAGGGAAATGAAATAACATTATACTTGTTTTATGCTGGAGAAAATCAGAATGGTATTTAAATATTACTTGTTCTGCAGTTACCACAACTGAACCTCAGTCTTGCATGGGGTAGTAAATGCAACTGAATGAATATGAATTTGTAAATTCGCCTATTTCTAACTGAACTGGTGTGTTGAGTGTGCTAAAAAATGAAGTGCAGGCATCAGCATGACAGAAGAGGATGGTAACAATAATAGGGGATTGGCAGTGACAAAGGCTGTAAATGGGGGAGACTGTAAACTACTTCCTCTATGAAATGAAGCAGCCCTTCCTAAGAGTTGTTGTGATTTTGTCTATTCCCTTTCTTTAAATGATGAAAGGGGTGCAGCTGATGGAGAAACAACAAAATCATTTGTTCATCAAGTGTTCAAACTGAGCTACAGGATGTAGTATGTAAGTCTGGTTCTTTTTGTTAGCACCAATATTTGGAGGAATAGTTCAACGTTTGTGTGATTACAGGAAGTTTTCTTAGCACAGTACTCATCAACAGTCTCATTAAAATCAGACTGTGACTCTGTGGCTATGCAGACACCCAGAGGAGGAGAAGTGCTGGAGTTTCTGTGACACCTCTGGGGATTGCACCACTGCTATCGATTTTACATGAAGGCTCTTGGATGGTACAGTGATGGACGGCAGAGTAAAACCCTGGGAGAGATGGATAGACATGATTAAGTGTTTATTGGCCAGCAGTCAGTGCCTTTTCCTATCCTCCTAGGTCCCAATCCACACATGATATGCTGTTACCACTTTTAGCTCCAGGGTTGGTCGTTAAACTCAAGCAGAAGGAGCTGATATATTTAGGACCAGAGGTCTCCAGTTCATTGCTTGTTTATCTACATGCTGTAGTCTGACATCATTATACTATTGAAGCCTAAATAAACAGCAGAATTCTGAATATTTAATTTGCAAAACCATTTTATTCAAGTATCTTAAATCTCTAAAGTTTTCAGCTCTTTTGTTTGTTCCCTGGGGAATTTACAATTTCCCTTGAGATTGTGGTTTGTTGTTATTCTTTCCAAAGGAAATATAGATATCATATTTTAACCTGAAAGAGTTTTATCCTCCCTTCATGTTCTGTTTAATGTTTTTTTAGTTGAATAGTGTGAACTTTTCTAGACACATTTCTGGGATTTATGCATTAATATCAAGCTTCAGGTGGAGAGGCTTTTTATCAGATAAGCAAACCTGGGAGAAAGTTCTGAATGTTAACGCTGAGGATGGAGATGGTATGGCACTTTTTCTTTGAGGAAATCTGATTGCATTTCAATGACACAGAAGATAGAATACTTTTATTTTATTCACTCATTCTATTACTCCCACAATAAGCTATATAAGCTCAGTAAAAAGTTTCTGAGATGTGGAAAAATTTGATAGCAAGATGTACTAAGGAGAAATGGACATATTTTTTAGTTTGCTCCTGCCTGCTATTAAGATGGCCAAGGTTCTTAAGAGTGCTTTCAGATCCAGCAGATCAAAATTCTTCTAGGTTCTGATTTTAGTTGAGTTGATGGTAGTTATCAATGCCTTGCAATATAACAAGATATCTCTCTGGAATGAAGCATGTGGGCCTCATTCAGCGAATATTCAGCTTCCTTTTCAGCCCCTGACATCAGCTGATAAGGCATTGCTGGAGTTCTTGTCTCATAGTGTCTGATTTTATGATGCAGCATCAAGATTTTAATTTCACAGAGGTGTTTTTATTCCTTGGTGGAGAGTTTCATGTTAGAAGCAACAGGCCAGATCTATCCTGGCTAGAGTAAATAGCCATAGATGATAGTTGTGTAATCCACCAAAATATAAAGAAAAGTGTACCCCTTTCACCTTTGTTGTATCCTTTTAGTTAAACATAGATTACAACTAATATAGAGCATATATCTGATTTGATAAGTAGATAACTCTTGGTGAACACTAAATGAATGCAGTGTTTAATTGGTATTTTCTATTCAGGAGAGGGCTGTGGACTGCCATCATGTCATTCCTCATAGTTGTTGTTCCAGACCAGTTTTCTGGCACTTCTGGAATCAATGAATTTGGGAGGAAAGCCACACAGCTTAGAGATGTTACCCCAGTGCTGCTCTTCAAGTGAAGTCATATGAGGTTGTCTCAGACGAACAGTCTTTCAGGCGCTCCTAATATTTTTCTTTGTAAAACCCGCTTCCCACAGTTCTGTGTCCAAAATGCATTTTTGGCACTGAAACAATACAGAAATGGTCAATTTCCAACACCTCAGAAATGTTAGGTAAGCCAGTGACTGAATATTCATAGCAAATTTATTTTCCTTCTTTAGCACTATGTATCTTTTTGCAATAAAAAATGTCTTATTTCTTTATTTGTTGACATTCCCTAGTGACATGTCAGTGGTTCTGGGAACAAAAGCCTTTAAAAATCTTGGTGT
Organism: Pseudopodoces humilis; assembly: GCF_049639895.1. Taxonomy (NCBI): domain Eukaryota; kingdom Metazoa; phylum Chordata; class Aves; order Passeriformes; family Paridae; genus Pseudopodoces; species Pseudopodoces humilis. The sequence continues at coordinate 15,763,968 of NC_142212.1, forward strand.
GCTTTTCTGTCACCTGGAAATACAGAACTACAAAGTCTTTTCCCAGACAGCCTGGCTTGTTGTCTATTGTCACTTGCTTCCATTTATCTAACAAATGCTGCCAGTTCCTTAGGTTTATCACAGACTCTGCTTCACTTTCCTTTCACCTTATGATGTGACTTACAGCTCCATCACAGAACCGGGTAATAGATGGCTCAGCTTCATTTCTCACTCCCTTGTCCACACAGTGTGGGGAGAATGTTTCTGCTCCATTTTGCTTGCAAGAGACTCTGGAAAAAAGATGTTTTTATCGTAAAGAAGTACTTCTGTCAGCCTTCCTGTTGTGACTGAACTGGTGTCTCAGGTGTACCCCAGCCTTTGTGCTTGCAACTGCTTTCACCTGATCTGATCAGATGCACTTATTTCTTTAGTGATATACAGGTGTGAATGTTAGATTTTATTTTATTTATTTTATTTTTCTGCAGCTCTGTCATGATTTCTTTTTCACATTCATTCTTCCACATTGTGAACTTGATGATGCCTGGAAAATTCATTTTTTCAAGCCTGCTCTGAAATTTCATTGGAAATATTGCATTGTGCGTGTAATTACACCTTCTCCTCAACATCACTCAGTAATTTGTACTCCATTAGGATGTATTTCTCTGGGAAATCATGGTTGCTTGACCAGCTCAGTTTTGCTATGTGTTATAGAAGATTTTGCTGCCATAAAACTCCAAAGTAAAACATAAATAAAAAGCTCATTAATCCAAAGATAGTTGGAAACTTCATACAAATTCAAGTATTATGTCAACAGTATATAGCATTATGTAAAATGTACCCAAGCTATATTGGTATCTTCCACCCCTACAGTAGAAACAAGGGCAAATATTGTATTAAACCCTAAAAGTTCTTCTGCCATTTCACCTTTTTTTAGGGTGTGTATTGGAAGCACCCTGTATCCTGCAGCAAGGCAGCTTATGACAAACTGGTTTATAGTTTTTCTCTAAAAGCCATTCATGTTTTACAGTTAATTTTTTACTGAAACCATGGTATTTTCACTACATCAAACTAGCTGATGAAGTATTTAAGAGCACACAGAAGAAACTGAGTGACATTCTGCTAAATGTGCCAGTAACTTTATCTTTTCATGCACACTTCCAAAGAAAAGATTTAAAAGAAGCTGGAGAGCTTCTACAGAATGTGATGTATTTTGGATAATTGTACTATTCTTATCTCAGCAGTTGGAGAGGATTGAATTTGATTTGTTGGGAGGTGTTTGACACTGACTCTTGATGTGATTCTTAGTGGTGGTGTTAATTAGACCATTAGTGGTCTAATGGTTTCTGGCCTCAGGAGCTGTGCCTGCTCCTTCTGGCACAGGAAGAGCCCAAGCTCACATCTCCTGAAGCTCCAGAGGAAGGAACACTGTGAATGGAATGTGAAGGAATGTTCCTTGGCTATGGAAGAAAATGACAGACTAAGGTTCACAACTCTTCCAGAAATGGTGGGTATATTAGTTTACTTTATATACTTTCTGCAGAGACTCAGAGAATTTCAAAGGAGGAAAAGACAGTTGCAAATACTACACTGAACTAGAGAACAGTGATAAGAAACTGATAGAAGAATGTGACCTCCAGCTGCAATTTGAGATTGCTTGCAGAAATCCTTGTGAATTCCAATTCCTTTCCTTGAGCTAAAAGAGGTACATGTATTAGGACGCATAATTTCTGAAGGCAAAGGAAGAAAACCTTTGCCACCTTCCTGCTACCTGTGTTTAGCTCTCTCTTTTATTATTCCTCCACCATTTCCTTTTCTTCAGTGATGCATCACCTCTCCAGGTAATAAATCATAGAATCTTTGTGGATAATGTCTTCATTTTGCATGGGAAACACATGCCATAAATCTAGGTGAAGCTTAATAATTGGTATATGACACCTTTCTTCCTGTGAATGGCAGAGATAGAGGATCCCATTTCCACTCTACTTTCCCAGAGAGACAAAAACCTGTTGATCAACTATTTGAGTACTGCAATGATTGAGATAAATGCTCAAAAAAGAAAAGAAAACAGGTAGAGGAAAGAGACACTAATACTGGCCTGGCCACTTCCCAGAATTCTACTGGAAAACTCCACACTGGTCAATGCCTCTGGAAAAGGATGCCATTGGAAACACTCGTAAACACTTGTACCTTGTAACTACTCATGTGCCAGCACTGACCCAGTTCTCTCTCAGAACTGTCCTCATCTGGCACTAGGAATTGTCCTGGAGACCTTCTGCTCTTGTCTTTCCTGGAGCATTGTTGGACATGACGATGCCTCTATGGGGAAAATTGGCCAGGTATGAAAGGACTGTAACAATTCAGAGTGCTCTAAAATGGAGTGGTCTAATTCTAGAGGTGACTGGACAAATACAAGCATTTTCCTGAAGACATGGCATCTTCACGCTCCTTGCACCCTGACTTCTTGGGATATTTTGGCAGCCAGATGCTCATTGTGGTGTGAAGTGCCAGATCACAGAGCCATAAGCTCCCAAAGCAGAACTGACAGCTCTGAAACAAAGGCAACGGAAATTTTCTCGAAGCAGGAGTGGTAGTATGAGACCCATCAAATGTAAGGCAATTACAGTGCCAGCTAATGAAATCAGATGCCAGCTTTGCTGATATAACTAGTTTCACAACCTCTAGCCTTCCCAGCATAACACAGAATAATTCATAATGAGACTGCACAGAACTCTTTCAATTAGATTGCAGCAGTGGAGCGAGTTATTCTAGCTAGGCAGAAGCATGCAAAGCCTGTAGGCTCAAACACATGGTAATTGAATAAATAGACTCAGGCTTCTGCTATCACACAAAGAAAATAAGATGTAAGAGTCTTCCTCTAGAAGACACCCATTCAGCTGAAATCATCTGCCTGCACTCCATTCAAAAATCACACTTCTGGATGAGGGGACAGGTTGCCATTTCTCAGGAAAGCTCTCAGTGGTGAGGATGCCTTTAAGTGAAGATTGGGAATGCAGCTGGAACTTTCAGATGGCACAAATGTCAAGAATGCCTGCAACACTTTGAAAACAACAAAAAAAAGTATTGCTAATCAGTAAGCAGGGATTCTGAAGGCAAGCTCTTTCACAGATACTATCTTTATTAAAGGTGATACTTCAGCAGTTCAGGCAAGTATCTGTGTTACTCACATGAACCCAGTAAAGGACAGGCATTTGTGTTTCTGTGTAGGTTTTATTTTTGTATCTCCAGGCCATCACCTGCAGCTTTCCTGCTGAGGGATTGGAAATAGCAGCCGAACATGGCAGCACCTCAGTGCTTCTGGCCCATTGCCATAGTGCATAGGAGATTCTTCCTCTCCTCATGGTGGTTGCTGCTCTCTCCTGATAGTAACTGCTTCTAGGATTAAATCACCTTATCTTTCCCCTTGTGATAGGAAGTCTTTCCCGTGGTTCCCCAGACAGATTGCTTCAGACAAGCATCTTTGATCCAGGGCTTTTATTCTGGGCTTCAAAATATTTTCAAGCAGCAACTCATAGATGAACATACTGGCATAGCTGATTCCTGCCCTGCTAATGGGTTTGAGGAGAACAAGAAGAGAACAAATTCATGGACCCCATGGAAGAAGTCCATAAATGTTCTTTCCTGATTGCAGTGTTATACTGGAGAGAAGCAGGAGTAATGTTGATTATAATAGTTTTACACTGTTTTGCAGAAATTATCTATATCGTTCTCTCCAGTGGACAAGGCAGCATTGCACAGAGAAAGAAAAGTGTGGCCAATTTGCAAGAAAACTCATGGGACTTTTGGTTTTGGCTTCAAAAAGAGAGAACAAATTATTTTAGCTTCTAGGTTTGAATAAGAATTGCTTATAGAGAAAGAGATTTTACAGCCCATTAAGTTCAGTCAGTACAAAATGAACTTAACTGGCCAGATTGACACCTGGAGAATATACCTTGTGCTAGAGGGAATCTTCATCTGTGTAAAGCTGATGCAGCTAATTTTGTTATCTCTTGCTTTGTGTTTGACACCTGTGAAGGTTTTGCTGCTGGAGCTACAATTTCTGGGTGATTTGGAACAGGCTGAGACCTGTTCAAATAGAAATGAAGGAAAGGTCAAAGGAGAATCAATACTATTCTTCTACATCCCATACTCAGTGAGCAAAATAGGCAGACAGGAGCACAAGGCTCACACTCAGTATCCTACAGCTCTAGAAACATCCAGATCCTACACATTACTCCTCTGATGGTCATACCTGAACCATAAAGGTGGTGATAAATCCAGTCCATTTGATACTGCTGTTTTTCTTAATTTTTGTGAAGGACAGACAAGGTCTAATGTCCTTTCCCTGGTGGAAATGGCACATGACAAACTGATGTTGTAAGTTACCAAATGGTGTTTGAGATCCAGGCACTGAGGAGAGGATGAGAAGGCAGATTTCTTGTGTAGAAAAGAAAATCCTAGCTTTGCTCAGCTCTTAAAATAAAAAATGCAAAAAAAAAAAATCCTGTCTGAAAGTGATCCAGAATATTATGTCCTTCACAGGAATGAAGAATTATGAAGTTCAGCTCAAGTGTTGACAGAATAGTTTATCACAAGGTAAGCCACTTTCTTTAGATAACTCTTGCTTTTTAAGTTCCTACGCATGCAATTATTTTCCTTTTGAGGACATTTAAAAGTAAGCTATCAAACAGCATATTTCCAAAATGACAAGATCCTGAATCTGCAATTGTATAAAACAATGTTCAGCCAATAGATTGAATAAAATTTCCTTCTACCATAGATTTAAGAGGTAGAGTATGAAACTGGCCATGCACATGGACAAAATCAAAAGCCCCCAGAATGAGTCCTATGGCAATCTAAACAGCCATGTTTTCCCTGAAAATTTGTTCTTTTGCATGTCTAAAGCATCAATCACAGTGTTTGATGCCACCTCACAGAGAATTTCCATTTTCATTTCTTTGCTGTGGCGTGGGCTTATCTTTACAACAATAGTTGTGGCTATGTGTAAATTGTTGTGTAAAAATAAAGGGGATGTAAGTGACAGGCAGAGAAATCTGGCAGCACAACTTCTCCTGTCACTCAGGATTCAACAGGCATTGCATCAACTCCTGCAGTCAGCTGACAGGATCTCTTGTGATTTGGTCTTTGAAATTTGTAATGCATCATCATCATGCCAAATTGACTCTTTTGTCCAAAAATAAGGAATTGTGAAAGCTGGTTACTTCTTTCGTATGTTGTTTGGCACTCTTTTGTATGGTTTTTCTATTCAATCACAAAGGGAAGTCCTAGAATTCATAGCATTTTCTTTATGAACTTAAATAAGAAATTATTTAAGCTATTTAAGTTATTAAGCTATTTAAGATAGCTTACAATGGGGACAAAGAAATCATCCAAAGTGCTTCAAGCAGCCACTGAGCACCAGCTTTCAAATGCAGAGGGAAGTGGTGTGGTTTGTTCCACTAAAAGCAGGAGCCAGATTTGTTAACTGACTGGACTCAGAATTGCATGCAGGAGGACCAAGGATGCATCACTCCAGAGTGCTTTGTTTGGGAAACAACTTCTGCTTGTGTAAAGTGTAAAGGCAGAACTCCCAGTGAGTCAGGTTCTCAAAAACAGAAAGGGACTATGGGATGCTCATGTCTGGAAGTGTCCAAGGCCAGGTTGGATGGGGCTCTGAGAACCTGGTCTAGTGGAAGGTGTCCCTGGCCATGGCAGGGGGGCTTGGAACAAAATGATCTCTAAGGTCCTTTCCAATCCAAATCATTCTATGATTCCATCATTATTTCCATTGACTGTAACTCAGACATTTATATTCCCTTTTTTTTTCATTGCCTTCCCTTTTGAAGAATTGATTTCAATGAGGGAAGCAGTACCAAGAGAAGATTGGATGTATTGAATTCACATTGAACTGATTAAAAAACATGGAACATATTAGAAAAATAAACATATTTCCTTTTTCATTATGCAATATTTCAACAACAAATTTATTCCTTTAATATAATGTCTAAGTAAATATGATAGCGAATATTATTAAACATGGTTGAAGAATAATTTTGGGAGCTGGAGAACATGTTTTTATGTGTGCAATACAGTTTACAATAAAATATGTCTTTTTATGAAAGCAATCATATAACTTTTCACCTTCTGTAGCAAAGAATGAATAATGTGAGGATAGTCTAAATTTTCATAAAAGAGCCTATTTTTGTTAAGATTTTTCCTGATTATTGTAATATCCTAACTACTGAAGAAAATCTATGTAAGGATAATTTGGACAATCAGCAAGTGGCAGTCTAAACAGGCAACTATTGATCACCACTTCCAGTGTACAAAGCTGGGGTTCTGGCACTGAAAAAGAGGTGCTGTAGCTGAGATGAAAATCTTTTTTGCAACTTTCAGAGTAAGTAACTAAAGATCAGGAATGGGAACTGCTGTTTCATCATTCTGCTTTGTTCCTTTGACTTTCTGTAGATTTTCCATTGCTGAGACTGTTACTGGTTATTAACTGATACAATTAGACTGGGGAGATGAGACTTTGCTGGTGAAGAAAGCGTAAAGAATTGAACTGACACAATTGTACAAGTGTGAAGGCTGCACTGGCTCCAGCCTGGTTGTGGGTTGTGCTGCAATATTACAGATGCCTTGTTTTGATGCAGTGAAATTAGATCAGTGCCCATGGGCCCCACCACAGAACTGTGAAACCACAGTGTTCCATGTCTCTGTACCAAGGATATGCACTTGCTCTGTAGAGTGGCTGAACTGGTACAAGTGTTAAACCAGAAGAAAAACATCATCTCTGCAAAGTTCACTGACAAAAAATTCAGGCAGTGTTCTACAGCCAGTGCTATGTTCTTACTGCTTTTAATAGTACAATTTTGGATTATTCAGGGTTTGGAGCCTCAGCAGCAAACTGTTCTTCAAGTATCTGTGCTTCAGGCACAGGCTGTGATTCTTGGGGCTGTTCTGTGCAGACTTTGATGGTCCTGGTGGGTTCCTTCCAGCTCAGGATGTTCCATGATTCTCTAACTCTATAGTGTTAAGCCATGATCTGCACATGCCTGGGTGTAGAGTGGGGTCCTAAACCTCTGTGAATGATGGCTGCAGGCACCAGTCACTTACAGCCACCGCAGAGCAGCTGCTGGGCTGTGCAGCTGAGCCCAGCACTGCCCTGCTGGAGCTGGTTCTGTGAACTGGGGCACAAAGACTTCTCTGAAGACAGTTGTTAGGTATTGCTGCCTTCTAAGTGATGATCTTGGTTTAACAGCTGGAGCCTTCAGTTAAAATGTCTTTCTAGGTGCTTTCTCAGTGGTAGGAAAACTTGCCTTGGATTACATTTATCCTAGAGACTTTCCCAAGGCAGCTTAAGACAGCAGGGCCAGACACTTTGCTGACATAACCCTGACCATTTTCTCTCATGTAGGAGGACCTTTTAGGGATTTGGACCAGCTGAACAAATACTTGTTTTATACATACATACATATATATATATATATATATGCATTAGCAATTCAGACTCAAATATTCCTTCATAAAATGCTTGAAATCATGAGTCTCATGTCTGTTTCACACCTTTGGCCCTTCACTAGTGATAGTGCCTGCATGCAGTCCTACCAACTTAAAAATTCATACAGTCATACACTAGGCTTGGAACATCCATTATCACTAGAAGATAAATAAGGCCTGTAAAAGTGCCTTTGTTTCCACAGTGTAAGTATTTTTTCCACCGTTACAGCTGGGTGCTGAAGTTTGCTAGCTCAGAGCAGTAACGCACATTCTGCACAAGTGATGCAGGAAATGAGGAAAATCAGGATAATTTAACCTCTTTCCTAATTTGTTCTAAAACCAAAGAGTTATTTAGTGAAATTAAGTTTTGGGTTGGAGAGAAGAACACTTGCTCTGCATAGGCAAATGACAGCATATACCACAGATTTAATTAAACAGAACAGAGATAACTACTGCATTGTATGCTAAAGTAATGTTTACTGTAGCAACTGATTACTCTGCAGACTGCTTGTTATTTTCTTTTCCAATTTAAAGTAAAGATAAAAAATATAGAAGGATGATAAATATTCAATCTGAATTGTACCTTTTAGGGAGGTGATTGAAAGATACTGGGAACACTTATATAAGAAATAAAGCCACAAAATCCTTGGACAATATAAATTGGCCTATTTCCATTTGACATTACTGAGTGTTGTTTTACACCAGTTGAAGAGCTACCTCCCAGGAGAGCTCATAAAAAACTTTTGTACCTTCCAACTTTTCTGTGAAGAGCTGGACTTTTAGATCTGTGTGCAATGGCCTGATAAATCATCATCCATTCTTTCTGAGAAAGTGGAGAAGTGGTTGGAAACAGTGCTGTTGTTCTCTGGAAGAAAGCTGTGTGGCATAAGAAAGAGATGATAACCAAATACTGGTCAGTCCTCATCCTGTCAGAGCCTCCACCCTTGTCATTGCTGCAGTTGCTGTACAATGTCCCCTCCTCTGTTTTGTTCTGGTGGTTGGTTACAGGTGGTGTAAGAGTGGCTTTCTGCTGAGGGAGGAGATTGAGAAACAATTCTATTCCAGAGCCATTACATGACTTTGGCAAACTACAGTGCTTCTGTGTGCCTGAATTTCTTCATCAGTGTGCTCCTTCCAAGCTACCCTATCTCATTCCACTGTCCTTTGCTTTCTGAAAGGCAGGAGTGAAACATGAGCAGTCCATGGCAGAGGCAATGTTCCTGTGCAAATCAATTGAATTTAAACACCAGACGCTTCTCACCAAGAGCAATCCTGCCTATTCTGTCCAAGTTAGAGCCAGCTAAATATAAAACAGGGACAGCAAAGCTTGTTATCAAACCATCTAGGAATAGGTAGGGCCCCAGCTCTGCAGCTCCACAAGATGGTGATGGGAAACAGCTTGTATCTTAAAGTTAGCAGTGGGAAAGTAGCCCCTTGTCCTGGTGCACCAGGACTTTCAGGATCATGCAGGAACCATGAGGTTCAAGTCCTGCAGGAGGGACAGTGCACTGCTCTGTTCACTCCTCTCAGAGCCATGCACCAAGCACTCCCTGAAATCCAGTGTTCCAAGCATTCAACTCACGTTTCCAATGTAGCAGGACAAAGCCAGGCTTTACATGAGTCAGATTTATCCAAGAATAAAACCAGACTATGTGAGCCTCATTATTCTTTTATTATTACTATTATTATTAACAACACGTATGTATTGTATTTAATTGTGGCCTGGTCTGATGCTAACTACTTCCAAATAGCCTTTTTAACTAGAAAGTTTATGTTGTATTTTATTAATGCAATAGGTTCTGACTTTCCAAGTTTCCTCAAAATGAAACAATTTTCTTTTTAAGTGTACATCACTGAAGTCAAAGAGACATAATATTCCCAACTGTATAAAACAGCCTGTGGCAACTAGGTTAGAGCTGTCAGTTTTACACATGGGGTGCCTGACAAACATATTATACATACAATTCAAGGCTGACCTTATACTGCACCTGAATTTAAATCTGTGTGCTGCACAATGCTTTATATCCTAAACAGGCTGTTAACACCCTCTTGCAGCCCTTCCCTTTATAATGGGCTATAACTGCAAACTCTATATTGTCATGAGCAGCAGCCAGAAGGTAACACCATAAAATTAGTTAATTTTAACATAAAGATGCCAAATCAATGCTGCACACATTTGAAAAAAACATTTTATTTTAAGTAGTTGAGTGGTTGCAAATAAGAAGAATGTTCTATAAAAATTCACTATTTTCCCCAGTATTTTAAAGTGTTTTCCAAAATACATGGGAAAAGAAAATGGTGAGTATACAGGACTGAGGACCTTTAAGACAGAAATTCAACTTTGAAAGAAGCACAGATATTAAAGAATTATTTCAAAGATTTTTTTTATTCCAAATGTTGCTGTAAGGAAAAATGTATACAGTGGGGAAGTACCAATAATCTCTATAGACCATGGTGATAGGGTACAGTTTTTCTCAGGAGCTTCTGCAAGTCTTGTGAAGGCACTTCATGGGCAGTAGGCTATGAGTTGTCCCTGTGGGGCTCTTGTTCATCTAATGTGGAACACACTTTGCCAGCCTCTCCTTCCTGGAATATCCAGGGGGTTTTACTCACATCTCTTAATCCATCTGTGAGATAATCTCCTCTGAACTAGAAATTGCTGTTTCTACTAATTTGGAGATACTGAGATATAAGCCAGTGCTTTCCGAGAGTGCAGCACAGTCATTGTTCAAAACTCCCGGTGACATCAGTGGGGCAGAATTTCTGCTGTAACTAATGAGAGCACCACAGAATCAACCAGCAGTGCTTCCACTGCTCGTGTGCCAGGGAAGGAAAAAATTCATTCCTCTCCTATTATGACTGGAAGATTTTCAAAGTCTTTGGAAAGGATGGTGTGACTGCAGCCAGTGCAGGAGGCAGGGGGAGGTGGGAACAGGGAGGATTTGAGCAGTATACTAAATCTCAATGTAAACTTCTGTAGCGTATGTAGGAGGCTAAAGAGGGAGGTGAGATGTTGAGACCGATGCTTTGCATCTCTTGACTCTCTGCCTGTCCCTCATTATGCCTCAATCTCAAGCAGGAAGTTTTCAAAGCTTAAGTGTGGATTCAACTTGTCTCCAAAATGGATTCTTCCCACCTGTGGTCACAGAGGGAAATTGTTTGAAGTAGGTTTAGGATGTTTATTATCTAAACTTTAAGCAGTTTGTCCTGTCTGCACTGCCACACACGCAGCTCATTGTGTCTCATTGGCAAAACAGGAGCAGTACTGGAAAGTGCTTCAGGCTCTAAGTATTTACACTGCTTGGTATCAGTGCATCCTTTCCTCTGCCAAGTAAACAGGAATGTGGAGGGAATCATGGAATCAAAGGGGTCCATCTTCCTAGTCAGTCCTCTGGCCTCTCCCTCCCAGGAGGTCTGGTCCAGTGCTGTAACACTGCACACTCAGTAGCTGTGTCCTTGCTCAGAATCTAAAGCAATTCTGGGGCTTTAGTAAGCTACTTTAACAGCACTGTGTCTCTTATCTCATATCCTTGTTGTTGCAGAGATGTGTTCCAGAGCAAGGAGCCTGATTTCAGGCTGGCCTAGGCAGTGGGAAGGTTGAGATCAAGATCTCAGCTTGAGCTCTGTAAATCAGGCTTGGCTCTTTGGCCGGTTTCCAATCCACAACAGGAGCTGGCTGGGTCTGGCTTCTTGCCCTGTCTCTGTGAGCTCCTACCATGCCTGGCACCTTGAGCAACAATGGAAAAAAGACTGCTTTTCTTGGCATGATCAAATCCTTTTGGAAATGTTTTCAGGCATTTGGAAGAACTGTTTGGAAGTATCCCATTTCAATCTGTAGATTCCCTTTGTTTTTCTCCTACATGCTCCTGTCAAACATTAATAGGTACTGTTTCCTTTTAAATCCTTTTGGAAGTAAAATCCTTAGGATTATTCGGTTTGTCTTTTGATTTGGGTAGTTGCCACTCATTGATTCATGTCAGACTTTAGAAAACTGGCTGAACTAGGGCACAGTGTAGCATGTATATCGTTATAGTTAATGAAATTATTTCTCACCAGTTGTGCTTTGCTAACGGTAGTAATTCATTGACTGGATTAGTTTCTATAATTGATTGTCAACTTTCTTAACAAGCTTATAGTCCAAAACTTTTAAACATAAGATGACTTCTCTCCCTTCTCTGGAGACATCTATCTTGTATGCATTATGAAATGGGTACAGGCTATTAAGGTATTCTTCCCTGCTTGTATATGACAGATATTCTCAAAGGAACTAAACTCATTTCTACACACTGTGCTGGAGACCTGAAGAAGTAAACTATAATTTGTCCTCCCTGAACAGCACTTCTTAGATCAGTCCTGAAGCTGGATGACCTTCCCATGAACTTTGACCATGGATGTTTATCTGTTGACCCAAAGCCATATGGATTTATTTTCATAATATACAAATCATTTTGTAGATAACGTTGGAAACAAACATTTTATTAGTGATTTCCTATAAATTAGACAATGTCATTGACAAAAATTTGACTAGTTACACAGATTCTATTATGGTTTTGTATATTGACTTTTAATTATACACTGTTTAATCAAACAAATAACAATGTCTTTCCCATCAAATGATTGATAAAGTATGCAGTCTCTATCATGACTCATTTTCTTAGCTCATCCTCTAGATTTTGTGAGTTGAATGAAAAATCAGAATTTTAAATGTGTGTTGAAAAGTAAGAAGGAAGCCTCTAATATTCTACAATATTCTTTCTTGGAAGAGTGGTTTGTTTAAGATGGGTTAGAGGTTTGATTGGCATTGATTTAACTGGCACAGCAAATTGGACTGTTTAAACTTGGTCCATATGTCACAAAGAGAGCGTTTTTCAAGGTGCTGTCACACTGCATATCTTTCTTTAGGAATTCATGTTCACAGGCTGAGCTTTTGGTTCAGGACAGGAAGTTTTTATCTATTTTCTGTGATCAAAGAGATAAAATACACTGGGTCTTAAGCATCTGTTCTCCTGTTAGGATTAGCATGCTACTGTCCACAGACATACACTAACCCTCAGTGCCAGTGGGTAAAAGGGCAGGAAAGCGTGAGCAATTCCTTTCAGGCTTTTTGATCCAAGCAGGGTTGTTTAAACAGCTTTTCCTCTGGGTCACTTAAAGTCATGGTACTGCCTCTCAGAGAAGAGACTTCATCCCTAGAGATGAGCAGACATCAAAATCAAGACCTGTTGACTGTCTCAAGTGTGAATAGGCTGGTGGCTGCTGAATCCCAGCCTCAGCCTTGCTGCTCTGAAGCCTAAAGCCATGAGATGATCCAACAGGTCAGTGTTTCTCTGCATGCTCTTGGCCTAATTCTGACCTAAAGATATTCCCTGTCTGCAAGACAGGTAGGAAAAGTCACAAATACTGTGAAAATAGTTTAGGAAGATAGAAAATACTTCTAGTAGCCCTTCTGAAAGTGGTAGGAGTCACAAGCCTATTGCCTTTCAAAATAGCCATCCTTCAGTTTTTGTGGTTTCTAGCCTGCTTTTCCTCATCCCAAGATTCCTCTCGAGCTCACTGTTTCCCTGTAACAACTGTAATTCTTCAAGCCATTCCTAAACTACACTTTAAAAGCACAAATAAAATGAAACTATTATGAGAATGTTATTCACATATGAAACTGTGGCCTGAAAAACTTTCCATGTGTTTTATTTGTTAATTAATCTGGAAGCTTCCAGAGCTTATTTTAGAGAGTCCTGTTTATAGACACAAGCACCCAGTGCAGCAGCCTGTGCTGAGGAATATGTTTAGAATATATGCATGGACTTGTTTTATGTTCATATAAAGTATAAATGTTGTTATCTCCAGGTTGTAGTATCACGGTTCTAAAAACTGAAGACAAAGGGTTCTGTACTAAAATCCTGCCAATGGAATGAACAATAGTTATTAGTACTTAAGTGATTTTTATTAGAGTGTTAAAAATACTTATCTCTGCTCACCTCTGCATGACATCAGGGCAGAGGGGGAACTAAGGAGTGCTAAAACATTTGCATTTGCTGTTATGTGAAATGCACAACTATTTTCCATTGCTCTCACTGCCAAGCAACTTGGTAGCAATGAATTCTTTGAAAAGCAACCATTCTCTTCAAGTGGCAGAGCTGTTCCTTTAGCAACTCCTTTTGTTAGAATGTTATGGTACTCAAAACCATAATAGAGAGATTTTCCAAACCTACCTTTGTATGAGAAAGTCGGCCTGTAGACAAAGTGGGTGGGTATTCATACCCTTTAATTCTAATTTTAAATTTCCATTGGAATCAAATCCTGACCTTCCAGAGTCAGAGTTTTCTCATTGCTAAGGGGGTTACACAGGCACTTTGTTAAGACAATTGATAAGTTGGCTGTTGCCAACTGCATGTTAATTTTCTATTAATAATTGTTATTAACTCCAGGACAAATGCAAGAAGTGTAAAAGGTTCAATATAATTCTTGTCTGGAATTAAGCCCCTACTGCAGTCTTTGGTACCACAGGGAGCACATACTCAGTGGCCAAATTCAGATGTGTACCTTTCATGAGATATGCACTGCCTGCCTCCAAGAGATGCACAAGCCACAGAGAGCTGAGAATTAGCCAGATATCCAACATATTTTTATTCTAGCACTGCAGCATATGCATGTGGGCTCAGAGTCCCAAGTTAAGCCCTGAAGCCAGCTAACCTGAGCAGGTGTGGGGCATCCATCAGTGAGAACAGCTATCTTAGGGCTAATGAAGGAAGTCTTCAAGAACTGGGACTTGCATGCCTGATGGTTTCCTTGGTGTACAACACAGGTGCGCTAAAGCATTTGGGAGCTGGAATCCCTCGGTTTTGGCTGTGCTTTTCTGAAAGTGGCAGCTTATCTGTGCTTCTACATACAACAAAAAACAATGGAAATATCTTCAGAAGTGGGCTCAAGAGGCTGAATCATAGCTCCAGCAGAGATATATCCCACTTTTCCTTATTGACCTTTAATATAGCTTCCCTGGCACTCTGCAATCAATGTAATCTTTTCACTATGATCATAATGGCCATTATCCTGGAGACAACAGATAGAAGTGGAAGCAATATTAAATTAGAAAAATAGCTGAAGGATTTCTTTGTTTTCTTTATGGATTTCTCATGACTTTTTCTTTTTTCTCTCTCTTTGTTCTTCCCCTGGAGTCAAAAATATTTTTACACTGAAGCAAGTGGTTGGCCCCATTAATATTGCACATTTTCCTCTGTTCCAGTACGTTGCCAACAGTAAGGTGTTATTTAGGGAAAAATATAAATGCATAATAAACAGATCTATACAATCATTACTGAACTAAAATAGCAGTTAGGAAAGTATTTTTATTGTGAAAAATGGCCCTGTAAGACTTTCTGGCTATTTGTAATGTTGCAATGTAACTCAGATAAATTGGTGCCCAGGAGTGTGACATTTCAAAAGCTTGAAAATACACTACATTTTTCCAGGCCGCCATTTTTGTAATTCTGCTAGCTATTTTTCAGGACCAAGAAGCAATTCCTCTATGCCCAGGCAGTTCAATTAGAGTGTTGTAGATGTTGTCAGAAAGACTCAAACATGAGTGCCCCTGAGCAACAGTTGTGATTACATGAAGTATCCTGTGCCCCCTCTCCCTGGTAATTGACATTTCTGGTCTTTTGTGTGCAATGTTATTAAATAACTTTTTAAGTAATGACTCATTTTTCTTGTAAACTTTGTATGAAAAACCCTCCCATTTGGGGTTAGACACGCATTTTTTGGTAAAAATAGGTTAATAGATGAAGACTTCCACAGGGACAAAGGCTTTTTTCTATTAAGTATTTCTACTAACATAAGTAAAAGTTCACCAGATTCTGGAGATGGATGTAGGGCAGCCTGGTAATGTTGTCTGCTTATCTGTCATTATTCGTAATGCAGATCAAGAGTCCAGGAGGTACCCAAAATCCTAGTGAATTCAGGCTGTGGAGTAAGAGGGGAGAAGCAGATCAGACACTGACATGGCTGACCCAGGGTTAAATAGCAACCCCAGCTACCTGAAGGCTGGGCAAACAGCACTGCATTTTATGAGCAGAAATCAAGAGCATTTGAGAGTTTGGATGTGCAGCCAAAAGCTGGATAAACCCTACAAAACACAGTGGGAGTGGAGCAGTGGATGGGGACAGGTGGTGCTGTGGCCCCTCCACCACACTCCGTGGCTGAGGCATCGCTTGTGACTGGATTCACTCTGCTTCCCTGGACCTTCCCATTGCTCTTGTGCTTTGCTGCTTCAGACTCTCAAGTCCTGGCAGGGCTGGAGCCCCTTTGAATCCTGTGCTTCTGTGTGCACCAGGCCATGGTGCAGGAACCGTGGGCAAGGTGGTGCTTCACCGCTGTCCTGGGTCAGACACAGCTCCTGAGCCTTTAATCACCTCAGCATCTGTCTGGACCCTCTGTACAGACAAGTGACAGCCATGGAGGTTTAGGAATTCAGCTCACCAGCAGCACAGGAGCACTGAACACATTGTAGTTCACAGTCCAAGCTACCAGCTTCAGCTCCATGGAGACATCCATGGGGATAAGGAGATGCAGCCCTTGGTCTGAGTGCTGAGACTGCTTTCAGGGCACCTGCTCTTATCCTCAATGCTGCCCCAGTTGCCTGAATAATTGCAGTCTTCAGAACTTTCCCCCATTGTTTCTTCGCTGTCTTCATGCAAAAGAAAGATGATTTGTGCACATTTAGGAGTCATAGATTTGCTTCATGCTTCTGCTGCAGTTTTCAGACAATGGCCTTGATTTCCTTGCTCTGAAATGGGACAATAAGATGTTTTCTGATCTATGTAGTTGCTTTGTAAGGACAAGAACGTTTTCCTACTGTATGTGCATGCAATGCTCAACACAACAGGATGCTGATTTTCTAAAGCAAAGCACAAACTGTCTTGTTAACCTCCAGAGTCTTCTGAAGCCAAGAAATGGGAAACACTTCTTCTAGGTGAGCTGTGACAAGCCTATTCCTCTTAATTTTCTGATTTTCTACTAGGAGTTTGCACTGACTGCTATGAAAAATGGTTACTGACCAGTTGTCTGAAATCCTCTTGATAACAAGCAACAGTTTTATTTTTGCAATTTGGAAATTGATTCACTCTTGTGATGACCAGTCTTCATAGAGGTGTGACTTTAAAATCCATTTCCTAGTGATGATGAATAGAAGTCTGGATTTAAAGCCTTTGAAAATCTCTCTATGTGACTTAACACCAGGGGATGAGATAGCATGACACGATTCAGACTTGGTGCTTTAACCCCGAGGCTTAAATGTCATAATGCAGCATCTCTTGGTGTTACTACTTAAGAGTCATACAAATAATGGAAAATAAAATTAAGGAGTATGGTTTCAACAGTTTCACCTTCAGGAATCAGAATATGTTTTAACTCTTGGAACTACATTTGTGATGTTTCACATGGCATCACTTCATGTCTCATTGAGTAGCTGTTTTAGCTTATTTTTCTCTGGTATCCACCCAAATGATATCAGCATCATTGTCTACATTACATCCAGCTCTAGTACTGAGTGGGAATTTGTTCTTAGGTATATCTTAGCAGGGTCTGCCTATACATTCTGTTACACAGACTAAACCAAGTGCCATAATGACAGTTTCTGCTACTATCTGCTTTTTATCTCAACATTCATTTGACCTGGAATGTTCCCTGAGGGGAAAGCACTGCCATTTTCTGTTGAAAAAAGCACAGTCATGAGGTCTGAAGAAGAAAAGCAACAATTATTGAACAAGCACACATCAATTCCTAAAATTGCTGTTATGTTAAATACATGGTGTACCACTTGAAAATCTGTTATTATAGGCTGCTGCTAAAGAGAGCAGCAATTGTTATCCTTGTGCCTGTGGCCTGATAAATAATCATGAGATGAGAAACTTGGAGAAATATTCTATTGCATGTGAAGGGTTAAATCAGATTTAACTCCCTAAGTCCAATTCAAAAAAGAACAACTTGCTTTTTCTGGAACATATTCCAATTCACCTTTTAGAAATTATTCCACTTAGTCTCTCCACAATGGTTCGAGATCAATTTGGGAGCTGTATCTAAATCCCTGTCTAGTGGGAGCTGCAACAAAGGTCACAGAATATACAGACATTAACCTGCAACAGAAATAAAAACCAACCAAGCCACCAAGCAAACAAATAAACAAACTGGAAGAGAGTTCCTCCAACAAAGTTATTCAGAGGATAATAGTACTACAGAGAGGAGTTCTTATTGTTGTTATAATCATTGTGTCTGCAGTCTGTCAGATACTGACAGGCGCCTCTTCACCTTTGTAAAAGGGAAAAATAAATGATCAGATTGCCAAACCCATAGACTTTGATATCTGATCATGTCTAGACAGCCTCTGTCCCTGCCTTTTAAAAGCAGTCGTCAAATGCTTCACATCAATAATTTGAAATGCTGCTGTTTTCAAGATGTTGAACATTAATGTCACCTCCCTGGCTCCCAAGTGCCTGCCTGTTCCACACTTGTTATTTTTAGGTAATAAAGGATACTTGCTTGTGTTTAGTTTTAATAATCATGCAAAACCAGCAGCTTCAATAGCTGAATAAACTGCCTCACAAATTAATCAGTGCAGAAAAAAGCTGGTTTAAGTCTATGACAGCCGTTTTTGTTTGTGATGCATTATCTCTGCTCTGTGCTAAGTACTAGTGTGAGCTGCAGAGATGGGAGAAAATTTTATTAGAAAACAAATTCTCTGGGACTTTTTGCCAAACTGTAAAACTGGATTTTATACATTATACATGATCATTTAATGTAAGTCCTGAAATTTCAGAGGATTATTTAAGAGACTACAAGCTTTAGAGAATTGAGAGACAGAGCTGACAATGGAATTGCCCTTGTGATCAGAAGAAGTCTTGGATAGGTTAGATGCCTTGCAGGCAGTCATAGTGAAAATTCCTCTCACTGACAAATGGAATCTATGTCTGTGAGCAGAACTGAACTGTTTGTGTTTGAATTGGAATATACTTCCCTTAGCTCAGCTGCTCACTTTCTGGGTATTTAAATTGTATAGTTGTAGGAAATAACTGAATTATGTGCAGCAGTTTTGCATCAGCTCATCAATGCAGAAGGAATTGACCAGAGCTATCATTCATTTATTTTCATTTTATATATTGGATATGGAAAAAAATAGTTGTATATTGAGCTAACTATTCCTCTTGCTTCTGATTATTCTCAGATTACATTTAACTCTATCATCTATCTGTTCAACAAATCTATGTCCCTAAAGCATTTATGAAAATAGCACGGGGTAGAAGCTGACATATTAATGCTGATAGATATGCAGAGATAGTGAGGGTTTTGAACATAGCACATTGTAGATGTGAAGACCTTAGTACAGAAATGATCTCCTGAGTAAAATCTATGTGAGATATATAGGAGCTGCAACACAGAATATTGGCTTATTGCACTCCATAGATTTGAAACCATCTCTCTTGAATGGCAGTGGAAAACTTCAATATACTTACATGAATTATAAATGATGTCTGATTCTCTTGTTGAAGTAGGTACTGTATGTTTTTCTAACATAGGCCCTTCAGCCTTTAAAAAGCTCCTTTGTATGTGCAAAGGCGAAAGATCTGCATTTGGAAACATTTACTGCTGTCAATACCTTTGTGTAAATTGTGTACCCTACTGGAAATATTTTGGTTTTAATTAGGAGTGCCACAGTTATTCCCTTAAAGTCACGGCTTTTAAACAATTACTTTGGAGATGGAATTGATCTAGAAGAAATAATGCTCGCAAAGATGTGGTGTAGGAAACCAAAATTGATTCAAGGCGACAATTCCTAAATGGTTCAGACATTTTGGTGCCTTGAAATGAACATCTTTTCTGTCAGCTCAGAAATATAATAATGCGCAACAAGGCAGATCAAAGACAAGAAATCATCACTTTGCTTATCGGATTCTCAGCAGTGATACAATTTACATTCTTTCAGATGTCTTTGCATTGTTTTTATTGCAAAACAGTAAAACTGGAAGTGCCAATTGCCAGTCTGAGATATTAACCCTTCATCATAATTACAGTAATGGCCTCAGGACATGAATAGCTGGATAAAATTCTGAAGGCTTTTGGACAGGATCTTTTAGATCCTACAGTGATGATGAAATTGGTTCTTTTTCTTGGCAGAAGGAAGAAGCCTTTCTGATCTTTGTTTGGAGCATGTGAGGTTCCAGTTAATTCATCAACCAGCAGAGCTTTTAAACTTTGCAAGCAATTCCTTGGGGCTGGATCCAGATGACTTTTCCCATACTGAATAGTGCCACAGACCCTTACAGCCCCGAGTTCAGTAATTTTGGCATAGTGAGGCAGGTCTATGTCTAGGCTGAGAAGCTGACTTTAAAACGGAAGTGTTGCAAATGGCTTTTATTAATTTGAAACCTGAAGATTTTGTCTCTACATAGATCTCATCACAATATCAGCTGGGGGGAGTGAGTGGCTGCTTGCAGTGCTGTATCCTTAACTCCTGGAAAGCACTGCCCTCAATATGAACAGTCAGGCTGGGAATAATGGAACTGGCAGGCAAGGCATTAGCCAAAATACCCTAGCAAAGGTCAGTCAAGAATAAAAGAAGCCTGGCAGACTGCTTGATGTAAGAATTGCTTTATGCAAAAAGGACTTAATGGAAAATAGAATGCATTTCCTGAAAGAACAAAGTGATAAGGATGCAGTGATAATGGCTATTATGTGTGCCAAGAACAGAATGTGGCCCAGACTGGAGTGTGCCAATGAGAATGACTTTTACTGTGTTTCAGGCCCATGCAAATGTGGGCAGGCTGTGCACAGACTCCAGCAAATCTGAAGGATGTTTACCTGGCTTAAAGAAGATATTGTCAGAATTGGACTGCTCTAGAAACTGTCTGGTTCCAGCCCTTGCAATGCCTGTCATTCAGCTACTCCAAAACTAAATGTGGATCACAAACCTAATACATTTCACAGTCTGATGGCACAACTTGGGTCATTATCATTGATCACAATGTAAGGCTAGCTCTAAAAAATCTAAAAAAGTGAAAAGCATCATGGTGAAGAGTCTGAGCAGTTCAGTGGCAGAGGGACAGTGTGACTGCACAGGAACATACCCAGAGTCACCAGTGCAAGGAGTGGTCACAGAGGGACTGAAGAAAAGGATAGAAAGTTGAAAACAACCTGAAGTCTTCTGAAAGAACCACAAGTTTCAAAAGGGTGCCTGACAGAGTTTGGAAAGAAAAATGGAGCTAAATAAGGAGAAAGTTGCCTGCAATATTATGTTGTCTAAGCTCTGTCAGCGCATTTTTTCATCACAGATCTCAAGACATCTTAAAACCAGAGATAAATATAATTATTTCTGTTACATAGCTTGGGAAACCCAGAGAAAGAGGAAATTCTACTTTCCTATTCTGATTCAAAGCTGAGTCTAAAGCTGGAAAAAATGTGTTTCCTAATTCAATCCTTGCCTGCTATCATGTGACCCCTAAGTCACAGATGAATGAACTGCAAAATATAGAAGAACAAGTTGATGAATATTAAAGTCATGTTTGAAATATTTGAACTGATATTTTTGCACCTTGATCTCTCTTCTTACTGTACCCAGCTGCCTTTCATTTTCTGCTGCCTGTGTGCTATGCTTTTTTTTCATATTCATGATATAGTTTAGCTCTGCTAATGGTTTTAAAGAAGTTGTTCAATTTTTGTTCTGCATTCATTTGATGATTCTGTACCAAAATCAATTATAAATATTAGAAGATGTTGGGGTTTTATACAAAATATAAGCCAAATTCCATGTTAGAGTAGACTGACTAAAATAAAATAACTGGAACAATGTCTATTTATCCTTGAAAAGAAAATTTTTTAAAATTATTTTTAGTGCCACTGTCATTTTCAGACTTCATTTGTACAAGTTCAAAGCCTTCATCTAGAAAATGTGCCTTTTTTCCAATTTAAGACTCTCACTGCTGTCATTTCTTAGTGGTGGTGCAGCCTGTTCAGTGGTCCTGCACCTCAAAGGGAGCTGATAGGAACTGATGGACTGTTGCAAATGCAGACCCAGAGGAAGTGTTTTTACAAAAGAGAAAACATGGAGTGTATTGCAAATACATTGTCAGAAGATGTTATGTCTTCTTATTTTAGTGACATGACGGTGATCCCTCCACATCACATGTCAACTACCTGTATGTACAGCTGACATGACAACATGTACTTGGACCAGTGTGTTTGCTGCACAGGAGTGCAGGGACAATTTCCAGTTCATGAATCTTTAATTGCAGTGTGCAGCATCATGAAAAAAATCTCATCTGATTTTTTTCTTTTCCTTCTGCAGCAGTTATTATGAAATTAGGAGGAGGTTGAAATTTGTCTCTGTTGACCATGAGTTGATAGTTCAGTATGAGGAAGATCTACTTTAGCCTTGTGGGAACTAAGGAAAGCCATTTTCACTTCTGCTCTCCTGACTGGAGCAGAACAATTCTTAATTCATCCCCATATACACAGTTGTGCATGGCAGCTAAAGAAATAGGAAATGTAGAAATCCTCATAGGGTGTTCATTCGCTAAATATTTCTTCATATTTAAGAACATGGTTTAGAGGTCTTCCATTTCTGTTGTATTTATCCTTTTGTATTAGCAAGTGACTACTTTGCCTTTCCCATTACTGGTTTGTAATTTTTCAACTAATCATGCTGTGTTGTAATGCACATGAACTAAGTACAATAAAACTAAAAGTATATAGTGCAGAAAATACAAAGGATCTCAAATAGCTTCACATAAAATAATATCTAGGAGCTTTAAAACTGAGCTGCATTTAAGGCTGGAAAAGCCAGCCTAAAAAGATAAGATTTCAATTTTGTCTTAAATAAATTCACTGAATCTGCATTTCTGATGTCAAGTAGAAGCAAATTCTGTAGCTCTCATGAATAGCAAGCAAAAGCCCTACAGCTATGAGAATTTAATATTAATCTTTTATTTTGCATGTCTGGGATTTTTTAAAATATATTTCTTTTCAAATGTTATGGAATCTCTGTGGATTTTTGATCATATGACTTTCATGGGTTTTTATTTCCCACAAGTGTCTTTACATTCCAAATTACTAAATGAAATATTCGCCTGCAAAAATATTGTTAACACAACAAATGGCTTTGAAATGACAGCCATGATTCTTTGGAGCAGAATGCTTTTAAGTGGAAAAGTTCCTAGCTGTACTGCTTTCTCTTTGAAAAAACCCCAGTCATTCGAGAGAATCTGTGATACATGTGATGAATGCATGTGGATACACTTAGAATTATGTGTCAAAAAAAGAAATACAAATGAAAGATCATCCGGGAGATTGCAGTTCTGAGTCTGCTGCTGTAGGGTCATTAACCCAACTTACACTGCTCAGAGATGAAGAGAGGAGAGGAAGAATGATTTTATGACTAAGGTTCAAGAAATCTACATTAATTCCAGCCTTTTTGGCACTTTCTGTCCTCCACTGCCAGTGACCAATGTCCAATAGTTTCCCTGTCTTCTTTTATCTATCTGATAGGCTGCACTTACAAATTTTTTGGGACATCTGAGGTCTCCTGTGATGGTAGGGTGGAGCTGAAATAGAGAATTTCCTTCAGAACTGTTGAGTGCAAGAAATTAGGTAAATACAGCGATAGTGGATAGCAGCCATAACAATCCAAACTAATAACCTAGTTATTACTACTGCTGTGTATACTTCTCTCCCTCCTCCTGCCAGTGAACTCTTCCATATGGCTGCAATCTCCACGTGTCTGTGTTGCCATGATTGCAGAGTTTATCAGCGTATCTGAGGTAGCTTTAGGCCACCTGTGCTGAGACACACTGCAGCCCCCAAGAACAGGGTTCACTTCAAGCCCAGTGCCACATCCATTGGGATGGATGGTGCTTTTCTGACTGCTACATTTATGCTCCCTGAGCCAGCTGGTCAAACAAAATGGGGCTAATCCATCCAAAGAGCTGATGGTCCTTACTTAGAAAACTTTTTCTTTGTACCACCTGCAGGAGAAAAATGCAATAGCCCATGAGGGGGCAAATTCCCTGGAATATTTCATTTACACTTGTATATTCCCATCTATAGCCAGGAGTGCTAGAAAAATAGTAAGAACTCTCCGCTCCCTTGTGCTATCCTGTCCAGAGAAGAGGGAGTAATAACCCACCTTCTCTTGTCCCCCAGGCTGTGCTCTGGCAGTGCAGAGGAGGTTTCAGTGCATGTGGTGAGGTTTGGGAGCAGAGAACAAGTGCAGTACCAGCTCTGATCCAGGTATGCACTTGTGCCAACTGTACTGCCTTGCACAGGGGCAATTCTGCTCCTGGCAGAGACACAATGTGTGTTGGCTACGTGATTATAGAAGGGCAGACACACACAAACATTTTCCAGTTGTCTGCCTCTTCCAAATTTCCAGCAGCTGTTATCAATATTTGAATGTTTCTAGTGTGTTTCGTGTTGACTCAGCAAGCTCTCTCTTCCGATTCCCTCTGCAAACTCCTGAGCCATGTGCTTCCTTAGTGCCTTACTCAGCCTCCCTCAAGTCAGTGTGGAGCTGAGAGCATGAGAACCATTTCCTGGGCATGGCTTAGAGCAGTCTTGGGGTTGCTGTCCCATCTGTTAGCAGGAGCCTCCAACTTCCTGCTCCCACTCCCAGCCCCAGAATAACATCTGCTCTGGCAGCGTATCTAGTGAGATGCTACTCTGAGTGCTCACCAAAGAGCACTCCAGCCTGCATGTAAAGAACAAACTAGTAAGGAATTATGCTCTGCAAGGCTCTACCCTGTCCAGTTTTGCTCCTTGGAGGAGAAAATCCAATTCTGTTTTCTTTGATTGGAAATTTCCAGGAAAAGTTGTAGGTGGGTAGAAGAAAGGACAGATATGGTTCTGAGGCTTTGTCCTCAGGAAAGATGAGCTGGAATTCCAGATCACATTATCTGATGTTTATTTTTGGTTGCTGCTAGCTGAACTTCTTTCTCTTTTATAGAGTTGCTAATCATCATCAGAATGTCCTGAGGTTTCCTAGAAATTATCCCCTTTCCACAGGGAGCAGATAAAGTGATTATAAAATGATAAAAATGTGAGTGGTCCCTTAAGGGTGTTCATAGATCTGTGGTGTCCCTTGCTCCATCTCCATTCCTCCCAGCCGAAATAGTGCTACCATTGTACATTCACTTTGTGCTTATTCACTTCGTGCTGTTGTGAAATATCTTTGGCTCTCAGGTGCTCAATGCACCAGATTATTTCTGGGGGGTCAGAGCTCACGCTGTCAAGAGAGATGCAAGTGAGCAAGTACAGCACAGGCACAGATTTATCTGGGATGGTAAAGTGGTAATAACTTTTCCTAAACTTTGTACAATCACTTGCTGTTTATCCCTTTTTTTTTCATATCAAAATTATATCTGAGTCCATTAGAGTCATATCCATCAAACTCTGGGCAGAATATAACCTTTTTTTCTAACTCTGTTCCCGGATACCTCAGACCTGGGTTACACCTGCATGGATAAAACATGCCCACAAGAACCTGAATGTCCAGTGCTAAATAACCAATGTTTTCCAGTGTGGGAGGAAAAAAGCATCAAGCAGTTTGTAATCCTTTCCAAATGCGAGTGTGCAGCAGAATCAGACACATCTCCCTCTGCAGGAACACCTGGATGGAAGCAGAGGTACCTGACACTGATCTCAGGTAGGAAATGGGTTTCTCACTCTGCAGCAGTTTGTAAAATTTTAGATATAATAATTTTGAAGTAAGATAAAATTGAAAATGGAAAAATCCAAAGTGACTGATCATCTCGTGCTGTCTCCCTTAAGCTCCTTGTTTCAATAATTCTGAAAATACTGGCAGTCTATTAGACCAGGAAATGAAACTTCTTGGCAAACAAGGTATTTGCTAATTTTGGTATTTTGTGTGAGTCAGAAATGTGTGGAGGGAAATATATTGAAACTAACCCTGTCTTGTGAACTCTTTCATATTGCATAACTGACATTTGCCAATAAAAAAATGTTACATCATATGGTTTCTGAAAACATCCAAAAGAAAAGGAATTAAAAGCTACTGCAAACACTTTCCCACAGAGCATTGAAGACCACTGGTCACAGTGGATTTTCACAATAGTCATTGTGATGAATATCTCTTTGTGTCTAACACCAACTAATTACAAAATAATCATTTTCATTTATGAATAAAAATAATCATGTTCATTTATTTTATGCTTTCAGCTGCTTGGTGAAAGCAAGTTGATAGAAGAATCCAACCCTTTGATATGGGAGTACAGCTTCTAGAAATCAGTAAAAAAGTAATGCTTCCCCTGGTAGCATTTTCACACCCACATGTATTCAAAACTCTTAAAATTTTCATTTTGGCTTCTGGAAAGTACATTGTCAAGTGAAAATTATGGCTACAGAATTAGAATTGTGGTGTTCAAAAATCTACAAAGTAGTTTTATTTAAATTATCCACAATTGTCTATTTTTCTTCTAACTGAGAAATAGTGTGTTACAGGTTCTCAGGATTTCCTTTGAGTTATGTTTAAAAGCCTTGCACATTACTTATTTGCTTAGTGCACTTTTGAACTGAAGCATTTAATGTTGGAAAATAAGCAGTAAATGTATCATAGTTAATTGGAGAAAAAGTGAGATTTTGGGAAAGAATTTGAGCTTCTGTGACAGCTTTAAAGTTACAGTGAGATGTGATTTTATTGTCTTGATTTCTGACACCTATGTTGAATTCTAATTGCATTAAATGAGCAAAATATGTTAAGAGTTAGGGAAACTTCCAAGAGAAAAAATAATTGGATCAAATGTGTGAGTAATATGAAGAATGGAAATTCCTCCTTAACTAGCCTGTATTGATAGCAGGTCATTCAAGGATCTCCATGGTAACGGTGAAAAAATATGCAGATATTTTATGCAGATATTTCTAATTTTCAGGAAGGTCTCTATTAAAATCAATATGAGACCTGAGAAGTATCTAAACAGAAAGTTATGAGAATTTGAGTGGGCAGTGAAGAGTCAAGGGCATAATCCACTAAAGATTGAATGTCCTTTTTGGAGTGATTCAAGTTATTTCTGGGTCTAGATCTTCAGCAGTAGATCACTGATGATTCAAGGTGTGGAAGGCCAGGGGGGCTGATCCTCAGTGAAACAAATCTGCAGAGAAAAGGATATTCTTTTGTCTTGGCTTCACCCATGGCTTTCAGCTCTGTAACTGGGAAATTATAAAGCCAAAAGAAATGGATGACATCTTATTGTTCTGAAAGCTTCTGAAGACATTTCAGTGACAGTGCCTCTAAAATAAAAACTTTACAGTTTCCACGTATCCCATATTGTTATATGTAAATCAGAAGGGGGAGAAGAGATGTGGCATTCTCTAGGTGACAATAAAATAAGGCATTGCTCTGAAACTGCCACACTGATCCCATTTAGACACACAAAGTGAAATAACACATTGAGAGTTTCTTTGTGGAGACAGAACTGTTGAGATGAATTGATATGGGAAAAAGACACTGAACTAGAATCTGACCTGAATTACAGCTACAAAGTAAGAACTTCAGGAGTGCCTGGGTGAAAAGTCAGGATGGATGCACAGGGAACTGGCTGGTCCTGGCAGCTTGTTTAAAGCCACAGGTGTGACTGTGGTGGGATAACTGCCCAGGGAGTCTGTCCCTCTGGACTGCCCTGCCCTGGATGAGCACAGACATACTTTTGTGCAGAGACTTTTTGAAAAAGCCAGGTACTTTTGTTTCTCTCAGGAGTGCTGTAAAGACCTGGTGTTTCCTTGCAGTGAAACTTGCCTAGCCATGCAGAGCCCTGCAGAGCTGTGAGAGAAGAGTCTGTGCTGGCCAAAGGAAATGGACAAGGCCAACCAATACTTTCCCCAATAGTTTGAAAGTAAGTTGGCTTGGAGCAGCTACAACGGTCTTCCTCTATCATTCCTCAAGAAGATAAGAGGTGACCCTGTAGCCATCAGGTCCTTTATTTCAGGTCTTTATTTATCTGCTGCTGTCCCAGTGTCATGTCTGTCTTTGTCCCACAAAGTGAAGCCCTAGCCCAGGAAATGCTGTGTGCATGGAACAATGTTTGTGCCCTGTTTATTACCAAACCACTGGGCATCTCTTCACTAAATTTTTGGTCCAATAATCATCTTAGTGCCATAGCACCAAATGATACAGAGGAAGACTATTTTTGCTCTGACTGCATCTTGTTGCCAATCTTCCCACTCTTGGAGCCAGTGTAAAGCCAGGGGTATGTCAGCTATCAGAAGTTAAAGCTGTCTTAGCTTTTCAGCACCAAATGTGGTTTCTTTGTGCAGTTATTTCCAGTAATGACACATGGTGGGTGGTAGGTTGTGTATTCAACTCCCCAGTTAGTTGTCTTTGCATGAGGTCTGCTTTTATCAAATTAAATAGAACAAAACTCGAGACAGATGCTACCTGCTGATCAAGATACTGTGGTACAAATGCCACGTGAATGCTGTGACAAAACCCCAAAGGCTGAAAAATCCAGATTGTGGTTTAGTTACAGCTAGAGTTAAAAATGATACTCATCTAAGTTCCAGCATCAAAATATCTGTTCACTTGTCGTCTCTTACAAAAGTGGTCACAACCTGGAAACATTCAGGTTGTTTTTACTGGTTTTATTACATCTTGCTTCAAAGTCCTTGCAGTTGTTCCAAGGACTCTTTGTTATTAGAATATTCCACCTTGGCATAGCCCAGCTTGTAGTATTTCTTTCATAGATAAATTTGCTGTGAAAAAAGGGAGATATGAAATAGAAACTATTCTGGACAAATGGGTAGCAAAAAGTATGACATGAGTTATTCTCCATCTCATAATTCAGCATCTCTTTAGGATGCAGCAGAGTTAGTGTGGTGTGCCCTGTGTCAGCTCCCTGAACCAGTAATTCTCTTTTCAGTGTGGCATTGTAGATCCCTAGAGCTTCTGTGACCCTCTGCTGTGAGTGTGTAAAGGGATCACCTGAGCCCACAAAACTGGGAACCTCTGCCGTGGAGGGATCTCAGCACCTGTCTGCCCCATGCCAAAAACAGTGATCTCAGCTGTTTTTTTCCTTCATGAGTGGCTGAAAAGCAAGAAAAGAAATATTACAGTGTTGACAATGGTTGAGAATTAACTTTACAAATAAATTAATATTATCTGGACAAATTGTGTCCAAACCTTAAAAATATAAATAGAACCTTCTCTAAAATTTTTTTTTCAACAAAATGCTTGAAGCATCCATCTCTGTCAGCACTGATCCCCCTCTCCATTGTGTGTACATATGCAAACTGTTCAAACTACCCGTTATGTCAAGGATGTGGAATGGGAAGAAAAGTGTGAAGACTGTTTCCCACATATGTTGAGAAAAAATTCTGCAGCAGGCAATAAAGAATGTGGTAACAGGAAAAGTATCTGAAGTTGTGTTACAAGGTAAAAGATGAGACTGTGGCTGTGAAAGCAAACTGAAACAAGAGGAGGAGATAAAATACCTTTTTACCAGATAAAGTGATAGTACTGTGATGCCTCAGTGTGTTGAAGCATTGTGGGAAAGGAATTTTAAGGGTTTAGAACCTGGCCCAGCTGCCTTTGCTGATGCTGATATTACACAAATTTCCCTTTCAAATAACCATATAATTGTAATTCTGGCAAGGAGAGCACCCAGCCAATGAAAGGCCAGAAGGTCTGAATCAGGAAAGGCTGCATTACCCTAAGAAGGAGCAAGATGTTTGCCACAGTGGGATATACAGGCCAGGGAAGGAATCCCCACTTGGAGCTGTAATACTGGAGAGTTGTAAATAAATACTTGGAGAATATACTTCACTTGGCATTAATAATGTGCTGCCTGAAGTATGTTGGATGTGCTTTAAATATTACATGTGAATCCCAGGCCTGTCTTATAATAATTTTAGAAAATATCTTGTCATTTTAACAGCAGAACAACTTTTCTGGCCTTTTCATTTTTCTTGGTGTATTAGGAGCTGAGAAATGTGGACCTTCTCCACATAAAAATTGCATTTGCTGTTGTTATTGCCTTTGCAGCTGTGCAAGTAAGTAACAGTCAACTTGATTTCAGACAAGCAAAGTAAATTAAGAGAAGATGAAGATCCAAACACAATAAAGCTACTTTGGAGTCATTACAAGACATAAATATAGAGCAAATCTCAGGTCAAATCCAGGCATCAACAGTCGCAGCTCCAGCCTCTACAAATGCCTGCAAACATCGGGGTTAACTTCATCAATCAATCAATCAAAATTTGGATTAATTGGAAAATAGTGTTAGACTTTGGAAAACAACATTAACAGTGCAACAGAATCATGGAATCATCAGTGAAAGGTTCTTGCCAACACGACTTCCACTCATTTATTTCACAATTCAAAAGCAGCATTACTGTGCACGCAGATGAACATTACCCAGTTCATCTACCATTACAATATATAGAATGTGAAACAAAGCTGATTCACTTTTCTACTTCCAAATTTTCCCTAAATTAAAGAATAAGTAGTAAAAGGAACGCATGGTCAGGAAAAACAATTAGGGAAAGTTTTTTTACCAGGGGGAAATGTGTCCACTTGCAGCTAGTGTCACTGGGACTTCTGAAATATGCTTGTGAGAAAACAATTTGTTCTTTAGATATTAAAAGATACTCAGCCTGTTGCTGTCAACAATGCAAGATGGGAAAGTGACACAATTTCTGCCTGAGCTAAATGAATGGTTAAAATATATATGGATATATTTTTTGTTCCATTTATCCCATATCTCTGATATTGCTGCATGGTAAAGGTCATGGTAACAGCTGAATCTTTCTTTTGCTATTATTAAAGGAGTGCTTAATTAAATTAATCTGGAAATGCTCTCTGATAGCAGTTCTTTCTCCCTTCAACTAGGGGATAGATTTAATCTGATCAAGAACTATAATGATTATTTTCTTCCTTCCTGACTATTCATTTAATGTACAGTTGTACTTACATTTTTTTTCTGTTTGATATGATCGACATGCCGTTTATTTGCTTAGCTCTCCACACTGATAAGTTTATCTACTCTCACTTTGGCTGCAGAGCAGCATTCCCAACATGGATTGTAATCATCCCATTCCAGCAGTGATGGGGAGGGAGGAAACATTGGGCTGGGGATGGGAAAGGGAATTCTCGTGTTGTGATGCAGCGTGTAACTACAGGCAGGTCACTTCACCTCCATGTCCTCTTTCCCTGTTTACCCACTCTGACACTCTTTGAAGCAGTGATTGCCTCTTCCCCTGCAAGCCTGTGAGCTCTCAGTGTGGTTTCCCCCTGATGGCAGCTCTGATGTTGTAGGAGGGCCCTGGGGAACTGTGTGGGTGTTTCTGTCCTGCTGGATGCCCACATGTGGACAGGAGGCCGAACAGGTGACGCACAGGCTCAAACCTCACTTGCTCCATTCAGCTCCCAAGTCTAAACCTCACTGATGCCATGTGAAAATGGAGCCCTTTGCAACACAACAGGGACTAAGGAGCTGTGTGAAATGCACCTTCTGCTTCATTTTGTAATCTCTGGAGCAGGGTGGGCTAATGCGGGGTTACAGTCTCCTTTACTCCTTTCTGCTTTATCTGTTCAGGGAATAAACAAATGTGCTGCACACACAACCCCAAACAGAGCTTCTGCAGGAAGCTATTTGGTGTAGAAGTCATAAATCACCCAAGAAATGAGTGTCACTTACTTGGCCTGTGTTATTGGAGGGCTTCCTTAGATAAACACTCCCAAAGAGAAGGTAAAAATGGCTTCCTACGGCTGAGACTGCAAAAATGCAACATTTTGCTGTGGAAAAGGGGAGTTCTGGCAGGGCTCCCATACTTAAATTGTCACCGAAGGCAGGAGAGTGAACATGAAAACTGGGGAAATGGTAATGCAGAGAAGAAGAAAGCTAGAAAGAAAAAAGAAAACCACACAAAACTGGAGCTGTTAATCACATCTCTATGTTGATAAAATATTTATGAGATCTCATTCAATTAATTAGAATAAACTATGTAACACTGCAGGAAACAAATTGAAAATTTAATAAAGTAAGTTCACTTCCAATTTCTTTTGAAGAAAGAAGCTAATTATATTTAGTTCTGTAATTATAACTTTAATTAAAATATAATGCAAAATATTTCATAGAGTGAATACAGTTCTGTGATGGAAAATGCAACTTTTTAGGCAACTTGCTCCTCAGACAAAAATTCATAACAATTTCACATGAACATTTTAATATACTTGTTTTTAAAATCTTTTCAGGGTAATTTTAATACAAATCCATCTTAGAAGTGCTCATTAGTGTTAGCTTTTACTTAAAACACAGTGGTTTACCTTCCTTCCTCCATCCAGAAATGTTTCTTACTCTAAGTGAGGGATGTGTATTTTACTCACTCTATTTAAACCAGACACATTCTTTATTTATCCTTGACTATTGCAGCCTACAGAACCCAATTTTTATTTAGAGAATAATTTCAAAACACATTGTAAAGTATATCCACATAGCAGCTGCCTTCACCTGAGCAACAAGGAAAGAAAGTGCCTGAGGCAGAGAGATCCAGGCAGGCAGGGGGAAATTTGGACCTGGCAATATAGAATGAGAACACTGAAAAAATGACCTTTCAGTGATGTTTTCAGTGATGATGATTTAATATCAAGAGAGTCTTCTAGGCTGGTATAAAATGAATTTGTCTTTAGGACTAAAAAAATAATTTTACAAATGATTTCTAACACGCAATTCCACTCTACTCTTCCCTGGCACAGCCTCACAGTGAGGTTTTGGGCACCACAATATAAAAAAGTCATTAAGCTACTAGGGAACATCCAAAGGGGGCCATGAGGAGGGTGAAGGGTCTGGAGGAGAAGCCAAATGAGGAGCAGCTGATGGCATTTATTAGCTCAGCCTGGAGAAGAGGAGACTGAGGGGAGACCTCATTGGGGTCTTCAATGTCCTGAGGAGGGGCAGCACCGATCTGTGCTCTCGGTGCCCACTGGCAGGAGCCAAGGGAATGGCCTGAAATTGTATCAGGAGAGGTTTAGTTTGGATATCAGGAAAAGGGGGTTGAGCACTGAACAGGCTCCCCAGGACAGTGGTCACAGCACCAGCCTGACAGAGTTCAAGGAGTGTTTGGACATTCTCAGGCACTGGGTGTGATTCTTGGGGCTTCCTGTGCAGAGCCAAGACATGGACTCTGATGATTCTTGTGGGTCCCATCCAACTCAGAGTACTCTGTGAACTATGGATTTTCAGTGCTAACAAAAACTCCTTCTGTTCTCCTGAAGAGGATCAGCTGTAATGAGAGTGAGTCAGTGATAGCAGTGTTAATTGAACAAAATAGGAACTGAAAATAGAACAGTTTGAAGAAAATGCTGGATTGACATATGCTGTTTTCGTACATTTGTTGAACATTATTGAGCACTTCTAGTGCAGTAATGGGAGAGTAGGAAAATATCTGTGAGTGTTTATTTGATAGAGTTTACATTACACAGCCTGCAATACAGCCACAGCAGCATTCTGTGATCTTTCTGATCATACAGTGGGGTTTTTTCTCCTCTTTGCCAAGGAAGTTGTTATGATCAGAACTGACCACTGTGTGAGCAGAGCTGGTGTTTCGAGGTCTGTCTAATGAACACGAAGCACAGTGGCAGTGACACCCTGATCCTCTCAGGGTGGATCAGAGGATGTGGCACTATTCCCGAAGGAGCTGCAGAGTTGACTCCTTTTCTGAGGCCATGGCAGTGGATGCTTTTATCTCTCACAGTCTTTAGTTCTCTCTGCCTGGTGAGTCAATTGGGGTGCTGGCCATTCATCCCCTACACCATAAAACCCTTTGTCCTTCAAGCCCTTTTCATGATGGAATTTCTTCATCTCAAGGAGAACAACTAAAGACACTTGCTCGGAGCTGGCTCATTTAATCCTTTTTGGCAGGACTGGCTCTCCAGTGACATTTCAATCACCCTGAAGAACTGAAAAGCTAAAGATCTGGGATGGTGGACTCATCCAGATGAAAATTCAAACTGAAGTCAATGAAACTGAATCAGGATGTAATTTGTGCAAATCAGTAATATAACCATTGAACTTGGAATTGCTGCCATGGCTGATCTTAATTAACCCTTTACTTTAAATAACATTAGAATATGATTACTTGCTGACATGTTTATACAGACACAGTGTTGGTTTGTACCCTTCATCCACAAATAAACTCACTGAACAGGCAAAGCTGCCTTAGGGAAAGATAATTTTTAAAAAAAAGTCAAAACCCCCTATACTTTGCCAACACACAATTGGGTTAAAAAGAAGTGAGCGGGTTGGGTTTGAACTACAAGGACTGAGCATGATGAACAGAGGGTCAGATGCACATTTACTTTGAGTTGGTTAATATAGAATTACTTATTGCATCTTTGTCATGGTGGGATCAGATCCTCTCATACAGACAAGAATTGATGCTGAGTTTTTAAATGGCTTTAGAGAATTAGGGACTCAGCTCCAATTAATTAAATTTTCAGAAAGATGTGGTTTATATTCTTTTTTCCTGTTGGTTCTCTAGTATAGCATAGAAACCGACTGTGGGTGAAAATTATCTTCTGCTGGGTGTTATGGTTATGATTTGCAAAGGCCTTTCTGAAGTGTCTGCAACCAAAGTATCATCTTTAATCTAAATATAATACCCTGTGAGTTCTGCCAGGCATCTACTACACAACTATTTTCCCTTTCTTTTTTTCCCCATCTCTCTGATCTTCTGTCTTGTTTACATAACTTCTACATTTCACTGCAGGAATTAACCTTTATGGTATGTCTATATATTACTCAGAAAAAAGGGGTGTTAAACTCAGTGGGGGCCTCTGGACAGAATTATCCTGCAAGGAAGAATTTAATCTGTAGCATGACTGACCCTGTTGTTTTCAATTCTTCTCTGCATCCAGAGGAAAACTAATAACAAAGAGAAACAGACTCAGTTGTCATAGAGGAGATGTGAATACTTAAATAGCTGCCTGCTCTCTTTCATATTTTTAAGACTTAAAGGTTTGTGGTTTTTTTCCCTGCCTGTGTTAAATGAAAACATCTTTACTTGATATTCATCATTCTACAATGGCCATTTTATCACCTAGACAACATGAATAAAAGTTATTATTCTTACTCATTAGTCACTCAGTCAGGGAAAAGAGAAAAATCGAGCATTTTAGAACATTTTACTTTTCTGTCATTTTAGAGTAAATGACACTCCTAAATGATGGCCAGTCAAACCTACAGAATCTATTAGTAACTTGATAATAAGTGTGAAGGGATGCTGGGACCCAAAGGAGTCTTAAAGTGGCATTTATCAGGCATGTCACATCATTGCTAGTGGTAATAAAAGCATTTTTGTTTTATGCTGCGGTGTCTATAGAGGATAATATTTTTTGTGCTATAGCCAAAACTGATATTGCTACATTCATCACACTGTTTGATATGAAATAGCCTAAAAGCACTGGAAATTGGCTGTCATTATTTGTTTCTTCCTTTTTTTTCCCTAATCAAGGAGCCTTCTCCAGTGGTAAGAAAAGTTTTCTTTCTCTTCAACATGGACACACAACAACTGTAACATTTCTCCATTAGAAATCTGACCCTTTGTTTCTAGCACCATCTTAAAGTTTTAGTGTCATTTCAAGAAAAACATTCATGATTAACTCATTTAATTTTCACTTTGTCTCTCCTTATGACATTAAGGTTCAGTGTCTTTGGTTCGCTGTTACAGCCTTTCCTGGCAAAACCTTCCCTGGATGCTGGGAAAATGCTGTGTCTTTGGGGACTGCAAGATGATGACTTTGAATGTTGGCTTCCAAGTGCTGAAAATCAGAAAGTAATCAGTTTCCTGTGAAAGTGATAAAATTATTTGTTTTTTTCCTCTTTATTTGATATTTTAAGTAAGAAAATTTAAACAAGGGCAGATCAGCAGATCACCAGGTGCAACGAGGAAGGTCTCTGTGCTACAGTCCTGGCACAGAAACCCCTGGTGAAGGCATGGTGTACACTGCTTATATTGCTGAAAACAGTTTTCTATGCTGGCACAAACTAAACTCTTTGGGGGGCAGTTCCTGATTTATGTAAATTTTATTTCAGGCCTGAAAGATACAATGAGACCAAGTTAACTTTTTATTGTAGCTTTGGCTGGTGGCACTGTGGGAAATTAATGCTGTGTGGAAAACTCAGTGCGTGACTGTGATACACTCTGTTCTTCCTGAAAAGCAAAACATAGTGATAGTAGTAACTAAATGTTAAAAATGAAAAAAAAAAACCAAAACAAACCCTACAACCAAACAAAATCCACAGAAACACTTAAAAGGGTCTTTCTTCTTTTCAGTTTCCTTCCTTGGCAGTGAGAAAAAATCCATCAGTTGTGCTGGATTAATGGGTCAGCTAGTCATGACCCTGTGCCCTGTAGCCCCTTTACAGCTGCTGCAAATTTGCCTGAGAAACTTGTGCTGTTTCCTATGGAGTTATAAGAGTGGGATAGACAAATGCATCACAGAAGCTCGTTTAATAGTAGAGAGGAAACATCACATTTATCATATTGAATCCTTTCCCTGAAATATTCATCATTTCCATGTAAAAATGCCATCTGATTTTCTCCCTCATAAACCCAGTGTGATGTTTTCCTGTTTTCCTGTTGTTATTTTGGTATGGATTTAAATCTGTCACTTTTAAAAACTTAGGCTTTTTAAGTGCCATTGCACTCTGGAAGCAGAAAAAAAGATGTGATTTTGAAGGACTGGGGGATTTAAAGTACTCTTTGTGGAGTGTGCTGGTGCAGCACAGTAGCTTTTATAATTACTCGAGTCTGTTCTGGTGTTGGGGTTGCTCTTTGAAGCTAAATTCTGCCCTGACCATTTCTTTCAGACTACAGGATTTGTCATATTGACTGGCTCTGTTAAGATCTGGCATGTCTTATTAACACCCTTCAGCAAAGCAACCCACTCTTTGTCTGAAACACACAGTCAGGCAAGGCTGCTAGAACAGCCAGAGCCACCTTTGCACTTCTTAGGGGCACGATGGTGCCAGTACTGTGAATAGCTCGCAGCACTTCCTTCACATTCATCTTATTCTGTCTTTGTATTGTGCTGACATATCAGCTGGCTCCATGGGACATTCAGTCCACTCAGAGTATGATTCTTTGACAACTTAGTTCAGGTTTTTGGAAGTTCATGTAGACAGACAATAATAAAAGGCATAACATGCAGGAATGTGGAAAAGCACCACAAATGCAGAAATGTTATACCTTTAGTACAGATCCACATTTAGAATGGGTGAACAGCTTATTCCTGCCTTTCCCCTTGCTTTTTATGTGATTTTTGCTCATTTTTGCACAGCAATTAAAGACTGGCAGATGAAGCAGACTGTCACTTTGAGGTGAAATAGAATCACTTGTAGAGTATGGTGCTAAGGAAAGACCTCAAACATATAAACTAATTTGCAAATAAGAAATAAGATTAATTTATTGGACTCAAGAACTCTCTGGATGAAGCTTTCAGCCTTCCAGGAGATAAGATATGCCTCAAACCACTGGTTTTGATACCCATCTGTTTAACAACCTGCAGACCACACTGAGAAATCAGAGTCATAGAACAGTTTGGGTTGGACAGGACATTTAGAGGACATCTAGTCCAACCCTCTGCAGTGAGCAAGGGTGATTTCATCTAGACAAGTTTCTCAGAGCTCCGTCCAACTTGACTTAAAAGTCCACCACACCCATTCCAGCATTTCACAACCCTCACCATAAAATTTGCCTCTTTATATCTAGTCTGAATCTACCCTCTTTTGTTTAAAACTGATACCCCTTGTCCTAATTCTAAAAACCCCATAAAAGTCTGCCCCAATCTTTCATTTAAGCCTCCTTTAAGCATGGAAAGGCTTCAATAAGGTTTCCCAGGAGTGTTCTCCAGGATAAACAACCCCATGTTCCAACTGTCTGATCATTTCATGAATGAACTCATATCACCCTGCACAGGCTCAATTTCTTCTATGTTCCTTTTCCCCAACAGCATTTCTTTCTGAAGCTGTTTCTGGCAGAGATCAGTTTGGTTTGCCTTAGGGTGACTCTTGTGGGTGTTGTTTTCTGTCACTGACTGTTTTCCTAAGCATTCCTTACCCCTTGTTCTAGTAGTATTTGCTGATTTGTGTGTAAAGATAATGCACACACTAGCAGACAGTTCTGTAATAATCATGTCTCAGCAGTTGTCTTTGGTCACCAGTAATGAGAAGAAAGGGATGAGCTCAAGAAAATGCTCTAATTAGCTCCTGTAGATCAGAGCACTTCTCAGCTGAAATAAGCCATGTGTCTTCCCAGAGCTAATGTCACTGCATTAAAAGTGGGGGTTTCTGGAGGAAAGAAATTGAAGAGTGTTTTAATGGACAAACCAAAATGATTTTGTTATGCAAAACAAACAAACTGCGGTAGACTGAGGAGAGGAAGTTCAGGATTTGTATCTGAAAATCTCAACATCAAGTATGCTTGTATTTATGTTATATATTTATAGCTCATATTTAGTTTGCCATGATCTGTGCTCTTTGGCTATTTTCAGACTGGGTTTCTTAAGCTCTTTGCAAAAATTTTCCTTTTGTTTATTTAATCCTCAATTTCTTTCTTGCTAGTTTCAAACATTAGTCCCTCTCACTGGATTTGAACTAAGTGAAATGACCCACTCTTTCTTTCATTAGTGGTTCCCTGCAAATCTTGAGATGTTTGCAAAGGATCCGTGAATTTATTGTGCAAGCAATTGTGAGCAAAGACAATTTTTCTATGTGAGCACAGTGAAATTTCACCAGGAGCAAGCCACAGATGTCTCTCCCTGAGACAGCTTGCCATTTGTTAGAGAAAACAGTTTGAAGCTTCTGCAATCACTTCTTTCAGGAGCAGCTGCCTCAGTCCCCTGTGCATGTTGTGGTAAGGCAGGTGTGTGTGCATTGCTGCCATCCCCTCATCTCCTGTGCCCTCACTTTAACTCATCTACTCATGTCCTCTTTGGACAGAACAGTAGCTTTTTCCTGCCCACCTATTTCTTGGCAAACATTTACAACTTTCCTTCAGGGCTGTTTCCCCTCCCTCTTACTATAAGAATGAGTTGTGGGTCAAACAAAGATCTTCTATACCAGTACATTGGCACTTGGCAAACAAACATACCTGGGAAGGAGTAATGACTGTCTAAACTCTTGCTGGGAAATACTTTTTCTGATATTTGGTTGAATGTTCTGCTGTTTCTGTTTAGTCTGGTTGAGAGTGGCTTATAAAGTTTGGACAAAGCAATCTTTTTTCATCCAGGCAAGTGGAGACTCTCTGGATTTGAACAAATGTATGAATTCTTAAATTCTCCTTTCCTCTGAAACTTGACATAAGAACTGATACCCTAAACAGTTTATGTGACATAGAGTTAAAGCTGGAAGATTAGAATGAGTATCTCTAACGTCCTTAATTTTTACTAGATGTTTATAACTACAAGACAAAATTTCCTAAATAAATGGGAAAGAAGGCTATCAGCTACAGTTTATCAATTTATACTGGTATCACATTACTATTTATTATCCAGCATTACAGAGAGCAATCAGTTCACCTGATAGAGAATAGAGCCAGATGTACTGTGTCCTGTTGAAGTTATGAGTGTTAAAATGTTACCCATCCTTAAAAAGAAAACTAGTGAATGTTTTTGCATGTTCACCAGTTTGCTGCAGTCTTGTATTACTTGTGAAACATATGTGATGGCATTTCTGGGACAATCCTGCATTCAAAAAACTTGGCATTTCCTTCTTCTTGAAGAGGCACATCCATTGCTGACATTACCAATGATGCATAAACCAGCAATGATAAATTAGACATTACATTTCCCAGTCTAACTCTGAATGATTGTTTTGAGAGACACCTCAATTTCTTCAGTTGTTCCTATAGCATCTTTGCGAGTACAGTCTGTGTGTGTGTAGCTCCAAATCAAAGCTGATGAAGGTAGGAGGAATATAGAAAGATGGAAGAGTAATGTTTACAGGAAAAGAGCTGAGAAAAGGAGATTTTCACTTATCTGGACAGGTGGATTGCTGTGGATGGCAATATTTGATGGAAGACCCATGCAAATGTCAGGCAGGAAAGCAATACATTCTGACAGCTATCAGAGATCTAACAGAAAGATGCCTCTGAAAAGTAAAGTGAAGATCTACAGCAGCAAACACCTTCAGTGCTTTCTGTGGAGTGGAGATGTGGCAGGTAAGACAGAGTAGAAATTGGATGCTTTAGTACAACATTTCTAAAATCTTTCTGGAAATGGAAAGCAAGGACAGGAATTGTTAAACAGACTTTTTTGCAGATCTGCCACCCAGATATTTAAGCCAGACAGAAAAAAAAAAAAAGAAAAAAAGAAAGATACAATTTCTAGTGAATTTATTGCTTTTCTATATTACTCAAAGCTTGAATAAGCAAGTTGTCAACTGTAGCTCACAGGGACAGTAAGAAAAATGGAAGACAAGGCTATGACAGTTTGGGGTGTTGGGACTGAATACAGAAAGGGAGAACATCTGTGAGCTGAATTTGAACAGATTCCAGGCAGCTGAGATACAAACATGTCACCTCCCAGTCTCCCTGCACAAAGGAACTTACATGGTCAAAAATCATCTGGTCACACAGAAAAGTGAATCCTGCAGAATGGTTTGAAGAGGTTCAGCGTTGTGACCTTTCTACTTGGAAGAGGGATATAGATATACTAAATAACTCAAATATACTCAAATATACTCAAATAACCACTGTTCCTATTGCTTCAGTCATTCTTGTATGAAAAATTAATCAAGATTCATGCTTATCTTTCTGGATAACAGTTTTTATTCAAGTAGGAAGGTGTCTGTAAATTAATCATGCTTCTAAGACCTTATCTACTTGTTTAGCCCCTTCTCATAGGTAAGAGAGGATATAAAGCAGTCCTTGCAGCTTGCAGAGGAGCAGACCCTGCTCTCCCAAATGTAGGAAGAGGGCAGTGTTTCTTTAAGTTCTAAGCTTGCCTTTTCAAGGAGAAAGGGGCAGTATGAGTGAAATATCTAAGATGCTAATTTGGAGGAGGATTTTTATCCCAAGTGGGGATGCTTCAAATGGGATAAGCCAGAAATTCTCAGTAGTGCCCACACAGAGAAACATCAGAACCACAGATTTAAGGCAGGAAGCATGTATCTATCTTAGGTGTCTTTCCTGGCACTTAATTTTTATATCTACATAAATTTCTGGTCGTTTTCTGGGTAACTGCATCCACCCATCTGATTAACCTTTGCAAAACTCTTACCTACAGGTGCAGCCAGGAGGATAATTATTTAGAGCAGCACTTTGCATCAATTCTTATCAGCTTAGCCATGAATGGGTATTGTGTAGGTACTAAGATATAGGTTACACCCTGCTGCTCAGTTATATCAGATTTAAGTTAGTCAGGGGTATAGCCTCAAAGCCTATGAGTATTTGAATAGCTGGTTCTAAGTATAGTGTTGTGTTCCATCTCAGTGACCATCACTAGTCATCCAGGGTATTTGGTAATATGAATCTCAAAACCTGAATATTTTTCCCCCCATTTATTCTTGAAGATCTTCTCCTTTGAAATCCCATGCTAAGCAGAGGTAGCTGGCTAGTTTTTTTGTTAGGTGAGCTAGCATGTTATTTATATCACTTTATTCTGCTCTCCCATCCATCTAAATCATCCCTGACTTAAATATCACACATAAATAGCGTAGTTTTATAACATGAAATGGGAATGATTGCTATCTGGCCAAGTGGAACTGAAATAAAACCCCACAGTTTGTGATAATAGCTTCAGAGTGTGTCCTGAGGGCTGGTAAGCCACTGCCACTCTATTGATTTCAAGATATTGCATACAAGTTCTTAAAACGTGTTATTAAATAGGATTTTCTCCTGTTATTTGCTATGAGTAGAATGTGAAACACTCCCCAAAATGCTGTGGCAGAAGGACAGCTGAGGAGGCAGGTGAGTGCCACTCCAGTCACTGTACTACTGACGATGCCACCTTACCTTGTTTGAAGCACAGCCACAGCAGCTCACAGGTGAACCTCTCAATTTTATTGCATGCCAAGTTCATCCTCCTTTGACTCTTTATTGAGAATTTTAATCCTGCAATTTAATGGAAATGAATTTCAGCCACTGGCTTTCACATTGCTTTCTAATAGCTGTAAAATTGCCCAGGTTCTTTGGAAATTGCCCAAGAAGCATGGACTACAACAAACCTTTGGAAAATATTGTTATAAGTTCCAGATGCTCTTAGGACCATTTCCAACAGCCTTTGGTGATAAAGGCTGGAAGCTTTCCAAAGCTGGAAAATGCATCTAATTCCCTCCAGGTCCGATAGCTATGACAACCTCCCTTGGAGCCTTCGGCCAGAAGCACACTGTACTTTTGTTGGGCAGCTCAGACTTTCCTTTAGCAGATGATCGGGATGTAATCATGTTAGCAGTGAATTTTACATTAGAGCAATCCCAAAAATACTACCAATCACTTTAAGTTTATGAACCACATCTCTCAGAAATGAACCTGAGTAACAGGAATTGTGTGAGAGTCAGATAATCCTTCCAGCTGCAGAGATCTCTTCTAGCAATTGTTTTAAGATGTTATTGGGATGAAAGCATTGCTTTAGCTGTCCAACAGTTATAAATGGGGCTTTTTCTTACACAGCATTTCTTTTTCTGGCAATCACCTGATCAGCTGTGTATTTTAATCTGATGTTGTAATGGTCTACCTCAGTTTTTCTCTTACTGCTTTTTAGCCCAGAGGCATTTTATATCATTTACTTACACTCCCTATTACTTCCCTATTATGCATTTCCCATTATGATGATCTCTATTGTTCTGAATGGTACTTGATCTTAAAGATACTGCAATTATTTTAGCCACATGAATTTCAGCCTTGATGGGGTACAGAGCAGGATTGCTATTTTGTCTATTAGCAGGTTTTCTATGCTAAATATTTTCCTTTGACCTGTACCACAGAGGATTCAAACCTAATAGCTGGAGAATGTTTGGAAGTGAGCCCATGACTGGCTGTATCCAAGCTGTAAGAACTCACCAAGTCCACCTGCCCAGTCAAGGCATGGTTGGGAACAATAATATCAACTCTTACAGCTAAATCCAACTGGAGTATCTGTAAGGAAAACCAAGAGCAAATATCTGTTCAGCTTCAGAGCTCAGCTAAGCTATCGCTGCCAATCTTGAGTCTTTTTTCTCTGGATGGGACAACCTAGCAGACACAGGTTTGTGCATGGACAAGTCCAAAACAGTCACTAGAGGCTTCAACAGTCATCTGAGGGATTAAATTTGTATTGCAAGTGCACCTAGACCTTCCAGCTCTCTACCTGATCCTGACTGACATGTTTTCCTTCTCTTTGCAGGGATAGCAGAACATTTTATGAAAGATTGCTAAACTCATTCATTTTCTAAGTCAGTGCATTAAGTGAACCAGTGTCAGGTTATGTAACAGACAAGACAGGAAATGAGTGAGTTAATGGCCATGCAGTTATCCCCACCATGGTGACATCTACAATCCATGTGACAGGTGACAAGCTGGGGGCAGTGGCCTCTTGATAAGACAGAATCCATCCTGCTGTGTGGGCATAGTGCCATGGTCCGTATGGATGGTTTAGGAACCTGAATATCCATGTATACAACATCCAAATCTGTAATCCACAAGGGATCTCTTCTAGGTCATGGGTTGAGATCAATTTTCTAAAGGATTTTATCCCTGTGGTTCTATGTGAGATTGTGGAGAGGTTTTCTTACTCCAGATCCTGTTCTGGCAGAAATTCCAGGAGAATAAGATTACCTGGCTCTAGTCTCATACAGATGCATTTGTAATCTCCCCTTTGTAGTAGAACTCTAAAAGTCACTAAATGTTACAAAACCAATTATGAAGACAAATCTGTCAGCAAAACTTCTAAGAGATTTTTTACTTTCACCTGCTTCCAATAACTCATTGGTGCATGGATTATTAGAAGCTGTGTACTCTGCTCATGATTTAAGTTTTAAATATGGACAGGCTTCAAAATGGAGTGTTAGACTGCACTAACAATGTTTTTCATCACACAAACTCTAAATTTTGTGTGTAAAACTATATTTTTTTGCAATTTTTCTTCAGTGTTTGTGGTGACTGTAATGTCACCATCTGTTCAAGAAGAAATAGCTCAGATGTGTCAGAGACATTAAAGCCATGTAATGTTCCAAAAATTCACATTATGATAAATCTATTTGTTTTCATTTAATATATGTCTATACTAATTATTGTTTTTAGTCAGAATGCCCAACTATAGGAGTCATAAGTGAGAAACTCAAGACTGATTGGATACTTGAGGTAAAATCTTCTAGGGAAGTTGAAAGCAGATTTTCTTCTGACTCCAGTTTGCAATGTTTCTGAAATTAGCTCTAAAAATTACCTGCTTATTTTGGGCCTCCTTAATAAAGCCCTTCAGTTCAGAACACACATTACCTTAGCTGATCAAGTTGTGTTCAGTCTAGACCTGCATTTCAGCTGTAACAATCATCAACCTTGATGCTTTAGTGAGCAGGATGCTTTTATATTATCCCTGTCTGAGACAAGTCTGCCAAAGACAGGATTATACAGGTGTAAGATCCTACACCTTGGCACATGCAGTTTTCAGGCCCAAATTTTACAACTAAACAATTCATTGTACATACTGGTTTTATCTAGTGATTTTTGAGTCAGTGACCCCTTTGAAAAGTCAGTCATAGACTTTTTTTGTGCAATAACTGTTTCTATTCTTACAATATTTATAATGAGAATTATTTAAAGAGATCCCTTTATGTAAAGGGATATTTGCCAAACAGATTGCACATGAAGCAATGTTTATGACATCTATTTGCAAGCTGCTTGATTCTGTAAAAATATCCAACAGGACTGATGTCCCCTTTGGAAGCATTCAAACCAAACTGGAACCTACGAGGGGAACCAAATCCAGCTACATTTTGACAGGATCTCCTTCTGGTGTTCAAATCCATCAGTCTGTGCAGTCTTATAGTTCCTAAACTCTTCTACTCATTCAGTGTCCAAAGCACATGAGATTCCTTCTGCCATGAAGAATCCTCTTCTTTGACAACATGAGTTAGA
Source organism: Pseudopodoces humilis (assembly GCF_049639895.1). Lineage (NCBI taxonomy): Eukaryota > Metazoa > Chordata > Aves > Passeriformes > Paridae > Pseudopodoces > Pseudopodoces humilis. Next base: position 15,808,539 of record NC_142212.1, read on the forward strand.
ATCACTGAATCCCAGAATGGTTTGGGTAGGACAGGACTTTAAAGCCCATCTCGTGCCACCCCTGCCATGGCAGGGACACCTTTCACTAAACCAGGTTGCTCCAAGCCCTGTCCAACCTGGCCTTGGACACTTCCAGGGATCCAGGGGCAGCCTCATCTTCTCTGGACACCCTGCCAGGGCCTCCCAACCCTCCCAGGGAAGAATTTCTTCCCAATATCCCATTGAAACCTCTTTCAGTTTAAAGCCTGTCACTGCATGCTCTTGTCAAAAGTCCCTTTCCAGCTCTCTTGGAGCCCCTTTAGCTGCTGGAAGGCTGGTGGAACATTTCCCAGAGCCTTTTCTTCTCCAGGCTCAAAGACCCCAACTGAATGCCTTCCCTTGACAAAGCTCCAGAGTTTGTCACAATGTTAAATATCAGATAACAGAAAAGAATGAAGCTGTGCTAAAGGTGATATTTGCACCAAGAAAGAATGCTGTCAGCTCTGTGCCTCTTGTGAGGTTCTCAACAACTTCTGTCTTCAAAGCTTTATTAGGACCTTTCTTATTCTGCCCCAAATCGAGTTTCAACCCTTCACTGTGAATCTAAATACATTCTCCTGCCAGCATGGAGCTGCTGCAGCTACTGCAGGTTCAGAAGCAGTTGCAGACATCAGAACAGGGCGTGAAGGTCTGACTGAGGAACTGTTCAGCCTCACAGATATTTTTAGGTGGATGAACATCTCACTTAGGGTGACTTGTAGAAAAACTTTTAAAGAGATTTACATAATAGTTCCTTTCCATGTGCAGAAGAAATATTTCTCAAGATTAATGTTGCAGAAGTTATCAACAGTGCCTGTACTGAGTACCTAATGATGACAGCCAGTCAGCAAACCAGTGTCCACATTATGCCAAGACTCTTCCCCATAAGTGTTCTCTTACCTTGTCTTCTGAATCTGGCTATTATTGGACAGAAGGATTAGACTATGTAGGAAAGGCTATTTTCCTAAATACTGCTATAACCAAACAGAGATGGGAAAGACACTTGGGCAATAATAGGCTCATATCTAATTAAGACAAGCAAAATATTTGCCAGTAATCACCTCACTAGAGGCTATCATAGGTTGTCATTCTCCTTCAAGAAAAAGGTTGAATTTAAGGTTTAAAATTGATTTAAAATGGCCAAGCACTGGATAGATGAAGATTTTACTAAATTAGCTAGGTAATAAATCTGCTTAATCTCACTCTAACATAAACCAGCCATCAAGTGCATAAATGCAAAGAAATGCATTAATTTTCCTTCTGGCAACTAAGCCAGTTTCTGAGAGTGCCATCTGAGTAGGAATGGATGTACTCTGATATACTGAAGTAGTTCCTCAGTTGTGTCTAGAACACTTTCAGCAGGGTAAGGAACCTGACGCATACTTCAGGATCAGATGTTATTTGAGTAAATAGTTATGTTTTAGAACAATCTGTCTCACTTTGAAGAAGAAACAGTGGGACAGAAATATTCATTCTTTCTATCTGGTCAAGAGGGTTGGCACATTCCTTGTAAAAGATAGCAAGTGGGATTCAAACAGCTTGTACAGTTTGGAGGTCAGGAGTTCTGAGATAATGCATCATGGAAGATTCTGTCAGTTCAGCAATTCCTTTATTAAAACAAATAAACAAAGGAAGAAAATAATGCTAATAAAATGCAAATCTATGTGAGTTGTGGTATGTAAAGTTCATGCTGAAATCTAAAGCATGCTTCAGCAGTTTACATTAAATGCAATATTTCAAACTCAGATACTTATTATCGCTACAAAATGAAAGTAGGAGATAATAATCTTCAAAATCCCTAAGGCTGCTTTTCTTTTTGAGCAATTTCAACCAAGACCTTAATCAGTACAAGAAAATGGGTGAAAAACGCTTTAGGCATGTATAAAACAACCCAAAAATCATAGTGACAAATCTCATGCAATGGACAGGATGGGATGATACATGCAGCCCTGTCAAAATCCTTTTCTACACTGACTTAGACGAGTCTCTGAGCATGTGAACTCAAGCATCTGAAGAACCAAGCAAATGTTTCTAGAGAAGTTTAGTTTCTTCATGACCTGTTGAGTTTGTTCTCTTAGCTCACTTTAGCATAAGATACTCACAGCTGTCTCAGGTACAAAGTAACAGGTGGTAAAAAAACATGGAGTAATTATAGAGAAGTCAAGATCAGGGGCCAGATCTCTACCTTTTAAAATAGCTTTGTCTCCTGTCATGCTGTCAGTCATCTCTCAAGTAGTGGCTGCTACCTAAAACCAGAAGGACTTTGTAAAAAGTATAATGGTGTAAACCAATTTCTCCCTTATGTAAAAAGGGGGAAAATAGTGTTTGACCCCTATGAGCTGACTGGTGTATGTCTGGAAGTAAGAACTTTAATTAAACAGATGGTAGCATACATTACCGCTTTACAAATGTGATTAATCATTATAAATGTTCTAGGTCCTTTAAAAGAATGACTAGAGCATCTGGCTATGCACACTGAAACAGTGAACACCCACCTGACAGGAATCCATCTCCATAAGGTAGATGATACTTGTGTTTATGTTAATTATTTGGAATCTTTATGCTTCAGTTGAACGAAGGAGTTCTGGCACATTCTTTTAAGTAAGGCAGATTCATTCTGATGTTAGACTGCATTTAGATTCTACCTACTGGTGAATTTTAGCATCAACAAAAAAGCATGAAGTAAAAAAATCCAACCTTAACCCAGCAGTTTTCAGAGATCCTGGAGCTGAAATTGGATGTAGAATTTCAGACTCCTTTCAAAACAGCTCTCGTTACACACTTACTCCAGCTTTCTCAGAAGTCAGTGATCAGATTTTCTGCCTGGCTGAAGCTCTCTGATGTTCATGTATGTGATCCTATCACTCCTAACCAGGATCCAGGTATCTTAGGAGTTATTCCTTGTGCAGATTCTTGGCAGGCATCTGTCACCTTGCATGTTTTTCTGAGGAGGCAGCATGAGCACAGGGAGAGCTTGGCTGATGCTGGTCAGCTCCTTCTGGGTGCCTTTGCTTATGAGCCTGGTGGTTTATTTGCTTCAAATAGATATTATATTTTTTAGTCTTCTATATTTATCCACGTTCTGTCATTTAGTTCCATCTGCTGTACATGAGAAAATGGAGTCTTTATTTTAGAATCCAAACTGCTGTCAGCTTGAGGCTTTTTGAGACTGGCAGTGGTTAGAGCTGGACAGGACCCTTGTTTTCAGGCTGTTCTCTGTTTTCAGTCTAGAATCATGCATTCTACAAATCTTTTCTATGAACCTTTGCCTCTTAATTAATTTTTGTTCTCCAGTTGTACATTGCTGGCTGATATCCAAAGTATACAGCAATCATGCAGGAGGTGTTTGGTGCCTTGCAGCGTGGGGAGATGCCCATGCAGCTCTCTGGGATTCCTCTGCTTGGGAATATTTTAATAACACTCAGAAAAATAAGAGAGAGACAAGCCTGAGACAGAATTGCAGCCATCAGGTCAGAGGCAGTGTTCTAAAACAAGCAGTGTAGGCTTAGTTGCCAACCTATATTGGTTCTCATTTGCTACAAATCCCAGTAAGAGCCAAAGGTACTCCAACAAGCCAGTTTGCTGTTCCTCTTGCTCAGCAGATCAATGGATTAATAGTCTCTATAATTTTCATATGGCTCTGAAAGGCTTACAGAAATAAACTTGCTGGAGAGGATCACCTTCCAGTTTCCGTGCATTTATAAAAGCCATCTGCTCATATGTGAGAGCTGGGTGTTATGGTAACCTGAGTGTTTAAACTTGAGCTAATTGCACAGTACATGCCCATGCTCAGGGAGCACAGATGCATGTGGGTGCATGACGCTGGCACGAGGATGGCACAGGGAAAATCCAGAATATGGGAGGCCTTTGGATGTATCTCTCTTGTGACAGTGGTGTGGCTGGAAGCAGGGAGATCATCTCCTCCACAGCCCCAGGGAGCAAGGAGGGTTACTTGTAGTACAACCCCATGCCCAGAGGCCAGGTAACAAATTGTCTGCTTTCCTTCACAGTGTGGATTGGACTTTGGGGGAAAGACAAGGGCAGGGTGAAGCTTCCATGCTGAAATTTCATTTTTCATATAAACTTTGAGATGCCTTGTGTGTGATTCAATGTGAAAGTACCACAAGTTCATTCCATCTGTACAAAGAAAAGCCCATGATCACGGTGGCTATGAAGTGAATTTGAATCATCCTGCGCACAACTCTGTGTGCCTTTACTGAATTTCCAAGATTATTCTTCACAGTAATTTGGCAAATTAATTTGGCATAGGTACACAGCATTTTTCTAAATGCCTCGTGCTTTTTCAAGTGTCTTTCTGCATGTGGCCATGTAGATCTAATAAAATTTAATAAAACAATTTCCAAAAGCTGGACAGGTACACAGCGTCATTCCTCGTAGTTTGCTCTTGTGTTAACCAGTGTCCTGCTGCTGTTTTCCTGCTTTGTGCATCCATGAATTATGGATCAATTATTCAATTCTTTAGGAACTCAGGTGAGCCCTGGTCTACTGAGTTGTGAAATTAAAGCAATGCCACAATGAACAGGAAAGAACATACATTTACTTCAGAACCATCCTCCTTCTGTGCTGATATTCCTGAGACAAAAGTGTTTTTCTTCAGTCAATAATTAAGGCAATTGGTGTGATTGTCCTTTTCCCCACACTGCTTCCAACTCTTCCAGCACATTATTTATCAAGATCTTCTCTCTGAGTGACAATCTTTCCCCATTTTTTAATGGCACAATCAAAATCTGAAAGCCAAATGTCTGTTATTACTGTAGGCACAATTCACTCTGCTCTTAGTGTTTCCTAAACAAAGCACAGCACAATTACCAAAAGAACAACTGCTTTACAAGGTGAATCTTGTACTTCAGTAAAATGCAGCCACCAAGGATCAGCTCAAAAAATAGAGCATTAATTTTCTATTTGACATGCTGGAAAAGGTGTCAATGCAAATAGAGCAGTGGCTTCTCAGCTTCTGGGAGCAGGAGGAGCAGCACTCTCCATCACATTGCTCATTTTGCAGTCACCCTCTTCTTATGATTGCACTCTGATTCCTCCAATATGTAGCTGGTTAAATCAGTTTCTCTTTACCTTTGGGGAGGGAAATTTCCGGTGACAAGTTTTTTGCTAGTAAAAATTGTTTGCTTTTGAAAAATGCTCTCCGGTGTAAGAATCTGAATAAATTTGAAAAAAAATATTTACACAAAATCGATCTATGTTAACAAATGAAGATAATGACCTGTTTTTCATTGCCTTACCCTTTGTTCAGTCATCTACATCAATCAAGTTAATCAATTAAGCAAATTACAGGAAAGATCTAACACTTAATAGTTTTTTTTATTTTTTTTGTTTGCATGGAGAAGAAAGGGAAATTAAGCTGATATTGTTTTCAAATATCTGTTCTTCTGCTAAAGTGCCAGGTCTTTTTAGAGTGCTGTATTCAATGCACAGTCTCCCTGGTAATAACTGCTGTATTGTAATTTATCTTTAACAATGCAGCAGGAAGTCAGCTCTCTGTACATAGCGAGGAACGTCTGTGCTGCTGAGAACCAACCTGCTGCTGTCAGAATTCTTTAAAACCTCAGGACAAGGGGTGCAAACCAGTTTGGGCAAAGATTTCCTTCAGTTCCTTTACAAAGTGGTTCTTCTGTGCTGTGTGACAAAGGATTGATCACACCTCTGATTGGAGGCTGCTTTGGATACCTCAGAAAAACACTACTGAGAACAATCATTTTTGGGACACCAAACTTCCTCTCTTATTAGTGAAAAAATATTTAGGGCTTCTAGCTCATTCATGAAACCAAAGCTGAATTTTGGATGATGAATAGTTTTTTGTAAAACCTCTTTTACTCTTTTACTCTCAAATCTTCCAGATGGACACATTTAGTTGTCTGGTTTCCACAGAGGTCATCATGACCTCCTGTGATGGGAAAGATTGTCTTCTGTCCTATGATATGTGAAGGTGGGAAATATATAAAACAAAAGCTTAAAGTGTTTCTTTTGTAATTTTTTTTTTCTTTTTTTTAGGTTGTAGCATTTAAAATGGGAAGAAAACTCACTTCTGGGTAGTCACACAGCAATGATTTTTGGATCATGCAAGTAGCCTGCAATAATGGGCTGTTTAGGCTGGGCTTGTTCATGTGATGCTTCCAGAAGTTCTCGTTGGAATAATGTAATAATGTAAGCAATAATGTATCCCAATTCAGAGAAACTTTTTGGTTGTGTGATTGACACTGAGTTACAATATAGAGAATTTTTTCCTAAATTAAAATGATTAACCTTTGAAAAAGCTGTGTTGAAAGTAAGTCAATTTAGAAATGGAAAGGTAAATTTTCCCTTAGTCTATTTTGAAAGCTGCAGCCTACACATATTTGCAAGTTTCTCTAAGAAAATACTGCTCAGGTGTAATAGCTGCCAGAGGATGGTGAGACAGTGCACTGCTCTGGTGTTAGTCACTCATTGACAAACTGCCTGCTTTTGCCACTAGATTTATGCAGCCATTTAAAGAGAGAAAATTCAGGAGCTGTAGACTAAACTGGAGCAGCATAATGTGCTATTTCTCCATCTAATGGAAATGTCGGCTTCCGTGGTCACTCTTCTGTCTGCCCATGAAATTCTTGAAAGGCAGGCATGCTTTATATGGGACAAATCTAATTAAAAGGGCTCTTTTATTCTCCTTCTAAGAGAACATTTTTTGAGGTCCTTTATTACCTGTCTATACAAGATTCAACTCCACTCTCAAGGCCAGCCTTGTCCATCCTCATGGTCTCACTGTCCATGTGTGGGGCTCCCTAGAGAGGGATCTCAGCTTTGCTCATTCTCATGGTCTGTCTGGAGGGAACACAAATAAACTCAAGCCCAGCCTCCTTCAGGTTTCAAATCCATTTCTTCCTGAGATGAACACAGACATCTTCAGCTTACCTGTGCCAGAGTCATAACAATCCTATGGATGAGTCAGCCCGAATCTGCTCCCAAACCAGAACTCATCCTGCAGTACAGACACAACAGGATCACTTACAGAAGTGCAAGAACCAGGGCCTGCAAGCTTAGAATAGTTGCATCTCTGGGCCTCAGTTCAGCAGTCCTTTTAATGGGGCCAGTCATATCAGCTTCAAAAAGCACCTTGAGCAATTTAGATAAGCCATTTAGCCAGCAGTGCTATTAATAGACTCTGACAGCCAAACGGGGATAACACTTCTCACTGCTATAAATTAAAGGAGAGTTTTTCCTTTTCTCATGAGGAGTTGGAATAGTGTGAGCAAACACATTTCCTGATTGCTTTTTCCTTTCTGTCTCACTTCAGAATACATCTCTTTGGAGACTGTATCACTTCCTGAATTGCTCCTGTTTGCCTCCCCCTGCTGCTGCCTGCTCTGTCAGCAGTCTGGGATGCAGCCCGTGACATTTTTCTCTCCTTGTCTCAGAGGCACATGGTGCTGGGTCCTGCCCAGATGCTCCTGCAGCCCTTTCTGGGATGTCTAAGGATAGAGTGTTCAACTGAGTGATACTCATGGCAAGAGAGGCAGTCTTGAGAAAGAAAATCAGACTAAAAGCAGCCTTGCCTCAGATGTTACAAACAGTTGAAGAAGAACTTGATTTCAATTTAAAGTGCACTTCTTCCCTGCCAGTTCTGAAGTTCCATAAGAGATGACTATGCCACACAATAGCCTGAATATAGTCACCGAAGCAGGGTGAAATTAAAACAGATTTCTTCATATAAGGCATGATGTAATGATTTCTGTCGTGCTTACAGCCAGCAATTAAATTAGCAACTCATGACATACCCAAAATAAGCAAATATTTAAGGCTGCAGGTAGTATATAAGTAATAAGACCAAAGCCAGTCTAAGGACCCAAAGGCTGAGTGCATTTCCTTTATTTATTAGGCCAGAATAGAAGAAACTAGAAATAACCATCCACCTGCTCTGAGCACCCTGCCAATTATTTCAAACTACAAACCCAAAATACAATATGAGCAGCTCCCTGCTTCTAGCAAAGCACAATACCCACTCAGATATTCCTACCCCTCCTTTCCAACCAGCGCTTTAATTCATTTCTCTTTCTCCCAGTGCCAGGTCAAGTAGGCGAATATTGCAAGCACTGCTGATAGATGCAATAGCAAAGCATTCTTTTCCTCATTTTTCAATGAAAAGTAGGGAATGTTGCCTAAAGTGCAATGAAAACATGTTACAGTGTCTGTTTTTAGAAGCAGGCTTGTAAATTACTAGGCTTTTGTTCTTTGTTCTGACTTTTCTGAAGAGACTTCTTTTTCTCTTCTTTTCTGTGCTTAGCTACTCGGTAATATTTTGACCTAAGAACTTCTTCTCTGCTCTCTTCTACCTTTTAACTCACTAAAGCTTGAGAGGATGAGTAGAAATATTGCTTTTAGCAGGAGAAAATTATCTGAAAAGCTGTTGAGGTTCTTGCTGTTTAACCACCCCATCTTTCTGTCTTTTAATCTCACTAGAGGTTAAGTTTAACAGTATGTCATGCATTATTCTGAAAGAATTGACAGCTTAACAGTTAACATTCTTAATAATTAATTTTACAGGTATTGCCATTACGCAGACATAAACCAAAAAAACAGTTTTTCTCAGACACATAAGAGCAGTTCTGTGTTACAACAACAGTTGTGAAACCATAGAGGAAAACCTATCACCCTGGAAATCTATGGCAGAACTTCTTAGAGTGCCAGCAACCATACTTGCAATCAACTTCAGTGCCTGAATCCCTTTGAAAAGCTCAAATCAGTCACAGGAGACATCACTGGAACACACAATAGTTTGGGTGGGTCTGTGACTGTTTACAGATGTGACCCCATAGCACTGAGAGCAGAATTTAGCAAAGGACTGCTGAAAGAATTTAAGAGATTCAGATGCCCTTATTATAGGATTTCTCCTTCCACTCCTTCTACAAATATTTCCCATTCATGCCTCATCTGACTGCCCCTAACTGGGTGTAAGGCTGCAGACACATTATCTTCTGGAGCATCTGTGCTGCTTAAGAGGTTCTGCCCACAGCCCACACCCATCTGTCTCCTCTCCCTCTGTCTCTAGTTTTCTAAAATCACCTGATTCCCTCCAAGCCTTCCAGATGTCTATCCAAATCTCACTGATATTACCCAGAACCACTGAAGGCTGGGCCACAAAGTAGGAAAGGAGGAATTTTTTCACTGAAAGGGAAAAATATTCTTTTCCTTTTTCTAACTAAGGAAAATAAATAGAAAGGATTAGATGTATTTTTTCAGCTCGAAGTCCAGGACAAAAGGTGGATTTCTCATTGTCTTCACTTTGTTGTTTCCTTCATTTTTTTATACAGCAGAAAATCCAGCATGGTGAATGTGCATTGTTTTCCAGATCTGCTCCAAGCTGTACTGCAGGGGAATCACCCCTTCTTTAGGGGTGCACACAATCCCCAGCCATGAGAGCCTCTCTGTACCTTTCCATGTCCCCTACTCCAGCATGCACCCCTCAGGTTTTGTACAATACATGGCATGTAAGCTCTGAGCTGCAGCTCGATGTACATCCTTTTTGCTGTTTCATTTCAGGAGACATGCTCACTTGGTACATAAATAAATCTGAAGGTGACTACACCAGATGAAATATTAATAAAAGCTCCTCCTTTCTATTTCTGCCATACCTTTGGTGATTCTTTGCATCCATACAAACCAGGTGAGTGACTTCCTGAGCTGCAGCAGATGCTGCCTTCTCTTTCTGGTCCCTTGTGTGTCCCTGCTGCAGTTCTGGAGCCTAGAGCTGCTCTGGCTGCTCCAGTCATTTTGGTCTCTGTGTGTGCTTCAGGCTCCCTGCACAGCAGCCTCCTGCTCACCACATGTTGGATTCCCTGAAACCTCTCTCTGGTCAGCTTTAGTTGCTCTGTTGATCAGGAACAATGTTCCTGATCCCAAAATATGGGATTACCTGATGACAAAGGTAATGCCCTTTCAAAGGATCTTGCAGCAGAGGCTGAGAATAAACAGATGCTCTCACTCATGGGGAAACTGAAACTCTTTGCTTAATCAAAAGGTGTTGTATGGCCTATTTAATATTAATAAAATTGTCTTTTAAGCATAATTCAGAGAAAGCTTTGATATACAACTTGCTTTCTGTGTTTTATAAAAAGGATGAAAAGTACTTCAGCATTTCTAGATTGTTCCTTTCCATTGTTTGAGCTGCAGCAAACAGTAATGTGTTACTCACAAGTGCCTTTGTTTGGATGTAAAAGCTTATTTGAAGTGACATCAAGACTTTCTTTAAATGCCCTGGCCAACAAAAAGGGGAAAAGAACCAAACAATTTATGGATGTGGCTTGTAAAATTCCATACTCAGTGCCCTTTAGTATTGCAATCCCATGTTCTCAAAATTCCTTCCAGATATATTGTCAGATTTAGTGAGTAAAGGTGAGTAAAGGTGAACTTTAGTCAATAAGTTCATTATAATGGTATTTCATAGGTTTGGGCTTGCGATTAATGGATTGTAAATTTATACTTTAAGACTAGAAGAACATGATCATATAAATTGTCTTATTGAAGTTAACAGGGCTGTTCTTTGAAGAAAAATGCCACTCAGCAGAACACTTAAATGTATGCATAGCTCTTAGCATATGTTTTAAGTTCAAATGAAGTCAATCTTTTGGTTTTAAGAGAGCTTGATTGTGCTTAGGTTCCTTAAAACATTTATATTAATATATTGGGTGGCTGCTGCAGTAGCCTTGGGGTGTCATTAATGATTTAATAACCATAGTCTTTCTAAGCACTCATGAACATAAGGTAAGAGAACTACTGTTAGTTGGCAACAAGGTTAAAGCCTTGAAAACTCTGTCATCTGATATGTTTATTAAACTTTCATATGCATTTTGCAGATGCAAAGAAGAACATTTAACTACATACCAGTTGCTGAAGACTGGTACCTGCTGCCAAGTGTTGTGAACAAAAAGTTGCCAGAGAGCAGTTCAAGAATGGTAGTAAGGAAAGGATCTGCTATTGCTAATATTTCTGCCCACATATTCATAAAAAGATATTGTGGATTTGCTCTGAAAACCACTTTCCTTGAGTTATTTTGGAATATCCTTTCCCTCACAGACTAATAGTACTTTGTGGGAGGATGGGAAGGAGCTCTCTGTGGTCATACTTCTGTGTAGTGACACAGCACAGCGTGATAAGGAGCATTGCTGACACAGCAGCAGCTCCCTTACAGCAAAAACTGCTCTGTGTAAGGAAAGTCTGATGGCAGAATTTCATTCATTGTATTTCTCTAACAACGACACCTGATGTCTTAATTATAAGAAACCAATACAGAACGAACAGGAACATTCTACATTATTAAACAAGGGTATTGAGGTTGAACATATTTTTTGCTCTATACACCTAGGACACTGTATATACAAAGGAAACTTTTAAAGTAAGTCTTCCAAGGTCCTTATCATAAGTAATCTGTCAAGAAACACAAAACAAACAGCACGGTTAATCCCCTGCTTCTGAAGTGTATCTCCAGATTACTTGGCAGCACAAAGCAATCACATGCTCCACAGAGCATCCTTTCCCTCGTTGAGAGAAAATCAGTACATAATTTTTTTTCTCCCCTTTAAATTTCAAGTTAATTTTTACATGAGACTCCAGGTCTTTCCGTATCCACAGCCACCCCTCTCTCCAAAACTGAAGGAGAGCACTCCTGCATTGGTGTTCACACCTTAAATCAGCCCCAAACCTACAGATTTCCTTTAGCAAGGAGTTCCCTTCACATCAAAGAGGTGAATAACAGCTAAAAGCAAAGGTTACAGCCCCTTTGGCCATTTATCTAAAGTAAGAATAGTGAAGGACAGAACAGCAGTGATGATGATTGATCAAGTCCAACCCCTTTATATTTGAGCAAACCTCCTGATGAACATTTTACATGGCTGAGATCAGTCCTGGTTTTGCAAATGACCAGGTACACCCATAAAAGCCAGGAGAGGGAGGGTGAGCAGATAACTCCAGAGCCCTGAGAGGCCATTCCTCACCCATAGCATGAGTTCTGCTCTGTAACACTTGGTTTCTGTTGTCTCAGAAAACACCATTCTTATTTGCACAAATGGGTTGATAATATGACATCTTTTAAAGTTTTTTTCCACATAAACGCACAGAAGGAGTGGGTTCATATCACCAGGCTTTCTGCTGGGCACTGAGTGGTGCAATTCTGAAGAAATTCAATAGTCCCTCTTTTTTCAGGCCAGGCACAGGTATCATGCATTGAAAATAACAGAAGTCCTTATCTGGCTGTGGGTTTTGAGAACTCATAAAATGGGTAAATGTTGGTTAAATTTCAGATACACTGCACTGGGCAGTGCTTTAATAAATTTTTTCCCCAATATATTCCCCAAAGAGATGCATATTTTAATTTCAAAGCTCTGGAGAAATTAAAAAGAAGACAGTAGTGCCATCACCAATAGGATGCAGAGAAATATCAGAGGCTTCATTCAAACATTTTCAGGCTTTTATAAAGCAAAGCTATGAAGGGCTCAGAAATGTACAATATCAGAAATGTAAGTTTTTAACATTGCTGTTCTGCTCCAGTGAAAGGCCATAAATATGATATTTATAAAGTTTTGTGTTTGTCACTCAAGGACCCAGCATAAAACCTATTTGGTTTATGATTAGAAATATGTTCTGTTCCTTTTCCAGATTCCAGCCTGTACTCTGGAAGTCAAAATGCACATTTTCTATCAAAGGCATTGACAATAAAGATGATTCAATGCCAAATTAGGGCCCAATCAATGTCTGAATACCTTCAGATTTTAATGCACATGTCCAAGACTAAAACTTATTTAACAGATTTTAACATGCTGATGCAAAGAAGGCAACTTACATCCCCCTCTTACCTTTGACTTGGCTCTCAGGAGCTGAGAAGAATCAAAATAATTTCTGTCATAATAGTAGGATAAGGTGAGTGTTGTCTGAAAAGGACATAGGGCACAGGAAAAAGTGCTGTTCTTACAGGTTCTTTCCCAGCTGGAACCACAGTTTGAGTTGTAATGGATACCCTTTTGTTCTCATACACAAAATTCTCTCTGAGATTATGTGAGGGAGCTGTGAGCAGGTTATCCTCTGGATATTCATTGATTTCAGCTAGAAAAACAACGCAGCAGTAGTCAACCCACAGCTGGCCAGTGAACAGAGCTGGCTAGAATTAATCTTTAAAAACCATTTTGCTATGCAGAAATAAGGCAAGTGTGATCAGGCAATGTGGCATTTACATGCTTGCTGCTATCAAAGTTCAGAGCTGTTGTGGTCTAAATAATTTTCCAACAGAAAGATGTAGATATTTGTTTTGGAAGATCACCTTACTTAATATTTGACACTTTACTTCTTAACACATTACTTGAATAATATTTGGAATAAACTTTTTTTTTTTAATTAAAACTTACAGAAACAATATAAGGTTGGCCTGTGAGTCGTCTGAGCATTCTTATAAACTTCATTTATTTTCAGTTCTTCCTTGAATTAAAAATAAAGTTTGGGTGAATGGAAATTTTCTTCTGACAGTTGGTATTTAGAGGAGCATTTCTGTAGATGCAGCTTAGCATGAATGTTAAGGAATAACAGAAACTTTTTAAATTATAGAACTAATTATCTCCGCGCAGCTGATCAAACACTTTGCACTTCTAGCTGTGAGCACAGCTCACCACATCTGTTGGCCTCTCCCTGGGTAAGTCTGCGCTGCAGTTGCTGCTGTGAATGTTATGGAGTGGAGACACACCAAAGGCAGCATTAAACTAACAAGCCTTGGATTTGTTACATGAAGCTCACTGGTGGCTTTTTGCCTGGAGTCTCACCCAGCCACTTGCTGGGTGTTGGAGCCAGCGGAGGGTTTGGGGGTGCCACAGAGCTGGGCAGATGCAACTGCTGATGCTGCTTGTCCTTCACAACCTCTTTACTGCTTTTTGGGTGATTTTTTTTAAAGTTACTTCAGAAAACTCACTGGACCCACACATTGCACTCAATGTTCTTGGGGGACAAAGGGATGACTGAATTGGCGCAACATCAAAAAGGGAAAAAGTCCAGGCAGACCTGAGGTGGTTTATCCCTCCATGCAAAAGGTCAGTATCCTTGAGCTGTGCAAAGTGGAAGAGGAAATTTGTTAAGATAGGCACAGTGTTCTCTTGAGTACATTGCATTGTGACTATTATTTAACATTGAAAATCTCCTTGTCTCACTTAGATAGATCATGAGGACTCCTAGGGCTGCAGAATAGAAGCACAATTGATGTACAAGGTGCTCACCCTCAGCTGTCACACACACAGACTGTATCAAGAGTTGTTAGAACAACCTTCCTGCAAACACAGAGATTTCCACCTGCAGGGCCTGAAACACTCTCATCCGTGTGCCTTGGCAAACCCTGCACTCCTGTCCTGTGTGCAGTCACTACCTCGTGCCATATGTCCAGCTTTATGCACATCCATATTAATAGAAAGCCATATGATGTTGTGTTTCATGCTTATGTTTAAGAATAGTGCTACAAAGCTTTCTGATGCTCCATATTCTCCTTGCAAGCAGAAAAGAAGAAGCAGTTGCATCCCTTTTCTTCAGACTTGTGCCATTTTTCCCCATTCAGGATCAGCAATTGTCAGCCCGTTGTTTAAAAACCCCTTGTGCTGGTGCTGTTTGTGGTGCCTAAAACTCTTGCTTTCTCTAACAAAAGGCTTTTTATTATTACTTTTTCCTCCACTGAATGAGAGAATAAGGGCAAACGATTTTTGATTTTACCTCCTACTGTTGAGTTTTCAAATTTTAAATTGTTAACAAAAGGGAATGCATGTTTTCAGTGTTGAAAGCTCTGATTATGCTATGGTAAAAAATTATAAAAAATCAAAGGCAGGCAGACAATAGCAAGCTAGAGATAAGTGACTCTCTTTAACTGCTGGCCTCCTGTAATAGATATGGAACTTTGTCAAGAAAGCAAACTGTAAAGAGAGACAAGTCTTAGACTGTATCCATTTTTGATAGATTTAGTTAACCTACAAGGGAACAACAGTATTGACATATATCACTTTGAAAAATGCCAGCTGAATGAGGTATTTTTGTTTCCTGGGTTACATGCTGAAGCCATGTCATTTGTTCTGTTTTTTTTCAGTCTCTGCTAACACATTCTGTTCCTGTATTTTATGATTGTATGTTCACTCTCTGAACTACCCCAGAGATATTGATTGCATTTCTTGGAGAGTGAACAGTATTTCAGTCTATATGAAACTCTCATTTTTGTTCCTATTTATGTAATCTTTTGGACTAGAAATACAATTAGATCAGTAAAATTACTGTCCTAAAGACCCTTTAAACCTAGTAAATTATTTTTGGTAGGGAAACTTCTGGTTCCACAGTTTTCCTCAGCTGACATAACACATAAGAAAGATTTACTCCCAAAGGAGGAAAGTAATGAAATTAGTTAAATTTGGGTGTTGTCCCAGTGGGTTTTTCCTAATAATTAATCACTGCCTGGTCCTGTGCCTTCCAAGTCTCCATCCTGGAAGGATAATGGACATTAAGGAAAGTAACCTTTAGGTTTTTTGAGTCTTCATTAAAACTAAGGTTGTAGCTGCCTGCTGAGGCACCTCACAATGCAGACACAGATCTGGGATTCTAAGATTCAGATCTGTTAAGATTCAAAGCATGACCAGAACACCAAACCAAAATGGTCGATGTCACCACTGCTGTTACTCACAGCTGGTTTGGGGAGAACAGTTTGGGTCAGGCTTGTCAACAACATTTGATGTGAACAAAGCTTTTATAAGAGTATTCTCTTTTCCTTTCATTCTCTTGTTGTCCATTTCCTACATGTGTAGTGAGTGGACATCTGTGTGGGCAAACTCTGTTCTCCATGGTGTCCTGCTGACACTCCATCAAATCTGTGCTCTGGTAAATTCCTGCTGGTGTGGCTCAGGACCCTGCTTGGAGTTTGCTGCTCACTCACTGCTCCCTTCCTGGGAAAGGCATCACCTGCTGATAAGGAAGGGAGCTGAGAGTGTTGATAGCAGCTCAGAGCAGCTCTGCTCCCAGGCCAGTGGCAGAAAACAGAGGTGTGATGTGCTCTGTCCTTAGCAGAGATGCCACAGCTGTTAAAAGTGGTTATCCAACTTTCTCTCACATTGTGGGTGAACAGCTCTTCTTTGCATCAGAGCCTTAACAGGCAAAAAGTGTGAGCTCCTGGGGGAGGTAAGGAACTCAAAGGAAGATTTCCCAGTGTCTCAGCACTGGATTTTTGTGACCCTTTCAAGGGTCTGTCTATCTGAGAGGTTGCTGTGCCCATAGTCTCTGCTGCTCTAACTCTGGGATTACTCCAATGCACATCCAAGTCTGAACTAATTTACTTTGCTTTTCCAAAAGCAGGTTTGGAGCCTGGCTAATGTGGTCATGGAGCATCTGGAATGGCTTGGCATGCATGAAGAGCAAGCTCCCATCTCCACAGAGCAAAGCAATAAACCTTTTGTATAACTGAATTCCAGGAGGAGTAGTTCCAGGAGAGCTCAGGAAGAAACAGAAAGCTGCACAACAGCCTAAGAGCAGCTACCCACAGGATTGATGTGCTGGCTGGATTTCATGTTTAGGTGGGATGCTTCCAGCCTGTGCTTCAGGTACTGAACTGCTCCTGTGTTTTAAGCTCACACTTTGATTTGGTGCCATGGGAGATGTTCTGGAATTGTGTGGTTAAATGGTGAGGTGGACTATTGTAGAGGTTATTTCTGATATTCAGGAGCTAAATTATTGCCATCCCATTACCCACTTATGGCCTTAATAATAAAGCTGTGAAGATCCATGTTTTATCCTTTTAGGGTACTAACTGTATAACCAAAGGGACTAACCCCATTCTGGTGAACGGCTGAAAATGTTTACTATAGGATAAAAATTAAATTATGCTGAGAAACATTGCTTTTATGAAACAATTTGTGCTGAGATGAGTCTGCTATGAAAAGCACAGGATTTTGTTGGAAATGTGCCAGAACAGCACTGTCCCAAAATGATTAATTTGACTTCACTATAAATTTGCTTAATTCAGATGAATGACTGGGCTTTGGGCTGGTTGGTATTTTAGGTGGAAATAGTACAAAATGGGAGTTGAGTGGCAAAGATTTGGGAAAAGTCTTCATGGGTAAAGACTTAGACCCAAGCCAGCTCCCAAGGATGGTTGTTTTTCTGTCCCAAATTATTCAGGATCTCAAACTTCAGGGGGATTGCAGTGAATGGGTTTTATTTTGAGAGCCTACAGCATAATGTGAGACAATGGGCACATTAAAACCTATATTGAAATGAATAATGAATAATGAAACTACATACAGATTGAATAATGCTGAATCAATACATGAATGGAAGTATGTGACAGGGGTTGCTATGGCATCTCCCTTATTTAATAAAGGAATAAATAAAGGAATGGAAATCTCCATAAAGGGTCTCAGCAGAAATTAGAGCTGCTCCTGGTGGCTCTAATATATGCAGTAGCATTTTTTGAAAATTAATTATCTTCCTCCATAAACAAGAACACGGTTTTTTGATCATGTTTAAAATGATTTTAATTTGTCTAAATTTATGCCAATTCCAGTTGAACTGTCCCTGAAGCTTCACTTGGGAAGTAGGGAAGTTATGAGCAGAGAGCTGTATGAGTGTTTTGTTCAAATTTCTGGTTTGTGCTGGATGTGTCAGAGGACAGACAAAATACAGCCCCAAGTGCAGTTCCTTGGAGAACGTGGCACCTAAGCCTGAAAGAACTTGAGCCCTTAATTCTATGACTTGACTTAACAATGAAGGGAAAATAACAGGATTTACTTGATCCCTCTGAGCTGGAAAACCCACATTTACATTCCAGATGGAGATGCCAGACCACATCCTCACATGTAAAATCAAGGTGTCCACGGAATTAATGGAATTACACAACTTGGGTGTGGAGAGATGAAAGGGCAAGAGAGTTATATACAACAGATTATTAATCTATGAAGTTACGATCCGCTTTTGCTTGTCAAACATTGATTTTTCTCATTTAGCCTTACCAGGATGTGATGATATCAAACACATTGAAAGAGTTTTTCTGATCATAGCTTTCAAGATATGGCATTTAATTATGTGTCATCAATCATGTGTTGTACTCTTCATCTTGAACTGGACAGTGCTGAAGCTGCACATCACATCTTGTAGGTGTTCAGATGTGAATTTATTGGCAACAGATATTTATATTTTCTCAGCAGCATCTCTTACTGATAAAATCTCAATTATTCTAGCAAACATTTCCACGGAAATCAACAGCAAAAGGGCATATCATAGCAAAAGAAAATATAAAGAAAATTTGGATAAAGCTCCTTAAAATGTTTTGGTTTTTTTTCTTTCATTTAAAGGTTGAGTGGAGGTTTCTCTGTGCTTGAGCATTTGTTACCCCTTAAATGTAACACACCCACCACATCTCCTACTGTTCCTGGAGACTGTATCAACCTCTAAATGAATAATTTAAAGCTAAGTTAACTTTCCTGAGAAGGAGTTTACTGAATAGATGTAACTGGTGCCCGGTAGTTATCACATTCCAGGGTACTTGATGAATAAATTATCTTTTTTTCCTCTAGCAAGAAACAGTCCTAATTTTTTTAAATACATTTGCTCAAAATATCCAAAAAAAGTCAAATATATTTTTATGTGTGAAGAGCCTTCACTCACTTGAGTCATAGGCGTCTATTTCCACAACAAAATGTAAAAACCTAATGAAAAATGATTAATGTTTTTCTTAGGAGAAAGTATCATTGTCTGCTTGCAGAATCAGGCATTTTCATGTCCTTGATTTAAAGCTTATCAGCCACATGAAGGTCGTGCACCTCATGTAGGTCAGGCAGATGAAAAGCACATCTTTCCCCAGATTTTTGTGGAGAGAAAACAGCTCATGGGGATATTTAAAAGTAGCCAAAAAAAGTTAATTCGAAGGGCTCCTTACCTCTTGCTGTTTGTTTGAGTTACAACTGAGGAAAATGGAGCAGATTTAGAAGAAAACTCTTCACCCTGTGAGCTGTGGGCCCTTGCAGCCTCCCTGTTATGAAAGGGATGCACTTCCAGATAGTTACAGTCAGTGAATTGCTGCAGTTAATTAAAAATATAAATAATTTGCAACAAGAGGATGAATGGAGTTGGGAAAATTATTTGTCCATGAATTGATTGCAAGTGTATTTTTTAAGTTCCCCATGATCTGATTTTTTTTTCCCACTGGGGAGAAAAAAGTTTGGGCCAGAACTGGAAAGTCAGCGCCATTTGAACTGAATTCAGAACTGCTGGATAGTTTTGCCTTTCTGTAACACTGCTCTGTAAATCAGCAAACAAAATTTGGGAGCTGAATATTTAATTCTCAGTAATAAGCTATACTTGAGAATGCATTTGCTCTCTCCTGTGGATTTGCACAGATACACTTTTCTTTGGCATGATGTCACTTTTCTGCCAAACTGTACTGTGAAATTTAATGAGAGGCTAAAGGATGTTTATTGAGTAATTAATTTCTTTTCACTCATCCATTAGGCTGAAATTTCATCTTTTTACAAGAAGACATTCAAACACCTTTTGACCAAAAAGAACCAGTAGGAAAGGTTTTAGCTACCCTGATTTACAAGGGGATTTTACATGTGCCACGGGTAGGGGCAAATAAACAACTGAATTCACTATAACATCACTCCATGCAACTTCCTCTTGCCACCAGTTAGGCCCTAATATACTTAGAAGGTTGCTCTTCTAATTTGAACAGTGTGAGACTTTGGCTGGAGGCTACTTCTGTGGCCCAACGATAAAAGAAGACATAAAACAACCCAGTGCCTGATCATGCTCCCTGGCTGTCAGTGAATCATGTTTAATAGCATCTCCATTGCAGTTTTGGCCAATTTGCTTGCAATGGCATCCTTTTCCATGGGCTTGCTGCTCAGCAGGCCCTGGAGCAATCTATGAATAACTTCCCAACAGATGCTGTTTATGAATTGAAGCAAATGGCTTCCCTGTTTCTCTTTTTTCTCACTTCAATAATTTTCAGTTACATTACGATGAATATTTATAGTCCTATAGCAGTGCATAAAAATGGGAACAAGCAGACCTGTGCATTGTTTCATACGTGAGTGCTGTTCTAATGGCTTTTGCCTCAATGGTTTTAATGTTCTGCTGATGGACTGAAAAGAGAATGCAAATTGTAGATCAGTCACTTCCATTCACGGTTTTAGCAGACTGGGCATTGATGGAAGAGTGTATTAGGAGCAAGTGTAGTGCACCTGATCTTCTGGAAATATTACACCCCCTAACACAAGCCTACAGTACCTTCCTACTCAGCTTCATCTCCTGGGAGTAATCCCAACTCTCTGCCTTGTTGACTGCAGGAGTTTGCACTAGTGCAGCCAGTTCTTACTGGGAGTGTTGGGTTTGTGTGGCCAGGATTTGGGAGTGGGGGCTGCCAGAAGCTTCTCCCATCTCTGATGGAGCCACCATCAGCCAAGGCTGATCCTAGCAGTGACAGAACCTCTGGGATAATACATTTAAGAAAAGGAGAAATATATCTGTGCAATGGAAAGTGCAGCGGGAGGGAGAATGTGTGAGAGAAGCAGCTCTGCAGGCACCATGGTCAGTGAAGAAGGGGGAGAAGGAGGGGAGAAGACATCCAGCCCTGGCCAACCCACTACGCTGGATTCATCATGCTCCAGGTAAAATGTGACTTAGCATAAAATTAATGGTTAGTGGTAGAAGTATCCAGTGTTTCAAGTAATTCAAAGGAGAAACTGTTTGTGATCAGCCACTGTTCTCTAACAGAACAGTGCAAAATTCTTGTTCAGTCCTAAAAAGGCCACTTTACAATATTTTATAATTCTGTAACAGTTCTTCAATGTTGTTTTGCCAAGAAAAGTGGTTAGATTTACAACTGTAGATGTTTATTGAGTTTTTTTCCATGGGAACTGCTCTTGCTGGTGCTTCATTCATCTCCAAATGTCTGAACTACTTGTCATTTCTATTAAACAATAGAAGGACTAAAGAAATAATGCTTTTACTATCACAGTAATTCCAAGATTAATAAGCCCCTCTAACCTATTAGATACACTTGTACAAACATATTGTCTATAAATCTATGCTAGATACAAAGCATGCATATTTAAATACAGAATATGTCAAATTGTGGCATTTTCCACTGCTCAATAATAAATTCATTTATACGATAAAAATAATTTGAGATATGAATGACCACACACATTATTCACACTACACATCTTTAACACAGCAGTTTATTCCCAGAACAGAAGCTGGAAATAGGAAACAATCTGAACAATTTCTTGTATCCTAATATGATGGCACTCATGTGGATTGCAGCTTTTAAAAATCCACTGTAAATAGAGCACACTAAATAAATATGACTGTTGTGCCTATGAAACCCAGACTGTGTGATTTCATCACTTTTGGTTTCCCATAAATGAATAAAAGGCATATACCATGTTAACTTACATTACCAATTGCTGTGTCACAGAAGCAAACTGGAGATATGCAGTGTGTCCTCAGTTCTAGTCCATTAAGTAGCAAAATAACACAATTACAGCCACGCCAACCTACACTTGTAAAAGTATTTCTTTAACATTCTGAAGTCTATTCTAAAAGGCACAGAGTGTAGAAGGCTGGACTTTCTAATGGACAGGATAATTTGATGTTTGAAAAGGTGCACTTGTTCCATTTTCCATCAAATCAGTAACTTGAGGGGTTGTCATGTTGGATTATAGAGAACAGAGTCAGGCACCAGCTTTAGGTCTGGCTGCCCACGCTGGGTGGTGGGACCAGACCTGTGGCTCTTCAGAGAATTTGGCTCCAGCCTTTGACCCACTCATCTTCTTCTCTAACCCATTCCATCTGCTGCAATTTCCTTGTAAACTCCTGGCACTTCTGTCCTGCTTCCTTTGCACCAGGAGAGTGCAATGTGCCGGTGTCTTTCTCACATCTTTGCTGAGGCTTTTTTCTGCTCTTCTCTAATCAGTCCTGCATAAAGTATAGAATCATAAACAAGTCCTTCCCTTGAGATTACATTTAATTAAGAAAGGTACCAAACCCACAGTAACGTAAAGGCCTAATTTGAATTTTTCTCTATCTTTTAAGAATGAAAAAATGCAGTAAAATGTTGACTCGATACTCACAAAAATGTCTTCTTCCCGTCAATCACACACAGTGGGTTTTTATTTAATTATTCCATATAATTTATCTTCACAGTTCTCTCTATAACTCATTTCCACAGCTCCTTGCTTCTTGGACAGGTTATTGATCTAATGTGTGCAGAGGAGGTTTTTTGAAGTCGGTCTTTTAATAATTACCACCTATACACAAAATCAAGGAGCTTTTTAATAGCGGCAGTATTAAAAATTTGATCAATGTGAGCATTACAGCATTAGGCCTTAAATTAATTGTTTCAGCTTACACTTTAGGTAACTTTGACATCACTTCAATATCCGATCTTTTCAGAATTTTATCATGTAGGAAACGTTATCTTCATAAATCACTGTCAGCTAAACAAACATAAAACAAAGTAAGTGGCCTGAACAATTTTCCAGGGGAAGTTTGGAACTGAACTAGATACTGGCCCTAGCTTCCAGCCCCATGACAGTGATTTAATTTTGCAAAAATACCAGGGAAAGCACTGAAAAAGCACCACCTAAAGCATTTGACAGAAATGTTTGTAATGTATTACAGATAAATTGGGACATAGCAGAGATGAGTTATGCTGCAGAGCAAGACTGAGTATATCTCAGAGCTTTTTTCTTTAGTTCACCACACAAATTCCTACTAGAACTGGAATATTGGACTAAGATCAAAATTAAGTTGCTCCCTCCTTATTAACATCAATTAATTTTGTTTTTTTTTCAAACCATCACAAATCATTTACTTTAAAATAAATCTGAAGTAACATGTAGACAGTGAACTGGGGGAGGGGGTCAAGTGTGAAGACATTTTGCATCACACACTGCTCAGTTCCCCACTGCTCCTCAGGGATCATCACTCCTAGTAGCAAATTCCCTCTGGGAGCAGGAATAGCAGAGCAGCCCCAAGAGATGTCAAGGAATTGATGAAATGGGTGTTCTTTCCACGAGGAAGAGATACCTATAAAATGCACATTTATTCCTCCAAAGGGATTTAATGGTGTGCACGTAGTTGTGAACTTCCATGCATTTAAACAATCATAATGCTGGGTGTTTTAATGAGTTGTTTATTACTGTGGATTGTCCATTTGCCACACACCAAGCAGGCTATAAATACTGATTGATATCAATTATTAATAAAATCACCATCTTTTATCACTTTCTTGCCTGACATAAACTACAATGAGCTGAAAGTCCTACAAATGCTTTTAAGTGGTTCTCCTTCCACTCTCCCAGCACACATGAAGAAAACATTTGATTTTATAAAGCAATGGAAGTGCTTTCTCTGTGGCTAGAATAAATTTCCTCAGTTTTTCTGTAGTGAAGACTAATAACCAAAGTGGCTTTGTTATTACCTAACAAAAGGCTAACATGTTTTATCTATAAAAAATTGTATCTTTTCTTTTTTCTGTTTCATCTCAGCCTTGTTTTCTGCTATAGTTAATTACTTTTCTCATAGACAAACTCCATTAGTAGTAACAAGGGAGATCCAGATTAAGGGCTCTGGGAGACTTGGATCTTAAAGTTAACATTATTGTGTGAGCTGGAATTTATCAATTTGGGATTAAAAATTAAACACCAAAAATGTTTTAGAAGCATGATTCATAGTCAAACCAAAATACTAGAATGTTTATTTGATTCCATAGAACAGATAGTTGTCTTTATCTTAACTCTTTGGGAATTGCACTGGAAATCAAAAGGAATCTGTCTTTAACAAAGCTAAATTTGAAACATCACATGTGATAATTTCTTTTTTTTTTTTCTTTTTTTTTCCTTTCCCAGTGTGACAGGACTCAGACAAAAATAGCAGGATAATATCACAGATGTTCCTTTACACCAGTCACTGGTATTGCTTATCCAAATGATGTTTTAATACAAACACACAACTGCTCCTTCTGTTTTATCATTGTCAAAATTTTCTTTCAAATGTGGTAAATGGAGAAATGTGAGCAGATGTGGCACTGACAGTTTGCCTTCTCCACTGGACTGCTTGTGGAAAGCTTGAGTCACATCTGCATTTTTAGAATATTTAATTCTGAGCCTTTTCCACCCAGTCTGCCACTCCTCAGTTGGCTGCTGGGGCCACTGTGGATGGGCTGGGGCTGTGCAGGAGATCTGGAAAACTGCAGCTCAGAGCTGTGCAGCATCAGTCTGCTCCTGGAACCTCAGGTACCTCACTGACTTCTTGGAGAGCATTGGGAAAACTCAATTTCCATCCACAGATGGCCCCTGCAAGCTTTGATTGTGTTTATCCCAGATTTTTCCCAATGTTTGCTGTGGTACCAAGCATCCCTAACTGCTGCATCACTTTGGGTTCAGCCCCAGCTGTGCTCTCATAAAGCCAGTGATAAGACTGGCTGCCAAAATCAGATGGATGGGAGTCTGCAGCCTCTGGGATGTCTGGAATTTCAGAGGAAGGATATTTCTTGTCAGGTGGAGGTGTTTCAGGGCATATGGTGGAATTTGGGCAGGAGTCACCTAGATTCCAGCTGGCAAGGATCCTCTAACCTATGGAAATGGGTAGCCTTTGAATCTGGGAACCAGGCAGAGAGAAATCCCAAGGAAGAAACTATTTCAGTGTAACAACAGCTGAGGCCATAAACCACTGTGAAATAAATATACTTTATAAACATAAAGTGAAAAAGTAGTCCCTCACTTACAGTTTTTATGTGATTTATGTCTTTAATTTATTTAAATCAGTGACCCATCAAATACAGACACAAAATTAGAAATTCAGAAAAAAAATTCAACAGCCATAAGGAAATACTGAAGTTTTATTTGTTCTCCTGCAGCTGCCTCTCCATGTTACACGAATTTATCTCAAAATGAAGCACAATGAGAAATCATCTTGCCAGAATATTATTGATCTGTGATTTGGGTACCAGGCTCAATACCCTGTAGACACAAATGTGAAAAAGACAATTTACACACTCTCACCCCCAAATTTTTCAGAGGGTACTTAGTTTCAGACATATAAATCTATAAGCTTTTCACAGCAGTTTTGTGACCAAATCTATGTCACTTATATTACTTCTGGGATTTTTCAGTAAACCAAGAATGAGTCAGTATCCTTGAATAATCAGCTGGTCATGCTTTGAGAGCTGCTGATATCCGTGCACAGGGCCCAGAGGGTTCCACACACAGCCAGGCTGGGCTGGGAGGTGATGAAGGGAAGGGGATTCTTTTTTCTTATTCCTTTCTCCTTTCTTTCCCATTGGTTACAGTGGGATTTGGTTGGAGCTCAATAAATTCAACAACAAGTACCGGATCTTCAGCTGGTGTAAATTTCACACATTTGCTTCAAAAGCAGACGCTGCCTTTCACAGTGGGAATTTTCCTGCTATCTTGGGTATACACAATTTGCAAGTGCTGAAGTTGGAGTGTCCAGCTCTGTAACTTTGAAAAAGACACTCAGATTTTCAGTGCTTTACTGGTGGCTGTACAGTGCTTTTCTCCCTGTTTCTACTCTCTTTGTTGTTGGCTAGTAAAATGATTATTTGTACAGACATTTTTCAGAAATATGTGGCCAAATTATGCCCGCAGCATTTGAGTAAAAAGTGGTCCATGTGTCAGGACAAAGCCAAAAATTCACATAATTATATTTTCCTTGGCCAGCTCTGCTTAATTTAGGAAATCAAAGTGTTTGTAACATTACAATCTGGCCCTCCCTACCAAAATAATCCAACTCTTTCAATATTTACCAGGAAAGCTACACCAATATATCAGTCATTAGTTGTTGAAAAACATGTATGAGCATAAGAAAAAGGAAGTTTTAATTCTCTACAAAATTCTGACTTTCTTTTGGTATTGTACTACCTGGAGAAGCTCTTTTATCTTCCTTGGAAGGGGGTTAGTTCAGCTCATGAGCATATTTATTCCTTAGGAAGATATCTTTAAGATTAGACTCTTTGGAGTGCAACAAAGACAAGTTGCATTTTCTCAAGGCTAAGTCAATATATGTAAAAGCTTCTTCTGGAATCTGGACATTTAAAATATTTTTAAAGTATTTCTTTATTAATAGGTTTGGCCATAAAGCTGAGATAACAGCAGTCAAATATTTGTTCCTGTTCCACAATGATTACCTTTTTACCTTATCCATGTCAAGGAAGAGCTCTTCTGCTCACAATGCAGATTTTCTGCCAGTGCTTCTTTAGAGCTGTGCCTGGCTCTACACAAGGACAGCAGCTTCCTGAAGGGCCACCAAACTCTGCTGTGGGACATTCTGTGATGGGAATTTCTTCCTCAGCAAGACAAGAGAAGGAAAAGGAAATAGACATTTCTGCAAGACAGGGAGCAGGACCTGCTGCCTGTTGTGCCCTCCATACTGTGTGTAATGGGAGTGGCACCTACCTGGCACCACAGCCGATGGACATGGGCCATGGCAGCTCCACTTCTTGTTGCTGGGAACAGAAGGAGACAGAAAAGATGTTCTGGTTCATCAGTTTTTCCAAAATGTAACCCAGAAATTTTTGGCTGGCGCTTTTGACTTAAGAAGCTTCAGAAGGTGAATTTGCAGCACCATCAAATCCCAGCTCCAGGAGGAGCTGATAATTCTCTTTCCAATGTCATCTCTGTTGACCTCAAAATGAGATTTGCTTTTGCCATACTCTGTGGAATATGGAGCCCTCTAATGTCAAGAAACTGCAGTGGGTGAAACGTGTCCTCCACAGCTCAGCTCCTCACCCCTGAGCAAGTTGTGGGTACTGGCAGTTTCATTGTACTGTGCTGAAACACAGAATGATATCCTTGATGAATCAAAGACTTGTTAAGTGTGCTGGCTCTACATGCAGATTGCCACACTGGTAGCAGCTGACTCCACTGGTACTTCATCAGGCCCAAACCCAGCATTGTATCTTCAAGAAACTGATATTTTTCTCATTACAAATGTTTTCACAACATTTCATTGAGTACTGAAGAGAAATGAGGTAAATAAACATTGTACGTTGCATGACAATTTTGTTTGCAGAGTAGATGCAAAGCAATTTTCTGGAAGAAACCAGTAAGTTAAAGTTAGAAATAAATCCTGCCAAATCCTTAAAGTTGGGGGAAATATGTGGTTAGCAAAGGAACAAAAAGTATGAAGAGATAGCCATGCCATTGGAGCTCAAACCTTGTCCAATGGCCGAAAGCAAGAGCAAGCTGTATTAATAGTAGAGAGCTTAGCATGTAACAAAGAGAAAATCTGTAATAATGGCTTAAAAAGCCAGCCTAATTTTCCATGACCTTCCATAAGCCCAGTAATACTCATTAGTGTCTACATGAATTTGTTAAACCTTCTCAGCATTGAAAAAACATGACTTCATTCAATTTGGATTTGTTTGCATCTAAAACTTCCATATGCTGTAGCTTCCCTGGGAGTGACAATAACTTGTATTTGAGGATTAAGGAAACACATAATATATTCCACACCTCAATAACAGTTGCTAAATAGTGTAATCTACCACATTTCAAAAGCAATCAAATGCACAGATCCCTGCCCTTTTAAGTAAGAGAGCTTTTCTGTAAGAGAAGCATTTGTTAGTTGAATTTGTTAATTAAATGAAAAATGAGATGAATGCAAGTGAGGCTATGAGCTGATGCAGCTTCATTGTAATAGCAGTCATTAATAGTTATTAATGATAACTGGGATAAACTGTTAGATGCCATCCATGTGACATGAACAAATTATTAATGCATGTATCTTAAGGAAAAAAAAATCATTGACTGAGACTTGGGTGAACTTGCAGGCTAGGAGAGCAGATACAATAAATTCCAGGAACTGGGCATTTGCTTTGATTTTGGATATATTGTGTTTGAGCAAGGAATTCAGTATCCCACAGTGGCCTACCAAGGAAACAGCAAAGTTACAGATTTCACAAGTTGTGATGAAATGCCCCTTTTGGCTCAGAATCCTGTGCTCACCCCTGACTAATTCCATTATGCTGCTCATGCTGACATCCTGATTAAAAGAAAGTCATTCCATTTAATCATTAGGCAAACACAATATGAGTGCCTGGTAGGTTTGGTAAATATGAGGCAGATCAGTTCTTGCTCCTCAGGTGCTGATAGCACTAGCACCTGCCTTATCTCCTGTGTTATCAGCACCCAATCTGCCACAGAGACACTGCTTGAAACTGCAACATCATAAACAAGAAGCCTTTGGGCATTTGCTTTTCTCTCCTTCAAATACACATAATCATTCAGCAATACCAGGGTGGTTAAACTGCCCTTAGAGCCAAGTGACTTTGAGTTAGATTTCTTCTCTTAACCACATCAAATCCTGATGCATCTCTGCTACCTGTGGAACTAATGCACCAGAAGAAAGATCTTTTCTGGGGAGATGTTTTGCCGCCCACTTACATCCACTAAGGTGGATGGAATGCATAACCCCTCCTCAGTAGTTCATGCTGTGATCCACAGACCATGCATTTCTCCACATGAAGAGGCAGCTGAGTCCACCCACTCCCATGTTCAGCTGTTGTCCATCAAAGAGATTTCTCCTTTGTCAATGTTGTCACTCCTCACTGAACAAGGACATTTTTAACTTAGGTCTATGACAGACACTTTTTAAGGCAGGTGAGGGCACTGCAACAGCAGGGGGGCATTTTGAAAACCACTGCTGTAGATCCAGCTCTTTGAAACAACGGGAAATTTACTATTGATTTCCATGAGAGTAGAACCAGAGTACAGCTTTCCAAGACCCTTCAGTGCAAAACATGCAGACTGTATTTCAAGATTTGGGGATCATTGAGTCATAGAATAGGTTAGATTGGAAGGAGCCTTAAACATCATCTTGTTCCAATCCTCCTGCCATGGGCAGGGACACCTTCCACTAGACCAGGCTGCTCAAAGCCCAGTTCAACCTGGCCAAGATGCCATGAGGGTTAAACTGAGCTGAGCTGTAGTACTGGTGGGCTTCCTCCTTTTTATCTCACTCCTTTCCTTGTATTTATGCTGACACCATCAGAAGTGTCAGGGGAAGGTTCACAGAGCTGGAGGGAAGGAACTACAGCACGGAGAGTGCTTTTCCTTGGACACAGCTCATCATTCCCCCAGACTCACAGCAGGATGGAGCCTTGCTGTGCTGCCATGCAGGGGTAACACGCAAGAGGTTCCATCTAAATCCTTCTAAAATGGATGTTCTGCCATTCTGCAAGAAACAGCCTCTGAACATCTCTCAGAACAGGAGTCTTGAAAACCTCTAACTTGCAAATTAATATTTTTTAGGCAATTCCTATCATATTTATTATTACAATTACTACTACTACTATTGGCATTTTTGCCCATAATTGCTCAGGCATTTTCACAGAGTGAGGATAGAACTGGAACCCAATTAATTTTTCCCAATTCTACTCTCACACCTCTGAAACCCAAGAAATTCTGCAGTTGTTACCAGCCTGCCTATTATGCCTATTATTTTGTTTCCTGATTCTCCCCCAATGAAGGGCATCAAGATAAGCTTATTCTTGATACCTTGCTGTAATTTCCCTTGGTTTTCTGTTTGCAAGGTGCTGATGGGTGGCTGCAGACTGGAGAAGGCTCCCAGCACATCAGCTGGCTGGACACACTGAGGGAGCAGCGTAGCTGGAAATAAAACCTCCTGGAGATGCTGGTTTAATACTGTTTGCATGGCTTTCCCTCTGCAGTTTGCAATCACTCTGACTTCAAAGAAGCATTTTACAAGTTCCTACCTTCAGAGCTTTGTAGAGAAAAGTATTTTTACCATCTTCCCATCAGGTACTCTCTGAAACAGCCTTGCAACAACTGGAAAAGGGGAAGGAGGTATTTTATTTCTCTGATTCCCTTAGAGCAGCAACTGCAGGACAATTATAGGTGCTGGGAGATTTTTTGCTATCTCCCTTCCTAGCTTGTGTATTCCAGTTTAATACATCCTCACAACTGTGATTTTCCGTGATCACAGTTAACATTTTGCCCTCTGAGTGTAAAAAGTTGCATTTGCTAGTCTGTCTGGAAGCTGAGCCAGGGAACATTGTTTCCCACTTGATAACACTTTAATGTTCTTGGGAAACATTGGTCTATTTGTTAAAATTTTGTTCAAATAAAACCTCAGCCAAAAGTGCTGTAGGGCTTTTTATATTAATCTTTCCAATGGCCTTGTTTGAAGCATGAATTTTCTTCAGGGGCTGTTGTGTTAACTTATTTGCTTATTATTAAGGACATTGAAGATTGAGAAAAATAAAAGCAAAGCTGCAGAATGCTGAGCTGAGAGACCCATATCCTAATCACAGCATACATACACAGTGAGGTGTAGAGACTGTGATTAGGATAAAAGTCTGATCATGAAAAGTGACAAAACACTCATTGCCTTCAGGAAGATCAGCATTCCTCCAGTGTCTCTCTGTTGAGAACAGAGGCTCTCCTTCTTTGGCTAAATCTTGTTTCTAATTAAGTCACTGATTTCAACCTCACAGTGAACTTCATCTATTTTTTCCCCTCCACTAAAAATTAGACTGCTTTAAAATGAACTGTGAATTCCACAGAAATATTCTGGTTTAGACAAATTTGCCGTTGAGTAGCTGGGTATTTTTCTTTAAAAAGTCTTTAAGGTCATGACACAGATTTTACACTGATCCTGAGAAAATTTCCCCTTCAGGCCCCTGTCTGAGTCTCCCGTTGGTTTGATTCATTGCAGATTTTCCCCTTATTGGATGAGTAGCTTGACCATTTGATTTTATTGTTGGTTTCTTTCCAGATGCCAGAAGTACTGAGTATTTAAATATATATCTGAAGTTCAGCAGGAAATTGAAAATTGATTCTCTACAGCAGTTATCTGAGATATGGTTCAAGTTCTCACTTCAAGTTAGCCAAAGCAAAGAACTAAAGCACTCTCTGGGGAATGCCAGCTTGACAAATATTCCAGAGTGATTTCTGTGGCATCTTTGAAGAGAAATTCAGAAATTATGCTTTTGTTTAAAGAAGTCTTCTGTCTCCTCTTGGTTCTACTAAATAAGCACGAAGGGTAAGAAGAGAACAGAAAGGATTTTTAATTCCTTGGTACTACACAGACACCCTTCAGCAGGGACGTGTGATGAGGTGTCAGACAGGTGATGCTCAGGGTCAGGCTCTCTCTCTTGCTGTGCTGGATGGCCACAGGCTGTAGTCATGGCTCAGACAGCTCTGCTGGATCCCATGGATGGGGTTGTGAAGGAGGAGGTGGCTTCTCCCCAGATATTTCCATGAGAGTCAGAGTGTTGGGCAGGGCCAGGACGAGCAAGCAGGGCTGGAGCAGGGATATCCACAGGGATAGACATGAGTGTGTGGGTGGCTGTTCCTACCAGCACAGTCCACTGCTGGCTGGTGTTGGAAACTCATATCTCAACCTCTGCCATGACACTGGAATTATCCTCCTTTAGTTTCCCAAGCAGTTCCCAAGGCTGCCTCGTACTGCTGAGGCAGAGGGGGCTCCAGTAGAGCCAAGTGCTTACTGTAAAAGCAAGTGGCAGGACATAAAGTCCTATTTTTACCAATGTTTCTATGAATTTGATATCCCAACAGAGATGTACTGACTCAGAGTGATGCCCTTTGGCATTCTGAGCTATATAAAAATGAATGGTTAATACAACATTTGGAAGCAGTTTATTGATGTTTTTCTCTGCAAAATTAATTAAACTATTATTGGGTAAAATATTTACAAGACTATAAGAGAGACTTAGATACTTCCCTGCCTAAGTTTAATGTGTCTCCAGCAGCACTTGCAGTGGTCACTTATCAAATGTCTCTTGGTCTCCAGAACTCGGGATATGTGAGACCTCAAACCCTTTTATGCTCTGGCAGGAGAGTGAGTGCAGTAATGATTCACTATTACAGGCCAGTGTTCAATACAGATTGATTTGGTTCTGTCTTTTTGTTTAAAATGCATCTCCACACAAATGAGTCTGGTGTGTTCAAACTTCCTAAGTAATCATTTTACCAAAATTTTGTAATAAATAAATTATCCTCAAAAATCTACTGGAATACAAATAAATCTGCAGATTCTCTGTTCAGCAGCAGCAATAAATCCTTCCTCTATCACATACAGTGTTTACATTTGCCTAGGGGCTCTAAAACATTATGAGATGAAATGATTTTCCTGTTCCTTGGTGTCTGACTGCCATAGAATTTAAGTGTTTCATGAATTTAATTGTGAAGAGAGCAGTTTAACATCTTTCAGTCCCCTGTGGGAAAATGGAAGGAGGAGCCAACTGGATATTGCCTGGAAAATGATTCATATTTAAAATTTAACAATGATTACTGTTATCAGAGGAGGTTCAGAAGGGCAGCAAATGACCCCATGTCCATTAAAGATCTGTGCAAACTGGCAAAAGAAGGATTTGGTATCATAAGTAGGGCGCAGCCTTCTGCTTGTGCTACAGTTGCATTCCAGGTTGCATTAATATCTTTATTTATACAATTTTCAGCATTTTCCTGAAAATCTATTAGTTGTTTTCAAGCTCTCTGAAAGGTATTCTATTTCATTGCAGGAGAATTAATCTGCCATGCTCTGGAGATGGTGTTTATATCTCTAGCAACTAAAAGCTTACAAAAAAGCAGCTGCAATCTTCTGCTGGAGCAGAGGTAGATGAAACAAAAACTGCTACTGTTGCTTAGATGTAAAAAAATTCTGTTTTCAATGGAAAAGATTGTCCTGACTTGCCTTGATTACTGAAATCAAGGAAAGCATAATTCAGTCTATCAAACCATTTTTGTACTATTTAGGGGATGAAAGGGAGGATTGCTGTACAAGCTGGGGAAGAAAGCAAAACCACCAGTTGTACCTCCTTTAAACACACAGCCCTTCATAGTTTCATTTCCCCATCCTTATTTTGTGTTCTTGGTCCTCTTTTATTCACCTTTTTATTTTCAAGAAATACAGGGAGGAATTCTAATGTATTGTGGATGATCCTTTACTCTGACTTCCCTTCTTGGTGCACAGAAGTCAGGGTGTGACATGAACAACAATGTGATGTACAGAGCCTGCAGTGGATTCTTGGATTTTATTCAGGACTAAATGACAACAAAATCTTTGAAACCCTGAGAAGAAGGTGGGGTAGTAAAAGGGATGTGTGGGAGAATAGGAATATAAAAAAAGGATCAAAACAGATAAATTTCAGTTGGCAAGTGATAATGTACTCTTCAGTTTCCTAGCATTAAATTTGTAGCTTCCAATGTATTTTAGTGATGGATTCTGCATAGGAAACTTAATGTAAATTAGCTATTATAAATTTGCTTTCTAACAAGAAAAAGAAATTAAATATCATCTTATAAATTTTGCTAATGTGCTTGGTAGTGAAGCAGAATCAGCAGTAAGAAAAAGAATACTGCTGACAATTTCAGTGAGGAAGAAAATCAATCAACTGAAATGTTCATCATTCCTTATTTACTGGGATAATTTGATCCTGACATTCTGCACTGTGATGGGCATGGCTTGCTTTGTTCAAGATGTTACCCATTTTGTGTCTTTAGGAGCTGTTCTCTTCCCCTGCCACCAACTCAATACACATCCTTTTAACACACATGCATGGGAAATGAGTGTTTCCAGAGCTCCTGATTGTCCCAGCACCTCTCTACGTGCAGCTGACATGAAGACAAATGAATCTGCTTGCAGGGACACATTGTCTGAAGCATTGCTTTGGTTCATTAAAGCAGAGCCTGAGCAGTGCTCAATAAATGCTCTTTATCACTGAAAATTAGCAGTGGTGTGAGCAGGTCTGCTGAACTTTGCAGCTACACTCAGGGTTAAGAATGACAGGGTCTGAGTGTTGGGAATTGGAAGAAATAAAAACCTGAAATCAGAACAGCCTGGAGACTGGAGCATTCATTCCTGCATCTCTCTTAGGGTGGGACTGTGCATTAGCAGATGGCAGCCTAAAAACAATATGTGCTGAGAGAGCTCGAGATGTATGGCAAGATTTTCAACACCTACACAAGCGTTCTGAAGAGTATTGTCTGTCAGGGGTGGCTCAGGAATTCACGAGGTGCTTTTGTGTGGATTTCTGCAGCTATTATCTACAGACGATCAGCCAGGAGATGTTGGAGGCACATTCGAAGCAAATTTTTACAAAATGGAATAGGATAACTAGTCACAATATTAATCCCTGAGCTTTGATGTGAGCCTTGTAAAACACACACAAAGCAGCCCAGGCCCCTCTTTATTGGTAGATGGTGGAGATGGGTTGGGTTGTGAGAGGCAGCAGAAAATTGTGACTGAAGAGCAAATCATGATCTTGCCATCTGCCTGGAAGGAACTATTATATAGTGTTTGCTGTCAATCAGCCAACCTGTTTTGAAGCAAAGGCAGAAGAGTGTATGATTTTTTTTTATCCTGCTCATTTCATGCACTAATTCCCTACTCAAACTCACCATTTCCAGCACCAGCACAGCACTCTGGGCTCTGGCTGCAGCTCCCTGCCTGGCCTAGCAAACAGGGAGAAGAGGTGTGGAAGAGAGTGCTCAGAGTGATTTTCTTAAATAATGACAAAGCCCATAGGTGTGACAATGAATTAAATCTTAATTATTTAAGCAATGGCATCAGGGAATATTGGCTGCTGTACGCCACATATTCATGATAATTCTCACTTTTCTTGTTCCAGCGGGAGATCTTTCCCCCAAACTCTCATTTCCATCCTCTTTCAGGATATCTTTTGTGTTGCCTTATGATTTTTTTTTTTTGGGTTGGTTGGTTTGGGGTAGTTTTTTCATAAACATAACTGAAGGCAAAAATTGTTGCTGTCTGCTTGCTTTATCTTTTCAACAATTTTCCTACGAACCCTAGGCTACAGTATTGCACAGCAGCGTATTTCATCCATAACTACATTTCCTCATGTAGCACCTCTAGTCTGAGGATGTCCAAGCATGCTAAAATAGGTGTGTGGAAGCCACACTGTGCCCCTGCACAATCCAGGGCATTTCAGAAGTAATAAACTGAAGTATAATTTAATATCATAGAGTGATTCCATTATAAGAGTCCACACTGCAGGGGACCAGTAGCACAGAAACCTCTCAATTTGATAATGTTTTTTTTTCCCCATTGCTGTCTGTATTTATGATGAAGTGGAAGCAAATACATGGGTTTGCAAATCAGCTGTTTGGTCAGTCCCCTGGTGTAATATAAGAGCTGAGATTTGTTCTGCAGCTGAGGCCAAGGCAGAGCTAGAAGACTTTAAAGTGCTATTTTCAGGGTAGCACCTGGACTTAAAGAGAGAAGTACAACACTGCAGAGCTGATCTGGCCTCTTGCATTTTCCTTTGGCACCAGCCAAAATTTCCTTTCCAAAAGAAGCACTGGGCTATGCCAGGATGTGCATTTGATGTGCAGTGGAGCACCCGGGCAGACCTGGGTGTCTGGAAACATTTCACAGCCAGGAGAGGCCCTGAGCTCCCAGCAGATCTCCTGGCACAGAACCACCCTGGCACCTTTCCCACATCAGCCTGGGTGTGCCTGAGCATGGGGATTTACTCTAACTGAAATAACACTTTGGCCTGATGCTGTTCTGAGCCTTCAAATCAGCTCCTCCCTGTGCTCAGATGGTTTGAGTTTATAAAAGCTCCCAGAAGGGGGAAGACAAAGAGAGGAAGAGGAGGGTGATGTGTTTTGTTGCCTCTGAAGCTGGGGAATCAGCCAAGAGGTCTTAGAGAAAACAAACAGAAACAAATAAAAAAAACAGTCTAAGGGAGAGGAAAAGAGAAATGAGACCTAAACCTGCCTCTGACTTCAGACCTGTGTTTTGGTTTGGTTTTTTTAAGGTCAGTCTTTGGGAAATAGAATTTTGTGTTTTGTGTTTGTGTTTTGTGGTTGCTTTGCTGGTTGTGTTCATGGTTTGGGCTTTGACTTTCATGGTTTGTTGGGGAAATTTTTGCTTCTGACAATGTTGGGGACGGGAAAAAGTTGATGCATTTTTGAGCTTTGGTCTGTGTAACAACTTTTTGTGTGGATTTGGCTGCTTTTCTGACAATTATCCCTATGCCAGGAGAAGGTGGAAAGCTGGCTGGGCCGGGGGAGTCGTACAGAGAGTGATACAGAGTGATACAGAGAGAGAGGGACTACCAAGATGGAGCTGACTTGCTGCAATGTTTTAGGGGGAAATTTGTTTCCTAGATAGTCTTGTTTCTATGCTGATGTCTGAAATATGTCAAATTTGACAGAGAAGGTTTCTTTTAACTGCTCTTGAAGCCTCCTTTTTTTATTACTTCAGGATAATGACAGAATCACAGAATGGCTGGGGTTAGAAGGGGCCTCTGAAGACCATCTATTTCAACCCTGCTTCTAAAGCTGCTGAAATAATAATGGAGACCTATTTTTTAATTAAATTTAACTGCAATTTAGGAACAGAGCAAGTGTAGAAGGAGTGAATATAACCCAGTGACCATATATGAGCTCAGCATAGGGAATTTGAATCCCAAAGTTTCTGAATGCCTTTGCTTTTCTTGGATTTATTTTATTTATGTTGTAAATATTAAAAACACCTGCACCTTCAAGTAAAAGCTGACTTTTCAGCAGCAAAAGTAGGTGTTAAAGCTGTGTTTGAGGACTGATATTTGACATAATGAAAGTGATATATCAAATGCCAAATGTTCCCTCTGGCTATAGATACACTAATTTTCAGTTCATGCAGCCTCTGACCCATGATTTGTCCACAGTAGGTGGATCTTGTCTCTCATGTGGTTTTATCTGGTCTGGAAAAGCAGCTACAACCTGACAAAAGTAATAGTTTGTTTTTAAACTGGGAATATTCCAATAGCATTTTTCATAATGGCTTCAACCTGGCTCTTCTGAGAATCAGCTGAAGGCGCCGAGTTTGTGCTGGGGCCAATTTGGGAATCCATGAAAAGATTCTGGATTTTCAGATCAGGATGATCTCTCCAGAGATAAATGATAATAGTATCACAAGAAGCCATGAACTCCTACCAGTTCATGGGCTGTTTTAGCTTGGATTTCTTTACTTTTTGGAACTGAAACTAAATGGACAACTCATCCCCATCACACAATGGTTATGTTTGTCTGCCATGATATCCTGACTTGTGTTTTGCTGGTTATATTTTAAATGTATTGAGTGCTATTGAATTTTTTTTTGCATGGTGATAATGTACTGCACAGACAATTCATTTTGTTAATCCTTAGCAAGTGCTGATCTTGTCAGCTAATGGCGAGTTCTAGATAAGGGTTGAGACTTTTTGTGTGCGTTGTCCTACATACTTTAAAAATAACTAGGACACAAACTTTTGTGATATAAACTTCCCTGACAAATATAGATGTGTTCTTTTTTCTTTCTCTCCCCTCTTAGGCTTTGGAAAACTGTAAAAAGCAGAATCACTGCCTCCCAAACACAGTAATTGTGAAGACCAGACATCCCTTTGACAAGGAGTAGCTGCAAGTTTAAGGTAGGCTGGAAGGAACAGTTGTGAAAATCCTTCATTTTGTGTTCTGTTCTCACTTCTCCCTGCTTTTGTCAACATTCAGACTTGTTGTTAATTCTTTGTTGTTTTCCAGTACAAGCTACTTATTGTGCTGCTGTGGTTGTTGTGGAGTTTTGTTTGGCTGGGGATTTTTTTGGTTGGTTTCTTTTTCTGGTGGTTATGTCATCTTCCTGGTTGGATCTTCTCTGTGTACTTGGGGATGTTGACAAAACTGCTGTTTCTGCCAAGCAAGTTTGGTGTGGCTGAGGCACAGGGAGAGAGGCAGAGCAGTGATGTGCCTTGAGATAAGAGGGTGGAAAAGAGCCACCAGCTCTGGGTGCCAAGAGCAGCAGGTGGAGCATCTCCTCTGAGTGTGCTGTGCTGCTGCTTGGCTGATCCTCCATATCCATATGTCTGCACCTGTGCTGGAAACAGAGCAAATCTCCCAACATCCTGTGCTTGAAGTGGGACAAAAACTGTCTGCACCAGCCCCTGGCTCCCATGGGAAGTGGCTTCCCTGCACATGTTGTTCACCTCTGCTTTTTCAGGCTCTTAGTGTGCGTGGTCTTTGTGCTGGTCAGTGGAGGCTGTGGTCACAGCCAGATAAATCCTTGCTGTTTATTCCCTTCATGAAAACTGCTGTACCTTTCTAGCTAAGCTTTACTTGTTTGCCTCCAGGAAAAACACTGCATCTTCTCTTGTCATGGGAAAAAGCTATAGGAGAAGAAAACCTGACAATACAGACAGAAGGATTTCATGCTGTTATTGAAGACATAGGAAGGGCAAGAAAGGAAATAGATTCAGTTTGGTCATTGAGGTTGGATCAGATCTCCTGCAAGAGAGGGATAAAAGTGGTGAGGACTGAGAAAAGCAAGTCTCAGGACAAGGAAGGTTTTGCTGGGAATATATCAAAAGTTCTAGACATGAAGTTGAGCATCTGGCTGAGCAGAGGGGATGTGCACACACGACACCAAACATTGCTGCACTCATACTTTGAAGGTGGGTTCTGAGTGTTTGTCTGGGCCAAGCTGTGCCCAGGGATCTGGTAAACTTGTGCTCTCCCTGTACCAAAGGAATCCTCTTTTTGTTTCCTGTTCCACCAGGGGAAAGG
The DNA here is from genome assembly GCF_049639895.1 of Pseudopodoces humilis. Classification (NCBI taxonomy): domain Eukaryota; kingdom Metazoa; phylum Chordata; class Aves; order Passeriformes; family Paridae; genus Pseudopodoces; species Pseudopodoces humilis. Next base: position 15,847,169 of record NC_142212.1, read on the forward strand.
AAAACAACCAAGAGCAAGAAACACAGGGAGGCTCATGGCTCTGAATGAGGATTTCTTGGCTGGTTTTACTCTGGGCTTCATAGCATTCCTGTGCAGGCAATCACATGTAGGCAGCTCAATCTTCACATGCTCAGCTGCTGGTTGTCCTTCTGGGATGGTTCCCAATGGAGGAAAAACTCTGTGGGGAGGTGAGGGGGCCAAGGAAAACTGCTCTGCCAGATTTTTGAAAAATCTTCCACAAATGTTGTGAACCTAGGATGAGTGTCAGAAATCTGGCTTTTGGTGGAATTGAGGTAAAACTTGCTGTGAGACTACACTTGGCTCACCTGGGTAGGAGCATTTAGGTAGGGAGGAGCTGCAGTGTGCAGTTCCTGTTGCCCAGGCAGCAGCCAAGGCAGAGTCTGGGGTATGGGAAGGAGCTTTGTAGGGTGGGTGGAAGCAGCTGGGAAAGGTGGAGAAAGCAATCTGTGAAAAGCAAAGCTTCATTGTCCCAGGAACACTAGAGCTGGGGAGCTTTGCATTTCCAAGGTGGTGAGCCTTCTCCAGCCCCTGTGAAATATGAGCCTGGGATGTGTCCTGTTAAACCTCTTCATGGGTAAAAGGCAAGTGTGGGGGGAGAGAGTCAGAGGAGGCAGAAAGCAGAGGCCAGAGGCCCCTGTTTGGGTGCAAGCACCAATCTGCCGTCTGTGTGAGCCTGCCTGAGTTGCATATGCTCTCCTTTTCTGTGTGCCCAGAAAATTGTGATAAATAGAGGTCCAGGCAGGGAAGAGCATTTATTTTTATTTGCCTATTTTTGTCACTCACTTGGCATCTCTAGATGAATGGTGGAAGCAGGAGGGAAAGGCTGTTCTCCTTGTGCATGCAGCCCTGGGTGGGGGGCAGATTCTCAAAGACAGCTGGATTCCTGCTGACCCCTCACAACCTACTGTCACCTTGGAAATATCATCCAGTGTAATGGTCTGCTCGTGGCAGCTGTGCCAGCAGCCCTGTGGAGTCCTTCAGTCAGAGCTGTAGATAGGCAGCTTCCATGCTCTCTGACTGGGATAGCTCAGGTGCTGGTCTCTGTCCTCTCCTCTGGTATCAGAGTGGGGGTGGACGGACCTCCTCCTGACACTTCACCTCCTCACACACAGACCATGTAGCCCAAAGGGTGTTCTGCCCCTCTGCAGGGCATGGCTTCATCATGCCCCAGCGCTGCCAGGAGCTGCCATTCCACAGGACACCACTTTTTGTCCCATCTCCCTTTTGCCCAGAGACAAATTACTTTCAGCCTTCCCTTTTCATGAGAAATTCTTTTGAAATGTGCAGACTGCTCACTCGTGTCTTTTTTCCTTCCTATTTTCTCTTTCCAGTGTGTCAGTAGCCCAGCATTCAACATGGGCCCAGGGGTGCTTGTAAAGCATCATTCCCTCCCTGGCAAAGCCAAGTGAGGAGGCTGAAGTAAAGCCCCAAACCATCAGGTGAATATGACACTGCCCTTAGCAAAGAGGGCAAGAGGAAAATGCTTGATGTCTTGTTGGTCCACTGAAAGTTAAAATTGGCAGCAAAGACATCAAAGCAGGTGTGAGGATGCTTCTGCAAGATTTGCCAAGGACTCCTGTGTTCCTGTCTGATGCTGGGAGCCAGGGCAGGGAGAGGCTGCAAGCACAGCCTGTTTAATATTCTCTCTGTCCCTCTGATCTCCCCCCTACCCTGCAGAAGCAACATGTCCCCTGTTTCTGCAGAGCTTGTCCTGAGCAATAGCAGCATCTGTCAGGGGTTATGGTGGCATTAGCCTCATGGAGCTGGGAGTTAGCAGTGCTTGGCAGAGTGACAGTTCTGCTGTACCTTACATAAATCTGTATCTTGCATAAATCTGTCTCTGCCTACTCTGCCAAGGTGTGTGGTCACAATTTGTCTGATTCTTCCTGCTGTCCACAAGGGCTTTGAGTTTCTTAGAAGATTATATTTGCTTGAGACCCTTCTCCTTCATCTTTCTTCACATCTCTCCCTCCACACCCTTTCACTTGTATCCTTCCCACAAAGTCCAAAAAGGGACATATCTTAAACAGGTGCTTATTTTCAAACAAATTCCCATCACCTGCCCCTCACAGGAGCTGCAGAATATTCCATAGGAATAGAGCAGCTTCCCTGTATTTCTATGGAATTGAATTCCTTGAGCCTCCCTGTGGCTTTGGCAGCAAACCCCAGCAGCCTCCTCCTGCTGACTCAAGCTCTGGGCTGTGCCTGATCCTGGGTAGCTACAAGGTTCCTACCTTGTTCCTCAGTACTCCATGGTATTTTGTTGCCTCTCATCTGCTTTTCTTGAGCCTTCTGGGGCCAGAAAGTAATAACTACCTCAGTTCTCTGCTCTCTTTCAGTGTCTAAGGAAATTCCTCTGGAAAACAAGAAAACCCTTATTAAAGGGTTTATATTATATCCCCAACCATACTTCTTCCATGTGTTTTCAAACAAAGCACCTGAAAAGAGAATGTTGACCTCTTGAAAGAGTCTCTAGTCACATCAGGCTTGGTCTGGGCCGCTCTCTTGTCCCCAGCTCTGCTCAGGGACCTGATGGGAGCTCTGCTGTGTGACCTGTGGGGAGGGTCCATGGCCAGTGATCTCCTGTGTCACTTTGTCACACCCACCTGCCACCAGTTGCTTCACTGTGTCAGGGCTGTAATAAAGACCTGCTCTGAGCATTGTGCCAGAGGCCCAAAATTCATGTTGGTCTGCAGGGCCAGGTACTTGCTTTGTGTTGTCAAAAAAAATACAGCAGCTCCAAAGGAGCATGTGATCTGTCAGGTAAACTCATTGCAGCCCTCAGTGAGTCTCCACTGAGACAGATGTCCTCAGGTGCTCAGATGGAGGTACTTGAGTGTAAGGTTACTTAGTGCTGCTGTTATTTATGATTGTTTGGTGTCTTGTGCTGGTGAGCAGTGAAGGTGGCACACTCTTCTACCACAGGTTATCCAGGGGGGAAAAAAATAATCCCACTTTGTGTTATAGCATCCTGTAATATACATCCTGAGCTCTTAAAATGGAAGTTTCTGTTTTGTCTCCAAGCCCTTTTTCTTTTGTACGCAGACATAAGAGCTGTAATACCAAGTGAATGGTATGTACTAAGTCTATACAATGGCTCTTTAAAAAAAATAATTGCATATGGTACAAGAGGGAGAGGAAACCACTCCATTCCTGTAAATGGCCACTTAAGATGTGGGGAATAAATAACTGCAATAAATAATCTGGCATAGCTGAGCTTTAGCGTTTGGGAGTAAATCAGAGCTCTTTCCCCATCGTCTGCAGAGATGCCTCGGAAATGGGGTTGGAAGGAAGGATTGCTCTCAGAGTTGTGGCAAGGTGTCGGAAAGCCCCTGGGAGCGTGTGGGAGTCTCCTGCTCTCCCGTGAGTCTCGTTCCACTTTCCCTGCAGCACCCTTCCCCGTCCCCAGGCATGTGCTGCTCTCCGTGCGAGCGGGGAGCCTCGAGTCCCGCTCTCCCCTGGTGAATAAGTGGCAGAACAAGGCGGGGGGATCCGTGCTCTGCCGGCGGAATTAGCGCATCCCCAGCTCTCTCCTCGGCTGCCCAGCCCCTCGCCTCCCCCGGCGCTGCCTCCTGCCCATCCCCACCTGCCTCCCGCAGCCGGAGCGGCCGCTCCCCTGCGCCGTGCAGCCTCTGCTGCCGCTATTTAAATGCGGCTCCAGTCGCTGGCTGGGGGCTGCTGGGCGAGGGCTGTGTCGCTTTAAGGCACAAGCGATGCTCTCCCGAGCAGGGATGTGTTGAAATCGGCTCCGGCGCCTCCCTGGCCGGCCGTGCGGAGCCGGGGCTGCGCTGCCCGCACACGCGAGCTGCTCCTCGCCCTCCGCTGTCCTGCGAGCTGCAAACCAGCGCAAGATCACTTCAAAGGGCTCGCCAAGCACAAGGGGATGCTAGGAAATGATTTAAAGGTGAAAATGAGAAGGTTTCCACCCCTCAAACCTTGGCCACTTTTCTGACGGCAGTCTGAGAGCTCAGATGTCTTCTTTACTCTGGAAACAGGATTTGTAACGAAAAAGGGATTTTTTTTTAAATTTTTTTTTCTACTTTTAATCCCGATAAAGAAGATTATTGGGAAGCTGTAAAAGAAATCCCTTATTGTGGTACAGATGGATTTAAAAAAGTATTAGATCTTTCCGATGAACACTACTAGAGTGCTCTGCTCTTGGTTGGATTACTCAGGTAAGGAGCGTCCTCAGGATTTAAGATTCAGAAAGCAGATCTGGAACTCACCAGATAATAAGTGGAAAATATTCACTGCTGTGTTTCTATACTAATGATAAGATGATCTCTGGGTAAAACTGTGTGTGTGACAATTTGCTGACGAACGAGTGCATGAAGAAATGTTTGTAAGAATTACCGGGTTTGAGCAAAGGTAGTTTGAAATAGCGCAGTTTGAGAGAGGTTTTTATGTTTTTAAAAACCCACAAAAAGCTGATAATAAAGCCTGAGTGGGTAAAAGTAAGTCTGCTGTCCATATGCTAAGAACATGATGCCTGAGGAAAGACACAGGAGCATATTTAGCAGGTTGTGGAAGTTTTGCTCTTTGACTGGGATTTTTAAAGTTCAGTTTAAATAACCTGAATACCTGAAATTCCTCTGAGTGAGACTCACTTTTCCCTTTGCCTTGTGGTACAAAAAGCACAGGAGCACCAATTATGACAAGAAGGTGTTAATTCCTGAAGACACGGGAAGCCTCCCGGGAGCTCCCTGATCTGAGGAGGTTGAATCTATTTTGCAAGATAAATGGGTCTAAAAAGAGAGGGGGGAAAGTGCATAGTATACTGCAAAGCAAACAGTTGGAAATGAAATTAATTGTACAGCAAGCAGTGCATCAAGCACTCGGTACAGAGAAAGGAAGAGCCTCATGCTGATCAAAATAATGTTTTGGTATTCTCTATTAATTATACTTGTCAGTTTATGTGGTTCATTTCAACTAATTAGACTTAAAAAGCTTTCCAAAGACTCTGCTGCTTTCAAATCAGGGCAAAAAAAGGATTTATATGCATATATTTCATTGCCACAGCATTTCGCTATTTTAATATTGTTCATCTTCCTACTGTAGAAATCCCCTGGTATTGCATGCAGATTTATTTTATTTTTTTTTTGTAAAGACATGATTTTTTTCCATGTGAGAGATTTAATCTTTCAAAGTCTTTCTTGCTCTGTGAAAATGATGTTCAGCTGATTGGATTATTAGATAGAGAGCAGCATCCTGTCATTGGCTGAGTGAGGAGAGTGCCTGAAGTTTGATTAATTTGGCCATCTGAAATGCAGCAGAAGGTGCTGTTAAGGGAACTGGACGATGTGTAGCGTAGCTGAGCCTTGCAAAGCTCCTGATCCTTGCAGGCAACTGAGGAAAAGCTGCTGAAGTTACCAAGTCAGAGGGAAATTCAGGCATGAACACAAGTACAGCATGAACACAAGTATGAAAAAACACAGTTGTCTACACTGGATGGCCAAGTGCACCAGCAGACAAAGAAATTGCCTTTTCATTTTGCAAAGGGAATATTTTTAAAATTTTGACACAATCTGCTTGTGAAAACATCAAATCTTCTATAGAATACATCTGAAATTCAGTCTGGCCATACTCCAGTCCTTGTACATGTACAGGTCTAACAAAAGGAAGATGATTTCATCTGGGGATTAGAACATAATTCTGAGAAACAATTACTTTGTTTGGTAGACGGAAGCATGATTAATATTTAATGCTTGCAAAAGCAAAAAACCAAACAATGTACTGTTACTTTCTGGGTCAGTAATAGTCTTTTTAGTTTTGAGGATGGAGTATTTTGGCACTATGTCTTGGATATCTGAGGATGTTTTATGCCTTTCTGCAATGTGTTTAGAGCAGCTTTGATACTGTCTGGACATCATGTTGGTTTTTTCCAGCTGGTGTTGTGATTTTTTATAATTTGGTTTATATTTTTAACTCTCCTGTAAGTTGAGCTATGGATCAGTGCAAGAATATTTTCCAGCTTCTATTTATATTGTGGGGTTTTTTTAGTCCTCAGATTATTACAGTTTGATTTTTACCACTGAATTATTAAAGTTATCCAGGCTCCTGTGTTGATGTCTCTTTACCTCAGCTGTCCTTTTTGGGCATGACCTTTGTTGTACAAAAATTGCATCCTGCAGGGGGTAATAATAATCAAAAGACATTTAGCAAAAAGAGTGAAAAAGAATAATATTAAAAACACTGTTGTAATGGAAGCTGACTTATTGTGTGTGCTGTAAGACATCGGATAATAATGTGTGTCTAATATTTTGTTTAGAGAATGGCAGTGGTCTCTGCAATGTCCTGGGTCCTGTATTTGTGGATAAGTGCCTGTGCAATGCTGCTCTGTCAGGGGTCCCTCCATCACACTTTCCAGCAGCATCACCTGCACAGACCAGGTAGGACTGAGCTCAGCTCTGGGCTTGCAGGCTCTCTGCCTGTGCTCGTGTCTGTCTTGACAAATGATTGACTAATCAAAATTCTTTTTATCATTTAAGTTTTATGAGTTGCTTGCCTTTGTATTGCACAGCATCTGTTTTTTGGTGAGTCTAATGTGTGTTGTGCTTTGCCAATCCAATGTGGGGACAATCATCCTTTAATGTAATTTTCTAACAATTTCCCAGCCTAAGAATCCTGTTGTGGGTAATGGTTCAGTTTCTGAGTCCTTGTTTTTCTCTCCCCTCCTCCCCATATGGTGAAGTTTTGGAATTTCTGTAGAACTTCGACTCTGTGACAGAAAACACAGCTTTGTGGAACTTTGTACTTATCTGACCCAAACTGGGTTTGGGTTTGTTCCTTAAACCACTGGCACCAAACCTCCCTCGGTCATGGGTGTGTGCTGGAGGCCGGGTGTTTGCCTTAGAGGAGTTAAAGGAGACACATTTATTCTGAGGGTCTCAAGTTCACCTCTGAAAATTGATGGGGCTGCAAAAGTGTGGCCTGGAGGAGAATTTGGGACTGTGAATAGAGTGCAATGCCTGTAAAGGCAGAATCAATGCCACAGGTTAGCAGTGGAGAACACAGCTCACTTGGACTGCTGCATCTGCAGGGACAGCACAGCTGTGGTTTAATTGTGTTTTTATTAATAGAAATGTATCACATAACTCCTTTGACTGCTAATTGCACTTTGAAGAATGTGCTATGCTAAAAATTGAGGTGGTGGCATTTTCTAGCACAGTATTTTCATCTGCTTAAAATGGGCCAAGAATGTCACTTAACCAAATTTGAATCCAAAGAAAAGGTGGGAGAGGCTTTAAGAGTTGTAGAAATGAAAGATGGAAAGTGTTAACTCACAGTGATGAGTCATTTTACAACGTGGTAATTAATATTTTAATGGTTTTTTGAACAAATTACATCTCTTCAAACACAGATGGTCTTGACCGGTCTTTAGCAACTTTAAAACTCAAAGTTTCCCCAAGTACATTTCTTGCCCAGAAGTCACAGGTATTGGCATTGTCTTGGTTTGTTGTAATAAAACTTAAATAGAGGAATAGACCAAAATCCTTGGCCAGGTCTCAGTGCCAATGTTAGAGCATCAGATTAACCAGGGGTGTTACCTTTACCCCCTGGTACTGGATATTTGGGAGTGCTTGAAGTTTGAGGGGTGAGGGACTTATGTGGGACTTGCAGAGATTTATTATAATGCAGTTATTAGTAATGCTGCTGGTTATTTGAATGTGTCCCTAGTGAAGGAATGGGGAAAAAACAGCCCAGCTAAGCAGATATGTAAAAGGAAAATGTAATATCATTTTATGGAATCGGTTGAAACAAGTGACATTATGAGAAAAAATGAGGGCTGGGCAGAACCAGATCTCTGCAACATTTGCCTAAGCTTGAAAAATCACCTTTTTTATGAAGCAAGAACAGCAAGACACTGAATGCATACCAAATGTTGGGGAAATGTGAAAAATGACAAAATCTTCCACTCAGGGATGTGCTACAGATAGAGTGAAGGTTTTACAGCTGCCTCATCACCTACTTAGAAGCAGCCAAGCTTTCCCTCCTGCAAGCCTGGCTCAGGCAGCTTCTCTGCACCCTACATGAACAAGATTGATGGTGTTCTGATCCCAGGCAGCCAATTTCAGTCTCTCAAGAAATAATCCACTACATTGACAGATGAGTGGAATTTGACATGATGTTCACCTCGAATTCAGATTGTGCTGCACCTGGGAAGAACCAACCAGTGAGTGTCCTTTAGGGAAACTCTTAAATATTTTGGACAATTTCTGCTGTCACAACAGAAAATCAAGACAGTGGTTTTTTATAAGGCCGTGAATTTGCAGTCTGCCAACTAAATGTGAAAGGTTGTACATAAAAGGGATGGAAATATGTTAACTAGCAAATTGAGTGATTTTAATGTATTCAACTGCAGTCCCTGAGCACACCCTATTTTTCATATTTATATTATTAGGAATGCGTAGTTTACTTTTAGTTGGAAACTGTGTAAGTAAGATTAAAATGTTGAGCCAAATAAAAGTGAATAAAAAATGGATGCTGATGAGCCAAAGCATAATTTCAGTAATTTAATATTTGGTATATGAAATTTCAACTTACTGAATCATGACAAATAGAGTTGTAATCAATAGCATGCTCAGCATACCTTTTCCTTCAGTTTGTGATCTTCCATAGATAATGAGCTGCTCTAAAATAAGAGAATTTGAGCAGTTCATCTCCATCATGGGGCCACTTTGGTACAAGATAATTAAAAAGGCAGGTTCCACCCCATCTTGTGCTTCTCATGCTTGATGAATAGAAGAGTCTCACTGAGCACAGGAAGGTGCAGGTAAAAGATAAAATCCTCTTGGAGTGTATTTAGCATAATAAACTTGAACTGAACACAGTGGATTAGCACAGTGAATATATCCATCTGGACCGTGGAAGTTAATCCAGTTTTGAAACCCTGGAAATCAAGGGCAATATATTAAAAGGTTAGTTTATCATCAGAGATTTCTGAGCTTGATTTTTTTTTTTTTTTTTTTTTTTTGTTTCCTCCCTGAAACTTTCTTAAGCAAGTGTCTGAATGGGCTAAAATAGGTTTTTACACTCTGTGCAATCACAAAAGCTTAGAGCCACTTTCCAGTGCAGTATAATTCTTCATTTTTATAATTCAGTACTACTTTATTCAGTTAGATGACTTAGCAGAAGGTATGAACCTGGAAACAAATGTGATAAACTGCCCTACATGACAATATTTGTGATTGACTGTAGCTTTATTTTCTGTGAAATGTTGACAGGTAAGCACAGGTAGGAAGGCCATAGTAAATACTGCTTGCTTATAAGATGAATGATGCTGTATTATTTGTGCCTGTTCATTAATTCCTTCTTGTCTCATTAGTGGGAAGTTTGAGTGCTGCTTTTTAGTGCCCTTAAGTATTGGTGCCTGCTCCTTTTGGCTTGGATGGGTGAGGAGGAGGAGACCTGGGAGTAAACCTGCAGAACCCCATTGCAGTGTAATTCCCCTTGGGCAATACTCATGGCTTTCTGCAGGGTTTTTATGACTATATTTCATTTTCACAAAAATCATGTTAGGCAAAGGATGTGTGAAAGCATTCACAGGAAATAACTTTATGTGGAAACAAATCTCCATCTTCTTTGCAAGCTTGTCATTTCTGTGTGATTTAAGAAGAAACAGTGGTAATGGAAAGAATTCTACGCTGGTTGTTTTAGTCTTTAAGATACACACAGTTGTAGGGCTGTTGAATTGGCCTGAGGGGTTAGAGTGGACATGTGATTTGCAGAGTTATCTGAGTGCCTGTGATAGTTCATTGATCATCTGATTGACAGGATTGACCCTCCCAGCAGTAGGAAGCAGATGCTGGGATTGGTGACACAAGAAGAAATTAGCAAAGTACAAGATTCAAGTTTAAAAACCACAAAAAACAGCCATCACCCTTTCAATCAAGTAATTCTATACAAAATTTTGACTTTGTTCCATGACAAGGTATTAGATCTGTCAGCTAATCATAGGTGACAACACTGAACATGTGTTGGAAGGATATAGGATTCACCTGTAAGTTTATGCAAAAGGATTAGGTACACACCAAGTTAGTCTTGTGTGCAGTGTGAAGATGTAAGGCAGACACAAGCAGAAGAAAGTACCCTCTGTAGCACTGCTGACATTTGCAAATATGTTAATTAAAAATAGGCCTGTTCAGAGGAAGAAATCATGGACTGAATCAAGGCTGGAATTTTATGATGCTAAACACGAAGTACCTTTTATTGTGACAGTAGTTAATGATGTGCCTATTAAAAATCTTCTCAAGAAGTGATTCTCTGTACTACATATTATGAGATGGAAAAATCAGTCTCAAAGCAATTCTGCACCAACTAACAAGGAACATCAACCTAAGGATGCTCTGAGCATGTTTCTCAGTAGACAGCATTTTGCAGAAACTGTAGTCTGTGGCTGTGAGCAAAAAATGTCTTAGTTCTGATCTTGGCCTTCCCACTGATTTTTTTATAGCCTTGGGGTGAACTGCATATTTTCACATTTCAAAAGGTCTTCTGTTTTCATATGCCTCATATATGTGGCTATTCCGTTCAAAACAGACAGGGTTTTGAATCTAATTCCTCAGGAAAGTGTAAATAAAATGCCTCTCTACTTTGTAGAACAATTGAGATTTGGAAGGTGAGTTCAGCAGGATTTTTGCTCTTGGTGTTGACAGAAGCAAGTGTGGCACCAGGTAGTTAATATATAAAAAGTTTCTATGATTAGCAAGAATTGTGTTTCATTAATCACATGGTGTGAATGCAAACTGTTGCCTTCAGTATACAATGTTCAAATTGCCAGGCAGGAACACAGCCAGCCGTGGCCATGAAAGGTGACAGCTATTGTTTCTTGCTGTGTTAATTAAAAGGAGCAAATTTTTAAGTTCTAAGGTCTGATTCCATTTTCATTTATACCAGCAAATGCATAGGAAGCACCACAGTGTCCTGGTTTATTCACAATCAGAAAATCCTGCTCACAACGAGCCATTCCAGTCACTCACTGGAAAGATCTCCCTTGTGATACCTTTGTTATACACACCTGGCCTTCACAGGCTGCTCTTGAAAATGTGAAATTACCAACTGCTAAGTGAAGAAATCCAGGTTGTAAGTACCTACTGTGTTCCTGGTCACATACAAAATACATTTGGATGTATGTGGACACGTTTTTGTTTAGGAAGAGAACTGATGTGACAAAATCAACACTTAAGCATGAGGTAGGGTTTCTAGCAGCATGATGGCAATGAGCTGCCTGCTGTGCTTGTGTGATGCACTTGTTTACAGCAGCAGACTTGATCAGAAGTATTGCACCTTGTGATTTTGATTTTTTGATTTATTTTTTTCCTGAAAAAAATCAAACCTCTGAAACAAAACCAGCATGGCTCCAGGGCGTGCTTGCAGACAGGGTTTGCCTTGGGGGTTTTTGGGGTCTGTAAGCTGTTGCCTGAGGCACAGGGAGATAAAGGCGAAGGGATAGGTTGGCATTGCCAGGGATCTGGCCAGCCAGTGGCAGGAGGAGAAGGGCAGCTGAGATCCTCACAGCCTGGTGCAGGTGGAGGAGAGCTGTCACAGGCACACTGCTGAGCACGATGCCTTGTTGCTGGAGATCCAGGGAGATGGAGCAAGCTGCGGGGCAGTGGTGTTGCAGCTCGATGGACTGTGAAGAGCAGCCCAGGTGTGCAGAGGGGCCCTGAGCAGCCCACAGTGCCCAGGGAGGCTCTCAGGAGCTGCTGGAAGCACGGCTGCATTCCCTGGGAGGGTGACTTCCCTGGGAGAACGCTCCTGGGGTCACCCTCACTGCACCCCTTGTGCTGAGCAGCAGTGGCAAGGAGCTCACAGAGGGATGGTGGGATGCTGTCAGTACTCTGCACTGATGCTCTCTGCACTCTGCTTTAGTCCTCCAGCTCTGCCCTTCCTGCTGGCCACACTCCTGTCCCCATCCTGCGCCTCTGCAGCTCTCCCTCAGGCCTCTCTGCAGGCAGATGCTCGGTACAAAGCAAATCCCTCCTGTCATGGCAGGAGCTGCCCTGGGGAAACTGGGACCAGAGAGCTCCTCTTGCTGTTGTTGGCCCCAGCAACATCTCCTGCTCCCACGTCTGAGCCTCCCTCTCCAAGTGCAGCCTTGGGGCCCTGGTGACTCATGCAGGGACCTTTCAGAGCACACCACTATTTGTAGCTCGCTGTCGTGGTGTTAAAGACTGGGAGAATTCATTCTGTAGTGGTTAAGTCCCAAGGAAAATTTGGCACCTACAAATATAAACCCCAATGGCAAACTATACATCGCTCTGCACTGAAGTATTTCTGCTGATAACATCAGAAGCATGCCCTTAATGATTAGCCTGCTTTAGTCCAAGGTTCATTTATATTTTAAAAAGTAATATTCAAGTGCATTGCTTCATAAGATTGATGTGTTTTCCCCTTAAGTTTGATATTATTTTATCCTGTACTGTCTATAACTTCCTTTTGAATGTTTTTCTTTCCACTCTGTGAAACCAACCTTTGCTGTGAGCAAGATTATTTTTCCTGGTGGAACTCAGCATTTTTTCTCTGTTTTCATATGCCCTGTGCAGAACAGCTTTCTCCAGCTGAACTTATTCCTTTGCATGGGAGTGATGCTGGAGCTTTCTGTTCGTCGTGCCCTGGGTAGGGACCACGAGGACTGCAGCACAGTTGGAGTCTAAATTTATGAGACTCAGGCAGTGATGCACAATGGGGAATCGGGGGTGTAAATTAAGCTGAATGAAGTTACAAAGCCCAATGTTTCTGTGACTCATGTTTCTACGCTCTATTTAGATTGTTTTTTGACATCTCTCTTGCCTTCTGTATTTCTTTTGGAATAATGGTTTTCCTGTTTTCCTTCACAGTGGGTAAAGAAAACACTCCTGCCCTTCCTGAAAGGTCCCTCCAGTGACAGCAGGGTTCAGGATCACTGTTGCTATCATGATAATCAATAACTGTGTCCTACTATTCCACTGTAATCCTAATTTTGTGAAAACAGCTTGGATGGCAAGAATGGAAAATTTTACTGTTTTTTGGATGATGTGAAAACGATTCCTTGAGAATCAGCAAGTGGAGTGCATAAGCAATCTGTTGTCTGGGATGGGTGCCCTCAATGTGGTGCAGTGTCTTTGAGTTCCAAGTAACCCAGGGAATAACCTGCTCTCCATGTGCAGTCCCCACCCAGCCACACGTGCTGGGAGATTATTGGAGCTGGGCACAAGTATTTCTTCCATGAACAGTTAAGTTTTATTTCTATACCAAGTACCTTAACTCTTGCTAAATGAATAGGCAATTAAAAATCAGCTTAAATGGTGATCCTTGTCTCTTGATTATCAGGAGAGCTGTTGGTTCAGATTAAATAATGCTTTTAATCCATCCTCTTGCATGATCCAAAGATCCTACTGGATTAATTTAGTTTTTTGTAGTTAACAAATCTGAATCAAGAACCCTCATTTTGAACCTACCAAAAAAACAGGGAGCAAAATATGCTGTCAATTAAACTGTGTACAAGTGAAAGTTACATCTGTGGAGAACTTGATTAAAAACTCCTATGAATGTACATATCAGTTTGCTGGAAAGTGAGGAACCTGGGACTGTGATTTTTCTGTATTGTAAATAATGTCAGTAATCAAAGGCTCTGCAGATCAGCCTGGGTACAGACAAGAGCCTCAGGATCTAAACTGCACATCCTGATAAAACTTTATTTTTGCTGTCCTCATTAATGCTCTCCAAAACTGCTGCTAAATATTTCTGGCAAGCAAGGCTTCAGTGCAATTGTACTGTGTTGTTCAGGATTTATTAATTATAATCTTTTCTTGCAGAGTCTATTTATATTTGATCATGACATTAATTAGTTGCCAAAACAAACTAGAGTTAATGGTGTTTAATTAAGTGGTTGAGAGCAAGCAAGGACATTTTATTTGGAAAATTGGTTTCATTGATTTATATGTTTGTTTCTTAAAAGAACATGCAGAAACGAAGGGAACCTATTGGTTAGCACCTCTTTCCTACACCCTGTCCAGGAATCACAATCACACACTGGTGACTTTGACAGTGTTCAAGAGTATAAAAGTATCTGTAGTTCATATATTTGCCTATACAAACATATTAAAAAGTAAGTGTTCACATTCTGAATCATTCTGAACTTAAATGAAACCAAAAACCAGACAGAAATGAGATCAAATAACAGTGAAACTATCATTAAGGTCGTGTTCTGAACACTACATTTTGAAAAAAAACACATTTTAGACAAGACCTTAGCTTCATTTCTGGACTGGCTAAAGGTGCTGAGGATAAGTGAGGTATGGTAAAATACACTGAAATATGACTAGATAAGTATATTCATTAAAAATGATATTATTTTATTTCTATGATATAGTAATTCCTATGCTTTCTATCATGTGTTTAAAAATTGGCTAATTTTACAGTTCAGAAACCTTTGAACATCAGCTTATTTCATGTTTTAAAGCCAAAATTGGACCTGAGTAGGAAATTCTGAGGACTTAATATTTATGGGTTTTGTTTGTTTTTAAGAATCACTCTCCTAAGCTGAAACTTTTAAAAAGTGGTTCTTTGTGACTTCTTTATTCCTGCCTAGGTAATTTTTGGGGAGAAATAATTATCTGTGTAGGTATCAGCAGCTACCCAAAAGAAGCCATCATCCTGATAAAGGCATAAATCCTCTCTGGAAGCATAAATTCAGGTCAGCCTCTTTTCCAAGAGGAATCAAGACCAAGAAGGTCAAATTCAGTACATGAGGAGGGTCTTGTGTGTCCTTCTGGTACGAGTTCTTGTTTTGGTTTAGAGCAGCACTGAAATTAAAGTGGGTCTGGTGTTATCAGAAGTTGCCCTTTTTTTAATATGAGGATACATTTTTCATTAAACAGCAGAGATCTGGGGGAAAATCGTGCTTTAATCATAAGCTCTCACATCTAAGCTAACACAATTTACTGTGACTTTCATTAACACATTAAATTCCTCTTCTTGGTTCCTTGCATGGAGTGCTTTCAAATTTGGGTGGTCAGCCAGCCAGAAGTCACTGCTGTGTTAAACAGAAAACCCCAAGGGATGAGTTGATGCTCACAGAGGTTTTTGAGTTTGTAATTGTTTTCAGTGTGCTGGGGCAGGATCTGACGGAGAATGACTGTGTCTAAGCCAGCTCCCACCAATATCTCTTTGTGAGGCTTTAAAATGCAGCTTTTTTTTCCCCCTCTAGGTAATCAGAAACCGTGTTTCCTCAGCTGAAATCTCAGGGCTTTCTCCATTAAGCCAGCTGCCTGGGTGGTGTTTATTCTAACCTTGTTTTGAGTTTCTCCAACAAATAGATGACTCCTTTAGTTCTAATTTAGTTTCTCTTGCTATTTCTATTATCTCTTTCTAGTTGGCAAGCAAGGAAATCAGATGTGTATCAAAGAAACCATTTGTCATGGATTAGTGCATGCAAATGCCTTGATAACAGCAGTAGACAAAAGCTGTGTGTCTGAAGGCTGATTTAGGAAGAGAAAATTAACACGGCCAAAGCAGCACTGATAGCTGTCCCTAAATGATATTGTTCAATGCCTAAGAGCAGGGCAACCCTTCTGTGCCCTCCCTTGACATTTGTGTTCTACTGAAATCTTAATACATTAGGGAAATTCACAGTGAAGCCTGTGGAGTGAGGAAATGTCAGTGGCAGATCCTGTCTTTCCCAGGGATATGGACACATCAGGACCTTCCCCCTATCCATTGAATCCATCCCCAGCAGAGGTGGAGGATGGGGCTCACAGGTGGGCAAAAAGTAGAGAAAAAACATTAATGATCCTCCAACCTTGTGTATCCCAATTTTCCCCAGCACACTGGAAGCCAGGAGAGCTGCCAGGCAGGACACAGTGAATTCTGTTCAGGTTGAATGTATCCTCCTCAATGACTTCTTTGGAAATATTTTGCATTTCCTTCTTTTATGTTAATTGTTTAATGCTGATTCCTACTGTTGATAACACCACGCTGAACTGAATGAGTTGAGTGGTTATTAGATATTTATCTCATGCCTGTCATGGTTACTCCAGTTCCATGGTGAGCCTGGTTGGTCTCCTCTGAGTCCTAGGAGGAAAATTTGAGCTCTGGAGTTCCCCACCCAAAGGATGGTGGGAGGAAGAGCTGAAACTCAGCTGTAGGAAGGGGAATTTTGAGATGCCCCAACTGGGAGCAGGCTGTGGGCAGTGAGCATCCAGGGCACACTGTATTTCTAACCCTCCAAAACCACCCCTGGGGCATCACCAGACACAGAGGCTGTTATTTAGTGCAAGGTCCACAATGTAGGCAGATTACCAGCTGCTTTCTGTAGGGTTTTATCTTGTTTCAATCTTTTCCATCTCACTTTAGTTTTCCTCTCCCTTCCTCTAAATCAGTTTCCTTTATTTTCTCTAAATCTTCCTTTATGTAAGCTCCTATGGCTCTCACTTTTGGAAGAAGCTTTCTGAATTTCCTCCTCTTAATTAATGCACCTTCATGTGGTGTTTGAGCAACAAAATTCCATTTGATTTCTTCCCAGTTTGAACACCAGCTATATCTTAATAAACTAAATAGTTTCAAACAGTTCTATTTAAAAAGCATCAAAACAAAGCTATTTGTTAAAAAACTTGAAATGTTAGAATTTCCTACTTACTGGTAAGATAGATGAAGTGTTTTCTAAGAAAAACTGGGAAAAATATAAATCATAACCTCATCTACCTATAGGAAAAACTGTTTTTCTGTTTGATCAGAATCTTCCAGTGGGAAAGGTTTCATAGTGTTTTCTGGTGTTTACACACTCCACATGTGTTTTGATTGGCACCTTCTACAGGGAGTGTGGTATTGAGCAGTTCTTTGTACCAGTCAATCCTCTGAGGTTCAGGCTGTGCAAGTCCCCCTCTAAACCCTGCTCTTAGGTGAAATTATTTCTTACGTTTCTTTCTTGTATTTCAGTCTATCAAAGGAAAAGGTGTAATCTGCAGTGTCTAGAGGTGGAAACAAGCTACAAAATAGTATCAGATTTTTACTGAAGTCCTTCTGATGAGGATTGTGTCTTTAGTATGCTGCTGCCTAGATCTGAGGGGCTGTGCTCTTTAACAGGTGAGAAGAGATTATCCCTTAGTCCTGACAGAATCTATGAATCAAAATCTGGAGCAGAAATTCATGCAGAGTTTAAAATGCAAACCTGCTTTTAAATGTAACTATAGTAAAATAATTTTCTCTGTATCATGCATTATATAAATTAGTATATTAAATTTCACATATCTTACTCTGTGCTGTGTCCTGTCTGCTTTCCAAGTGCTTTAATGTCCAGATTTCATATAGTAGGAAAAGATATGAACAAAACTCAAACATGCCTTTGTCAGGAGGGATTATTCCATATTTTGATAACACATGTGTCCCAGAACCTTATTTGCTATAAAGGCAGCCCAGTTTTACAGGCACTCTAGCAACCACTGCCTGTTTGTGTCTTTCTCTTTATGAGCAGCCCTGGGACAGCCTGTGCAGCATCCAGCAGTGGAACAGGCCACCAGAGGAAACAGCTCTGCCCCAGGAGCACACTGCTGGGAGCTGGGATGGAAACAAGTGAGGTTTTGTTACTCTGGCAGCTCCCAGACACCGTCCTGCAGCTGGTACCCAGAGCTCTGTCCTTGGCACGGCTTGGCAAGTGCTGCTCTGGGCTGGGTGCTGGCTCAGGGAGCCTCTCAGCTCCCTCTTTCCACGGCATCAAGTGCTTTGCTGTAAGCCAGCTTCACGCTGGCTTAAGCTTCCATGGTGGTTCATCTGTAATGGCTCAGACTGCGGTTACAGTGCCCCAGCTGAGAGCCCTCCTGCTGCTGGAGCTCAATGGACAAACAAGTTGTGCTGTGTCAGGGAATGTTTCCCTGTCCAGGAATGTTCGCTGTCTGGGGAATGTCCAGGCTGAGCTGCAGACAGGCAGTGCCAGCTCTGCTTCAAGTGTGGAGCTTCCCACCCTCTACTCAACTGTTTCCTTAGAGAGCTGAGAATACTGGGCTTGTCTTAGGACAGAAAGGCTTCCTCTTTAATCATGTTTCTCACTTGAAACCTCCACTTGGCACCTGAGTTTAGTGCCGTGCTTCCAGCCTTTCCCAGGCAGTCTCAAATGGATTCTGTATAACCTGGTGTATTTTTTTGAAATATGTCTGACTTGCAAATATTACCTGCCCACTGTTACTCAATAGTCAATTCTTGCAGGCCAGCTCCAGCAACATGGAAACTTGTGTCAAGATATGTGGATGCTAGCTTTGGAGCAGGCTGCAGGGAGCCTGCAGAAACTGCAGGCCCCATAGCTTTCTCAAGTCCAGCCTGAGAAAGTAGCCTGGGAAGTTTTAAGGAAGAATCAAAACAATTCTTAGAGACAGAAAACAGCCGTGCCAGGTGTTGTTTTCCTGCTCTTGTTTTCTTTGCAAGAGAAAGTCAGAGGGTGTTGTTCACCACTGACCAATGATGGTGATGTAGCAGTTTACTAACCAATAAGTTTCCTGTCTGTACTTTCCACGAACCAGTCTATAAAACAAGGCTGAAACAATAAACTAAGGAATTCTCCTGTTCTGACTCCATGAGAGTCTGTGTCGTTCTCTTCTCAGCCATTCCTTAATAGAGCGACAAAGATAAATGTCATCTTATGAAGAGGAAAAAAAATTCAGATTATTTATTTTGCTATAAATGGATAAAAAACAACCCTTAATCTCTTGATTGATTCTAAAAACACAGATTGCTCTGGGGAAAGCCCTAGAAGATGTGTTCCAAAAGAGGACTGTGCTCTGGGAATCCTGGGTGGAAAATAACCTGTGAGTGTTGTCTTGTTTGGCCCAGCCAAGGGTGTGGGCACACACACACTTGCTAGGGCCAGGGTGCTGTTAAGGTCCTGCATCTCCTTCCCCACTGTGGTCATTTTTGGGCTGTGGCTGTTGAGGTTGACTGCAAAACTTTTGCTTCTCACTTGTTGGAACCTAGAAAACCTCCAGGCTGGAGAAAGCCTCTTCTTCATGATTTATCTCTGTTTTGGCAACATGAAAGCTCAGAGGTTCTATAGATATTTATCAGCATTTTTGTTCCATGTCAGGGCTTTTGGTTCTTTTTGCTGTCATAGAATGAATTGGGTGTCCCACTTCAGAGTGGAATCACCTGTCATCCCTGCAAGGGATCCTTTTCCAGAGGATCCTTCTCCTCTCATGCAATGAAAAGGTGACTGAGCACCAGCTGCTGCCCTCAGCCTGGCTTGCAGGAGGCTCTCATTAGGCCTTCAGTATCAAACTAAGACTTGATTCCCTCTCTTCTGATGAATTAATGTGAAAAATGCTCATTGAGTCTCTTGTGGTGATAAGCTTTCACGTGCTTGAGTAATTGTAGTAAATTTTCTGTTGTGACAATTGTTTATTTTTTAGTTTGAGGGAATACAGGGTAATAGTCTACATTTTGAAAAGCAGCATTGCTTTTGTTGTGTGACTAAAACAGTGTAAATAATTGATTTTTTTTTTTTTTGATATGACAGCCAAAGCACAATATCAAGTGTTGGTTTGGTGCAGTATTTACATTTTGAAATTAGTTTAGAACCACTCGATTGTTTTTCTGACTAAGTGAAAAAGAAAAAAGAGAAAACAAAACCTGAAACAATTTGAAAAATTTCTAGACACAGAAAGAAGAGTGAGGAAATGGCCAGATAAATAAAGAAGACTAGGGATGGTACTGCTTCTTTCCTTAAATAGATTTAATTCAGAGTATCTCTGATCAGAAATTGTGTTCTGCTTTAGGGGCTGGCTCTTCATCTTTCTCCCTGAAGTAGATGTATGGTGTTAAAATATGGCTGGAAGGGAGAGTGCCTTCCAATAGCTCCTCAATTTTACATCTTGAATAAATAAATAAGAGAGCAGAGATGAGACATTGGGATTTTTCTGTCTCACAGCAGAAACCCCCAGTCCATAGCTCTGAGTCTCCATGGGTAAGGCAGGGTTCTGTGGAAGGCTGGAAGGGCTTTGAGCCCCTAACCCTGCCAGAAAGGGAGAGATGGACAAGACAGGTTTAAAATCTCTGCCACTGATACTGAGTACATGGTTCTGCTCTGAGCTGGTGGGTGCAGTTGCTGGTCATTCTGAACTTAATATATGTGAAAAGGAGGTTTTATCTAACAAAGGATGCTTATCACAAAAGCAGCTTGTTCCAAAGTTGACCCTATGGACAGGGAACACTTGGGCAGATTTTTTTCTTTGAGAAGTGGAATCCCTGTCCCCTAACTCTCACAGCAGTGTGAAAGACAAAGGCTTTCTGCTATTCTGCTGTGCTTAAACCCTAGGCTTGACCTTTAGCTTCTCTCCGAGTTTTGGGTGAGGCCAAAGCTGCACCAGCCCTGCCCATGGCCTCTGCTCAGCCCTTCAGGAAGAAGCAGGAGCCCAGAGGGAGGGAAGGCAAAGCTTTGACAAAGCCCTGATTGTCTGCAGTGCTGTTGTGTTTTGCCGACTTCAGTCATCTCAAGGCCTCTGTTAATTTAATGAGCACATTTCACTCATCAGTGTGACAGTTATCCATGTCAGACACCAATATTCCTCCTTTAACACATCTGCAGCAGTTATTCTGCTGTCCTTGAGGAAATATTGCTTTGAGAGATGCTTTTAGGGTTTTGTTTTTTGTTGTTTTGGGTTTTTTTTTAACAAAGCCTTAGTATTAGAAATGTGTTTCTTTATTTCAGTAATAACACCTGCTTTTGTCATTTTTATGTAAATTCAGCCTTGCACAGCACCTCTGTTCTCCTCTTCCAGAGAAAGCAGCATCACCTCTCAGCAGTGGAGCTCTGTGTGACCTAATAGCAGTCACTGAAACCAGCTGCTGTGAAAACTGTACCTAATTGTGCCTTTTTCATTGCAGGGAGGGTGGAGGGGATTGTGGTGGTGTTCCTTTGTGGACATACTTGTTTTAAAGTAGTAGGACTGGCAGTAAATGAGTCGGGGGTCAGGTCCTGGGTGCCAGGAATATATATTTAGGGAAATATAGTCTTGTAGAAAAAAACAAAAACTCACATACTTCTGGTAGGAACATACCACTTTCAGCAGGATCCAAATTTGAGTAAATTTGAAAGAGAGATTGAGATCTGATGTATTGGGTTTGGCCAGGTTTGGTGGCAGGAAGGGGACAACAGGAGTGGCTTCCCCCATGTCTGACAGAGCCAGTGCCAGGATGGCTCTGCTGGCCGAGGCCAAGCCCATCAGAGAAGGAGGCATCAACAAAAACATGGTGGTTTGGGAAGGAGGGAGGGAATTTGGGACTGAAACAACCTGGGAAGAGGGGAGGTATGGGAGGGAAGGTGCTTCTGAGACTCATTTTTGTTTCTCATCATTCTGCTGTGGTTTGGTAATAGATTAAAAGTGATTTCCCCAAGTGAAGTCTCCTTTGCCTCTGACAGTAGCTGGGGAGTGGCCTCTCCCTGCCCTGCCTTGCATTTTCTCTCCCCTGTCCAGCTGAGGAGAGAAGGGAAAGAAGAGCTTTGGTGGGTACCTGGCACCAGCTAGGTTCTCCCCACCACACCAAGGGTTTGGGTTGTTTGTTTTTTTTAGCAGCCCAAAGCACAAACCTCTTTCCAAAGCCTTGTGATGCCTGTTGAAGTCCCAGCCCAGTTTTGTGACATCTTTTTGTGCTGGTTCCCAGCTCAGTGGATGATCTCTCGCTGTGAAATCTTAGAGCCCCAACTTTCCGCCAGCAGAAAAAGAATAAGGTGTAAAACACTTAGGATTTTGATGGCCCTTCATGTGGAATAGAAAATGTAGATTCATGTAATAGCTGACAAAGAGCTGATTATTTTTGTATCTTAAAAAACAACCAAGAATGTCCAAGAATCTTTTTTTACCATTATAGATGACATTTCTTGTGTTTTCACATAGTTCTTTTTTGAATCATGACAAAGTGAGATTAAACAACAAACAGGCCCAGAGATCTGTCATTTTCTTTCCAATGATTTGCATAGGATGGTGCTCATAAATTATAGAGACAGTCACTGGATAGCGTGAATGCACAAGCACTTTGTGATACAATTTTGAGAAACATCCTGTGTATTATAACTGCACAAGATAATGATGCTGTTCTATAAAAAAAAGCTGCTAAACATTTCCAGGACACTAAACCTTGAAGCAAAAGTGCTAGTTTTTCTTTTTTAACATAAAATTGAGAAGTTTTATGCTGGATTATATAACACTCTGCCTACCTCTCATTTATTTAAACATGAAAATTACAAAAATCCTCAGTGTTTTTGACACCCTCCTTTGTCTGTAAATCCTCCTTCTGTAAATGGGAAGCTTGGGAAAGATGTTATAAGACAAGGAGACTTAATTCTGTTCTGCAGCAAAGACTCCTTATTTATGGCTGCTTTTATTTTGTGTATTTCCCTTCTTTTCTTCTTGAGGAGGATAGAGGAAAGGGGGCAAAGCAGCATCTCCCAAAGTGAAAAAGTGTGGATATTCACATGGCCAGGCTTGTCTAACTTTTTGTTCTCTGTGGCACAGGAATATTCACTGCTGGCTCCTGTATGTTACCTCATCTTGTAGTGCAGAGACCCATTTTTAATGTGCAGAGCTGGAATCTTCACATAATTGTCCTTTGCTCTTCTCTAATTTCTTGTCCTCTCAGTATAATCCAGAGAAGGATGTTCACAGCAGGGTTCTAGACTCTCTCATGGCTAACTCAGTGCTAAAAGTTTCCCTTTGACTGAACAGGTCTTGCCCTCTGTTATTCAAACACTCACAAGGGTTTGGGGTCTGGCTGCATTCCTGCTGGTCCTGATGAAGATTGAAATGTTTTCAGTCCTGCTGTTGCTGAGAGCATCTTTCCTTGCTGTCCAAGGGCCAGTCTGGAACAGGATGTATCCTCTGGGAACACAGCTTGTCCTGGACCAAAACGGCAGGACCAGCAGAAAATCCCTGTGCTGCACTGGGAAATGGATGCTGCCTTGCTCAGTGCCCCACTCCTGAGAGAATTTCTGCTGCCCTGGGTTTCTCTCTGCAGCTGCAGGGACAGGGGGTGTCAGAGCTGCCCTGGCAGCGCTGCAGGAGCTCAGCACACGCTGATTTTCCATGTTCCTTTTCCCTGTGCCCCCAGGGCAATCTGGCTTTGTCTTTCCTGGGGTGCAGCTCTGAGGGCTGGCAGTGGAGCTGTGCCCCCACAAGGCAAAGCCCGAGCTGGCCTGGGGGTTGAAAAGGTGCCACTGCAGGCACAGGGCTTCTGCCATTCTTTAAGTAAAACCACTCACTCAAATTCCCTGACTTTTCATTACTTGTTTTGTTATCTCTCTACCCCCACCCCAATAAAGAAGATATACTTCTAAAATTTTTATTTTACATTCTGTGTTCTGGTGGCCACAGCTGGGCAGACCTCAGTGCTCACAAGGATAGGTCTTCTAAATGAAGTACTTAAAATAATAAAGGATAAATGTATGAAACCTGAAACCAGTATCAACTACCCTGCCTTTGTTCTTCTCTAGAAATATTTTTCTTATTACATTTTGAATTATGATTCCTGTAACAAATTCTAAAGCATATCTATTGACTCAAGTGCAGAGAATGCTCAAAGTGTCATTAAGTCTGCCATGACTCTTTCTGTCAATATTTCATATTTGAGTAAGTTCAACTTATGCTGTAAGCAAAGCCACGGCAAACTGGGGGAAGGTAATGCTCATATGTCGCTAGCACAGCTTTGCATCCATAGCTTTACTGCAATCCAGCTCACTTCTTGCTTTGCATTCCCCACATTCATATGGATTTCTTCCATGGGGGTTTCAAGCACTACACCCTCCTGTATGTGTGGCAGGATTCAGAAGCTGCAAATCCATTAAATCAATCTGGTGGGTGATCTTCCAGTAAATAACACCTGAGTTTATGGTTTGTTCAGCTTTGTGATGGATCATAATTTGAATTTAGAGCTGTTTGCCAGCCTGCTGGGCAGAGGGGTAAATCTGCTCCCCTTGGGAGCCTCCAGCCTGGCAGCACCTCACCTGTGTGTGATGCTGAGAGCCTGGAAGGGAGAGGATGATCCAGCGATTCCTTGCTCCTGGTAGCTGTGACTGGGGATTTAAGGAAGTAGCAGGCTTTCTTTACTTGCCAAACATTTTGCTTCCATCACACTTCTGGCAGTGATAAGTGTAGTAATTATAATTTTTATCATGTAATAGTCTGTAGTCCTAAAATAACAAATTGTGAGCACATCTGTAGGCTAGGTTTAACTTTTAGTGCTTTTCTGTATATAGATATATATTATTTCTTTATTTTTAATATTAAATCATTATAGTTGAAAAGTTAAATATCTGGATTTTATTAATTTTTCCCCTTCCACCAGAATCATGCCAGCAACACAGCATCTTGTCCAGCTGTCAGAATATGAAGATATTTTCTCCTTATAAGTCTCTTACACAATATGAAGGAGGGGGATATAAAGATTCCAGCTGTAGATATAAAGATTCCAGCTGTATGCTTTCCCATAATTTATATTTCTTAATTTTTCAAGGAGGGAAACTTCCCCATCTGTGAGGAGAAAAAGAGAGGTAGACTATGAAACATAGTTCTTAATGGCAGCAATGAAAATGTTCTGTGATTTGGGATGTAAGAGCAAGTCTGCTGGGAAATGGATTAGTAGGCCAGGAGAGGCTATTGTGATCAAAGTGCATAGTAAATTAATTTACCTCACACTCCAGCAATTTATCACATAGATATCACCTCTACATGTGTAAAGATATATGAGTATGGATGTGATATTGCTCTAGTGCTTATATCTTATTCCTGAACCTAAATAATTTAACACTCCTGCTTTAACCTTATTAAAATATTAAAGCCCTGCCATTCCTTAGATTTGGTTTTGTTACAACTGTTACCTTACATTTTTGTGTCATTATGACACCCCTTGGTAACTGCAGCCCAGACAGGTCTTTGGCTGAATAGAAAGCAAAGCTGTTCGGGGCTGGTAAATGCAAAGAAATTTCATGAGGAACAAGGATAAGCTTTGTAAAGTAGGAGGAATGACAGATTCACTGACATCAGGAGCCTTTTTCAAAAGAACTTTTTCATTTGCTCCCGCTTGCAACTTTTGGCTTGTAGTCATTTCCCATCTCTAGAGCAGCTCTGAGTGCTTTTTCAAGTTGCACTAGTTATGCTGCACAATTAGACTTGGCTGGTAAACAGTTCATTAAAAATATCTACTTCAAAGCAAGATGAAAGGCAGCTTTCAGAGGTTTTGTTGGAGAATGGAGCAAAGTAAAGATCCACCTATTGTTGAAGGGCCTCGAGGTCAGGGAGTGGAGGTGGTGCAGTGAAGTTGGGCATGGGGAATTCGCAGTTGTGCCCTGGCCTGAATTAAGGAGGGGAAGAGTTTTTCTCTGCTGCTCTTGGGCAGTGCCCTGATGAGGGGTTCTGCTGTCTCTGTGCCTTTGATCAAAACCTTGTTCCCATCTCTTTCCCATCACAATCCCAGGTGGCTCCTCTTCAGAAGGTTGGGATGTGTGCTACCAGGTTACAAAATCATTCCCTCAGGAAAGTCCTGATTACCTCTGTGCCTCTGCTCAATTCAGTGAGGGTGAGCTGGTCCCTGCTGCTCTTGGAGCTGGCACAGGGAGGATCTTCCCCTCTCCTGCCATTCCACAACCTCTTCCCAATGATTCCTTGGCTCCTGTCTGCAGAGCCACCAGTTTCTCAGAACCTCTTTATTGCCTGAGTTCCTCTAATTAATTACTTATCTCTAGGTCTTTTAAAAATCTGTTAATTGCTGTATTGTAACTGTCTGTTTCCCCTAAAGTCTGAAACCATTTTGTGCACCTCTTATCTAAGTGTGCAATCAGCTAAATTAATGCTAATTACAGTTTCCGAGGCTCTCTTGAATTCATTTTCTGAAGGGAGAAAAGTTTTCTTGATGTTTATTTACAAGTAGAGGTCATGAATATCCCTGTATTAATCTTTTTTGATTACTAACACCTGATAACTCAGATTGCTTCTTCCTAAAGTATTTTTGGTTCAATTAATTTGCTTTTACTGCAGGATCTAACACACATTCGGCTGTAGTAAATCACCTGCTAATGAAAGCACATCTTCTTAAATCAGTTCAGACTTGCCTTGTTAGACTTCTGTTTGAGGAAAAAAAAAGTACTTAAAATACTTACAGAAAATGAAAATAAAAAGTAGTTACTCAGATAATTAATTTTAATTGAAATTTTTCAAGTGAAATTTTTTAAGTGAAATTTTTTTAGTGGGTTTGACCATCATCTCCATTTTTCTCTGTAGTTTTTTAGCATACAATTATTAGTGTTTCTTGTAGATTTTCTTTATTTGAGTCTCAGAACCTGTGCTATCAGTATGAAAATATGACCCAAGGAAACCATGAAGTGTTTTCAGAAGCTCATGGTGAAAGATGAGCTGGTGCAAATATTGTAACTCAGACACCAAAACTGCCAAGAAAAAGGGGATGGAAGAAGTTGTTTGTCTTGTATAGGAGAAAATCTCTCCGAAACAAGCAATTGGCTCTCAGTTGAGCTTTCATCCTCCTTTTACTCCATCAGCACAATGTAAGCACCACGTAAGACCACATCATTTTGTTAAATGGCATTTTGCCAGCACTGCCCAAAAGACTCTGGGGGGTAGAAAACTGTTCCAGGGTTCTATAGAAAAGCAGCTTTAGACCAAATAAAATTCACTGTTGGCTCATGTGAGGGATTTCAGATGAGTCAAGTGACCCATCAGATGAAGGCTTAATTAGGGCACTTCATCCTAACCAGGGCAAAACGAATCTCTTCCACTGAGGTAGAAAATTGGTCATGGCAGCTTTTGTTCAGCTTCTCAAGAGGGAGTGTGGTGTGTGACTGGGTCTGCAGGTGGCAAAGAGGTGTTTGGATGGTCAAAAGTGAAGAAGGATGCAGTGATCTTAAATAAAGAGGCCTGAATACCTTAAATAATTAATAAATTATCTTAAATAATTTCACCCTGCCTGTAACTTGAGTATCATCTTCAGCTTGTGTCATCCTGGCTGTGTCTGAATCATGCTGCACGAGCCATCTGAGATGCAGCTGTTGAAGTTTATAATCGCAGCCAGAAGTTCTTGTTTCATGCTCTGATTATTTCCACCTTCTTTTGTTCTTCATAAGTTTTGTTACACTCTGCTGGTGTCTGTCCTTATTGCCTGTACCTTGTCTTCCCTCTTTCCTGGTATCCCTTTTGCTATTGCATCAGTTGTCAACTGTTTTGATTTTTTAATAGTATTTGTTTTGTCTGTTCCCAGCAGATTTATTTCCTGTTTGTTGTGTTGCACTTGCTTTCCCATGCACCTTGCACTGGGCAGGTTTTCATGTTGCTGATTCCCTCAGTACTTTCTGTACCCTTGCCAAGCACCAAGCCCCTTTGGCATCAGCTGCTGTTGAGATCGGGGATTAGGTGTAGCAATTGGTCTGATATTCTCTAATAACTTATCTGCTACTGCAGAAAGATTATCTAAAGAAAGTCTATCTTCAAAGCCTGTACTTAGTATAACAGATAAATTATTCTTAAACTCAGGTGACTTTTTCTGATCTCCAAAGACATCTCCTGGGACAGAGGGGTTTAGGTACCCATCTGCAGGTTTGTGCTTTCTGTGGATTTCAGTCATGAGTTTTCAGGCATTTAGTTTAAAAATTGTGCCAGGGTTTCATTTCACTGGATCTTAATTCTCTGAATATCCCCTACTCATAAAATTATTTTAGGCATGTCCACAAGTGCAAGGGAGCTCAGAGATGTCCTTGTTGGAGCCTGCAGCAGCTCCAGAGCCAGCACAGGTGCATCAGGACACACTCACTGTGTTAATTTGGTACCCTGCTTCCCAGGCTGGGTACTTTGTGGTGCTTCAGTATCACATGTGTTGATTGCAAATCTGCTTTCTGCACTCAGGTGTTCAGAATAGCCTATTTTTAAGCTATTATATCATCCTAGGGGCTCATAAGACTAAAATTCAGTATTTTAAGCATTATCTTAATTGCACACATTTGTGTTCATGCTGTGTTTCTCAGATTTTGTTAATGGACTAAATTATCAGCAAAAATTGTTAGAAGGTGTAGCTAAAATTTGATATTGATTGACTCACTTTTGCCTGTGGGTATGCAGAATATGGAGTGCCCTGGTTTATTAATCTGAACCAAATTTTACTCTCTGAAAGAAGGAAGATGTTATTAAAGTGAAATATATGTGTACAGCCAGGCTATTGCCCTACAAACTGTGGTGATAAACCTGAGGCTTTGATACTCCTGAAAATATCCCCTACAGAGAAGGACATGCATTTGTTTATAATAATTCAGGGATTTAGAACAGGATTTCTGCTGGTGTTTGTAGCCCATGTCCTGGCAGCATTCAGCAAACTCTTAATTAGCCTCTAAACCCAACTTTAGGGCCTCAAGGGTGACCTTCAGTACAGGGGAGCAATGAGACATTTTTAATTTGCTAATTACTGAGTGGGGTTAATATCCATTAGCATGGTGGCATCAATTCCACAAAAACTATTCTTGCTCCTCTTGGGTTCCTTGGACTCCTTTGTGTGTATTGATTGCATCTCTGCCCTGAAAAATGTATAGGCAGTGTGAAATAAAGCTATTTTAGCCTGAGGGGCTGTGAGATCAACACCATCACTGTGTACAGGGTGATTCAAATGTGGTATTCCAAACAGAGGGCAAGGTAGTGTACTCATCTCCACTGAAATAATTATTTAACTGTGCTCTGTTTTTAAGGAAATAAATGTGAAATAGGGATTTTCCTCAGAGCTGAAGGGCTTAAATTGCTCCAGTGAATAGCACACGTTATGCCATCAGTTAAGAGCAGCAGCTGAGGTCACTGGGCTTTTGCAGCCTGGAGAAGACGACAATTGAGGGGACACCTCAAAGCTGTCTAAAACTTCCTCACAAGATAAAAAGTGGAGGGTCAGGCACTGTACTCTGCTCTCTGTGACCAGGGACAGGACCCAGGGGATGGCTGGGATCTGTGCCAGGGGAGCTTTAGGTTGGAGATCAGGGAAAGGTTCTTCCCCCAGAGGGTGCTGGGCACTGCCCAGGCTCCCCAGGGAATGGGCACAGCCCCAGGGCTGCCAGAGCTCCAGGAGAGCTTGGACACCGCTCAGGCACAGGGTGGGACTGTTGGGCTGTCCTGGG
Source organism: Pseudopodoces humilis (assembly GCF_049639895.1). NCBI lineage: Eukaryota > Metazoa > Chordata > Aves > Passeriformes > Paridae > Pseudopodoces > Pseudopodoces humilis. The sequence continues at coordinate 15,876,300 of NC_142212.1, forward strand.
CAGGGCCAGGAGTTTTCTGTCTCCACTTGAGCAGCTCAGCTGCTGGTTTGTACACAGAGTGTGCTCACAGGCTGTTCCTTCTCGCTGCTCACAGCCCAGGTGACAGAGCCAGCAGCTCTGGGGCTCAGACCCTGCTGCTGCCATGGCTCTGGGACCTGCTGCTGTACTCAGAGGCCACACCATGAGTTATTTCCTCTTCAGCTCCAGGATACAGGGTCCTGCTTCCCCTCTAGTTTTCTAACACAGCTCAAGCTTGTGTAGTGACCTGGAACCAAGTAATTGCTGTGCATTAAAGTACATATACTCACTGGTGTAAAATGCCAGTAATTGTGCCATACAGCAATTATACCAATCCAAAAATTGCTAATCTGAATCAATTTGACATGTGATGTCTTTAATGCTTTTCACCAGTTTTGCATTATGAAGAATGGTAAATAAGTGTTTGGTCTTTCCATGTCATCTGATAATGTTTGTGCTTTCCTGTGTCCCTCCCTATTATTTGTCCCTGCTGGAAATTTAGTGTTTAGATTGGTTAAATGCCCTTAAGTCCCCTTTCTACTTTTGCTGGTCTCTCTCTTTTTCCCACTTTGTCTTTTTTAGGGTGAGTATCTTACATCATACTAAAAAAGAGCAAAACTTAAATATATTCCTTCTGTACTATTTTTTTCAAAACTATTATGTTTCTAGCTCCCAAGGTGTCAGATGTTATGACTGAACTGTCATTTTTTTTTTTTCCAACCTGATATTGTTTACTTTAGAAATTGCTTGGAGAAGGTAGAGCTGACATATGACTTCAAGTGGAATTGCATCTGTTTTGTTAACTTTTATATCATTTAATGATTTTTCTCCTTTAAAAAGAAAAAATCAAACCACAAAAACAACTCAAAAAAATCAATTGAAATGCAGTTCAACAAATGAAAATAACAGTTAATGTTGGCCTTCAAAGTGAAGCAGGGGGAGTTAATGCTGGTATTCCCTCCAGAGCCTAGTGCTATTTTTTTTCCCTTTGATAATACCAACAAAGTGGAAGCAGCTTGGGCAGATTTGTGTGGGGAGGTGTAAAAATTGTGGGAGTGTGGAAACAGCAAAATAAATTTATCTTCATCCCACTACAGTGTGTCATTGCAGCTGTTTATTTCAGTGGTTGTTCCACAGAAAATGCCAGAGCAGAGCCTTTTTCTCTGCTGCCTCAAACTGGCTGCAGCACTGGGGTGTTTTCAGGTGATGGGCAAGCAAGGAACAACGAGCCTGAGTGCTGCCCATGTGCCTCTGACAGAGGCAGGTCCTGCTTCTGCAGCAGAAAACAAAATCCTGCTGCCAGGAGCTGTGCCCTGCAAAAAAGTGAAAACACATTGAGGAGGAGCTTGAGGTTGGAGGGTGCTCTTTCCTCTCAGATTTGAAAAGCCACATCCTGTAAACATTTTTTCCCTGTGTCCCCATTTCTGAAGGGAGCAGTGGGACAAATGCTGGGAAGGATTCCCCTGGATTTCTCAGCTGCCTTCTCCCTCTCACTGGGGAAGTGCCACAGTGAGTCACTTGTAAAAACAAGAGGTGACTCCAGGAGTGGTGGTGTTGTTGTTGAGGGGAGAGCTCCAGCATCCCTGATGAACCAGAATTCCTGCTTTTGCAGGGCTGTGTGTTTTGGCTCCAATATGAATTAAAACCACTGTCTTTTCCAGAATTTCCATGCCACTTGAGTTGTTGTATTGCAGAGCGACCTCACCATCTGCTCCCAGGTTCTCATCGTACCTGGCCAGAGACAGGTGTGACTCTGGGTAGAAAGGGGAGAGGAGACTTTGGGCAATTAAATAAATACAGGTTCTTTGGTGTTTATTCAAGCATAGTAAATCTCATATTTAAATAGTAAAATAACTCTTGGAAATGCAATTTTTTCCCTAAAGTTCATCTGCTGCTATATGTGATTCTGGTGCTCCTATACTTAGAAATGCTTAACATAAATTATGACCTAATTAACATTTGCATGGTAATCTAGACTTCCTACAGCTTATTCTCCTAATTAACACATGACAAATGATCAAGAATTAATATTTCATTGAAACATAAGTTGTCCAAGAAAGCCCATTAATGCTGCAGAAAACATTTCATTGCTTTATAGTTTAATAGCTGAAAAGTGTTCTGTTGCAGTTGAGACTATTATATAATCTTGTCATTAAAATTATTTGTTATTAGAATTATGACTGTAATAAGGATGAGTGGAGGTGTTTCAATTTTTTTCTCAAGTTGTGTAATAAATAGCTGAATTCCTGTCCTAACACGATCACCTGGACTAATTAGGGCTAGGGGGGGTTTGTGGAGCTGTCATTGCTCACTGGACCACAGTGAGCTTCAAACAGGTGCAAAGAAGTGCAAACCCCCGTGCTGTCCTGCTGTGTTTATTTGCAGTGTGGCAGTGCCAAAGGGCAGTGTTGGGAGCAGCTCTCAGCTGAGGCCAATCCCACCCAGACACCAGCTTGGGCCTCCAGCTGCTGCTGCCTCATTCACTCTGCATTTCATGTTTTCCCCTTTTTAATGCTGCAAAACATCCTTGTGTTTATCCCTGCTGCAGGGAGGTCAGTCTTTGAGTGGGACCCTGTCCTCACCTTTCCCAGGGACATGTGATGCCTCCTTTATGAGGATCTGAGCTCCGATTTCCCATCTTAAATGGATGGCAAAGTATAGCTAAAACAGAGAGGTAACACTTCAGGAAAAAATACTTTCTTTACAGCTACAGGAAGAGAGCCTGATGACTTTAGTAAATGTGTATAGGCTTAGGATAATTAACACTTAAATAATAATTAGCTGCTAACTCATATAACCAAGAACTGAAGTTCTAAATCAAGGTTGTAATTAGGGTAACATGATCAATGCAGCACAAAAATCCAATGAGCTAATTCCTTGAGTTCACAGTGATTAAGAACTGGCCATTTTTGCTGTATCTCTTCAAGCATTTCTCTTTCTGGGCACTGCTTACCCAAAATTTGAATAGAGCTGTGTTTCCTTGGTCTGAAATAGTAAGTTTGATTACACTTACAAAACTCCAAAACATTAAAAACAATCAAATGAAAACAGATTTTCTTCTGCTTGAATCCCTGTGTAAATAATATCACTAAAATTATAGGTACCCATTTTCAGGAATATAAGTCCCATCTTTGCTGTTTGGCCATCAGATACATCTCTACAGGCACCACTTGCTCCATTTCTTTTAGATAATATGTCATCATTTGTTCACTGAGCAATAAATCCTTGGTGATTAATCAATCAATGCCTATTGGTTTCAGAAGGAATCTCAGCTGCTTGTGAAATACAGGCTCTGCTCTCTAAGGAAGGAGCAGAAAACATGCACATATTAGACTAACATTTGCTTTGTTTTAGTCAAATTAATTTTGCCTTGCCTGAAGCTGGGAAGGAACTTAATCATATAGAGAATCTGTAATAAATCCTGCTTGACATCTGGTATTTCCTTATGAGCTTCTGAGGAGGGGGACACAGCAGACACGGTGCTCAGGGACAGAGGCCTGGTAGTTTCCAAGCACCAGCTGAACTCCGACATTTTGGATTTGCTTTTGTGCTCAAGTTGTGTGTGCTTTTCCTGGAAAGAGCTCCTGACTCAGTTTTGTTTTTCATGGCTGCTTGGCACAACTCTCAGGTGCAGTGTAGAGACAGGAAGCTAAAAACTGCTTCACAGATTGTCAGTCAGCTCATCCCCAAGGTGTGAGGTCAATGTTTAAGGTTTGAGCTTTATGGCTATTGTTTTATAAAACCCTAAATACTTATTTAATTATAAATTACCCATAACCTTTTCAATTCAACCAACAGTAAAAATATTTGGGTCTATATTTTCAGTTTTGAAGTTATGAATATCTATCTCAGCAGTTCAAAGTGCCCAAACTTCTACAAACTGTGGTCATGATGTGACTGATCAGGATGGGGAGTCTGTTTTCTCCCCCAGCAAGTTAAAAACACAAACCAAGAATATGGGGGATTTTGGACAAAAGAGAAAGACAAGTTTGTATCTGAATGGTGGCATTATGTTCCATGTCATCCCAGCTATCAAATGAGTGCAGGAATGCTGAGGATCCTTGTGTGTCATCCTGCCATTGTCTAAATGAGCACTGGGTATCACTCACATTTTGCCTTAATATTACAATGATCTGAATGTTGCAGAGTTGTATGTTTGACTTTCTTCTTAAGGGCAGTTGTTAGAAGAGTTCCCTTTGTCCGAGATGGAAATTGGTAATATTGATCTGCCAACAGTGATGTATTTTACAGCTGAGTGTGAAGCATATCATCCCTTTGAAGCTCCCTATTTTTATTTGGCTATTTTTTCCCTTGTTCTAGTTATTTTTTCTGTTCTGGGATTGATGCCCACAATGCAAAGAGAACTGAATGAAAAAACCCATCAGAAATATAGCAGTTCATGCCTGTTTACATTCTTCTGTTCTACATTAGAGATAATCAAACACATGTGACCCTGAAAAAAAGGTTTCCTTTAAGGCTTTTGATTCACTGTGACGTGTGTGTCTGCATTATGCAGGTGCCATCATAGCATTTGCCCTCTATTGTGCAGCTGGAGGAGTAAAGTAATAACACAAAATTTCATGTCAGTCACTTCAACTGTAGGTGACCTTTCAGTGCTCCCAAAACCCAGATGTGTGTGTATTTTTTTTTCTATGAACTTCATAGGAAACAGTAAAAGATTGTTTTTATAGAAGAGTAACAAAGCTGATGAAGGGACTAAAGCACAAATCATGAGAGGAGTGGCTGGGGGTGTTTAGCCTGGAGAAAAGGAGGCTCAGGGGACCTCAGAGAGCTCCTAAAGGGAGGTTGTAACCAGGTGGGGCTGGGTCTCTTCTCCTGAGTAACAAGTGACAGGAACAGAGAAAATGGCCTCAGTTTGTGCCAGGGGACGTTTAGATTGAATATTAGGAAAACTTTCCTCACTGTAAGGGTTGACAAGCACTGGAATGTGCTGCCAAGTGAAGTGGTAGGGTCACCATCCCTGGAATAAAATGTATGGATGTTGCACTTGAGGGTGTGGTTTGTTGGTGAACATGGAGCTGCTGGGTTAACTGCCAGTGGGCTGAATTCAAAAGAAAATATTTGAATGGCTTTGATCTGTGACAAAAGGTCAGAAGTCTGAGATGCAGAAGATATTGCACATCACCCATGGGTCTGGGGATGGCAGAAATGTCAGTCAGGCTCCCGGCTATTTTGCAGCAAGAGCGATTTTATGTCTCCTGTGGTCCTAAATCCTCCAAATGCAGAGCACTCTTGCTCTTGTGTCCTTTTGTTTCTTCAGACACCTGAAGGGTGACTGTAACTTGGCCTACTGACTGAAAGGAATTGTGAATAATTAACTCTTGGCTTATATGGTTATTTTGGATTGAAGAGGCTCTGATCTGTATTGCTTACTCAGATTTTTTTTTTCCCAAAGGTTGGAGAGTCAAATACCTTGGAATGATTTTATTTCTTTTACACAATGAACAGCAGCGTTTTGTCTCTCTGCATTGTTATATCCTAATTCCATTAGATCTGCAGATAAACCCACAGCCCTGACTGCCTCAGAAAAGGTTTTACTTTCTTCCAGCTGCTTGAAGCAAAACCTATTTGCAAATAAACAGGGAGTTAACTGTATTCCGTAAGAAACGCTGCTCAGTGCAGTGAGGGAGCTCCTCCAATTTGTCTAAATGCAATTAAATGTTGCAAGACTTGCCATAACAAACTGCTAAATTGTCACTGTCATCTGCTGAAAGAGACACCTCGAGTTATTGGGGGCACTGTTCATTTCCTGCTGGCAGATAAGGGATCTGTCCCTCTGTCAGGTGTCGGAGGCTGTCAGGCAGTGCTGGATGTGCCCGGACTCCAGAGCGCGCACGGGGAGCGCTGGGATGGCACCTGGGCTCCTTCTGCTGCTTGCTTTTGCTGCTTCAGGGGTGCATTTACATTTTCAGCTTCCTGAGGAGCAGCTTCAGGTTGTAACAAGTGGGGGTAATTCCTCAGGGGAAAAGCAGAGTGGGAGCAGGAATTTAAAGGGGTGAAGTTTTGGCTTTGATTGTTTTTGTGAGACAAGGCACAGCTCTGTTCCCTGGCCATGGTGAAGGAACAAGCTGTGGTTTTATCATTTGGGGTCTGTCTGCAGGAACTGGCAATTACAATGTCATTTTGTTTTCTTCACTCAAACTTGTGCTTTGTACTGAGTATCTCCATTTCTACAGACCAGCACAGCATTTAAATGGAGGGAGAGAAAAAATAAATCTCTTTTTTGGTTGTTAAGTTAGCCGTAAACACATCACGAGCCAGTCTTTTCTTGTTGAGAACAGAAGCCTTGCTACCTGAATTTGGTCTCTCTCTAGCATTGAACTCTCACTTGTTTTACCTTTGTGCTTCTCATTCCTTTTTTGAAATGAGAAGAGCCCACCAGAGGCTGTTTTCAGCATTAATTACTTGGCATAATTTGAGATGCTGAGAAAACTCGTGGTAGTTCAGACACTTTATTTTGGGCTACTGGCTCTCTTATTGATTGCTGTTGCTTTTTCCTCACACGCTAATTTAGTGAGGAAAACACACACCTTTTTTTCCTTCTGTCCTCTGCCATCCAAAGCATCTGGAAGCAGTTGCCTGTGTGCCAGCCCATTAAAGAGGGAAAGTGGCTGTGCACTGATGCACATGCACATTTCTTTCTGACACCTTTGGCTCTAGTGCTGTTGGAAGGCAATATTTTGGCTTCTGGAGCTGGTATTTACATATAGAGCTGCACTGTCAGTTTGCTTCATGGCTTGGAGACCCGAGGCTGTCCCTCCTCAGACCCAGCACGAGTGGTGGAGAGCCCTTCTGCTCCTGCCCCTTGCGAAGGGATTTCTCTGCAGTGACTCATCCAGTCACAGAATCAAAATGTTTATGGTGTCTATGTCTTGGCAAGGCCATCTGCACTGCCCCAAACACAAATCCATCAAAGAGATTGTTGCAGAGCAGCCATGTGTATTAACTCTATTTATCAGATAATTAATTTTGGTAGCAGGGAGAAGGGATGACCATAATTTACAATACACTTCGGGGCCACGTGGAAGGAAGAATAACTCTGTAGTATTGTGGGCTGCAAATGGGAATTTTAAACACACCTTAGTATCACAATAAAAATACTAAACACGTTAGGTAAGCTTCTTTCCAGAAGGTCATCTTTGTAACAGGGTAGTCCAGTTCATATCCTGTTTCTGTCAGGAAAGGAATAATTTCCTCCTGTACGTGTTTCTTCAGTAAGAGATGGGACTTGGGATTTTGTCTGGGATTTTTTTGGTGTTTTAGTATCACATAAATCTCAAGAGACACTATTACTGGTTCTCTGGCAGCAGTCATGCTTTAATATTTTTTAAACAATATGGTATTTATAGGCCAACAAAAAGATCTGAACAATTTTAAGCCACAAATTCTACTTAGACTAAGAGATGTGGAAATAGACTATCCCAGGCAGGGCCTGAACCCCATAAATGTATCATCAGCCCCACTGCTATTTCCTAGATGCATTTTCTTGCTGAATGCCCTGCCAGGGACTGCAAGATGACTTTACCTTGGTTTTCCTGCCCTTTGCTAGGAGAGAATGAGCACACATCACATCATCTGTATCTCCCCAGAGCACATGGAGTGTGCATACCTTCCACCCCCAGCAGCCAGTAGAACATTTATCCTGGCTGCCTCTTTGCTCCCTCAGTGTTGTTGGACTTCCATTTGACAAAAAAATGTACAACATGCAAAATTTCGCCTGTGTTTTTCCACAATTGGGGTGATCTCCTTTATCAATAGCTCAATAGAGAGCAGGTAACATCTTCTAAAATTTATTCTCCTTCCCTGCAGTTTTCCTCCATTTTCTACAGTTTCTAGCTGGAGGGAGAGAACCAAACTGAGCATTCAGTTTTATTTTCCAGTTCAGCATCCCTTGCACTCCTGCAAGCAAAGTGCAGGTCACACTCCAAACACCAGATAAATGGCTTGTTTTACTTCATCTCCGAGTGAAACAGTCCCGCTCACTTTTTTCCTGCTGCTACAACGTGTTTGCTGTTGTTCCATTTGCAATATTTGTTGCAAGTTCCACTCTGATGCCCTCCACGATCCTCTTGGCAACGTCTGCCAGTGGTGCTGTTATAGCATAAGAGAGGGAAACAGCAAAATTTCCTTTACTGCTGTATGACTGTCTGCAGAAATACCAATTCCTCTGTAACATGGTGCATTGTTTGCCTTTTATTTTCTCTTCTGTAGTTGCCCTGAGTGTTGTGAGCAGGTTAAAGGAATCAAAGCTTACACCAGTTGGTGATTTAGCCTGAAAATTTGGCTGTGATCTGGGAAGTGAGACACTATTACAGAATTATATCAGAGTTTGAGCTGGTTAAAATGTGAGGTTTCAGGGGTTTTATCTGTTTTTTATATTCTATTTTTCAACTTTGTAATAATTTTCTACAAGTGGTGGTTCAATATTTCGGAAACTCATCTTTTGTGTCGTATCTTCTCCCATGTTGTTTTGTGTTCTTGACAGCTGCCAGTGAAGGGTTGTAGGTTTATAGGTTGTTTACTCCCATGCCAACAACCACACAGATCAGCTCTGGTTGTCACCAGAACTAGACTGATACTTCTCAAGAGCTGAAGGAAATTTCAGTGATATGGACAAATACCTTTGAGATTGGCTTGCAACAGGTTTAGTTTGTTTCCAGAGCCACTTAATCTCAGATTATCTAATATAAAAGATTAATCTTCTCAGCTTGCAGTTTCTCCTGGTATTCCTATGTCCTTTCTGCAAGGAATGCAGATTTTAGGGTGTAATACTATCATGATGAATGCATGCATAATGTATTAAACCTATTCCTAAGCAAATACTGGCTGGTATTTACCAACATTTACTTTGTATCCAAGCCAGTCTTTTCAGTTCAATTTATATTGATCTTTCAGCCTGATTTCCACCTTTCCCCATCAGGTTTTTTTGAACCACTGACCTTTATTTTGTCCTCTGGAGCTGTAAGAATGACTGAAGTGATGCTGTTAGGTTGTTCTTTAAAAAGCTGATGATGACAGTGGCAGCTCCTACTTCAGGCTCACAGAAGCCTCCAAGTGTGTAACTGATATTCCCATATTAGTTTAATCTCTCAGGTCAATTCCAAAAAGAAGGAGGAGTTAAACCAAACACTTTGTCACCCCAAAATGAAAAGTGTGTACAACAGGAGCCTGTTGGTACAGAAGACATCTCTGATGCCTTTTGGAGCTTCTTATTTCAGATGACATGGGAACACCAGCTCTATACTCAGGGAGAACACAGGTTAAAATTCAATGTGGTTGAACCCCACTTGTGGGGTTGTCAGGAATTTTAGCTGCACCCTGCAGAATGAGAAGGATCTTGACAGGATAGCCCCTAAATGCCAAGGCTGTATTCCCTGCCTTAGAGGAGGGATTCTCTGCTGCTGGCACAGAAGCTCCAGTTTGGCACTTGTGGATTTAAGTCTGAAATATCGATGTGCTCTGCAAATGGCACTGCCTGGTTACTCCTGGGTACCTGTTGTGCTGCAAGGCTTGAATCAGAATTACATGAATGCTGAATCACAACCTGTGAAACAAACTCCTCAAAACAATCCCATTTTATTCAAAGAATCCAGTCCTTTAGTTGGAGGCTGGTGGAGACTCCTGGTTCTGTCCATTTCCAGAGGGACTGTGCTTTTGTCTGGATTTGCTGTATCAGATGAGAGATGAATGTTTGGCAATGTTCTGTGAGAACGTAAAAAACACATCTTGGTTGGCACATTCTGTATTAGATTGACTCCAGAGGGAAGAGCAGGTCACAAAGACCATCCTGCTGGCTTTGAGCTGAGTCTCCCACAATGCAGTTATCAGGTAACTGATGAACCACCCCATTTTGCAAGCATTACTTTGTTTTTCTTTAGGAAAGGATAATTACCTTTTTCTCCTGGGAGCTGAAAATGCTGAGCATGTCACATGTTATGTTCAGTGCTTTAAAGGACTGACTCTAAAGGTGGCATAAGTATATATTAAGGCTCATTTTAGGTGTAAAATCTCTCTCATGGAGAGAGGCTAAAAATCATGACTGAGATGATAATCTCAGCACCACAACTCTCCTTCAGCACCAGCCTAACTTCTCCATCTTCTGAGGAAACTGGAAGCAGGGTCACACCTACAGACATATATGTGGGTACATAAAGATACAGAAAGATGCTAACCAGAATCTCACTGGATGTGTCACTCTATTGGTAAATGATCTGCTCTTGTGGTAGTGTTCTGAGTTAAATTTTTGAGTTGTGCTTTCCCCTTTGAAGATTTATTATTATTATTATTATTATTATTATTATTATTATTATTATTATTACTACTATTATTATTACTATAGTTATTCTAATTATTTATTTATTTATTTGATTTAATTATTATTTTTCATGCTATGAATTATTTCCTGTTGGTTCTGAGGTGTTCTCCTCCTTGGAGTCCTGCAAGATTGATGGGCTTGTTGTCATTTGAGACTAATGCACAACTGTCAGGGCCACTTGCTCACTCAGGGATGAAGAGACCTTTAATAATGAAAAATGGTTAATAACAACAGCTTTTCATGCCTACTATCTGGAATTAAAAATCTCATGAAAGCTTTTACATGCTCTCAAATTGTGGTTGCTTAGTGCCTTTGTACTTTTACGAGCTGGAAATCTAACAAGTATCCCCTTCATGCCTGCTGAACTCACAATTGGCTGATGTGGGAATGAAACCACAAAGATGGCTAGAGCTCCTCTAGCACTTGCTTGAAGATTAATTTTCATTTATATTACTCAGTGATTCTAATCTTTGTTTCAATTACAGTAACATGTTGATAATGTGATATCTGGGTATGGATATAACCCAAAATGTATGTATATGTAAATTTGATAGGTAGAGCTACCTCTTTAATCTGATGCAGCAATATTTCCGTGGGTATTAGTTGTGTATAAAAGCATATTTCTGCAGAATTTGCAGTGCAAATTAATGCATGGTACCACAAAGCAGGATTTTGGTCACCTCTCAGTCTGTACACAAAGTTATTTCTTGTGCCATAATGCTGGGTGTTCTGAGCTCTTTTAGCCAAGCTGGCATTTTCAGATCCAGGTAGCCAGGAAAGGTTCTCTGGAGCCTCTGTCAATACAGAACAGTGGCTGGGAGCAGTCTGACCAGAGGTGCAAGATCAGATGCTTCTGGATTCACTCTTGGATCTATTGGAGGGCTGAGGTGCAGCATCCAGTGGCTCTGCTGGATTAGCAGATGGAAACAGATTCCTGCTTTTCCAGAATGAGAATTCATTCCACTAAGCCCCAAAGAGTCCATGACACCTACCCTAAAAATAAACCCCTGGTGTGTGCAAAGTTTAGTGCAAAATCATGTTATGATATTTTTCAAGAGAGCACCAATATACCCCTGGTAGTAAGTTAGAACAGGTATTTAGTTGAAGCAAAAGAGAAAATTACCACAGTTAACTTTAAACACACAAAACTTTTTTCATGTTGAGGTATTAGTGTGGATTAAGCACTCCAAGGAGTCTGCAGATGTTTGGATGACATTCACAAGTTCCTTGGGAGTTTCCTGTCAGCACTGGAGACATGCCCAGTGAGTGCCATTAAATATTTACACCACCACAAACTATTGCATAGATATAGTGCTCACCATTAACATCCCAGAATTTGTCTGCAGGTGTTTCATTCTCTCCACAGCTATTTGCTAATTCAGATATAAGCACAAAAAAATGGTGAGCAGAACAAGTGGTATTTCAAAAAACTAACAGTTGGAGGACTGGGGACATTCATTCACTAATTGTGTCAGTGTAGGATGTGAATTTAAGCAACCACCAGTGTCTCACCAGTCATGTTCAAACAAAAATAATGCAAGGTGTAAAAAGTGACTTTAAGGCTATTAAGTGATGTGTCCTTTCATAGTTTCTTCTCACTTTGGATTCGTAGTTAATGTGTAGTGAAAATGATCTTTCTTTAAAGTTGCAGTTATTCTTGTGTTTAAAGGGTACAGTTTAATAAAACACAGCTTCTCTTTGAAATGCCTCTTGTCAAAACTAAACGTTCGGAAATTTTCAAACAAATGTCAGATGAACTCACTGTAATTGGCACCAGTGTATTGAATATAAAATGCATTACTCGTGTAGAATTTGCTTCATTTCAACCCAATATCTTGAAATGAATGTATTCTGCACACTGAAAAAGTTTGGTGGCAAGAAAAGTGATGAATGAACGTGACTGGTGGCAATAATTAAAATGTGTAAGTGTGCGTTCATTGTGCTGCTGTGTAAACTTTGTTCAGGTTGAATAGAATCAATTTGCATTTATTTGGCTGAGCACTGATAAGTTTCAAGATTTTGTAGTGTATTATTGCTGGTTTAATAATTCATATATTTAAGCAGCTGTTAGTGCCTCTGGCTCTATGGGCCAGGTAAGAACTGGTCCACAGTGGGAGAGCTCAGGTCCCTCTGCACTGCCCAGACAAGTGCACCCTAAAGTGGGCATGGGGTATGGAAAGAGTGGTAGAGGAACAGGATGTGCCTAAGAAAAGGCTAAAAGAATCAGTGGGGGAAAAAACCAAAATTAATCAAACACACAGAGAAAAGAAGACATAGCACCCTACAAGCAGGGGCACAAGAACTGGAATTAAATTGCTATAAAGTATTGCACCTGGAATACCCCTACTGACTAGGCCAAGAAATAGAAATGAGGCTTCAAGGAAGACCAGTGTTAGTGTGGAAAAGGAGAAACAGAAAGAAAAACACATTGTCCTGAAAAGGAAAGCTGTGGCACGAACACCTTCAAATATTTCCCCTGTTGTAACTCAGAGCTGAGGCTACTTGTCCCTTCAGAATGCAGAGTTGGGGTTTTTTTCTGTTTGTGGTTTGTTTTGTTTTTTTTTGTCTGAGAAGGGATGGAGGGAAATACGTGGAAGCAATGTAGTAAATACAGTGAGGTATGAGTGAAAATTTCCTCTGTTGAATAAAGGACTGAGTCTTTTGGTGGGAGGGTGGGGGATGTTAGGTTTGTTTTGTGTGTGTTTGTGGTTTTGGAAAGCTGCAGTCGTGGCTGCTGAGCATTTGGAGGCTTTAGTCCAGCTGATGTGGGGAAGGCAGAGCAGCAGAAATTCCCATTTTGCCTCCTCTGCTTCTGGCTGTGCATTGTTGTTGCTGTGCTGCCCAGGTGAAATCTGTGCTGTGCCCAGGGTGTGCAAAGGCAGAGCTGGGCTCTCTGTAAGAGCCAACCATGCTAAAGCTCAATGAATTTCATTCCTGTGCAGTTCATCACTTGGTTCTCTCAGAGTAATACAGATTATGTGCACTGGCATTAAATAACTCCTCCTGACGGTGCTGTTTAGAAATATGTCAGCTGCTGACATCAATGTTTGAAGTCTTTGGTTGGGAAACCTGTCTTCTCATGCTTCTTTTCTTGCTAGAAGACAATATCAAAGCTTCCATCTTAACCTCCTGCTAATTTGCTTCCAGTCAGTCAAATGATGAGTTAAACTACATTCTTTTTCCTTGTATCTGGCAGTTTCAGTCAACCTCTACCTTTTCTTCATTCACAAAGCCAACACCACAAAAATGCCTCCTGACTAGGTGTGTGTACATTAACAGCACAGTTTCCTGAATCATCTGATCTCTAAAAAGCAATAAAATCTGTTGCTTGTACAGTTTCTGAATATTTACTTTAAAAATGTGCAACAAGGATCTGATGTTAAAAGCTTCCGGAAGCTTTGTTTAATTAAAAAAAGAGAATAGTTTTTGGGAAAAAAAAAATTGCAATGGAAGAGTGACACAGCATTTCTACTCCTGGGGTGAATTCTGGGTCACATTTGCTGAAGTTGGTCACAAAATCAGTTTTTGCAGCTCAAAGCCAGACCTGTCCTTTTCTGTACAACCATCAGGAACGGGGCAGAAATGCTTCTCACAGTCTAATCACTCCAAACAAGCGTGCCTGGAGCAGACAGGATTACAGGGATATTAGGAAGGGCAATCAATTTAATACTGATGCTATAAGAGAAGTCAAGCACTCGGGGTGTATTTCAACTCAGAATTTGAGTTTCTGGGGTTTGAACTTGTGAAGTTTCTCAAACTGCCTGGCAGTCACTAACTTGATGGAAGCTCAGAACAAGAGTAACTTTGATTTTTATTTTTTTTCAGTGCTTTGAAATGAGGTTGTTTGTTCCCTCTTTACAGTCCTGGGCGATTTAGAGGGCTGGGGAGAGGCAGATAGACAGCAGAATAATTAGTTTGCTGTGCATAAAGCACTCACATGGTGGAAGGAGGCAAATGAGTGCCTCGGGGAGGATGTGGGATGCACCTGAATTAGCCTGGGTGCCCGATGGGAATGACAAAGCTGACCCCAGGCTGGCACAGGGACATTAAACACCCATCCTCACGGAGAGCTCAGGTAGTCACAGCGCAGTTTGCTCCAGTAAATCACCGGCTAAATGAGAAGCAAGCAGGTGAGCAGGATTTACACAGCCCTGCTATGTCATCCTTTTACACGAATAGGCACTTAGGACGTTCGCTGTGGTTATGTCTTGCTCCCCTGGGAGGCTGGAATCATTTTTTGTGGGGGTAGTTTAGTTCAGCTCTGAGGAGGTTTGTCTGTACCTTTATTTTATGGCAAAGCAAAAGCTGCTGATCTCCCTCGGCCTGTCTTTGCTTGCAAGCACTTGCTGGGGAACTGCGTGATCCCTCTGTTTCCCCAGCAGCTCCATTCATTCATTTAAATCTTTCTTATAAAGTAACTTTTGCTGTCTACCTTAGGATAGAGAATTGTAAGGGAATTACAAAATCAATATACAAAACAAACACAAACTACATTTAGAGAGACCGCTGCCAAAACAATGTGTGTTTGTGTTCCTTATCTAAGAAAGATTTATTTTTTGCATTGTTCACTTTTATTTTCCCTATGATTCTTTATTTATCCATCATATCAAACATAGGAAAGGATGCTGAAGCTACTGAGGTGTGAGTTTATGCATAAATGTGATGGAGCTGTGTTATTTCCTTCATCCAGCTACATATTAAATACAGATCCCAGTTTTTGTAGTATACAAACTGTATGGTGCATTTATATGGGTATTTTGGAAATACAGAGAATATTTTGAAGTAGGAAATTCTGTATGGATTCTGGATGGATGGACACAGTGCTGGGTGGAGATGCAGTCCCCATCCAGCCAGGATGATTTACCTACTCAATCATTACATTAGAATTAGGAACATCCAAATCTGCTGCGTTAGTGATTAACTAGAGGATAAATATTTCGATTCAGTGCTGTTTGGTGGATGCACAGCTAAGTGCTCTCTTTGGCTCTGGTTTAGAAAACATTGGCATGGAGATGAGAGGAGTTTCCCCCACAGTGCTGAACTCCCACTGCCTGCCCAGTTTGGTTCCTTAGCACTCTAAATAAAACCCCCAGGACGCTGGCAGAGCCTTGAAATTTCTTTGGAACTCAGGAAAACATGAAAAATAATGGGCACTAGCTTTTAATCTATTGGAACAAAACCTTCTGTCAAATCCTTTTGCTTTCCAGACTGTGACAAAGCCTCTTGGGTTGCAAGAGCTTTTCTAGTCCATACCTTCATGGTGGCTCAACCAGAACCAGACTTTGAAGATGTGTCAGATGCCTTCTTGTGCTGAGCAGATCCCAGGCTGAGTTGTCCACATTTTCTTCCCAAAAAGAGGAGCAGTGGTCAGGGCACAGGGCCCTTTGCCCCAGGGCAAGTGGAGTTTTCAAACATTTCCAACTTCAGCTGCTTCTGCTCAGCATTGTGCAGGCACTTGCAAGGAAAGCAGTGAGGGCTGGGCTGAGCTGCTCTCCCTGGCAGGGAAAGCTGGGTTCTGTTGTCTCTGCAGCCCTTGTCTGCTTTCAAAGGATGAAAATTAAACTTGCAGGAGCATATCAATCCTGAGAAAGTTGTGCACAATCCTATTGCCTGTGGTCTGCACAGGGGCCAATTTCACCCTGCCTTTCTTCATAGCCCAAGGCTTTCAGCTCCTTGCTTTCCCTGAGCCACAAGGATTCAAAGGAAAAGCAAGATAAAGAAAACTGCTTTGATTTTTATATTTTTGCTATCACCACCAAACAGCATATAATTAGCCTTTCTTTTACATATTAAAGCTTGCCTGATGATGCAATATCCATTATAACTCTAAAAGCTTAATCTTAAACAGAGCAAAAAAAACCCCAGAGGAGGATCATATGCCTGGAAATTAGCATAGGGTTTTTTCCTCTTTAGAGGAATGCCTGAGTGCATGGATGCCGAGAGGATGTGACTCACACAGAATGAGAACAAGTTGTTCCTCAGCCTCTTGATATAGTGCCTGGGATATCAAATCAAGTCCAAGCCCTGATTTGAAACTCCCTTAGAGGACCAATTATTAATTGGATGTGAACTACTTTTAATGAAGGAAGGATACCTCTTTTGGTGTTGTATTCATGTGAAAAAAATGAAAAAGTAGTTTTATATGAGCAGTAACAATCCAGGGCATGCAGCCATCATCCAGTAGAGATGTTTCCTGACTGCAGGATTCACAGCTGGCATGTGGAGGACACAGGATTCATGTGGCATCTCACACAGGGCTCAGCACATCAGTCCTGTGATGTTGCTGTTGGTATTTTTTACCGAAAACTTCCCCCTCAGGACAGGAGTATTTTGCCATGTTTGTTCCCAGGAATGACCAGATTCACCTGGTGATTCCTCTGTTCAGTGCATGTGAAGAATGAAAAACTGACTGGCCCTCAATTCCCTTTTCATCAGAGCCAATTTTTCCCCTTACTGGCTGTGCTGTCCATTTCACCTCTGCATGAGCTCGTTAACCTCCCTCATTAGTGCAGCGTGGAGGTCTTGGCACCATCCACTGGGGAATGGGGTCATGAATTTGTGACTCACTCCTGTGCAGTTGCTCTATTTAGTGGCTTTAACTATACCATGTTTTGGGTTTGTTTTGCTTCAGTGCCAAGGCAGAAGCTTTTAGGAGACTCCTCTTTGCATCCTGCACTGTTACTGGGCAGGCAAAACACTGACCACCACCAGCTGTAATTGGCACAGAATGTTTGTCAAATAACTCTTGGGTAATTGTTACTCCTTCTTAGAAAGCAGATTTTGCTGGTTTGTTTTTTTTTTTTTCTTCTTCCCTCTTATTAACCAGACAAGTAATGGCTTATAAAAACTAACATTTAGAACATCTCTTCACTGGGCATAACAAGAACCAATTTGAATTAAAGCACTGCTTGGAAAGAAGAAAAAAGCCCCACAACTTGGCCTTTGTCTTGTACTTTTTTTACTTTTTTTCAGAAATGATAAGCACACTACCTGGCTATTTAAATCTTTCATTCCAATAACTAAGTCACTACCACAGCCTCATTATTTAACATTGATGGGAGTGTTTTGCTGAGCAGAATCTCACTGCTCTTTTTAGCCCTTGTTTTTCTATCTGAAAAGCCTAACACCAGGGTTGATTTTCTGCCTTTGTTTTTATGATTTATCAAGTTCAATATTCTGCCCTATGCTTTCTGTGCCCTGGATGTTCTCATGGAGTTTTTATAAAGTAGCTAAGCAAGGCTACATTAATAATTTGTTTCTCAGTAATTTTCCTGCAAGCAAAATGCTCTAAAACAATTATTTTTCAGCTGAAGGTCCTGGAAACTTCATTTGATTATCCAACAAGCAAAGACCTGGTCTCAGGGCTGACTGTATCAGCCTTGTTCTCCCTGTTCTCTACAAGCCTTTGTAGCCACAAATTCACACTGCACCTGAACACTTTTCAGTGTGTATTACACAGCACAGTTAATATCTGGTGTGTGTTTTTCTTCTCACCTGCTCCTCCTTGGAAAGGGAAGTGTGAGCTGCAGTGTTCCCAGGTGCTTTTTTTTGGTTGACTCATGGAATAGAAACGTTTCCCTGAGTTTGTTCCACTCAAGTGAATGGTTTTGAAAATGAGATGTTGAAGGGTCTGTAATTCCCGTGTCAAACTGAAGAAGCTCAGCATCCCCCTATGTGGGCCTAATATTCCCTAGAATTATTTTTTTTTTCCCAAACAATGAAATCCTCAAAGACAGGCTGTAATCTACAGACAGCTCGGCCTCAGGTGGGTTGCAGGAACGGTGGAGCTGGGATGTGCCGGGAGAGAGCAGTGCTGGGCTGTTACTGCCTGCTGGGTGGGCTCTCCAAGGCTCCACAGCTGTGCCAGGGAACCATTCTACTGTTTATTCCAGTTATTTGGAGGAAAGAGTCATAGGACCATACTGATAAAGGCATTTATCTCTATCATCTATCTCTAGTCTAATTAGGCTGGTGGGCACTGGGCGCTGCAGCTTCCACCCTGAGGCAGGTGATCAGTTGGGATTTAAGAAGGAGTTTGAATCTTTTGGGAATATTGGTGTTAGAAAACCAAAGATTAACCTGATTTACTTAGAGTGGAAGCTAAAGGCTTTATTTCAGAATTCTGTCCAGCCTGGAACAGATCTCTGAACAGATCTTGCTGCCCAGGACCTTTGCACCATGTGCAGACCTGACAAGGTTTGAACTAAAGTTATCATCACTGAGGGAACAGGGAGAAACCTTCGTGTGTGCAGACACTTGTAGCCTTGGGTTTCTTGAATCTCTAATACCATGGAACTCCTTTGCAGACAGCAGGACCTCTGAATCCTATTTCATTTTGGTCACAAAGGAAGTTGGTCCAACCAATTTTATTATTTCCTCACTGAGAGTCAAATAGACCTGTTATTTATTGTGACAGTGCTTCAAATTTTCCTTTTTTACTATATGCTGTATCATTCTTTCATGCCAGTTATTCTTTATTTGGTCTGCCTCACTGCAGGAATTTATTAAGAATCCTTATAGCCCAGATTTAGACATGCTTAGGCATGATGATTTTTCATTTATTGTTCTAGAATGAACATTGCAGAGCAAGCAGGAGGCTAACCATTTAACACCAAGTGTCTTATTAATCAGCTTTTGTTTATTTAATTTAATAAGCAGCTTTTGATAGCTGTGAGAGTCTGGTTGTGTATTTAATTAGATCAGCACTTACTGCTTGGGTCTGTGGAACATTTGACTTCAGCTTTCCTGGTACTTTGCTACTGTATAATGGCCTTTGGATCTCAACAAGTTTATTTCTTTTTTTTTTTAATTTTCACTTGAAAATGCAATAAGTATTTTCTCAGTAAGACAGTTTCTGCTCATTCTTGATTTTGGGGGGTATTTGTGGGGATACAAAAGCCAGGGAACCACTTGCCTTTTGGCATCAAATACAGAAAAACAAGTGCTGGAAATTTTTTTCTTTGAAGCCTGTCTGGTTGGGAAGATACGGAATCTTCTTTGCCGTCCTCCTCTCCTTTTGAATAAATCTCAAACTACTTCAAAACCACAACTGTGTGAGGTGAGGGCCAGAATCCTCCTCTGAGGCCACACTCTCACAGTCCTGTGATCATATCTGCTATGGGTTTTCTCACACAGCTGACTTCAGAGCCATTTAAAATACTTCCCAACATGCACAGTGCTGCATCCCTGTGCTGGCACCTCAAGCCTTGTCTGCTTAGGGATCTGGGGTCCAGCAGGTGATTGTCACTCTGTGCTCCTCAAAATTCCCCAGGACAGAAATCACAACTGCAGAGTAACAGGGCTCCAGGAATCCTTTCTTTACTTTCATTTGCATTTCTTGTAATCGTTACTTATTTATTAAGTAATTAATCTGATCTTATTTTTCTGAACTAGAAGAATGCCATATGTTTGGGTTTTTTTGCTTTCCATTAGTTCAATCATGTCACATTAACAGGATGGGTTTGCACGTGAAGCCTGGAGTTCCAAGAGGCCTTGGGCAGTTTTTTCATGGAGCCCGTAGCTGAAGGTGAACCTGACTGTATTTAGTGAAAACTCCAGAATTCTCCTTAACAGCCAGTGCAACAGGATTCAGTAAGATCTTCATAAACTGAGGACAAAGTATTAATGAAATAAGTCTACATACATGTGAGTTCCATTATACTCTTTTTCAGGGAAAAAAAAATAAGAAAAACCCCTTCTTTTACTCACAATGATCATATTTTGCATTTTTGCAGCACTATATTGACATGGAGACCATGTATTAAATTGATTAGATATATGTATCTATGTGCCTAATTTTATTCTCAGTGCTGTGGGCTACAATATTTTGTTATGAAAGAATATTCAGGTTTAAATCTCTTAACTTCACAACACCTCATATAAATTATTTAAATACTGCAGGGGCTGGGAGGAGAGTTTCAGAAAACCAGATAATTGTAATTGTCTTGGTGAAATATATATTGACAAGGTTAGTGTTTAGCTATTTGAGAAAGCCTTTGGGACAAAAAATTCCTGTTTGCTGTAACTGGCAGATCCTAAAGCACTTTGAGGAATGCAGGGATGGACAGGAGTGCAGAGTGGTCCCTGTCCTTGGCTGTGGCCCCCAGCACTGCAGCCCCCTAGGAGTAGCCCCTATTGAACTATTCTGACACCTGAACAAGAAGATAAGTGAAGGACAGCTATTCAGTGCTGAAAAGCTCAAGAAAACCCAGCCCAAAACAATAATAACAACAATAAACCCCCCCAAATCTCTTACACTATTTGTTACATTTGCCATTAAAACCAGCTAACCAAAATTCCATGCTTGGCAGAAAGCCAGGGGCAAGGTTCAACTTGTTTTTCAAAAACATGGGTATATAAGTAATCAACAAAGCAGGTTTTTTAACCCAATTTAAAAGAAAAAAGGGGGAGAGTTTTGAAGCACGTAATCCAGCTTCTCTTTCAGTTTATTACCACTCTTTCATTGGATTTTAGGGACTGTTGAGTAGTTCAGTTGTAGTCATTAGGATCCTAATTCTCTTAGGTACTTATTAAGCACTAAATTGCTTGCTTGTGCCAGTTCTTAGTAACACATTGTCCTGGAATGAAAAGAGGGAGAGTACAGATTGACATCTGAAGTTATTCTTCCTATTGTGTTATCTGGAAGAACAGTAAAATCAGCATTTTACAATGTTTTCCTCTCTCTGCCCTGTAATCAGCACGTAAGACACTTTTACCAGTGATGGAGATGCCTCATCTAAATGGGAAAACTGAAGTTTCTGTTCCTCTGATTTTTTTACCTTTCCAGGAACAGGCATCCATAGTTGATTCTTGGTACCCAGCTCCCTCTGCTTCCAGATATCTAAAGAAAAAGACCACTGTGCTCAGGGGCAATGGAATGTTCCTTTATGCAGTAACAGTGGGACTTGGAAACGTGTTTCCAAATAGGATCTGAAACAAAGTCCTTGAGCTCTGTTGTGGGAGCCTCAGCTCTTCACCATCAGTGAAAGGGGCTGTTGTGGGGAAGCAGCCATGGAAACTTATTTTCCTATGTCCATCAGCAACAAGAATGGGCCACCTCTCACCTGTTATGCCCATGTGGATGTCTAAAACCCATTTCTGCTGCAAACAATGTCAAAAGGTTCCTAGGTTAATTATCTCTGAAGCATTACCGCTCCTTGGGGAGGCATAAGCGCAAAGCCAAATGCTGCTGAGTGCATTAGGCACAGCAAGTACAGCAATCATGTTTTCGGCACAGAAAATGCCAAATTGGGAAGTTATCCCACTGCAGAGCCTTGGGAACCTTGGTTTTCCCAAAAAACCAAGTGACCATCTGCAAATTAACCCAAGATGGCTCTGTGCTCTAATGGAAGAGCTGTTAGGCAGGAGTGTCAACAAGTGCTCTTTGATAGACAAAACCCCGGATAAAAGATGTCAAAAATAGTCCCTGGGGAGGGGAGGCAATCAAAAGGTCAGGTTGGACGAGGAATCAGCTTTGTACAGCAAAAGGTGACACCAAGCTCTCTGCATGGGATAACAGGCAGGAAATGATCCTGAAAAGAGCTAGGACTTGTTATCCTTTCATGACCTGAAGTGGTGTTGGCATGAAGGAGCTATTAAAGGGCAGTGGAGGCA
Organism: Pseudopodoces humilis; assembly: GCF_049639895.1. Classification (NCBI taxonomy): domain Eukaryota; kingdom Metazoa; phylum Chordata; class Aves; order Passeriformes; family Paridae; genus Pseudopodoces; species Pseudopodoces humilis. The sequence goes on from NC_142212.1 coordinate 15,898,267, forward strand.
GAGGAAAGAAACTCCTTTTAAGTGAGAAATTAGTCATTTGAGGAATGAGTTGCTTTCTTACTTTCTTTTTTTTTTTTTTTTTGGTATTTAATTGCTTTTCTCTTTCTATTTGTTAGATACCAGCTCTGAAAAATGTGCTCTTTGGGCTTCTGGGAATTCGTCAGCAGTATTTCAAGTTTGTTTGTCTATTGTTTTTATAGATTTATCAGCAAAAAATCATGGGAGAGGGAAAATCAGAAAATCTCTAATTGTGTGTAAATCATCAGTTCATTTCCATGGGTATTTTGCAATCTTATTTCTACAGCACTAAATGCATGTATCTGCTTTATTTTTATTGTGTTTATTTATTGGAAAATTATGTTATCAATAGAAAAGTGCTTCTCTAAATTCTTGCCAGAATTCTAATGTCATGTCTCTGGCACTCTAATTATGCCAGTGAGAGTATTTGCTGCTGCCATTTCCAAAAATTAAGTCATGGGCTACTGTTTCCTGCCTTATTCCTGCACTGGGCTTTTTCCCCCAGATCTGTGAGAGCTTTGCCTGTCCTCTGCACCTCAGGAGCCTATCCCTGTTGCTGAACAGCCCCACTGTAAAACCCTCAAACTGCCTCCTCTCTTCTGCTGATACCCCCAAAAATCTCACCTCAGAGCACACCAAGAGCTGAACCAGGCTTTGTTCTTCTCTTTTTGCTTTTTCTTATTCCCCCCTCCTTTGTCTCATTTATCTTACTCTTTAAAAATATTTAATTTCTCACACCTTGCTCTTGTTTCTCCCTTTTTCACATCTCTTTCTGCCCTCTCAAAGGCAAATCCTCATGTTTCACCCACCCTGGTTCTCCCTCTGTCCTGCAGGTTGCTGATAACCACCCTTCTCATCTCCTCCTTTTTCCTGCACTCCAGTTTCTTTCCAGGGCTGTGGCTGGCAAACAGGTTTACACCAATTTACCCAAACCTGATAAAATGAATGTGCAGTTATTTTTGTTCCTTGCAGCTTATTTCAGTTTACATCCAAACTGCCCTTACACTCTGCCATGGTGAAGCAGCACAGAAAAGAACTTTTTTTCCCTTACCATGTTGAAGAAGCCACTCAAGGTGTTTTGCTGACTGATCCCTGATGGTTTCTGGATAAGGAGATGTGGGAGGTTGTGGAAAGGATCTGAGGGCTGTGTTTCAACCCACAGCCTCTCCCTTATCCACCTCTTCTGCCCCAGGCTGTTTTCAGTTGAAAGAGGCACTTCCCTTCCACCCCAGGCATCTGCTCTGGTCTCACCACACTTTTTCTCTTCTGTCTCTAAATGGAGTTTGCACCATTTGGACCTTCTCCCTCTGAGTGGACAGAAGTTGTAAATGATGGATTTTCAGCTTGGTTTTTCTCACAATTTCCCTCTTTTAGGAAGAGTGTGGAATCAGCAGAGCAGTCCCCTCATGGATTAATTGGGTCACCCTTCTCAACACCTCTCCTGACCCATCTTTTCCTCCTCAATTTGTGTGCCTGAGCTGGGCTGGCTTCCTTAGTATCTGTGCAAACATTACAACATCTTATGAAAATAGCAGTGAATAATTCTGTTAGTTCCTCCTTGCTGGGCTCTCATTGCCTGTATTTTAAGCATAGCTCATTAAGGCTGTAGTTATTTTTTTTTTTTTAGCTCTTATCACTTAGTTTTCAGTTTAGATATCATCTACTGTTTATTTTTTTAACTTTGGCTTAAAAACTGCTCTAATAGAGTCTTCCTGAATTTCTGGAAACTGCTGAGGGCTTGGCTCTGTCAAGGACCAGGTCCTTAACCTTTTTATCAGTCTGATTTTCCTGATATTTATGACTGTCAATGGAACACAATGCATTTATTTATAATCCATTTGTACCTCCAACTCAGCTTTGGTTTTTAGTAGCTTGAGAAGGTGATGGTTTTTTTCTGCCATCCCTCAGTCTGACACAGGGGAACCATTGTTTTTTCTTTAGTTCTGGTTGTGAGGAGAGCATGGGAGGCACCTCTGGGTGCTGGTTTGGAGAGGGATGGATCACCCCAGCCAGGCCTCTGCTTGCAGAACCTCATGGATAGGCTTGATGCCTCCTTCAGCACTAAACCCTCACTGCTTCACTGATCTGGTCTGCTGATCTTACTGCATCGGTGGCTTTAAAATAGGTATTGTTGCCTTCAGCTTAATTAATTAAATTTTCTAATTGTATTCTGTTTTTACTGCTGAAGGAGGTGATAACTGGTGACTTAACTGGGATAATTCAAGACAAAAAAAACCTGTCTTGTTCTTATTTCTGGGTTGTGGTCTTTGTTTGTTTAAGATTTCTTGCAGTATAATACCTGAAACACTAAATTGCTTAAGACTGTGGGTAAGCTTCTGCCAAATACAGCATAGGAAAGATGCTGGGAATCCTGGGTGATGTGGGTCAGGTCCTAACAGCCCTGCAGCTGCTAATGCTGGACATCAGTCCACTGCTGGGACCCATACACTCACAATCCTTTTAGGATTAAATTGCACCATGAGGACCACAGATCTTGTTAGCCTGATCCAAATTTGTAATTACTTTATTATTCCTTTGAAATGGTTGTTGCACAAGAGAAAATAGGCCCATCAGGTGTGTTATGATCACAGGGTGTGCACCACAAAACAAACTTTTTAGTTTGCTTAGCAGATGAAAACACAACAGGAAGATCCATTTGAAGATTACCATACCCCTAAGTATTGTCCCCATTTTCCTGAGATTTTCCATGAATGGTAATTGCTGTTTTGGGAATGGGCCATTGAGAGTTTGTGGATATGTGGATATGTGGCAGTGACTGGAGCCAAGGGGCTTCAGGGCCTTTCTACCTGGACAAGTTAACTGGTGTAATTACACCTGTGTAATGACACACCTCTAATTGTACCAGCATAAACACCCCGTGTTCCCCAGAATGAGGGTTCCTTTCCTTCTGTTTATCATGCTTCCATGGCATGATCTCCCCAAGCAGAGCAGTGGAGCTCAGGCTGTGCTCAGGGGTTTTACATCCTCTGCTGCCCCCACAGCCGTGCAGATTTATGTCCCAGCACCGTGGTAAAGCCATGAGGGCTGTGTTGCATGGCCCAGTGGGATTATTTTGTCCACAGGCTGTGCTTCAGCCAGCTCTGTGGTAGCTGTTATCCCTCTATTCTGCAGGAATATTCTGCAGGAAAGGAGCTATCTAGCAGGGACGTGTCTTTTTTTGGTAGCACAGATTCTGAAAAGAGCACCATGAGCTTTCAGCAGGATGATATTGCAGGGCAGCATCAAACCACCTCAAAGGGGTCACATGGGACTCTTGTGAGGGATGCAAGAGGCACATCCCCAGTGAACAGTGCCTTTCAGGGCTGCCAGGGAAACACTCCCAGCCTCAGAGCTTTGCTTTGAGGCTGGCTGAGGAGAAGAGTAGAGGAGGCAATGCAGGTGAGGGGGGGAATTAATTTGCTGGAAATTCTGTGCAAGGTGCAGTTTGAAGCATTAGGAGTCCTGGTGTAACCACTGTTGTTTGAAGAGACAAATCTCTAATTTTAGAGTTATGTGTGTTCAGGACAAAGAAATGTTGGTTCTTTCTGCAAGTCAGCATCAATAGCCAGCTGGAACTTGTATAAAAATGTTTCTCTTTGGAGTTGATTAAATAAAAAAGAGGGACCTCATTTTGTTTTAAGTACACATTCTGCAATATTTCTGACACTATGGGAAAGAGCACACCATGCACTTACGAATTACTGCTCAGTAATTAACTTCTTTGATCCTAAAAGTGAAAACAGCCCACCTGTGCTACAAGGTGGCTTGCAGAGTCTTTAGAAAAAAGACTTTTGCTGAAAAAGCCTATTCTCTCTGCTGTGTTATGCAAACAAATGATTTTTTTTTCATTTAGAAGTAGTGAAGTATGAGTTCTTTTTCTTTTCCTGGCTTGCTAAAAATATGTGATAACAAGTTGACTTCTGTGGGAGTTCTGCATGGGTAAAATCTGAGGGATCAGTCCCCATATTGTATGTGATTTTGCCCTAGTAATTATTCTTTACTTGAACAGCTTCTCCATGGCAACTGCTTCAAGGAAGTCTTGTATCTTCACCTATTTTTAAAAAAGGACTTATTAAGATGTATGTTTTAAATTTTTTCACCCTAAAAAGAGAAACAGAAAAAGAATCAGACACAAGCAGAAACATATGCAGTTTCGCCCAAAAAGCCCTTTCTTCCATGCACATCCCCACCTTTTCTCTGTCCTAGGGGTGAAAAAGAAAAAAAAAAACCCAAACTTATAGCAATTAAAAATAAATTCACTAGCCAGCCTTTCCCCCTCCCCTTCCTGAGCCTCTGAGACTTTATGACGCTGACTTGATCAATCATCCCACATCCACCCTGGCAGTTTCTTAACACAAACTTTCTACTTCCCTCTGTTTTCCAGCCACAGTCTGCTTTCAGTCTGGCAGCTAATTGTACCCCTGCTCCAGTCCCACAGCTGTATTCTTGTCAGAAGGCTCAGCTGAAGGTCAGGACCTATTGGTTTGTAGCCTCTCGCTATAAAGCAAAGGGGGCAAAACATTCTGTGGCTGGGAATTCTCTCCTGGATGCAGCTGGGTCATTGGTTGTGTCTCTGTGTGCAGTTCTACTCCTAAAACAGGAAATTCTCTGTTTTGCCAGAGACTAGAAAACACATCTATTGTCAGGAAAAAGCATCCATTTACTTTAAACTTATTTTCTGTTTTCATTTTTGTATGGCAACAGTGCTCTGTAATAAAACTCCAGGAGCAAGGAAATATCTCTTTCTAGTTTTCTACTTTTGGAGGTCACTGTCTTCTGAAACAACACATCCTTCAGAAAGGCTCTTTCCCTTGATTGATCCACATTTCCAAATGTGGAGTTATTGTTGTATGCTGGATGTTGTATTTTGTGTTCAGCTCCTTATGCTGTGACAGATTTTAAAAGGGTAAAATGGGGTCACTTTCCTTTGTGCTGACCTCATGAATATGGAAATTTACCTGCCCTAGTGACATGATTTTTGTCACAGTCCTGACTGATAGTCTTGCTGGCAGGTTTTCACCCATGGCTTTCTTAAACTGGACACACACATATATTATATGTATACATACAACCATGTTATCTGTATTTCACCTGAAATCCCACATGATGTGGCACACAGAATATGTTATCTAATTGGCTTCAGCAGGGTTACACCACTGTGAGAGCTGTTTTATCATTTCTAAGGCTGTCTCTGAAAGTTTTTGCAGGTTATGTCTGATTTTAAAATTACTGCTCTTGTGATGATCATCAACTACTGATGATTTTTTTATGTTTACAAAACCAGGATGACTGGTTCAAGAGCTGTGTGAATTTGGTACTTGGGGATAGGGTTTGGGGGTGAACACGGCAGTGCTGAGTGAAAAGTTGGACTCAGGTGACCTTAGAGGTCTCTTCCACCTTAAAGATTTTGTGACTAACACTGTCTCAGAGTTTTACCTTCTGTACCTGCTCACCCTGTGGTTATGAGCTGCTCCCACCCTCCTGGCAAAGCATGTTGCTTTTAGAGATCCAGTCTATATTATGACCCAATAAAGAGTTTTATCTGCAGAACTAAGATGACAGAAGCTAGGAAGAGTTTTCTGGAGGATGAGACCATAATAAACCAGCTTTCTCATTTAACCTGATTTATCACTGTACCCTGAGCCACAACACTCGTGCAAGTCAGCAGGTGCTGCTCAGTTTTGTTCTTTCATTTGCAACTCTCTGTGTTGAGGAGTCATCAGGCAGCATTCCCAAGTCCTCTGGTGCACCATAAAACATTGCCTGGTGCTGTTTTGTGACAATCACAGCAGAGAGGCTGGTTAATAAAGCTAAACCAGTGTTTTTCAGTCAAAATGTTGACAGCCATTTTGCAATTGCCATCCTGGCTCTGACATCTTGGGAAGCAGCTCAATAATTAATGTTGCAATGGAGATTTTAAGTGTCTGCCAGTTCTAAGGAACACCAAAACAACACCCAAACTCACTGGATGGAGCAGAGGCACCTCAGGTGGGCTGGACATCGGGCACTGGAGAGCTGTCATGTTTGATACAGTGCCATCAGAAGGAAGAAATGCCAACAGAATCTTAAACACCATGCATCCATTAAGTTTTCATTATATATGTTTGGCTTGAACAGTTACAACAAGGATTTAATTGTCTTTTGTTGACATTTAAAAAATTAAGCCAGCAATTAGAAAATGAAATAAGCATAACTAGCAGTGAGAAATCTAGGGTTGTTTTTTAATATGTCTTGGCTGTAATAATTGTTAAATAGTGATTAATGGTATGCTGTCAGTCAGGTTAGGAGAATAATTTTACTCTAAAAAGCTGCAAGACAAAATTTCTTGTTACCCTCAGTTCTGCACTACCTGTTTTGTCACTTAGTCTAATACCAGAGTAATTAATTCCAAAGAGCTATCTTTGAAAAACAAATAGCCTTGGCTTCCTGCTGAAAATGATAGATATCACTCCACAGGGAGGTTAAAAAATAAACAATAGTTTATATATATCACAGAAAATTGGACTTTTTAATTGAGAAGTATCTAAATTCTCCGATCACTCTCTGTTTAGTGATTTCATATGTTAAATCTATGGGTAAAAATGGGTGTGATTTCATAAAATTCTTCAATGGTTGTACAAGTCCTTCAGTTAAAACAACCCAGAATTACAGAGTGTTCCCTGCAATATTCACCTTATTGCTAAGCTTTTAATAATCATAAACAGAATGCAAACCTTAATGGCTTAATGTGGTTCTGTGGACCAAAGGGAAATGAATATTGGTGTCTCGTGGACCACCAGGGACAGGTGGGACAGCACATGGGCTCTTTGCTGGTGGGATCCTTGTGTTCCATGGAATGCTGTTCCTGCCAATGCCAAATTTCCATGGACAAAGCATTTCAGCAAAAATCAGCTTTCCCGCACTGCAAAGAGAGAAACCTTTCTGCAACAGCAATAAAATGATTGATGGTGCTGTTTTTCATTACAGCTAAGTCTTAAAACACCCATTTATCCTGTTTGTCTGTCCCATGCAGATTTTAGACAAAGTGACTTCTTCTCCATGAGTCTCCTGAGCTTGCTGCTCTCCCTGAGGCAGGGCTCCTCAGTGCTTGTATTTTCCTCAGGACACCCATCTCTTTGCCTGTGTAAGTAGGATGGTGAATAAAGTATTCTTTTGTGGGGAATTCAGCAAGTTTATTGTTTCATTTATTGCTGCATTTGGATTTTGAGCAAAGCATGAGGCAGAGGGGCCGCACATGAACGCTGAAGGGAAGGGTAAGTGTTGCACACTCTGCATCACTGGTGACCTACACTCATCTGGGCAGGGTCCTGAGGAACAGGGGACATGGAATTATGGACAACTTGTGCACAGGATTAATGCCAGATGTTTAGACCTGACAACAGCTTGGATAGTGCTTTCTAAGGCTTTTTTTGACTTTGCAGATTTAGCACTCCTCTCAGGCCTTTTATTAATGAAAAAATGTCTTCAGACACCTTCCAGCAACTTTGCTAACATAAATCCTGCTCATCAAAACCTTTTCCATCCAAACTGGACCTGATGTCCCACTGTATTAGGGGAATTATTCTTCCTGATTTCAGCTGACACCAAGGTGTGGGTGTCCAAATGTTGAAGAAAGGATTGTGTATCAGATCAGAACAGGGCACAAGGGAGAAGGAGAACAGGGCATAATATCCATGGCTAGAGAGAGGGCAAGAGGGGAAAGGTTGTCCCCCCTACCTGTCTCTCAGATAATATACACCACCTGTTCTCCAGGTTTCTGGTTAGTTTCCCCTGCTCTCCTCTCTAAGCTGTTCATATTTGAAACATACATCTACCTGAAAGGTGGTATTAAGCTAATATCAGAGAATGGCAGAATAGTTGGTGTTGGAAGGGACCTTTAAAGGTCATCTTGTCATAATATGGTACATGTGTCTCTGTCTGCTGTTCAACAGCAAGGGATATCACAAAGTATGAAATGGCTAAAGCTGTTTTTGTACCATACCAGGTCATCTTGTCACAATTACCATGTAGCAAACCAGGTATTAGGTGTCTCCTCTTCCTGCTCTTATTACAAATTAATGACACCAGGGCACCCGACTAGATGGGAAAATCTCAGGAGTCCAGCTTGCAATTTTAAGTCTTTAAAAGAAATAGACTAAGAAAAGAGGAAAGTAGAGCTTTATGAGTGTTAATATCCTCTAAATTTAAAAATGCCTCCTAAATGTGGTAAAGTTAACACGCGTTCCTGTCAAATTCCATTTCTGGAAGGTGTATGAGCAGATTACAGCTCGATGTTTTTCTCAAGGTGTGTTTGTTTAAACTCCATCACAATGCACCTATGTAAAGTCTGCTGTCTATATATGGGTTTTTATTTTTTATATTTGTATCCTGTGCTGAGATTTAGGTAGCACAGAAGTTAAATTCTGTCACATATTAAGTGGTTAAAACTGATCCTAATTTTCAGGATCTATTAGAATGCAAAAGGAGTCATGGCATTTATCTTGCAGACTCATGCTTTTGAGATATAAATGTAAAGAAATTTGATTTGCTGGGCTGGAATTTCAGGTCATGCTGGATTTATGCTTGTGCAGACTTTTCTGAAGGAGAGAGCCTTTGCTTATATCTTACAAGGGATGTGAGGTAATGGACTTTTACACTGAGACGTTTGTACTTCCAGAAAAGCTTTTACTGACCAAGAGCAATGCCCAGCCACTCCTGTGGTTTAGATAAAATTAATTGGTAAAGAGGCATTCCACATTTACTGCAAATGGAAATACAGTGTTTTGATAACTTTAGGGAATTCGCTCTTTTCTAGAACTGACCATTTGAACATGCTGAGGAAGAGATACAGTCCTGTTGGTGCATTGAAATAAATCCCAGGGAAATGCATTAGCAGGCAGGGTATGTAGTTGTGGATGTGGGCTAAATCAGATGGCTGTGATTATAGATATGGAAGAGAAATCCATGATGTGAATTCTGCATGTATCTGTGTGCAAAATAAATCTTGACAAAATAACAGTGAAAGGATTAGAGTATGCTGTGAAGCCAGAGTTGAAAAATAGTCCTGTGAGCTGCCCCCTTTGTAGTTAATGAAGACATAGGAATTTTTGTAACATACACAAAATCAGGACTCTGTAATGTGTTCATTATGCTCCCATTAAAGATTATCCTGGACATAGAAATGGAATATAAGCTAGCTTTATAGAGGAAATATCGACTAGACAGGCTGCTAACATGGAGATTGATTTTATTATTTAGAAATGCAGAATATTAGGATACATGAGCGTTTCTTTTTTTAACAGAGATGCTATGCTGTCAGCAGTGAAATATTACTGCAGGAGAGTTTTCTTTTTATACACCGTGGTAAGAAGCATGGCTTCCTTTCTCGGCACTTCAGCCACAGATGCTATCGGCGAGACCATCTGTGGTGACAGATTTGTGTTATATCACTTGGAAACTCAGAGAAGCTGGTAAAGCCTCCTACTACAGGATATAAGTAGCTCCTGCTAAGGCTGGGATGGATTACGGGGCTGTCTTTCTTTGGGGGGCAGAGCAGTGGGAGGATTGTGTGGATTGAGGCTCACAATAGCTTTCGATCACCTCCCCACCAAGTCTTGAAATGCTGGTGTGGATCTTCTGGGGCAACTTCTACGCCAAGCTCCTTCCTCTGGGTCCCACAGAGGATAGGTCTGGACTCTTCTTGCTCTCTGTGAGGCACTTGCAAACCAGTCTGACCTGGGGATGTCAAGAGGACACTAGCTCTGACCTCAGAGGGAGTCTGTGTGAGTGGTAATACCAGGCTGTCATGTGGCCCATATCTGCTCTGGGGACATGACTGCAGAAACCCCTCAGAACCTCTCCTCAGCATTACACTGTCCTAAAGATGGGCACAATGTAATGTCACCACCTTTAGGACAATGTAATGAGGAGGTTTGGTCACGGTGGGCTTCTTTGTGACCAGTCATAATCTTTTCTTCTCCTAATCTTTGATATTTAAATTGGTGTTCTGGGATTTCCTAGGCTGGGTTGGATGGGGTTTGGAGCACTCTGGTCTAGTGGAAGGTGTCCCTGCCTGTGACAGTGGGGCTGAAAGTAGATGATCTTTTGTGTTGCTTTGATTTTCTGACTCCCAGGATGACAAGCTCGGATGAACACTGCTGTTAGCAAGTGACCATGGTGACCTTGACACCATGTGGGCACTGCTGGGACTGAAACCATGGCAGCACACAGGGCCAGCTGCCCACGCCAGGGGCAGCTTTTCAGCCACGAGTAGGCAATAAAGGGATGTTGGTGGCATCACACAGCATCTCTGTGCAGTGAGATGTGCTACAAACTGCTGTTTTGGCAAAAGCATTGCAGAAATCCTGGTTGAGCCAAGAGTGGAAACCTCCAGTCTTCACATCTGCGACTGTTGAAAGTATTTGGAGATGTGTTAGAATGGAAAGATATTCATGTCTGCTAGCTCAAAAAAAAAAAAAAAAGTGGGTTTAGAGAGAAGCAATTTTTGCTAATTACATTGCAATAGCCTTGCCCTATGTTCAAAATCAGTAGGGCATGCTCAGATACCAAATGAGCACAGTTAGTTCAACATTATGGAAGCTCTCCAAGTATCTTGAACTGCAGTTTGCATGTTCCTCAGCCCCTCATTCCTCATCTCAAATTTTAACAAAAGAGCTTAAAGAGTTGAGTACCTTTACAGGAGATAAATGATCTCAAGTTCCCCCCTACAAAACAGAAGAGATCATCCATTTGGTCATGTCAAGAAATGGCCATGACTACTTTCAGTAATAGAACCCGTAAAACAACCAAAAATAAAACTATGGCATTTTACAAAATCTAAGTGATAACAAACACCTACTTGTCAGTATAAATTTGTAAAATTGTCCTTCCGTTCTTTTTAAAATAAAATCCTACTGATAGCTTATACTTTAAAGGCAACAAAGAGACTTTCCAACAGATGAAATGAGGAAATTGGTTTTTATCTTTGTCTTTGGAAATTTAGACTTGCTGTATTTCCTCCACAATAATTTTGCAGAGGGAAATCATAGTAGTGTTTTTCTGGGTCCTGTTCCTGCAGGCAGAGCAGCCACCTAAAATTTTCCAGTTGGTAAGATAAATATTGAAAGAGTCATCAAATGAAAAACCCTTTTGTTGTGAAGTCAAGTATTCCCTAAAGGATAAATTGTCAATCAGTTAAGTCCCTAGCTGGAAGATACAGTTGATGTATCTTCCATGTGGTAGCTTGTCTCCTCTTTATTATTTCTTTTACTTTTCCTTCTCCTTTCACTCTTCTGTGTTTGGACTCTTGTTTTACAGAGTCATGCATCCAGAGCAGTTGGATTGACTGCAGTGGTTACTTCATGTTTGGCATCTATGGTTGTCACACTGCCTGTGAGAAAATTCCCCACTCAAGTTCTCTTCTTCCTTGCTTTTGAAAACATGAACTGGCCAGCCATTTAAAATCAACCATTTTAAAGCAAAATGGAACCAACAATAGAGACTGCTGCATGTAATTAATTTTATTTTTTTTTTTACATTCCAGAAGTATTGTCTACAATGAATGTGTTTTAAAAAAGAGAAGAAAATGTGTCTGGTTTTACTTCAGTATCAGTAGTGGCTCTTTAATTGGACTTTTTCGTGAGGCATTTGTCAGGAGGGTTGTTGTTTGTGTACACATGATAGGATCAAGCTAAGCTGATGATCTTCAGTTTTAATAATTGTTTTTTCATATTTATGGTTTGTTTTGGTGGGGTTTTTTTTCAGTCTTCAATGCAATAATTTGATGCAGCCCAACAAAACTCTGCCTTAGCAGGTTGCTGGTGCCTGTGTTTGTTTCTCTGGCCATTGTCAGGGTACAGACTGGTGGGGGATTGCAGGAAATCTTTGTCCCCAAAACTGAACACTAGTCCATACACACAGAGATATTTTCTCCCCCAGTGACTCTTCATACAGCTAAGGAGATCAGTGCTGGAATCCAGCTGCTCGTTATCTCTCTGGCTGCTGACTGGATAATTTACAGCATTTAAAACAATGCTGTGAGGGTGTTACAAACAATTGGAGAAGCAGGGATGGGAACCATCAGCTCTTGTCAACTGGACAGCACCATCCAGCCTGAGTGTGCTGCCTCTGGGCACCTCCTGGTTAAATTCCTGCTCAGAGCAGGCTGCTCTGGAGCCTCTCTAGGCAAGGTCTCAATGACACAGTCAACATGAGCTCCTAACAAGGATTGTGGGTGAAATGAAATTGAAATGTAGACAGGAGTTATTGCCGTAGAAAAGATCCTGGCAAAAAAAGAGGGATGATCACTATGCCACAAGTATAAACCAAAGAGAAGCAAAATCTTCAGCACAAATTCCATTCTTTGTTATGTTCTTGTCATGTCCTTGAGGCCTGGAAATCCACCCCATGGATAACTGGGGTCAGAACCCAGTTCTGCAGCAGACATATGATGAGTCTTCTGTAAAAAATAATACTTTATTAACAATATGTTTAAGTTATGTCACCTATCAGCCATTCATGAATTTTTATTGACAGCTAAATAGAACCTGAATGATTTGAGCTTGGCTGTCATTTGAGGGGCATTTGCTTTCAGGTCTGCCTTAACCTGCAAGTATGTAATTTATTTCATTTATGGTCCTGCATAGGAAATGAACCTGGGTCTATAGTGCTCAAAGGCAAATGCAGTAATCATCTGCATGACTTGATTCCTTATTCCAGTAATATGAAAATTGTCAATTATGGATGAATTATGGGTGCTACTGATACCTGTAATTTGGCTCTGCAGTTTTGTAAACATATGCAGCTGCATTTAATTGTATTTTACTAGTCATGTAATTCATTAAGGTGCACCTGCAGTCACCTAAGATACAGATATTAATGAACTGAAACACTGTCTTTCATTGCCTACTATTTATATTGACATTCCTTACAACTGTTTGTTTTTAATCACATATCTGTCTATCTGAGATGCTGATATTAAAAAAAAAAATTAAATTATAGTGAAATAAACAGAAAGCATAGCTTGGTGCTATATTTTTAACTTCTGAAAGTACTCACTAAATAATTAATTTAAACAATTGCTTTTCCATGCAAAGCCCAAGACTGGAGGAAAGCTGTAGAATCGATTTTTGCAGCAGTTATTGTGGCAAAGATGAATCATTAGATAACTGATTCCAGGGATGTGAGCTGCTGAAGCCCTTACTCTGTATTTCCATGCTCCAGTGGTGATGGATGTTGTACAGCTCAGCCCAAATACAGTACCTTTACCTTTTAACTTCCAGTCCAATCTCTTGGAGATGTTATCTTCAGATTTGGGAACACGTTTATGAAATAGGAATTTTATTTTGCACAAATGTGTGTTTAATATTCACAACCTGTTCCTTCTCTGCTGCTGCTGGATATTCCTTTCATTTGGATTAAAGAAAAAACCAAGTAGATTTATTAGCCATGGAACCAGTCCCTGGTTCAGTGGATTTTGGAGAATGTGCAAGGAGAGCAATGAGAATCAAACTCTGCCCCAAATTTGATTTTTCCCTTCCTTCAGCATTTCACATTTGGCCTATTATAATCAGGTGGAAAATGTTTTTATGACAGAATCTTATGCCTTCAGCAGGTCTGGGGGAATCTCTGGGTCCACAGGGAATCATCCTAACTTTGCAGGGGATAAGGATGGAAAAGGAGGTGACAGAGAGAGCTTCAGTTGCTGTCTGCATCCCTGGGAACGTTGCTCCATGGCTGCTGTCTGTATGGGAGCACACGAGGAAGAGTGATGAGCCCATTAGCTGTGAGCTGCTTAGGGAAACACAAACCTTTCCATCAGCACAGCAGATGTGCTCTGATCTCCTCTCAGTGCTGGGCTCAGCCTGCTCCTGCTCTCTCCATCAGCTGCCTCTTGTCTCTGACAAAGTACCACAGTCAGGGACCTTCCTCCTGTCGTTACTTTCTCCTTGAACAGAGTTTTGTTTCCCTTGTCCCCTCTACTTTTCCTCCAAGGGTTATTCCCATTTAATAACACTCTATAAAAGAAGCCACACCACTGAAGTTAAATAGCATAGTAACTCAACAGAATAAGGTTACTGAGTCCAGGAAAGACAATTACCTGAGCTTACAAATGTTGTAGTTCCCATCCCTGAATCCAAGGTATTGTATTTCTTGAGAAAAATCTCTTTTCCTTAAAGAACCTATTGGCGGATTGAGAATCCTTCCTGGAAACAACTTTAACTTATACATTCTCTTTTTAATTAATTGTTTTTTGGTCAGGAAAGTTTTCCAGTCTCTAGCTAATTGGAATACTCTTCCTGCCTGACAGAAAGTTGTTCCTCTGCCCTGTAATATAGGTCCTGGGACAAAAATAGAGTGAATCCTTTCCATACATCTTGACATTTTCAAGAATGTGTAAAGTTTCTGTTGCAGGTTGAGAGGGGGGAAGGGTGTTAGTTCCGCTTTTCAGAAGTTTCTGTGATCTGTATATGATGATGACATTATGTCAGGAAATATTTCCTGGCCTTATGTGATTTTGTGATAGATGCTTTTGCAGTTACAATATTTGTCACAAAATGGACTAATCTCATCGTTCAGATGAGGTACTTTGTGGCTTGGCATCATTTAACAGCGCAGTGATGGTTATTGTAAGAGCAGGCTAAATATTCTTCAGCCTATCTAGGATATTAAGTTCTACCAAGCATCACACCTCCATTTCTGGAGGTGCTTTACAGACACAGTTTCCAGCTAGGAAAATGTCAAGCAAGAAGATGAATTGGAACCTGAATAGCAGGACTTGCATAAGATGACATGGGCTCCTCAGATGGAAGAGGCAGATATCAGAACAGATGCCTTCAATTAGAAGGAATTAAAGATTTATGTTGTAAATAACTTGAAAACAAAACAAAACAAAACAAAAAAACCCCAAAACACGGGGAAGAATAATCCGATTATGCCTGTTCTGACATCTGTGCAAGTGTTAAAATGTTCAAAGCAGGAACATTTTCATGGGAACAATCAAAGTACTAGTGTGCTCTTCTTATGCTGGAGTCTAAAAACAGATTAAAAAGTTGATTGCATTTTTATTCTCTTTCTTTGTTATGCCCATTAAGAACATTGCAGACAACTGAAGGAGCAAGTAAAGGGAAAAGAAAAATGAACTGCCATTTTTGGGGAGAGGGCTGAGAGATGAGGAAAAGTGGATAGGGGTTTCCTGTACATCAGATTGGGGATGGCCTTAATTATAAGGAATTCTGTTCAGAAACCTGAGTTAATGTGGCAGCTTGGCTGTTTTGTGATTCTATTCTATTAAAGAACAATTGAAATGCAGGAAAATGTTAACAGTAGGCAACATTTTGCAATCACTTTGTTCAAGCTGTGCTTTCCAAGGAAGTACAGAACAGATGAAGCATAATTCCATTAAATTCATGTCTTGGTTGAAGCATTTCAAAGCCCTTCTTCTGAGTAATAACAGGATTTGTGAGGAAAATGAGGTGCCCTAGTCCCAGAAGTTGTGTCATTTACCTGACCTTGCATTTTAGCCAGCTCCAATAAGGATTATTTTCTTTCTTAGGCTCAGGTAAAATCTCCTCCAAAGTTTGGCTTTCACTGGACTTTGGAGTTCTTGGCACTGCTGAAATCTTACCCACTTCACTGTGTAAGGAAATAAGATTTAACCTTCATCTCTGCCTACACTCTTCACTTGAAGTTTCCTTTAAATGGGAGGCTCTTCCAAGGCACACAGGTACCTGGATTTGAGATAAAACATCTCAGTCATTAAATGGGTCCTTGTCTTGCTGCATTTCATGCAGTGTTGGGAATGGCTCAATTAGTTCTGAGTTTGCAAACGCATTGATTTTCTGCTCCTTTTCCCTCTGCCAAGAAATGGATGCTGGTTATGACAGCACCTATCTTTATAAGAAAATTCCCCCCACAGAAACAGGCTTCAGAAATAAATGGCTTTATTACAAACTCACAAAGTTGTATGGCTGCATTTGCTTTGATCATTGATTTGTACAGAGTGAAGTGTTAGAAGAGAGGAGAGGTGTATCCAACTCTCAGCTGACCAGTAAGTGCCATATCTAATTGATTCTTTTGTGCCAAGTGGAAATTGAGTTTTCTTGGCTCAGGAACAGGTGTCTGTTTCTGGAGTTTGCTGCCATTAAAACACTCCTGTTTATGCTCATCATTGCTCTTGCTGTGTAGCATTGCCATTTACTTTTGCTGCTGATTTCTAAGCACACTAAATTAATGAACTTAAGTTTATAACCTTAATCCTTGTTTGTATAATTAGTTCTTGCTACATTGAACATTTATCCTTATACCTCATGTCTTTTATGGCTGAACTCCACTCAAACACTTCACTGATGAAGGCTTATCCAGACTGTGGAATTGCTCCATACATAATACAAGTCAGTCAATGTTTGGTTTCCTGCAGTTCATATTAAGGGCAATTATCCTAAACTTGGTTTGTCTTTAGTAAGGACAGAAATACAATTATTTTTGGCAACAATAAAAGTCCAAGGGGTACAAAAATAAAATAATCTTTTCTGTTTTAAACAATATTGGCAATTTCAGTATGTTAGAAGTCGTGCCTTTTGCTAACTTTCAGCTGCCTAGTCTCTGCTGCTGATTTCTGAAAGGCTCTGAGAGCAGAGCCCACGGTGGAAAGCACACAATGGCTGTGTATTAAACACAGCTTTAATTTGAAAGGAAGTGTGGGATAGTGTATAGTTTAATTGGTTTGTAGCTTCATGTGTCTAGAGAAGGTGGGAAGAGGGGATATAAACCTTCCTCCGTGCTGCAGCTTGCCTGAGCCTCCGCTCCCGGCGAGAGACCAGGAGAGGGTGGGCAGCTCCCAGGGCTGGATAACACCTTGGCTCTGCCCTCCCACCAGCTGGGTCAAAATATCTGAGCCAGCACCTGCGTGCTGGGAGGCAATAACTCAGTCCTGCTCCAGGCCAGCAGTAGCTCAGAACCCTTTCCCTCCCACGGGGAGTAGGTGCTGGTGATTCAGAGATGTGTCTCTGAGTCAGGTGGCCTCCCGGGGCTCTCGTGGGACGCTCGCTCCTGGCTGAGAGCGTGGAGATGCAGAAGAGTGGATCCTCACCAAAATATTGCTGGAAGGGGCTGATTGCATCCAGTCTGAAGTGAAGGTATAAGGAGCTGCTTCGGGTTTTAGCAGAATGGTTTGGGTTGGAAAAGACCTTAAAGCCCATCTCACCCCAGCCCCTGCAGGGACACCTTCCACTACCCCAGGTTGCTCAAAGCTCCATCCAGCCTGGCCTTGGACGCTTCCAGGGGTGGGGCAGCCACAGCTTCTCTGGGCAGCCTGTGCCAGGCCCTCAGCACCCTCACAATAAACAATTTCTTCCTAATATCTAATCTAAACCTACTGTCTGCCAATTTGAAGCCATTTCCCCTTGTCCTGTCACTCCAGGCCCTTGTGAACAGTTCCTCTCCATTTCTCTTCAGGTACTGGAGAGCCACAATTAGGTCACCCCAAAGCCTTCTCTTTTCCAGGCTGAACATCTCAATTATCTCAGCCTTTCATTCCTTCTAGACACTGTCCTATCCCTGAGGTGTTAAAGAATGGTTTAACATCCTGAAGCTGAGATTTATATCCGCTCTTTCCAACTGGTTGTTTTCTAAAGAATGTGCTATAATGCACAGGAATGTGATTGTAGTAAAGCCTGTGTGCCTGCAGAGTTGTCATAAGTGCCTTCTTGTGCCTGCATTTCAAAAGGCAACACTTCCAAAGACAAAGGAGGAATCTGAAATTGTTGAGGTGGTAGAAATTTTCTCACAAATGACTTTCCAAAGAAAAATATATTTCCTCACAAGTCTGCAAAGTGTCCATCACTAAAAATGTCAGCTTAATGCAAATTAATGTGGAAAAGAATATTGGAAGTTTTCTCTGGTGTATCCCTGCAGGCAGTCCTGAAGGACTGTAATGTTGCCTTCACTGCCTGTCTGCTGGAAGGAAGGGAACATGCAATTTTCCCCAAGGCAGCAATTTCAGCCATGCTTAGATGGAGGGGGGTTTTGGGGGTTTTTTTATGTTTGTTGTTGTTGTTTGTTTGTTTTTCTTAGAAACTCTTACTGGGAAGCAGATGGAATTATGTTTCTTCATAGAGTGATTTTCTTAACTTCTTTTTCCTTATATTTTCTGACCAGCTAAGCCAAAAGAGAAAAGTCTGCTGGACAGCTTTGCTCTGAAGGTGTTATAGGTTACTCTGTTACCACCAGGCTGCCACAGTCTTTCTCCTAGTTCAGCACAAGCAGGAGTGCCGGGGTTGGGGTACAGCAGCAGGAGCTGCTGTGGGTGAAGGACTCGTTCCTCTGTGTTGCTTTCTGGCTGGGGCTGTTTCTTGATTCAGTCTCTTCTGAGATTTTTGCAAAAGACTCTGACATCCTCTTGTTTCTGATCACTTCTGCTCCAAGTCTAGCAAACATGCAGGAATAAGATTGCATGTTTAGAATCCACCCAAAACCCCAAGAGATTTCTTCTTTCCCATTTCTGGGCCTGATTATTCATGGTCTGTTCCTAGACAGCCAGTGCTGTCTCTCTCAAAGGAGCAGTGTTACTATTTCTTGTAAATACATTACTTGTGAACACTCTATTAGCTAAAATGAAAGTGTGATCAAAACCCTTCCTTAGGCAGGAGTGAAAGCAAAAGAAAGAACAGGAGAGATTCAGGATTTTGTTCTGTCTTAACAGTAAGTGACTCAGACTTGTATAAGGTAACTTCTATTCCTGTTTTTTTGCACTCATGCCATGACATACTCATGTCTTGTTTTTTCTGTAAGGCACCTGGGGTACTTGTGAAAAGGCTGTCATCAGTGCCAGGGAGAGACAAATGCCGCATGAAAAGCGACAGTGGAACTTTTCCTGCTCCACCAGTGTCATTGACTTGAATTTTTTTTGGAGCTGTCTGGAGAATAAAAGCTGTAGCTCAGCTATTACGGCCATTCAAACAAACCTGGCTATAAATATCACTGCTGGCTCTAAGTAGAGTGTAGTTTTTCACTGGGAGTGTTTGCTCAATCAGGTGTCTCCTGACTGTCCCCAAGCATTGATAACTCAAGGCTCTGCAGAGGAAGGGCTGCTCTCCATAGGAACACTTTCCCCCAGACCTGGAAGGTTTGTGTGTCTTCCCAACACTCCCAAAAACTTATGGTGAGAGTTATGGTCCCCCTCCTCTCCTAGTGTCTCAGAAAGAATGGTTTGCACATCTGGAATGGAGTAACTGCACTGTAGATTATTGCTGGTACAGGTGTGGGGTACCAGTGGTGGTCCCACATGTGGTTCTTGCAGGACTACTGGTTTCCCAGATGATTGTACAGGCGACACATGCTGCCCCTTTCCAAGTTATTTGATGGATATTTCCAGATTTCCTTACCCAAGGAAATTATTTTTATCCTCTTCTGTTACCTGTGAATGAATCCTGTCATTCTAATCTCCAAATTCAGGTTGAACATCAGACTAAAACGTCATGGTAATGTAATTGTTTCGTATGAGATCATTCCACTTCATAAAAGGTGTGTTCTGATGGTCTGGAAATAATGTTATAGAACAGAAATACCTCAGAAACACTAATGCACTATGGCTAGAATTGTGTTATCTAAAAAATACTTGGAGTGCCTTTCTACTCTGCACTGTGTCCAGAATCAAAATGAGGAAAGAAAAATTTTTAAGATAAATTGGTTTGTGAAAAATTTATGTGCACTTTACTAGTGCAGGCAGGATGTAATCTGCTTTGTATTGAATCTGCTTGGAAAAAAAAAAAAGCCACAATGATAATGAGATTTTTTAAAGGCACTTTTAAATTCATGCTGGCAAAAGACAAATAGTCATGACTTTTAATTTCTATAAACTTAACAGCTGGGGACAAAATAAAGCGTTATTAACTTAAGGGGTGTAAGGAAGTTGCTTTTGCTTCAAGGACGAAATAAGTTATTCTATTCTCAGTGTTATTCATCTCAGCTGTCTGTCTGATCTTTCTGCTGGTGCAGCCAGGCCAGTGAGTGAGTTTATTTATACTGCTTTTACTGTTAGCAGTGAGAGAAGTTTGATGATGTCTGTATTCCTTGTCCTTGGTAATGGCTGGGAAAACACTGATTATGGAGGAACTGTGCATCAGGGGCGTGTTGCTCTCCTCCTAAATGGGAGATTTCTTGGATTCAAAATATAAACTGTATTATCAAATATGAGGATCTTCTTAACCTTATTTTATTGCTTGGAAAAATATTTGTCTCTTCTACCATGACAGCCATTAAGGATAAAGATGTTTGTCCTTGTCAGACTGAGTTCTTACACCAATTTTAATTGTCTTAAGGACAATTTACTGTTATCAGAGGATAAATAACAGTTATTTTTATTAAATGTGTATTGTGTTGCAATATTTATTAAATATGTATTATATTGCAACTAAGAATCAATCTGTTTGGTTTTGTCTTTCTTTTTTTCATTTTGATTATACATTTAGTGGTAATCCAAAGATTTCCATAGTTTCTCTGTACTCTTATGTGCCTGCTCTTCCCTTTGCCTGTCGAATTCAATTGCACTTGTATTAGTGATTTATTTTTTTGCTGTGAATATCTTTGGTTGCCACTTGCAGACTCCTCCTGTATTTTCCCAGACTTCACCATGAAAGAAGTTAGAGAATATATTGTGTTAATATAAACCACAAGTTCATGTTTACATACTGAGGAGTTTCCCCTGAGTCCCCAGTCTTTACTAACTGATTTGTCATGGAGGTGAGGGGCACAACCTCTGTGTTGAGGAAATCAATAGCAGTTGCCATTTCCATTAAGGAGTCTTGGCTGAAGTTGTTCTGTCTTACATATTACATTGCTGTCAGGATATGCTTTCATTTGCTCATGGCCCGGAGCTAAAGTGGGGACAGACCAAAAAAAGGTAGAGGCTTTTTTCCTCAAATAAGCATACCATGTCTGTGGGATTGGGAATGACTGATCTGAAGATGGTTTGAGCAGAGAGGACATACAGGAAAACTGGTGTGAGCAAGCTCAGCCATATCAGAGCACTAAAAAAATACAGGTTGACCAAGTGTAGAAAAATGAGCAGAAAGGCCAAAAATTCAGAAAAGTTGATCCCTCTGCAGGGGAGATGTCTTTGTGCACAATAAGAGTGGTAAACTGATACCTCTCAATAGTTCTTGACTGCTATCTGATGGCATTCCCAGGCACCTGAGAGAAGGACCAATCTCTGAAATAACTGCAGGTCGAGTAACAGCAAGCAGACATGTTTAGGAGAAAATGTATTATGGCTTCTGCAAGGGCTTACTTGGGCTGAAGCCCTTGATCTGTACCAGTTGCTCATCTTTTTCAATACTTCTGACCATCAAGACATGTTATGTCACCTTTAAAGTCCAGAATTCACATGTGCACAGTGTGATGGTGTCATTATAAAACTAACTTGAGTCCCTGTAAATTCTGGTGAGGAAGTGGACTGTATCCAACCTTCTGATGTCAGTGTGGAAAACTGCAAAACACATCTTTCATGATTTTGGATTGGCACTCACCATTTCCTCTAGGCAAGAATGTCACTTAAAAGAGATTAAAGTGCACATGACAAGGTTAAACTCTCCTCCTCCTCCTCCCAGGGTGCTACGCAGAGCTTACCTGCTTAATACCAATGTTAGTACCCTCTTCTCTTAGCTGGAACCTGGGTGCAGCATCAGCACCAAGGCTGCAGGAGCCTTGGCCATGAATTCTTGTGTACAGCATCCAACATCCACCTAGCTGTAGGAAGAGATTTGTCTCCCAAGGCAGTGCTGAGTTCACAGCAGCCACAATGGTGTGGAAGTGGGTTTGAAGAAAATTCATCAGCCCAGCTTGTTTTTTGTCACCTTTCTGCCTGGAAGAGCCACTTTGCCATTTCTTAGTCTCAGGCACTCTCTGGTGTAATCCAAATATTCTGCCTTTAAACACTGGCCACCAGCAGAATGATGGCAGTGCTGAATGCTGTACTCATAGATAGAAATGGATCTTCCCTCAGATTTTCCTATCAAAATTATTAAAGCGACATCTGATAGCACTGTTTCAGTTCTGGCTTATTAAATACTCCCCATTTTATCCTTCATTTTCAGGGATTTATAATTTCACTATAAAAATTCATTCAACCTTGAAACTTGGCATCCATCGTTTCACTCCACAAGATATTTTTAAAGATACAAGAACAGAAATATTCCTGTTCCGGCAATGGCTTAAATGGATATTAACTTTCAATCCTGCTGCACAGCACACTGGAAAGTTAAAAAAACTGCTGAAAATTACTGCTGAAAAGGAAAAAAAAAAAACCTTAAAGCCTTTACAGCAATATAGCTTGAATTGTCCACTGAAATCTTGGTCTGTTGAATGTGATCTGGTGCATTTTGAGGGTTGTTCTCCAGTTTCAGAGGGAGCTGCTGAGATGCAGATGTCCTTTGAGCAGGACATGTGCTCCTCCTTAGCTGGGCCATGTCCCATCAAGGCAGGGCTTTACAGATAGGGGCGATGCCCAAACACAGCATGTCCTGAAAACAGTGTGAACTGGGAATTTTAACAATTTCAGCTTCAGCTTTGAGGTGTAGGAAGTCCTGTATCAAATGAATGCCTGGCAGCTTTGGCAGTGGGCACAGTGGCACTGAGATTGTGTGCTCTGGAGGATTACTGGGAAAAAAAACATTCTGTTTAGACTTGGAACAAATTCCTTAAGGTCGTTGTAGGTTCTCTATCATCAGAGCTCCTGCTGGACAGGCTAAGCAGGGCACGTCTCAGGTACAGAGTGAGACGGAGAGTTTGACTCGCTCACCTGTCCTCCAGACCATTCTTCACACACTTTTCATGATAAAATTGGCTCTGTGCTTTGTCATTAGTGCTACTTATGCCTCTCCCCATTCACAAGACAGGCACTTTACAGGTGCCTTAAGTGGGCCCTTATTTCTTAAAGTGGAGAAAAACTTTTTGGTCTCAGTGGAGGTCTCCATTTTCCTGTCCTTTTTTCCTAGCATATCTGAGCCTGGTGTCTTCTTGATTTCATTGGCATTTAAACTGCTTGACATCTTTAGCCCTCAAGGATGCTCTGAGCTGTAAAGGCTCCTTGCTGAAACTGCTGTTCTGGAGTTAGAGGTGATGCACGATTGGCTGGCTGCTTCATGCACTAAAGAAATCAAGCAGCGTGTAGCTTCTCCCATTAAAAATTAACACTCTGCAGTAGGCAGTAAAGACCTTCAGTGTTTTGTTGTTAAGGAGCAAATAATGGAAAAACACCACCTTGTTGTTAAAGTAGGAAGGATGTTTCAAATTAAGAGCTGTCTCTTGTTATGTAGCCATCTCCTCACTGAAACTGGTGACTGGAGAAGGATTTCTGGGAATGTGTGGCCATGCATGTGGTTTGCTTGGATGTTGTTCCACAGTTCATATCCATGCTGCTTTTACCTTCCACAGCCAGTGTATGCAATGTGTTAAGAGGTGGATAAGTACCTGTTAGAGCTGATAGGATTTGGATAGCCTTTCATATACTGTGTGTTCATGTAAAGCTTCACACGGCTGCAGATGGCTAATTCAAAAAGAGGCCTGTGGGAAATTTGGCATAGAGTATATTTGTTAATGCAAATAACAATAATTCATGTGGGAAGGAGTGAAAGGATCATTTAAATGGAGCACTGATTCCAGAACTTCCCAGACATCTGTGAATATCCTGGGTTAAGGGGCTAAGCCCGTGCTGGGAGGTTTGGTATTTGTTTGGGGTTATGTGAAGGTGAACTGTGGGGTGTCCATGTTCACATCTATTCTGCACACTCAGCCTGCACAGGGGGATCTGCCTGCTGCGTGGGGTTCTGTTGCCCTGCTGGAGCTGTCTCAAGCTGTTCTTCACTCTGCAGAGCAGCCATCCCTTGAAGCCTGGGAGATGTCCGCAGAGTGGGATGTGCTGATGGGAGCAGACTGGTGGAAAGCAGGCACGTTTCCTCTGTCTGCCTCAAACAGCATAATGGTTTTGGCAAGGACCACAGCGAGAGAGATGAGAGGGGGCATTCTGTCCAGCCAACTGGCACTGCTCACATCCACCCCCCTCTGCCTCCCTGGTACATCGTCCCTCTTTCTGTGGCACCATCTAAATGCTAAATAGCAGGGCTGTTGTGTGCCTGTAACTATGCAGCACTCTTTTGTTCCACTCCCTGCAGTTATCAGATGAGAAAGAAAAGTAGTTATTAAGTAATCGAAGATTTAGGAGAGCTCTGAAGCGCTGTCATGCAAATAAGAGGAAAAAATACGATGTGGTAAGAATGAAGCATTTGTCTTGAGAAGGTCTCTAGAGTAAGAGAAAATGAAGTCTCTCTATTGAACAGTGTTGCAGCAGAGGGGTCCTTCAGCTCATCTGGCATGTGACAGCACATAAAAGCCAGTGTCTACAGTCTCTGTCTAATTGGGAGTAATTGCAGTAACCAAGAGGTGTAATAAAACCAGTTAGAATAAGTGCTATTAATGAGGAACACGTGTTAAAACCAGTGTAATGATTGCTGGGTATTGGTGTGCAGTTGGTAGATTTCATTTTAATTTCACATAGAAATTACCTGTTGTCAGCCACCCAGTTGTCCAGTTCAAAGATAGTTAGTTAAGACACCTGAATCCAGGCTCCCCTGGCTGCTTTACCCCATATTTCACTGTGCTTCTCTGTAAATTCTGTCCATAGCCTCCAACACATCCTTTATGGGAAGAAAAGAGCAATGTCACTTTGAGGCAGATCCACAGGGTTTAGACCAACTTTCCATTTCCTCAGTTAATTACCAACATAATCTCTAGATAATCTCTTCTCAAGTCTATGAAGATTGGCTGCCTTTGAATTCAGAGGACACTTGGTCTTTTTGGATCGCAGCCATAGATTAAACTTCTTCAAAGTGGAGATAGCTGTACTTTCCTGCTGTTGATTGAAACATGCCACTGAACACTTCTGAAGCTGGATAACCCCTCCAGAAACACAAACAATTGCTGGCACCCTGTGTCCTCCCAGCTCAGAGGTGCCAAATCCCATTATAACTCATTTCTGTGCAGACAGTCAATCATAGCCTTGATGTTCAGTGTCTAAGAGATTTTTCTAGTGTTACTAGGAATATTTTATCAATAAGAAATCACATAATATGAAGGATTTGTTTGCACCAAATTGGCAAAATCATGTCTGTAATTGTGGTGATATGTGTTTTTATTGCATCAGCCTAAACAGGGGAATTTTTTGACTATGTTTTCTAAACTATCCTCATCTTGGCTGTCTTCTTACATCTGCCATGAAAGGAGAGATCTCCCACCTGCAGGGGATGTGCTCCTGTGGACTCTTCTGCTATCTTCAGCCCCAGGAATATTGGCTCTGCACAGCACCTCCCTACAGAAACCTCAAAAAATTTCTCTGATCTCACCTCTGGGAACTTTGCAGAGGATCAGAAAACTTTCAGAGGAAAATTAAGCAACAAGTAGTAAAACTTATTTAAACGAACAAATTTCCCTTATCCTGCTTGTTTCCTTCTGTATCACCCACATCCCCTCTCCAATTTTGCACTGGTGTAGTTAATGTAAGGAACCATTTGTCTCCTCTGGGCATGGCAGGGAGTGCTCTGTGTCTCTTGGGAACCACATCAAACATTCAGGCTCATGCCAGGCTGTGCCTCAGTATCCTCTAAGACCATTCCTGGCCCTGTTCTTGCATCTCTGCACTTCTGATGGGCTCACTAAACAATGCTGAGGACTGAGAGCATGAATCCATTTTGTGTTCACTATAAAATGCTTAATGTATGTTTTCCTGTAGGGCACAAATTTAAATTAAATTTTTCTTTTTAGTTGGTCTTATATTTCTAAGTTATTTCACATTAAAAAAAATGAAGATACCTGCACAATTGTGTTGGTGGGGTTTGTCTTTTTTTGGTTTTAAGATTGTGTCTCTAGCAGCAAGTCTGTCACTTAGTTTGCTGATGTTTGTTTATAAACTAAACTCTGCCTGTATCTGAATGTAACACAGTAAATGTCTGCTTGGTTTCACCACCAGATATGACCCATTGTTCAGATATCCATACAGTAATTTCCCATGAGCTCTGAGGAAATCATTCCATCTCCCCGTGGACACCCAGCACCATTTTCTATTGTATTTGAATTTTCTTTGCTGTGATATTGCATTTCTCCCCCTCCCCAGACACATATAGTCATTCCAGTTTCTGGTAATAAGTTTTTGATCAGGTTTTCTTTGTACTCTTCAGCTTTTGAAAGCTCACCATTGGGGTAAATTTCCCTTTCATCTTCATGTAGCCTTCTCCTCCCCTTTTTCTCTGGAAACAACTGAAATCAGTTAAGGAAGAAAGTTGCAGTGCAAACACAATTTGCTTGTTTAGTTTGAAATTGTAAATCTCCTCTTATAAAAATTCTCCCTCCAGTGAAGGGAAAAAACCAAACAAACAAAACCCCAACAGTTATTTTTATCTTTTGACATTAAAATCTGAAATTTCTACTTCTGAAGAATAAGACAACTCTCTCATTCACCAGCTGTATGTTTTTTTACAAATGTCAGGCTTAGTATTAAATGAATGAATGCATGCAAATATAACTGCAGAGCTAAATATGTGCCATAAAGGCATCTGAAATGATGGAATTAGGGTTGACACCCTTTGGGTGGAGGGAATTGTGCAAGATTCATTTCTGGTCTACCTAGACCTGGTATTTTGAATACTACCTGCAAAATACAACAGCTGAAGAGTTTGTTAATCAAATCCTGCTCTCTGCCAAAGTACTAAAGGTGTTACTGTGGCTCAAATGTTTATAACTCTGTGAGATGTGGAGAAGTGGGCAAAAAATAGCTTTCAGAGAATGCCAGTGATTTTGGTTTATGTAGGAAACTTGGACTTGACTTTCTGCTATGAAACGAATAGAAAATGGCCTTAAATACAACTTCTGAAACCACTGACCAAGCAGCCAGCAGTGTGTGCTATTTTTTAGTTCCACACCCTTTGTGACAAGAACCTGGCTGGGGTGGTGGAGCACTGGTCATGGAGGGGATGCACTGGTTGCACTGGGCTGGAATCTATTTGCATTGTCCCCTGTCTTTTAATTTATCCCATTGCTCCTGTCACTGTGTTCAGGTGAAGGGAGGACAGGGAATCATAGAATCCTGGAATGGTTTGTGTTGGAAGGGACCTGAAAGACCATCCAGTCCATTTCCTCTGCCGTGAGCAGAGACAGGTTTCTCCAAGCCCTCCAGCCTGACCTCCCCAGGGAGGGGGAATCCTCCATAACACACATCCTTCTGCCTCTTGGGTTTGTCTCAGGGTAGGCAGGGTGTGATTCCAGGGTCTCTCACAGCCACTGGTATTCCTCAACTTCCTCACCTCCTCCTGCAGCTCTGGGACCAAGGGGAGGATTTCCTCCACCAGGAGAGCTGTGCCCACTGCTGCTGGATGGACTGGAGCAAGAGCAGGGCCCAGGCTGCAGCTGGCCCTGGGTGGGCACCGTGTTCCCCCAAGCTGTGCCCAGGCAGCTCTGACAGCCGTGCTGGGCACGGCGCTCACAGAGCACCTGGCTTCACACAGGGTGGGCACCAAAGCTCCCAGTGGAGCTGGCAGGGCCCTTCTGTGCCATCTGTCCTGGTGACAGCATTCCTGGTCTCCACCTGCTTCTTCCCAAGGGCTTCTTTTGTAGGTGTGGGGGGGTTTGGCTGCTGCTGCTCAGTCCCACCCAGGTCCTGCCAGCATCTGTCACACGAGCTGCAGGTGCCCGCTGCCTCTCCCAGAGGTTCTCCCAGTTTGGGAAAGCCCCCTGCACACCCCACCAGAGCACTCTGCTGGGAATTATGCCAGCACCAGGGCTGATCTCAGCATGCCAGTAAAAAATGGATAGGAAAGCCATAAACATTTACCCTTGGTCTGTGTCCCCTCTTCCCTGCCATGGAGTGATCTGCAGGCTGGGAGAATCCCTGTGAAGCTGTTACGGTGACACAGCTCTGTATTTGCTCTCTTTTCCTGCCATGCCCTTTATTTTGCCAGGGCTATGAACAGCATCCAAAAATCCTGTGAGCTGGACCTGTTGTATTAAGGACTGCTCTCTCTGTGTCCAGAAAGGGTAAAGGCTGCAGCATGGGAAAGGCTTTTGGCTCAGCTCAGCAGATGAGCTCTGCTGGCACCGGTGCAGCCCCGTCAAATGCCACCAGATAAAACCTTGATCCAGAGTCAGGTGTAAAGCCAGATGTTTCAGGCAGGAATGTCAGCTGCCTTTTGTTTTCTGAAATGAGGACTTGAGTAATCTCAAAGCTGCAATCTCACAAGAGTGACATGAGTGGATTTAGTGAGATTTTAGAAAGCAGTGAGCATGTAAAAAAAAAAAAAAATCATAATTTCTTGTGCTGAGCTTGTTGTCTGCAAAACCTCCCTGTTCTTATCTGCTTTGTAACACAAATCACAGTCTAAGATAGAAAGTATGTTTTACCTCTATATCTGTGTGAATGTACACCAAATACTTTAAAAAACCCTAATTACCTACGTGTGGGGTAAATAATTTCTTAAGGGAAAAGAACCCCTCCTGAATTTCCAGACCAAATGGGATCAGATCCTGTAAAATTCTAAGGTGAGCCAGATCCCAGCTGATGTAAACTGATATAGGCTCAATGAAACCAAAAGAGCAGTTCAGACCACAACCAACTAAAAATGTAACATGTTTAACAGGAAAGCTTCAGAAATAAACTGTTTATTCCTTTTACTGTACAATTGTGGCAGGATATTTTCAGGCGGTAAAAATAAGCAGCTCCCAAAATTGTTAAAAATATAGAAAATACTTTGGCACTGCTAAAAGGTGTTATTTTTTTTACTGAATGTGGGTTATTACTTGCATAATTGGCACAAAATAGAAAGCAGTTCACAAAAATGGTATTGTTTGTACTTCTGTAATTAAGATTGTATCAGTATTTCAAGGGCATAATAGCCAGCTAGAAAAACACATGCAATTACAGCATTAATTCCTCAGGAAGTAAATGTTTAGCCAGTTTTTGTGGGGAAAGCACTGCTTTGGTTAGTGACCAGGTAGAGGAGTCCAAAGAAAATCATTCTGGGTTCCAGCATGGCATCAGGTGTTCTCCATTCCTCACATAATTAAAGTCTAATGTGGAAGAGACACCTTAATGGACTCAACAAGCAGAAATGTAAATATTAGACTGACTTAGTATGTTCCACTTTTGCAATTTATTAATTGCTGTAAATATGCAAAGGTATGCAATTAAAAGAGCAAATGAGTATTTCTAATTAGGATGGAATGGTAGCACATTTCATCAAAGTAGGACAGACACAGTGTGCTGCTTAGCTGTGTATATGTTTTTGCCAATTAGTCAACACGGAATTCTCGTCTGAACAATTGAGCCTCACGTAATTGGCAAACGAGCACTGGAGCACCAAAGTCCAAAAACAACATTTATATTATCCTGTAACACAACGGGGTGCTTTTGGTCTTCTTTGCATCTGGGGAAAGGGATATAATTCATTGACAAAACCTGAGCCTGCCTGTGGGAACGTGGCTTTTCCTGGGGCTGCTCTGCTCACAGTGCCTGGCACTGGGGCTCTGAGATCCCCAGCAGGACAGGGCAGAGCTGCTGCCTGCCCCTTGCATTTGTTCCCTTTGATGTGTCATTCAGCAAGTGGCAAATGTCCCCAGCACGTGTCCCTGTGACACTGAAGGTTGGATCCTGGCTTTCCTGGCAGTCCCAGCTACGGCCAGGATATCCTCAGTGGCTGAACACCCTGCAGACATGTCACCAGCACTTTCCTAGAAAGCATTCTGAAACAGCCCTGAACTGGAATTACAATGGAAATATAACTCCAGGCTAAATTAGTTTTGCTGTGATCTCCTCCATAGAAGCTGTGTTTTTGTGGATGAACCTGTGGGAGAGGGGTGATTGCACACGATGCCATGTGTGGGATGTGCCAGGGCTGTGTGGCCACTTGGACCATAGTGAATAACCTGCTGGCAGGCTGGGATAGCTGAGCACTGTGCTGGGGCACAGCCCTCAGACTGATACCAAATCCATCTCTCGTGTCATGGGTGAGCAAATGGATTTTCTGTGCAGCCAGGAATATCCCAGTGAGTACTCCCCATTTTGGATGAGGGGGCACTTGGAGCAGGTGGAATTCCCCATAATTGCTATACAAAGCTCAATCCCATGGGAAGATCTGGTTTTGCTGATTTAGCCAATGTGGTAATTTTAAGACTAGATCTCTTCTTTTCTTTTTATCTCAGGTGCGAGGAATAGGATAAGAGAGGGAAGAGATTCTGTTCTTGGCTAATGTCTACATTTCCTGTATGGAAAAGGATGCTACCAGTACAAATTGGAGCCACCAATGTATCAGCCATGATTTTATTTTGTGGGGTTTGTAGGAAGAGTTTAGTAGGAAGACTCTGCTTGTCATGAGGAGCTAAAAATCTGTAACAGCTTTGGAAAGGCAATGGAGCACAAGAAGGATGAGGAGAGGAGTGGTGGAGTGCACAGCAAAGAACCCCAGCCCAAGGGCTCACAGGAGCTGCTTGGAACAAAAAAGTGGCTCGGGTTCTGTAGTGCTCTGATGGGTTTGGGGCTGGTCTTTTCACTTTTGGATAAAGTTTCCTTGAATTTAGAATCTGTGTTGTGGAAACACTGAGTTTAGGGGCTTCATTTGGGGAAAGGAAAAGCCATTTTTCTTTCGTATAATAATTCAAATCAACTTAGACTTAGGCCTTACTTAAAGAACTGACTGACAGGTTTTGTGACAGATGAAATAGAACATTCTGGGGTTGCAGAATAAAATAATATAATTCAGACTGTAGCAGGCAGTCTCCTGCCCTGAGCCATGACCCCTCAACAGGTATTCTTCCCATAACCTCCTGAAATATTCCCAGAGCCTCTTTCATGGTGAAAGGTATCTTGCTTAGTGCTTCTCCTATGCTCAGAAGGCACAGGCCTGTAGCTATAAATAATTACTGACTACTCACACTGCCTTGCACAAAGTTCGGGTTTGAACTTTCATTCAGATACCTCTGTGCCTGTTCCTGCTTGCTGTACCTGGGAAAAGTTGTATTTTTTACATCCAGCCCATTTGCTGCAAGTTTAAGTCATTCTGTCATCTGGTTGAGATGCTCAGATAGGGGATTAAGTTCCAGGCTTTTCTGGTGATTTGGGATTTTCTTCCCATCTTGCTTCTTTTTCTGAGGATAGTTACTAAAACCTTGATTTTTTTCCTGAAAGGAAGGAAGCAGTCACCTACCTCCAGGTCATCAGAGTGTGAGTGTTTAACACCCTTGTGCTCCAGGGTGAAACACAAAGGACTGAGGTCTGCTTACAACTGCCTTTCCCAGCTTTCCTCAGGTATTAGGATGTCCCTTGCACCCAGGTGAGGCAGGGGTGGAGAACACCCATAGGTCTCTTCATAGGGAAATCCTCCAAGTCCCAGCAGCTGCCCCAGAGCAGGACATTCTCTGTCACACACCTTTGCTGGCAGTCAGAGCTGTGGTGGCCCAGCTGAGGGATCCTCTCTGCTGGGCTCACTGGAGGAAGGGTCTCTCCAGGCTGGGCTCCATCTCACTGATGGCAGAAAAACCCCAACTTTTACACATGTGAAAGCTTCATACAAGCCCATGGGGCTGCAGCTCTGTTTCCTTCTCAAATAACAATTACAAATAACAACAAATGGCTTTTGCATGGTGTCTGAGTGTGACATGTAGAGCTGTGTGCTCACAGATTGTGCTTTGGTGGAACAAACCATCTTCCAGCTTTCAACAACCCTCAAGGAGTTTTGCATCAGGTTCTTTGATGCTGCTTTTCTGCCAAAAGTGCTTTACATCACTCAAGCTCACCTGATGCTGAGCTTCATATTTTGAGTGAGGGTAACTTTCCTGATGTATGGAAGGTGTTTAGTCCTTTCATTTGACCTTAGCTTTAGCTTGCTCATATTTGTCACTGGAGAGAAAGGTGATTAGGAAGATCTATGGCCCTTGGTACTGATTGCAGACAGCAGATATGCAGCACTGTCACAGTGGGCAATTGCTGACAGAACTGCCTCAAGTTCAGCACACTTTGGAGCTCAGGCTCACATCTCCGTCAGCTCTATTTGAATATCTCCTAGCACAATTTCAATATTTACTTCCTGCAGAATAGAGAACATCTGGGATTTATGTGGCTGCTCACAGGAGTAAAGGAAAAAAAAGAGAGAAGTGTTTCTGGGGCTTTGCCTATAAAAGCTTCAACTTTGTGTGCAAAGCTAAATGGTGTTTGGCAGTGCTGTAGTAGAAATTAGAGAGAAAATGGTATAAAGACTCCTGTTAATACCAAAAAAAACTTGCATTCTGCAGAATTTGGCATAGCAACAACCTGCATTCCCAGAACTCTCCCTATGTATTTGAAAATAATGAAGTGAGAACAAATTGGGTTTGTGGAGTACATTATATGTGCCAACAGGCTTGTTTGTGTGCGTCTGAGATAAATGTGCATGTGCCTGTGTGTATGGGGGTAATTGTTATCTCTGAGTGCTGTGAGATCCCCTTCCTCCCCAAATCCACCTCACCGCTGGATGCTGTGAATAACAAAATCCTGGGTACTGCCATTTCTACCTCTAGACTCAGTTTCCATGTAAAGAGGTTAATGCTAGCTGAGACTGAAGTGGTCTTCTCTTCCTGCTACTTTTGAGGCATTTGGGAATATTTTTATATCCTTTTTGCTTTTAATTGCCACTGTCCCTGCTTCATCCTCTCCCTTGTTGCCACTTAGTCCTTGCTGAACTGAGGAAATGGCTTTTACATGGTGTTCTGTAACTATTGAGATCTTTGATTATAAAAGGTGCCTGCTGTTTCTGCTGCCTTCTGTAATTTGCTCAGGGAGGGAATGGTGAAGGCTGCCTTGAGGGGGTGGCCAGGGCCTTAGGAAAGCCACCAGCATGAAAACACTGCTCTCCTTTGCACAGGAGGAGGCTCTGTGTCTCTTCTGGCCCCTCAAAGGGGGCTATTTTTGTCAACAAAATAGGGCTTCCCTATGGTGTCAGGGCTTTGTTATCCCAGAGGAAGTTAGCTGAATTTCAGGACAGAGCAGTATCTTCCCATACCTTTGATGCTGTGATAATTTATGCTCTATTGACAGCTGCATCTGAGCTGACACTTCACACTCAGTACAGTAAGAGCCTAATGTGCTGCACTAATGCCACAGCACTTCCACTCCCCCACTTCCATTCTTCTTTCCTTGAATCTTGAGTCCTTAGCTGGCTCAGGAGAAGTTATTAGCATTGGGCTGTGCCTGAGCCAGATAATCTGTGTGAGGTAAAGTTGTTCAAAATTCTTGCAAAAAGTCACAGCACACTGCTGCTAACTCGGTACTGCTGCTATTGGGAATTTACAAATTCTCCTACCAATCCCAGCTCCTGTGTGCATACTTCTGGGTACTCCATGTCAGTTTTCCCTGCTTATTTTCCTTTTTAATCCTACAAATTTTTCTAAGTAAATGTTTTATAGAACTACATAGTAATATTTACATCCAGAATTCCTGTGTGTCCTACTGACACATGTCAAGGCCAGGGCACTGCAGGTAGGCAGTAAGTCAAACTAACCCTTTAAACGTTGACAATATGGTGTATGCTCTGTATATTTATTGCTAAGCCATAAAGCAAGCCCTGGACTTCATGAAATATTTGGATTTACTTTGCATGTCTGGAAAGTCAGTCATGTATGAAAGAGCTGGGTGTACTGCACATGCACAGAGCATCTGTGTTGTACATCCACATTAGGAGTGATGCCTCCCAGGGGCATCTGTGCGTATGCAAGAAATGCACAGGCTGATGGTTGTGGAGCAGGATGCTTGGTCTTCCAGGAAATCTTGCTTGGAGCATATTTCATGTGGTTCCACAGCAGTGGGGATCCCCCACGCTGGCCCAATATTACAGAGAGGCCATTCCTGAAGGAAAATCAGCCCTATTTGAAAGTGGGCTGGTCAGCGGGAGGTGATAAAGTGTTCATTGTTGGGGGGAAAGAAAAAACTCTGACATTTCTGTAATTGCCTTGCTGCTGTGTCTCATATTGCAGCAGAGTCATTCTGCATGTGTGGGTCTGTAATAGAGAGCGACGGTGTCATTAATCTCAAAGGAACATCAAAAGTCTGAACTGTTTCTGAGCACTGGTATAAATCAGTTAAGTGTTGTCCCTTCCACACAGTCATCTGCTCTGCTTTCCTAATAACTCTGATACATCCTTTCTATTTTTTTTTCTTTTTGACACATTTCTCCTTAAGCATAGTGGTAAGATGTACCTCCCGACATGAATCACAGTTTGTGCAGACTTCCATTCTTGATTTTAACATCAATTTTACCTTAGGATAGTTACACGTTGTCACTGTGCCTACTCAAGGTATATTATTTCCATATCATTTTTGTGTGAATGTGGTGGTATTTATTCACACACAAATAAAGCCAATAAAGCACATAGCCAGTGCATATTTTATTACTAATGTAGCATTTACAGCACTTTATTGTTAACATTAAAAAACGGTACACATATAAAAAGCAAATGTTACAGCATAAATCACCCTAAATGTTCAGCCAGCATGACCATCACATATAATGTTTCAATTTATCAATCAACATGCCTTGATGCTTCAGATGTAAATTATCACCTAAGGTGTCTTTAACTCCTCCAAATGTCATCTGCTGAACCGAGCTCATGCAAGTTCACCTTTCAGCTTTTTCCCTGACATGCTCACTGTCCATAATAAGTGAAGGAGGCCAGAGGTTAATGAATCTTAATTTGACTTCATTATGGGCAGTAGAGCACCTCAGGGGCCTGACTGTGTCGTGGTTCTGAGGAGCAATGTCCTGAAGGGAGGATGTGATGGAGCAGAAGCCAGGCTCTATCATGCTCTCTAACACTTCATGACAGCTTATGGTTCCCTGCCTTGTCCCCACCCAGGTGGAAAGCTTGGTGCAAACCAAAACAGCAACATTTCAATTTTGAGACCTATTTAAAATACATTTGTAAGTATGAAGACTTCTGAATGACTGAATTATGCTGTAAGGCAAGCCCAGTGCTTTATAACTTCTATCATTGCTAAGATCTGGTGTTCTTTATTGCCTGTGATCCAGAAGAGAAATTGTATTCCCTCACTGCAAGTAGGGCAAGGCAAACCAAAAAAAAAAAAAAAATCCTCTACTCACGAATTTTATGGTGTTAATTTGCCACATATTAATTTTCACGTATCATTTGAGAGCAAACAAAGAATTAAAGTCGTTCATTCAGTAATAAAACTGTTTTATTCAGAGTTGTAATTAGGCTATATTATTTTCAGTTTCCCTTTGGAGGATTGGAGGCCATGAACAGAAAATGATTGTGCTGTTATTTCTTATGTCAAAAAGTCTGCTTATGCACTGGCTTTTATCAAAAATGCCTGTAAGATCCTGGAGAAGTTAAAAGGGCATTGCATGGCCAAAATATACTGTATCCAAAATGTATTTTTTGGTATATTGCAACTACTGGCATTTATATTTCTGTTAGCCAAAGTTTCACATTCTGCATCAGCTGCATTTTGCCACTTTTAGGAGCTGTCCTTTATATAATCACTTTGTCCTCTTATTTAAAGCAGGAGCCAGGTACGAAATCTGCTAGCTAGAAATCATATTCTCTGAATTAAAGGTATAGTAAAGAGCTTTCAAGAAGCTCTTCACAGAGCTATGTAACTAATTGATAGGTCTGTTTGGGGTTTTGTTGGGTTTTTGCTTTTTGGTGAGTTTTAGGATGGATTTTTTTTGGCTTCTTTTTTAAATTTTAATCCTGTTAGAAGAAAGTATTTTTTATCAGCAGAAAAAAAATTAAGTGTCAAATTAGGTTACTGGTTTGAACAAAAAAATGATGGTTCATATTTCTAAGGATTTTAAGTTTCTTTCTATGTTCAGTATTGAATATTAATATTCTGGCTTTTTTACAATGACTAAACCAGATTTTAATATGAAAAAAAAAATCAAAACAAAAAATATCAAAACGTTTCACTTTGAAAATATTGAATGAACACTTAAAGTTTTGAAAAATAAACCGCTTTTTTTTAAAAAATAGACACCAAATTTTGAAAAATAAACACCTTTGAGCCCAAAAGTCTTCATGAATGTCACCCCAGACAGACAATATTGTATATGTAAACGACTCACTTTTTAATTATTCATTTCTCAGGTCATTAGTTTTTCATTATTTTTTTTTCTTTTCCCCTTCAAAGATTTTGTAGCTTTTTTAAGGGAAAACCCAACCATATTCTCTCCTAACATTCTCTGCTTGGGCTAAATCTTGCTTAACAGTATGAGTTAACATTTGCAAAACCAATAAAAATTCAACCTAGAAGATGACAAACAGTAGGACCACTCTAAACCTCACTGCAGAGATAACAGTACTTTTGCTGAACAAATGTGCTGTTTCTTCCTGGCATTGCAAATGGCAAATAATTTTAAATTGTTTCATAAATAAAGGATTTTCAGCCAGCAAAAGGCCACCTTCATTTCCAAGCTGCAACTGGTAATTTTCTTGTGGACTTGCAGTTGTTAGGGAAGGAAACAGAGTTATATGCTGCTGTCTGCACCATCAGGTATCCTGCTTTGAATCCAATAACTGAGCTCAACAGCCTCAAAAGGGTATTAAACATCAATATCCTTTCCTCAGTGAGAACTAATCAGTTCCATCTCTCTACCTTTTGGGATAAAAAGAACTGTCTGGCTGCTGCAGGATTTGTAATATTTATAGGTGCATTTTCTATTCTGGTTCCGCCCGCCTTTGTTTCCACCTCTCTCGTTTGCTGTATTTACACGGGATTGTGTGACCTGATTGTCACACCCCAAACTGGATCAAGGGCCAGAGCTGGAGATGCACCTGCCATAGGGAAGGCTCCAGTGGTCCCACTCACTACCAGAGTCATGCACCTATCTTTATTCCTTATTTTCTCTTTATAAGGACAGGTCCTGGGGCTAAATGGGCGCTGTGGGGATTCTTTGTCACAGCAGTGGCCAAGGAGTCCTCCCCTCTCTGGAAGTGCTCATTCCTTTGGGCCCCTGAGGAGCCCACAAGAAACCTGGAGAGGGATGATTTACACTGGCCTGGAGAGGCAGGACAGGGGGGAATGGCTTCAAACTACCAGAGGGCAGGGCTGGATGGGATATTGGGAAGAAATTCTTCCCTGGGAGGGTGAGAGGCCCTGGCACAGGTGCCCAGAGAAGCTGTGGCTGCCCCTGGATCCCTGGAAGTGTCCAAGGCCAGGTTGGATGGGGCTTGGAGCAGCCTGGGATAGTGGAAGGTGTCCCTGCCCATGGCAGGGGGTGGGACAGGATGGGCATTAATGTCCCTTCCAACTCAAACCACCCTGTGGTTCTGTGCTTGATAACACAGTGGGACCCTGCTCCTCGTCAGGCTGCCACAGCACTTTTATAATAACTTGTCTATTTTCCATTGCATCACTTGATAACCTCATTCAGATAAATGATTACCTGAAGAAGATGAAAACAAAACAAAAAACCCTCAGGCATATGTGGTGTATGAAAGCAAATCTCAGCTCCTATTAATTTTTAGGCCGTTAAAAGGCACTTTCCTAGAGAACAACACATTCCTATTGTCCCTAAAATGTGAAATATAATACAAACAGCCAGTGGCAGTGAGGGGTTTATTTGCTGTATGTTCAGGCAGGGTTCATCTGGTGGAGTTCTATCACATTCTGATGGATTTATGACAGTTCAATCAGAAGGACAACTCTCGTGTGCATGTGCTCAGCACCCGCAGGGACGGTGCAGATTTCAGGGAATGCAAAGAGCATTCCAGCAACAATCACAATTCAGGACAGCAGTGTCTTCTTGCTAGATATCAGTGGCAACATCTAATTATGAAGAAAATGTCAATGCTTCCCCTTTATTACTAACATTGTGGCTGCATTAAATCTAACTTTATTTGACAGGGCCTACTCAAAATTATTTCCTACAGAAATGTGCTATCAGACAGCAAGAGTATATCTTTGTCAAAACAGCAAGTAGTAGCTGCTGTTGAGCAATTTTGCAAACATGGTACCTTCAGGCACATATACTGTATATCATTCTGCATTTCCTGATATGACAATTAGCCTTCAGTGTCAAGATAAAAAAGATTATGGATGCAAATATGGCTATTTCTTTTATTTTCTTTTGGTTGATTGTATCTGATTACAGACAGATACTACTTCTCAGCGTGATGAGTTTAAATATATTTTACTCTTTTCTTAAGGAAAAAAATGGAAATTGACAGCAGAGTACTTAACTGCTGAGATTCATATGCTCACTTTATGTATATATGAAATGTAATTCAAGTGGCTGCAAACATTGACTAATCCAAGAATTCAAGCTTATTTGAGTTTTCTGTAGAGAAGCTTAGATTAGATCAAGTTGATGAGTTCTTTTGAGTTGCATATTACAATGTCATAAAAGACTAACTGAATTCATACAAAACACGAGCTGGGCTCATGCTCTCAGCACCACCAAAGAATAGAATCAGGATTTGCATCTTCTCCTCACAGACAGCAAACCTCCTCTTTGATTATTGGAGGAGTTTTGGCAGATTGTCTCACTCAGCAGCAAAATAACATGAAAAAGTCTTATTATAGAGTCAGTCCTTGTATGTGGATTTTATTAATGTAATTTTCTAAATGTGAGCTATTCTTCAGCTTTGCAGCCTGGAGGTGGCTTAAAATCCTGTCTGGGAAATTGAGTAACAAATTTGTCATAACAGCGTTCTGAAAAAGAAATCCTGGAATTATAAAAACATATAGTTAAAATTAGTCACTCCAGACTCATCTATCGAGCAGTTTGACCCTGAGGAGCTCTGCCAAAAGACCAGCACAGCCTGAGCTTGCCCTGGTGCTCCAGTGAAACCCAGTGGGTTTTGTTCCTGAATGTGCCAAAGAAGAACTGAGCCCTGGCTGCCTCTGCCTCCTGCTCGTGGCAGTGGAGACAGCAGAAATCCTTGTGCAAAATGAGCAGTCTTGAGCACAGTCTTGATAATTAGAGACCTTTTCCTCTGAATCTGCACCAAAAAAAGTTACATTATTTTCTGCAGCTTATTACCTGAAAAACAGACATGTCAATGGAGGAGAATGTGTGATAAAGAGACGGAGCTAAATAAAGAGAACAATAAATATTGCTGAGATTAGGCTGTTGGGCAAAGAGCTGAATGCAGTTGAAAATCCAGCAAATCAGTTCAGGAAGATGAAGTTCATTGAGAGCAGGCATCAGGAAACTGTTTCAACCACAAGAAAAACTGAAATGAAAAAAGAGACACACCACAGCAGGTGTACTTTATACTTCCAGCTCTTATAAAGCCTGCCAGAGAGCAGTATTGACATGTGGCAACAGAGCATTTGAGTAGAAAAGGAGCATAAAGTTGCCTTGGCATTCACATCCAATTTAAGAGAAAAGCACTGCTTGGATACCTAGAAAATATATATGCTCCAAATATTTCATATGGAGCTTGTGTGCTAATCAAGAGGATATTCAGGGAAGAACCAGTAAACAGCAGGCTTGAGCAAATGCTTTCCCAGCTCCCAAGCAGGAATTATTTTTAATCATAAGACATAAAGCATCTATTGGAGTAACCCCTGATCAGTGTCTTGCTGTCATGTGAGTTGTTTCACTGATTTCAGTGGAGCTATTTAAGATAAACATGTGCTTAAGTGCTTGGCAGGGTTGAACCATAAAGGGGATACCTTATTTTAGCAAAGATACTGACAAAAACTGCCCTCATTTGCACCTTAACTCCCATTTCATAGTTCTGTCCCTTAAGAAAACATTAATTCACTCAGAATAAGAAAGGAATCATAGACCCAAACTGCACCAAAACAGAGGAAGAGTCTTTCCCCTGCAGAGATTTCAGCAACATGCAATGACCTCCAACAACTTTAATTAAAGGGAAAATGCATACAGGAGGGAGCAGTACAAAGCTATAGCTGATAATTTAGTTCAGCATCAAAAGTCAGCAAAGCAGTGTGCTTCATGAAAAGCAACTGTCAGTCCTTGGCTGACAACTACAAAACATGCTGTGATGCACTGAAATATTAGGGGGAAAAAAGGAAACTTTTCCTGACTTCTTCAAACTGGGCAGAGGGTTCATATTCCTTTTAACTACCTGAGGGAATTAATTAATGAGGAAAAAAGCCCACCATAAACCCAAAGTCCACTGGGTTGTTAATTGCAGGTATCTGCTTTGCAGCTCACCTGCTGCTTTGGCTGTTTTTATCCAGGACTGCCATCGTTAGCTGCTGCTGACCTCACCCTGGGAAACCACTGCACACACTGGCATGGAACTCGAGGTGTTGCAACCTCATGTGCTGTTCACCAGAGCTGCCTTTCCAGTGATTAATCCAGGGCAAGTGATTAACAGAGAGCAGCCACCTTTGCTTCACATTAGCTGCAAGCCAACAGAATTTCCACTTCCATTAGCCGGAGGTGGTCGGGCACTGCCCAGGTTCCCCAGGGAATGGGCACAGCCCCAAGGCCGCCAGAGCTCCAGGAGCATTTGGACAACACTCCTGGGCACAGGGTGGGATTGTTGGCATGGCCAGGGGTCAGGCACAGTGATTCTTGTGGGCTCAGAAGAGCCCAGATCAGGAGGTTCCATGATTCTAGGAACGGACTCAGGGGTGGCTGACTTCTCTGACACAGGGTCTCTGCCCCTCGAGCTGCTTCCTTCCCAGAGAGATGGGAAGGCTCAGGCTGGGTGAGGGACATGGTGGGAGTTTATCTTGACCACTCCTTATCAGATCTTGTCAGGTGCCAGTCACAAAAAGCCATGGCAGCAGCGTGTCTGTCTTGCCTTCAGCTGTAAATGTCTGGTTTTCATCTTGGGCAAGCATGTCACTCAAGAGAGTGGTGCACCAGGAAAATGCAGGTGGCTTTGTAGATTTTTCTCTGATTTTCAGGAAAAATCAATGGATTTTTAATCACAAAAGGTACTCTGTATTTACATATTGTTTTCCTGGAAACTTCTGTGATATTTTGTGATGATCTGGACATAGGAGTCTTCCTGGGATGCATAAAAGTTACACAAATTTAAAGAGTTAAGGGACCTGTCACTGCTCTGCTCCTGTGCAGAGACTCCTGCAGAAGGATGGGAAGATGTTTGCTTGAGTAGAAGAGAATGGGCAGTGTTAAATTAGGGAATTAAACTGCAAGCAGCCAAGTTGGCCAAACTATCTGTCCTTAGTGCCTGAAGGTTCTTGTTGAATTCAGGGCATGTTTTCTTGCTGGCAGGTCTCAGTGGAGATACCCTTTCCAGGCGTTAATGTAACTGATAGCATCACTTGAGTGGTGTCAGCTGGAGTGATATTTCTCTTTCCTTCACCTAATAGAGACTGAAAGAGCTCTGAAGTTCTGGATTTAGTTGTGTGAAAGTATGGGGTGTTTAGGAAGGAAAAGGAAGATAAGATGCAGGAATCAAACCCAGGACAAAATCAGCACAGTGTAATTTAAAGATCAGTCACACAGAGTTGGAGCCTGCTCTTAGCAGACCTGTCTAGTCTAGGCTAAAGCAGGAATGAGTCTGAAGGAATACTGTAAAATAACCCCAGGGCTGAAGCTGGGACCTTTACCTGTGCTGTGACACTGCTTAACTACAGATATACAAAACTAAAATGCTCTAATGTGACCTGCACTTGATAGTTTTTCCTCCAACAATATTTGAAGTATGTAATTTTGAAAATATTGGCTTGATTGCAGACAAGTAGATAGAGACCTGTTGAGAATTAGAGCAGGTAACCACACTGACAAGACTTGCTGTACTCTTTTATTTACAATTAATGGTGAATTTGTTTCATTTGAAGGTCTCACTCCCATACAAAGTATGGCTGAAATACTTGGCTGAAACTGAACCACCAATAAGGTCATTGAAGTATTTATTTAACCTTTTAATCTACATATTTTTAATCCATTACAGTTTACAAATTAAAACATCAAATGAATATTTTTATTTCTTCTGACTAAACCTCCAAACTCTGGCTTAATTTCAAGTTTTGGTTCTAGTCCCAAGCAGTTTAGTTGAAGCTTCATGAGTGTAAGGATTCAAACTGATTGCAACCTCACTTCCCTGGTAGTCACAGTAATCTCAGAGAAAGTCTTCTGGCTGTTCATGTGACATCTGTAGTAGTACAACTGCATTTCTTGTTGAAGTGTGTTTCATCTAAACTGTATCATTTAGCAAATAAAAACCATTTAGTGAGATACAGTAGTCGGATGCTGAAATTGGCCTATTAAAGATGCTTTAACAAATGGTGCAATGAAATTCTCTGCAGCTGAGACACCACACTTAATATGACTCAGAATAGATAAAGTAAATAGTGACTAAGAGTAACAGCACTTTATGGAACATAATTATCATTTAAGTGAGGTGCTTTGCAGATGTGAGGAATTTCTGCAATACACTTTCTGCTAGCATTAAAGGTAGTTTTCTCTCAGTAGCGACTCAATGTGGAGCAATTTGTTTCATAACTGAAGAGTTCAAAACGTAGTTTGGAGGTTTGCTAAAATGTCTGAGACTCTTCATTTTGTGATGCTTTGAAATAGGCTGTGTATTTATGAATGGTTTTCCCCTGAGTCTTTATTAGCCAACAATCACAAGTCTCCCACATCTTCCAATACAAACTCCTGTGAGTAGTAGATTTTCTTGTTGCCTTATGCAATATTTTCATATGCTGTGAGAAGCTTTACAGACAGAGACTTTAGTAAAATTCTGGCCAAATATTGCACCATATGATTTAAGATTTCAAGTGCAGGGTGGGGCTACCCCTTCTTTTGATTAACTGTAACAGCAGGATGAGTGTGCTGTGTCTGCCTGGGTTACAGACACGTCTGTGTCATAAAGGTGTACCTGTTCCCACTGTGATATAAACATGAGCTCCATAGCCTTGTAGCCTCACCTTGCTAGTAGCTCTTTTAGAAATGTGGAGACAGTTTGCAATCCCATATGAACCAGGTTTTGCTTTCCAGAATAAAATTGGCTCTAATTTTGGTCTGATAAGTGTTCAGATCAGTGGCTCTGGAGTTATCCTCATGTATCAGTGACTCCTTCTGTTTGTCTGTGGATAACAGGCAATGAAAGGTTAAAAGAAAGGCTGGTTCATATAGGATCCAAAGCCTAACCTAGTCCAAAGCCAAATGAAGTGAGAGATGCCTCCTGAGCTGCTCTTCACAGCCCTTGAAGTCACTGTTTTCTCCTGGGCAGGGGGAATACTCCCAGCAGGGCTCTGGCAGGACAAACCTCCCCAGGTGAGGTGGAAGAACACATAAATGATTCTGCCTTCTTAGGATGTGTTCTGAGATCCATGAGTCCTGAACCATTTTTAAGTGGGCGACTTATTTGATTAATTAGTTTGCTGTGATACATGCTATCCATGAGCAGTTAAAAGGCCTTTCCACTTCATCACATAGCATTTTATTTTGCTAGATACCATTTTTATTTAATACACAAAATATTCATCAGCCGATTGCTGAATAGACAAGGTTTTTATAAGTGTTGCTGTATGTTCTAGTAGTCACTATTGGAAGGTTTAATGTTCGCAGTGCTTCTGAAACAAATGGCTTTTCAGTGTCCATATTATTTTATCATATCAGTAATGAGCTATTACATGAATATGAAGCAAGTTTTATGTGACATAGCAGAGAAACAGTATTAATTTTCCATACCATTACATTCTCATTTTGAATTAGCAAAGGTGTGACTGAGAACCATTTCTAAAACACATTGTGCCATATATTGTTGCATGAGGAATGTCTGACAAGGAGTTGCTACTGTTAAAAAGAGGATAAATAAAACTTTTAGATGAAAATCCCGCCTATGATGCTGCACAGGAGAGGCTGACCATGCTGGTTATATACTGGTTCACTGGCCCAAGGAGGTCCTGCAGTACCTCCCTGCACATTTGATTTGATTTCTCTCAGGCTGGACCCCACAGTAAAGTCACTCAGAGGTCTTCCCTTACCCCCTGATTTCTCCCTGCAACAGATGTAGTTTTGTCCTGCTGCCTGCAGCACACCTTGCTTGTGGCTTTCCACCTGGAAATGGCTTCCATGGCTTGCACAGGAGTATTCCAGGTTGAGATTAGTTTTAGG
This sequence comes from Pseudopodoces humilis, assembly GCF_049639895.1. Lineage (NCBI taxonomy): Eukaryota > Metazoa > Chordata > Aves > Passeriformes > Paridae > Pseudopodoces > Pseudopodoces humilis. The sequence continues at coordinate 15,942,363 of NC_142212.1, forward strand.
GCCAGGGAAATTTTTTTTGAGGGATTAAGTTATTCACACACAGGGGTTGGAGCCATCCCCAAACTCCTCGCCAAGCGTTAAAATCAAATCTGCTGAATAAAGTATTTCAGGCTAAATCCAATTGTGTGCTTGGGCTATCAGCACATGAGGAAAAGAGAAGGAAGAGGGCAGGGGCTGTCCCACTGTGCAGGCTCCCAGGGGAGCATCCTTCAGCCCACACTCCCCCAGCTCCTGCTGCTGCTCTGCACACACAGGTACCCACAAACCCCACCTCAGCCTCCCCTCCTGTCCAGTTTGCATCGCCCTGTACCTCCAGCTGTGTCCCAGCTTGGTGTTGGCACATCTGATCTCCCTTCCACGCCTCAGCGCTTTGCATTTGTCTTCCATGAGTTCCATTTTCTCTATTTCAGTCTGTTTCTCCAATTTATCGAGATCCCTTTATTAAGTCTGTCCCTGAGAGACTTCCCAGCCTCTTGTCAGCTGCATGTTCAGCAGTGAGATCTCTTCTCTAATTACTCACTGTGTAAAAAGCAGCACCATTGCCACTGATAAAGCACAGTAACCATTCCTTTGCAGCCTGCAGAATATAACCAGTGGTTCACTTCTGCCCTGGAAGGCTATAAATGAGTTTAAAAATCTTCAGAAGGTGTATAATTATTTATTTAAATGTAGCAGTTTTATCAATTCCTGTGGAATCCAATTGATTTCATCCCAGTGAAAACCCAGGTGAGTTAAGAATGCAGCCTCTTTGATAAATCAGTAATTGAATGTAATGAATTCTTAATCGTGGCTCTTGTTCAGCATTTGGTGACACAAGGTGCAGAGACCCCAATTAATTTCTTGCCACCCCCATTTCATTCAATGAGCAGTTTCCACACCAAATTCAGGTCTTCTATAAATCTAGCAGTGGAATAATATTAGATATACTGTTTGTCCTTTTAGTTTTTAGAGTGAACTATGTATTTGCAATCTCTGAGACTTCCTGAAGTTATTTCAGGGTTTTTTGAAACATACATACTTATTTCAGAAAAAAACCCTCTTGTATTCCACAAGTGCAAGTTTCACTATGTGTGTTCTATCATTTTGTGTAAAGATGTGCATTCATCCACCTCCAAATTATGGATTAAAATAATCATAAAAATTATGGATCAGATATTTATGTGACACAAATTATCAGTGGAAAAAAAATCCAGAAAATTTGTTCTTGACCAGTGTGTGGGACAGTAAGTGGAAATCACCCACAACACAAAAAAAAAAAAAAAAAATTAGTTTAAACCAATTTAAACCAATAGAAGCCTTGCCCATGTTACAGGAGAAATCAGCCAGATGCATTCTGCTATTTGATTCCATTCCAACATCCCTGTTTGTTTTGCAGTTCCCATTTCCTGTAGCTGCACACATCACTTGTTCTCATGATCTTGATTTACCTTCTTATTGCCCTAATAGGGAGAACTCAATATTTTTTCTGGAAGATGGGATTACAAACAGCACTGCACAAAAGATCTCTCCTCCTCTTACCCCACCTCAGATATGGGGTGCCCCTCTGGCCAGGTGACCATCCAGAGCTGCTGCTCCTTGCCTTAGGAAGTGCCATTTCTCCTAAGTGCCCTTCATCTCACCATAGGATTTTTAAGCAGAACTAGCTCCTTCCTAAGATTCTCTTTTTTTTTTTTCCCCTGAATTATTTTAAAGCAAGATATTCTCTAAAAGGATTTATAACTTACGATTAGAAATCTTCTTCGTTGCTCTTTAGCCCTTTAGGATTTTGTCAGGATTACTAACGGGATTTTTATCACCAGGGAAATATGGCTTCAGACATTATATCTTAAAAAAATAAATCTGAAGCATAGACTGCCAATGAAGCAGCCAACACATTTATATTCACTCCAGAACAGCTTGTCTTGTAAACCAGAGGATTCTTTAGCAAGGTGTTTTAATTTTTTATGTGTCAAAATAAAGCAGATTTCTGGCTGAGGAAAACCATCTGTACAGATGACAGCTTGGCCACCGTGCTTTCCTGGCTTGTAAGATATCTGCCATACAGTTTTAGCCATGTTTTCACCGTGTTTTGCTGCAGTTGCATTCCTCATTCTGGTCCCATACTTAAATATATTCTTAATTCCAGGTCTGCTCAGTTATTCACTCAGGATTACAAGAACGTGCCTCAATAAATCAAGCAGCCTCTCAAGTGTTTTCCTGCATCAGGGCCTCTCTTTTTGTGTATAGAGGATGAGCAAAGAAGGAATTAGGGACATCAGACCTGTGCTAGACCCAAGAAGCTCTGCAGGCAAAAAGCAATTCTGCCCTGCATTTTTCTCTGGGCACAGAGATTGTAAAGGACTTTTGGGGTGAAAACTCAGGTGGGCAGGAAGATAAGAGGGAACTGAATCTCTGAGTTTATTTAATGGCTTTGCTAAGTGGGTTTGCTTGTCTTAAGGTTGTTGTGATCCTCCTCCCTAGAGGGAGGGTAACCAGGTTTTACAGATGCAGCTTTCTGCACATCCATGACACCAAGGCAGGCTGTTCACAAGCAGGATTTATGTGGAGACCTGTCCCTGACCTGTCATGTCTTCACTTTCTACCTTGTGTATAAAAAGCTGGGGAATGGGAGTCAAACCTGGAAGGAAATGGGCTGGAGGAAATTGCAGGAGGAAGCACTAGCCTTAGAGATTATCTTCAGGTATGAAAGAGCTGAAATCCAAGCAAAAGCAGATTTTGTTTCCAAAAATGCTTCCTGATGATCAGATTTCTTTCATTGTTTGTCAAATGAAGGAAGGAAGAAATACATCTCCTTTCTTCTCCCTCTAAAATTGTCCTCACAAGGTGTGAAGAGCCCTGTGTCTTCAGCGACCTCTTTCTGCCCACATTCCACCCAGGGAGCTGAGAAAAGGAAGGCTGGATTACTGTCAAAGCAGAGCAGTTACAGATTGGAGCAGAAACCCTTAAAATAGGAGGCAGAAACTCTGATTTTCTGTGTTTTTCCAAGTCTTTGTTTTGCCCAGGAGGCAGATTCCCATGGTGTACCCCTGGGCTCCAGGTTCACTGAGGCTCTGCATGCTCTTGTAAACTGATCAAAACCATTTTATAAATAATTGTTTTATTTAGGAAAATCCTGTGGGATTTTTTTTCTGTTGTTTGTTTGTTTTGTTGTGGTAGGGGTTTTTTCTGATCAATAAAAAGCAGAGTTAATTAGTTAAGATACATGACACTGCAGGGGTTAGTGGGTCACATAAATCTTTTAGAGCAAATAACTCTGGGCTTTTTATTCCAAAAAGTTTATTTCAAATTGTGTGTCTGGGGAGGTACCATCAAGGCAATTTCAATTTTATATCAACTACAATTATTTAAATGACCTTTAATCTATTACACCATTGAAAGTCTAGAAGGCTTTCACAGGAATGAAATCCTGTGCATACAACCTTTCAAGCCACTTACAGGATTACCCTTGGGAAAAGCTCAGTATTTTGGAAGGAATGGATTTTCTAAAAACTTCTAGATCACTTAAGAACAAATTTGGATTAATTAACAAGTGCAAAATCCAGAGGTTCCTGGGAATGGCAGAAAATCCAAGCAGTAATCAGCATGATCCACCCAGATCCAAGTGCCAGGGGCTTTGTCAAGCTGTGACCATATGATGTCCATGAGCTGCATGCTCATTTTCTGTCTATAGCAGCATTTAGGTTGTTCTCCAGCTCTTCTTCATTTTCCTGAAGAGTATGAAGAAGTTCTGCAAAAAAACCCAAAAAAACCAAAAAAAATCCTCACAATAAAACACTATTAATTTTTAAAGGTATGAGTACAATCCTCACATCTGGTGGCTCTCTGCTATTTACAGCCCAAGTGATCTGTCTGTTTCTGTGTTTATGGCAGTGATAAATGTCTGGGGGCTGTGGGGGCAGCTCATCTGAGCAGGCACCTCCATCCCTGCTTCCCTCCTTGCCCAGTCCTCGTCACCTCTGTCCCTCCACAAACTGCTTGTTCTGCTTCTGCACCGCTAAATTATATAAATCAGGAATCATGCAACAGGATTAAATGCCTGTGATCTTTGAAAAGAAACCCCTGTCAGGTAACTCTCATTTCCATCCTTGGCTTTGACCCTTCAGGCTTTAATCAGTTTTCATTTTCAAGCTCATCTTTGAACCCACAAAGGCTCTCTTGTCAAAGGTGAGATATTATGTCTAATCACTCCATTTCAAGAGCTGGGCTTTAAAATTAAAATACCAGATATTCAAGTTCATGATAAGGACAGGAAAAGTCATCCTTAAGACAAAAGTTAGCAGGACTTCTTTCTACCTCTTCTGTGCCATCCCTGAGCTCATGGCACAGCCCTGGGCAGCCCTAAGGGACAGGCTCAGGGCACCTCCTTTCCTGAGTCAAATTTCACAAATTCCAGCCTTGGCAGCTCGCCTCCTGAAAGGGGTTTGTTTTAGCAGGGGAGCAAACAGTTTAATTGCTCAGATTCCAGGCCCTGACCTCAACTAACCCTAATTAATTAATTAGATATCAGCACAAGTCATCAAGCCTGTAGGTGAGGAGAGGAAAAGCTGCTATTTTGGAGCATGGCCTAGGACATTCATATTTGCCTTTGCCAGAGGAAGGGAGTGGGAAAAGTGCTTTGCCTTGCTGTTCAGACAAGACCTGGTGCAGCTGAGGTGAGGGAGATGTGAGCAGAACCAGGTGTTGGGGCTGGAGTAGAGAAAGCTTCAGGGAGAGTTTAGAGACCCCTTTGGTGCTTAAAGAGGGTCCAGGAGAGCTGGAGAGAGACTGGGACAAGGGTCTGGAGTGACAGGACAACAGGGAGTGGCTTCAAACTGCCAGAGGACAGGGTTAGATGGGACTTTGGGAGGGAATTCTCCTCTGTGAGGGTGGTGAGGCCCTGGCACAGGGTGCCCAGAGAAGCTGTGGCTGTGCAATCCCTGGAATGTCCAAGGCCAGGTTGGACAGGGCTTGGAGAAACCTGGGATAGTGGAAGGTGTCCCTGCCCATGGCAGGGGGGTGGAATGGGATGGGCTTTAAGGTCACTTCCAACCCAAACCATTCCATGAATCCATGATAACTTTTGGACTCTCCTACAGCACTCATCCTGCAGGAGTTCATGTGGCTGCTCTCACCTTGGGGTGCTTGATGTCCATGCCTGATCTGCTGAACAGCTGAAATGACTTTTTAGAAACTAAAACCACTGAAGGGCTGCAGCTGGAATGAGTGTTGGGGACAGTCTCATGCAGGGCTTGGTGTCAGGTTATGCAACAGAGTGAAGGTAATTTCAGGCAGATTTAACCCCAGGTAAGGGATTTTAAGCCCCTCTAGATGGTCTGGACATTGAGGAGGGAAAGGTCCATTCAGAGGGCAATTCAGGAGAGGGTCTCAACTGAACAGAAACCCCTTTTCTTGGTTACAGCCTCTCCCAGAGTTACCCTCCTGGAGCAGCTGCCTCTGCACACGGTGAGGTGGATGCCCAGGGGGAGATGGAGCAGTTGCAGCAGCTCCTGTCATACAGCTTGGGGTGGCTGTAACTCAGCAGGACAGAAGCTTGTTTGTCTGCAGGCTCAGGTTTGGGATATAACAGCTTCCTTTGGGAAGGAAAACACAGCTCCCCTGAATAATTTATGTTTTTTCCTTAATTATTCAATAATAAGAGCCCATTCTTTGGTATTGAGATCCCAGATAAAATGCCAACAGTATGTTATGACTCTAAATCTTATTTTCAGGAGTAGTTTAAGGCCAAATTTTCAAGGTTATAAAAAGCAACTTAAGATAGAGATAGCAATTTTCAAGACTAAGTAATTAATTAAGCCAGGCATCCAATTCCCAGGGAGCTCAACCTCTGTAGGCATTTAAATGTGTCTTTTGGCACCTAATGACCTTGGTATCTTTCAAGAACAGAGATCAGAGGGAGTAGAGATGACATCCTATGCCTGAATTGCAGTGGAAGATTTTATGAAGTAGGAAATGCAAAAATATCTTTCAGCATGTTTATTTTGTTAGCTGCTCTCTCATGATACAGAACAAAAGACTTGTAAAAAGCAGAAGCAAGCACCAATCTTGTTTTGAGGCTGTACAAATAAGTAACACCATGTTTTTCTTCCGGTTCATTTAAAATTTTGTGTCTGAGCCTATGGTACCAACTTTATGTGGCATCATTAGAATGCATACACCAAAAATAACTTTACACTATCCATTTCTTAGAAGTCTGAAATGTGACTAACAAATGCTAAATCTATTTAGCGTGGTCTGCCCAGCTGTACACCACTACTGCTTGCCTTGGCAGATCCCCAGCATGGCTGGGAGTCCTCTCTCTACTTTCTGTCCTCAAAATGTTTTCTGGATCAGAGCTTTTGACAAGTAAAGGGTGTGGGAGTGTCACGTTCAACAGCTCTGAATCATTAGGAAGAGGCTGAACTGGAGTAAATCAGAATTTCTGCTCTGACCAAGCTCCTGTTATCTTTGCTTTGGTTAGCTGAGATCCCGATTCATTTAATATTTAATTTAGATTGACGTTTTAAAGTGTTAATTGAGGAGTTTTTTTACATAAACAATCCATTTTAATGAAATATTGCTTCGGTTTCAGATTCATCTATATATGGGCATATTTTATTTATTTTGTAATCAAATTCATAACTGAAACTATAACGACTTAATAGGGAATTTTAATAAATAATAGAAGGTAGTGGAAGAACAGGACAGGAATTCCCATAACCCTGGCATGAAATTTATCTAGCTCCCACTGAGCATGTGCCAGCCATACCCCACTCCAGCTTCTGTTCTAAACTTCTATCTGATCACTTGCAAATAAAATAAAGAGCACTAATTATTTACAGAAATTATATGGTAAATAATTGTGCACAAAAATTATACTTGTTTAAATGATAACCTGCTTGTGGATGATTCACAAAGAGGGAAAATAGGATGTTTTATTTAGGGCAGATTATTCACTACTATGAAGTGGTTTGAAGTGTTGATTCTTGCCATATATAGAGCTGTGTCGAAATTTATTAAATACTTCAAGAGTCATGAGACTATTTCATAGCACAGTTAGTGTTTGTTTGTAAGACCCTGGAAATGGTTGCTCAGCATGAAGGTTTTGCTCAAGAAAATCACCCAACACTCCAGACTGGTATTACATTTTCTTTACCTAAATCCCAGATCAGAACAGCACTGCCTTGCTAACCTTAACTTGCTTGTGGAGACCAGGGGAAAGTGAATGAAATTACAAAAATAATTTTTTATCAGGCTCTTGCTTCAGAAGATCATTTCAAAAAACATCAGCTTTTGCAATAAGTTGTTATGGTGCCCAGACAAACAGCAGCAATTCCTGGTACCTGAACTGCCTTGTGTCTTACTTGACAGCTGTCAATCAATCACTGTTGAAATTTATTTCTTTGTTACATGTTTTATGGAAAAAAATAGGAGAGCATTCCCACAACCTGAGCAGACTTCATTAGAATAATGACAATAACCCAGCACTTCTGGAGAGACAAAAAGCAGCAGGGAAGCTTGACTTGCCTTCCAACCCAGCGTCTGCATGGAATGGGAGTTTTCCAACCAAGGAATTAAATCTAATTTCCTGAATCTCTAGACTGATAGTAGAAATAGGAGAAGGACTAGAGAAGGGATTATTTCAAGTGAGGGGCTATTGCTATTGAGACTGAGCAGGACACTTGGGAGATGCCTGCCTGGCTTCTTAGTTTGAGCACTTCACCTTCTTACTGTCTGATTTAGTCTTGATGAACATGGTTATGGCTTTTGTCTGTTTTATTTTGCTGAGGACACTTGTCTTGACACAGGTGAGATATATATATATATATATATGTGTATATATATACACATTAACAGATTTATCAGGATGCCCAGAAGCAGTGCTACAACATGTGTGGTGTAGATGGGTTTTGTCACCAGCTAAGTCAGCAGCACTTCTAAGTTGTTCCTTTTCACCTGTAGTAAAAACAGGGGTGATGCCAGAGCCCTCTCCAGGTCAGTAACTAGGGATTCTTCAGAAATATCACCCTGCATGGGCTGGTGTGTGGTAAAGCTGAAATTTCTGAAGGCTTTTAATTCATTGGGCAACCTGTTTGTGACTTTCCATATTGTGGTGAATACAAAGCTATGCTGTTTTTCCCCAGATAAAGACTGAAAACCTAGTCCCTATGCTTTGAAATTATTACTTTTTACAAGACTCCAAGGGAAAAGCTTGTGATAGGAGGCCCAGCTTTGAAAATATAGCAGAATTCTTTTTCTGAGGTAGCTAGGGAACAGGCTTGAAAATCAAGCTTATCCACGTATGTGCATATAGATGTGCACATTTGAAATGTGTGTATATGTATTCTAAAGCTTTTTTAGTATATATTTATGTAATCACAGATCGATATTTGTGTTTATGCATTATATATTTAATTGTATATTAAAAAATTCAATTCGTGCTAAATCATAATTCTTAAATGAAGAATCAAAGTTTTTCCTCTTTGCACAAGACATAACCTATAGAGTGTGCCAAGAAAAATACCACAGTTTGTGTGCCAAGGCACTGGAGTTTTGGTGGTTTAAAGAAGTTAAATATAACTCATTTTGTAAGATGTTGTTTAATGAAAATTCTTGCTTTCTTTCACACTGGTGCTGTTTATTTTTGTCAAACCCTGGCTGGTTTGTTAAATATCACTAAATGATATTTACAAGTTTGCAATGCTCCCACGGACCAGGTGCAAAGACTTTATGTATCTATCTAGCTGCATTTTACATATATATATTCTTTATTATATATAAGCAAAAGGAGAAATTAATGACAAATTCCCACCTACCCATCATGAGGCATGTCACTGCACATTGAATGTCATCTCATTTTATCTCTGCTCAGTTTGTTGCTCAGGGAAATGGATCAGACAATACAGCCCAAAAACAGAATATCCAGTAACTGTCTATGACAGTTTCCAGCAGATTAAGATTTGCAAACCTTCTCGTGGGCTCATCTCTTGATTTTACCAGAAACTTCTTCACAGTTCCCAACCTAACACAGCTGCTGAGCTTTGAGTTTCATCCCTTTTGCATTCTCAGCCCTCAGGAGGAACCTGTGCATGTATCTCAAATAAGCCTCCACTTTCAAATACCAGCCATAAATATCTTCCCCTTGCCCATAACTCTTCATTTCTCACCCCTCTGCAGCCACATTTTCAGTGTTAATTTTGCAGTTGGAGTCTTTACCTGTGGACTGTGCTTTGGGAGGCAAGTTGGAATCGCAGACATGGGGTACGAGGTGGGGACCACAGGCACTGAGGAGAGTCATGAGATCATTTGGGTTGGAAAAGAGCTCAAAGGCTGTTAATTCCAGCCATCAGCTCATCACCACCACCTTGTTCACCACTGAACCATGTCCTCAAGTGCCACATCCACACATTTTTTAACACTCCCAAGGACGGTGACTCCACTGGACTGCCCATTCCAGTGCTGGAACATTTCATTATTCAGTGATCTACAATGCTTTGTCTTGCTGAGGATCCTGTTAACTCCAGCCACTGTCTGGTGGGGAGCTCAGCACTGTGGGTCCTGTCAGCATCACTGCCAGCTCTGTGTCACACATGGCTTTTCAGTTATTTGGGTGTTTCCTTTAGGTACATTGAAAAAAAATTGCATTTTCAGCCAATTCCCTTGGTTGTCCTGAATTACAGACAGCAAGTAGTTTCCACATAATTTCTCTCAAATTGCAAAGCAAAAGTGATGATGTCAGTTTAATTGATTACAGGATGGCATCAGTCAAACACTAGTCTCTAAATATATTCAGATGCCAAATAGAGTGAACAGCCACTTATGGCTGAGCATCTCAGCCTTTCCTTCTAGGGGTGTCACTGTCTGGACTGCCCAGGACCTTCATGAAACAACTCCACCTGCATTATTTCTGAGCAAGGTTGCAACTTATTATGGGATTTATTTTTATATATATATATATATATCACCTAAGAGTACCTCAGAGCACATCAGTAACCAGACTGCAAGGTCAGAGTCAAATTTTTCTGCTTAATTCTAAGCTGTTTTGGATGATCCAAAGAGCAGCATATTGCATTCACCACATCACAGAGAAAGCCTTAATTCTGGCATTCAGGTGTAATTGCTGCATCAAACAGGCTAAATTTATGACAGCATGTCTAATTCAAGCCACACTCTTGAGTCCAGTCCACCTGAGCACAAAGACTATTTGATTGATAGGAAAAATGTGTGATCTATCTGTCTCTAGGGTGCCATCTTTTCCCATTGTCCCTTTGAGCTCTCAGTTCTGACACCACTGAAAACAAAGGGTCAGGTTACTGCTCAAAATGGAATGATTTTATGCCACTTACTAATGCAATTTCCTTGTAGGTGAGCCAAAAGAGGATGGGAGAGCTTGACATGCTTTTATGCCCCTTGAAATGTGGGATTGAAGACCATATTAGCACAAACATATTTGCTCCATCTCTTTTTTCAAATGTATAGCTAACGTGTTCTAAAATTAGTCTGAATCAGGTTTCTCATGGAGTAGGAATGTGCTTGTTTGAAAAATTTTACCTTGATTTCTGACATGCAGTATCTGAGCTGTATTTTAAATTTAGTTACGAAAAGAGACAGCTTATTGATAGACAAATGATACCCCTGGTGCCTTATCTTCTGTTATTTTGACATTTTCTTTGTAATTGATGATTGTGAAACTTGAAAATTAGCAAGATGGAATTATCTGATACAAAGAGAATGCAGCGAATTTTGCAACAGTAAAGTGGAACAGAAATATGTCCACAACCATTTTCCTATAATCATTTCAGGTGGGTGTTTGTGTTTCAGAGACTGCAATTTATTCTTCATAGCTCCTTTCATCCAGAAGAAATGGACTACAAGGTGTTTTATAGACTATGGTAATTTAACTTACAGCAGTAATATAAGCACAACATGGCAAACAGACCTTCTAAACTGGCAGAGCAATTAATTCATGCTGAACATTAAGCACCTCAGTAGCCCCAAGATGAAATCCACTCAGAGACTGCTGACAGGCCATTTTAATGTTAATCACATGCTTACAACCTTTGCTGTGTGAAGGACTTCACTTACCAACACTGGAACAGTAAGCAGCTGAAGAAAGGGAAAATAGGGAAGACAATAAGGAGTCAATCCCAAGTAAAAAGTTTTAGACTTCAAAGGTTACTGAAATGGCCACACTTAGTGATGCCTACTGTGCCAAGATGTTGCTATTTCCATTTGGATTTGTCACTGATCAGAGCAAAACCTTGCTCACTCTTCTCTTCATGGTAAATGTTTATTCTTGTGGCATTAGTGTGTTGAATTCTAATATTTGAGGTTCATTCAGAACAGTCCCAACTGTTTCCTCACAAATAAAAATTCAAATTACCACGAAGACAGTGCAAAAAGTTAGATCCAGCCTTCTCCTCCGTGGAGTTGGGGTTGTCAGCAGTCAAAGACAATGGAGGAAATTCCTTGAAAGTATCTTTCTGTTTAATATAGGTATGTGGGAATATGTGTCCTTCAGTAAGTGACATTTCTTATTGCTGGCGTTGGAGCTGTGGGTTTTAGTTCAGGGCTTTGGTGAGAAAAGGGAAGGAAATGTGGTGGGTTGGGACCAGATTTGATCCTCTTAAAATCACACAATGGAAAGACTTCAGGCATTGTGGGAGATTTGTGCATAAACAGTTGCTTCTGAGAGATTTCTGAATCCTTAAGAGGTTTCAGTGATAGAAAGTGTTTGGGATCTGTTTTGTATCCTCTTGTCTGTCTAATGGGCGTTTTGTGGATTTTTCCTGTATGAGCTTTGGATGACAGATTGTCTTCAATTTCAGTGAGACATATTCGATCCTCTTGACAGTTCCTTGGTGTTTGTTTGGTTTTTTATATAAACATAAACATTTTTAAAGCCATGTAGATTAACCAGTTGGGTAAAAACCCCAACATTTCTCTCATCATAATGAATATAAGTGCACTCTGAAAGAGGTATCACACAAAATGAAGGAAGGAGAGATGTGTGCTGACTCTATGCTGACAGCAGTGAAAGTTTGGTAGAATACATTGAAACTTCTGTCATTAGAACTACTTTATTGCAGCTGGGAATAATAAGAACTGTGAGAACTGATCATTAGAGACAATAAAAACAATGTTTGTTTTTTTTTCCAGATAGGTAAATCACATTTTGAGAGGTAATTGATAAGCTAATGCTACAGACCCAGCTGTAAATAAACCATCCATCCCAAAAATTATATATATACTTTCTTCAGTCACAACTCTAAGCCTCCATCAAAGATCTAATTTCCTCCCTTTAGCAGGGGAAAATACAAGCCTTTATCAAACAGTAATCCTTTTAACAGAAATGCCAATTAAAGCTACCCTGTTCTTTATGCTAGATGGGTTCTTACCATCTGTCTTGCAACTCTGTACTGTAAATAAGAAGGAAAATAAAAGGATTCTCAGTTTATTATAGCTTTAACTGTAGAAAACAAAATTCAAGCATTCCCCTGATGTCAACAAATATCTTTCTTGGCATCCAGTGGAAACAGGATTGTACTTCTGCACTTCTGCTTGAATTAATGAGTTTGGGCTTGGTGTTCAGGGCGCAGGGCTGAGAGCTGGAGTCCTGGAACCTCCAATTCAGGGCTGGCAAGATTTTGCTGTGGGCAAACAGACCTTTGAAATACCTTTGGCAAATGACACAACAGCCCCTGACATGAGTGGCAGCAGCTAGAAAAATATGTAATAAAAATTGTGGAGGTGGGGGCAGCAAATTGGGAGTTGGAACTTTATGTTCCCTTCCAACCCAAAACATTTTTTGGTTCTATGAAATGTCCCTTTATATTGGTGATTAAAGAGTCCTCAGAACAAATCAGTAATTTCTCATCAGCTACATTAAGACCATGGCTTCTTATTTGGAAATGGGATGTCTTTTTACACTACCAAAGCTAGGAGAAATCTTATGCACTTTCCTAAGAAATTGCATCAGAACAAGGTCCTGAATCATATTTTAATGTGAAATCTCTGGCAGGCTCTCCTTTCTCTATCGTGCCTACATAACTGCCTATCCTATGGCTCTAAACCAGGAGATGTGACAGCAAAGTTCATCCACACTGATGCCAGTTAAAAGAAATGAGAATCACTGCTTCTCAAAGCTACAGCCTATTTTCAAAAAAGTACCATGAGAATAATGAAAAGATGCTCAAGTCCTCTTTTCCTTAATGTGTGAGCCTATTTTAAGTATCCCATGACCCCTTTTCTTTGATTTTTTAGCAAGTGATTCACAAGTTTATTTCCATGTCCTGTGGGACTGATATTCTCACAAGCTTTTTCTGTTCTGGCAAAGGCCTGATCAGTTGGCCAAGAGGAAATTGCACAGAAAAGCTTCAAGCCTCCAGATTTACATAAACTGATTAAAAATGGCATTAAATGTTATTAAAAGTGGTGTATAGAGATGTGATTTCCTCCTCTCCAAGCTGGTTCTGTTTCCTAGGGCTTCCCCTGCTGTCTGGCAGCGGCACACGGGGCTGCTCTGTGGTGTGTGTGGGACTGAGTGTGCTGGAAAGGGTTTGGTGGGTGGCCCTTGCTTAGGCTGTGACATTAATATTGGGTTGGTAGATGTCTCCTGTGATGAATTCAGCAGGTTATTTTGGCAATTTTTTGATACTTTTTATGGATTTGCAAACATAGGGGCAGGGAGTTCAGGGAGTGATTGTGTGACAGGTAGAAAACCAAACATTTGCTCATTTCAAATAAGACAAAATACCTTCTTTACTCAAAATACCTCCTTTAAACCCTCTTCTAGTTCCAGAAGCATAGAAAACATTTGTTTTATCAGGCAGAATGACAAAAAACAAAGTTTGGGGTTTTTTTTCCCAGCTGAATGTCATAAGGCAGACCCTAATGCATTTATTCAGGGTTGAATTAATAACATTTTATCAGGGTTATAAATCTTTACAAAATTACCTTTTGTTGGCCTGACTTTTCTGTTTCTCCCAGCTTTGTCTCTGCTAGTCTCATGGTTTTGCAGATTATTATTTCTACTTCAGACACCCCTTGTGCAGACCTAGCCATATGTTCCCACAAGCTCTTGGTGGGTCACCACCCTCTCTGGGATTGGAGCAGCAAAACCTCAAATCCCCTTGGCATTCAGGGAATGCACCAGGAGCCTTCCTGCCAAAGGACTTCCCATCCTTTTAATAACTCCTTTAACTCTCCCATCTCCAGTTTGATGGCTTCTGTTTTACTGCAGAGTGAGCTTTCCTCTTAAAGTTAATGACACCCTTTGGTTTCTAAGTACGCAGTAAATTGGTCCCAAGGTGTCTTATGGCTTTGACTTGTTGAAATATCCACCCCATTCCTTGCACAGCTTCTCTCATATTGAAGCATCCCTGTCTAGTTTGTGACAGTGATGGGGTTTCTGTGTAATGCTTTCCATTGTGTCATTATTTATTAACAATTTACACGTCTGCAATGTTGAGATGTGTTTGCTACTGTGTGGACACACACACAGAATTCCAAACACGTACACCTAACTCAGAGAAAAGTTTTATTAAGGAAAAAAATCTTTATATGCATCATGGAAATTACTTTCTCATTGAAAAATTGTAAGAAATAGGAGGAAAAGAGGGTAAGTTATTCAACATAAAATAGGATGTATTGAAGTAAATGAATCCTGTCTATCAGATCATGCTTTCTTTTCCACCACAGCAGGCCCAAATCTTACAATAAGCCTGAGGAATATTATGTGTTTTCCAGACAAAAGCAATCTGAAATATCAGATTCATAATCTGGTAGAATTGTGCTGCCTAGGAAACCTAATGGTATATAAGGATCAGTGTTATGTGATCCAGGCTAGCAATGGATGACATGATGTTCCTAAGCCAAAAGAATCCATGAATATATGTAACTAAAGAAAACCAAACCTGTGCTGTAAAGGTCTCAGGAGAATAAAAAGGACTTCAGTTCCCTTTCCAGCAGTGTGGAGGAATGCACTGGTCATCCATGTAAAATGTGAGACAAAATATCCCAGTGAAAAAATATCACAGAATGTTTAAACATGTTTCTTCCTATGGGAAACTTAAACCCATTCAGAAAAACAAACAAACAAGCAAAAAACCAACCAACCAAATAAACAAAACAAAACAAAAAAATTCACTAAAAAGCAGATAATGTCTTCCAAATGCTCTAAGTCCTGCACAGGACACCTAGGTTTAAATTTCACAAGAAGTTCATAACAACGCTACAGGTGCCAGTTCAGAGAAACAAAAACAGAAATTGCAGATCCTCTGCAGAGTACCTGTTCTGGTGAGCCATGACACTGTCTTGGGCATACTACTTGGCACTTATAAATAATAATAAAAATAGAAATAAAAATAGTAATTAATTGGAATAAATAATGTACTATATAAGAAGGAAACAAGTGGCTTTCTTGCGTAACGAATATAAACAATACCATAGTGAGAGTTTTGTCCATCTTTCTCATTACCACTTTCTGAACACTTTCCTCTGAATGGTCTACTTGGCCTGCCATTCATGTGGCTTTTGAAATAAAACAACCCTCCTCATGCAAGCACTCAGGGTAATTACTGAGGCCACTGCTTAAATAACTCTGCTGGAGTGGCTCCATCTGTGAACGGCATGAGCCCACGTAAAATTATTCACTACACTTGTAAAGAGAAAAAGAGAGACCCACAGGAACATTGCAGATAACCTCAGGGCTTGGCAGTAGGTCTACGACAATTAAATAAAAGATTTTCTGAAGGTGACCCTGTGGATGCTCATTCCTTACTCCTGTCAACAGTGGACCATGATGACAAGGCGGGCAGAAGGTAGTAATGAGACAGTTTGATTGATCAGGGAATGTCAAATTAATTCAGCTGGAAGCTTGCCAGAGCAAAACACAAATCTGCACCGTGGAATAAATAGAAGAGTGGATTTGATACTTTGGCTAGAACAATGCCCTGAAAGCATCAAAAAGATATCTCAGGCAAGAAAAGTTAAAAAATTAATTCTGTAATGAATTATTTGTCATTCAAAACAAATTCGGTTTTACAACAGAAGATAAAAATGAGAAGCAAATCTTAGCAGGTTTGCCAAAAGGAGAAGCAATATCTTAGAAAAATGTTAGTGGGACAGATGACGAATATTCATTTATCTTTAGGCAATCTGAAAATTCAGCCTTTTAGATTAAAATCAAAGGAACCAGTCTGGGGTATTCAGTAATTTAAAACATAAGGGAGAAGGGCCCTTTTTCACCATGTTTTATATGTACAGGCACGTATCATTTTACAGAGCTTCTTCAGAATCAATCTTGATAAGATTGGTCTATTAAATATATTTATTTGGATTTGATTGCAATCATTTATAAAATGTTTATGGTCTTGTGTATACACAGAGGAGAACCCTGGCTTGTTGAGCCAGTGGCAAAGCCTCCCTGACTTCACAAGGTGCTGCTACATGTACAATTGTGCCTCCAGAACTCAGATTTTTATCTGATAATTAAATATTAAATATAGTGGCTATCTTCCAGCTTAATTCAACCCATTTTATTCCTATTAGCACAAAAGAATATTTGCCTCCTTAACAATACTCTTCCATGAGAAAAGGTCTCCATAAAACTTGTGCCTCCAAAGAACTCGTTGTTGCTGTAAGGCAGCTGCCTTTCCAGCGTGGCTGCACATCCAGAAATCCTTCTTGCTCACGAATGTTACCTGTGTTTGACATGGAGGAGCTGCTGGGGCTGTGGAGAGATCAGGGCAAGGGCTAGGAAAACCTTCAGCACAGCCCTATCAGTTGTAGCATCCCCCCCTGCTTTTCCCCAGAGCTGTTCCCCAGGGATCCCCATGCTTCTGTCAGGTGTTATCTTTACAACCAATTTTCTTAAACCAAAAAGCTATCCCAGTAAATGTGAAGTCTCCACAGTAGTTATGCCAGCACAGAGTTGTATCAGCTGCTGGCAGCCCATAATTACATAGCTGCACACTGTTAAATGTTCTTTTTTCACAACATAAGAGGCATTGTCCTATGTAAGCTGTAAAGGTACTTATAGCAGGTACTTTGTGATGTGAACCCATCCTTGAGTGGGAACTTGCTGCAGTTTCCCACAGGTCTGGTACTTATGCTGCAAGTGCAAGGCAGCATAGAAAGATTTCTAACTGGGCCTCATTATCAGCCTTTCATGCATCTGCTGCTCTGCTGCAGGTAGAAGAATTTTCCTTCCAAGTGTAATGCTGATGTTGAAAGCACAGAGAGAACTCATATAACTAGGGTTAGTTCAATTGCTCAGTGTCTCCTGGGAGTTCTCATACCATCACACTTGTAAATTAATTTCCTTTGGCTATTCTGTGCTCCACTTGTGTTAATTTTCTATGAACATTTCTACAATATGGTTTTATCAATTAAAATATTCATAGGATAACTGTTTCTAGACCAAGACATATTTGCAAGGTTGACTCTGGTAGTCGCTCATGTAGTTATTCTGAAATCATGAAGTGCTCTTGCATTGTGTGTAAGAAATCTTTGTTTTTAAAAATGCCCACTGAAAACAGTGTCAGATTAGTGAGAAATGTTGCTCCAATGTTAGAAGAGTCTGGGGGCTCCAAATGTATCTGCTGAATACCAGGAAATGCTGATGGTAAAGCTTTTTGTGTAGTCAGAACTCCACCACCTTCAGTGATATAACATAAATCAGGTTTTATATCTGGAGGAATAGAAGTAAATTCCTCAATCTGAGTTTTCTGTGAGGGGCCAAACCTGGAATTTTGACACTGCAAAGGCTCAAAAACTGGGAGCTCCTTCTGCACAGTGCAGAAGGAACAGGAGGAGAGCACACAGTGGTGGGACAAGGTCCTGTGGATTTTCCCCACAGGCACCATTCACAAATCCACTAGTGTTATTCTGTCACAACAACTGGACTGCTGTGAGCACATCTGGGCCTTGGGGAGCAGGCTGGAGGGTGGATAGGAACAAGACACGGGAATTTAGCCACCAGCTTCAGTGGAGAACAGATTGAGGTGGTGTCTTTTTATGCATTTATCTGCAGTGATTAATTTTTCAAGGAGTGAGGGCAGCCAGCTGCCACTGAGCTATCTGTTCTGGGCTCCAAGTGTTCGATAACTTCCCAGCTGGAGAAGCCTTTGTCCCCACCTCATCTCTTTTTTGGTCATTCCCATTATTACTTGATAAATATCTCATGACCTGATGCTCTGTTTTACCCAGACCTGCACCTCAGAGACCTCCCTGCAACTTCTGTCGTCCCAAACCCAAGAATGTAATGCATCAATAAAAAAAAATAATGGCTTGATGTGACATGAAGTGAGACCTGCAATACCCTTGGTATTGTGTGTTAGACACATTGCAAACCATCACAGATGCAGGGTTTAATGGCTTGCTACAGTTCTACTGAAAAACTTTACTTTTTTCATCTGAGTAGAAATTTGTCATATTTTGTGGAATGATAAGTCAGCCTGATAGACAACAGAGCCTCTTGATGTGATCTGTATAATTACTCAATGCCTATTACATTATTTACTCATTGTTTCTGCAGCTGTGAGAGTATCAAAGCACTTGTTTGGGCACTACCTGCCTTTGGTGAAAACTCCTGGGTTTTTGATAGTGGTCAGCACATCCTGTTAGGGCAGTGGGGGTAAGAAACTACCATGCAAAAATTTAGGCAGCCAGTTTGAACACCCTGAGTAGGATCTTGATCTCTGAACCACCTTCCAGAAATGCCAGTTTCCTTCCACCATGAGGGGAAGCTCAGGAGTCATTTGGGTGCTTAAACAATGCATCCATCCTCTGGAAGGACCAAAATTATCCTGAAAAGTGCACAGCCCATCCTTCCTCCAGGAGCACACATTTGCACATTGATAAATCTGACTTGACTTAATTTTGGCACCAAAACCATCTCTTGATTTCAGAGATGCAGATTCCTACATGTGGAGGCAAAAGCACAATACTCCAGTTAAACTTCCAAGAATTTCCACAGCAAAATGATTGATGAGAGATTTGGATCTTTTAACTCTCAAGGCAGGAAACCTACTGCTTTTGAAAGTAGTAATTGTTTTGCTCTGAGTTTGCACCTCTTGCAGTTTGTCATCAAATGCAATGGGAAGGATCTCAGTCTACCCACTGCCTAGAAATTTCACCTATTCTTTCTTGGAATAAAAATAAGTTTCTTTCTCTCTACTGTGATACTGCTATTTAACTCTCCAGTTCATTTACAATAATATCCTCCCCTAATATTTATTGTATGTGTTGAAAATTTTTACTTGATCTTCATTTCCAGATAATGTCCTTATGCCCATGTGATAATATTTTGATTTTCCAGCTGATGTACATTTCTCAGTAATGCAGCACTCGAATGCATAGCCATGGCTTTGAACTTTGAAGAGGTATCATAGGACTGGAATGAACCTGAAAGTTGCTTTAAAAGCCTCTCTTATCTTAAAACACTTCATGCAAAAAATCAAGTGCAAAGCATTCCATTGATTAAAGATTATTTAGCATGTTTGAATAGCTTTCCAAAGAAGCCACATATCTAAAATTTAGTCACATTTCTGTAAGCCTGTGCTGGTGTTTCTGTCATGATTTTTATTAATATTAAAGGAAGGGAAATTATTTTGATTTTTCCCAAGAGAAATATAGGTTTTAATGTGGTGAAAGGACAAGGATTTGCTGAGATTTCTGTTGCTGTGACTCATTGACTTATCCCACTCTTTCAGTAATTAGCTTGGATGATTTCTTTTTCTGCCACTTGGCATTCCCAAAGCATATGAGGGAAATCCTGGTGGTTTCTGTTTGCAGCAGCTGAGATGAGAAAGGTGCTGGGTCACCCCTGGACAGAGCCTTTGGCCTCGTTCCCCACATTGCCATCAGCAGGGTGGGTGCCTGGCCCCTCTCCCCCTGGATAATTAAAGTGTCAGCTCCCAGCAGATGGATCTGAGGTGGAGTGCTCCTGCTGGGGATGTGGCATCCCAGAAGGGTCACCTCTGGGGAGGGAACATTTAAAAAGATATGGGAGAAAAACGCCACTCGGGAGGGTTTTGACACCTTGAGTCTCTAAACTGGCAGCTGGATATGAGGAGAGATTACTGCAAAGAGGTTTTCCCCTTCTTCTGAAAAATCCCTTGCTGCATTTTGCAGTACAAAGCAATTTTTAAGTGCAGGGAGGGTGAAGGGAGGGAAGCATTAAAGATAAGGATTATATTAAGGGATGTGGCCAAGTTTGGAGCCACAGCAGCATGACAAGATTGAGGTAGAAGAGCAGAGACTGATTTTTGATGTGGGATAATTTGACTTAAGACCATGACTGTCACTCCCAGTTTTACATATTGTAATGAATGCAGGCATGCAGCAAGAAGAGTTTGGGAGCATCTGATACATGAAAGCATGAATATGATATTAGGTGCTTTTAATTGCCGTATTTTTGGTGTCTCAGGCTCTTTTTAAATAATTTCCATTGTTACTATTTTTTAAGAAGCTATGAGGGAGCTCCTTCTCTCTACAGAGCATATTGGACGTGGAAATGTAGAAAGCAATTGAATTGTTTCTATACTCTATGCTAGTAAACGAGTTATTTTGTACAAGAGCAGCTTTTGCAAAGCTTCTCCCTAATTAAGCTACTTCAAGCACCCTTCTGAGCTCAGTGTACATTGGCCTAGGTTCAAGATCTGCTCAGTGCAGAGGAGAGGCACCAGGGAACCCATTACAGGTCTCAGCCACACAAACCCATCTGCTCCTGCCCTGACTTCAGCTGCAGCATCTGAGGGGGCGGCTCCAAGTTGCCCCCAGTTCCTCTGTGGCCTCACAGACTCCCAGCTGGCTGGGAACTGGGAAAATGGAGATTTCTTCCCATTACACACATTGTTCTCAGCCAGGGCCATATCCCATCCAGATGTGCTCTCTTAGTGGTTGGGATGAGCAGGGAGAAACTGTGGCCCTTTAAAGATAAATCTTGCTTCACCAGTGCATCTGTCTCCTCTCAGCAATATCTGCTAATCCCCAGCAGCCTCATTTATGTGAGTGGGTACTGCTCTCCCCAGACTTCATTACAATTAAGTAGTTACAAATTGTATGAAAATTTAGTCACGATACTGCAAAAGTTTCCTCAGGATATTCTAAAGGAATCTTTTCATGTGAAGCAGAGAGTAAAAAAAGTGGTAGCTTCATTAAATTCAAATGGAGATCCTTGATGTGCTTGATATTCTTGGAAGATTTCTGTCAAAAGCTTAAGTTCAGCTGTAAATATTTCTGTCAAAAAAATATTTGAGTTGCAGTGTTGGGGAGACAAATACTAATCTTGGGATTTCAGGAAGATGCATTTATTGAATAAATGTTTATAAAAATTAGCCACAGGGCAGTTCTAAATAACTTATTTATAATATTTATAATAATAAATAAAGCTGAAATCTGCAAATGCTACACTAGGCTAAAAAAAAAAATAAAAGAGAGAAAGAAATTGTTGTCCTCACTTAAGTGAAATAAAGTAGGATGCCCCTTTGCAGCTCATTTGCTGACATTTGAAACAAAAATCTTCACCTGTGAAGGATTCTGGCCAAAAGAAGGGCTGCACTTGAGCAGCTCTGGAGGCAGGGCTGGTGATTAGAAATTTTAAAATTATGAGAAGAAAATATTCTTGCTGGAAGAGTCAAGGACAAACCTGGAGTTAAAAGGAATTTAATCAAAAATCCTTTGTAAATTGTAGTCCCAGGCTACTTAAGAAGGAAGTTTCATAGATGTAAGGAAAAATAAGTCCTTGAGCTTGATGTCCACCATTTCTGAGCTAGCTGGTGAGTACTTTTATTGTGACTGCGTTTATGTTGTTATGACTTGTGAGGACCTCCAAATCTTTGATCTAGTTTAACAAAACAAAATCACAGCAGAACACTGAGGAAGGTGCAGGAGGCCACTGGGGAGCTTTGTCAGCTCTGGTGGCTCTGCTCGAGAGGGTCCCTGCACAAGCTGCAAGAAAGAGCAGCTTTGGGAACAGGGAAACTTCCAAACAAACATCTCCTTCTGATCTCCAGAAATCTGCTTTTGTATAGGGCTCCCAGGTCTCTTGGTGGAATTCCCCAACACATCAAAGAAGAAACATCCAGGTTTCTGATGGAGTTTATTCTGTCTGTAAATACTGACAGATTATCCTTGCCAGAGACATCTCACATCTGAGCATGGGGGAAAAAAAGCACACATCAAAATGGTCTTTTTCTCTTTTTTCCTTTTTAATAATCTTAAATAAAATAAATGAAGGGTACTTATTGTAAAATAAATCACTAGGAAAGGAAGCTTTCAGTGCCACAGTACCCAGTTCTCTACCATCTATATTCACAGAATGATATTCAGCTCTAAAACACAAATGTTAATGAAAGAGAGGATCTTAATAAAACCAGCCTTTTCATATTTAGGTTGTCTTTTGTTTTTTTCTCTTTGAGTTGCAGAGTTATTGCTTTGCAAAAGCCATTAAAAAGCTCCTGTAACTGCACTCTCTGTTGGAGAAGGATGTCATGTCTAAAAATGTTGTCACCTTCAAAATACTGTGAAAGTCAGGGCCAAGTTATTTTAATCAGGCAGTGCTGGAAGTTGTGGGTAGAATCATAATGGGAAAAGCAACATTTACCTTTATATGGCCAATGCAGTAATCCTGGCTTCTCTGGGGAGTCACTCAGAATTATGTGGATGCTGAGATTAGTGTATTACTAAAGTATTTGACAGCAACAACAGCCACTGTGTTGGCTCTCTAATGCATTAATAATACTTAACATTTCCTAGTTGTAAAGCTCCTTTTTTACAGGTTTCTTGTGCCCGTGCCTTCCCCACGGCAGCCAGTTCTAGCTGGCTTGAGACATGGAGAATAGGAAAGTTTTCTTAGGAAAGTGATGGATTGAGGTGAGGTTGGGGCTCCTGTGGGAAACAAAGGAGTCTGCCAGGTTCATGCTTTGGAAAATGCCACTGAACAGCAGTGTGATTTTTTATGAAAGAAGAGACCTTCTTGTTTGGGAGAGATGTGACACGGTGCAGGAAGAACCTGATGGTGATTCTCAGTTGGAAGGTTAATAAGAGAGTTATTTTGTAGCCAGCATAAAATTCAGCTTGCATTGATGGCTTCTCCATTTGGAAAGCTCTTTTCTGGTTTGTTTTTTTTTTTCCTGCAGGGGAAATCACAAGAGGTGAGAGCCTGAATAAAGGAGATTTCTTACCCACTCTCCTCCAACTGACCCCAGGCCTCACAATTTACACCTTGTGCTGCTTTCTCTCATTTGCTCCATTTGCTGCCCCCACCAGCTCTGATGCCAATTGTTAAACTGCTTCCCATCGGGACTTTTCACAGGCTTTGCTTCAGAGTTGCATCTCACTCATGGAAGTTCCATTCCAGATTCCCTTCACTTCATTATTTATGCAGAAAAGCTTCTTTTCAGCAGAAGTAGGAGGTTCTGTGGCACAGTTTCCCCCAGGAGCAGGGCTGCTGGCAGGGTCAGGCCAGCTCAGCAGAAGCAGCAATGCTCACACAGGGTCTGGGTGAGGTTGCAGGGGAGAGCTCTGCTCAGCCTGGGGTTCATGTGAAGTGCCCCATTAATACATTCCCATCCTGAATTAGTATTCAGATTATTAAAAGGATTATTGAGCTCCTCTCTTTCATTAACATTTGTGTTTCAGAGCTGAATATCATTCAAGCCAAACCTTGTTTTTGCCTGCCTGTTCCTAACAGAGCCCCAAAGAGCATCCTGTACTCGCCCAGCCTCGTAATTATCCCGGCTACCTTGGCCCCTGCCTCCCAGGCCAAGGCTGCCAATCTCCCTCCTGTTACCAACCAGCTGAACAGGCCTTCATAGTCCTCTTAATAGACTTTTTGGGAGAACTGAAATTTACCTATTCTGCCTGGCTGATTTGCTAACAAGGCTCAGCTGCCTTCTCTGAGCCTTGACAGCCTGGAGAAGGATTTTCAGGGCTTGGCTGAGTCCACAGGCTTTGGAACAGCTGCCAGTAGTACCTGAGGGCTTCTGTCAGTGGCTTCATCTCTCCTGTGAGAGCCTTCCTGTGCATGTCCAAAATAAGCACTTTTCTCATTGAAAAAAAGATGAGTGCATGCTCCTTCACCATCCCTTAAACAACCTCTTCCCCTTTCCTTCACTTCCCACAAACCTATCCAAGAAGCAGTGTGTGGCAAGGAAAATAATGAACCTGAACGTGGTATTTTACTGCTATTTTCTATCTGTGTATACTATGTCAGATATATTGAAAGGAATGGGATTTATAACAGTGTTATGGTTCTGATAGTTGGCCCTGTCTATGGCTAATCTTATTTTTTCTCTGAGCTCCCCTGGCTTTTGTTGCACTCTGATTTGATTGTTTTTTTGTAATGTAGTGATATCCATCTCTAGGAGGCAATGTTCTGTCACAATTAGAATTATTAGATGGCACTATTTATAAAATGAGGCCAAAGTGACTAGGTAGTTATTTCCTTTTCTTTTTTTTTTTTTTTTTTGTAGTTATAGACTCATTAGAGGAGCCTCATTCACTTGTGGCAGGAAGGCCAGAGCACACCTTATTAGTGTTTAGTAGGAGAAAATCCTGGCATGAGGCACCAAGGGTTAGTTACACATATGTTTTGTGATGGATCTAAAGCTCTATTTTAACACTTGCTGTAAAGTAAAGCTGCTGAACCATGGCTCTGTATTTCAGTACGTTAAAATGCAATGGTAATTACCCTCATTATGAAAACATCTCCTCATATCTCTTAAAATACTTGCTTTAAAATGTATGAAGGGGGAACACACCAGTCATGCAGTCCACAGAATGTGGGGGCTGAAGGGTAGGAGTGCAAAAGTACATTTATGGACAGCAGAGGTGACGAAGAGATGTCCCTCCCTGACTGAATTCCACTGCAAAATGCCATCTCAGAAAAGGTTTAATCCAGCACTCGCCAGCCAGAAGGTTCCTTTGTCCTCCCTGGAATCAGCACTTGGAGGAGTCCCAGTGGTCCCTGTTTGGTTATCCAGGCCTGGCAGAGGAGTGACCAATTAAAGGGTTTTTGTGCAGGTGTGTGCTCGCCTGGTGCTCCTCACACACGCTCTCTTCTGGGAGTTTTGAGGTGACAAAGTGAAAGGTGGTTTAGCTGGAAACAGGACTCATTAAAAGTCAGGTTTGCGTTTCCAGCCTGGCCATGCACACAGGGGAAAGACAGTTCTTGTGCCTAGTGTGTAACCCACAGGGTTTGGTTTGAAGAGCTGTAGTTGCCTGGAGACAAAAGAGGGAAGCCTTAATTAGAAATAAAACAAGCAGGTTTTCAGCCACCCTGTACTTGGTGGGATACAGAGGAGGCCTTGTAATAAGAAAACTCTTTGATCTACTGAGTTTCCACAACTGCCACCTCCTAGAAAAGCTATTCTATTGAGTGAGAGAACAAAAATAGGCTATATCTCTCCATCCTGGGCAGTGGTGGTGAGTTCTGCAGTGTGCTTCTTAGCAGGGGACAGCAGTTTGATAAGGATCAACATCTGATCCTTACAATGCTGTGGAAGACTTTGCTGACATTTCTATGCTTTGCAGTTTGCTGCTCATTTGGAGCCTCCAGGAGCTGTATGAGCTGAAAACCAGTCAGCTGGGTAATCGTGGTAATTAAAAGAGATGTAAACTTTCAAAGTAGCTGACACTTAGTCATTACACCGAGCTGTCATGCTTGACTGAGCTAACGTTAATTCCAATATCCCATTATATCTTGCTGATATCAGTTTAAAAGATAGCTGCTGTGTTTCTTCAGCAACTTGCAGCTACAGTCATAAAAGTATTGATTGCAGTGGGCTTTGACAGAGGTGAGATGTATTTAAGAGAAATTGTGCCATAGATATACTTTCAGCTCAGTGCTGTATGTGGTCCATCTCCATCCTCCTGGATTTCACTGGTAAAGTCCTGCGGAATCTGCCCAAAGATTGAGGAAGCACCTTCTCCTGGGCTGTATTTTTAGCATAGATCTCTTTGATTTCTGTACCTGAACTACAAAGGTGCTGGGGAATGAGAGAAAAAGCAGATTTTAGCCAACTTAGCCATTTTCTTTGAGCCTTCCCCACATGCTAAGGCACAGACCTCAGCCGAAGTGAAGTCTTCTAATTGACTTCAGCAGGCTTTGATGGAGGGGCCGAGCACTGAAGTTTTCCATTCACTGGGAATTATCTACATATTTAAGAGTTATTTTATCTTGTCTTCTTGCTGGCATCCCACTGATTTCCCACTAGTGAATTATTATTTTTAATGCCTTGTTAGACTTCTGTAGATACAGAAATCCCAGCCAGTGGAAGCTGCTGGGAGCCATGTAGGAGCTATGGAGAAGTTCTCAGTTACAGGATATAAACTCTATGGAAGTGGCAAGTGGGGTGCTCAGAGCAGCCTTGGTTCTTAGAAGTGGCTGGAAAACATGAAGTTTCCCTGTTCAACCCCTAAAGGATTTTTACCTTTTTTTCCCATAACTATTCCACCCTTCTTTATCTTGAAAAGGAAAATAAATTAGGCAGTAAATTCCATTTCTGTCCATGTGCCCACACTAAAGCATTAAGAAAATACTGTCGTTTGTCCTAGGATAAGAAAAATGAAGAAAACTTTTCATGTCCTTTTAAAAAAAAAATCACTAAAAGTCCAGCAGCTTGAAAAACTCAATAAGCCTAATTACTGACATCTCTTTCTTTAAAATCATGTGCTAGCTTACAGCATAGCAGGAAAAAGAAATCAGGAGCAATCCCCCAACCTTGCATGAGAAGTGGAAATAGCAAAATGAAATAGTAAAATATTATTCATAGTTTATTTCTCTAGTTTTGGCCAAAAGAATTGTGTCCCTGTGGGCTTTCATGGAGACAGGCATGCTAGCATTATGAAAAAAAAAAACTATTTTTCAACTCTATCTAAAGCTTCCAAAGCTGTCATCAGATCAATGTATGCCTTAGAGTGGAGCTTGCAAAAATCATTCCTCAGCTAATATGCTCAAGGACAAGATGTAGTTTGATTTGACTCTTCCAGGAGATATTCCTGATTGCCTTGGAAAGCACTATTTTAAAATGGGGGTGAGGGAGGGTGCTGCAGAGTTTTATTTTTAAAGCACTTCAAATCACATCAGTCAGCTGTGAGAATGGAGACTCTCCTTTCCTTGGAAAATTCATCTTGGATCTTCTATTTTATGCCTAATTCAGAATTCTTTTAATGAATTTAGGAAAATCAGCCTGCCTTCTGAAATGGTCCAGAAATTGGTTTTGTTTGTGTTAGTGCTTCTGTTTGTTGGTTTCTACACTGCAGTGTAGAGGAATTTTGGACCCTTTTTTGTCAAAAATTGCATTTGATTCATATGTAATAGACCCTTAATGCTGTGTAAATGGATAAGCAAAAAAATCATATCAAAAAATGCATGGAAACATGCTGGAGACAACAACCCCATAACTCAGAGTTCCTGTACTGAGGCATTATGAATACCCACAATTTACTTTTTTTTTTTTTTCCTTTCCCCAAAGCTGATTGACAGAGAAAATGAAAATGGTAAATAAATGTTCATGCTAGTTTATTTAAAGACAAGCACAGGCTTTTTCTGTGCATCCCACAAGTTATTTAACACCATTTGTGCTCAAGGCTCCCACTCAGTGCTTACTCCCCAATGGGCAAATATACACATTACATGGCCACTTCTAAATGCAGGAGCCTGAGGCCAATGCCTATTTACTCATTCAGCAGTGCCATTATAACTATAGAAGGAAGGGATCTCACATTTTGAAAATCCAAAGTCTTCTCTCCCACCCTTACTATGGCAGCAGTATATCCCATGCATCACATGTGAATAATTACTGATGGAGGAGCACCTGCTTTTAAACCCCTCAGGAAAATGATTACAGGTATGGTTTTGCTCAGGAGACTGCACAGACATCACTAAAATAACAGACAGACATTGCAGAGCAGAGTCTGCTTTCCTTTAATCTGGCTGGAGATGTGGTCAGAAGACAAATTCAGGTGTGCTCATAGTTAATTTCATTCATGAAATAAAGTATGAAAAGGCTCTCAGCTACCCCATGCTTGGCTCAGAAAGGGAAGAGATTTTGTGAATTTAGTTTAAAGTGTTTTACAGAATAACCTTGTGGGTGAAACTAAACCAGGGACGGGTTTTGAACACACCATAAATGGCTGTTAGTGGGAGAGTTGTTCTCTGGGCAGGTATACCCATTTTTATTTCTAGATTTATTACCCTGAGTACTTCTGCTGGTCCCTTCATTTGATTTGTCCTTCTAGCAGCTAATTTTTAGGATATTTTAGTGTTTGGTTTTGGTTTGTTGTTCGGGCTTTACCCCACATTAAAGGGAGGAAGCCATTTTTCTCCAATTGTTCCTTCTCAAAAGATGAAATGGAAAATGTCTCATAACTGGAGTGTCTGAAAGCTACATCCAGTGTGCACAGCTGAACACCAGCACGTGGAATCAGGATGAGCAGGTCCTGCATGGCAATCCTGTTATCAGTTGAGATATTGGTGGACAGTTTTTTAGGGACTGGGAAAGCCAAATTTTCAGAGCTATCCATGTGAAATGCAAAAATAAAAGAAAGAGTGGGAGGAAATTCCTTTCTCTTCTCTTTATACATGTTGGTATAAAGCCTACACTGACACAAATCAACATTGATTTTTCCATCTACACTCTGAAGTGGATTTTGTCTGCATTTTGGTAAGATGTGGAAAATCCTAGTTGCTCAGGGGTGTAAATTAGCATGGAAAGTGTGTCTGTGAGAAAATGAAGTACATGTTTTTAATGGCTCTGTTTCCCATAGGTACTTGGAATTGTATTTATTTCACTTAGTAAAACTTTGAAATATGTTCTATTCTGGCAAAGTTGGGTACCAAGAGCATCCAAGGAAATGAGCTGGTTTCACCCTCAATCCTGATTTTGTCAAGTTGTGTTTTCCTGAGTCCCTGAAGCTGTTTTTTTTCCCTCTGTCACCAGGCATGTCCCAGGCATGAGCTCACAGTAGTGTCCATCCTACTGTTGTACAGGTTAAAGAAAAAATTAACCTAGCATCCAGCTCAAAGATGTCAAAGATACTGAGAAGAAGAAAATTTGCCACTTGGCAAGGAGTGTTTTAACAGTCATCTTTCCAAGTGCATCTTCAATCTATTGGTTTAAAACATATTTGTCCTCCAGATCCCAGTGCTTCATCATTTACAGAAAGGAGAAACACAGGCTTATAAAACTCGGTAGTTTGAACAACAATGCAGTCAACTCTAAAAAACACAGCCTTTAAGATGTGGGAATCTTTCATGTAGTGTGCCAGGCAGTGATCCTGGGCTGATGGTTGTAATTGTTTATCACTCTTTAGTGTGATCGATGCAGGCGTTAACCACAGCGCTCCCTTTCAATGCCATTGATTGGAACTGCTCCCACTGACAGTCCCTCCGTGTACACCACAGCTCCAGCTACATATTAACATGACTTCTGAATGGCTGGGGAGATTTAGACTCAAAGGATGCTATTCTTCACTGATTTACAGCCCTTGCAGTGCTCCTGAGGCTACGTGGAATGTAAATCAATGGAGAAGCTGGCCTAGGTGATGAACTATTCCATTACAGAGGAACATTTCCATTTTGGTGTATTTACAGTATAATGCACTTAGATCCTCAGCTGTTACCTGTAAAGCAAAGTAGGGGTGCAGCATTGGGAATAAAGAATAAAAACCCCATTTGTTCTTTGAACACACTCACTTGGAGTCGTTACTTGGTTTTTTCCTAGTGACTGAGTCAGCACAAAAGCACAAACCTTAGAAGAGCAGTTCTGGAAACTCCCTGCAGTTTGACACGAGTTCACTGTGTGTATCTTAGGTGGATACACTGCACTTGCTCACTTGTAGGTTATTGCCTGGGGTACATGTGCCTAAACTTGGCAGGTTATTGCCAGGGGTGAGCTGGGAACCCTCCTGCTCAGATTCCTGCCATCCTTCACAGGAAGGTCCTGAGATGGAGCAAGGACCAGTTTGCTCTGAGCAGTTTCAACCAAAGTGCTTGGCCAAAGTGCTCTCAGCAGATCTATCCAGGGTAGGAACTTGCAAACAGCTGGTTTGTGGCACTGCTCAGCCCATGACACAGGCACCAGGGCAGGAGTTTGATGGCTGAGGATGACTAAGGCTGCTTTATCTGCTCTGATCTGGGAGCAGATTCAATCTTTGTGCACCCCTGGATCACAAAGCAGAGTTATGTTCTGGAAGGTTAAACATTTATTCTGTGATTATTTATTTTTATTTCCTTTGACAATGAGTATAAATGTGACAATAACTTCTATATTAAAAAGACACTGCCATTACACTCTCACTTGAGCCCTCCCCATTAGTGAAGCTGAAGGAATGGATGGTAATGGCTCAGTTGTTTATTGACAGCCATTGGGTTTCTCCTCAGCCAATTCATGATGCTTGTCTGGATTAGTGTTGGAGTCTACCAAATAATCTATTAACACTTCAGGCTATTGACAGACCTCCTTGAAACACTTAAAATGTTTTTGTGGAACTCAGCTTAGGAAAAAGCTATCAGAATGGAGAAAACGAGTGGTTTTCTCCACTTGGTGGTCTAGCCCTACCCAATACATTTGGGGTTTGTGCACTGCACAATTCAAAACAACCAGAATAATGCTGTGATGTCACCAGCTGCATGCATGGTCCTGCCAGGGCCTTGGTTTGTACAGCCTGCATTGGTAGGATGCTGTTCATTCTTTCCCACATGCCAACAGTTTTCAACAGGCCTGCAGGTTGTCACCCAAAATGTCACAGTACATCCCCTCCCTGAGCTCTGGAAAGTGCAGGTCTTGCACCACAGGCAGATGTCAGGACTTGTAGGAGGAGGAAAATGGCTGAGAGTTTGCTGCTGTTGTTGTGACCAGTCTTAGAATATTGAGATGTACATTTGCCTGCCCTGTGGGTGCTGATGTAGTCATGATTCCTATTTATTGTGTGCCTTTTCAAAACTGGTCCATGCCAAAGTTACAGCCATGGTATGCAGTGGCCTAGAGCATGAAAAAGGAGCAATCCTACATCAAATGAGTTTTGTTTCTATTTCTCTTTTCTTTGTTTTCTCACCTCCTCAATCACTAATCACAGGCACAGAGATGAAATCTGCCCATGGCTGTATCTCTAGACTCCCACTGACTTGGAGTGAGATTATACAGTGGGACCTGAAACCAGAGGTTTTTCCTTGGTTTTATTTTTCATTCTGAAAAAGAAAAACTAGACAAGGGACTAGTCAGAGCTCAGAATTGGAAATCTGAGTCCCCAAAGAAATTATTTCTGTGCACCTACACCTTGAAAATAGGTTGTTTTCCTACTTCTTTGTGTTGATGTCTCAGACGCTAATTGCCTAATTAACAACCTGACATGATCTCCACTGCTGAATAACTGAGCAAATTAGGATAGTGCTACATGTGTGTTACTTGAAGGGCATGCTTCAGCTGGGATTTCCTTGAGCATCACGTATCTGTGGAAACCTAATGAAACTGCTTTGTATTAAGTGCTTGTGATGATGTTTCTGACCTTTTGTGCTTCCTCTCCATTCTTGGAAAAAGTACCTGCGTTTTGGGCCAACCTGCTATGCATGTAAATCACCATAAGTGGTGAAATGACTTTTTCTTGATTTGACAGAGAGCACTAAGTATTGTGCTTTTGTTTCCTACCTACTGAATACAAGCTGGCTAACTATACATACTGTGAGAGCTATTGCATCACGCTGTTAAAACCTAAGGAGCTTTTTATTGGACTTTCATGCTAAATAACTTCTAAGGTACCACCTGGTGCTTTTATATAAATTATAAATGTTTTAAAGATACTTCAGGAAAAATACTTTAATAGCACAGTTTCCCACTGCAGTGTCTCATGCTATGTAAACTTTTGGTTATGGCTATTTAGCCCTTCCCCCACCAATGATAGTCAGCTACATGGGATTCAATTGCAATTATTTATGCAGCTTGAATAAAAGGTTTCTTTAGATATTTGCTCTTGGAGCATTCATTCTTGTTTTGCAAGTTTGGTGAGAAACAAACACCCACAAATATGACCTTTGCTGCAGTCCCCCAGATAGCAATTGTGAAACATGGCATAAAGACCATCATAAAATAAAACCACTGTAGCTACAGAGAGGAACACAGAGTTTTCCATGAGTTTGATCTCACTCAGCTTTACTGGGAGCCGTGGAACTCTGATCTCTGGTAGTCAGAGCCACAGGAATACCAGGAGTGAAGCCCTGCAGCAGATTTGGAAGGTCAGTTCTGGGTGATGTGTGCAGGGCAGATCAAGGATGATGCTGTCCTGTGTGAGAGGCTATGTAGGGCCAATGCTCAGTGTTGGGGCAAAAGTTCCTTGCCTTTTAAACTTGATTATTTTACCTATGCAGCCATTTGTCCTCTTCTTTTCTGCTCTCATTAATATTGACTTCAGGATTTTCCCTTGTACCCCTTCTAATCAACATATGATCTTTGATACAAAAGTGCTCACGTGTGCTGGGGTTGGATCTAGAGACTCGACTGCATTAGCAATGGAGCATCCGGTGGGAAGCAGGATACTGGGATCCATCATTTCCAGCATGGTCCATGGCCTCTGGGTGGAACTTGGCTGCTGGTGGAGCCAGATTGTTCCTGCCCTGCTGTTTGGTGGTGAGGTGAGGATTGTTCCTGCCCTGCTGTTTGGTGGTGAGGTGAGGATTGTTCCTGCACTGCTGTTTGGTGGTGAGGTGAGGATTGTTCCTGCCCTGCTGTTTGGTGGTGAGGTGAGGATTGTTCCTGCACTGCTGTTTGGTGGTGAGGTGAGGATTGTTCCTGCCCTGCTGTTTGGTGGTGAGGTGAGGATTGTTCCTGCCCTGCTGTTTGGTGGTGAGGTGAGGATTGTTCCTGCCCTGCTGTTTGGTGGTGAGGCCGCTGGTGAACTGTGATAAAACCAGAAAACAGAGAAAAGCTTTCTCCCAAATATTTGCATAACACTAGCCAAGTTGGTCCTGTGAATTTCAATAATAAAGGAGACCTGCATGGTAGCTGGGTGTTTGATTCTAAGCAAGGATTTTTCCTAGAATAGGCAGTTATTTGCTGTACAAAACTCTTGTGACCATCAGCTGTGCGTGGGCTTACAGTACACTGCAGATCAAAGTATTATTTCTGCTGGCCTTGAAACTGCTGCCTGGAGTGAGATAATATCTGCAAATGATGCATTGTAACTGTTGACACGGGAAAACTGTTCTGCAATCTACTACAGCAAAAATAAATTAAAAAAACAATTGGAGAACTTGCAAATGTAACAATCCTGCAAATATTATTTCTCTTTGCCTTCCTATTTATTAATACATTTGTAAATGCCAAAATGTCTTTTTTCTGCCCTTTCTCAAGGGCGGATCCCTAGTGCCATGGTAATTGAAAATTAAGAATTTACAGTATCGTAATTAAATTCTACCCTTTGAACTCGGGTAGACTCTAGCTGCATATTAACAGCTTCCCACGCAGGTCATGAGTGGCAAGAAGTATTTTGAACACCAACTGCTGCAAGATAACATAACAAGCTCTGACAGCTCCCTAATTACCAAACTACCCACTAGTTAAAAACTCTTTCATACTATAGCAATTCTCTTCCTTGCACATAAGTCAAAAGGTATAACTAATTTGTCCTTTAATTGATATCTATATTGCTGTTTAAATAAAGGGCACATTCTCCCCCAATATGCTTAAATATTAATTTGTCACCTACGAACTGTATTTGGGAAATAATTGGAATGACTAAGACTTTCTCCATTGATTTTTATCAATTTTACCATGAAACATTTGCATCTCATTTGATCATTAGTCATGTTTAGTGATTGACAAATCATGTACAGTGATCCTGAGCAAAGCTGAAATTCAAATGCTTCTGTACCTATAAAACATTCCCACTAGTCCAAGTCTCAGTGCTTGTGGCTGGGTACAAAACAATAAATAATTAAGCCTTAATAAAAGGTTGCAGAGTGGGCAGACCTGGCACCTGGACAACAGCAGAGGGAACCAAGTCGTGCCTGCAGTGCAACACCCCCTTCCTCATCCATAAACTCACCAGAGCTATACTGGTTATTTTCATCAGCAGCTTCTTCCCCAGGCCAAGGAGGGGGAGACAGCTCTGCTGGCTCAGCTTCCCCAGACCCCACCAAAACTGGCCTTGCCCAGCACCCAGTGCCATCTTTCTGCTTTTCCTGTTGCTGGCGATAATTTAGGGAAAAGATTTAAAAAAATAAGAGATGTTCTGGTGGTTTGCCAGTTTGGAAGGAAGAGTGGGAAGGTGATATGGAAGCTGCTGTAACTACATTTTCAGCACAGACACGAAGAGCGAAATCTGGGTGGGTCTGAAGGTGGAAGACAGTAAAACAGGGATGTTCTGCTCCTAGGAGCTCTGTTATTTCCAGAGGGACGAGGACATGCTGCAGATGCTGCCAGGAGCGCTGTGCAGCCCCTGTGGAGGAGGTGGCTCACAGGGATGCTCAGCCAGGAATGGGAGAGCCCTGGGTCATTGAGCAGCTCCTGCTTTCTGATCCTCCTCACTCCCTGAGCCTGTCCCAATTGAAGTCACCCCTAAAACTGCAGCCTGAGGAGGTGGGAGTCCACTAATGAAGCTGTTTTTGGGACATTCCTCATGCTGTGTAAATACTCCTCAGGGAATGTACTGGAGGCAAGGATAGTAAACGCTGGTTTCATTTCTGCCTTTCTCTTTTGTTCAGTACCTGGCATGAATTTAATAGGAATGCTGCCCTCTGTGCATGTAAATACAATGGTATATTTTGATGTTGTTGGCTAAGATTCCCTACATTATTTAGGCAGCTAAAAATGCAGGCAAGTGCTTCTGAGAGCATCACTCTGTGCCTCACTCCGTCAAGGCTCCGGCAAGAGCAGAGGCTCCAATGAACCCACATGTACCAGCTGTACCTTAGTTGCCACTCCATCCTTCTTCTCTGCCTTTCACAATGCACAAAACAGACTCAATTTCTTACACAAACCTCCTCTCTTCAACAATACCACGTCCTTTACATGCATTCCTTTAATGATCACCACTGAATTCAAACCACTCTCACTCAGTCCGTGAGTAGTGCCACAGATCTGTGCTCTTACAGCACACAAGCAAATCTGAGGTCTCTGAAGCACAAAAGAGGGCTCAAAATGTTTTTCAAAACTTTTCTTTCATGCTTCAGGTTTTTTAAAATGGCAGGGCAGAACATTATTGATCTAGCTAAGAACAGTCTCTCCATAGCAGAAAAATGACAAGTTACCCAGAACAAGGATATGGTGACCTGAGTACAAGTTACTCAAAAGAATCATTAGTTAGAACTTGAAATTATTTTAGCTTTCATTTTTTTCTTCGCAAAGATTTTCTGGGTCGTGCTTTTAATTCTGACCAAAGCAGAGTCAGCTCAGTGAAGGAAAGTATAATTGATATGAATGTCTGATGAGAAAAAAACCAAAACCAAAAGACATTGTGGCTCTGTCATTAAAATATTTTTAACAAGCTGCCTTGCTAGTAAGAAATACCTTTGTGCTCTTGCTTTTCCACTGGAAGGAGAAAGAAAATATCAGTGCAACATAACAGGAGGAGAATCCCTTGCAGTCTGAGAGATTTTGGTAAACACTCGCTTGTGCCAGGTCCCCCAGATTCGTTTATGAGTGAGTCACATGTTGAAATATAAACCTAAAGCAGATAAAGCTGTGAAGAGGAAAAAGGGGAGGGACACTCAAGTGACAGACCAGTATGTGCACATTCTGGGGTGAATATTATCCAAAGTGGAACTGAGTATAGATCCACTCATTACTGTTCTGTACAACATGTGTGATGTATGGAGGGACCAGTCCACTGGTCTGGTTACAGAAAATCCAATGAAAGACACCGCCATGCCTCCCAAAAGAAGGAATATTTATATATAGCTCATGGCAAGTTTATATTTATGTGGTTTTCCCACTGTTTCTGTGTTTGCTTTGGACCCACTCAACGTCTCTTTCCTTCTGTGTGCCCCTGTGGATGGTGTGAAACTCCTCACGTGGAATGTGGAGCCTCAATGCCTTGCTGGGGTGACAAATTGGTCATGGCCCATCAAAGTGACCCTCATCAGAACAAAACTGGATGGAGCAGGTGGAGGGAGGGAAGAGAGCAGATACCACAGGTTTAATGAAAAACCAATTCTCTCTGCTTCTCTGGGTACAACCACCTGGCTTTTTGTATCGACTGCTGAAATGTTCTGTAATTGTGTAAAACGGACCTCTAGACAGAAATCTATTTTTTGTTCCTCCTCTCCTTTGTATTAAGTGAGCTTTTCTGTAATGTTACTTTTTATAGTCTATAATCATGGTAATTATGTTTTGTTGAATCTTTCACAGTAGTCTAACATTTAGTAACATTTATCTCACTGTGCTGGGACTGGAAATCTTCCCTGCCATCAGATGCTAATTCCTTTATATTATTGTTGTGGCAATATGGGAGCTAAGCCTAAGTGTGTTGTTACTTGTTACTGTTGTTACCTTTGGCAAATTACTTTGGTTATTATGAGTAGCTGCATTTGGAAGGTCAGTACTAAGCAGACCATGAAGAAGATAAGAGCAATAGAAACATTTAAATATCAATGTAAAACATAGAGTTGTTGCATTGGTCAGCATCCAGCAATCAACAGGCCTTGCTTTCAGCATTGTGCTCTTTGAAATGATTATTTTTTGTTGAATACCTCTCTCGTGTGCTTTTTCAACAGAATGTACATGTGTGCAAAGCTAACTCAACCAGAGACATTCTCCTAAATGCCAATATTAGTATAGTCTTGCCATCTTACTTCTATGGATGCTGGAATAGCATCCTTGTATCATCAGATCAGTAGGGGGAGATGTCTCAAAGGACAGAAGTTTGGAGAATTAACAGTGTGGTTTCTGTGGCATCCCCTGGAAAAAGGAAATGCTCATCCCTTTTTCTCCCTGTCATCTGCTCACTTGCTCTCACGCTTTATGACTGGTATTGCTGTCTGTGCTGAACACAATCACCATTAAACTCAATTGAGGCACTTCAAGACAACAGCAGAACTTACACCAACTGTTTATTCCTCGCCATGTTTCTCCAGCCTGGCCCACTGTCATCATTCCAAGGCAATATCCTCAGCTGGCAAAAAGCAGCTGGGTAAGTTTGTGCCAGTCAGGATGCACCCTGTGCTAAAGGCACTGTCATGAAATGCCTGTCAGGTTGTCAGGTGCTCGAGGTGGTTGTTCAGAAGCCACAGATGCTGGGTTGTCAGTGGGGGAGATACAATCCTCCCCAGTCCTCCCCAGATCGTGTCTGCTGCCCAAAGCCCGGACAGCTACACCATGGATCTTAGTGGGTTCATGTTCATCTCAGGCTGCAGTAAGCTGGAGTAAGACTGATCAAATGGCTGATGTTTAGCTAAAAGCATTGCTACTACTTCTTTGTGTCTTCCTGGTACACCCTTTCCTCAGATGCTCATTAGCTGGGAAATGCAGTCACCGCAGTCTCTGCCCCGAGGCGAATGCTGTGATACACCCTGTGCTCTTAACAGGAGAGATTGCTCCAGAGGAGAGCAAAGCCAGCAGTAATGCTCCTGCCTTAAGTGGGATGACACAACACTGCTTCAGAGCATTATCGTGCCGAGCTTTTGTGGGGTTTGTGTGATAGAACCTGAGGCCCTTTGAATTAGATTTTTTTTTTTTTTTGTATTTCCAGTGGCCACAACAAGTCCCCGGTGCACCCAGGAGGGGTGGCTGGAGGACAGCTCCTCTTAGCCTTGCACAGTAGGGGCAGCTGGGACCCAGAGCAGCACAAAAACCCACAAGGGCCTGACCTGACATCTTGTGTCATTGTAAATTATATTTAAACTACTGTACAGGTAAATGGGTGCCAATGAAGGCGGGTGGCATATGCTGTGTCATGAGTGTTTAAGGGTGAGAACCAGAGAGAAGGGAGTGTCTCATCACCTTTTGCAGCTCCTTCCAGGCACATCTTCACCAAGGGGTTGCTTCTCCTCCAGGTTTTTATGAACTTGTCATCCTCTCTGTCTGGAGGCAGCTCCATTTCTCCCCACAGGTTTTAATTTTGTCTCAATGAGAGGGAAATTGAACTTAATGTTTCCTGTAGCTGTTGTGAGGGGCACAAGGATGCTGGCAGTGATGTTTGGAGTAGAGCTCTAAGGAAACCCAGCAGAGTGAGCCCTGAGATGCAGTGTAACCATAATGGATGATTTTATTTTTTTGTTAGGATGTGGTTCAGCTGCCACAGTTGCCTCTGATTTCAAGGACCTGATGGTGTTCTGGGATATACAACTTTCCTTCTCCTAGAACAGCTTCCTTGGCATGAAATGTCCCCGTGCTCTGTTCACCAACAGAATCCCCAGCCTACATTTTTTTTAAAAGAGCAATAATGAGTGCAGCATCTGCTTGCAGAGCTTTGTGAAACAACCAGCTTTTAATATAAGGGAAGTCATTCTTGATTTCTAGTGTTATTTGAGTTTCTTTACCTTCCCACCACTCTGCTCCAGTGCTTCTGACAAGCAATTGGCTGTCAGGTCCTGGAGTAGGAACCAGCAAGACAAATTCCACGCAGGATTCGAGCACCAGGGTAAGGCTTGGGCAACTCAGGTTCCTGTGCCTGGAACTGCAGCTCTGAAATCTCATCCAGCTACATGCTCTAGGAATGTCTAAATGCTTTGATTTAACAACATGCCTCAAGTGACTGGATAAAATATGCCAGTACTTCTGGAAGCAGGGTACTGAATCCAGGGCTTCCACTCTTGCAGAGGCAGTTATCAGATTTATTGTTCTCTCCCCTACCCAGCATCACTGGGTTGCTCTGCCTGTGATTCACTGACCAGGGTGATGAGCACATCTGGGTCTCTGCTTTGCTGGCTGAAGGTTTTAGCTACAAAACCTCTGTGCAATGAAGAGGAAAGCTCCAGCACCATCAATTTCAGCTTTTTTTAAGCATTAAAAGTTAAATGGCTGATTGGAGCCCATGTTCTGATACAAAAGCTGTGGATGTGTGTGTTCAGAGAGGGCCCTGGTGGGGACATTCCCACAGAAGAGTGTTGGGAATTAGGGTATTTGGAAGTGAGGGTTAAGTCTGACCCACATCTGCTGATGGATAATTGGACAAAAGTGATTTCAGGTACTCTGGGCTCCAACTTTGAGATGTTTCATACTCATTTGGAGGCACTGTGGAAGTACCACCAAACTACTTTACTAGATCTGCTCAAATATTTATATTTTCTTGCATTTTGCCTGTCCAAGAATTTTTTCCCCCTTTCATGTTTTCTAGTGGTACTTTTAAAAACATTTTAAAAATGAAAAAGGCTAGCCACCTATGTACCACTGAAGGACAAATACAAGTTGTAACATCAGCTGTAATTATTCACTTGTGTTCCTTGAAATGCCAATTTTAGCCAGTTTTTCACATTTTACAAATGTCTTCCTTGCCAAATCATCCATGGAACATACAAATCATCTCAATTGTTAAATTCATTAACCTAACAAACTGTGGACTAAAAGCCACATTTAAAGCATGCATCCTAAATAGTATTCTCATTACGTGGAATCAGATTAGTCCCTAATCAAATTTGATTTGGAGCTTGGAGCAAAAGGTAATGGAGTATGACCCCTGATGTAAAACAAGGAGAGGTGAAGTGAGTGTCTAGCACCACAATACCTCCATTTTTTGCTGTGCCAACTAATTCCATCCTTTCCGAGCTTTTTCATAATTTTTTAAACAGATTTGTACTTGTTTAGCTCCTTACCTCAGCTTCTCACACACACATGACATC
Source organism: Pseudopodoces humilis (assembly GCF_049639895.1). NCBI lineage: Eukaryota > Metazoa > Chordata > Aves > Passeriformes > Paridae > Pseudopodoces > Pseudopodoces humilis. The sequence continues at coordinate 15,982,117 of NC_142212.1, forward strand.
TGGTAAGAAATTTGCAGATATTTGTCCCAGCAGCTTGATGTTTTTGCACATTCATGTCACTGATGTAACTTTAATAGCATGGACCAATAATAATTATCAAGTCTATTATTGTTGTGCCAACAGACTGAGCATTGATGGGACACCGTGGCTGGAGACACAGTAGAGACAGAACATGAGAACATTTCTGCTTCAGGAAGTTTGCTGTATAAATAGAAAAGGCAGGACAGGGTAGAACATGCAAACAGAAAGGGGGAAAATGCTAAATTGAGACAAATGTTACAGTCAATTATTTCTCTCCCAGAAAACCGTAGAGAGATGAGGAGTGAGGCTTGCAATAGAAAGGAGAGGAAGGACTAAAAAAGATCACAGCATATTATGCATTGGCATAGTGGATTTTTCCTAGGGATTTCCAAACACATCTGAATGATGTTCCTTAATGAAGATTTAGGAAACCATTTTTTCCCCAGTTGCAGTCTTAGGTCTTTGAGCAAACCCATTGCAATGTCCTATTTATTTCATGCAGGAATAGTCAGAATGTTTTTGAAAAATCAAATCTGTCCTACAACTTTGGTACAAAAGACAAAGTTTTATAGTGAGGTTTCCTATTGGGTTTTAAATTCTTCCTTTTTGGAAAACTAGGCTTCCTTAGAGCATCCTTTGAAACTGCCCCATTTCATGCACTGCCATGCAAAATTGTTCTGTTTGCCATTGGCTAATTAAAGCTGTAGCTGTTTATGGGATAAATGAGTACCATACCCCAAAGTTGCTTCAGCTCTTTAGACTCTTACCAATAAGGAGGAATGGACTACATCAACAAATACAAAAGAAAAAATACTTAATAAATAATAATGAAAAAATATCCTTCCAGTGTTCAGGAGCCCCACTGTCAGCTGTTTGGAAAGACAGAAATATTGGTAAAAGTGTGGTCAAGGACATGACGTGAGGTTACACATGGCAATTTAGCAGATGAGAGTGTGTGTGACAGTGCTGAGGTCATTGCCAGCCTGCTCATGAGCTGCTACCAGCCTGATTTGTGACTAAATTTTAGACACCTGAGATTTGTGGCTGTCTGTTTGCAGCAGTCAGTGCTCTGTCAAGGTCCTTGCATATTTTCCTGCAGCAGGACAAAATACAGTCCCTTATTCTACCTACCTGACTGGCAGTGTAACACCTTCATTCTGTGATTCTGAAACCATCTCAGTGGGAATTATTTTTCACAGCCACCTCAAAGCCACCATCAGTAATCTGGTGCAGACAGCAACCTTTGGTAATAAATGGGTAAAAATTAGTTAGTAAAAATTAAAATTATTTTTTGTAACTTGCACCTAAAACTGAGATTAATTTTCCTTTGTTTCACTATAGAATTTAAAGAGTTGTCCATTTGCTTTTCCTCTTTGCAGGTAGTTACTTTTCTTCAATCTTCTCCAAAATTTTAGAAGATAAAAAAAGCTCCTCAGACCAGACTCTTCGGAGAAACCTAGAAAATGAACGGGACAGCTGGTTCTCTTATGAGTCTCCTTTTTAAGCTCTGAAAGTTTTAGATTTTTAACTTTTTGGCCCTTTTAAGTAAATTTGTAAGGAGTAAGAAGTTTTGATTCTCACTTCAATAAGGTCTTTCTTCTGCTGGAAGAAAATGTGGTTATATAATTTGAACTATATCAAAACCTTTCTGCTTGCTAAAATAAAAGACCCCGTTTCTGCCAGTTTAGCACCTGCCCACAAGAAGTCTTTGTGGGGACTTCTGGAGTGTTATTTGGTGTCAGCATCTGGGTGAGTTTGGCTCCAATAAATTGTTTTTTATTGAGAACCAAAACATGAGGATGGAAAAATGGCAGGGATAGAAAATAATATAAAACCTGAGCAAACATAACTTAGTAGCTACTCTGCAGTTCCTAGTACAACTCCTTACCAAAATCCAGTTTGCACCTGGAATATCTGGTTCAGTTATCATATATACTAGGAGAAAGCTCTGTGGGTTTTTTTTCCCAAACCTCTGTGTCTTTTGCCATTTAAGTATGATTATTCCCTCCCAACTCCTCACCCAGCCCATGAGAAGCTGCTGCTTCAACACACAAAAATTCCTGGGAATTCGTTACCTGTGCTGCAAAGGAGGATGCACAGCTCCAAATCCCAGCATCAGGGCCTGCAGGAGGGCAGAACAGGAGCAATAATATGATTTCATAACAAACAGCTGGGCTTCAGCACGTGCAGGAGGCATAAAAACTGTCCCTGCAGGCAGACACGGGGTAATTTGTCATAAATAAGAGAAACTATATATTCAAGACATAATTTGCCTGTTCTGTGGGCCCCTTCATGGAAATATTTTGAAAAAGAAAAGTGTAGTAAGGACAGTCTTCTCTTTCCATGCTCCCCGTTTTTGAGGTGTTGAGGTTTTTTTACTGCTTGCATTAACTAACTGAACTGAAGCTCCCTTTTGGTCTTGGCCACTACTTTACTGGACAACTAATAAATTGTCTGAAAAAGATGAGCTAGCTGGGGAGAAAAGAATTTGGGTCAAATCTTATAAATAGCTCCTGATGAAAAATATAGGAGCAGGAGAGAATTCAAAACCAGTTCACAGGAAATGCCAAAATGTTTCTTTTCAGTGCTTTAATGATCCAACTTCTGAACTTTTTGCCTCAAATCAGCATTTTTAGTTTATAAAAAAATAGAAAAAAATCTCTACAGACTAAAAACTGAAACAATACTTTATTCAGGAGTTAAATAAACCAAACACATAATATTAAAAAATTACTTTTTTTTTTTAGGTTAAATGAAGCATTTTAGATTGTGTCTATGCTAAATGCAGAGGTTTCCTTGTTGTTGAAATAGCATATATATTTTGACTGCAACCAATTTTCTTCTCAAGTCCAGAACTGGCTGGAAAAATGAAAAAAACTACTTTTTATTTCTCCTTCCCCCTGTTCCAGCATTCTTGAAGTCCTACATTTCCTTGGCAGACTTTTTGAGTGTGGACAGGCTTTCCTGGAAGCAAATCTATTTACCTGTGATTAGAAACAGAATTTCTTTTGCCAAAATATTTTTCCCATGTGTTCCCTCTGAGACAGACTTTTGCTGCAAAATACTTTGCAGAACACTTTCCTTGGACATGCACTCACTGAGCAATTATTCCATGTGTACTTTTTTAAAGCTTTGATTATCACAGTGAATATAGGAGTAAAATTCCTGTAGTATCCTGTGAGCAGTGAAAACATCCTTTGCATTAGGACTCAGGAGTTGATGTTTGTACATTTGCAAACCACCAAAGGCTGGCACTGGTTAAACAGGATTGGTGCAGAACCCCTGCAATCCCATCCATGTCTTTTCCAGCTCGGTTGGCTCCTGGTTGGAAAATGGACTCTAAAAGCTGTGCTGATGCTCTCACAGATGTCCAAACCTATAAAAATAAAGAGCCACACCATGGTAATCTTATCTCTCACTCTAGTAGCTCTTTCAATAATGCTGGAAAATACTTCAGAACTGTGAAGAGCAAGGAGCTGGATGAGGAGAGAAGGCAGAGTGGAACGGTTTTGTTCAGGACACAGCTGTTCAAGTGGCTGTCACATCATTGCTGTGTTTGCTCTGTGTAACTTGCATGCTCTGAAAATGAAGAAATAAAACAATGAACATCTACAGACACCTCTTAAGGTACTCTTACAATGGCTGAGAGCAAGAGCTGGGCTCGATAACTAAAAAGCAGGCAGCTGCTGCTGGTCTAATTCCTCACAGCATTTGCCTTTTAAATTTCCCACCTGACCTGGGACTGAGTGTGCTGGGGGAAGAGGTGAGCAAAAGCTGGAGTCACCTGGGATCCAGCTCACACCCAGAGATCTGACTGTAGAAACATAAATTAGCCCCAAAACTCTAAGGGATGTCAATGATGCTGTCTCTGCTGCTCTTCTCTGGCACAGCTGAACTCTAAAATGCAGCTGTAAACATAGAGATGTGGCTGTGGTGAGTCTTACCTGGGCATTCTTGTGTCCTCAGAGCACAGAATTCCTTTCAATTCAGTCTTTGTGCCATCTTGCCATTTTTCTGTTTGGGAAGAGGCAGCTCCATAGCTAAAATCAAAATTCTGACTGCCCTTTGGTGCTCTGCAGAGATTGTGAGTATAGGGAGAAAAAGGGAGGAGAGAAAAATCTAGACTTTTGTGGTACTGTGGGGGAAGGAAATAGATAATTTTCATGGGAGGAAAGAAAAAGATTTGTGTGAATTTACTGTAAGTTAGAATAAAACATTTCATAGATGTATGGATGTTATTATCTAGATCAAGAGTATTATATGGAAATACATTTAAGTTTTGTGTCCAGATTCCTGTTTAACTTCTGCTAAGTCAATAGAAAAGGTTGCAGTGTGTTGAATGGAAGTGAGATGTAGGTCTATAAAAGTGCTTTTCTTTTCACTGGGGACATTGCTTTGCTATTTGTACTCTTTGTTTCTTAGGAACATCTCTCAGAGGTCCTCCCTCTTTCATTTCTCTCGTCAGAGACACGTGATTAATGATCTCTTTTTAAGCTTTATTATTCAATTCAGCTCACTAATCCAGTACACATGTGCATAGTTCTGAAAACCTGAATTGTCACCACATTCATCCAGCCTGGTGTACGTAGGCTTGCAACTATCCTGGAATCTGACAAATAAAATCATTTTAATGAACCACAGCAAACAGTTCATGTTGAAACAGCTGTAAGCACAGTATGCAAATCATGTTTACTGGTAGCTTATGCTCCAGAGAAATAATCTTTATATGACTGCTTTATTATTTACAGGAGTTCCAAAATTTAATTTTAGTCAACATTGACAGATGCCATCCATGTTAATAGCTGGGCTCCTATATATGGAAAATGCTAAGCATATGCAGAGATCTCATGTTTGTGAGTTGATAATGTGGTTGACAAATGGGTTTAACAATATCCACTCCTTTCTGAGTAGTTGGCTAAAATTCACCTGAGGTCTGTAGGAACAGAGTGGAGAAGAAGGTCAGAGGAATATGAATGAAGACGAAATAAAAGAATTACTCCAGAGAGCAGTGGGTATAATAAAAGCATGACAGAGGATGATTAATTATATTTTAGAGTCAGATAATTCCCAGAGAATATGCGTGCATGATAAAACTTTCTAACCTTTTGAGTTGTAATTAAATGAGAGATACACTAATCTGACCAAGTAGAGACTATTCTGTTCCTAAAACAGCATTAATGCATATATTAAAAATGTGTTATTTTAAATAAGCAGTCCTACCTGCCATGAATAAAGTCAGAGGCTATAAATGCAAAAGACAGAAATGAGAGTAAAAGAGCTAAATTAGAAGAAAACTAAAGGAGATTTTGAGATATAAATGCAATGTGTAAGATGGTATAAGATGCAAAGGGCAGAATTAGTAGGAACAACTATGGCTGGAAGATAGGGGTGAAATCCTACAAAAATTTTCTCTACTTTTTATCCCATGTCCTTGCTTTGAAGATGCTCATTTAAGCCTTTGCACACTCACTGACAATGAGTTTGGTGGCTCTATCAGAAGCAGCATGAGCTCAGCTTTTGTGTGACTGGTGGGTTGATTTAGGACAAAAACTCTAAAAAGGCTTGAGAGTGTAAACTAGTCCATATGTGTCCAGCAAAAGTGAGCACAGATGATAAAGAACATGGTTTCTCTTCCCTTGCTTATTGCAGTTCAAAAAGCATCTGGAAATCTTGCTGGGTCTTGACATTGGCAGAGCTGTTCCTCCAGGTGAAATCTTAGAGCGGGTGGGCAGGAGCTGTTCTGGATGGCTTGGGGATAGACCTTGAGTTGCAATTATCTTCCACTTAACTCTATTCCTTAGCAGCAATTACTGAGGTGCTGGAATCTGAGGTAGAAACCCACAGTGCTTTAATTTTTAATTAACCCAGAAGGTAGAGCTTAAGGACAATGAGCCGTGTTCCCCTGTTTAGTGAACTTCACTCTGGGAAGAGTCAATATGTTCATTTATACTTAATTCTACAAGAGCTATTGCAACCCTCCTTTTCCTAGCTCACTTTTAAGAGCACACTTGAGTGCCTTCATACAGCACACACAAGATAAGCAGGGATCAGACCCAGCCAGCAGGAGTTTAGGAAAAGCAGGTCCTGCTTGACTGACCTGATCTCCTGAGTGAAAAGGGAAAAAAAAATACAAACAAAATAACCCTGAAGAGCTGAATTTAAGAAGGAAGATATCCTTTTTAATAGAACTGGATGTATCACAGAAACCTGGGCATAGAGCAAGCCTTTATATTCATGGTCTGCTTAACAAGCCTATTGTTTGACATTAAAATTGAAATCTGTGAAATGGTTAAGTGTATGTTTAATCATAATGGATTGTGGACCCACTCATGTATACCATTTTAACAGTTTTTCAGCTTTCTGAAGTATATTTTCCCTTAGGTTTTAAGGTAATAATGCATTGAATTGTGCTGATTTCACCCTGATCTCTCATTTTTAACTTTGTAGGCTTGATCAGCAAATTTTAAATCAAAGCATTTCCTGTGGCTTCTTAGATTAAAGCAAGAAAAATACAGCTCAGCTGTTTATATACAAACATGCAACAGTTATAATGAAAGAATTACCCACAATGCCAGTGTAACTATAGTAACCAACACTCACAAAGATCTACATTTAAGGGTGGTTAAAGCCAAATACATATTTGTTTCACAGAGACAATATTATTCTTGTAATGGAACACAACAGCACAAAAAATTCACAAAAAAATGCCTACAGATGCAAACATTAGCAGGGTGTGGAGTCTTCTACAAAATAAACTCTGCCTTTACTAGTGGTGTGAGTACTCCCAGGCTGCTCCAAGCTGTCAGAAGACAGAGGTACTCAAAGTGTTATTTTAGCACAAAGTGAGGTGAAAACCCAGCTCCCTAAACCCTCATCCACAGCAGTGTCCACTGGCACAGATCTCCCTGTGCAGAGTCCCACTGCCTTCATCAGGATGCTGAGGGACAGACACTCCAGGGCCTGCAGCAATTCCTGCACCCTCACACTGCTATAAATACCAAAAATAAAGCATTTGATTGGGGCAGAGCTGACTCTAAGTGATGGAAAAAGAGAATAGCAATAAACAAACAGAAGGCAGATAGAGAAAATAAAAATAACGAGTGGATGTACACTGTAATCAAAGGCCCTTTCTAGTTTTGATACACTTTATGATGATGCTCTGTTCAGGAGAGGTTGGTTGAGGTTTTTTTTTTCCCCAAGTCTATGGTTGATTGCAAGCAAAAATAACTACTGATCAATAGAAACCTCCACTGGGAATGGAACATTGCCTGGAAATGATCTTAGCAAAACTATCTGGCTTATGGCCATGCAGGTTTATGCAACTACTCCTTCACAGTTGTTTTATTTCTTCTTGCATGCAGAAAAGTCACTGCTAGCCTGTATCCACCTTTGCAGCCTGGCAGTCTCAGGGACTGTGAGGATACAAAAGATGACTGGTTCCTCTACTTCAACTGCTCTTAAACACTTTGGTTTTGTCCAGATTTTCAGGCTTGTTTCAAGCCTGAAAATATATTGCAGTACAATACTGGCCAAGGATTCTCAGGATTCAGAATAACTCTGAGTTGTGTTTGTTTCAGACAAACTTAAAGCAGTGCAGTGTTTTTCCCAACACCCAGCTGTTACAATATTATTTAAATAATGATAGCTGTCATTGTTGATTGACGTGGAAGGAAAGCTGAGGGTTGTCAAGTTGAAGGGCTCAGTTCATTAGTACATTTCCATCAGATCCAAAGGAAAAATGAGGCAGTGAAATTAAAAATCACATATAAATAGAGAACTGAAAGTGACAAAGTGGGAATAGTCCAGGCAGGATGGAAAACTCACAGCAGCATCTTCACAACATAGGACAGAAGTTTAAAATCTTGCTCCTAAATCAATCAAGAATTTAAAAATGGCATACTTTACTCCAGTCAAATAACACTTTGATCTTCAGTTTCAAATAAGACACAAACAGGTTGCCATGACTACTGAGTGCTACTGGGTGTCTTGGTATCTGGATAATTGCTGAATATTTGTAGACAAACAGCTGACGTGCATCTTCCGCTTTCACTTGCAAACTTGGAAGCTTAACTAGTTGTTGATGTGAATCCCCTGGTGTCTTTGTGAATAATTGGCTCAACACTGAGATACATTTATCTCTATCCAGACAGGAAGAGATTCTTTCAAATACCCACATCAGGCCCAAATGTCATTGTGTGTTAACACACAGTGAAGCTCAATGGTACAGAGCTTCCCCGTTTAGCTAAATCAGGGCTGCTGGCATGGTTGACATGATTTTATGAAGCTTGGCTGTTTGATCTTTGCTTCCAAAACTCAGTAGCTTTTCCCAGAGAAGTGGATCTTTCCACACAGCAGGGAGAGCTGTCAGCTTTTTTGGGCTTGTCAAGGACCTGTTGTGGGGCTATTTTGTGCAGCTCTTCCCCACTTCTCTCTCTTTCTCTGGCTGGGTGGGAGATCAGATCCAACAGGAATTGCTCGTGATTTTTTTTCCCCTTTTATATTTGTACTGATGACTTCAGTTAAACTGTTCCCATGAAAATGAGATGTGGAATTTGTTCTGTCCTCATATATTATGCATATATACTTGACTCTGTTTGTCTGCTAAATGCAGCACTTCCCATTCTCATAGAACTAAATGATGCTTAATCCTGCATAAGCAAGCACTGCCCCATGTGAGGTGAATTCAGACACCCATAATTTTCAACATTGTAAAATCCAAATTTTTATTAACTTGTAATCATCTATAAGTGACCTGTGTAGTTTGTACTTAGGCAAAGCATTCAACTTTTTTTTTTTTTTTCTCTCATTTTATTTTTTTTTTTTTGCCTGTGGCATACATTTGAGAATATCTGGTCCTAAAACTAGATGGAAAATTCTTAAAAGAAAAAGAAATCCTTATTAATTTCCCTGCTTCTCATCCAATTCAGAAATATAATTAAATCTTAGGGAAACCAAAAAAACTGTTACTTCTCTCTCCCTTTTCTTTTTAACTACATCTACATTAGCACAGACATGGCAGCTAATAGCAGGAAAATGGTCTGGAAAAACAGATTTTGTATTGTTGGACTTGTTTGGACAGTTCTCTCTGTCATACAGCACCTGCAAAAGAATTAAGATGGCACAGGGTAACAGGACAAAGTTCTGTAAGGTACCAAGAGCTTAAAGCTGGAAGTCATGCGAGTTATTCTCTGGGGAATAAATACATGTGAAAAGTAAACTTAGAAAGAATGTGGAAAGAGCTGGAATATTCTGGGGATCTATTTTCCCTGCACAGCAGTAACATGAGTCCTGTTCTAGAAACTGTTATTCCTCAACAGAACTTTGGAAGCTGTATATGTGTTTCCCACCAGCAGTGAAAGCCGTAGAGTTTTTAGTAATTAGCCTTTATTAGCAAAATGACAGAACTCCAAACCAGAGATCTCTTTAAACTCCTGGCAGCACTTAATAGTACAGATCTGGGTTAAATTTGGCAGCATCTCTCCTGATTCACAATTACTTAAATTCCAAATTAGACTGTAGCTAGTTCTGGAAAATAATTTAACCGTGTGCTGAAACCTAGTAATAGTGAAATTATTACCTGTAGCTTGCTTTCTGTTAAAAAGAGTTAATTAAAAATTGCTGGCTTAAAGTTAGAAACTTTCTTTTCTTTCCAGTATCTGTACTAGGATGGGTCCAATTTATTTATTCAGTACTTGAGGTCTGTATATAAATCAAGTCTACACATTGCTCTATTTGCATAATTCCAATCAACCAGTGGTTGAAAAGAAGAGCTGCATGAAAGTCTTTGGCCTTCCTACCTAAGCTCATTATGCCTCTAAAGAGCACTTGGCTCCTCCTCTAATCACTTAGATTTTTTCTGTCAAGCTGTATTAATCTCCGTTCAGGTTCCACTAGATTTAAGGTTCTCTTTCTTGGGGTTTAATTGTATAAGTGGAATTTCTTTCCTCTTGCAGAGTCTGGGGAGAATGCTGAACCTTCAGTATCAGCATAAAACAGCCCAGTCCCCAAGTGATACATATTTTATTGCTTCTCTGGCTGCAGTTCTCTGCTTTTTTCTATTTACAACCTTTTCCCTTTCATCATCGAGCCCATCCACACCTCTGATGTGAGGCAAACAGTTCTTTTGATGAAGAATAATTTATACAAATATCATTCATGTTTCTGTGTTTTTTCATGACTGTGGATTTTCCCGTGTGACCCTGCAGGCAGCACCTTGGAGAGCTCCATGGATATTGTGCCTTCCATCAGCCCACACCATCTTCTTGAGGCCCTGAAGGCCTTTGGAGTGTTTTTGTTGCCCTTTTTAGGCCAAAAGAAACTCAGTCTATTATTCCTGGAACTGAGTTGTGTAATCATCACCCTACAGCAATATTTCATACATGTAACTCTGTTGTGACTATGGGAAAAAAGGGTTTTTCCCAGCTGTGCCAACAATGTCAAACACTTTTCCAGTTTTTCATAAGTGGTCTCTGCTATTTCATTTTATGGTATTTTGAAGTAGTTTTCTTGTTTTATACATTGGCCCCAGAGAATTAGGTAGCAATATAAGTACATTGGATTCTAGATATTATCTCCAGTGTAGATGAACAGTGGAAAAAAAAAGGAAATAAGCTAAAAAAAGGAATACATACAATTAATTCTTTGAAAGTCTACAGACTCAGCATTTCAAAGATGTATGAAATTTCTCCTTTTTTATAGTTATTTCATTGTCTCAAAGATTTTTAAGGTCAGAAAGTGCCTCTAGAATTCCATTCTCTTGTGTAGCAAAGGTCACAGGATTTCATCCAGCTGTTTCAGTGCTGAGTTTTGTAAACTCTGTTGAATAAGCATATTTATTGAGGCTGAAGTCAATGAACTGAAGAAATGAACTGAGCCTGCCCCTCTCAACCTGTCAAATCCCTTCTGTCCTGTTCCATTTTTACTCAAAATGCCAATCTTTTTATGTAGAAAGGTATTTAAATACCCAGAGATTATGTCACTTCTTTGTAAGTGCTATCTAATGGTTTCTTTTTAGAGAAGAAAATACATATGACATAGTCCTCTGAGTACAGATGTGCTCACACACATTTATCTTATGCTGCTTTCTCTGTTTGCTAAAGTGTCCCAGAGAAAAAATAGTGTTAGTTCTGCAAACATCTGTAATCCCTCCTTCATGGTCATCTCTACATCTGTAATGAATTCGGTTTAGACAGTAGTTTCTGAGGAGAGAAACTTCATTAAAGCTTTATAGATCAAATTTACAAGGTGGAGAAAATTCTAACTTACATTTTCCCTTTGTTAAGGAAGTGTTACTTTGTGTGTGTGGTGGTCTGGGCTTCTTTGTATAATTTTCTGGGACCAAACCTTTGGTAAACTCTCTAGGATAGAGTCTGTCTGGAGATGACTGTCTGTGGAACGAGCTGCAGTGAGGACCAGACCATTCCATGAACTCTTGAACTCATAATGCTGGAAAAGCTGGCTTCAAGACTCAGTACTATTTAAAAAAAAAAAAAATTCTTCTCTTGTTTTAAGCATAAAATCTTGTTTAAAATAAGATTTTCCATGTCTTAATTATACTACAGAAAGTATCTTTTATTCTTCCTATGCTTGAGATAGCAAGGTAATTTCAGAACTGAAACTGATTGTCTCAGACACTCATGACTCAAATATTTAATCTAAAGGGTAAAATTCCCAGAGTACTTCTCTCATCATTCCTCAGTTCTATAGAGAATAAAAGCTTCAACTTTATATGATGTGATATTATTTCCATTATTGGTATTATGCTGGAGGCAAATATCCTTCAAAAAGCAAAATCCACTTCCCCAGCACGCAGTGAGTTGTGCACCACAAAGGCCCAATCCCTCCTTTGCACTGTGTGCTGGAGATGCCTTGTAATCTGCTGAGAATTTAATAACGATTATTTTACTTCTTGTAGTGAAGAGCCTTTAAGATGTAATATAAAATATTCATCTGAAATCTGATGTCTCCAGATTTCAGGGGTGATTTAGGACTGAAGGATGAATTTTCCAGCTAACTGAAGATTCAAAGCAGTAGTGTCTCTGTTTATCTGCATCTGTGTACCTCTGTACATGGGTGTGCAAGGGCTTCCTTTGGCAGCTCTTTCATTTGCTGTTCTAATACATGCAAAGGCTGGCATAAGTATTCTCTTATCCCTAAGTAATTCATACATTTCTGGAGCCCTGGCTCAGGGAATGAAAATAAAAGATAGCATTTGCTTGTATGGTAAGCAAAGACAAGGAATTAATTTGTTCTAATAACCCCTCAAATTCTTTATTTCGTTAGTAACACTTCCAAGATTTTCACACAGTTTTAATCCAATTGCTCCCATCTGAAAGTGGTAAGAGCTGCTAAATAGGAATTTCTAAAGAGCTTGCAGTGTAATATGACAAAATGTAAGATATGCTGGGATTGCAAACATTGGGTAATATAATGCACCTTATCTGTAATCCAGAATAATAATCTCTTAATAATATCAGACAAATTCTTCATATCTCTTTTAGTTCTTTACTGAGTAGAAAGCCCATTGACTTTATCATCTTAGCAGAGCTGCAGGAATTTATCCACCCTGTCTGATAACATAAAAACATGAATATGGATCACTTTATTTATTGTAATACAAGGAAATATGCTTTGTAATGATGCATAATGAGGCTGGTAAGGCTGAGAGTTGTGTGTGTGTGTCTGCTCCTTAGCCACAGACATGCAGGCAGGAGGTGGATAAAATTTCTCTACTATCGATCACGTCTAAACATCAAAGCAGACGGTGGGGGGGATTGCTTCCTGCAGCTGCACAAAGCAGTGCAGCTTCTGCAGAGGGAACTTGAGCAAATATGTGTTTTCTTGGGGGGAAGAGTGAGGACTAGTATAAATACATGAGAATTCAGGGACATGTGGCTGGTAATTGTGTAATAGTACACACATGGAGCAGCAAGATCAAAGATTAGACTGAAACACTGAAGCAGACAAAGTCTTTGCATTACTGAAAATGATCGCTTTCTCTATCCAAAATATCTTTGAAAAACATTATTTCCTGCATGTGAATGCCATGACTGATTTGTAGATGACACAGTTGGGCTTTGATCAAACAGAAACAAGAGAACTGAAGACCAAGAATAAGCAACCATGACTCAGGACTGTGCAACAGACTGAGAAAAGAAAAATCACTCCCTGTGCCAAGAGTTCAAGTATTAATGTGTGCTTGGTCTGAATTTTCCATGGCATCCAAACCAGGAAAATAAGAAGAATTCAGCCTAGATATTTAAGACTTGCACAAATATATTCCTGTTATGGCCAGGAAAGGGAGATTCATTTCACAGTGGTTTGAAGGTTAACATTCAGAAGTTTGCACCTGAGATCAAATATCCCCCTGCAGTGAAAATCTTTGCATGATCTAATGCACAGAACACTGCTGCCAGGCAGCAGGTGCTCAAAAATATTGATAAAGCTGTGTAGATAACACACTTTTGGTGACAACCAAATAAGCTGCATAAGTTTTATGTACATTGACACAGCTAGACAAAGGCTTAAAAGACACCAATAAATAAGAGAAACACAAGTGTTAGAAAAGGGAATCATTTATCAGGAGAGGATGCATTTCGTTTATGGAAATGTTAGTTTTGGGAACCAGATTTTAAAACTTTAAAGCCAGATCAAGTAGACAGATCAAATAATAATATCTGTGATGGTCCACATTAGTTATGTTTTCATTTCAGGATTCTAATTTTGGTATTTTCAAAGAGTAGAAAACAGAAAAATAATGCAGTAATTTACTCTGATAAATTTGATTACCACAAAAGATCAGTTCTACTATCTGGATGTATGTGAAATCAGGATTCCTAGGGTGAACTGGGGTTATCACCAAAATGTGATAGTTCATTGTAGAAAATGATCTGTATGTGTATTTTTTTTTTTTTAACCTAACTTGCAAATAGCTAGTAAATGTCAGAATATGCCAGATGACATTAAGAAACTTATTCAGGCAAAAACGGTTTAAAACACTTACTGGGTGCCTGTGGTGCTTTCAGATGGAGAGTAGAAAACATCACTCACTTTCCTCTTGTATTCTGAAAATAACAGCAGGTAAAGGCAGAGCAGTTGTGGGAATGCACCTCCAGCTATCTGCTAACTGCACGTATCTTTCAAGATAGTCAGAGACTCCTGAGGAAAATAGAACTGAATTTTAAATTCTGAGCAAGCTGAACTTTTATTGGGTATATATGTTTAAGAATGAGTATGTGCTCATACACATGCACAGAGATTTTGGAGATATTCAATCTGAGTATGTGCAAATACATCCTAAACTGACATTATAATCTCCATTTAAGTACAGCATATGCTCTGCTTCAAAGTCAGTTCATAACACTTCTCTCATTCTCCTTTATTTGCCTTTTTCAAAGTATGTTATAGGACTGAAGTCACACTCAGTCTCTGATTTTATAGATGAAAATAGATAATATAATTTAACATTAATTGATTACCCTTTTATTATCTATTACTTGGTCTTTTGAGCAAACATAATACTGCCTACTGTTGCATGAAAGTCACAATAATCTGGTGTTTGGTTTGGCTGGAAATGGGTTTCCTCAGCTTTAGCAGAGCTGGGATTTTTGTTACTATTTAAATAAGTTTTAATTTTATTTATTTATAGGTATTCTAGTTTGCATTTCTAGCAGCTACTTGTTGCACTATCTGGATTTTGTAGGGACAAAGACTGTAGATTCATCAGATCAGGAGAAATTGTAGAACAGAGCAGAGATTGAAAAAGAATTAGAGGAAGAGCAAGAAAACAGCAAATAATAAGAGGCATAGTCAGCAAATGGGATTGTCACCCATGATGGGAAGAGTGATATCCAAATGTTGTGTCCATCTGAAAAAAAAAAAAAAAAAGAAAACACAAGCAAAAGGGCTCATGGTGATTTTATTTGGTGAATAGGATCTACAGTGGCTGATACAATGGAAATTATGCTGATGAATGAAAAATACCTAACTGGTGATATTAGGACAATGTGATGAAGTTCCTGGCAATTGGACTGTGTTAGTTATGCCAATGTTGCCATTAAGAATCTCTATATTTTGGTGAAGAGGCAACGTCTCCTGCCCCTCTGGACCTTTCCAGAAGGTACTCACAGGGAGTTTTTGGGGATTGGGAAGCAGAGGACTTGCTTGGCTCAGAAGCAGCTCAGCCCTAATGGAAAACACAGCTAAAGATCCCACCCTGGCAGGAAAAGGTCCTGCAGAGACATTTGAAGTTTGTAGGACACCTTCCAGGTGGTGCAGGGCATCCTTTAATGAGGCAGAGCTCTTCATCCCGGCTGAAAATAAATGGATGAGCCCCGCAAGAGGTTCTTGTTACTCTTAGTTACGATATAATGATGCCTTTACTCTAATAAAGAGTATTTTTGGGCATGTTCTACATGAGCTTTAAAAGTCAATTTCTAGATCTGGCAAGCAGTGAGAACAACTAAAAAAAAATCCAGTTTTTAAAACATTTTGCATTACTGCCCAACTCTTGTATTAAAAATAAAAGGGGGAAAATCTGTCACCCAAGCCAAGTGCAGGAATCCAAGAATGAAATACTTTCTGAAACTCTGTTTCCAAAACAAAACAATCTGCCAAGTAACTTCCAGCCATTGTTACTGTAGCAATAACCTTTCCCAAATAAATTGATGCACTATTGTTTATTGACTCACCCAGGTAGAAAACTGGCAGCCAAAGACACTCTCCTTGAAGAAAATACACTGAATTTAAGCATAGAACAGGGAGTTTCTTGTCACTGTCTTGTCCACAATAGGTCACTAGGAAGAGGTGATATAGCAGTTAGTGTTGGGTTAGTGTGGTATCCACACTGCTAAAAGTGTTTTTTTTCCAAGGAATGATCACCACCTGTAGCCCTGAGAGATGTGATGAAGTTCTTTGTGTAGGGATGAGTACAATTCTACAATGTAAACCCTAGATGTTTACATAACATTGTATCTAATGAAAATGAGATGGAAAGGGGTCTAAGGAGAAATGTTTCTGGTGTTCAGGTGTTACTCAAAAAGACCTTCGGCATTGTAGTTGTATAATTTTGTCCAAATATATAAATAGATCATGTAGAACCAGGAGGTTTCAGTATTTGATATCTGATGCCTATGAATTTTCTTAGGAAAACCATGCAACACTGCCTGTATTAGAGTGGGGTTTTTGTGATGTGGTGTTGCTGTGTTCCTTTGAACATATAATTTCATCCTTTTTTTCTCTTCTTTGAACAATTTTCCTAGAAAATATAAACAATAAGCCCACCTAACCCTGGCAGTTAACACATAGAGAAAGATCTTTCTGTGTGATAAAATTAACTCAAGAAACACCTGGGTTTCTGGGTTTGTGGTGGATAAACTTCAGAGACTTTTTGATGATGTCCTAGTAATTGAACCATTTACAGCCCAGAGCATGGAAAGGAGCCAGTCTACAAAATGAACTTTTAAATTGCACTTACCCTCTTTTATTTAGATGTTGGAATCCTTCACCATAGGCTAGAGATCAGCTGCACAGATAAAATGAAGACAACTCAATTTCATGCAGTCCACATCAATAAACAAAGCAGTTTTCAGTTTGAATAATGAAGCAGACGGAGTGAAATCCTGTTCACATTTGCCAGTTTCTACTGTGGGACCAGGATTTTGCCTTGAGATTTTATGTGGCATACAGGGACCAAATCTCCTGTCAGCTTTTGCACTCTGAGCTGTCCTTATGAGATAGGTTTCTTTTCAGCTGTGTTAATTCTTGAGAAGCTTCTTATAAAGGTACTTTAGTGGATTTTGTTACATATGCTCAGAATAGCTGTGGAAATTCAAAGTGAGCCAGAGACAGAAATGTCTATTTAATTCAAATTCCTGATGCACCAGTGTTTGTAATTCAGCTTTACTTTTATCATCAGTTCCACTTCTCTGTGTTATTACCATCTCATTAGTTAATTATTATTATTGATTCTACCGTATTATCAAAGAGAAAAGTCTTCCCCTTTGCTTTTCCTGTGAATTATGTTTAGACATGCGATAATTATTTTGATAATAGTGGGTTTAAGGATGAAGAAATGCCTCTTCCCTTCGTCTGCAACCCTTAGCCTGAGATGGAGAAGCCAAAGTTGAGCTGCAGCTGTTTATTGGTGTTGCTGTTCAGTTAAACTGACATGGGTGTGAGCCTCTACAGCCCAAGGGAAAATCACAGTGGACAGAAGCTTGTTTGTGAAGAGGATCCAGGTATAAGGTTATTAACCTTATATTTGGGAAAGGGAATCAACATCTCTTATCCCCAGTCTAAAGTAAGTTTTAAAAGCTGTTTACAAGGGTGAGAGTGTTTTGCCTTGTCTCGTGTTGCTCTTTGGTGATTGGCATCAAGGATCAGGCAGAGCGATAGAAAGACCTTGACACATCCTTTAGTGACTTCCAACATCTTGCAGGCATGGCTGGCATTCACAAAAATTGGCTTTCCCTGAATAAAATTGTAACACTTTCACACAAACCACCTGATATCCCGTGTCTGCCCTCCACCACCTCAGCTGTGACACACAGCCTTCCAACAGCAGCCTCAATTCACAGCTCTGTCTGAAATACTGTCACTCTGGCAATTAAGTTTGCAAAGCTCATGGCAGTGGTAGTAAAACACAAATCTGCAGTAAACAGAGTTTAATGTTACTGAACAAAACTGCTAAGAGTAGCCTTGTGGAATTAGAGATATGTGGGCAAGTTTGTGCGTGCATTTAATGAACTGAGCTAAAAATATATGAGATGTGTTTTAATGATTGGAAAAAATGCAGAAAAATGTACTGCTCATGGGTAATGAATGATTTTCTGTAATAGGCCCTGTGCTTATAAAATGGAAAACTCTTTGTATCTGCACACAGACCAAAGTCTGGCATGCTCAGCACAGCCAGTTGCAGACATGGATGGATGCAGATGTGCACAATTGCCCACCCTGTGCATCCAGAATTTTTACAGGCTGATGTGCACAGCCATCACTAAAAAGTGCATGTAGTTCATGGCCCCTGCTGTAATCTAAAATTCTCTCTCACTGCATGCAAACCAATATTAAAATTAAAACCTCCTTATCTTTAGGGAGCCAAGACAAAGTAAACTTAAATAATGCTCGTGTAACAGTGAGTGTACATTTGGGGATGTGTGTGCAAATAATGGAATTATCATCAGTAATGCCTTTAGTGTGCTAACAGTCTTTTAAAGCACTTCCAAAGGTGAGCAGAAATGTTTGTTACACTTGTATCTTACTTTTAATGCTAATTAATTAGTACAAAGATAATATTTACCATAAACTAGATCTGCTAAAAGTTTGGGCAATGATCTGACACCTCTGGAGAAGTAAGGAATAAAAATTTTTTATGAAGCACATGTAAAGACTTAGACTGATACAGTCTTGGGTGACAGAGAACGTACCAAAGACTCTCACAGAGATTAAGAAAACTGGATAAAAACTAGGTGAAAGGGTAGTGTAAAGGCAGATGATCTGAAAAAAAGTTGATAAAAGCAGGAAAGACAAAACAAATGTTTACACAGAAAGAAAATCACAATGGATAATTTTAGCCTTGGTGCATCATTCTGCCTTTGTATTCAATGGAGTGAGATGTGCATTTAAAGGGAAATTTACAGGATCATATCTGGGTTACAAGGAGTCCTTGTGGGTGTCCCTCAGTACAGGGCTCCAATTAAATCCTAACCACTGGATTCAAAGACCCAATTCTTCCTCCTGAGCAGAACATCTGGTTCACAACACTGTGAATTGAACCTGCGACACGGTTCACAACATTGTGCTCTGAAAATGAATAATGGATCTGTGACGGATCTTGTAAGTGAAGAACGAGGAAAGGTGATGTTGTCAAGATGTAAACGGTAGAGAGACAAGAGCCCCCAGGGGAACGTGTGCTGAATTGTTCCTGGGGATGAGCAGAGACTGCAGAGCAGCATAAAAGGAGCTCAGGCCCAAGAGGATAGGGAGAAAATGGAGAATGATTTGAAAGCAGAGCTGGAGTAGTCCCAGGGGTGAGCCACCTCCTGCCCTTGGTGTGGCGAGGGAAAATCACCCATCTGGTGAAACTGCAGAGGGTGATTTATTACGAAAACTTTGGTTATTGGGGAAAAAAACAGTGTCAGGGTGAAATACTTGTGCCCAAAATGGTGACTACTGAAATTCTTGTTCCAGCACATCAGGATAAAAATGGAAGGTACTGTATTGAATACTGAACTCTTGAATGTCATTAGGAGTATTTAAGATGTGTCTACTGACAGATTCACATTTCATCTTTTTTCATCAATTTTAAAGCACCAGTGAAATCTAAAATAAGAGCCACATGATGTGTTTGAGAGATGAGGAAATAGCTTTATATGAGCAAAAATTGACATGTAGGTGACCATACACAATAGAGAAAAACTCCTGAAGAGGCACAAAATGGAATGCAGAATAACGGCTATATTTGCAGTTCTTTTGATGAATGAATGCAGATACCCAAGAAATTTGTAAAATTGATGCAGGGAACCAGGTTTAAAATATTTATTAATACAGTGTATAATGTATGTGAAAGGTATGACACACCAATAGTAACAGGGACATATAATAAGACATGTATTCTTCTGGATCATTTGAACATTGTGAATTTCTGTAGGATTAAAAAAGCTCCCAAAGGAATAGGAGTTCCTATTCCACAGAAAATAAGTGTGTAGGCAACCTATATTTCACTTGTCCCATTTATGGGCTCTTTTAATGTTCCTTTGAAGCCCTTTGTGTTTCATCTGTCACAGGGAGTGCAGAAGAGATGATGGACAATTGTTCTGATCTAGTTTGGCAGTATTTGTGTTCCAGGTTTGTAAATGTTTAAGGGCCATTTAGCAGTGAATCTGGGACGCTCGGAAATCTGAGGATTTCTCAGGCACGTGGGAGATCCATCCTTAGCTTGAAGCCCAAGAACAAAGAAGTTTTGGAGAAGGTGTGGCTGGCAGCAGAAATCAAAGAACTGGGGAATGTGCATGACAACTTTGACGTTTCCTGCCTTGTTCTGTCCTGTAGCAGTGACTCTGGACAAGGCTCCGCAAGGCAGGCTGTCAGATGGGGAGGAAATAAATAAAAGTTTAGGGTGTACTTGTGATGGCATTTCATAGCACAGGCTGGAGAAGGAACATCAAAGCTGATGTGATTTGAATATAAAGAGAATGCAGGAGATGGAGATTTGCCCTGGATAAGAGCAGGAAAAAATGGAAATGCAAGACCTGCAAAGGGATATAAAAGTCCCAATATATGATTTATGTTAGGAATATGTGTCCTAAATAGCTTGGTGATACTTCACAGTGGGTTACTATTTTCAGATGACTAGAAGAATGACCTCTGGGAGGTTGGGACCATCTCTGGAAATTTAAAAACAACCATACTGGGTCAGGTCAGGAAACCAATCTTGTTTTCAGTAGCAGTTGCAGCACATGCCAAGGCAGAGCACAGGAGTGATAAACCAACAAGGAAAATCTCCTTCTAGACCTTTCCAGTTTTCAGCAGTTTGTGATGCAGGGATTGTGTTAAATAACCCCTAAAAGAATTTGCTTTTCTAAGTGCTTTGTGAGCTCATGGAAAACTTTCAGCTTTCATGTCTTTTGTGAGATTTTTCCATTACTTTTTGAACCTTCATGTTTTGTCTTAGCTCTCAGATCTAACAGTGGAAAACACAGTGAAAATTCTTATTTTCTGACATCTCTCAGTACCCTCACTACTCATCACTACAACCACCTCTCTTGTTCATCACTCCCAATAATACTGTTCTTCAGAAAATCACTCTTAGGTTAGTTAGAAACATTTAAATTTTGTTCTTAACTGACATTAGTTCACTACCACATTAGAATTTATTTATTTTTTACTGTTGGGTATCAATGAGTTGCAGCTGACTTTTTGTCCTCTTCTATTCACTTTATATTGCTATTTTACTGAGTTCTGTTAACAGATATTTATTGGCTTCATTATTGGTTTTGTTTTGGTTTTTTTTAAATGACAGCCAAAACAATTGGGAGGGGTGGTGTGGTTACCTTAAACCTAAATTTAATCTAAACATTCACTTTGAATTTCAATTTCTCCAAGAAGTTTCAGTGCAGTTTTGCACTTCTCTTTTATTTTTTTTTTTTTGCTTTGTTCTGATGCCCAAGTGCTTTCTCTCTCTGTCCTGAGGATCAGAAGCAAAGCCACAAACCCAAGAGCAGTTGTCTGGAAAGCCAAATGTCAGAAACTGGCCAGAGGGAGCAGAGCCACCACCAGTCCATCATGCTGACGACCAGCTGATGAAATTCACAGCAGGATAAAAAGAATTTCTTACTGAGAGAGGGTCAGGGAGTGAGCAACAACAGCTGAGAGCTTGTTTGTCTTGGGCATTGATCAGTGCATATTTTCAATCATCTGAAATATCACCCCATTTGAAGCAGCCACAGTCGGGAATTTATTTAGGACACAAAACCAGCAGTGTAAACATGGTTGAATCTTGGAAGAAAACTAACAGAGACAACAGCTCTGTGCCATTTCTTTTGTTTGTATAATTAATGTTCAACATTAAGTGTTCACTGGGCTGACACATCCATGGTACCAGCAAAGTAAATTCACCCAAATGCAAGCAGTTTCTCTTGTATTGTTTTTGGAGCTATATGGTACATTTGTTCAGCTCCCTGGTAATACTTTAAAAGCTAATTAGTTTGAAAAGTAAACAAATATGCAAATATACATCAAGAAGTTCCAGTTTGTTGTCTCTGATGTTTTGGGTAGAGAGAACCATGACTTTACTGAATTACCAACAGTGCTGTGGTTTCTATTTCCTGGTGATACTTCCTTTATCCAGACTAATTTTAAAATAATTGAAAACAATACTTCAACTTGTACAAATTTTTAGCTGAAATAAGTCAACAAAACAGGAATAGTGGGGAGGAGCCCACAGGTGCCCAGGTGGGATATTTATGCACAAAGATAACAGACCCCTCTGACAGCTTACCTACATCAGCCAGGGGTGACAGCCCTGAGACTGCTGCAGTGAAAACAGGAATGAACAAAGCAGGAGAGGAGAATGGGAAGCCTGTGGCAGCTCTGTCCTGTTGTGCCTCTTCCCAACCCAGCTTGTGCTGTGCAAGTCTTGGGGTCCCTCTCTGACTCTGGCTCTGCTGCAGTTCCTGACCAGGAGCTCCAGGGGTACAACCCATCCTCCTTTCTGCCCTGTGCACTGACACCCTTATCCCAGCTGAACAGGAATCTGCTCTTCAGTAGCTGTTAGCCACCCCAAATATCCCAGTATCTAACTGTGCCACCAAAACATCGGCACACAAGCGCTGTCACCAATTTTGCCTGGGTGCAAGAGACCGTGAGCTCAGCTTGGCTCCCTGCAGGTCCTCATCAGGGCTTGGGAAACAGAGCTGTTTCTGGATGCCACGCTGCTGGTACTCCAGGAGGCTGTTCCCTGGGCATAACCAGTGAGCAGGAGGACAAAGACCTTCCAGATCTAGCCAGAAACCCAGATTTTTTTTTCAATGATAAATCTATACACTTGACGCTTAGATATAGACTAAACAATGTCCAAAAAACAGTAATTAGTGATGATGATGATGATGATACTACCACTAAAAATAGTAATAATAATAATAATTCATTACCTTGATATAAGGGAACTCCTGGTTCATGTTTCTAAGGGAACACTCAGATTATAAACTCCTTAGTCAAAATGTTTGCCAGGGGACTTCAATATTCTCTGACATGACAATTATTTAGGACCTAATGCTATCTCACTGAAAGAAAGTTTCTCACAAGACTGTCTCCTGGTCTCAGAAAGTCCTGCCATTAGATTTTTGTTCCAGAATCATTAACTCACTATTCTGTCTCTCAGTATGACACTGTACTTGCATATTCATCTCTTAGAATGGTCTTTTAGTCTAAAATCGTGGCTCTAGTGTGGCTGAATACTGTTTATTAATGTGAAAAAACAATAATATCTGATCCTGAAAGTATTAACATATATATTCAGCTATTGAAGAGGTGATTTGCCCCATAGAGAGAATTATGATTTTTAAATAAGAGAAGGACTGTGATGCATGAGACTGTGAGGTGATTGCAATATCAGAGGAAGAAAAGGGAAAAAATGAATTTTACAATTATTTCAGTAGCCTTACTCACTTGATAGTGTGGAAATTATTGTAATTTATTTAGATGAAATTTGTGTAAGCAAAAGCATTTTTCTAGGTACATTAATTTATCAGAAAAAAAAAAAAATCTGTGACATTTCCTGAAGGTTTCTTTTTTGTGGTGATTGAAACAAAACCCACGTCCTAAAGCTATTATTGTAGCAACAAGGATTTTCTGGCTGCATTACTTGTTCACAGATGGTTAGCCTTTGACATGGCAATGAGATTGTTCACTTCTGCAAGATGTTAGCACAGATCAATAGGAAAACTGTCTTACAGAGGGAGCACCTGTTTGTCAACCGAGGCTGCCTTAAAGGTATTGCTGATATTACATTTTTGTTTGTTCAGTGGAAAGTCAGTAGTTTTTCTGGCTGCAGGGTTAAATTCCTTCTTTGTTAGTGAGCAGTTTGATAGGAGAAGGCTCCCACTGGAACAAGAGGGAAACCCACATTTGCAGTGCTGGGTAAGTTGGTAGGTTGGGCTTGAAAATCTGTTCCTTTTACTCCATTTAGGGCCATGGCTATTGCAAGTGCTAGTTTAGTTTTCTGCCAAGAAAAAAATCATCATTCAGGTTTTAAAAGAAATATTTGGGGATGGCCTTATCCAGGCTGTGGCTCACATGAAACAGGGCCGCTGCCAATTTACTAGAGATAGTAAAATATGTGTTACAACACATGTCACTGAAGTTCAAGGTTCATAATAAAAAGGATCAGAAAATTCTGAAGGCCCAGGAAATTATGTGAGTGTAGCTACAAAAATGAAATAATATACCTGGGGAAAAGAAGTATTCAGGCATTAGTGCTGAAAATTTCTAGCTACTACATTGGGGATGGAAAAAATGGGAAAGTGATGGCATTTTCTCCAAGAGCAGGAGGTATTAGTGTCTTTCTTTGTTGAGAACACTGCTGGGAAACACAGAGCACCATTTCAATTAGATATGGCATTCCTCTTCCATCTCAGACTGCTGGCTGGATTTTCTATTACGGAGCATCTGTCTCTGTTTCTACACCCTGTTTTTTATTCCTTGACCATCTCCACGGTCCTGATGTGCCCAGGCAGTAATAAATACCAATGTATCTGGTAGCTTATACACTGGTGATCAAATATTCTCGAAACTATATTAACTTGTGCTGGTTGCCTATGTTTTAGTTAATAATACTGAAGAGCTAAGTAGAGATAAATGCTGGATTGGGAAAATAGGGCAGATTTTCTCTCTTAAATGGAGATAATAATACTCATCCAATTTACAGCACAGAATTTCTATCACTTTTAATAATAATGAAATTGTTATATAGTGGAATTTTAAAAACATCAGTGAAGTCAATGATGCTGAGAAGAGCTGTGGACATCAGTAAGTTGATGGGGACAGGCTCATGAAGAAAGATGAAGAGAAGCAGCAAATGCACAGCTTGTCTAAGTGGTGATAATGATGATGGGGGATGTGATGACCATCTGAAACATATCTGACATCTGTAAATGTGGAACAGGGAATAGTTGTGTTCATTTGGTCATAGCATCACAATTAGTGTTAATGAGAAAAACTGAGCAAAAGAAAACAGAACATTCTTTTTCTGTTCAGCCCAATGGTGGATCCCATTAAACACTAGAATGGCATCTTCAAAGGATCCCCTGTTGCACCAGCAGAAGTCCAATTGCTTAAATAATGTGAAAATAAACTGAGCAAGATGCTTGAGTGCGTGGAGGGAAACGTTTTTGATACTGGGAAAGAATTGGGCAAGATGACCTCTTCTGCTTCTAATTCTGAGCACACCATTAAGGAGAGTTAGTAGAGCTGTCCTACTTCTAGTTTACAGGCTTTTCTCAATTTTTTTATTTCTAATGAGAGCCCAGTTTATAGCAAACATTATCCAAATCTTTTAAGGCTGGAAATGCAGGCAGGGGTCAGAGCATCGGGGTCGTTTCTCTGGTGGGGCTCACCTGGAGCTGGATCCTCATGAACCCTGTGGGATGGCACTTAAACCTGAGCTCTCTGAAGCAAAACCTTGGGGACAGAGTGAAATGGGGCTTGTCCAGGTGGACAAAAGTGGATTAAGCTGGACATGAATCAGGACAAGCCTAAGAGCAGAGGGAAGGAGCCTTTGGAGGCAGTGCTGGAATTAGCACAGAATCTGCAGCACATCAGAGACGCTGCTTCTCCTCAGCAAGCTGCAGGACATGCACAGGACACGTGCATGTATCTTTTTTCTTTTTGCATAATTTCCCTGGATTAGATCACTTGGATTATTTTGGAACAAAAGTTGAATTTTTTTTTATTTCAATGCAAAATGGTTTCTTTGTGACCATAAGAGACGTAGCTTAAATAATTTCTTACTTTCCCCTTTTTGGTGATGATGTGAGTGTGGTGTAGTTTATTGGCTGTAGTACTATATAGGAAACTGGGAATCATTTGCTAAAAGTAGTTATGTGAATTACAACACACACTGAGACAGGGATTTTATCTTGAATTGAAATTTTTTTACATTGGCCAGTGAAATGTCAATATTTTTCATTAAAAATATTTTAGTTTTTAAAGAAATCTGTATAAAAAACAACTTTTAATTGAAAAATCAGATTCCAAATTCTCTTAGATAGCATTTGGATGAATACTGATCATCACCAACAATAAACAAAGACAAAAATAAATGTTTTCTGCCCAGCCTCTTAGGTTCTGCTAACTGCAGAGCTCCCCAGCTACTGTTTAACTAATAAAGAAAAAAATGAATATGAATTTTAAGCCAATGTTGTAATGTGTCACATGTTGCTTTCAAAATAGGAAATTATTTGCTCACTAGACTTCCTGTATTTCTGCTGGAGTATGCAGCCCTTTTTATTCACATTATAAAGGAACAGAGTGAGCTGAATTGCACATGTATTCAAAGGAGCAGCACAAATCTGAACAGCAGCCAGGTGATCAATTATTAGGAGGCAGTACTGCATTGTGTTGTTCATCAGGAGATTCCAGAGAGAAGAGAAAGAAATTGTCAGAGAGAGAAACATTCAATGCAGTTGGGAAAAAAGGTAAAGGGGGAGAGAGAGAGATTGGGGAACCAGAATAAATCAGGGTTACAATTGTATGCAGAGAGCTGGTGCGGAAAGACAGAGCAAATCAAGGTGTCAGGAAATAAAATATTGCTCATCAACAGAAATAGGGAGGAGAGAGACATCAAAACATGGAAATTCATGCAAAAAAAAAAATGCAGCTCAGGATAGTGTCTGTGGAAAAATGTAGGAGAAGAGAGGTTTGGTAAGTGATTAAAGTAATACGGAAAAAAAGAAAATCAGTCAGACTTGCTTTGTTTGAGATGAATGTCACCAGAACAAAAGCAAAAGAAGAAAATAAGAGGTGCCAAAAGTTATAATGAAATTAAATATTGCCACTGTCCCCTTACTTAAAATTTCTGTGAGGAGGAGGCAACCACCCTCCCACTGAGGCTTCCCACAGAAGTGGTTGCACTGATGAGTAAATTTTGAGAACAATATGGTCTGAGTCTCACTTCATCCTGTGTTTCCCCCTCTTCCTCAGCCATGGTTTGGTCCTGACCAGAAGTAAAACAGCTCAATCATGTCTGGAGGGAATAGATCATTTTGAGGGGGAATTTTTAACTTGCTAATTCATAATCACAGTAGAGTAAGCCTTAAAGTTAAAATAGATTCTTTTGAGAGAGGATTCCTTGACTTGTTAATTCATAACTGAGGTATAGCAGCCTGAAAGTTAAAATATTGCTGCTCACATACCCAGTCCCTAACATTTACTGAAGTGCTTGACTGTGCTTGACGCTAAATAAGGCTCAGAAATGAATGTGCTATAAATTCCTTAGGCTGGAGACTACCAGGTTCTTCTGCTATGGATAATGAATGCAATGTAAAATGCTTTCCATGCAAAAACAACTGATTGCTTCTAAGCCTTTGGTCCCACCCTCTGTCCTTCTGCACCATTGTGCAGCCAGTTCCTGGCACAGGAATCGTTTTCTGCTCAAACACAGGACCAGCTGCTGGCGGTCACAGTATGAATAATTCTAGAAATATATGGGGTGGGATAATGGGCACACTTGTCCACTGAAAAGTGCTTGGGAAGTGATTGCTTGGCATTGCTCAGCTGCTGCAGAGGACAGGATTTACTGCTGCTGCTCATCACACCTTACATTGACTTTTGCTTGCACGTGCTGTAACTCGCAGTCTTTGTTTTCCTTCTCATGGATTTTGTAGGACGTGGTCAACCCCATCAATGAAAATATTATTGCCATATGGCAAGCTAACTCATCTGTAAGGGATCCCATTAAAAACATCTCCACTTTGATCCCACCCTGATATCTCAGTTTTACACAGTGGCCAAATTTGTTTAGAATCATTCCTTCCTGTTATTTTATTTACTGCCATTTGTTGGAAGATTAATGCAGCCTCTGCACTGGTTATAATTCTCTCCATCAGTCTGTCTGTGGTATCTCTGCAATCCCAGCTCTCCATCACTGTGCATTCTTTATGGATCACATTACTTTCACCACTCCTTATCTAAGTACTTCATAAAAGCACCTCACACATTTATAAAGCATGACAAGAGCATTACCATAAACTGTGCTACTGTGCTCAGTAAACACATCATAGGCTCTCCATAGGCTAATCACCTTAGTGGATAAAATTATCTGGGGATGACTTTATCTGCAACCATCATATCAAATGATGAACTGTATAGAGCAATTGTTTTGCTTTTCCACGAGAATTTAAGATCCCTGAATCATTTAGTGATGACTCAGAGCCTGGATTTGAAAGTTGGCTTTTGTGGAGTTGCCTTGTAATCAGTGGATTATTTTATAAATATTTTTTAAAAATCCTGAAAGTGTGACATTTTCATGTACCATATGAAAAATGTAAAAGATTCATCATGAGCATAGTAAGAAATTTTGAGTCTCTTTTAAGGCTGAAGGGAAAATTAATATGGTTTTCTAGTTTGGAGTAGTTTGGAAATGAAGGTATTCAATAAATGTATTAAGCACTTTTAGAGAGCTGGTGTTTGGGGGAAAGCCTGTTGGGCATAAGTGAGACTCTGTCAGGACCAAGCTGTGCTTGCATAGTTGACATAGAATAATTTCTAAATCCTTTCTTAGTAACCTCTCCTTATGCACATTTTTATATTCATTTCTCATCAGCAGCTGTGACTGAATCACTTATTTCTTATAAACTTAATTATTCCATCCAAAAAGAGAGAAGTCTCATCTTTCATTGTGTGTTTTTCCTGAAACTTGACACTGATTCTTTGTACACTTTTGCTGGCAGCATTTAGAATAATGTTTTGAGGTTCCAAGAACAATATTCTGTGGTTCACTCAAATTTTATTGTGAGAGTATTTTCAGGCCTAATTCCACTTTGGATTTTCACTGTTCTCTGGCAAGGAACTAGAGATGTCAATACTGCAAATGTTCCTTTCTGTTAAACAGCAGAAATGTACATTTCTCCACAGCTTTGATACCTAGAAAATTTGTTCTGGGCGAGAATTGTGCAGCTGCAAAGCAACGATCAGAATAGCACAGCAGGTCTTTTTAATCTCTAGTTTATACTGCAGCCTGCAGTTTAAGTTATAGGAGGAGTACAGTCAATGCAGGCATATTGCATCTATTTTGTCCAAACACAGTTTTTTTTATCCTCTCTGACATATCAAATATTAAATTTTCCAAACCACCCAAGTGACTAAGAGCGTGATTTTTTTTTAAAGGTACTTACAAGATTTTATGCTCAGCCTTCCTGGCATACATCATTTAGACCAAGACATCCTATTTACAAGTGATATAGACCTCTAGGAGTGTCATATCTCACTGAAAGTCAGTGAAATTTAGAGTCATAATGCTTATTACTTTTTGATATGGAACTTCAGTTATTTCTCAAAAGTAACATTCTTCTCTTTCTGAATTAAGTCCTGCCTCTTCACACACATCTCTTAATGGCATTCCAGAGCTGTAAATCCCACCAAGACTTCTAATTTATAACCTCCATTTCTCAAAGTTGCTGTAAGTTGGCCTCCCTTTGAATTAAAAAAAAATCTCATTAAAAGACGGAGGATCCTCACTAAGAGAACATTGGATTCTTGCCTGCCTCGTGAGTTACGTGTCTGGGTCTTGTAGTTCATCAGAACAAGAGTGCTGATAGTCCCTGTCACAATTCCCTTGCCATATTCCCTGTGACAAAAAAGCCATCAGTCCTGTGGGGAGGGGGCATGGCCCTGGAAGGGACAGCTCCACCCACAAGAGGTGGGATTTTTTAATAGATTCTGTCATTTTAGGGGTATATTGCACACAGGCATGCAAAATCCTAGTTAAAACGACTCATAACCCTGCTTAAATAAGAGCTGGGAGCAGATTCCTCATCAGCATTCCCCTCCAGCCACCCTTGCCCTGTCATCCCCTCGCCCTCCTCAGCCTTGCTGGTTATTCCTCTGCCTTTGGAGCTGCACTGTGCCAGAGGCAGGAGCTGCTGGAAGGCTGCCTTGTTGTTCTGGAGACCATTTTCCCCTTGATTCATCTGTAAGAGATTTTTTATTATTATTTTTTTTTAATATGCATAAGAATAAGGTCCTGCACAAATTTCTCAGGAGATCAATTTGCAAGGCTCTTTAGTAGAAAAACCTATTCTCTGGTGTGTATATTGGTTTGATATGGAAATCCATAAGCCAGCCCAAGATCCAAGCACAGTTCACATGCTGGTGTGCTCTGGGTTTTCCTTGTGAATTCAAGAGTAGAATCCATACCATTTCTCCTTTACAGAAAACACATATTTTTAATTTTTCCAGTTTGTGAGGATCAGAGTCTATTCTATTCTGGGTGTAAGTATAAGAATCTGTAAATCTCTCAGATAAAATGCCTCCTGTGACTGATGGAAGATAGCATTAGTAGAAAACTGTAAAAGACTACAAATCCTTGTGCTAATTAGAGCTTTGCATATCCCTGCTTCTCCTATTATGCTGAATGGAAAATACAATACAAATGGAAAAAAAGAAGTTAATATTAAATTGAAATATTAACATTCTGCTGAACAAAATACTTTAAAGATATAGGTTTCCTCTAGAAGTTCTTTTGTTATTCATTTTTGCAGAAAAGTTTGATTTCATAAAAATGGCCTTTTCAGTCAAGATTAGTCTTAGAAACTTAAGAGTTTCTAAGGTAAATAACCAGAGATGCCTGTGAGAATGCACATTAGACTCCTCTTAGCCCAGGAATTCTCACTCCAGAATCTATCAGAACTTTGGCTGAGTGTGAAATGAATTTTCAGAGGTAACTGACCTGCCTCATCCAGCAACTCTTCTCCAGACTCTGACCATGGGCCAGCACAAAGCAAGACAATCTCATTATCTCTCTTACTCAAATGTGCTGGGGCACAGGAACTGGGGCCTCAACCTGCAGGAATGTTGGGCTCTCAGAGCTGGGACCTCCAGGAGTGCTCTTTAAAGTGACCTGGACATCAGAAAAACCTCAGTGGGGTTTTAAAGTTTAGCACAAGGAGCATTTCCAAGGGAAAAGAAATTTCACTAGCCATGGTTCTCTTGTTCTGGGCTTTGGTAGAGAAGCAGCAGTTTCTTTAAGGGGGTACCCTGTGCCTCCAGAACCCTTTCACAGCAACAGCATTCAAAGAAATAATATCCCAACCAAAACTTAATGACCCACAGTGGGAGTCACTAATGTTGCTGCTATTGCATAGAGTCTTCCCAAAATGAAAATAATAACACAAATCTTGCATAATGAAGAACAAAATACTGACTGTTAATGAAAATATAAATAGAAATTTAGGAAACAGACCACTGCAGTCTATACTGATTCACTAGGCTTAAAAAAAAAAAATCCACTATATATCTGGGGACTTGCAGAGCATGTGTGGAGCATTCCAAATTCCCATGGTAACGGGAATTCCACATATAAAGAATACCTCATCAGTTTATTTGTATCAGTTATCATAATGGAAAATAAATAAGGAGTAATGCTGATGGGTTATACTTAGGTCAATTTTTTGATGGTGCCTTTGTGTTACATCAGGTTTATGAGCCAAGTTCAGCTGTTTTGTGACTTCATTGATGGCAGTTAACCCTAACCTTGTGAAAATGAGTGAAAACCCTAAGCCCTCTCTGATTGCTCTGAAAATGCATCCTGTAAGCTTGATTCTTTTCCTTCTGGAACAGATACACAATGTCACTGGATTATATGTAAAAGAAAAATTGGAGTGTAATTGCATTGAGGCTATGAGAAATCTTTTATTTGTTCACTTGTGAAGTGGCTTGTGGTGTAGCATGAGACTTTTTTTTTTTCCATCTGTTACATATTCCTGTCAGAAGCAAAAATGTTGCTTGGTAAGTTCCATAGTAGTGGTTTATTATTTCTTAAAGTAAAGTATAGTATTTTCCCCTGTGCGCTGTGTAGTCTGTAGTTCTGGCACATTAGCTGGCATAAACATTTTGATTAAAGCTTATGAATGTATTAATTACACCTGGGAAGTTTCCAAAGCTTATTCAAACTGAAAACTCTTTAAACTGCAGCCCCCAAACCTGAATTCCTTATAGTAAATGTGAAATAAAATGGCTGTCACAGGGCTGTTTTTCCTTTCTCTTGGATGCTTTATAAGACATGGGGTGGCAAGGGTGCAAGTTCTTTTATCCATTAGTTTCTGTGAACACTTTTTCAGCAAGTCGACAAGTGTCTGAAGAATTTTTGCTGTCACATTGTTAAACATTTGCTTGGAGTCTATAGAACTTAAATTCTCTTTTAAATTTTCTCTGTTCTCCTAGGTCTAGCAGTAGCATCTGCATATGCTCAAGCATTTTCAGAATAACATATGGGTCTATGACCTTAGCAGGGTGATAGCACTGGCACTTAGACTGGCTACTTGAAGCTGTGTAAATAAATAGAGCTATCACAAACCAGCTATAGTCCTAATGAACTGTTTGGAAATGTTGATAAAATTGTTCCATACTATTTCTTTTGCTTGTATTCCCATAGTGAATTACCAGTGGTGTAACAGAGGCAGAATTTGGCCAGGAAAGCCCATGATGTGGTTTGGGCACCACTATTTTTTTTGCAAGTAGCACGAACAGGTTCTTACAACAACCTTCATCTGGATTAGGCTGTGAGGTGCATTTGCAATGAGCTAGAAGCAAATGCAACAGAGGATCTGAATTCTAAAATGGCTGGGTGTATGACCCCGAGAAGAAAGGCACATCTTATCTGTCAGCCGTCTGTGCCAGCGCCAAACAGCCCAAGAAGTCTCACCAAAGCTCTGCTCTGCTCATGCATTCATGCACACATGCATTCATTATGATTGACCTGCCCTAGGAAGGTCCATTAAGTGGAACTCATTTCAAGCACAGATGGTCCTGAATAGCTTAATGTCTGTCTGGTGGCCAGAGTAAGTGAATTCTTGATGGCCTTAGACTTCTGATCACATACATGCAGCCAAGGAGGAAATGAAAACATGTTTATCATTTTGATAAACAACCTCTCTCATTGCTGCAGGACGCTCCATGTAACTCAGCAGAGTCAAATACTATTAAATTGTCATCACTGTCAAAGAGAGAACATATAAGTTTTGCTACCTGAGTCATAGTTAATGACTTCCACAATGTATAACACAAATCAGTAGTGCTGTTTGCCTTTTTTATGTTTGTTTACTGATAAGTTCAGGCTTGGCTGGAATGCAGAGGCAAGTTATAATTTTGAAGTGCAAAATATGCTTTTATTATTACCTCCTAGCTAGAGGTATAAAAAACAGAGATGACTAGAAGATGGCTTTTTGGCTTCTGCCAGGCATGCACTCAGACCTTATAGGTGATTAGATATTTTAAATCACAGCCTCCCACAACAGACTCATGTTTATGATAAAATATTTCACTCTGTGGTGTGTAAACTCAAGGTGGCTTTATAAGAGAGACAAAAATGAGCATTATTTCAGGAGTTTAGTGTCCTCCAATTAGAACTAAAGCATTTGCAGGAGTAACAAACAGCTGTCCCTGTTTTACAGGAAGAATGATCTATTATTTCTACAGTTTTCTATTTTAAATCTGTGCAGATCAAGGATTTCTGGAAGGCTAGGAAATATGAGCAGAGTTGCAATGACACAGATGCCATCTTCAACAGTCCAGGACCCTCCTGGCAGGCAGTTCTGTCCCTCTTGCTTTGGTCACATTTCCTTTGTGCAAAGCTGAGGATCTCCTGTCTACTGAGTGCTCAGAAAGGATCAGCTGTTCTCACTATCAAGTCCTGATAATGTTTGGTGTGAAGAAGATATAAGTCAAGACAGGACATTTTCATTAATCTCTGAACATTCTTGAAGGAAGATCAATGCTCTTCCTGATCTGCAAGTTGCAATTCCATTCCTAATCTGATTTTCTTGAGTCAGAAGGGAATTATTAAAAGGGGAAAAAATGCCAGGTGGATAAAACAGCCACTTCATGAAATGTAACTGTCAACATTACATTCAGAAGACACTTACTTCGAGGATTTTTAGGCTCCTTTCCTCTCCTTTTAAATTCAATGGCAAATCCCCTATTGACTTCAATGAGTTGGATGAGGCTATTATTGTGGAATCAAAGCCAGAAGCTACTGTAGCTCAAGAGACCATAAACTTCCAAAAACAGAGACATTTGTGGGGTTTATGACAAGGATTCAAACTTTTGCTGCACTCACAGTCTATCAGGTCAATAATTCACTTTTTTTTCAGGACTCCCAGCCATGTAATATCTTGCCAGGACTTCCCATAATCCAGATGAACCATTGAGAAAAAAAAAAATTACTCAGGAAAGCCATCAGATATTGAATGAGAGCATTTCTTGGTGCTCTCCAGCCCCCTGCCCCAAAAGAAGAAAGCTGGAAATAAAAAATAAAAATCACAGAATACAAAGATATTTCTCCTATCTGTCTGAACACAATGAGTGGTTTTCAGTGGAAACTGAGGATGGATTCTTGTTCCTCTCCCCACTCAATTAATTTCCTCGTTTATGCAGCTGAAGTAGATTTAAATAGAACCTCCCACCCTCAGTATATTTCTGGCATATATGTTTCTGTGAATGATGTAGTAAAGAGCATGCTCTTTCAATGAGGTTTTTTTTCCTATTCTCACTGTGTCCATTTATATTTGTCTCTATTCCCATTTTGTATTCATCTTTGTAAAAGTCTCCTGTGTACATGCATGGCTGGTAAAATTCATACCAGCAGAATACATTGCATGTAATGCTACTCAGTGAGAATCCATAGGCTAAACATCCTCTAATGGAAATATCTGAGCCCACTTAGCAGATTTTTCAGGAAAACAGGCTGTATAACATGAAGAATTTTCTCCATGTGAGGTGGATTTTTTCTTCTCTGTCAGCACTGGAAGGGGTCTTTGTATTGTTGTAATTATTAATATTTGCATATTTTTATAGACTATATAGATAAAACTTCCAGTTAATGTATTTAACTGTCTAGCAGTTTTTCATTGCTTTTATAGCTTCATTATGTTTTTCCCCTCCTAAACAACTACACACTTTGAGCTAAATTCTTTACTGCTCCAGCAACTTGAGCTTCCACATAACAATTAAAGGTGTTATAAAGCTCTTCCACCACAACCCATTATTTTGAATAAATAACCAAATAAGCAAGATGTGGTCATGTGGTTCTTAGTACTCATACAGCAAATTTATAGAGAAAATTAAGCATTTAGGTTATTCACAGATATTTACCACACAGTCTATGTAGTCTAAAATTAGAAATGCTTATTACTGTGTACATTATCTTTATTGTTGAAGTTCCAATCAATAAAATCACAAATCTCTCTTCTCCTAGGGCATGACCATAAGATGGATTAAACCAATGAGAATCTTTTCATTGCTTTCAATATGATTTGGATAGGGGAACAGGGAGTTTGTGTGAAGGATTACTTCATAGAAAATACAAGCATTTGGGTTTGAGTTGATTATCACAATTCCTCTTACTCCTCAGAGACACTTCACAGACCCTTTGTTAGAGGGTGGCTCTCTGAATTGTTTGGATCTCTCTTTTTTGACACCTTTTGGCTTTCAAAAAGCTTGTGTCAGCAGCCCAAATGCACGTAATAACTAAGAGGTGCAGCAGCACATCTCTCCAGATGACTTCAATATTTACTACTGAATTAATCTCATGCTTGCAAACTCCACCATGTGACACCATCATTTGAGCAACATCAGACCAGGCAGAACCCTCCCTGCCCAGTGCTTCACTAAAAATGCCACATTTGTAGAAACCACAGGTACCAGGACTCACTCCTGGTAGGGAATGACTCCCAAACCTCTGCCAAAACTCCTTGTTCACAGCCAGAGGTGGAGCAGCATCTCCACACTTATCCTCCTACCTGGCCACACAGCACACAGTGTCGAAAGCTGTCAATATTCTTTCAAAAAGAGTGAAAGCCAAAGATGTGAGTAATGTGGTTTATGCTGTAGTAAAAGCACTGTGCACTTAGCAGTTCTTAATGGCATGAAGAAATGAAGCTCTTCTAGAATATCTTGCACATCCTGCCCTTTAGTGGGCAGCACATGGGGTTTTGTACTAAGCTGAAACAAACCCTGCCAAATTTATGCCGCAATTTCAGAAAGTAGCAAAATATCTGTGGGGCACAGCCTGACACCATTAAATACTCAGTGATTACGAGCTAAATGCAGTCTGAGGAGTGGAGAAATGACCTGGGCAAGGCATTAGCCCACTGTGGTGGTGTCTCCTTGCACGGCAGAGCTGGGCTGAAGGGGAATGGCACACCTGGCACTGCATTTCTGTGCTCAGCATATGGCACAAGCACCAAGCGTTCACCAGCCCAAAGCCACCGAAGTATCTGCTGAGCTCTCCTCTGTACTCCCTGTCTAACAAAATATTGCAAATGGTCATAAAGAACAATCAGGGAGAGAACTAATTAAACCTGGTGATCTCACACACAATGGGAATGTTTCCTGCCTTAAAACTGACAATTTAGTGAGAGGGGGAGCAAAGGGAGGTGCTGTTGGGGCACCCTGTAACCTGGAGAGACTCATTGGCATTCCCTAAGGGCTGAGTACTAGCACAGAATCAAATATTTGGAGAAAAATCTTATTTCTGTATGGATTCTCTTAGTCTCTGTCCTTTTATGAGAAAATGTTTGGGGAAGAGGCCTGTCATATTACAAGCATGAAACCTGCCAACACTAGTTGCCCATTTTCTGTAGTATTTTACCCTTGTTTCTTCAGGCCCAGATACTTACAACATTATTTTTAGGCCAAAAATTATGTGGATGTCACAGAAACTTCTACTATAAGAAAGGCAAGGGACACTTATCTACATTGTCTATTAAAAATTATAGTATAGCAGTACCTGGCTTATTTGGGAGCACACAAAAAAAAATTTATTTAGAAATAAAACTGTAATCCCACCTGTACAGAAGCTGGGCAGAGGCACAGACAGGAGCATGCCAGGGTGCTTTGATTAGCCACTGCTGCTCTTCCTAATCAGAGTGTCAATATTCTCTTTTTTCTTTTTCTTTTCTTTTTCTTTTCTCCTTTTTTTTTTTTTTTTTTGCCAGAAGGAGGAACGTGTGAAGTTATAGCAGCACACAGATGCTGTAATAAGAATCGAATTGAGGAAAGATCACAAACAGTAAAATGCTCCTGTCTACCTGGGAAAGTGGCTGGGACTACAAGAAACAGACCTTCCTGTGTTGATGGCAAGTAGCTCCTCCTGTGTATATGTTTCTGTTTGTGTACCATCCAGTAGAAAGCTGTAAGTCTACAGATTTTGTGTAGGAATTGTGTTGTGCTCTTTATTTAACAAAATAGAAACATCTACAAAAATAAGTATATATTTAAACCTCTTTCTTGCCACTTTAGTGCACAGTTCTGTGCATGTGGGTCATGTTAAGGTTTACCTGCAAACTGTGAGAATATTGCCCAGTATGGATGCTTTGATGAGTATAAACGATTTATTATTGATAAATACCTGGACAAAATTATCCCTTGAGTCACTTCACGGGGCCCCTGCGGTGCCACATTAGTTTTGATTCATAAATATTTCAATGGACTACTGCCATTCATTTTGATTTAATTAGTCATTTGGAGAGTCAGTGGCAACATAAATAAATTAATCTTGTATTCTGGTCCTGAAACGAACATTACCATTACCATTTCCAGAAATCTGGAAAAAAAATCTTTGCCTTTTGAAATCACTGCTGCTGTTACTTGTCACAGGGATTTGGGGTTTTTTGTTTTGTTTTTTTCCTGAAGAAAAAGCACCATGTTATTTGTGTCTGGGTTTCATATCAGGTTTAGCTCCACAGGGTGTTTTCCTCTCTGGGGCTCCCCTGCCAGCCTTGCAAGGTGAAACCACACAGCTTCCCTCACGGCTGGGAAGTTCTTAGCAAAATATAAATCACATAAGAAGATGGGAAATAAGTGGTACTAATCCCATTAGTTACCCTTCCCAAAGAAGCTGCTCTGTGCTGCAGAATCCCTCAGTGCAGCAGCTTTGTGGAATGGAGTATCTTGTAAAAATCCCTCGCTGCTTTTTCTGGTGAAGGTTGTTTGTACCAACCCTCAGGTGCTTCAGAGAGCCACGGGTTGGTTTTGGCACTGTAGGCTCTGTGCTGGGCTCTCCTCATTCTCTCCATGGTGGAATCCCATGGGTGAAGGTGTCTCTGCCAGTTTTGGAAGCACCCAAAGTTTCCTCTTCTGGTCTGTGTTTGGCACTCAGCTTCACCTCGAGCAAGAGTGGGGAGCTTTACAAGCAAATATTGGGAAAAATGTTCTCTTCTGGGTACCTTTCCTCAATCCCAGGCTGCCAAGGGATTAGAAAGGAACAGGGAGTGGTCCAATGTAGCTCAGGCAGGTGTTGTAGTTAGACAGGAATATTGGCAGGTGTTGTGGAATGGAGAATTTTGCAGATAAAGATCATCCTTGCAGATTTGACACCAAAAAGTTGAGAGAGTGACTGCCTTAGAGGAATCAGAACTTCGTGTTTTCTCAGCAGGTATTTCTGGCATGGGGATATCTGATTTATATATTAAAGATACAAAAGGAAATATTATTTAAAAAAGGCACTCAAATTTTTAAATTATGAAGCAGTGTTTCATAGCTTGTTACACTGGGAATGCAATTCAGCTTCTGAACTCATGATTAAAACCAGGCTATTGAATGCACCTGTGAATGATTGCTTTAGTCCACATCCTGTAATTCTGTTATTGCTTAATTACCCTGATAAAAAGAAGCTTTTCTTTTTCTGCTAAGCACTCATAAAACGGTAGGTGAAAAATACAGCTGGCTGTAACCAGAGATCAGCTGTACAAGCCTTGAAGAATTTCATGTTCTTCATCAGGCCATGAAACACAGAGGCAGCAGATAGAGCAGAGACACCATTAATTCAGCTCTCATAACTCTGTTCAGAGAAGAGAAGCTCAAAGAGTGCTGTGCTAAGAAAAAAGTCGGGTGCAGGTGTGGACTGGAGCCTAATTGCTCTGTCAGGATTACAATAAAGAGAAATGTTATTGTCTGGAATTTTGAAAGGAGTTAGGATAAAACAATGGCTAATATGAAAGTGTAAGGCATTGAAGTTGCTGGTAAGACTCGCTGTGACTTCAAAGCCAACAAATGTGAACTACAAAGGAATGTCTTCCCCTTTCAAGCTTAGTTGTTGTAGTCAGCCCATAGCTGCTTTTGTAGATGGCTGGAGAATGGTTCAAAAGCCCAATATGCTGCTGGTGAAAATTAATCCAGGGGACATTTGCTTTGGCCTTTGTTTTATCCCAGACTTTGCTTTGTGACTTTTGACATACTGACCTGGTTTAAGTCAGAACTTTTTCCAATTTGGTGGTTCTGTTCTTGTTAAGACAAACTCCCAAAACTTCCCATTGGAGAGCCATTGATGTCAGTGCTTTAACTCACACAAAGATTTGGGATTTGCCGTTTATTTTGTATATGAGAACATTTCAAAAGTTCACCTGCAACTTTCTACTTTCTTTATCTACCATATTGAAAGGATTAAGACCAGTTAATCTCACACTAGGTTTTATTTAGTGTGTAAATGTATATAATTTCAAGCCATAATGTGTCACTAAGAAATCTTGCTTGGGTCCTAATTAAATATCCAGAGGTGTTGAAGTGCAGCAATATACTCACACCCAAACAGAGACATCACCTCTGAGAGGTGACAAGGACTGGGAGACCTCTGTGAGCAGTTTGCCTGTTGGTTATCACCTGGAGCCATCTCCACCCCATGCCTATGTACTAGTGTGCATAAAACAGGCTGAACCCGAATGTTGCCCTGCCAAACTGTGACTTAGTGGTATTGGGATCAAGCTTTTGGTGTTTCCCAGTTCAATTTCATCAGGAAACAGCACATCAAGGCTGCTGCTTTGCCACTTTGATGGGGAGTTGCAGAGGAGAGATTGCATTGCCTTTCACTCCTGCCAGCGATTGCTCTGGGACGCAACTGGGCTGGGGAGAGCTGGCTTTGTTTTCTCTTTCAGAGAATACAATTATATCTAGGAGTCATCTTAACATGAAATAAGTATCGGGGGTGATGAATGGTGCTTTGGTCCCTTTTGTTGTGAGATCTGACCATCCCAGTACACAGGGCTTGGCAGGCAGTCCTCCTCCTGCACGGGCTGAAATTCAGGCTGAGGTTGTTTGTACCATGAAGGGCATGAAGTTGATGTGTATTCCCAAGTATCACTTCCTACCAAGTCCAGCAAACCTTTTCTTTGGGGTTTCATCTTAATAAAGTAGAGTGAGTTTTTCCCACTCTACTCTACTGTGGCAGCCTCAAAAGTCACAAATGATTCCATGTGGCTCATTCAGTCCTAAAAGCTGCCTCCATCACCAGTGAATTATGCAGTAGCAGCAGTGGGAGCAAAGCAAAAGCCAACCTTGCTATGAAACACAGACACCAGTTTCTGTTTCTTTGCCTTTTCTGCTGCACATTTACTTTCATGATTCCCTTCGCTACTTCAAGGTCCTTTTTGTTTGAAGGATGGTTTGAAATGTTCCCTTTCCCTCTCTACAATTTATCTTGCCTGCCACTTGGCTACAGCATATACCACGGGCATCAGGCTGCTCAGCTCTCTGCCATGGATATTATTAATTTCTTCTTTTGCCCAGATACCTCTCCTGAGCAAGTCCCAGGTGGATTCACTTCATTGCGTGTTACAGGAGTTTGAGAGGATCCCTTTTCTGGGGAAAGCAAAGTCCAGCATTTCCAGTGGGTTCATGAAGGCCCTCAGGTGCCTCAGCAGAAATTGCTGTCACTGGTGCAGCAATTTCTCCTGTGGGGTGAGGTTTTATTCCTTTGTCATATCATTACTATAAATATATATATATATATATATATATATATATATATATATATATATTTATAATTTTAATACTGTCACTTTTATGCTGGGAATATTGTGTTTTGACCCATATCCTTTAAAGTGGTATTGAACCATGCTGGAGAGTCAGTAGTGGTTATGTCTGTGTGTTCTTCAAGGCTTGTGAATAATATATAATTTGTTCATCTATACTGGAGTTTACTATGTTACATTCAATGCTCTCAGACACACATTTTTGTTTTAATGTTTCATTTTCCTGTTCCCTTCCCTTCAATCTTCTTCCAGGCTATTTTAAACTCTTTCACAGGCAACCTCATATTTCTTGCATAATTATCTGTGAAATTTGTTGGACCACAGAATATGGAATAACAGAAAAGCACCTGCACTGACTTTTGAAATCAGCCACAAAGGGACTTTCGTGCAGGTTGTGCGTATTGCCAGTGCTTATAGGAAATGAGGTGGGTTTAACACTGGTGAAAACCAATAAAGAAAAAGGAAGGTGCTACTAAAATTCTTAGCAGTATCTCTCCCTCTAAACTGTACCTGTAAGAAAGGCCTCTGCAGACACGTGAGGTGATCCCATTCCATGTTTTATGCAGCACAGGATTTAGAAGCATTAACTCTCAGGCAGCAGTGGTGGTTTAGTCTCCGTGGTTTGCTCTTGTCCTGTTTTATACCAGTCATGCATCATGGGAAAGGGAAATCATTCACTGATACAGAAAAATCAAATCAAGCCAATATTTTTGTTTTTCACAGATTGATTTCGGATCACCTGAAGTTCCAGATCATTCCAAAACGTATGATATATTAGCACACATGTAAATACTTCAGATTTCTATTAGTTTGAGGATCACTAGCCACCATGTGGTCCTGTGAATTTACATCACACTTCTTCAGGGCAGCACTACCAAACCAAACATGAGTCTCACTGACCAGTGGGAACACTTTTAATGCCTCTCTGGGCCAGCAGCTCACACCTCTCCAGTCATGCTACTGGGTGATGGGTGCTGCTCATCCTTATTTTGCCATCTGCAGTAGCTGGAGCAGAGGGAGGACATTCACAGCTCATGTTCCATTTGCTGCTCTTTTCCCTGCTTGCTCTCACCCAGGACCCACAAACCACAAGGTCCCATCAGGTCCGTCACTCCTCAGGAAGACAGTAAGTGCAGCCACACTGTTGACATCAGTTCATTTATTTTTATTTTTAAATTATGGTTAAGATACTGATTGTGGAGCAAGCATCCATAATTCAGGAGTGTTCCTTCAGGACAGAGGTGCAGCTCAGCCCCTCTGGTGCTGGTCCTCAGCATCCTCCCACAGCACTGGTGCCACCCCAGCTTGCAGCAGCTGAGGGGTGGGCATGGGATGCACAGACACTTCCTGGCTCTCCCTGGAGTGAAAGGAGGATTCAAGCCTTGTAGAGTCAAATGAAAGACTCCTATTGACTTTGGGTCAGGTACTTAGTAAATGCTTTGTTAGAGGTAATCCTGTATCTATCAGCACTTACATCAAGTGAAAACATTTCACAGTCACAAAGCCAATAGTCTTCTATTTATCTAATGTGTACTTTAGGTGGTATCACCAGAAAGCCTCTTTTTTTTCCCACACCGTGAAAATACTTTCAATCAATTCTTATTTCTTGAAGAAAGGGGGAAAAATGCTTTTTGAAATCCAAGGAGTCAGCTTCTCATCCCTCTAGCTGTGCTTCGGCCTAGATAAGAAGAGATCTCAGGGTCCCATATTATTAATTCACTGTCTATATGAATAACGAGCAGCCTTGGTGAATTATTCCACACTCCTGGGAAAATCTATAGCCCTGTCCTTCTGCAGCACCACTGGAACCAAGCAGTAAGCTCATATTTATTTTTATTTGGTGAATTCAGATGACTTCATTTGTAAGGAGGAAAAAATGCCTCTCCTCCCTATTGACATCCATTTAGTAAGCTCAGGAAAAGTCACCAAATATCACATGTGCTAGTAAAAAACTAAAAGGGGGAGAGAAGTCTAACTTCACTGAAATATTTTAGGCTTCTGTTTTGTCCAGATCATGTCTTCTTGAAACGCCCTTGCAACCACCCTGAAATCACAGCCAGATCCTGAGAGGTGCTGACTTCAGAGGCAGCAAAAGCAAAGCTGGCAGCGGCCATGCAGAGTAATTAATTCATTTACCCAGGCACAGAAGCTCCCATTACCAGTTTTCCTTCCCATTGCAGGGCAGAGGCTGAAGGGAGCAGAGGGGAGGTGTGTGCCTCACCCTGCCAGTGCTGGCTGAGATTTCATGTCAGAGCACAGCTTCTCCTGAACCCAGAGCATCAGTGAGCAGCCTGGGCAGAGCAGAGAGGCTGTGCTTCTCCCTGAGCAGGTGGATGTGCAAACAAATCTCTGTGTGGGCAAATGGATCTGTATCTATGCACACACATATATATATGTGTGTGTGTGTGTTTGTATTTCTGTGCACACGCTGCAGAGCCACCCTGCCACGGGTGGTGCCTTGCAGCACCCAGAGCTGCTCACACACACAGGGATGTGTTTTTTTCTGTGATTCAGGCACAGGCAGGACATTCCAGTAGCAAACCTGCAGCTCACCTGAGCCATTCTGCAGCGAGGGCTTCCCAGGCAGGTGCTCCCCATCTCCCAGCGAGGGCTGTGCCATTCCTGCTGCATGCAAACATCCCCAGGCCCTGGGGACAGGGGAATGCCTGGTCCTGCCTTTCTGCTGTGAGGATGGTGCAGCTAACGAGAGCGTCTGACTGTGGGTCTGTACGAGTACCTGTCCATCATGGCTAGAATTTGTCTCCCCACCTATGTTTTATATTTCTTTCTTTTTCCCAGTGACATTGTGGTTTCCTGCACAGCAAAGCAACCACCCTTTTTAATATCAAGCTGATAGAACAGCTG
Organism: Pseudopodoces humilis; assembly: GCF_049639895.1. Classification (NCBI taxonomy): domain Eukaryota; kingdom Metazoa; phylum Chordata; class Aves; order Passeriformes; family Paridae; genus Pseudopodoces; species Pseudopodoces humilis. The sequence continues at coordinate 16,025,520 of NC_142212.1, forward strand.
ACTAATCCACCCCTGATGAAGTGCAGAGAGCTCGCTTAAATCCCAGTTTCCGCAGGAAAACCATTTTCTTATTCTACTTAAGAGGGGTAAAAAAAGCCATAAGTCATGACAATATCTCCATCTGTGTGAGGGGTGGTCGCTTTTCCAGGCTCCAGCTGGCAGATTTCAGTGCTGACACAGAGGGAGCAGAGCCCTCACAGCCAACCAAGGTGCACAAACAGCATCCCTACAGTGAAATAAGGAATGGCATGGCTCTGGAGCAGTGTGAAGACACGCAGGAACATATAATTACTTCACCTCCGTACAGAGGAAAGTAACCTTTCACTCAAATACTTGCAATAAACCTGCTAGAGGCTAAATGGAAAAACAGTAGGAGATTTCTCCTCTGATAGGTAGCATTAGGTGTTAATCACAGCACTGGAAAGAGCCTGAGAAGAGGGCTTGGAGGCAGGGAGGGCAGCTGGCCACGCCAGTGTGCCAGGCACAGAGGGAAAAAGAAGCACGAGCTGGAAGGGAAAAGAGAGCCTAGAGAAAATTCCCTTGCAGGGATGAAGCCACAGGCAGGAGCATGGGTTCAGGTTAAGGACTGGTCAGGCTGCCTGGAGAGCCCAGAGAAATCCAGGACAAGGGGTTTCACTGCTCTGCAGACACAGATCTGCTTTGGTGAGCCCAGAACAGGAGGCTCAGCCCCTGTGACCCACGTGCAAATACACAGATGGTAGATCTAGGGGCAAAAAGAGCTACAGCAATGCTAAGGAAGGCTTCTCACAGAAGCTCTTCACCCAGAAATGCTGTGGGAGAGATTTTCAAAGATCAGGAAGGTACAGCCTGGTGTGTATCTGCCCTGCATGGCATCAGGAGAAAGAGGTTTTCTGCCATTTACTGCATCAGCGTGGAGAGGTGATCCAGCTGATGAAGGATGTGTGCTATCTTAGGAGCAAGAGGTTTAAACCTTTACACCCTGCCTTTAAACAAGCTCTGGGTTCATCTTTTCCCTGTGTGGCAGAGCACACAAGCACAGCCCGAGTGCAGCATGCAGAACACTCTCAGGAAGCAGTTGCTGACACCCAGATTTTCAGCTGGTGTAAACTGGCTCCTGAAACCCTGAGAGACTTGCTAGCTTGTGCCAAATGAGGGCACGGTTTGTAGAGTTTAGGAAAATGAACAGGATGGTGACTGGCGATTAATCCTTGCTCACAGTCCTCAGGGAATGTGTGGGACCAGTGTCCAGCTAATCCATGGCCAAGGGGAGCTTAGGGAAACATTAAGGTCACATTAGCATCTGTGCTCTATCCTCTCACACCAAATCCTGGCAGGAATTCTGATGATAGCTCATCCCAGGGAAAACCAGATTAGGAAGTGGCTAATTCTGCATAAACTCACTCCACACATCTTTTCTGCATCAGATGCTGTGGTTTTGGTGCAAGTGAAATGCTGTGTGCCTACAGGTGTCTCCAATACACTGTAGAAAATACGTGATTGGAGTATTGCAGAGCAGGAAGTCTTTTTTTCTTTTCTTTCAAAGCTACCTTCCATCTATAAACATGGAGCTAGTTCACAAGGCTTGAATGTTGTTTGTAGGATTAGGGCTTGAACACAAAAGTGGATGATTAAGTAAGAATGAAAAATGCTCCTCCACAGTGAGCTCTCTTTGAATTAATAAAAGAGAACCTGAAGGTATTACACACTGAAATTTTAAAGAGGCAGTGACCAAATGTTTGAAGGAAACAAACACATCGTTTATCCTTTTACTGATGAAGAGAGTTCAAATAGGAGTCACTAATTTAGCACTGAGAGTGTCTGTTGTGTTGAACTATGTGAATTAATCTGGCAACTGCAACTGGAAACAGGCAAGTCAACAAGTGTTTAATTGATTTCAGAGGATCAATTATCCATACAATTGATCACAGACACGTTTACAGTTCCTCCTCTCAGGATATAACCAAGTCACTGTAGGACCCAAGCCCCTCAGCAGTTTGTCAGTCTGTAGTGTTGCTTTGGGAGGTTTTTATGCATTAATATTGCAGAATCATCGTAAGTTTAGGGCTTCTGAACATGTAAACAGCCTTCAGAATTTGGACCAGGTCTCCATATGTAGGTGTTGAAAAGCAGTTTACTAATCCTGTATATCAAAGAAAGTATTATTTCACTTTGGGAGCTGTTTTCATGGGCCATTCAGTTTGTTACAATAACTGCTCAAGGTTAAGCAAGATGGAGGATGGCAAATTTTAATATTATTTTAAAAGTGCTGCCTCTCCCTTTTGAAACCATCATGCAAAAAACAGTGGTGGGGGAAGGAGCTGTGCTCCACAGTTTAAGCATTCTGCCCTATGTCATTAGTACATAAAAACTATTCTGCAGGCAGATGGATTGCTTTTAATATGTACATTTGTGTAATCGTTTCCTTGTGATTACAATTCCTAGGCAGGAACCATACAGCAGAGTTTTCAAGATGCATGTGCATGGCCAGTACATTTTTTTTTTATCTTACAAATGTGCCCAGAACTCAGGAATAGCAAGGTGAAACATCAGCACAAACCATCACTCAGAAATGAAATGGAGAAGCAAATGACACTGTCTTAACTGAGGACAAAGGCAAATCTCCCATTAGCTCAAATGAGAGTAGAAAACATCTCTCTCTCTCTATTGGTTTTCTTATTACAAAATGCCCTCTCCTTTTTCTCTAGACCCCTCCACAAAATACCATCAAATACGGTTGTGTGTAATATAGTTATGCAAATAACAAATGAACCCCATTTCCTTTAGAAGTTTCCTTTCCTCCTCTTGAAAATTGCCAACTGGATGAACACTTTTTAAAACAAGAGCACCTGTAGTCCCTGTTATAGATCAAACCCCAAGCTCATCAGTGCAGTACACACCTGTATCACAGTGGTTACCCAAGGACACAGGAACCCTTTGCTCTGAGCAGGATGGGGGACAGGACAGTGACCAGTGTTTTACACCACAGAGCACAGGGCCAGGGCAGCAGAAGAGAAAATGAGTTGTGTTTCCTCTGGGATTCAGCTCAGAAAGAGAGGCCCTGCCTCATCATTGTGTTGGTGCTATTCATTTCCCTTGTTTGTCTGATGAATTTGGTTGATCTGAATGTCAGGCAGGGAGCAGGTGAGGTGTTTGTGGCAGAGCTGGAGAACTGAAGTGCTTCCCTCCAACATCAGGACTGCTCCTTTCCTGAGATGGATGTGCACTTCCAGCCACTCTGCCCCAAAAAATGGGGTGAATTAACTCATGGGGCCAGGTGTGGAGAGAGGCTTTGGCTGCTCAGGAGAGCCTCTGCTGAGAGAGAAGATTTGCAGGGCAGCAAAGCAAAGGATGGACAAGAAGGAATCTGCTGTCAGACCAGGGATGGAGAAGAGCTAAGAAAACAGTGGGGGTTTAATTGATATAAACTCCCCATCATTAAATGTTGCTTGGAAATTAGAAGAGTACTACTGTCTCTAAGGGGGCTGGCAACAGCTTCCCACCAGGGATGACAGCTGGTTTTGAAGACTTCCAGTGTCTTTTGTCTCACCCACAAAATGCAAAGTAATTGGTGTTATTTGATCAAATAACACTGCAGCATACTGGTGAGCAATGGGTGGATCACAGACATAAAAGCCAAGACAAAATGCTGTACAGCAGACTCATAAAATTCATTTTTATGTTAGAGGCCAAAAAAAAAAACCCTCTTGAAGTCTTTAGTTACAGTTTGGCTTTATTTGATACAATCATTTTTTATTGTTTGGTTGACCAACACTGGTATCTTTTTTTAATTCATTTATTTGCAATAACCTGCTGATAAATCAGCTTTAGTAGTGGAACCAATTAATTCTCCATTGTAAATATTGACTTAGATATTTTTAATCTATTCTGTTTGTCAGAGAAGGCAGTCCTGGACTTCCCTGGATGAGCAATAATGAGGCAGCACTGTAGAATCCTTTTCTACTACTCCTCTGAAACAGCCCTTGTAAATTCTGTGTGTTCATTGCAGAAAAAGACCCCACAGCATTTGCAAACACAAATTAAGTAAATTATAGTTTTGCTGCCTGCCTTGCACTCTACCAATGACCCCTGGTGCCCACAAGTGGGGATTCTAGCAAAGTGTATCCATTTGAGTTTGCAGGTTTCCCAGCTGAGCTGCTCATTAACACATGGCCAGATGGAAACTGTGATCAGAAATGATCTGTGATTACAATAGACATGGTCTAAATGCGTTTTGTGGAGCCAGGTTGGATGAATAGAATTAATAGGGGAGGTTTTGAAATTTCTGAAATTCAAAATTAATTACAAATCACCCAGGCCTGTGTTTTGCTGTTTCATGGCACCTTTTGAAAGCTGATACAACTTCCTAATAGAAGGAATAAATTGACAAACCAGGTTAGAAGCTTAAGCTCTCAGAGTAAGGGTTAACAGCCCTTACTCACAGGTCTTCAGTGAAACTTCCTGCAAGTGTGCGCTGAATCCTATCAGTGTATTTCTGAAACCATCAGGAGCACTAATTTGTAGCTAGCTTTAGGTTAGACCCTTTCCATCTGAACCACTTTCATCTTAAAATTATTATTTATGGTAAGCATAGCCACACTCTTCATGCATTTTGCATATTCAATTTTCAAGCCAAAATATAGGAGCTGCATTAGCTTCAGTGCTCCCAGCAGGTAATCAGGCTCCTGCAATATCAAACCTCATGTCACCACCAGTAACAGGCTGAAATAGTCCTGTCCTCATAAGGACTGTGCCTGCCCAGCTCCTATTAAAATTAATGGGCACTGGGCATCCATTCCCTGTAGGCAGCTTTGGAAATATCAGCCAAAACGTAGTTGTAAGTATTAACCTTTAGGAAGTTAGTGTTGGCAGCTTCCCCCTGCTCTGCACTGGCTCCCAAAACGAGTGGCTCTGCTGGGGCACGAGCCCAGCCCTGCTCCTGCAGCTGTTCTGGCACCTTTGGGCTGAGCAGAGCCTGGAGGAATTGCCAGGCTGCCCTTCCCTGCTCCCAGGAACCTGCACTGAGCGTGGCTTTTTCCTGGTCATCAGAGGGAAGGGAAGTCCGTAATGGTCAGTAGAGGTGGTGTGAAAATGCTGCTCTGACTCAATGCTGAAGTCTGGGGCAGAAATGCCAAACATATTGCAGGCTAACTGTTCAAATCAGCATATTTGGTATAGAAAAAAAATTGTCTGTGAGTACTTTTATATATTAAACCTTGTGAGGAACTTTGCCCTGCTGATTTAACATCCTTTAATTAGTTAGGTTCTTTTCAAGGTTTTTTAATTTGTTGGGTTTTTATGTTTTTTTTCTTTTCCTGTCTATGTTTGCAAAGAAAAATAGTCTGGCATTCTAAAAGAAAAATAGGATTAGAAGAATTTATTATTGGGCTACTATTAAACTAATAGAAACAGGCATATAAATTAATTTATATAAGCAAACTCCAGGTCTCAGGTCTAATCCATACCAGTGGTGACCTGTGAGGAAGCAGAGTTCCAGGAATAAATTTGCTGGTTTAGACTGGAGGGTTTCAACCCAGCTAATAAACACTCTGGTGCATGACTGAAATGTTACTGCAGTAGCTGGAGAGCAAACTGTCCCCTGTTTCACTTCTTTTTTTCACCAAATAGTTCTAAAATAACCAAAGTGTAATCACCACATTCAAGTAGCAGATTGTTCATGGACACAAAATACAGTCCTAAATCAAATCAATTGCTAACTGTGAAGCATTTGCTAGGCTCTGCTTTGCATAGTATGAGATAAGAAGCAAATATAACGCACTGGTCTCTATTACTAAATGCTGCTAAAAATGCAAAGTGATAAATGTGCTCTTTCAATTTCAATATAACATCATTAGTAGAGAGAGAAACCCTGTAAGGATCACCTGCATCTTAATGACCTGCATCCTCACCACCACTGTGAGTGCAGCTCTGTGCTTTTGCTGGGAACCCGTGCCATTTTAGGAAGTGTTGGTATTATTTTGCTACATTTTTGTTCTGGTGTTCTTACTTTCTTGCTCTCCCTTCCTAAGTATGAGTGTCTGGTAGTGAGAAACCCAGAGGAAATGTGTAGCCAGGGACATCAGCAGTGCTGGCAGATCAGAAGCAGCAGAAGGTCCAGCCAGAGCCCTTCCTGGCTCTGCTGAGTCCACAGGTTTTGGGCAGAATTATGGGCAAGGCTTACTGCAGTATCCCTGTGCTCAGGGTATGGATCATGCACTTGTTCTGCCAGCTTCTCCTGAAATATTAGGTCTTGCTCCATGCAGCTTTCTGTAGAATACAAATCAGCCGTGTTGGTGTAGTGTCCTGCTTGTACAACATATTTTGGTTATGTTTACCCTTGTATTTGCTCACTTCATGGCATGCTACAATATGTCAAAGAATGTAGATGCTGCTGCTTCCTATATAATTTTTCAGCTAAAAATGACAGGTGCCTGGAATTATTACCGTATTATTTTGGTTTGGGGTTTTTTTCACTAAGAAAACATCACAGATGCTGAGATGTTCTTCCCAGGAGTTTTGCAGAGACCAAGGGGGCTGTATTTGCACATTGAAATCTAACAAAAAAATACAATCTACTATTTTATGCTGCAAAACAAGGCAGACATCCAGCAAGGGCAGGAGCACAGGCTTCACGTAGTGAGAAGAAAAATTGGGCTGTGGGCAAGACAGGAGTGAAGAGAAGCCACACGGCAGAGTGTCAGCAGACTTGCTGTGTAGCTAATACTGGATGCAGTAAATAACCTCAGATATTTGGATTTTTTTTCCTTGTTTTTGAAACCTGAAAGAATGTACAAGAAATAGATTAAAGATGTGCGAGGTTCAGACCAGTGTTACTGTACCTGTGAAGGATAAGAACATATCATGGGGGGAAGTTCCACAGGGTGGTGGCTGACAGTCAGTTTGGGGAAGTTCTAAGGTGAAAGCAGATATTCCTACAGCCTGCTTTTCATTCCCATCCAAAAATACCCTTCCTTCCAATTTCTCTTTGGTGTCAAAATAAATGAAAATGTTCCATAGTGATTAATGGTGTACTGGCTACACAGTAAATGCCAGTAGGGATGCAGCTGATCAGCAAAGAGGATATTTCCAGAAAACTTCATCATATTTTGTTTTGACTTTATGCTGACACGTTGAATTGTGGCCAAAAACAAGTGATGCAATTCAGCCAGTTGTACAGGCAGGAGTGTGAGCACTCAGACACAGCCAGGAGAGTCAGTCCCACGGGGATTCTCTGCTAGGAGATGCCTCTCCAGAGAAATGCTCCACCACTGGACATCTGTGCTGGCCTCCTGGATTGCCCCCCCCAGGGATTCAGTCTGCAGGACAGGATTGCAGGAACATCTCTGTGGTTTCCAGGACCACCCAAGGTTGTGTGGCACTGAGGGACCCAGCACGTGCCACCTCTGGGAATAGAAGGAGGTGAGAAATGTCACCATGTCCTTGTTTCCTTTAGGAAACAGTTTAGTTATTTAGAAAGTGCTTACAAGATTTTGGAGGAAGGACCAAAAAAACCTGCAACCCAATGCAAATTAACTCTGTGGTTGTAGATTTTGATGGAGCTGGTTATACATAAAGTCTGTGCTGTGTGTATTCACCTGGAGACCTAAACTATTATGTAGGAAAAAGAACAACAACAGCACAATATTGTTGCTTTCACTACCATTGATCTTTAATTTCCCACTTCAATTTTGCTTTCTAGATTAAGGGGGTGTTTTTTGTACTGCTGTGTATGTGAGATGTTTAAAACTTGCTTGAGATTTCAATTTCCAGAGGGTTCTGCTGGCTGAGGTTGTAGTTTATCTAATATTTTGACAAAGTCCAAGCTCTGTGCAATAAAAGTCAATTTAGTTTTAAGCTGTTGTTCTCACCACTACAGTGAATAATCCAATTTTTAATTATTTTTTATGCTTTTTTGGGGGGGGTTGAGTATTATTTGCTGAAAATTTAGTTGTTTGTCATTACTGTAATTTTAGTGGAAGGGACATTGGAGAAACCAAGCCTCACTGGAATAGATTGTTATCCAGTGTAATGTATTGATCAGGTCAGGCAGTAAATTAACAGCAGCAGAACACCATTAAATTTTGAACTTAATTGCCTTCTACTCTTAATTTCTATTGGATATAATCAATAGGTGCCAGAGGAAAGTTAAAAGAGTTATTTAGCAAGCTGCTGTTTCCTGCAGCATAATGGAAAACTAATGTTTCATCTTCTAGTTGATGCAAATAATTTGTAGTTTGAGTGTGGCCACTTAAACATTTTATCAAAGACTGACTTTGAGTTCTGTCTTGATTAATCTTCATCCCTCCAAGAAAGAAAGGTGATTTAGTGGCACAATCTGTGTTTGCTTAGCTTCCCCTTTGATCTCTCTTTCCCTGGAGGATCTCTCTGGTCTCTCTTCCCATCTCCAGCCGTGCACACCCTGAGTGCTTCCAGGGGAGGGTTCTCAATTTCCTTTTCCAGGGAAATGCTGTGCTACAGCCAGTGGAAATGAAACCACAGCCTTGGCTTTTCTTCTTGGTTCTTTTCTCAGCTTTTTTGGGCAGGTTGCTCATTCTTTTTATTTTCCTGCCTGAAAAACACCAAAGAAAACAATTGCCTTTGCCAAAGGCTGGTGTCAAGCTGGAGTGTTGCACTTCCTTGCTGGACTCCCTGTGCTGATGTCACATTTTGTTCTCCTCTCCATCCTCAGTTTGTTACTCCCTCTGTCTCACATTTCCCTCTACAGTAATATTTTAGATACCTTTTTTAACTTGCTTTGAATTTCAGTATTGCTTATCCTGCTGTAATCTAAACCCAGCCCCTTATAAATCAATATCTCAGTGCTGTTATTATTTTTACACCTCTTTGAGCACTCTTTCCATTACCTGGTCTTTTGCTAATAAAATGCTGCAGAGGGAACACCATGTTTCAGGTGGCCCCAAGCCAAAGCCCAGTGTCACTGCCCTGTGGAATTACAGGGACATTAAACAGCCATTGAATGGAGGATGGACATCTGATGCAAATTAGGGAATTACTGCAAATTCTGGTGGGCCTCAGAAACCCTATTACTGAAGCAGCATGCAGAATAAAACAGGCCAAGGTAATAATACCTCAGTATTTTACAGCTGTGTCAGTTCTGTGCCAGTGGTGCTGCTCCATATTTATAACTTTATATTGGCATGAGGCAATTCATATTCAAGCTAATGGGAGTTTTCCAGGAGTGTTGATTCAGGTTCCTGATGAGAAATGAGTATAGCCCCTTTTGCTCATCTTCACAGCAGAAATAGCAGTTAGAGTTGAGAAGAGTCTACTTGAGGTTTTATGAAGTGGAGCATAATGATGCACCAAATGAACAGAGCTTCACAGAAGTCTCATTTTCTAAGAGAGTTGATCTATACTTGCTCTGAAAACCAAGTATGTTCAGGGAGTGGCAAGTTACCCACCTCAAAACAGAGTGACAATGACTGATCCTTGCTCTGGTATCTTGACCTACATCTGTCCACAACTCTTACCATTATAAAATATATATAATGGGTATTTTACTGGGAGCACATTTGTTTTTATTCAAGTCCTATATATTAAAAAAAACATTGCTTGCTGCCTGTGCAAATTCAAAAACTGCCAAATCATCAAAAGAGCTGGGTATGAATTTAACTCTTTGACAATTACTCCTTGTCACATTATTCTGGTTAACAGGGAATTCATCACAGTAGAGAAGGCAAAAATAAAGCCTCTTGACAGTTACAAGAAATTACCTGTGCTCACAATAATATATTTTCCAGGGGAAGGCTGGAGGGCAGAGTTTGACAGTGCTGAAGCTGTGCCACCTGCAGGGATGTCCTGTGACCATTGTTGGACTGGACTTCCCTTTGCAGAGGGATGACTTGTTTGTCCATGTTACAGACCAGCAGGAATTGTGGAAGGTTCACAGTCCCAGCTCCCCAGAGATGCTGAAATTCCCCTGTTTTGGCTGTTTCACTGGCCTTTATACTAGGAGGAGACAGAAGAGGTGATGGTTGCCTCTTGTGTGTTTAGGGGACTGAACCACAAAGTCCAGGTGCCCTTGGAGATGGGCAAAACAGGAAATTGGACATGGGGCTAATTGAGTGTCCCTGGCCAGGAGGGTGTCAGCAGCTAGAATGGCATTCCCATTTCCCATGAAGAGCTTCTCCTCGTGTTTCACTCTTGTGCCAAGAAAAAGATAAAAGGAGATTTTTCTCTGTCTCACAGAGGAGAATCCCCTTTTCATCCAAATGAATTATGCTGTCTTTGAGGCGCCAGATTAATCTGTCTGTGATATCCCTCATGCATTGCTTCCAGACTAACACATTATCTGGGTTTCTTCTTCCATGATCTACTGGTACAGATGAAAGCTAACACACGTGGTAGGCTGGAAAATCTCAAGAGGAAGCCATGGAAATCTCTGCAGGAACAACTCTGCCCTGCTGGAGAAGAGAGGTGCATAATAAGACAACATTTATGTTAAGGTTGATCACAAGGATAGTTTGGTGCAGTTGAAGCTCCTTCTCTGACTTGTCATCATACAAACTTTGTGAACCATAGATTATTGCATTTTAGGTACCCACAGCAGGACAGGCAGACAAGGTAGGAAGTCTCAGAGACACACATGAATTAGGATTAAATGGAGCAAACTAATTCCCAATCAAATCTACTCACCACTAAAACAAAGAAGATGGAAAAAGACAGGATCAAAATTAGCGAGCTAACAGATTGCATTTCTCATTGGGAAGATGTCCTGGGTTATGAAATGCTGGTGGATTTTAAGTTCAATTCTGCCCTTATTTGTCATGCACATTTGTAATGCATATTTGCAGTCATCACCTTCTAGTTGAATCAAGGCAGTGAGTTTTTGTTTTTCTAGGAGTGCTGGAGGTTTTATAGCTTAGCCTTGGCAGAAGTTTGCCTGTGGTATTATACAATTCACATCATGGTTAGGCTGGGCACTGCAATTGTTGCTGCTCTGTCTGTTCTCTGTTGTGTTTGTAAAAGGATCAGGATTGAAGTTGTGAGGTTTTCTTCTGATCCCTAAATCCAGAAGTGTATTTGCACCATTTTTATCCTCAGAAAGTTATCCACTGCTCACCTCTTGCTTTCCTGAGAAATAGTCAGACAAGACACTTTGGAAAGTGGGATTTTTTGTACATGCTGTTTGCAGTACTAAGAAATTATACCAGGCAGTAACTCTAGTTGTGATCCAAAACCTCCACACAACAACAGCAAAGCCTGAAAATCCAAAAGAAAGAAAAAAGTAGCCTGCCAAAAAGATACAGCTCTTCAGAGGTTTTGTGAAGTAGTTTTGGGAGTTTCAGGCAATATTATTTTCTTTGCATAACTGTTCAAACTGGGTGCACTGTCTCTATGCATAAACTGTTTTCAGCTCTGTTTGGTCATTCAATCTAAAGAGTGTTTTGGTGGCACTTTGGAATTTCTCAAAGATTGGCACTGGCAGGTGTAAGACCTTTGGACTCTGCTGAAGGGGAGCTGAAGGGAAGCTTCAGTTTCTGGAAGAAGCTTTGCCATTAGTTTCATGGCCAGCAGAACTAACAAATGATGGCTGCAGGAAAACTGTGTAACAGGCTGACAGTGGAAAGGACTTTATATGGCATCACTGGAAATATGTGTGAAACCTTGCCATGGATTTGCACATATTTCCCAAGAGTTTCAGCCAAACAAGGAGATTTCTACATCTTTGTCCTGTATGACAAGCAAGTGCATTTTATAAAGATATGTTCTGCACTGCCATAACAATTTCTCTTTTCGCCTTTGCAAGCCATCAGCAGGAGGTGATGGCATCACCTCCTCATTCCTACCCTCCATCTACCCACATAGCCATGAGAGCATGCATGCAAAAACGCATAAAAATGTCAGCCTTGCAATTTAAATGTCAACCCTTCAATCTTACCTCAGTACATTTAGACCCTCCTTTGCATACTGTGTGGCTGACTCCTTACAAATCCAGTTTTCTTCAAAATGACAGAGGAGGTGTCCATGGCCCTTTCTGATAGTTCCATTTGTTACTGTCCCCTTGCAGAGCACAAATGTAATGCAGTGTGCTCTGCTGAGAGACCAGTCCCAGGCAACCCTTTAGGGATATTAAATAGACATTTCTATTGTCTTTGTGCTGATCTGACTCCCTTTTGCTTCACCAGAGTTTAGCAGGCTCTTGCTGAAATGCTGCTGGGATTTGGCTTCATTGTGATATCTCCCAGCATCTCTGCATGGGGGGAAGATGCTGCAAAGGTGTGTCCCTGCTGCCCATCTCTTTCAGGGCCCTGGAAAAAAAGAAAACACAGAATTAGATACCTAGATATAGATATATATTGGTGTGTAATCCACTTCACAACTTTGTCTAGATGGTTTTCTTTCCCATGCTGTGGAGTTTTTTCAGGTCTACATCTCAGGGGAGCCATTTGGCATCACGCTGAGTGATGTTTTGGTGGGTGCTGCAGGCTGCTGAAGAACACAAACACACCTCTGCTGCACTGCTGAAGCTGCAGACACAGCCTGCTCTTCCCTCTGTCCCCTTAGTACAAAATGCTATTCTAGAACTCACTTTCAAAGACTGAGGGCTTCCAGTGAGTTACCTAAATTTTATGTTTGGGCACCTAAACTACTTGTCCTCAGTGGTTTTCTAAATTAAAACTTACAATTTAAAACAAAAAAGCACTGTCTATACAATTAATTTTCTCATATTTATTCTATTTGAAATTAAGACCAAATACAGTGAGTGTAAAAACTAACATAACTTGTTAGCTTTTGAAAAATTTCCTCCCAAACAGCAATAAGAAATGTACATGTGTACAGTAAGAGATTTCTCTGGGGTCAGATTTTTTTTTTTAATATTATTCTTATTTAGAGAGATAAAATCTTGCAGCCATTCTTAAGGAACTCATGAGCTCCTTCCTATTCCACTGCCCACAGAAAATGGAAAGGAGTGCCTCTGCTTCTCACTCTGGCAGAGAACACAAATACAATCCAATATTTTCACTGAAGGATCAGGGATATTTTTGCCATTTTTCCCCATGTTCTGCAGAGCAGCTTGTACAATCCACAGTGATCCAAAGACAAGAATATGCTTTCTCTTCCTGGCTGGATTTTACAATGTCAAGGTAGGGCCTGAAAATTGCTTTGAGATCCTTGCAGTAGAAGTGTTGAAAAGGCACAGGAAACTGCTCTGGTGTGATGAGACACCAACTTGGCTGCAGCATGAGCCTCCCCATTACTGCAGAAACCTTTGGAGGTCAAAAGCTGTCCTAATTTGACTATTTCTCACTGCTTTTTAATAGAAAAAAAATCTGATAGTGTTTGAATTATTCATTTATATGACAATACAAAATCTTGAAGCACATCAGCCACTAAAGACTATTCCTTGCAGAAGCCCTTCTGCATATCCCTGGCCAGGGCTGCTGCTCCCTGTGAGAAGGGAAGAGCTGGAAGGTTTCCCCATGAGCTCCTAACACAGAATGCAGCCTTGAATGCTCCCCAGCCACAAATTGAGGCCCTGAATGCATAGTAACTGAATATTCATTTTGTCCATTCTTTAGAAAAATAGTTACAATTTAAAGTACAAGAATGGCTCCATTCATGAGCCACGATGTGAGCAAAGCCTCTGCCACCGGTGCCGTATCTGCATTTCTTAATAAAGAGCCAACAAAGCTGATATATTACCACGTGTAAAAATAATGAAAAAGAGATATCCAGGGAGAGAAATTATGTTTTTGTCATGAAGTGATGTGGGTTGATTATAAGCATAGGTATTATTTCTCTCTGTTGTTCACTTGTCTGTGCAGAGCAGGACAATCAGGACAGGGAGTGCTCCTGCTGCAGGGCTGGGTGATATCAGGGCTCCAACATTTGGAGCAGCAGATACTTAGGGTAAAACTTTCCCCTGATTTGAGCTGAACTATTCATCACACACATAGCTGTCATTAATCTTACATGCAGAGCCAGGCTTCTCATATTTCAAAACCTTTGGAGAGGCAGCTTTTTAATCTATATTTGGTTCTTCTTTTTTCCCCCCTCTGAGACTGGTTTCTCTTTGCATACAATGCTGCAGTAGTTTCCATTTTAACAGAACCCTGAAATAAAATACTCTAATTTAAAACCCTAGCAGAGAGAAACAATTATCTTGAAATCCTTTCTTATTTTTTTGGAGGTAAAAACCTTCAATGACAGCACTGGTGACTGCCAAAATTGACATGCATTTTAACTTCTGTTTCAAGCAATGCTTTATCTTAATCACAACAAGAGGGCACATACTCCAGGATGGAGCCATAAATTCAATTAATCTCAGTAGTAATTCACAAAGCAATCCATTATAATATAATGCAGCACCTTGAAGTGTGTAAATTACAGCAGCTGAAGATGTTTAATGGCCAGAGGCAGATGAAGAAGCTGCCCAGCAGCTCCTGGTGGCAAGTTCTAAGTACTTCTGCCTCCTCTCTGACACACCATTCCAGACAAAAGGCAGATCTGCTCCTATGAGCCAGGAGAAGGAAGAAAAAGGACAAGGAAACAAAAATGTCAGGAAAAACAGGAGAAAAGATAGAATTGCTGTGAGGGCAGAGAGTGGCAGAGGGGTGAGGTCTAAACTTATTCTCAAAAATACATGAGCTGTGGCAGCTGCAGGTTATGAAGTATTCCTATCAAAACTTTCTGGTGACCAAGAGCAAAAATTTTAAGTGATTGGCATATCTCTCTGGGTTTTTTGAGATAATAATATAGCTGCCAGCTCCTTATTTTGTAGGTCATTAATACAGCTCATACTCTAAACCCTTCTGTCTGCTAATATTGAAACAGGATGTTCTTGGAATCCCAACCTCTTTGCCATTTTGCAGAGCAGAATCTGGACACAGAGCATTATGAATTCAGCAGTGTGTGTCACTATGGGAACTGTTTCTGCTGCCAGACAGCTTTGGGAATGAACTGGCTGTTTAGGCACGTGTGTGTCTGTGTGTGTGTGTCTGCCAGGCAGGCATAAACATTCAAATGCAGATATGTAAATTTTACCATTAAGTGTTTGTACCTCTTTGCTTCCCCATTTCTTCTTATTTTGCTTCATTTAGCATAGATTATCTCAGTAAGTCTGGCAACTAGTCAATTACTGAATTCCTTTCAAAGGAAGGGAAAAGGAAGATTATAAAATTCATCAAGCTAGCATAAATCACCATATCTTCCCCACCTGAGGATCTGACCCTCTAACAGTAGTTTCTTTCTTCTTTATAAAGGTAATTATTCTATTAAAATTAATAGTAAAATGAATACTGCTGTGACTGAATTACATGGGATAAGCGTGAAATACTGTGATCAGTTCTGCTATGAATTAGTAATTATAGTGTGCCCAGTGAAATTTGCATACTTTGCTCTCCTTCCCTGCTATCTGCCTTGGTTTAGTTGCCAGTGCTCTCCCTGGGGTTGGAGCTGGAGATTGCTGGTGCTTTATGCAAAGAGGAGGTGTTTGCAGAACATAGCACCCCTGAGTTTTAAGATAGCAGAAGAAGTTACAAGATAAGCTTGGGTTTGTTTGGTATTTGAAATAGCTGTGATTGCCTTTATAAATGTGATGGTGTGGGGGGGTTTTAGTGCTTACATAAATGAGGTGAGGGGGGAAAAGTCCTCCTCCTATTTCTGTGTGAAAAGTTTGTGTTCATATGACTTTGAGTTGATGCTGCCTGGAGCAGTGGAAGGAGTTGCTATCTCAGAGGGATGGCAGCTGGAATGATGGAGAGCCAGCACAGGAGGAGTTCTCCTCTCATGGAGCTGCTTCACAAAGAGCTGAGTCCAGCTACTTGTGCTCAGGTGCTTCATGCAAAGTTTAGAGGTGACCTTGAAGAGGATAAATTATACCAGGATGAAAGACAGCCTTTCCCACACACATATTGAGAGACCTGCCTTGGGCCAGCAATATCAATTACCTATCAGCTAAAGGATGGAATGTAATAATCCCTTTTTTCTATTTTGGTGGTGCTGTAAGGTCTTGGGGCAGAAGTCAAGTGTCAGGTCCAGGCTGATTTCTCAGGAGGAGAAGGCAGAGGGAAGTTTTTCCCTGCAGCCTTACAGCCCTGCCATGCCAGGATACCTGCTCAGCTCAGGGACTCTTCAGCTCAGCACCAGATAAACACCCACATCCCAATGGAACAGGATCTAGGGAGAAAACAGATGGAGAGAGAGTTTCTCCCCTTCAACACTCAGGGACTGGAATCTGACATCCTACAAGAGCTGTGTGCTCAACTCAGCTCCAGAGGTGGAGAGAGGAAATCAGTGATGGCCAGGAAGGCTGGGAAAGCTCTAACTGGCTGCATTCCTGTGAATTAATTGCTTTTGTTAATAGGATTTTATTGTTATTATCCTTATTAGGATGATCATGGGCTGGTTTTAGATAGCTTATGCTTGATTAAATAATGGCCTGCTGTAGTGATAAATGCAAACATGTTCCAATGGATAAAAAACTTATTTCTCTTTCCTGAAAATAGTGTGTAGCAACAACTTCTCAAAAAAAAAATTATAAAAGGGGAGAAAAGGAGACTTATGCTGACATATTTAATATATTTTATTTCTTTGGATAACTTTGATCTTGACAATCCCCAAGTTAATAGAAAGTTGTTCTTTTTCCCTCCCTGAAATAGCCTGTGTAGTGCACAGCTTATCCAGATCAATAGAAGCATTTTTTCACCCCAGGAACACAACCTTAAACAATTTGCAAAAAGGTCATATAAACTTTTGATGCAAGCCATTATTTTTAATTCATGTGGTCTACCCATGTTTCCTAGCACCTGAACTGTCCTTTCTGCAAATTACATTCTTTTTGTGAATATAAACAGTTTATTAAAACTCCTGTATTAATTATTTAAATGAATTTATAAATATTTGAGGAAGCCCATGCAAAAGGCGCTCATAATAAATTATTATATCCCACCTTCGTTGAAAGCTAAATTAAAGAACTCTGATTATTACCTTCTGTGAGAAAGCCTTTTCAGCTGCCTGTCATCACAAGGTCTGGGACAGGAGAAATTTGTCTAAGTAACAGCAAAAAACATAAAAATCAGCACCTAAAGGTCAAAGTGAGTTAAGAACATTTGTATCTTAGAGAGTTTGTGCTAAGTGTGACACAATCGAGAGTGGGACCATTCCTTTGGCTGAGCTCCGTGTCTTATGGGGGAGCCACCAGTTTCCAGCCTCAGCTTTGGGATCACAAGAGTGGGGACTGAATTACTGGCAAAAGGGAAAGGATTGGTGCTGAGGAGAGGCCTGAAGCAAATGAAGAGAAATCACTCACACAGGTCGATTGATCGAATGAGAAGTCAGATACTGTAAGTGGCGCTGGAAAGAATATCAACCCTGAGAGTCCATGGCAGATCAGCCTGAGCAGTGCAAGGGGATTTCTTATATGAAATTAAATGGAAAAAAACCAGAAATATATAAAAAATGGCAGCAGTAGAATAGCAAAAACTTCTCTGGATAAACTTCTCTGGAAATTCTCTTCTGGATGGAAGAAAGCTTCCTATTGGAGCCCTCAGTTTTGCAGTGTTAGTGGGTAAGAGTCCCTTTGTGGACATTCCCACCTTTTGGGTCCCATTCTCTGTGCACATGGCTGTCAAGGACATTGCACATTATAAATGGCAGGTACCAGTCAGGACAGAAGTGGTTCTGCAGAGTTTGGGTAATGGATAATTAAATTGATTAAATAGAAAAAGATGTCAGGAGAGGATCCCCTTCACCCTGTGCTTCTTTCTTAATTGTCCTGTGTTCAAGGAGCCTCGTGAGGTGGGCGCATGGATCCCGTGACAATTTGGTGAAGTCAGTTTGTGGTCATGCAGGATGGATGCTGTGAAGCCTCAGTGTGACCCGAGGTGATGGGATGAAAGCAGAGCACTTGTAGAGATGGGCTCAGCTCTCTGAGCAATGACAGCTCAGATCAGCTGTGCACAGCCACTCTTTACAGCTTTCCCAGCGCTTTTCCATCGACCTGCTTCTCTTGTTCATCCACCTTCTCTTCTTTTGGTGATCACTATTAAAGCAGAAAATCAGAAATATGAAGTCTAAGGACTGCAACATAATGCCTGGAATTAGGGGGCTCACTAGGCAATTATTTTTCCTATTTTAGCACTTATGTTTGAAGATTAATATTTAGAAAGAAAATCCACTTATTTCAACCTTTTTCTGTTCTAAAGTGCTTTAAAATGATAGAGGAAGGGAGTATTGTAAAAATAAAAAAAAATATAAAATAACAAAATTCCATCTAAAGCTTTCTGTTTGATTTTTTGGTAACTAGAGCAATTCCCAGTGTCTTTGTTTATCTATTTGTCTTTGCAGAGCTCCTGTTTGCATACATTTTGCAACTGGCAGAGCTGAACTCATTCTGCAAAACCTTTTCCACTAATTCATGCTCATAATTGTAAGGAGCTTGTGCTGGGCACGCTCAGGCTCCACGTACATTCATTTTGTATGAGCAGTAATGAGATCAAGTAGAACAAGGACAGATGTTTGTGGAAAACAAAGTCCCTTTTGTAGTGATGAGAACAGAGCTGAGAATCACCTGAGCAGAGTGGCCACGAGATTCCTGGAGTACCTGGAGTCTGAGGCTCTCAGCTCCTTCCACCTTCTTATTTTTTCAAGAGCGCATCTTATGCATTACAATGGAAATAATGATCTTTGTATAAATTCAGGATTATTCACTCCAAGGACAACAGGGTAAGGTCATTGTATAAATTATTACTAGCAAAGAGTTACCTAGAAGAAATGAAATCCAGGGCCTCTTCCAAGGCAGAAAAAAAAAGGAGGAAAAACATCACTGTGAATCGTAGAATTTTGATCTTTTAAAATGGTACAGCTCGGAGTTAAATTGATCAGAGGCAAAAAGACATGAGCTGTGCCAATAGCAGCGTGGCCATGAAATTTCAAGTGCCCATTAAAAGACTTCTCAGCTCTGTAAAAGGTCTCAGAGTAAATAAGCATTATGAGCACTGAAGGAAAACATAATTTCAAAAGAAAGCTTGTCAGTTAAGGTCAGTTTAATATCCACACATGAATTTCACTGTTTGTAAGTCTTGCTGATAAGCTTTTATAATTGAGTTACTTCTCTTATTCCATGCATATTGAAGCAGTAATTAAGCTATGATATGAAATACAAAATATGGTGTGCTCAATTCATCAATTTTTGTTCAGTCTCGCAGTTCTTGTTCCAATTGCACTGGCATTGTTGCACTAAAATATCTCCCAATCTATCATGTCAAGATTATGCATGATGTAATTTGTAATAGCAGCTAGGGATTTGTTTACAAAAAACAAATGTTCCTTTAATCTTTGAAACAAAATTAGACATGTCTTACATCACAGAACAAAGATAGCTGAATGAATACAACACTTTTAATAAATCAGTAATTACCTCCTGTAGTGCCAGTTGGCGTATTTAACTTGACCTTTGAAAACAGCTTCTTCCACACAGATTTTAAAATGTGCTCTCCTGGACTGTGGAGATATGAGTGCTCTAAAGGTGTGTTATTTATGCCACAGCAGTTCCCAGTTCATGGAAGAGAATTTGGACCTAATTGTCTTTTCCCAGCAGAGATAATTGTGAGTTAACTAAACCAGCTCCTCAAGAAATGTGCAGGCTCTGCCTTTCGGTACCACTGTGCAGAAAGCAGCAAGCACCACCTGCAAGTTCAGAGTGCCATAATTAGAACAATAAAACCTCCCTTCATTTTCCTTTCACATGGAATCGTCCCTGCAATGAGAGCACAGTGCCCCTGACCCCGTGCAGGGTGGGTTTGGGTTGGTGGAGGTCTGAATGAACAAGTTTCTGTAGCTGGACTGAAATTATCTGGTGGGTACAGACAGCAGCAAAGGGCTGCTCCCACCCTTCCCTGGGATTTTGCTGCAGGAATCTTCCAGGTCTGATTATTATCCTTTTTCCATCCTTTTTAAGGGGAGATGGCTTCATGTATTTCACACCTCTTAGCAGTCTCCTTTCCCAAAAACTCCTTAACATCCAGATTTTAAGAGAAATATAGAATCATTGAATCCCAGAATGGTTTGGGTTGGAAGTGACCTTAAAGCCCATCCAGTTACCCTTCTGCCATGGGCAGGGACACCTCCCACTCTCCCAGGCTTCTCCAAGTCCTGTCCAACCTAGCCTTGGACACTTCCAGGGATGGAACAGCCACAGCTTCTCTGGGCACCCTGTGCCAGGGCCTCACCACCCTCACAGGGAAGA
Organism: Pseudopodoces humilis; assembly: GCF_049639895.1. NCBI lineage: Eukaryota > Metazoa > Chordata > Aves > Passeriformes > Paridae > Pseudopodoces > Pseudopodoces humilis. The sequence continues at coordinate 16,045,711 of NC_142212.1, forward strand.
ATTTCTTCTCAATATCTAATTTAAACCTGCTCTCTTTCACCCTTTTACTGCTCAGGTTCTTTCATGTTTTCAGTTCTTTTGCCACCTTTCCTGCCCTCTCTTGCTTTCTCCAGCGGCAGGCACCCGTCTGATAGCCCCCACTCTTGCAGAGACACTTGGAATCTCAGCCACATATTTCAATATTTTCTCAGTTTGGAGTTCCAGCCACAGGTCTGTAAAGGACAGGGAACTTAGTATTTTTCACAGAGGAAGAGAGGGAAAGTATAATAGCTTGCACTTCAAAAAGAAAGCCAAAGCAAAAACCATTTTTCACTGGAAAATCATACACAAATAAATAAAAAAAAAAAGGTGTTTTTCATTGACTAATGACACATAACCACATTATATCATTAATTTCTGTAGATTCAATGCAAGAATTTTCTATGTATATTTATTTGCAGGAATGTTCTCTGTTAACAAGAGTTTTTCTGGTAATGAGGGAAACACTACACAATTTTTACCCAAGTGGTACACCAGATTTTAATTTCATAACTGATAACCCTCCAATATATTATGCATGCTTTGTTATGCCTTATAAATGCATTACAGTTATATAATTTATTCATTTTCAGTGTTCTTTCATAGTGCTTTTCTGCTAGGCTGTGATTCTGGCACCTCATTCAGTCAAAATTTCACGATAGACTTTGACCCTTCCGAGCCCATTTCACAGCTTTTCCCTTCCACATCCCCAAACCCAACACCAGCAGCACAGGAGCTCATGTTTGAGCAAATGGCAGCTTTTACAGACACCAGATTTGGTCTGAAGTTTGCAAAAACTGAGGTTTTGGGGTTTTTTTCCCTGTTTCTCCAGTAACTGTTGGATCACACGCTAAACACAGATAGTTGGTTTATATATATATATACACACACACACATACATACATATATATATATGATTTAGGGTCCCAGCAGCCACTGGAGGAGTAACATTACAAGGCCACCCACAAACCCCTAATCTTCATCTCTTCATCTCAAAGCCTGACACATCTCCCTCTGCATTTTAACTCATTAATTTACTTTATTATTGAATTATTATGGCATGGAGATATAATTCTTTGATGGCACACCAGTCCTCAACTCTGGTCTGAAACATTCCTGTGAATATTTATAAGTAGTTTCCTATTGTCTTTCCAAATATGTATAAATATGTTGCATTTCATTAAATATATAACAATAAGATTAAGCTCTCACTAGGTTATCTGAAGCCATTCAAAGAGGCTGTAAATCACGTTGCTTCATTGCACAAATATTTTAGCAGCCTGCTCTCAGCCTTGTTCTGCAGGGAAGGGTGGTTTCAGTTCCAAACTTCAGTAATAAATAGCAGCAATGGTTCTCCCTAACCTGCAAAAGAAGCCCAGACAGGCTGGGAGGGCATCCTCAGTCACCTGCATTCACATCAGCTCCCTGAATGTTGGATTTCATGTCCTCATCAGCCTCATTAGCCCTCATTAGTGCCAGCAGGTTGCTCTCAAATGCCCCACTCTCTTTGCAGAGAGGTTATGTCAGCCACCAATAAACCCACACACATAAAACTATAAATAAAGTTGGCAGCTTGATGCTTGCCTTGGATATATGTTGCTGTGCAAGAGTTCAGGAAATTCCAAGAAAAAATACAAGACTGTGTTCTAGCACTCTGGAAGGTCATGGAATACACTGTGCACTTTTGGGGAGACAAGTTTATCATACATGATTTATTTTATCATTTCATGTCCTTTCTCTCTGCCACAGATATCTGCAAAAATCTGTTTTGTTGAGGCTTGCTCTGCCTTTCCTTTGCAGAAATGGAGTTTCCTGATAGATAATGTGCTGAGGGCTCTGTTAGAATATCAGCTGTGATCCATGACTTTCAGAGAAAAAGTGTCTGGCTTTAGTCATGTCTGAGTTCAGTGCAATGTGGAATAATTACAGCTTTAAAAAAACTGCCACGCTTTTTGAGTGCAGGATTATCAAATGAGAACAGGGTTGAGAGCCAGCTGCCAGCACAATTGGGAGCCACTGGCATCTCCTGAAGGAGTGCCACAAGAGGCCTCCCAGCCTGACAGCTTCTTGCTGGCTTCATTTTCGTATTTCCTAAAAACCCAGACTTTGAAAAGATCTCACAAGTTGAACTGTGAGGGGCTAAGAAACATTTTAATTTCTTTTCCTGGTCATTGCTGCTGCGAGCTTCCCGACCCAGAAAATGGCTGTGCAAATTCTGCAGCTCTCCTTGAGCTCTGGGTGCTTTACCTGTGTGCCAAAAACCAGTAGAGCTAACAAATCCTTGTGCTTTAGCTCTGAACATCTGGGCACACCTTACAGGTGCTCACACACCTGGGTTCTGTCGCTGCCAGTGACATTCACTCACCGTGAAGGTGCTGCCCATGAGGAATCCTGCTCCTACTTCAGCCACATCCCTAAGCAGCAGTTGTTTCCAGAGGTGCAAAGAAAGGGACATGGAAAAATTACAAAGCTGCAGCAGTTGATGTCTCCCAGTCTGCATTGAGGGACAGAAATTCCTTGGCAAAATCTAAGCTTTTTTTTTTTTTTGTGGGAAATCTGCTCTTTAATGGACCATCTCCATCTAGCTCAAAGGCAGGAGTGTGCTTAAGGGCCTTCTGGCAGCACTTCACATAATTTTAATGTTATAATTTATTTTCATAGTGCCTGAGAAACCCATTCTTCAGGCTGGTACAACTGGAGAAAAAAAAACGTCAGTCCCAACTTCCTGCAAGTCAGTGTTAAAGTTCAGCAGGGCAGAAGAGACAGAGAGCAACATACAAGGAAACACAGCAAGAATAACTCATCCTCTAAGTAAATAAAATTGCAAATGGCAAACTGGTACACCAAGGTGAGGATTTACCTGTAGTAACAGAGAAAGTGAGAAGCAGAGCTGGGATTAAACAAGCATTGGGAATTTCTGCTTCCCAGGCCACCACCACCTCTATTGGTCACATTGTCAGGAGGGAAGCACAAAATGTGTTTATGTCATTTTTCCTAATTTGCCTAACAGTATGTTGGCTGCTAGGAAATGGCAATATAAGTGGGTTTTTCACTAGTGAGTCTTCCCATGCTGTCGAATTAGCACCCTTTTTTGCTGGTTTATGTGGATCTTAAAAGGAAATTGTACACGGATTCTTTGCATCTAATCTGCCTTTTCATATTTAATGGTGCAGCCCACAGTGTTGTTCAGACATGTAATACAGTCTTAAAAATACCTTACTCTAGCTGCTGAATATTTTGTAATGGAGAATCAGGAATTCTGAATGGAAAAAAAAAATTAAATCTTCAATTCTTTCAATGTGGTCAGTGAATTAATAAAACATTTAAAAAAGGAAAACACTGGAGAATATCACAAAGATCAGACTGTTAAAAAAAAAAAAAAGTTTAGTTTGCTGATGTCTTTTTAATGTTTACTACAATTAAAAAATATTAAATTAACTCAGCAAGACTGAATTTGAGGCAATTAGATGTATGAGACACTGCTTGCCAGACTGCACTGTGCTTGTATTTTTAATGGGAGAAATGTCCATTTCCCAGAGCTATGAGAGGTCTGTTATCAAAATCTGTGAAGCATTGCACTGCAGGAGCATTAGACTGATACTTCTAAAATTGAGTAAGATTGAATTAAAGCAGAGTTTGATAGTTTGGACTCCCTGTAGGAAACATCCTGCATTTCTCCCAGATAGCAATATTCAACCTGAAATCTTTTGTTTTGGATTTGTATTCTTTAACTCATCAGATTGCTCCTCTACAGCTCCCAGAGTGCCTGCTATCTCTGTCTGATTATGAAATACATAACCCTTCAAATGACACTTCCTTTCAGTCCAGTTTTCTCATCCTCTCAGAAAGTGTGTTCCCACCCCTGTAATTCATTCTGCTCCCCATGACATCCCAATAAACTAAGAGAAACTGCATGTCTCATTCAATTCTCTGAGATTTTGTTGTATAGGTGAACACAGGGTTACAGTTTTTCCCATTCTAGTTTATATCCTTTTTTTAAAAAAAAATAAAAAAAATATTACAAACTGCTTGAAAGATTTTACCCACCTCTGTGCTGTTGCTATTGCCAAAATCTCCATCAGCACAAGAATCTCTCATAGGGAGTTTGAACTTTCCTTTAATCTAATCCATTTAGAAAATGACTCACAATATATTGAATAAAGAGGAGAAAATTGATATCTTTTCATTAAGCTGACAAAGTCTTTTTCACTTCTGACATCTGTGAAATGTGTTCTCTATTTAAATTTTATTTATATCAATCTTGGCTGGTAGAAACACGATTAAAACAGAATGCTCTGTACTTACAGGGAAAACTTTCCCTTCCTGCCATGAGTGTCATACTGGTTTTGAAAATGAGCTTCTTATTCCTTGCAGTAACACAATACCTATGATCAGGAGGAACCACAATCTAATATCTCCATTCCTTTGTATTCTATTTCTATATAAACAAAATGTGTGCACTTTATCACAGGCAAAAAGAGAGCTGCTGTGGCTTTATAATGGCAACTGCAGAAGCATCTTGGAACATTTTAATACATAGCTTGTTCCTTCTAAACTGCTGAAAAATGCATGATGATACTTTGCTCTGTTTTCATATTTCAAGTTTCCATAAACATGAATTAAAGTTATCTATTACTTTGTGAGGATGGTCTCATTGTTACATTGTTAAATATAATGTCTTTATACTTATTGCCATATAGACTGTCATATTGTTAAAGCAGTTTCCTAAATGCAAATGCAGAAAAGTTAAGGAGAATTTTATCTGCAAAACAAAACCAAAAAATTTGCATTTTCTCTACAGGCAGGAGTAGCAAAAATGACAGAAGCAATTTTCTGTGAGTGTCTGGGCTGTGTGTGCACATTTCCTCTGTCCATGTCCTGTTAATCACCTGTAAAATGCCTTTCAGGAACTGAGTACCTTCAGTTTAATGCAAGAACTTGAAGACTGAGAAATGTGAAACATAATAAATTCAGGAGTTTCAACAGGAAGCTTTAATCAAATGGATTGTGTATTTTTCCCAAACTTTGTTGTACTCAAGAAGAAGATGATTGAACAATTAGTGTTTGTGTGCTGATTTGATCTTTTAGGTGTAGATATATGGTGTTCAGTGCATTTCTACTGCCCCTTAATAGAATACTTTGACACTGAAATTCAAGGGGAAAGCTTTTCCCCAGCCAGCTGTCCTCATATATCACAACTTTGTGCTCCAGATGATGCACAAGAGCAAATCAAAACATGGTCACTACCTTTGTGCAGCCTCCAAAGGGTCTCATGAACTTTGAAGGCTGAATCCCACTGAATCCAAGCTAAACTGGCAGCTCCCTGCAGTCCCCTAAGGCTTTGGACACTATGTTTGGGAACAAATGTATTTTAAAATGCAATAGAATTGTGTAAACATGAGAAAATATAAGCTATTCTATTACTTTTTTCCCTGTATTCTATCTGATCTTCAGATTTCTTATTTGTAGTTTGTCTGGAGCCCATGATTTGCAAATGCCATTTCAACCAAATGCTTTTTGTGTGTGTTAATCCATGCAGAATAAATACATCAAAAGTTAAATATTTTCATCAAAATTATTCTATGGCTTTGCAAACAAAGATTTTTAGAAAGTGTCAATTGGGATGAAAAAGAAACCTTGAGAGTTTATTGAAGAAAGTTACTTTTTTTCCCCAGCTCCATTGGTGATACGTTAGGAGTTAAATATTCTTATAAAAGAGGCATTTTCTTGAAAATAGTTCAGATATAAACAATTCCTTATTTAACCTAGAAGGTGGTGGGAAAAAAAAGACAAAAATAAAGCACTGAAACCAAACACAAGCAAAGCAGGAGTAGTCAAAGCTCTTCTGTTCCATGTCCTTTTCCTTTCCCCATGGCAGAGGGATCTGTCTCAGTCCATTCACCCTTGCATGAAGAAATTCTTGTGCTTCGTGTACTCCCCAGACAGTGAGAAAAGCACGATGAGACGCACTCCAGAATGCTCCAGGTGTCTAATTCAGCATGATGTGAGCACTCACAGCCTGTGCTGCCTGGTGATTAACAGGAATCTCTAATTCTCACCCAGGATGAGTGGTTTGGGTCACTGAGACTCAGGTTCCTCGGGATCTGGGAGGTCTTGAATAAAAACCACACTGAGGGGAACATCTTAATTTGGGCAATTCCCTCTCCCACCCAACTGCTTCAGCTCATCTCAAAGTGACAGAACCTAAACACAGAGAAGCTGCATCATTTCCCTGGGGAAGGTTTCTCCCCTCCTCCCACAGGTGGGCCCAATCTCAGGTGCTGCAAACTGTGATTCGTTTTAAAGCCTTTTCCTCCCTCTTTGAACAGAGCTGGAGGTGTAAAACTTTGAAATCAAGTAGAACTCAAAGGATCAGCAGTTCCCAAGAAAGACAACTGGTCCTAAAGATTAAAAAGCTCTTAATAGAAGAGAAAACCTATAAACACAAGATTCAAAGAAAGTAATTTTCTTTGGGTTTTGGATGTCCCTGCCATGGTATGCACCTGAGGACTAGACCACAGTAAGCTTTGTAGTGCTTCAGACTTACAAAGGATTTTTGCCTACTTACATATTAGAGACAAAGAGGAGCTTTTCATCTGCAAATTTCCCCCATTAGTTTCTCCCATTATAGAAGGAGCCTGGTCTTCAGCCCAGGTGAGGATGCTCACTGATGGACACTTGGGTGTGATTGCACTGGAATCATAAATCAATAAAAATATATATGTATATACTAAAACATATTATATATACTTAAAGTGGTGTATTAGACACCACTATATGAGTCAATTGCCATTAAGGTTCAGCACTGACTTTGCATTTGATTATTTTTCAAGGTCGAGATCTGAATATTTGGGCTGTATTTAACAGCATTAAGAAGTAGTGAGATCATTTGAATTTCTGTGAGCAGCATTGCTCCTCCACGCTGCCTCTCAGTCTGTACTCACCTCATCTCTCTGTTTTACACTGTCAGCTCCCCAGGCCAGGGCGTTCAGGTTTGTGGGTTTTAGTACCTGGCACGGTCGGATCCTTCTCCGCGGTTATTTAATGCTGCAGCGCTGCTCCCAGTAAATAATGATGATCACCACTTTTGATTCCGTGTCACGGGATTCTTCTCACGCATCCTGAGGATGCTCTGCTCTGATGATTGCTGTGAAGGCCAGTATTTAGCAGGATATGGTTTTTCAGTTTGCTCACTGCACAATCTATTATTAGAGCATGGATTCAGCCCTCACGCCTTTTCATGCATTGCAAAGAGAGATCTTTTTTCTCTGCTGTTAGCAGCATTAATGATTCCCTTCTGAAAAAGGTGTGTGAATAGCATCATTAAACTGCCTTGCCAGCACAGGTGTAAAGGGCTCTTTTTGTGTCTTGTATTTATAGAGAAATGATACATTTTATGATAAAAATCAGATACAAGCTGTGGGAAAAAACAGGAAAGACAACGCTGAGAACTCTATGATCATTGTAAGGCCCCTCAAACTGAACTATTCTATCCAATTTTAAATTCAAGAATTTAATTATAAGCTCTGTAATGCCCTTAAATCAATGCATGCACAACAGGGCATTTTCCAGAGCTGAATGGCAGTCAGCTGGTGTGTATATATATTAATATATATGTATTAGGTAGGCAGCTGCTTCAAAGGTATTTTGTGGGCTTGAAGCAGCCATGAGGGATGATATAAATGGGTTAAGCATCTCTCTTTGAGTGACTGTGCAGAAAGCTTTGACAGGCTTCCTGAGTGCAACCATGAAATTAATTCTTGCCAGAGAAAGAGCCACTCATGAGCCAACTCGTCACAGTTGCAAGGTTAGCTAAAGTTTATCAAAATCCCCAGACAAAAAATGTCATTAAGATACAGTTAAGGATACAATAAGATACCAATTCCCAGGCAAGAAACTTCATTAAGGTACATTCAAGGTTGTAAACACATGTGCCAATTAAATTCAAACAACTGGGTCCAAACACTGCCATTATTTACAATGTTAAATATTTGGAAATTAAAAGTTACTTTTAGAGATAATATGGTTTCTATAAAATTCATAATTGTGTTTCAACAAACAGCTTCTGCTGCTGTTCATTGTCACCTTACCCTCTGTTTCTAGTTGTGGTGCTCTAGTGATGGCGTATTGGGAAAGCTAAAAGTCTCCATGGGTTCAAATAATTCTGGACAGATTTGTGATAAAAAAAAATCCACCTGTAGGTCCTGAAAGCAAAGCAGACATAGTTTTATGTGGAGTACGCTGAACCAGAAGTCCTGAAGACCTGGAGAATATTCTGAGGAAAATCTCCTCAGACTTGTTCTTGTACACGTCCATGAAGATGAGATTGGCGCTCAGGGGCAGGGGCTGTTGGGCTGGATGGTCCTTTGGTCTGCAGCAGAATTGCTGCCATCACAGCATTCCCTGCAGCCACAGCATGGGAAAAGAAAAGATCTCTTGTGTGAGGAGGCTGTGGCAAGCAGTGCACTGTCTTAAGCAATAAAGGATGCCAAACAAGTAATTAAATATGAAATCCTTATCACTAAACTCTGGTTGAAGGGACACTCTGCCTTTTAACTGCAGTGTTAGACCCTTGAGATATTATTTAATTAGATTTGGTCATTGTAACATAGTTGTGAACATTGTCTTTTCTCTTTTAGCTTCTATAGTGATTGGGAAATGGTGGTGTGAGATGGAGCCCTGCCTAGAAGGAGAGGAATGTAAGACATTGCCTGATAATTCTGGATGGATGTGTGCGACTGGCAATAAAATCAAGACCACCAGAGTAAGTCTCCTTTCTGTCTGCCCCCAGAAGATCTTAATAGGAAAGGGAATCACTAATGACTGCTCACCTATGTCTTTTCCATCATCATGCCTGCTGTAAAAGTCTTAAAGACCACTGTCATGATCACCCAGTGCTTCTGGCCATAATTTGGTGAAAATTCACACAGATCAGGCTGGTCAGCTGGGTCCAGGCTCCAACCAGCAGGCTGGAGCTGCTGAATTGCCAGGTCACCTTCTTACAGACATTGTTACTCAAAATACCCTTAATGCACATCACTGAGTCCCTTCCTGGCGGCTGAATGGAGAATATTAGCTTGAGGGATCTTCTGGGTCCTGCATCCTTTCCTTGGTGGTTCCAGGCCACATCTGGATTAGCAGCTGTACAAATGCTTTGTAGCAGAGGACTCAGCTCTCTGTTTCCACTGCAGGTCTCACTTCAGAGCAGCTCCAGCCCCACGAACTCATTAGTGACAAACTCTTGAGATGCTGCAGGTTCAGGTAGCACAAGCCAACAGGTGACGACAGCTTTCACCACACCATGCCAGGAAAAGGCAGAGTGCTGCAAAGAGAGGGTGTGAATGAGCTGCCTAAACTCCCACTATGAGAATACCTTGGGAATAAAAGTGTTTTTCAGAAGTAGATTCTAGCTTTTCTTTTGTGTTGTGAAACTGTTTCACAACCATTGTCTTAAAACTGTCACTTCTACCTGTATTCAACAATTTTAATTAACTCATTTTCATACCATAATTGAATTTTTTTTTCCAAGAAAATTACATGGTTGTCAACTCCAAATGCTTTTATAAATATATAAATTTTCATTTTCTGTGAACTGGAAAATGGCTTTTGAAACCTGCTAAATGAAAAAGAGCAAATTTTCAAGATTTTTTTCCTTGTTTGATAAAAAATTCTACATACATGCCCAGCTGCTAATTCACAGGAGTACGCAGCACAGTGTTGTGATTTCCTGACTTCTTCCTTTCTCTTCAATCGTAACTCCAATCATTTTCTATATCTTCTAGGCCTTCTGTTGAAGGAGGAGAATTTACCCTAATTGATCTCCATGCCACCTGAATCCTTTTCTTTCCCTCCATAGGACCTACTCCAGGATGAATGATTTGTATTGCAACCCTCATTTCTGGAGCAGAGCCTTCTGCCAACACATTAAATTATCAGGAGACCTACTGACTTAGGAGGTTTTCTTTGTAGGAAGCAGTAAGTGGCCCCCAAAAACAAGATCCAAGTGATCTCTTTGTCAGCTCCCAGAGAAAAGGAGGAAGGATGGAGGGAACTGAGATTCCTTGACTCAGTTTCTTTCTGCTGCAAATCTCTGTGTGCCCACAGCTGATCTCTTCCCACTGCAGCACCACTGGAAGGCTGTTTGTTACTGAATGTGCCTTGCAGTGAAATTAAAAACTCCCAGACCACAAACTCGCTACATGTCCTTTTCAGTGAGGAAAGTGGGGAGTTAAAATAGAAGAAAGTGATGTAGAAGAGCTAAGAAGCAACATGAAGTATCTTATACAATAATTCAGCCCTTCTGCAGTCTGTCTTCAGGTTATATAATTGAGGAATTGCATTTTCTTTCTTCAGTGAAGCTGTCCTTCTCTTAACTCCCCCAGTTCTCATCATATAAACTAGTTTTAGGTGATAGAAGTGATTGCTAGAAATTTAGCAGCTTCATTAATATGCAGATGTATGGTCCAATCTATTCAGTATGCATTATTGTATTTCATTTGAATTAAATACTTGCAGAATGAGTGCTCATAACTGAAAAAATATTTCTTCATTTACCCACAGGAGTTATTTTAATTAGCTTGTGAGGGGAGTACCTTATGGTGCTGCTTCCAGTAGAATTTTGCTTTGTTGCTTTAAAATATCATTACAGAACCCAATTGACAAAGGCAACATGACATGATGCACTCAGCAACTGTCTCTTGCATTTTCTAAGGAAAAATTCTACTTCTTAGTCCCTGAAACTTTGCTCTAATCTGTAGCACTACGTCAAGTCTAGCAACATAAATGTAAAAATATGGAAGCAATCAGATCTTGAAACAGGTTGTTATTTTGGGGCTTTTTTCCTTTGTTTTGCCATTTCAGACAGCAGCAGAGAATGAGATTACAATGTAAACTGCCCTGAGCACAATCCAGGTTCCAAGACTGGGCCATGTGTGTCCAATTTGAGTAGTTAAGGAAGTTAAGAAAGCAGAAGAAACAAGACAAATCAGTCAACATCCCAGCTCTCTCTGTGGTGATTAGGCAGAAAGCTACAGAAAGTCTCCATAGGCTGTAAACTTTAAACTGTTTTAATGAAAGCTTTTCCTTACACTAAATACATTTACATTAGGCAGCTGCTGTCCTGACAAGGAAAACATTCACATTTATGACTCTCAGGATTAAGATACCCATTAGTACATTCTCCCAGGTCCACAGTAAATCACATATAAGCATGTGTACATTTATACATACATACATACATATATATATATATATATATATGAATACATAGATATATGGATATACACAATATAAATCATTTTCTAGGGTAGTACATAACTTCATGGTTGACTCTCAGATGTGATTAATACTGATTAGTGTCAGAAGGAGGTGGACAACAGACTCAGTGAAGTCTTTGCCAGCACATTCTTCATTCCTTCCTTTTCATGCATTTATTTCTGTGTTTTGCCCTTTAGCATAACTCTCTAATTAGGTTTTTAAAGCTAAAGTTATAAAGCTTACAGCTTCCTTAAATTGATTAGTTTTCTATTGATGGTCACGCAGGTCACAAACACTGGAATGAAATAATTTTGTCATTTAATTTTTGGAGCAGTTTCAATGTTTCTTTAATCCCTTGTCACTTTTTTTTTTTTAATAATTTATTTAAGAACTTTTAATGTTTTCCTTAAAAATGTGGGGCCCTTGGAGCTGTGGTAGGACCTGCTGGAGGTCACATCACCACTTTCAGCACAACAGCTGTGTTGAAATAGAGGAGCAGCATCTCAGGCTGGATGCTGCTGATATTCTGGAGCATGGAAATTAATGTGTTGATCAGCTAGGAATGGGCAGAGGAGCTCAGCTCAAAGCCCCTCTCCAGTTCCTCAGCCTGGGCCTTGTGTTACAGCCAGGTTTGATCAAGTTGAACCAGTCTGGACCAGTATGAACCAGTTCTGGCCCATCTGAACTGGTTCTGACTAGTTTGAGCCAGTTTGAACTTGTTCAGTTAGGTTTGATTTGGTTTGAAATGGTTTAAACTGATTTTATCACATTTATCCTGTTTTGACCAGCTTAATCTGGTTTGAACTGCTTTTGACTGGTTTAATCTGGTTTAGACCATTTGTTTGAGTTTTAACTGGTGGGATTCGGTTTCATTCAATTTGAACCGGCCAGATCTCATGTCAATCTCTCTTGCTCTAATATTTACTGCTGCTTTTAATCACCTCGTGCTTAGATCATAATCTGTAGCCCTGATTTAATGGCCAAGCCTGATCATATTCAAGTCAATGTGAGTTTCATTGCTGACCCAGGAGCCTGGCAAAGGCCTGAACCCCTTGTGGCATTCATCAGGTTATACCAGTACAGGGAAGAAACAAAAGTATAACAAAAGCATTTCCTTGAGAGCACTATTTTTTGCTGTCAGTCAGTTGTTCTTATTTCAGCATCCTAAAAGAGCTCCTGGTGTTTCCTCTTGCAGCATTAGTGCAGCACTCAGATCAATTTTGGTGGTAGTCACAAAGAGGGATGGGTTTTGCTCTGTTGCAGGGTGTGTTATCTCACACGAATCTGGTGAGTAGATGGAGTAGCTGCTATGGCCAGTCAGTAGCTGGTGGGGTTCCAAACCTGAAAGGTGGGTGCTCCTGCCTGCCTTGTCCAGCAGAAGTCACGGGAATCACTCTGGGGAGGGGAGGGTAGAAGGCTGGGGTGAGCACAGCCACAGACCCAAAGCTGTCCTGGCATGTCCTTCTTACTTGAAGGGCTCCTACAAGGAAGGTGGGAGGAGACTCTTTACAAGGGCATTGTGGCACAGCACAAGGGAAAACGGCTTCTGACTGACAGACAGCAGGTTTACATTGGATATTAGGAAGGAATTCTTCCCTGTGAGGGTGGTGAGGCCCTGGCACAGGGTGCCCAGAGAAGTTGTGGCTGCTCCATCCCTGGAAGTGTCCAAGGCCAGGCTGGAAGGAGCTCGGAGCAACCTGGGGTAGTGGAAGGTGTCTCTGGCAAACCAAGAGATTCTGTGATTCTGTGATGTCCAGCACCACCAGCCCAGGTGGTTAATGCACATCCAGTATCTCCCAAGGCAGAGGTAGGATCTTGCTCAGGATCTGTCTCTTGCATATTTTACACCCCTGCTGCGCTAAAAGACACACACCCTTCTAGTATTGCATTTAAACTGAGCTATATCAATCAGCTACATCCCACAGAGCCTGGGTCTTTCTTTTCCAAAAGACTGTATTTTAAAAATAACATATTATGCATAACTCTTTCCCATTTTCTCACTGCAGATCCACCCAAGGACTTAACAGAGTGCCCACATCTGCATGGAGACAGTGAAAGCCCTGCTGATTTATGAGGACAAAGTATTGAAAGTTTAAAACCATCTCAGCATTTACAAGCCAAATGGATTTCTTATTTGCACTTTGACTGTTTACCAGAAAACAACAGTGGCTTTACTGTATGAGAGAAAGGATTCGGTGAAAATAATGGCCCTGATTTTTTGACAACTGAAAATAAAAAATGAAGAAAGTGGTTCCTTTGGTAAAGTTTCTGAGATTATGAAGTACAAGCAACAGTATAAGTTTGGATCTACAATTTACTTTATACCAGTTAAAGTATATATATATATAGAAATATATATATATTAATATATGATATTTTGAAATAAAAGCCTCACTCTTCAAGAAATTGAATAGTACCACACTTTGCTGCAGCTGCTGTATTTTTATTTTTTTTTTTCCTTTTTTGCAATGGTCTGGAAGTTCCCAACCTGTTTGAGAGAGAAATGTGGCAGTGAAGAGGCAAAGCAAACCTGCTGTGGTACAAGGACGCCTAAGAGCTACACGAATCCTACCGATGCAGCATCCAGAGCTTCCTGTTCCCTTCGGCAGAATTTTGAGGGCATTTGTTGTTCCACTTTGTGTTCTGGAGGCTTTTCCCCTTGTGCAATACTAGCATGCTGGCTTTGCTTCATTAACCATACTTGATTGATATATAGCAATGATAATTCTATCCTCCTCCAAGAAAATATTTTTAGAGCTGTTAGATATTCCATGAAGAAGAGATGGACAACTACTGAGTGAAGTACAGTATGTATTAAAAGTTTATTTGGCAGAGTTTGGTAGACTGTGAGCTCCCTTCTTATTAAAGATGTACTGTACGTACAATGTCTTCAGACTTTGTATAGCTCATAGAGACTCCAGTAAAAACCCAGTAACCACCCCCAAAGCTTTGAGTTGTTGGCTCACTAATTCTTTGAAACAACAACAAAGCTATTTCTTTCCAGACCAGCACGTGAGGGGAATTTTTCATATGGTTTGGTTTTTCAGGAGCCCATTTGCAGTTGGTGAACAGGGACCTCAGCTTAAGCATGCCTCTGTGGACACCTAGCTGTGTGCTCTTATCCCACAGCACTCACAGGAGAACTACCTAAATTTAAGTTTCCCTCTTTGCAGGCCAGGCTAATTCTCATTGAGAGCATTTGCCACCAGCTAAAATCATTCACATAAGCAATTCCACCTCACAGCAAATACACAACAGTTTGTGGTGAGCACAAACTTGTGGCTGATCCCTGCTTTCGCTTCAGAATAGTTTCCTTTGGTACATTTTCAATCTGTTTCTTGCTATGGTGAATTCAGCTGAGCTGAGATGCTCCTCAGCAAGGATGTGTCCACAGAGACCTTGACCCAGTCACCGAGAGTGCTCTGAACTCCCATTTCTGGCTGAGCTCTAGCTGTTCACCAGGCAGTCTGGCCCTGGCATTGCTGAAGAAAGATTAAATCTGAGGGCTGAAATGTGCAAGCCTAGTTCACATTCCCAGGCACTTTTGTGAGAGGTCCAATTAATTTCAGGGGGTTTATTGGTGTGGAAAAGTATCTTGCTGTCACGCATAAGTCTGCAAAGGGTATAATCTACCCTTCAGTCTGCCTAATGCTACCAAATCAAAGAGGAATAGGGAATTGTAAAACTAGTTCTGTCCAGTCCAGCTTCATTCCTTTAGTATTTCAAATTTCCTCTCAGGCTGCTTACCTGTCTCTCACAGGATGCCTTTGGCCATGCTGATCACTTTTAATCCAATGCAGAGGAAGTGCTGCAGTTCCCATCCTAGATTTGGTTGAAATTCTCCCACTAAGTTTCTTTCTCCTTCAGGGTAACCACTTCAATCCTGATGCTTCAAGAGGCAGAAATTGTCACAGTAATTACAGTGTAGATTAAAGCAGCTACATGACGTGTCACGCCATTTTCCATGCTGGCTTTCCTTGCTGGTCTTTTCCCAGTGCTCACAGTGGGAATGGATAAGCTGTTTCCAGGTGCTTCTATTATCTCCCTTCAAAAATATGAGAGAAGAGCACCCAGGGAAGAAACAGACTACCCAGAAAGTGGTACTATCACTATCCCTGGAATGTTCAGGGAAAGGCTTCAATGTGGCACTTGGGGACATGATTTAGTGGTGAAGATGGCAGTGTGAGGTTAGCAGTTGGACTTGATGGTTTTACAGGTCATTTCCAGCATTAAGAATTCTGGTTCTGTCACAGAAAGGAGCCTGAGCCTCACCATCACTCGTGAGAGATGGTGATCCTTGCACATGGAGACCACCCTTCCTGGTGACTCAGCTGGACAGGCCAGGTATTTTCTGGGGACAAACACCTGCCCAAACCACAGAAGATACCTGGACCCTACTCTGTATTTTAGATGCAGTCTGCCATGGCTATGTGTCCCCAGTACCATCATCTCAGTTCAGAGGGGAGCACTGCCTGCCCAGTTACCCCCAAATGGATTCTAAGATCAGCTCCAGGCTCTGCTGCCACTAGTAAAGAGAAACTCTTCCAAAATAATCCCCTAGAATTCCTGAATTTTATTCAAACAGCACTTTATAAACCCCGAGACCCCCTCAAGCACCCCTTGGTGCACTAGGAGATAGACCAGCAGGTAAGTCCATTCAAAGCCAGCAGTTATCAGCAGTTATCAGCTTTTACCAGCTGGAACTGAGGCACACGAAGCTAAATGGCCTCCCACAATCACCCTGGGGAGCTGTGGAAAATCCAGCAGAAATTGAACTTTGGTTTCTTTATTCCCAGTCTACTGATATTCTGTTGGAGGAGCCCCACAAGCAAATGTGTGGCCTCTTGTACCCTTTGCCAAAGCCCAAGGTATCACCACTGGGAGGTTTTTACCCCACAGCAGAGCAGCTGCTGTGGCTCATTCTGAGTAGATAACGCTGCTTGTGCTGTGCCTATGAAACAGGCCTGTCGAGATTGGGAAATATTAGACTTGCTAAATTATCAGAAGGAAATGTTGTCATTACCACAGAAAAGTTTCATTGAGATGTTTATGAATTTTATTTTGCCAGTAGGCAGCCTCAAATACCACCCCACCAAATTCAGTAAACATCTGCGTCTCTTTGAAGTTGCTGCAAAAAATCTGCTCGTGAAGTGCGGCACCGAGAAATTGCTGTTTTAATTAAAATGTTTTAGAGGGGAATTAAGGCCTTTGCAAAAATAATGACTAATACAACGTGAAGTCCAATTAAGAGTCGAATGCAGCTAACCTTCATTGTTTCAGGGAACTAAATTGAAAACAGTAATGAAAAGGAATTCAACAAGCCTAGAGTCACAAATATTCTGCATTTCAGGGATATTCGCACTAGCACAGTGTGTAGCAGGAATATGTCAGAGCTACTTATCCTGGCCAATGGAAAGCAGATGTGTTTCAGTGGTGGAATGAATGGTCCTCATGTCCTCATGGGAAAGTGACAGTCATGCCATTCTCTGCATAATGTTAAAAGGTATTTATGTTAACAGAGGAGAAAATGAAAGTTTCTGCTTTTTGGCAGAAGTCTAGACAGAGACACTTTAGGAAATGAAAAAAAAAAAAAAGAAGAAGAAGAAAAAGAATATTTGTAAATGCATCAAAGATAAATTTAGATTTATGTCAGTGTTTCTTCAGATGTGTGAAATCAAGTTCTGTAAATCTAAAATGTACAAGTTGGAAAAAAAAAACAAAACAAAAAAAAAAAAGTAGCTACCATCTGCCTATTAATTCAGAAAATTTAGATTATGTGCTTCTGTCCAAAAATCTCTGGTAATAAAAAGCTCAGTGTGGTATGACTTGATATTGTTTTGAATATACTATATGCTATATAAAAAAAAAACCATGAGGGAAGTCGGCTCCTATGGCAACATCAGGAAGAGCACGATGTGCACCCACACTACAGAGAAAGAACCGTGAAAAATTGCTGAAGGTGAAGCAGTTTATGACGAGTGATGCTCTTATCAGACCTATTGATCGACTATTAGCAGAGTTTGCAGGTACTGTCAGTGCTGTACTGCTTGGATGTTTTCCTATTATAAAATGATTAGTTACATTCCTAACTCTCCTCATTTGCCACTTACCTGTTTCACTGGCTGGTCCAAATGTAATTACAGATCATGGAGAAGTTGTGGAGGAGATAAACGTACTTTGGCTCAGAAAGCACATCCATTTCATCTGAACGTGGCAGGCTTTGTTTCTTCTTCAAGGGCAGGATGAATATTGTGGCCTAAAATGAGCTTCTTTTTTATCAATAGCTCAGTCACATCCCAGTAAGCAGGGTTTAGAGCTTGCCTGACAAAGAAATGGGTCATGCTTCTTTGCTTGGTATTCTATTTTTTTGTCAGAGAAAAATAGAAACACATTCCACAAATAATCCTTCAGGTAGACAGAAGGAGATGTGTGTACAGGGCAGTTGGTTTCAGGCTGTCAACACTTTTTCTAGTTCACTGGTTTGAATTCAGATCATAGGCCTGACACATATTTATGGTTTCTTCTCTCAGAGGCTCACACAGTCAAAGCACTTAACTTCACAAATATTTGTACTTTATAAAGCCATGCTGCTCTGAGGAAAGAAACTGAATCCTCTGCTTTCCAGGCAGGAAACTGAAACTCATAAGACCTGAGACCTGCCCAAGGTGATGCTAAAACCTTCAGCAGACCCAGCAGTAGATCTGAGGGCTCCTGGATTTCAGGTCATCGCTGAGGATGGTTCATCTGTGATTCACATCAGTGAAATTTCACTGAGAGCAGACCCTGGCTTTGAGCTTGAGTCACAGAGAGCAGAATTAGGGGGCCTACAGTCAAGTGTGGACAATCATGTGCAAGCATCAACTGACCTGGATCTCCCTTCAGCTGGGATTGTCAAACCACTGATGCTTGGAAGATCACCACCAGCTCTACTCCAACATCTTTTGCTCCCACAGGGACACTGTCCTGCCTTAGTCTGCTTCCATGATTCCATGGTAGAAGCTGCTCTGGGCCTTTCAGAGATGAGAGCAGAGATAGAAAATGGCCATGCTTAACCCTGACAGGATGAAAAGAATGACCAACAGATCTTCTTTTGGAGGTTGGGATTTTTTAGAGACATCCATCTGAGAGAATGATTTTCATATAAAAGTTGACTTCAAGGAGAGAAAGCTCACATTGTCTTCCACCAGAAAAATGGTGAACTAGCCAATGATGAGCATAAATTACTTGGTCTCACCTGAAAGTGTGAGCACAACTGCCATGGGAGAGGATACTATGCAGAACAACTAAGTCATGGGGAAAAAATATATTTTTGACAAATATTCCTATGTGGGTGCATTTGGCAGATCTTTGCTAAACCTTTTATTGCTGTTTGATGAGTACCTCTAATTCCTGTGTACAGTTCAGAAATATGCAGAGGTCTTTCCTACATAACAGACCTGAATATGACACCCTTTCACCCAATACTCATGTCTGGATTATTTTTGTTTTCCCACCATGAAGCAAGATGATCAAATTTGTCTGATGAGAAACAAAATACATCTTTGAGCATCAGGTAACTAACCTATTAGATTACCACTAACCTATTATCTTACCATTAGCTCTCATCTGTTTTATTTATCAGATTACTGTCCTTAATTCAGTTAGAAATGAGGGTTAGAGGCCCACCTAGACATGTCGTAAACTACCCATAACCTAAAATATTGCTCAGGGGAATATGTAATTTCTCCCTCCCACCTGCCATTCCTCTTCATTTCCTGTTTCATTTCACTTTCATTTCATCTCATCCCCTCTTTCACACCACTCAATTGCATTCATCCATCTCTATTAGCCTTTTATCACCACTACTGCCCCACAGACTAAAGAAGAGACCCTTTTCAGGGAGCTGTCCCCCACAACAACAGTGATTTGTGTGATCTTCTCTCTTTTCCTTTTTCCTGTGTCCTTTGGAAGACAAGATGCCAATCTGTGCCAGCAGCTGCCTGTATTTCACTGCCCAGAGCAGCAATCCCCAGCTCAGGGCCACAGGGTCCCTCTCAGGTGTGTCCTGGGTACAAAGCAGGTGCTGCTGCTCCTTGATTTGCAGCAGAGGAGTTAAGTGTCAGCTCCTCACCTTCCCTGAACCTGCTCTGTTTGTTGCTTTTCCAAAGGTCTCCTCTGCCTTGACCAGATCTGAGAACTCAGCACACCAGCTATTGGGGGCTTGCCATCAGTTTAAGCCTCTGCAGGAGGAAAATTTATCACTATTGATTTGATCAGGCTTGTTTTGGACTTGAAATAAAAAGCAAAGAACTGGCCAAGCTGCTGTGAAATGCAGTGTGGGATCCAAGCACAGACAGAATCATTTAGATTGGAAAAGATCTCTAAGATCATCAGGTCCAGTCATTAACCCAGCACTGTCAACTCCAGCACTAAACCGTGTCTCTGAGCATCACATCTGCGTGGTTTTTGACCACTTCCAGGGATAGAGATTCCACCACTTCTCTGGGAAGTCTGTTCCAGTGGTTTTTTCTGAGCTTTTTTTTCCCCTGGTGCTCTTTCAATTACATTTTCTCTCTGAAAGACTCTGTTATCTAGACTAGTGGACCCATGTAGAACAGTCCAGTTTTTAAAGATCTGACCCCAAGTCCCTACAGCCCTCCTGGTGTCTCACAGACACTGATAATAGAGCAGAGAAACAGGAAATGTTACAGGCTAAAGACAATGGTATCTGTGTCCTTCCCTGTTTGAGAATACTCCCTGAAAGTATTTTTGAAATTAAACAGCCTTTCAAGCATTCTGCAACCTGAAGAACCTCAGTACTGAATTAATGCTGAAGATCAGCTAAAAATGTCTTTTAATGAAAAATGCACTTGGCTCTTGATGTCAAGCCCTTAGGCAAATCTTCCACCAGCTTTACTTCTCAAATAGGAACTGATAGGTCACATTGAGACCCACTCAAATCTTAGTAATGAACGTAAGCAGGGAAGGAGACCTGTCACAAAGACGTCACTGCCTTGCAGTGCCACCCCCAGGCACTCTACAGCTCCTCTTTAATTCTGCCATGAGCAAATTTATCATTTAGCCTTGGATCCACAGTAAGCAGATTTGTATTCCATCAACTTTCCCTGTTCTTAGTCTAGTCTGGTGACTGATGAGTATGTGTGATAACTGCACTTATGTCTTCACAACACAGCACAACAGTCCAAATAAAGCTTTCCTGCTGAGGCACGCATTTCCACCTCAGCTGAATTACCTGCTCTTTGGGCAGAGTTTGGTGGCATATGTGTTTAAAGCTACTCAAGAGGAACAACCAGGCTGCAGTGTTTTCCCTCAGCAGCTTGGCTCTATCTCCCCATTCTGTTTGGCCACCAGACTCTCACAGACACATCAGCTAAGCAGCAACCGGTGCAGTGGAGAAGTCTCACAGTCTGGATGTGCACCTGCCAGAGGCAGCTTCCATGAGCACTTCACTCATCTGGCTTCATTTTCTTCTTTGATTCCCAAAAACTTATGGTCTCAAAAGAGAACAGTGACTGGATGGAAAACAAAGCAAAATAAATCATTGCAGTTGTTGGTATGTCCTAGAACCACTTTCTCTTCCTCTGGAACAGGAGAGAGGGAAGGCTCATAAACACAAGGACAGGGAAATTCTATCACCCAAAGCTGTAAGACACAAGCCTGAAGT
The DNA here is from genome assembly GCF_049639895.1 of Pseudopodoces humilis. Lineage (NCBI taxonomy): Eukaryota > Metazoa > Chordata > Aves > Passeriformes > Paridae > Pseudopodoces > Pseudopodoces humilis. Next base: position 16,066,649 of record NC_142212.1, read on the forward strand.
GGTATTTTCTGCTCATCTGTGCTGAGATGTGATTATTATAAGACTATCACGTTCTCAGCTTCTATACTCTCTCAGCACCTGATTTCTAGATGTTATTGTAGCCTATCTCCCTTTCAGCTCATCTCCACTCTGTCTTTGTCTGAGGTGGAAAAAATTATATTCTTCTTACACAAAAACCTATTCTTTTATTTGGCACACAAAACAAGACAGGAGATAAGAGCCTGTTGGTTTTATTCAGCAAAACTCATCTCATCATTTGCTTCGTTGTTGGATTATAAACAGTTTTCAAATCTACTCCCATAACTGAAACACTTTTTTTTATATCAATTTTTCTTTTTACTATCATCAGACTACTTTGATTTGTTTACAGCTCTAGCTCTTGTAACCTGTGTCTATTTCTCTGATTTGAGCAGAATTGAATGCAGTTTTCAAAATAGTGGGCCTAATCCTACCATTTTCCCCTACAGATGTTGTATCCATCTAATCTGTGACTTCCAGCTCACAGTGCTCTTTCCAGCAGTGCCTCATTAGAGTCAACACCAGCCTTGGGCAACAAAAAACTGAAACAGCCAACTCTGAAATGATCCAGGTATTCATATATTAGACAAATTAAAACTTATGTTAGAATGTTTCATATTTTTACTAGTCTTTATCCTTTAGGCACCGAAGGAGAACATGGCAAAAACTTCACCAGCGGCCAGCAAGGCAGGGAGAACAACTGGGACAGGATCAAAGCAGGAGAGAGTTACCCACACACATTGTACCTGCTGCCTAGGAAGATTTTCTGGGCTGAAGTTTCTGAATTCACCCCAAAAGACTGGATAGTAAGGGTCAATACCTGCTTTCTGCAGGTACCTCAGTTTCCCTCATCACTGGGTTTGACCCACAGTATTTGCTGGTTCATAATGTTGCTTTGCAGTCCCACTGCTGACTTAAAAATATTTTTCCCCTCAATACTAATTTAATCTTGACTTTTTTGGCTTCTCATTGCACATGACCTGTGGGATCCTGGAGCTAAAGTTGTCCCTCAGAAGCTCTCAGAAGTGTCACTTTGGTTTTGAAAAGTGAATGCCTTTTCTCAATAATATCATCTCACTGTGCATCTAGCAGCAATGTACAAAAAATACTTACAGTGGGGCCACAATGCATCCCTTTTTCCACCTTGGAAAAAAGCTGCAAAGGAAAATAAGAGTGAAAAGATTTCTTACTGTGCTGTTGAAGACCTGGTGGCAAAATTAGGAAGAGCAGCCTAAAGCTGCTAGAATGGTTTAGCCCCAAACTAAAAGTGATTTAACACTGAGTTGTCATTGATTTCTAGTCCTCATGATCTTCCTTTAATATCTTCTTGGAGGCTACAGCAGCTCCACCTTTAAGCACTTTCTGTAGCTCTACCATTTGAAGCCTTGACAATTGAAAAGGAGCCCCAAAAAACCAACCTCACAGAAATGAGAGTAAGCCTGCTCAGTGTGTAGCTTCTCCCTTTCACCTGCTGCCCTTCACACCCAGCAGAGTTTTACCAGAATAGACATGAGGAAGTGGTTCTTCCCAATTTGCTGTCAGACATGAAAGTTATCTTGTGCCTGAATAATGAGGCACTGATCCCTGCTAACAGCCAGGCATTTCTGTAGTCCTCCTCAACCCCCAGCAGCCCTGTTTAAACTGATCTAATTAGTCCCTTGCAATCAAAGGTGGTAGTTTGGGAAGAAGATTTGAAAAAATGGGACTTCACAACTGGTAAAGTTCTTGATCAGGATTATTATAATTTTTTTCAAATCAAACCCAAAGTTTGCATAATGAGGATTTCTGGGAAGATAAGGTCTATTACACAAGAAAACCAGCTGTTCACCATTAATTGACTCCATCCTTCTCAGACACTTTTTCACAGACACCTGGAATCAGGATTTCTGAGCACATACAAGCCTAGCATTAAGTTAAATGAAAATTGAGGGACTGACCTGAAAGCAAAGATTACCAACCTTAACTTTCAATTTATCAGGACCTTGCCATGATTTAAACACAGGCTGCTCTGCTGAAATACAGAGAGTTTCTACTTGCAGCCCTTGATTTTCTTCACTGCTCTACAATGCAGAGGTTAAATGTAACCTGTTGAAAGCACCCTGCACACCCCTGAGGTAACTTTCCTCAGCAATTAGCACTGAAACACCCTCAGGCACAGGGGAGCCCATCAAACATAACCTACAGAGAATCACATTAGGGTAGGAAAAGGCCTCCAGGATCACCAAGTCCAACCATTAACCTAACACTGCCAGATCCACCACTAAACCTTGTCCCTGAGTGTCATATCCACACCTTTTTGAGCACTTCCAAGGCTGGTGATTCCACCAATTCCCTGGCAGACCGTTCCAATGTTTACCCAGTGTGAATGATATCACCAATTCAGTTTCAAGTTTGTGCACTAGAGAGACAAACCAGACTCCCAGCAGAAGCAAATTGGTATTAAACCCCTGTCTGGGCAGCAGAAAATCCACACCTCACTCAAGACTCACATCTAAAGTGAGTCTATACAATGGCTGTGCTGATCATTTCCTTAGGTTTTAGAGAAATGAACAACTTTAACTTTACAGACTTCATGGTTGCTTGATCTCACTACAGTAAACAGCTCCATATTTTTCCTTTTCATGTTTTATCCTGAAGCAACAGAGCATTACATTAATTGACTTGTCTTATTAATTCAATAAGCTGCTTCCAAGATGAAATGCTTAGCTATGCTTGCTTGTTTTTGGCACTTTTTGGTTGTTGGAAGAAAAGCTTTAAGGCTAGAATTGCTCTGATGTTTTCCACAGTTCACTGAATAATTTTATGCACTACTGAAGATTTGCCACATTTGGAATTACTGCAAACTGCTACTTTTTCATCGTATTATAATTTAATTCACACTTTTAGTATGATAAGAAAACATTTAACAGTTTGCATATTTGAGAAGTATATTTGTTCTGCCATAAAGTTGTGGTTAAGAATTCATTATGGGTCACTTATTTCTAGGATTTGTAATTTGGACTTAAGATACATTTAGAAGATTAAAGATGACATAGAAGCCACCCCATTCAAATGAATTATATGCAAGAAATCCAGGGAGAAAAAATTGACCTTGCTGTAAATATAGGGCAAAAATAATTTATTGCCAGCTTGAGTGAGATTGAGAATTTTTTACTATTTCAGCAAGATATTGGAGGGGAGGTGAAATTATTTTAAGCTCTAAAAAACCCCAATATTCCTTAAGGGGAAAATATTCATGTAACTATGTGGATTCTTAGATTTCAACTTCCTTAGGAAACATGAACTCTTGGTTTGCCTTTTCTCTTTTTTTTTTTTTTAATCTGTACTGGGTGAAAATGAATTTTTTTTTTTTTTTCACTGAGTTTTTCTTTTTCAAGAAGTCTGGCCAGGAGCTGGCTATACACTTACCTTGCCATCCATCATCCAAGGTGGAGCTTGCTCAGGGAAGGCACACACCTGGCAGTGACACGAGGCTCATTCCACTTGTAAGAATCACCCTCAGCAGCCATGGTTGGTGTCCCCTTGGTGTCCCCTTGGTGTCCCTTAGCATCTCTGTGTCCTTTGGAGGGTCCTGTCATGCAGTCTGTTGTCCTAGACATAAATATCTCTCTCCATTTTATTGCTTGGACTTGGAGTGGAACCTCACAGTGAAGTCTCTAAGGTGAGGTCTCTGCAGGGTAACTGTGAATATTCTCCCTCTGCTTTCTCAGTGCCAGGGCCTGTGGGACCTCCAACCCCCCAGTGGGAAAAGGACTGAGTGAGAGAGCCCCTGACAAAGCTCCTGGAGGCAGTGCTACAAAAGGATTCAGTCCCTGGAAAAACACTTCAGCTCCTGGCTGTAGGAAGGCATGTCTGAAACAAATGTCCTTTACCCTCCTCCTCACCCCAGAGCCAGGGACAATCCCTGCTGCAGCAAACCCAGCCTGGTTATCACAAGGTTTTGAGTTAAAGACTTCACTTGCAGTGAGGTCCTGGTTTTAAATGAAGGTTATTGATCAAGTTTCTGGCCTTAAGAAAAGAAATCAAGACATAATTTATGCTCAGAGCGACCTGTAGGTGTTTGCACAGCAATTAATACCCAAAGTTATGGTAATGCAGCTGGACACAAGGCAATTGATCTTTTCCTTGAAACTTTTTGCCCTTACAGCCACTACCTCTAACTCCTCATTATGTGTCCCCATACTCATTGCATTTCAAAATTATCACACTAAGCAAAGCTCAATGCGCTGTTTAAATGAGTAAGGAACATCTGGTGAGCTGAGACTACTGGGACTCCATGGACAGATAAAGTTGTAGCACTTTTCCTCTGTATGTGGAAATGCATTGTAAATTAAATCTGCAAATCGTCTGAGAAGGCACAGGTCAGAAAGGAGGTGGAGGAGCACCATCATTTGTGCCAAGGTCAAATTCCATTCAGCTTAGCTTAAAGCCAGTGCATTTTCATGCATTCAGTCACAAACCTTTGTACTGTTCACTCATTATTTTGTACCTTAACAGTTTTCTAAAGGTGCTTGGGACATCCTACTTTGGCCATCACAAAATAAGTGCCAAATATACTATAACACTGACAAATCTTGTGACTGTGAAAATATTTCTCTCCCAAACTTATTTTTTTTTCTTCTTTCATTTGCTCTAAAGAAATGTGGGATAAAACTGATATCTCAACCCAGAGCTGCCTGAGACTGAACCGCTGCCTGCTGGTCTACCTTGGTTAAAAAAAAAAAAGTAAAACAACAAGTTGTGCAGTAGACCATCTGCCACGAAACATAAATGTCTTGTAACAGCAATAAGCCAAGAGCCATGAACCACTTAGCCTGAGGGAGAGGATGTTTCAGCAGGGTGAGCAGCAAGGAAACCCTCAAAGAGACGGGTGTCGCTCCCATTGAGCTCCAGCTGCAGCAGCATTGGAGGCCAGCTCTCCACAGCCTGCAGAATTCCAGCCCAAGCGCTCCTGCTGTGTCACCTCTTCACCTCTGCATTCATGGACAGAGCTCGAGCCCCTGGGAACACAGGAGTCACTTTTGTTAGCGCTGCTCTGTGCTCAGGGGTCCCACACACCCCCTGTGCCAGGAGAGGATGTGACTGCACCTTCTCACCAGCTCTGTGCCAGGACACCCCTGACCTGCTGCCACCGTTTGTGTGACACAGAGCAGGACTGCTCATATGTTGGTAAGGCTAAATTCCCTGCAGGAAGCCAGGGGAGGGCACTACAGGCTGCTGGGGCTATGGTTTTGTTGATCAGAGATGCTGCTGGAAGTGATGCCACAGATGTGCCAGTCTCCATTGTTCCTGCTTTTTTCCCATCCCACACAAGTCTTTGCAGGACCTTCACACACATTTTGGCTTTTGTTTTTGCATCACAAAGGGGTAAAAGACAACTGGGAGAGCACAGCCTCCATCTCTGAAAGAAATTTTACTCCTCCTTTCTCCTAAAAGCATCAAAACACCCTTTATTCTATATCAAGACTTACACCTGTCAGGACTTACTCTGGCACAGCTTCTAACCACAGCCCCAAATGTGAAACCTGACATTAAGATGAACCAGTAGGACATTTCCAACTATTTACTCTGGAAGAGAGCTAACAACAAAAGACAAGCAGTTTTCAACAAAAGTTAGGGTTAGCTCATGTCACAGCAGCTAAGGAGTATCATTTGAAATCCCCAAAGGGAGTGCTTAAGAAAACATCCCTGCTCTTGTTACCATCTCAGGAGGAAGCAGCAGGAGCATGACACCCTTGCCTTGTTGGTGCAATAATGGTACTGAGAGTATGGCAAGGCTGAGTGCTAATTGTTCATTGGGTGATCAGTGATATTCCCAGGTGGCTGCAAAGGCAGAGGTTGAAAGGGGAAAAACAATTCTTTGGATTTCTCAAGAAATCATATAAACAGAGGCATGAATGAAAGGAGTGTCAGGACTAAATCTGCAGATGGCTCCAATGGCAGGGAACATTTATCTGAAAGCCAATAAAAATGTGCCTGTCTCCTGTTTTCCCAGGCTGTATAACGTCACCTTGATGAGTGTTTTCAGCTCAGACAAGTGGATGCAGGAGGGCACATCTGCTGCTCAGCACAGCGTGGCACGGCTGCCACTGCTCTTCCAGCCCCATGCAGATCCCACAGGGAACGGCACCCAGGGCTTTGGTTGCATCACCTCAGCCTCTTCCTCCCACTCTCCCCATTATCCCCATGAGGATCATCAATTTGGCTGGTCCTTTTCTGGACCTGTCCATCCATTCCCAGAGCTCCCACACTGGGAGGTGCCAGCACCTCACTGTCCTGTGTGCAAATTAATTCCCTTTAAAATTCAGCCTCATTCACAAGGTAGCCATAGTCCTGATTTTGGAGGACAGGAGCAGCTGCATCTCCCACTCTCACATTTGGTTACCCACATCCAGGTGTTCCTCAAACTTCTTCCCTCAAATCCACAAGCTTCCAGCCCAACCCTTCCATTTGTTGCTGTCTCTAGGGATATATTATTTCTAGTAGCCCAAAATCCATCTGAGGACTTGGCTTTGATTTCCCTCAAGAAAGCACTTCAGCACCTGGTCTTTACCTACCCAGCATGCAGGTTTGTGATATGGATGAACAAATCTTCCTCTCCTTTGAGCAGGGCTCAGTGTGGCTGAGGAAAGGAGACCAAAGATGCCCCACATCTGGACAGAAGACATCTGCTGCCCCAGGAAGGCCTGGCACTCACTTGATATCAGCTGAAGGCCATGCAGGATGGTGGAGAATCACTCTTGGAGTTTCCAGTAAGAGATTATCTGGCATAGCTGATAACAATCCCTGCCCAAGGGCAAAGTGACTGGTATTAACCTAGCTGCCCTCTCAATGCCATGAAAAATAATTCCATCCATTCCTAGAAGAAGGAAAAAAAAAGCCAGAAACAAAGTGCTTAAAAACCTGCATTTGTCAGACTGATCCTGTTTAATTAAACAGGAAATTGCAGGGCAACTAAATCAATCTTTACAGAGAAAAGCTGTTTCTCTGTTTACAGAAGAGAAACTTGTGGTGATTTATCTTAAAGAATGTAATTGCCTAATGATTAATAGTGACCAGAGACAGGAGGAAATGAGAAGCAGGAGTGACTTCTCTTGGTGTGTGAAGCATGGCAGAGCTATATGCCCCTGCCACAGGGAGCATTAAACAAGAAAAATTTCCTGGTTTGTACCAGGAACCTGCTATTCTTCTAGTTCCTTATTTTGATACAGAAGTTATCACCACTGGAGAAATCCAGATATGCTATTGGATATTAGGAGATTTGGGTCCAGGTATACATTTGTTTTTTTTCTTTACTGCTCATGATAATTCAAAATCAGATTTTGAATTACCCATCAATTACCACTGAATTACCCATTGGAAATCCTCCCCACCCCTTTCCTGCAACCTGCCTTGGAAACCAGTGTGCTTCACAACTGCATTGTACCTCAGTGAAGTGAACACCACAATGAAGTGTCTCAAATAATTCTGCAGTCCCATCCTTGGAGGTTTCATCCTGGTTCTGGATCCTGCCCTGGCTGCAGGACACCTGAGGAAGAGGCAGGAACTGAATCCAGATCAGCTACATCTCAGTGCAGGGCCCCAAATGATAAATACCACTTTCCAATCCAAAAGGTGTCTGCTCACAGCTTTCCAAGATATATATTAAATTTTCTGGTCACTAATGATGGCTTAGAAATGGGGCTTAGAAATGTGGGTTTCTCACACAGAATAACAGATGCTATGGCTACAGAGTCCTGGCAGGCCAGTAAGACATCCCTCACCTCCATGATTGCATTCAACAACTGATCAAAGCAATGTCCTTGAATTTAAATGGGAAACAGATGATGGCAGTACCTCTGCAGGGAAGGCAAACAGAATCACTTGTCAGAGGAGCAGCACACCCTGGGCTGCTGAGCATGGAGCAGGGCATCCCAAACAGCACAGGGAAGTGGGGTCTGCTCAGCCATAATTCTGACTGAAGGCACACAGCCACTCTTGTGTGGGACTTGAGAGTTTGACAAATCACAATTCAATTCTAGAGCACTCAGTGGTGTCATCAACATCCCCTACAGCCACATGCAGAAATCCCACTGCAGCCCAACACAGAGGGGCCATCCATGCCCTCCCTCTCACCTCAGAGATTTGTTAAATCAAGCAGATTTAACAAATGGAAACACTTTCTGTTCACTTGGTGAAGGTGAGGATAAGACTCCAGTATTCTACAGAGCCATAGCTTTTTAATTGCTTATGAGGGAAGGCAGGCAGAGTTCTCACAAACCAGTTAAAAAGCCCTCAGCAGTGAAACTTCATGATTTAAGAAAATGAGGATTATTTATTATAACTCTAAGATGGCTTGCACCGGGATGAAGATTTGAAAGACCTGTAAGACCTCTGAAAGAGGTGTCTTCAACTTGGCCAGAGTGTAAGAGATCCAATTTTACAAGTGTTTCGTTATTTTTCTGTTGTAGCTGAACTGAGGCAACATTCTGCTTGTTTTCTCAGCTCAGTCAAGATTCATCTGCACCTCCAGTGGGACTGTTCTGACCCTGACAGTTCATGCTCTCTCCCAACAAAAGTGTCTTGCCAGCATTTCAGTGCCTTACACTAAAGCACCATGTTACTCTCTCAGCTACACAATTTTTCCCCATTTCCTTTAAATGACTCAAGGAAGATCTGCTCTCAGTATCTTGCAAAAAGAAATCTGGCAGGCTTTAACCCATAACCTTTTTCTGCTTTACTGACCTAAAATTCTCCTGCCTGTAAGGCAGACTCCCATTTTAGAGCATCTATCTCCATAATTTAGGGAAGGTCATAAAACATTGTCCAAGCATATCCACTCTCTTTTCCCATAGATCATTTTCTGATCTATAGGCAGCATCCCAGCTGCCTGTTTGACAAGTGCTTTCATTCCTATGCCTGCATATGAAGTAACCCATCTAGACTAATGTCCACAGATTGCAGTATAAATTCCCTGTTAAATTCTGACCACTGTAATTACTCAACCCTAAATACTCTCATTTCTTCCTCTTTAGGGTCCAAAAATATCTAGCACATGAGGATCTCACAGCCACCCTCACTGATCCCCTGTCACCACTTAATTGAATTATAACACCGTAAATAATCTGGAGGCTATCTCAGAGGCACCCCATACAATTTTCAGGGATGTTGCCTGGTGGGTGACCTATTTGGAGAGATGTAGACAGATTTCTCAGGATTTTCTTCAAGCTGATTATCTACATATTCCCTGATGGGCCTTTGTTGCAAAAAAATTACCAAAAAAAAATAAAAAATAAAAAGTGCTATTTAATTTATTAACAGCTAGTCCCAAACCAAATTCCCACGGTGGAGAAACACTGAGCAGATAAACCTAAACTTCTGGAACTGAGAATGTCAAGAGAGCAAAGTGTTTTAAGATGGGGATCTGAATCTTGCAGCTAAAGACCATCTTCAGGCAATGCGTGGATTATGCAGGGATACAAATGCATGAGGCACTTAGTGCCAAGTACCTCCTGGCTTTCACAAGCAGAATCTCCACAAAAAGAAGATTTCCACCACAAAGAGATGTTTCCAGGTATACAGGCAGAAACAAGGTTGCTTATTTGAATGAAGCGTTCCGAGGGCATTAAGGCTAATCCACCGGCAGCAGCAGGTCTGCACTTCAGGCAGATGGAGTGCTTGTGCTGTATTGTAGCCCCGCATCCTCTCAGCACAAGCTATTCAGAAAATTGCTCTTCTCTTTGCTTGCCCAGCTGCTCCAGAGGCGCTGCCACACTTGTCAGACAATAGATGTGGTATGGGAGCAGTTCAGAGCCCACCCACACACCCACGAGTGGTGGTGCATTAAACAGAGCTCTGCAGAGCAGGTCTGCACAACACACATCTCCTTTTGTTATCAGCTCTGCCAGTCTGTACGTGACACCCAGCTGGGTGCTGTGGGTGACACTCCTGAGGGATGGGGTGCCATCCAGAGGGACCTGGATGAGCTCAAGGAGTGGGCCCATGTGGATCTCACGCGGTTCAATGAGGCCAAAAACAAGGTCCTGTGTCTGTGTCACTACGGGCTGGGGCAGGAAGGGGTTGGGAGCAGCCCTGCAGTAATTTGTCTCTCTTCCAATGTGACCAACTCAAACCAAAATAAGACACTGTAGCCTGACTGCATGCACACTAATTCAGTGTAACACATCTACTGAGACCTCACACATCTGCTGTGGTTACAGAGCAGGTTAGAACCCTTCCAGGCACGGTGCTGCCTCTCAGGGACACTGTCCAGCACCAGCTTTGTCTGCTAAACCACACACACTGGTGGGACAGCTGTGCCTGGAACCCACTGTATTCTCCAGATGTTTCCCCTTGCATTGCTCCTGCCTGTCCTCTTATATGGATCCAGCAGGAAGGGATGCTGCTTGGATTGCAGCACCAGTGCTGGTGGCTCTGGTTGCCATGATTTGTAGCTGAGAGGTTTGGTTTCCTCTCTTCTTTCTCCCTGTCTCTGAGTCTGCCTCTCTGAGTCTTCCACACATGGAAGCAGGGATGTGTGCCTGTGCTGCCAGAGGATCACAGAGCTGTTGAGACTCAATGTTTTTCCCAGCCCCTCTGCTGCTCTCTGTGTGTTTTTGTGTAACCAGAAGCCATTGAAGCCTGATGTATTAATACATAATCCCTACACTGGGAAGCAACAAGGTCTCCCCTCCTGCTGCTCATAGAGTACCTTTACATCTTCCCTGCTTCCCAAGGAGGGGTTGGGGAAAAAAGCCAAGGCTCAGGAAAGATTCTGCTCTTTTTGCTTTCCCATCAAGCACAGCTCTCTGCATGTGTGAGGTCTCACAAGGAGTGTGAGCCAAGCCTTATCCTCATCCTGACCTTCAATTAAGGAAAGAGTGAGCAGCGAGCCTCAGTGAGCACCAGGACCACACCAAAGCCCAGAGATATCAGTGTGGCTGTCCACAGCAAGCTCCCAGGAGCTCTCTAGTAATATTTAGAAAACAAGGGCAAACAAACCCAAAAGGAACCCCTGAGCCTGAATTTCTGATTAAATAATACTAAAGCGCATGTAATCCAAAGTGCTGCATGCCAAGGAACCTGGAAGTTGGGCAGTCTCTGGGAAGCAAGAGTGTCCCCTGCTCTCAGCCAGGAGACAGGAAGAGCTGCAGGAGCAGCTGTTTGGGACCAGAGAAGGCATCCAACCAGAGAACACTCAGGAGGACAGAGCCTGGAGCAGCAACACCCATCCTCACTGGCATCTCCATGTCACCAGTTTGAGTGAATTTCTGCTAACTTCCTCAGAGGTTTTACCCAGCTCAGAGGTAAATGCCACACCAAATCAGGGTTTGCAACGGATCAAAACCTTCTTTCCAAAGTTTTGGGAGCTCCTGGGGTACAGCTGAGGCTCGGTATACAGCTGATCTGCATGCAGAGGAGAAGACATTTTCAAGTGCAAATTCCACATATGCAATTATCATCCACCCAGTGCTGAGCCACGTGATGGAAGGGATGGAATGCTCTGGGTACCTGTCTGGCATTACCTCTCTGGGGTAGGGAAATCCCTACTCTGCCTCTGTGTTCTACACCACTGAATTCCCACAGCAATGGGGTCAGACACATCTGTCTCATAAAGGAGAATTAAACTAGGTTACAAATTTAAAAATACACTCATCCTGTTAAAGAAAGTAAGCAAACACCCTCCACTGAGTGATTGATGTGTTGGGAAGTTACACAGCTTAATGAAGAGCACTATGAGCTGTTGGCATTATTACATTTGCTGTGACCTTAAAAAGGAATAGCTCCAGTTGTCTTTGGAGTACAGCTTTGTATGCTCTTGGATTTCTAATACTAACAGGAGCACAAAATCCAGCGCTGATTAAAATCATAGAAGCTTTTGCTTCCACACCGAGGAAAGAGTGAGAATGGATTGCGTTACAGGCATTTTGACAGGAAAAATATTTGGTTTCACAGGGGGAGATATAACGTGTCAGTCCCCTAGTCAGAGAGCAGACAGGCAGGCTTCCACTCCAGCACCATTTCAGCAAAGTCTGGTTTGACTCCTTTGCACATTTCACAGCATGTGAGCCCAGGCCCTGGGCAAACACCTCCAAAAGCCCTTTTGCAGATCCTCCTGGTGCAAATGGTCAGACAGGGCACAGTGGACAGGATTGCAAGTTAAAATAAGGTCTGTGCCAGCAGCATGGCCCAGGAAGAGCTCATGGGCAGCTCGTGAGCCGTGCACGAGGCTGCCTGGATGGGGCTGTGCAGCAGCAGGGACTGCACAGGATGCCTCAGTGCAGAGCTTTGTTCCTCCCCCTGATACCATCCCCATGGTGTCCCACAGGGAAAAAAGGGGATTGCTAAGAGTTTCCCACAGCAGCAGCTCCTTGAGCATCCCTAGCCCAGCTTCCTGACATATTTCTCATTCCATAACCAGCAAAAATGGTTGGGTTTGTGACTCAGATTACCAGAAATTTCTCTGTGCAGCCATGCCTACATGAACATGGGTTACCCTTACATCAGGTTACTTAACCTCCCAGGGTTGCTGTGAAAACAAATTCAGTTCAACAAAACCCATTTCAAAGACAGCAGCAAATTCCAATTGCATTTCCATTTCTGTAGAGAGGCTGAGGGTGATTATTGTGCATCTAACGTCAGTATTCAACTATAGGTGACTAATTATACCAGAAATGAAACAAAGTCAATACATTTCAAACTTCATTGGCTTCCAGTTGGGGCTTTACTAAACAAAAAAGAAAAATAAAGATGAGGCTTGTCTGTTTGAGATTGAACTAGAAGATTTAAATGCACATTTTCAGACTTTATACCATTCTTTCATATTTAATCTTTCTTTTTCCAGTGCTGTTTTAAGCTTTCAAGTGATCATAATGCCTGAGTCTTAAGATACTCATTTGTTTGGGAAAGTATATGGGAAGATTTCAGGAAAGAGAAAGTTAGGTTTCACCTGCTTTCTCCTAGAGAAGAAGAATACAATGTTATAATTAAATATATTTTTAGAAGACTGTCTGGTAAAGCATATTTCTGCTGTTGTTGAGAACATGATGGTGCTTTTCCCTCTTATATTATCTAGAAAATTAATTATTTCCCTTGTCCATTGTTTTTAACAAAATGTCTTTGTTTCTATCAATATGAAATGTCAGACTGAAACACACAGATATTTGCTTTGGAGTAAACACAATATTACTCACAGCTCCATTCAAAGCATTAAAGAACATAATAGTGTTAACTATAATTAGATTATTTTCCAGAGAGTTAGAAAGATTCATTGTAGAGCAGGGGTTTTCATAAGGAAACAGAAAGACTTACTTTATCAAATAACTCTGCACAAAATAATTTTGAAGCATTAACTCCCTTTTGCGCCTTGGCTTTAATTATTGTCTTTTTGGCTTGGTAATGTGTGGATTCCAATTATCACATTTTAACAACATAATAGATGACTCATCAGACAAATGTGGCTTCAGACTGCAGAATTATCTTATCCCACTGCTGCTCCAAACCTCCTGAGCCCAAAGCACATATTACAATTACCCTTGAGGACCACCCCTTACCTTCTGCATGGCCCAGAAACACCAGATGCAGATTTCCTCCACAGAAATTCTTCCTTTCTGTGCACACATGGCATCCTGGCCAGCACCTCTCAGGGGTCAGCATTTCACTCCTTCCCTGGACAAGGGTGGCACAACACTCTTGCTAAAACAATTCTCCCTCAGCACGGTGCTGAGGGCTTAAAAACACCTGTAGAGACATTACAAAGGTTCATCTTCCTGACACAAAACAGGCAGGCCATCACAAGAAATCATATCACCAATTTCATCATCTATTTCTGAGCAAGCAGGTGATCATGGCCTAAATTCTTTTATTCCAGGAAGTCTCTGTAATTGTTTGTTGTGTTTTCTTACACCTGAGGTCTGTGTCCTAATGGATGCTTCGTGGACAGCTCATCTGGCATCTGGATCAGAGACTGAAGCCTCTATTGACCTGTTTGGTTTGAAGTCAGGGTTGATCATCATTGTATCTGACAAGGTTTAAGAAAACCCAGATAAACAGAAGCTGATAAACTACTTGCTGGTATACACCTGGCACTTTTGGGCTTACAGGATTTATAGTGGCTGTTTCATCTCCAGTTTTCTTGGAAATTAGAAGAAAGTCAGGAAATCTTTAAATATAAGATTTAACACAACTTCAGCACTAAAATGAAGGACTCTGCACATCTCAATGGCCATTTTGCTATGGAAGCAAGTCTTTTTTTTTTTTTTTTGGGGGGTACTACAATTATTTCCAGTCATATGACCTTTTAATTTTCAAAATTAAATTCAAAAATCCTTAAGGTATGCTGTTACCTATAGGAAATCCCATCACTGTGGTTCTTCACAGCTGGTCTGGAAAGCAAGATATACTCACTGGTGTACTTTATCTCACATCCAGCTGGACGTTGTAGCTGAATCAAATTCCTCAGTATTGGCCTGGGTCCTTAAATAAATATCTTTTCAGTTCTTCTCTACCCCCATGTGTAGAGAAGAACTGAAAATATATTTGTTTGAATTCTCCATGAACACTGAAAGGATCAATCTCACACCTTAATGGCTTGCAGGAAGGGAATTTTAAGTAAGAAAACACTGTCGAGCCCTAGAGTTGTGCTGGGTAACCACAGTCAAAAAAAAAGGAGAAAGGAAATTTCAAAATCTTTAAGTCAGACCAGAAAATAAAACTTAAGTCTAAACCAGGATTTAATTTGAACAACTCATCAACACTCTTGATCTCTGGCACAGATGAGGGTAGTTTTGCAAGGATTCTGGGGAAAAGGTTGCATCTGCCCACATGGGTTAGTGCATCCCTGTTTGGCTGTCAAGTGCTACACCATCAACTATGAAAACATCTTTCAGTTCTCTCTGTTCAAAGGGCTGAGGAAATTGGTGACAAACTTGGTTAGCAATGGCTCCTGTTTTGGAAAAGGTGTTCAATGGTCTCTACTGGCATATTTCACATTTCACCCCTCCCTAGCAGTGACACTGCTCACAGCAGAGGAACCTGCCCCAAGCCATGGGGCCAGCACTGAGTGTCACCTCACTGAATTACATGGGCAGCTTTACCTGCACCCCAGGCTGTTCCTGGAACTCTTCCATTCAAATGGACAAGGCCCAAATCAGCTTGCCTTGCAGGACTTCTGCCCAAGCTTCTGTGGCTGCAGATACACGAACAAATCTGCATCAGAGAGAGATGAGAGCAGCAGGAGTAATGATGCTACCGCTGGCAGTGAGCTAAATTCCATGTGTCAGCACTGGGACTTCACAGTAGCACTGGCGTGGAAATTGGATTAGTAGCTCCAACTAAACAGAGCTTAAGCCATTATAAAGTCAGTGGGAGGTTCTGATTGACCTCAGTGGGCTTTGGATCAACTCCCAGGAAGAAAATGACCGAAGTAGACAGCGTTACTGCAAAACGCTGTTCCTAGAAGACTTCCTTGCCCATGACAGAAGTGTTTCTAGTGAACAGCTCTCTAATGGAGAGCCTGGGGTACTGGGAGGATTGTCTGGCTGGTTTTTGAAGGCAGCTTCTTGAGCTGCTGGCTCTTGAAAGCAAGTGCCAGACAGGGAGCAGATAGTTTGGTCTAGTCCAATCTTCCTTTTACTGTGACCTATTCAACTCTAGGTATTATTAACCACATTTTCTCACAGCTGTTTTCCTTCTCTTGAAGTCCCCAGATAGGACCTCAAGAGAGTAGGGGGCTGGAGGGTTTTTGTGAGCACTAAGCAAATTCTCCTCTTTGCTTCTTCTACCCTTGCTGTCAAAGCAGAACATGATGCCACTTGAGATGAACAAATGGAAACTGCCACCTAAACTTTTGGAGAGCTACCTCTTTTTGAAAAAACAAATACAGTGAATATATCAACTTGAACCTTGACTTTCATTTTCCAAACCTGTTAATTAACTGGGGGGGAAAAAATATGTTTTGTGAGCACCAGATTCCCTCACTACTCACACTGTACAGAAAAGAAAGACATGGTCCAAGGCCTGCCATTAAATGTTTCTCATGATTGCTTGTTGTTAGAAGGGAGCTGCAGCTATGCTAATACAGTGTGCTCTCTACAAAAAACCCTGTAATTGGGACAAGGCAGCCACAAAGCTTCCCGCAGCTGGCAGGAATTGTGACTGTTCTCTTCAGCTTTAATCATGGCTTTTAAAGCAGATCAGTACCAGCAACAATTAGCCTTTTAGATTGGTCTCAGAAATTACCATTTTTAAAATATGGTGACTCTGCAGGCACAAACCCAAAAGCTCTAAGCTCTGCATAAAACAAGCAGCCACACACCCTGACTTGTTTGTCACTTGTTTGGTTGCTGCTTTGTTTCTGCAGAACTGTGGCTCTAAAAAGCAGACAATCTTGTACAGATTTTCAAGAGGAAATAACTTTAGCCACCTCCTTTTCCTCAATAAACCCACCCTTCGAGACAGCTTCTGCTCTGAAGGAGTGTCTGGCACTCCGGCTGTGTACGAGGAAAGGGAGGCACGGCCATGTGGTGGCTGATGCCTGAAAAGGTTGCTGGTTCTTAGAGGAAAAACTTTGAATCTTATTTAGTAGGAAAGGATTGAAACAGAGACGTTCGGAATGGAGACATGAGAGAACAAAGAGGTGAAATAAACAGGAAAATTTTCATTCCAGCAAAGGTCCCCAAAGATCCCTGTGGGGAGGATATGGAAAGCAGAGTGGGAATAAGAACAAGCACCTCATTAGAGCAGATGGTGGGGAGTGTAGGTTGCTGTTGAGAGGGTCTTTCAGTGCACCTCCACAAACAGCAGCAGTCAGCCCGACAAGGCTGGACAGAGCTTGTTTTGCTCATATCTGCCTCTGCTAAGCCACTCAGAAGTTTCTGTCTGCACAGCAAGGTTACTCGGTGACCCTCACATCTTTTGTGAACCCTCTGTGTTAGCCACACAAGCCCTGGCATACAAAACCAGGTATCCCTATCTGAGATCTCTCTCCCTGCTCCGTGTGGGATTACAAACGCCTCATTCCTTCTTGGAGGGTTTGCCAGTACAGCAACACAAAGGAGCCTTTTCAAGATCTGGCCTTTGTGCCTCAGGGCTTAATTCTCTGATGCTACGACTGCTTTGTACCACTCTGGCTTACAGAGTCTTTAAAGTACAAGTGTAAGTGCACTCGGATGTATCTCCGTGTCAGGTGGTAACAGGATGTTTCTTGCCTACCTCAAAGCACGACGGAGCGGTGTTATCAACCAACACTTCCACGGGGCTTTGATTTCCCTCAAAAAAGCTCTTTTACATCGGCACTCCTGCCTCGGTCTTACTGAAGGCTGCTGCAAACCCCGCACGAATCTCCACAGCAGCACATCCCTGGCAGACCAGCTGCCGGCCAGCTTCTTTATTCCCC
This sequence comes from Pseudopodoces humilis, assembly GCF_049639895.1. NCBI lineage: Eukaryota > Metazoa > Chordata > Aves > Passeriformes > Paridae > Pseudopodoces > Pseudopodoces humilis. Next base: position 16,084,041 of record NC_142212.1, read on the forward strand.
AAACTTCATCGCCTGTCTCACAAGCTGCACGTGCCTCGGAGGGTTTGGAAATGAAATGTGGATGTCTGTGGCACACCTGAGCAGCCCACAGTCTGCTCCACGTTGTTCTACTTCTATGAAAACAACAGAAAGATGATGTTCCCTCGACCAAGTTTTCCAAGCAACGCAATTAGAAAATGGCCAAAGGATAAAATCCATATATATAAGAAATACCATCAAAACCCTCAGCCCAAGCAGCATATCCATAAAGAATTCTGATATTTCCTTGCTTTATTTCTGCCACAAAATCATTTTTCAACACCATAATTTGTCTTTTTCTGTACTCGCTATAGACGTAGGAAGAAAATAGTTGAAGCCTCAGTTACAGGAGGCTTTCAAAGAAGCAAAGGAAAATCAGTTTTATGGAGCAATCCTGCTTGATGAATAACATGTGGAGCTTAGGCTGAGCCTTTCATCTCCATGGGCTGCACGGACATGTGGACAGCAGTGCAAAGTACCCACTTTGTACTTCAAGCCTGTCACACATCCGCTCAATCAAATGGCATTGAAAGGTGGAAATGCTGATTTTGTCCATGATGTCTGATAATGGGTTTAACACCTCCCTGGGAAAGTGCAGTAGGAACTGGCAGGAATATAAACCTAATATTTCCCAAGGTCACACTTTGCTTTTAAAATGGGACTTTTTGCTGCTGTAAATAGGGTGAATGCTGAGCCAGAGCCATCATTAAGGTTTGCATGTTCTACACTGCCCATTACTACACTTGTCTACATCAAAATCTGCACACAGCAGACACAGCAGGAGTCTGATAAACCAAACGTTTCTGAATGCAGTTTAACGTTGGGCTTTCAATTATTTCCACTTTATGAGGCAATGTGCATTAGCAGTAAACCAAAAGGTACCTTCACCGAGGAGGATGTGCCAAGGATAAATGCTACTGGAACAACTGTGAATGATTCCTATTATAAATAGCAAAGCAGAAGGAAAATGTGTTTATTTCAAATGCTAAAATCAGCCTAATTTCTACCCCATAACTCCAAGGAGCCAGAAAACATCATTTTTTTTTATGTATTTGTAATAACTAACAAGTGAGTAGGATGGAGCACAAGCAAATGACTTCGTGCTTGTGTTAGCCGTGCCCAGCTGACCCACCTCCTCCCTACTCACCAATTCCCAAATATCACATTTGAGGCACACATCCTCTTCACTGCCCTGTCTTCACTCTTAAGTCTTTCTCCTCATTTGTGGTAACTCCTAGAAACGCCAGCACCAAGCACTAAAGGGAGCATTTTAACAGCAAATTCAGGAGCACTTGCCTGTAACAAGAGCAGAGCCTTATTCAGAGCTGTATGGTTCTCGTGAATGTGCAGTTGCTGAAAATGTATCAAGTGGGTGCTGTTGCCTTGATGTTCTCTTTTTATGCCATTCAGCAAATTTAGATTTTTTTTTTTATGCCATTCAGCTTATTTAGATTCAGAATTCCTGTCCCTGGCAAAATGAGAAGCTTTTTTTGATCCTTCCCATCCCAAAATGGAATGGAAAACATCTCAAAAAGTTGCATTTTTGAGACTTGCAACCTGTTTTCAGGAAGGAAATAATGTAGGTTGTAGCACCAACTATCCTTGCAGGCTCCCACAAGGTGAAGTTTTGTGTCTCATTTAGGCAGGTTCTGTTTCTCTGTGTTGCACAAAGGACACGTGGCTCTCAGAGTATACAGGCTGTGGTGTTTGATGGGAAATTATGTCCTTTAGATCATCAAGATCTCCTAAGTATGTTTTCTTTATCATGATTCAGGTTTTATACACAGTCCTTGTCTAAACTTCACAAAGTTCTCTTCTCAGAAAACCTTTTTATTTTTTTTATCCCAGAAATAACTGATTAAAAATTTAACATCTTGTGAAAAATTCAAGAAAAACTGTTCTTTATAATTAAAATTTTAATTGATATCTGCTTGAATATGTTATCCAATTCATTATTGAAATTCTATTTTTACTAAGCTTTCTTATTAAAAAAAAAATTCATGGTTTCATTATAAGAAATGTGACAGGTCTGAATTTCTTCAAATGAAAATTATTTTGCATAATGAATTGTGTGGCATTCAAGCCAACCTCATTGTCTGCTCCCATATCTGATAATGCCATGTGGTACAGACAGCCTCTCACATCCATAGAAATGCAATATTTGACACCACTATTTTTAAAATTGCTGTATTAGCATGTAATGCAACTGAGTTTCATGAGGTTTCAGGATGAGGTCCATGGAACTGCCCAAGGGGATATTGTGCATGGTACCAACAAATCAACCAACCTGCCCATGGCTTTAATTTCTTGCAGAGAGAAATACTTGGTGATAATGTCAACTCTGAAGAAAAATCTAGCAAAATTTTCTTCTTCTGAATGTGGAAGCTGCTTTAATGACAGAGAGTATTTAACTTGCTGCTTGAATGAAGGAAAATGTTTCATAAAAATAGCTTGGAAAAAAGACAATTGCCTATTTCTGCCTAAGATAGTCTATAACTTCTAGACAGTGTCCTGCTAATTGCAAAAAACCTGATGTATTCAAGTCATAAATCAGCATTTCTCAAGGCAGCCAAAATAGCCTTTAAAACTCATTGGGGTAAAACTGCTTTATTGCAGTGCTGAAACCACAGTTTCTCAACAGCAGCTCCCTATTCAATCCAAATATCTCTGCCAGGAGCTCATAAGACAAATAGGAAAGATGGGGCAGAAAAGAGGGAAATGGTGAAAGAAAACTTTGCTGCAAATTATATACAAAATGATTTTAAGTTCTCTCATTTCAAGTGTCTTTTGCCTCCACCACATCTTACAGTAACTCTTTCAGGAGGGGTGGGTTGTGCTGATCAGCCCTGACTCACTCCTTATTCAGGCAATCTCCCAAGGGCAGCTTTCCCCACCAAGAGATGGGGAAATGTGAATCCTTTAGGATTTCACACACTTTGCTTGAAGCTGTAAACAGGACTGGACCACAGAGTGATATGCAGAAGATAGCTCTCTTTCTGGGGATCTTCCTCCCTACTATGTTTTGCCTGATTCTGTCTGTCCCATCTCTGATTTGATTTATATTCCTTTTCCTTTCCTTAGTCAGCCTCTCCCTACTGCACATCATCTCCCTGCATCATCTTCCTGATCAGGAGGAAAAAGTGATTATCCTGTGGCTCCCGCTAATCCTCACGCCCCATCACTTGAAAGGTTTTTTTTTAGGGTGATGATTTCCAGTCTTCCTGAAATTGAGTAAAAATTAACACTCAGAAACCCCAGGATCTGTGTTCTGTTGATCTGACCCCAGGCAAAACATGGCTCTGGCTGGGGCTGTTTTACATATAATCACAGCCAGAAGAACAGCTCCCACCCAGTCTTATTTGTAGTTTTTTATCTCACTGTCCAGCTAAGTCAATCAATTGCTTCAAACTGTGTTGTGCTGCAGGGTAAAGAATAATAGAGAAATATTCAGCCAAGCTGTACAAATGTTCCTCCTACTGGTGTGTGCCTGTGTTGGAACAGCAACCTGGGCCCTGCCTGCCAGATAATGCCACTGCTATTTGACAAGGCTCTTACAGCTCTTCCAGTTTCAGGGGGAAAAACATAACAAGAGCCATCACTCACCTCAGGAAGCATCCACGGAATAATTACTCCCTCCAAAACAATTATATCTGCAAAAGTCTCCTTTTCCTCAGAGGAAAAATCCTCATGGAGACTGTTCCCAATTAAGGTTAATAAATGCCTCCATTTCTTCAGGAAAAGAGTTGCTCTGGTCCCCACTGGAACCACTCAGAAACTTTAATGGTCTTTGAACCAAGCCCAATGACAATGTGTCTTCATTAGTGATAGGAATTCTCCCTTACTTCAGGTTTGTCTGAGGTTTGGATGCTTATCCATCACTCTGTGGCATGCTGGGGACAAGAAATTGGACATAAACTTACGGCAAAAACCAAGATTTCCTGCAATTTGTTCGTTCCTCGTGCCTGATTCAAGGGCTGCATGGAGGATGGTATTTGCAGTAACATTTGCTCTGGTGGCACTGTTGGGACCAGTCCCTGCCTCCAGCTTCAATGTGGCTGGGAAATCACAAAATCATGGAGTGGTTTTGGTTGGAAGAGACCTTAAAGCTCATCTCTGTCCAACCTACTGCCGTGGGCAGGGACACCTTCCTGTAGACCAGGTTGCTCCAGAATGGGGCTGGGCAGGTCAGCACTGGTTCTGGACACACTCCAGTGTCCCCAGCTGTCAGCTGGTGTCCTCTGGGCCACCACTGGAGCACCATATTCTCTTGAGTCATATGCACACTGAAGTAGTCCTCAGTTTTGGGGGCTGGAAGCTGCCAAGGGAGGGGACAAAATGAATAATTATACAGAAATCTTTCTTGCTTTGTACCTTTACAAAACATCTTTGGAGTGACCTCTGTGTCAATTGCCGCACAACAACTACATCTAAGGGTCCTGTGAGGAACAGGGTTTTTGTTTAATTTTGGTTTTTTGGGTCTTTCATTTTTTTAATGGAATTATTGTTTCATTTCTGTGCCATATTAAGCAAACAAACTGCCAGACTGCTACCCTGGAACTCTCTGCAAAGCCACTCTTACCAAATGCATGGAAAATTTGAAGACAAATTCCCTCTGACTTTCATGGGCTCTTTTATCACCTCGTCCATGCTTTCATCACCCTGCTTATGTTTTCCTGTATATCCCATTACTTTTTACAACCAACAGGGTGCAGTTGTTAATATTGATCACCATTCTTTCTCTCACATGCAGAGTGACTTCTCTCCCTCTCCCTTTCATCATACACTTGCCAATCTCTACTTTTCCCCTGGTTTAGGTGTTGTATAAGCTTTTCTTTCTATTTTCTATTATTCAGTAAATGACTCCTCTAGATTGAATCTGTGTTACAAAATCTCTGCAATGTTCTGGTACCTGAAGTTCCCCCTAATTCTTCCATTGCTGTGGTTTCCAAAGCTTTGCTCTCTTGCCATGGCTGTCTGTGCAGCATTCCACACTGTTCCCTTATGGGATTGCTTTTCTCAGCTCCTCCAGCAGTGTAGGGTTTCCTTCCAAAATATCCATGGTTCTTCTTGGCATGCAGGTGCCTGTAGTACATGACAACAAATGGGGGAAAATAAGGCAGTTGTGAGCTGCAGATAGATGAGGGGGTTGTGCCAGCCTTTAAATCACCAGAGCATCTAAATGTTTGTTAAAAACAATAATAAGCACCCTCTCATTAAATGTAGTACTCAAAAAACTATTGGATTTTAATCAAATGAGAACAAAGGCAGTACACAGTGGCTCCCATTCATTTCGAGGCATCTTAATTCTGGCTCCAAATATTGCTGAAAGTGAGATGAATGGGAACTACTTACACCACTGGCAGAGTCAGCTCTTGGCTCCTGATCACTCTGAAAGCAGCTCAGACTGTAATGCTCACCCATCACGGGGTTTTAAGAGAAAGCCTGTGCCTTGGAGTGATAGAGACTTTAACTTCTTTGTATAAATATGTAGAATTGAGCCCCCATCTTCTTCCAATCTTAAAAACTGTTTTGACATGTGCCTCTGTCCAATATTCCATAATACCTACCTGGTAGGGGAGCCTCCATGACCAGCCAGGTGGTGTTTCCAGGGCAAGGCTCATCCCCTGCTCTCCACTTGTGCTGGGTTTTACACTGGGTCATTTTGCAGTTGGACTAGATGAGCATCATAGGATCCTTCCAAGTGAACTACTTCCATTCCTTTCCATTCCATTCCATCCCATCCCATTCCATCCCATTCCATTCCGATAAATAAGGAGCTTCAACCATTTCTATACACAACATTGCAGCTGACCCTGGACACACCCCAAGAACTCTCTAACCTCCAGATCCACCTCTGCTGACTTTAACAGGTCTGGGCTCTCTGGGTGGGCAGCCTGCCCTGAAATACACTTGGGAGGTAAAGGGACGTTTGCAGTTGGGGATCCAGGTGAAAAAAGTCAAAGAGCAATAGGCAAAAATAACATTGAAGCTGCTTGGATGCACTGTGCATCAGCAAAAGAGGGATCTCCCTGAGCATTTCACCCAGCTCTACCAGGATGGGATCCCACTCAGCACCACCAGCTGCCTGAGGAGTCATTTCCAAAGCCACTGAGTTTCTCTGTGCTCAAATGAAAACAATACTCGTGAACAATAAACCAGTGGTTGGATTTTACAATATCTATGTTGCTTATCAAACTTCTGAACTCCATGAGAAATATCAGAAACACATGTGAGAGTTGCTTGTGAATATGCAATGAAATTGTTCCTTTCTGGGCAGCAGAGCTGCTTATCAAATAAATGAACAAAACAAAGTATTCCTTCTTAACATGGAACTTACATCTTTAATAAATATCAGCCTCATGTTCTCATGAGAATCTTATTATACAACTTTCTTCACTGATTCATGTATTAATACCATTTTGTATTAAGCTGGTACATAATTGATGATATGGAAGTGTTTTCATATAACAACTCCTTCACTGCATAATATAACCCACTTATCATATTTTCAGCTCAAAATTCAGAAAGTTCATGCATGCATTAGACACTAAAATGAACACATTAGCTGTATAAAAGTACAGTATATCATTTACAAATTGCATGCAAACCAAAGTAAATATACAGTACTAAATGCTGACTTTGATGCAGCTCATGTTGAATGGCATAAATCAGCTAATAGAGAAAAAAAAAAAAAGAAAAAAAAAAAACAGAAAACTGAGCTTGATGGAATGGAAAAACCCCCTGCAGGAAACAAGATGTGACCCAGTGATTTGGGTGCAACCTGTGTCCTATATGGCTGTGACTAACAGAAATGTTACCCATTCAGAGACTCTCCCCCAGAAAAACAGTCCTGTCTCTCAGTACTACTCACTAGAAGCAGGTGAAATCCCTGAAGAGATTTGACTTTTAGGTTTAGGACATTATTGTTTTGTTTTGTAATCTTTGGCCTGAATTTGCTTAACAGGATTCAATATCTTCAATATCTAATATGGTAAAATTACCTAAGGCTCAGCAGGTTGCTCTGTTTTATAAAAGCCATTTAAAGCTAAGCCCAAGAAGACAGAGAAGGAAACCTCCTTCCTGCTAAACAGCACACCAGGGCAGTGACAGCACAGACCAGCAGTCCCTGTATTGACTTACAGGGTTTTCATCCTGTGGTGCTTGTTTTACAGATGCTCAGGCAAAACCATTAATATTGGAGAGCTCTCTGGGACAACTTCACCGATAAAAAAGGTGATGGTTTGCAGGAGGAACACGTGTCCAGCCATAGGCAAACAGAGGGAGAGTTGATTTCTGTGCTGCTGTTGTATCCCAGCCTAGCAAAGGAGCCTGTGAGATGCCACTACCTGTCGTGGGCTTGTGCCAGCACAGGATTGGCTCTGAGTTTTCAGACTCTGCTCAATTCCCTGTTATCTCCACAAGGGGGAATGCCTTTAAACTGAAAGAGAAGAGGTTTAGATCAGATATTGGGACTAAATTCTTCATAGTGGGGGTGGGCAGGCCCTGGCACAGGATGCCCAGAGCAGCTGTGGCTGCCCCATCCCTGGAAGTGTCCAAGGCCAGGCTGGACAGGGCTTGGGATAACCTGGGGTAGTGGAAGGTGGAACAGGATGGGTTTTAAGTTCCCCTCCAACTTAAACCTTTCTATGAATCTATGTTGCACCATTAAACATACAAGAGTACTGAATCTCCTGGCTCTTCCCCCTCCACCACAACTCAACACTGACTCATCACTTCTCTGCTGTCAGAAAAGCTGCTCAGGACCCTGGGTTCCCTTCCAGTTCCCTTGGGTAGGTGGCAAGCCACACTACCTGACCTTTTAACTCCCTCTCCTCAAAATGACCCCTCACTTCCCAGCCCTGTGGCTCCTCTGGGCAGTAAAACAAGCCTTGCTCCAGCAACAGCATGATCCATTATTAATCCAGCACCACTACATCTGGGACTTTGAGTGCAAGGCAGAAATAAAAAGACAGCAGCACAGGCGGACTGGGAACACAATCAGAACAACGTTTGTAATTTAATAGAGCTACCTGGAGTAATGCTATAATCTCAAACAGCCTTCATAAGTTGTTCAGAGAGAGATTCTCTAAATCCTCAAATCAGCTACAAATATATAGTTGCATTACTACCACGGATTTAAGTGCCTTTGAAGTCAATAGAGAGATTCTTACGGATTTTTTTACAGGCTTATGTGGTATTTACATATATATACACACATAGAAATATATACATACATGCATACATATATATATATCCCTAGGGGTTTAACTTGGATTGAGAGTTCCTGAGGAACTCATAGCTGAGACCCTAAGGAAAGGCACAGTCAGAAAGCTCTCTGTCTGTAGGGTTTTATTATAATGACTTTTGAACAGTTTTTATTCCATTAACCACCATCTTTCCTTTCGTCAAGGCAAGAGTTGTCTCTATTCTGTAATGTAGACATCACCATCTCAGAGTATGTTCCCAAGGAGGCCAATTTAAACACAGACAAGAAAATCACCCATTCCGTTTGGACAGAGAAAAAAAAATCATATTTTTCCAGCTGGAAAGGAAAAAAAAATCCTGCCGTATAATCTTAATCAGGTTTGCTCCACAAGTCAGGGAAAGATTGAGGTTTCTGCCAAAATGGGGGTCAAAATTATGGGAAAAGGTAACTGAGTTTTATTTGCTTGTATCCTTGCAGTAATTTTCCCAAGCCCCTGGCGTTGCCTCGGTGCAGAATCAAGGCCAGTCAGATGCTTCCATTACCGGCACAAAATCACCCTCTGCCACCAAAGCTGGGCTGCCTCACCCACTCATCCCTGTTTTTATCTTGCCCATTTTCTGCCTTTCTGCCCCCATTTCCATGGTCTCCCAGGACACAATCCCCTCCTCTCCCACCTTATACTGAGCAGTGTTCCTCCTCCTGCCTTTTCTCAGCTCCTGCTGCAGGGGCTGAAGGATGGCACCGGGTCAGAGCAGCTCCAGCATCACCCACAGCTCAGGACAGCCAAAAACACCATCGAGCAGAATCACATGAGATACCAAAAGACAGAGGGCTGGAGGACAGCTTCTGCTGGAGGGCTCAACAGACAAAAGGAAGCGAGGCGAGAGACAGGGTAAAAATAAACACAGGTGTCCTTCGGAGGGCACAGATCGGATCAGAAGCCTCTGACATTTTAACTGACATCTGTGAAAGCATTTCCAAACCAGAGAGCAACTTGCTGTGGAAGGGGGAAATGTTCCAATGAGGAAAAATCATTTTTTTAATTCAGTCAAAAGGATGGTACTATTAAACATTTTTGTTTCATACTGATTTGGGGATGGCGGATTAAAACTAAATTAAAAGCCTGTTTTGAAGTCTAAGGGCTGTTTCTCACCTCAGTGGTCCTGACAGTTGGGAAGCAAATCTTTTCATACAAATCCAGGATGGGTGTAGCACACCAAGTCCTGTTTATTGTTCTCAGCAGTGGCCAAAAATCCTGTGGAAAGCCACAGCACCAGCATGGACCAGGTCTGCCATCGCTGCAGGATCTCAAAAAGCTCTGCCTGGGAGTCATACAAAGCTCAACCCTCACAACTAGGCACCACTGCCATACAAACACAGGGAAAGGGTAATACAAAAGTTAGCTGAAAACCCAAGTGAATATCTTTAACCAGATAATTTAAAATTTTGCTCTATATTACTTTGTTTCAAAGCAGAAGAGAAAAAACAAAACAAAACAAACAACAGAAAGTGCAAATATAGACCAAGTATAAAAGGCTGTGAGGTGTGTGTCTAGTGGATAAGTAAAGCATGAATAAGGAGTAATAAACCAAAAGCTTCTTTAAATGCCTATTGCTGATTAAAACAGCGAGCAGAATTTCCCATGGGAAAAATCATGGAAATTGAGCCTTGTGGCACAATTCTGATAGAGGGGTAGGATACAATTGCCTCCCCCTCAGACAAAATCCTCTTCCACACTTCTTTCCACCAAGCTCTCTCCAGCTTCCCACATACCTCATCACTGTCCACCCTTTCAGTGAAGAAATGTTTCCTAATACCCAATCTTCATCTCCTCTGCCACAACTTGAGGCCATTTCTTCTTATCCTATTACTTGTTCCTGGGAGAAGATACTGACCCCATCCTGCTACAGTTTTCTTTTTGGAAGGTCCTCTCTGAGTCTGCTTTTCTCCAGGGTTAACACCCCCAATTCACTCAGCTGCTTCTCTTAGGACTTTTCAGGGCAGTTTTTCCCAGGGATGTGTCATGTGCTGGATTCTGCAGGTCAGGAGCACGGGGCACCTTTGCAATCCTCTCTCTCCTGGCCCAGTGCAGCCCCCCTGGCACAGATCCTCTCCCAGCCTTCTCCCCCCAACAGCCCTGCTCACCACCACTTTCAATGCACAAATCCCAGCCCCTGCACTTGCTGGAATAATCTTGTGTCATGTTCACAGAGATCAGACAGGATTTATTTCTAGATGAAACTCGGCTGATAATATAAAGCAAGTTATTAATCCACTCAGACTGGCCATCTAACACCCAAAGCCTGTTACTCTTGCTGGCTGGAAGGAGATATTTTGATTGAATCAGGAGGGTATTTTAGCTGTCTTCTTGTTTGAGTTAGAAGCTTCTTAAAAATGTGTAACCAGGGTTTGTATCCCTGTATCCACCACCTGACTCTTGGCTCTTTGTTCCTGGTGACTGAACCTGTGAACTGAGTCTTTGCAGTAAGAACAGGAACAAAAGTCAGGATTCAAGTTCCCTCTGCTACACTTTCATTTAGCACTGAGATGACAGGGCTAGAAATAAGGCCAGTCCTGATTAATCATGTAATTTTTTTGTCTTGAATACTCATTAAACATCTCTTCCTTTTGGGCTCTGAGCTTTGTTTCCCTGCCTCTCCCTGGTTATGGCTCACCAGCTCTGAGTCTTCTCCTCTCCCAAGCTGATAACCCCCACTGCCTCCCTCCATTGTCCCATCTTCCATGTCCCCACATGGACAATGCTCCCTGTTCCTGGGATCATGGCACATCACCACACCCCTGCCATGGTCCCCAAGGGAGAGCCCCATGGCCACAGGCTGGGAAGGATGCAAGGCAATGCCCTGCAGCATTTGCTGATCTTCTGGTCATGAGAAAGCTGCACCTTAAGAGTTTGGGGGTGTACAGATGCTTTGAAGGTTGGTGTAGCTTCTAACACTGGTGGTTTTGTACCTCTGTGCTGAAAAACTCTGATTTCTCCATAGGAGTGGTTTAGATCTGTAAAAACTCTGTGTTTAGCTGCTGGTTTAACCAGCAGGGACTGGATTTTCTCTCCTTTTCTGTCAGAGGGTTTGATGAGAGAACTGGTATCAGGAGGATCAGCCAGAGAGTGATGATAATGCTTTTAGCATCTGAGCCAAAGCTCACTGCCTTTAGTGAAAGCCCTTTCATTGACTTCAGTGGGGTTTGATCAGCCTGTGCCTCACACAGGACTGGGCAGACTTTGCTTTGAACACAGCTTCAGCATCAGACACCAAAGTTTACAAAGGCCACCATGTGGCCCAGTCACAGAAGTTTGAGAACAGGCAGGGCAGCAAGGGAGAAAAGAATTATTCTTTTTCCCTATGCTGCCAATTCCTTAAACACCTTTCTCATGTCTCTCCCAATATACTTATTTTTCAATTATCCCCCAACATCTCCTAAAGCATCCAAAAAGAAAAAAAGACATTGACTCATTTTTAACAGATAGATGTAAAACCCAAAAGATTTTTGTATAAATAAGCAAATAAATATGAGGAGAGTGAAGAAAGTAAACACACAAAAAAAGATGATTAAAAGCTTTGAGAGGCTGACAGGAAGGCATTAGTTTAACTCCTCTCTAACACAGCCTGAAATCTGCTAAATGCACGGAATGCAATTCTCCCCATCTCTATTTATTGCATTATGCATCAACTCCGCTATCCGGGGAGACGAGCAGATCCTGACACGCTGTGACAAGCTGCCAAAGTTTCTGCAAACAGGAGGTTCCTGAGCAGCCTCACCAAACGAGGACAGCCCACACGTGCTCCTAAGGCAGCGGAGCGCGGAGCTGTGCCCGCAATCTGCCTCCCTCGGCGCTCCAGCACCCCAGGAACGCGGGAGCAAAGCGGGGATGGAAAAGCCTGGAGATGGGAGCAGCACTGGAGCAGCGGGTGTGAACTTCCACACCTCCCAACAGCCACTGCTGCTGCCTGCAATCAGAAATTAAATGAGCAGTCTGAGCCTGTGCCCGTGACCATCCAAGGATTTAAACTCATTAAGATGCTGTTTGACTCCACGTATTTTTGGGGGGCGAGACCACAGTCCGATTTCCTTCTTAGGTTTTCTGCCTCGTTACACACTAAAAACTGAAAGCTAATTAGCAGCTTGCATAAAATGCAGGAGGGAGGAGGGAAGGTGTGACAGAGACAGGTGGCTGTCACCAGGGAATGTCTCTTCCCATAAATGCTGGTGCCCGTTCACAGGCTCCAGAAAAACCTTAGAAAATGAGGTCCCTAAGAAAATAAATGCCAGCTGCAAAGCACGTGGTGTGTGCTCTGCTCATCTTCAGCAGCTTCCCCTTTGCACCCCCAGTTAATTACAACTATGAGGAATAGCAGCCTATAATCATGGACGTGCAAACTCATTTCCCTCTAAATGGAACCTGCCGAACGGTTGAGTTTTACTGGAACAATTTTCAAACAAACAAGCTCTGAAACTTAAAAGGAATCTTAAACTCCATTAAATAATACAGTTCCTTCACAGGGATTTCTCCTGGGAAGGGATGTCTTCGATTCAAGTGCCATGTTATGACAAGCATGACAGACTTGATAGCAATCTGTTCCAACTCATGACATTGCTTAAATTAGGTTAGATAGAATCTGTACAGGCTTTCGAAGGAAAGCTCCTCTGGGTGAAAGCACTATTATTTTTGTTAATGGTGGTGGATTATGATTTTCTTCTCCTAGGAGTCATAAACTATGTTGCTACACAGTACTACATCATGTAATGTATGTAATACATGATTCCTTAGTTGGGGTGGAAACTGTTACATTTGCATACATTAGAGCCAGAGTTGTAATCAGAATGTGTTTTCCCTCTTCCTTCATTGAATATTTATGGATTACTTTCCCACTTCCCCCTCTGCCACACATGTCTTTTCTTGACCTGGTGTCTTGCTCTATCTCAGTCAAGCTGTGGAAGGGCTCGGGCTCGTGGCAGGCTCCTGTTGCTCAGCAGACCCTGAGTGCCTGGCTGGTTTTCAGACTGCTCTCTGAGCCTCACTTGCTGCCATGCCCATGCAGCCACAGCCTCAGCCATGTGAAAAGACAGATGGAGGCAGAAAGCAGCTCCACTCCATCACTGTGGGCTCAGGAGCCCATCAGGCCAGGCAGCTGCTGATGGCACCAAGGATGCTGGCAGGTAAACAAGGGGATTTTAAGGTTGTAGCAACATCTGAGCAAGCCTGAAAACACCACAGCCAGCAGATGACAGGGTAGAAAGGCATGGGGGATGCCTTCAGTGCTGTGCCTCTGTGTTCAGTACATTCCATATGGATATTTCCAAGGGCTCAGATCTCTAAAAGTGCTCTTGGGCTCCTAAATCACTGAGGCTTTACTCAGAAATCCTATTTAACAGCCACCAAGCAAACCCATGCTTGTACTCTTCCTCAGCTTTGGTAATTCACATCTCAAATTTAAAAAGTGTCATTCAAGTGCAAACACAGATGACAGACTTAAAGGATTTGTTCTGAGCTCACATGAGCATACCTGTTTTCCCATCAAGACAAGGCAAGACAGAGGACTGACACCCATTTGTAATTTACAGAGGGGCTGGAGGCCATCTGAGCAATCTGGATAAGGGGAAGCAGCAAGTGCACTGGTTTTAGTGCCACACATAAGCACAGAAGCAAAGCAGAAAAGCTGGAAGACTATGAGAAAGATCAAGAAGCAGAAGAAATTCAACTTGCTTTTGAATGCTATAAAACAACAAGTACATAAAGGTCTAAGAAAAATGCTTAGCTCTCAAGTACACAACCCGCACTCGGTCCATTTTGCTAAATACAGCGTCTACAACTTGTGTAGCAGCACACTTCCAGTCTCCCCTCCAGATAAAGTTTGTGCAGGTGCCTGAGGTTGGGGACAAAAAGAGGGGGGTGAGATCCCTCGCTGGCTCCTGAGGCCCTGCTGGGGCGCTCAGACACCGACAGAGGCGGCCGATTAGGGACGTGCTCCCAAGCACATTGGTGCTGATCAAAACAGAGCAAACCTTCCTGATGTCCATCATGCTGGCAAGGCTCAGCCAGGTTAAGAGGAGATTTCACACCCATGTGTCAAAAGCCCACAGTAATAATAAGCTGCACATTCAGAACTGAATTATTGCCCGTGCCGGGAGGTTAGGGAGAAACCAAGAGCATTCCTTCCCGACTCAAACCAATTTAAGCTCAGGTTGCCAGAGCGACACGTTGTTATTTCTTAGCTGAGAGATCATTCAAGGCAAACTTGAAGCCTGCAGGCAGCCTGTGGGCAGCCCAACACACAGCGAGGGGCAGGGGCTCGTGCGCGAGGCTGCAGCTCAGGGAGCAAGGCAGGTTAGAGGCCACTGCCACCAGAAGGGCACAAAGAGATCTCTGTGCTGCCACAGAGAAATATTCCCTGCCTCAGAGCAGATTTGTGGCTGGGCTGCCAGGGAAGAGCTGCCTCTAATGAAAAGGAGAAGAGAGGGTGGTTACAGAGTGAGATTCCTGGGGGTGTGCAGACGGGGAGGTGGCAGTACGTGGTACTCCAAGGGTTTTAATACATGACCAAAGATGTACTTACAGCTAAAAGATGACTAGGTGCCTAAAAATGCAGAGAAACACATGGGACGAGATCTCTGAGGACAAAAGTTTTCCCTGGCTTGGGATTAGAGGAATTTCCAAGTCCTCTCAGTCAAGGAAAATGCAATGACAGGAGCCTGGCACCTCTTTGCTTCCTAAAATTGCAGAAATAGCTCTGCAGAACTGGTCTTTGTGCTGAAGAACAGTTGCAAAACTAAAAGGGGAAAACAAAATTTAAATAGGATGTAATATTTGTGCCATTGGGACAGGCACAAAGCAAAGAGTGTCAGGTGGTTTTATTTCCTGCATTTGAATTTGTGACAAGTTCATGGTAGCAAAAAATATGAAAAGCATCTTGAAATAACTTTGGCCTCTCTCTTCCCACATGAGACACTAGTCACAATTATCTACTAATTATGTTACAGCCATTTTCCATCCTGGGAAGGACAGACACTGTCACTCTGCTGCTGTGCTCATCCCAGAAAATCATTCCTGCAGTGAAAACAAGGAAGGAACATGCTTTAAAACACTATCCAAACTCACAGTCCCTAAAGTTGGAGGAATAACACACCACTGAACAGACACAAGGCCTGAGTTCCCACACAGTTCAGGGCAGATGCCCCTGCAATCCCAATGTGTGGGGAAATCTGCTATTGTATTGGATCATGGTTTTTCAGCTGTTAACCAGCAGACTGCAGTGCTGTTAATCTAAGATCTTTATGAAAACAACATTATTTTCAAAGAGAACTCTATATTTATGGCTGATAAGTGTCATTTGATCATTTTTGTGAAATTAAATTTAAGTTCATACTGCATGCTCTCCAAACTACTCTATAAAATTACACTTAAAGCAAAAATTATATAAATCATAGACAAACCAATACAGTCCTTACCCCTTAAAAGTACTGCATGGGTATTATTTAACCATGATATATGCAAACAAAATGCAAATTAAATAGCACTGGGTGTGGTATATATGCAAATTTCAAACCCTCCCCAGTCCCAATTTCCCCTTCATGAACTGCCTACAGCTATAACTCAGAATTTATAAGCCTCTCAGCTCCTAATGCAATCTCTGTCATGGGAATGAGGCAAAAAAATTGGGAAATGATACAAAGTCAGCCTGCTGCCTCAGGTCTGTTCCTATCCAGGGATTTGGCCACCCAAGGAAGTGTGGGCTTGGGGATGGCCAAGCAAGGTGGGGCACAGGAGGGTGAGAGACTCGTGAAAAACCCCGTGGCCAGTGGGCACCTGAAGCTTTCAGTGTTACCCAGCAGAGAGCTGAGGACTCGAGGGTTGGAATTCACACCTGGAAAGCACCACGGACAAAGAGCTCAGGGGGACACCTGAGCAAGAGGAAACCCTGCAGCTGCTGTGCCCCTCATACCCACTGCTCCAGCCCGCATCCCTCTCATTTCCATCAGATATATCTCACTTTCCCGCAGCACAAATTGCTTTCATCAGCATCTCCCCACGGTTTCCACGCAATCTGTCTCCTTGTTTTCCAGCAATAATGTGAAATGACAAATTCCATGAAGAACTCTATCACACCTCTACCTAGAGGGGATATTTTTTATGTTGCTATGGCCTAAGCACCTGGATTTAATTTTTTATAAAAACAGAGCCCAGGTGTTTGGACATAAAATATTCCCTGTTTCAAACCAAATTAATATTTTGGAGAGCCTTCACTCCTCAGGTGAGAACTGGCAGTGGAAATTACCTTTGCTTGGGGCATACTAGATCAGGATTTTTCTGGAGGAAACATGAAAGTCATCCTTTTGGCTGACCTACCTTCCACTGACACAGAACATCATCAAACTCACCCAGCACTGAAGGAGAAACAACTTGAGTTGAGCCCTGGACTTCAAACCCAGCCTCCCTCACCGTGGTCCCGGAGGGAAATTTTCCATATGCTAGACTGACAAAGCATTACAAGTATTCTCCTCCATCTCTCCTAATACTTGAAGGCCTCACCACCTCTTATTCCCTTTAAAATTTTCTTTTCAAGTATTTATTTGAGTTTTCTCTCAAAGGCTGTGGGGACTTTCACCCTGTGACAGCCTCACTGTGTTTTTCTTGAGAGCCTTGCAGTGGCTTCATTTCCCTCCAAGGCCCTCACTAGGGAACCAAGGCCTCACTTTTAGTTTCAAGAGACTCGATAACAGAGGATCTGTCTGCCAGACCTGGCAGACTCAGACTTAACAGAATTTTCCTTCACGGTTTCAAAAGCAACAGGATAAAGCAGCCTCAGAATCTCTCCTTCACCTTCCTCCTTTCTAACTCACACACTACAAAAGGTGGTTATTTTTCACTCCTGTATTGGACTCACTGCATTTGTCATCAAGACCTTCCCCTGAGGACAAACCTAAAGACACACCTAAAGGACAGAAAGGAAGTTTTGCTTATCCCACTTATTGAGGACTTGGAGAGGAACAGAACAAAACACACAAAACAGGTCTGTAAGTCTGTCCAGTTCAGCTCCAGGACTCCCAGCTGTATCTCACCACTCATAGCCCTGGCCACTCAGTGAATTTGCTGAATGTTACTTCATTTTCGGCTTTTATTAGACCCTCACGAGCCACACAGCCTTCACAGTCACAGCCATGTAGGAAAGAAACTTAGTATATAGAGCAGAGACAGGGCTCAAAGAACAGAGGATTAAATAATTAATTTTGGTTCTGAGAAAGCACCTCAAAGAAACACAAATGAGAGCCTGCTTTTTAGTTCAAACTCAGTGAAGGCAAACTTTTTGTTCCTGGAGACTGGGAAAGTTGCCTTTTCCCCTGTGAACACCTTTTGGAGATAGCACAGTTTCTCTGAGTCCAGAGTAGCCTGAAAATTTCTGCATTTGAAAAAGGTATTTGAAGAGGAAATCAAGGAAAAATGCAGCTTTGAGCACAACGTGCTTGAAGCCCCATCCACTGCAAATAGAACACCCTAATTTGTGACTGCAAACCTGGGAGTAACACGATGATCAAAGGCAGTGTCTGATACCGCAGTACTTGTGACTTGTTCCTGTCTGTTCTGTTCCCACCTAATTATCCCTTCCTGAAGTGAATGGAGAATAGTTTCATCTGTTTTTGCAAAGCTCGTTCCATCAAATTAGTCGGCGAGGTACATGGTACAGTTACTGCAGGTAAAACCTACACCCAGGAACAACTGAAAACAGAAAAACCATCTCTCGGTGTCTTGGTTTTATATTTGACAAATTTAATCAGCTCCTACAAGGGGAGGTAGGAAAAAAGAGTGCAGGAGAAGGCTCAGCAGAGATTTCCTCTGGCACACGGGTGCCAGGATGGTGCTGCACATATAACACACTAACTCCTTTATCCCTACTGATAGAAGCAAACCAACCAAAAAACCACAGCACCTTTTTCTCTCCCCAGCCCTCTCTCTGCCCACAGGAGCACAGGTTTTCCATTACTGATGGTTAAAGCCCACCAGGGCTGCTGCTGCCATGTGGGATGCTGTCCTCAGCCCTTCCAAAACTTCCTAAGGAGCGCTCGCTCATACCAGGGATTTCACAGCTCTGGTGAAAATCACTCAGCATCTCGAGGATGGAGAGAGCAAGCTGTGTTTGGATTAGCAGGGTTATCCAGCATTCAGGAGGGCCTTAGCCTATCCTTATCCTTGGAAGGAGCAGTTCCTACCCAAGGCATGGCCCCATTGGAGCATGAGCAGCTCCACGCTTTGGGAGCTCTCATTAGCAGTCAGCTCTTACTTTATCAGCTGCTGTTAGGCTGCACCTGTGCTTTGGTCTCCTGAGTCTGTCAAAGTAATAATCCACTTGACATCTCCTCAGTCTGCTGTACATTTTATAGTTTTATGGCTTATTCCTCTATAACATCACTGTTTGGGTGGGCTGACCTTGAGAGGCAAAAGCTGCTGTTAGATAACTACACCCATAAATCCAGCTCTGCCTCATGTCCTGCTGATCCCTCTCCATGCTGAGCCTAACCCAGGTCTGACTGAGACTCCTGGGAAACCTCTGGCACTAGACATATTCTTCTTTATCCTGTCTTCATGCTTCTCTGACCAAGTAAGCTGTAGTGTTACTAAGCTTTCCATCTAAAAACAATCCTTCCTTATTTGGAAATAAATTTAAAGCAATGAATTAGATAATGATGGAAGACAGATCCACAAGGGGACAGAAAAGGTTACCAGCCTGTTCCCCCAATCCCAACAGAGAACCATATCTTCTTAAACTATTCATGAAAGGTCTTCTTTAAGCCCTTGTGAGGGTTTCCAGAGGTGAACCCTGCTGCATTTGTATTTTGACATAATTTTAAAATTATTCACATGGTTTAGTCCTTGCACAGGTTTTCATATCAATTATATGTCCATGGAGTGAATCAAATCAAAGATCATTATTCTTGAGGGGGTGTCAAGGGGTGGTGTTTGCTTTAAACTGGTGCATAAAACACACAAGACACTGTCAAAACAAGCTGGGAGACTCTTTGCCTGCACTTTTCAATATGAAAATATTCCAAACTATACAGTGCAAAACATGAAGTTGGAAAGTAACCTATGGGGAGAAATAATGAATAAAATGATTTGATGCCTTTCCAATCTGACAAAACAAAGAAACATTCTGAGTGGCAGTTCTAAGGGATAAAAATCATCCATCCTTTTCATTATATGTGTTAATTTATGCTTTACATATTTTAAAAAACATTGAATTTTTAACTTGGAAACATGCTGTTGCATCTCACTCAGAGTGATGCTTGGGCAATACACAGAAGCCCTGGTAGATCCAAGAATTGAGCATGGTGCATTTGCAGTTACTACCAACACTTTCTAATTTAGCAAGGGATGGGGCTTTGCTGAATAATTTGTTTTCTTAACCACAGATGGCCATCTCCTTCCACCCACAGCTCTGGCCTTGATGACATTTGTGGGAGGAAGGCCTTTGAGCATTTGACTCTGTCACCTTACAAGAACATCAAATTCTTTGACATATCCTTTAGTTTGTTAAACCAGTTGCACCCAGCTGAGGAAGAAATGCAAACCTTGCACAGAGTCCAGTGGGGCAGAGAGAAGCCAATCCCACCAGGGCTCAGGAAACAGAAACCACCAGGATGAAGTTGCTGTGATAGCAGTGCCCTAAACCTTCTCAAACTGCATGAAATATTACTTCCAGCTTCACCATTTGCTGAATCAGTTCTGAAAACAGTTGCTCATTCTGCAACACCATTAAACAGAGCAGAAAGGGGGAAAGCCTGACACTGTCAGGTGACTACAAGATCAGATGCCAATAAAACAAGTCAGACTAGGCAGGATTTCAATTTGGCTGCTGTATTTAGTCATGACTGCCTCACTGAGATGGGTCTCGATGGTACAGACTCTTGAAAAGACACCTCTCTCCCCTTTGCTCCTTCTCATCAAAAAGTCTAGGATGCATTCCACACTCTAAGATATATTTTAGTACATACCAGACGAATGAAGAGGAGGGGTTAACTGTTCCTCAGTTTCAGATGTAGAAAGCATTCCTGCATTGAATAATCAGAATTAAAAATAAATACATGAAGAAAATCCATGCAGTAAGAAAATAAGATGATCTGCAGCATGTTCTCCTCCAAGAAGAAAGACTTCTGACTCTCTCAATGAAATTATAGATCAGCTGCCTACCACCACATGGAAACTTTATATGAAGATGTTCAGCTATCATATTACTATCTCGATTTTCTTATGAGGTGAACATATTTTGCATCATATTTTCAGTACAAAAGCTGAAATCTTGTGTTCTGGAAGCACTAGGAATCTCAGACTCTGTTGGAATTATTACCAACTAATGAGAGCTGAGATCAGAGGTTAAACTACACACCAGCATGGCTGAGAACAACTGAAACTGCTTTGCCTTTTAAAGAAGCCTCAACTTCTCCTAAGTGAGAAAACTAGTCAGAAAAAAAAAATCATTATGTATTTTCTTCTACTGTTAAGATGCCCTCACTCTGCCTATTCCCTTTATCCCTACCGAAAAGGTCACTCCATGAATCTGTAAGCCAGCAAAACAAAAAGCCATGGAGAAGTGTCATCTTATTAATCAAGTACATATGGCTCTCCCTGGAAAAGCAACTTTCACCTACAAACAACTGATGTTTGTGTTTCTGTGCTTCAGCAAAGTTCATTTTTTCACAAAAAGAATCAGGATTCAAAATAAATATTAAAAAAAATCAAGTCTTCAGAGTCCATCTTTCAATGATAAATAATTTCTTCAACCTTTTGAAAAGCCGATCCTCAACCCTGATGATTCTGCCATGTGTTTTCCTCTTGACACCTCCCTGCTCCCTGCCAGCTGCCGCACTTGGCCAACATCCTGCACAGAACAGGGACGCAGCCCCTGAAACAGCACAGAGGGCTCTGCTGACACCCAGTTCTTGTTATCACCTTCCACTCCTAGATTAGTCTGCAGCCTTTGATACAAAAATTGGAGAAACCATTAATATCAATACCAGAAGAACTGGACAGTTCAACCCCAACATAGCTGCTGTCACTGGTGTCCAGCAAACCTAAGCATGGAGCCAGGCTCTGTTCTCCCAACCTTAACAGCCCACAGACTCCCACATAACCCTTCTTCCTCTCTTTAATTAGGAAGGGTGATTGGGAGAGCTGGAGAAGGTGCTGCAGGCTTGGTTACCAGCAGCCTGCAGATTCTCCATTGGATAGCACCACTGACACTCACAGCACGCCAGGACACCTCCAGGAACACAGCTCTTGGAGAGGAGCAGATGGCTTGAACTGCATCCAAGGAGGCTAAAGTGAATGAATCCAAGCACAGCCAAAATGCTGGATGAGGGGAAGGATTTCTTTAAACAGCTTGTGGAAACATCATCTCTGCCTCTGTGGAAAAGCACGCCGCTCACATTTGTCAGGGCTGTGCCTTGGGTCTGACACCTTGCAAAGTCTGGCTTAGGTGGCATCAGTAATCCATGAATTTATCACCTCTGGGCTCGATTATAATTACTCAATGTGTTTTGAAACTCAGTGTGGAAACTGTACACCAGCTCCAGCTGGTTGGGAAGGGGGAACAACTGCTTATTTCATGGCTTCTGTTGCCAAGGGCATATCTGGTCTGTGCTCAAGTCTTTCCCATGGCTCCCAGCCAGTATCTGATGCCAGCTTAAGGCCCTGGTTCTATTTTTCAAAGCAATTAGTGGCTCAAGTTCCAACCACATCAAAGTCTGAATTCTCATCTGTGAACCCCCATGGCATCTGTGAGCCTTTGAGAAGTCTTAAAGCTCAGAACAAAGCATCTAGGGGAGCTGTGAAGAAAATAAGGTGGGTTTTATCAATAGTTGTGGAATATTTTTCTAGTGGATATCAGGCAAGTCCAGATTCTGGTACTTCAGGCATATTTCTATAAGGTAGATTTCCTTCCTGACCTGAATTCACAACTCAGATAACTGTTTCATGCCAAAACTCTTCCCAAAGACCTCATCATACCAAATCTCAAGAGTTTCTACTCCCATTTGGAAGAACTGGAAGATGCCCTACAAAGTCCCTTAGTCCACACTACCACTGACCTTGGCCACAACACAGATGCTCCAGCAGGTTAGCACCTGTAGAGAAAGCACAGAAAAACAAGAGCAGGAATAATTATGCTAAATGCTTCAATCTGTCCTTGACACTTTTTTGGGTGACAGACCATACCAGAGAGGAAGTTAGAAATTATTTCCATTTGGTATACACTTACCTTCTCACATCTGGCACTTTTGAAGCTTCATCAGACAAATTATTTTGATCCATTCCTATTAGGAATTACAAGTAGATTTGGGAGGTTTGTTATTTACTCCTCCAGCTCAAGCACCTTGACAAGAACCCAGGGTGATGTTTTAATACCTAGCACTCCAGCCTGCAGGCAGACTGATTTGTCTCCAGTATCACCTAGAAGAATTACCAAGTTTATTTCTTGTGAAAGCTTGGTTTTCCACTTCTCCATAATTTTAAAAATTGCAAAGGGATATTCTTTTGCAGATGGACAGGATTTTATACACATTATGTGTGTTAAGCAGACTTTAAAATGCGGTTTCTTCAGGAACTGTATTTTTTCTACACGGTTGTTTTTCACTCAATAATTCTCCTGCTGTTTTTCCCCCCTTTTCAGTGCATCCCTCTCCTCTTGAACTTTCTCAGCATCAAGTCCTGCTAGTGGTAGATGTGATTATCTTCCTGTTCCCACCAACGTCCACGACATCTCTTGTTAAAAAACAAACCCAGAGCAGCACGGGCAACCCCTCACATTCATCATATTCTGCCCTTACTCAGACAAGATTAAAGACCTTTCAGTAATTAAAGATGGAAGGGTGTCATTGAAAGGTACAGGGCAGCAGGGGAAGGTGAGTTATCCACACGACACATCCGTGAGTCTCTTGTCTCTTCTGACCCCTTGTTCCGAAGGCTACTGTTTGTAAATCAAGATTAATGAGAAGAACAGCACTTAAGTGCACCTGACCATAAATCTGGGAGAGTTAGTACACTCTCTGACAAGATTAATATATTTTATATCTGACACTGTCTGTGAAATGTTCTGTGTTCAATTTATTACCATCTCAGACCCAAAAGTGGAGCACGGATTTCCTTGCAGAGCAAATTTCACTTTTTGCAGAGTGTTTCATTTGCAACTCTATATCCATTTTCATTCCTCTTGAGGTTATTTTCATTATGAAATAAACTTTTAATATCATTCCAGTGTAATTATACATAAACCAACATATTGGCAAAAAGCCACAGAAGAGTGTTGTTGGTTAGATCATTAAAACAATTTGGGAATTTTTTGAGGAAACATCAGAAAATGCTGCTTCACCTAACTCAAAACATTGCAAGTGAAGGATTGTTCAAAAATTTGTTAGCTGAGGAGAAAAAACACTGTAACCTAAATTACTTTTTAATATTGTTTTTTGCTTGAAACAGACTGAATTTCACATAGACCTGCTTTCTTCCTTTGAAATTTATAATGATCAGCAAATACTTCATTTACATTTTAAAAAGTCTGAACTCTAACTGCAGTAATTGCAATTTACTGAAACAGGTTTTTTCAACTAAGCCAGTTCCTTCCTTTAAATTCCTCCAGCTGATGAATAAGAATGGTTGAGATTTCGGGTTTCTATCTCAATTTGAGACAACAGCATTTTTTAAATCTTGAATTTGTCCACAGTTAGGAAACAATTCCCATAGTGCCATAACAACCACAAGAACTCTATGACAAATTGTAGCAGATATTCAGATGTCCAGAAGCTCTTGAGCACAGTCAGTGAACATGGTGATGATTAGTTCCTCAAGTTCTCTTTGGTGGGCTGAGCACACCTGGGATCAGCATCAGACATTGCAGAGAGAATTATTTTGTGCAAGGCTACGCCAGCCGCAGTGACAGCGTGATATAACACCTAACAAGGAAAGGCAATGCCACCCAAGTCATACATTACATTACATTATTGAAATGCAATGGAGCAAGGAGAAATGGGATTCAGTCCAATTGAAGGAACTCCTCACTGCCCCTGTGGTCCCACTGAGTGAGCCCCAGGCACTGGGGGCTGGTGGCACATCTCTTCCCATGGCCATTCCCTCCTCCCAGGGCTGTTCTCATAGTCATCTGCTCCAGGAAAATGCCTGCTGTCCCCTTCTGAATCAAAACCAGACCTCAAGAATAACCAGAGGGCCCAGTTTTAGTCCTCTGGAGAGCAACAGATGGACACAGAACATCCATCTTTAAGATGCTCCTCCAGTTCACACCACGGCTCCCATGGCCTCCAGGCTGACACATGCCAGGGGAAGAACACGCCTGCCAGAATACAATTTCCCTCCCAAGGCTCATCCCTGTTTACAGCTCCTGTCTTTACCCTATTTGATGTTCCTTTGCACAAACAGCCCCACTCTCACCAGTTCCTGCCCTCTGACACCGCATTCCTAAAGGCAGCAGCCCACAAAAAGTTTGCTTCCCATTATATTTCTTGATCTTCACAGCCACTGTCACCTCCTCCCACCACACCATATGTTCCTCATCCCTTCCCTGCTGAGCAGTCTTTGGTCTCTGAAATTTGACAGTTGAAGTGACCTCTCCCTCCTGGTCCCCAGCTCTTCTCAGCAGAAGTCAGGGACTGCAGTTGGCACACTCTGCTGTCCTCAAGAACACACCTGCAAAAAGAGGAAAAGCACGTCCTCATTCCACCCTTAATCAGCTCTCTCTCCTGATGCTGTGGGATTTTTGGACACAGAGGCCTCCTGTTATTTGGCTATAGTGTTTAAGCACATCCTCTCACCTGGCTGAGGTCAATGGGTGCTTCATAACACAGAATCTGCCCCCATATTACTACAGACTATCCATTTCTGAAGCCTTTATGTCACATTTTCCTCACCAGCACCACAGAAGAGCTTCTGCCATAGTGTGAACTCTCGAAGACATTCTCAAGACACAAGGTCAGAATCTTACCCATAAACAAACCAGTTACTGCTGTTCGTGCCCCAGCTCCGCAGTCAGGACTAAAATAAAGCAAAGTTCTCTTATCTTCCACAGTATAAAACACCCAGCAATCAGAAGCTTATTAGCAGATAATGATTTACTTTCTACCCACCAGTTATTTGCAGAGATCATCCACTCTCCCTGTCTGAAGTATCATCAGGGTTTCTCCAGAAGTCTACTCCATTTATCATTAGGGGGATTTACACTGTAAACAGGACAGCTGCATTACTAAGTCTAATTACCCTGAGAAGACAAAGCACCGTGTGCCTACACATTGTGCTGGAATTAGAAGTCCTGGTAGAACAGGAGAGAGGCTTTTAATTAAACAAAGTCAGTTACCTTTCACAGAAAGCCTACGATTTAATTTAAGCACACACACAGGAAGAACAGCAGGTCAAGCACCTTCCCCATCTCATGAACCTGAAGCCTAGTGATTGCCACACACAACAATCATTTCTACCTACCTGCCTCACATTTCTCTTTAGGAGTATTTCTCTTCTTGTCTTTCCTTTAATTAAGAGTAAGGAAAAGGTTGTAGTGACTTCATAGCATGTCAGGTTTAATCTGCATAAGACCCCACCACATGTTGGGGGGATGTGTGGCAGGAGTTTTTAATAAAGGATTACAGAATGCACCTGCTGTGGCTGAAATACTGTGAGTTTTTTTAAATTTCTGGGAGGCCTGCATTAGGTCAGCTTTGACTTGAACATTTATTACTCATCAACCTTTGGCATTGGGATGAGTCTAGAGCATGGTGGTGATATCAGCTGATTCAAATTGCCAAAAAAGTGATCAGGTTGTTTGCACAAAACCAGAGAAGTGTTTGTCTTAATGGCTGCTGCAAAGATGGGTAGGATTCCTCTGCCCCAGACAATATTGGTTTTTTGTTCCCAAATGTCATCAGATAATGACTTTTATGCCAACAAGTTAATTGCAAAAGCAAAGCAATGAAAATTTATACCAAACCGTAGTCACGTCTTTTCTGCATTTGCTTCCAATTTAATGTAATGAACAGAGAATTTTGTGAAGGAAGATTGCAGATGCCATGGAAAATAAATGCTGCTTCTGAGCAAAACCATCACACAGCCAAATGAGCTGCCAACCCTCCCCCTTGCACTATTCATTTCTTCCATCTTCCACAGGGTGGGACATGGGGTAAGTCACTTTGTCCATGTGGAGGAGCTCAGCCCAGAGCTCACCTTTGGCCATTTGGTGCAGGTTTGGGACAGACATCCTCACTCCGACCATCTGCAGCAGCTCCACGCTGCTCAGACAGCTCCAGGATCACTGGGACAGACCAAGGCAGTGTCTGTACACTCTCCCATGTGTTTGAGAAGCCTCTTGCTCACACTTCATGTTCTGGTTTTGAGGTGATCTGGGCTAAGAACAGCTCTCTGCACACTGCTGGCGTGTGCAGCTGCACTGCCTGCTTCAGCAGCTCTGGCAGCAGAGCCAGGAGCCAGCACTTACACACACCACTCCACCAGGGCTGCAGAGCTGGACCAAACACGCCCTGGAAACAGCACCCTTTGGGATGCTGGGTGTCTCCTTTGGAATAAATCACTTGCCAGCTCATTGCTCACAGCTGCCAGTGTGCACCAGAGTTTTTGGTGCATTCCAGCCCTGTGCCCTCTAATGGCTCACGGTAGAAGTGAGAGACATCCTGAAAATACCCGGAGCACTGACAGGTGCTAATGGGGGCTGCTCTCCTGCTTTAAAGCAATCCTATTAACACATTATGCTGCAACTGAGGGTAATTATTTCCAAGGGAAATGGCTCACCGTGACCCACAATAGGCTCTCATAATGGCGATTAAACTCACATGTGACTAATACATATAAGACATTAACTGAAGTTTGAGGATTTATTAAGATTTGCAGAGACATCTCCAGGCCACAGAAGACAGTCTCCTTGGGTTGCAGAAACCAAATACAAAGAAAAGTTCTCCTTGGCTTATAAAGCTGAATAAATTCATTTCATTTTTAGTAACACTTTAAATTATGATGGAATAGCTCTGCAAATCCAACATGTTATTTAGTAAACACATGAAAA
Organism: Pseudopodoces humilis; assembly: GCF_049639895.1. Classification (NCBI taxonomy): domain Eukaryota; kingdom Metazoa; phylum Chordata; class Aves; order Passeriformes; family Paridae; genus Pseudopodoces; species Pseudopodoces humilis. The sequence continues at coordinate 16,111,347 of NC_142212.1, forward strand.
TGAAAGGGTTGTCACTCATAATATGTAATAAAGTATTACATTTTACCTTCAGTTAACACTACTTTAAACTACAAGTTTGAAAAAGATTCAAGAAGTGTTTGGACAGCACTCTCAGGCACATGGTGTGACTTCTGGGGCTGTCCTGTACACTGCCAGGAGGTGGACTTAGATCTTTGTGTGTCTCTTCCAACTCAGGTTATTCTATGATTCTACCTCTGAATATCAAGATAATTGAGAAAAATTAGAAAGGGGTTAAAAAATAGTGTTTACATTCCACTGTTTCTCATCTAGCATTGTCTTTCCCTCCATTCCTGCTACCTGATGTCAGCACACCATTGTGCATTCAGTCCTTCCCTGCCACACATACACTCAAAATACTGATTAATGGGATTCTCCTTGTTCCTTTGCAGCACCCACCTGCCTGAGCCAGTGCTGGAGAGGGATGAAAGCCAGCAGCTGATTCCTCTGCCACTGGAAAATCTCCTCCTGTCTCCCTCCTGACCCCAGCTCTCTGTTACACGCCAGTCATGCTTTCATCTACCACCAGTGCAAATCCACCCCAACAGGAGCTGGGCCAACAGCAAAAGTGATAATGCAAGTTCTGCTCAGAGTGCAACAGCCTTGCCAGCAGCACGAAAGAAAACCCTTCCAGGGGGTTCCACAGTGCCTTGTTATGAGTCCCACCACCACAGAGAACTGAGAAGGGTGTCTGTGAGCCACCAGCCTCCCACACCTCTCAGGATGGCTCTGCTGTGCTGGGGTGGCAGCTGCTTGCAGCCACAGAGCAGTTGGCAAACCTTTAGCCCTTTACAGGAAACCATTCTGCAGCACCTGTCTGTAAGAACCAAATGCTCTCATGAAGAGTTTCCCTGGCTGCACAATACTGTAAACGTTCCTGAGGAACAAATGGTGCTGTTTTGAAAGGATAAATGAATCTCATCTAATTCTGTCCATGCAAGAGCAGTGCAGGAGGTTTTAATGACTACCTCTCCATTGCCTTTTGAATGTGTGTTTATGCACAGTTTGGATATAAGGAGTGCAAGGAAAAGGAGAACAGAAATGAGAAAAATTTAGATCTACATCTTGGGTTGAATGAGCGTAGCAGCAGCTTTTACCACACAGGCGAGTTTTCCACTGCCTGTAAAGCCTCACAGTAGCTGCACAAAGTCAATATTTGATAGACAAGTTGGCAAAGCTCTTCCATCTCACATTACCTGCTTGCTACACAGCAGACTGGGTTGTAGGCAGTTGGGCTGCAGGAATCCACACTAGGGAAACACCACAGTCTGGCTTCTCCCTTGGACCTGTGCCCTGGGGACAGGATGGGAACAGCCCCAGCTTCTCAGCTCTCACAAGCAGTAAAGCAGAGAGGGATAGAATTTCCAGCATTGATGGAAAACCTTTGTGCTCCATCACTCATGCAGGATTTCTATGGATAAATGCACACATTAGGATATCCACGGCATTTACCAACCTATCTGCATTTATTCAACCAGCTTGGCACTGCAATCTCCATGGCAGGACTCTGGCTAGGAGCAGCACCAAATCCAGCATTTGACACTCTCTCCCAGCCTCCTGCTTGGCCATTCCCTGAAATCAGCTGAGAGCTGAACCCCATAGGTGCAGAACAGGATATTTGTGAACTTGAAAGATTAAAAAAAAAATTAATATACTGACTTTGTCATTCATCAAATACTGATTTGTCCTAAATCTGAGGATACAAGGAATCACATTCTAGAACATAATGTGCAGTGGGAAAAAGCATTAAGAAAGGAAATAGTTTATAATTTATAATTTCACAGCCTATTTATTCATATATATATGAATAGCAGCTACATATATATATATAGCTACTTATCAAGCAGGGAAAACACAATTGGTAGGCTCAATAATGTCATTTCATCACTAAAAACACCTCTAGAATCTCCAAAGCAATCACTGAATTGAGCCTCCTGTAAGGAAAAAAAATTTGTTGTAGAATACAGAAAACATTCCTGCCTCTTTCAGCTTGTCTGACAGACATAATTCTGCACACCTATGGATCAGCAGATCAATGATCCAGGAACATAACTCTGTTGAAATATTCTTGATGTGGTGAGCATTAATGGCTCAGAATAGGCCCATAGGGTCTCACCCATCAGTGCACCTGCAGCAATTCAGAAAACTCTAGCATCTCTGAAACTGCCATCAGCCCATTAAACCACAGGTCTACAGAAGTACCTCTCTCAAAAGGAGGAGCAAAATCTGATTTGATTTGACAGGCTCAAATAGCCTCATTGGAACTATTAACTAAAATAGCTACAAAGGTGCTTATGGGGCTTTAGATCGTGTTGGAAACCCCACACCTTTTGCATGGCCTGGATCCAGAAGTCCAATGGATAAACCAAGATTCCATTCATGAATCCATGGCAACACAACACAGAAAATCCTCCCCACGTAGCCCAGCCAGCCTCCCCCATCCATCAGGGTCTTTTCCCAAAGAGAGGATGTCCAAAAGGGACTGGATTTGTGCCATCACTGCTCAGGGATACAAGGGGGAAAAGACACAACATTTAGAGTTATACCCAATCCATATTTTAAAGGTTTCTTTGCAAAAATACTTAGAGACATTTGTAAAAAGCCCCTCTATAATAGAAACTAAAATATTGATACGTTAATCATAAATAAATATGTACAACAAATGCAGCTCTGTGAGAAGAGTCCTGAACAGTATTATAAACAGCTCAAAAAATTTCTTCTTGCATGAACTCAACACTCCAGATCTGTTTGTTGCTAGGCTTAATTTTCAATCATGTGGAAAAAAAAAGGTTTTGCTAAAATAATGCAAATATCCCTGTGCTTCACAAAAGAAAGTTCCTTTTTTGACATGTTTACCCTAATCTAATTAAAAGCTGTGCTTGTCACATCTTGGAAAATTAGCTGTCTTCACACAGGGCAAATGCTATCATTTCAAGAGGTCACAATAAATTACTTATAAACAAGAAAACAAAATTAATTCCTGATCTAAGCACCAAATTCTTTACAGACCTAATTAAAGAGCAAAAATCAGCATCTTGAAGTGACTCTGAGATGCCTCCCCTCTTGCAGAATAGAAATCTGTGTGTTTAAGGGAACAACTCAACACGTTTGGGAAAGAGATGGAAAGCACAAAATGAATAATATAAAAGATGAGAGACAGGATTTTATGCAAATGCAATATGAATATCAATACACCCCAACACTAGAACAGTGAGTGCATCATTGTTGTGGAAACTGGGGGATTGGCTTTGTTGTCATTCAATGCCAAAAATCAATGCTCAGTATCCTTTTCTCATGACACTGTTATAATTCATAAATTATTAACTGAAGCCTTTTGTAAAAAGTTCCTGTTTACAAGGTTACTCTGTAAGTTAAAATGTTTGTTTGCCCTCAGATCTCTACTGTAAAGCATCTGTGGGTAGATTTACATGATGAAGTTGATAGATTTGTATTTTGACAGTACATCTGTCATCCTCGCTTCCCATGTCAAGAGGTCAGGTGTGCCCTTGGTGTTATCAGGTGGCTCATTAGTGTCCTGTGGGATGTGCTACCTTGTCTGCTTTGCTGTAAGTGACAAAAAAACATTATTTCAAGCCCTTGCTGCAGGAATTCACATCCCTTCTGCAATCGTTCGTGCTTTCCTATGTCAGAAGATTGGGTTCTTCCAGCGCACCATGCTGGGGGAAAGCTCAGTCCTTTCACACACACCCTGATCCATCTGAGGGTGCAGAGTTACCCCCATGGGCTCCTCTTTACAAGGTCTGGAATACATATTGAGACACTCAGCACAGCCATATCACATCTTGCACTGTCCCTGTGTAAAAGATGCACATTAAGCAGAGCCAGCAAGCCCCGAGCTCAGTGCTGACCACAGGCAGGCACTTGTGCTCTCTGCAGGAGCAGGACCTAATCCTCAGGCTGAGAAAGCCATGGGCTACTGCAGACTGAAGCAGTTTCCCCATTACTTTCCAGAGGCCCTGTGAAAGTTGTTGAAAGCAGCAGTACATTCCTCTGCTCTTCCTGCAATATTCCTCATGGACTTGCTAATGCCTCCTGCTGACTGCAGGCACATCTTCAAAAGGCAGATAGAGAACATCGTTGTGCATTCATCTGGACCCGTGTGAACTCATCAGCTCCAGGAGTTCCACAGGAATCCGAGTGACAGCAGAGTTTAGTCCCGTGAATAGCAGGGGTGTTTTACAAAGCACCGATTTTTATTTTGTGGGGAGTTAGAGTAATGCTTTTTACATTGATTTTACCACTGTAGTAGATTACTTTGTGAGCTACTTAATTTAAAGGGTAAGCAAACAGCTGACAATTTTGCTTGCAAATCACTTGTTCTAGTGAATTTTAAGCAATGGGCATTCTTGTAGAAAATCAGGGTAAAGAAAAAAATCATCATGATTCTGTAAACTGGAAAATCACCCAGTGCACAATCTTGGGTGGATCTGCACAGTACTGTACATCAGAAAAATAGAGTTTGTACCTAATTCTGTGTTGTCTTTTAGGCTGTTTCTCCCCTGCTGTAATGTTCAGCTCTTTCTCACGGTGGCTCAAGGATGGCATCGTAGATGTTCCTTTAAGGTGCATGAAAATTATTTTGCAATTTATTGTGGCTCTCTAAGGCCTCAGCCATATGAAGGCCACAGTCCTTGAAATGTCTTGAACAATGCTCTGTATCAATAACATGAAGTATCTTGAGGTAAAGTTATCTTACCCATGTCACATTGTCACTCTTCTGGCTCCCTGAGAGCATTTGTGGGGTTGGATGAACTTTGCCCCTCACAGATTTATTTCCTTCAGATTTTCCTTCTACTCAGAAGAGTAAGAAATTTCCTGACTGGAAGTCATTTCTGTGAAAAAATCTCTGATGATTTATATTTAGGTTGTTTTTTTTTTTAAATGGGGTGGGGTGGGGTGGGGAAAGTACATCCACCCACAACCTTGAACTGCAAAGAACACAAATCAGGATTCTATAGCCAAGAGCCATGAAGGGGATCCCCAAACCTTCACCTGGTGAGAACAATGAAGAGCAGAAGGGATACTGAATTACTACAATTAATACAATTTTATGCAGATTCCTGTACCAGCCCATGCAACCTCATGGCAGCATGGATTATCATTTAGTGAAGCACAACTCCAGTGAGCAAACAAAATGTGCTCATGTCTCTCTACTGGAGGACTTGAATGCCTAAATACCAAGCATGTAAGTGGGGTCAGTTCTGCAAAGTTTCATTTACAGAGATAAAAACCTTTTATACCCCAAAATTAAGAAGTCACTGCTAGTGCTGGATTATCAAGTGTCCCTAAATAACCGCTATGAGGCAGATATAATGCAGGTTATGGCTGAGAAAGACAACTGAGAGAGTTAAGAGAGCTTTAAGTCTTTAAAAGCAACCTTCACAGCAGCTTGAGGTACCTCACTTTACTTTATATCCACAAGAAAAAAATGGTCCCTGCATTTCAGATAAAGCTCAGTGTCTTGTCTGCTTAACCATTTGTGATCTGACCATGCTCTTAGATACCTTCCAAAATGGAAAACTTACATTGTCTAGAAGAGATTTATAAATCTCTGAACTTCAGTCCTAGAAGAGCATACAAAGACTGAAGGTGGAAGTGTTTTCTTCTCTGTATGGAATGGGGCAGGAGAGTAAAGACAGAGCTGATTTTCCACTTCAGTATCCCTCATGTCTGCACCTTTTACAAGTCATTACATCTCAAAGGACCAGAAATACATATTCACTTCCAGGACCCGTTTTGGGCTGGTAAAATGCAGCAGTGGCTTTTCACAGGCTTGAACCTCCACATTCAGAGCAGCCTGTAGTGATTTTTCTGGCAATATTTCACTGATTATCATTTTGCATAAATGATTGTAATAACAATATGCTACCAATAAAACATGCTATCAAAACTGCTCTTCTTTTGAGTGCAGTTCTCACAGTGATTTCTGTGTATTAATGGAAATGTCACACTCACACACAGAGCAGGGCAGAATAGTCCCTGAAGTGTTTTTACTCAATTTCTTCTGGTGGGTGAGTTTGTCCTCATAACCATAATAAATAAAGCTGTGGTAATTTATAAAATGCAAAAGGTCTCCTGAAGGTTGGTACACACTCTTATTCTAACCCCTATTTGTGAAATTTCATCCAAATCAGAAAAATCCAGTAACTGAGACATATTCACACAGTAGAGTTCTAGACTCCAAAGCACAAACTGTTAACTCTGCCCAGGCACTTTTTTGTTTGTTTGTCTTTTTCAATAACTTTAACAGCAAAAGGTATATAGGAAATTATTTGGAGATAGGCTGCTTGTTCATCAAGGCAAAGTCATCATTTGGAAAAAATGCTCCAAGTTTTATCATTGTTTAGTTAATCCTGCTCTTGCAAATGGGATTCTGGTTTCTCAACTAAACTCTAAGGTAACTGAAGTGAAAAACAGTACATGCTTCATATTTTCAGGTGTAAGATTCTCATTTCCAGGCAGTGAGAATCCCTGCAACCTTAACCTTCAAAAAACCACCCTCCTGAACGTAACCAATATATTCCAAATTCCAAGGTGAGCAGATCCATTCTGAGTTTGTCCAGAATTATTACCCCAATGCATTGCTGAGAGACACTGCTGCAAAAAGCAGTCCTTTAAATGACATTTCCACAGTTTAGAGGTACTAATTTATCCCAAATGTTTGTTACAGGATTGTCTCTATCTTGATAGATATAGAAGCATCTATTGTTATGACAGAAGTCTTAACTGTTCTCTTACCTCAGGGTCTTTTCAGTCTGCAAGCAAATTGTGAGTCTTCAAAGCCATTTTCTATTGTTGTAGGTTTGTTATAAACTAACCCTTGAGAAAATTTACAGCAAGTGTAAAAAATTTATCCACTCTCTTTAGATCCAGATTTGAACAAAAATCCTTGGAAGATAACAGACTTGGAGGTAAATGGAAAAAAAAAAGAAACCTATCATGAATTTAACAGAGTTGTAGGATGCAAGGGAAACCTTGAAGGGAGTTATGATAATTTAATTTTAGATAAATAAAATGCCATATATCTAGTTTAATCTATATATCCAAGCATTTATTTTGATACCATAGATATTTCCTTATCTCACTGGAGAAGACAAGGATGGTGCTGAGGAATGGCTGAGGAGTGAACAGTGGCACTTCTCACCAGTCAGTCCTGGCAGTGTTCAACACTCCCCAAAACCAGCAATGGCAGATGCCAAATAAAGCACATAATTCTGGCAATCTGTGTTCAAAAATATTCACCAAAACTGCAAGGAGGGCTACAAAGACAGGCAGAGGGAAGAAAAAAGGACATGAAGAAGCCACAGCTATTTTATGCCCACTGAAATGTCACCTGAATGAAAGGAAAGGAATCAAGGTCATCCTGATGAGGGACAAAAAAACACAGTTGAGAAATAAGATATAGGTATAATCAGGATATGAATCAGTTCAGCTTGGATATTAATATATCATCAGAGAAATGAGTGTCTGCAACATTCTTTGTTTGAAACTGTATGGAAAGACATTTCCACAGAGCAAGAGGATTATTCTCTGGGCCAGGAAAGAAGAGTGTCTGTGCAAACAAAACCCTGGGCGTGGTGACCCACAAGATTAACCCTACAAAAGCTGAACAGTGAGGACAGACCGAGGTGGCAAAGAGATGGTGAGGATTGCTGCTTACAAAAACTGCTCTTCTAGAACCAGCAGTTAAACTGTCCCAGGGAGAACACACCAAGGATCTGAGGCACTGATCTCTTACAGAGCAGCTGGCACAGACAATAATTCTGCTGCCTCTCAGCAGAAGGGCAGAGCTGGTGTCAGATGCCAGAAAACAGCTTTGGAAGCAGCAGAAGTCCTCCAGAAAAACAGACAGGCACACATCACAGCATTTGAGCAATGAGTCAGAAAAAGCTGTAAATCGACCCAAGATCCTCTGGAACAAAGCTTCTTTAGGAATATAAAATCTCTCATGGACTCGGCTTCTAGGAAGACAAGTCATTCACTTGGGCTGTATTTCATAATCCCGTGCTACCAAATTTACATTGTAGTTTTCCCCCTTCCTCAGTGACAACAAAAGCACCTTCCAGGGGGCTATTTCAGGGTTCCATCCTGCACCCCTTTGGGGTAGGACTGAATTAGAAAAGTTTTGGTTTTGTTCTCATTTCCACCACAAATCCAGTGTATGGCCACTGGAAAAGAAACTTATTTTCTTTGTCTTTAGCTTCAAAAATAGACAACTTTTCTCTGAAACTCTTTTTTTCCCACCTAGAACATCTCAGCAATGGTTTTAACTAAGCATCACCATAGAGCACTTGCCAAAATAAATGAATAAATTCCAGTTATGGGTCAACACTGTAAAAATAGCAAATGAAAACAACTTCCCTGATGGCACCGTGAATATATATGCAGAGAAACAATAGAAATAGTAAAGGTAATTTTAAAATTTAATCAGAAAATCAAAACAATGGAAAAATATTGGGAATGTAGAGCTCATTAGGGTAAGCAGAGTCTATTAACTGTTCAGCTGTCCAAGCACAGAGCAGAAAATCTCATTTGCTTATCACTGAGTACAATGACCACTATGATCCCAGCTATAACCAAAGACGTAATTGAAAGTGATCTAAACCAAGGAAATCAAAACCAAGAAACAAACACAGGGCCAGATCTTTCCACCACTGACTCTGGTGGAATTAACTGGCTGAATGCTCCCACTCACTCCAGCAAACCAGAAGTTAATAATTATGACCCTGAACAGCTTCCCACTGCTGAAGGGTTCTTTCCCACTCACTAGAAAGCTTATGCACAATGAATTACATTAGTACAAGACACTTTTTTTTTTTTTTTCCACCTTTCTGTCTATATAAAAATTGGATGTGCATTGTTACCCAAATATTTACATAAAGCATAACAATGACTTCTGTCTCTGGGTCACCAGCAGATCATCTGCACCACTGCACTTCAGTCTGCTGCAAGGTCAGGGGAAACAGACTGGCTACAGCTTCACCTCTACCCTCTATGCTATTTATGAGGACTGATGACAAAAAACTTGAACAGGCAAATAAGAAAAAAAGCATGAAATGCATCTACAATAATAGGGAACAATTATGTGTCTCAAAATGTAACCACTTGGAAATTCAGTCTGTCAAGGAACTGGACATTTAATTATTATAATCATTCTAAACAAGAACTAATTGAAACTGAAGATTCACTTTTATCTAGAATTTTGCTTATGAATTTTGTTACCTATTAGGATATAACCAAAGCTATGAAAATCCAAACAAATTATTCTCCTTCCAGTAAGCCTTCCTTATGCAGTACAAGCCTGCTCTCCTTTTTTTGAGGCATCTCAATGAATATTTCTAGCTAATGGCTAAATTCTTTTCCATATCTAGATTCAAAGAGGCAAGGAATATGTATACTTTGCTATTCCCCTAGAGAATGGATTTATTTTAGGACAAGAAAAACTATGCCTGCTTTCAAATTTTATCTCCTCCTCATGCTTTCCTGCCATCACTTATGAATGTAAAGGTTAAACTACCTCGAACTATCTAAGGAAATAAATCTAATTGCACAGCCATAACCAAAGTTTGCCCTACAATAATTGCTACTAATTCTATAAGTTCCATCTTCTCACCTTCATACCACCTTGATAGGTACTAAATTACAGTTGAAAATACACTAAGACATAATTTACTAACACAGTCCCATCAATTCACTGGGATCAGCTCTGTATTTTTATGTTGTACTGTATGCAAGAAACACCTCATACAAATCCATAGAATCATATAGGTTGAAAAGACCTTAGAGATCATCTGTACCAGTTCTAACATCAGCATTTTCTTTCTATGATCCCCTAAGTTACATTCATGGCCTAAACTCATTTAAAACAATTTTACATATCTTTGTGTCATTAAGAAAGTCTTATCCCTGGTGCACCACAAGAAGCTCAGGTGTGTTCTTCCACACTTTTCAGCCAGGTTTCAGATCCTTGGGAATCCAAGGTGCATTTCAGGTAGAACCAAATCTTGTTTTTCCTCGTGAAATTATCATGTGCCACGGAATAGCAAAATCCAGGTTCAGGAACTGCAGCCGCAGTTGGAAAGAGAAGTGTTGTCCTTTTTCCCAGCTCCTTTGCAAGTTCAAGGGATTAAGTCAATAACATCATGACAAAAAAGGGTCTCTGTACAAGAGCCAAGGAACAGTTCTACATGCCATAGTTCTGGGAGTGACCCTCAGGTTTAGCCTTTGCTACCGTGTTACCTATAAAAGAAGAGGAAGGAGTTACTCACACAGAATTGACCAAACAAAGGATGATAACAGGTGCATTGTTACTGCAAAAGAGCTGCACAAGGATAGACAACGAATGAACTTGCCCCAGCCACACTTTTATACCACACAGAAAAGGAGAATCTCTATAGAAATGTTAATTACACTGTCATTTGATAGCATGAGGGGGACTTGCAGATAAAGAAATGACAGTTCACCATTAAATTTGCCACCACCATCTCCTGGAAATCTCCTATTTTACTTTGCCTCATGTCATTCCCAACACCAATGCTTCCAGCACAAGTGTAGGATTTACATCCCAAGGGGCCATTCATGCAAACTGCTGCCCATTCCCACTGGTCCATCCTATGGGAGGCAATCAGGAACCAGGCAGCACATGGGGGAATAAATTGTTCCTGCAGCAGAAATCTCCTCCCGACAGCAGAACTCCCACAGGAGCCTGGAGGGGCTGCAGGGATGTGTTCAAGCCTTAATGCACACACAGGGCACAAACCCAGCAGCTCTGGCTGCACAGTGAGGAGGCTCCTGTTGGATTTCTTGTCCTGGAAATGGATGAGAACAGGCAGCTGGAAGGAGGAAAGCTTTGTCAGCTCTGCTCTGCAGTGTCTACATGTGTCACAAAACTAAACAGACACTCAGCATAGAGAAGTTTTTATTTCCTTCCCTGAGGGAACTGATGGAAGATGCAAATTCCTCAGCTTTGCACATTTTACTGTCCCACTCAGACACTAACTATCCATCTAAGTACTGAGTAGTGTCAGCAGTCTCCTGTGTTTCAAATATTTTAGTTACACTATTTTTACTTTTTTTTTATGGAATGAAAAGATAGAGGACTTAAAGTTGATTAAATGGCATTTCCTCTTTCAGTGTATAATTAACCTGTGGAAGCCACTGTCCCACATAGCACTGATCCCAGGGTCTTAAAAAGCTTTGAAAATTGATTACAAATTTAAATGGTAATGAGATCATATCTGCTGCATAACACAGAAAAAAATTAGCATTGAATGGATCTCAACTGTTGTGTTTTAGACATAAGGCAACTATTAAATTGGAAAAAAATCATGGATGTGTACATTCTGTAAAATTGTCCCAAAGGGTTTTGCTGCTTCTGATTTGAGCATCCCCTTGCTGAGGCTCACAGGTGGCTGAACAGTTTGGGCTATGGGTCTGACAGTTCAAACAGTTCTCTTTGTGCAAAATTTTAATAATATACCTAAGAAATATTTTATTTATTGATCTGAGTCAAGCCTTTGGTTCATTTTCAAAATAAAAATATTAGTTACTCCACACTTCCCTTTTCCCTGTCCATTCTAGTTTCCTTACAGCTGTCCAAAGGAAGGAAGAGGCAGCTGTATGAATGAGGATTTGACACCCCAGGCCTTCAGTTATCAGTGCCAACATAAAAGTTTTTATTCTGTTCCCACCCCTAGAAGGCATCAAGGATAATTAACCCTCACTCAAGGGATAATTAACCTGACCAATAAGGTCCTTTTGATATAAATTGTCAGCTCTCTTCTGGTATGTTCAGAGATGAAGTTATCTTGTACAATATCTAGAACTACTAATTCACCAGACTCACCCTTCAGTGTGATGCTACCATGCTACTCATTGTCTATAAATGAGTATTTAAAAAACAGCACTGGGAAAAAGCTGAAAGGCTGAGGGTAATCTTTATCTTATAATAACTGAGTCCCAGTTATCCACACTGATTGCAGAGTTTGCAGGCCTGACTCCAGGTGTAGTGCCCACCAGAAGAGAACAGCAGGACCCAGGCAGGCTGTAGACTACATCTTTGGTAATTGATAAATAACATTGGCCACAGAATCATAGAAAGGTTTGGGTTGAAAAGGCTCTTGAAGGTCTTCTAGTTCCAGCCCCTCTGCCACATGCAGGGGTGCCACTGTGCAATGTCTGTAGACCACCAGTATCACACCACAGCTGCCCAAAACATCCAATTTCCTCTCACCCATCCAGAAATTAGTGCAGTTTTCATTCCTCAGAACAGCCTTTACTAAACAACATTTGGTGACAGTATTGCTTATTAACTCAGACTGTAACCTAATGAACAACATTCTTTCCCAGCTAGAAGAGGCTGTAAAGGGAAAAGCTGAGCATATGTCTCTCCTTGCTATTGCCTGCTAAAGACTCCTGCTTTATGATGTATTTAGACATGCAGTTTGCTGAACTTCAATGCACTGAACTCATTTTAAATTGCCAAGCAGACAGAGGACATGATATTTTCTGTCCATTAATTAATAAATAAGATGATGTAGCAAAGGTTTGGTTTAAAAGAAAAAAAATCAGGCCAGCTACAGGGTGGTCTGTAATTAGAAATATTCTGAACCAACCTGATTTCCAGTGGTGCCCAGTGTGGCACAGTGGTGTCAGTGCAGGTTCCCAACAACTCCCAAGCCAGGCTGGTACTTTCAAAAGGTAAAAGGCTGTCCAGCACAGGAATCTAACTCTATGTGACATTAAAGGTAAAGATCTTGGATCCCTGTACTCAGTCTGCAGATTGAAGGATTGGTTCTGGAACATGATTATCCCTCCAGCACTGAGCACAATGAAATAGTTTCTTTGGCTCACTGAAGACTGAATCAGGACCATTTTCAGTTTGACTGCAGGAGTGAAGGGGCAGTTCTGACCTAATATTTCCTCTCTGAGAACAACTACATTAATCACAGCTTTCCAAAACTTTGAGAAGGCCAAGACTGGTGCTCAAACCCACAGACACAATGCAATAAGAGCAATCAGCAGACTGGCACCTTTAAATAGAGGTGATCTCTGTACTTGCCTTTGTGGTTTTGACTTTATTTCCACTGCTGCAAGACCAACCTGAATAGTCTGGTAGTACTTTACAGTCCTCTCCATCCAAACAGGGGTTCATGTGACACCACCACTTCTGCAGGACAATGGAAGCTAGAAAAAAAGAAGCAGGAAAGAAAAACAATACCTTTTTTATCACTGTTGCTTTTTTGCAGGGGGGTTGTTTGTGCCATGTTCAACTGGTTGATTTCAAAAGGTAGAAACAACAATTATTGATTTAACATGAATTACATGGAGAGTGTTAGAGGCTAAAAAAGTGGCTGAACACTTCACCAGTCCTCAGAAGGATAAATGCCATATTGAAATTGTGAAGAGGCAGGCACCACCAGAGACTGACTCTGAGCTGACCTCTGGAAGTGTCTTTCCATCTCCACTGACTACAAAAACGACTTGTCTCCTTCATTTGCATGCTTCAGTCAAGTACCAGCTGTAAGGGGGAGTGAAGCTGAGGCTTCTTGTTTAACCCATACACACATATGAGAGACTGGACAGAGAAATGCCAGTTTCTTCCTTCACTGGGTGAGAGAACAGAATTGCACAGAGATGCAAACCCATGAGGTGTGTCCGTAAATACTGCATGTAAGAATAGGAAACCCCTGGAAAACATTAGAATATCAATAAAAAATCAACTTGCAGTCACACTGCCACTTTTTCAATATGTTTTGGGAGGCTATAGTTGTACACTTTAACTAGGCAAATGTATTAATTTTCTACTCTTAAGCCAATTTCTATTAAGAACATGGCTATTACTTTTAGAAATGTTGTCATGACTTTATAAACCTGTTGTTAACAACAGCACAAACCCCTGCATGCATTTTTCAGATTTGAACTGTTCGTGGCACTCATCAAATCACATAAAATTATTATCAAATATATCACTACACAATCCTACATAATCTCTATTGGATTTCAAAATAAAACATGGCTCAAAATGTTGATTCAGCTAGTCTGCATTATGCTACTATGTGCACAAACTATTGAATCGCATGCCTTAAAAGATAACACATTCAGAAGAGATGAGCAAAAATAATGGACTCTACTTCTTGTAAAGCACTTTTTTTCCTTTTAATTTCAAGATATATTTGTTCTTCAGCAACCTTTAAATTAGGGTGTCAAGCAGGCAAGCTGACATCAGGATATTGCCGAAATGTTCATTCAATCACTGTTGTTTTGCGCTCTTACTGAAGAGCATTATGAAAAAATACACTTCTGGAACACTGCTTTGGCTTTTGTAAACTAATCTTTCAGTCTTGTTATATTACAAAATAAATGTATGAACTTCCACCAGTCATTTGGGTCTCAGATCATTTGCTTTGATACTGACTGATTGTGGACATCAGGTTGTGGACAAGAAATGGGTGAAACCTGACTGTGCTGCCTGAGAGGTGAGAGATCATTCCTGACAAGGTCAGAAATGATGGAATGAAAAACACCCAGGGGAGATGGCAACACCCAGCAGGCACAGAGACAGACAAAACAAGGGAGTGTGGGATGGAAGGAGGCACCTTGATCCTTCCTGGAGGAGTGGGATGAGGAATGGCAAGCCACAGGTCTGCTGGGCAGATTCGAGGTGGGAATACCAGGTACCAGTGACCACCAGCAGAGAGAATTGCTGCCCTGATGCAAATGAGCATCACTACTGGATAAGGCCTGAAGTTCAATGAAAATAAAAAACAGCTACCAGCCAATTGCATTATAAAATCTTTTTTTTTTTATTTTTGGTTGTACAAGTAATTCAATGTTTTGGGTGTATCCCTCCCCTTAAACTCAGAGCAAATTAAACAGTCCTGATTCAGGACAAGGGTGCTGGAAAAAAACCCTAAATGTCTGTATCAGTCTGTAATTTGCAAATTCAAGACCTGAACAGTTTCTTGCTTTCACAGTGTAGGAGTCTACTGAAAAGTGTGTATAGAGTGGGAGAAAATACAGCTAATCCTGAGGCTAAGAAAAGAGAGTTACAGTTTCTGTAAAGCAGCAGCTCACTGTAGCCACAAATGCTTGCAAAAATGAGCAAAGCCTGATAAAGCATTACCCTAAGGAGTGAGGGGGAATCAAAGGCTTCCACTTTAAAAGTCCAAATCTTACCTTCACAATATTTTGTTGCACTTAATTGTAACTATACTTGAAGAAAACAACAGCTATTAAATTATTTCAGCAACTGTTGACTGAATCAAGCTTCTGCAGTATTTATGTATTTCTGCCATAGAATGACAGTGTCACCTTTGCAGTCTTTAAGTGAGTTTAAAATAACGCCTGACTTCTATTATCTGTTATATGTAAAAGTATTTCTGCTATTTGATGTGTCACCAAAAAATGCAGAAGATAGTTCTGATGTAACAAGAAAACTGCCTAAGAAAATACACAGTTAAACTTAACTGTATTGCTGAATTACGAAGCATAAAAACACAAGGCATGTAAAAAACTTTTTAAAAAATCTACTTCTTAAACATCTATTTTGACAGCTTCATAATAGGTAAAAAACCCCTCAAAAAACAGATTCACATATATTTAGAGTTTTATGTCTGACGATAAATATTTCTGAGTATTAGATTAGTGTTGGACTTTGAAGATTTCTGTTTTATGTTTAAGTAAACCAGTTGCAATTTTATGTGCAAAAGAATGAAAAGAGGATCTTGCTTATGGATTAATGAAAATGAGATTAAAAAAAAGTCTTGGAGTAGATTTACTAACTTAACAAGAGCAGCAACCTCTACAAAAAATAGGCACATTAAATAGTGAAATATTGATTTAGAGAAAAACTCTCCATACCAGATGTCCCAGCAGCACCTGCATGCCCAGGCTTAGGCTTTCATTTATTATTCAGTGAATTTCTAGCCAAGCTACTAATTCTTAAGACATCTGGAAGAGTTAATATCATAATCTTGAATTTCTTGGCTTATGGCGTTTTCAAACTAGTGTTAGAGGAGAATTCTTGTGAGAAAAAATTAAGAAGTTTTATTGGCACAGACACAAAATGGACCAGTACATATATTAAGAGGATTAATTACACCAAGATTTATGCACAGGCTCATTATCATCAACGCACAGAGATGCTCCCAAAATTAACAAAAGGAAGGATTACGCTTTTTGAGGCGGTGGGAGGTCAGACACCAAGGGGACTGAACTTCCCAAACAGTTTTAACGAGGCAGGAGTGAGCAGAGCCTCTCACCTTCCACGCAGGAGGGCTGAGCCCGTGTGGTGCCGGCCACCTGTCCCGGGAAGCAGGAGCACTTCACCGTCTGGGATCGCTCCTCGATCCGGTTCTTGTTGCAGCACCGGTGCACGGCCACCACTTCACACGTCCCCTGCTTCACTTGGTGCTGGCCTAATCATCCCACAGGTAAGGAGTGGAGAGAAAAAACACATCAGTGCCTTAAGAAGGAGCCAGGTTGTGCAGTCCTACAAGATACTGAATCTCCCCAGCGCCAGCTTAAATCCCAGGAATGCAAAGAAGCGAAGCGTCTTGTAGGATCTGGCTCGTTCCCTGAGTTTATATACCATTCTTTCTTATAAAATTAGTTTTTGTAAGTCAAATTTTCAGTCTATGTTCCCTCAACCTTACAAAGCCATAGGGAAAAGAGCAGGTTGGAGTATTCAGTAGGATGATGAAGGCAAAAAGACAGAGCACACCCATCTTCCTTTGCCTTCCTGACATCCATTAGGTTTTATATTTCATTCTTTCCCTTCATAAATGGACACAATGGATAGGATAATATTTAATATAAGGGACACTTCTTTAATAGGAAGGAAACTTTTTAACACATCAACATGTAAGCACTGCTTGCTGTGCTTGTCATCACAGACAGGCTGAGAACAAAGTAGGCTGAAAAGCTGTCATGGATACTCAAGTTTTGGCCAAAAGGAAAAAAAAGCACACCCAAACTGTATGGATTTCTTCAGCTCCCTCCCAGACCATTCTGAGCAAACCTCTGATAAATATTGTGTCCTCTTGCTTTTCTGATGATTCACTGTCCTCTATTCCTCCAAGTTTATTTTTCCCCTTCTCTTCCTTGCTCTTGTCTTCACGTCTCACCCCGCTGCTCCTTGCAGCTGATCATTTTCCTCCACTGCCAAACCTCCTCTCCATCCTGCCTAAACCCCCTCTCAGAAACTCCACAAGCCCCTCAGCTCCTTGCATAAGTCATTTCCATGTCCTCACTTTCCTGAACAGCCTTCAAGTGCTTCATCTGGCATCTGTCTTGTCTTATTTAGAGTAGAGCCTTGGATGGCTCTTATCTGTGTTTGTAAAGCACCTTGTAAATTAACAGCACTACAGAGAAGGGTGGGTTATTTCATAAGAGAGCGAGACAGAGAGACAACACTGAGAATAATAAAAATAGTCACCATCAAAGCAGCACAAAGTATGGGAAGGGAGGCAGCGCAGATATTGGTGTAGGTGTGGCTGATATCAAAGGCACAGAGAATAAAGAGATGCAGGGGGAAGGGAGAGAACTCTCCATGAACAGACAGTCCTCCAAGTGACAAACCTGAGAATTTTCCTGCTTCCTTCTCACTTTGTGTTTGCCCTGTTTGGAGGTTTTTGTTTGGATGATGTGGGTTTTTTGGTTTTTTTACAGTTTTTGCTCCTAACTAACATTGGGCACACCTTTATAAATGAAATTTTACTGAGGGATTAAGATCACTGTCATTTTTGTGCAGAAAGTGTTATGACTTGATTAGGTGTGAAATATTAACTTTCAAAAAGAGTTAGCAATGCAATTTAGGCTTCTATGGGGGTTCTTAAAAAAAAACAGTATTAAATACATATATATATAACTTTTTTAAAAGTTGGCTTGGCACTGTTCCTTGCTGTGTATGTTTTGGTTTCACAAGTATTTCAAGCACAGCTGAAATACTTGTGAAAACACTTGGCTGCCTGAATTTTTTTGCCAAATTTGTATTCATAACAACCTCAATGGACAAGAAACTATGCATATTCAATCTTGGAGTGGAAATGTAGTGTTCTACTTGAGCACTCAACTTTTAAAAAAATTATATATACAGAGAGATTTGGGTTTTTTTTTTTATTTTTTCCCCCAAGGACAAAGCTATACTACTTTTAAGCAAAATGTGCTACAGAAGAAAAAATGCATAAGGTATTTTACAGCAAGTTGGCAAAATGCTGAAGATAACATAAAAGTACCTTACAGAGCCACTGTAATAAGTTTGTTGGCAGACTCTGACTTTTCACCCACATACCTAATACCCATATAATAAAAACATGGAAAAAAATTAAAACAGCTACTAGTCAGGGGGAAAGCAGATTCTCTGTAAGTCAATATAGAAAACAAACACACAAAAGAGAAAGTAAATTTGCCACTTCACCCCAAAATATTGCTCCTAACAATACCTGACATGACAATGCTTGGAGAAAAGGTGGCACAAGTTCTGACAGAAAAGATTTTGTAAAACGGGATTGTTACTTAAGAGAGGTTGTTAATTTATTTATTAAATGAATTTAATATTTATTTCATGATCTGTTTATTAGTACTACAGCCTGAATCAAAACTCTTTGGAGTAAACAGGAGAAAATTTCCATTGGCTTCCTGCAGTACCCACTGTGGTGGTCCTGCAGTCACTGGAATCATCAGCCAACCTTCAGGAGAGCAAGGTCAGAGTCTGGTTTGTCTCTTGTGAATGAGATTGTATAAGGGAAGCAATAAAAAGCAAAAATTTTGAGCTGCTCAGGCCACATATTTGTGTTTGCCATTTATCTCATCTGAAAGACCAAGTGGCCGGGTCTTGTCCTCAATGAAAGTCACCATTCACCAGACATCAGATGCTGAGATAAGAGAAGAAACCCTTTTTCCAGAAGGTACATCATAAAGATGGACAAGATCCAGCTCCAAGGATCAATATGTAGCTGCAAATGTCTATTTTCCAGCTCAAATCCTGCTGTCTTTAGGTGAACAGTCCTGTTAAACCAATACCAAAGGAAATCAAACACACTGACCCTGAGCTTACAGCCCCAAAAACCTGGGGCTCTCTTTCAATTTTCTTGTTTGATTTTCAAAGCAGTGATAGTGCTGCCCTGGAGTGCCAGGAGTCAACAGACACACTGCTGTTTGCAGAAGGTGAGATTAAGTTACCTCATGGAAGCAGCCCTTGGTTTAGGAGGTGTTTTATTGCCACTCTCCTGTTTGCAGCTCCACAAGCAGGGAAGGGAAGGTGTCTCCTCTTCCTCTCCTGGCAGGAATGGGACACCCAGGTTTGAAAACACCACTGCCACACAAGGGAAGGCAGAACTCCCCTCCCTCATCCCTAATGCACAGCTCTTATGGAGTACAACAGTGGAGGCACTAAAAAAGCCACAGCCA
Organism: Pseudopodoces humilis; assembly: GCF_049639895.1. Classification (NCBI taxonomy): domain Eukaryota; kingdom Metazoa; phylum Chordata; class Aves; order Passeriformes; family Paridae; genus Pseudopodoces; species Pseudopodoces humilis. The sequence continues at coordinate 16,130,796 of NC_142212.1, forward strand.
TCTGCATGCATCATTTGCATTAATTGGATTGCCCTTGTAATAGTCTTTCCCCTCCTACACGCTCACATCGATATTTCCTCCTGCTTGTTCACACACATCCTGACACTTTTTATGCTGTTGAGCACCATATGAATTTCTCCTTAATATTCAGACACATCTGTGAGCAGGTGCTGAACAAATGCTGAGGGTTAACGTGGTGCCTTTCGGTCCTGTTTTTGCCAGTGTTCAGAAATCTGGAGGATAAACACTCATTTGAAGAGTGGCTTTCACATTTAAGAAAACTCACAGAAAATCTTAACCAAGCCTAACTCAGTCTATTCCTACCTAGACCTGTTGTATCTGCATCTTAAACCTGTTGTATCTGTATCTTAAACCCATTGTATCTGCATTCAGGTGCCCAACAGCAGCGAAAAGAAAGAATATAAAAATTCTCTCCTGCATGTTTTAACATTCATCTTGCACTATATAAACTTTCATCTCAGGTTTAAAGTACGCTTAACGTGCAGCTGAGATTATACCGACAGAAACACTCAAGAAACACCTTAAAATATTTTATAATTAATGGATTCTCTGGAAACCAAGTCATTAGAGGAGCAGGGACTGAAGAGTTTCTAAAATGTGAAGATCACAGTAAGTGAATTCTGTGCTGGACACATCAGGAAAGCCATTTCAGGGAGAAATGATGTGGGGAGAAAAGCCCATAAATTCATAGCTCATCACCTATAAACCTACTCAGATATGCAGCTCCAGGGCTGTCAGTATTGGGCGTTGAAATTCAGTTACATCTTCCCTTTTAAATAAGAAAACTCTCTGGAGGGAGGAACCTTTTATCAGGAACAAAACCACAGAAAGGTCTCTGTCACAGAGCACCTTCCTCATATTAAATGGAGAGCATGGGCCAGCCAGGCACGGTGGAGGACAGGGGATGAGTGTTAAAAAACATGTGGCTCTGTGTTTCCTCTTATCAGGAAGGAGTTTTGCACTTGTGTTGCTATCCATACCCTAATTTCTTTGCAGCTCTGCTTCCCCAGAAACATCAGTGCTGTTCTGGTTGACTGAGGACTCTTTCTGTGTCTCCCAGTACAGGGCACTCAGTGGGACAGGGCTCCCCAATGGAAGTGACCTCCAGGATACTCTCCCTGCTCTGAATGTTGCTGCCTTCCATAATGAGATAATATGTACTAATATATACAGATAACAGCCCTCGGGTGCCCAGGACTACAATTCTTCTTAATGACCTCAAGAAGTGGCCACATGAAGGTTCTGTGACCATTTATTTGTTTTCTGTAGGATTTTCACCCCAGAAGGTGCTGTAAGACAGCCCCCTGGGATTTGAGAACACAGACATCTCTGGAGAACAAGAAAACACAAACCAGGAAGTTATTAGGCTTGGACATTATAAATCAGCACAATTGTGAGTAGAGCTGACTCAATAATCACTACTGAACTGTTTATTCTCAGTGGTATTCTTAATATTCTCTGTATTATTCTTAATACTTTTTTCAACAAACATATTTGACAAGACCTTATTTTCACTTTCTTCATAGATGTCAGAGGGCAGATACTCAATTAATACTTCCAAAACTCTTTGAAATGCTCAAAAGAAAAGAGGGAAATACAATTATTGTTAATAAAATATCAGACGTGGTAGTGATGCACTTCAAAACCACAAGGAACGTATCAAAGAAAGAAGGAGGCTTTCAGAAGGCTGCTAACCAATTCTGTCCACATCCATTTCATCTCTGTGACTAAATCTGATCACTCCCAGGGAGTGCTGTCTCAATGCAATGTACATGCAGGCAGCACGCCTCTACCAGAAATCCTGAACAACCTCCTCTTCTTTCTAATTTCTTGGCTAAGAAACATAAGGAAAAGACAAGTTTAAAGGGAGTTTTTATCTCTGTTTCATAATCTGAAGAGGGCTACTATGCTGTGGAGAGCAGTAAATCTGGAGTAGGATGAGCCCAGCTCAGCGCATTCCTCAGAAAGCCTCAAAACCAGCAAGCTTGGTCTGCACAAAATCAACTGCATCATTTATTTAAAGGGTAAGAGGATGGATGTCAATAGGAGGATGAACAGCTATGGAACTAAATATTGAAGACAACATTAAGAGAAACAAATGGGTTCAGAAGTCAGCACTGATGCTGTTTGGAAGAGAAGAAAGCTTGGTGCCAGTTCATCATCTGCCTTCATCTCGTGCTGGCTTTTGCTTACAAACACATGAGCATAGGAAGCACACACCAGAAGGCAAATATTGTTAGAAAAACACAAATATTAGAGGAAATAACACTTGCTATTTTTCATATTCTTTGCCAAATATGTTTACAAGAACTGATCTGGCTCACACAGCAGGGTTTTTGGTGGGGGGTAAAAGGGGAAACGGGTATTTCTAAAGATGACAACTCTTCTCAAGGAAAGAAGCTAAAAGTCACTTGGAAAGTGAAATCTGCGCACCATGTTAGAGACTGAGAATATCAGCAGAGCTTATTCTCTACTACCATTCCATCAGCCACTGGATTTTTTTCATAATTTCACATTCATGTCACAAGGTTCTATCTTAGATGCTCTCCTCCCCCAAGGATATACAATATATATATGTATACACACATAGACTTTCTCAGAAATGGTCTCTGAATATACAAATCAGTCCAGTTTCACTTTTAAAGTTCAACCTTTTCACTTATGGGCAGTAAGGGAGTGCTCAGAGATAGTCAAGAACTGCCACAAAAGCCCAGCTCAGCTGTTCTAGGAACAAATAGACAAGAAATATCTTCCCATAATCACCTGCCCATGCTAGCAGGCAAAGATGTAACACACACAAAAAATATCAAACAAAAACAAAAAAAAGGGCAAAAGGAATCCTGTTTGCTAACCATTACTCCTACAATCCTCGAATACACCTCAGGATCATGATTCCTAGCATTAACACCTGCAAGAAAAAAGCAAACAAAGATACAACCACGTTCCAGATGCAGGAAGAGAGGTTGGAGATTCCACAATGTGCAGGTTTCAAACCAAGGAGTTTTTCTCACAACTTAAAAAGTTGCAGATTTTGTTCTCATCAAGACTTTTTTCCTTGTGGAAACCAGCAGTGTGGTATGTGCAAAATCACAATCAAGGTTTTAACAGGGAAATCAGGGAACCAGCCCTGAACCACTTTAACTTGTTTCAGGTGAGAAGTGACACGTGGGGTGAAAAGAAACCTCTCAAAACAAGCAACTAAGTAGAGAGGAGCACCAGGGGTACAGTAGGTGTACCTCTATATTTGAAAATAGGTGAGTGACCTCAAACCCTGATAATGAGACCCACAGAGTTAATGAAATCATAACCCTTCAGAGCAGGTGGAGGAACCTGCTGACACAGCTGGAGAGAATCATGTAACACAGTGAATTCTGCAGTGAGTGTCAGGGGTCACATCCATATGGAGATTAAAGTCCCCTGGAATAAGTAGCACGGGTGACCTTAGATCAGACACAAGCACAGAGACTTCTCCAAGGAATGAAGCATTAAATCTGAGTGGTCAATAAATCAAAACAGCTGAGAAGGTGCTGGAAATGCATGGGGGAGGAGGGAAAAGCTGCTGCAAATGGGAAGGTGGATGAAGGGCGACCTGGAAGCAAAAACAAATTAAAGCATGAGTGTCTATATCTGCCAGGGTGCTCGCTGAAGTCCATCAATGAGGATTGCTGCCTTTCAGCTGGGCACAAATATTCATCCTGGCTCAAGCACACACATCACTGCACAGAAAAACTCAAGAGTGTAAAACCTCATAAGGCACCTCAGAGTAAAGCAGGGTTAATAATTTCCTACGGGGAGCTTCCTGCTGTGGGGCTATTTTAGGTGAGGCAGAGGAGAAAATGCAAGGGAAAGATTTGGTTTTCAATCATAACTTGTAGCAAATGAGCAACATTGTGCTCTCTAATATAGGAGTATTTCCCAGGTGTCCCATTAACATTCACTCTTGCTATTACACACAGACCACTATTTTTCTCTCATTTGTTCCTTCCTTCACAAATTTATCATGAGAGAAAGGGAAAGAGCATGAAACCAGTTCCCTGGAGAGATTTCTGCTTGCCTGAAGAAAGCAGGTACACAAACATCTACACAGGCCAGGCTTATGGCTACTCACCACTTTGTAAGCAAAAATTAAATTTTCTTCCTCAAGTGTGAGAGCTGATTTCTTCTTAAAACAGGGTTGTTCTTGCCACAGGAAAGCAACAAGAGCATATTTGGGACCACAGACTGAGAAAGGCAGTCCCATCCACATCAATAATGAAGCCATCCTGCCCGAGGTGTCACTAACACAGGCACCAGGAGCTCATTGCCATTTGCTCTCCACACCCAGTCTCAGGGCTGTGCTTGTTGTCTCAGAGCAGCTTATTGCTGCTCATCTATGGCATGACAGAAGTTCATTTAATAGTATCATAATCTTTAAGAAATTAAAAAAAAAAAAATAAAAACCTTTTAAATCTGTCTCATGCATGCAACAAAATATATTTTGTGGATTAAGCCTTGCACCTTTCTGAGCATTCCTCCATCACCTGAAATATCTAATGATCATTTCAGGCTTACTTGTGTAAAACAAACATTTGTAATCTACTAAACACCCAAGGTATTTTTAACCCAGTTCAAGGTTGCTCATCAGGCAAGAATGATATTTGTTTAGAGAATATGAAATACTAATTGTCCTCTAAGTCATTAGGCTCTGCAGATTAAGTAAATGGAAGTTGCCAGAAAACAAAGTAGATGTTTGGGGAAAAGCATTCTCTTAATTTCAAGTGAAAATTGAATCTTTATTCTCATGTCCAAATAGAATCAGTAAAACTGAGGAGAGCAGCCAAGGAAACGTGTACTGTACTCCATTTCACTGCTCAAAACAGCTCACACAAGGCATGAAGAACTTCTGCTTTTCTGGGGTTTGTTTTTATAATGTAAAGGTATATTTCCCTCCTTAAATTACTTCGATGGGACTATAGAATAATAACACTTTGCCTGAATTTGGCAGTCAGTGGTAGGCAAATAAATAATTATTCATTAATTAACCCTCATTCAACAATCTGCTCCAGAAATATCCAGACATAACTGTTATCATTGAATGGTGTGGTTTATGAAACTCTACTGGTTGTCCTGCTTGACATTCTTAATTTAAAAGACTGGTAGTGAATCCTTCTTTCCACTAATTGCTCTGTGTTCATTAAAATCATAGAGCAGCATTTGTTGCCACTAGAAAAATTGTCTTTTGCAAAAACCAGAACTGCAGATAAGACTGAATTGGAATGATAGATTTCACTGCTGAAGTGGGATGAGGTTTTCATGAGATAGGCAAATCAGGCAAATGGAATTCTGAGGAATGTTACAAGCAATCAGATCAGCTAATGCACCAGGCCATCAGCTCCTCAGCTGGTCTTTAATCCCTGGGAAAAGCCCTATGTCTTGATCACCACTGATTATTTATTTTCAAAGTTTGTCTCATTTAATATCAGGTTTTACCCAGCTGTAATGATTGCCTTGGGTTTATCCGATGGAATAGACAAGGAAAGCATCACAGCAGTCCAAGGATAAGATGCAGCTGCCAGTTAAGCAATAACAGGTCATAAAACTAAATTGAACAAATGTATTTTTAACTCTGAGTGGCATGATGACTTCTAAGTGGTTTCAGCATGTACAGACTCTACCCAGTCTGGCTGAACAGATCACTGAACTTGTTTTAACTGCTATATCCAGAAGTGCAAAGCACAAGTGAGGTTTCCAGAATGTCAACAGACATCTTTTTTAGTCAGCATTGTTGAAATACAGGGGGGTTTCTTACATGAAAAGAAACCCGCTGCAGACTGTCCACACTTTGTGCTCACTGTAACAGACACACAATAAAACATAATCACAAGGAAATAAAGTCAGAATCAACCTGGTAATTGTTTCCCATAGGCCCACGTTTAAACTCCTGACCCCAACTTACACTGCTAATGACAGAATCATAATTTAAAGGTCAGAATTCAGAAGCTGTCAGGGCCTGTACATTTCCTATCTTATACTGACGACTCTCTGTCAAAGCTTCACCATTAATACTTCTTTTTCTTTTCAATATTCTGCAGCTCTCTTGAGCCTCTTGACTTTCACTTTTTAATCTTCTTTACCTGAGAATAAAGGTGCAAGACTAAAATTTTAACATTGCAGTCACAGTCTGTAACCCAAGAAAATCCCAGCAGGGTGCAGTTCAAAGAGCCAAATGTGGAGATCTCTGCTCTGTAACCAGGCATGCACAAGTGGGTGCTGCCATAACACACAAACTGTGCTCATCTCTCACCTTATTTCCTCCATGCCATTTGTATTATTAACCCTATTATTCTGTGCAACAAAAAGTTGTTTTTGAAGTCAGTACTCAGCTTGTTCTACACAATTATTTTTTTTTTTTCATTTGGCAATATAGCAAAAATGAAGATATTTCACCCAGGCTTAAAATATGAATTACTACACAAAAGCTGCTTGCTTGAATCAGTACAGACAGACCTTTCTCAGAAATGAAAGAATGATCAGTTAAAACATTATATTTTTTGTTCCACACACCCCTTTCCAAGCATCCAGCTCTTCTTCCATTCTTATTAAAATTGACAGTCCTTGACAATGATTAGGTAGATTTTCCATTTTAATTAAGCCACTCAGCTTGAAGTGAAAAGTTAAAACATAATGGCACAGAAGCCACTGTATCCTGTAATATGTACCACAGGAATAAACTGCAGAGTAGCATTAAAAGCCTTCCCCCACACCATGTCATAGCTTTGACAGAAAGAGACCACAACTCTGGGAGAAAGTCCGAGAGTTTGATCCTTAAATCAAATTCAGTCCTCACTGCCATCACTCGAAGGACTAAGAGCGCTCTTGGCTCTTGCAGATTATTGTATTTGGAAGGGGATTTTTGACCATGAGATGGAAATTTGCCCCCCAATAAGGGAGCACATTTATTTTGTGATGCAGGAGATGCAATAATAGCATTTCTCTGTGCCTGTAGGAAACCAGACACTGGCTTAGCTCCAGGACACTTGACAAAGCATATTTGGATTAGAAGCTCAGAGGTGTTAGAATTGAAGGGGAAGTCTCAAATTCCCAAGGGCTTTTAAATTATTGGTTCTTATGTTAGCAATGAAATCCATTTGAAATCAACCTCAATTAGATGGTTAAATAGCAGGAAGACACTTGGATATTTTTCTAGATGTTGGCCAGAAAAAAATTAATCATGCATGTAATTCTGAAAAGGAGATTTACTTCATTGGCCACAGAAGAGAGGGATTGCTCTTTTTAGCAGGAACACTTGTCACAACTGGGCAAGTTGCAGAAACAACGTAGTGAAATTGTCCCTTGAAAGTATCCCAGGCAGCTTTTCAGATTTGACAAATCTTCATCCTTACCAGAAAACAACAGGCTTCCTCACCTGGTGAATTTTCCCTTGGCCCTAATAAGACTATCAGCAAATGCAGAGATGAATTAGAATAGTCATTAAGGAGACAGAGCATAAAAAATGAGCCACAGGAAAGGTCAGAGCAACGAGGGTGAATGAAGAAGAGCACGTGCCCTGTCACCGCTGCTGCAGATGTGAAGGAAACAACCAAGGGAGAGAAGCAGATGTTCCTCTTAAAGCTGTGCAAATTTCATGGCTGCTTTCAAGGATAATGGAGCAGCCATAGGTGGCAGGAGAGGACATGTCATTACCTTCTGCAGTGCTGGTTAGGCTCCCCCAAGAGCCATTGACTTTAACAGCAATGCTCCACCATCTCCTGTCTGAGGAAGTTAAAGGTGACCTGGTACAGTTGTCACTAGTTTCATTCTTTCCACAAGGATGGTACTCTAAATAAAGCAGTTGGGTTTTCCTCTAGCAGTCAACATATTAAAAAAAAATTAAAGCTTTTAACAGTTTTTTCTGATAATATTCTCAAAAAAAATAAATTTCAACCCACAGTTCATGCAGAGATTTTTTACCCTTAAAAATTGTTTTAACTCACTAGAAAACAGTTTCTGCCAGTGTGGGTGGCTTTTCTTGATCTCAAAACACACATTGCTTTGCAATATTAATTGTCAGAACAGTAGATAGCTATGAAAATCCATGGACATTGTGAGATTATATTCAGTGTCTTTTTGATACTTCCTTCATCTCAGTGTCTCAGCAGGGACAGGCTGGGAGGCAGCTATGGTTTGCAATAGCTGTTCCTACAGAGCAGCAGCAGCTCCATAATTCCTCTGCAAGACCCCTTGCTGGAAGGTGCTGAGAAGGCAGGAAAAGGTCAGTTTAGTGTGTAGTGAATCCCTGCAGCAGGAGACAGTGACAGCTGCATTGGTGCCACTGTCTGGAATGAGCTGCCAGCTGCTCCACAGCCCCGCACAGCACACTTGTGGGATAGCCCATGGAAAAGGACTTCCCTTCCATTCACACCTGCTCAACTCCTGTTATTTTCAAAGCTTCTCAGGATGCTGTGTGGGGTTGGACTGCCTCCCTCACACTGTTCTTTGAGCCTTTAAACGTGGACTTCCAGCAGTCTCTGCTTTAAACAGGAGCTGCTCTCCTGCCTCCTGCTGCTGGGCTCCCTCCAGTGCCCAGGGCAGAGGACTCGTGTCCAGCAGCATCCTCACTGCCCAGCAGCAGGAACCTGCCTGCAATCACATTCATCTCCCTCAGTCAGCACAACCCAAGAAAACAGCAGAAATTCTGTCTCCTGTCTGGATAAGAGGGAAGGAGACAGCCAGAGAGAAAACCACAGCCACGGCAATTTTTCTTCAGTGAATTTGTACTTATCAGCAGCCCTGAAAGCTCCAGCTCACTGCGAACCCAGCACCTGTCTGAGGGCACTTCCCAACAGCAGCAGGCAGATCTGGCTTAGGAACAACAACCTTGAGGGAAAAGGCTCTATCTCATTACTAATCCATCGAGGCTTCTTGATCTTATGTGATTGCATCTCGTAATTATTTGTGAGCGCCTCTTTTGAGCACAAGAAATTACAAGACTTTCTTTATAGTGACTGTCCACCTTCAGAGCAGGCAAACCTGACCAGTTGAGATTAAACAATATAATTAACAGGCTGATTTCTGCACTACCACTTCCCTGAAGAGAACTCAATTGTCAGCACACTGACAGCTCTGGCTAGCCCAGTTTAATTCTACCTTGGCAAACAGAACTTTAAAGGAAAATAACTCACCCACTTGAACTGCCATGACTTTTCTTTAATGAAATAGTCTGAGTCCTGTAATGCAAAAATACCTAAATTTCTGCATTTAATAAAAATATGAGTTTTGCTTAACAAATATTATAAAATTTTATTGTTAGGGAACAGGTGTGGTGGTATTCAACAAGACAATGTAGAAATAGAAATGGCTTTTCCAAAGTCTTTTGTTATTTTGTATGTGATTAAGTGCCTGCAAGCTTTCTGTTTAAATACTTCTAACAAAGTAATTTACTTTTTACTCCTAAATTACAGGTGAAATATGTGGTAATTTTAATTTCAGTCTCCAACAAGCTGCTTCTGAGAATGCAAAAATGGCAGTACAGGATCTAAGGTAAAATTTCCCTTTTATTTTTGGGTAAAGGTTAAGGGAGAGACACAAAATGTGGAGGACTTAGAAGATTCTAAAATGAGTATAATAAACTTAGTGGGCTTAAAACAAGAAAATACAGTAAAAGATACATTCCACTGTGAATCAGTGGCTGTGATAAGGCAGGATACATCTAGAAAGAATATTTTAATTCATCCTGAAATCGATGGCAAATGGCCTGAGGTTATCATAAATATGTACACTTTGGAAGTAGCCTTAGCTGAGAAGGGATCTGGCTTCAGCAACAAAGCCCCAGAAGAGTTCACTTACAAACAAGAAAACAGGTTTCTCTCTATCCTATTCCAAGCACTCTGTGTTCTGTGAGGCTGCAAAATAATGATTTGTCTTTAATCACAATTCAAAACTACACAGCAAACCAGACCAATAAGCTGACAGTAAACGTGCCCAAAATTTGACCTGGCCATGTACAGAGTGTTCCTAACTCCAAGTTATGCAAACCAATATTTACAAGGCTCAGCACCAGAGAGAATTAGACCTTCAGATATTAAACACTTCATTTAGAGTGTCCTACTTTTACCTGAAGGAAATTTGCCATGCAAGTTTCCTTCAGGTAAAAAAAAGGGAAGCACCAGAATCCACATCCATTGCCAGCACCCACAGTTTCACATGGGGTGAGTAAATTTCAGCATCGCCGGTTCCTCAGAGGCTCTTAACTCTAAAACATCCTAGAGACAAGAGCTGGACAAGTAAAATCTCACAAAGATGTGATTCCCCCAGGTACCAGGACAACTCCAAGGAAGGGAATGTCCACATGGGAGTCCCTGAGCCAAATATTCTTCCCTGCTGGTGGATGGGATAGCTGAGGAAAAGTATGATAATCATAAAATCATCTAATCATAGATAGGCTTGGATTAGAAGGGACCTGAAAAAATCACCTAGTTCCAACCTGCCTGCCATGGGCAGGGACTCCTTTCTCCATATCAGGTTGCTCCAAACCCCCTCCAATCTGGCCTTGGACAATTCCAGGGATGGGGCAGCCACAGCTTCTTTAGGCAAGCACCCGCACAGTCAAGAATTTCTTCCCAATACCCCATCTAAAGCTGCTCTCTTTCAGTTTGAAGCCATTCCCCCTGGGCTTGTCACTACAGGCCTTTGTAAATTAGTCTTTCATCATCTCTCTCATGACCCCCTTCAGTCCTCCCAAGGGTTTCTCTGCTGTCTCTCCACAGAGCCCAGAGCACAGTGTTCTGATGGACCCAGCTGGCAAATGATTTCCAGAAAAGAGCTTGGAGGTTTCAAGTATGTCTTCCAAACTCACTGCAGCAGTGGGGCACCTGAAGGCCTGAATTTCATATGAATTCCACTCCCTACAGAAGTTTTAGGTATAATTACCTTAAATATCAAGTACCTTACTTATCAATAGTAAAATCTCAGACCACCAACACCCTCCTTTCACTACAAAGGCTGCCCTTTTTCACTCCTCCTGAAACCTATTGAACCTGTGAGCCAGGGAGGATTTGTTCCCAGTGTGTTCTGACTTCACATTTATTCTTTCACACAGGCAAGGCACTGAGAGCACAGAATTGCCACCTGTGGGTATCTTTTACAAGCGAGTGAACAGCAGGGTGTGTCAAAAGAAGAACTCAGCTCCCTTCCTACTGAGAACTATTCCACTTTTCAGTTTGTACTCATTAAATTCCACTAACTATTAGACATGAAATCAGACATGTTATTTGGCAACTAACCTGACATCTATTTGCAATGGTCTAGAAAAAAACCCAGCATTATTTCTCCTTCAGGAAAGCATTTTGGTCTCTAAGATTAAAAGGTGCAGTCTTTTGAAAATCATAACTCATTTCTCCTTTCATTTATTTAAGATTGTTGACATTTTATCAGGAACTTCAGTAATATATTGTTATTCAAAAAACACTGAAGTTGAGTGAGAGAGAATAGATTTCTCTTTCTTCTAACATTCCTGTCAGTTGAAAAATAGAAAAAAAAATGTAGGTAACTTTTTACATGTCCATCAAATTTCAGAAAAAAATCTGGTCAGTAGAGAAGAAAAATCTGTTAATCTAGACCCCATAAAACCTGAAAATACTGCAAGTGCAGAAACAAACATGTGCATGAAACAACCTTGTCAAAATTGGGACTACCCTCTTTAAAAGGGTTTCTCACCTCATATTTCTCCTTCCTACCCTTATGAGAACAGAGCTATGACTGATCATGATTCACAGCTTAAAGCCCAGGTGAGTTTCATGTGAAGGGGGGATGGCAATTACCAGGATGAATAGATTCTGTGTTAGAGATCCAGCATGCTGCCAGTCCAACCCATTATCCTTTGTCAGCTTCTGAGTAATTTTAAGCATCTGTGTAGGGGTGGATTATGAGGTAGTTCATGTTTTATGGCACACAGACCATTTAGGGAGTCTGTTAGGAGTAGAGAACAGCTTTGTTTGCAGGATTCTGTAAATGGTTTCCTCAGGTATCTTCACACTGCAAGGTGCTGCTCTCATGGAGGCTGAGCAGGGACCCTTTTCTCTCAGCTAACACCTCAGACCATACAACAACATGGAAAGTGATGAGTTAAAGTACTGAAAGACAATCCTGGAGCAGGGAGTGACCAGCTTCTGGCTAGAGGCAGAGAGAAAACACAGGACCTGTGCTGCTTTCAGCAAGCAATCAGGCCTGGGTGTAAAGGTAAATGCCACATGGTTTGTGTGCTGCCTTCAGAAGCACTGAACCAAGACAGGCAATTAGGCAAAATGAGAATGGACTCAGTGAAACAATTTGTTATTTGTTTATTATTCACTAACATCTGATAGAGACTCCACAGAAACAAAATCCCTTCCTGGAGGTCTTTGCCTTGCTTAGAACTCATTACCCCAGAGACTGGAGATATCACTGATGTTATTTTAATCCACTAAGCTGCTGTTGCTTAGCTATGTGGCAAGTCTTATAAAACTCTGCTCTGCACAAAGCAAAATCTTCTCTCTCCTGGCAAGAAGTCCTTGAACTTGGTTTGAATCTCTAGCAAGTCTGACTATGGCAAAATGACTAGTCATAATAGCAGTGCAGGATAATGCCTTATATTTCCAAATTTGAGGTTTTGCTGTAGTGTATTAGTGCACATCCAGCAGCTCTTGTCACCAATAATTACTATCCCACAGCAACTACACTAAAGTACCCACCAATTAACTAATTTCATTTTGACAGTTTTAGAAGCAGAAGAGGAGAAATATTGATGTCTCCAAAGCACAGTCAGCAGCTGACACACATCTTCTCTCTATCCAAAGGAACTGCTGTCAAATGAATTGCTTAAAAAGGTATTTGAGGTGGTTCTATAGAATACAGCAAAGATGCACTGCAGAGCCTCCTGCAAGTATTAATTCTTGGGGCGCTATTAAGGTTGGTACAAATGGAAAATACTCCTTGATGGCAAGAAATGACAACCTGAGAAAAGCAGCATTTAGAGATGGCCAGTGTTTTAAAGGCTGAGCAAGTTTTGAGAATAGACATTTCCTCTAAAAAATAAAGCAAATCTTGACTTTTTCAGCAATATGCACTAAATATTTAATAAGGGATCCTGGAGCTCAGGAAGGTTTAAGACACTATGTTAGAATATTGAACTAATAAGCTCCTCCAGTAAGCCTCTAAATACGTATAGTTAAGCATTACCTAGTTTATTTTAATTATTTAACACAGAGACTGAAGGAGGTTAATGTGACCCAGAGGACTTGTTTATGTTGAAAACTATTGCCTCTCCTTACTCAAAAATCTGCATGCTGAGCTGCATCAGAGCACAGAGCTACAAGGGAGCCATAAGGAATAGAGGTTTACAGCTGCCTTCCAACACCAGGATGGGAGTGTTTGCACCAGGGCTGTGCCTGCATGGAGACACAGCCCATAAACAAAGTCAGGGCCATTAATTTTATTTACATCACTTGGAAAACTAATAAACTTAAGTTAGAGGTATAGCTGAGAATGCTCTAGATGATGGGGGTTATTGCTTGTTTCCAAAATTTAGTTTTAGAAATATAAAAGTCCTCATAATTTACCCTTCAGTTCACAAATCCTAACAGCTAGTGGTCCTTCTCTTTCTTCAGGCTATGGACAATACTTCACTTGGCTCTTCAGCCAGGTCCTCCAGCTACCACAGGAGAGAAAGCTGCCTTCACTAAGCCACAGAAAACAAAGAAATAACTCAAACCACCCTGGGAAATCCAAATGATAGAGGATAGGTACTAAACATTATAGAGAGAAAACCGGCTTTACAGTCTTCCACACCCATACAAAAAGAAGGAGATGAGGGAAAGGCAACTATTCATGGCCCTCATGAGGGAAGGAGGGGAATAATCCAGTTTAAGCAATGCCAACTAAAACCCAGCATATTCACCTGGATATCTCTTCTTCAGAAAGACTAAAAGCTAGTCTTGCTTAAGTAAAAAGCTTGAGTTTCATTTTAACTAGGTATCTCATTTATCAAAAGAAATCTCGTTCAACATTTGTCCTTGGGAATGCCAGCACAAGCTGAGGCTTATGCTCCTTCTTGTACATGGAATGCAAAATCACCCATCTCATGCACAGGATAACGTGCCAGTGACCAACATGGCTTAGCTCTGCAGTGTCTCTGTCCCACAGCAATGTTCAGAGCCATCATTTTGATTCTATAAACTGGTATTTATAAAATAAAGGTTGTTAGAGACTAAGGAGAAAAGCCACTGAGAGCAGAAGTCAGGGGAATCAGGTGGCAGAGGGAAGGCATTAGAGTACACTGTATTAATGGAGTCATATGCACTCAGAAGAGAACATATAATGAAAATTTTGCATATGTGTTTCCTAGAAACAAAGAATCCTCTGTGCTATAGCAATCCTATCAGCAGATCCATGCACAAAACTCTGTGCTGCTCTACCTTTGGAGATCTACTGGCTTAAACTGCAGAATCCTGCCCAAAAGGATGGTGAACCCCTATTTCAGCTTCACAAGAGACCTGCTCTGCCAGGGGTGAGAGCCCTTCTCACCACCATCACCTTCCTGGAGGTTGTAAACATGGGTGACCATGACTGTGTTTTGATTCTAACTCATTGCTCTGCTTGAGTGAAAGGTATGGTATCCTTAAACCTTCAGGAGAACCAGGCACCTAAATTCCAAAGCTCTTCAGTTTCCAAGATTTAAATAAGTTTGGGTTTCTGCTTTGGAGCTTTGCCCTCTAGAAAAACAAAGCTTCATGAAAATTACACAGTAATCTCACAGTAAAAACAACCTGATTTTTGAACAAAGCTGAGGTAAAATGATGCAAAACATCCAAGTAACATCAACATCATCTTCAAACACCTAAAAATCTCAGTACTGAGGAAATCAATGGGGCAGAAACTCATCCGCACAAAAAGAATATAATAATTAGTGATTCAAATGTTTTATCTGAGAGTGAACCCAGGGGGTACTGAGTCTTTTTTAACCCCAGTCCTGAATAAAAATAGCATGCTTAAGTCTTAATTTTGTTGGCTTATTTTTCCTTTTCTGCAGGAATTTCATTAGTGCTTTCCTTTAAAGCTCTCCCAGAACTCGGTTATGTGCCCGGAGAGCTTTTAAAGGAAAAGCGCTTACTCGCTTGGCATCTCCCTCCAGCCCCTCCTAGCTCTAATTACAAGGTACAGATTAAAAATACAAATTAGTTCTATCATTGCATCCTTGGCCTTTTGGGAAAAAAGAAAAAAAAAAAAAAAAAAGGAAGGAAAAAAACCCTAAAAACACACACAGCAAAAACATAAACAAAACCCAAAGAAAAAAAAAAACAAAAAGCAACAGTGGAGCATCCAACCTAAGGTAAAATGTTGAAGTCAGCAGCTTGTACTGGGAGAGGGGGAAGAAAAGATGAAGTCCCATTTAAAAAAAAAAATTAGTACAAAGCTCACATGCCCGTGGCAGTCTTGCTTGAGTACAAGGTTGTGCAGCATGCAGGTGACATAATTAGGTCACTGGGGGCAAGGCTTCTTAGAACTATTATATAAAGAAATCCATGAAAGTTCTCAAATTACACACCTTCCAGGTTTCAAGAAGGTTCAAAAGAGCAACTCTGCAAGCAACCTGGTGTAAGTCCTTCCTGGCAGTACAAAGCATTGCAGTTCTATGGTCTCGTGAACTAGTTGCTTTCCATCATTCTGTTCTCAGCTTGCAATTATTTATGGGATCCTGCTAAACATATTTTATAACTTTGTCACTGAACACAAAACAACATTAAAGAAATTAAAGGTGAGCTACTATTGGTGTTTCCCTGTAATTTGAGGATGAAGAATAACATTGTTCATGTAACAAATGTGACTAATAAGAGACTTTCCAGGTGGGGTTTTCAGAAGATTCTTAAGGGAGCACTGAAAGCAATGACCTTTTCCTGTTCAGCATTTGCTGATGATATCTAATGGATGATATTTAATCCAGTGGATGATATCTAATTCATGATATCTCAAAGGGTTAATATCTAATAATCAAAATTTAATGGAACCCAAGTGTGAGTTGGATGCTCACACCTGAGAACAGCACAAGTTGTGCAGGGAGGGATGGGCCCCAGTGTTTGGGGCATGGTCTGCAGTGACAAAAACCTCTGCTGGCCCAGCACTCTCAAAAATAATTGGGGAGTCACTGTAAAATAACATCTGTCCTGCTCCTTTAGAACTTTCAGTCCTTCGGGGCTAAGAAGTGTTTGAAATTCAAGGTGCACACATGGTTCCCTGTTAGGAAAGCACTGTGAAATAGAGTCTCACTAAACTCAGCAAACCACAGCAATCTCCTGTTCTCTGCAGCTGTCCCAGTTCCATTTACTCTGAAGCATTTCCTAATCAATTCACAACATGCTGGACTGTTGGATTGACAAATATCAGAATAAACAAGAGCAAATTGAAATGGAACCAACTAAAGAGAAGAAATAACTTGCTTAGGACAGAAACCAAGTATTGTTCTTATCAAATGTAGCCAATCCCAATATTTGGAACAAGACACCAGCATCAGGATAAGCTTAACAGCAGCCTGTCTATACCACTGTTACCACTGCATAAATCATCTCTTGATTACACTGCACCATTTCATAATGAATGTGCAGGACCAAATCCCAGTACACTTCTAAGCTGTGCCCTTAAAACTTCCAAACTCCCCTAAAACTCCCCAGTTTCATTTGAATTATTTTATGTGTCTGCCAGCTAGAGCTGTTCTGTCCTCTCCATGGATATTCCATCTTCTGTCACCTGGAGCATACACAGCACTCTCCCACAGGGCCAGGCACAGACCTAGATTAATAATGCTAATGAAATATCTTCCCTGGATGGCACAATTAACCCTAACTAAGGGAACCTCTTTATTTTTAAAAAATTCTCCTTCAAAGCAATTTTTCCTTTAGGCTTTTAAGCCAACCAGATAAATCCAACAGCTGGGAGAGTCATGTAAATCAAAGAGCCCCAATTTCCATAGTGCAGCATCAGATAATACATTCAGCCAGTGCTGGTGTTGATAAGTTTGAAAGAGTTTTGTGTCACTGTATCTGCAAGCAAGTTCAGAAGGAGGTGAACAAGTTGCCAAAATCTTTTTTCATTCCAAGATTAAGGGCTATAACAGAGGTCAAGACTGTACCACCTCCAAGCCTGCATTTTTTTTTCCATATAGCAATTTTCCTCACTTCATTGTCTCCATATTCTTGCCTAAAACCTTCATAAAGACCTGTGGCTGGGATTAAGTCTCTTCTACATATCCAAAAGGAAATACTGTGGATTTACTGCTAATAATTCAACATTTATAGCCCTGTTGTTCTAGGGAAATAATCTGTTCTGATCTCATATTTCCTGCTT
Source organism: Pseudopodoces humilis (assembly GCF_049639895.1). NCBI lineage: Eukaryota > Metazoa > Chordata > Aves > Passeriformes > Paridae > Pseudopodoces > Pseudopodoces humilis. Next base: position 16,148,169 of record NC_142212.1, read on the forward strand.
GCAACAAACACCACTATCCTTATTGCAACCACTTAATGCCATATTCACACCCTAGTAAACACAAGTATTTTCTCTTAAACTTTGAACCACCCCCAGTGTTCTAAGTTGATACTTGCTAAAATATATCTTGCTGTCAGCTACAGTATTTACTAATTAGCCAAGAACAACTTTAAAATATGCATTGACTCTCAACATTTAGTTGCAAGAGACCAGATGCTAAAAATTAAAAGGCTCCATTTGGTTGATTGAAGTTGAGGCTCTACCTAGATACCCAAAGTGTTACTAATATTTGAATTTTAACTTTTGTGAGATTTTATCATGTAGAAGAGAGAGCCTTAACTGTACAAATCTCTTTTCTGTCACAGTACAGAGTCTGCACACAAATAGCTAAAAAATACAGCAGTGACACTGAGGTGAACTGCCCACACTTTCATCCTAATAAATTGTTATCCTTGGAGTTGAGCTAGATCTCATTTAAATACTGGCACACATATAAAGTATTGCAGGTCCAAGCACTAAGCATAAAATCGTGACATTTTGTTATGAAACATTTAGTTATTATGTACGTTTATAAATGCTACACATCTTGATGCTATACAAGATGCTGTTACAAATTTTAAGAAACATAATTTACATTTTAAATAGACTCAGAAATTCAGATATGGCAGGATACTAACATGAGGATTGTGGGACTGCTCAAGGTCAAACCTAATTACAAACCCAGCTAAGATGAGGATCATTTTTTAAGCAGCGAGAAATTAAATTATTTGTCAGCACTATCAGGCAGTAAATACCTGCCTGTTTTAATTGCTATTGATACAGCCTAATAAAACTTGGAAAGGAAATGCTCAGGCTCAATTTCATTTCCCTTCCCAGGCCAAGATCAGCCTGCCAAGCAGCAGGTTGGGCTGGTCCTACCCACAGCAGGGACATGTCCCCTTCTCCCTGCTCCTGGAAAATCTGCAACAGCAGTACAGCTCTTGGACACCCAGGAAACTAAAGACCGAGCTGTGCCTCTCCTGGATACACAGAGGCAAATAAAAGATTAAGCAGGGAGAAAATCCCATGGAAAGCCAGCTGTGGGGATGCGCTCTAAGGGGAGCTGCTGCCATCCAGCGGGGCTCAGAGCAGGCAGAGCTGGAGAGAGAGCCACGGGCACAGGGATGCTCCTCCTGCACCTCCCTGGCCGTGCCCAGCTAGGCTGAAGCTCGCAGAGAAAGTAAAATAAAGCAGGTGCTGAAAAAGAGGCCACTGTAAGAGTCTGCTCCTTCTGCACGAGGGTAAAAGAGTCTGCTCCTGCCCGGACTCGCTCCTGGTGCTGCCCAAGAAATCACTCCATGGACTCCATCCACTTCCATCCTGCAGCTCCTGAGCTGCTTTAAGATGGTGAAGCTGAGAGAGGAATGGTGACACAGAGCTTTGTAATGTGCAGGATCCTGTCTATCTCACATCAGCACAAATTCCAAGTCTTCAGATCTAGAATTTCATTGCACTTAAAATGGAAGTTCAGCACACACCTTGCATAAACCCATCTGAAAAATCCTACTGGCTGCTAATCTGCTGTGATAGGTATCTAAATATCTTGTTAAATCTAGCTTTAAAAGCCTGTATCTGCCTTGTTTCAGTACTTGGGAGAATATATGTGGAGCAAAATGAGACTTTGATATTCTGCTATCTACTTATCATCTCCTCATAGATAACAGAGGGGCTAAAAACTTGTAAATTATAGCATAACATTTTCATTATCAACATCATTACTTGTGGATGATGAAGCAGAGACAGTGACAACGATTTAAAGCCAACTGAAATTGTCAGGGTACCGTCTACAGGGAAATTTATGAAGATAAATTTCTGATGCTAATAGGACTCCACAGCAAGACATCAATGGCACAAACTCCTCCAAACCAAGGAGAGTGGGAGGGAAGCAGAGGGAAAGTGGGCTGACATGGGACCTGGAAAGAGGAAAGGACAAAGCTTTCCTGAGCAGTTTAGCTGCAGAATCAGTACTCTGCTCTGTGAGAATGTGAGATGCTGCTGAGACAGAGGAACAAGTGTCAGTATTTTCTTATACCTTCATATTACCTGTAAAATTGCTACAAGAAACATAAAATGATCGTTTGTCCACTTTTCATTTAATCCATCTTTAAATCCCTCTACACAGAATTCTCCAGTGGTGTAGCAGTCAACAAAGAAGTGGATGATGCTTTATTTTTGGTGTATGGGAGGACACAGGTGAACTGTGACTCATAAGCAACACTTACCAGTACATGATATTCAACTACACCACTGACAATGGGAGAATAATAATTCACATTTCATCTGGTTGGATTATCTTGGGGTTTTTGTAACAGTTGGAAAGCCTGACACGTTGTCCTCCCTGTACAGTCAACCTTCCAGAAAAGCAGGGGCACAACCAGAACTCCTCCACTCTCCAGAAAATCCTGAGTGCTATAAAAACCACTCCACTGGAGCCACAGGCAACAGCCAGGGCTGCCCTGTAATTACAGGCTGTACATGGCACCAAGTCAGCTTTTACAGGGAGCCTGCAAGGGTATCTGCCTTGATTTGCTGCCATATGTTCAGTCCAGCTCTGTCTGAGCGAGACACCCAGTGACTGAGTGCTTAATTTCAGGAGGACTCATTTAGGATAGCTGTGTTTTGTCAGTAAAGAGGTACCCCTGATTTGCCTCTATACCAAAACACAGTGAGCCCACTGACCTGATAAAAAAGTTAACTGGAACATTAAAGTCCTGATAATTCACACACCCCTACAAAGAAGACTTGCACAGCACCTAACATGAAGAATAAGCTGAGCTTTGCACATCCCTACTGTGTTACTTCTCAAGTGCATTTTAAACTTTAGCACTTATTTGGATACAGGACCGAAAATTAACTAAAAATGTACAATATATTATTTGATTCTAGTCAAGAGGTTATGTAATCATTAGTGCAGACCTATTTATCTCCCCCTCCTTTCATCATTCTGAAATTTAAATGTATTTTTTTGAATTTCAATTGGCTTATCAAGTGTTCAATGACATCATGAAATCCTCTCTGGGCTGAAAGGGATTTCTGCCTTTTTTCTTCCTTGAAGACTCACGTCCTGTTCACTCTATCATGCAGTCCTTTCACAAAGCAGATAGCTTAACTCATCAGATTTATGTAAAAAAGACTAAGTAGCTCTCATTGCCCCAGAGAGCACTTTGCAATTGGATGCTGTTTTTACACACACTCTTACTGAAGCATGGTGTTTATCCTTGTGATTTTCACAGTGATTTCTTTTTATATTCAGAATTACTTTGTTTCATGTTTTATTTAGCCTGTGTTATGATGTGGATGATCCCTTCTCTGCTGGAGGCCAGTACTTGCTGCCCCTCAGCTCCAGGTACACAGGTGCTCCCTGTGCTTCACACTGCATGAAACGAGGGTCAGCCAATGGGCACACAATGCCTGAGACTCTAGGACCCCATTTCTTCTCTCCCCATCCCCAGAGCCACGTAGAAAACCAGTTTCTCCTCACCATGCTAATATAAGAGCAGTGGCAATTAGCAATATCCACTCAGTGCAACCATCTGCTGAGGCTGCCACAAACCAGACATCTCTCCATGGTTTGTCCCCTGACTGAATTCATCATTGCACAACAGGCAGCTTTCCCTTGGTCAAGGAGTGACCCTGCTAATAATATTTATCATCTAACAGATCTCAGACTGAAAGGTCATGTCATATCTCACAAAAAAATTATAGTGAGCAAAACCTAATAAATAAGAATAAATGTCCTTTCTTTGCAGTGCCTTTTGACCAACTCAGCTAACAGACTGGACTGAGAAATGCTGGAAATAGGTTCAGGAAGGAGCTCCCCAGCCCCTTGCCAGCTCTGACAGGTGTGTGCCTGTGCTGGCCAGCACAGTGCAATGATGGTATTTAAGGGGGTTGTTTGCACAAATCACAGCCCAGCCACCAAGTCCCAGGCAAGGTAATCTAAACCTGACCCCTGGCTCTGTTCTTTAACCTGTTGGCTTCCAAGACATGGAAGTGTTCACCATGCACACAAGTGTTTCATCCCCCATCTCTTCATAATCACACTTCCTTTGTAAAGCAGTTCATGCTGCTGACAAACACCTTAGATTGCTTTGATTTGGCTGCCAGAGAAGTTACCCCAGCAGATCACCATTTATTTAGGCTGCAGAATTTGGGGCAAAGACATTTCTTTTTTTGGAGAGATGATACAGAGAAAATGCTGAATCACCTTTATTCTCTGATAAACTGGTCCTTCTGCAGCCATAGTTCTTTTTAATGCTGCTTTGATGCCGTTCTTGCTACAACCAAAAGAAAAAGAGAAATGATTTTGCAAAAAACCCTACTCAGGTTCTGGTTTTGATCCAGAATTCAGTCAATCCAAATCCCTTGATACTGGGGAAGGGTCAGGAAAATTCTTTCACAGTCACTGCTGGATTAGATTTGTTGCCCCAGTAGAGCAAGTATTTTCAGAGTAAACTCTCTTTTGTCTCTAGCTTGGCACAAACTACCATATGATGCAGTCTGATAAAAGGATGTTTCATTACATTAGCATAGCAGACTTATTTGTCAGTTGCAGACTAATTATCTTGGCTCCTTGTTTGGGGACTGTGGCATCCCTTGCAGTAAATTGCATTTTGCTGAGGGCAGCAATTTTACTCCATTTCTAAAGAATGTCAACACAAGGTTGTGGGGCCTTTTGTATTTCCAAATAAAATATTAAAAATGGGGGGAGAGAAAAATAGCCCATGTGTCACAGTATTTCAGAGTGAAACATCAAGCTATTGCTTTTCTTTATATAATTTAAACAACAAACATCATTAAACATGGGTCTGATTATAAAACCCATCCTATTGTCTCCATATTTCTGAAACCTTGGAAGAAGAACAAAAGCTAAAAAATTAACTCTATGCAAGTAAATTATTAAACTGTATTGTCAGCAGCCATTCCTAAAAACAGACAACAGAGTTGGACACCCAGCCAAGCAAGTGACAATCCTAAAGAGCAACTTGCAGAGCAATCAGACTTCCTTTCAACAATATCCATGTAGAAACACTGAAAATAAAATTATCAGCTACATTTCTTTCCCCTCAATGACACAACAGTACCAATTCCAATAGGGTGCATGTAGAGAACAGCAAGGATCTCTTTCTGCATTCGAGCTCTTCTAGATGAGAAATTTCAGTTGACTTCATTTTGGTTGGGGTTCTTTTTTGTTTCTCTTTATTTTTTCCAGTTGGAGGAATACCAGCATCTGCTGAAAGGACTCAGTGGACAGAAATCATTAGCACAGCCACAATTCATGCCAGACTCAACTCTTGTTGCTGGGGTGAGTTAAGCCAACTGACATCATATGCTCTTTTCTCAAGTTATATTCTGATTTGATGTTAATATTTTCAATAAATTATGTTTTCTAAAGACAAATCTGAGGAAACTTAGAAGTAACAAGTGTCGGTGCTGACACGCTGTGTTGAGGTTTCCCTGTTTGGTCTCCTCTGAAAAGGGCATCTCCTCAACATGGGAAGTCAGGAGAGACATTATGTCCTTTTCAGAGACAACAATCCAAGAACACCACAAACAAGGTCAGAGTCTGCTCTTGATCAGCCTTACTTCTTGTTATGCAGAAGGAAATCTCCTTAGAAAAGAAAGGAAGCTGTAGAAGAAGGGATATACAGAGCACAAAAGATGCTTTAAGGTTTTGCACCCAATCTGAAAATAAAATGAACCCAAAAGACTACCTTGGTACATTTAGATTTTTGGTTTCCAATCACTTACAATTTCATTTTTGCTATCAGGCAAATACAGCCAACATGATGCAACACCCTACAAACAGCTATTAACACACCCAGGTCTGCTAAACATAGATCCTAGATCTGTGTTTATAGATCCACCCCAGCTAATTTGCAATAGTTTGTGCAGAAAAAGACATCAAAATAAATCTGCCTGTTCCAGAATATTCACTGCATCTTAAGAGGCTACTTGAAGGAAGCACAGGTATAAAACAGAACTGGTATCAGGAGGATGCAAGCAGAAAATAAAGCTAACAGAAATCTTGCCTCACACTTACCTGGTCATTATTTCTCAAAATAACAACATAAATCAAAAGACCATTCATGGACTGCAAGGCATATGGATGATATCCATAAGGAAAGCAATAGGTGGAAATAAAAGGAATAATAAATAAATAAATAAAGGCCAAACACTAAGCCATGGAACTGCTGATCCTAGAAATTTCCACTCATAATTTCTGGCACTTCTGGAGTTATTGTTAAAGATTTCCACCCTGGAAGATAATGAATGTCAGGTGTAGCTTCCATCTCCAGTGTGATGAGGAGAGATTACCCTGCTGAAGCCTACAAGACATCTTTAATCTCCTGATTTAGAATCCATTGTCTGCTATCAGTTGTCACTCTCCTGAAGGAATGCAAGAATGCCACCAAACACTGAAAAACAGCTGCAGCAAAAGGGCTACCAGCAGCAATCCCAAGGTGCTCTGCCAACAAAACACTTAAATGTTAGTAAGGAAAAAAAAAAAAAAAAAGAAAGAAAAATTCCATCTCCAGGTTCTTCCATTATTAATTAAATGTTCACTGGTTTCCAAGAAGAAATGCTTGTTCAAACGTGTCCTTGAAACCAGGCATATCAACACCACAAACTTTCAAAGTTAAAGTCAAGGGGCAGCTCTCTGGAGGGGAGAACACTGTGCTTGGCACGAGAGCAGAGCTGGGCACTTCTTGGAGTCAGAGTGGAGCAGTTGGGCCACATTTGATGCCACAGCCAAGGATGACAACAGATTTCCTGCTCTTAAATACAAGGTGAATATTTTGTACCCACCCACAGCCAAGTGGGTAAATGAAAGCCACCATGGAGAGTCAGCCCGCCCTAGGCTGCCTCTGAGCCACCCTTCATCAGGGAGCACAGACAAAACCAGACAGCCTAAACCACCAGAAACTGCTACCCATTTCCAGGGACATGCATTCAAGCCTGTGCAGCCACTCATTTGGGATGAAAGGCCTTACAATTATGGTGAAATGGGACGTTTTTGGGGCAGGCTCTGCACTGCTGTCACAATCAATGGAACTGAAAGGCAGCACAGCCCAGCCAGCGAGCACAGACGTGGTGATCAACAGAAAAACAGGCCCTAAAACAGTTCCCATCCTTCAAAACAGCAGTGATATGCCAAGCACTAAATGGTGAATTCTGTGACAATGTCTGGTTTAAGTGTTAGTGGAATCATAACTATGAAGTTTAACTTTTCTGCTGAGACATATCCAGAGTGGGCTGGAAACTAAATCACAGAAGAATCACAACCTCCCACTTTGGTGGGGTCAGGACTTCATCTTAGGCAGGTCTTTTAATCTTTTCAGAGCAAGGAACTCGATGTAAGTCCTTTACATGTCAATCTCTTGCCTTCATCACTCTGGCATCCATCCTCCCAAGGACTCGGCGTGTTGACCTCCACGTAAACCCAGAACGGAGCACGTGCTGCTTTTTGTTGCGTCACTTCTCTCAAGTGAACACCAAGGACAAGATCTTCTCCATTCTATTTGTGGATTCACGCTTATCCAACCATTTATTTCTCACACTAACACAAGGCTATCCATTTGCAATGTAATACTTTTTTTCTGTTATCAGATCTAAGTTTGGGAGAAGTAGATGTAAAAGAAAAGACACAGAGTAAAGAAAGCTTTCCTGCTTAGAGCTTTGGTCAATGGAATATAAAGATTATCTTTACGGCAGGCGGCAGCCATGTAAAAACAAATGATGCTGTCAATGTAAAATGAATAAAATAAAGACAATATTTTCACAAGCTTTCCCCAATGGCTTTAAAATAAGGTCACTTTGGTGCTGCAGGAAAGAGCTTGGTACCAGCCTCCTGCTCCACAGTTTGACACACTTGGCTTGGCCATTTGTATTAAATAAGACTCTGTCTTCTTTTTATTACAGAATTCCACCCTCCCACTTTTGATACAACGATATTTGATACCTAAACCTGCACGTTTACCAGTTTGTCTGTAATTCTCCCCCTCCCACCCCTCAGCTCCCAGGAATACACCAATCTTTTCCCATGCAATCACATTCCGTGCAGTTAAAGTGTACATTCTTGGAAAATGACACCAGAAGCTACATTTTACCCTAAAAAAGAATAAATCAACACTGAATTGTTACTTGCTGGTACCATAGCTATGCATCTAATTTGAAGTCATTGTCAAAGTCTGTCACACATATTAAAAGGTCTCATTTTTATTTAAGGAAAAAATTAAAAAAGGAAAATATTTCTTATGCTTTTTTTTTTCCTCCTCAAAAATAAGTATACCAGCAAACTTCACACAGAGAATTCTGCTCCTTTTTGTCTTAAAGGGAACCTATTTCTCAAGTGAATTGCCTTCCCTACCTTATTTCTTGAAGAGATTACAGTCAGGGTTGTATATTGTAGCCACCCTATATTTAGAAGCTGGGCAATAAACCACATAAATAGCACACTGAATAAAACATTAAGACATAAAAGGAGTTAAATAGAAGGGCTAAAGCTTATTGTGCAGTAACCATGTCTGACCCATGGAAATACAAAGCGCTCATAATTCAAGTTAGCAAAATGTGGAGTTGGGATTTAAATCAGGAGGAAGCCGGCGGTGGCTGAGTGCCAGATCCCCTTCCACAGCCTTGCAGGGCCCTCTGGTGGAAACGGGAATCCATCTCACAGCTGCCCAAAAGCACTGCCAGGAAAAAGAATGCTCCAACCCCAAAATAAGAGAAGAACAAGCAGCATGGGTTTTCCCTGTTTTCTTGAAAACAGCAATATTTCTCATACAAGGCTGCGTTTTTCAGCTCTCTCAGAATTTTTCCTCTGACTCCAGTGGGGACAGAGTCTGTCCAAAAGCCTTGAAAGTAGAGAAAGGAAGTTCTGAAAGTTGTGGAAAACTGCAGTTGATGTGGAACATTCTGCCTGAAAATTTAGGCCCTCCAGCAGAGCTGGAAACATTTCAGGTGAGCATGATCACATAAAAGAGTCTCCAAAAAAGCCAAGATGCACCAGTAACTCATGGCAGAAACTGCTCAGCTGGCTGTGCCAGCTCAGGGTCTGCAGGGCCAGCTCTCACACCAGCTGACCTGACAAAATGTCTTTTCAATTCTTCATTTGTGACTTGGAGCAGCGAGGTGGAAACAAATCTTTTCTGCTACCGAATGTATGTTGCTTCATCCAACAGAGCATGGAATTGATCATGGTATTAGGTACTCAAGAGCCTGAAATACTACCTGGTTTTAAAAAAAGAAAAAGTAAAATTGAAGTAAAATTGGTGCTTATGGTTCCCTTAGTTATTGTCAGGGCAAAAGGAAAACTGTCCAGAAGGGAATTCACAGCAACAAAGTCAGATGAACATTCTCATGTTTCTTCTCCACACAGATATACAAGAAGGCTGCTAAAATAATCTGCACAAGCAGCATCTTCAATGCTCTAATGGTGACGAGAAGGGAAATTTCTCCTCTACCTTTTGACTCTGTCATTCAGGACAATTGCAGTGTTCCAATGAAAAACAGGCTGTGGCCTCCAAGCTGGATTCAAGATCCAAAGTGCTCCAAGTCGAGGGCAGGATTGGCTTGCAGGATTGAACAGCTCTCCCCTGACAGGTATTTGATGGTGGTGAATATTTCAGAGAGCAAAAGAAAGGACCAGGTCTGTCTTACACTTCATTACAGTGAAGAGGCCTCCATTGTAGAGAGATTGCTCAATGCCATTCTCTCCCACTTTTCAGGAGCTATTCAGGGTGGCTATTGGGTCCATAAGATCCAGTCTCTCTCCCTGCCTGAATAGGGCAGACAGCTGTCAAATGTCATTTTTTCAGGCACCATCTAGCATGACCTAGGTCAATAATTGTCTTTTCCCAGATTGGGCTCCTTAAAAATGGCAGTATTTTGAAAAGAAAAAGTTAATTCCCACTTTTCATCTTAAATTCTCTTGTCTGCTCTTAGTTACCAAGGTTGCTTAGCTGTAGCAAGTACACATTTATTTAAAGATGCTGATGATGTCAAGTAAATCACTGGAAACACACTGATTGTCAGGAGCAGACACAACCTGTTCTGAAAAAGCAGCTCCTCTCAAAGCATCCCAGGCTGGGCACCTCATGCCTCCCAGCTCAGCAGGTACCTGTCAGGTGACAGCTGCTGGACCTAAAGGACAAAGCCTTTGCTGAACCCAAAGCTTGGAGTCATTCCTCTAACGTGCTTCAGGACATTTTACTTTGCAAAATGTGAATGCTGCCTATTGACTGCAAAAATTTTATCTCAATTGCTATCCAAGAACATGCTAATTTGTATGAAATAAATGAGGCTAATTATTTGCTTTCCACAAAACTGGCTCTGCTAAAAGCTCTGAATTATTTGCTTTCCTGATGAACAAGGCAGCACCTTGCTCACATAATAGATTCCATCAGAGATTTGATTATCCATTAGAAGGTCAATCTATGTGTTGTGTCAAGCAGCAAGGATAAGATGAGGCTGGGAAACACAGGTCCCTTGAGGACAGGCCTCTAAACCTTCTATATCCTCTACGGTGCCAAGAGTCAGATGTAGGGAGCTGGAGAATCAAAAACAACATCACTGCTTCATCTACCACATGGAACCAAAGTGGGATGGGGGACACTTCAGTGTACAAAGGAGTGAAACTCACATTTGGGGAAGAACAGGACACCACAGTCTAAAAAGCTGCATGTAGGCTCCAGCTTCAAGGGCATTGAAACCCAAGGGCATTGTCCATTTGAAAAACAGCTTCAGAGTTGGGCCAAGCTGAGGATTGATGAGGAGCTGAACCTTCTCTTAGCTCACCAGAGAAATCACAGCACACAAATATGCTTAGAAGTCAAGCAACTTGACTGTGTTTGTGGTACCTCTTTGATAGGGTGGAAAGAGCTCCTGGTGTCAATTTAAGGTATGATCTCCAGCATTCTGAAATTTTATGTAAAAAATTTTGTCTTGGTTTACATAATGCACTGCGCTCATCATACAAGGCCACAACACAAGATCACTGCTGCCTTATTGCAGGTATCTCCCTAAGGTGCACAGGCAAAGCTCATCTTGAAAGGACAAAAATAACATTTCTTCTGACAAGGCTGCTCCCCAAATGACAAAAGCTGCAGAAGGTTCTTCTCCAGGTTTTTCTGCAGAGTCAGCTCTGAGATGCTCTGAAATTAATCTGTGATTGTGCACAGACCCCACTTCTTCATGAAAGGGATACAACTAATTCCCAGAGCAAATATGGGTCATCCCCCACCACTGCATGCACTGGAACCACTCCTTTGGATTTGCCTCACAGTGCAGTTACTCTCCATCAACTGTGGCTGTATTTTATAGCAAACATGAGCGTTGCACAGCCAGGGAAAGCAGAACTGGTGATGGGGGAAGGCAAGGAGGAGGTTTTGCAGCTCTCAGAGACACAGCAGCTACGTGCAGGTCAGTCAGTCCTGCTTGCCAGCTCTGAAGATATTTTGGTGAGCACAGGAGGAGTCTCCAGCTCCTACCTAGACAACCACTGGAAGCAGCCAGGAAAGAGATCAATAGTTTGTCTCTTCTGGAGGATGGAGCCTCTACCAGATGCATCCTCGCTTCCCAGCCCTGAGGGGAGTGGATGCTAACATTAGACCTGGACCCACAAGAGTCTGGCTCAGAGCTAAGAACATTGCAGGCGGATTTGAGGATTTACACCTAATTTAAGAACAGGGCCACGCTGACCATGGTGCTGAGGACACAGACCCAGAGTGGAGTTTGCAGCCAGAGTCTTGACCTCTCCTGAAAAGCAGCACTGACAGGATATTTTGTTACCTCACCTTTCTCCCTAGTGGGATTGAAGGTGGCACAGTCTTAGCACAGCTATCCCATTTTATTTAGGACAAACACCTTTGCATTAGCACTGGTACATCTTCATCTCTTTCTGCTTTCAAGCTGATGGCTGCATGATCCTACCAGAGATGTTGCTACAAAAATCCAGTCTGGAAGTCAATCCAGCTTGTTCTAAGCTTTTTCTGACGTTTATAATATGGTAACACATCGTGCCTGGTAGGTATTTCCCTACTAAAATAGTGCATCCCCTTAAATGCAAGATCTTTGTTTTCCTCACTACACCAGTTAGGAAAAGCAGAGTGTCACAGGCTGATCTCAGCACAGGTCAGAATTTGTGTCAGTGAAAGAGCTGGCTAACATGAGTCTGAGGGCTTCGATTTATTGCCCACCAGAGCAAGTGATACCACTGAAAAGTCAGTTGATAACAGGATTAAGAGGGTGAAGGTAAAAATACATCTCAGAAGGTCTTTGGATAAGGATAAAGCAAAATGACACAAACAAATCCCAAAGTCCAAGCAGTCGTGAAGTCACTCCAAAAAGCTCCTGGCAAGCTTCAGTACATAAATAACTAGAGAAAAGCCATGTAAATTTACAATAACTCTTTTTTTTCCTCGGTGGTGGTGTATTTTTAACCTATTTCACTGATTACAACATGCTGTCAACAGCCTCATCAATTATCCATTGCTAGAAAGTGGGCTCTAACATGCTGCAAGTGGTATTAATTGGTCTCAGTAGCACATAATGAGTTTAAAAGCTCCTACCTGTGTGCCCCCGGGGATGGTGACTAGAGGCGGACAACAATTTACAGCAGACCATTAACACATAGACCAGAAAGAGCCAGTCAGACAGAAGCATTGATTTGGCACAGAATCTCATCCTGGAGGCAGAAAAGGAAGCAGATGAGTGAAAGAACAATGCGAGTAGGGAATAACATAAAAATGATGCGGGGAAGGAACAGCTGAAAGGACGCTGAAGAATAACTAATGTGGCTTATTACAAGGCAACACTCACAAAATCATACTCATTATTTGGTTGGGATCAATTCTTTGTTAAGGACATTTTATAATTAGAAGCAATGTCTAGCACACATCACATTACCCACAAACACATGTTTATAATAACACATTATGAGTGCAATACAGTTCTATAAATCTGAGATTCATAGGGATGGGTTCTTTTGTCTTTTATTAAAATCCTGCCACACTCAAATTTAAACATACATATTTATGAGTTGCGCTGCTATTTTTAAGCTCCCCCAATGACAGAAAAAAAAAAAAAAATTAATTTTTACTTAACACTTCTCAGGACATATTACTAAAGCTACCATCTCCCCTGTTGCCATACACAGGACTTAGCTGGGTCTCCCAAACACACAATATTTGGGAGATTTCCTGGAGATCAGCCTCTTTGCTGAGGGGAAAACACTCACAAAGCAGCACCTCAGTCAAACATGCAAGGACTCACTTCTCTGCCAGGGTGCTGGAAACTGCATTTCAGAAAGCATTTGCTCTGAAGAAGGTGTTGTTAATCTTATTCATGTTATTCTCAGAGCTAAAATCCCAAATACTCCGTAATTTTTCTGCAAATATCTACAATTAAATCCCTCAATAGCTTATGTTATGCCATTCATCACATAGAAAGGGAATCTAATCATCTTTTTAAACTCAGTTATGATGATTTATTGCTTGCATGGTACATAAATGGGCGTTATGTAGTTGAACCCTTAGATACCATGTTCCACATTTTCAGCAAATTCTGCAAGCAGGAATACATCAAATTAATTAAAGGCAATTTATAGATTCGCATAAATAGAACCAAATACTGTTTTCATGGCAGTGACGTTAGTCTGCAGTTAATCAGCATGCTGGGATTTGGGCAAGCCTATCACAAATTTATTTGCACCAAAAGGTCCTTTGGGAATTATTTTCCCTCTGCAGGTTCCAGTTCTGAGTCGTCCAAGTATTTTCTAAACAAAATTATCTGTGGATCTTGAAAATACCTAAGATTATTCAGCTAATCCAATGTTTTAGTAATGAAGAGACAAGTTTATAAAAAGAAATCCCAAGCAACAACTCTACTGTCATAACCAGGTGACACACTTGGATGTTTAAATTTGATAAACATTACCAATGAAACCAAAACAGGGGCCATGCTTCCTCATTTAAAATTGCTTGCACAATTTCTGTTCTCACACTTTGCAAAACCATATTTTTTTCTCTAATTGTAAATGTTGATAATGCCCAAACAAATAAAAAATTTACTTATTAATATGAAAAGTTAAGAAACCAGAGGCTTGCTGCATATAAATATATTTTAGCAATAAATACAAGTTTACACTTCAGAAAGAAATCCATCAGTGCAAACCCCAGCACCTTCAGCCTACAAGTTTTGGCTTTTTTTAATTACATTAATATTGTAAAAAAAAAAAAAAACAGCTCACCATGCCTACAGATTTCAGGGAATTAAAATTACATGTAAAGAAGCCACATTTTAAGCACTGATTTGGCAAAATGGTACCTTTTCTGGCTTTAAGAAGATGCTCTGTTTTGAGCCAAATATATTGCCACTCCAAACACAGGAACAAACACCCTGATGGCCTTTTACAACTGTATGTAGGAGACTTCTGTGAGCATGAATCAAGCCCAGAAGATAAAGACATCACTGCTCCCTACCTACCCTATGAGTACCCTCTTCTGGAGCACTCCCAGACTAATTTAGAGCAGCTGAACCTAATTCACCTCCTGCAAGCAGCTGAACCACATAATGCCACTGCAGCTAATGGGATTGAGACTGTGAAACCAGCATAAATGTCACTGTTGCTGTTGATCCAGTATTAGCCTGGTAAGTTCTGAAATCAGTGTACCATTTCATGTTTTGGTCCTACAAATCTTTCCCAGGTGACTGAAACTCTTTTTTTTTTTTTTTTCCAGGAGAGAGCTGAATTTAACCTTCATTTCCTTGCTCTCTCTGTGAGAAACACACAGATTACAGCTCAGGCACCAGTTATCACTGGGGTCATCATCTGCTCAGCTTCCAGTCCCATCCTCCTGTTGCTCTAAATGCAAACACCCAGATCTGATCCAAGTATGGGTGGATACCCAGCTCTGGGGTTACTCTGACACGTCACCATGTAGACAGAAACCTTCCTCCAGGTTTCCTGGATTTAGCCTGTGGAATTCAATGCCACAGCTCAGGCATTCTGAAGGTGCCATTTCTGGTTGGAAGGGACAGGTGTGCTGATGGACAGGTCCCAAATCATGCACCATATGTTCAACAGCTGCTGTTCCAGCACTTAAATGGACCCAGGTGTTCCCAACATTCCCAGTGCAGCAGCAAAACTGGTCCCAGTGGAAATAGCCAGCTACTGACCTATTCTCAAAAGTTTTCCCCACTTGAGTTTGACTCTTTTGAGACATTAAACAAGGAATGTGAAAGCAGGGCTCATCAGGTTAACAGGGTAACCTTGCCCCAGTGTAAGAATGTTTGAGTCCAGGAACGAGTGTATCACTACGAAGCATCCACTTGGTCATACCCAAACTGAAAGGCTGCTAAAAGCATCCAGTACCATCCAAATGACACAGCTGCAGACTTTAGTCTGCCTTGCAGGTAGACAGGACACAAGTTTCAGCCTGCTAATGTAAAGAAATACAAGAGGATCTATGAAAAGGCAGAGAAAAAATGATATTTGGCAGACAGATGCAGCAAGGGGTGCTGAGCCCTTCAGCGTCAGTGGGCTGCCGCTTTCAGAAATGTCAAGCCTTCATTCTCTATTGGATTCAAGTGGATATTGTTGCTAACCAGAACAGTGAATCTTCAGTGTTATTTGAAAGATAAAAAGTGCTCTTACCTTGGGGACTTTGCAAGAATTTTGTTCCAGTCAAACACAATTATTTCAGTGTGTTTTTCATAGTTATTCCAGATTCCCATTTGCGGCAACAAATAAGCCTTTCTGCATCTCAGAATTTCTTCCTTCACTTCGGGGACCTAGAAAGAAAGCCACATTACACTGCAATTAACGTCTGGAAAGGTGCTGTAAAATACATCTTTGTTACCCAAATCTTAGTTTCACAGTGCCATCTACAGTGCAATCCGGGGCAGAAGGCAGCAGTTGTACTGTTCTTTTCTTTTGAGAACACAGAGAAGCTGTGGTGGGGCAGCTCTGAAGTATCACTACATTAACCAAAGGCAGAGTTTGCTGTAGCAGGAGCTGCAAACAGAGTGTGTGCAGCTCACTGGGGCATCATCACCTCATGCCCTCTCACCACCCAGCTGCTGGGAAAGCTGTAAGGTGCAAGACTGCACAATAGTGCAAACACATTTCCACATGGCTCCAAGAAGCCTCCAACAGTTTGAAGCAGACATTATTAAAGATAACGGGGGAAATCTGTCATTGTCTTTATAAAGATTTGGCCCTGGAGCCTGCCTGAGCAGCAGAGGGTCACATCCACAGGAGTGTGTCTGGGATCATGCATCTCTGCACCCCCTGACCCTGCTGCCTCTCCTCGCTTCCAGCATCGCCTCTCACGCCCAGCACACCCACACCCAGGAGCTACACCTTGGAATCTCCACATAGAAACACTTTCACAGCAGCACTGGCACACCTGCTGCAGAACAAGGAGCTCAAACACACCATTTTATAGACATTCAGACCTCTTTGCTTTTGTTGTTTGTATTTGTTCTCTCACTTCCATCCCTGGGCACAACTTGACCTTCTGCTGTTGAAAACATGACACAGAGCAATTTGTGAGAGTAATAATAATGTGGTCTTCACCTACACAGCGATCACAATAACCTTTTCTCATCCACCATTCTTTTCATTTCACTCCTCCTTTGATCAATTAGAAATTTGCTTTTGAGAAACACAGAATTACAGCACCACATTGGAGGGCAGAGCACATCTGGGGTCACAAAACCGCATAGAAAGACACTTTTCAGCAGCTCAGAACAGGCAAACCCCTGGCTCAACAGGCTCACAGGCTCACAGAACCTTCCAATCACAGGTTGGAAGGGACCTTAAAGCTCATCTTGGTCCAAACCATGGGCAAGGACACCTTCCACTGCACCAGGTTGCTCAAAGCCCCATCCAACCTGGCCTTAACAGCTCCTTTTAATTCAGAATGCCACGAGAAAATAAAGTAATTGCTGGAATTAAAGAGGTGCCAGGCCAGCAATCTATAATTAATCACATTTTACTCTCTTTGCTTTCCAAGGCGGAGCTCCAGGGTGAGCCAAAATCAGCAGTTCTATCAAATCAGCAGTGGAAATCAAAACAAAACATAGGCAAAGAGCTGTCTTCAGAAAAAGTACAACCATCCTGTATTAATCCTTTCTTCCACAAATACACATGAAATAAAAAATAAAAATAAAAGAGTGTGCCTCAAAAGACCTATTAAGAAGAAGCAAAGAAACAGGATTTTCAATATAGCATTGACTGACTGAAATAGTTATGTGGTACATTTTTACCCATTTCATAATAGGACAGGTAGATAAATATATTCTTACAGTGCTCTTGTAGAAATCGATACTGCAATACACTAACTTGGGTTTTAGTGCTTATCTGTTCCATAATTTTTATTAGAGAGGAGAATAAAGTCCCATGCAGATGCATCTACAGGTGAATCCAAACGTCAGTGTAACCTGTTCTGTAAACACATGTTAAACACTGGTAAAAGGCAAGGGAGTATTGATTAGTCCAACTCATTCTAATTAAGTGGATGCAGAGAAAGCGACAGATGATACATCCACCTGCATATCTCCAGGTTTTCTGATGCCTTCCAGGCAGTGATATTTCTTTAAAAAATAGACTTGTATTAGGGGAGATTAAGGCAAACTCCTGAAACCAGCTTTGGCTGGTTTATGTCAATAAAGGAGACGGATCAGAACAGAAATAAGAGGCTCACCTAGTTAATAACTGTAAAAGGAATTCCAGGCTTTTCATGGCAAAAGTGTGCTTTGTGTGTGTTTTGTGAACAGTGGGTTTAACTGGTGGCTCCTGTCTTGTCCCAGGGTGGCACATTACTTTGGGAAACAGAGCTGCTTGTTTATTTTTATCCAATGAGCTCTGGCCAGTGAGCAGCTGAACTCCACCTCCAGCAGAGATATAGAAAAGAAGGAAGAGGGAATGGGAGAGGGGAAGGGTTCCATTTTCAGTATTTATGCATGGACTGGCCATGAGCAACTCCTGCTTTGCACAGGAGATCCCCAGAGGCTACACCACTCCCCTGGGTCAGTATTTAGGGCAAATGGAGATTGTGGGTTCTGGGATCTGGAGGGAATTGCAATGGGCAGCTTTGCTGCACCTCGGTCCCAGCACAGTCTGTGCCTCTGCACTCAGGTAAAATGGGTATAAACAGCATTTCCTTGTGTCAGGGAAGTTTTTCTACAGAAGCAATAAAGGTCCAAAGTTATTTGAAAACTGTATAGGCACTGTATAATTCCTTTTGACAGATGGAACAAGATAACATTTTAAATTAGGTGCATTTCCTACCAATATTTACATGTTGTAAAATGCTTTTTACAGATACTTTCTGCAAAGTATAAATTACCAAACCATTTTGTGCCATCTTTTATAATAAGCTATTAAATAATTTAGAAAACCTCCTTTCATTAAATATTTAAAAGGCCTTAATTCTCCATTCTAAATAATTCCTCACTTAAAATACAACTGTGCATCTCTTAAAGACTCCTCTTCTGTAAAGCAAGGGGTGAGGAGGAAAGAGATTTGGGGGCCATGTACTGTTCAGGGGATTTACCAGCCTGACTTTAACCCCACTGTCAGCCTGGACAAACTCTTTTCTTATACTGAATAAAGGACAAAGGGAAAATATCTGACATTTCTTATCAGAGGGGGGAAAAGATCTGGTCAGGTCGCTGTGTGTATTTGGAAACTGCTGCTGTTTGAGGGGAACTAGAGAAAAAAGAGGGAGCCAAGCAAACACCTGCACACTGGCTGACCAACCCAGAGCCCCATTTTGGGGCTAAATCACTATACACAGGGTAAGCATTCAGTGACAGCACTTGAAGGGGACATATAAAAAAGAGGAGGAGCAACTTTTTACACAGGCAGGTATTGACAAGACAAAGGGGAATAGTTTTAAATGAAAAGAGGAGAGATTTATATGAGATGTTATATAAAAGTTTTCCCCTTTGATGGTGAGGAGGCACAAGCTGCCCAGGGAAGCATCCCTGGCCCATCTCTGGAAGTGTCCAAGACCAGGTTGGACTGGACTTGGAGTACCCTGGGATAGTGGGAGGTGTCCCTGGCCATGACAGGGGGTGGGATGGGATGGGCTTTAGGGTCCCTTCCAGCCCAAACCATCCCTGACTGTGCGCTGATGTTGCCCCATGGCCCGGGGTGATGTCCCTGAGTGACGTCCCTGTCGGGATACAGGTCACTTATGTCCCTGTCACAACTGATGTCCCTGTCAGGATAGAGGTGACTTATGTCCCTGTCACTACACAGGTGAGTGACGATCCTGTCACGACACAGGTCACTGATGTCCCTGTCCTGATTGATGTCCCTATCACGGTTGATGTCCCTGTCACGACACAGATCACTGATGTCCCTGTCACGATTGATGTCCCTATCACGACACAGATCACTGATGTCCCTATCACGGTTGATGTCCCTGTCACCACACAGGTCACTGATGTTCCTGTGCAGAGGTTCCCTCGGGGCGGTGCTGCCCCCTGGCGGCCAAAGCCCCTCTCCATGAGGATCATTACCCTTTCCCCATTCCCCATTCCCCTTTCCCTAATCCCCTTTTCCCATTCCCCGTTCCCCGTTCCCCACTCCCGTTCCCCGCTCCCCGTTCCCCGTTCCCCGTTCCCCACTCCCACTCCCCGTTCCCCGTTCCCCATTCTCCATTCCCCGTTCCCCATTCCCCGTTCCCCGTTCCCCGTTCCCCATTCCCCATTCCCCATTCTCCGTTCCCCGTTCCCCATTCCCCGCTCCCCGTTCCCCGTTCCCCATTCCCCATTCCCCATTCTCCGTTCCCCGTTCCCCATTCCCCGCTCCCCGTTCCCCGTTCCCCATTCCCCATTCTCCATTCCCCATTCTCCATTCCCCGTTCCCAGTTCCCCGTTCCCCATTCCCCATTCCCTGCTCCCCGTTCCCCGTTCCCCATTCTCCATTCTCCATTCCCCGTTCCCCGTTCCCCATTCCCCTTTCCCCGTTCCCCATTCCCAGTTCCCCATTCCCCATTCTCCATTCCCCATTCCCCGTTCCCCGTTCCCCGTTCCCATCCCCGTTCCCCATTCCCCGTTCCCCAGTTCCCGTTCCCCATTCCCCGTTTCCCCATTCCCCGTTCCCCATTCCCAGTTCCCCATTCCCCATTCCCAGTTCCCCATTCCCCGTTCCCCATTCCCAGTTCCCCATTCCCCATTCCCCATTCCCAGTTCCCCATTCCCCATTCCCAGTTCCCCATTCCCCGTTCCCCATTCCCCGTTCCCCATTCCCCATTCCCCATTCCCCATTCCCAGTTCCCCATTCCCCATTCCCCATTCCCAGTTCCCCATTCCCCGTTCCCCATTCCCCGTTCCCCGTACCCCGCTCCCCGTTCCCCCCTCCCCGCATCTCTCGGCAGTCCCGTCCATCCTCTCCCTCCCGGCGGTGTCTCCAGCCCCTCTCCCGGCTCCGAGGGAATCCTTCCCCCGCTGCAGCAGCGCTGCTCGGTGCCGGGGCTGTGTCCGGGACAATTAGCGCTGTGGTTAATCACATTAACCGCTCGCAGGGTTGGTGCGGGCACGGCAGAGACTTCACCTTCAGCTGCCAGAGACCGCCAAGTGCTGCAGGTGCCCCGGCAGCGGGCGGACACCGGGAAATAACGCGCCCCACTTTCTGCACCCGCTCCCTTAACCCTCCCCCAGAAATCTCTGCATCAGCTCACGTAACTGCAGCTTGTTCTGGAGGCTTTGAGTGTCAGTAAATCCACCTCGGCCGAGTTATTCCAACAGTTAATTAACCTCCCCTTAAGCACTGCACCTTCCAGCTTGTACCTCCTGATACATTCTGCTTGTTTTCCCAGCTGGCACATCCCAGGGGGATGTGTCAGGCCTTTAAAGGCCTTACGCCAAGTATGGGTTACACCAGGTAGGAAGGCACTGTGCAAACTGAGAGAGGACATAAAGTTTCCCATGTAGTACAATCACAGTCACAGAATCACAGAACAGTTCGGGTTGGATGGCACCTTAAAGCACATCCAGTTCCTCCCCCTGCCATGGCAGGGACACTTTCCACTATCCCAGGGTGCTCCAAGTCCCAACCAGCCTGGTTCTGGACACTTCCAGGGATGGGACAGGCACAGCTTCTCTGTGCCAGGATCTTGTTACCCTCACAGTATAGGATTTTTTCCTAATATCCAATCTAAACCTACTCTCTATTAGTTTGAATCCATTCCCCCCTGTCCTATCACTTGTAAAAAGTCCCTCTCCATCTTTCCCATTGGTTCTCTTCAGGTACTGGAAGGTAGCACAAGACTAAGCTCACAGTGCAAGAAAATAAAACTTTTGTTGGGCCCATTCCCTCTTCCCTTTTCTCCCAGAGTTGGCATCAGCTCTCCTGCTTCCCTACAGGAATCTCTGAGGGCTGGAGGTCTGGTCACATCAAGCTCCCCATGGCAAAGTGAAGTGAGAAGGCTCTTTGGACCATGCAAAAATCATCCAGGCAGGTATCCAAAAACCACAGGGTCACTGCAGCAGTGCCCAGCCCTCTCAGACCTCAGCAGACTCCCTACACACCTCATGGGCAATTTTTGAACTTTTTTTTATGACATCACGTTCCATTTACGACATCAGTCTCTGCTGGCAGCAGCTCAGTCTGCCACCCCTAGTCAGGCCTTTCCACAGAAATATTTCAAAATCTCACTTAACAGGAACTGGGGGTGGTGGGGAGGAGAAGAAAGCAATGCCAATGAGAGCTGGAGGAAATAAACCCCACATCCTCCTGAGGAGGGAGAGATGAACTGTGTATATCCACATCACAGGAGGTATTGACCACACCAGCAGCCAGATCATCCCCACACAGACAGACATCCTCTGTGCCATGGTCCTGGAGAGAACCAAGTCTGTCTTCAGCAGCATTTGGAGTTCTCCAGGGTAAATCTGTCCTCACACACACACACCCCCCTTTAAACATGAGAACAAACCTTTTATCTGTTGAGGGCATATAAAGATGATGCCATGGGAGGATATCCTGTAAAACATGCCTAAATCACCCTAATCTTCCAGCCCAGACTTCATTAGTTAATAGTGTCAGAGTCACAATGGTGATCTGGGTGGATCATCTGATGAAAAGCCTTTTCAAATGGACTCATTTAAGTGAGAGTCTGAGGGCCCCAAATTTGAGCCAGCAGAGCTCAGGTCACACAGAAGCAGAAAGAGCAGTGCACAGGATCAGGAAAAAAATTCAAGCAAGGAACTGAGGGCAAGGAACAGAGGACTGGCTGCCAGAAAACCCAAAGTCCACACAGAGTGAGGAGAAGTTTAAAATCAAAGCTGTTGCTTCCTCTGCTCTCTCAGCACAAAGTGAGTTCTCATCTTTCCTCCAGGATAAAGTCCACCAAGACCAAGAGGACTGCTCAGAGAGCAAAGTGCAGCTATTCTTTCTGTCAAGTGGAGGCAGAATAGACCCTTTTCTCCTTACAACATTATTTATTATTCACCACCACCCCACAAAGGACCATTCTGCCAAACTCCAGAAAAGGGAGGTATCACTACCAAGATTTCATTTTAAAGGTTGGACAGACTTACCAATGTGGACAGCCAGCACAGGAGATCTCATTACAGCACAGAATTTCAACTCTTTCAATTACCTGTATCAGAAAGAATTTCTCCTTGTGATTATCCAGGTTCTTTCAGTCCCTCACTGCAGCCCAAAATCTTCTCCACTCCCCTGTGTAAGCCCTCCTTAAGAGATGTGCAGGCTCCAGGCACTTTGTTCAAGGGAGAGCAGGAATTCCTCCAGCCCTGTTCAAAGAGGACACAGAGCAGAGACTGTGCCCTGCTCCACTCCCAGCTGCCCTCCCAGAAGCAGAGCTGTTCTCATCTAAAGCAGGCAGCACACCAAAAAAAGGTGGAGAGAAATGTCTTTGAAGGAAATCTCCTCAGCAGAATGTTTCAGACACAGCAAAAACACATTTTCCCCTACTGTAAACTTTGCCTGCCAGGTAGCAAAGCATTAAAGTTGTTGAACAGGTTATCTTGAGCCATAAAACACTGTTTTCTAGACCCTGAACTGATGCAGGAATTTAATTTCTCCCATGAAAGGCAGAGATAACTGACCTGCTACAGAGCAGGTCATTCACCTTGCTTTCCTCTCTCACCAGGGACCCAGTTGAGCTGGTGGTTATTTTGCAGAGGTTGCTCAGAGGAGGGAGGAATGGATGGAAGGGATGGAGGAGGAAAACTCTTGTCCATTTGTACCTCCAGATAATGCACTGGGAGGCCCCAGCCCTATTCTGGGTGTGTTGGCCAGCTCAGGGCTCACATGCAGGAAGCAGGTGATGCCTAAGGGTGGCTGTTCAAACTAAGAGCAAGAGAGAATCCAAGGGAAATAACATGAAAATTAAGAGAGTCAGCAAATGCAAGTGGTAAGGAAAGGTGGAAGTAACTGTTTAGTCAAGAAAAAAGAGTTTGTTGGAGACATGCCAGCTGTCTCCTTGAAGAGGCTTGCTTTCAAGAAGGGCAGGATTTAAAGTGGTTCTCAGTAGCCACTACAAACAACATAAAAATAAATTCAGTGTCCCACAAAGATTAATCGTTGTGTGAAGAGAAACTTTCTGTATCTAAGTGGGGGAAACTAGTGGAGCAAACTGCTCAAAATCTCATGGAGCCTGTTTCATGGAGATTTCTTTAAATTGGATTCACACCTGTGGGAGGCTCAAGGCTCCCCTCTCCACCCACAGGGCTGGATTACATGTTTGCTCAGGGTATGTAACAGGATGACATATCCTTTATGCCCTGGAGCAAAAAAACCCTGGGTTATAAATGTGAGGTAATCAGTCATTGTTCAGTGTCATCCTCAATACCCTGAATCAAGTCAGAGGTTACTGGAGGAAAATCCTGGCAGAAAGAGACTGAAACTGCCTGCTGCACATTGGGATTTCCATGTAGGTGGAGTCAGGGTGTGTTGTATTTAGATATCTTTCTGGAGGTTCTTAGGGTCCTCATGCAACCAAATTTGGTTCTTTCTGGTCCTACTGCATTAGAATATTTTATTATCTTGTTATTGCAAAGAACACCTCACAGTTACAGCATCCCTAAGCTGTGTTAAGCCCTTACAGCAACAGGATCCATCCATTTCTCTGTCACCAACATAACCTGGTCCCTGCTTTTGTTTCAGTTCCTCAAACACTCCAAGAGGAAAGCACAGAACAGCCAGCTTTGCTTTTAGAACACAAGCATGTTTTATGAGTACTGGATGCACGTTGGCTGATGAAGAATCCCGACTGTCTGGGTATATGGGATAATTGTTCCACTTGGGACTCATTAGCTAATTATTTAAAGATTCTAAGGAAAAGCATTTCACAAATACAGCACTAAATTTCCAGAAGTGTAATTACAGGCTGAACACACATTTTTTAGCACCTGTGTTATCAACTACATAAGCCAGTAGCAAAGTACCTTGTGCTGTGCTGCCCCTGCTCTCTGGCAGGCTTGGGGCAGGACAGGATAACTACTAGGAAATTGAAAGGGAACATTTTAGTATTCCCATTTTGATAACAAAAACAACAGAGTCATCTTGGGGTGGTTTAAAATTCTGCCCCTAACATACAGAATCTCAATAATGCAGGATAAGACTTGCACAGGATGAGGGAAGCACAGACCAAGCAGCCATAACACAGATTCTTGGTCTGGTTTTGTCACTTGACTTTGATGCTATGGGATCAGTTTCTTACTCAATCTTAGAAAACATTGTTGGCTTATCAGTAACTTCCTCAAGTTACTCTGGGAAAACATTGCTCTACTGAGCAGGAGAATTACAGAACAGGATTCCTGACCCAGCAGTTCAGGAATTGTTACTCAAAAGTAAAAGGTGTCACATCACAGATTGACAAAAATAAGGCAATTGGAGTCCATGGAGAAAATAAATAAAATAAAATAAAACAAAACAAAACAAAATAAAATAAAATAAAATAAAATAAAATAAAATAAATAAAATAAAATACTCAATAAAAACTTCATTTAAAGGAGAACCCAGTCTTGTTCAGTCTGGATTCTCATATACTGAGCAAAAGCATATTTAGAACCAATCTCAGGGTTGTATTTGCTTTTCTATGGTTTGGTAACTCATCCTGGATGGGACCCCTGCCCATCCACTGTCTTTTTGTGCACGGATTCCACATCCCTCCAGCAGGTCCTGCCTTTCTCCAGGTAACCAGAAAAATTCCAAATCCCAATACAAGTACATAAAGCAGCACTCTCAGCTATTTTCATTTCCAGACCCACCAGGAACTGCATTCCCTTATGAAAGGAAATTTCAGAAGTCTCATAAATTTTGCTGCTCACTTCCAGAAGGAATTTCCTCCATCCTTTCCTCTTCCTGCCCAATTCTCCGTGCCTCCTTCCCTGTCAATCTCAGCCCTCTGTGTTTCTTGCTTTCACAGCCCCTCTCCCTGCCTCCTCTGGGAAGTTCTCCTGCCTGGCAGCAGCCCATGTGTGAATCCCCAAAAAAAGGGCTGGGAGGCAGGGGAAGAGATGTCCCTGAGGTACCTATTGATGAAGGTAAAGATCTCCTGTGGCAGGTCAGTCACCTGCTGGATGCTGTTTTCATCCCTTCACAGGCTCAAGGAAGCCACACAGAGCTCTGGGTACAGTTGCAGTGGAAAAGGAGCAAACCTCTAAAGGTCCCAGACACCTTCCTGTGGCTGCCAGGACAGGAGAGCAGCAGCCACAAAAAGCTGATAACTGCTCCTCAGAAACAGTAAGAAAGGTGTTAATATTGTCTTTCCTTCTCAAGTACCTGAATGGTCAGAGTGGCCTCCTTCCAGCTGAGGGAACACGTTTCCATGCAGGAGGCTCAGCCAGTGACCTGGCTGATGTATGACCCCAGCCAGGCTTTGAATGAGTAACACCACCTTCTCTTCTTGGCTAGGGCTAGAAACTTCCTTTTTTATTTTTTTTTTTGTCTCTCTTTATTTTAATAATTATCATTTTCATTCTCACAAAGCTCAGAGAAACCTGAACTTCAGGCTTTCAGTTCCCAATCTGCCTATGATGGAGTTTCCTTCTCCTGTTCTTCATTCATGCAAAAGCCTCTCCTTGATCTTGTAACCATGTGTATGATGGGAAGAGCAAGTGGTATAATTTTGATTATGCTTTGAAATGCTCAGGGTTGGAAATGAAGTATGAGATTTCCCCCACTTCCCCTGCCTCTCTTGAAGGCAATTATTATTGCCTTAAAGATGTGAGATCTGTTGAAAGTAACAAATCGTTGATTGTTTATTTTCAGGGTAGACAACAATCAGCTTTTAATCAGCTTCTCATCACTGCTAGAGAGCTATTAACTCTCTTAAAAATAATTAGAGAACAGAAAAGAAAAACCTTCTCCAATTATTTTCATCCAGGAAACTGAGATTTTATGGGGAAAAAAACCCCAAAAAACAACACCTCAAGATTCAAAGATTCACAGGAAAAAAAAGTTAACATGGTGGCATATTAAGTTCTCTCTTTTATCAATGAAATATTGTTTGCCAGAAGTGGGATTGTGCTTCCTGAGTTTGTACAAGGTTATGGATATTGGCACCTGAATAAAAAGCAGTAATTCAGTCACCTTGGGCAGACACTCAGATATTGCTGCTGAACAATTTGCTGAATTTCCTGTTTAAGGAAATGGATTGCATGAATCCTCCATTTCTCTGATTTCTGACTGTTCACAGAACCCTGGCTTTCAGATTCCCACAGCACACATTTTTTCCATTCTTGAGTAAATAGTCTGTGAATTTCTGTCCTGGGGGAAACAGTACTCAAACTTAACTACAATAAAGAGAGCAACCTCTGAATTTCAATTATATTTGAATTAGCAACAGGTATGAAACATCTCAGATATCACCTTTTGTGACTTCAGATGGGCAGCTGAATTGTCATTTTAGCTCATGTACAACTTTCCATAAGCTTTCCCTACCAAAAATACCATGAAAATATCCCCTCAATGTGCCTCATTTACTACTGCCACACAGAGTTACTGCTTGTAACTCGAATGTAACTCAAATAAAATCAACCATGAGCACTTTGCAGGGTCCTGACACAGCTGCTGCTGTCCTGCCCAGCAGGTATTTGCCTTTCAGGTGATGACCAGGCAATGTCCTGGCTGTTCCTGAGGTGGTTTCACATCAAGGAGCCTTTGGTAAGAGACTGAGGGACGGACAGATTTTGTCACTGTCACATTGCAGGAACCTGCCCTCCAAAAAAAGTAATGGACTGCAAATCCCTTATGGACTCTAAGGGACAGCTCTCTAAAGAGTGTGTGAGTGCTCAGCTGATTAAGTTCTCCCCCACCAGGCCCACAGTGACTGTATCTTTTTATTTTATTTTCTCTATTGCCCATTGGAGATGAATTGTGATGACTTTAAAAAGGGATTCTTCTTGTCCATCGATCAGTGTTGTACCATTTGACCTACTGGTGTCTCTTTAAAGATTGATGGGCTGGAACACAAAAGTGGAACTCTCTCAGTTTAACTGTTCCCACCTGAGTTTCCTGCACTGTGAGATGTTTTCCTAAAGGGGCCCATGGAATGGTTGCACCATTGGCTCAAATTCCAGGGTTATTGCACACAGAATTCCCATGGCCTGGCAAGACAGCAAAGACAGTCACAGGACTGGTTTACATTAAAAACTGCTTTCATTAAAAATGTGCTACATCTCAGGACCAGAGCAGGAATTCAAGTTTTCTGCTTTAATACCAGTCACTAATTAGATGAGGAATGGCAACACTAATTTAAAGAAAATATGGGAAAAATTGCTTGCTGGATTCATATTTTCCCCTCACCAACTGAAACCCCTCCTTGCAAAAGACAAATGTTTAGGCTGAGATTAGCAAGAGAGGCTGCAGGCAGCCAAAACCTTCACTCACCAGAGGGTACCACCACATCCAAAAATGAAGACATACATTTTTAATTTAGAGCTGTGCCTTGCACTAGGGAAACCCCACCCGTTATGTACTGCCAATTTAGTCTAATGTCTCATTTTTAAACCATAGATTCCTGTCCACCTCTATCCTCCCTTAAAGCTGACAGACAATGGGAAAAATTCACTTCTCTGCTCACAGAAATTGTTTGATGAGGCAAATCCAAAGGACATTTTCCAGAGAATGCAACAACCCTTATTTTACCTTCCTGGTCCTTTTTCTTTTTCTAGGCTGATGGCTTTGGGCAAATAGAATAGCTGCTTGGGTATTTGTTTATTACGATTTTGAGGAGTACTTGTGAGTATAAAGTGTCTTGCAGCAGCTGTGTGTCAGAAAGACAGAAGAACCCACTTGGAACACTGATATTGCTGCATAAACCAGAATAAATGGCCAGTGGAGGATATGGTTTATCATTTTAAATTATTTTCACTCTCCAGCCAAAGACAGTTGGTTTCTTAAACCATGATTTTATCCTTTCTAATTTGACTTCTCAATTGTACCAGAATTCTTAATTATTTCACTGCTTGCAACAGCACCATCCAATTTATCACTTGAGAACAGCAGCATAGCATAAATAATCTATTGCCTTTTTAACCTGAAGGTCTCAGTATTTAGTCTTCAAGAATATGAAAAATTTCTAATTTAATAATGGAATGTTCCTGTGACGGTCACCCTAAGTGGAAAGTATTGCTTCCTGAAGTTTCCTCCTCTCCACTCAGGAGAAGTCAGCAGAGCTCTCTGAATCCAGAGCTCAAGCCCAGATTAAGCTCCATTCCAACAGTCTGGAGATACCTGGAGGTTATCTGGGATCCCCTGGAGATCTCACCTAGCAGAGACCCCTGGCCACTCATTTCCTGAGGTGAAAGTCCCAAAGCACAGAACCACAGCCAGGTCCTGTCTGTGTGTTGAACAGTGTTGAGAAAAACCACGAGCAAAAGGGAAAATCCAGAGGTGGCTCCCCTGGCACAGAGGACTGGGAACATTCTCTGAGTGGGTAAATTTCAGTGATCTTGCAGTAGGAACAGGATTTTTTTAAAACAACTCTCTAAAAAGGATCTGCCAAGCACTGCATCATAAAAATACAGACAATTAATTTTCCTTGGCTCTTATTTACATCTTTGATTCTGAAAGTCTCATTCTGGACAAGAAACACTGACTTCCATCCATTACTCCTATGGGAGCAACACCCCCAGTGTGGCACACTGTTTGTTACTCATCTTAGAGACACAAATACTATGTTTAACCAAGAGCTGAGGTAAGATAGAATTAATAAAACAAGCTAACACAAAGTAAAGCCTGAAGCACCAGAGCACCCAGCACTTTGCAGTTGGGCCTTGCTGGGTGGAGCAGAAAAAGTAAAATTTGCTGCCCAAATCACACTTTACTGTCAAACCATCCTGTGGGAGCTCTATGGAGACATCCTGCTCAAATTATGTCTTGTCTGCCAAGCAATGCTTTACCCAGAGGTCTTAGAAAGCCTCCCCAACCCCTTCCTCTCATAGGCATGGCCCACCTTCAATCTGCCCCTCTTTTCTCAGCGTGACCCAGCTGAGTCACTTCACACAGGACAGCCCTGAGTTAGGAGAAGGCAAAAATCTGCAGATCTTTGTGAAGCATCCCTGTCCTGCCCTAGAAACCAAACAGAGATGTCTAAAAAAGACAGGAATAACTGAACCCCAGCCACTGGACAATGTGTTTGCCACAGAAAGTCAGTGACCCAAGGGCCTGAGGCAGCAGCTCAGCCGTGCTTGTCAAATGATGCATTTGTAGCTGCACTGAGACTTGAGATTCAAGCTTGAAAACCAGCAGCACTCGTGAGTCCCTTAGAATGGAAGCATGAGGACTGTGAAAGTCATATTCCAAGTGCAATGCCATACACATCATTATTCCCAGCGGACAATCCACCCGTGGGACGTGTGTGGGTGCCTGCTCCATTAATATGAGACTGAAAAAAAGAACAAACCCTGAGTGTGAGACACAGAGGAGCCCTTCCAGCACCAGGCTGTTTGTCTCCTCCTTTAATAACATCAGCTACCACTGCTTAATAGAGCAGCTCCTCCTCCCAGCTCCTCCTCTACCCTGTGTACCCTGGTGATGCCTCCTCTGTCGGATGAAAGGCGGAGGCCCCGAGATGTTCCCTTTTTTCATCATGTATAATTTGTAAAGCTAGTCAAAAAATAGCAAGCAATTTAGCCTGGAATTTCGCCAGCTGGGATATTCATAGCACATGTGATCAAACAGCAGAATTTGCCAGTCACTGGAAAAACAATCAGGCTCCGTAACCTGACTTCACCGCCGAGGAAAGAGCCTGTAAACATCATTATTGATCAGGGCAGAGCTGTTTCCATCAGGCTGCAGCACTCTGGACATTAAACATCTGCAGAGTCAACACCTACCCAGCTGAAGGTAGCTCCAAGAATTTAACATTCCCAAGACATGAGAGATTTCCAAAAGGATTAGCAGCTGAAGACACTATGAAATTACACTGAAAATTGAAGAAAAAGATATCATAAATGGATTTTATGTAAAACTCCGGGTTATGGTACAGCTTATTGACATATACAACAAATTAAAACAGCTAATTCATCTTACTACCTTCCACTGATAATTTTTTAATTAAGTTACTTATCTTTATCTACATATTTAAGAATGTAGGTCTTTCATTATTCATCTCTTAAAGAAAATCAATGCTGTCCTGATTTGCTACAGCTCAAACAAGGGAGCAGTATTATCTATGCTAGGACTGACTAATAGAAAAAAAATTCATTAACTTTATTAGCAAGCTCTAAGAAAATGCTATTGAGCACATTTTCATACCCCTAAAAGTCTGAATTATGAACCAAAAGCTTAATAGTGTTCAGTATGACTAAAATAGACATCATGACCTTTTTTTTGAATGTTTATAAATAAAAAAGGAAAAGGTAGAAAATTATTAAAACAGTCTAATTAAATGCTTTTTAAACAATTAAACTTTAAAGAAAGTCCAGCCTTAATTCTGGATTATATTATTAAAAAAAAAAAACACTAGCAAAAAAGCTTTATATTCTGGATTTTATTACTCATTAATTATTATTCTGCATTTTATTTATTACTGAGACTGGAAGCTCATCTGTAGCACTGGTTAGATGCTAGTGTCTAAGTGCCTATCCACTACACTGTTTTGAAATATTTGCACATCAAAACAGACTCTGGTTTTACACTTGGGATTCTAAAGCTTTATAAAAGACACCGTGGAAAGAGTAAACTTTGAATCTCAGTTTCTGGAGGAAAGAGACTTTTTCTACTCATCTAGAGTGTCCTTTTCTTCTCAAGGTGACCTTAAGTTTCAGATTTGTGAAATGGTTTCCTCTTGTGTTCAGTCCTACTGTGTAATAAGTTTTAAAAATGACTATTTATCTTCTTTAATATATTAGTCACATATAGCAGGAGAAGCCTCTCTGGGAATTTTTGTTATCGGGTTTGCTCAAGCCTAAGTCAATGCTGATTTACAAAACATAACTTACCCTTAATAACAAACAATCATGGATATATTTATTGGAATAACATCTTCCCATTCTCCTCCAGCAGTGTGTTTCGTTTCTCAGCTCCAGTGCTGCAGATTGGGGGATATTTACAGTGACCAAGGAAATTTGAAAGCAATGCTTTTATGTTGCCCATCTTATTACAATTTTACAAGCCTGAATCGCTGGTATTTGGCAAAACAAATAGATCTGCTGGTTCTGAAATATGTTAATGAAATGCAAATTAGCCAGGCAGGTATAAGTTATATTTATGTCAGAGAAGTGAGAATTGGTGCATTGCTCAGAAACTGCCCATTGAGAAAGTTATATTTAATGAAGTTTAAATATTTTTAGATTTTTGCCTTGCTAATCGTGACCTCGGCTGCCTGTGCCATGTAATGACAATAATGAATAAACATGCTCTGCTTATGAAGAACTAGAACCTAACAAGCTGATCAATTGTTAATTCTATAAAGTGACTAAAACGTGTCTCCACTATCAATAAGTAAATCAGCTTCTATTTGCAGTACTAATGCACCTTGTACATATCCTCCAGCTATCCTGCCCTTCTCTGTAATAATGTAATTATCAGTTTGGTCATATTTAAGTACAACCTGAATGAGATTTGATATTATTTTTGTCTTGAGGGTGGAAAAATAAGAGGGAAAATTGTTTGGGTATTTAAAGAGACACAATACATTTATTTGGAGGATGCAGATTTTCCACTTGCCCTCCAATTAGTTATACAAAATTATTCGTTTGAAAGCCAATTATTTTACAGCATTATTCTTAAATCATACAGGCTATTATTAGACAGACATTCCAGAGAAGAAGGCCTTTTTATTATTAAAGCCCTTTTGCTCTAAGCCTCTGTAACAAAGACTTTAAACAAAAGACAACGGTGCTCATTAACTGTAACAGAAGATGTTTCTTCTGTAGGTAAAAAAAACCCCAACATTTAAAATAAGACTAATTTGGCTTTATTCAGGCTTTATTTTTCCTCTTACATGAGGAAAACAGGGAAGGTAGATCAGATCTTTAGCCATAATACAATTCTGTATATTCCAAATATGCTAATCGCGAAGAGCTGTCTCTTCTACATTTCCAAGCAAGATTTAGCAGTGATAGTTTATCCATTGCTGAAGAACATGTAGAAGAGAAAGGATGTTTAACACATGCAAAAACCAGGAGTTTTGCTTGAATTATCTGTTTTCCTTTTCATTCCTAGAGTGTCTGCAAAGACACTGGGAAGAAGCAGCTCCCTGTTCATCCTCCCAAAAGCCCCACCTATCTCAATAGGTGCAACCAGTGAAGAAACCTCTCTGGAGCATTTCATAGGTGAATGATACACACTGGAGGGTGAGTAATTGTATTTAAAGTGGCTGCACTAATTGTATTTTAAGTGGCTTCCCCTTTTTCAGAGTTATAAACAGTAATCATTATCAATGTTTACAGCTTTTGTGACTATTCTTCTATTGTTAAACTGAAATATATGTCACAAAAACACATTAGAAACATTGCAAGGAGGAAATGTTCTGGAGGGAAATGCTCTTAAGTGTGTGGATAAGCTCAATATACCAATTAATTTCTAACATTTAACCAAGTGTCATTTCTCAGGTGGAAGGTTACACTCATTTTGTCAGAAGTTGTCCCACATCACCTCACATCCATCTTTCCATGAAAATTTGGTGCAGAAAATTTTACTTGCTACTCTCTCAAAGTAAGACAATTAGCACAGGTTTTTAAAAGGTATTTGTTCTAACAAAGTTTTGTTCTTTCAGTGGCCCCTGAACAGAAACTGATCTAGTATTAAACAAAAGCAGAATTCATCATTTTATCAGCACACAAAAAATACAGGGATAGCTCAGTACTAAAATAATTATTTTGCTTTTTCCTCCTTCAGCCCCAGTTAAGCCCATACAGCACATAACTGGCAGGTATTTCCACAGTTAAACTCTTACTCCAGTAGCACTTTGCAGTTAAATAACCCAATTTCAATTACCCTGTGATGTGCTTCCAAACGATGGAGATTGAGCTCAGAGGTTCAGAGGCAGTTTGACTGAATTGTACAACAGGAATACACACTCATGACAATCTCTCTGTGTTCCACAAAGTAACTACTCCTTTTTGAGACTCAATGGCCTGTTTTATGTGCAGATCCACTCACTGCTGTAGATCTGTGTTTGGGGAAATTTTCATAGCACTTGACTTCTAACCATGGTGCTTCAGAGCCACTAAACAGGCAGTGACACAGCCAACACGAGCCCTCCAGCCAGCCAGGATCAGGTTTTACACCTGCCTGCATCCACCCTGGGCCAGCTCCACTCACATCCCAGCTTTCCTCAGGGAGGAAGCAGTGTCCCAGAGCAGGGCAGCCACAACACCTTCTGTCATTAAGACTGTGAAGGTTTCCTTGACACTCTCTTACTTTTTCTAGGAATAAAGCAAGTGGGTATAGTTAATAATAAAATAATAGGATAAAACAGCCCTGGCATTGCCACAGCCTGGCACTGGCCAGAGGAGGAGATAACAGCAAAGAGGAAGAGATGAGCCCTCCTTCCTCCCTAGGAACCCTGCCTGCTGAGCATTTGCCAGGAAATTGGAAGGAAACCAGCAAGGCACAGGGGCTTCCCAAACGTCCAGAGAAGAGACCACCACCTGCAACCAGAGCTTCCTTTTCAGAATTATCCCAGAATCATGGAATGGTATGGTCTGAAAGGGAGTTTAGAGTTCCAAACCCCACCCCAGCATGGGCAGGAACATCATCCACCAGGTTGCTCCAAGCCCCATCCAGCCTGGTCTTGAACACTTCCAGGGATGGAACAGGCACAGCTTCTCTGGGCAACCTGTGCCAGGGCCTCCCCACCCTGACTGTGAAGAATTTCTTCTCAATATTCAAACTAAACCTGTTCTCATTCAGTTTAAAGCCATTCCCCCTTTTTCTGTCACTACAAGCTCTTGTGAATCATAGGGAGCAGAGTCCCAAAGACTAATTTAAGCAGGTAACATTCATCCCTTTATTTGTGTCATAGAACCACAGTTCCATTAATGAACTTAACCACACCTGTTTAATAGTTTAAACATACCAAGAAGTTTCATTTAGGAGTCCAAGCTAAGTTAATTTTGCCAGGAAATTGTAATATGGATGCATTACATTAAATTCTGAAACATGGCATTTCTCTTCCTGTCTCCAACATTATTAGCATCTTACAGTGGCTTGAATTAAAAAAGAAACATTTATTTTATCACCCTGATATCAGCTTGCTGCAATATAACATTTTTGAAACAGGGAAATATCACAGCTTGGCATCATAAATTCAACACTGCAACAAGATAAATCCTTCCCATTAATGTAAACCGCTGTACTTCCCAATATATCTGCATCTGCAACACACTTGTGTTTGCTGATCAGACTATCATGAACACACATAACTCTCAGTGAATAATGGAAGCAGCGAGAAAATCCGAGGGTAACTGCTCTCCAGACTAAAGCAGCCACAACCTGGTCCTTCAAACAGATTCACTCATGCAGGGATGTTGCTGCTTGTGTTCGACAGCATAAAATACCATCGTGCTCACCCCTGGAATCCACATAACACAGCAAAGGATGTGGAGGTGCAGTCACTCCTCAATTACACATGCACAGAATGGATGCTGGAAGCTTTATTAACTTACAATATATATAAATCCCAGAGATGCACAAAGGAGAGGTTGGGTACCTTATCAATTAAGAATTTCTGGGTTCTCACTGAATACTTAAGGTGACAATGAATTGACACAGAAAAGGAAAAAAAAGCAGTTCATTTAATTTTCTTGAAAAGAAAAATCACTTGGTGCTTCCTACAACTCAATTTCCACCTTTTCCCCTTTACACTGAGATCAACACTCAGAAACTTGTGCCAAATGGGAATTTGGCACACAGTTTAGGAAATGCAAACACATGAATTAATAACCTGAATTATGCAAATACGAACCTGAAATTTGCAATTTGTTTTAAAAAACTAAAAGAACTCCTCTTAATTGGTTTATCCATGTCTAGGCATTACTCAAATGATTCTGCTTTAGCAGTTAGCCTCTTGCAGGCTCAGAAAAAAAACCCTGCAAATGCTTTAAGAGCTAAAGCACCGAGTTCTGCTCTCTCCTCTATAAGGAAAAGGTTTGTTGGTTCCAGAACTAGAAAGTTCATTCTGATTCTGTGTTCTTCAGCTCAAAGGGATGCAGCCCATGACTGAGTCATTCTTGGCAAGAGGCTGGACAACAAAAGAGGGGCAAGAGCTCTGCACTGAGGGTTGGGGTGTAAGTTCTTTAACCATCTTTTACCATCCCGTAACACCAAGGGTGGGATTGCTGCCCCTTAATGTATTTATCCCTGTTATACCTCACAGCACACGTAGCACAGCTGCTGTGGAAGGAGAGGAAAAACTTGTACTGGTGCTGTGCAGAGGGAAATATCCTTCTAGGAGAAAGGCCTGACCCCACAAGAGTTTTTATTCACAGATATTCCCTGTAAAGTGTAACTGAAATTGAAACACAACAGAAAGGGGAATAGAAACAACAGGTCACCTTTGGAGTCACAGAGATAGCCGGTGCTACTTTCCCTCATTTGAGCTTTACTCTGGCATAGCTGCACCAAGCCTGAGAAAATCAGCCTTTCAGCTCACAGCCTTTCCAAAATAACTGCTGGAAAATATAAAACGGAGCAAAATGGGTGAAATCCGCAGTCCTTTGTTCCTCCTTACAAGCCTCTTCAGAATAGCAAAGAGGCTTGGGTGCCCCAGCCCGATAGAAATCCCCGTCCTTGCAGTGCTCAGGATGCTCTGGCACTGCAAAGCAGCTCTGCTCGAGCTGCCTGACCCCAGGTGAGAGTGAGCTGTGATCTCCTGATCTGCAGGGCTGGCACCGGCTTCAAAGCAGCCGCCTGCCTGATGGTTATCACATTTTCAAAGGGGAAAAAGAGATGCTGAAGGAGTTCTACTAGACCTTGAGAAAAGGAGTCCCAGGGCCATAAACTCTGAGAGAGAGAGACAAGGAAAATCCAATACCTCGGAAGAAAAGTATTTGTATAGAGGAGATCTTTATTCTGAGTGTGCTTCCAAAATCCAGGACAAAACATTATGCTCAAGATTTTCCTCCAGCGGCTGGAATGAGGCTTGGGACTCAAAGGTATCTTGTTGCTCCATATTCATTTTGATAGTGAGTTTAAAAGAATAAAAGATTGGTCTTACAGAGTTACAAAATATTGGTAGTCCAAAGAAAACAATTTTTTGCACTCACAAATTCAAGTTCAGTTCTAGACTAAGACCTTGTTTTTTCAATGGTCAACCAAGAGAGGTGGAATTATAATAATTTCAAAAATTTATTTTACAGAAGACTGAAAATTAATTGCTTTCCATCAACTAATCTACTATTTACTTCTCCATGTACAAATTTTTCCTAACACTGGAAGAGGACTGGCCAAATTCTGCCCTTTTCACCCTCAGCCCAGCCCTTAATTGGGAAGATTTGCCTGAGAGAGGACAGCAGGTGCTGGCCTCCAATTAATAAAAGATTGGTGTGGGGAGATCAGGGGCTGCTCCCAAGTACCACCAACCAGTTGCCAATTCAGATCCAATCCAGAGGCAACACCTGCACCTGAGCTGTGTGACCAGGAGAACTGCTGGACTCTTAACAATTTATATAGAACTCGGGGAAGTCAAGGTGAATTTTGTTTTTTATATAATTTAAATAACATTCCACAATCACCAGAGCTGGAGCAGCCTTCTAAACAGCTGAGGAAAAAGTGGCATGAATGCAGACAATCTCTGCACCCTGGAAAGGCAGAAAGCTCTTCAGTATTGGACTAAAATTTATCACCAAGACTCTTGTTTCCTTTTGCCTGTGTTTTTCTTCAATAATTGGTAGATTTTAGCTATCAGAATATGTCAAGCCTGTACCTTCCACAAGCACTGAACTCACTCAGACAAATATATCAAACATCAATATAAAACTAGAAGGGAAAAAGAAAAGAAGAAATCTGCTACAGCATCATCTAAACGTAAGACACTAAGTAATAGCATTTTAAAAAAAAATCTATTTCACACAGATGAAAATCATTACAGTTCTCTAGAGACCCTCTCTCTCTCTCTCTGCAGCTCCCCGTGTCATTTCCTAGCTGGTAAAAATGTGCCACAGGATATCAAAAGATGGTTACGTTCTTCTAATTTTAATATTCCTCTAATCCAATAATGGCTTGTTTACTGCTTTCTAATTTAAAGGTAATTCATTAGATGTATCCTGTCACGTCTTATTGGCAATGAAGGCACAAGGATCTTACACAGAGCTCTGAAGCATGTCACTCATATTGCTAATATTCTGTGTGGGTCCCTCAATGCAAAGGGCTATCGATGCAATGGCACTGATAAGGGACTCTGTGTGTGTGTACCTACATACAAATCACAACCAAAAATACTGGAAGACTTCAGGGGTGAAGTCTGGACCCAAAAACTTATGTTTTATCATTGAGAACCCTAGCAAACAGAAATGTAAGTGATTTGAGTGAAAATATTTGTGATAGTGATAAAAAGGGTCACGCACAGCCTGTGGGGAAGCCCCTGCCTGACCTGCCGGGGAATTGGATGAGTCTGCAGCAAATGATGAAGGTTAAGGGAACATTAGACAGAAGAGGCAGGCTGAACTCTGAAATGAACATTTCAGGAGCCAGACCATGCCAGGCAACATCTGCTGTGATTCTCCAAAAGCTACCCCGAGTTTTTGAGTAACCCTAGGGCAAAGTGACAGGAACTGAGGCCAAGGGCCTTGGCAGCACGGAGGCACCAAGGCAAGGGTGAGAGCAGAGCAGGAGTCACTGGCACGGCAGGGCAAAGCTCTTTCCCCTGGGTGCCTCCTGACTCCCCTGGCACAGAGTCTGTGCCCACCTCCAGGGGAGCAGCTCTTCTCCGAGCAACCAGGCAAAGGAAAGCAATTTACTTCAGGTGAAAGCACTGTGTGCTCAAACACACTGCTCAGGCAGTTCTCCTGCCACAAGGGCTGGGAACTCTTTGGCTGGTTACGCTCCACCAGCAGCCGGCTCAGCCACACCAGCTCTCTCCGTGCCCGGGCACTGATATTACCCATTTTCAACAATCCCCTCCCCAGAAGTGAAACTTTAACCAGCCAGACTAACCACACACGTTTGATGAATTGCTGGCTGTCTCAGAGGAGGGCACGAGGCTGAGGAGCACGGTGACACCGCTCTGGGAAAGCACCCCCATGGCACCACCTGCCCTTATTCCCCTGGAGCACGGCAGGATCGCCAGTTTGGAAGAGAGTTTGGGTCAGGACGTGTCCAAACCCATGCCTCCATTGGCTGTCGGTGATGTCATGGCCGTGCATTAATCCCCGGTGACTGCAGGTTTAACATCACCCCAATCTCCCCATCCTCTGCTAACCACAATGACCACGCGCCTTGGAGGAAATTACTCGGGAGGAGAACAAAGCAACTTGTTGAAGCAGACAAAGTCGCATCTCTTAAGTAATTATTTCCAGCTTTTCTTTTGTCAAAGTGAAGTTGTTGGGGTCGGGAGATGACACGTGCCTCGCCGAAAGGAGTGGGTATTGTTAGAGCTCTCTTTTAAAGAAAGTAAATCCTCCCACTCAAAAAGGTGAAAGTGCCAGTGGTGGGAAACCAACTGCTCTGGGAAATGAAAGTATTTCAGGAGCTATTAAATCGGTAGCTGAAGTTATAAACACTTTTTAAAAGAAAAAGAAGAAAAAAAAAGAGTGACATTTGAAGAGCCAGCCTGACCCTTTGCTAGCGGCACCCTCATCACTGGAGTAACGGGGGCAGTAAATGAATTTCGCGCACACGCCCCAGTGCAGAGACAGATTTAACCCCGGGAGCAGTGCCCGGAGCGCTCCGGACGGACACACAGCCGCTCTCCCGGAGCCTGCCCAGCCCCAGGGGCTCGCTGAGCCCGTTCTGGGGAGCGCCAGCAGCGCGGGCACGGCCGGCACGGAGGGCACCCCGCTGTCCCCGTGGCCTCTTGGGGAGCAGATAAATCGCTGTTAGCCACCACACTCGCCGTGACTGCGCTCCGAAACACAAGTTACATCGCAGCTGAAGCGATGCTTCTCTCCCAGCTGCCTCCCCCCGGCGCGCATCACACCCCCCCGCCCGGGCCCCGGCAATCGGGGGGATCCCCGGCTCCAGCCCGGCCCGGCAGCTGCCGGAGAGGTCCCTCAGCTCCAGCCCGGGCAGCCGGAGGGGAGCCCCGGCTCTGCCCAGCCCAGCCCCAGCTCCGCTGCCCGGCCCCGCTCACCTGGCCGCGGTGTCTCCCGGGGAGCGGCTGCGGAGGCAGGAGCAGCGTGCGGGGACGGGGGAACCACCCCGGGGAACGGGGAATCACCCACGGGGGAGCGGGGAGAGCACCCGGCGTTCAGGCTGCGAGGAGGATGCTCCGCACAGACTCCCGCACGTAGCGGCGCAGCGCCCAAAGTGGCTTTGGAACTCCCCTCCCACTCCTCCTCCTCCTCCTCCTCCTCAGAGGCTGGGGAGGAAGCAAGGTCTTACGGCTCCGGCGTCTCTCCCACCCCAACGGAGCATCCTCCCTTCGCTCCCCCCGGTCCCTGACCCCAGGGTTCGGGCGAGCTGCTCTCTCCTCCCTCCCTCCTCCGCGCCGGGATGCTGCTGCCGGGGAAGATCGCGCTGCCTTCCGGAGACAGAGCCTCCGCTCAGCCCGGGCTTTTCATCGCCTGACGGAGTCCTGACCTTATTTCAGAATGCGAGTGGCCGCTGCTCAGCCCAGGGAAGACACGGGAGATGTTTGCTGGCTCGCAGCCGGCCCGGAGTTCGCAGCATCTTTCGGAAACAGCTGCAACTTGAGAAGGGAGCGGGGGCTCGGGCCGTAACCTCCCCACGCCTCTTACCGCACGTCCACAGTCCTGAGGGTCATCAATAAACCATCATCTGCGCAAATTTGGATTAAATGTTCAAAATGAAACCCAGTGTTTCCCTGGCTACAAAGTCGGGGTCACTTTGCCTTTCCAGCAGCCACTGGGAATCGGAGTCTCCTTCCTGCTCTGCCACTGACTCTCTGCAGAACCTTTTATCCCCCCACTTCACACCCTCAGATTCTCCCGTAGCTCTGCTGCTCACCTAAACAGTGACGTCCAAATAAATGCTCCGGCGGCTGTCAGGCATTTAAATATGTGTAGAATCGAGTCTCATTTCTGTGAGAGAGGGCAGTGTCTCACCGTAGGTAACCACAGGGCTCAGTGCAACAGTAGGTTGATCTCAGCTCTATTACCTAAATCCTGTTGTGATTCAAATCGTCATCCTCCTGGACAAATATTCCTTAAATTGGAAGAACCACTGTAAAAATGCCTTGTGGAACAGAGCAGGCTACTTTTATCACAGGAGAACACTCTTTGGCTACTGTTGTGGAATTGCAAATTGCCTTTCTCGTTTTTGTGCAAGTTCTCTGGTGCACGTGTGAAAAACAGTAAAAATCTCAGCAGCTTCCACACCACCATTCATAGTAAATTAATAATCCAGAAGCAGACTCTCACATCTTGGATAAATTCACTTAGCCTGAAAGAAAGGGTCCAAATCCCCAGCCTTGGCTCTCCCTCATCCCGTGCTAGCACAACACAGCTATGCTCTTTTAATCAGCAGGAGTTGCAATATAGTCAAAATAGGAGGGAACAAGCCCACAGCATGAGACCACATCTCTCCATCTCATTCCTTACCTGGGGAGCTGTCACCTTCTTGCCGACTGTTCCCGACACTTAACACCCCTCCAGACCTCTAGTGAGCCTAGGAAAGGGGAGAGAGAGAAGGCAGAAGCAGGAAGGAGCTGCAAGGTTGCATAAAGAAATGTGAGAAGTAGATGTGGGTAAAAGGGAGGGAACTGGATGTGCCGATGGGAAATGGAAAGATTTACAGGACAGGAGACACAAATTAGCAGGAGGAAAGGTCTCATCTCGCTGTCTGGGATACAGTTTGTTGAAAGTAGGCTGGTCAGGATATCAGACAGGGATTATGTAGGATCAACAACCTCCTGATATGTGTGGATGGAGCAGTTTACCAGCTGTGGGTGCTTTTACTGGGCTGCTGAGCCACAGCAGACAGGAGTTCACAGCTTTCCCTGGCCTGGTGCTGTCCTGTGCTCATAATTTCTTCCCATCTCTTGGCTTCAGTTTTCCCATCCAGACAGCAGAGACAGCCCCATCTCTAGCACTGGGTTGCTGTCAAAACGAATTAAGATTTCCAAAGAGTACTTTGAAATGCAGATATTATGCTCACTAGTTTTAATGTCTCCAAAGCGGTCTCCAGATATCTCTAAATCCTCAACACATCCCTGATCAATTCCTGTTTTGCATAGGAGGAAGCCAAGCAGAGGGACAGAGGCTTTAGTCCATCTCTTTTATGTTCTGTTCTGAGGGTCCCCCTGAACTTGCCACAGCTCAGCTTCCCCCTTTTTGTCCCACAGTGTTTGATCCCATCCAAAGCCACATTTCGCTGGTGACACCAGCACCACACATGCAGAGCCTCCACACCTGATTATTAATTAACTGCCCTATTAGTAATAAATTTCTAGCCCCAGAAAGCTATTTCCTCCTGCAAGTCAATGCCCAGGCTTGAGCTCCCATCCCCTCCCTCACCCTGGAGTTACACTCACAGTTCTGGCACCCACTGTGCCCTGCAGGGCCCTCCCAGAAATCTTGGGCACTGTGGGGCTGGACTAAATCTCCCCCTGTATTTTCCTTGCCTTTGCAGGTGCACTGGGAAGGAGCAGGACACAGGAGCTTCTGGTCCCCAGGCCTGTGATCAAATTATCTCTCCCTCTGTCACACATCCTAATCATCACAGCTGGCGGCCATGCCAACAATATTAACGCTGCTGAGTAGCTTTCAGTTTTGCAATTAGCAAGGTTTTCTGCTTCCCTCAAATAAAAAATAGGCTGGTGCTTCTTAGCACTGCATAAATGATACAGAGATGTTCAGGGCCCACGTTCCTGCCTTGTTGAGATGAACCGACATTAGAAGTGCTGGAGATATTTTAAGTCTTCTGAAGATTAAAATGGTTACAAAGCTTATTATTTCTAAACATGTTTATCCTGCCTCTCTTTTTTGTTTGCAAAATTAGGCAAAGCACTGTTTAAACAAACAACTATTGTACTATTAAACATTGATTAAAGAAAAGGGTTCCATTTAAATTATTAAGTGGTAAGATAAAAAGCATCCCTTCTCTTTTGTACGCTACTTTATTCAGAAGTCAAACTTCTGTAGTCTCACTGAATGCTAATGAGCAGCATAATAATGCACAAGGGCAAGAGGGGGCTGAGTAATTAAAAACAGAGGCTAGAAATCAAAGGGCTTGAAATACACTTAAGAAAATAATTCAATTATACATTAGAAACCTGGGATAATCAAGACACATCCCACAGTTTCATTCATCATTATGCCCCAATTTTATATCTCTACTGGTTTGCTGAACACAGGAAGCAGCGATTGGGACTTTCATGTGTGATGCCTCAGCTGGAGAGACAAAGGCAACGTGCACTCAGGTCCCATCCTCATCTCTGCTCATTGAAAACAGCTTCACTAGAGTGAGTAAATTCTCACTCACCTGATTTAGGGAAATATTTCTGGTCACAAGACAATTCTGCATTGGTTCTATATTCCTTTTCTCTGTGGCTTTGCAATTAATTAACTCAAGTCTCTGCACCCACCATTTTATCTTCCCTACAAATCCATCTCCCACCAGTCTCCCTGGCTTCACCTCTTCCCACGGCTTCAGGCTTGCCTGGTTATCCACAAAAACCTCTGCCAAGCAAAGCAGTGGGTAGGTTTGTCCAGCAAACCATGGATTTAGCTGTAAACTATGTATTAGTCTCATGATTTAGCATCATGAGACTCTGAGGTTTCCACGCAACACAAGCTGGGTCAGAAAGTCCTGCTGCAGCTCTGCAATGTCATTTTTACAGGCCAAGGAGTCCCAGCACAGCTCCTGGTTTCCAGGACTGCAAAGCAGACTGTAACATTTATAGGGAATTCCAGTGCCATGTGATAAAGCAAGGAAAAATGAGACAGTTTAGTCTTGTTCAGTGACTCTGGAGATCAACAGAGGATTTAAGTGATTTTGCCTTGTGCAGTCTGGATGCAATAAGCAATTATCAAACTTAGACTCATTGCACTGACTCCAGCTTAAAGGAAGGAACTGTAAGTGATGCATTGTCAGGCACCATGGAAAAAACAGAAAAAGTGAAAACAAGAGTTTCCATCTGACAAAGAGCACTGTGTTCACAAGCTTTGCAGACACACAAATTGCTACCCACTTTCGGTACATAATTAAGGCAATGCCAGGAAAAAAAATGTTGGAAACAACACAGCAAAGAAAAACTCAGGAATTTTAGCAAAACCAGCAGTGAATTGTATATCAGCTTCCTGAGAAATCAGAGTCTTCTCATTAGAATTTTTAAAGGTTTAAACATAGAGTTGTCTCTAATGAGCAGTTGAGTCAAACCAAACCCTGCTAGGATCCAGGAGCCCAGAGTCCAGCACAGGGCACAACTTTGAACAGTGAGAAAGGGAAACCAGA
Source organism: Pseudopodoces humilis (assembly GCF_049639895.1). Taxonomy (NCBI): domain Eukaryota; kingdom Metazoa; phylum Chordata; class Aves; order Passeriformes; family Paridae; genus Pseudopodoces; species Pseudopodoces humilis. The sequence goes on from NC_142212.1 coordinate 16,192,222, forward strand.
ACCCCAGGTGAAGTTTTCCAGAGCTAGGGGTCTCAAAATGAAGGTTATGACTCCAGCAGATGGGGACTGTTTAGTGTAGCTCCAACTATTACTGAGCTTTGCTGCATCTTCCATTCAGGAAGAAACAAAAGGCTGTATTGTGAGGAGCCAATTTCAGCCAGTGTAAGACAGCAGCTAATGTCTCAAGATTTCCCCAGCATTATCAGCCATGGATTCCTCAATCAGAAATAAAGCTCTTTTTGAGATGATTCAGCTTCCCCACCAAAAAAGATGCACACTCACTTGTTAAACAGGAGATCATTAAGACAAACAAACCAGCTCATAATGTGGAGTAGTGGAGTAGTGTTTGCCAGAGGTGGAGAGGGAAATGTGCAAGACAGACATTACATTTCAACCTACAGTGAGTTAGAGAGCAAAATATCAATTTCCCCCCATTTTTTCTAATGAGGAATTAATTTTGAGAAGAGAAGACACAGACAGACACGTCACTCGATTTTGCAGAGGGAGTGACTGGAAGTGGGGAGCTGCACCCAGGGGCAGAGCCTGAGCCACAGAGGAGCCCCACTGCTCAATATTAATTTCTCAAGTTTGTGGCTGAAATACTCTAATAGATATCTTAGTGACATCCTTTTCTGAGAAACAGTCTGGGGCAGTAATTCTGACAGGACAAGTCAGCTGTAATGAATCTCTTTCCTCAGCACAGATGGGGCCTTGCTTCACTCACGTGCATTGCTCCTTCCACTCCCTAAGACTATGTGGAGACAAGAGAAAGCAGCTCTGGCCTCTTATCTTACCTGCCTGAAACAATATTGTGGCAATCAATAAATGAACTACATTTTCTTTAAATATGCAATTACATGGAATAGATTATAGAAGTGACAAAACCCAGAACAACTCCACAAACACAGAGCTGGGCTCTGATTTCTATCAATACAAGATGAAAGTCGTGTAGTTGCTCATTTACAGCTCAAAGCTGCATTATTTTCCCTAACTCAGGCTCTATTGGTAGTCAGCTGAACACTCTAAAGCAGAAATACCAACTCATCTTGATATTCCTCCCACAGTAAATAATGATTTACAAAGGAGGGGGAGAAATCTCCCTTCCCCTCCCTCTTTCAATTCATTAAGCTCAACTGTGATAACCAGTGAGGCATACAGGAAAGGGTTAGGTATCTCTGCCTCTGAATATTTAATTCAGGACTAAATGTAATGCACAGCATCCTTGCACCCTTGGGAGTTCAGCAGCCAATATGCCAATGAATATATCCTGACAATAGTGATTTTTTCTGCACTTTGGAGGCATGAGTGACATTTGCTCACCACATATGTTACATCGGATGCTGAGGTCTACACTTGTGAGAAATTAATCAGAATCCATCTGTTTCCTTCTCATCCTGGACAATTTCATTACAACTTAAGCAAAGATTATAGGATTCCCATGTCTGTGTCCCCAGCCCCCAGCCCAGTCTTGGTGTTTCTATAGTGAATGATTAAAGCTGCTTAGTTTAAGTAAGGTCAGAATCAATCTTCCTTTCTGTAGGGAAAGGCATAATGCTCATGGGCAGGGTCCAAAATCTGCTCTAAATTACATGTAGGTAAATCCAGAATATCCTTACTGAACCAAAGGGGGTCCAGATTTATCACAGAGCAGGTTGTGGACCTTGGTCTAGCAGTACATACTTCTAGTGGCTGATTTTGGTGGACATCAGGCTCAAAATGGCACAAAGTCAATCACTGCAGGTCCTCTGTTACATTTTCATTTACCTGCTCAGGTGGTGAAGGGGGAGGGCTCAGCCCTTCTGTGGGGCTTATAGACACCATGACACTGTTGGGAAAAGGAAGTGCTCTGGCTTAAAATACGGCCTGTTCTTAGGTGGCTTGGAAAATTCTTTGCTGGCTTCGTATTTACTGGTACCTCTTTAATTCATTGTAGTAGCAAGGGAGACCTGGAACCCCCAAAGGTTGCTTGGACCCTGCTTTATAATGCCAACATTTGCACAATGATGGATGAAGAGCTTCAAAGTGGGGGATTCTAGAAGTTCTTTGGACAAGGCACAAATGACTTAACAAGCCCAGAAGCAGAAATATCCACGAGATTCTGGTGCCGAATTACTCCGTGACAGCTCCAAACACGAGTCTTCCAGAATGACAGAGAAGCCAAAGCTGTGAACCAAAAAGAGAGGTTTCCATTACAAAAACTGGAGAGGGAGACACAGAGTGAGAGGACTGGGGAAGCCCAGGAAAGAGGAAAAAGAGCTCCAGGGATAAGGAGCTGAGAGGCAGCAGGGGTCTGCAGGTCGGGGAGGCCAAACTTGACACAGAGGGGCCAGGCTGAAGGTTGCTGGCTGCACACACTCCTGGCAGGTCCCAAAACCTTTTCACCACTTACCTGTGACTGTGGCAGAGAGACCTCAAGCAAAAGAGTTCACCCAGCAGCAGGGAGGCGGAAGCTGGAGATGTGCAAAGCAAAACACCATCAGCAGCCTGAGACGGAGCCGGGAGAATCTCCCTGAGCCCGCTCCGAGCTGTGCTGCCTCCCCCACTTCTCCCAGCCATTATTCCAGCTGACTTGCAGATACCTGATAGTTATTTCTGAAATGAAGGTGTGTTCAGATCAGACTGTCACAGCCTGTCTTTTCAATCAGGAGTTATTTGATCAGATGTTTTTTTTGCTGTAACATAATCACACGATACCAGGGCTGGAAACAGGGTCTCCACTCCAGCTCTGGGGCTGGATGCTTCCTTGCCAATAAGATATTGACACATTGGGAGATAGCTGTAAAAGAAAAGGAAGATCTTGCATAAATTAACTTATGCTATTTATAGACATGGAGAGCAGTCTATCCATGGGACCATCTGCTAATCTATGTCCCATGGCAATTAAAGTCAACATTTCACTACATCTTCTTCATCAAGGGCTGAGATTATGCACTGAACTCCTTTTTTTTTTTGTGTAACACTAACCTTGCATCTGTGCTGTTTAGTGTCTCTTTCCAATTTTCCATGGCACTTCCCATGTCCATTCTCTGAGTGCCTGCTGCAAGAAAGAAAAAGCTCAAATGGATGATTTTTATTAATTTATAGTGAAGGGGAGGAATAGGTTTCTCATGTTTTTCAAGAGCTCCTCTGTTGTAATAACAAGGAAACAGACACTATGTATTAAATTAATGAATTTTTATGTTTGATACAAAGTGATCTTCACACAGTCAAATTTTATCAATGCTTCTTGTTACAAACAAACAACATGGATTTTCAGAAGTAACTTATGACTTTGGAAATTATGATTTTAATGTTTCAAGCCAAGATGCTTCCAAAAGTTATCAAAAACCTGAGAGCAGCCCTCTTCAAACCATCTCATTTTCTTCAAGGAAAGCTGGAAGCCTGAAAAGTATGGCATCCAAACATTCTGCTTTAGAAAACATGTAAAGACAGAACCCAACTGTACCACTTGTCCAGATTATAGATATAG